>NC_136391.1:38268025-40668025 GCF_965140285.1 Lepidochelys kempii | reverse complement strand
TTGAAATTTACAACTGGAACTTATGTGTGTGTGTGTGTTTAGCTGCTTTAGCCTTGTAAATATCTGTCTTGTTTCCTTGTCCTACATAATAAATCTTGAGACGGATTATTATAGGACTGGCTACAAGCGTTGTCTTTGGCGTGAGATCTGACGTGCAATTGAGCTGGGGTAAGCGACTTGCCTTGACCTGAATATTGCTGAGTCTTGGTGTAAAGGACCATCTGTCACAAAGCAGGCTCACCTGGGTGGCAAGACAGTGCGGTGCACCCAAGGGGACTGTCTGACTCCTTGTTAAGGCTCTTCTAGTGCCTGAGGGGTTTACACTTGAGAACTGGTTGGTGAAATCGAAGTATAGCTCTCACAGGTAGTTTGGAGTCCAGCAGTGTGCCCTGAGGTCAATATTCAGCCCCCGAGCCCTGGTCTAAACTGCAGAATTCCTTTGCTATAACTGTGACGCTCAGAGGTAATCCACCCCCCGGGCGACAGAGTTATACTGACCTGATTGCTGGTATGGACAGTGCTATGTCAGCAGGAGAGTGTTGCCCACAGACACAGTCCTGCCCATCATGGAGCGGGGTTATTCAGAGGATGGGAGAGCTCTCTCCCATCGGCTCAGAGCAGCTTCACCAGAAGCGCTGCAGCCAAGTGGAGCAAGTTTATCATGTAGACAAGCCCTGAATCAAAGCAGAACAGCCTGAGACCTCCCTCTCCGCTGGCCCCACACCCATAAGGGGAGGGTGAAGCCAGGAAGGGAGGGTTCCTCTTTCTCTGGCTATTTAAGCTGCTGGCACCTGGGAGCACTCAGACTCCTCCGCTTGCAGTCACCATGGACAGGATGGAGGTGACAGAGACCTTCGCTGGCATGTCCTTGCCTGGCTACTTGCACACGCAGGAGTCCCTGCGCTTTGCCAGCAGCTTCCAGTTCCGAGACACGGATGTCGTCATTGCCACCTACCCCAAGTCTGGTAAGAGCCGGAGTCTCGCTGACCCAGTGCCTGTGGTGAAGGGCAGGGACCCTGCTCCCCAGCCCAGCAGGGGCCACCGCTAGGAGGCTGGCTGGGCAGCACTTGCCCTGAGACAGGCAAGGCAGGGACTGGATTGCCATTCATGTCTCACTCTGTTGAACTGTCCTCCTGGGCAGTGCGGTGCTGGGGGGCTGCAGGAGAGGGTTTGTTCAGGCTGGCATATGGGCCATCAATCCGGCCCCGGGCACCGCTTGTCAGCGTGGCAGAAGCTGCATGCCAGAGCCTCCGGGAAGAGGGCTCTGTCTGGGGCTGCATACGCCCTCTGGCTCCCAGCCCGTCACCGCTGGCTTGGAGAAGAGCTTTCTGTGGCCAGCTGGACGGATTACAGGCTCTGCTCTCCACATGTTTATCAGCATCTGGTAGAGCGAGACACTGTCAGGGAGCGCCCAGATACCAGGACTCATGCTTGTGAGCAGCAGGGCTGGCAAAATCCCCCCTCACCCCTGCCTGGCCCCAGGGAGGCCCCCCCAGCCCCAGCTCAGCTGCATTCCCACCCTAACAGCCCCCAATGCCAGCTGTGTCCCGCCTCAGGCACCCTGCACGGTCGGGGAGGGGTGCCCTGGGTGCCCATTGCAGCATGCTGGAGGGTGCCTGGCAGGAGGACGGTGTCTATCAACTGCCTGCAAGGCTGGGAGGTCCACAGCAGCGAGGAGCCTGGGCCCCCCAGCTCTGTGCAGGGGGGCTCCCAGCAAGCACGGGCAGTGGAGTGGGCCCAGACTATTGCAATGACTCCCCAACGTCGGCGCCAAGCGCAGACATGCCCCTGGCGTGGAGCGGGCTCTGCTGTCACTGTCCCGCTCCAGCAAAGGTCACACTCTGCTCAGAGCACTGAGACGCCGGGGACGGCGCGGGCTGTGGGGCCCCACATTCACCTGAATTCCCAGGCTGTGAGGGCTGGGGGGACTAGCCATGAGTCCTTGCAGCTCTGCTCCAGCTGGCCGGTGACTGGCTGTGTTAGCTCAGGGCCACGGGCCCCTCGCTTGGCTTGGGCGTTCCTTGGCCCAGGCCTGGCCTGCATCGGCTCACTTGGTAGGAATGCTTGGCCAGGGCCCTGCTCAGGAGTGCAGCACTTGGACTGCACCAGGACTAGCTGGCGCCAGGTCCCCCCTTCTGACTCAAGGCTCTGGATCAGAGGTCCATAAAGCCAGCTGTGTTATGACAGCCCCGCGTCTGACCCTTCGATCACTCCACTTCTTTGGAATTCTCTGTTACGCAAGAGGCTTCTAGGAGCACGCAGCCCCTCCTTGTCGCCCCTGCTCTGGTGGGGGAATGCAGCACAGCTGGGGGCTGGGAGTGTCTGTGCTGAGGGGCGGGCGAACTGCCAGAGGTTATCACCCTTGCTCTGTCTCTGGGACAGGGGAGGATCCCTGGAGAAGCTCACCGCTAGAGCCCTGCCTTTCTTCTCTAGGCACCACCTGGATGCAGGAGATCCTGACCCTGATCCGCAGCAAGGGGGACCTTGAGCCAGCCAAGACCATCCCGAACTGGGCCAGAGCCCCCTGGCTGGAGCACACATACTTCAAGGACATGCTGCAAGAGACCGGCGAGCCCCGCCTCATCACCACACACCTCCCCTGCCAGGTCCTGGCCCCAGCGCTGAGGAAATCCAAGGCCAAAGTGAGTGCCCACGTCCTGACACGGGCTGGCTAGAGAAGGGCCAGGCAGGGAGAGAATGAGTGTTTGGGGTACAAGCTCTTCACCCTGCTCTGCTGGGGCCAGCTGTATTGTGGCTTATATCTCCACCGTGGGGCGAGGACGTGGCCGAGTGCTCTGCCCATGTGCCCAGCACCTGCCCAGCAGTGGGGCTAGATGGAGAAGACTCGAATGGCTGCCAGAGCTTGCCCGGACACCCCGTGGCTGGGTTTCCCTCAGTTTGGTCTCAGCCCCAAGGGGATTGCACTAGATTAGGTGGGTCTGCCCTGGCTGAGTGAGCCATGGGGCTGAAAGGGGCTTCCCCCAAGTCAGCGGGCTTGCCCTGGGGCTTTCTGTACACTCAGGTAATTTACAAATGAGGAAGCACCCTGCTGCCACACATCGGGCCCAGGGGGTGGTGGACCAGGGGTGTGGCGTGCTGAGTCACTGGGGTGGGGTAAGGAGCCTCGCTGCTCCAAAGGCCTCGCGATTGGGTCCCACCACCTTGTTCAGGACACTCCTGGAGACAGTGTCTTGGGAATGGGGCATGGAAAGGGAGGCGAATCCTGACGGCAGAGTGCAGCGTAGAGGAACCACCCCGCTAGGGGCAGGGCATGTGGCCATTGCTCCTCCTGTCTGTGTGTCTGTCTGACGCAGATGTCCTTTGTCTGCTCCTGATCCCAGGTGATCTACATGGCCCGGAACCCCAAGGACATCGCGGTTTCCTTCTATCACTTCCACAAGATGGCCAAGTTCCTGCCTGACCCGGGCTCCTTTGAGGACTTCCTCATCCGCTTCCTGGATGGCACAGGTGAGCGGCATCCTCTGCCCCAGAGAGCTCCAGGCACTTTGCAAACATGCCCTAGGCTTCACTGCCCCGCAGCAGTGCCGTCTCCCGCATTTACAGCTGGGGAAACCAAGGCCCAGGGAAGGGCATGACTCACCCAAGCGCTAATGAGGAGGCTGGCTGGGCTCAGAGCTTAGGAGGCCTGGCTCTGTGGTCCCTGCACTAGGCTTTGCCCAGGAAGACTGGGGGGTCAGCTCAGAGGCTCAGGCAATCCGCAGGAGCCTGAGAATTAGCTGCAGCCCAGTCACACCCAGTGGAGAGCCCAGGGGAGCCAGCTTTCTGCTGCCCCAAAGGCAGGTTTGCTTTTAGTGCCGTCCCTTACACTCAGCCAGGGATGTGGCTGCCCCCGCCCCCCACAGTCCCGTTGGGCACGCTCCTGGGGCTTTGCCTGAGCCAAGCAGCACCCCAGGAAGTGCTCTGGGGAGGGGCAACGGCGCAGCTGAGCCAGAGGGAGTGAGGGGCAGATCCAGGCTGCCAGGCCCCTGCCGTCAGAACCAAGGGTACTGCACAGCGCAGGGTTGGAGGAGTGCCACACGGGGCCCAATGCTGGCTCTGCAGTGCGAGAGCAGGAGCTTTCCCAGGGCCGTCTGCACCACGGCCAGAGTCACCTCTCAATCCCAACCCTCTCTCCTCCCCACAGTGCAGTACGGCTCCTGGTTCGACCATGTCAAGGGCTGGCTGAGCCTGCAGGCCGAGCTGGGTCTCTTCTTCATCACCTATGAGGACATGCACAAGGTGGGTTAGCCTTGGGGCTCTCAGCTGCCACGGGCATGTGGGTCACCGCCACCCCCACCGGCGTCTGCCGGGGCCAGCCAAATGGCCCGGCTGAAGGAGCCGCTCCCTTGGTGTGCACTTTGGGAGCTGGGGGAGCTGAGCTCTGTCTGGGCTCCGGGAGGTCATGGGTGGCCTTAGCTTGTGGGACAGCGACAGCCGCCAACTCCCACATGGCTCCACATCTGCTGCAGGCCCCCGCAAGGCCCAGCAGCCTCTGCTTCACCCTGACACCGCCTGCGGCATCCCAGCTGCCTGGGTGGCAGCAGTTGGCAGGAATCCCAGGCTGGTCAGGGGTGCTACGCCCAGCACAGCTCCAGGCAGAGGGGGGGCCCCTGAAGGGTGAAGCCAAAGGCACATGAACCTCCCACCGTGACCTGGACCCACTCACACAACACCTCCTGGCTGAGCCGGAGCCCCCGGAGCAGGGGTCCAGGCCCCCCAGTCGCTGGCTGCTCACCCGATCTGCCCTGGGGGTGCCCCTCACTAACGCTGCCGGTCGCCACGGCTTCGCAGGAGCTGGGGCGCTCGGTCGAGCAGCTCGCTGGTTGGCTGGGCTGCCCGCTGCAGCCGGAGGCGATCAGAGCAATCCAGCAGCACTGCAGCTTCTCCTCCATGCGCGAGAACGAGATGGTGAACTACACACTCATCCCCTGCGAGATCATGGACCACCACCAGGGCCGGTTCATGAGGAAAGGTACGGGGGCGGGGGGTGAGCAGTCCCGTCCCAGCCCCTTCCCCTCCCACCAGGGCAGTGGTGGCAGCAAAGGGCTTTCGTTCATCCCCTGGCCTCTCTGCCTCCGCCCCCGCAGGCTGGTGGGTGCTCTGCTGACGGTTTGAGGCTCCGACTGCTGCGGCAGGATGGAACCAGCTCGCTGCCCTGTGGCTGCCCCTGGATGGGAGCTAAGGATGGGTGTGAGCCACCCCCACGGGCAGGCGGGCTGAGTCAGAAGGAGCCAGGCATGTCCTGCTTGCTTGTGTGCCCGCAGCCCTTGCTGCCAAAGCAGTAGTGTCACGGCGTGTGGGGGAGTCCAGGCCCTGCACCCCTCTTCCTGGGATTCACTGAGACTCTCAGCCAGCCAGTAAAACAGAAGGTTTATTGGACAACAGGAACACAGTCCAAAACAGAGCTTGTGGGTACAACCAGGACCCCTCAGTCAAGTCCTTCTGGGGGAGCAGGGAGCTTAGACCCCAGCCCTGGGGTTCCCTGTGTTCCTCCACCCAGCCCCAAACTGAAACTAAACCCCCCCAGCAGGCTCTCTCCTGCAGCCTGTCTTCACATTCCTGGGCAGAGGTGTCACCTCCCCCTCCCCCTCCTGGCTCAGGTGACAGGCTCTCAGGTCTCCCATCCCTAGGGCACATTCCCAGGTCAACACTCCCCCCTCCCTGCTGCCTCACATCATCACAAGTGGGTTGCAACGGTCAGGGGCTGATTTAACCCAGGCTTGGCTGCAGGGACTCCAGGGAACTCCTCCCACCGGGGACTGCTAGCAAACCTTCAAAGGGCTGTCCTGCAGCAGCCCCGGGGCTTTTGCGGCTGGAGTGGGAAGGGGCAGCATGCTGTGCTCCTGGAGGCAGATGTTCTGCATTCTGAGCTGATCCCCTGTGGGGTGCTAAGGAGCAGCGTGAATCCCAGAGCTATGTGCCCTCTATATGGGCCTTTTGCGCCCATTGCCATGGTATCTGGGCCCTGATAGGGAAAAGGCTGCCAAGCCTGGCTCTGGCCCAGTACCCGGCTTCGCTCTGCATCTTCTCCTCTGCTTTAGGGACAGTTGGAGACTGGAGAGACCACTTCACCCCGCGGCAGAACATGCTCTTCCACAAGATCTACCAGGAGGAGATGCGGGACTCCAGTCTGTGCTTCCGCTGGCTCATGGACTGATGCGGGGGCTGCACGGGCGAGGGACATGGCTAAGCAGGCAGGGCAGAGGCTTTGTCCACAGTTGGGACTCGGGGAACAAAACTCTAAGCTATGTACTTTGTTGGGTAACGTGCTGGGCCCCCCACCAGCCAGCCCCGGACAGTGGAGAAGGCTGTGCCAGTCACAGCCCTAGGGAGCTGACCAAGGCCCCTGGCCTCTCCTGGAGTGAGGGGGGGCACACAGAAGATTGGATGGAACATCACGGGGGGGATGCATTGGTCACAACCAGGGTCACAAGGCCCCGCCCTGCTGAATGTTACCCCCCACACAGCTGTGAGCACCATCCCCCAGCCCTTCTCAAAAGCGAGCGCCCGCTGGGCTGTGCCAGTCCCCTAGAGGGAGCCAGGGCAGCAGCCTTTCTGGGGGTCCTGGTGGGGGAACATTGCCTCCGCCCAGTTACTCCCGCCTTCCTCAGACTTTGCAAAACACTGACTGTGACCAAAAAAGGAAGCACCGGCCCCGGGGGCTGGGGAGCGATGCAGCTTTGGTGGCTGCTGTGAAATTCCTGTGAATCATTTTAGGAAACAAGGTTCTCCTGTCTCCAAGCCAAAATAAGCTTCAGAATGACAGGCTGACTCTGACCAGAGGGTTTGTGCATAAGCTGTATTTATATATCAGAAGGCAGCAGACTTCCCCTCGGGCTGGCGGGCCCATTGGCCCAAGCGGCAGCCCTTGGCCCAGTGCAAACTAGCCTGCAGGCCCTGCCAACCATCAGCCCCTGCCATGGCCAGCGGGTTTAAGACTTGTCTAACTGCCACAGTTCTATATTATGGTGACAGTGCTGAGCGCACCCAGGGGGCGGGGGGGGGGGGGGGGGGGGTCACTCGCGCCCTCAGAGCTGGGGCTGGTTTTTGTATTGGAGTGTTACATGTAATTATTGAATGGTTCCGTTTATGGAAAGTGTCTGGTGAATTCTTTGGAGAACCGTCAAACTGCCCAAACAGGTACGCCAGTGTCTCCCACTGGGCCTCGGTGGGGGAAGACTGGCCCAGCGTTTGCATGAGCCAGCAGGCACTGCCCAGCACACAGGTGTGCTTGGTACAGCATTGAAACACAAACCCATATCCAGGGCAAGGAGGCATGGCCTCCCACTGAAAAAAACAAGGCAGAGTCTTGGGGAAATATGAAGCAATGCTAGACTCTCCTCTGGAAGGCCTAGGCAAGGCACCCCATGGCAGCTGAACTGCCCCACTCTGCCCTAAAGGAAGCTGTTTTCCCCTATTCCCCTGAGATCAAGGTGAAGGGAGTTTGCTCTGTGGCTGCGCCTCTGACAAACAGTACTCCTGGGGGAATTCTGCGCTTCTGAACATGTGCAGAATTTATGTTCCCTGCAGATTTCTTTGCCTCTCCACAGAAAAATATCTTTGACAGGGAAGCAATGGGAAGCCACAAGAGTGGTCATTAGACCCTCCCCAGCAATATGTTTCGGGTGCCCAGTGCAGCCGGCAGAGAGGTAAATTACTGTGGGGCAAGGGGCGGGACTGGGGAAGACACGGCTGGTGGCTCCTACCCTGAGACGGGCTCAGCTGCTAGTCCTGGCTGGGTTAGGGAGGACGGGGACTTCCTTTTCATAGAAGATTAGGGTTGGAAGAGACTTCAGGAGGTCATCTAGTCCAAACCCCTGCTTAAAGCAGGGCTAGCCCCTGCATGGCATCCAGGGCCAGGTCAGACCCACCCCAGATTTCTCCCCCAGCTGTAAGAAGCTCTGCAACCCACCCACCCACCTCCCCTCAGCTGCACAGGGCAGGATCACTGTACAGGGAGCTTCTCCCCAACCCCTGTGCATCATACCCAGACCCTCTCACCGAGCCTCAACCCCCCCGACACCCAGAACTCCCCCCTGATAAGCCCCACTCCCCCTGCACCTAGACCACCCTGATGAGCCAGTTACACCTGGATCCCCACCTCACTGAGCCCCACTCCTCCAGCATCTAGGTCCTCCCCCGCTGAGCCCCACACACCAAGGCCCCCCTGAAAGTTCTGTCTCCTCCCACACCCGTTGAGCCTGAACCACCTTCACCTGGACCCCCCTGTGGAGTCCCATTACACCAGAGCCCCCCCTACAATAAGCCCCTGTGCATTCAGATTCCCCCCCACACCCGGATCCCTCACCGAGCCGCCTGCCTAGTCCAGATTGCCCCACAGAGAACCCTCTCAACCCACACCTGGATCCCCTCACACTAAGCCCCTCCACACTTGGATCCTGCCTTGCTGAGCCTGCCTGTCCACACCTGGCATGGAGGGGCAGGCCCTGAGGTGTTTCTGGGGCAGGCCCGGTCCTTGCGCGGTGTCAGGGTTGAGTGCAGCCTCTTCCCTCAGTGCGTGTCCTGTAGTGGGGGAACTGCACACTGATCTCCCACCTCTGTGCAGCCAGTGGCCTGTGCTCCCCACTGCTATGCTGGAGCCTTCACATTTATTTGACAAATAAAATTTGCATAATTTTAAAAATTCTGTGCACAATATTTTAATTTTTTTGCTGTAGTTTTATTTTTTTTTTTATTTTTTTTTTAGTGTAGAATGCCCTCAGGAGTAAAACAGACTTCTGTGTAGCCAGGCTGCCCTTATCAACCCTGTAGCCACACGGTACAGGAAGTTGAGTAGATGGTTTTGCAAACTGGCTGATTAAACGCTCTACATAAAATGTCACATGAAGCTGCACAGAACTTGGCTGCTGCCTTGCCTTCTCTAGGACAACAGCTGGTTGTTTAAAAACAAGAACGAGGCCTTGAGGCACGTACGCAGGATGGCCAGGCTGCCGTTACTAGAACTTCAGTTCTCTTCCCGGAGAGTTTGGGAACTCACTCAGTTCCATGAGCATCAGGACTGTTTACCTGCCCAGGGATTCAAAGTGTCAAGGACGTTTTAGGGACCAGATTTTTTAGCTTAAGATAGGTACCTAACTGCACATGCATTTTGTGCACCTAATTTATTTGGGAAAATACCCAGATTTGCTCATGCAAGCTTGAAAGCAGGAGCAGAACTGTCTCCATCCTATTCTAGATCATGGAGGTTCCCCCCCACTCCCGGCCCCCATAACTTTTCATTTATTGTAATTCCAGCCAAGTGTACTCTAAGTCCGGCAGTGCTATTGTCCTTTACATTACACTGCAAGCTCCTCTGGTGCTGGTCTTCCCAATCCTACTTCACCAGAGTCCTGAGAACTCCACAACCCCTGCCAAAATCACTTGCTCACCAGAACACCTCCCCTATTCCAGACCCCTTTGGCGTGTCAGATTTGCTGCTTTTGCAGTCCACAGCCAGCCAAGGAAACACATTCAGCCTGAAGTTAAATAACTAAATCTTTATTTTTTATTTACAGTCCTTGTAATTAAATACTTTTTTCCAGAAATAGAACATTTAAAGATTGAGGGGGAGGGGAATCTCCCTACAGACAGCTCCAAACCCAAGAGATAAAATACACCTTAGACAGCAATAAAAAATACAGTGTGCATTTAAAGAGGGTTTGGTGCATACAGGACAGGAGAGACTCCACAGTAAAGCTTTTTCCAAATCCACTACAGTATACACTTGATCAAGTCAGTTACAAATACTATTTCAATTTGATGCAGTTTCCACTGGTCCCTGATGTATAAATCACGGGGGGCGGGAGGGGAGAAGAGCAGCAGGAACCCTGGGAGGGTAGAGCAGGTAAAATGGCTATTTACAATCCAACAGTAAGAGAATAATTCCCTAATTTAAGGCACAGTGGAGAGCAGAGGCCATTTTCCTCTAACCCAGCACTGCTGCTTTCCTTGTGACATCACACATTCACTTTAAGACTTAATATTTTTTGACAATAGGAACAAACCCCAGCCTTTCCGTGGACGGGGAGGTTTCAGCGGCTGGAAGAATTCACCTTGCAAAAGAGCAAAGACAAACTGGGCAGGCCTTAACCACAGCTCCACTTCCCAGATTACTACATGTTCAGTTTGCTCACTTCATCTTTCCGTGATTGTTCATTTAATCCTCTGGTCTGACTAGAAGTGAGAGGAGAATGGAGGACGAGCTCCATCTCCTGACCTTTCTCCATTACCAGCCCAAGTCATTAAAAGTCTGGTTAACTAATTACAAAATGTCTATTTCCTCACCTGTTTCTGGGGAGTGGGCCAGCAAGGTGCAAGGGAGGCAGCTCCAGTAGAATGGGACATTCAGCCTAGCAAAACCCCCAGCCATACAGTGGAGGAGTGAGGCTACCCATCAGCCTGCTGCTCCTTCCTTTGCACCAGGACAGAGTTTAGGAGAGCACCCAAAAATCAATGCTGTCAGCAAAGGGCTCCCTAAAGTTCCACCCCTATGACCTGGAGTCCTTTGTCCAGATTGATCAAACACACGGACGGTGAGAATTTATCCAATTTAACTAAAACCTACTCTAAAAACCCTCAACATCTGGATGGCAGAGGCTGGCAGATAAAAAGGTGTTAAAACCAGACAGACTGTCACGCCAGAAGCTGCAGTTCTCTTTCAACTTATATAAAAGTATTCCACCCTTCCCCCAAGTGAGTTTGTGTCCTTCTATGCCCAGGGTCCCCGTGAAGTGAGGGGAGGGGAAGGAGGATCACCCAGCTGGGATGGCAAACAGAGCCGGAGGCAGAACCTGAACCTGGTGAATGGAGGTAGGCAAGTCTGCAACCAGAGCAACAGTGCAGCAGGCCCTTGGGCAGGTTTCAGAAGTGATCACATGGCAGGTGTAATAGCCATGGGGCATGAACCGCAATGCCTGCTTGACAGTCCCTTTTGCAGTCAGGATCTCACACCTTCCCCTCAGCCCTTAAGCTTCACCCAACCTTCTCCTGAAAACCTGGCACTAGCCATTATTGCCAACCCATCAGGTACTTTGGCTGGACCTGGCTTGGTGGTGAGAGAACCATGTCCCCTTTGGCTTAGAGGGAGACCTTGTCACACTGTGCTGATCAGAGAGGTAGTTGTGTGTGGGGCTGTAGGGCAGCAGGGACTTTATACCTTCTCTGCCCCTGGCTGGGGTGGATCAGGGCACTTAGCTCCGAGTAGATGTCCTGTTTCTTTCACAGCAGACGCTCATGTCCATGCTGTGACCAGTTTCCCCACACAAAACCCCTTCCCAGGGAGGGCTCCTTAACTCAAACACTCTTTGTATATTTCTCCACTGATACCATTTGGTGAAGCTCACAGAAAGATGCTTGACCTCCTCTGGTGACTTTTCACAATTTTCTTTCCCACAGCCAGAGCAGCCTCAGCCCCAGGAGGAGGCAGCAGCTCCTTCTGCTGCACAAGCGTCCAAGCTCTTGACAAAGCCAGGCGTTCACACATCTTGCAGGACACAAAGAGCCTGACATATTGTAGCTGACACAGAAGGTGTCAAAGTAGCTTATAGGCTAGTTTGTGCTTCTCTGGGCAGTAAGATGCTGGTGGAAGACCCACTGCAGGAGCGGTCCAGAAGGAGAACAGGCTGGCTGCTGCTCCTCTCCACCACTGCACTGATGGTGACCATCCTGTGCACGTCCTGCTCCCACTTGTCTCGGCTGCAGGGCCCACAGAGCTTGTGCCTGATCTTCTGGAACTTGTGCCTGAAGTTCCTGTTGGTCCAGAAGTAGACAAAGCAGTTGAGAAAGCCACTGCCGCTAGGCAGCCACAGGGCCACGAACTCCAGCCACTCGTGGACTCTATCCTTCGTGATTGCTGCAAGAAGGAGAGCACCAGGTGAGTGTTCCCCACATTACACGGGGCTCTTCATGCCCAGGGGTGAGACCCTATGGTCCTTCCCCACTCATTGTGGGCAGCCTCAGCACCACACCAGCCCAGGCCCACTGGTGTGATGCTCCCATTCTAGACCCTCACTTGCCCCAGCTGAGACCATGACTCACCTGTAACATGGGGCAGAGGTAAAGGGAAACCAAGTCTCCCAATTCCCCACCCCTCACCTCTCCCAGGCAAGCACTCAAAGCCAGGCCACTTCAAGCAGGGCTCCCAACCACCCCTTGGTTTTGGGTCTCTCCTCTCCCCCAGGACAGGGCAAGTGCACCTAATAATAATATCAGCACATGGCATTGAGGTGCTCCTCCCCGGAGGCTGATCCTAGTATTGCCAGCCCCAAAAGTTACACACACAAGTCAGACCCCCAAAGACATGAGGTTGGCTTAAAAAGCTCAGAGATCATAAAAGCATGAGCAGTTTTTGTTTGTGCTCCCCTGACAGCCAACCTGGGTGTGAGCATTTCAGGTTTAAGATGTGATTGGACACAAACACGTGCGCACCACCTGTGACGAAGTGGGACTGTTCTTAATGTTTCCTCTGAATAGTGTGGGGGTGCCTCAGTTTCCCCTAGGCAGTTCTTAAGTATCTAGGTGGTGGGGTAAGGGTGTATGATCACTGAAGAGCCCTAGAGGGCAGGTGTGTGCAGGGGTCTGGACACAGAGAATGGCTGACACCCTGTTTCCTGGCAACTGATGGCCTGGGCCCTTCCCCCCTGCAAGGTGAGAGCTAAAGGGTTGGAGAACAAAGGAATCAGGTGCCCTCCTGGCCCAGAGGAGGAGGGGCTGGGCGAAAGTTTCAGTTTGGGGCTGGCTGGGGACATGGAGTGAAGGGCAGATGTGGTTGTCTGGCTTACTGCCCCCCAAAATGGACCCAGCTTGAGGGGTTCGGTTCTCTGCACCTACAAGCTCTGTATAAGACCATGTTCCTGTCGTCTAATAAACCTTCTGTTTTACTGGCTGGCTGAGAGTCACGTCTGACTGCGGAGTTGGGGGGGCAAGATCGTCTGGCTTCCCCAGGAGCCCCGCCTGAGCGGACTCACTGTGGGAAGCGCACGGAGGGGCAGAGGATGCTGAATGCTCTGAGGTCAGACCCAGGAAGGTGGAAGCTGGGTGAGCTTTGTGTCCTGAAGACAGGCTGCTCACAGAAAGGCAACTGCCCCAGAGTCCTGACTGGCTTCATGGGGAGCAGTTCCAGAGCATCGCCCAGGGACTCCGTGACACCCCCACACACCCAAGGGAGCTCCACTGAGCCTCTTGCATCCTCATTGTGCAAGGGTCCCACTCCCTGCAGCACAGGCTTCTAAGAGCGTGGGAGCCCAGCAGCAACCCTGGGCACAGGCTTCTTAGAGCGTGGTACCCACTGCAGCTCATCCAGTTTCCATTATCTATACCCCATGTCTCCCCCACACCTCATTCCACAGCCGCCATCTCCCTTCCCCACCCCACTGCCCCCTTCCACCATCCCCCACCCCTACCCCACTGCTTCTTCCCACTGCCCCCCTTCCCATCCCCCTGCTCCCTGCCCCACCCTACTGCTTCATCCCATCCCCATGCTCCTCCCCACTTCCAACTGCCCCGAGCCGCACCCCACTGCTCCTACCCCACCGCTCCTCCCCACTGCCCCCTTCCCATCCTCCTGCTCCCTGCCCCACCCTATTGCTCCATCCCATCCCCCTGCTCCTCCCCACTTCCCACTGCCCCCAGCCCCATCCCACTGCTCCATACCATCCCTCTGACCCTCCCCACTGCCCCCTCCTCCTCCCCACTGCCCCCTTCCCATCCCCCTGCTCTCTGCCCCACCCTATTGCTCCATCCCATCCCCCTGCTCCTCCCCACTTCCCACTGCCCCCAGCCCCATCCCACTGCTCCATACCATCCCTCTGACCCTCCCCACTGCCCCCTCCTCCTCCCCACTGCCCCCTTCTGCATCCCCCTGCTCCCTGCCCCACCCTACTGCTCCATCCCAACCCCCTGCTCCTCCCCACTTCCCCCTCCACCATCCCCCACCCCTACCCCACTGCCCCCTTCCCATCCCCCTGCTCCACCCTACTGCTCCATCCCAACCCCCTGTTCCCCACCCCCACTTCCCCCTGCCCCCAGCCCCATCCCATCCCCCTGCTCCCTGCCCCATCCCACTGCTCCATACCATCCCTCTGACCCTCCCCACTACCCCCTCCTCCTCCCCACTGCCCCCTTCCCATCTCCCAGCTCCCTGCCATCCCCCTGACCCTCTCCACTTCCCACTGCCCCCAGCCGCACCCCACTGCTCCGCCCCATCCCCCTGCTCCTCCCCCACTTCCCCCATCCCCCACCCCTCTGCCCCCTTCCCATCCCCCTGCTCCCTGCCCCACCCTACTGCTCCATCCCATCCCTCTGACCCTCCCCACTACCTCCTCCTCCTCCCCACTGCCCCCTTCCCATCCCCCTGACCCTCCCCACTGCCCCCTTCCCATCCCCCTGCTCCCTGCCCCACCCTACTGCTCCATCCCATCCCTCTGACCCTCCCCACTACCTCCTCCTCCTCCCCACTGCCCCCTTCCCATCTCCCAGCTCCCTGCCATCCCCCTGACCCTCTCCACTTCCCACTGCCCCCAGCCGCACCCCACTGCTCCGCCCCATCCCCCTGCTCTTCCCCCATCCCCCACCCCTCTGCCCCCTTCCCATCCCCCTGCTCCCTGCCCCACCCTACTGCTCCATCCCATCCCTCTGACCCTCCCCACTACCTCCTCCTCCTCCCCACTGCCCCCTTCCCATCCCCCTGCTCCCTGCCATCCCTCTGACCCTCCCCACTGCCCCCTTCCACTCCTCACCGTTGTACAGGATGGTGGCCATGCAGGGCGCCCAGCACACGTAGAAGGCGACGACGACGGGCACTAGGACCCGGGAGGCGGCGTCCAGCTGCAGCAGGCGGAGCCGCCTCAGCCCCGCCCCTTCGCCGCGCCGGCGTTGGGCGCGCGCCGCCTGCCAGAGGCGCAGGTTGGCGAAGGTGACGGTGGCCGCGGCGGGACAGAAGATGGCGGCGACCAGCAGGCCGGCGTAGGCGGCGTTGGAGCCGTAGTCCGGCTCGCAGAGCAGCGCGGCGGCCGAGAAGCGCACGCGCAGGACGGCGGCGCGGCCGGGCAGGGCCACGGGCAGCAGCAGCAGGGCGGGGCCCAGCCAGGCGCCCGCCAGCAGCAGCGCGAGGCGGCGCCGGCCCAGCAGGCGCGCGTGGCGCAGCGGGAAGGCGACGGCGACGTAGCGCTCGAGCGAGACGCCGGCCAGCGAGTAGAGCGCGGCGCCGAAGAGGCTGGCGCTGACGAAGGCCACGGCCCGGCAGTAGGCCTCGGGCGGCGCCCCGGGCCCCAGGCCGCCGTACAGGTTGAGCGGCACCACCAGCAGCGCCAGCGCCGCGTCGGCCGCCGCCAGCGAGAGCAGCGTGAGGCGGCGGCTGCGGCTCCAGCCCGCCACGGCCGAGGCGGCCGCCGCCCCCGCCGCCCCGTTGCTCAGCATCCCCAGCGCCCCCAGCGCGCAGACGATGCCGACCTTCAGCCGCCGGCTGCCGCCGGGCCCCGCTCCCGGCCCGGGCCCCGCTCCGCCCCCGCCGGGCCCCGCTCCCGGCGCGGGGGCCGCCCCGCCCCCGCCGGGCCCCGCTCCCGGCCCGGGGGCCGCCCCGCCCCCGCCGGGCCCCGCTCCCGGCCCGGGGGCCGCCCCGCCCCCGCCGGGCCCCGCTCCCGGCCCGGGGGCCGCCCCGCCCCCGCCGGGCCCCGCTCCCGGCGCGGGGGCCGCCCCGCCCCCGCCGGGCCCCGCTCCCGGCCCGGGGGCCGCCCCGCCCCCGCCGGGCCCCGCTCCCGGCCCGGGGGCCGCCCCGGGGCCCCCGCAGCGGGAGGCGGGGAGGCCGGCCAGCAGCAGGAGGAGGAGGAGGAGGGCGGGGAAGCCGGTTCCCATCCCGAGCATGCTCCCTCCCGGCCTGGGGGCCCAGCGCCCCGGGCCAGGCCCTTATATAGCCGGCTGGGTGGGGGCGGGGAAGCTGGGCTCCCGGGCAGGGCGTGTGGGTCGCCTTATTGGGGTCCCAGCGTATCCCGGTGCTGCCAGGCGGGGGCGACAGGCCCCCCCCCGGAGCAAAACGAAGCCCCCTGCGACTTCGGACAGGCTTCGGCTGTGGCTGCGGCCCAGCCCTCGAACATTTTCTCCAGCTGCCAGCTGTGACTGGAAGATTTAAAGGGAAACACCACGGAGAAGGGAGCTTAGTACGTGCATTCACGTCTTTAGATTAAATGCTGAGCAAGGAGTTCAGCCAGCCCTGTTCAACGCTGTGTCTGAGTCCGCCTCGGAGCCCAGGCTGTCTGGGACACCGTCACTCCCTGTTGTGCCATTGTCCATAAATAAAACACGTAGCTGAAACTTGCCTTGACGGTTAAGTGTAAACAATTTGCCTTTCTGTGGATTTCTCAGTGTTCTCCATTTTTGTACAGATGGGGAAACTGAGGCACATATAGATTAAGAGTGGGATTGTCAAAAGTGCCAAAGTAATTTATCAGCACAAGTGTCATTGAAAGGCAGCAGGACTAAGCCATGCAGACACTTTTGAAAATTCTTCTCTATGTCATCTTCCGCGGGCCACACATTTAAGTAGCGGAGCTGGGAAGGGAACCCAAAGCCTGACTCCCATGCTTCCTCCCTGGCCATGTACTCTTACTTTGAGCTGATGAAATGAAAGTATGATGCCCATCAAGCTATTTGCATTCTTGATGCTTTTCCTTCGTCAGACTGTCTGATAGAGCAGTTGGAGTTTCCAGGAATTTGACCAGCTGCTACCAAGATGGTGGGTGAATTAAACTGAAGGCAGTGTTGCTTTCTTATAAGTGAAGATACTCAGGAACAGAAGAGGCAGCAGGAGTTGGACTGCTGATTTCTCACATGTGGGATAACAATAGGGATGAAATCAAGAATTTCTGCAGTTTGCTCTCTTTTGGGTCTTTATCCAAGTTGATTTAGATAGGAAGCAATTGTGAGAGTGGAGTAACTGCTTCTTCTCTCTGCACAAGATCCTTCCCTGTGGTATTTGAGCCAAAACCATTCAGTATCAGTAGCAGCCGAAGGAAAGAGTTTAGTAGAGAAAAGCTCCCACTGAAGATTTGTCACCTCTCTTGACTGGAGCATTGAAGGCAGCTCCAACTGTTCTGAAGAGAGCACATCCATGGGCTTCCTTCACCCTGCTCTGGAGATTGTAAGGCCCAGTACTCACTGGTTGATCATCATTCCCCAACATACCCCATGTGGGGATGGATGTCTATGCAGAAAAACCCTGCTCATGTTCGTTGGATTGACCAGTCTGCTCTACCAAGAGCCATACTGGCAATGTGCCCGAAGCCTAAGGGCTATGTCTCTTATCTAAAATGGAACAGATTGTAACCACGTCTTTTTGGGTACAGAGTTTGGAGACTGAAGGTCCCATCATGCAAGATCACTGGGTCTGTATCAGCAAGAAGTCCTTCAGCTGATCTCAATTACAGGCATGGTTCATAGAAAGCTGTTGTCTTATAGCCAGTATCTGGAACAGAATCAATGCTCTGAATTGGATCCTGAAGCAGATAGGAAGCCGATTCTCCTTAGCAGCCCAGGATGATTATGTGCATATGACTAACATCAAGCAAATGTGTTATGCTTTCTGCACCAGCTGAAGCTTCAGTAACCCCCAGTGCAGAGCACTTTGGAGCAGTCTCACGTGGCAGAGACAAAAACATGGATCATTGTGGAGGGAAGAAAGAAGAAAAAAGAAAAAAAAGAAGAAAAGAAGAAAGAAGAATTAAAGAAGAAAAATCATATTATTAAAGAAAGAAGAAAAAAGAAAAAAAAAGAAGAAAAGAAGAATTAAAGAAGAAAAATCATATTATTAAAGAAAGAAAAAAAAAGAAGAAAAGAAGAATTAAAGAAGAAAAATCATATTATTAAAGAAAGAAGAAAAAAGAAGAAAAGAAGAATTAAAGAAGAAAAATCATATTATTAAAGAAAGAAGAAAAAAGAAGAAAAGAAGAATTAAAGAAGAAAAATCATATTATTAAAGAAAGAAGAAAAAAGAAGAAAAGAAGAAAGAAGAATTAAAGAAGAAAAATCATATTATTAAAGAAAGAAGAAAAAAGAAGAAAAGAAGAAAGAAGAATTAAAGAAGAAAAATCATATTATTAAAGAAAGAAGAAAAAAGAAGAAAAGAAGAAAGAAGAATTAAAGAAGAAAAATCATATTATTAAAGAAAGAAGAAAAAAGAAAAAAAAAGAAGAATTAAAGAAGAAAAAAGAAAAAAAAAGAAGAATTAAAGAAGAAAAAAGAAAAAAAAAGAAGAATTAAAGAAGAAAAATCATATTATTAAAGAAAGAAGAATTAAAGAAGAAAAAAGAAGAATTAAAGAAGAAAAATCATAACCTAGCCCAGTGCAAAATGCTAGTGTCCATCACCACTACCTCAGCTTCCATAGGCTATTGGGAGTCCAAAAGAATCAGGACTCAGATACAACCCACTGTTAAAAAGAGGCACTCCTGCTTGAGAGAGGGCAGATTGTACCATCTCAGATTCACGTGCTGCTTTCCCCTGTCACCTCTGCCTTTTTGGGTTGAATTTCAGACCATTTGTTGTGTGTTGTAGTTGTATTGGTCCCAGGTATTAGAGAGAGAGATTGGAGACAGTTTGCTGTCATACAAGTCTCTATCTTGGTAAGAGACTAGGAAGCAGAAAAAATGCATTGTCTGCATCCATGAAAAAAGATGCAGAGCTGAGAGGCAGCACAGTCTAGTGGCTAGGGCTTTGGATGGGGAGTCAGGAGGCCTGGGTTCTATTCCAGTGGCTGCAGCAGACTTATTGTACGATCTTGGGCAAATAACTTGGGTCTCATTCGTTTGTAAGCCCTTTGGGCCAGGGATTGTTCCTTTCTACGTTCTGTGCCCAGAACAGCAGAGTTCCGGTTTTGGCCGGCGCCTCTAGGCACTCTCATGCAAATCAACGCTCTGATCCTGTATGAAGACGCTACAATACAAAGGGGAACATGAGAACCTAGATGATGGATAGATGGCCCTGCAGCCCAGAATTTTACACACTCTCTCCCCTGATTGACAGTTTTCAAAGGAGATTCCCTGGGGAAGGTATTCTGCTCTCCAAAGGTTTTACCTCCTCGCCCCTTCAGACTGCTCACAGGAGGCACTGCCACTTGGGCTGTATTCCCCAGATATGTGACAAAACCTGGGTGACTGCATGAGCGAGGGCATGGATTTTTGCCCTGAGGATCCTTGGCACTGCGTGGAAGAGAGCTGCTGTTTTAAGTCCAGCAGAAGTGTGTTGTGAGCTTGCTCCTATATCCGTTTGTTTTCTAACCCTTTGCCTGACTAGATGTGCTCTGATTTTCCAGACAGATGTGCCAGTGCCCATAAAATGCCAGTTATGTTTTGTAACAAACAAAGCTACATTTACGCTGGCTTGGAAAGAGTCCCTGCGTGGTTAATGTTTGGATGCTGAAAGTGGTTGGTTATGTTGGCACAAGGAGTCTGTCAATTATCACCTCCGTGTGAATTTGCAGTTAGGATTCAGTGGAAATTAAACTGGACCAGACGCAGCCAAGAGAGCGCAGCACTGGGCGGGTTTCATTCCCAGTGTTCTGGCTGCAGTATTGAAGATCCATTAAGTGATATTGAGAGCAAGGGTAGGGTTCCTAAGGATGACTGCCAGGCTGGTAGTGCTGCATGGGGTGGCAAAGGTTGAGCCTGGTTAGCCAAATAAGGCTGCTGAGTGGTCGGAAGTTCTGAATGTGAACCGTCCTGGCCAGAGCATAGCTGGAGTGACAGGGCACGCGGGCACAGAGACAGATGAAAGGACATGTATAGGAGGAAGGAAGGTCTTGTAGGTAAGGCAGGAAACCTGCTGTCAAGAGACTTGGATTCGGTTTCCTGCATTGGTGCAGACTTCCCGTGTGATATGGGGTAGGTCACTTAATCTCCCTTGCTTCTGATTCCCCAACTGCAAAGGGAGAGTAATCCGCCCCACAGGGAAGTTGTGGAGCTCAGCCAGCGCCTGTGCCCTTCTGAAAGAGCTTCAATGTATTGTATTAAAGCCTTAAATGTTTAGTTCATCCTGGAGAGTCCCGTCCCATCCCCCCCACTACCAAATGCCAGACATCATGGCCCGGTTGATTTCTTTGCCTGGAGGTTGCCCATCATGGGAAGGGATGGCTGATACAATGGGGCAGAGGGGGTATTCCCTGTTAGCAGCAGTGTGGGTTTGGGGCATTGTCATCCTTTCCATCTGATGTGTTCCAAAAGCAGCTGAATAGTAGGCTGCATGGTGTGTCCCTCTTCAGTCCTGCTGCTGGAAGGAGCACTTGGGTTGTCCTGTGAAGTACCAGCCAGCAGGGTCCCACTAGGACCTATGGAGAGCCCTTTTGTGGATAGGGTGAGGGTATCAGTGGAGTAAACAACAGAAGAAATGGAAGTGCTCTCTAGAAATGAGTGAGAAGCTGCTGTTGACATGAACCAGCTGGGGATGGCACCGAGTATGTGGCCAAACATGTCCCATGCAGTCTTATAGATTCATAGATATTTAGGTCAGAAGGGACCATTATGATCATCTAGTCTGATCTCCTGCACGACGCAGGCCACAGAATTTCACCCACCACTCCTGCGAAAAACCTCTCACCTATGTCTGAGCTGTTGAAGTCCTCAAATCTTGGTTTAAAGACTTCAAGTTCCATGAGTGAACAGTACTCATGCACACCTGGCATTCGGCATCACATCTTGACCCTTGCCTTTGAATTAGCTCTCTCACCCACATCCCCAGAATTTCACTTGATTATAGAGCTCATGATGTTTCTTTTATACCAACACCTGACAGTTGCTCCCCTCACTTTCCCTGGTTTGGGAAGACATCCACAGAATCTACTGCAAGTGGCGTCTTGAGTGTATTTTGTTGGCAGGAACACCACCAATCTAACTGCTGGGAATATGAAACAGATTACTAAATATAAGTGGAACTGTGAAGAAAGATATCTGAGCTTATTCCATATTGTGTGTCTGCTGTGGGGTACCAAAAGTAACAATTGTGTGCACCTGAAAATATGAACCTTTGAAGCTGGGCAAGCCAATTGGCCAATATTGGTGCAGTGAGGTCTGAATCTGAGATAAGAGCTCAGTCCTACGAGCCCTGTTATATTTGCTGTGAGGCAGCATGTTTGGCTCCTGAAAAGACCTCCAATGTATGACCCCCCACTGGAGCAGTTTGGGAGTGGCGCTAAAGGAGATGTGGTCAGACCTCCTTGGTCAGACCTCATGTTTATCTTTACATGAGGCTTTATGCGGGGGATGGAAACAATAAAGAAAGCCACTTGTGCAGTCTTGGGAAAAAGACTATCCAATGAACAGGCAGGATTTATTATTTTTAATATAAAAAAAGATGTCCATATCTACTCTGCTCCTAAGCTCAGAGCAAACTGGCTTCAAAGTCAATGAAGAAGGAGACATAAGGGTTTAAAAAAGGAGTTTAATTTTGGGGCTCACAAAATCTGAATAAGTGGCAATATTAAAATGATCAATCAAAACAACCCACCCCCAGCACACAAACCTTTGTTTCTTTTCCCTATTAGGGCACATTTTTGCTCTCAGATCCACCTTTCAGAACACTGGCAAAGGGAATCAGTGTGCCCTCAATGTCTGACACAGATGGCCAATGTCAGCTTAACACACAATATTGTGAGTGATTTTCACCGCATTGAAAAAAGCCTGCATGAGGCTCTATTCATCACTTAAGTACAGCCTCACAATATGGGTTTAAGCAGAGTGGAGCAGACCCTGTGCACTGGGAGAAGTTTCACGCTCCTGAATTTGGGAGCTTTTATGCAGAATGAAAGCCCAAAAAAATGTGCTTAAAGCCTTGTCTCTTTAAGAAAGTTGACCCAGTTTAATGAAAGGTGTAAGTTTTAAGCTTTTTTCATTAAACAGGTGCAGACCCCGTGTAGATGCTCTTATTTGGGTTTAAGAGTCCCTTATTCTTAGCTCCTTTGGGGTGCAGGAGAACCTGGGACAGTGAAGCTTTGGAACCAGACAATCTGTACAGCTGTGTCTGAGAAGCATGTATTCTTGGTGAGCATTGTCATTCCTTGTGCAATATTAACTGAGTGAGTAGTGTGGGGGCACGAATTGCCTATTAAACGGAACATGTCTGACAGCCCCAATTTATCAGGGATTTGTGGAGCGTGATTCATGCAGTGATTATGATAGGCAACAATTCCCTGACTGTTTGCTTTTCTCTCTAGCTTCTCTAGGCAGAGAGAGATTAGACTCATTATTTTGAAAAGGTGCTTTCTTTAATGTCTCTCTTTAAAGCGCATTCCCAAAAACATAAGAGACGTATTTGAATCAGAGGTCTTTCCTATTGAAGCACAATTGAACACAGCCTGAGAGCCTCGCTGTTTGGATATCATCTGCTTCCAATTCCACATCCCCTTCTTTAGCTATGTCTCTGCAAAGACAGTCCTATTGTTTAAGCTCCTTCAAACACCTGCAATGGGAAAAATGGCTCTAGGCAAATCTGTACTGAGAAAATTTCTTGGTTCACGGGACTGGCACTTGGGAGGTGCAATTGCAGGGCTGGGAGAGGTGCTCAACACCCAATACAGTTCAATGGGAGGGTACTGAAATAGGAATGTATGTGGCCTGTAGTAAAAAGCTCCTCAAGTTCCCACCACCAGCCTCCAAGAGGGCTTGCTCCTCTGCTCAGTAACAAGAAGAAGAAACCCTGGAGGACCCTCCCTGGTCTGATTTGATGTAAAAGTTTCGCATGGTCTCTCCAGCAAGGAATTCAGGGTAATGAGGCCTGTCCTCAGCTCTTGTCTAGACCATTCTGCATCAGTGACGAGTGCTCACTCACTCTGCCTGGTTTGTTGACGGTGATTATACCAGAAAGGATGCTGGCCGTGTCCCTGAGTGAGTCCCTGCTTCTCCCAATACTCTGTTGAAGTGCCCCAAAGATTTCTTTCAGACCAGCTCCAAAAATCTCCATAGCAAGTGTGGATTTCTGCTTGCCTTAGGATGAAAAAAAAAGCCATCTGTCCTTGTTCTATAGAGCTAGAGTCCCCTGTGTGATGTGTGCTTGAAGTTTTCTGGGTCTGTCTGAACTGGGCCTCTGATCTAATGGGAGAAATGTTTCTTTTAAAGTCTAGCTGGATGGTTTGTCTGGTTTTTGAACATTCATCGGCACAGCTGGTCCCCTTTATCCTGCTATCTAATTTGCTCGCCTTTTGGTTTACACGGCAGCAGCCAAAGGTTAAGTTGTCTATAATGAGTCAACTTAGCACCTACAAAATGAGCTCTCTAGTTCTAGTTTGTAAATATCTGTTTCTGATTCTGAATCCTTCTTGGGGGGCAAATTGGGTTACAGGAGACTTAAATTGTAGGAATAATCCTTATTAGTTGTGCAGCTAGATCCTTGCACTGTGGTTATCAGCTGGAAAGGGACTGTAAAAATGACATTAAAGGATTCCATGCTGAGATTGTCTTAATAGCAGCCAGGACTGATCTGCTCACATTACAGAGCAAACTTGCTACAGGCTCCCCAAATGAATGTGGGTTCCTTCTGACTCTGGCCTGTCACTGGCAATCAAGCCCACAGTCAGTGGAGTTGGCAAATGAGCATGCATGCGGGGAATTAACCAGTGAGCAAGAAGAGGCAGCTTTTACATGGACGCTTTTCTTAGCATAATTGCCCTTTAACACAGCCAGGAGTAAGAGCTGTATGGGAGAGGGTCCAGAATGTAAACTTCCTTGAGAGAGGAGGTGAGGCTGCGATGCCGTCCCCACCCAGCTATGGAGCATCCATGGGAGCAAAGCATTTCTAGTGATGAGGCACGAAACAGATGGAGAAACAGAGGGAGGGTTCTGACTCTGAATTGCAAACTCAGCTCAACGGAATGAGACTTTCTTGGCACGACAAGCAGGGCAAGTGTTGCCAAAATGTAAAAAGAGTTGGTCCCCTCAGGTCTTTGGCAGAGAGGCACAATCCACCCAGGACAGAGCTATAGATTGTGTTGCGGTTTGGTCCCATGTTCGTTACTGATCCCGGGGCAGGTAGCTCCATAGTGTGATGTCATCTCTGTGTCTTTTGCCTTTCGTTCCGGGTCAGGCATGGTGTTTTCTCATTGCTGTTTGATGAGACGTCTCTTACAATGTCTAATAATCAGAGGCAGTTCCTCCTCGCACTCCTGTATGTGCATAGTCAGAATGAGGACTTGGAGCGGGTTCCACCACAAGAGGGTTAGCTGGTCTAGCATCCGAATGCTGCCCTTGAGGTGAAATTCACCCGTCACATTTCAGGTTTGACCACGTGTCTTTTGAAACTCTGCCTTGCTGAGGGTTATTGATGGTTAATAAGCACCAGGGCAAAGAGTTCTCATGGAGATCCTGCAAAGCCAGGGATACATCCTTAATACGCGGCTTTCAGCACCAGCCTTATCGGATGTATCAAAGCTGGAAATTGTTCGTTAGTGTTTCCCTTCTCAGCCCACCAAAGCACAGGCTGCCTGCATGTATGTGCACCTGTGAGTTTTATCCTCACCTCTGTTATGTATAAGATCTTCCCTTAACTGGGTGGCCAAGTCCCAGCAGTTTATAAATGAAAATTAATAAACTCAGATTTGGTAAAAGGTTGAATCAGTTGCTTTTCAATGGCCAGGGTCCCTCGCTGCCTGAATGGCGATAGCGTGGGCTTACTTAAAAATGGGCCCTGTGGATGCTCAGGAGGCGTGTGCAGAAAGCTGCACAATAGAACAGATGCAGGGTCAGTGTCCGATATTTGAGATCCACCCACACGCCCAGGAAATGAGGCCTTCTCCAGCACAGCTCACAGGGCCCCCCTACTCAGAAGAAAGAGGGGCTCTGTCCCTGGAGGATTTCCCAGATCGACTGGGATACAAGATTCAGAACTGAATACCCGTCCATTGAAATAGCCTGCTCCCAGCCTCCTCCCATTCAAACTGGGACCTGTTTGCTCAGTTGCTTCCAGGTGAGTCCACGTGTGTGCACGGAAGGGAAAAGGACTTTCCTGCGTGTGTCCTGAGTGCAGACAAAAGCAGGCACCTCCCCTGCTGCAGCACAGCAGGGACTGGGAATGGAGCAGGAGGCCAGGGTGGGCAAATGAGGGGGCCTAGAGGACAGCCCCCTGCTCCTCCAGCTAATTGAACGCAGCCTGAAGCTCACACTGGGGGGTCGGCAGCAGCTCGATGTTGCTGCTTGGAAGCAGCAGGTGGCAGCCGAATGACATGGTGGCTTTTGAGCAGCGCTCTATTAATATCCGCGGCTGGTGAGTGGAGAGCTATGGGGTCCGGCAGGGCAGCCATGGCCAAGGCTGGGCGCGAGGGAGCAGCGTTTGTATGCTGGAGGCCCCTTGCAGTGGCCCAAGCCCTGTGCCCTGCAGGGAGCTGGCCTGGCCTAGCCCACGAGCTGATCTGGACCTGCCATTCCCGCCTCCAGCAGCTGGGAATACCTAGAAAACTCAGGCCTCTCCTGGGGCTGGCGGGGACTCCTGCCCACTCTGCCCATTCAGTGGGGTGCCAGACGGGCAGCATAACACTCTTGTGGCCCTCGTCCCCACACCTGCTCCTGAGTGTGATTCCCAGCATCCCAAAGGGGTCTGGGGCGGTCCTGCCACTCCCTGCCTGAAGCTGGCTGCACTTAATTCTCTCCCAGGCTTGATGCAACCAAGCCATCGGTTTCCAAATGTCACAGGCCCACCTCCATTAATGTCAGATCTCCCAGACATGTGCATCCCGGGGCTTGGGCCCAACTGCTTTCCACTGTCCCCCTTCTCTCACTGTCCCTTTTTGCTAGCCTGGCTTCCCGCCTCTCCTTCATTCCTTGGCTACAGCCCTTGCAATCCATGTTTCTTGCTCTTTCTCGCCACCCCCTGCTTCATCACGATGCTCCTTTCTGCCCTGCCCTCGCCTCTGTTCCTGTGGCTGAGGGCGCAGCTGGGAACTGCGCCCTGTCCCTTGCGCTGCCCCTTACTCTCAGTGGGGAATGAATGGGCAGGGGCAACCTCCTGGCAGGTGAAGCCCCAGCTGTTAAATGGGGCGATGATCCAGTCACCTCATCTGAAACCACAGTGACCCCAAGTTCTGGGGTCCCTGGGAAGTACCTCCTGCCCTGCAGGGGCCTGAGATTTCAGGGGGAATAGAAGGGGGGAGCGAGAGAGAAATGGCATGGGGAGGCACAAGATACAAGGGAAGCCAAGGAGCTCCCAGTGCAGTAGGGTGCCCCCTGCTGGACCCATCTGTCTGGGACATTCACTGGCTCCCACTGGGTGTGTGCACTGGGCTGGCCCTGCTGGGGATGGGGTGCTGGGCTGGAGCCCCATTGTGGGGAGGGCTGAGATGGCTCCCCCTTGGGGGTTGGTGCTGGTTCCTCATTGGGAGGTGGGGTTGGTTCCCCGTGGAGGGCTGGGAGCTGCTTACCGCACTGCTCCCAGACCAGGGAGTAAGGGGCAGAGATGAGCCCAGAACCAGTGACCTGGCCCGGTTTCCTTCCATTGTGCTTCCTCCTGCCTGTGGCTCTGCAGGGGGTGGGGGAGTCCTCCACTGGGGACAGGCCAGATGCTAACACCCACCCTCCAGCACACATCTGGCCCTCCCCCCTTCCAGAACAGGGCTCAGACACTTCCTGCCTTTTCTGCTCCATTTTGCTTTGCAAACCCTGCAATTGCAGCAATTTGGCAGAAATCATTCCTGTTTGTTTGGAGCGGCTCAGCCCCCAGACGTGGGGCTGATTACTTGCTGCAATCGCTTTCTGGTGAGTGCCTTAATTATGGGCCTGCCAGTCAGCTGTGCAGCAAACGCAGCCTGCCCCACGGGGCACCAGCGAGTGGGCTGGCCTGAACCTGCACTTCCCTCCCACGCTAGCCATCAGCCAGCGCTTGGCACTGTCCTCCTACCCTGCCAGACACTGGGGGCCTGCTCCTATTCTGCCAGACCTCCCGGCCACTGGGGATGGCAGAGCTGCTTGGGAGATGGTCTGAGTGTGGAGCCCCATGGGCACGTAGAGCACTGGGCACCCTGAGCGTGGTGTGAAGGTGAGAGCCCCTGCAGTGCCTGCCACTCACTCGACCCTGCCGGCCCATGCCCCTGTCCTGCCGAATCACCCCCCAGGCTCCCAGCACTCGTGCCTGACCCCAGAGGCTTGCAAGGGTTGGGCAGAGCGACTGGAAGGGAGAAAAGAGCCCCAGCTTGGAGTAAATTGCTGAACATCTCACAGGGCTTCCCAGGCTGAGAACATCTCCACTGCCCCCAGCTGAGTGTCCAGCTAGGGGCCCTTGGGGCAGTGAGTGCCACACTGCTGGGTGCAGAGGTGGGTGATGGGACCCGCACCCTGCCAGCTCTCAGGGTGGTGGGGCCTTGGTGCCTCGTGGCCAGTGAGCACTGGAGTGGGGAGGTGCGTGAGGGCCCTGTGCAGGGCAGCTCAGCACAGACAGAAGTGCTGCCCACTGGGGAGCCCTGAGCCCGTGGACGCTGGCTCCGTTTGCAGGAGCTGGTGCTGCTCGCTGCCGGCTCCCCCCTGGCATGGATATTTGATGAGCAGCTTTTTAGCTGTGCTCGGTGCTTCCCTGTCATCTTTTATTCATGGCTTCCCTGCAGCGTTTGCCCTCCGGCACAGCCTCCTAAACGCTGGCAGATTTGTTCAACCAAATATTGCATGAGTCTCGGCGAGGCTCCGACAGAGCATTTACCGCCCCCTGCCTCCCGCTGGTGCCCTGATTACTGAGCGCACTGATATCCTGCTCAGCGGCGAGGGAGTAGGGGGGCATTGCCCTGTCTCCGCTCAGCCAGCGCCCAGCCAGGGCTTTGCATGGGAATCGGGGGCTTTGCTCTCCTGGCTGGTCCTGAAATACACAGGGGCTGCGTGGGAGGCTACAGGCCCGGGGCAAACACTTACATTCCCCAAGGGCTCTGACCCGAGCTCAGCAGCGTTGGGCGGGGCTGCTCCTTAGATGCGAGATCCCGGAGGTGCCACCCCGGGGGTGAGGACCTGTGGCACTTCCTGCAGCCCTGGGGGTGTTAGTGCTTCCGCGGGGCCAGGAGGTTCCACTCGGCTGCCCTCCGCTCACCCTCTGCTGAACGAGGGTCTCCTCACGGTGCCAGCTCAGGGGCTCCACCCCCCGGGGGCTGCATTCGGGGGAGGGGGGAGGCAATCTGCTTGGATTCCAGTTTGTAAATCTCTTGGGGGCCTGCTGACTGCTCTCTCAATAGGAAAGGAGTGTCAGGCCCTGCTCCCGGGCTGTCTGGGCTGTGGGCAAAGCACAGTGGGCGCATGCGCAGCCCAGGTAACGGTGTGCCCAAAGGGGCAGGTCAGGGGCCGAACGTTACCGGGGGCGCGTGTGCAGCTACGTGCAGCCAAGTATCGGCAGCCTGTGGCTCACCCCCAGCCATGGGCACACTGGGAACACGCACACACGTGCATACGAGCATCTGACTCCGGTGTGAACACAGACATGCTCTGTACTGTCACAATCCCCCCCGCAGCCCCCCACTCACATGTGCATCCTGACACATGCAGCCCCTCACATGCCCTCATTCCGCTCCCGTCACTGGCTGGGCAGCCAGAGGAAGGCAGCCCATTATAAAAGATGGCTGTTAAATGCAGGCGAAGTGAATAATTAACCCAGCGAGTGAATTAAACATCCTAATTATTTATTGAGGCTGCAGCCTGCAAAGAGCTTGGGGCTGCGGCCCAGGGCCGGGCGAGGCCGTCTCTCTGCACCAGCCTCTGGCTGAGAAGTGGCTCCCGGACGGTACGGCTGCACCTCCCCAGCCTCTGGCTCTGCCCCGCATCTCCCCACAGCAGCTCGCCCAGTCCAGCCCGCCGTGGTTGGCATGCCTGCTGGCGCTATTGCTGGGGAGGGCTAAGACCTGCTGGCTGCATGCAGGGCGTGTGGGGGCTCAGATCACAGCCACTCCCATTTGATTCAGGCCCTCCGAGCTGACACCCACCCTGGGACAGGCGGCAGGGCCAGGCACAGAGCACTACCCCCATTTGGCAGGGTGGGGGTATTGGGGGGGGGGGTCCAAGCAGAGGGGCCAGCATGGAAAACGGCCCAGGAGGTGGAGGAGGGGAAGGAAGGTCATGTTGAGGCCAGGGCAGGGACAGTGGGGAGGGGCTGGGTGGGGGGGTCTCTGGGGCAGGGCCCGAGCTTGGGCCATGTGGGGAGAGGAAGCCAATGGACAGACTTGGGGCTCACTGAACGAAGGGGCCAGACTGCCAGGAGTGGCAGTGAGATGGACCAGGCAGGGCTGCCTGTGCCCTGGAGAACAGGCTGTAGGGGGGCTGGCAGGGGACTCCCTCGCCAGGGCTCCCGGGGCCCAGGGGGAACGTGCCTGAGGGCTGCTAAGCACCCCAGGAGGAAGGGGTCGGGCCCAGCCCAGGGCTCTGCAGCAGCTGTGGGTCTGACCGGAGCTGGCTGGCTGTGGAGGAGGCAGTGGGTGGCATCGGGGTGGCCAGAGAAGAAGGGGCAGCAGAGGGGCCATTGGGAGGCCCCAGGCACAAGCCGCGCTTGCTGGGGAGAGCGGCTGGTGCGGGGAAGGAGGCTGAGGCCCAGCGAGCGGGCAGGAGCCTTGATCCTGCTCTGCTCTCACCGACGGGGCTCTAACGATGCTCGGCGAGGTGCTGTGATTCGTGACGCCCAGCCTCTCCAAAGCCAGCTGCTGCCCAGGGAGCCCTGACCATGGGAGGGTTGGAGGGTGAGGCCCTGACTGGGGCAGCTGCTCTACTAGCCGGGCCCCCACACGGGGGGTGGGGGTGCAGTGTTAGCAGGCAGCCCCATTGCCTCACGCCCGGCTGCTCTCCCCCAGGTATCCCAGAGCAGGGGATGGAATCTCTCGGCCCTGCAGGCACAGAGCTGGGTGGCCCCCAAGTTAGCTCCCCAGGGTCTCCCCGCTGGAGCCCCTCACCCGCTGCTGCCCCGCAAAGCTCCTTGTTGGCAGGGCTCTCCGCACGCTCCCCTCTACGCCTGGGAGCACCGCAGTCTGGGCTGGAGCCGTGTGCTCCCCTGGCGACGGCATAAAGATTATTAGCAGGAAGCTGCTCCATGGCCCGCGCTGGATCCAATTAGCATTGATTTTCCACTTCCCCTAATCAGGTCTTGGCATGAGCTGGCGACTGCCTGAGAGCCCGTCCCCAGAGGCTGCTGGTACTGCAGGCATGAGTGCACAGGCTGGCCATGCTGGAACCCGGCCCCTGGCAGCCCCTGGCAGCTCAGCCCCAGAGCCCGGATTGCTCTGCCCCAGCCCAGCGTCCCCAGGGCAGTGCCCCAGCCCTGCCAGTGCCTGGCCTGCAGCTGTTTGGTGGGTAAATTGGGGGCCCTAAGCTGCCTGGGCTGTCGAACTGGGCCCTGACTCTGGGCCCTCCCCAGGCTGGGGACTGAGGGCTGCAGCTGGCTAGCTGGGCCTGGTCTCTGCAGTGACTCTGTGTGACGGAGTCCCTGGCGATGCTCTTGAACTGCTCCCTACGAAGCCAGGCAGGACTCTGGGGAAGTCTCCTTTCTGGGAGCAGCCTGTCTGCAGGACACACAGCTCACACAGCTTCCACCTTCCTGGGTCTGACCTCGGAGCATTCAGCATCCTCTGCCCCTCCATGCGCTTCCCCCAGCGAGTCCGCCCAGGCGGGGTCCTGGGGAAGCCAGAGGGTCCTGCACCCCAACTCCACAGTCAGACGTGACTCTCAGCCAGCCAGTAAAACAGAAGGTTTATTAGACGACAGGAACATGGTCTAACACAGAGCTTGTAGGTGCAGAGAACTGGACCCCTCAGCTGGCTCCATTTTGGGGGGCAATGAGCCAGACAACCACATCTACACTTCACTCCATGTCTCCAGCCAGCCCCAAACTGAAACTCCCTCCAGCCCCTCCTCCTCTGGGTTTTCCCCTTTCCTGGGCCAGGAGGTCACCGGATTCCTTTGTTCTCCAACCTTTAGCTCTCACCTTGCAGGGGGGAAGGGCCAGGCCATCAGTTGCCAGGAAACAGGGTGTCGGCCATTCTCTGTGTCCAGACCCCCCCCCCCCCCGCACACACCTGCCCTCTAGGGCTCTGCAACAATCATACACCCTTATCCCACCACCTAGATGCTTAAGAACTGCATGGGGAAACTGAGGCACCCCCACACTATTCAGAGGAAACATTAAGAACAGTCCCGCTTCGTCACACTCTGCCCGGGGCTGAGGCCAGGAGCTGTGTACGTGGAGCTGCCTGTGCCAGACACCTTGCCCACCTGGCAATCCCTGACTCCCGGCAGCCCACAGCAGACCTAGGGCACGAGCACCTGGGAGCCCAGGGCCGGACTAGCAGAGGGGCTGCGGGTTGGGGTTGAGGGGCATTGGCAGAGATGGTGGTTGGGGAGTCCAAGGACGGGATAGCAGGAGGGGCTGGGGGGCAGGACTCAGGGCTACTGGCAGAGCTGTGGAGGGAAGCTTACCATTCTCCCTCCCCCCGGCACCATCAACCCCTCACTTCTGTGAGTAACTCTCCTAGCTGGGCCCAGGCTGCCCCCTCATTCCCTCATCTGCAGCCTGGGGAGCATTTTCCCTGGCAGTGCGCGGCGCGAGGAGCCTGGCGGTGCCACACAGGGAGGCAGATTGAGCACAAGCCGAGGAAGGAAACAGAGGCAATTCTGCTTTAGCTGTCCCAGACTCAAGAGCCCTGGGCAGCCCAGCTCCCTGCTCCACTTCCAGGGAGACGAGAAGCGCTTCCCAGCAAGGCAGGCTACTGACTGAAAGAGGCCAGGGCGGAAGCAGCTGGGTACTCACTCCCAGAGTGAGGGGCTGGGCATCTCAGCGCCAGCTGGATCCCCAGCTTGGAACATTCCTATGAAGAGGGGCACCAGGTGCAGATCTGTGTCTGTCCAGGGGCTCCGTGTGCAGATCTGTGTCTGCCTGGGGACACTGTGTGCAGATCTGTGTCTGCCCAGAGACGGAGGGGGCAGATCCGCGTCTGCCCAGGGGCTCCGTGTGCAGATCCGCGTCTGCCCAGGGGCACTGTGTGTGGCGGGTGGGTGGGGGGTGAGAAATGTGACTGTAGTGATGACTAATCTGAGGCTTTAGAGAGCATCTTGCTGCATCCGGACTCGCTAGCCAGGTGCTTTGTCTTCCTCTGGCTCACACGGATGCTCAACAGCTGGGCCTGCCTTGGGCGAACCCCTGGAAAGCTGTTACACCAATGGCTGATTCCCTGGGTATTCCTCATCCCTGCAGCCCTGGTTTTGTTCTGGACACTGGTGCTGGGTGTGGAGGGGTGTCAGCCCCGGAGGTGACCCAGATTGATGGGTGGCTGCTCCATGCAGGCTGGAGCTGAGCATGTGGCCTGGGCAGCATGTTGCTGGGCAGCGACCTCCCCACTTGCCTTGATGGCTCCCTCGCCTAGACCCCAGCAGCCCCCACAGCAGGAGGCTGAGTGGGTCATGGCTAGGGGGAGCTGGCTGGCTCATGATGACAATGGCACCAGGGGAGCTGCCTGCTGCCGCGAGACCGTGGGCAGGTCGTGTGCAGAGGCTCTCAGACACCTCGTTAATAACCAGCATGGGAAACACACCCGCAAAGGCAGAGCCAGGGCTGTCCATCCGGCAGCCCCTCTGACTCGCTTCCAGCTCCACTCCCTTTTCACTGGATGTGACGAAGTGGGACTGTTCTTAATGTTTCCTCTGAATACTGTAAGGGTGCCTCAGTTTCCCAAGGCAGGGTGCTTGGGGGTACGCAGCAGCTGCCTAGGCATTTCTTGAGTCTCTAGCTGGTGGGATAAGGGGGTGTAATTGTTGCAGAGTAAAGGGCCAATGTACATAAATGGCCGACACTCTGTCTCCTGGCAACTGATGGCCAGGGCTCTTCCCCCCTGCAACGTGAGAGCTAAGGAATCCGATGACCTCCTGGCCCGGAAAGGGACAAAGCCCAGAGGAGGAGGGGCAGGAGAGAGTTTCAGTTTGGGGCTGGCTGGAGACATGGAGTGAAGGGCAGACGTGGTTGTCTGGCTCACTGACCCCTGTGACGAAGTGGGCCTGTTCTTAATGTTTCCTCCGAATATTGTGGGGGTGCCTCAGTTTCCCCTAGGCAGTTCTTAAGTATCTAGGGGGTGGGGTAAGGGTGTATGATCATTGCAGAGCCCTAGAGGGCCGGTGTGTGCAGGGGTCTGGACACAGAGAATGGCCGACACCCTGTTTCCTGGCAACTGATGGCCTGGGCCCTTCCCCACTGCAAGGTGAGAGCTGAAGGGTTGGAGAACAAAGGAATCAGGTGACCACCTGGCCCGGGAAAGGAACAAAGCCCAGAGGAGGAGGGGCTGGAGGGAGTTTCAGTTTGGGGCTGGCTGGGACATGGAGTGAAGTGCAGACGTGGTTGTCTGGCTCACGGCCCCCCAAAATGGACCCAGCTGAGGGGTCCCGTTCTCTGCACCTGCAAGCTCTGTTTTAGACCATGTTCCTGTCGTCTAATAAACCTTCTGTTTTACTGGCTGGCTGAGAGTCACGTCTGACTGCGGAGTTGGGGGGCAGGACCCTCTGGCTTCCCCAGGAGCCCCGTCTGAGCGGACTCGCTGGGGGGAAGCACACGGAGGGGCAGAGGATGCTGAATGCTCCGAGGTCAGACCCAGGAAGGTGGAAGCTGTGTGAGCTGTGTGTCCTGAAGACAGGCTGCTCACAGAAAGGCGACTACCCCAGAGTCCTGACTGGCTTCATGGGGAGCAGTTCCAGAGCATCGCCCAGGGACTCCGTGACAACCCCCAAAATGGACCTGGCTGAGGGGTCCTGTTCTCTGCACCTACAAGCTCTACTTTAGACCATGTTCCTGTCGTCTAATAAACCTCTGTTTTACTGGCTGGCTGAGAGTCACGTCTGACTGCGGAGTTGGGGGGCAGGACCCTCTGGTTTCCCCAGGACCCCGCCTGGGCAGACTCGCAGGGGGAAGTGCATGGAGGGGCAGAGGATGCTGAATGCTCCGAGGTCAGACCCAGGAAGGTGGAAGCTGTGTGAACTTCTTGCCCTGCAGACAGTCTGCTCCCAGAGAGGAGACTTCCCCAGAGTCCTGCCTGGCTTTGTAGGGAGCAGTTCCGAGCATCGCCCAGGAACCCTGTGACAGGGCCCCATTTACAACAAGTCCCCTGCCTTGCCAGGGGTTGCGAGGCCAAGTTAATTGGTGCTTTGAGATCCCTGCATGGTAAGAGCCATAGAAGAGCAAAGTGCTGTTAACACAGGCCTCTAAGCCTAGAATCCCAGGGGCTGGAGCCAGGAGCTAGAGTCCCGGAGCCACAGAGTCCTAGAGCCCACAGGCCACATGCTCCAGTCCCAGTCTGCAGCCCCTGTCCTGGGTACGCTGGAGACCAGTGGGCTCATTCCCCCAGGGCCTCTCCACGCCATCCCCTGCTGCTGAGAACCCACCCAAGGCGTGCTCCTCTTGCTCCTGGTCCTCTCGTTAGTGCTGCTTCTCATTAATGTGGACACTGGCTGAGCAGAAGGTGTTTGTCCGTTCCCCTGCCCATCCAGAGCTGTGTCTGCCCCGGACGCCGGAATCGCAGTGGGCTTGGGAGCGCTCCGCTGCTGGGACCCCAAGAAGGAAGCAGGAATTGGCTCTTCCTGCTCCCGTCTGTTCTCTCTGTTAGCTAAGACTCCTGCGTAGCAGGCCCCCAGTGGCCTCCATGGCACTGCAGTGCTAGGGGCTGGGGCTCCTGGCTGGTACTTGCCCCTGCTTTTGCAGTTCCTCTCTCCCCAGGGATGGTGCAGTGAGCCCCTGGGGTTGCGGGGAGTGGGCAGGGTGCTTGGGAGTACGCAGCGGCTGCCCAGGGGGTTCTGCAGCCAGGATCTCTACTAGAGTCCTCCGGAGCAGACAGGAACCCGCGTCCCACTCTCCATTGCTGTCCCAGTGGCCTCGTCGCTGTAGCGTGGCACCTTGGGAGCTGCAGGCTCTGCCACAGGAAGGATGAGGCTGGCTCCAAGTTGCGCTATGTAATGCAAACGACCCCTCGCCCTTGGGCTCCTGGCAAGGCGCAGGCGAGAGTTCAGTGCCTGTTTGGACCATGGGGCAGCCAGCGGGGCTGGGTGTCTGTCCGCAGACATTGCCGGGAAAGGGCCAACCCGCGAGGCTGGGCAGAGCGCGGTGCCACCCGTCCCACACGGTGCACTGCGATTAGCGCCTCCAACCGTGCCGAGCCTTGGTATCAACGCGTGCCCTTTGCACTCACATCCACGCTTCCTGCTTCTGCCCAGCCCCAGGGAGCTCGCCTCAGAGGGCAGGGCAGGCGTCCCCTTCCTGGCCTCCTGCCTCCTGCTTCAGCACAGCCAGCTGGTGGGAGCCCGTAAACCATCAGTTGCACTGAGCCATGCCCCCGGGGCCCATCCCTGCCCTCGCATGCACACGTGGCTCCCCCGCGAGTCAGTGGGCTAACTCGATCCCTGACATCCCTGGGCACAAGGCCATCGACTGCCATGGGCGTCGCAGGCTCATGCCAGTCATGCATCTGGCTCATGTGTCTGTGGCCAAGATCGGGCCCTGGGGCCGTGTTTCCGGTGCAGGGCTCCTGCTCCGCTCCTGTGTTACCAGACCGAGTGCTGCCAAAGCAGAGCTACTGGCTGGGGGAGGCAGGACGCCGGGTTGTACCACCCGGCTAGCCAGGATTCTGCGCTTTCCCAGGAGCACGGATTGACTGCGGGCCCAGGGCAGCTTGCTACTTTTCTAGCTCAGAGAAACTTCCACTGGAGAACCAGTGAATTCTGTGATGCTCTTCTTATGGAAACTGCTCTCCAAGGGATTTCCTCTGTCTGTTGTGTCCACCAGTGCTGACCAGCCTGGAAGCACCCCGCTCCCAGACTGGACACAGTGGAGAGAGGCTAACCTTACCGGCTGTGCTCGACCAGCCTGTAGGTATGCTGAAAAGGTTGGCTGGAGCTGGGAGAAACCGCGTCCTCCAGCTTGTCTGTAGTGGGCGGGTGAAGATGAAGTGCAGAGTAGAAAAACAACAGCAGGACAAAGGAACCAGCTGTCGGTGGTAGGACCTATAAACTCAAAGGGCTCATAGAGACTTTGGTAGCTGGGGAAGAGATGGCTTTGCTTGCTAGTCGGGGCAGGGGAGGGGGGAGATTTAGCTGTGCAACTAACCAAGATCAAAGCAAGCTGACCTGGAGAGAGACACACCCACGGGATGGCTGAGAAGACAAACCATGTCCTGCAGCAGGAAGACCCTCGGAGGGAATCTCCAGTTCCTTCCTGACCTGAGAGCGGCTCCTCCCCAGCGCCGGCTTCTCTGAGAGGATCAGGACAGGTTCCAGCGTGAAAATCATCAGGCACGGGGTTACTATGGCAACGTCTATTATCCCTCGTTATAGGGCGATGAATCAGGAGCTATAAATACGCGGATTGATCCGGGGAGCCACAGGCCCCGCGTACCACTTGTTTGTGGTGAAATTAATTACAGGGCTTGCCATATGCAGGTGCCATTTCCCTCTGCCTTCCTCAACATGGATAGACAGGTGGATGAAGGGGTGCGTATGGGATAGATAGATAGATAGATAGATAGATAGATAGATAGATAGATAGATTAGATAGATGATAAGGTGTTTGGGATAGATAGATTCAGGGGGATAGATAGATTCAGAGGGTGTATGGAATAGGTAGATTCAGGGGGTATATGGGATAGATAGATTCTGGGGGTGTATGGGATAAATTCAGGGGCTGGATGGGACAGCTGGATAGACAGACAGACAGACAATAAGTGTTTAGGAGACAATTATTGCTCGATGCAGGGTGCTGCTTCTGCAGCTGCCCAGGGATCTGGCCACCTCTCCCCTGGATCTGGCTAGGAGCATTGCGGAGACTGGCTGCCCCACTCCCCCGATCAGAGGCCAGCCCACATCCTGATCCGTACTGTGCTATGCAAGGCTGGCTGTTTTCTAACGAGCAGCCCTAGGAGTGATCTGAGGCTGGTCGCTGGCCTGTGCTGAGCAGGGGGGTCACACTGGAGGAGAACAATGGTCCCTTCTGGCTTGCGAGCTGTGCATCTGAACTTCTCCTCAAGTGTTTTCCCTCCTGCTCTGAAGTGTGGCAGTTTCTGGGCAGCGACTGCTTGGAAAGGCCACATTTCACTTGCCAGCTCAGCCCCCGGGAGGGTCCCGTCAGGCTGTACAGAGCCAGGCTCTCAGTCCTGCGGCAGGGGATGAGCAAGGTCTCATGCTGCCTGCTGCCCCAGGAGTCCCCACTGAGCTCCGTGGGCCTGGCACCGGAGGCAGAAGGAGCCAGCCTGGCGTTCCCCTCCCTCCAGGTGAGGTTGCCAGCAGTGAAGAAAGTCCCCTTTGGAACTGTAAAAACCAGCAAGTGTGAGCTGAGAGCAGAGGTGCCAGGGACCCCGCCCCCATGCCCCTGTTACTGTCGGTCCTGGGCATGGCACCCCTGACGCTGCCACTGCACATCCAGCCTGGTGCCCCACCCCTGTGTGGCGCAGCCAGGGGTGGGGCACCAGCCCCTCACCAAGCAGGACCCGGTGGAGACTGGGGAGCGAATCGTACATGTAGGCGGCTGGGGTGATATTTATAAAGGCATTTGCAGATTCCAGCTTGTCTAACCAGCCGTCTGGCTGGCAGTGCTGGGTGAACCGTTCTCTCCTGCTGAGCATGCCCTGAGCACCGACAGGGCCTGCCCACGCCAGCAGCTAACCGCAGGCCCTGGACAGGGCTGACTCCAGCAACTCGCAGACGTCTCCGGTCCCAGCGACAGCTTCCTGCTGCAGGTGCTTCCCCCTCAAACGCCATCCTTGTCAGAGCTTGCACGCCGTGCGTCAGCCCCATTCATCGTGAGCACAATTGGAACAATTAGCCCGACAGCCAGAAATAATCGCTCTGTTCCCGGTGAGTGGCGCTGCCGGAGCCGGGCGGGCGGATGGGAGCGGTGCACAGACTCGCAATGGACGTGCAGCCTGGACAGAGATCTGCAGCGAGCTGGGCCATCGACCGGCCAGGAATCTGATTTCAGCGGCCGGTGATTGTCTTTTGCAGGTTGAGGAGTACACAGGGGCTCGAATGAGGGGTGCGGGGGCTGCTGCGTCCCCCGGCTTGAAGTGGTTTCCCTCATATACAGCGTTTACAGTTTGGTTCAATGGCTCCCCCCAAACACACAAACTCTATAGTAATTGTTCCAGCGAAACATCAGCTCCAGGCCCAAGCAGAGGAGCGCAGTCACCTGCCCTGCACAGAGAGCCTGGGGCCGCCGACCTGGCAGCGTGAGGCCAAAGTAAAAGGGAAACAACATGCTAGCTGCTCAATAGGGCCACATGAGGTGTGTGTGATGGGGCAGGGTGGGGTGGGGGGGCGTAAATCTCCTCCTTCAGGGTGCTGAAATGCTGTGAAATTGGAGGGGCTAAGCCCTCCCCAGAACAGGCCTGCATGGGGCTGTCCCATGCGCTGAAACTGACAGCCGGGCACTGGCGGGCGGGGATGGTGCCAGGAATGGGAGCCCAGCTGAGCCTGTGGTAGGATTCCAGCCGTTGGCATTTCTAAAGGGCTTGGCAGAGCAGCAGCTAAGTGCTCTCGCTCTCTGTGGTCTGTTACATGCCGCGAAGGCTCAGCTCGCTCGCTGCTCACATTTCAGTAAACCTGCCCCCGGAGCGTCCACGTTGCTGGGATTCTCGGCTGGATTTATTGTCACAGCTGCAAAATGGCCTTTTAATCCCAGCGAAGTGGGGCTGGGATTGGAGTTTCCTGTTTGCGGCACCTTCCGTCACTCCCAGGGAGGAGGGTGACCAGAGAGCAGGTGTGAAAATCAGGAGTGGGGGATAATAGGGTCCTATGGGGGGTTGGGGGGGGCCTGTGTAAGACAAAGCCTCTAATAGGGGGACGGCCCCGGTAATATGGGGGACTCTGGCTCCCTCCCAGGGAGACTGAGTGAGGAAATGCTCAAAGAACCCTGAGCTTCTCCTCCGCACAAACGCAGGCGTGTCCAGTCAGCCCTGGGAGCACGGCCAGAGCCTCCCGGGGCGCTATAGCCAGGGGTGGGAACTGCTGAGCCCCAGCCTAGCAGGGAGCTGCCCCTGCCCCAGCCCTGTGGAGGCAGTGTCCCAGCCTAACTGCGCGCAGGGTTTCCCTGTGTGCCACCCCCTTCCTGGATTCTGAACCCAGCCACCTGCTAGATGGGGCCTGGCATTGCCCGCAGGCTAAGCTAGCCCAGTCCAGCTCTTTCCTCAGAAGCCAGGCCCCTCCAGCGCTTTGGCTGCTTTTCGCCAAATCCCTTCCAGACTCTGCGTGATCTAGACATGGAGCCCTGGCCTCCTTGCTCTGGTGTGCAGCCCCGTCACTGGCTGGCACTGATTGCCTGTTCTCGGGCTGTGCCAGGGCAGTGGGCGGACAGGGGCTCAGCCCATCCTGCTGAGGGGATGGTTTGGGAGGGGAGCCTGCTACCTTGGGTTCCCCATCCACCCCAACCTGTGGGCACAGCTTCAGCAGGGATTTTGGCAGCCACTGGCGGGGTCTGGCTAGTGCTGGCTGGGCAGAGAGGAGAGAGTGAAGTGGGAGCTAAGGGACGGGCAGAGGGGTGTCTGGGCCAGAGCTGCTTCTGCCACCTTGTCAGGAATAGCCTGGCTGCTCCCAACAGCGCCGGGGCAACTCCCTCCCTGATCCCAGCGGGCAGGAATTAGGCAGGCAGAGGCAGGGATCCAAACCCAGTGAGATCCATGGGAGTCTCTCCTATGACGTCAGTCGGCAGAGCACCTCCTGGCTGTTCACCCCGTGGCCTGACCCTCTGGGGTGTCACCAGCCTAGGCCCCAAACCCTGCCTGCTCCTCCCCAAAGGGAGCTGGTCTGATAACCCCCAGCACTGGCTGTGCCCCAAGGGCCCAGGGTCCCACTGCCAGGGCCAGCGGCGGGAGGCGGCGGGAGCTCCTGAGCAGAAGGAGAGGCTCGCGTTGAGCTGGCAGTGCCAAAGGACAGGCGGCGTGGGGCTGAGTGGGGTGTGGGGGGAACCGAGGGCACTGACAGGGATGTGGAGAGCATCTCCCCTTTGACACCCCAGCACTGGCCTCTCTTCCTAGCGTCACTGGAATCCTCCTCCCACCTGCACCCTTCCACTCACTGTGGAGGACCAAAGCCAGTGACGCCACGCTCTGCTGGTTCCCACGGGCTCGGCTCGGAAGCCACCCCCCGAGAGCCCTGCTGTCCTCGTGGCTTTAGAACAAGCTGTGTGGGGCTCTCCTGGTGGGGAGTGCGGAGGAACATGTGGGGCTGGCTCTGCTACAATAATCATAAGACTCGTCCTTCTTCTCTGCCGTATCAAACAGCAGCTGCTTGGCTGCCCTCTCAGCCTGTCCCGACACTGTCATCTCACTATCATCTCTCCTGCCAATCCGCCCATGCTACCAGCCTCCATCACCCCCTTGCTCCATTCTCAGACCGACCCCTTTGTGCTTTCTCCTGCGCTGCCCTCTGCTCACGTCAGCCTCTGCAGGACGCACTCCTCCTCCTCCTCCAAAGCTCACTATGAAACTCTCCTGTGCCGGGATGCCCACAAAGGGACGACAGCTCTTTGGCTGCCGTGAGCTGTGACCTGCCGTGGTATCGGCTCCTTGTGTGCCCCGCTTGGTCCGTCTCCATCTGGGGGCTCGTGTCTTGGATTGACAGTGCTTTGGTGTCGTGACGTCTTTGTTTGCACAGTGCCTAGCGCAATGTGGGCTTGGTCCAGGACTGGGGCTCTGTGGTGTATTATTATCGACACAAATCATGATATCAAGACTGCAGTTTAAGCTGGTACAGTCCTACTCTGTGTCACCTCCCCGCTCCCTCTCATGGCACCATGCCCAGGACGGTTCCATGCCCACCGGGCAGCTCCCTGCATGCTCCCCAGTTGAGAGTGCGGTGTGTGACACACCCCAGAGGCGGTGCAGGGCCCATCAAGCCGAGGGCAAGGAGAACACACAGAGAGGGTGGATCTGCCACGTTTGGGTGGATTTGCTGCACCTGTCCTTGTGCCAGTCAAGACAGCCCACTCCCAGTCAGCAGCCCCAGCGCCCCTCTTGGGCCAATTAGCTGGGAGCAGGCATGGGTCCTTGGCAGCTCAATTTTTACTGATTTGTTGCGTTTTGTCCAAAATAATTAACTCCTGACAATGAAGTTGTCTGCAGCATGTCTGAGCTCATTAGCGAGGCTAGAGCCTGTTCGTACTGCCAGTCAGCAAGGCCGGCCGCTGTGCTCCGAAAGCCCTGTCTGTCGTATCTGCGCAGCCAGGGGACAGGAGAGGCCTTGCCACCACTTAGAAGACACAATGCCCTAAACCCCGAAACAACTCGCCTTTGGGCTGCGGAGCGCGAATGTTTCCAGCTGCCCTACAGCCGGTCAGCTACCAAGACGATTTCATTCTAGGCGGGTTGCTGTATCGGGCCAAGCACCGAGGCATCTCTCTCTGTGCACATACTCACGTGTGCATAGGTACCCCCCCCACTCCACCAATTGCCCCAAAGGCCTCGTTCCTTCCTGCCACTGCCGAGCGAGCAGCCTCTGTCCCAAGCGCTGCGTCTGGAGGAACAAAAGAACAGCAGAAGGCGTTCTGTCCAACAGGGCAGGGCCATTGACACCAGGCAGCCTAGACTGGAACATTAGTGCAGAAAGGGATCTGGGGGCCGTAGGGGATCACAAGCGAAATATGAGTCAACAGCGGAACACTTCTGCAAAAAAAAGCAAAGAACATTCTGGGCTGTATTAGCAGGAGCGCTGTAAGCAAGACACGAGAAGTAATTCTCCCACTCTACTCCGCGCTGAGTAAGCCCCAGCTGGAGTACTGTGTCCAGCTCTGGGCGCCACATTTCAAGAAGGAATGTGGACAAATGGGAGGAAGTCCAGAGAAGAGCAACAACAATGACTAGAGGCGAGAAAACGTGGCCTATGAGGGAAGATTGAAAAAGGTGGGTTTGTTTAGTCTGGAGAAGAGACGACTGGCTGCTCTGTCCACAACGTAAAGTATGTGCTAAAGTGCTTTGCTTGAATCAGGACCCGTATTCTCATGCCTGGGGCTGCAGCAACCATCCCACAGGGCGTCTGATGGCTCCCCTGCCTGGGGAGGAGTTGAGGGGAAGGGGAGGCAGTTCTCTGCTGTGGAGTAACATGATCTCGCTTAGGGGCTGGGGACCTGTTGTGGGGAGAGGGTTCAGAGCTGTGCTCAGTGTTTGGGTAGAAACTTCTGCTGTCTCTTCAGCGGTGGCCCCCTGCGCACATGCCAGGGACTCCAGGCCCCCCCTACCCAGTGCTGGCTGGAAGACACGGCGAGGAAACCTACAGCTTCTTCCAAAGGGTGAGGACTAGTGTCCAGCTCTGCCCGCAGAGCCATGCACTGGGCACAGCAGGGTGTGCAGCTTGCCAAGGCTTCTCCAGCCGGAGGCTGAGGTGCGGTCAGGAGCTGGCTGCCCACGGGGAGCGTGCAGAGCATTCGCCGCCCTGCGTGGCACTGTCACGGGAGCTGGCTGCCCACGGGGAGCGTGCAGAGCATTCGCCGCCTTGCGTGGCACTGTCACGGGACCTGGCTGCCCACGGGGAGCGTGCGGAGCATTCGCCGCCCTGCGTGGCAGTGTCACGGGGCCGGCTGCCCACGGGGAGCGTGCGGAGCATTCGCCGCCCTGCGTGGCAGTGTCACGGGAGCGGCTGCCCACGGGGAGCGTGCGGAGCATTCGCCGCCCTGCGTGGCAGTGTCACGGGAGCGGCTGCCCACGGGGAGCGTGCGGAGCATTCGCCGCCCTGCGTGGCAGTGTCACGGGAGCTGGCTGCCCACGGGGAGCGTGCGGAGCATTCGCCGCCCTGCGTGGCAGTGTCACGGGAGCTGGCTGCCCACGGGGAGCGTGCGGAGCATTCGCCGCCCTGCGTGGCAGTGTCACGGGAGCTGGCTGCCCACGGGGAGCGTGCGGAGCATTCGCCGCCCTGCGTGGCAGTGTCACGGGAGCTGGCTGCCCACGGGGAGCGTGCGGAGCATTCGCCGCCCTGCGTGGCAGTGTCACGGGACCTGGCTGCCCACGGGGAGCGTGCGGAGCATTCGCCGCCCTGCGTGGCAGTGTCACGGGACCTGGCTGCCCACGGGGAGCGTGCGGAGCATTCGCCGCCCTGCGTGGCAGTGTCACGGGAGCAGCTTCCTTCGGGCTCGCAGGCGTCAGAGTCCTTAGCGAGCAGGCACGCGGATGCTGGGCCGACAGAATTTCTTCGAAAAGCCTCCCTCCGAGTACCAGGTGCTTGAGAGGATTTTAGGGGGGGCTGATTCTCTCTCCTGCACAGCGTCTCGGTAACAGGTAACGAGGAGCAGATGAGGAGAGTCTGGTCATCTGAATCAGAATCCGTCACACATTGCTCAGAGCACAAACAAGGCACTGCTATCCCTGTCTGTCCTGGGCCACTCTACCCATGTCCCATCAGTCTCCCTCTCAGTGCCATTGGCTGGAGGGCTTCTTCCAGCCTGCCCCTTGTGCCTGGCCCTCCTGCTGCCCAGTGCTACGCCTGCCACGGCCAATGCTGCTATGCCCATCTCTGCCATACCCAGAAATACTCCTGCCCCTTGTGAGGAGCAGCGTGTGCCATCAGCCCACGAGGCGCTGGCTCTGAGCTGCCTGGATTCCTGGTGCAGAGCTCACCGGAGCGCCGGGGCTGTTCAGCCCACGCTGTTTGCAGAGAAGGCTTCACATCCATCAGCCTCACCCGCAAGCTATTGCTTTTGCTCGCCCCATGAGTCAGACACTGAAGCTCTTCAGGGCCAGGGCGGCTCTTCCCCAAGGTTTTCTGCCTCCCAGCCTGGCTCCTCCTGCCGACCCTGCTGTGGAAGCAAGATGTTGAATTTGTGGCATCAGAATAATCTCCATGGCAACAGATTTGGAGGCCAGACACACAGGAGTCTGCCATCACTGCAGAATCCCACAAAGGAGGGATGCTGGGTGGGGGGGAGAGGAGCCCCAATAACTGCCACCAGAGCAAAGGGGACAGGTCAGTACTGTAACTTCTGCGCGCCACACTCAGGAGAACCCCTCATTGACATCAGAGAGAGAACACTGGCCGTCCCGCTGCTAAAGTACAGAGCTGCATCACTAAAAGGAAATCTCTGTTAGCTGTTGGTAGTATAGGGCCTATGACACACAGCAGAGGAGTCCTGATTCCATCCAGCAGAGGGCAAGGATGGACACAGATATGCACACACACTCACAGACACACACAGAGCCATTCCAAGCAGAATCCATTTTAGCCAGCGGGGCTCTCGGTGTGAGGAGTTTTGCAGGGGAGAAAGTTGCTCTTTATGTTAGGACAGCGCAGAGAAGAGTTCTCCAAGGCTCATGGCCTCAAACCCAGGTTTAGGCCCCCCTCCCCCACCACACACACATTCCAACCCTAGTCAGGAGCGTGGGTTGGCCAGAAAGCCAGAATTCTGGTTTTTGAAACCAATGGAGGTTGCAAAATTTGTTTAATTTCCCACTGGGACGAACGTGAGACCGTTGGAATTTTTTTGTAAAAAAGCACAAGCAGCTGAGCTCCACTCAGAATAGCTGGAGCTTGGGGGCCAGGCCACTCAAGTGGGATGTGAGAGCCCCACGTTCCCTGCCCCAGAACAAGGAACTGAACCTGGCTTTCTCACATCTCCGATGCATGTCCTAACCACTGGGCCATTGGCTCTTCCAGGGCCTCCTTTCTCTGTGACCAGACATTCCACCCCCGGGCCCAAGAAACGTTTCAGCTCAATGGCATTTGAGGCAAACCTTGGAAAGGGGAAGCTGCCCCGTTCCGCAGGGGAGAGCAGCGTTGAGCCCATGCCAGCAGCAGTGGGTCTGTCTCCAGCGCGGTGGCTCTCAGGGCAGTGGGGAGTCACACGCTCTGCAGAGAGTGAACGGGGGCTGACTTCCAGCCGGGGGGTGTGCACCAGAAAGGCAGTCCGGGAAGATCACGGGAGCGAGGATGCAGAAGGGAGCAGGGCAGGGGGAGGACAACCACACAGCTGGTGACAGCAGGTCGGAGGCTGCCATGGCATGCAGGGCTATGGATTTGCTGCTGCCACTGCATGCCGGGTGCTTCCCCAGTGCTCTGGGCACATACTAGCGAAACCCTCCCATTTCACAGAGACACCTGCTGAAGAAACCCACCCCACCGCCAGGCTGAGCCCTGCAGAGCGCCAGGAGAGCACATGGCTGCAGGCTGCACTTTGGAGCAAACAGGAGACCAAATGGCTCAAGCAGGGTTCACTCCCTCCGGGGCCACTTGTTCTGCAGCTTTAGCAATGCCAGGAAGTGGAGCAGCCTCCGGGCCAGTCACAATCCTGCCGGAGCTGACGGGGCGCTCTTCCCCAGCCAGCTCCAGCCCCAGAGCGTATGTAATAACAGGGAGGGGGTGTCTCCTGAGTACAAACTTGTTCCTGGTGGGAATCCCCGATTATAGCACTGTCCTGCGGACTGGGGTCCCCAAAGGTCGTGCTAGCTTGGGGGTGTGACCCATTCAAGGCCAGCGATCTCCAGAGCAGCTCTGCTCTGGAAGTCACTCCTGCTGCTGGCTGTCTCGCAGTGGCACCCAAAGGCCCTGTGCTGGGTACTGCACGAGGAGACCCTGCCCAAGGTGCTCCGCAGCTGATGGGAACCTCACTGCTGAGGGGGAGACACACACAGAGCTCCAGCTGGTGCTGTGGTGGGGGACGGGGTTTGACAAAGCCATTATCTGGTCTTTAGAGCAGCTCTGCAATAGCTGGGCAGGCCCCCATGCCATGCTCTGGGATAATGACTCCTGCGGCCCTCAGCATGGCAGTCACCTGTGTCCCAGTTGTGATCCGACACCTCATGCAATCCCTCAGCATGCCAGGCGCTGTCTGTGCCAGGAAGAAAGAGGCTGGCAGAGGGACCACCCAGAAATGCTGTTGCTGAGGCAGGGAGGAATCATAGAATCATAGAATCATAGAATATCAGGGTTGGAAGGGACCTCAGGAGGTCATCTAGTCCAACCCCCTGCTCAAAGCAGGACCCATCCCCAACTAAATCATCCCAGCCAGGGCTTTGTCAAGCCTGACCTTAAAAACTTCGAAGGAAGGAGATTCCACCACCTACCTAGGGAACGCATTCCAGTGTTTCACCACCCTCCTAGTGAAAAAGTTTTTCCTAATATCCAACCTAAACCTCCCCCACTGCAACTTGAGACCATTACTCCTTGTCCTGTCCTCTTCCACCACTGAGAATAGTCTAGAACCATCCTCTCTGGAACCACCTCTCAGGTAGTTGAAAGCAGCTATCAAATACCCCCTCATTCTTCTCTTCCGCAGACTAAACAATCCTAGTTCCCTCAGCCTCTCCTCATAAGTCAGAGGCAAATAAGGAGAGGCAAATGTAGCTGGTTCTATGGCAGGTCACCTCAGATGGGCAGCACCAGACTCCTGGGTTGTCGGTAAGGGAGGCAGAAGTGATGGGGGAGGAAGGGCAGAGGAAGGCAGGAACGAGGGGCCCTTTTCTGACCCTGGCTGTCACTTTAAAGGCTTGTGCCCCACTGACCTGAATTTGCAGGGTCACTGGCCCCCTGATTCCCCAGGAGCAAACCCCACCTGGTCCCTTTGTCAGGCTGGAAAGCAGGGCAGAGAGAAATGAAAAGCCAGAGGTACTCAGAGCAATCACAGCTGGGGCAGCTTGGAAGCAACTTTAAATTCAAAGGTTTTGCTGCTTTAATGTGTTAAATCGACATGCTGTCCTCACCCTGCTTTGCACGAACGCCAGCCTCATTCCTAACTGGGGTCGCTGGGCTCCATGCAGCAAAATCCATGAGCAGGAGCCCGGAGGAGCCTGCTTTTCTACAATGTATAATTAACCAGCAGAACTTATTGCTGCAGGATATTATTGACTTTAGCAAGTCTCAGGAAACAATTAGACATAGGGGCATTTCTATCATGCAGCACATGGGGCTCTCAGTGCAATAACAAATTCAATCGGATTGAATCTGCGTCCCAGTTGGATACAGGATTTGAAGTTGTCATGGTAAAATCCGAAGGAATCCTGGCAGGGCCATAGGCCCAGATCCTGAATGGTAATTGGGTACCTGATGCCCACTGATGGGAAGCCTCAAAGCAACAGCCACAGGCGGCCTGTGGGGCGGGAGTCTCCATTTCAGCGCCGTAGAGAACTGTGGGGCATGTTCATAGATCTTAAGGCCAGAGGGGACCGTTAAGAGCATCTCATCTGACTCCTCTATAAGTCAGGCCAGCCAATCCCACCTGCTTACTCCTGCATCCTAACCTGTTTCGAAAAATGTCCAGCCTTGATTTAAAGAGTCCAAGGGATGGAGACTCCACTGGCAGCTCCAAGGGTGAATTCCCTTTACTTTCAAAATGTGCATCTTATTTCTAGGCTGAACTTTGCTGACTTCGCCTCCCAGCCATTGAATCTTGTTCTGCCTTGATCCGCTCGAGGAAAGAGCCTCTGCTACCAGATACCGTCTTCCTGTGCAGGTGCTTATGGACAGTGACCAAGTCACACTTCAGCTTTTCCTTGATAGCTAAACGGATGGAAGTCTCTCCTTTAGTTTCTCATGGGAAAATGGGAAGGTGCGTCTCCTTCGTGGATCTCTTCGCTGAGCACTCATTTGTCCACATCCTTTTAAAAGTGTGGACACGGTGTTTCAATAAAGAGCTCACCCGTTCCGCAGACAGTATTACTATTTACTATAACCTATATTCCATGTCCAGAGATAAAGTGTATCGCCAGAGACCGCCATCACCCTTTTAGCCACCACATCACACTGGGAGTTCAGTTGTTTTTCTCCATGATTGCTAAATCTTTTACAGTCACTGCTTCCCCCAGTACAGTTCTGAATCCTATAAACGTGACCTGCATGCTTTCTTCCTAGATATATACCCCAGCATTTAGCTGTATTAAATCCATGGTGTTTTATTATACCTATCTTACCAAGCCCCCCAGATTGCCATGTGCCCTCATCATTATGTACCTCCCCACCAATCTTTGTAGAGTCTGCAAACTTTATCAACAATTTTATATTTTCTCCCAAGTCACTGATAAAATTATAGAATAGCATTAGCTTGAGTACCAGGCTCAGGGGCTGCCCACTAGAAACACACCAGCTAATTCCTTATTAATAGCGCATTTTGAGGTCTATCAGCTCTCCAGTTTTTAATCCATTTAACAGATACCATAATCGTAATGAATGAGCCATCTTGTAGCTGGGGGGCTACTGCTCCACTGAACTGTTGGTACGTCAGCGTGCCATTTGCATTGTGGAGTATGCCACCTGGCAACGTGGCCTGTAAGGTAACAGCGTTTTGTGGGTGGGAATTTCCCAGGGGTTTTGTAAAAGAGTACCGTCACCAAGTGGAGCATCTGCAGAGACATCAGTGAGGCTACACATGGAAAGGGCCGTCAATCATCATAGGGGAGGAGCTGATCACCACGGGGGTCAGGCAGGAATACTCATGCTGTGGGAAAGCATTGCGTAACTTGGTGCCCCGAGGGGGGCACAGAGGACTCCCAAGTAGGGGGGACCTCTGCTCTGCTCAGGCAGCTTTCAATAAAATGTACCAACACGGGGGGAAATGTAACATTGCCTTTATTGGCTCATTCCTCCCATACAGCAAGAACATGAGATTCGTCATGCAGACGCTAAGTGACTGACAAGCACACGGTACACAGAGAAATGTGCACAGCTGGAAACACTGGCAACGTGAATGAGCCCAGCTAGCATCATGCACTTGACGGGGAAGTGAAATGGAGGAGAGTGGCAACACTAAGCGGTTGGGGATCCCTTTCACTGGCAGCTTTGGCCTAGCCATGCCTACGTCACCGCTTCGCTGCACAGGCTGGAGGCAGTGCCAGCAAAGCGTGTGTCACTTGGGTCTGACCGAGCTCCCTGTTTGTTGGCTCCCCCCATGCCATGAGATCGCTCTGCTGTTGGAGGTGGGAGTGGCTCCCAGCTGATCAGACCCTGCCAATCAAGATGGGGGTTAATATATTTTCCTGGTTATGTTTGTTGTTCATTAAAATACTCTGATATGATATGCAAAGGGTGGCTGGGAAATGCCCAGCAACCAGCTGCTCCTGGGGCTCAGCACAGTGTGGGGGTGGGGGCAGGACTTGGCCCCCACTCTGTACAGTCTCAGGTGAGAGAGGCAGCCAGAGACAGCAGCAGAACTGTCTTCAGCTCCCACGTGCCATGTTATGGGGGCATCTCATGCCACCTTGGGAGTTCTCACTTGGCCTCAGCTCAATGCACTGGGGCCCCCGGCACGTCTGCTGTGTTGGGGACATGCCATCCAGTTAAGAGGCCACTCCAGACCCATTGCAAAGGATGGTCAGGTTGCTTCCCATGCTTCTTTGACAGGCAGCAGGGGTTACCCCGGGGGATGCTGACATGATCCACAGTCAGGGAGGCTGCTGGTCCAGGGCTGGGGATCTGGGCCGAAGATGGGAGATCATGCAGCATGGGAGCAGACAAGAAGCTCTCGCAGACAGAGGGGACTCTACATTGTGTGCATAGGTGTATGTATATTCCCTACAGCAGATCTGATTGGCTGCTCTTCCCCCGGAGGTGGGCAAAGGGGAGAAACAGCCAATCAGGGGGAGTCTCCCAGCTCACTTAGCAATTTTATTTCAAGAACTGAGCCAGCACTTTAAGCACTAGGTGCTGGGGATCCCTGACCACTAACATCTGGCCTGAGACCCAGCAAACTCATTGCACAAATGGGTCACTCACCCAAGAGCTGTCAGCCACTAGACCCCATGAGCCAGGCTGAACGGCTCCCTATCCCATTCTTAGTACTCCTGAGACCTCCAAACCAGTGCCCTAGAGGCAGCAGGCTCTGCTCTGCATCACCATCTCCGGGTCCAGCCAGCCCCTCACTCGCTCTCTGCTGGCTAACCAGCCACTGCAACCCTCTCTCCCCTTGCCTGCCTGATTCCATCACACTGTAAACACCCACCTCTCTGCATCCAAGGCCGTGCCAGGCCCTTTGCCAGGTCACTACATCACGCCCAGAAGCCGGAAACGCATTCTCAAACTGAGCAGGGACCCGTCCCGAGTCAGAAACCAGCAAAGCATGCCCCTCCCCCCTCACTTCCCACAGCCTTTGCACGGCTGGCCCCCAGGCCAGCACTCCCGGCTCAGCTCGCTGGCTGGGTCCTTCAGACGGCGTGAGGAAGGCAATACAAGGCTTTACCCAGCCGGGGGAGGCAGGGGGTGCAGGATGACGTGTGGGCGGTGGGGGAGGCTGCCTGGGGCCCAGCGCTCGCTGCTGGGGGGAGCCTGTATGATTCAGACAGTGACACACTCTTGCTCTTCTTTTCCTTTTATTTCTTTGTCCACCGTGGAATGGGCTGAGGGATGAAGGCTGGCAGGTGGCACGGAGCGGGGCAGTCCCTCACTGGGGCGAGTTGAGGGTGGAGTTGGGCGAATCGGCGTTGGGACACGGGGGCGGCAGGGCTTTGTAGCTGTAATACTCCACCACCTGCTTCGGCACCTCGGCCAGCACGCACTTCGCCAGGGCCGTGGGCGAGGCCTGCAAGACAAAGGGCAGCCGTTGGTTCCGGGCCTCTCCCAGCCGCTCTCCAGCCAGCCGCTCCTCAGCACAGAGCTGGAGGGTAGCGGCGAACAGCCTCCCCTCCCCACACTGCCCCGTTGTCCTTTGGAGCATAACTGCCATTAGCCCATGCACCTGCACCCAAGAGAAGGGGGCACACAAGGAAGGCCAGCTGGCTCTCGCATTTGTATGGGACTCGGGACTACATCAATGGGCTCTGACATTTCCCAGTGCTTCCCACGACAGCATCTGAAGGGTTAACCTTGCCCAGTGGCTCTAGGTTTCCCTGTGGCGAAAGGAAAAGACAGTAAGTCTCCAGGAGCTTCAGTTACTGACAGTCAGGATCAATTAGCCCTTGAAGTGCCCAAGCAGCTCAGATCTCAAGAGGGGCCAGAAATACAAAATATAGATTTCCCCCTCCCCCTGCCCAAATTCCATCGCAGGAGATGCAGCTGTGCTGACCATGAAAACCCCAGAGAAGCCATTCCCTCCATCTGCAGCTTCGCCCGCACACCCAGTGTCAGCTCAGCTTGATCAAGAGAGATTCCAGCATGGAGCCAGAGAAATCCATACACTGCGTGTCTGCCCTTTGGGGAGCCCAGCTGCTTAGACGTTTGTCTAGCATGGCTGGAGATCCTGGCCCGGCGGCTCCTGGAGAAGAGCATTGACACAGGCAAAGAGATGTAGGCCAGGGCTCCCTGATGGGGCATCTTGCTCACTGCCACCTTCCATGTGCAGGAAAACCCGCGTCCCAGACACACACCCCTGTGTTACACACAGCACCCATGTCCCCAACACAGAACCCCACTGAGACACCCTCCCCCCCTAGTGCTACACACAGCACCCGTGTCCCAGACACACACCCCACCCCCTTTGGACTCTTTAAATGGAGGGTGGACATTTGGGCTCAGACTGGAGCTGAGCTCTAGGACCCTGACAGGTGGGGTGACCCAGAGCAGAACGTCTACACTGCAATTAAAGAGCCCCTTAGCGGGAGCCTGAGTCAGCTGCCACGGGTCGGCTGCAGGTGTCTCAGTGTGGTGTAGACACACCCTGTGTGGGTGAAACCAGACAATTGCTACACTCTCGAATGAACGCACACAGGACAACGATAAAAGACAAAAACACCCCATCGCCTGTGGGTGAACCCGTCGCACAAAGTGATCACGCTGTATGTGACCTCTCCGTCGTCAGCCCCAACAGAAACTGGTCCTGCTGTGAGCAGGGGGTGGGACTCGATGACCTCCTGAGGTCCCTTCCAACCCTGATCCTCTAGGGTTGTAGGATTCTAAACCCGCACAGCACTTTCAACCGACGAGCCTGGGCGCCTATGTGCAGAACTCTGCTGGACACCAAAAACCCTGGGCTTCATACAGTCACGGGCTTATTACAACAAGCGGCAGCCACTAACCCTGCTTTCTGTCCTGTGGCTGCAGGGGTGCCCCTCAGCCCCTTCCCCTTGAATGGGCCCTTAGAATATGTGCTAACTGCTTATTCTAAACTATCGGTGGTTTGATCTTGTGTCTAGCCGCGACAGACCACGTCTACACTACAGACCTATTCCGGTAGCACCGGGTCGCTCGGGGGTGTGAAAACCCCCCCAATGCAGACAGCGCTCTGTGGATGGGGGAGCTTCTGCCGCCAACACAGCCACTGCCTCTGGGGGGTGGAGGGTTAAGTACGCCAACCGGAGATGCTCTGCCATCGGCATAAGAGCGTCTTCACCAAAGCGCTGCACTCGTGCAGCTGCGTCGCTGACCGGGAGGACAAGTGGGCGCTCTGAGTCCCTTTCCCTGAGCTGACAAGGAGCTCCGTGGAAATCGGAAGGTCTCTCTCACTAACAGAAGCTGGTCCAGTGAAAGCTGTCCCCTCACCCACCTTGTCTCACCCTTTGTTTCAGCATGGAGACCAGAGAGCAAAGTGGGTGTCTGGAGACCCTTGGCTTACAGAGCCACAGGAAGGTACCGGGGGGGTAAAGGCCGGGACGCCCCCTCCTGCCCCCTGTGATCCACAGGGGCAGGAGGGTTTCCTTTGAGGCACGGAGCAAGGGCATGGTTTTACTGAACTGGGAGGGAGGGCGGCCAGACTGTGAAGGGCCCATGGAGAGCAAAGGGGGTGTGAGGAGAAGAGGCACCCTGGGAGGTATGGCAGTGCCACCAGCCCCGGGGATGGGGAAACTGAGGCACAGAGCCACAAAGGGACTTGCCCAGAGCCAGAGATGGAGTCTGTGGCAGAGCCAGGATGTGACCCCAAGTCACCCGAGTCCCAGCTCTGTGCCTACCCACTAAACCATTCTCCCTGATGCCACAGTGATGGGCACACCACAGACACATGCCGTGGTCGCAGCCTGTCACGGAGTCCCTGGGCGATGCTCTGGAATTGCTCCCCATGAGCCAGGCAGGACTCTGGGGAAGTCTCCTCTCTGGGAGCAGCCTGTCTGCAGGACACACAGCTCACACAGCTTCCACCTTCCTGTGTCTGACCTCGGAGCATTCAGCATCCTCTGCCCCTCCATGCGCTTCCCACAGCAAGTCTGCTCAGGCGGGGCTCCTGGGGAAGCCAGAGGGTCCTGCCCCCCCAACTTCACAGTCAGACGGGACTCTTAGCCAGCCAGTAAAACAGAGGTTTATTAGACGAGAGGAACGTGGTCTAACACAGAGCTTGTAGGTGCAGAGAATCGGACCCCTCAGCTGGGTCCATTTTCGGGGGGCACCACCTCTGCCCTTCACTCCATGTCTCCAGCCAGCCCCAAACTGAAACTCCCTCCAGCCCCTCCTCCTCTGGGCTTTGTCCCTTTCCCAGGCCAGGAGGTCACCGGATTCCTTTGTTCTCCAACCCTTTAACTCTCACCTTGCAGGGGGGAAGGACCCAGGCCATCAGTTGCCAGGAAACAGGGTGTCGGCCATTCTCTGTGTCCAGACCCCTGCACACACCTGCCCTCTAGGGCTCTGCAATGATCATACACCCTTATCCCACCACCTAGATATTTAAGAACTGCCTAGGGGAATCTGAAGCATCCCCACACTATTCAGAGGAAACATTAAGAACAGTCCCACTTTGTCACACAGCCATGTGGTCATTACGGCAGGGGCTCGGGGGCCGACTCACGTTCTTGAAATCTCTGAAGGGGACGAACTGCACGATGTCCCTGAGGACGGGCTCCCCCTTCGGGGAGCGCAGGACCCCGTCGTCACCGTCCAGGATCTGCATGTCGGTGAAGTCCGCGTTGCCCACTCCTACGATGATGATGGACATGGGGAGGTAGGAGGCCCGCACGATGGCCTCCCGCGTGTCTGCCATGTCGGTCACCACCCCATCCGTCAGGATCAGCAGGATATAGTATTGCTGTGGGGCAAAGGCGGGAGGGCGGCTATGGGGGACTGGGCTGAGCTGGGCTAGCCCCCCCACCATCCCACTCGGGATAACCCCGTCCCAGCCCAGGCAGCGACCGATTCCTTGCTCCTCTTCTAGCCCTGTCTTACGGCTGCTGGGCCCCGACTACCCCCAGCTCCCCCAGCCGCAGAGCGGGGACAGCGCACAGGCTGAGGATGATGCATTAGCTGCCGTTGTTAATTGGTAGGCTCAGCTCCACGTCCACGGGTGTAAATAATTGACAGGATTTTAATGAAAAGCCCCTGCCCGCAGTGCCCAGTGCACGCACGCACAGTCCATGGCAGATGCCCTGAGATGCCACCTCTGCCCAAGTGCCAGGTGACTAGGGTGTTGCGTGGAGACCGGGATAACTGGCCCCGCGCACTGCATCTCTGGAGCCAGGAATTGGCTCCATGTATCCCTGTCACTCCCCCCAGCTCCCCCAGCCGCAGAGCTCTGTCCCCCAAAGAGCTCTGTAAAACCTCTGGCCTTTCCTTACTCAGCCAGCCTGGTCCAGTAACTCCACACCGACCTGCCAGAAACAACAGGGGCCCCTGAGGGTTTGGCTATTGAGTCACAGCTGATCAAATGCTGCTGGAGGACAGGGGGACACAGAGCAGAGCGGAAGGAGGCCTGTTCTGAGGAGCCACTGGAACGCGGGATCTTCTAATAAGCACTTGGCTTCTGTCATGTCTCCAGGTCCGCCAGGGCCGAGCGTGCCGGCCGTGCTGTGGAATGGGCTGCGAACGTCCGTTCAGGCAGACGCCCTGTGTGTGAGGATTGGGCGCTTGCTCCCACGTTAAACATTCCCGGCACGTGCGGCTGAGGTAGGAGCTGACATTCCTTTGATGGCCAGAGGCTAGCCCTGATGCCCAGCCAGCAGCCACGGGGCTGACGATAACAGTGCCAAGCCACGCTGGGCAGGACTGGCCTCTCCCTACTAGGCCTGAGTCCTGCGTGATGGGCCTTCCCCACAGCCTGGAACGTCTCACCCTGAGGAAGCTTTCCCTGGCTCTCAGCTGAAGGTTCACGTAGTTTCACCCCATCTCTGCTCGGTGCACCCCCTCTTCCCCTGCCACTGACTCCTGCTCCCGCCTGGCCCTTGTGCTGCAGCAGGCTCTCCGAGGGGCAGATTCAGCATCCTCCACAGCGGAAGAGGAACGCTTTGCCCTTCCAGCCAAGGCACGCAGCGTGAACTCAGCCTCCCAGTGTCCCGGGAGCCAGGAGCGATACAACCCCAGGGGGCAGATGAAGAACATTTGCAAAAGTGCCCCGCTGTCTTAGGAGCCAACATCCCATTTGCCAGCCTGGCTCAGGGGTGCGCGCATCGGAACCTCTCTGAGTCACTGGGCCATAGTCGCTTTGACAATGTTACCCTAAGGGGCTTGCCCCAGGCCACGGTAGCAGCCTCTCGCCTCTGGAGACACGGGACTCAAACCCTGGAGAGATCACACGTGAAAGGAGTTAGGAGGGTCTCAGCCAGGTCACTCATGTTGCAAACACCACTACCTACGGGCTCAGCTGACACTCCATGCCAAGCCCAGGACTTTGGCAGAGGCTTGCACAGCACAGCTGGACGGTCTACATCCAGGCAGATTCAGCTCAGCCTGGACCCCTCAACCAGAAAAGCAAGTGCCGGAGATCCCAGGCCCCTCGGCAGGTAGGAACGGGGCAGGTACTCACAGAGGCCTCCTTCGTTCTCTCCTCCGCTGCCGCCACCCTGGCCACCTTGGAGATGATGGGGGACACGTTGGTGGGGCCGTAGAGCTGGATTTTCGGCAGGCAGTTCTGGTAGGATTCCACCACGCCCTGAATTCCTAGTGGGGACATCAGGTCAGGTGAGGAGCCGCCCGGCCCAGCAATTCCACAGCGCTGAGATGCACCCGGCCCAGGGCTGCTAAGCTCGCCCTGCCCATCCCCAGTGAGGACACTAATGAGGCAGGTCCAGGCCCCACTGCCCGGCTCAACCCACACGCCCGGCAGACAGGCTGCCAGGATTCAGCCATTCCTCGTGGGGGTGCTGACAGCTGTCAGCAAGCAGGGCCTGGGCAGCCTCGGGAGGAGGCCCTGGCTGGGAACACGGTCCGTTTCCAGTGCAGAGGCCACAACTTGCTGGGCAGGAGGGGAAGCGTCCGTGCTCAGCAGGGAGAGGGGGGTGGGAGCAGGGCCGTCGAGGGCAGCAGCACCCCTGCCCGCAGTGCCCTCCACACACACTCCCGGCAGCAAGGGCTAGAGGGGGCGAGGCCTGGCTGCCCCCCCGGGGCCTTGGCACGGTGCACAGCGGGTGGGCTCTCACTCCGCTGCCAGCCTCTTACCTTCACACTCATCATCATCTGGATTGAAGTTGATGGCGAAATCATGGGAAACCTACCAGAGAGCAGAGAATGAATGTAGGAGGGCTCCCAGCCCCCCATGTCCCCAGCCCCTTTGTGTGCAGTGAGGACACGTCTCTAGCTCTGCCTCTCTATCCCCTTGCCTCCCCTGGCTGGACTGCGGCTAAAGGGCAAACAACGCACGGGCTCCCCCTGCCTCCTCGTGTGAAGCCCTTGCACCGCTCGGCCTCAGCCCTCCCCAGCACGTGCTCTGGAGACCACATTTAGTCCTGTCATTTCTCCGTGGGGTCTCTGTCTGCCCTGCTCTGTAGAAACGGCAAGTGCCATCGACGTGACGTGTCTCATGTCAGGGCCGCGCGCTGCTCCCCGGGACGGAGCCCGCTCCGCATCGCGGCAGCACCAGCGAGAGGGAGGCCTGCCCAAGTGAATCCATCAGCCAAAACCCCCCTGCCCTGAAGGGGGGGAATCAAGGCAGGCAAGCTGGGAGCAGCTGAGGCAAGTGGGAGCCGCCCAGCCCGGGCCTGCCAACCTCACGGCCCCGGACAGAAGTCCCCCCTGCCCCTGCTCCTCAGTCCCATCACTGCCCCCACCCCCGCTGCTCAGCCCCCCCCATAGCCTCTTCTGCATCTCAGTCCCTGTAGCCTCCTCTGCCCTACACTCCTCAGCCCCAGATCCTCCCCAGCCCCCCGCCCCTCAGCCCTTGAGCCATCCCATCCCCACCATGCTGCTCCTCAACTCCCCTCCCCGAGTCCTGTTTCTTACCCTGCAGGGGTCTTACCTCATACTTGGGTGGGATCCTTGCGCCAAACCCTAAGGCAGAGAATTTCTTATCGCTGGAAGGAAGCAGATGTCAGACGCTCCTGCCTGCTCCGGTGCCCCAGCACCCAACCACCCCCTCCCCCACCCCAGAAAGGGACCTCCAGGGAGCGGGGGGCCCAGGCAGGGCACAGTGAACCCTGACGCAGAGCCTCCAGCTGGCAATGCCAGCCCCGCCCCACTCAGTGTCTGCGACAGACCCCTCTGCCCCAGGAGCCCCCGGAACAGACCAGGACCATGGCAAACTGCAGGGACTCCTCCCCCGGCCCACCTGGCATGGGGGTGCCCAGGGAGCACTCAGTGTATCGCCTGCCCTCCCCCGCACTGGGAGGGGTCCATCCTGGCGAGCTCCCCGCAGTGGAAGGGCTTGGCAGCTGGGGGAGTGGGCCAAGCTGGGCCACTTCTCACTAGGGGCAGCAGGGGGGTAGGCAGCTTGGGGGTGTCTGGGACCTTGTTGTTTCTATGTGGCAGAGCCTGAAAAAACCCAGAGAGGAGGAGCTGGCCCAGAGGCAGTTGGGCTGCTGGGGGGTGGTGATGGCTCCCAGCAGGCCAGTGGGCTGGGGCGGCTCCTGCGGGCAAGCAGCAGCTGAGAGACCAGGGCCCAATGGGCTGGAGCCTAGGCAGCCAGCTCTGAGCTCCAGCATTCCCCAGCGGGGATGGGCAGGATTCGGGTTAGCCGGACGGGCCAGGCACAAACAGAGCCCAGGGCTGTCTCACCTGTCGTAGTCCTGGCAAATCTCTCCCACTGCCACCAGCGCCTTCAGGTACTCGTTGGGTTGGTAGGGGTTGATATAGTGCAGAGAGCAGCTGTTCCGGGGGTCTCCGTTCGACGCTGTGAAGTCAATAGCCACCTGGGATCGGAAGGCAGGCGGTCAGCGGCTGGGTATCCGAGAGAGGCAATGCCACACCCTGCTCTGAATAGACCCGTGAGGCCGCCAGGCGAGGGCCTACGCAGGGGCTGTCTGCTATTAACTCCCACCCCAGTGGGGCTGCCCCTTCCAGCCCACCTGGCCGATCCCCCAGGGATCTTTGGCCGCTGTCTTGCTCCCTGTGAAGGCAATCAGCATCCTGGACGCTGTCAGCCTCGGTCCAGCCTCCAGCAAGAGGTGGGCGAGGAGAATGGGAACCAGCTGCGCCCCTTTGCTCTGGGGAGCGCTGAAGTGCCCCCAACGCCTTGGCTGGCACGCTTTTTAGTATGCATCATCGGCCACTGTGAGCAAACTCAGCTGGCTGGAGGGCTTGGGCCTCAGCCATCAGCAATACATTGCGCGATATAGTCCTGCCCCTCCTGCCCAGGATCTCAGAGTGCTTCGCCTAGAGCCCCGGGTTCACGGCTATCGCCCAGGTACAGGCAGGGGAACTGGCCACTCGGGAGAGACGGGAGTGGCCCAGGCTCACCCAGAGAGGCAGTGGCACGGACGGCAGAAGGGCTCCCAGCACATCAGTGCCAGCCCAGGCACATGCCACAAGTACCCAGAATTCGGCAGGAAAGCTCTCTAACATTCCCAGGGAGCCCCAGGCAGGTGCAGAACCAAGGAGCCCAGAGAAGCCCCCTCTACCCACCAAGGGGCACACAGCTAAGCCCACTCACCAGCCCCGGACTCATGAAGCAGGTAGGGGGGAGCATCCAGCAGTAAAAGGCTTTTTAAACCCACCTTTCCTAACATCCCCTCTCTCTGTGACATCCTCCTGGCACCTCCTCGCTCAGGGACGTTAGCCAGGGTGCACTGTGGCTTGCAAAAAGAGGGGGGTTTGTGATACCACATGCGAGGTCGGCACCGGTGACAGGTGTCAAGAGCAGTGGGGAGGAATTTTCTAAAAGTTCCTGCAAACTTCTCTAATTGCTGCTCAGAAGGGACAGGCGGCAAGCAAGGCTGGGCTAAGCCAGCCAGCGTTTCTGCTCTGCCGTTCCCCTTCGAGCCATGTCACAGAGTGATGGGACATGATGTCTCACAACATGACAGGCCTTGCTCCTGGGACCAACCACTGTTCTCAGCTTGTATCATGCCGCGGAGCAGAGCCAAGCAGTCTGCTTCCCACATGTTGTGGGTCTGACTCACTCTAGGGAGAAGATGCTTTTGCAAAATGCAATCTGGAGGCTGGCTGTTTTTTCATTTTTAATGAGGAATCTGTGCCAAGTACCAGCAAAGGTCTAACAGCAGGGAATGCAAAACACTAAGGAGCAGAGGGCAGGAGCCTGGCTCATGCCCAGCACCACAGTGTGACAGAGACTCAGGTGCAAAGCCAAGAAAGAAGGGTGTTTTTAGAGACCGATCTGCATTTGCATGTACAAAAAACCATGCACACCCGTGTGCTTAATTTATGTGTCCAGTTGTACACACAACTCAGCTAGCTGCGTGTGCAGCAGGTGGTTTAAATGCACAACTACCCAGCTGTGTGCCCATGTGCAGTTATTGCACATCCCAAGCCCCTACAATCTGCAGGGAAAGAAGCTCACTAGTTAGTGTTTTAATTAATAGGACTGGAGTATGAAAAAGGCAACTGCACCATGACTGGCTCTGAGGTGTCAGTAGCCCTTGAGAAGCCACTTAGAACCTTCCTGGACTCAGAGAGTTAAACACTGCGTCTGCGTCCCTCCTTTCTCTAGCAAACTGAATCTTGGGAGGGAAAGAAACCTGCCACAGGGTCCAAGCAGGGGCTCCGGACTGCTGCTGGCTGCACTAGGTACGTCCCATTCAAACTCACCTTCTGCGTGGCTGAATGTGGCGACTATGCCCTGAAGGTCGGGATCTCGGTGCAGATGTTAATGGATGACTCTAGCCAAGCAGGAGCGGTACCGACTGCTGAGACAGCAGTCAAACAGCGTGGGGCAGGCTCACTGGTACCTTTTGGCTGTGTTGCCCCAGTCCAGCCAGTGAAGCAGCCGTAAAATCAGGGTTTACGGCTGCTGTGGACTGCAGCCAGCGTGCACCTGGCCCCGTGCTTTTCTTGTTAATCACGTACCGCTGCACTGTCCCTCCCAGGCAGCACACTGAGAGACAGAGAGATGGGAGCCGTGCTACGGAGCCACGCGTCTGCGGAGCTGAGAGCTCGAGGTACCACATATTTCTCTCTGGGCATGAAGCTACGAGCACTTCCAAATGCCCCTGCTGGGGGCCCTTGAACAGCAGGGCACAGCTGAGGAGTGGCTCGTCAGTCCACTTTGCCGTTCTTGTTCCTTACGGGTGGAACGACCCTATGCTGATACAGGGTGCGGGATGGGCAAGCCGGGAAGCCTAATGATCCCGATGCTGGCAGAGGAGAGCTCACGCTCTACGCCCACGGAGCCCTTGGCCCCTCTGTGTGATGTGGAGATCTTCCCCCCGGGAGCCAGACAACAGCTCACCAAACGCGTGTCTCATAGGCCACCAAGCAGCCTCCAGAATTAGTGCCCCATGGAATGCCCCAGGCCTGACCTCCAGCCTCCTGACCCATCTGCTCCCCAGGAAGGGCCTGAGGAACATCAATGCCTGTGCAAGGTTCTAACACTTCCGTCCGGGGACTGAGGATGAGGTTTGCTCTGGGCTTACTGCTCATCCCTGTGTGATGAAGCGGGACTGTTCTTAATGTTTCCTCTGAATAGTGTGGGGGTGCCTCAGTTTCCCCTAGGCAGTTCTTAAGTATCTAGGTGGTGGGGTAAGGGTGTATGATCATTGCAGAGCCCTAGAGGGCAGGTGTGTGCAAGGGTCTGGACACAGAGAATGGCCGACAGCCTGTTTCCTGGCAACTGATGGCCTGGGCCCTTCCCCCTGCAAGGTGAGAGCTAAAGGGTTGGAGAACAAAGGAATCCAGTGACCTCCTGGCCTGGGAAAGGGGAAAGCCCATAGGAGGAAGGGCTGGAGGGAGTTTCAGTTTGGGGCTGGCTGGGACATGGAGTGAAGGGCAGACGTGGTTGTCTGGCTCACTGCCCCCCAAAATGGACCCGGCTGAGGGGTCCGGTTCTCTGCACCTACAAGCTCTGTTTTAGACCATGTTCCTGTCGTCTAATAAACCTCTGTTTTACTGGCTGGCTGAGAGTCCCATCTGACTGTGGAGTTGGAGGGCAGGACCCTCTGGCTTCCCCAGGACCCCGCCTGAGCGGACTCGCTGTGGGAAACACACGGGGGGGCAGAGGATGCTGAATGCTCCAAGGTCAGACCCAGGAAGGTGGAAGCTGTGTGAGCTGTGTGTCCTGAAGACAGGCTGCTCCCAGAGAGGAAACTCCCCCAGAGTCCTGCCTGGCTTCGTAGGGGAGCAGTTCCAGAGCATCGCCTGGGGACTCCGTGACACCCTGCCACAGAGGCCTTGCCAGCGGGGTGACAGGGAGCATTACTTACCGTGAAGTGGATCTGGCATCCGCCCATGATGTAATCCAGGAAGGAGTACACCCTGTGGAGCTTCCAAACAAAGGCCATGTTAGCCAGCCCCTGACAGCACAGACCAGAGCTCTTCTGGCCAGCTGGCTGGCCTCTCCCAGGCAGCGATCCAGGCACAAGCAGCCCGGAAGGACAGACCCATGTGGAGCATTCTGCACTGCTAACAGCTCAATTGCCTGCCAGACAGCATGGGGATGCCAGCCGGGCGCTGGGAGCCAAGGAGGCTGCAGCACGGGAAGGGATATGGATACAGCGGGACATGTCTGTCTGTGTCACCGAGCTGGGACAGAGCTCTCCTCGTCACTGCTCCTTCACCAAACAGCCCCAGAGGAGGAGTATGTCCTGCAGGCTTGCCCGACCAGCCCCTTCACCGGAGTACAAAGGCACTCTCACTTCCTGCTAGCCCCTCTGGCATCAAGGTGCCAGGACAGCTGAGGGGTACTGAGTCACCGCTGGGCACTGGGCAGCTTCCCCGTGGTCACCCTGGGGCGCTGCAATACAGGGCGAAGCGCTGGTATGAGAGCTCCATGAAACGCCCAGGGCAGGCCCGGCCTGGCTCCCTTCTCACCTTCAGCTCCAGTAAGATCACCACGCCTGAGTTCTTGTAATTTCGCTTCTTGATTTTGTACTTGGGGTTCATGCAGTCCCACTGGACCTTGAAGCACAACAGAGAGAGCAGCGGAGATCTGTGATCTGCGGACGAGCAGCCCGGGAGCTCAGCCTTCCATCAGCTTCCCGGACCCGCCCAGCACTGCAACAACACGCTCCTGTCGCCCCCGCGCATCCCGCAGTCACGCACCCTGCCGGGCCTGGCCTAGAGCCTCTTGCAGCACCGCTGCACATGCGAGCCCCGTGCCCAGACTGTGCACCGGACTGAACCCCGGAGCTGGTCAAACAGGGGGAAGTCTGTGTCTCAAAACAGCCCAAAAGAAAAACCGGCACATTTTGGGGGGCTGTTTTGATAGTTTGAGGATTTTGCCTTTTCTCATTTTAAATGTCAAGAAAGGGGGAGAAAAGAGGAAAAAACAAACACCACAAAACAAAAACAACCAATTTTTGTTTTAGTTTTCCTAGATTCCTCCTCCCCCCCCAAAAAAACCTGAAAAATTTGAAACCACCATTTTGGTGACAATTGAAAGACAATTGAAAGTTGAAAGTGTTGAAAGTCGGCCATTTTTCACGGGAAAAGCTTTGCCCCCAACATGTGACCAGCTCGGGCGAATACCCGGCACACACAAGCGAGGGGCTTTGACACGGAAGGGCTGAGTCACCTCATGTGCACTGTCACCAGCAGCCGGCCCACCTGGAGACCCAGACCTCCCACAAACCTTGTTCTCCCCACTTGCTTTCTGCATTTCCTCAAACGTGGTGTAAAACTCTCCGATGAAGTCGTGTTTCCCCCTGGAGTCGTAGTCCCAGACGACACACTGCAAGGAGAGGAGCACAGCTCAGCCAGAGGGCCCCACCTCATTCACTCGCTCTCGAGGGAGGGGCCTTTCCCAGCCCCCAGCATTCCCCCCATTCCTCCCGCAGACCCTCGCCGGGCTTACACTGCCTGCACCCAGCCCTGACTGACCACCTGTGCGTGCAGCAGGGTGTCTCCTTCCAGCCCTGGGCTATACAGGACACTTCAGAGGAAGGGCCCAATGCACCTGGACAGCTATGTAAGCGCACGAGGGGGGCACTTGCCCTTCTTGGGGGCCGGTTCAGGCTCTGAAGCAGGAGGACCGAAGGCCCTGGTCATGTGTCTGTGTGTTAGTGTCACTGCAGAGGCTACACTCACAAACACACTGGTGTCCTGCGGCAGTGAGTTCCGCAGGCCGAGCCTATGTTGCATCAGGATGCATTTCCTTTGATCCATCATGCCTGGGTTGCCTTTGACCCTGGGGGCAGGTTGCACTGTGACAGGGCTGGTCCCCCTTGCAGGAGACTCAGAGAGGTGGCCCCTTTCAGCTCCCCCAAAAAAAGAGGCTACTCAGGGCTTCCCACCGTCCCTTCCTCACCCTCAGCTTCCTCTTCTCCTCGCAGCTGCACAGCGAGTTCAGCGAGACCTTGAATGGCTCCCACACGGGGCTCAGGTTGTTCTTAACCACCTGTAAACACAAGAGGGGCAGCGTGAGCCTGCATCACACGCCTGGGGGTGCAAATTGCTGGCGTACGGCCTGGGCAGGGCACCCCTGAGCAATGAGCTGGGTGCTCACTCAGCTTCCATCTGCCAGAGAGGCCCAGTGGGTTTTGCAAACAGCCCTGAGTGGCCCTTGCCCCCTCCCAACCCCTGCGGAGGTGGGGCACTGAGGCACAGAGAGGGGAGGGCCCTGCCCAGGGTCATGCAGGATCACCAGCAGACTGTCTCCAGGCCGTCCCACGCCCAGCCCTGTGCTCTAGCTGCCAGACCCCACTCCGGCAGGGGGAGGCGCTAGGTAGCCGAGCCCTAGAGGAGAGACTCCCTGGACCGGCATCCAAGCTGCTACTGCCCCTCTCGCCTCTGTCTCTCCCCCTCCCTGCAGGATCCCACCGCCCTGGTGCCAGGAAGGGAACGGCAGGGCCCAGGCGGCAGGTGGGGCAGACAGCACCTGACAGCATAATAGCTCTGCTAGGTGCCTAATCCTCCTAGGCCCCCTATCAGGCAGGGCGTGAGCACAGGGAGCAGCGGGGGGACCCGTCACTCATCCCCTCTTCCCTTCCCAGGCAGAGCCCATTACGGCTCCCGGGGGACAGAAGCCTTGGAGGAGAGGAGAGGAGTGGGCGGGGAAGGATCCTCTGACAGCATGGAGCCGCGGGGCTCCCCTGCCCGTCCTCTCCAGGGGGGGAGCTGCCTGGGAGTGACAAGCAGGGGGTCGGGGGCTCAGGGGCGAGGGATCCAGCGTCCCAGCTCCAGGGCCACCTACAGCCGCAGAGGGGTACGGTGCTGCCTGGCCCACGGCCATACAGCCAGCCTGCACTCTGCAATGTAATGAGTTCCCATCACACCCACTCCCACCCGCATCACCCCGTCCCTACCAGCCCCTCCTCTGCCCCCCATCACCCTCCCCGTCCTTGCCAGCCCCTCCTCCGCCCCCATCACCCTCCCATCCCGCCAGCCCCTCCTCTGCCCCCAATCACCCCTCCCGTCCCTGCCAGCCCCTCCTCTGCCCCATCACCCCTCCTGTCCCTACCAGCCCGCCCTCTGCCCCCATCACCCCCCCGTCCCCATCAGCCCCTCCTCCAGCCCCCATCACCCCTCCCATCCCCGCCAGCCCCTCCTCCACCCACTCCCATCCCTTTGCCCCCACCCCACGTTGCTGCCCACCCTTGTCTCTCCATTCCCTTCCCCCTGGGGTGGCAGCTGGTGGCTCCTTGGAGACTCTGCCCGTGGCAGGGACCCACCTCGGTGCGGTACACCAGCTGCTCACTCCCATCGTCGTTGATCCGGTAGATCTCCAGGAAAGGATCCGACTTGCTGAAGAGATCCTGCCGGGAGGTGGGGCGGAAGGGCACGGTGAGCTCCGCGGCTGGTGCTGCCCTCCCGCCCTGGGCAGGGCCAGCATGGGGACAGCCCTGCCAGGTCAGAGCAGCAGGACCAACCTCCGGGCCATCTCCCCCGATACCCCCCAGACAGAACCTTCCCCAGGGGCATGTCCTCCCAGCCGGAAGGGACCAGCCTCTGGACCAGCCCTACCCAGGATGGGGGCTCTGAGCACCCAGGGGCCACTGTACCATCCCTCCACGCTCAGGCCTGTCGCAGAAGGCGGCACTCCCTCGCCCCTGCCCGGCGATGCCCTGCTCCCTGCTACGGCCACACTGGGCTCCTTCCCCGCCCCTGCCTTGTGCCCACTCTGGCCCTGCATTCTCACTGCACCCCCCGTGCCCAGCCAGCCTCTCTCCTCCCTGCACCTCCTCGTGCTGTGCCTACAGCAGCCTGCCCTGGTGACTTCCAGCTCTTGGCTATGCTGAACTGCCCACCAGCATCCCTGCCAGCCCGTGCTTTCCCGAGGGGCTCCGGGGAGCGGGGCTGGGAGAGGGAGATCTTTCACCCCTGCGGGGGGTGGGGGGCCTTTGGACAGCTGAGTGCAGCGAGCTGGCTGGGGCTCAATTGGGATGGCGGCACCAGCAAGAGGGCAGGCTCAGCGGAGGGACTGAGCGCCATGCTGTCCCGTCGCTGGGCAGGGCTTGGCCTGCTGACCAGGCTGCTGAGGGGTGAGCTGGCCTGGCTGCTCCCATTGCGCGCTCTGCCGAGGGTAGCTCCAGCCTCCCCCAGCAGCACCAGAGCGTTGGAAAGGTGCCGGAGGGGCACCAGGTCAGTCAGCAGCCGCAGCTCCCAGCTCTCAGCAAATAACCACGCTGGCTCCTCCATGCTGCCATTCCCAAGCTGCACCCGCCCGATCCGGGGGGCTGGGGGCACCAGGGTCTCAGCGAAGGTGGAGCAGAGTCTCTTGGCCACCCCCCACAGCAGGCGAAGGTACCTTGTCATCCAGCTTCTTGGCCCGGAACGCCAGCTCCACGTAGCCGTTGTTGCCGGAAATCTCCTCTGACAGCACCTGAGGGGAGAGTGCCAAGGGGCCCTTAGAGACAAGCGGCCAGGCACAAGCCCCAGGGAGAAACCCGCCTGGTGCCAGCTAGAGCCACCACGCAGAGAGCACGCCTGGGAGGCATTGGCAGTGATGTGTGTGCCAGGCCGGGCGGCAGGGCACGGAGAGGACCTTGTGCACATGCCATGTGCCAGGCCGGAGCGGCAGGGCAGGGAGAGGCAGCGGGGGCCAGGGGCCGCCATCGCAGCATGCTCTTTAGTGTGTTCTCCATCACGTTCAAAGAGCACAATTCTCGCGCTGCATGGAGCAGGTGGCTGGGCTGGGCTCTGGGGAATTAATGTGGATTCCCCGCTATGGGCAGGAGCCAGGGACCAGTGATGAGAACCTGGGTTCTGGGGACTGACCCCTGCCCTGAGCCATGTCTGCCAGTCTGGGGAGATGGCGGAGGCAGATCAGGGCTAGTCTGCGCAGGGTGGGACGGGCTGGGAGTTCAGGAGGAGGTGGCAGGAGGAGACAGGCAATGGGAGTTCGGCCCCTGCAGCAGCAGGATCTTCAGCACAAACCTGGCTGGTTGTGAGCCAGGCCAGAGCCCCAGAGCATGTGGCAGGACCCCTCTCTGGGGCAGGTGTGGGGTCGGCAGCGTTAGAAATACAAAGCGGAGCTCTGGGCTGGGGGAGCAGAGCACCGGGCAGCTCTCTAGAGACAGCTCCTGCCTACAGAGCACCAGGCTCCAGAGCCTGTCGGACGGGTACATGTCCGAGGGTTTCCTGGCAGAGCCGTGTGGCACTGAGGCAGCCAGAGCAGGGCACCATGCAGCTCTGGGGGCTGCCCCTTCCTGTCCTCTTCCAAAGGGAACGGCCCAAGCAGGCCCAGCTGAACGTGTCCCCGCTCCCTGCAGGCTGCATGAGCAGCAGGACCGCTAGGCAATGGAGAGCCGGAGCCAGCCTGGAGGCACAGGCCAGGCCAGCCGCACTCACCGTGATGGTGGACTTGCCGGCATACTTCCCGTACTTGAGAAACAGTGGCTTGGTCACCCGCTTCTGGGCCACAATCTGGAAGGGAAGATGACAGAGTGAGTCGGGGGAGAGGGAGCTGTGGGCCCCCGCGATGCCCTGGGGATGGGGGCAGGGGAGCCATGGGCCCAGGTGACACCCCGGGGAGACACAGCCATGCCAGAGATGGCGGCACTGGAGTCGTGCTGAAGCACGAGCGGCCCCAGGAGACACGTTGCTGTGGGAGTCGTCTCGGGCGAGACGTTAGCGTCTGAGTCACTCAGGGGACGCTGGCACGAGTCATGCCGGAGGACGTCAACACGGGGGCCAGTGAACCCCTGCGGGTGGAACCAGTGCTAAGCCAAGCCTGCACCGCACACCGAGCTCCCCCGGCCTGGCGGGGCCCTGGCAAGGACTTGCCAGCGATTCATGGACAGTGCTTGGCCTTTACAGACAGTCAGCGCTAAGATGTGCCAAGCAGTGGGGCTTCCTGACAGCGCTGAAATCGCTCCCTTCTCCTGGAGCTGAGAGCCATCCCTGCTACGTCAAGTTCTCCCTGGCCCTGGCCACGTTAACCCACCACATCCTCCCTCCACTTTCCTCTTGGCCCCGGGGGATTTCCAGTCCCACTGGAAATGCCATTAGAGACTATCCGGGACTTCCCCAGCCCTGGGAGGTCAGCGCACGGCGGGTCTGACGCCAGCCCATCCTAGGCCGGGAGCGCTCAGAACTCCCACTCCTAGGGCGTGCCACTAATCGCAATGACAATATCCTGCAACGGGCAGCTATGGCGGTGATATGTTCCTGGCACCGCTAAGCCATTCTGCAGGCCGCACTGAGCCACCTTCCCAGGCAAGGAATGGAGCAGCCCCGCACCCGGGAGCAGTGAACGGCCGAATGGCAGGATTCCTCCGCAGGAAACACCGCAGCCCTGCTGGGCCACAGGCTGGGGACAGGTGAGAGGAGCGACTCCCGGGCGCCTGCCCCGGTGGGACAGCAAGGGCGAGTACCTGGCCCACTGTGCACTCCATGCCCCCCAGGAAGTCGTCATCATGTGTCCCGAGGCTGGAGTGCCCGTGACTGTCATACACCTCGAACCGCAGCTTCTGCACTTCCTCGAAGTAATAGTCCACCGTGAAAACCTTGGAGAAGACGGGGTGCAGGTTGCTCTTGATGACCTCGCTCCTGTCCACCTGGAGGCCAGAGGAGAATCAGGGCCCTGCCCAGCAGCCCTGGAGACCGAGGGCCTCTCCTGATCCACAAAGCAGCCCCGGCAATAGCAGTAACCAATAGCAATAACCAAAAAGCAAGCTCCCCCCTCCTCACCTTACAGGCTGCCCCCCACCCACCCACAGGGCTGGGGCGCTGGCTCCAGGCCAAGAGCCTCTGCCACGGAGGCTGTCAGCTGGTGCCAACTGGCATGGTGGGCTCAGAGACGGAGCCTTCTGTTCCCCGTGGGAAGACCCCTGCCTCTTTTCACCCACAAGGCTGGGCCCTCAGGGCCTACAGCCCTGCACTGGGGGAGGGCCTGGTTCTGCACCGCACCCGGGCTCTGGTGCTCCGGATGAGATGGCCTCACTTACCAGCAGGGAGAGGGTTTTCCCAGCTGCCAGCGCCGCAAACGCCCCCTGGGCAAGGAGAGGCCAGCAGTGCTCCCTGCCCACAATACCACCGCTGGAGGGCGCTATGCCAGGCGGTCGGGCAGGACGGGGGGCAGTAGGGGCACTATCCTGCCCTTTGTAATGTCCAAAGAGAAGCATCGTTTTTTTCCACCGCCTCTTCCCAGCAGACGAGCAGCGATCGGTTCTCCGCATGTCAGACCTGGATGGCGCCCCGATGAACCTAGTCCCTGTTCAGGGTCAGTGCCTACTGTGCCCTGAACCATCCCTTGGCCCTGTGCGGGCCCGGCTCTAACAAGGGGCTTTGTTCTTTAACTGCTGCCGAAAACACAGCCGGGGAGCAAGACTTGAAAAGGCATGTTTTGGTAGGGTCTACAAAAATAGCCATTTTAAAACCGCGTCTCAGTTTGCAAGCGGCAGAATTCTTTGACATGCCCTGCACCGAGGGCTTTTCCCCTCCGAAGGGCCCAAGTTCTACATTGGTTTTAAACGCAGTTCTAAACACAGTTTGAATGTAGGGGAAAATGCAGGAGCAGAATCAAACCTTCGGCTCTGTCCCTCCCGCAGGAGCAAACCCAGTGTTTGTATGAACTGCCATGAACTTAAACCCCGGAGCGCTCACACCGAGAGAGGGATTAACTCTGGGCTGCCGCTTTCTCTTGCTGCCCCCATGTCCCTGGCTTGGCGGCAGCTGGGCAGTGCCCCGATGTCCCCTCTGACAGGCAAGCGGCTTCACACCCTGAGGCTTTGCCATCCCCCTCCCGGGAAGCCAGAGCAGGGCCCATGCCCGGCCGAGTCACTAGCCACCCCGGGATGCAGCAGCTCCAGTGTCCCGGAAACCTGCACTTCTAAGGAAACTGAATAAAACGTCTCAAACCCTGCTGAACACGGACTCGTTAGTGTGGGGAATGCAGATGAGATGCTAATGAGCTACTCGATCATCAATGACTCTGGGAAGAGAAAGCTGCATGTGTCGCCAGTTCGCGGCTCAGGCCCATGCCTGGGGGGTGCAGGGGGCTCTGGGTACTGAGCACTAGGGGGCACTGTTGGAGCTGGAGGGTATTTGTCCCAGTGATTCCTCAGGGTGCCTCACCCAGCCAGCCCTCCCCTCTCGGGTCTCTGGACTCAGCTTCCCATGGACTCCACCAAGGGGGCCACGCCCGCTGTTCTCTGTGGGGCAGCACCTCCTCCAAGCAACGGCCACGGCAGCTTTGCCACCTCCTCCCTGGAAGCTGAACAGGGCCCACGCCCCTCTGATTTACTAGCCACACCAGGGAGTCATGTCGCTGGTGGGCAGCACCCGATGTTACGGGCGAGAGGGGCGCTCGTTGCTCTCCCTTGCGGGCAGTGCCAGGTGCACTCGCCCGTTACATGGGCAGAGAGGGAGCACCCGTTTCTCCAGGCTGCTCAGGACCCACTCAATCAACGTGGGATCAGCCCTGTGCATGGAAATGAGCAAAGTGCCTGGGCCAGGATCTGCAGAGAAGGGACCCAGGAAGCCCCAGAAGCTGTGCGGAGAGAGAACAGTATTCCCCAGGAGGAGTAAGCCCTCTCCAGGGGAAAGGGGTTCCCTGCCCCCTTGTTCTCTGCTTGTATCCTCTTCTTTCTCCCGGGCAGATGCCCCGCTAGCAGCCCCGTCAGCGCAGTGGTAGGGGGGCAGATGGGGACCCTGCAAACACTGGAGGGCTGTGACCCGGATCCTCAGGCAACTCCCAGGGATACTGTGCACAGCAGGCCCCCTGCCTGGGCCCAGCCAGCTTCCCGGGAGGTGCTCTGGCACGAGTGAGCGGCACCCAGTTGTCACTGATTTCAGCCAGGAAGACTTCGGGACGGGGGACTGGTAGAGGGACCGATCCCCCATTCGCCAGCCAGCCCCTGGCTGTGGCCATGGGCTCTGAGCCGGGGTGGAAGGATGAATGCAGGATCGGGACCCTTCATGGATGTGCAGAAAGCCAGGACGTGGAGGGCTCAGGCCCCACTGCCAAGGTCTTGACTAGCGAGGCCCTGGGGTCCCAGGCAGGAATGGAACGGAGCCCAGCCATTGGCAGGGACTCTGCAGGACTGGAGCCTCTTCTCTCAGGATTATCAAGCTGCTGCCGCAAATCTCTGTACCGGTGTCAGACTGCTGAACAGACACACACAATTTGACGGCTTAGCAGACTTAGCTGCAGCTTAAGTCCCCTGGCTGCTGTTCGGCTGGGGGATCGGCTGCACAGCACAGAAACCAGCATGCTTTGATCCTTCCCTGCACTTGCTATGCATCTGGCCACATGCACCCCCACTACTCAGCTGCTCCCATCTGCCTCTCCTCACCACCTCTCATGCCTTCCAACGGAGCCCCGAGCTGGCAAATTCTCTAGCCCATCATTAGTGCTTTATTCAGCGTGCAGATCTGTGTCTTCCCAGGGGCACAGGGTGCAGATCCATGTCTGCCATGGGGCACCGGGTGCAGATCTGTATCTGCCATGGGGCATCGTGTACAGATTTGTGTCTGCCCGGGGGCATCGTGTGCAGATCTGTCTGCCCAAGGGCACAGGGTGCAGATCCGTGTCTGCCTGGGGGCACCGAGTGCAGATACCCCTGTGCAGTGCTCCTCCCGCGCCCCATCACCCACCCCTGTGCAGTGCTCCTGCCGCACCCCATCACACACCCCTGTGCAGTGCTCCTGGCGCACCCCATCACCCACCCCTGTGCAGTGCTCCTGACGCACCCCATCACCCACACCCTGTGCAGTGCTCCTCCCGCACCCCATCACACACCCCTGTGCAGTGCTCCTGCCGCACCCCATCACCCACCCCTGTGCAGTGCTCCTCTCGCACCCCATCACCCACCCCTGTGCAGTGCTCCTCCCGCACCCCATCACCCACCCCTGTGCAGTGCTCCTCCCGCACCCCATCACCCACCCCTGTGCAGTGCTCCTCCCGCACCCCATCACACACCCCTGTGCAGTGCTCCTACTGCACCCCATCACACACCCCTGTGCAGTGCTCCTGGCGCACCCCATCACACACCCCTGTGCAGTGCTCCTACTGCACCCCATCACACACCCCTGTGCAGTGCTCCTGGCGCACCCCATCACACACCCCTGTGCAGTGCTCCTACTGCACCCCATCACCCACCCCTGTGCAGTGCTCCTACTGCACCCCATCACCCACCCCTGTGCAGTGCTCCTACTGCACTCCATCACACACCCCTGTGCAGTGCTCCTACTGCACCCCATCACACACCCCTGTGCAGTGCTCCTGGCGCACCCCATCACACACCCCTGTGCAGTGCTCCTGGCGCACCCCATCACACACCCCTGTGCAGTGCTCCTACTGCACCCCATCACACACCCCTGTGCAGTGCTCCTCCCGCACCCCGTCACACAAACCCTGTGCAGTGCTCCTACTGCACCCCATCACACACCCCTGTGCAGTGCTCCTCCCGCACCCCATCACCCACCCCTGTGCAGTGCTCCTCCCGCACCCCATCACCCACACCCTGTGCAGTGCTCCTGGCGCACCCCATCACACACCCCTGTGCTGTGCTCCTGCCGCACCCCATCCCACACCCCTGTGCAGTGCTCCTACTGCACTCCATCACACACCCCTGTGCAGTGCTCCTACTGCACCCCATCACACACCCCTGTGCAGTGCTCCTCCCGCACCCCATCACCCACACCCTGTGCAGTGCTCCTGGCGCACCCCATCACACACCCCTGTGCAGTGCTCCTGCCGCACCCCATCCCACACCCCTGTGCAGTGCTCCTGCCGCACCCCGTCACACACAGCTGGGGTGAAAACAATCAACACCCCATGGACCAGGGAAAAACCTTAAAATGAAGGGAAGCAGGTGTCGGTGACAAAGGAGCCCAACACGACCCGAACCAGGGGAGACAAGGCCACCGATGGAAACACACAGAAATGAGGAGGCCTCCCAGAGCTTCCTGGGAAGCTTAGACAAATTTCTCTCCATGCTGGCCCCAGGAAGGGCTCCCTCAGCGGGCTGCCTGGGGCCAGTGTGGAGTGGGGCTGGGCTGACTGGCAAGGGAAGGTGGCACAGGCACGTGGGTGCTGCAGTGCTCAGAGCTGAGCGGAGACCCTCTGCCCTCACCCGGGCTGGGGGCCGTGCTGCTGCGACACAATCACCGGACGGCGCCGGCTCCCAGCCCTGACTCCACACAGTAGGACAGCGCTCAGGCCCACCCCCGGCCCTTTTGTTTGCAGCTCTTTCCTGACTATGCTTTAGAGGCCGAATTTGGCTGGGGAAGCAACGGAGCATGAGCCCTTGGTAGCCAGGCTCTACCCCACACCCCCATGGCGCAAAGGTCTGGCCTGACATTGCAGAATGGCAGGTTCCGCTGAGCTACGGGCCCCAGAGGAAGTTGCTTCTTCCGCTTTCAAGGCAAGGAGCAGGTGGGGTGGAGTCCAGAGTAAACACAACTCACATTCTAACAGAAAACACGGTGAGCTCAACTGGGACAGGAAACAGGTCCCAACCGTACCAGAGCTTGAGCGAGTAATTCCAGATGGCTGGCCACAGGGCAAGCCCAGGCCCCCACAATTGAGATGAAATTGCTGCAGAGGACCGTGTGTCGTAATGCTACGCAACACGTGGCTGGAAATGCTCCACAGAGCCCACCTGGGTACTGAGAAGCATCAGAGTGGAGCTAGAGATGTCATGTTCTGGCCAGGTGTGAATGCTGCCACGGGAGGGAAAGTACCCAAAAGTGGCATCGGCAATCAATACATGATGCAGAAAGCACAAAAGCCACCAAAACCACATGACATTCCGGCTTGTCCTTGGCCCAAGGTTGGAGCGGATCCATGGGAATTCAATGGAAAGGATTGTCTCTTATCCAGGGACACCGCTCACGGTGCTCATTGAGCTGTGGCAATGGGATCATGGTGAAAATCACTCCGGGTGGACAAAGAGCAGTGACAATTCACGAGGGGCTTCTCTCAGCAACCCTCTGAGCTCTCAGTCCGAGCGCTCTGCGTGGAGCCCACACTGAGCCCAGGCAAGGGGGTTAGCAGAAAAGTCAGTCCAGATAACAAAGCCCTGGCAGATTCAAGCTGAGCCATTGTTAGAATATTTCAACACACCGCGCCGTGCTTCATTGCGAGCGCCAGTCCCCGGGCTCATGGCTAGTAGGACAAAACCCTGAGTGCCAACGGACGTTTTTCCTAATATCAAACCTCAGTCTCCCTTGCTGCAGATTAAGCCCATCACTTCTTGTCCGGCCTTCAGTGGACACAGAGAACAACTGACGCTGTCCTCTTTAGAGCAGCCCCTCACTGATTTGAGGACTTACCAGGTCCCCGCTCAGTTTTCTTTTCTCAGAACTAAACATCCCCAGTGTTTTAACCCCACCCCACAGGTCAGGGTTTCTAAACCTTTTCTCGTTTTTGTTGCTCTCCTCTGGATTCTTCCAAATTTCTCCACATTTTCCTAAAGAGCAGTGCCCAGGACTGGACACAGTACCCCGGCTGGGGCCTCACCAGGCCAAGTCGAGCAAGACAATGACCTCACGTGTCTTACACACAACATGACTGTTAACACACCCCGGAATTATATTGGCCTTTTTTGCAGCTGCGTCACATTGTCGACTCAGATTCAATGTGTGATCCGCTCTAACCCCCAGATCCCTTTTCAGCAACACCACCACCTCACCAGTTATTCCCCAGTTCGTACCTGTACATTTGCTTTTCCTTCCTAAGTGCAGTGCTTTGCACTTCTCTGTATTGCATTTCATCTTGTTGGTTTCAGACCAAGTCTCCAATGTGTCAAGGTGATTTTAAATTCTAATCCCGCCCTCCAAAGTGCTTGCACTTCCTCCCAGCTTGATGTCATCTGCACACTGTATAAGTACACTCTCCACTCCATTATCCAAGTTTTCAGTGAAAGTATTAAATAGTGCTGGACACGGGACTGACCCCTGCAGGATCCACTCCCAGTTCGACAGTGAGCCATTGATAACTACTCTTTGAGTGCGATCTTTCAACTACTTGCGCATCCACCTTCTTGTAATTTCATCTAGAGCACATTTCCCTCGTTTCCTTGTGAAAATGTCACACAGAACGGGGTCAGACATCACATCGACTGTCACATCCCCCACATCTGTAGGTCAGTAACCCTGGCAACGAAGGAAATCAGGTTGCTTTGGCATGATCTGTTCTGGACAAATCCATGATGGTTATTCTTTATAATCCTGTTATCCTCCAGGTGCTTCCACACTGATTGCTTAATAATTTGTTCCAGTATCGTTCCAGGTATCAAGATTAGGTTGACCAGTCTATAATACTTCAGGTCCTTTTTGTTCCCCTTTCTAAAGCTAGGTGCTATGTTTGCCCTTCTCCTGTCCTCTGGGACCTTACCCATCCTCCATGAGTCCTCGTAGATAATTGGTAATGGTTCTCAGATTGCTTCAGCTAGTTCCTTAAGTATCCTAAGGTGAATTTCATCAGACCCTGCCAACTTGAATACATCTAACTTATCTAAATATTCGTTAACCTGTTCTTTCCCTATTTCGGCTTGTGTTCCTTCCCCCTTGTTCTTAATATTAATTAGGTTGAATATCTGGTCACCATTAACCTTTTTAGTGAAGACTGAAGCAAAATAAGCAGTAAGTACCACAGACTGCTTGATGTCATCAGTTATTAGCTCTCCTTCCCCGCTAAGTAGAGGACCTCCGCTTTCCTTTGTCTTTCTCTTGCTCCTACAGTATTTAAAGAAATGCTTCCTATTGCATTTTATGTCCCTTGCTAGGTGTAACTCATTTTGTGCCTTAGCTTTTCTGATTGTTGTCCCTACATGCGGGTGCTGTTCTTTTGTGCTGCTCCTTAGCAATTTGTCCATGTTTCCGCTTTTTGTAGGATCCTTTTTTGCTTTTCAGGTCATTCAGGAGCTCCTGATTCAGCCATTCTGGCCTCTGACTAGTCTTCCTGTCTTTCCTTGCATCAGGATAGTTTGAAGCTGTGCCTCTAATATTGTTTATTAATATATTCATAATAATTAATAATAATATATTAATATAGTTTGAAGCTGTGCCTCCTTGAGAAACTGCCAGCTCTCCTGATCTCCTGTATCCCTCAGATATTCTCCCGTGGGACCTCACCTACCAGTTCTCTGAGTTGGTTAAAGTGCGCTTTTTTGAAGTCCATTGTCCTTCTTCTACTGCTCTCACACCTTCCTTTCCTGAGAATCATAAAAACGACCATTTCATGGTCATTTTCACCCAAATTGCATTCAGCTTTCAGATTCGCAGCCAACTCCCCCTGTTGGTCAGACTCAATCCTACAATGGCTGCACCCGGTTACTTCCTCCACGCGCTGGAACAAAAACTTGTGCCCACTGTATTCCAAGAACTTACTGGACATTGTGTGTTTTGTACGACTTGTCCAACTGCGAACACCAAACCAACTGTCTGAGCCAAAGGCAATTAATCATGAAGTAGTGACAGAAGAGCTAATACCGGGAAACTAGCACAAAAGAAACATTACAATGAGAATGTCCAACTGTTATCAGATTCAAATTTCAGATTCAACATTCAGATTTCAAAACAGAAAGAGGCCAGCAATCTGCCAAGGTGACAACTCTAACATCTGTCCTGTGTTATACCCACGGTGATGGCTCCGCCCCCCCCCCCGTCCCACGCCGTACCCACGGTGACGGCTCCCCCCCCCGTCCCACGCTGTACCCACGGTGACGGCTCCTCCCCCCTGTCCCACGCCGTACCCACGGTGACGGCTCCGCCCCCTGTCCCATGCCGTACCCACGGTGACGGCTCCGCCCCCCCATCCCACGCCGTACCCATGGTGACAGCTGTACCACCTGGCCCATGTCACAGCCAGGTCTGAGGTGAGTCCTAGCGGAGGAACAGAAGCCTCCTGGACCAAGCCCAGGAGGACAGGGCACGCACGCCCATCCCATCCCAGACAATGCCAAACACCAGAAGCAGCATATAGGGGCTCTGGGGGGGCAGAGCCCCCTGGCCTGCCCATCTCAGTGCAGCAGAAGAAGGAGGACTAGACATGGCTGTATGCTCCAGGAGTCATGGAGCCCATCGGTGGTGGTTGCAGACGATGTCCTGCGTGCGTACGCTGGCCTGGCGGGCTCTGGCTACGTAGTCTATCAGCTGGCCAGGTTTGCTGGGGGGGGACGACACTTTTTTAGCCAACTTCGTATTTTATTGGCCCTTGATTTACCAGGTGAAGGTGGGGCCCCGCGGGGGTGTAATGGCAATCCCTGAAGCCAGGAGGCGCCAGCCCAGCTGTGTGATGGGGTGACCCTGCGCCGTGCCACGGGTCGGGGGGTGGGATACACAGGCCAGTCTCTCCCCAGGGCTGCTGTCGGGCCCTGGTTCCAGAGGGGAGTGGCAGGGGCGGTGGGGAGCAGCGGGGCTCCGGGGGCAGGGGTGTTGCCTGGAGCCCGAATCCCTGTGTACCGCAGGAAGGGCTCGGTGTGCGTTTTCTCATGCGCTGAGCCATGCTGGCAGAAGGAACGGCGCGGCCTCCCACACACCAACCCCCTGCCAGCTCTGAGTCAACAGAACAACTTCCTGGGGAAGGCACCCTGCCAGGACAGCGCCAGTCCCAGAGCCCGGGTCCCAGATCAACCCTGGGGAGCGCAGAATGGGCTCCAGGGAGCAGCACCGCCCCTGCCATCACCTCCAGGCACTGAGAGCCACGGACCCGCTGCCTCCCTCACCCGCCGAGAGAACTCGGCAGGGGCAGGGCCTCTGCAAAGCCCCACCCACCATCTAGCGCCAGCAGGGAGCCCGCGGCTCCAGCCTGGCCATGCCATGGCACCAACCTGACCCCTCTCAGGGTCAGCACCAGTCCCAGCAACACTGCCAGCTGCCCCATGGTCATGGAGAAGGTGGGAAGGGGGGTCTGCAGGTACCGGGCTCAGCACAGCTCCCTCCCTGGCCAGCACTCGGCTGTGGCCTATGGGCAGCAGGGCGTGCATGGCACCTTGCATCCCCAGCTGCCTCAGTGCCCCCTGGCACCACAGTCCCCCATCTCCTGCTGGTGGCAGCCCCAGGAGCAGGGGCAGTCCGGGTTATTTCCAGCACAGATTGCAACGGGCCCTGGTGGGGATGGAGACCTGGTTGTGATGCCTGGGTGATATTTCCTTGGCTAAAGTGGTTGTGACTGTTGCACAAACAACCCCCTAGGGCTGGGGTCTGGGAGTCCAGCGATGGGTGCATCCCAGCAGGGCTCACTGCAGGTGTCTGACAACAGCCGGACCCCGCGGACAGGCCCAGGCATCCACCACAGAGGGAGTTTTGCCCCTGTACAATGTGAGCAAGGAGTTCTCAATGTGGCCCAAGGGGTCAGCTGGGGCAAAAGGGGGACACTGGGACCCAGGTGAATCAACTGCAAAGTCCCCAGGCTCAGACACTCTCCTTGTGGTGACGCCCCCAGAATCCATCACTCACATTCACCCAGTGTCACATGATAGGTAATTAATACTCATTAATCAGCATCTCCATTAGCCCTAGCAGCTCCATGGTGAGGCAGGGTGGTGGAGCTATACCAGTATGACCAATGTGGAAACTGAGGCAGAGAGAGAGGATGGGACCTACAGGGTCATGCATCGATTGTTTAGGCCACAGGGGCTCATTAGCCTCATTCAGGCGGACCCTGCATGGCACAGGCTGCTGGCCTCAGAACAGGGAGCTGAACCCGGGTCGGCCCCCTGCCTCCCAGTCTCTGCTCGCTCTGCCAGGCAGGGGTGAGCGCAGGCAGGCTGGGCCCCCCGTGTGCCCCGCACCCCCTGCCACGAGAGATGGCAGAAAAGCCTCAGTGCTGTTAAAACCAGTTCCCCCGCAGAGCGACGGGGCAGGCGTGTGACCAAAGCCAGCCAAAGCGGGGCTCAAGGGCCGGGGTTAGTAGGGTCATGGGAGCGGGAGGGCCTGCCTGACGCTCCTTTCCCTCCCTCTTCAACCAGGCTCAGAAAGCGGCAATGCCTTGCGCCCAGGGCAGTAGCCTGTGAGCCAGGGCTCCTGGTTCTGCCACTGACCGAGGGCAAGGCCCTGACCCTCTCTATGCCTCTGTTTCCCTCTCTGCATCCCCTGCCTTGGGGGGCTGTGAGCCTTGAGGAGCTCACACTGACAAGGCCCTGGGCTGAATGGCTAAGCAGGGCTCTCGCCGCTTGCCACAGCTCGCCCATGGGACCCAGTGTGTGTGACTCAGCCCCTGCCCGGGCGCTGGGGCGGGACTCGCTCCTTGGTGGGGACAGGGCTGACATGAGGACGTCCCCTCAGACGAGGGACCAGGGAGCAGCACCAGGCTGGGGCCTCTGCAATCACAGCAGGTCTCTGGTGAAGCGGTGTTGAAGTCCCTAACAGGGATCACCGGCTAGTTAACCACCCCCTGGTCCCAGTGCACTTGGGGGTGGGGGAGCGTGGACTTGCCCCCCCTCCACACCCGGACACACTGGCTCAGCAGCAGCTCAGCGCCGCCTGCCCCAGCTCCCAGGGAATCAGCCGTGAGAACCAGCTCTGGGAATCTGGCCTTTTTCCGACGGCAGTCAGCAATTCCCTGAACACACCTGCAATCAGGGTCAAGTAGGGTGACCAGATGTCCCTATTTTATAGGGACAGTCCTGATATTTGGGGCATGTTCTTCTATAGGCACCTATTACCCCCCACACCCTGTCCCGATTATTCACACTTGTTGTCTGGTCACCCTCGGGCCAAGCTGCTGAGTAAATCCCAGGGACGCCCAGTGTAAATCCCAGCACGCACAGATGTGAAATTCCAGCTCGGTGTGTTGTGCCCGGACCCGGTGGACACAAGGGATCGTTCCCGGATCCGGATAGGATGAGCGCAACTCTCTGGATCAGGCCCCCAGGGGCAGGTCCAAATGGACGTGCCACGAAAGTGCCCCTGTGGCGACTCCGAACCCGGGACCGTGACCCCCATCGGCAGGGAATGGCCACGAAAAGAGCACCCAGGGGAAGCTGTTCTCAGTACAAACATCCCCCCAGCTCTACTTCCAAGGCTGTGGGGGGGGGCAGCAATGGGAAAGGAAAACTCCCCCTGTGCCCATGCGGTTCCGCCACTTCGGATGCTCAAACCCAGCTATTTGTGTTCATAGAATGCAGGAGGAATTCAAAGCAACCCTGCAAGTACCTGCAAACGTGAGGGTTTGCACAAGACTTGGGGGGTGGAGGGGGGCCCACAGCTCACTCACACCCGTGTGGAGCGTCTACACTGGGCGTTTGCAGCAGTGCAGCAATGTCATGGGGAGAAGCCCTGTGCGGGTGCTGCACAGGAGGGGAGATGATCTCTAAGCACAGCCCCCTCTTCCCCCATGCACACTCCGGGATTTGGAAGAAGGGACCATCGGCACAGGGGAGGGAAGGATCTGGCTTAGCCCCTCTGGCACCCACCCCGAATGGATCCAGAACACCGGGTGCTACAAAATGTTCCAAGGCCACAAAGCGACTGAGGGGAGAGGGGAAAGGGGCTGCTCAAATGTGGAATTCGCAGCCGCAAACAAGCACGTTTTCATCCAGATCTGCCCCCCCCCCCCCGAACATTGATGAAAATTCCTGTTCAGAGTCTGGGGAGAAGTCCCTTGGCCCAGCCCTGACGAGAGCCCCCCCCAGGGTACGTGCTGAGCCCTGTTCCCCTGGCTGTCCCGTGCTGCCCCCGGCCCATGGGCACGCCCAGCAGTGTAAGCACCATGCATGCGGCCAGGCCAATAGAAACACCAAGAGGCCCTCCTCCTGCCCGCACCCAGCCCCGGGCTGGCCCCACCGCCTGCGCCTCCCACCTACCTCCATCCACTGGCCCTGGGACTGCATGAGCAGCACCACACAGGGGTCCGACTTGTTGAGCGTGTCCCGGTCGAGCAGGTGTTTGCAGCTGACCCGCAGCTCTACTTTGGAGACGCAGGTGGCCGAGACCACCCCCAGGGAGGACTGGGACGCCTGGTCTGGGATCTCGTTCATCCTGGCGGAGGGCAGGATGGGCGGGGTCCTTTCTCGGAGGAGTCGGTGGTGGGACGGACAGGCAGAAGAACGTGGAGTTAAGATCTGGACTTGCGGGCAAAGGGCGTCCGGGGCTGTGATGGGTGGAGACCGGAGGCAGAGGCAGCCCTGGGAAGAGTTATGGGACGGGGGCTTTTTCCAGCCAGGCAGCAGCAGGCTCAGAAGAGTGCAGCCTCTCAGGGGCGGCCGTCAGGGAACCTCCTGTTAGACAAGGCCTGGGTGTCGGGCTGGGCACCGAGCCCTCTGGCAGAGAAGGAGCTCAGGTGAGGAGGGGCCAGCTGCCAGCACAGCCCCAGTTAGCAGGTGGCTTCTGATTTGTTCCTCACTGTCACTGGCCTCTCTGAAACCTGCACCTCATGACTGTGACCTGCAGGAGGCGCTGCCAGCTCCAGAGCCCGTCGCCAGCCAGCTGCCGAAGGATGCCCGTCAGGTTTCTTTCCCCCGCGGATGCTGACGAGCGAGGGTGTGGTGTTCTTCCCCTCCAGACGGCGCCTGCAGGCTGCTGGATCCCACAGCCCTGCTCAGCACCGGCCCCGGCTGACCCGGCTGACTGCAGCACGTGGGCCCCCCGAACCCCCTCTCCCGTTTGTGAGTCGCTGCGTGTCCTGGCAGACGGTGGTCCCGCTTCACGCTCCTATTGCCTCTGCCCGGCCCTCGGCTGCCGTGGCCAGCGGGGAAGGCTAAGCCGCTGCTGTCATCGCGGGGAGGAAGCCGAGAGAGATGCAGGCTGGGAGGTCGATGGGCTCGGCTGCAAAGTCAACAGCTAAATGGAACCCCCCAAAACCGTCTCGAGTGGGCCGCGAGGCTGGCGTCAGCAGCAGACAGCCTGGCCAAGGGGGCCGCCGGAGGAGGCCCGGACGTTCTGCGGAAAGATGAATTGTCCAGGGGCGTCTGGGCCTAGGAGTGGGAGGCTCCTCCGGGCAGAGGGTGAAGGAGGGACCCGCTGTTTGGCCTGGGTCAGTGTCTCTTGTTGGATGGCTCGATGAGCACTGGGTACCCCAGGGTTCTCCGTCCCCGTTCCTTGCGGGGGGACAGGCGGCTGGGGGTCACTCAGCGGGGTCACCTGCAGGGTTCAAGAGCACAGACGGGTTGGAGAAAGGCCAGGGCCCTTGGGAGGGGAGATCATCTCTAAGCACAGCCTCCTCTTCCCCCATGCACACTCCGGGAGTTGGAGGAAGGGACCATCGGCACAGGGGAGGGAAGGATCTGAATGGAAAGGAGAGAACCCTGCACCCAGCCCCCTCTGGGATCTGCCTTCCCCTCTCCCCCAGCCGGCGCCATGTGACCATGGCACGCCAGCCTCTCCTGGCAGGGGCAGGGCGGCACAGCTCAGCACAGATGCCCCAGAAGAGAAGGGAGGGGGCAGGTTGTGTGAGTGCCAGTGAGATGCTGATGGCAGGGATTCAAATCCACCCTGCTGAACAACAAGGAGCAGGAGCTGGCGTGTGACAGCTCCCCCCGGCAGGCCACCCACGTGGGAGCCACGTGCCGGACCCCCTCCACCAGGCCCTCGGGCGGAGCAACCCAGGCCGGGCCACTCGCTAGGGAGCCGCAGGACGGGCCGGTTCTGCCTGGGGCTCCTCGCCCTGTTCTGCCCAGGCCAGAGAATCCACCACTGCCCAGCAGCCAAAGAGTACAGGCCTCCCAGGGCACCCCGCACCCCCAGGGGCTCCCTAACACACAGTCCACCCCGCCGAGCGGCGAAACCCAGGGTGTTGCTAGGCGAACCCAGGAAGCTCTCGTCCCTCCCCACATGTTGCCATGAGTCTCGGCTGAGGGAACGGCTGGCTGGGTGCTGAGATCGCCGAGGGCACCTTGGAAAGACGCCCCCCGGAGCACGGACCCCAGGCCTTGAACTCGGCGATGCCTGGGTTAAAATCCTGGCACACATCCCACGTGACAAGGAGCCCTGTCTCCTGGGGACACGCAGCTCCCTCCCGAAATCACCACAGAACTGATCACCACAGTCTCTGCCCAAGGGGGGCCCAGGGCTGGGACATCAGGAGGCTGCGGGGCAGGCGTGCGGGGCACTGGCAGGGCTGTGGGAGCAGGGTTGGAGTAGCAGGGGGCTGCGGGTCGGCAGTGAGGGGTGTTGACAGAGCTGTGTGGGGAGTCTAGGGCTGGGATGGGGGGTGGTGCTGCAGGTTGGCCTGGGTCGAGTTGCCCGGGGTCTGCATGTACCTCCCCGATGAAGGAAGCCTGGAGCCTTCCAGCCTCACTCCCAGAGCAGGCACTTGGGTGAGCAGAGGGCGAGTGGGCGCAGGAGCCCCAGCTCAGGGAAACCAGCTGGGCAGGAGCCATTTCCCGCACTCAGAGGGGAGGAGGCAGGAGAGGTCCCTGGCCAGGGCCCTGCGTACGTGGGGAGGGACAGAGAAGGTGTGATGTGGGGGGGGGCAGAACAGTGGGTGGGGATGAGCCACTTGGGGCCAAAGTGACTGGCCCTGGCTCCAGCCTGCCCGTGCTCAGCACCGGGGAACACCAGGCAGCTGGCTGGAGCCAGAGGGACACGCGGCGCCCACTTCGTGGGTTCCAGGGGCCACAACCTGCCCCTGGGAGGTGCTCCTGGGGACCACGGTCCCTGCTTGTTCTCCGGGTTAGTCCTTGCTCCCTGGAGGGGCTGTGGGAACCTTCGGGAGGCCGGAGTCCCCCGGGGCCAGGGCCAGCACAGACTTTGCCAGAGTCTGGGACGCGAGGCGAATGCTCTGTGCAGCCAGGGTTCCCAGGCCCAGGTACCAGGGCGGTTCCTGCAGGGCCCAGCAGCTGGGAGCCAGGGGGAGTGTGGGGGAGAGGGGCTGGGACGAACAGGATACTGACCGATGGCAGAGAGCTGCAGCAGGAGGGTGCCTGCCTCCCTGCCCCTGCGTATGCCCCTTCTTACCGCCCCTCCCCTGGGGACAGTGCCCCTGCCCTCCCCCGGCTAACCCAGCCAGTGCTGGGGGTGAGATCCCTTTCCTTCCCTCCCCACCTCCGCCACACAATGGCGTCAGTCAGACTCACCCCCGGCCATGCTGCTGCTAGGGGAAGCCACACTGGGAGTGGGGACCCTTCAGATCAAAGTGTCTAGCTCGGCTAAGCCCCTGCTCCCTTCAGACCTCCCCGTGTAACCACCGGGGTCCCATTCCCCCCCACATGCCTCCTCATGTAACCACCGGGGTCCTGCTCCCTCCCCCGCCACCCCGTATACCCACTAGGGTCCTGCTCCCCACCCCCACGCCTCCCCGTGTAACCACCGGGGTCCCGCTCCGCCCCGCATGCCTCCTCATGTAACCACCGGGGTCCAGCTCCCTCCCCTGCCTTCCCATGTACCCACCAGGGTCCCACCCCCACCCCGTGTACCCACCAGGTCCCGTTCCCCCCTCCACCCCACCCCGTGTACCCACCAGGTCCCGCTTCCCTTCCCACGCCTCCCCATGTAACCACCGGGTCCCACTCCCCCCCACAAACCTCCCCGTGTATCTGGGGGATGCCCCAGGAATGGGCTGTGCCCTGGGCTCAGCAGGACCTTGGCCGAGGGCTTTGCTACCCGCGGCCATTCCTAGGTTGACCCGGCAGAGCCCAGTGGGCGACACGGACCGGGCTCTCCAGGGGCAGACCTGGCCGTGGCTCCGCACTGCTCCATCGCCCTTCCAGGGGTTGCCAAAGTGCCCCTCAGCCTGGCGCCCGGCCCAGCCCCCCATGCAGACTCCACTGGAGTCGGGATCTGAAGGGGTTTCGCTGGCCCTTGTCTGTGCCCAACTGGCACAAGAGGATGCGCTCTGCATTTCCCCCTTGCTCACTGGGGAAATGTGAGTGAGGGGGACCCCCCACCCAGCACCAGTCGGTGGCTTTCACGCCATAGTGGGGGGGAGGTGGGTATGTATGGCACCTTCCCGGGCACACACGCTCGCTCACTCCTGCACACACTTCGTTTGGGCTCGGACCCAGAGCGGAGCCATGCCGCGTGGCGCCCGTCGTTCACAGATTCGCCAAGTCGGAGGCTGTGGCTCTTTGGGCCAAGGGCAGCTGCTGCCAAAGTTCACTGGGAAAGTTCTGTGGGCAGCGGCCCATTGCCCTGGCACACGGCGTTTGCCAAAGCCCCTGGGAGCCTCCCCCTGCCAGCTGCACCTGCCCGGCAACTCCCTGACTCCTTCGCAGCCCCGCTCGCAGCCGGGGATCCCTCTGTCCCAGCCCCCTGGTCTGCGCTCCCCGCCCCCCCGCTCACCTGCTTGCTGGCCTCACTTCTCTCTGCGCTGCCTCCCGCACCCAGCGAGCGCTCACACCAGGAGCATCCTCTGCCAGCCTGAGCCACCGCGCTGCCTGCCACCTCCACAGCCACTGACTCAAGCTGCAGTTCATGAGTAAAACCCTAAGAGGGAGACTAGTAGCAAGTTTTAACTGCTTCGCTGCCAGCCCCAGGGCTGCGCTGCCAGGCTCAGAGCAGCCGGCCAAAGAACATTTCCACCAGCTGGATGGATCCCAGCCACCAGGACCTGGTCAATGCACCCTCGGGGACTTGAGGACCTAGCGGACGCAATCACAGAACTGTTAGCAGTTACCTTTGAGGACTCCCAGCTGACAGGCGAGGGCCCAGAGGACTGGGGAAGGGCAAATGCTGTACCTGTCTTTAAAAAGGGGGAACAAAGAGGACCCGGGGAACTATCGGACGGGCAGCCCGACTTCCAGACCTGGAACAAATTGTTAACCAATCAGTTTGTGAGCCCCCAGAGGATAATCGAGTTCTAAGGACCCGTCAGCATGGGTGTGCCAAGAACAAATCATGCCAAACCAACCTAAGTTCCTTCTGTGAGGATGTGACTCAGCAGGGAGGGGGGGTGTTGACCTGGGAATGTGCCCTGGGGATGGGAGACCTGAGAGCCTGTCACCTGAGCCAGGAGGGGGAGGGGGAGGTGACACCTCTGCCCAGGAATGTGAAGACAGGCTGCAGGAGGGAGCCTGCTGGGGGGGTTTAGTTTCAGTTTGGGGCTGGGGGGAGGAACACAGGGAACCCCAGGGCTGGGGTCTAAGCTCCCTGCTCCCCCAGAAGGACGTGATTGAGGGGTCCTGGGTGTACCCACAAGCTCTGTTTTGGACTGTGTTCCTGTTGTCCAATAAACCTTCTGTTTTACTGGCTGGCTGAGAGTCTCAGTGGATCCCAGGAAGAGGGGTGCAGGGCCTGGACTCCCGCACACGCCGTGACAACTGGTGGCAGCGGTGGGATGTACTGCACCCCGTGAACGGCGCTTCCTGCAGTAAGTGACTGGGGAACAGTAAAACGAACGGGGATTGACGGGGACCAGGCGTGCTGAAGAGTCAGAGAGAGACAGTTTCAGGGGGCGGTTAACCCCTGGGAATGTGTGACCAGAGAGAAGGACTTTTGCAGTAACAGGGTCCCCCGGGGGATTGCAGCGAGCGGTCCCAGGGGCGGAGGAGTCTGCAGCTCGACCCTGGCAAAGAGGTGGTGACCTCAAGAAGGACTGGCACACTAGGGGGTTTTCCTGGAGACTGTAGAAAGCTGCCCGGCCTGCGAGTGGCCAGCAGGGAGATGTACGCTAAACGCCTTAAGAGCGACCTGGTGGAGCTGTGCAGGCAGAGGGGGCTGCGCATCGGGAGGTCCACCAAGGAACAGCTGATTGCCCAGTTGGAGGAGCGGGATCGCTTGGATGACCCGATCCCTGTCCCTGAGAGGAGCCGCCCGGTGGACGCAGCGGGGGCCGTGGGGCCTGACCAGGCTGGGAGGGGTCAGACTGCTGCCGAGGACATCCCGAGACCCTTCCTACCTATGCCTGGGGGAGGGGTTGGGGGAAGCCCAGCGAATACCGAGGGCACCCTGATCCCGGCAGCCAGCAGGGGATCCTCCCGGCGGAGCTCCCCATCCCTGGAGCAGATATGGCTGGAATGGGAGAGGGAGATGAAAATGAGGGAGCTGGAGGATCATGAAAAACAACGTCAACATGAGCAGGAGGAGAAGGAGAAACAACGTCAACATGAGCAGGAGGAGAAGGAGAGGGAGCGTCAGGAGAAGGAGAGGGAGCGTCAGGAGAAGGAGAAACAAAGACAGCATGAACTGGAGCTGGCCAGGCTGAGGAGCAGTGGGGCCCCAGCTGCGGTGAGTGAGGGGGGACCCAGGACGGCAAGGAGCTTTGATAAGTGCTTCCTGGCCCAGCGGAAGGAGGGGGAGGACGTAGATAGCTTCCTGACGGCCTTTGAGAATGCCTGCAAGATGCACAGGGTTGACCCTGCAGACAGGCTCCAGTTTCTCACCCCCTTACTGGACCCCAAAGCCGTGGAGGTGTACAGCCGAATGACAGGGGCGGAGGCAGGGGACTATGAACTGTTCAAACAGGCCCTGCTCCGTGAGTTTGGGCTGACCCCCGAGATGTACCGGAGAAGGTTCCGGAGTCAGCGTAAAACGCCTGAGGTCACCTACCTACAACTGGTCAACCGGATGCAGGGGTATGCCCGCAAGTGGACAGCTGGGGCCCGAGCTAAAGAGGACCTGCTTGACCTAATCGTACTGGAGCAACTGTATGATCAGTGCCCTTCCGACCTGAGGCTGTGGTTGGTGAACAAAAAGCTTGAGAACCCCCAGCACACAGGGCAGCTGGCCGACGAGTTTGTGAACAGTCGGTCAGGGGGTAGCCGGGAGGAGTCCCAAAAGAACAGCCCTCCCCCCCCCGATGAAGAGAGAGAGTCACCATGGGGTCTCCCAGCGGGGAAATAGGGAGAACCCCCTCCCAAGGGGAACGCCTGGCGTCGGGCCCCTCCAACCCGCTCAAGGGACGAACGTGACCTGAGCTGCTATCACTGTGGCCAGAGAGGCCACGTACGGTCCCAGTGCCCCGGGCTCAGGGACAGACTGAGCAGACCCAACCTACCCAGGGTTAACTGGGTAGGGACTCAGCTGGACGACCTGACGACCCAGGCAGACGACCCAGGCAAGGGGGGCTACCAGTTTACCACCTGCACAGGAGGGAAGAGTACCCCAGGCCAACTCCGCCAGAGGGCTGGAGGCTCTGGACTCAGGGTGCTCGGTTTACAGGGTGGGCGTGGGGCTGTCCCTCCGGAGCGAGTGCCTTGTTCCCCTGGAGGTGGATGGGAGGAAGGTCAATGGATACTGGGATACGGGCGCGGAGGTGACGCTGGCCCGGCCTGAGGTGGTGGCCCTAGATCGGGTGGTGCCCAACACCTACCTGACCCTGACAGGGGTGGGCGGGACCCCATTCAAGGTGCCCGTGGCAAGGGTACACCTGAAATGGGGGGCCAAGGAGGGCCCCAAGGATGTGGGGGTACACCACCATTTGCCCACTGAAGTTTTGATGGGGGGAGACCTAGAGGACTGGCCAAGCAAGCCCCAGACCGCCCTGGTTGTGACGCGTAGCCAGAGCCGGCGAGGGGCACTGCACCCCGACCTTGGGGAGGGTACCACACCGGAGGCGCAGGACCCTACCCTGGTGGGGAGGGAGCGCCGAGGGGCACGGCTCAGAGAGGCTGAGGCCTCAGACCTGGCCACTGAGGGGGAACCGGGCCCCGTCCCTTCCCCAGCCGCTGAGTTCCAGGCCGAGTTGAGGAAAGATCCCTCCTTGCGGAAGCGCAGGGACCTGGCTGACCTCAGTGTGGGACGGACCATGAGGAGAGGCTGCCAGGAGAGGTTCCTGTGGGAGAAGGGGTTCCTGTACCGAGAATGGGCTCCCCCAGGGGAAGTAGAGTCCTGTGGGATCAGGAGGCAGCTGGTCGTCCCCCAGAAGTATTGCCGCAAGCTACTGTACCTGGCCCATGACATCCCCCTCTCAGGGCACCAGGGAATCCAGCGCACCCGGCAGAGGTTGCTACAGAACTTTTACCGGCCTGGGGTCTTTACCACGGTCCGGCAGTATTGCCGATCCTGTGACCCCTGTCAGAGGGTGGGGAAGGCCCGGGACAAGGGGAAAGCGGCTTTGAGTCCTTTGCCCATCATAGAGGAGCCTTTCCAGAAGGTGGCCATGGACATCGTGGGGCCTCTCAGCAAGACGACCCGGTCGGGGAAGAAATACATTCTGGTGGTGGTAGATTTTGCCACCCGCTACCCCGAGGCCGTGCCCTTAGCTTCCATTGAAGCAGACACCGTGGCCGATGCGCTCCTGACCATTTTCAGCCGAGTGGGGTTCCCCAAGGAAGTCTTGACAGACCAAGGCTCCAACTTCATGTCGGCCCTGCTCCGGTGCTTGTGGGAGAAATGTGGGGTCCGGCACAACTGGGCCTCAGCTTATCACCCCCAGTCCAATGGGCTGGTGGAGAGGTTCAACGGGACGCTAAAGATGATGCTGAAAACCTTTATGAACCAGCACCCGCAGGACTGGGACAAGTACTTACCTCACCTGCTGTTCGCGTACAGGGAGGTGCCCCAGGAGTCGACCGGATTGTCGCCTTTCGAACTGTTATATGGCAGGAGGGTGAGGGGCCCCCTGGACCTGATGAGAGACGAGTGGGAGGGGAAGGCCACTCCCGATGGAGAGTCAGTGGTGGAGTATGTCCTGATCTTCCGAGAGAGACTGGCGGAACTCATGGGCCTGGCCAGGGAGAATCTGGCCCGAGCCCAGAGGAAGCAGAAGGTCTGGTATGACCGCACGGCGCGGGCCCGTGCCTATGCCACCGGGGATCAGGTGATGGTTCTCATCCCTGTGAGAAAGAACAAACTACACGGCCACCTGGGAGGGCCCTTTCAAGGTTGTCAAGCAGCTCAATGAGGTAAACTATGTGGTGGAGCTGTCGAACCGGGCGCACCACCGCCGGGTGTACCATGTGAATATGATGAAGCCATATTATGCCAGGGGGCATGTGGTGTTGGCCGTGTGTGGACAGTGGGAGGAGCAGGGAGATGACCCTTTAGTAGATCTATTCCCTGGAACCAGAGCTGGTTCCCCCCTGGAAACAATTCCCCTCTCGGATCAGCTAACCCCTGCCCAGCAAGCTGAGGTCAGGGGGGTGCTGCATCCGTACCGCCAGCTGTTTTCCAACCAGCCTGGATGCACTAATCTGACTGTCCACCGGGTGCAGACAGGGTCGCACCCGCCGATAAGATGCTCCCCCTTCCGAGTCACAGGGAAAACTGCTCAGGACCTGGAAAGAGAGGTCCGGGACATGCTGGCTTTGGGGGTGATCCAGCCATTGGCCAGCCCTTGGGCCTCGCTGGTGGTGCTGGTCCCCAAAAAGGACGGGTCGGTCCGGTTCTGTGTGGACTATCGGAAGCTCAATGCCATCACTGTATCTGATGCCTACCCCATGCCCAGGCCGGACGAGCTCCTAGACAAGCTGGGAGGAGCTCGGTACCTCACCACCATGGACCTTACAAAGGGCTACTGGCAAGTGCCGCTGGATGCAGATGCCCGGCTGAAATCGGCCTTTATCACCCCTCTGGGGCTCTATGAGTTCCTGACCCTGCCGTTCGGCCTCAAGGGAGCGCCGGCCACCTTCCAGCGCTTAGTGGACCAGCTACTGAGGGGGATGGAGAGTTTTGCCATGGTGTATATTGATGACATCTGTGTCTTTAGCCAGACCTGGGAGGACCACGTGTCCCAGGTTAGACAAGTCCTGGACCGACTCCAGGGGGCTGGGCTGACTGTAAAAGCAGAGAAGTGCAAGGTGGGGATGGCTGAAGTATCTTACCTGGGCCATCGGGTGGGGAGCGGCCGCCTAAAGCCGGAACCAGCCAAGGTGGAGGTGATCAGAGACTGGCCCGCTCCCCACACCAAAAAGCAGGTCCAAGCCTTTATTGGGATGGCAGGATACTACCGAAGATTTGTGCCCCACTTTAGCACCATCGCCACCCCCATCACGGAGCTATGCAAGAAGGGGAAGCCAGACAAGGTGGTCTGGACTGAGCAGTGCCAGGAGGCTTTCCAGGCGCTGAAGGAGGCTCTGGTCAGTGGCCCAGTTCTGGCAAACCCAGACTTTGACAAGCCCTTTTGTGGTGTTCACTGACGCCTCAGACACGGGACTGGGGGCGGTGTTAATGCAGGAGGATGAAAAGGGGGAGAGACACCCCATCGTGTACCTGAGAAAGAAGTTGCTACCCCGGGAGCAACACTACACGGCCATCGAGAAGGAGTGCCTGGCCATGGTGTGGGCCCTCAAGAAACTAGAGCCCTATCTCTTCGGGCGACACTTCACCGTGTACACCGACCACTCTCCCCTGACCTGGCTGCACCAGATGAAAGGAGCCAACGCCAAACTCCTGAGATGGAGCCTGCTCCTGCAGGATTACGACATGGACGTGGTCCACGCGAAGGGAAGTGCCAACCTGATAGCGGATGCGCTGTCCCGGAGAGGGGGCCCCGAACTTCCCCAGGTCACTGGTCAGAGTGACCCCACTCAGTTCAGTCTCGAAGGGGGAAGAGATGTGAGGATGTGACGCAGCAGGGAGGGGGGAGTGTTGACCTGGGAATGTGCCCTGGGGATGGGAGACCTGAGAGCCTGTCACCTGAGCCAGGACGGGGAGGGGGAGGTGACACCTCTGCCCAGGAATGTGGACAGAGGCTGCAGGAGAGAGCCAGCTGGGGGGGTTTAGTTTCAGTTTGGGGCTGGGGAGAGGAACACAGGGAACCCCAGGGCTGGGGTCTAAGCTCCCTGCTCCCCCAGAAGGACTTGACTGAGGGGTCCTGGTTGTACCCACAAGCTCTGTTGTGGACTGTGTTCCTGTTGTCCAATAAACCTTCTGTTTTACTGGCTGGCTGAGAGTCTCAGTGAATCCCAGGAAGAGGGGTGCAGGGCCTGGACTCCCCCACACTCCGTGACACCTTCTTTGCCAGGGTCACGGGCCTTGTGGCTGGGGGAAGCAGGAGACGTGAGAGATCCTGGTTTTACTGAGGCTTTTGACACAGTCTCACATGATAGTCTCATAGTAAACTAGGGGTGAAATGGGCTAGGTGAAATGACTAGAAAGTGGGTGCCCAAGTGGTTCAAAGACTGTACTCAGGCAAGTTCTCAGTAGTTGCCTTCAAACTGCCTTCATCTAGGGTAAGGGCTGGTGTAAGGAGGACGGGATCAATTGTTCTCCATGTCCGCTGAAGGTAGGAGACATGATGGGCTCAGTCTGCCACCTGGGAGACTGAGGTGAGATATTAGGAAAAGCGTCCCAACGCCAGGGGAGTGAAGCACTGAAATGGGGACTGAGGGAGGCTGTGGAATCCCCATCGCTGGAGGGTTTTCAGAACAGGATGGACAGACCCCAGTCTAAGTTTACTTGGCCCTGCCTCGGTGCAGGGGCTGGAGTCGGTGACCTCTCGAGGTCCTTCCAGCCCGACACTTCCAGGATTCTGATTCTCAGAGCTGCCTCAGTGCATAGCAGCTCTGGACTCATTCCACCAGACACAGGCCAGAGCGACTCCTGCCATGCAGTGCTGGGCTTGGGGGTGCCAGGCCCACCCTGGCCAGAGGGCTCCACGCTCTGCTCCTTGCTGCCTGGATCACAGCCACACTCTCCCCGCACAGTGGGAAAGGCAACGGTCCAGAATGGCCCTGTCCCACTGGAACTCACGACCCCACATGTTCCAGCTGGGCCAGCACTGATCCCTCTGGCCATCTCACCTGGGGCTGGGCCATCCCCTCTCCCCCACAACCAGTACCAGCCCCCTCCAAACCAGTACCAACCTCCCATGCTCCAGCCCCCTCCCCATCATCCCCCTGCTCCTGGGCAGTTTCCAGGAAGAAATCCTGCCATGTCTACAGAAAAGTTACCTGGGAATTTTGCAGGAAACATGCCCATGAGGCCACGGCCCCATGCCTTCACGTCCTGGCACAGGCCACAGTAACAGGCCTGGGGGATTCGGGCTTTTCCAGCCAGCTCTGCCAGCAATCTACCAGTAAACCCTGCGCTGCAGCCCCCCTCCCATGTCTCAGGCATGTCCCACTGTACCACCAACCTGCCTGCCTGCGCTGCCCTCCCCTGCGGAGATGCACAGTGCTGGTCTCACACGTGTCTGGGAGCGGCAGAGCTGATTTAGGAAAGACGATGAAATTAGCCCATATTTGGAGCTATTAGAATGCAGATGTGGCTAAGGAACACGGGGACTGAGGGCGTCGCGGGAGCTAATCCCCAGCCTGCGTGGCAGAAATAGGGCACCCGCCTTTCAGTGTGTCCTGACGCACGCCAGGGAGAGCTCTGCCAGCCCGAGGGGTGACACTTGTTGGGATCGACCCCGACAGCTTCTGCGCTTGCTCTGTGTGATGAAGTGGGACTGTTCTCAATGTTTCCTCTGAATAGTGTGGGGGTGCCTCAGTTTCCCCTCGGCAGTTCTTAAGTATCTAGGTGGTGGAGTAAGGGTGTATGATTACTGCAGAGCCCTAGAGGGCAGGTGTGTGCAGGGGTCTGGACACAGAGAATGGCCGACACCCTGTTTCCTGGCAACTGATGGCCTGGGCCTTCCCCCCTGCAAGGTGAGAGCTAAAGGGCTGGAGAACAAAGGAATCCGGTGACCTCCTGGCCCGGGAAAGGGACAAAGCCCAGAGGAGGTGGGGCTGGAGGGAGTTAAAGTTTGGGGCTGGCTGGAGACATGGAGTGAAGGGCAGACGTGGTTGTCTGGCTCACGGCCACCCAAAATGGACCCAGCTGAGGGGTCCTGTTCTCTGCACCTGCAAGCTCTGTTTTAGACCATGTTCCTGTCGTCTAATAAACCTTCTGTTTTACTGGCTGGCTGAGAGTCACGTCTGACTGCGAAGTTGGGGGGCAGGACCCTCTGGCTTCCCCAGGACCCTGCCTGAGCGGACTCGCTGTGGGAAGTGCAGGGAGGGGCAGAGGCTGCTGAATGCTCCGAGGTCAGACCCAGGAAGGTGGAAGCTGTGTGAGCTGTGTGTCCTGCAGACAGGCTGCTCCCAGGAAGGTGACTGTCCCAAAGTCCTGACTGGCTTCATGGGGAGCAGTTCCAGAGCATCGCCCAGGGACTCCGTGACAACTGGTGGCAGAGGTGGGATCTACTGCACCCCATGAACGGCGCTTCCTACAGTAAGTGACTGGGGAACAGTAAAACGAAGGGGGATTGACGGGGACCAGGCGTGCTGAAGATTCAGAGAGAGACAGTTTCGGGGGGGTGGTTAAACCCTGGGAGTGTGTGACCAGAGAGAAGGACTTTTGCAGTAACAGGGTCCCCCGGGGGATTGCAGCGAGCTGTCCCGGGGCAGAGGAGTCTGCAGCTCGACCATGGCAAAGAGGTGGTGACCTCGAGAAGGGCTGGTGCACTAGGGGTTCTCCCTTGAAATCGTGGGGACCTGAGAGCACACAGGCCTGTGAGTCCACAACTTGGGAAGAGCAGAGTGATGGCCTGTCACCATCTCCTTAAGAAGGACTTTGTAACCCTGTGCAGAAAGAGAGGGAGAGTGGTCGCTTTGGATGAGCTATTAGCAGCAGGAGAGTGAGTTTGTGTGTGTGGTTTTTGGAGGGGGGTGGGGGGGTGAGAAAACCTGGATTTGTGCTGGAAATGGCCCAACTTGATGGTCACTGTAGATAAGCTATTACCAGCAGGACAGTGGGGTGGGAGGAGGTATTGTTTCATATTCTCTGTGTATATATAAAGTCTGCTGCAGTTTCCACGATATGCATCCGATGAAGTGAGCTGTAGCTCACGAAAGCTCATGCTCAAATAAATTGGTTAGTCTCTAAGGTGCCACAAGTACTCCTTTTCTTTTTGCGAATACAGACTAACACGGCTGTTACTCTGAAACCAGAAAGAGAGGGTTGAGCATTGGAAAGTTCACCAAGGCACAGTTAATCATGCAGCTGGAGGAGGATGACCGCTCGAAGGAACAGATTTGTGACCCAAATGGGGCTATAGCAGGATCTGGGAGCAGCTGGAGTGGTAGCCAGGCATCCCCAAGACTCCTGTCCGCGACCAGACGAGGGTCTTCACGATCGGGTTCCCCATCCGGGGATCGGAGACGGACGGGATTGGAGCTGAGTCCGAGAGAGCCAGAGGACTGTGAGAGACAGCGAGAGCCCGAGAAAGAGCTGCAGAAGCAGCAGCAGCATGAACTGGCGGAGGTGGATTGGAGAGGCCTAGGGGACCTCCCTGGGGTGAGTGGGGATAGACCCCGGGGGGCCAGTTCCGCAGGGAACCTCGAGACTAAATTGCTGCCCCTGGTTAAGGAGGGGGGGATGTGGATGCCACCTGTGACGATGTGACTCAGCAGGGAGGGGGGAGTGTTGACCTGGGAATGTGCCCTGGGGATGGGAGACCTGAGAGCCTGTCACCTGAGCCAGGAGGGGGAGGGGGAGGTAACACCTCTGCCCAGGAATGTGAACAGAGGCTGCAGCAGGGAACCTGCTGGGTGGGTTTAGTTTCAGTTTGGGGCTGGGTGGAGAAACACAGGGAACCCCAGGGCTGGGGTCTAAGCTCCCTGCTCCCCCAGAAGGACTTGACTGAGGGGTCCTGGTTGTACCCACAAGCTCTGTTTGGGACTGTTCCTGTTGTCCAATAAACCTTCTGTTTTACTGGCTGGCTGAGAGTCTCAGTGGATCCCAGGAAGAGGGGTGCAGGGCCTGGACTCCCCCACACTCCGTGACAACTGGTGGCAGCGGTGGGATGTACTGCACCCCGTGAACGGCGCTTCCTGCAGTAAGTGACTGGGGAGCAGTAAAACGAAGGGGAATTGACGGGGACCAGGCGTGCTGAAGATTCAGAGAGAGACGGTTTCGGGGGGCGGTTAACCCCTGGGAATGTGTGACCAGAGAGAAAGACTTTTGCAGTAACAGGGTCCCCCGAGGGATTGCAGCGAGCGGTCCCAGGGGCGGAGGAGTCTGCAGCTCGACCCTGGCAAAGAGTCGGTGACCTCAAGAAGGACGGGCACACGAGGGGCTTTTCCTGGAAACCGTGGGAAGCTGCCCGGCCTGCGAGGGGCCAGCAGGGAGATGTACGCTAAACGCCTGAAGAGCGACCTGGTGGAGCTGTGCAGGCAGAGGGGGCTGCGCATCGGGAGGTCCACCAAGGAACAGCTGATTGCCCAGCTGGAGGAGAGGGATCGCTTGGATGACCCGATCCCTGTCCCTGAGGGAAGCTGCCCGGGGGACGCAGCGTGGGCCCTGGGGCCTGACCGGGCTGGGAGGGGTCAGACTGCTGCTGAGGACATCCCGAGACCCTTCCTACCTATGTCCGGGGGAGGGGTTGGGGGAAGCCCAGCGAATACCGAGGGCACCCTGACCCCGGCACCCAGCAGGGGATCCTCCCGGCGGAGCTCCCCATCCCTGGAGCGGAGGCGGCTGGAATGGGAGAGGGAGATGAAAATGAGGGAGCTGGAGGATCATGAAAAACAACGTCAACATGAGCAGGAGGAGAAGGAGAAACAACGTCAACATGAGCGTCAGGAGAAGGAGAAACAACGTCAACATGAGCAGGAGGAGAAGGAGAGGGAGCGTCAGGAGAAGGAGAGGGAGCGTCAGGAGAAGGAGAGGGAGCGTCAGGAGAAGGAGAGGGAGCGTCAGGAGAAGGAGAAACAAAGACAGCATGAACTGGAGCTGGCCAGGCTGAGGAGCAGTGGGGCCCCGGCTGCGGCTGCGGTGAGTGCGGGGGGACCCAGGACGGCAAGGAACTTTGATAAGTGCTTCCTGGCCCAGCGGAAGGAGGGGGAGGACATAGATAGCTTCCTGACGGCCTTTGAGAATGCCTGTGAGCTGCACAGGGTTGACCCTGCAGACAGGCTCCAGTTTCTCACCCCCTTACTGGACCCCAAAGCCGTGGAGGTGTACAGCCGAATGACAGGGCCGGAGGCAGGGGACTATGAACTGTTCAAACAGGCCCTGCTCCGTGAGTTTGGGCTGACCCCCGAGATGTACCGGAGAAGGTTCCGGAGTCAGCGTAAAACGCCTGAGGTCACCTACCTACAACTGGCCAACCGGATGCAGGGGTATGCCCGCAAGTGGACAGCTGGGGCCCGAGCTAAAGAGGACCTGCTGGACCTAATCGTACTGGAGCAGCTGTATGAACAGTGCCCTTCCGACCTGAGGCTGTGGTTGGTGGACAAAAAGCTCGAGAACCCCCAGCACGCAGGGCAGCTGGCCGACGAGTTCGTGAACAGTCGGTCAGGGGGTAGCCGGGAGGAGCCCCAAAAGAACAGGCCCCCCCCGATGCAGAGAGAGAGTCACCAGGGGGCCTCCCAGCGGGGAAATAGGGAGAACCCCCTCCCAAGGGGAACGCCTGGCGTCGGGCCCCTCCGACCTGCTCGAGGGGACCAACGTGACCTGAGCTGCTATCACTGTGGCCAGAGAGGCCACGTACGGTCCCAGTGCCCCGGGCTCAGGGACAGACTGAGCAGACCCAACCTACCCAGGGTTAACTGGGTAGGGACCCAGCTGGACGAGGGGCAGACGGCCCAGGAAAGGGGGGCTGCCAGTTTACCACCTGCTCAGGAGGGAAGAGTACCCCAGGCCAGCTCCACCAGAGGGCTGGAGGCTCTGGACTCAGGGTGCTCAGTTTACAGGGTGGGCGCGGGGCTGTCCCTCCGGAGAGAGTGCCTTGTTCCCCTGGAGGTGGATGGGAGGAAGGTCAATGGATACTGGGATACGGGCGCGGAGGTGACGCTGGCCCGGCCCGAGGTGGTGGCCCCAGATCGGGTGGTGCCCAACACCTATCTGACCCTGACAGGGGTGGGCGGGACCCCATTTAAGGTGCCCGTGGCAAGGGTACACCTGAAATGGGGGGCCAAGGAGGGCCCCAAGGATGTGGGGGTACACCACCATTTGCCCACTGAAGTTTTGATGGGGGGAGACCTAGAGGACTGGCCAAGCAAGCCCCAGGCCGCCCTGGTTGTGACGCGTAGCCAGAGCCGGCGAGGGGCACTGCGCCCTGACCTCGGGGAGGGTATCACACCGGAGGCGCAGGACCCTACCCTGGTGGGGAGGGAGGGCCGAGGGGCACGGCTTAGAGAGGCGGAGGCCTCAGACCTGGCCAGCGAGAGGGAACCGGGCCCCGTCCCTGCCCCAGCTGCTGAGTTCCAGGCCGAGTTGAGGAAAGACCCCTCCTTGCGGAAGCTCAGGGACCTGGCCGACCTCAGGGTGGTACGGACCATGAGGAGAGGCTGCCAGGAGAGGTTCCTGTGGGAGAAGGGGTTCCTGTACCGAGAATGGGCTCCCACAAGGGAAGTAGAGTCCTGTGGGATCAGGAGGCAGCTGGTGGTCCCCCAGAAGTATCGCCGCAGGCTCCTGTACCTGGCCCATGACATCCCCCTCGCAGGGCACCAGGGAATCCGGCGCACCCGGCAGAGGTTGCTACAGAACTTTTACTGGCCCGGGGTCTTTACCACGGTCCGGCAGTATTGCCGATCCTGTGACCCCTGTCAGAGGGTGGGGAAGGCCCGGGACAAGGGGAAAGCGGCTTTGAGACCTTTGCCCATCATAGAGGAGCCTTTCCAGAAGGTGGCCATGGACATCGTGGGGCCTCTCAGCAAGACGACCCGGTCGGGGAAGAAATACATTCTGGTGGTGGTAGATTTTGCCACCCGCTACCCCGAGGCAGTGCCCTTAGCTTCCATTGAAGCAGACACCGTGGCCGATGCGCTCCTGACCATTTTCAGCCGAGTGGGGTTCCCCAAGGAAGTCTTGACAGACCAAGGCTCCAACTTCATGTCGGCCCTGCTCCGGTGCTTGTGGGAGAAATGTGGGGTCCGGCATGACTGGGCCTCAGCGTATCAACCCCAGTCCAACGGGCTGGTGGAGAGGTTTAACGGGACGCTAAAGATGATGCTGAGAACCTTTATGAACCAGCACCCGCAGGACTGGGACAAGTACTTACCTCACCTGCTGTTCGCGTACAGGGAGGTGCCCCAGGAGTCTACTGGATTTTCGCCTTTCGAACTGCTATATGGAAGGAGGGTGAGGGGCCCCCTGGACCTGATGAGAGACGAGTGGGAGGGGAAGGCCACTCCCGATGGAGAGTCAGTGGTGGAGTATGTCCTGATCTTCCGAGAGAGACTGGCTGAACTCATGGGCCTGGCCAGGGAGAATCTGGCCAGAGCCCAGAGGAAGCAGAAGGTCTGGTATGACCGCACGGCACGGGCCCGTGCCTACGCCACCGGGGATCAGGTGATGGTTCTCATCCCAGTGAGAAAGAACAAACTACAGGCCGCCTGGGAGGGCCCTTTCAAGGTCGTCAAGCAGCTCAATGAGGTAAACTATGTGGTGGAGCTGTCGAACCGGGCGCACCACCGCCGGGTGTACCATGTGAATATGATGAAGCCATATTATGCCAGGGGGAATGTGGTTTTGGCCGTGTGTGGACAGTGGGAAGAGCAGGGAGATGACCCTTTAGTAGATCTATTCCCTGGGACCAGAGCTGGTTTCCCCCTGGAAACAATTCCCCTCTCGGATCAGCTAACCCCTGCCCAGCAAGCTGAGGTCAGGGAGGTGCTGCATCCGTACCGACAGCTGTTTTCCAACCAGCCTGGACGCACTAATCTGACTGTCCACCGGGTGCAGACAGGGTCACACCCGCCGATAAGATGCTCCCCCTTCCGAGTCACAGGGAAAACTGCTCAGGACCTGGAAAGAGAGGTCCGGGACATGCTGGCTTTGGGGGTGATCCAGCCATCTGCCAGCCCTTGGGCCTCGCCGGTGGTGCTGGTCCCCAAAAAGGACGGGTCGGTCCGGTTCTGTGTGGACTATCGGAAGCTCAATGCCATCACTGTATCTGATGCCTACCCCATGCCCAGGCCTGATGAGCTCCTAGACAAGCTGGGAGGAGCTCGGTACCTCACCACCATGGACCTTACAAAGGGCTACTGGCAAGTGCCGCTGGATGCAGATGCCCGACTGAAATCGGCCTTTATCACCCCTCTGGGGCTCTATGAGTTCCTGACCCTGCCTTTCGGCCTCAAGGGAGCGCCGGCCACCTTCCAGCGCCTAGTGGACCAGCTCCTGAGGGGGATGGAGAGTTTTGCCGTGGCGTATATTGATGACATCTGTGTCTTTAGCCAGACCTGGGAGGACCACGTGTCCCAGGTTAGACAAGTGCTGGACCGACTCCAGGGGGCTGGGCTGACTGTAAAAGCGGAGAAGTGCAAGGTGGGGATGGCGGAAGTATCTTACCTGGGCCATCGGGTGGGGAGCGGCCGCCTAAAGCCGGAACCAGACAAGGTGGAGGTGATCAGAGACTGGCCCACTCCCCACACCAAAAAGCAGGTCCAAGCCTTTATTGGGATGGCAGGATACTACCGAAGATTTGTGCCCCACTTTAGCGCCATCGCCACCCCCATCACGGAGCTATGCAAGAAGGGGAAGCCAGACAAGGTGGTCTGGACCGAGCAGTGCCAGGAGGCTTTCCGGGCGCTGAAGGAGGCTCTGGTCAGTGGCCCAGTTCTGGCAAACCCAGACTTTGACAAGCCCTTTGTGGTGTTCACCGACGCCTCAGACACGGGACTGGGGGCGGTGTTAATGCAGGAGGATGAAAAGGGGGAGAGACACCCCATCGTGTACCTGAGCAAGAAGTTGCTACCCCGGGAGCAACACTACGCGGCCATCGAGAAGGAGTGCCTGGCCATGGTGTGGGCCCTCAAGAAACTAGAGCCCTATCTCTTCGGGCGACACTTCACTGTCTACACCGACCACTCTCCCCTGACCTGGCTGCACCAGATGAAAGGAGCCAACGCCAAGCTCCTGAGATGGAGCCTGCTCCTGCAGGATTACGACATGGACGTGGTCCACGTGAAGGGAAGTGCCAACCTGATAGCGGATGCGCTGTCCCGGAGAGGGGGCCCCGAACTTCCCCAGGTCACTGGTCAGCGTGACCCCGCTCAGTTCAGCCTCGAAGGGGGGAGAGATGTGACGATGTGACTCAGCAGGGAGGGGGGAGTGTTGACCTGGGAATGTGCCCTGGGGATGGGAGACCTGAGAGCCTGTCACCTGAGCCAGGAGGGGGAGGGGGAGGTAACACCTCTGCCCAGGAATGTGAACAGAGGCTGCAGCAGGGAACCTGCTGGGTGGGTTTAGTTTCAGTTTGGGGCTGGGTGGAGAAACACAGGGAACCCCAGGGCTGGGGTCTAAGCTCCCTGCTCCCCCAGAAGGACTTGACTGAGGGGTCCTGGTTGTACCCACAAGCTCTGTTTGGGACTGTTCCTGTTGTCCAATAAACCTTCTGTTTTACTGGCTGGCTGAGAGTCTCAGTGGATCCCAGGAAGAGGGGTGCAGGGCCTGGACTCCCCCACACTCCGTGACACCACCTCACTGCCTTTGAGCAGGCTGGCAATTTGAACCAGGGGGACCCTGCAGAAAAGCCCCGGTGTCTAGCTCCCTTGCTGGGTCCCAAGGCCATAGACTCCGTCAGCCAGATGGGTGGGGAGGTGGACAGGCTCCCACTTCTGACCCCAACCTATATGTCTGTGTGGAGTTTCCTGGGGTCAGGCCCCTCGGACCTCCAGTGGGAGCAGAAGGTGACGGTCAATGGGAAGACATTCCTGGGATGGCGAGATCCTGGGACAGAGAGAACTGGTGTCAGGCCCTGGGTGGTGCAGCCTCAGATGCTGAGGGGCTGTCTGAGCTGGGTGAGGGTCCCAGGGATGAAGCCCCTCGCCCTGCCTATGGCCCAGATCCTTGTGAAGACCCAGGTGGGGTGGGGCTGGCTGGCAGTTGGGGTTCTCCGGGACACCAGCTGCGAGACCCTGTTATGAGGTGACTGTGTCTCTTTGGGACAGGATCCAGGCCTTGCTCCTGTAATGGCCAAGGGTTTGAATTTGAATCCAGGGAACCAATTGGCGGCGAGGGAAATGGTCAGTGAAAATGCAGATGACCTGGCTGGCAGGGGGGAGGAGCGGCTAGGCTCAGGCTACCTGCCTGCCTGCAACCAGACCCCTGGGGCTGGGTGGGACAGAGAGATGCTCCCCGCCCCTTTGCACACCAGAGTGGGGACTCTGGCTGGCTCTGATGCAGTGAGGAAAGCAGCGGCCTGCCCCCACTGGGACAGCAAGGGCAGCTCTGAGCAGAGTGGGAGCTGAGACCCCAGCTGAGTGGGGGGAGACACAGGCAGGGCAGGGCAGGGTATCTGTTGGGAGCGGCAAGGTGCTTGGTAAGGAAAGTTTGGATGAGCCTAGGCAGCCTTGTGAGCTGATGGCTGTGTCTAGTCAGCAGGGCGGGAAGGCGAGGAGAGTGGCAGATGAGTGTCCCTGGACCTTACCTGTTAGCTGGGTGGAGAATTGGGACAGTGAAGGAAACGTGCCTGTGTCTGTCAGGGGTATTGACTTGCCTGTGGAGGGAGCTACCCTGATCTCCAAGCAGTTGTCTGTGATCAGCCCTGTGTGCTGGGACAAGGGGGATGAGATCCCAAGCTGTGTGTCTGGTCAAGGAGAAAGTGTGTCCGGCTCTTCTTTGTCTGTGGAGCAGACAGAAGGGGCCTTTCAGCCTGTGATGGTTGAGGGTCGGGCAGTTGTCTCAGAGCTGGTTCTGGATTCAACTAAACCCCAGGAAGGGAATGGTCCTAAGTTGTGTCTGCTCAGGAGAATGGCCCTGTAACTAGGTCGCATCCAATTAGTGTCTATGTACAACCCCAGAGCCCAGACAATTCTGGTGCTTGTATTTTGCCTGTTGCTAGTGTGTTGTTGGGAAAGGGTGGAGCAACTCTGTCTAATCAGGGTGAGATCCTAGCCAGGGCACAAGGAGAGCATGAAGGTGATGTGATTATGTTACCTACTGAGGGTGTGGAAACCTGTAGCAAGAAGGAAAAGATTCCTGAACTTGTGTGTGGCACAGGGAAGGAGAATGCGTCTGACCTTTTATCTAGGAAGTCTGTGAGTTTGCCTGAAAGGGGATTGTGTAGGAATCCGCCAGATGGGCCAGAAGTAATTCTGGATGTAAGGGAGACCCAGAAAGAGTCTGTTGTTGCTCAGGAAAGTGTTCCTTTAGAGCAAGCCCTAGGTGAAGAGGGTAAGAGCAGAATTTCTGTGAGGGGTGAATTGTTGCATAGAAAAGCCCCAGGGAAAGGAATCCTCATGGAGTCTTTGCAAACAGTTTACTGCAACTGAAGGGTGTGAAAGTGATTTAATCAAGAACGTTTCAGTTCCTAACAGCCAGAAATTTTCTGTTGTGAATGGATCCACTGACTTTCCTGTTGAAAGATCCAGTGTGGATAGCTCTGAGAAGGTCTCACATGAAGTGAGTGCTGTTAAGAAAGTTAAACAGTCCTATAACCAAGTGGCTGTGTTTGGCCAGCTTGTTGGGGAGAAGACCCAATCCCAGTTTGACCCCCTGGGGTTTTGGGGTGGCCAAAGGGCACGGGCCGCATAAACCTTCCCACATGCGGCCTGTGAGTGCTATCGACCACCCCCAACCTAAGGGAGGGCGTGAAACTGGAAGGGCCTGGTGTAACTCCTACCAAGGAATGGGAGAGAGGCTGGGGCATCCATGGTGGCTTCGAACTTCCCCAGGTCACTGGCTAAAGTGACCCTGCTCAGTTCGGTCTTGAAGGGGGGAGAGATGTGATGAAGTGGGACTGTTCTCAATGTTTCCTCTGAATAGTGTGGGGGTGCCTCAATTTCCCCTAGGCAGTTCTGTGACGAAGTGGGACTGTTCTTAATGTTTCCTCCGAATATTGTGGGGGTGCTCAGTTTCCCCTATGCAGTTCTTAAGTATCTAGGTGGTGGGATAAGGGTGTATGATCATTGCAGAGCCCTAGAGGGCAGGTGTGTGCAGGAGTCTGGACACAGAGAATGGCCGACACCCTGTTTCCTGGCAACTGGTGGCCTGGGCCCTTCCCCCCTGCAAGGTGAGAGTTAAAGGGTTGGAGAACAAAGGAATCCGGTGACCTCCTGGCCTGGGAAAGGGACAAAGCCCAGAGGAGGAGGGGCTGGAGGGAGTTTCAGTTTGGGGCTGGTTGGAGACATGGAGTGAAGTGCAGACGTGGTTGTCTGGCTCACGGCCCCCCAAAATGGACCCAGCTGAGGGGTCCTGTTCTCTGCACCTGCAAGCTCTGTGTTAGACCATGTTCCTGTCGTCTAATAAACCTTCTGTGTTACTGGCTGGCTGAGAGTCCCGTCTGACTGCGGAGTTTGGGGGCAGGACCCTCTGGCTTCCCCAGGACCCCGCCTGGGCGGACTCGCTGTGGGAAGCGCACGGAGGGGCAGAGGATGCTGAATGCTCAGAGGTCAGACCCAGGAAGGTGGAAGCCGTGTGAGCTGTGTGTCCTGTAGACAGGCTGCTCCCAGAGAGGAGACTTCCCCAGAGTCCTGCCTGGCTTCATGGGGAGCAGTTCCAGAGCATCGCCCAGGGACTCCGTGACACCCTGTTCCAGCAGCAGCTCAGCGGGGGCCACGAAGGGCAGGAACGAGAAGGGCACATGCAGGGATCCAAGCGACAGGGGCCACCCATCCCCATGCTCCAGCCACCAGCTGGGGTCGGGAAGCGACAGCACCTCACTGCACACGCTGCATGACACAGCTGTGATGTAACTCCTTCCTTTGAGCATCAGCCATTGGCTGCTGCTGACGGCAGGTTGGTCCCGGCCCCATGTGGCCCTCACGCCAGTCTGCATCTCACAACGCACAGACAGGCTGTGTCTACCCTGGCAAATCCCCCACGCTCTCCCACTCCTGGGGGCGCAACAGAGACACTCGCGCTGACAGGCCACGCGATGTCCTCTAACCCGGCTCTGATCAGGTCTAGGTCGCTGCAATGCCGGAGCGCTGTCTGCACTAGTCCCCCACGCTGCTGCTAACACCAGCAGAGCTGCATCAGCGCTCGCAACAACGGGGGAGCCCCGAGGGCGCTTCCTGCAGGCCAGGCCCCAGCTCAGGAGGCAGCTGGACAGGGCAGCCATACAGGAGCACAAAGGACCCTGGCCTGCTGATTGCTCCGTTAGTGCTCAGGAGCCAGGCTCTGGACCGTAGCACTGTCGTGCCTGTCCACCTGACTCCAGGCACAGGAGCAATGAATGCTCTCTGAGCACTCGCTCCTGGCCCAGGTGCCCGCCCAACGTCGGGGAGCCCCGCTGACGCTGGATGAGGTGCCGGGAAGCCGGAAATTCCATCATTCCCTTATTACATGTGATTGAAGGACATTGGCCAGGCTGCGTGATCCAAGGCGAAAACCGTGGCGCAGGGGCTAGCAGGCCCACGGTGCCTCTTGCCTGTCAGCCTGGCTGTGTTCGCACCAAACAGATCCTGCCACCAGCCTGACCTTGTAGCCGGCTCGTTACCCCGGGGCTGGTGGGATCCAGCAACGCCCACCCTGGCGAAGCCTGCCCTGCTGGAGCTCCTGAAGGGCCTGCCCCCAGCATACCCCATGGGGCGCTCACTGGGGGGGGTGGGGGAGGGCAGTCTGCGCCCTCCAGAATGGAGCAACTCCAGCAGAGGCTGAGGGCCTGGGAAATGCACCGCAGGGCACGGTGAGCACAGGACTGGGGCCCAGCCGTGAGGGCTGCGTGGTAGGGCAGGGGATGGTCCGGCAAGCGGGGCAGGGCCCCCGAAGGACCAGCTCCGAGGCACCCAGAGGACCCTCCGTTGCATTCTGGGAATGTGGGTGTGGCCCAAGAGAACCCCCTCCCCACACCTGCAGCCTGCCTCTGCACCAGTCTCCCCTTCTCTGAGCTGGCTGGGTCTGTGTTCATGCCAATGACAGACCAGAGCCAGGGCCCCGCGCACAGGGAGCCTCTGCCAAAGGGGAGACAGCAGCTGAAGGACCTGTGGCCGGAACTGGAGCCTAGCTGTGCCGGCACAGGGCCTGAGGAAGGGCCCTGCCAGGATGGCACTGGGCAAACAGAAGCCAGCTCCTATTCCTCTCCCCCCACCTGCCAGCCCCCCATCAGCCTGATGGCTGCCTGTGAGAATCCCTGCCAGGGGCAGGCAGGGCCCCCCTCTGTCCCCAGCTCAGCAGAGATCTCTCAGGCACAGCCTCTAATGGCCCAATTTCTGCGGATAAAATGATCTTTATCTGCCTTTAATTTGCCTTCCCCGCCTGGCTTCAGAGCACAAAGCTCAGGCTGCTAGTAAACCCTCCACTGGAAATGCAGAATCCCACCGGGAGCACGCTCAGCGCCTGGGAGTTGGAAACCGCCCTCGCCCAAGGGAGGCTGTGGGCATTCGGCATCAGCGAGCGGGGCTGGCCTGACAGCCCCTGCGATGCATGGCTCTGGTTTATGCCCAGAACAGTCTCCCAGCCATGGGACTGCAATGGAAAGGGGGGCTGAGTGGGGGGAAGAGGGAGGTCATGGACCATGGCTCAGCGAGGGGCCAGTGTGTGGGAGGGGTCGTTGCCAGTCCGCAGCACATGGGTCCAGGCCCCTTGACCCCTTGCACACGGGGTGCCAACAGGCATCGGCTGTTAGCAAGTGGGTTGGCTCCAGCTGAGTGCGCAGTGACTGAGGAGGGAAACTCCCTGCCCCATTCCCAGCCCCACCCGGGGCCTTTTCCTGCTTTCACTAGTAACAGAAACCCCAGGCCTGATGCCCCAGCACCTTTGCAGGGCCCCTCCCTGCTGGTGCACAAGCAGAGCAGGCCGGCGGGGAAGCGGGCACAGATGCAAGGCTGGGTGACACCTGGTCTATGCATTGCTGCCCCTGCCTGCTAGGGGGTCCCACCTCTCCCACCGCCCGGGGCTCTAGGCAATAAGCAGGAGTCCCTAGCAGGCAGGGGCAGCGGGGCCAGCAGTCTCTGACCGTGGGCGTCTCCCTGCAGTAGGTACTGCCAGGACCCTGCCTGAGCCAGCACTCACGCAGGGCTGGAGCAGGGAAGAGAGAACTAGGGGTGGGAGCTTTATAGCTGGAGAAGGGAGGTCTCCTGGCTAAAGCTGTGGACCGGGAGGAGGTTGGGGTGGGGTTTCAGGCCTCCTGGCTCTGCCCCTGGCTGACCTTGTGTCCCACTCCCGCTCGGTACAGGGGGGTTGTTACAGCAGGAAGCCAGAGGGACTGGTGCCAAGATGCTCCTGCAGCATCCCTGGCCCGCTCGAGAAGCTGCCGCCTGCCTGGGCCAGGCTGGTGTCTGGAGACGCTGGCATATGGCCCCACTTCCCAGGGGAGCCAGCCAGCAGGTTAATTAAAAGGAACAGCTGTAATCAGGCAAAGGGGACATGGCTGCTGCAGAAATGACCTTCCTCCCAGCGCCTGTCACAGCGCTTGGCACCTCGGCCTCATTGCCCAGGACTCGGGTCAGCTGCCTTACAGAAGGGGCCTTCTGTCAGCTCTGGAAGAGGCAGGTTCTTGTGCTCGGTCTCCAGTGCCTGCCTGGGTCCCCCCCAGCCCGCCACACGAGGGGGCAGGCTGCCCTGGCACCAACAGCTGGGAAGAAGTGACGAGTCCCAAACTAAATGAACCCTGTGAACCAGCAGGGTGATGTGGCTCAGCATAGCTGGGGACAGGCCACATAGTCCCTCCTCTGCCAGGCACCCCAAGCTCCACCCAAATCTCACCCTGGGCTCCCCCAGCAGCTGGGAGCTGGCAGGGTTTTCAGGGTAGTCAGGTCAGGGGGTCCCCCTTTGCTCTGGAATTCCCCACACCTGCACTCGCTGCAGCAGCTTGTTAGGGAAAGGGAGGTTGGCGCAGGAGCGGGAATGGCAGCTCCAGGGCTGGGCATACAGCTTTGCCAGCCCTGCTAGCCAGGCTGCTCTCTGGCATGTGGCCAAGTTTCCTCAGTTTCCTTCTCTGTGCAAGGGGGACACAGCCACGCTGACTCCCTGCTGCTGCTGGCCAGGTTGGTGCCAAGGACTAATAATTACTACCTAGTGCTGCTCATGCAAGGGGCATTCCCTGTCCCCGAGCAACAGCAGGGGACTGCAGAGGGGTTGGGCTGCCAGGCTGGAGGCACTGAGCTCCCTGTAAATTCCACTAGGGAAAGAGATCCAGAGCAGGCAGGGAGCTTGGTCTTTCAGTCCCTGAGCCTGGCACAATGGGGCAGCGCCGGAGAGGCTCACGCTGCCCAGTGCCGCGGATAGAGCACAGCACCAGGACTCCTGGGTTCCATTCCCAGCTCTGCCACTGAGTCACTGCATGACCTTGGGTAAGGCACTTAGGCCAATGTTTTCACTAGAAAGCTCAGATTTCAGGTGCCACCTCAAGATACCTGCCCAGCTCCTCTGAAAAGCAGGCCTGGGCCTCACACCAGGCACCTCCACACAGGCCCCACTGCCTCGGTACTTCCCACTGCCCAAGGTCCCTGGCTGGCGAGCGCCCACTGAGGGCAGTTAGCAAAGGCTCAAGCTGATGTGGGTTGGAGGAAGAATCTCTGAAGGAAAACGGGAAACGAGGCGCTCAGACGGGAAACGAGGCTTGCTTCTTCAGCCGTGAGAGTAATTAACCCCTGGAACAACTTACGCAGGGTCAGGGTGGATTCTCCGTCCCTAGCAATGTTTAAATCAAGATGGACGTTTTTCGAAGAGCTCTGTCGTAGGGAGTAGCGTGGGGCAGGTCTCTGGCCTGTGCTGACAAGGTGACCACAATGGTTCCTTCTGATCTTGGAATCTAGGAACGACTCGAGTTGAGGGTGGAACTGCTCAAAAATTCTGCAGCAGAAACACGTACTGGAACATGCTGCGGAGCCTGTTGATTCCGTTGAGACTTTGGACAGGAACCAGGCAGCAGGCTGTGCCCACCAACCAGCCCGCCCGCCTGCGGGCTCCCAGGGGTGCCCAGCTCCCACGATCAACAGCCCCCCTGACAGGGCACTGGGATCCCTGCCTTCACAACAGCCCATTTTAGACAGATCCCCCCCCCCTTTCAGATTTTCCCAGGGGGAGCAGCCAGCCCTTGCCGGTGACCCCCTGCTCCCCCTCGGTCCCTGTGCTCTTCCTTGGCAGGCTCAAAGCTCAGCTGGGAGCTGCTGACGGAATGGTGACAACACAATGCCGCGGTGATGTCGCACAGCGACGGTGTTCTGAATGAGCAAGGGAGGCGGGAAAGAGCTGCTCTGATGGCACACAGGGAGAGGGGAATGCAGGAGAGCTCACACCAGCTCGGACCCTTCTCCGGGGAGGGGACGAGCCCCACCGTGCGCACGGTGAGCCACCCACATGGTCCCTGCTTTCCATGCAGACACGGGGCCACCATGAACCGCGTGTTCATTGTGGGGTCACCAGCTCTGGGCAGGTCTCTCAGCTCTGGAGTCGTTATGCAGCCAGGGGAGTTACTGGGGGTCTCTGGAGTCAGGCAGTGCAGAGGGGCTGGCCCGGATGCCCTGGGGAGGGGTATGCTGCCCAAGGTGCAAACCATCCCTGCTTTATCAAAGCCAAGTCCCAGCAGGGGTTTATTGCCAGTTGAAGATTTACAAGATGTACGACTCCTGCGTGAAGAATGATATTAAACCCCAGACCTCATCATCGAGGCCTGGCTCCTTTGTTTAATCGGCATTGTTTAATTAAGATCCTATTCAAATGTGCAAGCCCTGAGCTCTTGGAGCCAGGCTGTCGAGAAGCAGGGCGCCCCAGACCAGGACGTGTCTTGTCAGAGGCTTGGGAAGGTTGGGCTGCCCCCTCTCACACCTGACCTATGCGCTGGTCAGTCATTCGGCCCCTCCTTTGCAAATCCTCTGAGAAGTTGGGGACCATGGCTGGGAGCTGGGGCGACTGGCAGCCGGGGGGAGACTGGTAAGGAGGCCGAGACCAGACAAGCCCAGGGATGAGGACAGCCGAGCTCAGGACACTGCACTGGGGCAGCTGCTGCTGTCACCCAATAGGCAGCCCTACTGCCAGCAGACACTGTGCTTAATCCTCCTCCGTGTGTGACCGGAGGTGCTGCTAGCCCTCCCTGGCTGCCTGAGCCTGGGCTAAGCAACTAGGGCGGGGGGACGTCCCTCCCGCTCCCCCAGCCTGCTCTCTCTGCCCAAATCCGACACTGCGATATCCCAGGCTTCCGAGAAAAGCCCTTCACTGAACGCCCATCAACGCCATTTCCAAGCTGAGTGGTGCTGAGCAGCCAACCCAGCCTCCCACCACCCGCTACCCGCTGCCGGAGCCGTGCCAGCTCAGGCCAGCTGGAGCAGCCTTCCCTTTGCCCCGGACCCCGGCTGCCAGACAAATTGGCCACTGCAGCAGTTCTGCCTGAGCTCGGCCCCTTCCCTCCGCCTGGAACCCCCACAGCGCTCCAAGGCGTGAACCCACACAGGCTAATGAACCTGGCTGCCAGTGTGTGCCTGCTAGTTACATGAGCTCTAATGCGGCCCGGGAACCAGGAGGGGAAACTGAGCCTCTTCCACACACCATCCCCAAAGCAAGCAGACAGAGAATCAGACATGGGCGGGGGGCATTCTGCAGACCCCTTGCGCTGCGAGCGGGGGGAAAGGCTAATAACCAGCGAGGGGAGGGGGAGCCTAAAGCAGACAGCCTCAGCCTGGACACGCAGAGGTGCTGAGCTCCATCACGGGACGAGGGCGTAGCAGGAGGCCGCGGGTCCCTGCTCCCATTGCATGGCTCTGCTAGACACCCAAGCAATCAGAGGGCACCAGCCTGAAGTGCAGGGCCTCCTGCAGAGAGATTGCACTGAGGAGCTGGCCATGGGGCTCCCAACTCCCTGGCAGACAGGTGGAGCATCCAGCCCATCAGTTGTTCTATGTGGGCTGGTGGTTTCTCTAACAGGTTTATCCCTCTGCAGAGGGTGCCCAGGGAAAATGCCTTCTTGGGAGCAGAGTCCCATCTTGAGGGGTGCCCAGGAAGGCAGAGTACTGTCATAGCCTGCTCAGCCTAGCACACTCTGCATAGGGGAGCAGGACGTCTGGGCTTGGAAAGACTTTTTTCTGCAGCAAAATGTTGAATTTATGGCAGGGCAAATTTCCCAAAATTCAGGGTGGTGCCCAGGGATTGGAACAAGACTGCCCAAAGCTGCACTTGCCACCTGCAGCTGCACGTTACCCCCTGAGTCACATCCACGGGCTCTGTTCCCACAAGCGGGACACTTCCTGGCTCCATTTCCAGGGACCCACATTCAAACCGGCAAGGAGAGCCCTGCCAGGGCTAGATCCCAGTCTGCAAGGGACTGGAACACAGGCTGGGCAGGGGGGACGGGGACAGAGCTAAGTCTTATGAACACTTGTCTGCCAGCAGGGCCAGTCCCCCAGCTGCTGTGCAAAGAGCACGAGGCATCTGCAGGGTGTTCCCAGCAGTGCCCAGATCTCTGTTGATCTCATGTGTCTCCAAGCAGGGACTTGCCACTGGATGCAGCCCAGCCCAGGACACTCAGAGGATTTCCAGAGGGTTTTTTGGACTAGCTAGTCTAGGTACAAAGACCCAGATCCTCTAAGTACCAAACTCCCATTCATTTCAGTGGCAGTTAGGAGTCAAAAGGTCTTTGAGGATCTGCACCAAAACTCCACTCTGTGCTTCCAAGGTGGCAACAAAAAGCAGAGGAAAGAACCAAACTGCCCAGGGACTGGGGAGGGGAGAGCAGTGCAGGCAGCTGGGCAGAATGGGAGAGTCAGGGCAACGAAATGTAAACCCTGCCTGCAGGGAGAGGAAACCAAGAGCCCAGATACCAGAAGGGGAAGGGGACGGTGACGGTGACCACACAAGCACTCGCAGGAGGGCGCGTCGATTTCAAACCTGCCCTGGTGTGACTTGGCTGAGTCAGCAAGGCCCGTAGTTGCAGCGTGGAACGTGTGGGAGGCCATCCAGGCCAGACCACACACCTCCCACGTATCACGGGGGAAGCAGGGAGCGCTTGCTGCACCAGGCGACAGTTTCCTCTTCAAATCAGTTTCCTGAAGCCCAGATTGACAATCCGGAGACTCTGAAGCCAGCTAATCAGATAGTACATGACAGCAAGCCAAGTGCCTCCTGAAAAGCAGAACACACAGTTAGCAACAGCTGAAAAGCTTCAATTAATTTCCTGTCATGTACAGAGACTGGGAAGTGCAAATGGTATTTTCTGGCAGCCCAGCTGCAGCCTTGCCCATGGCGCTGGACCCAAGTTGCTCCGGCTTCCCTGCCTAAGTGACACGGGTGATTGGGTCCTGTCTGCCATGGAGCTCCCTGCAGAAAGCCCCGGTCCCGACATCCCCAACTCCCCCCTTTCTGGGTAGGCAGCTTGTTCCTATTTCAGCCTGCCAGCAAGTGTCGTGTGACAAGGCTGCGTAAGCCCACGGCAAGGGCTTCCAGCCCATGACCTCCCGCCTGCAGTGCCCCAGTGACAACTCCTTCGGGGCCACAGGACCACTGGTGACATTGCTCTGGGAGCCAAAGTGGATCACCACCAGGGCAAAGGTTTGGTCTTCAAACGCAGAACGTCCCCAGCCTCTTCCCTCCGCCCCACCATTGCAGCAGCCTTGCTTGGCTGAAGGGGGGTGGATGGAGCCAAGGCCCTGTGACATTCTGGGTGTAATAGAACATCTCATTCAAAGCAGACAGGGCCAGAAAGGGTTAATTAACTCACAGACTGACCTGACCCATGGTCGTACTTTAGAGACTGGTTAGGAAGATCTGTAAAGGAATAGAGCTTTGAAATGCAAGTCTGCATTGTTAGAGATAGAAGGGGAGATGTTTGCTCAGGTCTTGTGTTGTAAGCAAACAAGTCTTGTCTATGGCTATAGCTTTGATTCAAAGATCAAAAAAGGAATATTAACATTTAGGAAGTGTCACAGAGGCCCTGGGCAATGCTCTGCAACTGCTTCCTAGAAGCCAGTCAGGACTCTGGGGGAGTCTCTTCTCTGGGAGCAGACTGTCTGCAGGGCAAGAAGCTCACACAGCTTCCACCTTCCTGGGTCTGACTTCGGAGCATTCAGCATCCTCTGCCCCTCCGTGCACCCAGGCGGGGTCCTGGGGAAGCCAGAGGGTCCTGCACCCCAACTCCGCAGTCAGACGTGATTCTCAGCCACCTGTAAAACAGAGGTTTATTAGACGACAGGAACATAGTCTAAAACAGAGCTTGTAGGTACAGAGACCAGGACCCCTCAGGCGGGTCCATTTTGGGGGACAGTGAGCCAGACAACCATGTCTGCACTTCACTCCACGTCCCCAGCCAGCCCCAAACTGAAACGCTTTCCCGCCCCTCCTCCTCTGGGCTTTGTCCCTTTCCCCCAGGGCCAGGAGGTCACCAGATTCCTTTGTTCTCCAACCGTTTAGCTCTCACCTTGCAGGGGGGAAGGGTCCAGGCCACCAGTTGCCAGGAGACAGGGTGTCAGCCATTCTCTGTGTCCAGACCCCTACACACACCTGCCCTCTAGAGCTCTGCAACAATCACGCAGCTTATCCCACCACCTAGAGACTTAAGAAATGCACAGGGGAAACTGAGGCACCCCTACAGTATTCAGAAGAACAGTCCCACTTCGTCACAGGAAGATACTTGAGTGAAATAGTATTATTGTCTATGTATCTTTGACGGTTGTGAAAACCGGTATCTGAACTGTTTAACGGACAGATTACCCTGTGCTAATGGCCAGGATGTTTGGAAGAAGGAAAGTTAAGCCTATTGTTTTCTCAGGCCAAAAGGCTGCAGGAAATGTATAAAAACCTTGGGACACGATCCTTCTTCACCTCAGATCTGCTTTGGGTTTCAAGAAGGGGAAACCCTAAGCCATAGGATTGAGATCCCCAGTCGCTGACTGGAGTCACCCTGAATATGGACATTGGATTATAACCTATGGGCTATTTCTAAAAGGCCTTTTGGCGACTACAAGCTTATCTCTGCTGTGTATCTGAACCTCAAGAACTGAATTCAAGTCTGTCTGTATATTGATCTTTTAACCAACACTCTCTCTTTCTTTTTTAATAAATTTTAGTTTAGTTCATAAGAATTGACGATAAGCGTGTATTTGGGGTAACATCTAAGTTATTATTTGACCTGGGTCTGGGGCTTGGTCCTTTGGGGTCAGAAGGACCTTTTCTTTTTTTATGATGAAATAAGATTTTTTAGACTATCATCCTATGTTTGACGTGTGTGTCTGGATGGAGGCCTGCAGCTGGGCACTTTAAGGGCACTGCGTTGTTTGGACGGCTGCGTACCCAGGGAGGGGCTGTAGAAGCTGGTTTGGGCTGGCTGGGCAAATCTAAGTATTGGAATATCGACCAGCATTTGGAGTTTGTCTGCCCCATTCTGTTTGCACTTCACCCTGATTGAGTGACCTCAGCTGGCTCCCATGGGCAGCCCCGTCACAGACCCCATCCCCACCACCCTGCCTTTGCTCGGCTACCCGGGGGGATACAGTGGAGTGGCCCGTGGTACTGCCTCCCCTGCCACCAGGCCTAAGCAGCTGCCCAAGCACAGGGGAAGATGGTTGAATAAGGCATATGAAGGGGGCTCTCCACCTCGGTTCTACTGTCAACACCGCTGCTGACATGCTTCGAGAGCTTTGGCGTTTCTTACCTTCTTGGCCCCACTTTCCTGCACCTGCCTCCTGCCAGGCTGAGTCAGGGCCCATTTGTGAAGGGCTATAAAGCCCTCACATTCTTTGCAGTTCTATTCATACTGGAAGGTTGCCTTGAATGAAAACAAGACAGCAGCTGCTCATCCCAGATTTGCACGGAAGCAGGCACATTAATGTTCCTTCAGCCAAAAAGATGAACCCGCCTTATTCAGAGGCACACTTGCCGAGCTGAGAGCGCCACACAATCGTAATGGTCTAGCTCTGCTTCACAGATCACACAGGAACAATCTCCATAAAAGACTCCAGGCATGCCCTGACCATCTGGCTCAGAGCAGGTGGCCAGAGGGTCAGGATAGAGCAGGACAGCAGAGTCAGTAACTGACAAGACTCGGGAAGTCTCTCTTAAAATGCTCATTCACATGGACCAGATAGAATTTCAGTTCTTTAATGAAAACTGCTTGTGACACCTGCTGGTTTCTGAAGGGATTGCAAACCATTCAGCCTCCAGCACTGTTTCACAGAATACAAGCCCTGAGAGGCAGCCTCACTGATCAGACTGCCCATCACCCAACCCAACTGCACTTTAACATTCAAAATATCAAATCTTGCAATGCAGCCACCTCTGGGGTGGAGAGCACAAGCCAGCCTGGCGCACAGCAAACTGGTGGAGATTGAGTGGAGGATTAGCCACACACACCAACATAAGCCTCACCATCTATTGAAAGTGAGTTGGATCCCATATGCTAAAGTTTTATATGAAAGATACTCCCACTTCCTGAGCAAAGTGCATGGAACTCAGCCTATGGAGGAGGAAATGCCAAATAGACCCTGCTGAGATTGACCCAACCCATCTGGGGAGTTTAATATTTTCAAGGCCAAAGCTCAGACCCCTGAGCCACAGCCCCCAGCACATCGGTTGAGTAGGAAAAATGGCAAAGAGACACTTCCCAGGACAGCAACCTTTAAAAATGGTAATAGTGGAAAATCTAAACTGAGGTTTTTGCTCCGCCAAGTGGCAACAGTGAGTAACTGCACCTTGCCCTTTGAAAGAAACTGCACTCTAAGATGCCCCTTCATTTTCCTACTTTTATGGATAAAGTAACAAATATTTAAAACCAGACCTGTTAAACCCCCATATACACTGGAAGCTGTCACTAGGCTTGACAGAACGCTTATAACACGAGATGAGCACCTCCCACCATGACCGCAGGAGACAATGTACGATTTCTTAGAAGCCTGTTTAATAAATGTCTATGTACCAGAGTTTTTATAGCTTATGTCTTGGCCACTTTCCAATCTGGGTAATTACTGCTTAAGTCTTGCCTGCATATTCTGTTGGTGAGGATAGTCACAGCCTGCCCGTCAGGAGCAGTTAGATAGTTGACATATTCCATCCCAGGACATATATGCATCCCAGGGTTGGTTGCATTTCAGTGGTGGATTCTTGTTCCCTGTGCATATACAAGTCACTTGTCTTCTCAAAGCACCTTTTGTTTCTTTCTATAACACAGGCTATGTCTACACTACAAAGATAAGTTGACCTACGCTAGGTCGACTTACAGCCAGCGCAGGAATTAATGCGGTGGCCGATATTCACACTAGCTTGCTTTTGTTGGTGGTGCTTCCAAAAGCTAAAGAGAGCAGTGTGAAGCTCCTCAGCCAGGAGCAGGGAGGGAGCTGGCTAGGCTGTCTTGCCTCTGGTGGGGAGATCCATGTTCGGAGTCCAGTTGGCTACTGTGCTCCAGGCAGGGAGCTGGGACCCCATGGCGCAGCAGGGCTCCAAGGAGGGAGTGGAGAGCCTGGGTGGCAGCCCAAGCCTGGAACCTGGGTGGAAGCCCCCCTGGGAAGCTGGCTTTCTTGTCAATTTCACAGCTCCAGCAGAGCGAAATTGACAAGAAGATCAGCCAACAGCTGATGTAAGAAACAGTGTGTCCACACAGACAGTGCATCACTAACTACACCGGCATAAGCCCTATGCCTCTTGTTGAGGTGGTTTTATGATGTTGGCATAGCACAGGAGTTACATCAGTGGGAGAAGCATTTCTGCTGACTTTTGTCAACAAAACCGCACAGTGTAGACAAGGCCACCCTGTGTTCAGAAGCATTAAATCGGACCCATTCAGGAGAGCCAGCAATAGAACAAATCACATGAAAATCCGACTGAATGAGGAATGGACTCTCCCCAAAACCACTTCTCTTCATTCATTCCTGGGGCCCATTAATCCCAATTGCAAGGAAAAGTAGGAAATTGTTTCTTACAGAACTCTATGGCACCATGCACCTCTTTGGCACTGTACAAATAACCCTCCAAACCCCGCAGAAGCTTTACAAGTTTTTGAAGGGATAAGATTCCAGCTTCTCTCCTCTATTAACTACTTAGCACTGTCCTTTTCGCAGTGGGATGCAGCAGTGAGAAGGCAGCTCATTAACACAGTGAAATACTGACAACTCTTTCAGAGAAGGCGTTTAGCTATTCAGTTCCAATACCTTAAAATCACGGCTTTTTCCCTTTAGGAAAGGCTGGACTTGCTCTTCTCCCCAACCCCAAACCATGTGAAATATGGGGGCTAGGAGGGCAAGAAATATCCCAGGGTTCCACCTCTTTCATAGAAAAGCCTCATGTACTGTTTGGGGCAGGAAGTTAGGCAACCCCCCACACCAGAAGAGAAAAGTATTAGCTGTGAAAGACAAGTTATTGCTTAGAGAGGACAAACAAGATCTAGTTGTGAGAGGAGTTATCTGCTTCTACCAGATGCAGCACACAGCATTATGCTAGAGCTGCTGCATTTTCTCCATGCTCGGAGATGAAGGGCTGGCTGGGTCAGGGCAGCAGAGCTCTGGAATGGATTTTGCTTCACAGTGCACATTTAGCACACAACACACCAGTGCAGGTAAGATTAACTGGTCCCTGTATGTCCTGCTCATTCTTATACAGAGGGGAAAATTAGTGTGTGTTGTTTAAAGAGTCAAGCTCAAATATATGTGAGTCCAAGCAAGCACGGAACAAGCAAGTAACAAAACAGCTATTACGTCGAGCAGGTAAAAAGTAAGTTTGTAATTGATTAGGGGGCGGGAGGGATCCATTTCTCTTGTTGTTTCTTTGTTCCAAATTCAACAGACTGGGTAGTACTTTGGGGCCTCCCAGAAGCTATGGAGCCAGCTGAGACTCCAGTTCAACTTATTTTTATACAACACACATCTAGAATGTAGCTGAACAAACACTGATAAGTATAGGCTTCATGTCAAAAGTATCATCTTCCTTTATTCCGGATCCCCTTGCATCTGGTCTAAGAAGACACCACACCAGGTTACATTTCTACACTCTTTTATTGACAGTTCGAGGGAGAACAGTTCATTTCTTCTTCTCCACATCCTGCTCTGCAGCTTCCTTGGCTCGTTTAGCACGGATTCCAAAGAGACGGGCATTTGCACGGGCCATACGCAGGCTGGCAAAGGCTTTGAAGTTCTTCTCATCCTCAGAGATAACACGGGCCTTTTCCTTTTTGTAAACCTAGCAGAAACAAGAGATAGACAGAATGTGTAACTATCTTCTCTGGAATCCTCTGGTCTATTCAACGTTTAGATATGTTTAGAAGAGTTACTTTTTGGTAAAGATTTCTACTAGCAACAGGACACCATCACTGGCAGGGATGCTTTATCAAAGCAAGAGGCCATGCCTGCAACACTATTCAATCAGGAGCCTCATTTTTTTCAGCTTCTGTATTTGTCAGCTCACACCACTGAGGCGGCGAGGGAAGAAACTCCAGAAATAACCACCTCAGGGTAGATGGATATTTACCTCGCTGTCAGTTTACACTCATTCATGGATTACCACCATCAAGCATCAAATATAACCCTTCAAAGCAGCAATTGTTCTAGAACCAACTCCAGTGAACCCACAGCTTGTCATCTTATACTTAGTAAAGAGCTACCAGCCCTGGGTCACTGAAGACTAGATTACCAAAGCACAGGGCTGTGCACAGACAGCTAACTCTTCCATCCTCATTTCTGAGTTGCTTCAGGCAGAACCCTCAATTTCAGAACAAATTCTCAGAGCTGAAACTGCATCCATTAGTCTACCCCCAGACAAAACACGCCACTACTTCAAGCCCGTGAACTTGCCCTTCGGCCCCCTCAAAGGAGCTCCAATTTAATCAACAGTTGGTTAAAAGACTCAGGTTTTCAGTTTTTTTACACTGGCAAAACTTTAGTGTAGCTTACAGCAGCCAGCTCTGTGCATCTCATTACGCAGTGGCAAAAAAATCCGGAGACCCTGCTAAAGTTACACTCTCACAGTAAAATACTGAGATTTAAAAAAAAGAAAAAAACCCCAGTATTTTACGACGAGAAATATGAGATCAATTTTAACAGGCTCTTGTTCTTTTGTCTCAAGGTAACTGCTGCAGTCTACAGACAGCAAAACTTAACTGCAGTGTCACAATGCAGCACTGAAAAAAAACCATTTGTTGAGTCAGTTCTCTCTAGTATTTAGAGATACATCACAGTAGTATCTAACTTTGGAACAATCAAACAAAGCGCATGATTTGCAGGTTCACTTACGTTCCTGATTGGCATAACAGGTCCAGAGAGCTGAGTTGCCATCTTGAGTTCTTCTGGCTGTGTAACAGAGGACACAAGTGATTACTGAGTTCAGCAAGACAAGCTGGCTCCCTTGGTGGCAGGCCTGTGGGAGCTGTCTGGGTTAGGGAACGTACCTTCTGGAGCAACACATAAGCTCTTCAGTTTCATATCTTAACTAAAAACTAGACCTGCATGCCAGGCCCCAGCACTGCGATGTGACTGGAGAATCTAGCAATACATGTTCAACAGGAAAAGTTCCATGGTTTGGAGCTCAGGAATTCTGCCCCATATTTCAGACTGAAGAGAGGGCCCTACATTCCCACATGGAGAGACTTGGAAACACACACGTGGAGAAGTGTGCTAATTCCCACTCCAACAGAGGGCGTGCTAGCATTGTGAAGGGGCCAGCCTAAAGCAGACCTGTTTTTAAGACTGAACCAAGCTGAACCCAGTATTCGCAGTTGCACTGGGGAGTGTGACCTGTTAAGGATACTCAGTTAACAGAGGTGGAAGGAAGCAAAGTCATCCTGAGGGCTTGACAAGATGCTGATCCATCATCATTACTCCACCACCAAATTGCCTTTCCTGGCCCCACCAAAAATAGGAACAAAGAATGTAAAGCTCTGGTTCAAGAGCACAACACCTACTCTAAAAAAGTTACACCAACCTGACAAAATGTCAAGTTTACTGTTGTTTCCAGTAAAGTCTCTGGCTCTCATACTCAACAGAGAAAAGTTACTTTGCAGTTTATTTTGTATATTCAAAAAGCATTCAGCTTCCCCTATTTGTCTGGCTCTCATGCAAAATAACAGGGAAAAGAAACATTTTGAAATGCGGCAACAGAAGGCAAAAAAATTAACAATGTAACTATTTTTATTTCACGCTGAAACTGGCTATATTTCAAATTCATTGTACCATTTTAAAGCTGTGCTGGTGCTAAACATTCACAACTAAATCTGCCTTGCTAACCCGTCTAGGATATGAACACAAGGGACTATACTATTTTAGGTTCTAGTTGCACCAGTTATCAGTGATATTCCCATGACACTCCAGGAAAGTTTGCACAAATTGCCCCCACGGAAACCCTTGTTACAGAAGCCCTTGCTGGAGAAAGGGGAAAACCTTTGGTCTGCATATAAAGTAGTTTCTACTTCAGCTTCTTCACATCCACATCGCCAGCAGTCCCAAACCAGGTTTAAAGAGACATTTTCCAGGATTCTCTACAGTGGGCTTAGGGAATATGTTAAACTGATAAAAAGTTCCAATAAAGCCACATTTTATATAGTTTAGCCAGCCAGTATGAATGCAGTCACAGAAAAGCTAATTGACCAGTTTGAAAGAGTTTTAACACACTTTGACCCAATTCCTGCTGGCAGGCCATGCCATGTTAGGAAAGTTTAAGCAGGAAGCATGTTTAAATACAGGTAAAATGCCTAGAACATCCACATAGAGCCTATGGATGTTGCCTAGAAATCCCCTTCTTCAACTCTTTCATTTCACTACATATACCTCCTTATTGGAAGCACGGAGCCTACATAGCTGGAGCAAAGAAATACATGGAAATCCACCTAATTTCAGAACCTTAGCTGATACAAGTGTTTTCTCTGTATTAAGATTTACAGGTTGATAGGTGGAACTCCCCTAAAATTGACCAACTCACCACCTCTGTAGGTTACTCAGCTGACAAAACCTCTCTGTCCCTGCATTTTTTCCCATTGCTCTTTTGTAATTATTTACATATAGCTAGACAAGTACTCCCGAAACTGTGGCTCATTATCCACCCATACACATTAACTGATTTACACTAAATTTCAACTGCTTAGGCAAAAGTCAGACTTGGTGAGAGTTACTAAAGCTCTCATGGCTTTGATTCAGGGCAGCCCCCCCCCCTCCAATGTGGCTTTAAGTCACCACTGCACACTCCACATTCCGGGCCCAGCTCCCAGCACAACAGAGCTGGTACAAGTTATAGCACATACCCTGCCCAACACCCAAGCTCACCCCTCCATCAGATGTACGGAAGGCAGACTAGGCTGCTCTATCAATCCTTTGCCAGTGGAAGAACCCTCCCATATAGGAACATTACATTCGGAGATGTATCTAAGTAAACAACGCTTTACACCAGAACATTAGAGCAGGGGTTCTCAAACTGGGGTTGTGACCCCCGAGGGGTCCCAAGGTTATTACATGGGGCTGGTCACAAGCTGTCAGCCTCCACCCCAAACCCCGCTTTGCCTCCAGCATTTATAATGGTGTTAAATATATAAAAAAGCGTTTTTAATTTATTTGCGGGGAGGGGGGGTCACCGCACTCAGAGGCTTGTTACGTGAAAGGGGTCACCAGTAAAAAAGTTTGAGAGCCACTGCATTAGAAGATCAGTCATAACCAAACCTTAGCGCTACCGAGCAGGAGAAGGCCTCTGAAAGCTTCCAGGACCCAATGTACTTACAGAGCTGTCTCCCTTCTTGGGTGCAGAGGGCTTCCTTGGGAAGAGGATAAGCTTGGAGCGATACTCCTTCAGTCTCTGCACGTTGGCCTGCAGGGATTCTGTAGACTTGTTGCGTCGTCTGGGATCCACAGAGATCCCAATAGTCCGGGCAACCCTTTTATGGATGCCAGCCATCTGTAAAGCAAGAGAGTTCATGCCAATGTTCAAGTGACTGTTATGCCATTGTGCTACTGAGTGAAGCCACTACAGTCATCAGCTGGAAAAGGGTTCAAGTATAGTCATCACAGAGACTACAGAGATTCCGGAGAAAGTGTCATCATTTGACTGTAAGGCCCATCAGAAGCAGAAGCAGTGATTAAGAAATATGAATTGTGCTATGCCCAGGAGTTGGACAGCAACAGATAAGGCATCTCCAAAAGTCAAAGATTAGACTCAATCTACCACAAATTTACATGTTACGTAACTTTCAAGTCTGAGGTCAACACTCCTTCAAATAGCAAAAGGAGGGCACAAAATCTGAGGCCTCAGGGAAAAGAATAGGGGACGCCACTTTCACTCATGGAAATAAGCAAGTGTTCTTATATAATTATACTGCAATGTGCAATTCCAACTGTAACAAGCGACTGGGCCATTTAAATCACATATGCCAACCTGACTCATGAAGTTGGCCATACTACTAAGGTTCAAATCAATGCTCTATCAAGTATCACTTACATCATGAGTCTCTAAAAAATACCAGAGACCCAAAGGAAGCAAACTATTTCTTGGTGCTGAGCAGTCCTGTAGACATTTGATTTTATTGTCCCATAAGATGACTGTACAGAAGGCTGCATCATCACCATAACATTCCCTCCTCCTCTCTCCTGAAGTTAAGTGGTTTAAAAACGTGGAATTTTGTTAAACTGGCAAGTTGACCATGTTCCTTTAATTTTCAAAACTATCTTGTGTTGATGTATGCTGCTGCCTACATGGCTCATTCCCACACTATTGGAATACCTGAAATTAATATGAATATGGGAAACCACCAAACACTAATGTAACCATAAAGTCCTTTATTAAATCCAAAGTTATACAATTGCTCTAAACATGCCTAAATAATTTACTACATCCAAACAGTAACAAAACATTTGATCAAGATACTTACAAACAGGCTAAACCCAGGGTGCTTAGACCCATATTGGTCGGCTCTAAAGTGGCCAGGCAGGTATTAGCAATGAACTTTTTTATTTACTTTTTTATACTCTTCAACAAACAAGTAATGACATTGCCAAATACTGACTTCGGTTAAACACCAATTTCAGACAGTTTACCCTTATTTCCAGTCTTACATGGATGAAGATTTACAAATTCCTCTCTTCCCAAGGCCTTTCCTTCTCTACTTGCTGTTCAACAGCTTTGCCATTGCCCCTGGATTCACACAGGCTTTAACACTGGTGTGTGGGTGGCAAGGGCCATGTTGGCTCATTTTAAGACAGATTCTCTTAGTCTTATTTAAAACCATCTGCAGTCATCCCCAGGGGTCAGAGGCCTTCTTTTTAGAAGCTTTCTTTTACCTCATTTGTTATTCTTTGAGCCGGACATAGAATCACAGAACTGAAAGGGACCTCAAGAGGTCATCTAGTCCAGCCCTCTGCATCCTCCCTACTTCATTCCTTCTGGCCTTATAACTTATTATTTTCAAGGCTTTCCTTCTAATTGCTAGTCAGGGTCTTTCTTTACAACACATATATATTTTCTTAACTAAACTTAAGCTAACTAATTCTCTAATTTCATATTTATCCTACACATATTGTCCATTTTCTGTATCTACAGCAATTACACACCTACCTATAGGGACCACCATCCTGTACTCCGGCTAATAATGTTGTGTTATCTAGGCCTTGTCTACACTGCCACCTTACAGCGCTGAAACTTGCAGCGCTCAGGGGAGTGTTTTTTCACACCCCTGAGCGCTGCAAGTTTCAGCGCTGTAAAGTGCCACTGTAGGCTGTGCTCCCAGCACTGGGAGCTACTCCCCTTGTGGGGGTGCTTTTTGACCGTGCGGGGAGAGCTCTCTGTACTGGTATCGTGACTACACAGCCACATGAAAGCATTGCCGTGGCAGCGCTTTAACATTGCTAGTGAAGACACACCCCTAGAAAATTCCAAAACAGCCCCATGCACAACCAATCTCAGCTGCTTACATATACTAGCTACCAACAGAATAACCAGGCTACGCAAGACAGGGGAATCTATCAAGGAGTTCATTTCACCCTCTTGTTGGGGGAAAAAAAAATATTGAGTTGAAACACCAAATTACAGCTGGATACGTTACTCCACACCCACCCAACACTGGGCAGAGTTATAGAATGTATCTGTTGCGTGTGAGCGCACTCTACTCTGAGACGCTAACCAACCAGTTATACTCACTCTCAGCTCTTCTAAGGTGAATCCTCTGCCAGCACGAACTTTCGTGTGGTACCTAACAGTGGGACACCTCACAATGGGTCGGATTGGCCCTGACACTGGGCGTGGAGCAATGCGACGAGCCTTTGCCTGACGGGCCTTCCTCCTGGGCAAACAGAAATATCACAAGTCAAAAAAAGGATTTTTCTATAAGATACATAACTTCTACACTGACAATCTTTTAAATGCCCAGTCAGAGTCCCTCACACAGAAACATGAGAGTAGATCAAACTTGCTGAGGCACGGAATGTGTCCATCTAGTAACTGATGTGAACAAGGCCAGACTACATAATCTCATAATAAACTACAGTCATCAGATAAAAAAGGGTTCAAGCAAATCATCAATGTTGTGCAGAGATTCCGGAGACTTTTCATCATTTGACTGTAGACGTAATTAAAGGCATTAGGATTAAATTTGCCATGCAGGGCATCCATGGCTCACACGGTTTTACTGGCCTCTGTGATTACAACCACAGTAACTTTTAATCACTCTCTATCCACCACAGCGTGCCACAGGAGACAAGGGGGCAAAATTCCCAAGTAAGTGATCTTGATGTCACAGGGCAGGTAGACACAATCAAATCCCCATCTCACCAGACACTGGTCTCACTGACACATGCAGCCAGCTGTCCTTAGCATCTCACCTGCGGATCTTCCTAGCAGGCTGGTTAAACCATGTGGCAACTCGTCTCTGCCAATCTTTGTGGAAATGGGGTTTCAAGATCATGCCATTTCGACTGGGTGCCATGATTGCTTATATCCCTGCAGACACAAGGAGCACGTTTAATGACATCTACAATTCACTGCAGGCTCGGGTGACAGAAAGCAGCCCTCAATAGTAGAGACCGGTCAGGGCCCAGCCCTGGGCAGCAGCACCCCACGAGCCGGGAAAGGGAGACCGCAAGGGAGGGCCCGGCTGGCCGGACTGCAACAGCGGGTGGACCCAGCTCCCTGCAGCCCAGCGCGCCTAGGCCAGACCGCACAGCCCCCGAACCCCAGCCCCCCGCGGGGCGCCACCCCGGGAACGACGGAGGCGAAGGCCCGGCCCCGTCCGCCGGGGAGCGGCCCCCAGGCCACGGCCCAGCCCCGCTCTAGGCTTTAGCGGCAGCCGAGCCGCCCTGCGCCCCCAGGCCCGGCACCTGCCCGCCGCCTCCGCCGCCTCCCCGCAGGATGCGACAGGCCGCAGGCGGCCCCCCGGCGTCCGGCTGCCCAGGGCCCGGGCCCCGCGGGCCGCCCAGGCGGCGGATGCAGGCGGATAGCGCTGCAAGGCCCGGCCTCCGCTCCAACCCACCTCCACAGGGGGAAATGGCCGACCGGAAAAGGAAGGGGTCATGCAGGGCACGCTGGGATATCAGGCCTAGCGGAAACTCAACTAGTTACTGACCAATTAGAATAAAGGCTGGCGAGAGGCCCGCCCAGCGAGCTTCAGCGCCCATCTCTCCAAAAGCCCGCTGCCCTTTACAAAGATGGCGCCCGTTTTAAAGCGGCCGCGTATGAAAAACCAACCCCAGCTGGGGTAGGGAAAGGCAGCTGGCTGTACCAAGGAAGCGCTGAAATTGCTTATCCAGGACAGCTCATGGACGATGGGTGAGGTCTCAGAGGACTGGAAAAGGGCAAACAATTCCTAGCTTTAAAAAAAGGAACAAAGACAACCAGGGAATTACAGACCAGTCAATTTACAGCCATGTACAAGATTCACTTTATTTTTTTAAATCTTGGTCCTAATTTCTAGACCATGGACACTAATCCCTCAAATTCCATACCCCACACAGTAAAACAAAGTCTCTTAAATAAGATACCCAAACATCAAAGAGGAACAATCGCAACCTAGACTGAACTCTCATGACAATTCAAAAATAATTATGTTGAGAAACTGATTATCCCAGTCAGGAACTGTCCTGTTGGTGTAGCAGATACAGAAGCTATTTGCAGCTGCAAGTACTTATTTAGTTTGTTGTACATCAAGTCCATGATCTTAAAAAAATTATCGAGCAAGAATGCTTAGCATTTACATGGTGAGATACGTCTTTGGAGTGCAACACAAACATTAATCCAATTAATTTAAAAGCTACTATGAAGTATTCTAGCCTGCTTAGCCACATCCATTCCCCTACATTATTTATTTTAGATTCTAGAACTGAATGCATTCCTGTGTATGCATCCTCCCCAGAGCCCTGCATACCTAGAGAGAGCAGCCTGATCTAGTGGTCTGAGCCCAGGACTGCCCAATAGCCTTGGACCAGAGGTAACTTGCACTTTATTATATCACATACATGCCTGTAAAATGATGACACTATAAAATTACAGCTGCCCAGAGTGTAGCTATGCGCTGTTCCTACCCCATGTATGCATTTCATCTATCCCCAAATTGCATATATGCCTGGTCAGATATACATGGATGAATAATTCCTATCGACTTACAGCCGTTGCCTGCTCTTGATGGTGGCACTATTTTGGTTTGGGCTCACGTCTAGACCCTGCACATTAGACCTGCTTTGGCTTCCACAGTTCATCGCAGCCCCTTCTCAAACTACTTCATATACCCAGTGTTGCCCCATGTTTTAATGGCTGCTTCTTCTCAGACTGGAGTTCCTCATTCAAGTCAAGCAAGGAAGGAGGGGGCCCTCATATGTCTCATACCACCACCATTTCGGGACTGCAGGTGCTTGGAGGATAATTTTTCAGACATTCACATGACACACTCGTTTCGAGGTGGCTATGGCCACTTTCACAGCATTTAGAACAAAACCAGACTACACCTGCCTTAAGCCACACTCCCACAGGGTGTTATACTTAGCATAAACAGAGCTGTACTACACGACTGCTGATGTACTACCTGCTGTCCACCTTAACTGGCATTTCTTACCATTAGTCAGCTCCTGAATGGACTCAAGTGCAGGCTCTAGGATGAGGCCTGATGCTTCCCCAAGGCGTAGGAGCAAGAAACAGCAGCTCTTGAGCAGGTTCCTGCCCGCATTGCAGAGGATCCTGGTAACAGGCAAATGGGGCTGGCTTCAACACACATGAAAGCGGAGCAAAACCAAGACACTAAGTTTGTAAGGCACCCTCTCCAAGTAAGGTTTGAGGGAAGCAGGTGCACTTGTTGAGCTACAACATAGGAACAGCCACATTGGGTCAGACCAAAGGTCCATCTAGCCCAGTATCCTGTCTCCCGACAATGCTAGGTGCCCCAGAGGAAATGAACAGAACAGGTAATCATCAAGTAATCCATTCTCTGTCGCCCATTCCCAGCTTCTGGGAAACAGAGGCTAAGGACACAATCCCTGTGTATCCTGGCTAATAGCCATTGATGGACTTATCCTCCATGTATTTATCTAGTTCTTTTTTTAACCCTGCTATAGTCTTGGCCTTCACAACATCCTCTGGCAAGGAGTTCCACAGGTTGACTGTGTTCTGTGAAGAAATACTTCCTATTTGTTTTAAACCTGCCTATTAATTTCATTTGGTGACCCCCAGTTCTCGTGTTATGAGGAGTAAATAACACTTCCTTATTTACTTTCTCCACACCAGTCATGATTTTATAGACCTCTAGCATATCCCCACTTAGAAATCTCTTTTCCAAGATGAAAAGTCCCAGTCTTCTTAATCTCTCCTCATATAGAAGCTGTTCCATACCCCAATAACTTTTGTTGCCCTTTCTTGTACCTTTTCGGATTCCAATAGATCGTTTTTAAGATGGGGCAACCACATCTGCACGCAGTATTCAAGATGTGGGCATAAGCATGGATTTATATAGCAGCAATATGATATTTTCTGTCTGATTATCCCTTTCTTAATGATTCCCAGCACCTCTTAGCTTTTTTGCAGATCAACATGTTTTAATGGTTCTCAACTAACAAGAATGACCCTTTGTAGGAAAAGAACTAAATACAATGGCAAAACAAGATTTCAATCTAGATTTTCTGCTTGCTGATTGAAATCAATCCACCATGATGGCCACAGATCCACCTCCTCAGCCCACCACCTACACTCCAGTAAGCCTGAGAGATCTGCTGTGGGACTCGTGTGGGGGTGGAGGGAGGTGAAAGCTGCGTGGTAATCCATTTGCTCACACTGTTGGACACACCCACCAGGAAGGGGATACTGCTGAGATGGGACCTGCCTTGGGATTCACCTGGGAGGGGAGAGGTGCTCACAGACTCAGCTCCTCCAGGAGTTCCCAGGAAGCCCCTGCAGCCATAGTGCAGGGACCCCAGGAGCTGCTCACTGGGTGTCAGACCCATGCTGTCCCAGGAGCAGCTAAGCCCGGAGAGGCCACCACCAAGCCAAGGGCATCTCGGGGAGTCAGTGGCAGGCAGCTGATACAAGCAGTGACTTCATGGAGTCTCCCATCACTTCTGCTTTACAGTTCATTTGATGACTGATCCATTTTGTGGTCAGATGATGAACAGACCACGACAAATCTTTAACGCAGGCTTCGCTATTCACAGCCAGTGACCCAGCCATGCTGCAACATCTGCTCCACAAACCTCTGTGAGCCCACTTTTCTGCATGTGGATACTTCCAATTGTCTGACCAGTTAAAAATCAATCCTGTGCCAGAATATGGCATGACAAAGCACCACTAGATGCTGCACGCTGCACAGGCAGGCCTTTTAAAATGATCAGACTGGTAAGGATACCGTAAACACAGGAGCCTGCTGTTTATTAAGAAAGGTCCCAAACCAATTGCATTACATTTGTATTCACACTACAATTAACAGCAGTGCTACCAGATTCCAAGTATGCATACAAACAGGCCCAGAACATATTTGAGACAGTTTTTTAAAAGGTTGAGAAGTGTTTCTACAGCAGGTGAAATTCTAGAGTTCAAAGAATAAAGGGGAAGCCCATCATGTTAAAAAGAAAAGAAGGGAAAAAGCAATGGAAATATCAAGTCCCAGACTAGAAGAAAAACATCCCTTCCCCATAAGATTAACAAGTAAAAACCACTACAGAATGCTGTGCCAACACAGAGCTGGCATTAAAACTAGTACAACCAGTGGGTCAGGCAAGTGGCACTGCCTTACAGTAGCCTATAGAGATGCGGGTGGGGTGTGGGGGTGTCAATTTTCAGGACCCAGCCTTACTCCTAAACCCAGCAGAGGTTGGGAGTCCTGAGACAGAAGCAGGCTCTGCATCAGATAAGTGATGGTGGGTAAGAATGCCTTGGATAACTGCATCCCTTCCATCTGAACAATGCAACATTAGCTGCCTCAAAAGTCTTGTCTTGCTCTCCACAAATGGAAGATTGATGGCGATAATGTGAGGCGTGTTCATTTGCATCGATTTCTACGGGGGGGTTGTAGACTGAAGTCCTTCACTTGTGTTCAGACCTCTTAGTCCCCTAAAGAAGCAACTGGGGTGGGGGAGCACCTGGACTGGGGCCTTTCAGGGACACAGACAATAATCCTCATGGAATAATCCATGGAAATAATCCTCAATAAAAGTGAAAAGGGCACACCATACAGCCAGCCACCAAAGTACCCCAGACATCAATGCACAGATATTTCAGATGCTCTCATTATGGAGTGAGAATGATCATGCCCCAACAAGGTTCTTCTGCAGAGGATTTAAAGGGCTGAACACAAGCAAAGGACTTCAGTCTACAGCCCCCTGTAGAAATCAATGCAAATAAACACACAGGCTTCCATCCCAGAATCCTTACTGAAAGGTGCTTCTCGAGTTGCTATTGAGAAAAGAAACAGCATAACTGGACTCAGCCTCTCAATGCAGCACTTGTGTTCAGTCCTGATCTGGAAAATGGGCTTCTGATGTAGAAGTAGATCCTAGACTGGATTTTAGACATGTGGGGTTCGCCGGTACCTGCACACAAATTGATAACAATCCACAAACTGATAACCCCAAACCAACCAAAACCAAAAAATCCCCATAGAGAGAGAGGGACATGCACAGAACTATCAGAGAGAACAACCGGCACAGGAAGCCCCTAAATCTGGAGAACTGTGTTCTTGTCATAACAGGACATGTACATGTCACAACGCCCCCGCCTCCTGCTTTTATTAATAATGTTCTACATAACAATGCACAAAGACCATTTTACTCCAGTGAACCTTGTTCTCTCTGTCAGTATATTTTTAAACTCTGAGCAGAGATAATCAAAGTGTACAGTCAAGTCATGTGGTAACTACTGTGTCTTAAACTGCCTTGAGCCCTTCCGAGTGGACTCCACGATTGTGCCGGACAGAGAGACACTTCCGAAGCTCTGGCACGGGAAGGAATGACAGCGCACACCCATATCACAGCACAGATGTTGCATGTTGACAAGAAATCCAGCTCCTAAGAGTGTTTACACTGCGCTGAGCCCAAAAGAGATTTTAGCATTTAAATTAATTCTGAACCCATGCATTACCCCTTTCTGCCTCACATGACCAACTACATCTGTGCTTGCATCAGGAATCCCCAACCCCAGAGATAACCAGTTGCAGAATCCCTCCCTGAAGACAGCCTGCCTTGCACAGTAGCCGAGAAACCCAGAAGTTAGGGGCAGGATATCGGCAACACACAGATCCCCTGCTCTGGTCTCTCAGTGCCTTTGACCCTGCAGCTGAAAGGGGAAGACTCAGGTATGGTGCTAGAAGGAAGCCTTTAAAGCCCTCCTCTCCCATTCCGGATCAGGAATGGGTTTCATACTGGTCTCAAACTGGGTTCCTCCTCCTCTTCCCGGGTGCGGGGTTGCTGGGGTGGCTCTTCATCGCCTGTGTCTTGTTTGTCTCTCTCTGCTTCAAGCCAGCTCTGAGGAACGATCATTTTCTTTGGCCCATGAGGAGGGAGCCCAATCAGGGCTTCCATGTCCTCATAGTTTATCACTTCCTTCTCCAGGAGGGTATTCGCCAGCTAGAAAGAGCAGACAAGGCAGAAGGTGAGTGTACATGCACTGAGAGCTCAGAAAAGTTAGTGGCAGCTCTGGCAAGGCATGAAGAAGAGCATGCTGACATGGCAGCACGTGCTTGTGGTAAAGCATCTCCAGAACATGCCTCCATCCTCCCCAGGAGGTCAGCGAAAACGGAAGAGAAGATGTTTGTCCATGACTGTAAGCAGCAAACAACATCAAGGCATATATTTGGACAAACATGCAGCCGAAGCAAGATGTGTTGGTGCCGGAGGGAAACAAACACACCTGGGTTACCAAATCCACAGGTTTTACAGCTAATACTATATGTCTGCCCTAGGAATACTTTACTGGTATAGAAAACCAGTACGTTATACCGGCAAAGCGCTCCTAGTGTGGACACAGCGACAGCAGCAAAGCTCGTTCTGTACTGGTTACAAGCTGTATCAGTAAAAGTGCAGCTTTGCTGCTATAGCTGCGTCTACACTAGGAGCGTCTGCTGGCTTCACATCCTGACCAACAGAAGCACCTAGTGTAGATCTGGCCTATCTGTAGTTTTTGGGGGCCAATATGCGACTTTTTGAGCTGCTGGCACCTGCTACAAAGACTGAGAAACAGCCAGGAGAGCTTTGGGGAGAGGGGCACTCTCACAGCGGACTACGACTGGATGCTCTGTTCCCCTAAGCTCGGCAAGCTACAGCTACTGGGGTATAAGTTAATCAGGTGATCTCCAGCTGCTGGCCTGAAGGAGTGACCAGGAGAATCACTTTAGCTGAATGAGGTCCAAGGAACAGAGGTAGAAAGGTCTGTCCCTCTAGTCCATAAACTTAGTTGACTTTGCACCTGTGTGAACACTTGTGAAAGGTGCCAGGTTAACAGTCAATGAAACTAAAGGCCTCCAAAGGATAGGTACTGTCTGGACAAAAGTAACACAAGCTTTCCTCACTGCCCATTGGACAGAAACTCTCTAGGCATGGGAGGAAAGTTCATTTTTCAGGTCCATTCAAATTTCTCGGGGTGTCTGAAAGTGACAGGACTGCCCACATTACCAACAAATATGTCAGCAGTTAGGTAAGACAGATATGTGTGTAGACAGTTGTATTCAAGTCCTTTTTCTCTAAATGGTTTGATCCCACAGTTAAAGTAAACAATACTGTGGTTGAAGCAGGCTGGCCGGTCATTATACATCACTGGTCACAGACTCCCTAAAGGAAGAATCAAAGGTGTCCATACTCAGTTGGGCCACTGGGTGAGCACAGTTGATACACAGGGTACAATAGCCCAGGCCCTGGTCCAAGAGTGGGAGAATTGTGAAATTCCATCCTAGGATAGGTAAAGGCCCACGGCCTGATACCTGAGGGGGCAGAGGTGCAGCCAGCCCTGTAACACTGGCAGCAGTAGCTTAACAATGTGAACTGAGACTATCAACTCATTCACACTGGTGACGCGGAGTCAAGAGGCTCTAAGTCCCATTATTCCTCCCCTCAGATACTGGGCCGCTCCAATCCCCAGGTGGATCTCCTGTGAATTGGCCCCCAGCCACGGTGGTAAAGGCAGCACTTTGCTTTTTGAGTCTGTCAGACATGCTGCTTCTGACATGGCAGACTCCTCCTGGCAAGGCCGATAGCTGTTCTTGCAGTGGTGTAAATTACTCGCAGCCCCATATTTGGCATCCCAGGATCAGAAAGTCACCACGGAAGTAACCTAAAGGAACTGCAGTTCTGTGCTACAGAGTCTAACCTTCAACCGCCCCCCTCAAGCCCTTCACAGAGAGCACCCCTCTTGCCAAGCAGTGAGTCCCTGAACACCACCAGTTAATGCCTAGAGACTCACATCATTCACCACTAAAGAAAGTTCCCACTGCAAACACACATGCATGCCAGGTCCTAATCCAATGGCTGACCAGATACGCAGCTCAAAGTCTCTTTCCTTTGCTTCCCTAATCTTCCTGCAATCTGGAAATGCACCAGAACCCACACGGCTTCTCAAAGCTGGAAGATAAGCACAGAAACACCGCTTCCTGAAAGTACCACCACCACTCCCTAGGACTCTAGCAAGCAAGGACCTGGTGGCCGCAATGATGCCAGAAGCACTAATGAAGTCCATACCGTTTGCAGTTTGCCCCGGTTGTCCAGTAAGAGTTTCTCTGTGTGCCTATATGCTTGAGCCACCAGCACTTTTGCTTCCTGGGAAGAGAAGTGAGAGATAATGATAATGGAAGAGAGACTTGGAGCACAGACAAAGACGAGTGAACACTATGTTCATATAAAAGATGAGCTGTTCCTAGAGACATGATTTACAAACAGGAGCTGGTTAGAAAGTCCTGTCCCTATGGAAGAGTTTGGTTTTCTCTTTTTTTTAAAACCAAAAAATCAAAGATTTTCTGCCAAAAACGAGTCTACTCTCTTGATGAGCTGCCACAGCACATCAGGTGAGTCCCCAGTTGTGGGGCATCATGGGTAATGTAGTCCAGCTGGGAAACCTGATGATAGAGGAGAATAGGAGCATGAGGCAGCTGAACTGTAATTCCCATAATGCACCGCGGCAGCATTTCTGAATCAAAATGTTTCCGTTTTCAAGTGTTTGGTTTCTCATGAGTTAACACTGTCTGGAGAAGGCAGACACTTCTCACACATTTCATTTTGTCAAAAACCCAATGTTCTATTTAAAAACAGTTTCACTGGGAAGTTTTCAACCAGCCCTAATACAAACACCTGCTCTCTCCCTCCTCCAGGGTGTCCAAGAGATCTAGAAACCAAAGAAACAAAAATTCTATTTTTGAGATTTTTAGGCTACGTATCTTCTTGTGATCCAGACACCACACAGTATTGTTTATTGCACACTGTTACTCCTGGGGGAGTTATACGTCACTGCGCATGCGCAGAATTTATGTCCCCCCACAGATTTCTTTGCTTCCCCACAGAAAGATAACTTTCTGATGGGAAAGCAAAGGGAAGCCAAAAGAGCAGCCATATGACCCTCCCCAGCAGTATGTTTTCAGTGCCCAGGGCAGCTGGCAGAGAGGTAAATCACGGGGCGGGGGGGAGGAGGAGGAGGAGAGGAGACTGGGGAAGACCCAGCTAGTGGTTCCTACCCTGTGCTGGGCTCAGCTGCTACTCCTGGCTGGACTGAGGAGGATGTGACTTCCTCTTCCTCTGCACGGCATCCAGGGCTGTGTCAGACCCACCCCCAGATTTCTCCCCCAGGTGCAAGAAGCTCTGTAAACTCCCCTATTCCCCCACTTCCTGCACTCAACGCTCCTCAGCTACAGGGGAAAGGATCCCTGTACAGGGAGCTACTCCTCCATCTGCCCAAGCCCCATGCATCCAGACCTCTCCACTGAGTCCCCCACAGCACCCAGAACCCTCTCCCCCGACAAGCCCCACTCGCCCTGCACCTGGACCACCCTGACAAGCCACCCACACCTTGGTCCCCACCTACTGAGCACCAACCAGTTGCCCATGGATCCCCACCCACTGAGTTCCACTTCCCCAGCATCTGGAATCCCTCACTGAGCCCCTCATACCCAGACCGCACTGCCAAGCTCTATCCCTCCCAAACCCAGACACACACACACCCCACTGAGCCCCAACTACCTTCACCTGGACCCCCTGCAGAGTCCCATTACCATTGCACCCAGAACCCCCCAACAAGCCCCTCTGCATCCAAATCCCTCCAGCACCTGGATCCCCCACTGAGCAGCCTGCACCCAGATTGCCCCACACAGCGCTCTCTCAACTCACACCTGGAGCCCCCCACACCAAGCCCCTCCAAACTTGGATCCTGCATTGCTGATCCTACTTTCCCACATCTGGTGCACCTGGCATGAAGGGGCAGGGCCCTGGGGTGTTTCTGGGGCAGGCCTGGTCCTTGTGCTGTGTCAGGGTTGGGTGCAGCCTCACCACTGAGTCTGTGTCCTGGGAATGAGCTGCACACTGATCTCCCACCTCTGTGCAGCCAGTGGCCTGTGCTCCCCTATGTCATCCTGGAGTCTCCACATTTATTTGACAAATAAAATTTGCAGAATTTTAAAATATTGTGCAAAGAATTGTTAAGTTTTTGGCACAGCATGCCCGCAGGAGTAGCATGAAAGTGAAGGGGTGGATACGCTCAGATAATCACAGCAACTTTCCCGATCCAGGCATCTACTCTCAATCCCACAATCACCTCATCCTTATTTTGTTTCCCACTCCACCCTCAAAGAAGTTATAGTCACACCTCATCACCCTGTCCCCCACTCTGCCCCATCTCATAAGACTCCGGTCAAGTTGAAATCATGACTACAGCTCTCTGCATAGATTTATACGTTGCAACCTATTTCATGGCAACTAACTGCGGTTTAAAGCAGCAGCGGTGCAGACGCTGTAGCTGCACAGGATTCTGCCTGTTGGAACTCAGCGAACGTTCCTAACAAGGTGGCACGGAACAAACCAGCGCAGGTTTCGAGGCGTTTCCTTCTAAGTGGCCAGGGAGCACAAAATATCGGGCGGCAGGTTTTATTTGCAATTCGGATTTTTAAATGAAGTGAGAGAAGCAAAGAACAAAAGGGAAGCTGCCAGGACAAAGAGACTTACATGGTCCATCATTTGCTGAAGCCCCTGGCTGAAGGGGCGCCGACCTATCCCGGGCATGCTCTCCATCTCTGGGAAAGAAAGATGCCCAATGCTGGGCACCATTCCATACTGCTTCACCATCGAATAGGCCATCTTGGTCACTTTCCTCAGGTCATCCTCTGCTCCTGAGTGAGACAGGAAGACAGCATGGGATCACAGAGCTGACCAGCGTAGCAATTGGTGCACCTCTAGCACACCACCCCCTCTGCAAGTCAGGTGTTCAGACCTGCAAGGATTTGTGTAGTTGGACAGCCCACCCCAACCATTGACTTTACTAACTAAGCCAGGGGAAACTGTCACACATTCTACTGACAGCTCCTACAATGCACAATCTCCCCTCACCTCACCTTCAGAGTTTGAAAAGACAGTATTTCACCAGAGCCTCTAGGAGCAAGTCTAAGACAGCAGGCTGGCATGTCAGTTAGGAAGAGACCTACACACTGATGAGGACAAACCCTGATAAAAAAAAACTCATTCAACATTTCACCCCACTCCCCAGTCTGCAGATATGTCTGCTGCTCAGATCACAAACAGGTAAGCACAGACCCAGGGTCAAGCTTTCTAAACACCCTGTAAACTACTTCAGAGACTAGAAGAGAACACTGAAGTTTTTTGGCACATAGCATAACGCTTCAAGGTGGGAATTTCGAGACTGCTCAGTGATGACCTAGCTCTGCTCCCATCCGCGTCAATTTGCCAGAAGCTGGGAATGGGTGATGGAACAGGCAATCATCAAGTGATCCTTCCCCTGATGACTGCCTGTTCTGTTCATTCCCTCTGGGGCACCTAGCATTGGTCACGATCGGAAGACAGGACACTGGGCTGGATGGACCTTTGGTCTGACCCAGTGTGGCCATTCTTATACAGAAGTTTCACTGTTGGCTTTAATGTGAACAGAGTCAGGCCAATGCTGAACACGTCTGAAAATGGCACCCTTCACTTGGATTTCAATTATTAATGCTATTCTCCCACATGTTATACCTAAAGACAATGACATTGGAAGTAAATCCTCTTTCTCCCCACCCTGACTTCCTCCAGCTGGTGTTACTAGGACAGGCAGTTGAGGATTTACAGTGCTGTACAGGAGTGTCTCTACAGAACAGCTCCTTATATGCCAACATGCTCTGAAAGCCAAGGAGGTGGACAGCTATCTCCCTTCTATGTAAAGGAAGGGCCCTGTTAACCTGGCACCTCATCTGGCCCAACCCGTGGAAGGTTCTGGCTCCTCACCCGTCGTGACTTTGTTAAAGGTGATGGCTTCAGACACTCTCCCTCCCAACGCCATGCACATTCTCTCAAACAGCTGTTCCTTGGTGAAGAGGTACTGGTCTTTTGGGAGGATCTGAGTAAATCCCAGGGCAGCATTTGTTCGAGGGGCTATGGAAACCTGAAACACACAAACAGCCTCTGCCAATTTCAGAGAACAGGGGCTACAAAATAGAATCCAAGCAGGGAGAGGGGAGGAAGATATTCAGATTCTCTATTTAACCTTGGGTTTGTGAGAGGCCATGGGGTGCACTTGTGTGAGGGAACCTCAGCACTGCCACAGCTTCTTGAGATTACAGGCACAGGAGGCCAAAAAGTGACAATGTCACTTGACAGCGTCCCCCCACTGAAAGATCTGGCTTCATGATTGTGCTTCCTGACATTACGGAGAGAGGCAGGGAGGAATGAGACATGGAAGTCACTCTAGGGTAGTAGTCAACTAGCCAGTGAACCCCCAAGATGCCAAAGTGCTTTTAGAGACCATCAACCAAACTCAACTCACTTCACACTTGTGAGCATGTTCTGCAGAAGTTAATGGGATTACCAGAGTTAGTAAGGCAAGCAGAAATTGGCTCTATATTAAACAGGCATCATTTATAAGATCATTTAAATGTTGGGAGTGCAGTAATCATCTAACAGTGCAAAGCAACACTACACAAAAGGGTTTAGTTCTAGTGTAACACAAACAAGTCTCTGATACTGTTAAGAGATTTTATTCCAACGTTTGGTCTTTTTTTGGGGTGGGGGAAACACATTGGAGAGTACAACCCCACAGGTCTGAAAGGAAGCCCTTTCCTATGGAGTGCCTCCTGAGGCAGGCCAACTCACTAGCCTACCAGTCTCAAAAAGCATCCCTTCAAACCAGAGTCACACGTGATGACCCAACCAATAGTTTTCTAATGTGCTGGCAAGCTATCTCCGTGAGAGGAAGATTGTACATGCACACGCAGGCCATGCTTTGTGTGGGAGGGGTATATGAATCAAGGAGCAATTGTAGGTAGATTTTAGTCCCTTTAAGTGTGCACAGGGAACACTGTGGTCTCTGAGCACAGCCAGTTTAGCTTTTAAACGTAAAATGATGGCTGAAGATGATTACTAAGATTAACAGCACAAAGTGCAGTGCATCACCATTATTAATGGACTCTGATAATGGATTTCCTAATTGTGCACTTGGCTGTGTTACTGTAACCAAGTTCAGAAGACGTGAGGGATGATGCAGCAGATTTTAGCACAAGTTGTTGCATTATGATCAGTATACATTAGACTGGAATCCAAAAGGACCCTCTCCCCACCCCCGCGTTGAGCTTTGTTATTAATTCACAGCAGACAGTTAGGTTACCTTCATCACAGCCTCTGTGTGTTCCAGCAGCCAGCCAACCAGTGCATGGCCTGACTCATGAAATGCCACTACCCTTCGCTCCTCCTGCGACAGGATCTTACTCTTTTTGGCAGTGCCTGGAGAAACGGGGACAGAGCTTCAGTTGGGAAAATGTGTTCTTGGCTTATGCCTGTCACCAGCTCAGAGTTCACTCTCTTTTCCAACTCACTGTACAAGCCAGCCAAGTGTGCAGTGTAACAGTTAGCGAGCTCATTACTCTTGCCTGCCCTGCCACCCCGTCCAGATGGAAAAAGCAACACCGCTTCAATTATGTGCTGTTAAAGAGGTGCCCTCTATCACCTTACTAGTTAACCACATGACTGTGTCTATTACAAACCTGAATTCGGAAGAATTCAGCCTGAAGTGTAGGCTGTTTTATTCTGCACTGAACTGAAGCATGAGACATTTTCAGCTGAGATCTCTTATTCTCTCTTTTCAAAGGGCTGAGTTAAGACATTTTAATAGATTATCTCCACCTGTCTAATGACTAAAGCACAGGCCTAGGATTCAGATCTGGGACCAGTTGTGCCACAGATTCTCTGTAACCTTGGCCAACTCACTTTTCTCAGTTCCACATCTACAAGATGAAGATACCCACTGAGCTGGCAGAGGTGTTCCGAGGTTTAGTTTGGCTGTAAGGCCCTTGAGCTCCTTAGATAGGAGACATCATAGAAATGCAAGATGTTTATATTATAAACATCTGCAACAGAAGAAGGTCCCCGTCCGAGGATTCAGTCTATTAGGAACATTGAAATAGTGCAAGCTCAAGGTTGAACATGAAGGCTTAGTACAAATCTAGGGAGGTTTTCCATGCTGGTTATTCATGGAACAGTCTAAGTTCTTTCAGTCTGGGGACAAGCTTTTGGAATTAGCAAATTAAGATGAACTCACAGTGTTCTCTCCTCTCCTAAAAAAGGAAAAAAGTATTTTTTTAATGTCCATTTTCCATGCCAATGCACGATAAATTGGAAAAAGCCCAATTAGTATTTGGAAGAGATGCTGAATGGAAATCAAATGCGTAGCATATGTGCAGAAAATATGCTAACTGCAGAGTACAATACACATCAAGAACTCAACTCCATGTACTGTGCAAGGTGCCAGTATTTTAAAGCAGAAGTTTCTGCATGGTGCCAGGATCTGTAGGGGGCAGAATGGGCTCAGTGGAGAATATCAGCAGTGCACTGATTTTGCATGATACCTTGGAAAAAACACTGTTTAAAATATAATGCTAATAGAAAGCCAAGAGCCTTATTCAACAAAGAAATTGCAAATGACATTCACGTATGTTTTGTACAATCACTGCCCAGGGATCCCAGCAAGAGCTATGCCTCACAAGGCATGATGGGGATGGAACAGCAGCTTCAAATCAGAATGGCCTTAATTTTAATCAGAATAAGGTCAGTCCCTTAAACGCAGGTTGGGTTATTATTATTATTATTAAATTCTAGAAGCATTTCCTTGTCAACCCACCAGGGAGGGAGACTGTATGAAACTCTTTGCAATAGCACGGAATGTTCCTGCACAATTGCTTTTTCCCTTGAATAAAGCCAGCCTGGCCTAGGAGAGTCCCCGGAGAGCTTGTTTTACTCTGTTTAGGAGCAGACTGTGCCGAGGCTGCTGCTCCAGCGCAGCACTAGTGGGTTCCACAGGCAGCCAAGGGTGCCATCAGGCTCCACCAGAGGCACAGCTGCTCTCTCTGCTGGCATCCTCCACAAGGAGCCTGTTAGACACGGCTCCATATTCTCTACACGGTCTCCCTCATTCCCAGGAGACAAGTCTTACAGACTGGACCCATTCCAAGGCTTGAAGCCTTGGCAGCAATTAGCATTTGAGAAGCACCTTTACCCCTTCTCCCTCATTACAGCAGGGTTTAAGGCTGACGTGGCTTTCAGCACCAGCTAAGTCCCTTCCCTTGATTTAACACCACTCTTCCTAACGCAAAGACACTTGCGGTAAAAACCGGGCATCTGTCTCCTTCACTTTCAGGGAGGCCTAGCAATGACTTTGTGGTGTGTGGACGGTTAAGACAGCAGCAGCACCATTAAGTATTTTTGTGCTTGGCAGCAGCACGAAAGCTCCAGACTCCCCTAACCCCAAGAGCTACAGTCCCGCTGGTTAATAAACTCACTTTGTTCATTGATTCAAAAAACCTTGTGACCCCAGACTTGCATCACAGACCTTCGTTAAAAAACCAAAATGCAACATTTTAGGTGCGACTGGGGAAGGCAAGCGTGACCACCAGTGGAAAACCCAACAAAGTCCCTTCCTCAAGGAGACTGGCATTTTCTCCAACTGAGGCAGCAGCTCCACCATAGGAGAAGCTGGAACAAACATTAGCTTTTGTTGGTTTATGCCTTTGCAGAGCAACTCAGAAGTCCCTTCACTGGCCACACTTGGTGCTGCTAAGCAGCCAGGTGTCTGGCTTTGTGCAAGTGTGCACAGAATTACCCAGAATCCTCAGGGGGAATTGCGCTTTTAAGGTAGGGGAAATTGTAAATCGTCTCCTGCAATTCATATTTAAGATGTTTAGAAAGCACCTATTCATGGGCATTTAAGCACCTTATAATAAAACAAGACTAAAACTCCAAATGAGGAAACAGCTCACCCAACACAAATGTTCTGGCCCATGGGCCATAACCATCCGACAGAGTACCTCACTAGACAAGCATGCAGCCTCTTGTATGTGTCCAGTATCACACTTCATATAGTGGCATTGTACTATGTAAGTAGCCAAACATTTGCACTCTCATAATCAAGACCTTGTGTGCTCTGCAGCGGAATGGACCGAAATTCTGCAGCATTCTAGTGCAGCAGACTCAATTCTTTGGCAGTTTCAGGTAAATTCAAATAGGTTTTTACAGAATTAAAAAAGAATACTACCATTGGTACAGTGTAGTCCCTGGCTTATTTTGATATTAAACATACTCTGCTCACAAATTTCAGTGTGCTGCAGATTTTTACATTAACAGTTCATAATTTGCATTGTCGGAGTTTCTGGTTAAGGGAGAAGAGCCTGAAATTTAATCAGCTCATTGGGGGACAGTTGTGACTTTGGCACCTGGGAAAACATGGCAGCTGGCTTGGGACTGTGGGATAAGTGCTCAAGTTGGAGCTCCCCCAACACAAACAACATGGAGTTGCTGGCAGGATGTTCTCTGCAAGGGCTCCTCAGTTTTAGAGCTCACCCCAACTTGGTCCACCAGAACCTGGATTTGTTAACCTGGCAGGCATACTGCAAAGCTCCTCTTTTCACTCTTCTCTATGGCTGTTGAGGAGGGGGCATCTCTTTAGCATGGTTTTGCTATTTACATTTATGCCATAGGTGCCCAGAGTGCTGGATGGACACCGAAAGCTACATTTTAGAAATGTAAAGAATTGAAGAACAAACATGTGAATTGTCCTTCTTAGGTTTCAGAGTTACCCTATTGTGATAGGAGCAGATTGCACCTACTGGTTCAGGTTGTCTATAGACTCAGAAGAGAACTATTAGTTTGGGCTCAGGTTTGGAAAGTTCTCTGCACCATAAGGGCTAAACACATGTTCTAAAAAGAATGCTTAGACTCTCAAACACAATTCTGCAACTGCAGGATTCCCAAAGCCTTACCTGTACTAAGGGGAGAGCATGATCAGAACCATGTCTTGCTAGAACTCTGCCCACTAAAGAACCATATTCCAAAAGGCATGACAAGCACCATGGCGGCATTAGAAAGTATGAGAAAAGGTCAGGGCTTCTTACCTGCAATGACTCTCTCTACAGCATACTCCAAGTTGAAAGTATCAATGGATTTATAGCCTTCCCTGGCAGCATGGAGAGCAGCCTCATTACAGATGTTTGCTATGTCAGCGCCTACAGATAAGAGTTAACAAATCAAGCTTTTTTTGTAATGAGGGACAAAGAGCACAGGAGGACAGAAAAGGCAGGCACAAACCTGGTGGAGGCTCTATGGAAATGAAATACACCTGCATCACCAGCTCCCTTTGTTCCTTGGAAGAGAGCACGAACTTTGTTTGTGTTGCTTATGTTTGATTTAAATAACACGGTTGGCTTCTTGGCAATCAGCACTGGGCTGCCGCACAGGACAGAGCTCAGCTATCAGTCAGCAGGGTGAAAGCCCACGCTGGCTCTCAGCAATAGGGGAGCGGTGCAGTGTGGGTAGTTGGTCTGGCTTGGGCCACTGCATTGTTCTTACAGCAACTGCACAAACCTCTCCACAGGAGAGAAAACATCTGTTCTGAGTTTGTGTGCATGAGTGATTGGGGGTGGGGGGCGAGAGCTGCTGCAAGAAGTCACAACAGAAGCAGTGTGTTGGGGCCTGTTAGAGGGGCAACCCAGCAAGGGTATTCCAGGAACTACATGCAGACAGAAGCCTTGGAGCCCGTGGTCAGAAGCTGTGTTCCAGTCAGCTATCCCTAAAAGTTCCAGGGTGTGGGAATGTGGAGAGTGGCTTGATTTTACGAAGTAGCCTCTCTGCTCTACAAAGTAACCTCTACTCATTTCTACCCAGCAGTGAATTATTTTTTTGTTAAAGTGTTTATTGATCTACGCTCTGATTTCCTCAGCTTAATGCACTGAGGGACAGCATCTCATTCTCAATAGCAACCAGGAAGAGGCAAAAGCAGCAGCTCTTTCCCATGGGAATCTGGATCATGAGTGCTGTAACGGCTCCCCTCCACCCCACCACTGAGGTAGAAAACAGCTAGATGCCCAAAACGTTCAGAGACTGAAAAACATCCACAAGCAGTCGCTCATCCACACACACATTTGTATCCAAGAGAGTCTGTGCAGGTTCTGGCCATTTCAACAAGAGAGGGAGCAGAGAGGAAATAAAATCATTCAGACCAACACACATTGTAAAGAAGGGTGCGGCTAAAACAACCAACCCTTGAGTTCACAAACAAGGAAACCCTTACAAGTCTCAACCCCCGCCTAAGGAACAAGCATGGCTCATACCACTGAATCCTGGGGTGAGCTCAGCCAGGCGCTGGGAATAGAAGCTGCCAGCCTGGGTCAGCTTCAGACTCTTCAGGTGCTGTTCGAAGATCTCTCTTCTCTCCTGTAATAAAAAGGAAGAGCGTTTGCATGGAGGGGTTTGCGCCCCAGCCCAGCAACCTGGCACCGCTGTCACCTGGAGGTGAGATTGGGGGAATAAATGTCCCCCCATCACACATGGCAGCAAGCTCCGTCACTGGGAAGCTGGAGGGAAGAAGCACAAGTGACTAGTACATTCTGAAAGCTGTGAAGAGGACACAACCACAAGAGGGCCGAGATGCCCTGCTTTGAGCCTCAAAGTATTTACCTTCTGATTTCTCCAGTGACACTGAGGGAGCTTTCAAATTCAGGACAGACACAGGGAGGCTTACAATGAGTCACCGGCTCCTCTCTCCAAGGGGAACTCGCCCCCCTCCTGACTTTCACCCTCATTGATCTTTGAACATTTCTTTAACAGCACAGCACTTAAAGCAAAGGAATCAGGAGCTCACAGCCCAAGAGCCTGCTCCCTCCCCTGCCACTGTGAAGACGTCTCCTACTCACTGTGCGACATATGGCCATTTCTTAGATTGAGTTGGGGGGGCTAGATGAGAGCTGGCAAGGGGCCAAAGAGTGACTCATTCAGCTGGTCCAGGAGGTCCTGATTAAAACAACAGGTTCCGTTGCCAGGGGTTTTCCCCCTCCTCTTTCGGGGCAGCTGCACAGTTCATATTTCCGGTGCCAGATTGTATCAGGCATTTAAGGTATTTTAAATGAAAAATCTGTGGATGACAGTAAAGCCGCAGATGGAAGGAGGAGACAATCTGCTGGAAGAGTGAGTCTTCCTTGCTGCTTTCAGAGTCTGTGTCCAGACTCTGCTACAAGTCCCATCCTAGCAAACATGTTGGACTCCCACTGTTAAATGGCTCTGAAAGTGCTCCTGGTTCAGGAGGATACGCATGCCAAGCAGGCTGCAAGGAAGAGAGTGGGTATCCAAACACAAGCAAGACAGAGTGAGGTAAGTAGTGCTTAATTTATAATGAAAGAGGAGCTGGGGCTCAAGCAATTTCTTTTTTTTTTTTTTTTTACTTTCATAACTGATGCGGCAAGCCCAGAGGTGCCGGGCTATGAACTGCCAAGCCTAGAGGTGCTGGGCTCAGCCCTGGCAAGCCCCAACACAAATTAAGGAGTGCAGGTAGCAGAGAGGAATGAATGGTGAAGGTGCATTACTAACCTGGGCTCCGCCCAGACAGGCAGTATTGGCTACAGAACCAGTTTAGGCAGCTCCTAGTTTCATGGAGAGAGGATACAGATACGCATGAAATTGCTGTCTCCATGACAAAAGGAGAACTCTAAAGCAAAGTTCTCAGGCAAGGCCAGATTTAAGCAAAGGGAGGAGCTAATACCATGGAGTCCCCGTAAGATGGGCAACACAGGATTGCCGTTCCCACTACTGCCAAACTTGGACTTTGCCAGAACAGATACTGACCAAAAAGTGAAGCTTTGTGACACCAGATTCTCACACACACAGATGGTGGGAAGGGATACATACCTGGAGCGTGGGAAGATCAATAAAAATGTGTCTGTCAAGCCTCCCGGGTCTCATCAGAGCATTATCCAAGATGTCAGCACGGTTGGTGGAAGCCAACACTATGACATGATCTGTGGTTCCCATCCCTGTAGCAAAACGAGAGCAGACATGAAGGGGAAGGATTTCTGTATCATAACGTACAATGCAGGCTTCATGTTGCTTGAGGCGCGATGGGAAGTGGAGAATCCCATCCACAGCTTTACAACATTCAGCCACAGTACATCTGTGGCATCCTTTGCGGCAGGCGAGACTGAAGACATTTACTTCTTCTTAGTCATGTGTGAAGGGGGGAATAGAAGTTGTGTGTGGGATCAGAAGCGGGTTATGGATTTTGGTCTTTCCTTGCACCCCTTGGTAAACAAAGGCATCCCAGGTGTGCGATACACAAGTATAAAGAGAGTCCAAGCCCAAAGAGCTTATAACCCAAACGAACAACATACAGATGAGGGACAGAATGCAACAAAAAAGGGACTGAGCAGCAATGTTCAGTGCACACAGCTCCTGGGTGCCATGATTTACACTTTTGTTTCCAGGCTGATAAGGATAAAAGGGAGTTATAGGGCTAACAAACCTGTGATGCTTGTGTGTTTTAAAGAGGGGCTTGTGGGAAGGGAGTCTGGCAGACAGGGTTTCACGTGTTGGGGGCCTCATGGAAGGCATGATGCCCAAGGCAGGAGTAAGGTACGAAGGGGCAGTTGCTCGTTTAGCTTAGGGGAGAGCAGAAGTGCCACATTGAGGCATCAAGCCATGCTGCTTATTATATTCCATCAGGTGCTCAGATGGCTATGGACATGGGTCACTCTAATACACTTGTCTCACAACAGCAGACATCAAGAGCCCTCAGAGCTGTAAGGCATGCAGCAAGCTTCCAGGGGAAGGGATGAGTGAGCATTCCACAATTCCAACAGCAAAGCTGCCAAATGTGTCAATATACTATAGCTCAGTGGAGAGTTTAAGGTTACAGGTAAGTCAGTGGAATGGCTCTATAGAAAAAAGCGGCTTGTTCTACAGTGAACATCAGTTCTTCCCCCCCCCCTAAAGGATGCCTTCTAAATAAGCTCCTGAAAAGGATGAAGCACGATCGTTCTTTGGTAATGTATTACACTGCACTTGAGAGCGTGATAAATAAGCAGAGAGACTGGCAGTCACCTGGGGGCTAACAAGCTTTATTCACAGGGCAGGATTAGAATGTACAGCGCATCATCTGCTTTGCAGCTGGGAAGACTCAGTCTTAAAATAGGTTGAACTATTAGAACAAACATAAAAACAAAAACCACTGACTGCACCCTCCTTGCATCAGCCTCTGTCACACTCGCTTTCAGTCTGGGTCCCAGTGGGTGGGAAACGTACAGCTCCAGGAAATCTAGATCAGCAGCCTTGAATCTATACTAATCCTCCCAGCATGATGTCACCTGGCTATTAACATGCTTTGGCCTCAGCATGCAAGCATCAGTCACAATGAGCAGTCTATAAAAGTAACACCTAAGAGTCCGTGACTGTGAATTAAAGCTAGTGCTGGGAATCCAGCTTGAAAAACCTTGTTTGCAGCACTCGTGAGACAAACCATTTCAAGGAAATGGTGAAGAGGATTTGGTTGATTTAACAAGTCCCCTGCTTCCTCCACCACTACTGTAACCAAGTACCTCAGCCTTACACATATAGCTTCACTGAAATACAGCCACTGTGCAGGGTGCAGAGCAGCTGTCAGGCCAGCAACTGGCTCACAACACAAGAGCTGGGAAGAGGGAGATTTTGGCCAAGGACTCAGGGCAAATAACTGCTTCTGAAAAGTGTTCATGTGCCAGCAATGCCCCTCTGCCATGTACATTGCCCAAAGCAGACAGTCTCTACGCAAAAGAATCAATGGACACAAAGCTGACATCAGGAATCATAACATTCAAAAACCGGTAGGAGAACACTTCAACCTCTCTGGCCACTCAGTAAAAGATTTAAGGATGGCAATTTTGCAACAGAAAAGCTTCAAAAACAGACTCCAACAAGAAACTGTTGAGCTTGAATTAATATGCAAACTAGACACCATTAAGTTGGGTTTGAATAGAGACTGGGAGCGTCTGGGTCATTACACATATTGAATCTATTTCCCCATGTTAAGTATCCTCACACCTTCTTGTCAACTGTCTAAATGGGCCACCTTGATTATCACTACAAAAGTTTTTTTCTCCTGCTGATAATAGCTTATCTTAATTAATTAGCCTCTTACAGTTTGTATGGCAACTTCCACCTTCTCTGTATGTATATCTTCTTACTATATGTTCCATTCTATGCATCCGATGAAGTGGGCTGTAGCCCACAAAAGCTTATGCTCTAATAAATTTGTTAGTCTCGAAGGTGCCACAAGTACTCTTGTTCTTTTTGCAGATACAGACTAACATGGCTGCTACTCTGAAACCTGTCGTAATGCAGACAGGATCTTGGCCTTAAAGGTCTCATCTATTCAGACATTGCAGAAGATTCGGGGGGATTGTGCTTCCTTGTCTGCTGTTTAGTTGTTTGTGCTCAGAAAATTCACTATTCAAACTGCTTATCTGTTCTGAGAAAGAGTTAAATTTATGAATATTGCCAGGCAATTTGAACAACTTGTAAATACAATACCACGCATCCTTGATCAGTGCTCTATTCTTCCCTTGCTGCATGACCAAAACTTGAAGAACATTGTCACAGATCTGATGGAGAGCAAGGTCGCCTGTATGCATGAGGAACACCACAATCATTCTCTGAATTGCACAGTGAAATTAACAAGACACAAACTTACATTCACTCAGTTTAGCTGGGCTTAACCACTCCTTCACTATCTCCTTCGAAGGATTTGCCTCACCCCCCTCCAGCTTTTTGGGGGGTTCCATGGGGCTCTGTCCTTGGTCCCCCTCTCCTTCTTCCTCTATACCTTATCTCTGGGTAATCTCAGGCACAAACACAAATATAAGCTATTCTATGACTCACAGATTTACCTCTACTCCAAACTATCTTGGCCTGTCTCTGACACCTACTTATCAATGTCTAGTGTCAGCTCAAGATCAACATAGCTAAAACGGAGCTCCTAATCCACCTTGCCCCCCAGCCCCCTTTCCTCAATCACTATGGACAATACACCATCCTGCCTGTCACTCGGGAGCATACCCTGGGTATCCAACTCAGATCCCTTAGGTCCTCACATCCAAATTATGTCTAAATCTTGCAGATGCTCTCTGCATACAATCTCTGAGATACAGCCTGTCCTATAGAAACACAGCATCAGAAATGTAGGGCCCGAAGGGACCTAAGAGGTCATCTAAATCCTGGTCTCTGCACTGAGGAAGGACCAAGTAAACCCAGATCATCCCTGACAGGAGTTTGTGCTGTTAAAAACTTCCAACGATGGGGATTCCACAACCTCCCTTGGAAGCCTGTTCCAGAGCTTAACTACTCTAAGAGCTAGAAAGATTTTCCTAATATCTAACCTAAATCTCCTTTGCTGCAGATTAAAGCCATTACTTCTTGTCCTATCTTCAGGAGCGAACAACCGATTATTGTCCTCTAACATATTTGAAGACTTATTTAGGTCCCTTCCTCAGTCTTCTTTTCTCAAAATTAAACATGCCTAGACTCTCTCCAATCTAACCACATCTTTCCTAAAGTATGACGTCCAGAATTGGACACTCCAGTTGAGGCCTCACCTGTGTCAAATAGAGCAGGACAATTACTTCCTGTGTCTTACATATGACACTTCCTTCAATACATCCCCGAATTATATTAGCCTTTTTTAGATCTGCATTGCACTGTTGACTAATAGTCAATTTGTGAGCCACTAAAATCCCGATTCTTTTCAGCAGTACTAACACCTAGCTAGTTATTCCCCATTTCGTAGTTGTGCTTTTGATTTTTCCTTCCTAAGAGTACTACTTTGCACTCTCATGTAAAACTCTCATCCAGGTTCACATCTCTGTTACTGAAACATCCTTCTCTCTGGCCTTACAAATGCAATCTTATCCCACTTGTATCCATTCAGAACACTGCTGCCAAATTCAGTCTCCTAGCCTCTCACTTTGACCACATCACCACCCCCACCCCCTTTTGCATCCCTCCACTGGCTCCCCCTTCTCTTTGCATTAAACGTAAGCTACCGGTCTTCACTTTCAACACCCTTCATGGCCCACCCCACCTGACCAGTCATCTCTTATTCACTATTAAGATGTCGACTCAAGCATCCAATTGGTCCATATCATTCTCCATCCCCCACTTGATACATTTTAAAACAAACACCTTTGTGCTTTCGCTGATGCTGTCCCTCATGCTTGGGAGGAGCTCCCTGAAAACATCTGCAAAACTAACTCATCCTCCTTCAAACTCTCCTTTTCCAGGATGCCTCCAAAAAATTTGACATTGGTTAGGATGCTGGTGTGCTGAGACCATGGCATATCATGCTGACTTACTGTCTTACTGTTTCCTTGTACTACCCCATCACTCTGTCTCCATCTGCTGTTTCTTGTCTTATACTCAGATTGCAAACTCGTGGGGGGTCAGGGACCATCCTTTTGTTCTCTGTTTGTACAGTGCCTAGCATACTGAGGTCATGGTCGATGACTAGGACTCCTAGGCACTACAGTAATATAAATAAATAAATAAATAAATAAATATTTCTTTTCAGAAGGCAGCCTGTGGCAATAGAGTGAAGAGAATCCATTTGTGCGTTAGTAAAGACTTTCTATAAAGCACATATTTCATATTCTGACACCTGTAACCCCTAATTTCGGAATTGGCAACTCACCAGGGTCTCCAGGACTACAGCTGCTTTCTATAAACTGGAGGAGACCGCAGACATTTTCATCTTTAAAAGAGGGGGGACTACACTTCCCAGAATGTGAAACTTCATTTTGGTCCAATGGCCCTCTACTTGAATCATGATGCAGTAGCTCGTGCTGCGACGTAGTGTCCTTCCAGGCCACCCTGCTGCATTAAAATGAGCGTGGCCATGGACAGTAGTTGGCCTGGGAGCCACTCCTGGCCTTTGCCCACCAAGAAACCTATTGTGCATTATACAGCTGAGGTGGTAATGCCAAGCCCAAGTAAGCTTACATCTTTGGTCAAGTTTCAGAGTAACAGCCGTGTTAGTCTGTATTCGCAAAAAGAAAAGGAGGACTTGTGGCACCTTAGAGACTAACCAATTTATTAGAGCATAAGCTTTCGTGAGCTATTGGTTAGTCTCTAAGGTGCCACAAGTCCTCCTTATCTTTGGTCAAGTTTTCCAAAGCTGAGGTATGCACAAAGCGTCAGGGACTGCGAGCATGGATTCAGAGTGGCTTTGGAACCCTGGCCCATGGCGCCTCCAGCACACTGTGCACTGGCTTCAAGGCCGTTCGTGGGCACAAGGCACTCAGCTGTCTGACTACTCAAGGCAAACTCATAGCTCATTCTCCCCTCCCCCGGCAGGGCTATCACAGAACCCATTCTGAAACAGTGGCACCCTGTAGACCCCTGCACAGTAGAACAGTCCATGTCCCTCCTCACCTCATACTACGCTCTAGCTTAAATTCCTCTCCTCTCAGGAGGGAGGGTACAAATCCATAACCACTGACAATCTTGTGAGAGACACAGGGGGATCACAGGTGCATTCTGATGAGCAGGCAGCTAGTGCAACTTCTCTTGCCAGCAGCTAAGGCTTATATCAAAGCACCCTCCTAAGGGGCAGCCTTACTGAGGAACAGGAACTTGGTGGGGCACAAATTGCAGAAGCTGCTCTACTCTCAGTCCAGCAGTGAATCGAATTCCAATCTCCTTCCTGACTGACTACACCCCAGGAAGCAGCCTGGAGTTCAGATCCCAGAAGGGCCTGCAGGAGAAGCATTTCTCACACCTCACCGCTGCACTGAATTTCTTGCATGGAGACAATTTGGGGAGGCAGCAAATTCCATGACAGTAAACAGGGGGAAAAAAGGGATCTCTCCCACCAAATGTATCCTAGAATCTGAACTATTCCCTGCTGGGCAGAGCCCTGACACATCTATTCCTTGTCCTGCTCTACAGTAATAAGACTCAGCTACAGAAGTAATGCAAGCTGGGTTAGTGCTGTAGGGGCTGACAGACCCCAGTTACAAACAAGAGCAGTCAAATGTGTGTTTTCCTTCATCCCATCAAGTCTCTTTGTAAATGCCCAAAATAAGCAGGGCCGACACCAGGTGGGGTCTAGCCAGAAAGACATTCAGAGGCCGGGCAGTGGCACCCAGGGCTGGCTTGCAAACCATAAGGCTGTCTCCCCTGATTTGGATGTGGATTTCCTAGCGAAGCCGGGAAGGTGGAGATTAAGTTAGAGGACAGCAGAGGAAATTTACTACATTGCTTACGTCCCTCTGGGACAACTAAATTTTAAATCCCATCAGGCTTTAAAATTACCTGTCTTGGACAGGTTGTAACAAATACTAAAGAATATTTAACGGCTGGCTAACCCCAAATGTTACCCACGAAACATAGTTCTGCCCTTAATGCAGACTAGCTTTACTTCACTTCTTCTGGGCTGTAAATTATCTCCATACAGTCACTAGTGGGAAGACATATTTCTGAGCTGAAACAATTATATAGTACATTAAAGAGCATCTTTGGGCTTCCTGGCCTCCTCCAGCCACAGTCTTTGATGCACATGTTGCCTTGGTTCTATTAGCAGGCTGCAAGATGATGCCAAAGTTATCTCCAGTGCACACACTGCCTCAGGACACCACAGCAAGCTCTTATCCGTCTCATAAGCCTTTAAAGTTACCACTAAACAAACCTACTCACCTGAGGATTTTAATTTTAGTCCTACCGCTGTTAGTAGCCAGAGATTATATCCTTTTTCCAATTCTATATGAAACTCTCATGAGGGCTGGCCCAATGATCCAGTGGCAGTGCAGAAATCAAGACCAAAGTCTGTCTCCTAGAAGTCTCCGATTACTCTCTAGCAACTACAGGCCCTGAAAAGACTCATGTCCAGTCTTCCAAAGACAGAGGAACGGTTGCTACAATGTGGGGCCTTTCAGTATACTGAGGAAAAATGGAGTGTGGTGAGGGGGAGCGAGGTGAAAATTGAGGTCCCAGAGGACTCTCACAGAGTTTCTTGTGGGGATGGCTGGGTAGGCTGCGGGGAGAAAGAGGGAAAACAGGAACAAAGTGTAAAGCACTTGGCTTTGAGAAACTCTCTGCTGAAGAGATGCAGCTGCTTCTGCTCGCCCTACGACACACGCTCAATACAGCAGCTGAGCAACAGAAAAGTACTCTTCTGGATACATCTACACTGCAACTACCCCCCACCCCCAGCTGGCCTGTGCCAACTGACTTGCGTTTGTGGGGTTCAGGCTAAGGGGCTTTTCAAATTGCAGTGTAGGAATTTGGGCTCAGGCTGCGCTCTGACCTTGCGGGGTCTTAAAGCATGGGCTCAGCCCGAGAGTCTACACACAATTAAACCACCCGCAGCCCGAGTCAGCTGGCATGGGCCAGCCAATGGTTTTTACTTGCTGTGTAGAGGTACCCTCTGGGTGAGGGATATATCTGCTATGTCAGAACAAGGCCCAGTGAGGCCACATTGACACCTGAGAACTCTGAAAAAGAGTCCAACTTTTAATGGCAGAGTCCCTCTCCCTACAGGTGTTCAAGAGCCACAGATTTCACCCGTCACGTGCAGTGGGATCTAGAGGAGACACTATCTGAGTTGGAGGCTTAGAGGGTTGCAGGACAGGGAGCATTGTGTGAGCTGCAGCTTGATGCAGTAGGAGACACTGGCAAGGGGAGGGGGATAATGGAGTTCAAGTCAATAGGGAAAAAGAGAAAATACTTAAACATGAGGAGAATGGTAAAGCAACATGACCGATAAGGGTGAAAAAGCATGTTTGAGAAGCTGAATCTTTATGGAGGCAGAAAAGGCCTCATCCCTGGCTGAGAGAAAGTAATACTAACCATCCATTTCTACCAGCAGCTGGTTTAAGGTCTGCTCCTCCTCAGTGTTGGAAAAGCCGGACATGTTGGTTGAGCGTTTCTTACCCACAGCATCTATTTCATCAATATACACAATACACGGGGCACGAGCCCTGGCTTCTTTGAAGAGGCTCCTTACACGAGCAGCTCCAAGACCTAGAGAAGGGCAAAGGGTAAGATGAAGAGAGAGTTGCAGGAATCAATCCTTACTTGCTATGCATTTTAATTATCTGTAGTACAGTTGTACCCAGAGGCCCCAACCGAGATAGTGCCCAGGCCCTGTACACACACAGGAAGTGACAGTCCCTGCCCTGAGAAGCTTACAGTCTAAAAAGGCAAGGCACACAAAGGCTGGGAGGGAAAAGTGGTACAGAGAAACACTTGTCCTAGGTCCCCTCATGGGTTAGGCACTAGAGCCCAGGTACCCTGAGTCCCTATCCACTGGATCACACGGCCTCTTAAGCTGAACTCAGTATGTTAGTCTGTCTGCACAACTGCTCTAGGAAAGCTCCGCACCCAACTGCAAACAAGCACACCTGCTCCTTTCACAGGGTTAGGGGTTTAAATGCTTAGCTACATTAGCAAACTGCATGCAGCCCCTGTGCTGTGCTTTACGGACTGGGTGCAGCTATATGTCGTTCCAGCTTTCTCCATTGGAAAGAGCGTTATACTCATGCACTGGGAATCCAGGGGATACATACGAAGAGGGCAGCCTCAACGGGAGTGATTTAGGTTTTTGAACGACGAGACAAGAGAACATATGTAAAGGCAGGGAAGTCAGTGAACGGATGGTTATAGAGTAAGGGCTCTACCCCAAAGAGCATGTGCGGTGTGTGGGTATTATTAGAAACAAACAAAGATGCATGGGAGTTCCCACACCACATCCTAGGTAGTAAGGAACGTTCCCGAAGGGTCTGAGGAAACCAGACTCTCTCGGATGAAGGCTTGCTGTAGACAACACGACGAAGAACTCTCTTCTAAACAGATGAACAGGTGAGAGGGAAGGAGTTTACATTCCCGTAGCTGCACTAATGGCACTGTCTATTGATGACAAAGTGTTTTATACCCTCTGCAGAAACACTCAGTCCTGCTCAAACACTCCCCATGCAAAGACAACTAGGAGTTCAGGTTCTTGTCACAGACATGGATAACGCTTACTCTAGATGGCAGCAACTTTGTGTGCTCCCACCACAGATTGCTTTACATCTTCTCTTTTCTTCCTAACAGAAGGTCAGAGGACTTACCTCCTATTACCTCCACAAACTCAGAGCCAGCCATTGCCAGGAACGGCACTTGTGCCTCTGTAGCCACTGCCTTTGCCAACAAGGTCTTTCCACAGCCTGGTGGTCCAAGTAACAAGGCACCTTTGGGCACTTTGGCCCCAAGCTGGAGGTAGCGCTCTGGGCTCTAGAATTACAACACAATTCCATCAGGTATCTGGCCTCATGAGCAGTGTTTCCAGAAGAAAAGACTTGTGCAGAGGTTCACTGGATGCTTTTCCCAACATATGTAACAGTAGCAGCAGCTGCCGGCTCGGGACTCATGTGAACAGCAGTCTGTCCTTTCTCCCTCAGGAACCAGACAATACAGAGTCTGGCTTTTGCCGTCACTGACCAAAGCCTTGGAAGACCGTCAGCTTGTTAAAACGGAGGCTGCTCAATATCCCCACAGGACAAAGAAGAAGAATGAGCCCTACGCCCCAGGCTGCCAGACTATTCCAGGGTACCACTGGTAAATGCAACAGCACTCTTATTTTGTTTCTCTCTTTTCGGGTGGAGGAAAGGCAGAGGAGGGGATTACAGGACACTTGAAGCACGGCAGGCACCAGGCATCTTATTCACAAAGGACAGGAGCCACAAGCCAACCTGATCTTGAGTCAAACACTCTCTTTCAGCAGAGAGAATCTCCACAACCTCCTCTTGTCTCTAGTGCATGCACCAGATTTATGCAGATAAGAAAGCTAGTAACAGCTGGAATCACATTGCATTCACATGGGCTGTCTGGCAGATTTGCTCCCTCCACTTCCACCTCTGTTTGTACCAAGCATATTTGAGGCTCTTACCTTCAGATAATCCACAAATTCCTTGACCTCCATTTTGGCCTCGTGCATTCCTGCTACGTCCTTGAAGCTGATCCCTTTCCCAGACTTCCCATCCACAATGGTAAAACGAGCCATTTTCAGCTGGTTCTGTGGAGGACAGCACACTCTGAATTCTAAGGGCACAGTACTGATGAGGGAGATGGGGGGGGGGAGGCCCCCACACTGGATAGGCTGTGCAAGATCAGGCAGTGGAATACACTTTTTTTTTTTTTAATGGGAGGAGGCATAATATATGAATGTGATCTTCCCATATGAAGTGCATTACAATGCCCACTGTCTCTCTTGTTGTTGTAACAGAGCAGAATGATTCTAGGCCCCATGTTCAGTAATGTACTTTCATGAAAAGGTTTCCTCCTGTGGATGCTGGGGGGTACTGTGACTCAACAACTTAATTAACCAATGTTTTATTAGTAACAGGCATAGAGGAAACCTGCAGCAATTCCCCCCATACATCAACTGAGGGCATTTAATTCAAAATCTGTGCACATTACCCAAATCTCTACGGTTTGTCAAGAATCCCTGCTCTCCAATTCTCATTGACCCTAGTCCTTAGTATAGCTGAGCTGGTTACTATTGGTACAGTTTGAAGAAATAATGAGAATTGATGGTTATTTATCATCCACATTGTTATAAACACACAAACCCCACCATTACCGGGTGCTGCTGCAACAGTTACTGTTCCAAGACAGTCCAGGAATGGAACTATAGGCTCTCAAGTAGACCAGGGCCCACATTTTAGCCTCCTGGTGCGTGTTAAGCCACAGTGACAGTCAAAACAACAATTTAGTTAAATACCCTCCTTGTAACTGCTTATTATGCTCTGCTGAAAACAGCCACTAAGACTTTATTTATTTATTTTTAAGAGGAAAAAAAGTTTAAAGCAGTTCAGGCCCTCAGACCTGCCGGCTTCTTCAAGTGAAAAAAGAGTTAAACACGGTGGAGCTAATTATGCTCACTTCCACAAAGACAGGATCTAGCCCTTAAAGCCCCCCTAACACTCAAAGCTTTCTAAAGCACTTTGTTCCATTCAAGCAGTTACACTTCACTCCATAAAAAAAGTCACCCAGAGCAAGATGAAGGTTGCACAGGAAGGGGCTGCTGGGAACCACCTTAATGGGCGATTTAGGGTCTCCACTCTTTTCATCCAGAAGCCCCCTCAGTTACTGCTCCTGCATGTGAGCAGACTTATGCAAGTTGCCTCAGCTGATTGAGAGGCAGGGATTTGATTGATGTTGCAAGCGGGGTATGGGCGGGGAGACGCCAGCCCATAATGAAATCCAGAATTTGAGCAGATTTTAAAAATCAAGAAGTTATTTTGCAAAACCCAGAGATTCCTACTCCTGGCTGTATGGGAGGCTTGTTGGCAGGACAAAACGAAATACACCATTTGCAGCTGCAACTCATTAGTGAGTTTTGAGAATAGCATAGTAAACGGCACTGGAAATTCACTGAGCTCAGCCCTTCCTGCAGTCAGGGAAAGAGGGCCTCAAGTGAAACCAGTTACTGTACAATCTAGTCAGCTGATCAGGAAAAGATGCAAGATATGACAGGACCGCACAGTCCCTGGCATCAGCTAATTCTTGTCCTCTGTTGACTTTATCGGGGAAAGAGCAGGAAATTGCGCCAGCACAAAATGAGACTAACCAAGAGCTTTAAAACAACTATTATACAGGACCTAAACTACTTACAAAAGCGCTGAATCCTCCTTCCCTTCCTGCCATCCCAGCAAGGCGGAAGATGTACCACAATATGGCTACACCAACAGCTGCCATTCCCAGGGCATAAAGGGCACTGAAAAGAGGACAGCTAGTTAAGTACAAATTTAAGCATCTAGCCATGAGATAGTTATTAAATTAGTAAACATTACCCAACTGTTATCTGTTTTCAGGATGTTAAAGGTCCTGGCAGTTAGGCTAGCAGTGCAGCTATAGGGTGAGGAGTGACTGAGGATGTTGTACATTTTGTAGTGATAATCAAGGTGGGCCATTTCCAGCAGTTAACAGAAATGTCCGAGGAGCGGGGGGAATAAACATGGGGAAATAGTTTTACTTTGTGTAATGACACATCCATTCCCAGTCTCTATTCAAGCCCAAGTTAACTGTATCCAGTTTGAAAATTAATTCCAATTCAGCAGTCTCTCGTTGGAGTCTGTTTTTGAAATCTTTTTGTTTTAATATTGCAACCTTTAGGTCTGAGATCGCGGGACCAGAGAGATTGAAGTGTTCTCCGACTGGCTTACGAATGTTATAATCTTGGCGTCTGGCTTTCCATCTCTTCCAGAGTTATATCTGCTCGTAACAACAAATGGGCTAGATCGTCACAGATTCTGAGCTGATCCAGCATAGCCAATCTGATGGCGAACAGGCAAAGGTGGCAGCCAAGGGCCAATTTGGCTCCCAGTGTAAATCAGAGTCACCTCAGGGCTGCTCTAATCTATGCTGGCTGGCAATGGTCCCCAGGGGACATTACAGAGCCAAGGATTGCTGACACGCAAGGCACTCTGGTCAAATCTCTTACATGCCCACTATGCCGGAAGCAGATAGAACAGCAACCAGCATTGCCAGGGGAATTTGCAGATGCACCCTTAGGACAGCTGCCCGGCCTCTTTGTGCTGCTGATCCGCATGGCGGGCCCAAACACTACAGCTCCAATGCAGCTCCAGGCACACAAACTAGAGTTTACTCTGCCTCCTACATCAGCAACAAGATTCTCCATTAAGTTCCAACTACGGAATCTTTTTGGCAGTAAGAGGAAGGATGGTCCAGTAATTTGGGACTTATGAGACCCCAGTTCAAGTCCCTGCTCTGCTAGAGACTTCCTGTGTGACCTTGGGCAAGTTACTTAACCTCTCTGTGCCTCAGTTCCCCCATCTGTAACATGGGAGTAATAGCCCTGCCCTACCTCTCAAGAGGATAAATACATTATGATTGTATGGCCGTCAGGTAGTATGGTAATGGGGGGGCCACAGAAGTATCATACATGGAGAAATAAGAGGCAGAAAGAATGCAGCTGGGTTGATAGACCTTAATCTGCAGTGCTGGCAGTTAAGAAGTCAAATTTGACTTGTCAACTGAGCAAACAAGGGGTTGATCCTGCAAGGTACCAAATGCTCTGTTCTCTGAAAGAAGCAAATTTGAGTTGCCAGCGCACAGCACTTTACCAGATCAGGCTCTAGGTCTTGAAGCCACTGAGAATACGGAACCCCACAAGATCACCTTTAGAAAGTCTATTTTCAGAGCAGAACAGTTTTGAAAGGTAAAGAACAGCTAGAAGTTCAGACTCCAGGGGGCTAGTATACAAAAATTGTAAATCTACAAATGTGAGGTAGAGATCTCAGGCCTTATGATCAAAAACTAAAACCAAATTGCTGAATCTTGAAACATTTATTCAAGCAAATTGCCAGCTCTAGGACTTGGCAGCACAACACAAGACCACACCCAGGTTTCTCTTTTATATGAAGCATTTTCTAATACCTTCATAAAAAGTATGTTTGGCATCCAGGGTGAAAGTTCCAGGAGAGGAAGTTACACATCATAGCCAACCATGATTGCTAAGGGAAAGATATGTCTGGTCTGCTGCGCTTCACAAACCGCTGAGAACAGAACCCTTGCACACCCATTTAATGCTGCCACCATGATACTAGTTGCAAGTATGTGGCTAGGGAATGCTGAAAGACAGCTCTGGCTCCTCTGAACCAGCAAGGTAGCTTGAAACACCATGCCTTCTTTTTGGAGAGGGGACCTCTTGGGTTGGCAGATACAGGATTGCAACACTACACATCTTTGTTGGTGGATTAGAAAGAATACACAATTAAGAATACTCCCTATGGTGGAGTCTCCACACATACTCTTACGGAAATCTTCCCTGTACAACACCATATCTCCTCTCAGGGACAGAGGTGCTTCTGGACTCATTCAAATCCCCAGTGAGTGGGCTTTATAAATCTGTTTTTCATTCTGGATTCCATAAATCTCGGTTTGCAAGAGCTGCCAGTTGTAACAGAAGGACAAATAAACCACAGCAGCAGAAAACAGACCACAAAATGTTGGTGCTAGTGTTTGAAAACACAAAATAAATTCCAGCCAGCAGTTGATTGACAGATTTCTTCCTTCTTTTGCTCTTTGCTCACTCACCTGTTAGAGGCGCATATTAGAATTAAAACATTAACCTTTGCTGAATTGTTTTGACAAAGGATCCTCGTTTTGGATAACAAAAAAAAGTCTATAAATGTAATAGGAATACTCACTTCTCATTGACATTTTGTGTCTTATCATTAAAGCTGTTTTGCTCAGCATGTGGCTGTAAATCTGAGTCAGTGTCAGACCCGGTTATCTGTCTGAACTGCAGCGCCTGTTGTAGTGGGTTAAAGCTAAGAATATATTTTTATAACCTGGCTCACTTCAAAATAAACCAGTCTCAATTTTAAAGCATTATAAAATGGGGAAGGCTCATTATGGATCTAGCATTCTCTCCAATGGGTAATTTAAACGAGGGACCAATATCATGTTTGTTGAGCCCACTGTGTTATGGGTTTTATCATGGTTTGCACTATAATAATTGATTAAAGACATAGTGCTCAATTAGGAAAACTACTGTTACAAAAATCCATAGTGACTGATAATGGATTTTTCTCAGATGTGCAGATTCTATTCTGCATGCCAACAGAAGGAGTTTTTCTGCAGGCACAGCACCACCTCCTCCCCGAACCACATTAGTTAAGTGACAAAAGCACTTTGTCAGCATAGTTGCATCTACACTAAAAACTTTTGCCAACACAGCTATGTCGATTAGGGGGCTGTTTTTTTACACACTGACTGACATAGCTATGATGACAAAAACTTGTAGTGTAGACCTGGCCTAAGTTTTAACATGTCTTTTAAAGACGGGGCTACTTCTGAAGGCCACACGTGAGCTCTTCAGGGCAGGGACCATCTCTTCGTTATGTGTGTGTACGGTGCCTTGCACTGCAAGGCCCTGATCCCTGACTGGGGCCCCAGGCACTACCACAGTACAAATAAGTGATCAGTTAACATCATACTTTCCAAAAAAGCCTGTGCGTTTGTAGGAGACTGGGATCCTGTCCTTCACATCAATATTCAACTCCTCCTCCGCTGCTCGCAGCTTCTCTTCAAACTTGTCAATATTTGCCACCTGCATCCTGTACATCAGGGCAAGCCTCTGGGGACATGAAATCAAGAGAACCATATTGCAGAGTGAGGATAAAGCAGAAACTAGGTCACCTATCTGCAGTGGATAGTTAGAATAAAGGCCTCTCTAAATTATGGGTTACCCTCTTGCCAGCAATACCAGTGGAGCGTGAGAAAGTGGCTATGGGACCAGAAGTCAGGACTAAAGGAGAAAACACTTCTTTTAAAGTTACAATGACTTTGCTGTGAATTTTTAAGGACAAAATCTGCTGAAATCCAGCAAAGAAGTTAGTCTCTGCAGACAAGGAGATGCAAGGACTTTGTACACAAGTCAGAGGATAGATTTAATCCTTGAAAAGTTCACATTTACTGATACCTTGAGCCTGCACTTGCTCTTGCACTTGCTCTGCACATGAAGATCTCAGAAATCCACAGGAATCGAGTTTCTTGTGCTTAATGTAGATTTCTTAGATACCATCTGCACCCCACATAGACAGTAATGGCTTTCAGCGATCAGAAGTTATCCAACTAAATAATAGGCCAATCACCAGAGAAATAATTTACTGTCTCGCCAGTTTCGGTTTCTCAGTGGTGACAAGCCCAGCAGCCTGTGTCCTAACAGGCACTCACACTTCTTTTGGTTTTAAAAAGAAACAAAAAGGCATGTATTATTAGTGCTTGTCAAACATCTGGAACCAGCTTCCACACTGGTTGCTTTGAATATTATGTATTTTCCTAAGCCAGCCAGTGGTAAAAAATTACTACCAATTCCTAGCTCCATGAATCATCTTAAATTGTGCTGATATTAGGGATAATTTTTTTAAAAATCTAACTTTTCCAAAATCTGCAATGGATTTTCTGACTTCCTCCCAACCAGTGGTGATGGGGGAGATTCAGACAATATTCTTTATAAAACAAACAAAAAAAAGAGACTGATTCATTTCTCAGTTGGTATAATTGACAAGAGTCACACAGAACTTCAAAGACAAGGAGGAGAAGGAAATCAGTAATGAACAAAACAGCAGCTGGGGCTTTAATGGAAATACATTTAAGAAACTCTTCCCAACAGCTTAATCTGGAATTATTCATTCTAATTGTACAAAGACACTCACAGGCCGTCCAAATACAACAGCTCCTGGGTGCAGATAAATTTGCACAATATCACTCTCTGGAACCACCTGAATGCTCTGGACCTCCCCCTTCGCCAGCATCTCATTCACAAAGTCATTCCAGGAAATGTTGACCCCGCTGATGGTCAGTGAATTTAGCAGGCTCATAATGACAGCTATCAGGAAGAGCGTCCGCAAACGCTCACGATACATCTGATCTTCCCGTTCCTTGCGTTTCTTTTCCTCTTTATAAAAAAGAAGAGATATGAGAGGAGAGACAGGGGAGTATATAATGATTAAGCTCTGTGATCCAGAGAATAGAAAATTACACAATAGACCAAAAATTGACCAGCTACATAGTTTGGTATGAGTCCTAAATTTGATTGGTCTAGGAAAGCTATACTCGGAAGCAGCATCGAGTTTGCTGCGAGGTCTTGTAAGGCCAGTTTTCCAGATGAGCTGAATGAAGTCCAAGGTCACATGTCTTGTCCAAGGTCACAAAGTGAGTCAGTGTTTTAGGTCACATTACAATCCAGGACCTTGCTGGCTCCCAGATCTTGTCAGACCGCAAGGCCTCCTCTTCTCCACATGTTAAACAGTATCAACTCAAAAGCCTGTTTATTAAAGTACATGCAGCCAGATCCAAAATTAACAGTTGCTAGGAAGGAGGCAAAGTTTGCATTCTATTAGCTAGCAAATATTTGCTTGTATCATGGAGTCTGTTTTAGCTGCTGCCACGTTCAGCAGCTCCCCAGTGCCCCAACAGCCTAAGCAGAGAGACTGTGTGCACTGGATACAAGGGAAGGTCAAGTTTTTCACTTCAACTGTCAATTCAGTAAGAAGAGGAAATGAAGTGGCACAAAGAGCCAAAAATTTACTTTTGGAAGCTACCCTCAGAAATCAAATTCTTCATCTCCATACTGGATAATCTCAAACACATTTTGGAAAACTTTGATCAGCGGCTTGTTTTTATTTAAATCTAATCCTAGTCCAGAAGGCTTTAGAGGGTCAAAATCCATTAACTAGTTAGTGAAAAGTCAATTCATCAAGAATCCCAGCCTACTCTAAACTGAGGAACCATTTCAGCTGCCTGGATGTAACCATTTCAGCGGCCTAATACATGTATAGATCAAACAAAACCACTGGAGCATCATTACTGGAATCAAACGAAAGGCTTTGACTACAGTAACCCCCTCCATATATTGCATTTTTCTATACTGTAACAAACCAGTGGCCCAACTAGTCTGGTTGCTGCTGGCTGATACTATGCTGGAAATTTTGAGAGAATGAGTAAAACCCACCACAATGTTCTTGGCCAGTTGTGCAATAATACAGCACAAATCACTTCCTGACCAGCTCTTGATCAACTGATGTCCTAAACCAAAAAAGGTTGACAACATTTACACTATACAGAATAATAAAATGATTATTAATATTACACAAGCATCTAATAGAGGCATCTAATCTGCACTGCATCTTACTAAACTATTAGTCTCAATAATATCCTGCAACAGTGAGTTACACAGTTTAATTATATGTGGTGTAAAAAATGCTTTTTTAATAGACTACTGGAAGTTCTGTAGGTACCATAGATGGATTTGTTTCAATGACATGCTCACTTTTCATCTTACAATGCCAAAAACACCTAGTCAAGTAAGTAACTTTATAATGCAATTAGAAGGCTTGAGAACCACAGGAGAATCAATGACTTGTGTGTCTTAGTATTTGCATCTAACCTGTTTTTTAGAATCCTGGCATTTTCCAGACTTCTTCAGAAGATTTAGAAGATTGCTGCCTTTAAAGGACTGTCAGGGCAGAATGTTTAATTTCAGTTGCTGACCATCATGTGATAAAAAAAGACAGTCCTCTCCCCATTTATATGGTCGAATCTGGATGTTCTTGATATACAATTTACCACCATTGGCACCATGACATACGTAAATACCATTCTACACATAGAAATAAATTAACTCTTCACCACTGGATTTTTAGAGTGTCTGCCTGCTGCAGCCCAGATTAGGTTTATTTGCAAATTCATAACAAAGACATCTACACTGGCATTTATCTCTAGCCACCAATTAGACCCTACACAACACAACAAAACCAAGGAAAAAAATATGACCCAGTCATCAGACCCCAGGAAGTCCTCTGTCCTTCAGATATGCAACATCATTTTTCACTTCTCCCTAGCTCTGTTCTATGTTTCCAACAAGAAAGGTCTGTGACTAAATAGAAACAATACAGCTTTTCAGATAAAGTCATAGTTTCAGAACACAGTGACAGCTCAGGATCTGTGTGCAGCTCATCCCCTTTTGTTCTTTCGTGCCATCTTCCCACCCAAGTTATCAGCTAGATCCAGCTACACTAAAATGAGTAAATTCATCACAATGCTATAATCTAACATCCAGCAACGTCATTAAAAGGAGAACAGCGTTAGCCAAGGATGATAGAAACCTTAAAGCTAGACGATATCCCGCTCCATTAAATGAGAACTATATAAACAGACAACAACTTTCCTTTCTACAAACAATGGAGGCAACTCTGGGAGAGGTGAACCCCCGCACAAAAGGAATCTAAGTGCAGCAAAGATGATTTTCAATGAGATCTCAGATGGAAAAGCAACACCCCAGGGAAATGCTGTTAAAGCACTTTTCCTTTCTAAGTTTCAGATGAAATCAAGACAGATGCATGAAATATTTTCCTTGATCAGAGTATGGGGCTTTCCTCATCTTTCTCTCTTCTCTTCTGAGAAGCGGCCATAATCTTGAGAACGTCACTGAAAAAAGATCATGTTGAAATCGGAACTTGCCATCAGACATGTTGCTATGATGAACATTTCTGGATTAATGCAAATTGGAAGCACCTTCACCATCAAAACTGCAGCTGACCACTTTCAGATGACAATGCCTTAGAAAACTGGAAGAAAGACATTTATTGCTACGAGAGAACTTCTACCAGTCCATATTCAGGGAAAGCAGAGACAGCTATGCAATTCAAACTTCCTGATTTCTGTACCTCTATCATCCTGCTACTTTGGTTTGTCAGAAAATGCAATCACTTTCGCCATGCAGTATTCATATTACAATGTAAACTGCCCACAATAACTATTCAATCAATAAGTAATGGTAGCTGGAAGAGACACTTGCAAACAACCACTGTGGGAACACTTCCAGCTCTTTAGTCTCAAAGCCTTCATGAAGAAATGATTTGCCATTAACCCCGAATCTGAACTCAGTGATTAAAAGCTTGCAAGGGCTGAGGTGACAGTCCAAAGAGTTCTTTTTAATAATTACTGCAGAGACAGTCTTTCTGCTAGAGACACGGAGGAGAATTCCACCTCCCAAAGTCAAATTATCCATTAATCACAGGAGAAGGGCCACGGAACACAGCAGGTTACTGTTTACAAATTTTAATAGCCACAATACTTCTTGTAGGATCTCTGGTCACAATCATTCTGTGTGGTCTTCCAGGCAGCAGAAATCCCAGGCTTAGAAAAAGAACATTCAGTAAAGACCATGTGGTATTTGTATTAGCATCCCACTGTACATTCTCTCTCTGTTCCTTGCACGTGGTTTGAGCAGTGGCCTAAGTTTGGCTGCCTGAACTGACAAGACCCTCACTCCTGACCTACAGACCTCAAAGGCTATAGATTACCACCATACATGGGTCTGAAAGTGTGCATGGCATTTAGTTGGCCAGATGCAGCCTGATGGTCCCACCAGCATGTTTGGAACCACAAAAAAAAAAAAAAAAAAAAAGTCATGCCTTTTGTACTGTCTCAATCTTTGTATTTAAGTGAAAATGTAGTTAAAAATTAGTCATTATAAAACAGAACTATAATGCCATTGTCAAACTGCAATTATATTGTGTGACAATAAAGTGGAGCCCTCTTTGTTTGTAGATTTAGCCTTCATCCAAAGTTCCAGAAAACGAACAATAGCACCACAGAAGGTGCAAGCCTAGATCGGCCTTTATTCACACAGACAAGAGTCCTGGCATCAACTGAGACGAAGAAGAAATTCTCAGATGCTAGTTCTTGTCTTATAGGCCTCTGTCACATTTCAGCAGATACCACAATACATACGGAAGAGCATGAGGCTTTTCACATGGGACATTTCTGACATCTTTAAAATAAATCCTTAAGCCAGGATACAGTACATTCCACCAGCTAGGGGACTTTCTAGCGGGAAATTCATGATACACAGAATCAAACTGCAAGGCTTGTCACAGACTGGGAACTTTTCCAGTCCCTTATACTTGGGGGGATGGGATGGGAGGGCAATTTAGTCACTTTTCAAAGCCGAGTCAAATTACACTTGTAAAAAAAGGGAATACAGTGACTGCCTATCCCCCTATAGGAAAGCTGCTGACAACACCAAGGGGCACTGTCAGGTCAGTTTAGACTCAAGATATAGGTGCTGTGAAACCAAGCTATTAGAAAGTAGAAAATCAGTAGAAAATCTCAGTGATTTTTTTTTAAATTTAAATTGAAACCATTTTGAAAGAATAACATCCTCCTGAGGTGTTTGCAACCCAAAACACTGCAGTATCCTAGGAAGATCAGAAAATTAAACCTATTAGAAATTGCGGCCTTGTCTACACACAACAGTTGTACCACTTTAGTTAAGATACTTTAGAAACCCACGTAGTTCTATCAGTGCAACTCCCTTGTGGGGACACACTTCAATCAGTTCAAGAGTGCCTGGTATCTGCTCAGCTTAACTAAATGCACCAAATTAGCTAGAGTTTTCTGAACAGATTTAGTGAAATTGGTACAACTTGTGTTTAGACAAGGCTTAACATAAAAGTGAAATTGACTAATTTATTTCCAATGTACAAGTTCAAAAAGACAAGAAGTACACAGCTGAAGTGGTGAAATGTAGATTTTAATATTTCCTTAGATTTCATTTTTGTTAGGTGATATTAGTAACAAAGGTAAGGACTCAAATATTTCCACTGATGATAATCAAAATTTGCCTACAGGTGAAGAAAGAAAAATGCTGTTTGATAACTTTAATTAGAGTTTGATTTAAGGACATTTACTTTGCATATTTTGACATGTGATGTTGACAATTTATCTTTTAACAGTTATAAAGCTTTAATTTTCTGAATCTCAATATCTACTGTTAAATAATTTTCTGGACCACACCACTATAATTTCCTGCAACTCTAAATTTTGACAGACGTTGATTCTTTTTAAGCTTTTTAGAAAAATTTTATCTATTATCAATTTAAATTTTTAAACATCTGCAAAACCTAGATATACATTACAAAAAACAAATTGATGTACAAAAGAGAAATAAAAACCTTTGAACAAAGCTTGGACATGTATGGATTAGACTCAGCAGCATGTGATTTATAAACCTATGACTGAGAATACTTTACAGTTATGGCTCCGGTATACAGTGCAATACCTAGCACTATTTAGCATTAACATGGATCTTGCATGTTCTCCTGCACATACTCACACACGGAATGACACTCCAATTTGGAATCGTCATTTCATTAAGTATCCTCTGTATCAAAACTTCATACATACCCTCATCCTCCTCTGGAGACTTCCCTTTGGATCCTTCATTCTTACTGCTATTCCACCGAGACCCTGAGGTACTAAAATAGTAAGTGCCACCTATAGACAAATAAATATGGAAAAGGATAGTAATTGAAGCACTTAGTTCTGGGACCCAGGAAGAGAAATTAGACATACAGTACAAGCTTTGAATATGTCAAGTGTTAAATTCTGCCCTCCCCTACTCATGTGTAACTCTCATTAACTTCAGTGGAAACTGGGTGCACACATCAGAGGGAGGAATGTGACCAAGACTGAGGAAACTCTGAATGTTATTTCTAAATTAAATGTTTGGGGGTTTTTCAGCAATCCAGTCAAAATACAGCTTTGTTTAGAAATTATTCTAAGATGGCAGACAGTCTTTTGGAGAGAATTCTCCACCAGTTTCTAGTTATTAAACTTTCCTATAGAGTAACAGAAAATTTGGAGTTTATCAATGCACTAGTTTCAGTATCCTTGTACTACTGGGTGTGAACATATACTAATGGAAATGTTGTCTGTGTTGCAACTGAAGAACACAAATCTGTCCATACATACACATATCATTTAAAAAAACACCGCTATCACTAGTAGTAAACACTCTGAGGGGGAGCTTCCCTTTATGTGCCAGGGAGCAGCAAAGAACTCAGAAATGAAAATAAATGATTTGAGGCTATTACTTGCACTCTCCATGGAAAGGCAGGCAAGCCTAGAAATGACACTACTTGACAGAAGTTACCCCTCACTGGAGAGTTCACTTGCAGTTGTGCAGAGTGTGTGGATGTCCCTCCCAGCCATCACTTTAAAGAGGCATCCATGTGTTTTCAACCACAACACAGACATAAAGGGTTAACACGTTGCAGCACAGCGCGCAGGCTCATGTTCACCAGCTCCAGAACAATGGCCCTGTGTAAGTCATGATTTCACAGACTGTATAAAAATCAGGAAATTAGCCCAACAACATGATTTTTCTAATCGTGGGGAGGCAGAAGCATCCCTGCTGCTGGAAACACCATGGTATTGGGCTAAGATGACTGCTCGGGCCAGGGAGGATCTCTCACCACATGGCATCAGCTGGTCAGCCTGGCAGAGGGCAGGGATTGGGGCCTGGCTTGCTTCACACACAGCTCCAGTCCAGGCCACTGCTGCTGCTTCCTTTCCAGCCAGCCAGCCGGAAGGGGGGCGGCAATGGCAACACATGGTGATTAGGAGCCCCCGGCAATGCCAAGGAGACACTACAGCGCCAGCTGGTGAGAAGCTGAGACCAGGATCTGCTGTTTGGGAACATGTATGTGAGGGGGCCTTAGCCCGACAGGGAGAATCAGGGTAGGGCGATGAGACAGACCCCACCACACACATACCTCCACGTGCTCCAAGGGTGGCAGATCCTGGCCCCACCCCAATTCCTAGGGATAGGACTGACCCACCACCCCTCTACAATATCTGTTGTCAAAGCTGCATCAAGATTTCCTATTAACATTCACCAATGAGGCACAGAAGCAAATCCATTTTTAAAAAAATGCAAGCTCTGAACTGTAAGCCCAAATGCAAAACATTTTCAAGTTAAATGGTTTCAGAGCTCAGATAGGTAACTCAATCCACTGAGCCCGACTGTGAAGATGCCACAGCTTATCACTAGCCAAAAAAAAATACTACAAGTAATTACATTTCTTAGTAGACCCCAAATTAATGTCATTTCAAAGACAATGTCCTGGCCAACGCAGACATCCCCCTCAAAAATACTTTAGTAGGGAGCTCACCTAAGAGTTTCCAGAGTCTCACTGGATCCCGAATTACATGTTGCTTCACTAAGAGTCCACTGAGCCCTTCAAATGTGGGGGAAAGTGTTCGGGACAGAAGGGTCTGAAGAGAAAAAAAGATGACAACTGTAACAGGAAAAACTGCACAGTGCAGCAGGCAATCAAAGTAGATTTCCTCAGTAGGAAGGAAGGATATTTTTGTGATTTGGTCACAGGATGAGTATCATTCCTGTGTATCATTCCTGGCTCTGCTGCAGACTTGCTATGTGATTATGAGCAAGTAGTTTATAGCCTGGTTTTAGGAGAGCTAACATGCACACAGAGCATGTGCCTAAAATGTTTGGAAGTCACACTCTTCTTCTTGTGCCTAGGTTTATCCTTCAAGTGTACACTGGGGCTAACATGTCAGAGATATGGAGAAGCTACATTCATTAACATTGGTGAAGTGCTTGAATTTTCTCAGATGAGAAACGCTAGAGGAGGGCAAAGTCGTAACCTAACAGATTCCACAGTAAGGAGACTATACACCTACTCCTCACACCAGCTAATAAGTACTGCCTGTAGTCTTGATTAACCCTAAGGGTGATGTTCCATGGACGCAAGAATTGGCTTGAATTGTAGATCAAATTTCACAGTTACATTAGTAATTGGTTGACATGGCCTACCGTGACATACAGCACTCTCACTGCAATGAAGATACTGTTAAATAACGTTAAATGACTAATTTAAACTGATAGAAGCAAAGATTCCAACAATACACCTGCTACTCCAGCCAAGTTTAAACTAGAAGCTTCTGCCAGCATAGCTATGACAGGTTTCAGAGCAGCAGCCATGTTAGTCTGTATTCGCAAAAAGAAAAGGAGGACTTGTGGCACCTTAGAGACTAACACATTTATTTGAGCATAATCTCCCCACTGTATTTTCCACTGAATGCATCCGATGAAGTGAGCTGTAGCTCACGAAAGCTTATGCTCAAATAAATTGGTTAGTCTCTAAGGTGCCACAAGTCCTCCTTTTCTTTCAGCATAGCTATGTTGATCAGATGTGTGAAGAAGTGTGATCCCTAATTGACAGATCTGTGTTGGCTGAAGCCCCTGTGTAGACACTGTTATACCAGCAAAACTGTGCTTTTACTGGGATAGCTTGTCTCTCTTGTGGGGGTGGTTTTACTATCCCAGTACAAAGCACAGCTTTACTGTACAGCTGTGTCCATACTAGAAGTGTGTATACCGCTATTCCTATACCAGTAAAGCACTCCTACTGTGGAAATAGCCTCAGTTTTTCACGTGTTCACTGGATTGGAGTATTGCAGGGGGTGAAGCCTCACCTGTACGAAAGTCACAGAAGCTTACCATGAAAACATTGCAGAATTTCAGCAGAGAAGAGCAAATAAGTTAGAGAACATTTAAGTCAGAATTTCCTTGTTTGTGTGATTTTACATCTTATTTTAACAAACTTGATTTTTAAATTTTCTTTAAGGGCTAGTCTATATAGTTAAACCAGTTCAAACCTGTATCAGTTCAGAAGCAGATATAGCTTACATGAATGTAACCCCCCATGCATGAATGTAGTTTCTGCAAAACAAACTACATTGATACAAATACTCCTCTATGGATATAAATGTGCCCACACTTGGGGTTTCACCAATTTAAACTATACCCCTTTGGAAACAGATATAATTAAAGAAGGACAAAAACTGTCCAAATAATAGCCCTAAAGATGTTAAAAAGTTAAAGATGAGAAAACAATTTAAAAAAAACAAGCCACATCCACTGACGTTACATCCCTTCTGAGGATGTGTATGGAACTCATGTGCCTCCTTTATTTACATAATTGCTCCTGTGAAGACAAACATAAAGCTAACCTATCCTTAAGATTTTGGTTAGCATCTTTGTTGTAAACTGATGTGCTATTCTGCTGTTTAGGATTTTGACCCTATAACACCCACTAAAAAAGGGTAACTAAAACATTAAACAACATTTTGCATACAGCCCAAAGCCTACACATAATATGTAGTTTGCAGGACCTCATGACGTTTGACCCTCTCCTGCAGCACAGACAATATATACAGCAAATATTAGGAAAATGCAACCTAGACGGAGCTACTTTAAGGTGGGTGCAAAACTGGTTGGAAAATTGTTCCCAGAGAGTAGTTATCAGTGATTCACAGTCACGCTGGAAGGGCATAACAAGTGGGGTGCCGCAGGGACCAGTTCTGAGTCCAATTCTATTAAATATCTTCATCAATGATATGTGGGGGAGGGATAGCTCAGTGGTTTGAGCATTGGCCTGCTAACCCCAGGGTTGTGAGTTCAATCCTTGAGGGGGCCATTTGGGATCTGGGACAAAAATTGGAGATTGGTCCTGCTTTGAGCAGGGGGTTGGACTAGATGACCTCCTGAGGTCCCTTCCAATCCTGGTATTCTTTGATTCTATGAATGATTTAGATAATGGCATAGAGAGTACACTTATAAAGGACGATACCAACCTGGGAGGAGTTGGAAGTGCTTTGGAGGTGGAGGATAGGATTAAAATTCAAAATGATCTGGAGAAATGGTCTGAAGTAAACAGGATGAAATTCAATAAGGACAAATGCAAAGTACGCCATTTAGGAAGGAACAATCAGTTGCACACATACAAAACGGGAAATGACTGCGTAGGAAGGAGTACTGCGGAAAGGGATCTGGGGGTCATAGTGGACAATAAGCTCAATATGAGTCAACAGTGTAACACTGTGGCAAAAAAAGTGAACATCATTCTGGGATGCATTAGCAGGAGTGTTGTAAACAAGACACGAGAAGTAATTCTTCTGCTCTACTCCGTGCTGATTAGGCCTCAATTGGAGCATTGCGTCCAGTTCTGGGTGCCACATTTCCAGAAAGATGTGGACAAATTGGAGAAAGTCCAGAGAAGAGCAACAAAAATGATTAAAGTGAATGAAGTGAGCTGTAGCTCATGAAAGCTTATGCTCAAATAAATTGGTTAGTCTCTAAGGTGCCACAAGTACTCCTTTTCTTTTTGCGAATACAGACTAACACGGCTGTTACTCTGAAAAATGATTAAAGGTCTAGAGGGAAGATTGAAAAAAAAATGGGTTTATTTAATCTCGAAAAGAGAAGACTGGGAGGGGACATGATAACAGTTTTTAAGTATATCATAGAATCATAGAATATCAGGGTTGGAAGGGACCTCAGGAGGTCATCTAGTCCAACCCCCTGCTCAAAAGCAGGACCCATCCCCAATTAAATCATCCCAGCCACGGCTTTGTCAAGCCTGACCTTAAAAACTTCGAAGGAAGGAGATTCCACCACCTCCCTAGGCAACGCATTCCAGTGTTTCACCACCCTCCTAGTGAAAAAGTTTTTCCTAATATCCAACCTAAACCTCCCCCACTGCAACTTGAGACCATTACTCCTTGTCCTGTCCTCTTCCACCACTGAGAATAGTCTAGAACCATCCTCTCTGAAACTACCTCTCAGGTAGTTGAAAGCAGCTATCAAATCCCCCCTCATTCTTCTCTTCTGCAGATTAAACAATCCCAGTTCCCTCAGCCTCTCCTCATAAGTCATGTGTTCCAGTCCCCTAATCATTTTTGTTGCCCTCCGCTGGACTCTCTCCAATTTATCCACATCCTTCTTGAAGTGTGGGGCCCAAAACTGGACACAGTACTCCAGATGAGGCCTCACCAATGTCGAATAGAGGGGGACGATCACGTTCCTCGATCTGCTCGCTATGCCCCTACTTATACATCCCAAAATGCCATTGGCCTTCTTGGCAACAAGGGCACACTGCTGACTCATATTCAGCTTCTCGTCCACTGTCATCCCTAGGTCCTTTTCCGCAGAACTGCTGCCTAGCCATACGGTCCCTAGTCTGTAGCTGTGCATTGGGTTCTTCCGTCCTAAGTGCAGGACCCTGCACTTATCCTTATTGAACCTCATCAGATTTCTTTTGGCCCAATCCTCCAATTTGTCTAGGTCCCTCTGTATCCTATCCCTGCCCTCCAGCGTATCTACCACTCCTCCCAGTTTAGTATCATCCGCAAATTTGCTGAGAGTGCAATCCACACCATCCTCCAGATCACTTATGAAGATATTGAACAAAACCGGCCCCAGGACCGACCCCTGAGGCACTCCACTTGACACCGGCTGCCAACTAGACATGGAGCCATTGATCACTACCCGTTGAGCCCAACAATCTAGCCAACTTTCTACCCACCTTATAGTGCATTCATCCAACCCATACTTCTTTAACTTGCTGACAAGAATACTGTGGGAGACCGTGTCAAAAGCTTTGCTAAAGTCAAGAAACAATACATCCACTGCTTTCCCTTCATCCACAGAACCAGTAATCTCATCATAAAAGGCGATTAGATTAGTCAGGCATGACCTTCCCTTGGTGATCCATGCTGACTGTTCCTGATCACTTTCCTCTCATGTAAGTGCTTCAGGATTGATTCTTTGAGGACCTGCTCCATGATTTTTCCGGGGACTGAAGTGAGGGTCACTGGCCTGTAGTTCCCAGGATCCTCCTTCTTCCTTTTTTTTTTTTTTTTTTTTTAATATAAAAGGTTGTTACAAGGAGGAGGGGAAAAATTATTCTCCTTAACCTCTGAGGAAAGGACAAGAAGCAATGGGCTTAAATTGCAGCAAGGGAGGTTTAGGTTGGACATTAGGAAAAACTTCCTGTCAGGATGGTTAAGCGCTGGAATAAATTGCCTAGGGCAGTTGTGGAATCTCCATCATTGGGGATTTTTAAGAGCATGTTAGACAAACAAGTGTCAGGAATCGTCTAGATAATACTTAGACCTGCCACGAGTGCAAGGAACTGGACCTGATGACCTCTTGAGGTCTCTTCCAGTCCTATGATTCTATGAAATCCTATTACAAGGTTGGTGCACAAACAAGGACATAACGAGTAGCACAGCTATGCTGGGAAAGAAAAACAAAAGTGAGGAAAGGAATCAATGTTTGCCAAACGGAAATGGTTCAGACTTCAGAAAAAAAAAATAAAATAAAAAAGCTCTCTCTCTTAGAAACTTGAATGGTACTAACAATGAAGACCAAGCTATAGGTAGGACCCTACCAAATTCATGGTCCATTTTGGTCAATTTCACAGTCAAAGGATTTTAAATATCGCAAGTTTTATGATTTCAGCTATTTAAATCTGAAATGTCAGTGTTGTAATTATAGGGATCCTGACCCAAAAAGGAGTTGCGGGTGGGTCGCAAGGTTATTGTAGGGGGGTTGCGGTACTGCTACCTTACTCTTGCGCTGCTGCTGGCGGCAGCGCTGCCTTCAGAGCTGGGCTGCTGGAGAGCAGCGGCTGCTGGGCAGGAGCCCAGCTCTAAAGGCAAAGCCGCCACCAGCAGCAGCCCAGAAGTAAGGATGGCCTGGTATGGTACAACCTTACTTCTGAGCTGCCGCTGGCGGCGGCTTTGCCTTCAGAGCTGGGCACCAGGCCACCAGCTGCCTCTCTCCAGCTGCCCAGCTCTGAAGGCAGCGCAGAAGGAGGGGTGTCAATACCGCGACCCTCCCTAACATAACGTTCCGACCCCTCGCAAACTCCCTTTTGGGTCAGGACTCCTAATTTGAGAAATGCTGGTCTCCCTCATGAAATCTGTAAAAGCACACACACAAGACCAGATTCCACGGTCCGTGATGCATTTTTCATGGCTGTGAATTTGGCAGGGCTCCAGTTACAGGTAATACCAGAAAGGATCTCTCTCATGCTAGCAGGGCTTCTCCAACATTAAACTCTTCTGTTTCATAGGAGTGCAGGCAGGTGATTCCTGGAAAGTGCACAGACGTTAGGAGCCCTGGGGATAGCTCCCATCCCACAGCGGCCTCCCATGGCAGCGTCCTTAGTAATTATTCGGAACCCAGGAGCGGTCAGACGCTCTGACGCAGGTGGCGCCCGCTGTGCCCGGCGCTGCACATACTCGCTGTGCCAGACAGCCTCAAGGCGCTTCCACGGGCAGCAGAAAGGAGGGACTCCCACCCGCACTGCGCAGGAAGCCCCCACCCCGGAACAACAATGGCCCAGGTCGCATCAGTCACGCTCCGGTCTCCCCCCGGTACAGGGCACGGCGGGAGGGGGGTCCCCGGTCTCCCAGCAGGCCCCTGCCAGAGCCAGGACCAGACCCCCGGGCTCCAGCGCCGGGCGATCCAGCCGGCCTCAGGCCCGGCCCGCCCCCGGCAGCGCCGCCATGGCGCCCGCTGGCAGGGCACAGCCAGCCCGTCCCCTGCTCGGCCCGCCGCGGCCACTCACCGGGAGCACTCCGCCGCCCCGAGGCCGGCCCCAGCTCCGGGCGGGCCCCGCCAGGCCGAGTCGCCGCCAGCGGGGGCCCCTGAGCAGCAGCTGCAGCAGCGCCATGTCCCGCGGCGACCGCCCCCCAAGGGCGCGAGACCGCCGGGCAGCGCGGAAGGGCCTCGCCGAGCCGGGCAGCGCGGCTCACGGCAGCCGGGCCCTGAGAGAAGCCGGAAGTGCCGGCAGGAGGCGGAGTCAGCCATCTTGAAAGCTGGCCGATTCGGCGGTCGCTGCCAGCCTTCAAGATGGCCGCCTCCCAGCCCTCCCCAACGCCCCGCCCTCATTCGCCGCCAAGGATCCCCCCCCGCCTGCCTGTCCGTGAGCTGCCCCTGCCGCCTCCCCGGTCCGGGGCCCCGCAGCGCCGGGCAGCTCAGGCCTTGACCCCCCCCCCCGCCCGGGGCCCCGCAGCGCCGGGCAGCTCAGGCCTTGACCCCCCCCCTCCGCCCGGGGCCCCGCAGCGCCGGGCAGCTCAGGCCTTGACCCCCCCCCGCCCGGGGCCCCGCAGCGCCGGGCAGCTCAGGCCTTGACCCCACCCCCACCCCCACCCCGCCCGGGGCCCCGCAGCGCCGGGCAGCTCAGGCCTTGACCCCACCCCCACCCCCACCCCGCCCGGGGCCCCGCAGCGCCGGGCAGCTCAGGCCTTGACCCCCCCCCCCTCCCCGCCCGGGGCCCCGCAGCGCCGGGCAGCTCAGGCCTTGACCCCACCCCCACCCCCACCCCGCCCGGGGCCCCGCAGCGCCGGGCAGCTCAGGCCTTGACCCCACCCCCACCCCCACCCCGCCCGGGGCCCCGCAGCGCCGGGCAGCTCAGGCCTTGACCCCACCCCCACCCCCACCCCGCCCGGGGTCCCGCAGCGCCGGGCAGCTCAGGCCTTGACCCCCCCCTCCCCCCCCCCGGGGCCCCGCAGCGCCGGGCAGCTCAGGCCTTGACCCCCCCCCCCCCCGCCCGGGGCCCCGCAGCGCCGGGCAGCTCAGGCCTTGACCCCCCCCCCCGCCCGGGGCCCCGCAGCGCCGGGCAGCTCATGCCTTGACCCCCCCCCTCCCCGGCCGGGGCCCCGCAGCGCCGGGCAGCTCAGGCCTTGGCCCCCCCCCCCCCGGCCGGGGCCCCGCAGCGCCGGGCAGCTCAGGCCTTGGCCCCCCCCCCCCCCGGCCGGGGCCCCGCAGCGCCGGGCAGCTCAGGCCTTGGACCCCCCCCCCCCCCGCCCGGGGCCCCGCAGCGCCGGGCAGCTCAGGCCTTGGACCCCCCCCCCCCCGCCCGGGGCCCCGCAGCGCCGGGCAGCTCAGGCCTTGACCCCCCCCCCTCCCCGCCCGGGGCCCCGCAGCGCCGGGCAGCTCAGGCCTTGACCCCCCCCCCCTCCCCGCCCGGGGCCCCGCAGCGCCGGGCAGCTCAGGCCTTGACCCCCCCCCCCTCCCCGCCCGGGGCCCCGCAGCGCCGGGCAGCTCAGGCCTTGACCCCCCCCCCCCCCGCCCGGGGGGGTGCAGCGCCGGGCAGCTCAGGCCTTGACCCCCCCCCCTCCCCGCCCGGGGCCCCGCAGCGCCGGGCAGCTCAGGCCTTGACCCCCCCCCCCCTCCCCGCCCGGGGCCCCGCAGCGCCGGGCAGCTCAGGCCTTGACCCCCCCCCCTCCCCGCCCGGGGCCCCGCAGCGCCGGGCAGCTCAGGCCTTGACCCCCCCCCCTCCCCGCCCGGGGCCCCGCAGCGCCGGGCAGCTCAGGCCTTGACCCCCCCCCGCCCGGGGGGGTGCAGCGCCGGGCAGCTCGCGTTCTTTCCAAGTATCCCACCCTCCTAAAACGGATTTCCCTGGGTTGGATTTGGCCATAAGAACAGCCATACCAGGTCAGACCGAAGGTCAATCCAGCCCAGTGTCCTGTCTGCTGACAGTGGCCAAAGCCAGGTGCCCCAGGGGAATGAACAGACCAGGTCATCACGGAGTGATCCATCCCTTATCATCCACTCCCAACGTCTATACCAGCATAGGTCGCCTGTAGAGCTGCACCAGCAGACCTCTAGGGAAGATGCAGTTTATATGGCAAGGGAGAGCTTTTGCTATTCTAGCTTAAACCAGTTCCCTGAAAGGAATAAGCTATTCTGGCAAAAAGGATTTATTGCTGTCTAACTACTTCTAGGCTAGGGCTCTTTTGCCAGCATAGCTAGTCAGTTGGGGGTGATTTTTCCTTCCTTGTCAGTCAGTCAAACTCAATCTGTTGTTGTCTCCCTTCTGGATCCTTCCCTTCTGTACTTAAATTTGCTGTTTTCCTTTATCCTAAAGCAATCTTCATTCAACCCCATATTCTCCTCCCCTTTGTTGCTAAGCACTTTGTGTAGGCTGTCCCTTCTCATGGGGTGGACTTCTCTTACGCCCTTCTCTGTCTGTTTTCACTTTCTCTGCTCCACTAAAATGAATTGCCTCTTTTCCAAGTCAGAGGCTATGTCTACACTACAACCTTTGGTCAAACCAAGTTATGGTAGGATACAGCTACTGAAGTTTGTGTATTACATGGGTGCATACATTTTTGGCTGCTTGTATTGGTGATGCACCCTGGGTAAGTATACCTGTGTGCCATGCTCTGCTTTTTGGTGCAATGCCTATTGGGACTTTTTTGCAGTGTTTTGTGGGATAGCAATGATTCACCCAGGGATGGCTGAGAGCTAGGGGTTAAGTTCCCAGCATGCAACTTTCTCCATCCGCTAATACTTTCTACAGACCATCATTTTAGTGCTTTTTAAATTTATTATTTTTTTAAATCACACCATCCTGTGCAGTGCTTTTCTGTCTCTGCCATCTCTAACCAAAGCACAGAACCTGCATAGTTCAGCACTATTCTTATGGCCATTGTAAATACAGGACGCACAAGTCTTCTGTATTTGCAGACCTTCATAGGTGCTGGAACTAGGGATGCGGAGAGTGGCTTCCATTATATACAGGGTTTACAGTTTGGTTCAATGGCTCTCAGCACCCCCACTATACAAATTGTTCCAGCACCCTGCAGACCTTCAGGGAGCACTGCAACCACTGGGATCACAATGAGGAAGATGAGGATATATTTGAGGAGAGATTGCTGATGGACATAGCAAAAAAATAATAATCCCAGATTGTTTGTGGCATTCATGGAGCAGCTGCACACTGTGGAGTATTTCTTCTGGGCCTAAGAAACAAGCACTGATTGGTGGGATTGCACATAATGCATATTTGGGACAATGAGCAGTGGCTGCAGAACTTTTGGATGCAAAAGGCCACATTCCTGGATCTGTGCCATCCTCACCCCAGCCCTCCAGTGCAGGGACAGAACGAGAGCTCATTGGCCGTGGAGAAGTGAGTGGTGATGTGTTCTAGAAGCTTAAAGCACTGGATTGCAACTGGTTAGTGGGAAATCATTTTGAAGTTAGAAAATCCATAGTGGGGGCCATTGTCATCCAAGTGTGTAAGGCCATTGAATGCTGTTCAAGACTGTGACTCCCAGCAATATGCAAGAAATGGTGGATGGATTTGCAAAAATGGGGTTCCGAACTGTGGTGGGGGAATAGACAGAATGCACATCCCTATCTTGGTGCCAGCCCACGTTGCTACAGAATACGTCGACAGAAAGGCCTATTTTTCTATAGTTATGCAAATGCTATTAGATCCCTGGGGACGCTTCACTGATATCAATTAAGGTTGGTCCAGGAAGGTGCATGATGCTTGCATCTTTAAGATCACAGAATTGTTCAGAAAGCTGCAAGCAGGGACATTCTTTCCTTGGTGGCTGATTAACATTGATGATGTGGAAATGCTAACAGTGATGTTTGACCCTTTGATCGCCTGACGCATGAAGCCGGACGCTGCCCACCTTGACAGCACCAAGGAAAGATTCTGCTACTGGCTTAGTATGTGCAGAATGACTGTTGAATGAGGTTTGGTAGATCGTAGGGTCACTGGGATTGTTTACGCACTCCATTAGATCTCAGGGAGAAAAACATCCCAGTGGTTATAGCTGCATGTTGTGTACTGCATAATATATGTGAGGCAAAAAGGGAAACGCTACCACCGGGTGGAGGGGCAAGGTTGACCAACTTTCTGCTAAATTTGAACATCCAAACACCAGGGCTATTAGAGGAGCCCAACCTGGAGCTGTGTGTTTGAGGGAGGCTTTAAAAGTTCATTTTCAGTCAGCCACAGTAGCATTCTCTCTTGCTGTCTTGAGATAGTGTCTGTCTTGCATAGTTTAAACCAGGTCCTGGTGGTATTGCTTTGCTACTGTGGTGCTTGGTGTGTGTTTATGAGAGCTGTTTCATTTCTTGGCTGCTTCTGTGCGTTCTGATAAAGATACTTTGTGTCTCCAAAAATACAACTTTTTTTTTTTTAGGGCAAAAATTCGGTGCACAAAATCAAAATGAAAACAAACACATACAATCTTGCACACTTTTTAAAAATAACTTATTGGGCTGAAACTTTTAAAACTCCAATTGAAAAGGAAGCAAACATTTCTGTTCATTTGAATAAACAGAAAGGTAGTTCAGTGCAGGTCACTGTGGCTACCCATACACCAATGTGGTTTTCACAGGTCAGTAGTCTGTGAAACTCTGGTTTCCCTTGTTATCCTGTGGCGTGGAGTAGTAGGGGTAAAAAAGATGCAGTCCATGATGCCATGTGGTATGTTGTGAGAGTAGTCAAGGCCGGATTAACTCTCCTGTGGACCTGGGGCTATTAGATTCTGTGGGGCCCTTGTGTACAAGTCTTTTTGCTGGGAGGGAGTTTGGTGCAGGAGGGGGATTCTGATCTGGGGCAGGGGATTGGGGTGCAGGAGGGAGTGTGAGGCTCTGGCCAGGAGGCGCTTACCATAGGCAGCTGGCGGCACAGCAGGGCTCAGGCAGACTGCCTGCATGCTGTGGCCCCATGCCGCTCCCGGAAGCAGCTGGCTGCTCGCACGTCTCTGCGGCCCCTGGTGGGAGGGGGACATCATGTCTCCGTGCACTGCCCGCGCCCGCAAGCACCACCTCTGCAGCTCCAATTGTCCTGTTCCCGGCTAATGGGAGCTGTGAGGAAGGTGCTGGGGGCAGGGGCAGTGCATGGAGGCCCCCCCCCCCCGCCAGGGGCCACAGAGACGTGCCAGCAGCCAGTCGCTTCTGGGAGCCATGTGAGGCCAGGGCAGGCAGACAGCCTGAGCACCCCTTTTAGTGACCTGGAGATGGCTGCCTGTGATTTATTTTTGCGGGCCACCTCCTTGAGCCAGGCCCCCAGGCTGCAGCCCCTAAAGCCCCTGCCTTAATCGGGCCCTGGGTGTAGGGAGCAGCAACCATGATTCTCCAAGGGATGCAAAAGCTGGTGAGTCTAGGATTTTTGGACCTGTAGGTCAGCCAGAGTCTGTAGCATTTGGATTTGCTGCCTGAGGAGAAGCCCCATTATGTCCTGGTGCATTTCCTGCTCCTTGTCCTCCTGGGATTCCTGGGCCTTTTGCCTGTGCTTTGTCTTTCTCTCTGCTTTTGGTCATATTGGGCCTCCAAGCTCTTGTTTGTAGGCCGCTACAGCACTGGCTTGCAGAATCTCGCAGAACATGCCCTCTCTATAGTGCTCTTCCTTCTCGTCTTCAGGGTCAGGCATCCTTGGGGTCAGGCACCACACCAAAAGCTGCTGATTAAAAACAGACAAATGCTCCATTAGATTTACAGGAAAGATAAGCTTCCAAATTCCCTTCCCTTAAGTCCCAAACATACTTCTGAGAAATGCTTATTGGCGGTTCAGCTTCGGAGCACCTCAGTACAGCACCACTGTCCAGCTCCAACCGTGATGAGTATGGCCTGGCAAGGACTGGCTGGGAGGGATTTTCTGTTGCATGAAGTTATAGAATTCTGGCCCTTATTCCATGAATATAGGACAATGGCACTGAAAATTGGGACTATTTTCTATAGGCAGTGGTAATTTTAGCTGATTTATCTCACTTCTGAGGATTACAAAGGCGCAGAGAATCCAGATGATATTGGTGTCCCAAAGCCACCTAGGCCCGTAAGCTATTAGTCTGTTTATGGCAATGGTGCCAGCTGAACTGTCATGGGAAAGTGTCTTACTGCACAGGGAGAAATAAGGCTACCCTTCCTAGACACATTCAGGAGAGGATTGCACAGTACCTCCATGAAAGTAATCAAGATCTCTCAGGATAAAAAGGGACATTCCTTGTCACATAAACAAACTGCTTAGTCTTCTCCCCCCCCCAGCCCCCTCCTGCCTAGCCCAACAAGGGAATGAAAAACAGATGCTGACTCTACCTCTGGTTATCCTACGTCAGTGGTTCCCAAACTGGGGTTCGCAAACCCCTGAGGGTTCTCCAGAAAAATTTCACTCCTGGCAGCCAGAGGACCCCGGGCATTGGAGGCAGCAGGTGGGACCCGCTTGCAGGGCAGACGGCCGGAGCCCCAGGAGGAGCAGGGTAAAGACGCAAGAATCAGCTAGTGTTTCCTCAAGTCCACACTGTGGAAAATCTAAGTCTAATGATCATGATGGTCCTGGAAAATCACTTACAAAGAAAAGAAAATATGACTATGATTATATAAAATATGGCTTTACATGCATTGGTGATCAAGAACGTCCAAAACCACTGTGTGTGATTTGTGGTGATGTTCTAGCAAACAGCAGCCTCAAACCTTCTCTACTTTGGCGCCATTTAGAAACTAGGAATCCTGCACAACTTGACAAGCCTGTTGATTTTTTCAAGCGAAAATTAGCTGAGAGGAAAAGTGACATTACCAGTTTTATATCCAAAGCAAGTACTGATAATGAAAATGCACTTGAAGCGTCATACTGCGTGAACTACCGTGAAGCAAAAGCATCAGAAGCCCATACCATAGCACAGAGTTTGATGGTCCGTGTATAAAAGATGTAGTTCATTGCATGCTTGGAGAAAAGGCTGCGAAAAGGATTGACATGGTACCTTTGTCAATAATACGTTGTCACAAAGAATTAATAACATGTCAAATAATGTAGAGACCACAATTGTACATAGAGTGAAAAATAGTCCATATCACGCTATACAGTTGGATGAATCAACTGATGTAGCTAATCTAGCTATTTTGCTACTGTTTGTACATTATGTGAATGAAGACTTGTTGTTTTACAAACCATTGAAGAACGTATAACTGGAGAAGATATCTTCAGTCTGACTAATGCATATTTTCAAGAAAAGGAAATAGATTGGTCTCGTTGCTTAGGCATTTGCACTGATGGGGCCACATCAATGGTGGGGAATTATACTGGATTTGCAGCTTGAACAAAAAAGGTTGCATCAAAAGTCTCTTGGACCCATTGCAGCATCCATAGACAAGCCCTCGCAACAAAACGCATGCCTGCGGGACTGAAGGAAGTGCTGGACAATGCAGTGAAAATGGTAAATTTCATAAAATCATGGCCAACAAATTCCAGAATATTTCATGAACTTTGTGAAGAAATGGGTAGTATACACAATTGTCTGTTGACCCATACTGAAGTTAGATGGCTCTCATGGGGCAAAATCCTTGTGTGCTTGTTTGAGCTTAGAACAGAAATCCTAGTTTGTTTGTTTTTGTTTTTTTTTCCAACAGCCACCCTTTTCACCTTGCCAGCTGTATGGAAAATAACGTCTGGCTCCAGAGCATAGCTTATTTAACAGATATTTTCTCAAGAATTAATGACCTAAATTTATATCTTCAAGGCCTCAATATAACAGTTTTCAATGTGCAAGAGCGAGTTGAATCCATGATAAAGAAGTAGCAGTTCTGGGAAAGTTGTTTGGAAAATAATCAAACTGAGTGTTTCACTAATCTTCATGACTTCCTGGCAGAACACAAACTTCAGCTGGACCAGTGCACTAAAACCAATACCATTGCACACCTAAAAGGACTTTGCACAACTTTCAGAGAAGACTTTCCAGCTATGTCAGGCGACAGTGACTGGAGTCGCAACCGTTTTGATGATATCACTTTCTCAACACAGATATTGAACACTGAGGAAAAAGAGAAATTGATTGAGATCTCCTGTGATTACGAACTGAAAAGGAGTTTCAGAAATCTGTCATTGATCAACTTTTGGCTGAGTTTAAGAAACAAATATCCCCTTCTGGCAGAAAAAGCTGCTACAGTTTTGTTACCATTTTCAACAACATACTTATGCGAGAAAGCGTTTTCCTCGTATGCACATCTGAAAACCAAATACAGAAATAGACTGGACGCTGAACCAGACCTGAGACTTTTTATCTTTCTCCAGTGGTTCCGGACTTCCAAGAGCTATGCAGAGCAAAGATGCGCATCCATCACACTGAGGAAATTTAAACTTAAATCCCTGGAAATATTCATTTTTAGGAGGGGATTCACGAGATTTCACAATTTAGTGAAAGGGGTTTGTGGGCTGTTAAAGTTTGGGAACCACTGTCCTATGTCTACCCAAGTACAAGACACTGAATCAATGTGGATCATGTAATTGGACTGCCATAGGACTGTTCAGGAATTTGTTTCGCATTTACTTCCTAACTTTTTAGTTTCTCAAGTAAGTCAGTGAAATGAATGAAAAGTCGATACTTTTGTCTTGCACACATGGTGGTGGGCTGGGCGACATCTTTAAATGGGGGTGGGGGAAGAAAAAGCAAATAAAACATTGTAAAGAAAATGCATGCATGCACACGCTTACCTGAGCTACCTTCCTCTTCATCGTCAGGCTCATCTGCGCTAAATTCCTATGGAATTTCAAACAGGTCCTGGCTTGCGGCATGGGTGAAATCTCTCACCATGTCCGTCCACTGTCCCCCGCCCGCCGCTGCCCACCCTCACTGTTCATGGGAGCAGTCTCCTGCTGGTCCACTGAAGAATCCAGCGAGGTCTGCCCATCACTGGTAGGATCTTGCCCAAGAATGGTATGCAATTCATTGTAAAAGCGTGAGGTCTGTGGGGCAGCACCAGATTTCTTGTTACCCTCCCTGGCCTTGTGGTGTTCCTGGTGAAGTGTCTTTGCTTCCATGCAGGACTGTTGCTGATCCCTGTCATACTCCTTTGCCTGCATCCCCCATCCAATCTGCTCGTAGATGTCCACATTTCTATGGCTGGTCCATCGCTGTGGTTGCACAGCCTCTCCTCCCCGTAGGCACAGGTGATTCAATACTGCCTGCCTGCCCCAGTGTGGGCGTGGATTCATGGTCAATTGGATGCAGACAACAAAGGTGAGCTGCTAGGTGTGCTCATGAAGCCTGGCAACCAGGAAAGGGCATTTCAAAAACACTCAAGATTTTTTCAAGGGGGGCTGGCATGGGATGGATTTTCTGTCTCTGTGACCCCCTGGGCAATGGAGTTTAAAGTTGTGAGCAGAATGGTCACTATTATGGGGACTGGGGCATTGTGGGATAGCTGCTGGAGGATTGACACAGGTCATGCTGTGTCTACACCGACTGTGTGGACCTCAGTAGGTTGACTGTGGTTCTACGCTATTTGGGATGGTGGTGTTACTGTAACAGGACACTGATGTTGGCCGGAGACTAATTTGAGCATAGCCATATACACAAATAGGTCAACGTATGTGGGACTTGTATCAACCTACCTTTGTAACGTAGACCAGGCCTGTAGGTCTCTTCATTATACCTATTCACTCATTCTATGTGCTCTTTGACATGGTTGATCGCTCCATTTTCCTTGAAACTCTGGCCTGGCCTACACTTAAAACTTAGGGTGACACAGCTACAGTCTTGAGTGCCATAGCTTTACTGACCTAACCCCCAGTGTAGATGCAGCTAGGTCAGTAGGGGTGGGCCTCCCAAGGGAGGTGTGGGAATGTGTCATGGGAGGTGCAATCTGTGGTTTTTTGTTTTTTTAAAGCTCTGGGTAGCTGGGGCTTGTGCAGAAGACTGTGCACACCCAGGAGGTGGGGAAAAAGCAGACAGTAGAGCCCTGCCACCCAGGTTTGTGCTCTCCTTCTCCCCCTCCCTCCCCCCCCCACCCAATCCCTTACCTGGAGATGGGGTTCTGGTTGTTTGCCCCGGGGTGGCGGCAGCAACAACGCAGAAGGGTGGTAATGGGGTGCTAAGTCTGCTGTGAAAAGTGACATTGACGAATATCCCTTTTCACATTGTCCCCCTTACCTCTCCACCGCTGCTGGTGTGGCTCTGCCTTCAGAGCTGGGTGCCCAGCCAGCAGCTGCTGCTCTCTGCTCTGCCTCCAGAGCTGGGTGGCAGAATATGTACTTGTGGGAGGGAGACATGGATGACTTCAGACACAAAGAAAGGGGGCCTGGTCAAATAAGTTTGAGAACCACTCAAATAGTCAGTGAAAGAATGCTTCCATCAACCTAGCTACTGTTGCTTGGGGAGGTGGAGTTTTAACAGCGATGGAAAAAACCCTTTTGTTGCTATAGTCTGTGTCTACACTACGAGGTTACAGTGGCATAGCTCTGGCACCCAAGGTGTATACGTGGCCCTTCTCTCCCAACCCAGAATTTCTCTGTGGTTCTCCTATTTTGCTAGCTGGTCCTTCAGTGTCACTTTCAGTAGATAGCCACAGAGCAGGGGAAGAAGACTATTTGCCAGGGGTCTGTGCTTGTTTCCCTCTACACTTGCTCCCTGGATGACTTCATTCACTGCCATGGTTTCTTCTCACCTCAGTTTTAGTGAGACTCCAGATTTCTCTCTCCAGCCCAGAGTTCTCCTTAGTCCAAGCTCACCTATCTTGTCTGTCTCCAACATCTTTTCAATGAAAGGTTACGGTGCTATGGAAAAGTATAGTAGTAATAGGAATCTTTTCAAAGGATCTCCCTCCTGCTCCCTGGTGTGTCTGAATTAACACTCCCTTTTTGGAAGAGTGTTTTAAGATGTTAATTGTCATCTACCCCTCAGATGTCTTTGTGAACCTTATACTTAGCAAGGCCTGTTAGCATATTAATATCCTTCTTATGCCTGGAAGTATGTTTGTATCACGGGCCTAATTGTCAAACATGTTAATTAAACTCAATTAATCCATAGTGGGTGGACAGAGCTGCTATCACCGCAGTGCGTTGTTACCCCAAGGGGAGTAAGTTAACGCTTCAGAGAGGAAAATACTCGAGAAGTAGTAAGGGGAAAGATAGAAAAGAAAGCCCCGTTTCTCAGAAGAGCAGACTCGGCTCCCTTCCATGTCTGTCGCCAGTGGATTTAGCTTACAATAAGGGTGTCCCTCCCTCCCTGTGTGATGTAATAAAAATGAAAGAAAGACAAGGTAATATTGTGCAAACAAAGGTAAGTATATTAAGGGTAAAGGTACAGAGAACTGGAAAAACGGAAGAAACTTAACCATACAGTGATTCAGTGACTGGCATTAGAAGCTTGAAGCTCAGACCCACAAAACCTCCCTTGGTATTCAGAAAAACAATAAATAAAACCCCAGTACAGAAACCTTTTCCTACGATTGAGGCACAGTGGACACAGCATATGGGGTGAAGCCCCTGACCACCTCCTCTCCGGCTCATGTAGAGCCTTTGAGGAGGACTACGGGGGAGCCCCGACAACTGCTGGATTTCGTTGCAGGCAGGGAGTCCCTCCAGGATGATAGACACCAGAAAAGCAGGACCCTCCAGCGGTAAAATGGATTCAGTTTGCTGTGGTGGGGATAGTGAGGACAGGCCTCTCCTTCCTCAACCTTGCTGCAGGATAGATGGTACTCTTCTCTCTAGCTCTGGAGCATTAGGAAGACCCGACCATGCACATGCTGCTGCTGGAATGGACAGCACAGGGCAGGTGCTGAGCAAGTTCTTTATATAGCCTTTTTGGCGGGAAAAACTGGTTTAGACCAGTTTGAGCCAAGGAAATCCAGTGTCTTTAACAGTAAACAAGTCTGCTTACAGAGATGGAGTCCAAGAGTCACAGATGATACACTCCATATTGGATTTCATTAAAGCCAGTGATTTACATAACCTTTACCTTATACATACTATTAAAACTGCTAATTAAACACATTTAAACAATACCAACACAACATTTCTTACTAACAGGGTATATGATAGGTTGTGACACTGAAACCCAGAGTCATGAAACAGCAGGTTCCTGCCTCTTAGGCTGTCAGAGATTAGATTTGACACAGAGGTGAGGTGTTTAAACTCTGGCCTTGTCTAGATTAAGAAAATAGTTCATGTTTAAAAACATGTTAGTGTCCCCCTAGGGTACATCATGACCAGTTAACATGAATTTAAAAGGTGTTAAATGGTATCTCTACTAAGTGCTTATCATGTTAGCTAACTCCACTTTAATACAACTTCTTTTAATTAATCATGTTTATTATGGTGGTGCCTAAGGACCACCCATGACTGGGACCCCATTGTAGGTACTAGACAGACAATAGCAGACCTTCCCGTCTAAATAGACAAGACAGACACAGGGTGGGGGAGGGGGAGGGGGAGGAACACAACCAGAGCAAACTATGCAATGGTGGCAAATGGCATGTTAGTTCCATTTTTATGGGGGCGGGGGTGAGGAAGGTGGGTCTAGTTTGGGGAAGGGGGAAATCAGCTAAATGGAATGAAAAGTGAAGGGGGAGGGGTCTTTCCCCAGGCCTTATCTACACTAGAAAAGTACAGTCGTTTAACTAAACTGATTTAAAACAATAACACAAAACACAATCGAGTTAAAGCAGTGCACCCCCTTCATGCAGACTCACTTAAAATCATTTAAAAACCTTGCTTACATCAATTTATCATGTGTTGGCAAGTTAGGCCCTGGGTTACACACAGAACATGCACTGTTTAACTAAACTGATTTTAAAATAGTTTTTAAGTAAACTAGGGCAACTTTTGTTTTTAGACATGACTGACTTCAGCTAAATGGATACAATGAAGGATTAAGCAGGTTTAAGTGCAGCTACATTAGGAGGCTCTGCCAGTTTCATTAGGCCTTGTCTACAGAAAAATTTGCACCAGGTTAGCTAAGGCTGTGTTTATGCTAGGATTTGGCACCAAAATTGAGAAACAACTGCTCTCCGTGGCCCCCCTACAATCACAGTGGAGCATTATTTGGCTAATCACACAGAGTATGTCTACATTTGGAACTGGGGTGATTCTTAGCTTGAGAAGATATTCCTACTAGCTCTCATTGAGAGCTAAAAATCGAATGTGGATGTGGCAGCGTGAGCAGCAGGAGGGGCTAGTCATCCCAAGCATGCACCCCTCAGAGAAGCTAGGTCTGTAGTTGGGATGGATCGCTCACCCTGCTGCCATGTTACGCTATGTTTAACATGCCAGCTCAGTAAGAGCTGGCACAAGCGTGTGAATTGCACCTCCAGCTTGAAGCTCAGACACACCCACAGAATGGGCCAAACTCAGCCTATCCCATACCAAAAGATTTTAACCCTGACACAATAGTCTACATGTCCAGAGAGGCTTGAAACAGTATTTTCTGCTTCAGGAACTATTTATTTACCAACATAACGTGTAGTTGAGTTGTGATGCTTGAACTCCTGCTCCCCTGCCTAAGTCAAACTCTCTCAAAGATCATTAGATGGGAGAGGTACTATAAGAAGCCAGTACAAAGTAATAGGATACTCCCTTTTGCAATGCCTACCACAAAGTAGGGTACAATTAGAGGGAGATGCAAGAAACCTTGGCTAACATGTCCCAGATGAATATCCAAGATATATTATTAGCCTGATAAGATGTATTCAGGAGCCAAAATGTCTTAATTACAACTCTAGAATTCATAGATCTGATGATGTATTGCATAGATTACAAATTTACAAGTACTTTCCTCCCTCTGTGTATGAAATGTAACCTTGGAAAAGGTGACTTCATTCCCTGCCCTTGGATTGGTAAAACTGTTTCCTTTGGGAGTGTATCCAATACTCTGAAAAGATGGATATAACCTGATCCAGGCTTGGCCAAGCTGGGATATGCTCCAGCTATGACATCATTGAATAATATTGCAATTTAAAAAAGTGTATTTACTACTGGTGAAAGGTGCTGGACTGGAGACTGAAACCCCCAATTTATCTACTGAACAGGAACACCACAAGAAGCAGTACTAACTTCCCTGGCCCACGTGCCTCATCCCAGATAGAGAGAGACCACCTTTAAGAGTGGGACCTGGGAGAAAGGTCTGTTTCCTTGGCCTCATTTTTCAACCTGATGAGAAAAACGACAACTAGCATCCCCTGCGACGGTGCCGTTGTCCCCCGTCAAACCTAGCAGTTAGTCAAAGTTTGGGGCCCTGTAGGTTTTCCAGTTCAGCGTAGAAGTTTGTTATAATCAGATGTTTATTTGATGCAGTTTTGTTTATTTACAAAGACTGTGTTAAGTCCTGTGTCGGAAGAAAGAAGGAATCAAATAGCAGGAAAAAGCTGTGACAGACCCAGGGTACAATCTAGACTAATCAGTAGCTGTGTCACCCCTGCCCTCTAACCTATTGTGCCATTTACAATGCTTTGGTGCTGTAGCCTCCAGTCTCGACTGCTCACAAACAGCCTCCAGCATGTAAGTCAATCCCAGCTATGTCTGTGTGTGTGCTGCAGCCAGTCAGCCAGCCAGACCTTGGCTCTCACCAGCCTTGGTTATCCTTCAGGGTGACTCCAACGCATTCCCAGTCTTAGATTTCCTCTCAGAAATGTGTCTTGTATTGCCCAGCCCTCTCCTGGACAATACAAATTCATGGAGCGTCTGTATTTTTTTAAAAGAAATAATATGTACACACCTTATTACCACAAATGGAGTTTCACAAACACTTCAATTTAAATACACTGAAATAGGTAAAAGAATAAAACAAATTTATTAACTACAAAGAGAGAGATTTTGAGTAAGAGTAATGAGGCATAAAAGTCAGAAAAGGTTACAAGAACAATAAAGATAAAATGCAATTAGTCCTAACTGTTAAATTCAAAGCAGTTTTTTCACCACATGCTCTCAGCAGTTTTACTGACCAAACTTCTTAGTTCAAGACCCCTTCTCCAGTTCAATGGCTTCTTCCTTTGTTCCTCCTGGTGTAGCGAATCCATGGGCAGGAAGGTAGGGAGGAGGGGTGCCTTTAGGTGTTTGTCTCTCCTTTTTATTGTGTCAGTCCTCCTCCTTGAAAAACTTTCCAGCTGAGATTCAAGAGACAGGCCATAGGAAAGGATGATCCCTGCTGCATTTTCCTCACCCGTTGGAGCTTCTTTTGTTTCCCTTCCTGCTTGATGACTTTGCTGCTTAAATGCAAATTAAGCAGCGCACACATTCCTTTGTTTGAGAAAGATCTGTTTGTCAACCTCAGTCTGGAACATGTGTTAAGATCATCATGCAGTGGAATCTTATAACTTCACATACATTGTTGCCACACATATTTTATTGGGACAGTACTGACCAGCAAATTATGAGTTTTCAAATGATGTCTCACAAAGGCAATAATTTTTGTACAAAGTGTGCAATAGTGTGTAGTGTATGGACACGGGTACATTGTGTCATAACAGCTTCTCTTGTTCATAACACCATAAGCACTCTTTTAGCCTACCCCTCTGACCCAAAAACCTCTCCCTAGGTTTCTTCCAGGAGCAGCCACCCTGCTTTCAGCTAATATGAAGTACGCATTGAAGTTCAATAGTTGTTAATATAAAGAGTTAGAAACTAAAAGTAAAAATCTCTTCTGCTTTCAGATGCTCAACTTTCACTCTCTTGGCCCTTTTGATGTTATATTTTTACTAGTTCTCTAATCCTCATGGGTCTTTTCTTTATTAGCAAACTTAATAGTCGTCATGATTCACACCCAGTGCAGATTATATGATACATTGGTAAAAACAATTAAGCTTGCTGGGAGGGGAGGGAGAACTGGGGGGGAGAGGAGTTTGGAGTTATGGAGCGGGAGGGAGATTAATGGGAATCGGGGAGGGAAAGGGAGAGAGGCTTGGGGGCTCTGGTTGGGATGTCCGTTATTAGGAGGGGAGAGATAGAGCAGTAACATGAGGATTGTGGGACAGATTAGGTCAGGGTCACCTGTCAACCCTACATTCTCCCCTCCTATGTGCAAACTGGGATTTGGGGCCTCCTGTCCCTCTGGGGGTGTCTGATATTTTTTCCCTACCCCCTTCACGTACCATCTGGACTCTTGGGGGCCTGCACCATTAGGGGTGGCTTAGCACCTCTCTTCATTCTCTGCAGGTGGGAGTTGGGATCTGAGCCTCTCCCCCTGTCCCCCTGTGAGCCAGTATTTTGGGAAACATACCTTCTCTAGATGAGGAGTTGAGAACAGGCATGCTTGATGCATACAATGGACTCAAGCACTGGGGAGGGGGAGTGGAACACCCAATGAAGTGAATGGACCAGTTCACACATCTCAAAGCTATTGTTTCAGGCTATATTCATTTCTGTGGGGTGTTCTCATTCAGCTGAGACTATCACCTTGAGATGAATGGGTCACTTAAAACCTCTCAGAGCCGCCTGTGTTCCCAGGATTATCCTGTGCTGGGGATTTGGCTACAGCAAAGCAGCTGATAATCATTAATTTTATGTTATAACGGAGAGCCAGCTCTGCTACAGTTAAGATTGCAAAGACTTTTCTAAAGCAGGGGTTTGCAGGACAAATTTTTTGGTGGCCTCAGAGTACGGCCACCAGCTCTTGCTGGTGGCCACTGTAACATTGCACTCCATATGTTTATGGAAATATGCTTATGAATGTAAATATAATGTAACTGGAATATGCTTTGTACAAAAGGTCTCTTGTAAGGTATAATTACAAAGTTTATAATTTGAGTGTGTTCATCCTATTTGAACAGAATGTATCATTCTTGTATCTGAAGCTAGAAATATGAAGTATTACTCTGAACTCCTAGTCTAACTATGCAGTGTGGGCCATTAATGATGGCTTGGAATCTTGATGGCTCCCATTAACCAAGACAATTGGTTGTAAGTGGCTGTTTACTTGTAAGCCTTCCTGTGAGTCAGGCTGGCAAAAATGAAGAGTAGGGGGATCTCACAGGACATATGACCATGTCACTTGGTACTGGAATCCATCTTAAATCTGGTGCTTTTCCATTTAAAAGGAGGGGTGGGGACCCAGAGAGACAAGAGAGTCCCACCTTGTGCCAAAGATATAAAAGGGGGTGAAACAGAACAAAGGGGGCTGCAGTCATAAGAAATCCCCTAGTTACCACCTGATCTGGAACAAGGACTGTATCGGGGACAGGACTGGGCCCAGTCTAGGAAGAAGTCTAGTCTGTGAAAGAAGCTTACCGGAACATCTCTGAGAGTGAGATTTACCTGTATTCAGTTTCTTAAATGTATTAGGCTTAGACTTGCGTGTTTTGTTTTATTTTGCTACATAACTTACTTTGTTCTGTTATTTCTTGAAACCACTTAAATCCTTCTTTTTATACATAATAAAATCACTTTTGTTTATTAATTAACCCAGAGCAAACTATTAGTACCTTGGGGAGCAAACAGCTGTGCATCTATCAGTGTTACAGAAGGCAGACAATTTGAGTTTACCCTGTATAAGCTTTATACAGAGTAAAATGGATTTATTTGGGGTTTGAATCCTGCTGGGTGTCTGGGTGCTGGAGACAGGAGCACTTCTTAAGCTGTTCAGTTAAGCCCACAGCTTTGGGGGTGTGGTTCAGACCCTGGGTCTGTGTTGCAGGAGGCTGGTGTGTCTGGCTCAACAAGGCAGAGTTCTGGAGTCCCGTGCCATCAAAGAAAATGGGCTCAGAGGTAGTTTCAGCACATCAGGTGACAGTTCCAAAGGGGTCGCTGTGATCAAACCCGTCACAGCCACTCTCACTTTTTCCTAAGCTTTATGCATGTTTATTCAGATTGTCTTAAAATTTGCTACAAGAGGTTCCTGAGATACAGCGAGGGTTACCAACTTTCTAATAGCAGAAAACTGAACAACCTTGCCTTGCCCACGCCCCCATCACTGCGCCACCACTTCTCCAAGATCCTGCCTCCACTCACTCACTCACATGCTCATTTTCACTGGGCTGGGGCTCCAGGCTGGAGGCCAGGCGTTCGGCATGTGGGAGGGGGCTCCAGGCTGGGGTACAGGCTCTGGGGTGGGGCCAGAAATTAGAGGTTCTGGGTGCAGCAGGGGGTTCTGGGCTGGGGCAGGGGTGTAGCACTTACCTCAGGCAGTTCTGGAAAGCAGTGTCATGTCCCTCTGGCTCCTAGGCTGAGGCACAACCAGGGGGCTCTACACAGTGCCCCTGCCCACAGGCGCCACCCCTGCAGCTCCCGTTGGCTGTGGTTCCCGGCCAATGGGAGCTGCGGAGCCAGTGCTTGGGACAAAACACATGGGCGGAGGTAGCGCGTGGAACCTCCCTGGTCGCTCCTTTGCCTAGGAGACAAACATGCCAGCTGCTTCCCGGGAGCCACGCAGAGCCAGTTAGGGAGCCTGCCAGCCCTGCTGTCCTGCCAACCGGACTTTTAACAGCCTGTCAGCAGTGCTGAGCGGAGCTGCCAGGGTCTTTTCGATCAGGTGTTCTGGTCAAAAACTGGACACCTGGCAACCCTAGATACAGCCCCCTGGGGAAAAACAAACAGCTTTTCTTAAAGTTAACAGATTCTAGCTTTTTTTTTTTTTTTTTGCACGCCTGGCTTCCAAACTGCTGATGGCTTAATGGGACCAGAAGGGGAGGGTGAGATAGAAATGGCGACAGGGTTATATGTTGCAAACGGAGGGGGAGGAATACTGTAAGTGGCAGGGGAGAGAGAGAGACAAGTCTTCTTTCCCATGTTTAAAGTCACTGTATCCACCATGTAATAAACTGTCAAGTTTTGGGGATGGACCATGGATGAGATTTCTGTCACTGGCCAGTTCGCAATTACTCTCTGCCCCCCAGCAAACATTATCCTCATTCCACTATAACAAAATGAACAGAGAGAGGGAGTACTTAGGAATCCCTATAGTGGCCTGCAACAGGCACACTCCATCCTCATCCTCTGATGCCTCAGAAACCTCTCAGACCCTGTCCAGTAACTTGGAACTTCATATGAATTTATTTACATTCCCCTCACCCACAGTCTCATGCAGCAATGTATTGATAGTGTTTCTTGCCCCTTCCCACAGGAGCCAGGGAAGAACAGTGCTCTCAGCATATACTGTGCTCACCTAGCCCAGATCCTCCCCCTTACATCTTTCCTGTTTCTTTCTTTATACCACTTAGCTGCTCATTGGTTCATCAGCCTGATCAGCTAATTAGCTGCATATCCCCATTCAGCCTTCTCCAGGAGAACTGAGGGGTGCCTAATGATCAGATTGCTGGCTCCCGCCCCAACCCTCAGTCATTCTACCTTAATGACCACCAGTTCCTACCAAGAACCTCTCTCTTTCTGTTCCAAAAATTAGGCGATTCACTGACAAAAATTCATTGATGCAGAGTAAAGTTTGCCAGGTGGGATCTCAGACTTTCAGACGACCACACCCAGCAAATATCAAACTTCTGAAAACCAGGCAACCAAGAGTTAAGATACACGCTGTGCAATCTTAACTTTGCCCTCTCTGAGCGATGCCCCTCTCTGTCACTATACCCAGAGTGCATACACACACTCTGTCTTTGAACTGTACTGAGCAGGAGCTACCAATATTTGCCCAACCTGCAAACACTTTGCCTACTCCACAGAAATTTTACAACTCCTTCACTATTACATGCACAATGCCATTTAACATTACACTCTACTTTTGCTACCATTCATAAACCCCCCCCAGACCACCCGCATCTCCCACCTAACTGTGCCCTCCTACTGACACCACCCTCACAATGCAATGCTGGAATCTCTTAAGGTACACATGCACCTCTTTCCTTCAATCACACATGGGGATGGGGGTCAGGGAGAGGGACTACCCCCCTACCCACCTTGTGTCACAATCACAGGTCTGCCAAGATGCTCCCGCTAATCCCTGCACCATTCAATACAGCTACACCTAAGACAGTCAGTGCAACTGGGGTGCGTGAAAAGAATTCACAGTGGTTATTGCCAGCTTCAGGGGACCAGAGTTAAGGTTGCATGGCCATTTACTTTAATTCATTTCCTGGTTTTCAGACGTTTTGAGTTTTGCTGAAATTGATATTCTGGAAGGGCACGAGACACCACCGGGCAAATTTAACACTGTGTTAATGAAGTTATTTGTAAGAATGTATTTATTATTTAACAGAAATATATTGTGACAGGGTGCAGGGATTTTATCTGGTCTTTGGCAAATGGGATTTACTCCTGCTCAGCTCTGCCCCCACCCTTGCACTGGTGTTCAGAGGAAGATAGGGAGAGAGCTGGAGGATAAGGAGAGAGTGCCTTGGAGGTAGAACTCCATACCCATTCACTACAGGACTGAGGAGATTGCTCAGGTTAGGGGTTTTCTGGAAATATTTGGTTAAAAAAATATTACTTTGCTTATCCTCAAGAATTAAACCCTTAAGGAAGAACACAGGCATCTTGAAAGATTTCTTACTAATTTCCATTGTGATCACTCTACTGGCTTAAAAATGTAGACTCAACATGTGTTTATGTAACAAAGACTCAGTACTGCCAGCCTCAGGTATTCAGAATTGAGGCCATCCAGACGCATGCTATTTTTTAAAAAAAGGTTATTTTTAAAAATTTGCTTTTTGTTTTTTTGAGCTTTGAGTGTACTTGAGCCACATTTTCTAGCTATGAACGGCTTTTCTTTTTAAAATTAAAACAGATTCTCATGTAGTCCCATGGCTCCAGGAGCTGGGGCTTTAAAACTCCAGCTATTGTGAGAGTGGGCATCTGTAAAGACTAACGTTCTAGCATCTTTTCTCTTTCAAGGGTGCCTGAGAAAGGAAAAGAGTGAATTTGTGCTCTTTTTTGCTTTCCTGTGTTGTACAAAGTAGGCCTAAATATATATTTTTCTCCAAATATTTTTCTTTGCTTCCCCTGCGTATTAAGGCTGTCAAATTTTGTCTTCCATTTTTAGTGGAGGGATTCAAATACGCATTGTGTGCTCTCCCAGGCCTTAATTGAAGGGTATGGGAGCTGAACCCTTAAAGTTTTTTTCCCCCCTAAATGTTTCAGCTAATGTGGAAGGAACAAAAGCAAGCGAACAGCCAGAATAGTCATTTCTCTCAGTAGATCACATTTTATTTATTGTGAAGTCATAATCCTAGCAGTTCCCTAGTCATCCACAGAGTCAAAAGGAGACCATACCAAAAGTTATAATGTAAAAAACCCACACAGATTAAAAATATAGATTTTCTTATCTATCATAAAAAAACCCTCTGGAAAAACACCAAGAAACGCAATTTTGCTTTCTTTTACAGTGCACCTTTAATCCTTTTTCTGTAGATGGACTGTTCATGCTTTCATATGTGGTGTTCAAATATAAAGGTCAGGGCCACGCAGAAGGCGGCTTTAACTTCCAACATAATGCAGGACCTCTGACGTGGAAGACATTAATGTCTTTCAGGGAAATTGTTACAGCCAAATATATTTAGAATATGAAGGGGGGAAAAGGACCTTTCCCCTCTTGCTCACTACTGAATATTAGGGTATGACTATACTAGAAATGCTACAGCAGCACAGATGCACTGCCATAGTGTCGACACTTATTACAGCAACAATTGGAAGGGGTTCTTCTGTAGCTGTAGTAAATTCACCTCCCCGAGGGGCAGTAGCTAGGTTGATGGAAGAATTCTTCTGTCAACCGAGCAGTGTCCACAGCGGGACTTTGGACAGCTTAATTACATTGCACAGGATGTGAAATTTTTCACAGCCCTTAGCGATGTAGTTAAACTGATCTAGCTTTGCAGTGTAGACCAGCCCTAAGGCAGCAGAGGATGGCATCTAACTTGGACACAGCATTTCACAGTGGAATGCGTAGAAGAGACGCTAATGGGGGGAGGACAAGCGAGTGAGCTGTAGCTCATGAAAGCTCATGCTCAAATAAATTGGTTAGTCTCTAAGGTGCCACAAGTACTCCTTTTCTTTTTGCGAATACAGACTAACACGGCTGTTACTCTGAAACCTTTCTTTTGACAGTTTCATTAGATCTTACGGAGGAGGGAGAGAAGTAAGGCTTTGCCCTTTTATGTAAGACAGGGGACAGTCTTAAGAAGCCAAGCAGTACAAGGCCTGGTCTGTGCTTAAAAATTAGGTCAACCTAACTACGTTGCTCAGGGATGTGAAAAATGTTGCCCCCGAGTACTGTAGTTAGGTCAACCTACCTCCCAGTGTAGATGCAGCTAGGTGGATGGAAGCATTAACAATTCTTAATTAACAATTCACAATGCAGTCAGACACCCAGACTCTAACCTATACCTACAGAGCCTGGTAAAGGCATCTGATATTGCAGAACCAGAGCAACCCCAATTTGTGCTTTGGCTCTGAAAAAAACTAAGGGTTTTAACACCTGGGAAACAGGTAGTATTTAGGAATGCCTGCCCCTGGCCACACCCATCTCAACGGTGTGCTGGGAGTTTCGGGGGGTGGGGTGGGGCAAAGCTACCCTGATTCTGTACCTGTTGGCGCTCTTATACCAGGAATAAGTTCTAAGGGGCCTTACAGCTGCTTTGCTTTTGTCATTGTAAAGGGGCTGTAATGAATGCGTCCCATGGCATGGTAGGTGTGGAAGCGAAACCTCTCTCTGTCAGAAATGAAATGAGTCCCACACACAATACCAAAGAGTTTTGTTGAGCTCTTCCTGTCTCACTGACCATTGCTGGCTGGCTGTTTCTTTGTGCTCCCCACAGGTTGTCTTGTCTGATTCTGTGATTGTGAGCTCTTTGAGGCTGGGACTGTCTTTTTGCTCTATTTGTACAGCACCCAGCACAATGGAACACTAGTCTGTAACTGGGCTCAGTGGTGCTACAGCAATACCCATAACCACATCCAGTGCAACCACAGTATTTTTGCACTGGTACTGTAATGCAGGAACCACCAACATGCAGCATTACCACAGCAGGAATCCCTATTCCCATGTACAGCACTCTGCACAGTAGCATTAGGGCACAGTGGCAGTCAAGCATGCAATCCCCTGCTTTTGTTGCTACCTCAAGCTCTTTGCGACAAAGGCAGGAGACCGGTCCAGCACGAGAGAGAGAGAGAACTGCTCCATCCCAAAGGAAGCAGGAGAAATGGCCGAAGAGCCACATTCAGTGGCAAACCAAGGTTCTGATTCATAAGGTTCTGTCTCAATTTTCCTTATGTGACTGACCTGTGTAACTGGAATGAAAAAGCCTCAGACAAAAGAGTCACAGCCATCATGACAGGGGCAGGGCAGTCTGGGTTTAGGTGCAAACGTAGGCCTGGTTTGACATAAGGAATTGGGCATGGATGAGGCCTCATTTCTTGGGAGATAGGACTCAAGAAGATATAGGGATCAGCAGGCTGGAAACAATGTCTGTACTAGCTAAGACAACGGATACACCCACAGAAGCATTTACAATGGAGAAGATAAGAAAAGCTTGGAACATACAATGAGGTGAAGAGTAAGTCGTGCACAAACAGTGCGTGGACTGAGAATGCTGTAGAGGGATTGGTTCCTACAAGATGACCAAGCCAATCTCAAAATGTGTGATTAATACACAGCAGATACAATGTGACATGTAAATGTAAACGAAGGAAGAGGTTTGCTGTGTAACTTTGGATGTGTGGGTATGCCCTATATACCCACCCTACTTTGAGACTGATCAATTCAGCATAGCTTTGCTGGATGCCAAATAAAGGAACTTGAGTGAAGCAAGTGGAGTCAAATTGAGTCCTTGAGGAACCAAGTGGAAGAGGGTCTTGGGAGATCCCCAACAACAAATCAGCATGACACTACCCTGTAGCCAGTAAGCTAAAGTGATGGTAGAAGTTTACCCTCTTACTGCTGGCTTGAGGTTCAGTTGTTTACCAGGATGTACCCTCTTACTCCCCCCCATGGCTGGCCTGAGGTGGCGGTCTTGGCAGAAGTGCTGTTACTACTGTGAGCGGTTGCCTTGGTTTCAATTAGATTGCTCACAGTAACAAGTTCATGGCCTGTGTAGTGCTTGCAGGATCTGGCCCAAATACTGCAACATTAATTTGGAGGGAGGAGACTTGTACGGTTCCTATCCCCAGGGACCTGTGTGAGAACTATCCTTACTTATTTTCATGAATGATTTGGAAGGAGTGAGCAGAATACAAATGAAATTGTATTAAAAATGCAAACATTTATGTCTTATTGTAGGATTGTATGTAATGTCCCTCGGGGGAGACATGAGTAATGTAAACCCTGGAAAATATTATGAGCTTCAAAGGTCTCTTTTAAACAATCTGGCAGACAAGAATCCTAGGAAATACACGGGAAGAGGGGAACACAGATTCCAACCCCTGGATCCAAACTTTTGATTCTACACCCTGAGGAGAAACCCACTGTCTACGGATTACTTGTTACCAGGGTTTCAGGATCAGAGACCCCACTTGTATAAAAGGGTGGGGCGGGGAGGGGAGAAGACTCTCACAGATTCATAAGGGTTCTAATTCTAAGCAAAAGGGGATATGAACTGATAACCACAGAAAAACTCCTGTATGTGGTTTGAGGGACTGACTCCTACCAGAACCCTTGCTGGAGTTGGGGGTAAACTAATCAGCATGTGTGCAGGTTTTTATTTTAATAAGATTTCTGTTAATGCTTTCACCTTAAGAATAAATGGGCTTGCTTAGGAAAACCTGTGTGGGACCGTAAAACTTTAGCTAATTATGCTGTTTTAACTTCGGTTGAGAAAGCAAAGCAGACCTGCTTAAGCAGTTAGACATGCTGGGGAACTCAGTGTAGGCAGGGAACTGTGTAGCCCAGCAAACCCTGGTAAGAAGAGAGAGAGAGACCTAGTCTCCATCCAAGAGAGGTAACAGCTGAGGAGCCTAGAAGTGGGTGCCTTTCCTGAGCTACAAGGGGGAAAACCACATGTGCAGTTCCCCTGAGCTTTTACAGTTTTATGTGCAAGAAGAAAACAAAGGGAGATTAAATTTGGGAAAAATTTAGGAATTGGCCATGGCTGATGCATTTACAGTGTGTTATGGCTGCAAAAAAGTTCTGGGTTGCTTGTACAGATGCATTATTTCATGTCCCACTAGGACAGTTAGAAGCACCATAGCTCAAAGTCCCCACGCCCTCACATGATGGCAGTACCTTTTCTGTTGCAGGGCCTTGAATATGGAATATGATCAAACAAGAGCTCAAAATGAATCCTGATGTCTCAAGATTTGGATAAAAAGTGGAGACCTGATAGGTGGATCCCTGCCTCAAGTGCTCTCCAGCAGGTCACAGCACAAGTGCACTTGCCTCAGTTTCCTCCCGGTCCAGTCATAAAGGGAATACAGTTGCTCAGTATCCAATCCAAAAAGCTCACTTTGAGGCATTCCTGTACATGTTCTGTAGTCCATAGAATCCTCATTATAAAGCCATTCTTCCAAAACCCCGAACTACAACAGGTACCATTACAGCAGTTTTTCATGCTCCCTCCCAGGCTATCATTTCCAGTTCACCCTCCCAGGAGTCCATCCCCAGACTCTCTCCACCTTGTTCCAGGGCGCCACCCTCCAGGCCCTCTACCTGACAGCTCCCAGATTTGCTCACTTTCCCCGACTCTTCTCTGGTATCCCCAAGTCAGGTCTCCCACGAGCTAACTCCCCGCAGCATTTCACTCAGCCAGGCCCTGCCCGCCCCGAGCGACCGCCCCTCCTTGCAGGACTAACCCCTTGTTCTGGTCTTTGCTGCCTGCAGGCTTGCTTCAAGTCAGCTTTGCAGCGTTCCACCCACCCAGGCCTCCCCTCCGACCCAGCCTCCAGCCTCGGCCCTTTTGCACTGGGCTCACCGCCTCATGCCAGGCTGGTTGTTCCTAGCCGACCCTGCCTGAGCGCTCACTCAGCAGGTGTTCGCCGGCTCCGGCCCGTCCTCACCATCAGCCTTTTGCTTTTCCCCATGGTCCTCCGGCCCTCTCCTTTCCTCCCCAGGCAGCTCTCACCTGGCCCCTTCCCGGCTGGCTCCTGGGCCGTTAGCCCCGGTCCCGCTCTTCACATAGCCCCGGCCGGGCTCTGAGCCCTTCTCCGCTAAGGGCCCGCGCCCGGGCAGTCCCCGAGCAGGCCGGGGGCGGCCCCGGGGGCAGGCAGCGCCTTACCGGAGACAGAGGGCCGGGGCCCGGAGAAGGAAGCGACCCGGGCCCTGGACCTCGTTGGAGCCGGCGCCCCGCCCCTGCGCGAGCGGAGATCCAGCCGCGACATCCGGGCAGCGGGGGCCGCCCTCCAGCGGGGCCCGGGGAACCAGGCCCGGGCGGGGCGGGCGGCCCCCCGCGGTCCCGGGGCGGGCTGCGAGCGGGGCGCCCGCGGGAGGCCGCAGCCGCCCTGGCCCGGCCCGGCCACCGTCCTCCGGCGCAGCCTCTTCCTCGCGCCCCGAAGGCTACGGCAGAGCGGAGGCGAGGCAGCCACGCCCCGGAAAGAGCCGCTCACGCGACTCTCCCGAGGCAGCCCCTGGGGGGGCCCCCGCGTCACGATAAATGAACCAATCCGATGGGCCCGCCCGCCGCCGCCGTCACCGCGCAGAACAACAGGCTCCGCCTCGCGCCCGCGCGCTAACGGGACGGAGGTCTTCCGTTGACGCCACGCGCGGCGTGCCTGTGTCACCCCGTGCGGGACTTTCCCTGCCGGGAGCCAGCCAATGGGGCGGCGCGGGGCGGCGGACCAATGGGCAGGCGCGTCTCAGCGGCGGGTGGGAGCGAGGCTGGCGGCGCTGGCGAGCCGGGGGCCGCAGCCGCCGAGGGAGGACGGAGCTTGGCGGGCCATGGAGCGCAGGGCGAGGAGGCGCCGCCGCGACAGCCGCAGCCCCGAGCACTAGAGCCGGCCGCCACCGCCGGGTCCCGACCGAGCAGCCGCTCCCAGCCGCCTGCGCTTCCCCGCGCCGGGGCCGCCGCCGCCGCCGGGCGGGTCCCGAGCCCCCTTCCCCGCCCGCCGCCTCCCCTATGCGGCGGGGCTGGAGGAGCCGGAGGCCTCGCTCGCCCGGGAGGCTGCAGCCGGGGGACGGCGTGTGAGGAGGGGCCGAGCCCTGCGCGCCCAGCACCGACCTGGGGTGAGGAGCGGGGCGAGCTGGGGGGGGGGCGAGTGGGGTTCGAGGTCGGGGAGCAGCGCGGGGTAGGAGAGAAGGGCCTCGGGGCGGGGAGCAGTGGGAGTCCCGTGGGGGGGGCAGGGGGCGCGTGCCGGGGGGGGCAGCCCCTCGGGGCGGGGGGTGGCAGTCCCGTAGGGGGGGAGGGGGCGCGTGCCGGGGGGGGCAGTCCCGTAGGGGGGGAGGGGGCGCGTGCCGGGGGGGGCAGTCCCGTAGGGGGGGTGGGGGCGCGTGCCGGGGGGGGCAGTCCCGTAGGGGGGGTGGGGGCGCGTGCGGGGGGGGGAAAGGATAGCCGTGCGGGGGGAGGGGCAGCCCCTCGGTGGGGGGGAGGGGCAGTAGCACTTGCTAGAAGAAACAATATGAAAAGTTGTCTGAAATGGTAATTTCCGTTTCCCATTTCATCATCCCTGGGTAGGCGTTAGCTCTGTTCGTGCAGAGGGGGAAGCTGATCTGCTTGAAGCCAGCAAGGCTCGTTGATCTGCATTTATTTTTTTCCTGTTTAATCTCTAAATTGCTCAGTATTTTTCTCCTTGGAAAAGCTTTTGTGCACTGGTGGAAGGGGTTGCACTCCAGCCTTGCCCCTTAGCAAAAAACAGCTGCACTTTGCCAGTCTAGAATTTACACCCCCCCTTAGTTCACGAGATTGATTGCATGTTTATAAAGGCAAATCGTGTCTCTTCCCCCTCCAAGAAGCCTGGAGGAGCTGAGCCCTGCAATGCCCTCTGCCCTTTTCCAGAGAGAGCAGCTGTCTTGTGAGGGTGGGGGTGTGTGTGGATTGAAAATCAGCCTGTTCATTGAGACACAAGAGCTGGTGTGTTTACAGATTGGCTTCTACACTAAGGTTGTAGATCTGTTTTGATATCTAGTTGCAGGAAAGGGCTCCCCTCCCTCCCCCTTTCTGTGGTTTTGTACACAAAGTGCTCACTTACTACCAGGAACCTGGCCCTATAGACAGTGAAAACAAATCCCAAACAGTATCCTTAAAGCAAAATTAATCTTCTGAGATGACTCCAGAAACTGGGCATAGACAGGATAGTTTTGTCAGTTAGACAAGGATGTTAAAGGGACAATGTCAACTTGAAAATCATATTTATTTGACTATTTAGTAACTGCTATAATTACTTGAAACTTCTGACTGAAGGAAGGTTGTTAATTACATGTTTTTCTGTGCTGTTTAATCAGTTTGACACACTTTTGTATATAGTCACATTCACTGTTTCCCATGTTCTTCCTTTTCTGGAAAGAAAGAAAGGAAAAAAAAAACCTTAGAAAGCAACCCGTGTGCATTTTAAAAAAGTTTTTTAAATGTGTCATGTTGTTTAAAGTGTGTTCTATCAGGAACTAGATTTTTTTGTCATTAGTTAATAAGGATTTTTAAGTTGATTCTGTCCCTTTCAAGTGGTAGAGGAGTCCCCAAATAAAAGGTGTACAGTGCGACACTTTTGAATGGTAACAGTGGGTTACAGTATAAATGCATAATTATTACAGAGAAAGTGAAATATGATCCATATTTGACTCCCTCTCCATGTCTGAATAGAGAAATTCTTAAGCATATTGTTTGATATGCTAATGAAACATCAGTGCTGAAGTGGTATGACCTGTTTTGTTCTTTGGGAAGGGTTCAGTTAGTGGCAGATCTTTCTATAGAGCAATCTGTATTTTTGTGTGGGAGGTTCTGTGGAACTCTATCTATTTGGGGCCACACAGATACTGATTACTCTTAGTAGTGAGTATTGGAGGAGGCCTAGGAATTTAGATACTACCTTCCTTGGCATGTTGGTTACTCTGTAGGTGTTTTGTGTTCTATGATTTGTTCAAGTGCTTTTGTTCTAGTGTGAAGCTGTTTCTTTAAATCTAAATGGTTGGTCCCATCTCCATCTTCTTATCTAAATGTGATCCAAATGATTAACTGAATTTTTCCTGTCTCCAAGGGGAGTTGTTTTTGGTAGCAGTGAAGTTAGAAATGTCCAGTTGTGAATCTCAAACTCGATATTCGTATACTTTTATTTTCCACTTATGCACCTCTTTCTAGTCTCATAATATTGTAATGTCTTTTATTTTTACTTTGACAGGTTGTCCCTATGTTGGTTTTGTGGGTGGGAGCATTGGTGAGAAGGAAATACAAATTTGCATTGATGTTATGGTGCTGGTTTTTTTGTATGTGTGACAGAGCACCTGTTTAGATTATACCTTTCAGTTTTAGAAGCAGCTTTGTATAATTTGAAAATGGATGAAAGGTAGCTGCTTAGAACATAAGTAGAATATAAAATAAAGTGGACAAAGTCTTGTATAGTTTCCCTCCTTTTGAGAGTTTTGTCGTGCACCCTTATGCTGTTCAGTAGAGCAGGCAAGTGTGTTTCTCTAGGGTCAGTGTAGACTAGTCACGTTGATCATACTGCACCAACGTTTGCTTCCTCGGTAAATGAGATGGATTACTTACTATAGGTGGTGGTTATTTTAACTGTGTAATTACACACAGAATAAAAAATGGCATTTTGTTCTATAAATATATTGGAAAGAAGGGTACTAAGATGGATACTTTTTTTTGCGTATAGTCCATTTTGTTTCCTTTAAGGCTTGGCAGTGTCATGTTTTTCAGATTTAGGCTTAAAATTTTTTGTCTGACTTTGTATCATAAAAAGCAGACCAATAGTTTACATACGTAAGCATCGTAACAGGATAATTTGAGACTCCTAGGTCTTACTGACCACCCAACTACATTTTGTCGCCTACAACGATGAATGTTATAGGACTTCTTTAGAGCCACTGAATAATGGAGGTAAATTAGAAAAAACTGCATTTTCAGCATTACTGTAAAGTGAAGAATCTGCACTATTTAAAAACTGCTTACACCATATGTATATTCTCATGGGTTCGAAAATAAATTTTTTTAGGGATGGGGCATTCCTCTTATTCTGGAGGTTCAGTAAAAATTGGAAGTTCTAATTACTATGGAAAAATTTTTCAAAGGAGACAAAAGTTGAAGGACAATCTGGCTCCAGGAGTGTGTTTTTTAGAACATTCCCAGGTGACAGTTTTCTGTTGTTTAAGAGCATTTCCCTCTCTCTCTCTCCTGTGTGGACTAGTTGAATTTCAGGTATTCCATGATGGACTGCAATATAGATTATAACTGTCCCTTGGTACTGAAATACTATGATGGTGGATTGCTTTGCAAATGCCTCACGGATACCAATAGATCCCACAACAGCAAATCCAATATGTTTGGAAATAGTTAGATCGGGGTGGGCAAACTTTTTGGGCCGAGGGCCACATCTGGGTGGGGAAATTGTATGCAGGGTTGGGGCAGGGGGTTGGGGTGTGGGATGGGGTGCAGGAACAGGCTCAGGACAGGGGATTGGGACAGAGGAGGGGTGCATTGTGCAGGTGGAGGCTCAGGGCAGGGGTGCAGGAGGGGTGTGGACTGTGGGAGGGAGCTCAGGGCAGGGGGTTGGGGTGTGACGGGGCTCAGGGCAGGGAGTTGGGGTGTGGGGTGCAGGAGAAGTTCGGGCTCCGGCCCAACGCTGCTTACCTAAAGTGGCTTCGGGGTGGTAGCGGCGCGCACCGGGGCCAGGGCAGGCTCCCTGCATGCCTGCCCTGGCCCCATGCCGTACTGTTCTGGGAAGCGGCCAGAATTATGTCCCTGCGTGGCTCTGGGGGAGGGTACAGCGCACAGGGCTCCGCGTGCTGCCCTTACCAGGCCTCCAAGTACCTCCCCCAAAGCTCCCATTGGCTGCGGTTCCCCGTTCCTGGCCAGTGGGAGTTGTGGGGGGGGCGGTGCCTGGAGGCAAGGGCAATGCACAGAGCCCTCTGCCCCCACCCACCAGGCCCCAGGTATGTGGTGCCGGCTGCTTCTGAGAGTGGCGCAGGGCTTGCGACACCACGGGGGGCAATCCTGCGGGCTGGATCCAAAGCCCTGAGGGGCCGGATCCAGCCCGCGGGCCGTAGTTTGCCCACCCCTGAGTTAGATGGTAGTTATTCTAATGGTATATTCATTGGCTGCTTTTTTTCTTCATTTTATTTAGCTGGTGAGAATGCAGTAAAGGCAGCTTGTCTGTTGTCATGCTAACATGTATGAGCATTACAGCTATTACACCTGTTAAATGAGATTAAGGAGAGAGATTCCTTTTCTCCTTAGTTAAGGTTGAGATTAGTGTTTTATTATAAACTTTAATTGTACTTAATTTAAACCAATTTGTTTGAAATTTTGCAGGGACGAATACATATGCTGCTTTTAAATATGTTCTTTTGCAACTAGATTGAGCATGGGCATGTAGTTTCTGTATCTGGGGCTACAACATACCTCTTAAGGTCTGAGCCAAGGATTATATAACTTATGTGCCATGGGTGCAGGGTAGTGAGAAATCATATGGACTCGAATTACTTGATGTCACAGGCACACAGTACACAAAGTGGATTTATACAGCCATGGGCTTATTAAAACCTCCTTAATCAAAATGTTTCTATTTTACATTGTAATATGCAGTGGGTTATGAGGATGGAAAGTTGTTAATACTTGAGGTCAGAGTTAATGCTGTTCGACTTTAACAGCACCTTGAATTTTCAGACTTTTATAATGTTGAGAAAATTACAGCGTTTTCAAGTAACTTCCCTTATGTAATTAAGATAGTTGTAATCTTAATTTCAGGTTATTGAAGCCTTTTGTTTGATAATATGTCAGTTCATCCTTACTATTCACTTGTGACCCAGTTGTGAGTGGTGTCCACCTGTAATAAATACAATTAATCTTTACAAACTTACAAAACAAACAAAGTCACTTAAATGCTAATAGAAGAGGAAAACCTGTCCAAAACATTCTCTGGTGAAAAAGGCAAGCAGCATTACTTCAGTTTGTGAAACTTCCACCGCCTGAGTGAGCTATCTCCAAATCTGCTTTAGTTTTTATCCTGCAAGTAGGATGCCAATCCCATAAAAGATCCATACCACTTGACTGATGAGAGACTGCTGCTTCATTTATTTGAGCAAAATATTTTTTAAAGATGGTGTTAAGTTCTGTGGCTCCAAGAGTAACTTTAAGTCCTCACACACAAAAGATCTTGCTTTGATCTGATGGCTTTCAAGATTCATTTCCCATCATTGAGATCCATTAAGACTGTTAGTGGCATCTTCAAACTCTTTTTTTCTTTACATGAGTCCTTAGGATGCTTGTCTGTGTTTGAGTTCTTTTTAATAACTAAAATGAGTAATTTGGGAATGAGAGAGAAAATTCAGTCAGTGTTATCAGAAGCTTCTGTTACCAAGAATCCCACTGTTTACTCTTATTTCCTGCCTCTTCTATTCTTTGAGGCTTCCTAGAGATTTTAGGCAAGCTATCCAATAGTCTCAGATGTGGGGATGGTTGAACACTTACATATACTTTAGCTAAGCTAACCGCTCCAGGCCAATGGGGGCTGCGGGAAGTTGCGCAGGCCAAGGGACGTGCTGGCTGCCGCTTCCCGCAGCCCCCATTGGCCTGGAGCGGCGAACAGTGGCCAGTGGGAGCCGCAATCGGCCGAACCTGCGGACGCGGCAGGTAAACAAACCGGTCCGGCGCGCTAGGGGCTTTCCCTGAACAAGCGGCGGACCAGCTTTGAGAACCACTGCTATAAGGAGCTCTGTTGTCCTGCACCATACGGTGAAATAGATTGGGAAGAACCATGCAGTATATGCTATCAGTTGGGAAGGCCTCTGGCCTCATTCAGTCACTGTATTCCCTCTCTGTTCTTGCTGCTACAGTTGGTTCACAAGCTCTTATGAATAGGAAACACTGGCTTAGGTTTTTGTTGATCCTCAGAGCTTTGATAATACGAATGTACAAACTCTCAGCAGGTTTCAGAGCTCTCCTTAGAGAAATGGATCCATTTCTGCTTAGTCCTCATCTTTCCTTATAAGTTCATGTGAATAAGTCTTTAATTGTTCCAGTCAGTGGATTAACAAGAGTGAGAAGAGGCCAAAAATGCAATGAGTTCAGGTTTAGAATTTAGCAGATGCTACCCCACGTAAATGAAGTGTGCAATAGCCCTTTATACCATGGGTGAGTAAGGGCTCAGAGTGAATTAGCGCTTGTAGCTAGAAGAAAGTGTTGGTTATTTTCTAGGTCAGGGTTGAAGTCATTGTCAGGGTGGTGATGTGAAGCATATTACTGTCTGCATTGTCCCTGCCATATGGATAAATGTAAGACTTATGTTTGCTGTACTGCCCTTGGCATTCATGCACTGAATTATTTATCCTCCAGAAATCTATAGGCAGTCTTTCCCCTTATTTTAAGGAAGCCAAACTGTATATGTTCAGTATTTTAAAATAAGATCTCCTCTTCATATAAAATCAGTAGTTTGCCTATCTTTAAATGTAATACTATTTGGTTTACTAAAATAATGCAATATTTTATGAAAACATTGAAAAACACTAAATGAATTCTGCCTTTCAACTTCCTTGAGATCAGGCCTGTGCAAGGCTGCTGCTTTTTTATATTGGTTAAAAAAAGTTTTCTACTAACTGTGGCCTTGGAAGGAGAGTGGGGATTATAAATGGAAGTTATCCCGATATGGAGTGGAGAAAACTGACCTTTTCACCAGGATTGACAATTTCCCGGGAAAAATTAGTTTAGGATAGGGCACTGGTAAATACTGGTTTAAACCCCATTGAAACTGGGGAGAATAAAATGATTATTAGAATATACTGATGAAAATTACTGAAAAATATTTAGCAATTTGATAATAGTTTTGTAGTATATAAAATATGTATATAATATTGAAATGAGTCATTGCACACACAACTTGCTTGAGAAAATACGAAACCAAATGTATACAGACATTGATCTTTTTTCAGAGGGGCAGCCGTGGTAGTCTGTATCCGCAAAAAGAAAAGGAGGACTTGCACTCTAAGGTGCCACAAGTCCTTTTTTTTTTTTTTAATACAGACATTGATGTTCAGTATTATATTGCATATATTAGTATTATGCCTACTGCTGTTTTACTTATTTGTACAACTCTAAATTAATTTCCAAATCTACTGCCTCATATAACCACAATTTGAATATGTGGTTAGAACTAAGTGTAATGTGGTGTGCAGTAATGAAGCAGTTTTTAAAATAAAAACCATGATTTTACCTGATAAAACCCACTTCTGGTAAATACCTACCATCCATGGTTTTCTTCCTACCTGCTTAGGAATGCTTCTCTTTCCATTTAGATTGCCTTTGACTTGCTCCATGAATAGGAAGTGTTAAGGTGATTCTTGTTTGTGGCAATTTTCAGACTTTGGACCCATGGTGTTCTCTTCTATAGGGAGCTGCCATGGGACATTTAAATGCATCTAGCTAATGAAAACAAGAACTTTGAAGATGTGCTAGAGAAGCTGGTTCCCACATTTTTTATAGTGTTGACTGACTTTTTCCAGTATAATCATATTTAGAATAAATCTAAAATAGTTTTTCATTTAGAGCTGCATGAAGCTGTAAAAACTTTATCATTAATCATAAGTGCTTTCTGGATTAGTCTTAAATGGAGTACTTACTAGGTCTGAGGTGAAGAGATCATTACCCTTTTAAGAAATTAACCACAGGTAGCAAATTGTCCCTAAATGCGATTTGACATCCTATGTAACAGGAGATTGAAAAGTTAGTAGTTTTGAAAATATTTTGTGTTGCTTCAATAAATTACACTGGAATTTATGAACAGAGTACAAATTTTCAGAAAATATTGATTCTCCACTGTACATTTTTTGAATAATTTTTTACTGATGAAATTATGAAATCAGGTGTGTGGGAACTTGCATTATTGAATATAAGATGTTTACATGCAGCTCTGGGTGCCTTCGTGGTTGTTTAAAATAACAAATTATACAGGAATAATTTCCAAGTAGCATAATGAGCCCTCACATAAAGGGCAATTAACTGGTCAGTTCAAAGCAACAAAAAACCCTCTCTCACTTAACGCCCTAATGCCCACACGTAGGCTTGGTCTACACGCACAAGTTTCACCAGTGCAACTTCTGGGTAGACATGCCCCCAAATGCTAGCAATAGATGGTTTTTACAGTATGCCATAAAGGTAAACTGATTCAGACTTTTTTTAGATTAAGATAGAAGCAAGTTAGAGCCAAAGAGCCCTTCTGGAGAATATCCTATCAACAGCTTGCTTGCCTTGTACACCAAGGGGATGACAGCTGTGGTGTGAGGGCTGACTGCAGCTGTGGCAATATATTGAGAGAAATGGTCTCTCAAGTATACTTTACAGGGTCCAATCTAGTACCCATCTCCACATGCAAACCAATAGATGGTCAATGCAGATTGTGGAATGCTGGTGTAGTCATAAAAAGATGCACTGCTTACTAAGCAGACTGCTGCATTCTGCTCCTACTTCAGTTTTCCAAGGGACTACAGTTGTAGCCTTGTGTAGAGATCATTGCTGTGAAGACAAATGTGTGGATAAGAGTAGCAAGGTCTGTGTCTCAGAGGAAAAGATTGTTGCTTACTGGGCGGGTGCAGATGGGAAGATCATCCTGGTCACTGCTGTATTAAGGCAGTCTAAAAACAACCCAAGTAACCTGGGTTGCCAAACACCATTACCGTGTTACATCTGCAGTATTCTTTGGCGACTTCTCACAACCCACAATCGCCTCATTTTTTTTCTGGATTGAACTTCAGTCAGCTTGCCCCCATCCATACTCCATCTCAGCTAGACATTGACAAAGGTGCTTAACCATATTGTCTGGGTTGCATAAGGCAGACATAATGCAGGGTGGCTTTGCATACTGTCATGTCTCTAACCTTGATAACAGCTCCATATACATCTTGAATAAGAACACTTAGGGGTGGTAGAGTGGTTGTCCACAGCTATCCATTTTTATCAGAGAAAAGAACAAAGTCTCAAGAACAGCCCCATCTGCTCCTGCTAGGGCAGGGGTAGGCAACTTGTGGCACGCAAGCTGATTTTCAGTGGTACTCACGCTGCCCGGGTCCTGGCCACCGGTCCGGGGGGGGGCTCTGCATTTTAATTTAATTTTAAGTGAAGTTTCGTAAACATTTGAAAAACCTTATTTACTTTACATAGAACAATAGTTTAGTTATATATTATAGACTTCTAGAAAGAGACCTTCTAAAAACGTTAAAATGTATTACTGGGATGCAAAACCTTAAATTAGCATGAATAAATGCTATAAATAATAAAATGGATAAATGAAGACTCGGCACACCACCGACTGTTGTGCTAGGGTCTTGAGGCCAGCGAATAACACCTCTTGATCAATTCCATGAGACAGCTGATGGGTGTAATAGAGACTTAGTGCTTGTCTACACCGGCACTTTACAGCGCGGCAACTTTCTCGGGTGTGAAAAACCACCCCCCGAGCGCTGCAAGTGGCCACGCTGTAAAGCGCCGGTGTAGACAGTGCACCAGTGCTGGAAGCTACACGCCCCTCGTGGAGGTGGGTTTTTTAGAGTGCTGGGAGACTGTCTCTCAGCTCTCTGCCACAACTGCACAAGCCACGTTAAAGCACTGTAACAGTGCCAGTGTAGACAAGCCCTTAGTCTTGATCTTCACCCGTCGCTAGACGTGATCATTGACCAATGCAGTTTCTGTGCCACACCCAGTTCTCCAATCAGAATGACAAGGGGCAAGGAGATCTGATGCATTTAGATACTGAGAGTTGGCTTACCACCTCCATTTCAGTAATGTGACACAGAAATGTGAAGCTGAATTAACAGATTCAGAGATTTTAAGAGTAGAAGGGACCAATCATTAATTACCTTCTGTGATGCTCTGTACCTTGGGGGAACACCCAGCATCCTCATGTTCATCCTTGTATGATTGTGTGGTATCCAATGCAAAGTTTGTCATGTTGGGTGTTTTCGGAAGGTTCATGATGCATTGAGCATTGTTATAGTAATGTTATGGGTTGTAATTTCATGTATATAGTTATGAGGCTGAAAATGTGCCCTCATGGCTTAAAACAAGACCTGGCAAAACTTTCCAGAAGCAGAGGGGCAGTTCACACTTCATCAGGGCATGTATGGGACAAACCCAGCCCAGCCTTCCAGGAACAAAGGATGCCGGCCTAGGCAGCAACAAAGGATCTGTTGGACTCTTGAGTGAATCACCCCCTTTCCCTTGGTCAGTTTGGTACTATGATGAGGTAATGCTCACCTGACTCTGAAAGGGGTGAGGGGCAAAGCCAAGAGGGAAGAAAGAATGTGATAAAAGGGAGAGATGTTTGCCATGCTTGCTCTCTTCTTCCACCTCCAACTACAGAAGTGGTTCTCAAACTTTTGTACTGGTGGCCACTTTTGCATAGCAAGCCTCTGAGGATGACCCCCTTATAAATTAAAAACACTTTTTAATATATTTAACACCATTATAAATGCTGGCGGCAAAGCAGAGTTTGGGGTGGAGGCTGACAGCTTGCGACCTCCCATGTAATAATCGTGCGGCCCCTTGAGGGGTCCCAACCTCCAGACTGAGAACCCCTGATCTACAGACATCACCACCAGGTGACTGAAGCACTGATCAAAGGGGAGTCCCTGGCTGAAGGGCAACCAGCCAGCCTGTGATGAGAAGCATCTAAGTTTGTAAGAGCACTGAAAGTGTTAAGATCAGCTTAGAATGCGTTTTGCTTTTATTTCATTTAACCAAATCTGACTTGTGCTTTGACTTATAATAATTTAAAATCTATCTTTTGTAGTTAATAAATTTGTTTGTTCTACCTGAAGCAGTGTGTTTTGTTGGAAGCGTGTCAGAGACTCCCCTTGGGATAACAAGCCTGGTACATAACAATTTCTCTGTTAAATTGGCAAACTCATATAAGCTTGCAGCGTCCAGCAGGCATATCTGGACACTGCAAGACGGAGGTTCCTAGGGTTGTGTCCGGGAACAGAGATTTTGGCTAGTGTCATTCGGTTGCACAATCCAAGCAGCAGCTGGCCAAGAGTGCTCACTCACATAGCTGGGAGCAACTTACATGCTAGAGGCTGTGTGTGAACAACCCAGGAGTGGGTGTTCTCACAGCAGAGCAGGGTAAAGCTGGCTTCCGGAGTCGAGGACTGGAGTGACCTAGCAGATCGATCACTGGTCCAGACAACATTAGGGGAACGTCACACCCTCCCTGTTAGAAATGTGCATCTTATTTCTGGTCTGAGGTTGTTTAGCTTCAGCTTCCAGCCTTTGCATTTTGTCATGCCTTTTTCTGCTAGAATAAGGAGATGTTATATTTGATGATATATGTTACATCTCTTTCTAATGTAGGTACTTGCAGACTGTGATCAAGTTGCCTCTTAATCTTTTCTTGGATAAACCAAATAGTTTGACCTCCTTAGATGTCTCCCTATAAGGCATGTTTTGAAAACCTGGAATCATTCTTTTGTAGCACTTTTCTGAACCCTTTCCAGTTTGTTAATACTGGACAATAACTGGCCAGATCATTATTCTACGATGGTTTCATGAGCAAAGGCTGTAGCAATCCTTTTTTCAAAGCGAATAGGCATTCTGTCCATCCCGAGAGGTTTTAAAAATATCCACTGATAACAGACCCAGTGTTTTCCAACTTGCCGTCACCATCTAGGAAAGACGTAGATACAAAGCTCAGCTTGTGGCATGAATTTTTCTTAACACCTCCCTTGCTTCTGCAAGCTGACACTGGCCAAAACTCAGAAGGTTTAGTATTTACATTTACCTCCCTGCAGAATATTCCTGTGTCCCACAGGTGCAGATGGCTTGCATTGAATCTGAACAATTGTTTGCTTTGAATGAGGCTTGAGAATTTGCCAGGTCCCAGCTGGGAATGGGGTACTCATTGAGATGCAGGTGCAATGCCCTGGTGAAAAGCTCTGTCTGCTTTTTCTGCTGCAGCAGCAGCCCTCTTGCTTGGTGTTGTCTCTGGATCCTTCTCAGCTTTTCAGGTCTGTGATAAATTTGAAAGCCCTTCTACTGCCTGGTGCTGGAAGTAAGAAGGAATTTCCTTTCAACACCCCAATCCCAGAACCCTCCTGACTTTTGGAGTGGGAGTTTGAGGACCTCTACCTCCAATCTGTTTTTTGGCTCGTCCTCCTTTGTGACTAGCTCTAATGCAGAGGTGTTAACTGGTTCTTGGTGATGGGCCAATTACCATTTCAGTTAGTCCTCATCTGAGAGAAAAAGGTCACAGGCGCAAAAGTTAAATTTTGTGGTCCTTTCCAAGTGCGATGTTGCGTGTCTTTAAGTTAAATGTTGAATTTAAAAAAAAAAAATGCATTGAGGTGTCCTCCCTTCTGTCCATTAGCTCTACCCACGATGCCTTCCTCACTATAACTGGTCCCCTAACATCTTGTGTTATCTCTTTCCCCTCTCCTTTTGGGATTTTCCCTGTCCCTTCCCTAATTTGGAATTCTCACACCCCACCCCCAATTCTTTGCCTTACCTTCCTGAGATGATTCCCCTCTTGTCCCCTCACTGCCTTGTGATCATCCTTTGTATCTCTTCCCCCTCACCCTGGGGCACAGCTGCAGTTGTGCTAGGAGGTAAAGGAGGGGAGATACTAGTAAGAAGCATCTTTGCTTTTATCCCCAGCTGGATGGTATGGTGGCTACTTGGTAATGGGGTGTGTGTTTGGCACGGCTGGCTAAATTGCCTGGGTCTAGTTAGGCGTGAGCTCCCGTCTCTAGCTTTGCTCCAAGATGTAGCTGCAGGCTGGTCCTCGCGCACTGGTCCTGTTTGATGCCCTTGCTCCAGTACTTTCCTCTACGTTTTCTGAAGCAGCAGAATGATTCTTGTTTTTATTGCTACTCAGAGTAAGTTGTAGAAGTGAAACTGACTAGTTTGAGTAACAGAAGAGGCATGAAGAGGCCTTGAAGACTGCAGTGCATTTTCCACATTGACTTTTCTTGCAATTTGAAGTCACTTTCAAAAATGCAGGCTTAAATTTTGCAAAATTTGGTGGGCTAAAAAACGGCCAGTGACAGCAGCCGTGGGGGAGCTAGTGTAGACAGGCCCGGGTAGCACCTGAAGTCCCGTCTGCACTAGTACTCCCACTGCTGAAGCTGTTGGTGAGAACCTTTTTTAAAGAACAGGCTAGTGTGACCAGAGTCTCGGCTGCACCTCCACGGACATTACTGTTATGAAGTAGTAGGTGTGATGGTTGAGATTAACAAGAACCCTGCTGTCCAGTCACTTCAGAGAGCTGGAATCTTGTCCATTTCTTGCTGATTCATCAGAGTGAAACAGAAGAATGGGGTGGTCTGGCACAACAGACAGCATTCTGGATGGTGTGGTTTGTATTGCACTGTCCAGAATACTGGATGCTACTGTTAATGTGCTCCTTGTTTCTGGATAGTTTTTTTTTTTTCATTACCCTAGGCTCCCCTTGGGGTTTACCTCAACCTGCTAACGAATGTGAAAACTGCAAACTGCCTTATATTCACTAGGATTTTGTCATGTTACCATATGTTAGCTAATGATTGGTAAGATATCTTTTTTTTTTTTCCTAGCGGGATGCACCCCAACAGTGTAAGGATGAGAGCTTGCTCCCTGCAAAGCTCCCTTGCTACCTTGAAAAGGCATCTTGTGATGAGAGGGGGACAGGCCTGCTCACATCCACTAACTTCCAGGAAGTTTGTGCTGAGTAAAGAGACTGTTCACTTATGAGTTAAAGTGACCACTTAGCTCACTAGGATTCTCCTGCTTGGGGAGGAGAATTGTGAGGCAGGTTTAAAAGTGAATTTTGATCCTTGCCATTACAAGATCTTTACTTTTTTTACATGTTTAAAATGTACATTTTTCTTCAGATTGAGCAAAACACTTCTGTTCCTCTTGTAACACTGTAGAAAATAGTTTCATTAGAAGGCAAACTATAGCAGTTATTGCAGGGTTTTTAAATAGTCCTAGCAACTGCTGCTGTAGTGAAGTTTGCAGTTTGATTTTTCTGTATGTAATCTCTGGTAGCTCTTACTTTCACTGCATCAGACAGAGAGGGTTCTACGTGTCGTTGTTTGCAAAGGAAACTGGGGAGGGAGATTTTTAGTTACCAGTTATTATGGATGGTACTGATTTCAGTGACTAGATTCGTTGAAATATCTGCAATGCTGCTGTGGGTCCTGCAGCAAATGATCGTAGGGGAAGATGGGCGGAGTATGACTGGAAAACGCAACTGGATGTGCACGTTTACTGTTTGTAAGTAACCGCCTTTCTACTGCAAAACTACTGTTAAGCCCCTCTGATAGCTTTTAACACAACTTGCCTTTTTTCACTGAAATATGCTTGACAAATGTTTTTTCCATAGATGTAGAAATATAAAATGATGCTGCAGACAAATTTCTATTCTCCTATAGGGTATTACTACATTCACTATGCTGAAGTCAAACATCAAGGAAGGTAACTTGCTTTAGGGCTAGCCTATGAGCAGTTTTGTTTACAGGGTGGAGTGAATTGTGATTTTTCTCTCTACAATAAAATCCTGAAGATTCAAGCACTGTTGTTATTTTTTGGGGGAGGAGGGGATGGGAAGAGTGGGCAGTCACTGGTCTGCTGAACTGTTTTTTATATTTCAGTAAAATAAGCGTGTATTTTCTAGTTTTTAAACTGAATACCATGAATACCGTTGTGCAGAACATTAAATGAAACCTGTCCAGTATGAGTTGTAACTAGTTAAAACGAGTCATTATTCCAGTTCAGCCAAATCTGTATGAATATTCTGAGTGGCTCTACCTCTAAAATTCAAAATGTTTTCTTCCTTGATGGAAAGTCATGAAAATTATAGGATCACAACACCTAAATCATGCAACTTTATAACCCGTTTAAAAAAAAAAAACAACCCCACCCCAAAACCACCCTCCTCTTCTAAAAGATGTATGCATTGTCTGACTGTATGTCAGTTTTGAATATTTTTGTTCCACTCTCAGTTCTTATCTGGCAGCTTTACATTTTTTATTCCAAATGGGTAAGAACTTGAAAATGCCACTGCTGTCCTCAATCACTGATTAGTGCATAAACTGCTTAACTTAACCTTTCGCTTATTGGTGTCATCATACATGTATGTAGTTAAGGATTTTATCCTGAAACGCCTTGAAAATGTTCCTGCATTTGCATGTATTGTCATGGAGAATAATTTTCATTTAACTGTAGTTTGCTTTATATTTTCTCCCTGGTTGCTATAGAAACCCAGCCCAATGTGGCACTGACTGCTAACAAGAGCTAGGTTATATGTTGCTTTTATAATGGACCTCTGTTAATCATGCTGCAGTTCGCAGTGAGGGAATCGTGATTATTTGCGGGAGGTATATTTAATTCATAAAACTGTAAAATGCCCAGATTACTTAAACACATTTGAGAAATCTAAGTATTAAGCGGTTCTCTTTTCGTGTTGCAGTTTGGTCACAAGAATTGAGTAGATATCTGAAATGGCTCTGGAATTTTTGTAGCATTTATTTTTATGTCAGAATTTGAAACATCAAATTTTGCTTAAATTAATAATTTAATAGCTTAACTAGTAATGTTCTTTTCTGACTGTGGTCCCATTTAAGATTGTAACATTCTGAAACACAGAAGCAAGACAAAACATTTACTATACCAATCTAATAAAACTGACTTTTTCATAATAAATCATTTGTCTTCATTTGGGTGTTATCATAGAATATCAGGGTTGCAAGGGACCTCAGGAAGTCATCTAGTCCAACCCCCTGCTCAAAGCAGGACCAATCCCTAACTAAATCATCCCAGCCAGGGCTTTGTCAAGCCTGACCTTAAAAACCTCAAAGGAAGGAGATTCCACCACCTCCCTAGGTAACGCATTCCAGTGCTTCACCACCCTCCTAGTGAAAAAGTTTTTCCTAATATCCAACCTAAACCTCCCCCACTGCAACTTGAGATCATTGCTGTTGGATAAAAATCTTCCCTACCAGAATAACCTTTGCCTCTGAAAACAGTGCACTTTGAAAGGTCTAGCAGAGTGAGGCTGAAGCAGAAAATCATGCTTATGAAAGAGGAAATGTTTCGTTTCATCTAATAACAAAATGGGACTTGTTGAGGTCACTTCTAGTCTTATTTTCCAACTGCCTCAATAGGATTTTGGTTCTATTTTGCTCCCCTCACTGCTGACATCCCTGCCACAGTCTGTTTTCTACCACAGCTGCTGTTCTCCTGAACTCTTCTTACCTTTCCATTTGATTTAGTTCCAGCAATGAACTCCCATGCCTAGAAAAAGCAGATGTGGAGATTTTGCATGTCCACTGCAGCTGGCAGTAGCAAGGTCATTTTACAGTTTCAGCTGTCAGGACAGTGAGCCAACCCAGAGGCAACAATGGAACCGATTTGGGAGGTACCCTACCATCAGGCCTACAATACTAAACCCCAGTGGGTGGAACCAGTAGAGTAGGCAAGGAGTGTGATCTTCAGAGTGCATTGCAAGACATTTATGTGGACCTCTCCTGAAGGTGTTGGTAGAGCGGGGAAGGCTTATTCTCTTGTAGTTGTAGAATTGGGCAGCTTCTCTTTTAATATGATTTACATATCAATTTAGGATCATTATGGTATGCTTTTTCTGAATTACACATGCCCCTGAAAAATAGCTAAGCATGCTATATGCACAGAAAAATAAAGACAAGACATTCACACTGGGTAATGACTCTTTGCCTTGTACAGCTCAGGACACACTATTAACCCTTTACAGATATTTACTATGATTAATTAATTTGGTTAAACTGAGAACTGCAAGTAAATTCTGTACTATCTCCTCCTTCCGGAACCTTGCAGCCCTCCTGAACTATGACATGGTGCTCCATCACAAAACAACCTTGCCAACCTCCCTTTTCTTCCTGTCTGTCCTGGGTCTGCCCCCACTTTTCCTTCCTATTCCTGTTCACATCTAGATTATGAGAGGACTGCATTCACATGAAGGCAAAACAACCACTTGGAGGAAAAGTGCTGTTTTTCTTATTTCTCCCTGGGTACCCCAATGTTTGGAATGTCTGGGGAGAAATAAGAACTGATATCCCGAAACGTTGCTGTTGTCTGTCTCTCAGCCACTGATATTTGAACCAATTGACATAGTCCTTGAAAAGGGCAGAGGCATGTATCCTTGCAGTACTCTATGCAGTCAATCAATATGGAGACTCCACAGCTTGCAAATCCTCCCTTGCTCTAGAAGGCAGTGTTCTGGAGTTGAGTGAACTCCTCTTATTTCTTGATCTAAGCACTTTTTGGCAAGAACCGTAAGCCTTTAATGTAGTAGCATGAATTTAAGAGTGTCTTCCAAAGCCACACACCACAAGCCAATCTTCATCTTTGTTCAGATGTTCAAGAAAACTAGTGTGTGATATACTGATAGAATGAAGGGGGTGCCTAAGGAACTATTAAACCGCATGTGGTCCACTTGCAAAAAGAATTATAAGGTATTAAAACTAAAAATGAATGAACTATAAACATTCATAACTGTCACAATTATTGCTTCAGTCATTTATTATGAGAATTCTGTAAGATTGGCATCTATTCTGAAGTACTTCTAAAAAATTAAGTTTTGTCATAAGTTAGCATAAAAACAAATGGTGATAATATATATAAGGGGTTTAGGGTAGATCGTGGGTGCCGTGGGGAGGGCTGTTAGAGTGGAGTCATGTTTATTTCCTATGCATCTATACCACCATTTTCTTAGCCTTTTGTTTTCCTCCAATATGGGAGAATAATTAATTAGACTGTCTGTAATATCTGTAATGCAGTGTATTAGGTATATGGAATAGTTTTGTCATCTCTTTGGACCAAATGACAGCAGCACACATGAGAAGTGGAAATTCCGTACTGCACACACCACACACATAAGGGAAGGGGGAGGTGCTGACTTAATTGTAATAGACTAGATAAGAAGTTCTAACCTCTTTGAACTCTATTCTGTGTTAATAGATGTGATCCACCTCAGAGCACCATTGCTTGTTTACATACCTTTCAATGCATAGTATTGACAAAAGAATGCTTTTTTGATTACTACAAAAGACAAATTGTGACTTTAGAATCTGTGGCCCCAAACCAGAGTCCGAACTTTAGAAAATGTCTAAAAATAAGACTTCAACCATTGCTGATATTGTTCTTTTCAACTCATGTTAGGTCTGCAGTGCACATTTCCTCTTTCAAATGTCACGACTTACATTTTCAGAAGTGAGCAAGATTTGGGGTACATCAGTGATTGGCTGTAAAATTTGAGAGATGTTAAAGGGGGCTAATTTTAAGGGCAGATGAGAGTACTTTCTGAAAACCATCTCCTTTTAAGTTCACTTCTGAAAATTTAAGCTATAATTCTTGCAGAAGTGGAATGTTTAGTTTTATTAAAATTCCAGGTAGCATAAATTACTTCAATTTGACATGTTCAAAACAGAACTTGAGAGATTTTGTTATACAGAAAAGTAATTAATTTTTTAAAAAAAATATGTAACAGTTTGTAGACAGGGAAATGTTAAGGAGTTAATTTTGATCTGGAGTTAAGGTGAACTGTTTCCTGATACTAAGAGCAAGGTTTTTATAGGCCAGGATACTGTATTTGTAAAAAAAAAAAAAAAATGCAGACCATAATATATGTATTTCAAAGAGAGGATGTCAGTGTGGCTTGATTGTGCAGTCTTTTAAAAACTTATTTTAAAAAATGACTCCTCTGTTTAGGATAGAAATGACTATAAATGGCAGTTTATTTGGGGAGGCAGCTAGCTCAGGTTGGGGTAAAGACCATAAAGAATGCAACTTAACTAGCCAATGCTCGAGGCAGTTTTTTTCAAGCATGCATTTGAAGAGGGTGACTTGACAGAATGACGGTATAGCCATAGTTGCTTACATATATTAACAGATGCTGCGCTCAAGCTAATTTATGTGGAACTCACTAAGTAGATCCATTTAACAGAGTATTTTGCAAGAATTTATTTATTCGGTAAGCAAATAAAATAGTGGAATAGTCTGGCTAGGCCAAGTGAGTATATTTGGCTCTGACTGGAACTCCATTGAAAACTAACTGTTGGTACAAGGGAAACAATTTTTGAAACCTTCTGTCAAATAGGAAATTCTCAGAATTAAATTTGCTTTCAAGTCTGACAGCTAAACAACCTGTCATTTTGATGGCCATGTTAATTGGATTCTGGTGACTTTTACCCCTCTTACACCAGCTCCTGCTTTGAAGGCTATGCTTAACCCTGTGTTCTGTAGTACATGGTTTGGAATGGAGGGATATAATCTGACCTAGAAATATTTCTGCTTTTACTGTTGATGGTACATATGTGCAAGGCAAGAAGAGAATGTTAGTCTTGTCTGTGCTTTAGGCTGAAAGAGACTATGTTGCTGTTACAGTAGATAGGCTTTATAAAATCAACAGTGAATCTTTTCTCCAGAAGAGAGAGAACAGTATTGCAAGGCAAGATGCTCTATGAAGAGATCACTGTTCTGTGACTTTCCCATGCAAGCTTATCAAGTTTGAAAAGTTCTCTTAATTTGTATGAACTTGGGGACAAAAGGGTTTTTAGTTAGTTGCTGAGCACGTGATAGCACTAATTGTTGTAACTATCTGTACAAATAATTTTTATCTCTTCTGTATTTTCTAGACAAAACTAAATTTAAAATGTGATTTGCCCATGTCATGTCTGGGTTGCTGGGCTACAGACATTCATTTACAAATGCTCATTTGGTTGTAGTTTGGTGTTTGTTTTTTGAGGGGAAGAAGATAATGTGCTTCAGTTTGGCAGCTAGCCTGCAAACTATGTAACAGAGCTCTTGAAGATCTTCATATTACTTTTCCTAGCATGATTTTCTTGATTAGCAGAACAGCTTGCTACACTCAAATCCATTTTTGTCCCAAATAGATTCTAATACCATAATCAAGCAGCACTAAGTTTATAAAATATGTTCGAAGTGATAGTTTCCCTTATTAGTTTCTACAAAACAATAAAAAAGTATCCACTAAGTTATTTCTAAAGCGCTTTATTTGTGGTAGCAACCATGAGAATGCTAGTATAGACAGGGCACAGGTGGCCACTGGTGTTTTTAATTACCTTGGCTTAGACAGCATAGTGGTAAAAATGCTGATGATAGGTCAGAAGTAGATTTCCCACTCTTGTTCCCATTAGTGGAGGGAATTTCAATTATGAGAAACTTTAAGAAAGTCCAGTGTAGACAATGCCTGCCTGAGTAAGTTCATAGTATTGGGTAGCTTTGGTATTAACATTTACTGCTGCTAATGGCAGTGACACAAGTGCGTGGCTTTGTCTTAAGTGCACAAAAAGGTGTGTGTTTAACACAGAGAGCTAATTTGAGGTTTGCTATCTCAATGTAAAATCCTAGTGGAGAAAGAAAAGGAGGACTTGTGGCACCTTAGAGACTAACCAATTTATTTGAGCATAAGCTTTCGTGAGCTACAGCTCACTTCATCGGATGCATGAGCTGTAGCTCATGAAAGCTTATGTTCAGATAAATTGGTTAGTCTCTAAGGTGCCACAGGTACTCCTTTTCTTTTTGCAAAAACAGACTAATATGGCTGTTACTCTGAATCCTGTCCTAGTGGAGAAGAGACCTTGTAGTTTTACCTTGATGTAGCTAGTCTTGGTCGACTCTTACATCCCCACCTTGGGTTATGTAACTATAGAAGATCAAAACTACATTGCCTTGTCTCTGCTAGGATTTTACATTAGCTAGCTTTAAGTAAAAAACACACCTATGATAGCTCCTATGTCTGTCACAGATACCTCCTCCTGGTGGTGTTAATCAGTACCATGGCTCAGTCACAGATTCTTTATACAATGTAAGCCATGTAGAAGACAGCGTTGGCTATTATGGAAATAGATACCAGAGGGATTTCATGCTTAAAATTGGAAGTTGTTTGTGATAAATACTTGCAGTTGTTTACTTGAACCATAATTATTCTATTTCCTGAATTGGGAAATTTCATGTCAGCCAACTGAAACAAGATATAATGAGAAAGGAATAGTTTTTAACCACCAGCAGAGTAAAGATCATCTCATATTTGCATAAATATGAATTTACAACTTAAAACAGGTGAGAATTTATGATTTTAAAATAGCCTAGGAGGTTGCATGTACTAATGCATAGGGCATTGAAATGACCCTGAGAACCTGGTTCTAATGCCAATTGTACTGCTTGCCTGCTGTGGCTTTGAGCAAATTACTGATTTATCCGTGCCTCTGTTTCCCCGTCATACTCAGCATACAATCTGAATAGACAAGGCAGTTTGAAGCATGAATGATCTCTTCCTTATGTGTTTGTAGAGGGCATAGCGCATTGGGGCCCTGATATTGTTTGGGACCTCCATGTGCGACTGTACTACCAGAAAGCTAGAACTTGTCTTTTCTTCCATATAGCTAGGTAGAGAGTCCTTCTGGCTGGGTTTTTCTTGTGTGGAATGATGTGGGTGAAGTCTCTGCTGTTTCTCCGAGCCCCAGTTTTTGAAATTAATGATATTGTGCAATAATGTTATACTTGTTGGCCTTGATAATATGAAACTGCTAAAAGGATAGTGTTCAGGGACATGAATGGAAAACAGGAGGAAGCAAATTCTGTAACAATTGCAGTGGCTGTTTAAACTTGCTCAGTGCTCCTAATGGAAGAAATAACTTTTGTGTAAGCTGTTGGTGCTTTCAATTTATGTGAAGTGTTAAAGAATGTCTTTTTATCCTGACATCTACTAAGCAGTTGTCTAGACAATGGGAAAAGATTCCAAGTATAAATCTATTGGGACAGCTCATTTAAGGTCTGTCCTGCTCTATAGTTTGGGGTGATTTTTATGGCCAACTGTAGTATGCAGAAACGTAGACTTCAAAAATGCAGTTGTTAAAACTTGCTCATGTCTCTTGGTACATCAGAGATATGTTTTAGCCTTTTGTGAATCAGATCAGTATGGTCTAACATAACACTCTGAAATATGAGGCTCCAGTTTGCCAAAAGGTGTGGAAATATTTCTAAGGGTGAGTTGATTGTGATGCAGTCAAGTAACTTTAAATTATTTAAAAAAAAAAAAAATCAAGCTTTCTAAGTGAATTCTGACCCTGCAGTTGTCACTAGCTTAAAAATCTGTATTGTTAAGTTTTTGTCTACTAAGCTTTTGTTGTGAAACTTATTTACATGTGTCTAATTGTAAGTGTAAGATGGTTATAATTCATTTTTGTTACTTGATTGAGCATATTGTACACCACTGTTTGAAGGTCAGGGAAATAGTAAGGTTGTTCAAGGACTTTTGTGGTGAGTTTGAGGCCTTTTTTTCTCTGGAGAAAGCTCAAGTGCTGGTTGTGCTAGAGCACATATTTTGGAAAGACATCCAATTTTAATTTTAAAAACTTCAGATAATGGAGAATCTACCATGTCTCTAGGTCACTGTTAAAATTGTGCTTGTTACTGCTAGAATGAGTGTGCCTAGCTTCAGTTTACAGCTGTTGGATCTTTTTGTGTCTTTGTTTGCTAGAGTTAATAACCCTCTTCTATCAGATTTCTTTTCCCCAGATAGACTTGCAGACCACAGTCAAGTCTTCTCTTTCTCTTTGTTAAACTTAACAGATTGAGCTTCTTTAGTCTCTCACTGTGTGGTGGTTTTCTTGACCTCAAATTATGCTTTTTGCTCTTTTTAATAAACCCTTTCCAATTTGTCAACATTCTGTTGAAGTGTTGATACTAAAACTGTTTCTGGTATTCCAGTAATGGTCTCACTAATGCCACATACAGCACACTCCTTACTTCTGCTCAGTGTTTCTCTGCTTACATATCCAAGACCTCTTAGTCACCACAGTGCATTGTGAGCTTCTGTTCAGTTGGTTATCCATAATGACACTAAGTCCTTTTCTGAATAATTGCTTTCCAAAATACAATGCTTCATCCTATAAGCATGACCTGCATTCTTGGTTCCTATATGTATGTCTTTGTATTTAGGTTGAGTGAAAATTCTAGTACCATATTCAGTTATGTGGCTGTAGGATGTGGGGAAAGGAGACTGGCTGCTAATTCTGGTGGGGTTCAGGCAGGTGTTCGAGATGTAGAATCTACTTTTTCTCCCCTATCTCCCCTTCTCTGTATGCAGGTTCCGAGACTCCCTTACAGAACAGCTCTACTTTGAAAAGAGGCACTGAAAATGTCATTGCAGGATTCCATAATGGCTCAAGAGACAACATGTTTAATTGACAAGAAAAGTAGCTTGAAGGCATTATGAATCAAAATGAGCCTGGGGACACCAGAAGTTTTGATACTCAGGGCTTGTTTTTGCTACAGCACTGCAGTTGTGTTGCTGTAGTGCTGTGAGGTAGACATTTGCTACAACAATGGAAGGATTTTTTTCGTCTCTGTAGTTAATCCACCCCTCTGAGTAGTAGGTTGACTGAAGAATTTTTTCATAGACGTAGAGTGGTGCCTACACCAGAGCTTAGGTTGGCATAACTACCCTTGAGTGTGAATTTTTCACAATCTGGAGCTACGTAGCTTGGTTGTTCCAAGTGTTAGGTGTAGACCCAGGCATCAGATTTAGATCTGGATTAGGAACTGATTCAGATATAGGCAGAGGTGATATTGTTGCTCTCTGAGTTGACGTATTACCTAAGCAGCACTTCCTACTGTGCTCAAGATGCATGTTTGTATTCTTGTTGGGCAACAGAACTGAATGCTTGTTAATAAAATGCAGCTTTAAAGCAAGGGAATCCACTATTTCTTGAACATAATATTGTACTTAGGCTGATTTCTGCTCTTAACGCTCTGTATATGCTTGATTACGGATGTTCTTTGGAAGAGATTTGACAAAGCTCTAAAGGTCAGAAACATTAGCGTACTGATGTCTGCCTTTGGAGTCCTTAAAGGAAAAATGACAAGAAAGATCTAGGGGATTATTTAAGATGCCAGGGACAAAAGCTAGAAGGTCTGTGATTTCCTAGATTTTTTGTCTCGAGCTCCAGTAGGTCATAACTATTCTGTCCCCTAAAAGCTTTGTTTTTATTTCCTATCTAGGAAAGTGGTGGTCTGTTGGAGTAAGTAATGCTGCTAAAAATGAGATTTTTCCCCGTGTAATTTGTGCTGGTTCCTGTGTTTCCCTTTCAGTGACCTGTTGATGGACTTGGATTATGTTTAACTTTAGGAAGGTGGAGGTGCTTGCTTAGAACCAGTGGTGATTTGTTACTTATGCAAAATAAACCAAACAGAAAACTACATGTACATTATAGTGACAGAACAAATCTTGTCTCCATTTGCTAGCTCAGAAGGGCAAATTATAGTTCAAGGCTGGTAAAGGAAATTGCAGGAACTATATTTTAACTTAACATTTTCCACTAATCAGGCAAGCCAAAGGGATGATCCAGCATGAAGGAACAGATAAGGAAGAAAACATACTTGTGTATTTCTATAAAATTTTAATTGTGCACATAGAGTAGAAAACATCTTAAGTACAATAGAAACTATTCAGGTTTGCTTCACTTCTTTCTGCCACCTCACATCCAACAGGAAAAAACAGCTACCAAAACAAGTGGCGTGAAGCTTTCAGCTTGTTCTAAAAGCTGGAACTGTTCTGACATCTATTTTTTTTTTTTTTTTTAAACCTACCATGTACTTTTCAGACTGCTTTCACAGATTTTTCTAGTGTAGAACAATGAGGGGTTATGTAACTTTAGGGATTAATTCTGTTGTATTTATATGGATAGAGTATTTACAATTTTTGATTTAGAGAAACCAGTCAATGGATAAAAATAAGGAAGTTGAGGTCTTTTGTAATTTTGAAAAGTTCAGTTATTTACATTGTTGCAGTAGTTTACAAAAGATCATATTTAAAATTAATACAACATTCATAGATGCTGCTTTGTCCCTTGAATACGCAAATGCTTATGATAGTGCTGGTAACTTTCTTCTGGCAGTATTATAAATTTAATTTGTATTCTAACTGTGAATGATTTTCTTATGTTTCTTGACCTTCTGAAATGAATAATCTCACTTCTGTATGGACTGCTGGAATCTTATAATAGAAAGTAAAGGTGGAAGTGTAAAAACATTTGCAAAGAGAGAATCTGAAACTATATTTGTGAATTGTAGAGCAGCAGTAACTTTCTGACATTTTGTAGGATCCTTCAACAATCTCAAGTGTCATTAAACCTGATTCATGGTTTGTCAGATCTGCATAAATTGTATGAAAAATGCGTGTTAACAAATGTAAAGTTGCAAGTCTAAGTAAAATATTTTAACAAAACACATTGGAGCTAGTTTCAGACTTGATGTAGGACAACCTAAATACCCATACCTGGTTTATTGGAGCTCTAGAAATACCTCAGATAAAATAATCATCCCTTTTTGCTTTTGGGGTAGAAGTGAACAGAGGGTAGGGTTCTCTGGCTTGAGGGGGGACGGTTTCTTTTCTGTTGTTTTTTGAGGAAGCTGTAAGGTTTATTTCTATATTTTTATAGTGTGGTAAAAGCAACTGGATCTTTGAGTAGACACCTTTTAACATTGAAATAAATCTAATGAAAAAATACAGACAGGACTTAAAAATACAGCAGCTTGAGACCAAGAATATCATGCCTGTTTACAGAGCTCCTTAAAACTAGTAAATCAAAGTTGTCTTTATTTCTGAAAATCCAAGAGTTCTCTCCATTTACAGTACTTCAAGGCTGTTTGTCGCAGAGAATGAGATGCTTTGTATATCCCAGTTTTCAGTTTCTTCAGTAATGGGAAAATCTGAGTGCATCTAGGTAGCTTGATGACTGTTGGTGAAGTATCTTCTTGTCCATCCATTCCACAGTTAAGTGCATTTTATATATCGGATCATACATAGCTGCCTGAGATTTCTTTTTGAAGAGACAGCAAGCCGCACTGACAAAAGTATTATTTTAGAACGCTGAATGACTTAGCAGACCCTTGCAAAAGATGAGTGTAGTGAGACAGAGCTGTGAAAATGCTTGTGCTATGGCATAAGAATTTTCAATTAAAAAGCATGTACGTAATGAAAATTGTTTAGTTTTTTTGGGTTTACTTTCCATGAGACAGCCATGGAATTAAGAAATTGCTATTGGCCCTTCACATGCTGTTCTAGTTTATTAGGTAAAATTGATATATGCCTAACAGTGATTGTCAACAATAAGTTTTCCCAGAATGAGGGCTAAAAACGGGTTTACCTGCCAGTGTAGATGGGACAGACCCGTTTTCAGGTCTGTTACAGAAAATGTGACTGAAATTTTTAACAGGCTAATTGTTAGTGTCGATGAAGCCACTGGTTGAATTTTTCTATAACAGTTACTGTACTTTCTGAGACCTTGTTGATTCATTCTGCATAAATCAGGGTTTGTCTTTCCGCCCTTTGTGAGAACTAATCTTGCTGCTATAACCAGATAGGAATGTAATCACCATTGTCCCAGAAGGTGAATGTCTAGAAATACTCCCAGGAGGCTTGTAATTTAGAGGTAAAAGGAATATTTAATGCTGTAATTCCCTCAACTATTTTCTCAAATTCTTGCATTTTAACATGCTGCCACTATGTTTGAAAAGGAGTCTCCTCTTTCAACATTGTGAGGAATATGAAGGCTCAGTAGCATACAGTTTATATGGTAGAGCTACACAAGTAATTTTGTTTGATTGTCCCTAGTATGTTTTTAGAATGCGCTATGGAATGTTTCCAGACATTTTTTTAAATCCACTAAACTGTCTCAGTTTTTCATCTGATGAGGTATTGGAGTTTATCTTTGAAGTCTAAGCTCATCAGTCCCTTGTATATTCTCAGGAGTGCATCCTTTTTACCAAAAGCCGCAAAGACCCTTCATTGAAATCCATTATTTCCCTTATAATTTCTATTTTGTGGAAAGGCAGATGAGTGCACTAACTCTGCTGGTATTGGAAAACGCATACACTTCTCCCAGAAGAGACTTCTAAATGAAGAAGCCTGTGTAACTGTAAATCAAGCAGCTGAATCTAGTGTTTATTTCATTAGTGTCCACCTTATTTTTGTATCATCATCAAAATGGAAGTTACTGTCTGCTGAATCAAAATGATTTTATTTGCTGATTAGCAGTTTAGAGGGACATGGTCTTGGTATTTACTTTAAAAATCTATTCATTATAAGTCCTTAGTTTGAAGGTGAAAGGCTTCCTCTCAATTTGTCTTTCTGTCCTAAAAAGAAAAGGAGTACTTGTGGCATTTGGTGAGCTGTAGCTCACGAAAGCTTATGCTCAGATAAATTGGTTAGTCTCTAAGGTGCCACAAGTACTCCTTTTCTTTTTGCGAATACAGACTATAACACGGTTGTTACTCTGAAACCTGTTTTTCTGTCCTGTCGCTCTGGCTTGTTGTAGGGTTGTTGTGAGCTCTTGTTTGTCTCTTTGAAGCAGGATTTAAGCATCTGGTTCTCCCACACTGCTACAGAAAAAAAATTGTGCATGTTACGAGTCTGTCAGATTTAGAATTCTTAAGTGCTTACAAGTTTTGGCTCCTAAGGTCATTTTTCTCAGACACCCTTTGTCGTGACTGAAGTTCTGTATCTCTGATGTAGTTGTAAAAAAATCTCATTCTGTTTTATAGTTTTTACACAGTGCCATCAGTCTGTAACACATCACCATCTCACTAGCTGTTGGAACCAGTGAGCCACCTCTCTTTCAGATCTTAACTGTCTGACTTAAGTGATTCAAACAGTCCGTATTTAATTTCAATATGGAAAAGTACTAAAAGTTTATTTTTTGCCAAATTCACATTTTGTGGTTGTCAAGTGCTTTGAAGATGAAAAGCACTAAGAGTCTACATTGGATCCAAGAAATATATAAGGGGTATGCTTTTTTTTTAAAGGAAGCTTGAGAGTACTACTAATTTGCCTAATCTGACTTTTTCAGAGAAAAAATCCAAGAAAAAGCCAGGCAGTGCACTACGTCTGGTTAGCACATATTTGTGCAGTGAATGCAGCAGGGAGAATTCAGAACCCATCATTGGGTAAAGGCTGGTGACAATGCATGTTGTACTAGTTTTCTTCTGCTATAGAGTAGGGATTGCTAGGACTATTCATTTTTTAAATAATTTAAGTGCTTACCTAGGTTTCCCCACTTATTTAATATGTGTATGATATTAAGGATCATAACAGCTCTCAAATGGCTCTTTACCTGCTTCAAACCAAAATCCCACCTCCTTGAATACTTAATTATCTTGTATTTATAACACCATTTCATTGTAGAGAAATTTTAAAATTCCACCATTTTCATGTCATGTTGCAGGACGGTCTCCCTGCTGCTTTGTAGCAGCAATCTTTGGAAGTACAGGTCAGTAATGTTATTGCTTGACAATCGGCAGTGCACACTTACAGAAAGAAGGGAATTTAGTCATCTTAGCTCCTGAAGCATTAGATTTGCAGTAAAATAAAAGTGAAGGAGAAAAAGTTGGTAGGGAAAAGAATTTTAAAGCTCCCGACAAATTAAATGTTATGTCGACTTCTATAACAGTAGCCTCTAAAATTTACTCAACTAGGTGCATGTTGATTGCACCATTCATCTAAGCATCTCATTTGAATAGTTCACCGCCATGAGGTGCAGGAATTTTAAAAAAATGAAAATTTGGATTCTGCACAGTCTGAATGCCACATGGACTTCATAAATGGAACTCGTAGACCAAATCTGGCTGTTACGTTGGACACTCCTGCACTGAAGTAATTCTTTGCATATCGCTGGAAAATAGAAAACTATTGAATTACTTCAGAATATCATTAGCTGGATTTTTTTTCTAACAATTTTAGTTAGAATCCTGTTAACACTATACAAGTCATGCACACTAATTATATAAATGTTATCAATTATAGGGTTATAGGTAACTTAAGCATGTTACTTTAGCATTAAATCTTCTGGGAAAGAGAAAGTCAGACAAAAATCTGTTACAAAAATTGCATTTCCTTGTTTCATTGGACAGGATTTGTTTTGACTTCTGGCAGCAATTTGATTGAGAAATTACTGCAATGATTATAAGAAGCACCATGATGGGATAGCTGAAGTTCAGCTTTGATTTTTGTGCTGTCTTTATTTGTTCACTTTTTGTAAGTGGATAACTTCAGCATAGAACAATTGTAAGTCTTGTAATGGGAACATTTAACCATACCATAGTTAAGGGTAAAAGGTGACATATAAATGCAAGACATTCATAATCTTCCATACTGCCACACTGCCCATTCACAATTGCACAGCATCCCTCTGATGGTACAAGAATTGCTTACATGGAAGAGGAACATTAAAAAAAGTATTTTTTGAATGTAGTTGTATGTCTTTAATTATGTTCTGCCTTTTTTGTAAGGCGCTAATCAGTCTCCTTTTGCTCTCTGTCTCCATGCTCTCCATCTGTTCATTGCTTCCTCCTGCTTCCCTGAAAACATTCACTTGCTCCACGGTGTTCTTTTTCTCTGTACCCTCACATACCTCCCTTGTTGCCAGGTCCTCCCTGCATGTTTCTTTGTTGTTTTCACCTTTCGATGTTTCTTTCCAGCTGGTGACTGTCAGCGCCACTCTGACTGGTAGCAGTGACCCCTAGGAGAGGCAGCTAGGCTGGTTCATCCTAGTTTGCAGCTGATTTGCAGTAAAGAGCTTAGAGACCTAAAAGCAGATGGCATGTGAGTTAACCATGCAACCAAACAGCGCTCTGGGACACCAGCAAATGGTCCAGGCCACCACAGTTTTGGAACTGTGGCATATAAACATATTTAGACATTAACCAGGTGTTAATAGATGAGAAATGTCTTGGTTTCTTCACATTGGTTTGTTCCTAAGTGCTTGAAAGGTGGTTTGTTGAGGGGAAGCTATGTAGAAATGTTATCCTCTGAAATTGATGGAAATTTTTAAAAAATGGAATGGGGAAGGCAAATGAGCATCTCCAAGTTTCTTCAGTATTTGAAAAAAGAAAAGGAGTACTTGTGGCACCTTAGAGACTAACCAATTTATTTGAGCATGAGCTTTCGTGAGCTACAGCTCACTTCATCGGATGCATACCGTGGAAGTCTGTTGCAGTATCCACGGTATGCATCCGATGAAGTGAGCTGTAGCTCACGAAAGCTCATGCTCAAATAAATTGGTTAGACTCTAAGGTGCCACAAGTCCTCCTTCTCTTTTTGCGAATACAGACTAACACAGCTGTTACTCTGAAACCTTTCAGTATTTGAAACCTTCACTTACCAATCTTTGGTTAGATACAAAACAAGTAAGTGATTGCCTCTGGTTTTGAATAATCTGTACCTTAGAGGGCACCATCTCTTAATTCCACCAGAGTAAACCAGCTTCTGTTCCTGCATTCAGCTTCTCAAAAGTAATGTGTTCAGGAATTGTCTGTTTACAATAATTGAAAAACCCATCGGTAGATGTCACAGCCCTGGTTGAGATCCCCCTGCTTGAACGTTCAGTAGGCTTCTGTGTTCGGACCCACACATTGGGTCTGTGTGCTTTAAGGTCCCTAGGGCCTGAGTAGGTTCCAGGAACTGTCTCTTTGGCCTTGGGCTCCTACTCCCTGGGCATAGACTGTCTGGCATCCCTTCTCGAAAGTGGAACCCTATGGTGCAGCTGCTGTAGGCCCCCAGACCATTGCTAGAACCCCCCGCCCCCAAACTCCCCAGTAGCTTAGGAACACCTTCCTTAGAGCCCATCTTTCATGCGTACTCTGGTTTAGAGTTTAACCCCTCAGGGATAAATGATAGTTGAAGAAAATATTTTGCATAGGGATTTTTTAACCAATCACTCTTTACTTTTAGACAGCACACCATATACAGATCCATGCAAAATAAGAAACGCCTGCATGCAATTCCAGTTTCATCACCGCTCCTGAGCATTCTTTGGGATTTGGTCAGTGGGTTCCTGGTTCTCCAGGTTTTACTCTTCCGGCACAGACTTCTTTTTGTTCTGGTTGAGAGAGCTGCTCTGAGCAGACTTGGTCCTTTTATAGATTTCCAGTCCACTTTGCCATGTGACCCTCCTGATCAGCCTCAAGCCCCCGGTCAGGTGATCCAGGTTCCCTGTCAGGTGGTTTGTTACTTGGGGCAGGGCTACACTTAAAATGCTGCATTGTCACAGCTGCAGCACTTAAGTGAAGATGCTCTTATGTCGATAGGAGAGCTGTGTCGACAGGAAAAGCTCTCCTGTCGACATAGCACTGTCTACACAGGGGTTTAGATCGGTATAACTACGTCACTCGGGGTGTGGATTTTTCTCACCCTGAGTGATGAAGTTATGTAGTTATAGGTCTGTAGTGTAGATCTGGGCTTGGTCACTACCCCCGTGGAGTTCAGACATAAACTGGTTTTACTCACACTGCAACCACCCCATTGTTCTGCCAGGGCAAGGTTCATTCAGTTGTTGATGGTCCTTATCCATCTCATTCCGAGGCGAGGCACGCAGCCAGGTGCCCCTCCCTTTCCTTATCACAAGCAGTATGATGTAAGACTACAGCAAAGTACAGTACAATAAACATACAGAGTTAATAAAATCTAACTGGCATTCATAAATTGTACATAGACAGGTCCCCCAGTCAATCACATCACAGAAGGACAGGGAAAGGAGTTGCACAGACTGTTTCTAGTAAAGGGGTTAGCATGGCAAAAGCAGTATTGTCTGTTGTGCAGAGAGGGATATGGGGGGAGCAGGGGTGATTGGGAGAAGGACGGTTGTGGTATGAAGTGGCGAAGGATAAAGATGAGAAGTGGGAATCCTAGAGTCCGGAAGGGACATCTTGCTGGAATCAAAATGGACAAGAAGTCACAAATGTTTCCATATTAGAGATGGTGGTTAGTGGCTGTCATTCTTTCAGTGTAGGCTGAACGACACCAGGCCATAGCAGAGTCTGTGCTTTCAGAGGGGTGTGAGTGAGTCTACAAAAATAGGGCCAAATCCTGAGTCAGAGTAACTCAGGATGTCACTCCACTGAACTCAATGGAATTGCATGCATATACCCTTAGAACAGTCTGAATTGGGTCATAGACACTGCCTGAATAGTGCTGTTTGTCCTAGAAGCTGATGTGGGGAGGTATCGTGATATATATATATTTTTTTTAAGCCTTTCCTTGGTGGCCTTTGGTCACGCACAGTACTGTTGGTGATCTGCTGCAGTGCGTACTGTTTCCTATTAAGGGGCTTACAATGAAAAGGTCACCTGCCCTTTGGGACTTCTTGGAACCCCCTGCTTAAGTCACTAGTTTATATTAAATGTTCCATTATCACATGCTAGATATGCGTGTTTAACTGGTTCTCTTGTGTTGTGGAGGTTAGGAAGTTAGTGCTTTGTTTTTTTCCCCATTTCTCCCAATAAGACTTAGGAGTTGGAGTTATAGTTGTGCCTGGACTCTTTAAAGTCCTTTGTCATCCCATCTCCAGCTTTGGAGTCTAGATAAAGTGCAGAAGCTTTTCCTGTTAGTGGAGGGAAGTTGCAATTATGGGGTGCTTTCTGATTTCTCTAGCTCTGTATTACTACTTAGCAAGAATAGAGGTCATGGTCACTGTGTCCCCAGAACAAGTATATTTGAGAGAATCCAGATTTGGGAGATGAAGAGGATTCTTTGTGGGATCAGTCAATAAAAGCAATTTATGTGAAGGGACGATAGTCTGCAAAAAATTATTTAAAAAACCTGTTTGAATGCTCACAGTAACTTAAAGTGAATCAGTGAGGCATAATTCTCCTCTGTGCCATGTTTTAGACTAGAGGGGATATTCTAGAGCTGGAAACAATAGAAGAGACTAGTGGCAGTCCTAACATAACTCTCAGCATTGTGTATGGGATGTAATCACTTTAAAAAGGGACCAAAAATTTGTTCTTGTGAAATGAACAAAATGACTTTTATAGGAAAATGTGCTTAAGTCACCTTTCTCTAGGCATGTTCTGAGTTTAAGGGACCTTGACCAAAACAAATTTCAAGTTTTGGAGAAGGTTGGTAAATGATTCCATGGCCATAATATTTATTTTGTTTTACTGTGTATCTAGAGCCCCCAGGGTTTCAGCAGAACGGTATTCATAAGTCTTCGTAGCTGCAAATACATGATTTAGAAGTCATTTAAGTGTGCCCAAACAATCATTTTGAGTTCTCATATGTATGTATCTGGTCCTTCCTAGACAGGGCATAGAATAACGAAAGTCTACACGTTTCCAACAAGTAAGAAATGCCTTTTCTTTAAAAGGTCATATTTGATTGAGCAATTTAAATGATAGGTTAGAAAGGCATACTCTTCCTTGCTGTTGGTGCATTTCAGAACAGCCTCACTAGAAGAAGCAGTGGGAGATGAGCCTTAGAAATGAAGTTTTTCAGTTACTGTGTGCAGTCTCATCGAAGGTTTTCTTCAAAGGATTCCAGTAAATATCTTCTAAGGCAGTTGTTTTCAACCTTTTCTCATTTGCTAAACTCAAAAAAAAAAAAAAAAAATTGGAATGGAGGTGCGGACTGCTTTGGAAATCTTAGACATAGTCTGCAGACCCCCAGGGCTCCAAGGACCACAGGTTGAAAAGCACTGTTCTAAGGTGACTGCTTTGGCTTGTTAGTAAAAGGAGAGCCCTTGTGATAAGAGTTGCATAGTTTCTTCCTCTCTGACTATTGAAAACATCTGAGATTCTCCTCATATAGAACAATCTGTTCATGATGTCCCTGTTCTTCCCCTGTTATCTAGATCATTAGAATGTGAGTCTTTGGTTCAGATTCTCTTATACATTCCAATTTTTTTTTCTGAAAATGGCATATTCAAGGTGTGTAATGACACCAAGTCTTCAAGCACCTGATCTGAAGAATTGTTTCTGAGTAGCAGCTGTGTTAGTCTGTATTCGCAAAAAGGAGTACTTATGGCACCTTAGAGACATAAATTATTTAGAGAAATAAATTGGTTAGTCTCTAAGGTGCCACAAGTACTCCTTTTCTTTTTGATCTGAAGAAGCTTTTAAAGCTGATTTCAGGTCAGCTAGTCTTCTGAGTGACCTGTGAACTGTTCCAGAAGGTTAAATGTACATGTCAAGGGTATGAAGTCAGTTGCTTGAGGAAACCTGCACAATGGCTTCTGCTTAGTTCTTTTTAACGTCTTTGCATTGAACCAAATGTTTCTGGTAGTCTGTAATAGAAACATCTCTCAGCTAGGATTATAGTTTGTGGGGGATTAGTTTATTTAGCTATACATATGATTGCTATGTATGCATTTTCCCTTATAGAGCTAACAATCTTTTTTCTTTCCCATAGAAGTGGCAGGTTTCTCTGCAGTTATGAATAAGACTATGCCAGCATAATATCCAGTAGTCTGCTCTATTTGGATAATTTATTATGGATATTATGTATCAGTTTTCTCCAGTTAGGAAAGAATTGTGAAAAACTAGTAACTGAACACTACTTTGATTTTTTTACTTAAATGGAAAGTTTGTGCTAACCTTTTTCTCACTAACTTTGTCATCCGATCCATCATTGTACTTCCCCCTTGTACTCAGATGTCCAGGAAACTGTTGGCAATCGCTGCCCAGCACCCAAAGCTTCAATTTCAGAATTTCATTTGAAAAAGATCCTTAAAAAGAAGTGAGTGCAGCAAGAATAATGAATAAAAGGCCAGGTCTTTCTAATCAGCAGCTTGCTACTCTGAGAATGGCAAATTAAAAGGACACCAACTTTAAAAACAATCACATTTCTGTCTGAATTTCCCTACTGTAGCAGGTAGCGCCTAAGATTACTATATCTGAAAGAGGTCAGAGAGAATGTATTTTTCAGGTTACTGGATTTGACAGCATGCATGCAATTTAATGTTTCCCCTTGTGGAGTCAGTTTCCTTGGTATTTACTTCGGGGTCTCACAGCAACAGAAAAGAGAATGTTTTAAAAAATAGGAAGGTGTGATTGTAAAACCAAGAACAATTTGTTGAGAGACTTGAACGTGCTTTCAGCTGTCTTTTAAAAATTAGTTGCTGATGTACTGCCAAGCCTGCCATGAAACCATTTCTTGTTCCAGTCCTGATAAAGGGCTGTTAGACCAGAAAGTCATAGGGGTAGACCCAAAGATAATGTCTTGTTTTTATCGGGTGTATTTATTTAGTACATTTCCTTTGAATGCCTGGTATGCTTTTAAGTGAAGTTAAAAGTTAACTATGTGTTTTAATATTTACATGAACTAATTTTAGTCTTCTCTTTCAGGATACACAGCTGCTTTGGGACACACCTCTATTGGATTTAATACATGCTCCGCTAGCAACAGCTTTCAGCTATGGAATCGGTAAATATTTGAGTTACTTTTTTCTGAATCACTTTCTTTTGTTTTGTGTTGTTTCTGTGCAAACCCCCCCGCCCAACAAAGCCGAATACTAGTATGATGAAGATGGTGTTTTTCTACTTCACCTTTCTGATATTTTCACGCTGAATATGAACATTTTAAACTTTTGTGATGGAATAGCTGAGACCCACTGAATTTTATCCTAGCAAATGTCCATGGATATTAAAAAAACACCTTCCATTTTAAAAAAAATCTGTTCAAATGTAGCAATGTTTTCCTGACCCTTAATGAAAGCAGGACTGTTAATTTTATTCTAGTGAACTGTTTGGCGTCAGTTTTTGTCTAATTTCAGCAAAGTTCATAGCGTGTTAGTGTGCCTGGCTGCTGAGTCCGTAAGGTACTTTTAATATCCTTGCACAGGATGTTATGAGCCTTTTTTCTACCTCGGATTCCCCTAAAGCTCTTAAATAAGAGACTTTGAGTTAAAATTTTAACTTGTCTAATGTTCCTTCTGCTGGTTATAGCTAGGGTAGTTGAAGCCAACAGAGAGTAGACGTCTATATTTTCTATGTTTGCATAATGCTAATAAATGAAGGCTTTGGAAAATTACTGCTTTTCATGCAAACTGTGTTTGGGACTTACATTTTCATAACATCCTTAGAGGTACGAATTCACAATTTTTTTTTCTATATATATAAACTTAGTAGGATTACTTAGAGTGGAATGCAGAAAAGGGAATTTAGATTAGGTTAATTTGAGATTGATTATGGGAGAATGGTTTGTGCTGCTGTCCTGTGAAAAGCAAAGTAATACAAACAGTATAACTGATCTTTCTCCAGATTTGGCAGTTTCAGAGAACAGAATCCTAATTGAAAGCTGGGATTCTCCACTTTTCCATGGTGCAAAGCTGCCATTTTTAACACTGCAGGTTGTGAGGTATCAGTCCAGGATTTAAATTCCCTGTCTATATGTCCTCAAATACTATGGTGAAGGATTCTAATAAATAACATAGAGAGTGTGTTGGTGCTTGGGAGTTTAGCTGCTTGATTAAAAGTTGGTTTATGCTGAATGTAAATTATGTTGTAATCTAGTTGTCGTGATACTAATGGCTTTTATTTAAAAAAGGCTAATTTAGTGTAGAAATGGGCATCCGCTGAATCAGATGGTCTGTTTCACAAGTTTGTGGAGTTTTTCTTCCATTCTAAATTTTGAAAATAAATCATGTTGTACTTAGACTGTCCATATTAATATTCCAAGATATTCATACTGAAACAAGCTATTTCACTTTCCCTTGGTGAGTATTAATAATAATAAAATTGTTCAGAGTGAAACAGAACACAGGCCAAGCATCAGCAGCTCTCCCCTGCCACAGTTTATTACAGTAATTAAAATGTGATAGAGTAGGAGACCTCTTGCGATATGCAAAGTAAATATTTCTCTAACTGGTATTCACCTGAGTTTTTTTTGTGGCACTGCACCACATCCACTGTGAAACACCGTGTATAGTAACAAACCAGATATGCTTAATAATTGGATATGAAGGATCATTTGTTTCATTCCTTTAGATTTTGGACCGAGCAGTATCCAGTTGCAATATTTGTATTTTGAACCTGATGTTTTAAAATAGGACTTAATTTTTTCCTCATGCATTTCAATAACTTTAACCTACAAGAAAATGTTAGTGATCATCTAGGCTTATGTATCTGTATACAGCGTGTGTTCTTGCCAGATGTGGTACTATCTATGTGACATCGCAAAGGTTCATGGCAAATTGCATCTATCCTGCACCTTTATCTACCTTGTCTGCAGTCTGGCCACAAATCTCTCTCCCCCAAGACTGCTACTGTCATTCCAAACTTCTGAACTGCTTTAGTACAACCACTGCCCTTTAAAAACCGGTCAAAAACGTTTCCTTCTCAACCCAAAATATGGAATTTTCCATTAAATTTGAGATAATGAAAGTAAAACTTTGTTTGGTCTGTTTTTTTTGTATTCTTTGACTATATAATTGAGTCCAACTATAGATGACCCGGATGGAGAGAGAATATTACTGAGAAAATGACAAAATTGCAACATTAAATATAGGAAACAAATATTTTAAACTCCAATAGCTCTAACTTCTAGTGCTAAAAGTATTTCACTGTTTATCACATTGGAAAGTGGCGATTGTTTGTGGTAGTACCCACAGTGTGCACTGTGCTGTCCAGATGTACACGCAGGAGTGGTTGCTGCCCAATAAAAAACCTGGCAGATGACCCAAAAAAAAGAGATTGGGTGATGCTGAGATGTCAAGTTCTTAAAAAGTCTCCGCAGAGGTAGACAAGTGGGCTTAATACTGGTGATGAAGTCAGGGCTACGTGATCGTTGCAGTTCAGCACATGAATATCCGCTGCACACCTTTATGCACATGTACACCATCTCCAAATTAGCCCACGGTCTGAACGAGATCAGTGACTGATGAACAGCTGGCTGAAGCCTGATGAACTAGCAGTATCATTTACTCACCCTCAGTGGAGGACATTGCTCCCTCCGCTGTCAGTGATACACAGTCTAGAGGTGGTCTTGGACTCATTAGTAATGGATAATCAAGTAGGAACAGCTGCTGTGCTACCTTCCACATACTGCAAGAATATTGCACCCCATCCCGTAAATGCTTGGCTTCTGCAGTCCATGATTTTGATAATCAGTTTGCACAAGGTACTGTACCTGGGAATAAACATGTAGGCACTCAAAAAAAAAAAAAAAAATCTAGCTTGTACAGTTTACAGCAGTATCCCTGCTAACCAGCATGGGTGACTAAAATGGACACTACATAGGCTCCCCACTGAATTAAATTCAGAGTCTTGAACCCCAGTGATCCTACTCATCTGATTGCTTCTCACTTTGAAGTAACATTCTACCATGGCATCTCTGTTCTATGGAAACAGTGGAGCGATCAACAGAGTGAGATTAATGGGAGTGTGGGACTGAGGTAGCCAGCAGACAATAATGGAACTTTCTTCCATGGGATACCAGAATGACCATGAATCTTACCACCTTGGAAAAAAATACAAGACTTGTAGCTGTCTCACAATAATAAAAAGTCCACTCCTGTCTATATGAGTGGAAAGAGGGGAGGGAACTAAAAGGAGAATATAAGAATCTAGCTTCATACATACAATTGTATGTAATCTTGCAAGACAGTCATACCAGGGTAATGTGTGGTGGAGGTATTTTTTGTTGCTAAGCTGTTCGAAGATATTTGTTTTTAACAAGTTAGCTGCATTCTGTTTTTGTTGCAGAAAGAAAATTCTGCATTACACTGAGCCTAATGCTCCAGGTTTCAGTGATTTGAATGTTTCTGTAGCAGAAAATTCTAGTGTAAGAACTGACAGTTGGTATAATTCTCACTTCCCTACCATCTTCATTAGAGAAGCAGAGGGGTCAAGGTTTTCTCAGAGCAGCAGAGAGATTGAAATGGCTTTTGATGGTGGTTTTGCCACAAATATTTCATCGAGTCCATAATGAACATGTAGGTGTAAGATTAAAAGGATGAATAAGGTAGTGGTGCTAAACAGAATTGCTTTTTAGAGCTTGAGTCTCGCTTCACTCTGACCTCCTGAGAAGGATACGATTTTAAAGCTAAGGAGTACTTGTGGCACCTTAGAGACTAACCAATTTATCTGAGCATACGCTTTCGTGAGCTAGAGCTCACTTCATTGGATGCATCCGATGAAGTGAGCTGTAGCTCACGAAAGCGTATGCTCAGATAAATTGGTTAGTCTCTAAGGTGCCACAAGTACTCCTTTTCTTTTTGCGAATACAGACTAACACGGCTGTCACTCTGAAACCTGACTGTAAAGCTGACTCCCATAATGAAAGGCAATTTCAGTACATGCTTCCAGAATTAAATTGTCTTCTCGAAGAAATGCTACAATAAAGGCAGCATCGTTTAAACTAAATGGGGGCCTGATTTTGTGATACGTTTAACACTAATTTTTTCTATTTAAAACATTTTAAATTTATTACACTAACATTTAAATATTTACTGCTTTTTGTTGAAATAATATACTGGATTTATATAAAATTGGACAGGAAAGGGCCCTCACCAAAGGCTCTTAAGGAAACTAAACAGCCATGGAATAAGAGGGAAGAGTCCTCTCATGGATCAGTAACTCGCTGAAAGATAGGAAACAAAGAGTAGGAATAAAAGGTCAGTTTTCACAGTGGAGAGAGGTGAACAGTGGGGTCCCCCAAAAATCTGTACTGGGACTTATGGCATTCAACATATCCATTAATGATCTGGAAAAGGAGGTGAACAATGAAGTGGCAAAGTTTGCAGATGACACAATTATTTAAAATAGTTAAGTCCAAAGTAGTCTGCAAGGAGTTAGTGATCTCACAAAACTGGGTGACTAGGCAACAAAATGATAGATGAAATTAACATTAAGTTCAAAGTAATGCATATTGGAAAAAATAATTCCAATGACACACACACAATGATGGGTTCTAAAATTTGCTGTTGCCACCCAAGGAAGAGATCTTGGACTCACAGTGGACAGTTTCTGAAAACTGCAGCAGCAGTTGAAAGCTAACAGTATGTTAGGAGCTATTAGAAAAGGGATAGAAAACTGGACAGAAAATATCATGCCACGATGTAATTCCATTGTGTGCCCACACCTTGAATACTATGTCCAGTCTGGGTTGCCCATCTCATAGTGGAAATGGAAAAGGTTCAGAGAAGGGCAACAAAGATGATCAAGGGTATAGAACAGCTTCCATACAAGGAGAGACTAAAAAGATTAGGGCTGTTCGGTTTAGAAAAAAGCGGACTAAGGGGGGTTATGATAGAGGTCTATGGAGTTGTAAATCATGGGGAAAAGTGGATAGAGATGTTGTTTACCCTTTCCCACAATACAAAAGCCAGGGGACATCCAATGAAATTAACAGGAATCAGGTTTAATACAAACAAGAGTAAGTACTTTTTCTCACAGTGCACAACTAACTTATGGAACTTGTTGCCTTGCCATGAGATGTTGTGAAGGCCAAAAGTATAACTGGGTTAAAAAAATAACTAGATAAGTGCTTGGAGAAAAGGTCCAACGGCTAGTAGCCAAGATGGTCAGGGATGCAACCCCATACTCAGGACAAATTTAAATCTTTATCAGATGCTGGGGGTGGAAGGCAGGGGTGGGTCACTCGGTAACTGCCCAGTTCTGTACGCTCTGCTTGAAATTCTGGTATGGGCCACTGTCAGAGATAGGATACTGGGCAAGTTGGATCATGGCCTGATGCAATATGACTGGTCTTATAGGATGTCATAGAGGATGTCCTGGTTTTTCTGAATTGTATCAATAACCTTGCTTACTGTTAACACGTTTTCTCTATCTTCAATTTGCATTAAGATTTTCATATCGATATTAATAGGGAGATAGATCAGTTCTCTAGACTTGTGATATGTTATCCTAAATACCAATGTCAACAAAAATAAGCAGTTAATACACTGATGGCTCACTCAATTTTAGAAACCTTGTTGAATGAATGACTTTCTGCTTTTTAACATGGCAGTTGTAGGCAAGATGAATGTGTAGGCTCTTTTCATGTAGCTGACAAATACAGAACAAATTGTTTCCAATTCTGAGGGAGGGTATTTGTATGTACTTCATGTTGAGGCAGATGTTAAAGATGAGAGAGAGCTGGAAAACCACATGCAAGTGGGATTACTAGTCCAAGATAACATTAAAGAAGCAGAATTATTGGGCATGTGGGTTGGTTAAAATATGTTCCTGCTATACTCCTCACACCGTAGTTCTAAAATGGTAGTATCCTTTTTGCATAAAAAAATTCAGATTTTAAAATGTGTTAAAATATTACGTAATTTTCACGTTTGTCTCTGGAGTGGTTCAAGTCCCATGTAGACTACCCTCGTATCCTCAGTACATGGTTTAGCCTGTACATAAGATCGTAAACAGGTGAAAAGTATAAGATCTAGCAGAGCATTTTTATTACATACAGAGTGAATACATTATGGCAGGGGCAGCCAACCTGTGGCTCATGAGCTGCATGTGGCTCCTTTAGAGTTAAAGTGTGGATCTCTGAGCTGCCCATGTCTCCCCATTCTCCACCTACCGGACTTTGGTAGGGGTTGGGAGGGAGCTTGTGACCTCTGCTTTGCAGCAGGGTGGTGGGGTAGGGGCTTCTGCCCGGCAGGGACGGGGGGGTCTTGAGGTTTCAGCCCCACAGGGCATGCCTGCTAGGGCTTGGGGCTTCAGCAGGAGTGGGGCCCCAAGCCCTGGCAGGTGTGCATCAGCTCTTGAACTTCTGATGATTATCGTGTGTGGCTTGGAGGATCAGTAAGTTTGGCCACTCCTGCATTATGGTGTGGGCTGTATAAAGGGTTTATCTGCATGAGTTTGAAATGGCTGTAATGCACGTCATTCCCAGTGAGTATCCTTAAAACCTTTATGCCATAACATGCCCATGTGTATTTTGTAAGATACATTATTTTAAAATATTTTAGAAATATTGTATTTACCATTTTATCCAGATTTATTGTATTCCTCCACTTGTAAAGTCAGGCTGCCTTATTTATCATGAATCCAACTCCGTTAGGGTTCAGAAGGACAGAAAATGTAAAACTAATAAGAATGCAGCACCTCAAAAGATCCAAAACTTTTTCTAAATACAAAAATATAATTAAAGTCAATACCTCAGGCCCTCCTAGGGCTGGAAACAAGTTTGTTCATCCTTTGAGAGAGTTGGGAATCTGTCTTTGTAATGGTTTAAAGCTCCCTTCTCCAGATTACACATCTAGCCTCAACTTCTGGCATTTCCTGATTTGAGTGCTTAAGCTGCTACTTGTACAATGCATAACATTTTAATGAAATGGAATTTTTGAAATTAAATTTCTTTTCTATGTCATGTCTTTGACAGACACCACCTGAATGCCCTCTGTGGAATGCGCCTTGGGAGCTCTGCCGGAAGGGGAGCTCCTTTATTGCACACCCTCCGTGTTAGAGCCTGCAGAGCCTCCCTGCTCACTCTCACTAAACTTTCACCACAAAGCTGTGTCTGCCATGGACAAGTGCACAGCATGGCTCTTCCCTAACTGTGCAGTTCCTGGGTTTAACAAGAAACTTCTGGTTAAATGGTATTGCTCAGGCTGTAACTTGGATAAGTCAAACTCAATTTCTACCTGGTAGAGAAGACTGTTGCCATGCCAAATGCCATCTTCCTACCATGTTTCTGTTCTAGAGCTGGCCAGAAAACATTGCAATAATTGTTTATAATAGGAACAATGCTTTTATTTCTTATACTCAGTGTCTGAATTGTTTTTACTTTCCTAAAGGGGTTAGAACACTTAAACTGCCAAAATCTCCTTCCAAGACAGCAGTTAGGCATTTGTAAGTTTTAATCAGTTTACACCCTCTAGATTCATGAATCATGGTTGCTTTTGAGAACAAAGCCAATGATGCAAGCAAGTAGGCAAAGATGGCAGAGTGTACTGGAACGTTCTTCCTATCATCAGTAACAAATGTGGTCTATTTTTCATCAGGGAAATTCCTGTACTGTATCTAGGCCTTAGTGACACATGCTTATGATTCATCTCACATAAGGATTTTATAACTGAAATAGAGTGTACTGACCAGTTGCAACTTTCATTGTTACACAACTCTTTTCTTGGGTGGTACCTTTTCCGAAAGTAAAAGTGCTTTCGGGCTCTTTGTGGTGTTTAGAAATGGAACAGATTTTTACACTCAGAACCTAGTCACTGAAAATGTCAGCAGTTGGTATCTGGTATTAATCATTTTATTTACCTGTTAACATTTGTATAGCATTCAAAGAGTGAGTGTGTGGCGCCTGAGAGAATAAAGTTGTAATCTCTGCCTGGAGGTATTTACGCTCTAGATTCCATGTAGGATGACGTCTGGGTGTGGGATGGGAGAATTACACACACTATGGCTTAGGCTGCATGTTTTCACAAGATACATGTCATGTTATCGTTAGGTTCAAGTGATGCACTTGATGCCATACAAGTTACACAGTCTGTCCCTGCTCTGCGGAGCTTGCAGACTGGAAGGCACACAGGTAAAACCAGACACACTGAAGACTTAAAAAGAAAAGGAGTACTTGTGGCACCTTAGAGACTAACCAATTTATTTGAGCATAAGCTTTCATGAGCTACAGCTCACTTCCTCGGATGCATACTATGGAAAGTGTAGAAGATCTTTAATACACACAAAGCATGAAAAAATACCTCCCCCCACCCCACTCTCCTGCTGGCAATAGCTTATCTAAAATGATCACTCTCCTTACAAAGTGAATGATGATCAAGTTGGGCCATTTCCAGCCCAAATCCAGACTGAACTGAATCCCAAACTGAAGACTTAGAGGAGGTGGTGGCTTAGGATGTTTTAGCTCATTTTCTCCTCCTATCTTTCATTCCCTCTTAAATAAGAAGGGACTTGAGAGGTCAGTTTACTGATGCAAATGAGTGTTTGTGGGCCTAGTAGAAGAACTGGGTTGTCAGAAGGGATTTGAATGGCAAAGATGGGGGAACTAGATTCACTGGAGTTAGAGGAAGGTCACTACTAGTATAGAGGACAGTGTGGAAGAAGGCGTTCCTCCTTTTTGTTTTTCAGATTTGAGGAAGGTGCAGAAGAGTCATTATAGGGAACCTGTTATTTTATTGAGTTCTCACAAATATTGACATTCTTTTCCAATAATTAGAATTTAACACTGACACTCAAGTGCTTGAATACTATGAGGTGGAGGCAAACCCAAAGTGTAAATTTTACAGGAACCCTACCTGTCCTCTGCTTAAGATAAATTCAAGTGTCCAACTATTTTAATACAAAATGAAACTGAAATTAGCTCTGTAACCATTTTCACTTCTACCATCTGCACATATTCGTCTGTTGTAAATTCACTTATAAATGGTGGATGCTATTTTTATTTTAAATAAAAGATTCAGCTCTTTTGGTGGGGGGCTTTTGGTCAGGGGAAAATGAATAAATTATACAAAGCATATCATAAAGTTTGCAAATGGATTAACATGTATTTGGGGCCTGCTATCCTTGTTTATAGCTCATAAATGCTAAGGCCAGAAGGGACCATTGTGATGATTCAGTCTGACCTCCTGCATAACATAGGCCAGAGAACTTTCCCAGAATAATTTCTAGAGCCTATTGTGTAGAAAAACATCCCATCTTCATTTTAGATTTGTCCATGGAGAATACAACCCTTAATTTATCATTGGTACAATTTACTACTCTGACTGTTAAAAATGTATGCCTTATTTCCAGTCTGAATTTACCTAGTTTCAACTTCCAGTCCTTGGATCAAGGTAGATCTTTCTCTGCTAGACTGAAGAGCCCATTGTTAAATATTTGTTCCCCGTGTAGGTACTTATACTATAATTAAGTCACCCCTTAACCTTTTCTTTGTTAAGCTAAATAGATTGAGCGCTCTGAGTCTGTTACTATAAGGCATGTTTTCAATCCTTTAATCATTTTTGTGTCTATTCTCTGAACCCCTCTACAATTTATCAACATAGTTCCTGTATTATAGGCACCCAAACTAGACACAATACTCCAGCAGCTGTCACACCAATGCCAAATATAGAGGTAAAATAACTTCTCTACTCCTACTGGAGATGCCGCTGTTTATGTATCCCAGGATTGCATGAGTTCTTTTGGTCCCAGCATCACATGGGGAGCTAATGTTCAGTTTATTATCCATCACAATCCCCAAGTCTTTTTCAGAGTCGCTGCTTCCCCAGATAGTCCCCCGTCTTATAAGTGTGGCCTACATTCTTTATTTTTACATGTGTATGTTTACTTCAAACAGTATTAAAAAGCATATTGTTTGCTTGCACCCACTTTACCAAACAATCCAGATTGCTGTAAATCAGTGAGCTGTTCTCTGCATTATTTACAATTCCCTTAATTTTTGTCATATGCAAGCTTTTTCTGTGGTGGTGGTTTTCTTCCAGGTAATTGATAAAAATGTTAAATAGCATAAGGCTACAAACTGATCCCTGCAGGACCCCTCTGGAAATACACCCACTCAGTGATGAGTCCCTGTTTTACAATAAGAAAAGGAGTACTTGTGGCACCTTAGAGACTAACCAATTTGAGCATAAGCTTTCGTGAGCTACAGATGAAGTGAGCTGTAGCTCACGAAAGCTTATGCTCAAATAAATTGGTTAGTCTCTAAGGTGCCACAAGTACTCCTTTTCTTTTTGCGAATACAGACTAACACGGCTGTTACTCTGAAACCTGTTTTACAATGTTTTTGAGACCTTTCAGTTAACCAGTTTTAATCCATTTAACGTGTGCCATGTTAACTTCATATAGTTCTAGCTTTTTAATCAAAATGTTGTGCGGTACCAAGTCAAATGCCTTAAGACGTCTAAACATAGGGCTCTTGAATTGACGCCCTAAAATTCTGTTCAAGAATTCAAAAAGTCTTAACATTTTTGCAACTCTGTAGAAAGAACCAGGGGTAGTCTTATTTACTTAACTCCCTTAGCTGATGACAGGTTTCAGAGTAACAGCCGTGTTAGTCTGTATTCGCAAAAAGAAAAGGAGGACTTGTGGCACTTTAGAGACTAACCAATTTATTTGAGCATGAGCTTTCGTGAGCTACAGATCACTTCATCGGATGCATACCGTGGAAACTGCAGCAGACTTTATATATACACAGAGAATATGAAACAATACCTCCTCCCACCCCACTGTCCTGCTGGTAATAGCTTATCTAAAGTGATCATCAGGTGGGCCATTTCCAGCACAAATCCAGGTTTTCTCACCCTCACCTTAGTCTCTAAGGTGCCACAAGTACTCCTTTCCCTTAGCTGAGCACCACAAGAACAGCCAGTTGATTAAAATATTTGACTAGTAAACTTTTTAATTACTAATGTTGCTTTGGGGTTTTGGGAATGGATGAACTAATTTTAACTCATCTCTCTAAGGATAAGGCTAGGAAGTGGAAAGAACCAGAGAGACTTTTCTTCGTGAGTGTCTTGCACAACTCACCCCTTCTCTGCTTGTTCCCCCACTCAAGATCCAGTTATCCCCAGTGGAGCCCCATTGCATGTTGCACACACTGCTATATGCCACCGAAAGTCAACAGAAGCAGGACTTCCTTTCTATGAAATTTAGGGCAGTCTGCAGGGTTTGTGTGGAGAGGTTTCCCACCCTTCCTTCGAACCGCCTGAGGTCTGCAGGGGAGTGGACTGATCCCCTCAGTGAGCTTTAGAGACTTATTGCTTGCCTCTGAGCTGTAGGTTCTTCAGGATCCTCCCAATTCCTGTGATTCTCATTACGCTTCTTAGGGCTAGTCTACCCTGGCAATGCTAAAGCACTGCTGCGGCCGCATTTAACGTACCTTGTGAGGTTGCGGCGCAGCGTGAACTCTCCCAGCGCTCTTAAAAACCCACCTCAACGAGGGGTTTAGCTCCCAACGCTGGGGCACTGTTTACACTGGCGCTTTACAACACTGAAACTTGCTGCGTTCAGGGGGTGTTTCTTCACACCCTTGAGCGAGAAAGTTGCAGCGCTGTTAATTGCCAGTGTAGACAGGCCCTTAGACACCAACAAGCCTAGTTTTTTCCATCTTTAATAAATTGCTTCCTCATATCAGTGAATGGAAAAACCTAAAACGCTTGGCTCTTAGAGTGGCTGTGTCCACTTGGGTTATCTTTGCTATCCTATATGGTTAAGAGGGAGGTTCATTTAGACAATTGCATTCCGAAGGCAGTCATTCCTTGTTCCTGATTTTTAAGGACTTGATCTTCTTATGAGGTGCTCAGGGGACTCAGCACCTCTTGTCTAGGTACTCACATGGCTCCCTCACCATAGTATCTGAGAACCTCCAAAGTGCTGTTGGAAAATCGTAATACGATCTTCCTTCTTACGTAACTTGTAGCTTGATTAGTTAACAGGTTTTTGGTTTGTAAGAGTAAGTAAAGGTGGTGTGCATGTGTGAGGCAGAGAGGAATTTTCTGTAGGAAAGCTGCATCGCAGAAGTGAGTGTTGCATTTAGTTCTGAAAGTGAAGTCCATGATCATTTTCATCTGCGTGGAATTGAATCTGTAATCCAGGCAGACTGTTTTATTGCTTTTAGTGGGGAAGTAATTGTCATTGGAGGGGATCTCAGGTAACCAGGGCCAGTTCCGTAGAAGGCATTGATTGTCATAATAGAGGACTTTACCTGGATTCTGTATTCATTGGGGAGACTGTGCAGAGTGTGACTTACCAGGGCAAAGGTCAAAGTAGCTTGTGTTGCTGGAGAGAGAGGTATTTTGTGTACCAACTGGCGCTTTTCAGTGTTGTGGCTTCTTTTCAAGATATGATTTGAAGCAATTAAACTTGGATGTGTGGATCACTGTGATAGGTCTGTTCCTGACAGGATGCAATATTCTGGCCATTCATAGGTCTGTGGTTTTTTTTATGTCATGGCTAATTTGGGCATCCAGGATTCCAACAGGACACTCACGCTGCAATCCTATTTAACAGTCTGAGGGCAAACTCAATAGCGGGGGATATTATCTTGTGAGCCGTGTCTCCAAGAAGCATTACCTGTGTTCAGCTTTAGCCTACTGCTCTTCATTCAGCTGATCACTGAGAACTGGGAGATGGGTGCTGTGTATGCTTGATAGAAAGGTGATTTAGAGCAGGATGATATCTGCTGACACTTCAGTCCATGCTGCTTTCCCAGCAGAGATTAATGTGGAGGAGAGGATTTAGCCATGTCTGGGCTCTGGAGGTGGATGGGGATGTGGTGCCTTCATACTGATACCTAACTCTCTCTCTCTTGGAGTTAATCCCGGCAGAGGGCAAAGAAAATATTGCCTGCTTTGTGCTGCTTCACTGTCCATTAGTGGTGCAAATGTTCAGTCTCACTGTCTGGCTGGATTGCTAGCTATTCTAAGACCTGGTAGCAGCTGTGATCAGATCTGCATTATCTTGCTGAGAGCACATCATGCAACTGGTTTTTTATCTGTACTGGCTACCTAACAAATGCTTGGTAGATCTTAAGGTGTTAAAACCCTACATGCCCTGGGATCAGTTTATGGACTGCTTCTGCCCCCCTCCCATACTGCCCCAGCTGTGATCAGTAGGGGCGGGTGCCAGAGCTGGAGCCTCGCTCCTGTAATGGGAGTGGGGGGAAAGCAGCTGTTTTTCCTAGCTGTGAGGGAATGGGAAGGCTCTGGGAACTTGATCTTCAGTGTCTTTTTGCTATTGGGTTATTTCTGTTAATATGTTGATTAATGGTTAAAAGGGCATTACGGGATTATGTCATGGTTGTGTATTTAAGAAAGCCTAGAGTGAGGTATGCTGCTTAGTGGATGTGTGTAAGTATAAACAAAACAGTGGAGACAAGGAACCAGTACTCTTTTGTGTGCATTTCATTGCATTATTTGCAGCTTGTACATGTGGAAAGTCTTCAGATTTAAGATTTCCAGACCTGTGGACTTTTAAGAGAAGTAATTGATCTAGAAATAACACATCTCTCTGGGGCACAGTTAAGATTGTGTGGAGCCGCTATATGTGAATTTCCATTCTTTCAAATGTTTAAACTTGTAAGTTTAACCTTATTTCTGAATTTCCTGGATATCTAACATTTCGTTTACCTCTAATTTTCTTGAAAGCTAGTAAAATTCAGGGTGCTGGTGAGTGCCTGCAACCAAATGACGAGAGAGACTACTTTTGTGTGGGTAATGTCTGAGTTATATTCAGTTTAATTTTGAGTGAGAATTAGCATGGAGGGCAAGCTTTTGAAATATGTGGTTATTGGAGTTGATGATCAGTTTGTCAGTAGGCACATAGTTGTAGGTGTGACTGTGTTTGCTTTCTCAGATTCCAGTGTTTATCTGAATTTTCAGCTGTTCTGGCTATAACAATAAGATGGTTCACAGGTAATTATTGAATAGTTCTGGTTATTTTCCGGCAGAGTTAGCCTTATTACTGGAGTCTTGCAAGAAACAAAAAACAAGTCTATGTTGTAGTCAGAAGAAAATTCTTCTGTGTTAGCTAGTCTTTTTTTTACCTCATTCTTGCAGTCTTGCCCGTATCCTGTATTTGTTTTTCACGGGCATGCCTTCAGCATTTTCTTACTTCAAGTTAAGTGTTGTAATAGAAATTTATATTTTAGTCACAATACAGGAAAAAGAAAAGGAGGACTTGTGGCACCTTAGAGACTAACAAATTTATTTGAGCATAAGCTTTCGTGAGCTACAGTTCCGATGAAGTGAGATGTAGCTCACAAAAGCTTATGCTCAAATAAATTTGTTAGTCTCTGAGGTGCCACAAGTCCTCCTGTTCTCTTTGTGAATACAGACTAACCCGGCTGCTACTCTGAAACCTGTCATAATACAGGAAAGAAACTTCTGAAAGAAAATGTTCACTAATGCTTAGGCTACTGAAAAGCATTTAATGCAGATGTTTGTTTTATCCAATTTAAAATTTATTGGCATTAAATGATGGGTATAATGTAGAAGTCCAGTTGATTCCCTCTCTCTCCAATTAGTTTGAGCAATTAACCTTAGGCCAAAGGTCAGATCTATTATTTGTTAAGATTTTGTAACCTCTATAGCTAAAATCTCCCTATGTTACTTACTGTGTGAGATTGAATGCTGTATGAAAAGCAAATATACGGAGTCAAATGCCTATTGCTAGATAAATGGCTTCTGAGGAACAAAATAAAATCACAAAAATACTACAGCAGAAATTACTTCCTTGTAAACAAAAGGAGTTTAAAAAAATGTTTAGAGTGAGCTTCCCCCATTGCTGAGTATGTGAGCTGGGCTTGGTTGTGTCACTGTTCATGGTGCTGCTATCACTGTTTGGAACCTGCGACTGGTCGATCATAGCAATAAAAAGGAGCTAACTTTTCTGCCTTCCTGGTTTTTGTTTTTCAGTTTTTTAATGGCATCTTTATGCTAAATTAAAAAGAACTCTTCCTGTCAGAATGACTCTGCTAGCAGTGCAAAGCACAGAGCAGGGGTGGCCAAACTGTGGCTCGTGAGCCGCATGTGGCTTTTAGAGTTAAAGTGCAGCTCTCGGAGCCCTCCAGAATACCCCCTTCCCTCCTCCCCCCCCTCAATTCTCCACCTACTAGACTTGGGTGGTTGTGGGGGAGGTGAAGCTTGTGACCTCTGCCTTGCAGCAGGGTGGTAGGGCAGGGACAGGGGGTCTTGGGGTTTCAGCCCCACAGGGCCTACTTGTGAGGGCTCGGGGCTTCAGTAAGAGTAGGGCTAAAGCGCCAATCCCAGGCAGGCTCTCAAACTTCTGAAGATTGTCATGTGTGGCTTGGAGGGTCTGTAAGTTTGGCTACCCAGCATAGAGGAAATCCCTACATTCAGTGGGATGCTTCAGATTCTACTGCATGGCTGAATCTTCCTCTCCTCAGTTTCTTGGTTAATTTTTTAAAACCCTCTTCAAAATTAGTTGCAAATGAATGTTAATTTTGTTTTAATATTTAAGTATTAAGATGTTGACTCTGCTGTAGTAACCCCTGCAACACCTCAGTGGATGAGGAAAATTAAACATCTGTAAATTAATTTATCTTCCCCAGAAACCTCATTGTTAAAAGTAGGAAAGTTTTAATATAAATATATCTTTTTAAATATACCACTGCATCAGTGTGTTTTGTGCTTTGAAGGGTTTTACACTGTAACTTGAATAAAGGTGAGGTATAACTTTGCTTTCAGACTTGTATTGTTTTGGGGCATATTCCAGAAGAAATATGGGACATGTTCCAACGGAGAAGGCTTCACTTTTTTGTGGGATTGCCTGGATGAGATGGATGGATGGGTCTGCCTGGATGAGAACATGGGAGGAGACAGTTAATCCACAACAGTCTTAATAGCTTCTTAATCTTTTTCACTATTTTTCGTACTTGCAAGCAACACCAAGCCCCAAGACGCTCCTGTGCAAGCTTAGGAGATGAAGAGCAAGAGGATTAGTCAGATTTTATCACTGATAACTAGAGCAAAAAGTTGTGCATAATTGCAAATTAGAATTCCAACGACATGTTTATAAGGTACTGTGCATTATACGTGCCTTGGCTGAAACATAACTGTTTCTCAACACCACATGCCTAAAGGTCTCTGGGCACATTAACAAAATGTAATGGGCAAATTACATAAACAAAAAGCTTTACAAACACTGATGGCTTTGTACATTCTCTAATACTTGTCTATGAAATAATTAGCTGCTGCTTGATGGTAAAATTAAGCTAATGTAGTCTGACTATCAGGGGCAGTTTAGATTCGGAACTGTTTAGATTATAGCAAAATCTTGGGAATTCAACCACAAATAGAGAGTATTAAACTGAGGTTAACTTAATAGGAAGAAAAATGACATTATAGAAATATTCAGAATGCAATTAGATTGGGGATAGTAGGAAAATTCAGATTGCTAAACTCTAGAAATCAGACTTGATGGAAGGTCCCCTTCCATATTTAGTCTTTGAGCTTGGGAAATACAGGGCCTGAAAATATCTCTTTGATCATTGGTACAGGGCCAGTGTTTGGAAACTTTTACTAATCCTAAAGGCATTTATACTGTTCCATTAGTGTTTCTAGCTCAGACTTAGCGAGACTTGAAGTTAGATTTCACTTACTTTTTAAATGCACATTTTTTGTTAATACTAATTTTTGTGAAACATTTTGATTTCCAAAAAATTAAATATTTCTAATTTCACTGTGTTTTTCTCTCCAAAGCTTGCTGCTGTTTTCATAAGTGGTTCCTCTATCCGTAATAGAGCGAAGAAAATATCGGGCTGTTCCCCCAAATTCAGTTTAGCCCCCATTTAATTTCACTGGATCATTGTATCAATTCTTAGATACGAAAACAGGACCAGTTTGTAGCAAATAGTTGGGGATTGGTCCCGCTTTGAGCAGGGGGTGGGAATAGGTGACCTCCTGAGGTCCCTTCCAACCCTGGTCCTCTAGGATTGTAGGATTAAACAGGCTGAGTAGGTTGGGAATGACAACCACCGTGAAAGTATCGATAGTAACCTAGTGAACTGCTGAAGGATTTTACGAAGTGAACATTCGAAAACATACTGGCTTTTTAAAAATGAAGCTATATCCATGCTTTACAACCGTGTCATTCTGGTTATCATTTGCATTTTCCTGCTTCATTTTTGCCTTCATTTTAGTAGCCATAGCTCTTTAACCACTTGTTACTTATGCTTTATTCTGTTTGAAAGCAGGTATTCCAGATTTTAAGATGTCATAAAGCAAAGGTTTCTAGCTTCAGAGAAAATTGGGTTATAATGTAAGATGTTGGATTGGAGAAATTATAATTAGAAGGTAGTTTAAGGTGCTATTTCTTTAGTCTGTCCAAGGTTGGAAACCCCCTCTGGAAAACTGGGACTCCTAGCATTTCCATGGTCTAGAGCAGGGGTTCTCAAACTTTTGTATACCAGGTCCTCCCTGAAACTCACCTCCCACTTAGCAGGGGTCTAGCCAGGACCACTCTCCCAATAAGAAACATGGGAAGGGAAGGGCAGAGTCATTGTGATATCCCAGTGTAGGTACAGCAAGTCTGTTTTAGGTGCAGCAGCCCTGGACCATAAACCATTGTAACTTTAGAATCCTGAAATTGTCTAAGCTCTGGGCATTGTAGAACCATGTTGAGTTTAGACTTTCAAGGAAGGTGATGAATCTGTAAAGTTGTTAGTATATATATTCCAGCATACAGCGGACCGTCATGATTTATATGGAATTTATTAATGATTTAATTGTGGTTTCCCCTTCCCCCTTTTCTCAGACCCCCTTTCACAAGGTTTTATTTTAAAAAGTAAATTTCAAGTCCTAATTTTTTATTTGTTAAACTTTGCTCTTATTGAGCTTTTTGTGGTTTGGATTTCAGCCCACGGTGGTGTTGGCAGAACTTCTTGTCTGGAAAATAATGGCAGTTCTTTTTGGGTTCAAGGATGGTAAGGGCTCTATCGTGTAGGAGATTTAAACCAAAATGAAATGGGTTGTGGTATGCTGATATTTATGAACTTCAACAGAGCAAAAGTCAAGGTTTTGCTTATGTAACTACCAGTGTGTTCATAATTATAGTGAGACGTTAAGATTTTCCTCATTTGTGAGTTTATTGCAACTACAAAGTAGCTAAACTTTTAAAATGTTATGGTGTTTGACAAATACAGTAATTAAAATGAATGTATAGCTTAAATAATTAGATACTGCATTTTAATTTGATGCCTTCTTGCATAGGCTAAAACCATATTCAAGTGCATTTGTCTTTAAATATTGCCTTTTAGTGTGACAGGTTTCAGAGTAACAGCCGTGTTAGTCTGTATTCGCAAAAAGAAAAGGAGTACTTGTGGCACCTTAGAGACTAACCAATTTATTTGAGCATGAGCTTTCGTGAGCTACAGCTCACTTCATCAGATGCATCTCATTCATGCATCTGATGAAGTGAACTGTAGCTCACAAAAGCTCATGCTCAAATAAATTGGTTAGTCTCTAAGGTGCCACAAGTACTCCTTTTCCTTTTAGTGTGGAATCCTATTTTCCTGAAAATGGGAAAGATCTCCCTTTTGGGTACAGTCCCTTCTCCTAAGAACACATCCTTTGTTTGAGAGTCTAGGTAAATCCTTACACTACCATTCTAAGCCTTTCCCTCTGTTGGAAGGCATCAGCAGATTTCCATGAAGCTTTTTTGACTGGAAAGTGTATACTCTCTACCTTTCTTCCGTTGGAGCAACATTGTTCTGCTGTCACCATAGAGGCTCTTGATGGCTTATCCTTGTTAGTCTCTAAGGTGCCACAAGTACTCCTGTCCTCTCTCTGCCTCTCTCCCCAAATCTCCAGAAAATGGGAGCAAATATATATCATTTTCATCAAAGCAGCAATATTTGTCCCTAACTTGGAAAGGCTTCTGCTCCCTTGGGAGAGTTGCCACTTTTCCACTCTCTTGGATTGCAATGAACTAGACCTGCAGTCGCAGTTCATTATAGGTATTCTATAGCGGAGCAGGCAAGATCTTATGCTAGCTAGTGGGCTGAGACTATTTGGTGTCTGTAGACCTCCGAAATGCCTATGCATGCATTGCCCATAACTTTTCTGAATTGGTAATATACCTAGTGCTATCCCTAACTTCCTTTATCTGCCCTGTAAGTCTTCAGGAAGAGGATGGTGATCATAGTATTACCTCTCTAGAACAAATATTGTCTAGAATTTCTTATTTGAACTGGCTGATTGGGGTGTCATCATGAGAGATGTTGACAATGCCAGCATATTGAGTTGTACCAGTTCCTGTACATCTGAGCCTGATCCACAGAAGGAAAGGGTTCTCTTAATCAAGATACCATCTGGGGAACAATTTGACACTAATTAGGACATTGTTTCTTCCTTCCTGAAATACACCAATTTCCCCCATTAATTTTTGTAAGATCACATTCCTAGGAATTGGTTGGCCCACTTGCGGCTGTAGATGTCCTGCCTAGAGTTCTGTAGGAGAAGCATCACTCCAAGAGTCTCTGCTGGCAGAGAGCATGATCCTGGAAAATGCAGAAGAGAAGACACAGGGCCCTTGTATCCTTGAGGCAATCTTGATAGGACAAGAACTGATAGAACCATAACCAGTGTTGCCACTTACGTTGGCCTGCACAGGTTGGGTGAAGGGACAGACACGTCCAGGAAACATACGGCTTCTTCTATGTATAAACGTATAAGTAATGTAAGCAGTCAGGTTTATTTCACATAGATTCTAGCTCTGTCTGGTACCACAGAACCTCAGCACATGTTGTTTAGAATGACCACAGTAAAGTTTGTAATGGCAAACCAGGATGAGATCCCTTTTTTCTTAAGATCATCTCTTGACCTGTGTGGAGAAGCGGCTCGGAGCCTTTTCACTGTAGCAAAGAAACTGCTGATCTTGTCACTTTTTTGGGGGGTGGGGGGCAGAGGTCTTTTGAAGGTATCAGAAGCATTACTACTGAATCCCAGATTGGTGGGCTGTTGGCATAGAACTGGATAGAAGTGACACCCCCCTGTGAACTGGGTTTTGTCATCTTATTACATCAGTTTGGAATTCCCACAGAGTAATCAAGTGATTTTACTCATTTCCTTGTTCAGTATTAACCCAAATTTTTTAGAAGGGATACATAAGTCTTAAATCAAGAAATGAAGAATGAACTCAGATATGTTGAAGTTACTAGATAAGTGGTTCTCAACCTCTTCCATTTCAGTATCATGGCCCCATGTTACAGCAAAATTTTTGGGACACCCCACCAGCCCAATATCGTCATGAAGAAAACGTGCATTGTTCCAGCCCCCTGAATCTGTTCCCACCTTTCCCCCCTCCATGGGGGTCATGAGCTCAGGATAACAATCCACTTACTAGACTATTTTTAGATTAAATCATTTCCTTGGAAAAATCAGTTGGAAAAGGCAAGTTGCAGAGGGAACCAAAAAGAGTGGGTATGATTGGCTCTGTTGTCTGACTGTGTTGGAGATGAGGAAAAGTCCTCTTGAGTACATATTGGTGTAGGGTGTGCGGAAATCATATCTACTTCATAAGGAAGAACTTGGAATGCATGTCATTTGATGCAGTTCTTTTATAGGAAAGGTTTAAATAATGCATTTTCTGGAGCCCAGCATTTTGTCCTATTTTCATTTTTTCAGTTCAGTTTGAAACAATAAGCATTTTACAGCATAGATTTTTCTTAAAGAATTCTGATTTGACCAGAACATCATATTTTGTTCTTGAGCGGTGATGTATGTATAAAATGTCTGGTGCGTCAGTACCACCTGAATTACATATAATTTCATGCAGCATCTTATAATAATGCAAAATGTTATGTGGGATAGATTCAGGTTTTGTATACTTATTTCATTATTCAGCTTTAGAAACAGCCATATGTTTACAGCAAACACTTTAGTGTAAATATGCTGAAAAGGGAGAAGTCTTTGTATCTCTCCTGGAGAATTGTCCTCTATTTTCTGGGCATTTTGAGAATATTTTTCCAACAGTAACACTAATAGCAGTGTTCTAATAGGACTGGATGGCTCTGGCTTCTAGTGATGGGATCCTTTCACTTCTAGACCACCAGTTCAGATGAAGCCCAGGCTCCTAGTAGCTAAAAGTTAATATCTGATAGTTATTTGAACTGTGTGAAACAGACTGGTCAGTCCTCTTCTAATGGACAGGTGACCCAAGTCACATCAGATATTAATTGTGCCCCCACTTTCTTTGCACTCAGCAGAAAGAAAAGGACTGAAAGGCCCAAAGACTGAATTATTCTTGCCTGTACACCCATCTCCACACACTGAGCTGCTCCTTCCCCAGTAAGAGGTGAGGCAGTGTGAGGGAGCTCTCCCTGTCAGTCCCCATCTGTTCCCTGGATGACATTAAGGACTTTAGTTTTCCCAGCTGTCAGTTTAACAGCTTCCATGAGGACTACATTCAGTTACCAACCATAGCAGGAAGGTTGCAATTACTCTTGATTTCCTCTACCTTCGATTTTAATTTCTACAGGGTTTACTTTTGTTCTTTAATTTTTAAAGTGGACCAGTTCTGTCCTACCATATTGGTAGTGTTATAATTAATCTGCCTTTCTGTCCAGAAAGGGATTGTTGCTGTCACTAAGTGTGCCTGATGTTTGTGGCTCAGCTATTACATATGGGTATTTCATCTCTCCTGGAAGAAGCAGGGCTGTAAGTTTGGGTCTACTGTGCTTTTTCACAGCTGTTTTGTGTCTTGAATAGCAGATCACAAGTATCTGAATTTGTGACACTTTACTCTCAGAAGAGAGGTGAAATGGCACGTGAACGCTGGTTCAGATATGAAAGGGGAAGGATCTATCTTGGAGTAATCAGTATATTTTGAAATGATAGGCCCAGGAGAATTTAAATTCTTTAAAGAAAAGACCTAAAAGACTGACTTCTGATATAAGTGTGATTTTGAATGGATCCTCTTTGTCATATTTAAAAATCAAAGGGGAAAATTTAGCATATCTGATTTCAATGTACTCTTCTATGTAATGTTTATTTTTAATGTTTATTCAGTCCAGAACGAGTCCTTTGACACCTTAGAAGTACAAAGACTACAACACTAGTCTTCAAGCCTCCAAGATTTTTAGACAGCTGGTAGAGCCCACATAGAGTTGAAGTATTTGAAAACGTGTCTGGAAATGGCTAGGGGTCACATTGACCGAAATGTGTAAGACCAAATCTGCAATTGTTGTTGTATCAGTTAAACAGCAGTCCAGATTTGGCTGCATTTTTCCTTTCCAACTGCAGTGTAATTTTAGCTTTTATATACATCATCATCAACCCCCTCCCCCCGTCCACACCGGATCTGCAGTGCGGCCAGTACACAGATGCGTTGTTTGAGGTCCTACATTCCACTGAGATCAAATAGTCGGTGCACCACATCAGCTGAACATCTGAAATTGTTCAATGCTCCACAGCCTTTCCGGATCCAGGTGCCGTACAATTACTAGGTTAAAGGCATCAAGAGCTGCTACTTCTAGGTTCTTTCTGTTTAATTCTGCCTGCTTTGATTCACTGCAGCTGGTGAAGCAGTTAGGCTTGGTTCAGATGTGTGGAAGAGAACTAATTTCATGCTCAGAATTGTAATTATGTTCTTTTCTTTCAAGCTCCCAGCTGTAAAAGATGTCTTCCAGTGTGGACTCTCTAAATTAAACTTTTGTGTTAGATGTTTTCTTATTTCATTTTAGGAATGTTGCAAGAAGACTTTTAGCTTTGGTGTAGTTTTCCCCAGCAACCCCTCCTTAATGAAGGCATGCTTGCTTTCTCTGTATAGCTGACATAGGTAGTATCTTGCCTCTAACTAATGGTACAAAAGAGACCTTTCCATAAGCATAATTGATGCTGCCCTGACTTGACCAGTTGGCATTGTCTTGACCCTCATGCACACAGACTACAGCAAGTATCTAGTATTTGAATATATTCACTCTCCAGTAATCTCTTGTATAATCTCTTATATAGTTATAACCAACTAGTTTACTGGATGGATTTGAATCTTAGCAGTGTTTAAATACAGTAAGATGGGCCCATTGATTAAGCTGATGTCCCATATTCTAATTTAAAAGATGACACCCAGATGAAGGGAGAAAACACTATTGTAGAAAATAAGAGCAGCACCAAGTTCAGCTCATGGATCTATTTGTGTCCCTGGGAAGGGGTGTATGTGCTATTCCAGATATTGTACAGGATGTAATTCCTCATCAATGGGTTTGGTTTGTTCTGGCACCAAATTCAGTATTTAGCCATGTAACACACTCATTTTGGAGCCCCTGACTATGAAAGTCACCTCCTTGATCTAGGTAACCTCTTTCACAGCCTGAGTATGTTAAAGTGGGGGAGGGTTTAACATTGTCTGGTCTTGCCATGTTTCTATGTGCAGCTCTTCCAGCTTTTTCTCTGCATTTCGTTGCCTGAGAGCACATCTGCACTTAAAACATTATAATGAAGACGCTTTAAGCCAACGAGGGAGAGCTCTCCTGTCGGCATAATTAATCCACTTCCCTGAGAAGTGGTAGCTATGTTGGTGGGAGAAGCTCTCTCGCCGACGTAGCACTGTCTACACCGGGGTTAGGTCGGTATAACTACATTGCTCAGGGGTATGAAAAATCTTCACACTCCTGAGCAATGTAGTGATACAGATATAGTTCTGTAGTGTAGACCAGCCCTCAATCAGAGCTCTTTAACCTGCTTTTGCTTGTCTCTGGAGTCTGTCTGCTCAGCTTTTGGTTTCAGGATGAGAGTATCCAACAACCACTCCAGTGTTCTTGTGATTGATTGGAAATCACAGTGAACGAATCGTTAGGATGGGGGATCACTTACATCCCAAGGTAGCTAATCGTCACTGATTGTTAGCAGAAAGGCCTCTGACAAACAAACAGCTAAAATTGAGTGGTGTGGCATGTAACTTGCCACTTTACCAGGAGCTGCAGAGCAAATCAGTGAGAATCTAAACAGTGAAACAATTGTTTGACAGCCATTTTAAAGAGCTACTGCTGTTCGTGGCTGGAGTATATGGACAGATCCTAAGTCAGGATCCTCTCGGGATCATTTCAGAAGTAAACACAGAAAATTGTGTGTGTGCTATGTTCTGAAGAATTCTCATCTCTGAAGAAAAAGGAAGTTCAGAACTCCTGTGTGGGTTTTTTTGTTTTAAAGAGATTTTCATCTGATGAAGAATAAGTTTAGGAATTCCACTTCCCTCATGACAGCTATTTCACTAGAGAAGATATTCAGCAAATATGTATCTTGATCACTAAGTCTCTATCAAATCAAAATACAAACACTCCTCAATCTGTTCTTGAATACTGTTACCCTCCAAAGAATAGAGAAATGTCTGGAACACCAGCTTTCTTCTGCTAAGCAGTTGACTGCTGAAAGTGGCTAATAGAATTACCTCTAAATTTATCTCCATGGCTTGAAGTACAGCTAGATCTAGCTGAGGGAAAATCTTTGCTACTCCTTGAGGGAACGCCCATTAAAATATCCTATCTGTCACAAGTTAAATGCACCTCTCAGTACAGTTGTATACTCCACCATAAGCATGCTGTGTCAAAGACCTGCAAAGCAAGATTTAAAGGGGGAAAAAATTAAGAAAATATACCATCTTCTTTCTTTGGCAACAAATATTTGTGTGATGTTCCTGTGGCTATTAATCTCTTGTCACAATTTGGCTTTCAGTTTGGTTTCCTGGAGAGGTTTCTGGATGAATCCCTGGCTGGGAGATTTTGCTTCACCTTAGATTAATTTCCCTTCTGTTCTAAAGACTAAAGGCTGTTTGAAGGGTTGGATTCAGCTTTAAAAGATATCACATGTCCTCAAATACTCTCTTAGGCTAAGAAAAGTACAGTTAAAATAGTACTCTTTAGAAAGTGCTCAGGGGCTTTTGGATTGAAGGCATTGCCGCCTCTTCTACCACCATTTCAAGGTCTGTGTGTATAAAAACATCATCTGTATTTTCCACAGTATGCATCCGATGAAGTAAGCTGTAGCTCACGAAAGCTTATGCTCAAAATAAATTGGTTAGTCTCTAAGGTGCCACAAGTCCTCCTGTTCTTTTTGCGAATACAGACTAACACGGCTGTTACTCTGAATTATACCACCATGGAATCAAACCCACATAGGGGCCTCAGAAAAGGATTTTGGAGGAACTTGGTTTCAGGTAAAATATTTTTCTCTCTTGTTCAGGAAGCTTATATATAGGACATTTGCCATTTCCCCTCTTACCAGGTTTATATCACCCACAGTCGAGCAAATCTAAGACAGAAATCCACCTTCCTATCCTCTGGCAGAACATTGACAGTGCTAGAGTGTTCAGTTTTTATCACTGTCCCCAAACACTGCACAGGCCTGCAAGCCAATCTTAGATTTACAGTGATTAGATACAGTGCTGATCAGTGTCTCTGCTGGAAACAGTGTAGCTGCCATACTTGTTTAGCACCCATCCTATTCCAGTGTATAGATTTGGTGACTAAGGAGGAGAAAGCAGTGGAATGCTGGGGAGGAGCCAAAACCTGTCACATCACGACTGATCACTTTGTGCATGTCTACACTGCAATTAAAACCCTGCGGCTGGCCCATGCCAGGGGTCTCGGGCAGCGGAGCTGTCTAATTGCAGTGTAGACTTCTGGGCTCAGGCTGCAGGATGGGAGAGGGTTCCAGAATTTGGGCTGCAACCTGAGCCAGAACATTTACTCTGCAGTTAAACAGCCCTGTTCAAGCCCTGCAGCTCGAGTCAACTGGCACGGGTCAGCTACAGGTGTCTAATTGCAGTGTAGACATTGCTTTGAGCACCTGAGCAGTATCAGCTGTCTGAATTGGTGGATCTCTTTACTGTGCAGACACAGGGCACCTTTTTTTCCTGATATTTCAACTGACATAATTACATGAGTGCCTCAACGTAAATGCCTGGAATCGTGGTACTGTAGTAGTAGGTTCTGTTACGTGGATTTTCCTGCTTGTACCTTTTAGCCTTTCCCATGTGAGCCGAATTGAAAGCTAAGTTAGATTTTTTTTCTCTCTCTTTTGTATGTATGTGCACTAGTTAGGGTCCTCCCAGAATAGGTTTCCCCTTCTTCTTTTTTCAAGGAGACCATTGTTTTAAAACCTTTTTCATACTATAGCTTGTAGGCCTGCACTCTGCTAGTTACTACTCTACCCCACTTTCATTGTGGTGAAGAATCAACTGTACGCAAATTTAGTAGCGTTGAATTAAAATAAATGTTCACTCCCCTGCCACCAAATGCTCATTGACTTTGGTCAGGAACAGCAGTTCTCAAACTGTGGATCGGGACCCCAAAGTAGGTCACGATCCCGTTTTAGAAGCTACTCTCAAAAGATTATTTGGCTGCTGTACCAGTCAAAAGTAATAGTCTGGATATAAGGCTGAACTCTAACATTTTAGGAGCAGCTTGCGTCTATTTTGTTCAGTACAGTAATCTAGACCGGGGTTCTCAAACTTCATTGCACCGCAACCCCCTTCCGACAACAAAAATTACTACGCAGCCCCAGGAGGGGGGACTGGAGCCTGAGCCTTCCCGAGTCCTGCTGCCCCAGGTGGGAGGGCCAAAGTCAAAGCCTGAGCCCTGCTGCCCCAGGCGGGGGGGCCAAAGCCGAAGTCCAAGGGCTTCAGCCCCAGGCAGGGGGCCTGTAATCTGAGCCCCACTGCCCAGGGCTGAAGCCCTCCGCTTCGGCTCTGGGCCCTGGCAAGTCTAAACCAGCCTTGGCAACCCTATTCCTTTGTAATCTGACATCTCATTGTTCTGAAATCTTCTGCCAAAATATACGCACAGTTGCAAATGTTTGTCTGAGACAAACCAGAGTGATACTCCTTCCTAATGGTATGATGCTGTAAGAGAGGGAGCCAGGTGTCCCCCCCCCCCCCCCGCCCCTTCTATCACATATCAGGTTATTTGATGACAAGACAAAGTTACCCAAGAGTATTATTTACTGAACTCTCTGCACACAGTTATAGTATTCAGAGCTGCTACACCATTATCATTTCAATGCAAGAATTGTCTGATCAAGAAAAGTTTTGTATAATATAAATATCAGAAAAAACTGGGTCCCGATAAGGAGCCCAAGCTACCCTGTGATTCAAGTCTGACGGGGGGAAAAAAAAATCTAGATGTGCTATATGGGGAAATATTGCAGATTTAAGGCCTTAATAGGAAAATAGTCCATTCTCTTCCCCCTCCCCCCCCCCACCCCCCAACATCAACAATTGCTGTTCTGAATTTCCTAGCGTGGATAGCGAGGTCAGTGCTCAATTTCCTAGCACGGATAGCTAGGTCAGAAGCCAGCCTTGGGAAATTTTGTTCAACTGCAGCTTTAGAAACCCTAAATTATCTTTAGGGTACGTTTACAGGTTCCCCTCCTGCACATCATCACAGAGAACACTACCGCCAACCCTATTCTTCAAAGTTTCCTTTCACAGACTATACAAGTCTTTCACTAGATCCTCTCAGCATTCTGAATTCATTGAATCTGACCTGATGGCATGCAAGCAAGGAAAGCACTCTCCTTGTTCTTAGATTAGCAGGTCAAGTCTCACTAGTTGCTACATTCATCTTTCCTCATCTTTACTTGAAAAGAATGATAGGTAGTTAAAAGTTGTACACTAAGCCTTAATTAGTTTGAGCATGATGAGAAAAATAGCACCTTGTTACTTCCCATAGATGCTGTGTAGGTCTTCCTAATCAGATCTGTGAAGTTTGACAAATAACTTCTATAACACTTCAAAACAATATAGCTGTGGAAAAATAGGTGTTGATGTATTCTGTCTTGTACATTTCAGTTTGGTTTTGATTCCAGGTTTAGGGTTGCTGGGGGATGCGAATACAGAGCACTCTGTCCTTGCAGATAGTGTGTTGAGCTGACATTAGAGACCTTCTGTTTGACTTGTAAACAAAAAAATAATATTGAAACGATTGGTAAAAAATAGATGTGAAACTCCCACAGGTCACTTTTACAGAACCTTTATAATGGTAGAATGGGTTAATGAATCTTTGTTTTATTTGACTACTAGGTAATCAAGAAGGAAATTACCAGTCCTTCCCTGTAACCAGAGAATTTCTTCTCTCAAGAACCAAGTTTCTGTCAGTAACTGACCAGGAATATTGAGTCAGGGCACTTTCTTCCTTCTGAGCTGGATAAAATTAGCTTCTCATCTTTTGAGAAAATTGTGGAGAACTCCCTACTTTCCACCTTAGGCCCAGGAAATTTTAAAGGAAACAGTTATTACTTAAATGTTCCAGATTTTTGTATACTAGAATGAAAAAGCCTCTTGGCTCAGCTCTTGATTAAATACTGTTCTTAAAATTCTCTCCCTTTCATTATAATTATTCAAGGATGTCTCTTAAGTAACAGGAAAATCTGGGCTCGTGGTAAAGGTCTCATATTTCAAGCTGAGAAAAGATGATTATAAAGAAAAAGTGGTTCTGGTAAAAATATGACTACAGCGCTGTAAATTTACATGTAGTAGAAGCATAGATATAGACAGTTCCCTGCTGCAGAGAGCTGGCAGTCTTTAAGACAAGTAAATGTAAGGTACAGGATAGGAAGGGTATAGAGACCGGCAATTACAGGAATCCAAGAGGGATGACCTTAGAGGTGCATTTGGAATTTTTGTGAAGGGGGCTGCATAGAGGATGGGAACAGGGAGACTGCTCCAGATGTAGTGGGTAAAGGAGACAAGTGGAGCAGGGGAAATGGCAGCAGATATGTAGGCAGCTGAGATTAGGGGCTCATTGGTGAAGATATGGCATTCAGCTCTGCTATGGTAAAAGCCAGGAAGCCAATGGAAGAATTCCAGGAGGGGTGATAGTGAAAGCTGGGGAGAGGAAGGTAGGTGGCTTTGGCAGGCAAGCTTTGGAGAGACTGGAGGGGTGGGAGTGGGAGGAAGACCAGGAAGAACTGAGGTAGTGATCGATGAAGTGAGTATCCTGGGTATAGAGAAGTTTAACAGTTGGGACAGAGAGTAAATGGTCTGCAAGGAGACAGAGGATGACGTTATAGGAGTCTGGGTGGATGTTGAGAGAGGTAAACAGAGAAGTTGACCCACATTCCAGACTTGGGAGACAGGGAAGGATCGTGCACTTGTCAGTGAGAATAGATGAATAAGGCAGAAGAGAGGAATTGACAGAGGTGAAAGTAAGCTGATATGGGCCAGTATAGCGTACTGGTGAGAAAGTAGCTGCTGGTATGGGCCAGTACACAGCCAACGTTAAAGTGCTGCCATGGTAGTGCTTTAAGCACCGTACTGGCAGGGCCGCTGATGGGGGAGAGGGGCAAAAGGGGCAGCTTCCCCGGGGCCCTACAATTTAAAAGGGCTCGGGGCTCCTACGGCTATTCAAAGGGCCATGGATTCCTGCTGCTTTGTTAATCACCTTGTTTATAAAAAATGATCAATTTTCATATTTACCAGAATGCTCCCTATTGAATACTCTTCAGAACACCATGTGAGAGAATTTTGATGTCTGTTACAATTGTAGGTTTTTTCCTCCACACCTCAACCTGAGGAATTGTTCATTCTTGTAAAATGTATATTGTTTATTGCAATAACTTAACATAGTCCTGCTTCTTAAATTGCTAATTAGTGGAGCCATCATAATGCTTATAGACAAGGAGGCAAGGAAATCTCTTCTGGTTTTTGAGTTATTCTGACCAGGGAGTTTTCACCACTGTTTCCTCACAGTTAATTCTAAATGAGCAATCAGTCCAGAAAGTGCTAGTTCAATCCCAGGCGTCCATTTATCTCCTCTCCCTGGTTGCAAATCCTTTCCAGAACCAGCAAACCATTTAGACAGAATCCCAGGAGGTTCAGTGCATTTCCAAAAGCAACCCCCCCATCTCAGCCTGCATTCTTTTCCCTGTCTGTTTTTATTTGTTGTTTGAAGCAGCGTGTTACATGGCTGAGTATAGCCACATTATAAAAGATTTCTTCTCATATAGCATGTCTGATCTGGAGCAAAAGTAACTCTTTCACTATATACAGTAGCAGGGTTTGTGTTTGTGATCCCATTACACTTCAGTTGTCTGCCCCTTCCTATTTCCTTGAATACCTTTTCTCTCTCCCCTACCCAGCCATTCAAAGGGTATTAAAATGACTAACCATTTAAGATTTTTCTTTCAGATGTTTAAAATTCTCACATATAGGGTTCATAGGGAGACTGACTTTATGCAATATTCCCTAAAATAATGGGGTAGAGAGAGAGAGTTGTAAGAAAAGCACTGCATTGCCATATTGCAGATTTAGCCGTCTAGGTGATCTCTGCAGCTAGCTTAAGTAAGTGATACTGTCAGACTGATGTAAGGATCCCCACAGTATGAACATTCCATTGAAATCAGTGGGAGTTCCATCTGGGTACCTCACAAAATAGTCAAACCCCATATGTCTCTTAACAGGTTGTTGCACTTGCCCCACCACCATGTTGTACAGCTCATGGTAACGTAAGCCTGAGCTTGTGCATGATCTCTTAATGCAATGCACAGGCTTGTCAGTGCACAAGGACTGGTAAAAATGTTGGATGAGGGGAGGCACAGGGACTGCTTCAGTGGTTGTAAATGAATGATGGAAGCTTTTTGGTGGTGGTGGGGAGGGGATTAAGCAAGTTAAAGAAATAGTGAGTAAAGTTGGGTCCCAAAATAGGGGAAAGACTTAATGTTGAGTTGAATGAGTATCTCTTACAATTTAATCTACAGCTGTTAAGGATAGTTCACATTTTCAAGGGAATGAAATCCCTGGCTTGTAAAATCAAATCTCCCTCCCTTATATTGAAGGCAGAAGTAAAAAATGGTGTGTAATAAAAACAAGATTTCTTGTGTGTGGTGGAAAAGAGAATTGCTATATGGTTAAACAAATTTAGTGGTATTGCAAAATGTTGGACTGTCCACATACAGTGAAAATTAAGGTTCTGTATTGACTCTCTGTATTTGATTTCAGTTGCTGTAGATAAAGGCTAACTGCTTCTTTCTGTATTTAATGGAGGTGGGTGGGTTTTTTTTTAAATTCTAGCAGACTGTTCATATCACACCTCAAAGCATTGTATCTGTCTTGCATCAGCAATTTAGCTTGGATAACAACACTTGTGAGAGAATTTTTTTAAAAAGTAAATGAAATTCTGTGGATTATAATCTTTAGAACTATATAGCCCAATATCCATCTTGTTCTCTGGTGTGACATAAATCTTAAAATAACTAATTCTAATGTTAAATATATGCACCTGCTGACTTTGATGTTATTATGTGCCTTACATCTTTTTATTACATACATACTTTCAAAATACTGCTTTTAAAAAAACTGTTTTAAATCATTAATTTATGCTTTAGTTTACTTTTCAGAGTCGCAGGAGATCTTCCAAAGCACCTACAGTGTATCAATCTCTTTCTTATAGGAAAATAAAGCTGTAAATGAAGTGGGTAGAATGGAAATTAGGCAACAAGGGACTTAAAATTTTAATGAAAACCATGTGCTTTAGTCTCATCTCTTGCCGATAACAGAGCTTGGGTAAGAGGTGCTACTGTTGGGACTGCTGATCAGGATAGATAGGGAATATTTGCTGGGGGCGGGTGTGGAGTTGAATTGGACATTGCCCCAGGTTCTGTCTAGTTGCATCATGTTTCCTCTTGTTTTCTTCATTATTTAGTTTTCAAATAGAAGCAAAACTGAAACATTCAATGCTAATAAGTGTTTCATTATTCACATGTTACCTTTTAATAACCTAAATATCTCTGGCACATTTTGCTAAACTGAGAATGCTGGATTGCTTTCTGTAGCGTCTGCTATGAAGGAGCTCTTGCTGAATTTGAGAATATTTGTATGGGGCAGCGTATGCCAACCCTTGGAGACTGTAGGTCCCAGTGCACAATGCTTTGTTTTCATCAAAGCAGCTACTTGGAACTAGGTAGAGAAGTTCATGCCTAGTTTCTACAGGTCACACTTCAATGTTCAACTATTTACTTCATTTTAATCAAAGCAGGTATGTCCCTTGGGTTTCTGGCAGGTTGCCAGCATGTCCCTCAGTTGGGCAAAGTGTGTGTTCCTGTTTTAAATATCCAGCATGTTCTGTTGTTGCCAATGGGGGCAAACGCTGGTGCCTTTTGTGTGTGTGTGTGTGTGGGGGGGGGAAACGGGACACTATATCCCACATACTGAGGGTTAAACCACTGAAAAATCTATCTCATACTTTTCCAGCAGTTCAGAATAACCTGAGCAGTAGCCCTTGAAGAAACTTAACCACTCAGATGTGAAAATCTCCCTGCGAAATAACTTGTAAAGTTTTTACATGGTTAACAAGAAAAAGTTTTAAAGGGGATACGATCATGGCTATTAGGACCCATAATTACCTACATTCTCCTGCCCTCTTCTTTGGGTTATTTTACCTCTTCTCTCTCCCCCCTACCCCTCAGGATGCCTCTTAATACTTTCTGAAAACAACCAGCAACCATGATCAACCATATAGCTTTAAAAAACGGGCCCAGAATGGAGAAAATGTGGCAATGGAAACTCGTATCATTGTCAAGGGGCTAATATGAAGAGAAGTAACAACAAAAACCTTGTCCCCCTTTTAAAAACCATGGCTCTTGTAGATGTCTTTCAAATGTTAACTGAAAAACCAAATTGAAATGTGAATTTTCTCCTCTTCCTGTCATGAATAGCTTTAAAACATGCACCAAAGTAATAGAGAAACCCAAACTGAAATATTGTTTTTCCAAAATGTGGAATGGAGTCAGGACCTAAAAAAAGTTTGGCGAGGCTGCAAAACACATGCTAAACAATTCTTGAAGCCCCTCTGAAAATATTCCATTTCTTATAAATTAATTTAAAAAATAACTTGAAAAATCCCCCCATGTTGAAGGACTTTGGAAATTAGAAACAGCAAGAACATGTCTTCCTTCTTAACAGATGTGTTTAGGGGGAAAATTCAGCAACACAGCAGCTTCAGAAATTCTAAATATGTAAAACAATAATTGTACTTATAAGGTATTGTATATTCCTCCCTGAAAAGCAAATGCTTGACTCTGCTGGCATAGACTTCTCCTGTTTTTGTAATGTATTCTGCAGTGTAACAGAAAAAGGTGGCATTAACATTAATAGTTGTGTAGATTATTTTCCCAAGCACTTTCACAATAAATAAAGTGGGAGCAAGCACACAGGTAATGTTAGTTCTGGCATCCGATGGTGACTGGAAGTCCTGGACTGATCAGTTTCAAAGCATTTGCACTTACAATTTTCTGTATCTTCTATCTGAAATATTAATGAAGTCCCATGCCACTCCTGTGTGGTAGGTAAATGGAGTGAAACCATACAAGACCATCATTATTAGGCAACCTCATGTCTTCAGAAGACATCTCAAGTATACTATTTAGCTCCAACTTTAGTTAAAAACCACCTTCCTCAAAGAACTGTGCTTTGTTGATTCCTAGATTTGTTGCTTAAGACAGCTTTTACTGTACTATCTTTATTAACCTCTATGCCTCAGTTTCCGGATGTGGTAAGTGACTTGCTCAAGGTAACAAAGGAAGTCAGTGGCAGGTCTGGCAACAGAACAGATTTCAGCTCCCAGTCCTGTGCCTTAGCTACAGGCCCATCCTTCCTCCCTCTTGGGCTACATCTATACTGTAGCTGAGAGCCTTCTTCCCAGCTTGGGTAGAAAGATGCTAACTCTGCTCGAGCTAGCATGCTAAAAATAGATGTCGCTGGGGATGGCACGGGCTAGTCACCTGAGTCCATACACCCAGGGGGTCGGGTGGGCGTGTACTTACGTAACCAGCCCAAACGACTGCCTCTGCTACTCTGGCAACTCTGCTGTTTTTAGTGCATCAGCTCAAGCAGAGCTAGCATGTCTTTTGTGCACCTGAACTGGGAAGCCGTGTAGCCGTACCCTTTTAGTGGCTTTGTTGAATACAAAGTAAGTGGGTGTGTTTTATATTGAAAAGTAAACCCAGTGGCATGGAAGCATTTGCAAAGGGGGTGGCCAGGCAACTGAAAAGCATGTCTCAGGGTAGAGGAGACCATGAGCAGTCTGCAGAGAGAGCTGTGCAAGAAAGGGAGGTACAGAGAAGATAAGAGGGGAAATGGAAATAAAAAAGAAAAGTAGAGGGGTGATAAAACATCACAGTAAGGACAGTAAATGTATGTATTCAGTGTTTGTATTTTTCTTGTTAATAACTGACATAGGCTTATTGTGATTGTGAGCGAGCATGGGAGGCGTAGTACCCACGGCAACCTTTTAACATGTGGTCCACAATGGAAAAGCTTGAGAACCACTGGCTTGTCAGATGGTTAAACCAGTTAGAGGTGAAAAGCAACATTATCTGGTTCCCTATCAGTCAGTTTATTTCAACACTATATGAATTTTAACTGAGAAATTAATGGAGTTAGGGTCAGACAAATGACTTTAAAAAAAAAAAAAGACCCTTCAGAACAGATCTGCTCCCTGTGTATATTCCGTTTAATGTGCTCCTTTTCTGGCAGAAATAATTTTCTCTTGAGTTATGCCTGCAGAGTTACCACAGCTCTGGGAGGCTGAGCTGGGTTCTGTTCTCTCTGGTATATTGTCAGGATGATTGCTAATGAAGTTCTAGCTGCAGCTGATGAATGACTAACAAGGAAGAACACAGTTTCCTAGCTGTACTGGTGACAGCTGCTTAGGTCAGAACACCTGGTCATAGCTGGAGTTTACAGCCTCCGAAATAAAAAAAAAACAAAAAATACACATTTTTTTACCTGTAAACTGGGTTAATTTGATCTAGAAAAACTGATTCAATAAACGTGAAACCTACATTGCCATTTTTACAAAATAGCTTTCTAGGGTGTAATCACACTTGAGCAAGACTTTGACAATTTAAATTGGCATTTCAATAGTTTTTTCTTAATGTTTTTTCTTCCAAGAGGCTCAAAGCACTGTACAAAAATCAAGCTTTGCAACACTATTGCAAAAGAGTAAACTGAGGCATGGAAATAAAGTGACATTCATATTGTTTCCATCAGTGCAGGAAAATAATCCGGGAATTTTAGGTTTCTAGTTCAGTGCTCTAATCTCGTGGTTCTCATACTATGGTTCATGAAGCATTCACTTATGGTGTGTTGAGAACAGAATGGTCACATGGTGCTGGTTCTCTAGTTTCTAGCTGCTAAATTTTATGTTAACATTGCTTTAAAAAAAATAAATAGGAAAGTATCTAATGTTACTATGGCATGTCAGACATTGAAGCATTTGCCATAAGGATATTACCGATCACATCTAGAAGGGGGGAGATGGCTCACAGTCACTAAAAGGATTTTGTGTGTCCACAAGTCACTCTTTTAGATGTGGTCCAAGCTATAAAAAAGTTGGAAAGCCCCTGCTCTAATCACTATACACCACTGCCTCTAAAGAATGCACGTTCAAATAAGGAAGACTTACAAATTTTGCAAGGGATGTTTTTAAAAGTGCTGTCTTGAAATAAAAGGGTGAATGAAAATATTGTTGGATTAGCTGTAATGTGGGTCTCTCCAAAGAACTGAATGTTTTTATTCTAAGTCGTATTCTGAGGGAGCTAGATGCAGATGGAAAAGTTTGTTTTAATAGCTGCTGTATCTACACTTTCTCCATCATTGCTCCATCTCCATTTCTGCATAAGCCAAAGGTCTCCCCTCCATTCCTACTGTTGCACTTTGTAGATGGAGCACCCGTATGTGTGTGTTCTCCTCATGCAGTTGCTAATTTTTAATAATTCTTTCTATCCAAATACTAAAGAAGCACAACATTGATCCACTTTATGGTTTCAAAAGTTCACTCTTAAGGGTGGCAAACTTGTGCTAGAATTACAAGATATCTCTAGAAGAGGGGTATTTAAATGTCGGTTTCATATTTGACACTAAGTTTAACTTGGTTATCAGAGAAGGTAATAAATTGTTACTTTGGGGTCATGCTGTGATAAATATGGAAATTTTATGTCAGAAAAATATTTGAATGAAGCTCACCCTTGATTTCTTAGAAATCCTACCACACAGAAAGCCATCCCCACCATTTGCAGGAACTGCTACTGTGCCCTGTGGTTCCTGAGATGCTGTTACACAGCAAGATCCAGCATCTCTTCAGGTTTGTTTTCTAAAATATATTTTTTAAAACCCTTCCACTCCCCCATGGCACATCTACACACTGATAATATGGCATTTACAACCTTCTCCTGGCAGTGCAAAACCTGGCCGGTCGGTAAAGCCCAGGTTGCCATATACCACAGCAAATTGAGCTGAAGGCCATGTCTGCGCTATGGTTGCCCTAGCGGCCCAGCTATGGTGCAGTAGCTATGCCGCTGTAGCGCCCGTGTAGAGACTTCCTGCATCCACGGAAGAGGTTTTTCCATCTCAGGAACTCCGGCTCCCTGAGGAATGGTAGTTAGGATGATGGAAGCATTCTTCCATCAACCTTGCTGGGTCTGCACCAGGGGTTAGGTTGGCATAACTTCAGCGTTCAGAATTTTTAAATTCTTTTAATAAACTGTTAACATAGACGATGGGATTTGATTTTAAATGATTGGTTAAAAATAATCTCTTTGTAATGGCTTGTGGGAATGTCTAGTGTCTCTTAAAACTCCACCACTGTCACCAAGAGGCAGTGGCTGATTTTTCTTTTATATGCAGCCTTTGTGCTATATTTCATGCTCTGTTGCTAGCTCTGAAGCAGGAGCTAACAAAAAAGCTGACGCTCAGGTTGATAAACTTGCATAAACAAGGAAATAAGCTCCATTTTTAGGGCTTGGAAACTCACTTCTGTGCACTCATCAGTGATGATTCTCTGCTTTTGTGGGAAGACAGAGTCCTGCTGATAATTGATGTGTTGCTCCCCTTTCTCCATTTTGCCCTTGCACAAACCAGGGAAGAAAGAAATAATTGCTAGAGCTCTCCATCCTCACCTGTGTGGCTGGAGAGGGAAGATTAGTCAGGAACTCTTACCAAGAGAGCATGTGGCAATAACACCCTCATCCAGGGGAGAAAGGGAGGGTAGCTCTACATTTCAGGCACCTACTTGTTAAAGCAGGTATTAAAGATGCCAAATGGACATCTCAATAGAGTATTACCTTTGGGCCACGTTGGAAATCCCAGCTTTGGTATCTGCATTGACTGATATAAACAAAATTTTTAGCCTTGATGCTGTTGCTGTCTGGATCTTTATAGCTGTTTGCTAAATGTAAATAATTAGTAATAAGCTGTTTTAATTTTCAACTTCTAAGAGCATATTCATTTAAAGGTAATTTCAAAACAAGTACTTCAGTGTGGTGTTATGTGATATGTCTAACATGTCTCCTTAGTATCTTGCAAACAATCACACCTAAAGTCTGTTCTCTGACTATAATGTTAGCTATATTACCCTGCGGGAGTTGGATTTTTTCCTGTTGACAAGGGCTATCAGGCAGATGTCTTTGAATGAAGTATTAAACTAAGCAGATTTTTCAAAGTTATGCACATTTTTAGAAAATTAAGTGTGAAATCTTTGGAGGAAATACAAAAGACATAGTATACTTATGATGTAATATAGCAACCAGACCAGCTAGTTTAGTTGTCTTGCCTCTTCGGGAGGAATCTCCAAGGAGCTAGTTAGTCTGGATGCTTTCATGTATGGTATTTAGGGTATAACTATGGCTAACCTTTCACAGATGAAAGCTTTTTAGCCATGAGAAATTCACCCTTAACACACCTAAGTAGAATCAGGGGGACAACTGCAAAACCATTTAGAGAATTGCTTAAGACTAGACTGTTTCTTTGGGGAAGAGGCAGATTGCCTTCTTTTAAACATTCTTTTAGTCTTTAGAGCTCTTTGTTTTGGGACAAATCCTGAAAATAAAAATGTTTCAAGCTTTCTGCATATGTGTGAACTGTACTTCAGGTGTCTAATGGATGCCCCCTCTTAAAATAAGACTTACCATTTTAAGAGAGATGATGGCAGGTTCCCCATTAACCCAAAGGCAAGGGATTCTGGTGTTGCTCAAGTGAGAGGATTCCATGTTTATCAATATCTATTGCTCAAGGAGGGACATCCAAGATGTTCGACATGGTAAATGCTGAAGGCACCAGACTGATGGGGGGGTATAAGATCAATTATTCGAACTGAGCACTTGTAGTGACCGAGAGTTAACATTGCATACACTTCTGTTAGAATCCACTGTTTTAGGAGTTCATAAATGCTGGACTGAAATTTTCAAACTGGTCTCTTCCTGAAGGCAAAAATTTTGGGAGTCTGAGTAAACATGTTTCAGCAGTTTGTGAGCATGGAGGTGGTGTGCATGGCTGGCTGGCTGGCTGGCTGAGTACAGGGCCCCTGGGATCTAGTGCTGAGGCTGATTCAGACTGCCTGGAGGAGCTCTAAAGTTCCTGCGGTGCACAGAAGATGGGCTGCTGACAAGACTCTCTGGTAACATCTATGCAAAAAGGTTCAGATTGTGGAATTGACATGCTGGTTCTTTTGTGGGTGAAGCTCCATATACTTTCTCTCCTTTTTTGTGTTTAAAAAAATCGATTAAAACTAAAAAAACTATTAAGATGGCATAGTTAAACAGTTCAGGGAAATGCTAAAGTTAAGGTTGTGCACATGGTCTTAACTTTGTCCCTTTATCCATGTCTGACATTAGTTTTTAATTACATGATCGCTTTCTTAAAATGCCATATTGTATTTCTACAATCTTAGACATATGTCACATTTTGTAATACTGTACTCTAGTCAGTCATTTATATGAAACATACACATAAATGTACTTCCCCTGTGTGTTTTAGATTAAATATAATTTAGGTACTGTTATGGCACCCTCACTGTACTATCTAATACTGAAAATTTGCTGCCTTGTAGAGGCAGACTACAATTCAAAGCTAAGAAGATCCTCCTCCCAGTCAGTTTGCCCCAAATTGCATCAGAGAGAGACTCTGCTCAGGTTAAAAAGAAAAGGGTGCTACCAAATTAATTAAAAAAAAAAAAAAAACCTTAGAGAAGAAAACATTCTATAGAATTCTGTCAAATGTATCCTGGATAATTATTGCAGTGAAAACAGTGTAAATATAAAGAATAAGAAGAAATCACAAGATGCTACAGAAATATATTTGAGATTGTAGAAAAAATAACTTATTGAGAAACAGTATGTGATCATGTAATGTAATTAGATTGTCATCATGCATAAACACAAGGGTTGTGTACACAATTTTAATTTTGGTATTTCTCAAGTTTTACCTGCTTAACCAGGAAGCCTTTAACTTCTTATGGACATCTTTTTTTTGTTTTTGCTGAAATTTATTTTTTATGCACAGACAGGAATACTCATCATTGTATAAAACACATACCCCACTCCTGTTTTGCTACTGAGGAGGTGGTGGTGACTTGCTAATAAAACTAGACTTGGGGCTCTCTTCCTTAAATATATTGTAGTTCCACAAATTACCCATATAAAAGCAGGCAGTCTGGTGTTTGCTCTTACAATTTTTTTTCTTCTACTAGAAGGCATTATCCATACAGGTTTCAGAGGAACAGCCGTGTTAGTCTGTATTCGCAAAAAGAAAAGGAGTACTTGTGGCACCTTAGAGACTAACCAATTTATTTGAGCATGAGCTTTCGTGAGCTACAGCTCACTTCATCAGATGTTTACCGTGGAAACTGCAGCAGACTTTATATACACACAGAAATCATGAAACAATACCTCCTCCCACCCCACTGTCCTGCTGGTAATAGCTTATCTAAAGTGATCAACAGGTGGGCCATTTCCAGCACAAATCCAGGTTTTCTCACCCTCCACCCCCCCACACAAATTCACTCTCCTGCTGGTGCTAGCCCATCCAAAGTGACAACTCTTTACATAATCAAGTCGGGCTATTTCCTGCATAGATCAAGGTTTTCTCACATCCCCCCCACCCCCATACACACACAAACTCACTCTCCTGCTGGTAATAGCTCATCTAAACTGACCATTCTCCAGGTTTAAATCCAAGTTAAACCAGAACATCTGGAGGGGGGGGGTAGGAAAAAGCAAGAGGAAACAGGCTACCTTGCATAATGACTTAGCCACTCCCAGTCTCTATTTAAGCCTAAATTAATAGTATCCAATTTGCAAATGAATTCCAATTCAGCAGTTTCTCGCTGGAGTCTGGATTTGAAGTTTTTTTGTTTTAAGATAGCGACCTTCATGTCTGTGATTGCGTGACCAGAGAGATTGAAGTGTTCTCCGACTGGTTTATGAATGTTATAATTCTTGACATCTGATTTGTGTCCATTTATTCTTTTACGTAGAGACTGTCCAGTTTGACCAATGTACATGGCAGAGGGGCATTGCTGGCACATGATGGCATAGATCACATTGGTGGATGTGCAGGTGAACGAGCCTCTGATAGTGTGGCTGATGTTATTAGGCCCTGTGATGGTGTCCCCTGAATAGATATGTGGGCACAATTGGCAACGGGCTTTGTTGCAAGGATAAGTTCCTGGGTTAGTGGTTCTGTTGTGTGGTATGTGGTTGTTGGTGAGTATTTGCTTCAGGTTGCGGGGCTGTCTGTAGGCAAGGACTGGCCTGTCTCCCAAGACTTGTGAGAGTGTTGGGTCATCCTTTAGGATAGGTTGTAGATCCTTAATAATGCGTTGGAGGGGTTTTAGTTGGGGGCTGAAGGTGACGGCTAGTGGCGTTCTGTTATTTTCTTTGTTAGGCCTGTCCTGTAGTAGGTAACTTCTGGGAACTCTTCTGGCTCTATCAATCTGTTTCTTTACTTCTGCAGGTGGGTATTGTAGTTGTAAGAAAGCTTGACAGAGATCTTGTAGGTGTTTGTCTCTGTCTGAGGGGTTGGAGCAAATGCGGTTGTATCGCAGAGCTTGGCTGTAGACGATGGATCGTGTGGTGTGGTCAGGGTGAAAGCTGGAGGCATGCAGGTAGGAATAGCGGTCAGTAGGTTTACGGTATAGGGTGGTGTTTATGTGGCCATTGTTTATTAGCACTGTAGTGTCCAGGAAGTGGATCTCTTGTGTGGACTGGACCAGGCTGAGGTTGGTGGTGGGATGGAAATTGTTGAAATCATGGTGGAATTCCTCAAGGGCTTCTTTTCCATGGGTCCAGATGATGAAGATGTCATCAATATAGCGCAAGTAGAGTAGGGGCTTTAGGGGACGAGAGCTGAGGAAGCGTTGTTCTAAATCAGCCATAAAAATGTTGGCATACTGTGGGGCCATGCGGGTACCCATAGCAGTGCCGCTGATCTGAAGGTATACATTGTCCCCAAATGTGAAATAGTTATGGGTAAGGACAAAGTCACAAAGTTCAGCCACCAGGTTAGCCGTGACATTATCGGGGATAGTGTTCTTGACAGCTTGTAGTCCATCTTTGTGTGGAATGTTGGTGTAGAGGGCTTCTACATCCATAGTAGCCAGGATGGTGTTATCAGGAAGATCACCGATGGATTGAAGTTTCCTCAGGAAGTCAGTGGTGTCTCGAAGGTAGCTGGGAGTGCTGGTAGCGTAGGGCCTGAGGAGGGAGTCTACATAGCCAGACAATCCTGCTGTCAGGGTGCCAATGCCTGAGATGATGGGGCGCCCAGGATTTCCAGGTTTATGGATCTTGGGTAGTAGATAGAATATCCCAGGTCGGGGTTCCAGGGGTGTGTCTGTGCGGATTTGATCTTGTGCTTTTTCAGGAAGTTTCTTGAGCAAATGCTGTAGTTGCTTTTGGTAACTCTCAGTGGGATCATAGGGTAATGGCTTGTAGAAACTCGTGTTGGAGAGCTGCCGAGCAGCCTCTTGTTCATATTCCGACCTATTCATGATGACAACAGCACCTCCTTTGTCAGCCTTTTTGATTTAGATAAGCTATTACCAGCAGGACAGTGGGGTGGGAGGAGGTATTGTTTCATGATTTCTGTGTGTATATAAAGTCTGCTGCAGTTTCCACGGTAAACATCTGATGAAGTGAGCTGTAGCTCACGAAAGCTCATGCTCAAATAAATTGGTTAGTCTCTAAGGTGCCACAAGTACTCCTTTTCATTATCCATACAGACTCCCTTGAGGAGAGATTGGAAGAGGCAGTAAAGGCAGACTAGGTGGCAGCTTGCCAACTGAGTTTCTATTCATTCCAGTTAAGAACATTGCATGAGTGAGGTACAGTCAGAAGAACTGCCCTTGTTTGTATTTGAATTAAAAAACAAACTTGCAATGCCATTTAGTTTCACATTTTAGTTGATGTATCTCAGTTCTCCAGTTGTATGAGATTTTTGAAGTAACCAGAAAGGATCCTAGAGTTCTGTTTCTTTGGGCAGGTCTACAAATGTAAACTGATGCTTTTCTAGCATCTTGATGTGGAAAAGGCTTGATTGAGGCATGAATAAGGGTGAAGTAGTCACGGCCTCTTTTCCTGCTCTGTCCAGGAAACCCAAGTAGGGGAATTTTTTTCACATCTGGCAATGGTGATGCATTTTTTAAGTCAGAACAGCCTTTCACTGACTTAAAAGTCAACAAGAGCAGACTTAGTTCTACCTATTTTACTGTTGTATGTTCTGACTGGGAATCAACATCTTCCTTTCTTTTTCACTCAGGCCAATTTTAGAATCATTTTTTAAACACAGCTCAGTTTTTGGTGTGCATATTAGGTGGTTTCCTTCCCTAATTGGTAATTTTAGTAATGTAAGTCCTTGGTATAGGAGCCACTCTCTCATCTCTGGTCATCTGAAGAAATTCTAATCCTAGGTGCTAATGTATTTCCACTGCAAGGTACTATGACATAACTATATTTTGTGACCTTTTAATGCCTGTTTGGAAACTCTCCATTTTATGAAAGTTAATGACAAATATTTAGTTCAAAGTTCATTTAAGCAGCCTAATTTGTAACATGTCATTAATCTAACATTTACTGAGAATGAGCGCTCAATGCTTATGCTAGAAAGCTTGTGTGTATATGTGTGTATATATATATACACATGTGCGTGTGTGTATGTGTATATATATATATATATATACGTGTGTGTGTGTGTGTATATGTATATATATATATATATATATATATATACGTGTGTGTGTGTGTATATATGTATATATATATAAAATAAATACAAAATTGCAAGGGGCAGGAAAAGGTTCTCCATTTCCTCCCTCACCTGGTAAACATATATATATTTATGGGGTGGGCAAGGAAAAGGTAACCTACCTGCCCCATGCAAATCCAATTGCTAGAGTTAGTTTTTGAAATAGTCTCCGTAGACCGGAGTGCCTAAACTTTGTTTAATTGAGGGATGCATTGGCAACTAGCCATACCTAATTTGCATTAAAAGAAGTAGATTGCAGTTCGCTAACCATTAATTTGAGTGAAACCGCCTAGGGTGGGGCCTGTAGGTCTTGGCCTACAATGTTCTGTCTTGGACTGGATAACAAGGCCAATTAAGTCATGCTGGAACTTTGCAGATTGGGACTCATAGTCTCCCTGAGCCATGTCTCGATTGGATATGGGCTTCAGAGAGGGCCTTATTGTAGAAATGTATGATGTCTTAGTGGAAGTTGTGTAATAACTTGGCTAGATTTGGGCATTTGCTTTATTGTGGATTTGTATTCTGTAAACACAGGGAGGTGGCTGTCAGCTTGCTCTCAAGAGGAAGCCAAGGTGAAAACCATTCTTGCAGCTTGTTAAAAGGTCTCTTTAAAGACCTTGAGGCTGTTAAGTACCAGGTGTATTTTGCAAGGGGCTTGTCTGCTTAACATTGTGTTAAATGATCCGCTTGGTGCAAGTTTAAGAACCAAACTAAAATATTCAGATATCTGAAAATATAGATGAGTGTGAAACCACTGAAGATATGGAGTAATCAGCTGCACCTCTAGCTTCAGGAAATGCTGTCTGATCTGTAACCTGTCTAAAATTTAACTTGTAGGCTGGCTGATGTCATTGTGTGATTACTAGATGTATGGTACTTTGTACTTGCAGAGTTGCTACAATAGAATCTACAGGGACACATTCAGTCAATTAGTTGTACTTTTACTTACAAATAACTTTAAGGGGAAAATGTTCAAATACAGACATGGCTTCTACTGTTGCAGAGACTGAAGTAGCTAACATTTATTCGTACCTTGAAGGATCTGCATCCTGTTTTTCTTTTTTGCATATGGACAACTCTTTAAGTGCCTGATCTTTTCATATGTAAAATAGAGGTTATGACGAAAAATAGTCTCTTTGGAATGAATTTGTCAGATGTCCAAGGTGTCTGTATCTTGTTCTTCCTCAGTCAGTTGTTGGCATTCGGCATGTATTCTCATTAAAGATTAATGTATACTTCTGAATAGAATAAGTGTGTATAAGTGTGGTAAACTTTCTTGCACCTGACTGATGCACTCTACAGCCTCAACATTCACAGAACTGTTTGTCATTCAGAAGGGACAATGTCCTCTTGTGTGCAGAGTTTACACTGGGGAGGAAGGTGAGGAGGAGCAGATATTAGCGAAGGCATGTTTCAAGACTATAAATGGAGTTCCCTTGTGATGCGAGAGGAGATGGGAAAGCAAATTGTTTCCAGGACAATTGTTTCATATAGGCAAGAGCAGCCCTCCTGTTTGGGCTACTTTATGCAGCTTGATTTTGGCTGCCATTTACTTTTTTCCTTATCCTGGACAAAATATCAAAATAAAGTGAATAGATGGAGGAGGAACATTTTTAGAGAGTGGCATACTGGAAATATTTCAACTTAAAACTTGAACAAACAGGCCTCCTATGAGTAAGTGGTAATTCTGAGAATATATTTAAATATAAAGAACAGTGCAAAGGTCTATATTAATGTTAAGGAAGGGAACATTATCATTAAGCTTGAAACTCTTCAGTTGTAAGCCCCATTTTTGTTCACATGCCTAGTCAGAAATTTTCCTTTTGAACCGAAAGCTTTCTATGCAGTGTTTCTCTGTTTTCCCATGGAAACTTGTGTGCTTATAACTGCTGTGAAACATAACATGTGACTTGTTATCTCTGTGGAACCTAATTACATCATATATTTTGGGGGTGGGTGGGAAATGTTTTAATATCAATGAGAGATTCAAATATTTTTCAGTAGTGTATATTACTTATACAGTACAAGTGGCTGCAGTGTTGTACAGCTGTCAGCTCTGTTTTTCCCCTCCAACATTAACTGAGTGTTAAGGTTGCATGCTTTAAAGTCAGGAAATGAGAAAATTACGGTTATCAATAGTGTTAACTCACCCACATTTCACAAGCTATTTGTAGTGAGTTAAAGTACAAGTGGCTCTTGACATTTCTTGTGCAGCTCTCTATGAAAATGTACATACTTCTATAAGCTGTTTCAAAGCAGACAATAAAAAACATTATAGATATGGCATATGTTCACCCTATGAATTTGATGTAAAACTATGTATTTAAGATATCCTTTCACAGTTATTAATCTAAGAACGTAGTAAGCTGTTTATTACCATGGTGTCCAAAGGATTTTTCATCAAATTTGCTCTTATAACTTTTGCATTTCTCTCAGTTTTGATAAAGAAATCAGTCTCCAGTCCATTTTCTTTCTGGTTCCCATGCACCAGTACAATTCTGTGTTTTGGTTCAAACCCTGGAAGACAATACTTAAATTCTAAACCATTTTTATTGAAGCATTTTCATGAAACGAAAAATCTTTTACCAGATTCTGTAAACTTTCAAACATTCTAAATTTGTGATCTAGGTAACAGAGTAGAAATTAGAGAAACGTAGGCCTGGTCTACACTAGGTATTTATTTTGGTATAGCGATGTCTTTTAAGAGTGTGGGAAAAATCCACACCTGTGAGAGAGGTACCTATACCGACCTAACCCCCATTGGCACAGGAGAAGCCTTTCCATCAGTGTAGGTAGTGTCTACTTACAGTGGCGCACCTGCAGTGCTGTAGCATTTTAGGTGTAGACATATCCAAATTGTTTCCCCCTTTAGTAAAGACTTACCTTTCTTACGTATTTTCTCCTTTATCTTAAATTGTAATTTTCTTCAGGGGCACTTTTGGATTTAAATTGCAGTCCTAAATAAGTGTGTGTACACTCTAAATTACCAAATAAGGGGTGCATAATGGTGCTTCCTCAATAACAACTGCAACATCAGTGAAACAGATGATGACAATTCTGTGTGCTGCTGCTTGGCCCCTCAAGGGATATGGTAACGGAGGACCAACACAGCACAGAGGGTGCTGAATGAGGCCTTCCTTACACAGGCTGCTGCAGGATGGGTGAAAGTGAGTAGGGACTGACCCTAGGCGAGAGAGGCAAATGGAACAGGACTAACCTCCAAAAGTCAGGAGACTACCATTTTGCCTGTGGAAGGAAATGTGATTAGTGAGGGGGAAGGTATGAAAATAAAAGGAGAGAGTGGCAGTGTAAAATGGTGAGAGGGAAACGACTCTGACAGAAAATCCAAGAGGGGAGAAAAATAACAATTTTCAGAGGGAAATTCAACCTTTCAGTTGCACTGCTGAAAAATGTATATTCCTCTAAAATGCCACTTTCTCTTCCTAGCAGTTATAGCTGAAACATGCAGGAGCTCTGCTGCTCCCTCCTTCTCCCATACGAAGGCACATATTGAACCACTTGGGTTTTGCCACTCATCGCCTGCAGCCGATATAAACACAGGAGGGTCGTGACACCACTGAAGGTGAAGTTGGGCATTGATATATCTAAAATAGCTTTGCCCTCCGGGGGGAGTGTTTTGCTTCTGCCTTGGTATTTGCTCCCTGGTATCTGCAATTGGAAGCGGTGGAAAGTCAGTGGTCAATGACTCCTACACTTCTATGGGTCAAAGCAATAATGGAAAACTAGGTCTGTCTTCTTTACATTCATTTGCCACCATTATGTTTTTAAAGGGCCTGTTGCTAATGTGTACAGCGCAATACTTGTTGAAGGAATATTTGTCGGTTTCACTGTGGTCTGTCTTGCTCTTCAGGGAAACCTGGGATGAGAATCTCTCCCTGCTTAGGTCAGTTAATTACTCAGTACAGACTCCTTTTGTGTTGGTAGGTCTGACCAGGGCACCATCGGAACTCTGCATCTTAAAGCATGTCCCTGTATGACAGAATTTGCTGAGCAGTGGGCAAAACTCAGATGGAAAATAGTAAAAACAAAGAGCTGCCTACTTGGTATTGCCACATTTGCCTCCTGGTCCATGAATTATTGATCTGATTTCTCCGCCTCCTCTGCTTCTGGGGGCTACTACAGCTCCTCCACTCTCTGAGTGCCTTGGAATGCCATTTTTTATCACTCCACTGCTCTTTGCAGTCCTGTGGTTTCTGCTGTCACCTTTATACTGATTTCCAAATTTGCTTCACTCTGTCTCTTCTGTGTGTGTCCATTGCTCAGCTCCTGTTTCTCAGAATCTTCCCCCTCAGTATTTCTGCACCATCTTGAGTTCAGTGTCTAAACCTATGAGAATCTTCCTTGCTTGTGGCCATAAACCCATCAAACATGTCACTTCCAGGACGGGGAAACCACACCTTAGAGCTTGCTTCCTTCCTTCTTAGATTTGCCAGGGGTGGTAATTGTGGTGTTTGGTTGTTTTTTTTAATGAGTTTGTAAGGATTTTTGAGAGGGGTTGCATCTCTGTATATTCAATTTTCTTTCCCTTTTTCTTTCGGTCTTTTAACAAAGGGGTTTGTTTTATCTTTCGGATTTAAGAACATCTGATGGGGGGAGATATTTTCATTGATTCTGCATATTAGGGCAGTCAATATAGGTTCAGCAAGTTTTTTTTTTAAAAGGAGAAGAAAATACCTTGCTTTTTCCTGTCCAGTTGTCTTTATAATAGTTGTTCCTTTCTGTGTTTTCTCCTTTTGTTACTTCATTTGTTAGTATGGATCCATAGAGGAAACCTTTTCCTGAAGTCCTCCCACTAAGGGGGTTAATAGACCCATTTACATTGCAACCACACTGAGGATTTTAGGGAAATCTAATTCTGTAGTGTCAGAAGCTGAAATGTGGACTGACAACTGGCATTTTTACCGCTGTCAACAAACTGTGCTTAAAACAGGTCTCCTTGCATGGTGGTGAAAAAGCTCTACACTCACGCTCCCACCATGGCTAGTACCAGTGGTGCACCACCAGCATTAAAATAACAAGGTGCTTTCCCTAAAATGTTGTGTGGCCATGGTCTGAGTTCTGCTGGTGAAAAGCTTACATTAAATACCTGGAATAATGTGATGGAAAACTTTGTGTCAATGAACTTCATAAATTACAAGAATCTGTAGGATCATTCAAGGCTCTTTAAAAAATAACACTGAATTAAAATGCATCTGCAGAGTGGTAAGATCCTCTCCAATACAATAATTTAAGATAACGTAGCTAGATTGGAAGATTGGAAGGTCTGAAGAATAAATTCAGAGCCACCAACCCTCGTATATTAGGTGTAAAGGATGGGTCTGAAATCATCCTTTTATTGCCTATTAGAAGAAATAGGGTGGTTTTGAACAATTAAAAAGCTTTTTGTTTGCCATCTAGAAGCTCAATGAGGCAGCTAGCAAGAGATGTTAAGAGTAACAAGAAGGGTTTCTTCAGGTATGTTGGCAACAAGAAGAAAGTCAAGGAATGTGTGGGCCCCTTACTGAATGAGGGAGGCAACCTAGTGACAGAGGATGTGGAAAAAGCTAATGTACTCAATGCTTTTTTTGCCTCTGTCTTCACGGACAAGGTCAGCTCCCAGACTACTGCACTGGGCAGCACAGCATGGGGAGGAGGTGACCAGCCCTCTGTGGAGAAAGAAGTGGTTCGGGACTGTTTAGAAAAGCTGGACGGCCACAAGTCCATGCGGCCGGATGCGCTGCATCCGAGAGTGCTAAAGGAGTTGGCGGATGTGATTGCAGAGCCATTAGCCGTTACCTTTGAAAACTCATGGCGATCGGGGGAAGTCCCGGACGACTGGAAAAAGGCTAACGTAGTGCCCATCTTTAAAAAAGGGAAGAAGAATGATCCTGGGAACTACAGGCCTGTCAGCCTCACCTCAGTCCCTGGAAAAATCATGGAGCAGGTCCTCAAGGGAATCAATCCTGAAGCACTTAGAGGAGAGGAAAGTGATCAGGAACAGTCAGCATGGATTCACCAAGGGCAAGTCATGCCTGACTAATCTAATTGCCTTCTATGATGAGATAACTGGCTCTGTGGATGAGGGGAAAGCCGTGGACGTGTTGTTCCTTGACTTTAGCAAAGCTTTTGACATGGTCTCCCACAGTATTCTTGCCAACAAGTTAAAGAAGTATGGGCTGGATGAATGGACTATAAGGTGGATAGAAAGTTGGCTAGATTGTCGGGCTCAACGGGTAATGATCAATGGCTCCATGTCTAGTTGGTAGCCGGTATCAAGTGGAGTGCCCCCAGGGTCGGTCCTGGGGCCGGTTTTGTTCAATATCTTCATAAATGATCTGGAGGATGGTGTGGATTGCACCCTCAGCAAGTTTGCAGATGACACTAAACTGGGAGGAGAGGTAGATACGCTGGAGGGTAGGGATAGGATACAGAGGGCCCTAGACAAATTAGAGGATTGGGCCAAAAGAAATCTGATGAGGTTCAACGAGGACAAGTGCAGAGTCCTGCACTTAGGATGGAAGAATCCTATGCACCGCTACAGACTAGGGACCGAATGGCTTGGCAGCAGTTCTGCAGAAAAGGACCTAGGGGTTACAGTGGATGAGAAGCTGGATATGAGTCAACAGTGTGCCCTTGTTGCCAACAAGGCCAGTGGCATTTTGGGATGTATAAGTAGGGGCATTGCCAGCAGATCGAGGGACGTGATCGTTCCCCTCTATTCGACATTGGTGAGGCCTCATCTGGAGTACTGTGTCCAGTTTTGGGCCCCACACTACAAGAAGGATGTCGATAAATTGGAGAGAGTCCAGTGAAGGGCAACAAAAATGATTAGGGGTCTGGAACACATGACTTATGAGGAGAGGCTGCGGAAACTGGGATTGTTTAGTCTACAGAAGAGAAGAATGAGGGGGGATTTGATAGTTGCTTTCAACTACCTGAAAGGGGGTTCCAAAGAGGATGGTTCTAGACTGTTCTCAGTGGTAGCTGATGACAGAACAAGGAGTAATGGTCTCAAGTTGCAGTGGGGGAGGTTTAGGTTGGATATTAGGAAAAACTTTTTCTCTAGGAGGGTGGTGAAACACTGAAATGCTTTCCCTAGGGAGGTGGTGGAATCTCCTTCCTTAGAGGTTTTTAAGGTCAGGCTTGACAAAGTCCTGGCTGGGATGATTTAAATGGGGATTGGTCCTGGTTTGAGCAGGGGGTTGGACTAGATGACCTCCTGAGGTCCCTTCCAACCCTGGTATTCTATGATTCTAAGGGGAAATCAGCATATAGTGCTTTGTCAAACTTTACAATTGTGTTTTAGTTTGTAAACAAGTGTTAATTTTGAAACAGATGAAGATGTCAGGTTTAAGTTAGGAGGGAAAGGTTCATACCTAAGGAAGAGTCTGTAAAAATTGATAGTAGAGCAGTTTTTTTCCTCTTGTCAAATTTCAGGTGATGCTGGAGGACAAATCTATTTTTACTGATTGCATTAAGGCAAGAGATTTTTGCTTCCAAACCAGTTCTACTGGTATTGGTATAACAAACTGATGGGTTAGATTAGGAGTTAAAACTAACTGAGAATTCTTAGAGGCTTTTACATCGAATTTTACAAGGTTTAAGAATATTATGAATAACTGAGAATTTGTTGTCAAGAGCAAATATCTGATTTTCGGTGAAATGCAGTGCCAAAACCTCTGCTTATTGGAGTTGGTCTCTTAGAGAAAAATGTTGAAAGAAAACATAATATGTATCAGTTTCGTGGTAGACTGTTGTGTAGTCTTACGATCAAAATTTACAAATAAAAAATTAAACTAAGAACTAAACCAGATTTCCCAAATCCTGTCCTTCCCTTCTTTAACAGGTCACTGATTCAGAGCATTCTGGATCACTTGGTAAACAAGACGCAAGCAAACAGTAGGCGTTTTAGTACGATAAATATAAATTTAAGCTTCTAGGAACAAAGAACATAGTCCGTAGTTATGGGATGGAGGACTCTGTCCTGGTGCTCACAATTCAAGAGGGATGTTGATAGGTTGGAGAGAGTTCAGAGAAGAGCCATGAGAATGATTAAAGGATTAGAAAACCTGCCTTATAGTGATAGACTCCAAGAGCTCCATCTGTTCATCTTAAAGAGAAGGTTTAAGGGGTGGCTTGAGTACAGTCTGTAAGAATCTATATGGGGAACAAATATTTAGTAATGGGCTCTTCAGTCTAGCAGAGAAATGTATAACAATCCAGTGACTGGAAATTGAAGCTAGACAGTAGACCAATTCAGCCTGGAAATAAGGTGTACATTTTTAACAGCAAGGGCATTTAACCATTGGAACAGTTTACCAAAAGTCGTGATGGATTCTTCATCACTGACAGTTTTTAAATTGAGATTGGATATTTTTCTAAAAGATCTGCTCTAGGAGGTTTTTTTGGGGGAAGTTTTATGGCCTGTGTTACACGGGAGGTCAGATTAGATTATTTTAATGGTCCCTTCTGGCCTTGGAATCTATGAACAACTTTAAAATCATCTAGACTTGCAGATTTATGGATCCTGACTATTCCTCTTTCTCCTCCCACATCCAGATTCTTGCTAAGCCTGAGCACTTCTTATTTCACCAGTGTAGGAGGTCTCCTCTCTACTTCACTAACCTCTTCCCCTCTGGTTTCTCTGCCCTTCACCACTGTCATCTTTATAAGCTACCACTGCCAAGGTCATCTTTGAAAATCTCTCTCCATAAATCTTCACTAGCATCCACTGTCCTTCAGCACAAAACTCAAGCTCAGTCCTCCTTTTCAAGACTGTGCCTGACACCACACCCTGCTACATCCTTGCCCTAATTGCATTGTGCATTGCCTCCCAATTCCCACACACTGCTCAGGCTTCTCTTCTTGACCTGCTCCTTCGTTGTGCTGGCCCACACACGTGATATGAGAGACCACAAACTCCTTAATGCTTTGCATATCCTCCAAGTTATTGTACACCTAGTGCCCTCCTTTTCCTTTTGGATAAGTCTGAACTCACCCATTTCATAAAGCATCTCAGCTATTAATAACATACCCCACACTGTTGCATGTTGTAAAAACTCTTGTGCAAAGTTCATACTCATATTTATAGCCTAGCACTATTTATTTTGTCTCCACCTGAATGCATGTGAAAGTGGGGACTTTCAGGAGTTGTTGAAAATTAAGAACTGTATGTTGCAACTTCGAGTCCCAGCTTTCCCCCAGCATTTAGCATAATTGTCTTCTATCACTGGGACCTTTGCTGATAAGTATCAAAACAATTGCAGCTTCCATTGATCCAGTTGTGCCATTCATAGTTAATGGTGCTGCTGAAACAGACAGGTATTTCTAAAAGCCAATTTAAAAATTAAGACACAGTCTTATAGAGTAGTACTTTAGCTATCAGTTGTTATAATAAGCTGTACTTTTCACTTACGTAATACCTTCCAACCCATACTATGCAAGTACTTCACAAATATTAATCCTCCTAACACCTGGGAGGTAGGTTTTATAACATCACTGCAGTTTTCCTGTAAGGGTGTGTCCTTGCATGTTCCTTCCACAACACTTAATTCAAAACATGAGTCAGCCCTCCACAAGAGTCTTACAAATGCATCAACTAAATTTATAAATCTTGGGGAAAGGTGGGACTAGCTGGTGTAGAGGAATCGTGATGTGATATGTAGCTTTTAATCTCTTGGTGGTGGTTCAAAATCCAGCCCTTGTTGCTGGTAATTTGTGTATCGGTGTTGAAAATTTCACTCGCCCGGGGCATGTAAGAATTTTTCCTGGATGAGTACCACATCAACTTTTTGCACAATGAAGCTTTATTTAAAAAAACAATAAATTCTAGTTACTAGTCCTTATGGTTGTAAAGGTAACCTTCCAAAAGCGAATAGTGTTAACACAGTGCTCTCTTCCCGAAATCTGCAGACGGCTACTGTGTAAGTGCCGCTGCTGCTCCAAGCTTTATCAAGACCCGTCTGCTATTCAGAGCCCTGCAGACGGTAGTGAAGCCGACAGGAATATGGTCAGTTTTTACAACACTGCATCTTGGGGAAAGCTGTGATCAGCAGTGGGAGAAAGAGGCACTGAAGCAATTGATTGGGGGAGAGTACTCAAATGGAGCTTGTTTGGGCTTATCTACCTGTGTGAGGAAATGGCCTATAATTTGCCCCAAGTGCAGACCCACGAGCTGTAGTGATGGTGGAAGCTGTATGGTAAGGAGAGCGCAGAAATTTACCAGTCTAACCTAGGTTAGAATACATGGTGACAAAAACACCTGAGCCCTGTCTACAATACAGCCTGAGGTGCTGCTTGAATGATAAATTATGGGTTCTGACTTGTCTACATAGGCCTAGCATGGGAGGAGCAGAATAGTGGAGACCACCTAGTTCCATCACTTACTCTTGTAGCATCTGAGGGTACATCTACATTAGAAACCTATATTAGGTCTACTTACAGCCACCGCAGTAATTACTGTGGCGGTGCATGTCCACACTACCCTCCCTCGGTCGGTGGTGTGCATCCTCACCAGGAGCGCTTCTGCCCACTTAAGAAAGGCAATGTTGGGGAGTGGAGAGCCCAGTCTCAGCTCTGCTGGCAGCTTCCTGCCAGGAGCCCAGCTGCCCCTCAGCCTCCCCTGCGGGGAGCTGGGGGGAAGCTGCCCAGGGCTTCTTGTCCCCAGGGCACCTTGACATTGACAAGGCTGAGCGGGAGTGGAGTGTGTGCAGGCTGGAAACAGTGTCTACACAGACACTGCATCGACCTAACTGTACTGACAAAAGCCCTACACCTCTCATGGAATTGGAGTTAGGTCGGTGTAGCAAGGCACTTACCTTGGTGGAAGGAAACGTTAGTGTTAGACACTGGCATAATTAGGTCGACATAAGCTGATTTATGTCCACCTAACTGTAGTGTAGAGCAGCCCCAAGTCTGTCTAGCAGTTAGAAGGATCTTAAATTGATCGGATAACTACTTTCCTACTAGTAGCCACAGTAAATATTTATATTACGATAACACCCAAAGGTCTGGATAAGGATTGGGACCTTTATTCTGGGTGTTGTACTAACACAGAGATAATCCCTGCACTGAAAAGTTTACAGTCCAAAGACAATAGATGAAGGGTAGGGGAGATAGATACCTCATACAAGAAAATGAGAATGGTGGAGAATTGACAGCTTTGTTAGCTACATGAGCTGTATTCTTTACTTTTTGGGAGAGTTACAGGAAGAGTAGGAAAAGGAATAGGCAGAGCTTGTTCCCTATCTAGCCACACTTAGCAGGTGGAGTTCTATAGGGATCATAGCAGAGGTGAGGGTAAAGGAGTTTGAAACGAAAGGTGGTTGCCATTTCAATTTTGTTAAAGTGTTCTGCACATTCATAAGGGGCTGTGTGGTAGAAAGCTCAAAGGTGTTTAAGGGAGAAGCTGACTGGTAGGGAGATAAGGCAGGAAGTGCTGACAGAACAAAGGTGTGGTTACAAAGGTCATTAGGCTACTCAATCAGCGAGGTGGGGGAGGGTTAAGTTATGATGGGCCTTAAAGATAGGTAAGAAGCCTGTGCTTGATATGGAGGTGGAGCTGGTGCTGGTAGAGGGACTTGAGGTGAATGTGATCGGAGACAGATACAAGAGAGACTCCTAGTCAGACTGATACAAAAGACTGAGCCTCAATAAAGAGTTCGGGAAAAACATCTTGGTAGGAACCCTAGAATCCTCTTTCCCAGAGCTCCTGTGGTGTGGTGGGGAGAAGACTTGGCTTCTCACCTGGGTGTTGCAATGGACGTTGGTGCCCTCAATGTTTGTATCCCTGTGTGGCTAGTAGATTTCATCCTCTGTGTACCTTAAGTGTGTGGTCTGATTTCCAAACCCAGTGTGTGGGAAGGGAGCAAGAGAAGAGATGGATGGGTTAAGTTAGAAGAGAAAAGAGTACACTATAGGGAGATTTATGTATGTATGTATGTGTATTTGCAGGGCAGGGAAAGAGAATACTCCAATAAGGGAGAACACAGAGAATGCTATTTAGGAAGTATAAAGGAGTGGGTGGGGAAAGGAAGAAACACTGAAGACAATGCAAGAAAACACATGACATGACATGAGGAAACTGGAGTGAAGCCAGGAAAGAAAGGAAGGCCTGACCCAAGAAAGAGGTAGCAAGTAGAGCTAGCACTTGTCAGCTGATTTGACAAATACTTTTGTAGTGTTTATCTAGTTCTATAGGCCAAATATTTCAGGAATACGTGTAATAAAATAAACTATTCAATTAATTTTACCAGTATTTAACCTTTTTCTGTTGTCGGACTAGTCATAAGTTCAGATTTTTAAAAGAACCATTTAGGTATACTGTCATCAACAGTATACAAGTGTTAACTTGAACTGCAGAGAGCTATGGCTCTGGGGAAGCCTGGCGGCAAAATATACTTCACTCTGGCTGGTAGGCCTCCTCAGTGGTAATAAGTGCTGGAAAACCTTTTCAAGCCTCTGCCTATGTGAAATCAGTTGATTGGTCTCTTTACAGATCCTAATGGACAGTGATCCATGTAAAAAATACCATGGTCACAGTTAACGCCTGTCAGCATCAACAAAAAGGCCAAGGACTCAAATGAGCATGAAGTCTAAATTCCCTGTTATCCCTGGAGGAGTGGTACAGTGACCTTTAACCAGCATTGAATCATAGTTCGAAGGAAATAGTGCTGAGGACAGGGGAGCCTTTATCTAGCCTGGTTTAATGCTCGAGGACGAGGTACTCTCAGAGAAGAGAAACGAGCCTCCTGCTCAGCCAGGCATTGCATCCTGTTGGTTAGTAAAAATAGAATGGCTTACGATGCCAGTGTCGGTCGCTCTCATCTGGGTTTCCTGAGTTGTGCCGAAGCACAGCCCTGCCTTCCATGAATAGGGTCTGTTGGAGGACACATGGTGTGTTTCTGCTTTAACTCGGTACTTCCTTTCTTTTTCCTAGCATGGCACAGTCGTGACATTATTTTTTTGTCATGTGCGTGTGTATTCCCTGTTTTTAACAAGCTTTTGTATTGATGCTTTCTGTAAAGGAGGGGTAGGCTCAGTCTGTGAATGAAAGAATCATTGCTCTTCATGCTCAGTATCCCCTTCTTAAATGTAAAAATATTTTAACGGTATAAAAGCCTTATACGTGTGACTGAAGTCAGAATTGCATGTGAAAACTTTCCACAATGAGGGGGACATTAGTACCAGCATTACAGGAGGATAAGAAAAGGTTTATATTCTTTAACCCAAAATCATCTAAGTGGGTGTTTAAAAATCACTTTTTATTAAGATAATTATTTTCCCAGGCTCTGTCCCCATATATATATATATATATATATATATAAAATATATATATATATATTTATCCTGAACTATTTTTCAGTCTTAAACCTCAGAAAATGGGGAGTTCATAATGCAGGCTCGAACATTTTCTGTGTTTTTAATCCTTTATCTTACCTACAGTAGGTCAGTGTAAGGCAGCTCGCAAAATTGTCATGAAAAATTATCAGCAGAGGCACAATCTCTACTTGCCTGAATGTGCCAAGATGTGTAATAATGAAAATTGAATATTTTATTTGACCCATAGAAAATAAAAATAGTCACTATGTAGGCTTGGCAAGCCAGCCAGTTGACCACCTATGTGACCGTAGTCAAATATTGCCACCTATTTAAGCAAGATTGCCCTGATGTAGGTGGCAACCTACCTTTTTTGAAAGCATCATGGTGCCGTCATTTCGTATTTTTTAGAACTTAATTTAATTGTTTTTTGCATTTTTCTGAGTTACTTTAACTCAGTTAAGTAACTTGTTTTTGTAATCAGGCACACATATCTGAGGCTAAGCTTACTGGAGACAATAAAGTCTTACTCTTTTTTGTTACTGCTCTAATAAATTAGGGCTTTAAAATATTTGACCATTTTTGACATTATTTGACCAATTTTTGATTGGTCAGTTGACCAGTTATTTTTGGATTGATCAAATGCCCAACTCTGTCACCATCAATGAGAGAAGAATTTTGCAAGGCTGCTCTAAGATATTGTATCAAGATTTTAAATATTGAAATAAAATATATAAAAGGATATCTACTGCTGTTTTGTTTATATATAACAACCTTAAGTTTGGGGCTGGTGGCCCAGGTCTCTCGAAATTATTTTTAAGTTTTGAAGAATGGAAATTAGGAAAACTTTAATGGCTGAGGGTTGTTGAATAATGCAGAATTAATCTTTTTTTTCCCATCTAAGGAAGTTGAGTTGTATGTAGAATGTTATCTTTTATCTCAGCCATTGACTAGCATCTAGCAATCCTATTACATACATAGTGTGCAAATCTTGAATTTTGAATAATGGAGATTGTACTGCCCGGACTAAACACAGATCTAAACACCACCACCACATACTTTGGTCAGTCAGCCTGAAAATATACCTTCCTGTAAAATAAATAATGACACAAGGTGGGTGAAGTATTATCTTTCATTGGACTGACTACAGCTGGTGAAAGAGACAAGCTTTGGAGCTGCACAGAAGAGCTCAGTAATGTGAAAGCTTGTTTCATTCACCAACAGAAGCTGGTCCAGTAAAAGATATTGTTTCTCTCATATGCTGGGACCAGTGTGGCTACAACACTGTATAATAAATAATCATACACATTGCATGTGCTCAGGTTGAATTACTTTGACCCACTCTTTCGTGTCCAGACTTTAGGTCTTATATCAGAAATCTCCCTTTTGCTCTGTTTCCTGCTCTTTACCAACTTGGCAGTGATGCAGTTGACGATCAGACATCCAGGCATAGTGTTTTAGATTTATCAGCTGCCTTTGGTACTCATTGACCATGAGGTATTGCTGATCCAAGAGAGTGCTTGTTTTCATCTCTGCTTAGTGTGAAGGTTGCGACCTTTTCTTTCAGATAAAGGCCTCACTACTAGGGTAATCCAGGCTTTTCCCTCCAAGATACTGGCTTACTGCATTGTGCTCTGAATGGTACTCTACCTAAAGATCATTTAGAAAGTGGTCCACTTGCTCAGCAGTTTGCCCGAAACACATTACCTTGTGCTCAGAGGTGTACACTGGCTTTCATTTTTTCCAGTTCCAGTTCAGGGTGGCATTTTGACTCAAGAAGCCCCATGATAAGTTTGGGTCCAGTCAGTGCCACCTCTTGCCCATGGAAATTCAGAAAAGATGAGGTGTTCGTGCTCACAGTCATTGATTTAAGTAGGAGGGAGCTGGAGGCAAGGATTTTTCCCTGAGGGGCCTTGTGCTCAAACTTGCTGTGTCCTCTTAGTGAAACAGAGCTAGAAATTTACTTTAGGTGTTTAAGATGCCTATCTCTGTGGTAGCTAAGCAGTGAATGGCAAGTAAGTACTGCACTGAACATGCCAAAGAGCAGCCTGAATGTATTGTTCATCCTTTGAGCTGTTCTGCCTTGTACACTAATAAAAGTGGAAATAAGTAGAGGGGGGAGGGGAGAAGCAGCAGCAGAAAACACAAGCTGAGAAGTGGAGATCAAAAGGACAAACAGAAGCAGAAGGCAACGAAAGAGAAGCACAAAGACACAGCTGAGCATGCGAACCATTAGAATGATGCAAGAAGGAAAACAGCCATTAGAAAAGGCAAAGAAACAGTAGAAATAAATGTAGCAGATTTTTAAAGCTTTCATTTCAGTTCAACAAAGCCAACATTCCACCAGTGTTTAACTCTCCAAATAAGCAATGGCCTCAGCATATCTAGAAAGTTGATTTGCCACTTGCCAGGGCACATTCGACAAGCAGGCATTCTATTCTGAAAGATAAGAGCTGCCACCTTTGCATCAGTGTACAGATCAGTGCTGCAGCGACTGCGCCTGCATTTCCTCTCCTGTTTATACTGTGGCCAGATGCTCCTGAGCTTTTTTCTTGGGGGCAGGGAAGGGTCTCTGAATTCCCTTCTGGATCCAGATATGCTTCTGGTTGATGAGAACTGGATTTGATAGCGGTTATGGAGGAGTATATACTTAAATCAGTGACATCTCCAATGTTACATCCTATTTTCAAACATAACTATATTAAAAACTTGAGGCTTTACTAATGGAAGTATTTATTATAGCCTATAGTTTACATAGAATAAGAGCTGGGAATATTTGTAGAGAGCCAGAAGTGTGCTACGTGCTTTAGACAAGAGTGAAGACAATGAATTGCCCCCAGAAGCATTGTCTTCACTAGGAACACTAGGTGTTCTTAACTCCAGTTTGGGCTAGTCTACACTTGAAATGCTACAGTGGCACAGATGCAGTGATATCAGTGTAGCCACTTACTACAGCAATGGGAGGGATTTTCCCGCACTCTAGTTAATCCACTTCCCTGAGAGTCAGTAGTTAGGTTGATGGAAAACTTATTCCATTGGCCTAGTACTGTCTACACTGGTGGTTAGATCAGCTATACGCCATTGCTCAGGAGGTGTGGATTTTTCACACCCTTCAGCAATGTAGCTGGGTCGACTTAACTTTTGAGTGTCAACCTTGCCTCAGAAACTCAAGGTACAGTCCTAGTGAAGACAAGGCACTTTCGTTTTCACATGTGTTAACAGGTCAAGTTAGATACTAAGCTCTCTTGACCACCTCCTGTTAACTCGTGTGAAAACTACAAAGTGCCTTATCTTAACTTGAGTTACTAACTCAAAGTAAAGAACATGCAATAGAATGCGGTTGTGCACGTTAGCATATTTTTATTTGGATTTTTAATGAAAGAAATAAAGAATATAGTTATCTAGTTAATGACACAGTCAGAGGTAGGGGTTGCGACGCAGCTTGTTTTTAACCTGCCATGGTGGTTAAAAGATGTAATGTGCCTTTTTGTTCACTTGGGACATGTTAAAGGGCTCTACAAGTCACCTCACTGGTTAGTCTGGAATGTGGTGCAATGTTAGGATAAGGTAAGAAAAATATAAAAATACACTGCGGGATGTGTGTGTGTGTGTGTGTGTAAAATGATTCTCTGAAGCATTTTAGTAATGATTACTAAATCACAAGGACCTTTTTACTGGGGGGGAAGGGGTTGGCCAGTGGCCAGGTTTCCGCATCTCAGAGGTGGCAACCCTAGTCAGGACAACTACCTTGTACTGCAGTAGCACCCACAGGCCCTTAGTTAGGTCATTGCCCCAGTATATTGGGCACTGTACAAATGACATGCTCCCTGCCCCACAAAGTTTACAACTGAAATAGATAAGACTCACGGTAGAGGAAAGGGATACAGTGCAGAAGTAAAGTGGTCTGATAGTTGTCATCTTCCATATCTGTTAAGAACTTAGGTTCAGTTAAGGCATGGGATATTGAAGAGGATTGCAAAGGATGCTGAAGAGCTTGAAGAAGAGAGAAACATGAAGGCAAAGAAGCCTTTTGGAAAAAGTAAGTTTTAAGGAGGGAGTTAAAGGGTGAGAGCTTGGCAGACTGCTCAGGAAGAGGGGGTTCCCTGTTTTAAAGGCAAGAATGCTTACCTAACAGTTTGTGAAAACACTAGCTGGGCAGGTCAATGCAGTTGTCTGTCTCCTCCTCTCTTATTGCCAGTGTTTACCTTTGTTAGTCTGGGTCCTGTCTTGCTACAATTTGTTATGCCCAAATAAATTTTAGTCTCGAAGGTGCCACAAGGACTCCTCATTGACATTAAGAGACAAGTTGGAGCAAAAACAATCTTGCTGGATTTGGCTTTAAGCAGTGAACACTTCCATATGAGTGTATACCATACCTATGCATTTAATTAAAGGAGAAAACAAGTAGTTCAAAGAGATCCAGGTTCCTTGTCCGATGGCTGTTTGTGAGACTTGCTGTGTATATATTTAGTCTTTTTATCAAGAGAGAGGCAGCTATTGTAGCATGCAAGTGACCATTTGGAATCCCGGGAGCTGAAGTTTACAAACCGAACAAACGGTTAAATGCATGCTAAAATCCTAAATCTGCTTCTTTCTTAAATTTCCTGCTGCCCCTGAAGAGGGGGAGAGAGCAATTAAATTTTGCATGTTTGACTTCACTGTTTGTGCTACCTGCTGTCTCTTCCACAACAGTGTGTTTGTGGCAGAACTGAAGGATGGAGCATTTTTAGTGGTGAGAGAAAGTAGTTCTGTTTCCCTTCAGTGACATTTACTTGTTTGTGCTTGCATTACATTAAAAAACCCCACCATTATTGAAGAATGAGTGGGCGAATAGCAGCATGAGCTACCATGGTAACTTTTAAAGGGCTTCCATCGTAACTGTCAGCGCTAGATTTTTAGTGCTCTAGTGACTTTTAATGTATAATAGTTTCCAGGCCATTTAATTATTTTGTCTCCCTATAAAGACTCTCCTCTGAAGTACTTTTTTCTTATATTTTCTTCCATTTGACCTGAATGTATTCATATGGTGGGGCCAGGTTTCAAGAACTTCACTAGCATTTAACTCCTACCTAGTGCGTGCATGCTTCAGAGTAATGCTAGGAAAGTGCTGCAAGTCAAACAACATATTAAACAGAGGTCCACTTCTAGGTAGGTGCAGGTGGAGGGTTACTGATCCACCTTGAGTAGGGGAGAATCCTGGGTTTGGGCTATGGCTTCCTCATTAAAACATTTTAATGTTCCAGACTCCAAGAGGTATTGCTGAGAGCATAGTTGCTGTCCTGTTTGCCTGTATTGTCACTGCACTACTTATTATTATTAACTTATTGCATTATAAAGTGTAATCAGATAACCCTTAAGTATGGATGTCACTCCATAAAATGAAATTCTGCTTAGCTATCATATTATGTTGCTTTCCATTCTCTGAACATCAAAAAAAAAAAAAAAAAAAAAAACCTCTGGGGAGAGGCTGCAAAAGTGGGGATGGATGGCCCCCTTCGGCGTTCACTACTTCACATTTGTATCCATATTGCACTGTGCTGCTGGGAACAGATCCCACCTCTTGTGGGATCCCAGGCTACAGTGGCACTCCATAGCCACTCATCATAGCCTGTGAGAGTGATGCCTCTGAGCCCACATCAGTCCTCAAAGACCTGGAGTCATTTCTGTGGTGCTTCCAACCCTTGTGTTTGAAAAGTGATAAGCAGGGCTTGCTAACTTCACCACCTCACGCTAGCTGGGGCAAATTTCAAAGATGAGGTTCTCCATTCCTCCCCATTTACTTTAATCCTCCAGCTAGGAGGGATTGTGGAAATGCCACCTTGTTTCTCCCTCGCCCTTCCACAAGCCCTTTTTAGTTTCCATTTTAACATGCAACCCCTACCCCACAAGAGGTCTCAGCATTAGTGTGTCTGCGCAAGGAATGTCTCAGGCATAAATCCAATTGCAGTCTCATCCTGCTCAAGGGATGCTGCCCGATTTAAAATTAATATTTTAAAAATTACCTGTATGTTTGTTGTTGTATTAACTTTCAGCTCTTCTCCCTGCCTGCATCTCTACCCACTGGGGACCAGCGACCAGAGTGCAATCCTCAGCGCCTGTCATGGGCACTCCATACCCTCTCCCCCCCTTCCCCCCCCCCAGCTAGTGCCACTGGCAATATCGGATCAATGGTCACACCATCGAGCTGTTTGGGAGTGGGAAAGCAAACATACTTCTCTGGAGTGACAATTTGACTTACCATCAGAAACTGCATTTTTAAAACTTTTTATGAAGGCAAAGTTACAATAAAATGTTAACATACCACTCCAGGCATTATTTATTCCTTATCCAAGATCAAGTTAATATTCAGAGAACCTGGCTAAAGATTCTGGCTGCAGAGCCCTCCTCGCTAAGAAGGGTAGCTGCATTTTTAAATACCTATCATCTTTTTGGCTTATCTCTTGGAGACAGCATTTTTCAGTTGTTTGATGGGCCTTATTTTTGAATCTGGGGCTCACGTGGCACAATAAAACGCCACCAGTAAAATAATGCATCTTGCCCCTGTTCAACGGTCTTCAGAGAATAAGCATACAGATAAAGGAATTTTGCTGTTTAAAATGACTTAATTGGGCCAGTGTCTTTGGCAGTGGATCTGCCATTGGATTAGAACACACTTGTAAGAACACTTTTTAAATAATCATGTGTGTTCTTAATATCCTGCTCCTTACTGTTCTGCAGATGACTGGTATTTGATTGTCACTGACTAGATAGTGTTCCTAGATTCTTCCATGGATCTGTGGCATCTGGTTAACAGAGCCATCAGTTTAAACCAGGCCTGCAGTTGTCTATAGATCAAAGAATTTGCTGATGGCAGCTTATTAATACCTTCCAGGATAGCATCTCAGGTCTGCCCATTGTCTCGATATTTTAACATGTTCGCGCCCTGGATAACTTCTCCCCAGACAGTAAGGAAATAATAGACAGGAGAAGGGCAGAATTTGGGGATGGGGGTGAGAAGAGAATGCAGACCCTGTCAAGGGAATTCAAGAATGGGGGATCCTGGCATGGAGGGAGGGAGGACACACAATAGCCCTGGCACTTGGCAGAGGGCAAAGAGGGGGACACAGACCCTGGCATTGGGGGGAAGGTAGGAATGAGGGGACACATTGGGGAGAGAGAGATGGGGGAGTTGCAGGGAGTCCCAACAGTAGGGGGAATGGTAGAGGATGGCAGCAGGGAGCTTGTGGGGGTGGTGTGGAAGGATGCAGGCAGCCCCTTGTGCATGCACTGAGCTAGTCCTACAGAAGCAATGAAGCATGTGATCTTCTGTTTGCTGCTGTTGATTTACATAGCACTGCCTTTGCTGAAAGGTAAAAGCTTCCCTAGGCTTTCTAAAGAGAGGCTTCTACTTGGAGCCTTTCTGACCTCCCGACCCTGCCTCTGCCTGTTGAAGATTGATTTTATGTTTACATCTTTAGACTCTTTAACCCATTAATGAAAAGTAAAACTATTTCCGCATGTTTATTTCCCTCCCTACTGTTCCTCACACATTCTTGTCAACTGCTGGAAATGGCCCACCTTGATTATCACTACAAAAGGTTTTTTTCCTCTCCTGCTGGTAATAGCTCACCTTACCTGATCACTCTCATCACCGTGTGTATGGTAACACCCATTGTTTCATGTTCTCTGTGTATATAAAATCCCCCTAACTGTATTTTCCACTGCATGCATCCGATGAAGCGAGCTGTAGTTCACGAAAGCTCATGCTCAAATAAATTGGTTAGTCTCTAAGGTGCCACAAGTACTCCTTTTCTTTTTTTTCTTTGGTAACTAATCAGTGTCACTGACTTGCATACACCAAGAAATAGGCTAAAATGCATATTTTATGGGTGGATAGTAGAATTACTATTTGAACTGGATTGGGCAAGACATTTCTTTAATGGTACAATCTTAAGCAAACATGGTTTCAAAATGGAGGCAACTCTATTGCAACTTCCTGATCTTGTTGTATACATCTGTGCTGACCTATTTTTCTTTTGGATCAGGCCAGCTTATTTTGAAGCTATACAAAGACATTTGAACATACTAGTTTATATGGAATTAATCTCCACCAAATTCCAAAGATGTTTGGAAAACTGTTTGGCCTTATTTTGCTGCAAAAGGAGGCCAGCTTACTGTTGTATGCATTGTGTGCTGTGAATGAGACCTGAGCTGCAATGGTGAGAGGCTAGCATACTCACTGCATTCAATCTATTAAAAGGCGTTCTTGGCTCATAGACCAAACAATCTGAAAAATCTCATTCTTTCAGCACCCCATTGAACAGCCAAGTAACAGGACAGGGTTACAGTCATTCCAGTAACCAGAATAAATTTCATAAAGTTTTTGAGGTGTAATTAATTCATAGCAAAATAACAAGGAATAAAATCAGAGAAAGCGTAGTCATAGAGAAAAGCTGAGAACAGGAAGAAGCAAAATAGCAAAATAGCCCATGCCTTTAAACCTGGAATCTCTTTCTGTCTTATTACTTCAAGAAAAATAACCTGGGTAAGTTCCCTAATTTAATGGTGGGAGAAACGTGGTAATTCCAAGTTAATAACATCCAGACTTTAGAACAGGTTGATGCAAAGTCGACTTCCCTTCTTTGTATTCCCATCAGGCTAGTATCTTCAAGAAAGGAAATTAGGGAGCCAGAATAATCTCTGCATCCATTATTCTGAAATTTTTTAATTATCTTCCAAAGAGAGGTAATCAGTTGTTTTGGGTGTGCTATCAAAAGTGAAGTGGAAACAAGCCAGAATTTTATAAATTTACATTGAGAACAGCAAACAATGATTTTTTTTTTTAGAAGAAATCAGCACATTTAATCACAGGTATAGCTCGTGTGGGAATGTGTGCTAGGCAATGGAGACCATGCTCGACTATGCAGTTCTTTGTAATTTAACCAGGCAAAGATACACAAGACATTTATTTTGGGAAAGTGAAATTTTTCCGTATTAACTTCAACAAATTTTTAGTTCATGCAAAGGGCAACACACGCACAATCTCACCAATATGCTCTATTTAGAGTAAACCTGCTTTCTTGTGACTTTGCAAGTGGGATTTAACCCACCAGAATATGTTCCAATATGGTACTGGAGTTCACTTTTCTCTCCATTTTAATGTCCTTGCCAAATAAGTCTGATTCCTCACTACCTGTATCCTCAGTGGAGAACAGAAGGCAGACCCTGCTTGTGAATGCTACATGCTCTGGATGCAGCTCATGTAGCAAACCAGTATCGGTCAGATATGGGGAGCAGAGAACACTCTGCTTTGCAGCTAAAGAAAACATATTTCAAAGGGAGTTAGGGTTGTTCTGAAAGGGATATGGTCAGAGAGGATGCAAGGATCTCTCTGCAGGGTCCTCACAGTTCACCTGATAACTGTGTACCTGACATAGAATTAACCTTGTGGGAGACTTCATTTTGGTCAGACAGTTTTTTCCCTTGTTGATATTGAGCATGTAGAAGCATGTAACACTTAAAATACAATATGCAAAACACTATTAATAACAGCCTGCGCAACATTCCTGTTTTCCAGCTAAGCTGTCTGATTTTATAAGCTGCTCATGTGAGCTGACAAAGGAGGGAGGTAGACGTGGTGATATGCTGAAGTCACTAGAGCATAAGTGATTCATTTAACCATTTACACAGTTACCACTGGATTCAGTGGATGCTGCCCCCTGTTATGTGAAGGAGTATGTTAACTTTTTGTAACGCTGATCAATGTCATGTGACTGGAGCCAGGTAATAGACTGGTTTCTTATTGGCACTCATTGGCATAGTGTGGTGCCTTTTCCATGTACATATATATCATCAGAAGTAACTAAAGTCTTTAAAAATGGAGAAAATGAAGCCACAGGAGTCCCTCAGTGTGGCATAGAACTGGAACGGTGGTGTTGAAAAGAGTGATAGATTAAATCTTTCCACACTGCTGCATGAGGCAGACCCTGAAGCACTGGAGATCTTGGAGTATGTTCCAGTGGAGCATGACAGGAAATGAATGCTGCTAGACAGTCGCAGGCGAATGTTAAGAATGTCATGTGGGAAAGGCACAGTTTCTTTACAAGAAACTAGATGGCAGTTGAGACCGTTACCTGTTGTTAGACCTACTTAATAAAACTAAGTAGTGTGAACTTCAACAGGTAACTTGGTCTCTAGTTAGTCCTTCTGGGTATACAGCAAATTGATCACCAGCTCAAAGCAAGGTTATTAGGAAAACAGGACTGGACTTTGCAAAGAGCGCTGGAGATATCCAGGGCTAGTGCTTCCCAAATGAGTTAGCAAACAGTGACATAGAAATGCATTTATTAAAAATGCATAGCAAAGCCCCAAAAATGCAAGGGTAAACAAATGTTAGCAATCAGATTTGTTTGCAATAAATGTGGAAGTAATAGCAACACAATGCAAAGATGTCCCATTCACAGGGTGTGATGTGCCTGCCATAAAAGCAACTATTTTGCAAACGTGTATTGCACTCGGCACAAATTGCAAAGAAAATATAAAAGCAAATATGTTCATAAACATAGAGCTGGAGGACAAAGCTCCAATGCAGAACAGAGTTCTTGATTGGGTCTCTTAGGTTTGCAAAGCAAGGTTCTACAACAAATTGGTTTGACATTTAAAATGACCAAAATATGGATTTCAAAATAGATACTGAAGCAGAGTGCAATGTAATCACTAAGTAGATGAAAAGACAAATTAGTGACTGACTGACCAATGCTAAAATAGAAAAAATTGCTTATTTCATATAGTGGGCCAAAAATGTGAGTCTTTGAGAAGAAAGCCACATTGTCATGTCTAAAGACATACCACTTAGATTCTGAAACAGTGAAACAGGAAGCCTCACCTTTGCTTGTGGATGAACAGTGTGCAGAGGCAACGATCAAAAGAGTATATCGTTTGTTTACAAGACAATATGCAAAATATATTCTTAAAGAAATGGAGGTGTTTAACAGACTGAAATGCATTAAGCATATAGTACATCACCTTATTATAGATCGCAGTGTGTGGCTAAGGAATATGCATCTCATAAAGTCCTCTTAGCATTGAAAAGTAGGCTACCTTTACAATACAAGTGTGATAGCAGCACAGCTGCAGTTACGCCACTGTAATTTAGACACTTGCTATAGCACGATGGAAGGGGTTTTCCCGTCACTCTAGTAAATCCACTCCCTTGCGAGGTGGCATACTTATTCATAGGTTGGCTTAACTTATGTCTCTCGGGGGTGAGAATTTTTCACCGCCAGAGCAATGCAGCTAGTTTTAGGTGTAGACCAGGCTGTAAAGTAAAAGATGGGCTTGGCTTACCTGCGTGGTCCAGTTAGCTGGTGATGAGCCAGTTCAGACACCATTGGACTGGGTTTAGTGCTATGATCATGGAAACATTAAGATTTGTGTAGGATCATCAAATTAAAGCATATCTCCATGTGAAGAGTTTACATTTCGACTGCAGAATGCGAGTGTTTTCCTCTAGCCTTGTGAGACCATCTCTCTCTGGCCAGGCCCTCTGAACATTAGAAATGTTTTAAGAAGGATGGTACTGTTGGAGGGAAGGGATGAATTTAGCCATTGGGAGCCAAAGTACAAATATTGTCAGAGATGGCTTCAACATTTAGGGGAAAACAAGCAAATGCACTGCTACTAAAACTAGCCTAAATTTGTATACAGAGGAAGGATGGTATATAGTGATTAAAGTCACTTCACCTCTGAGTCTCATTCCCCTTCCTCCATCTCTGTAAAACAGAATTTTTCCCTAACTCACTGGGACTGCTGAGGTCTAACCCATTGATTGTAAAACACTTTGAGATCCATGCTTGGAAGTTTCTAGAGAGAGGCCAAAGGATTGAGTACAGTTTATTTTTATCTGCCTTGTATATCATGCATCTCAAAAGACTTTTTCCTCTCCTCCTTGGAATCATGAGCTACGGAGAGAAGGCAGGTGTAAAGGGAGAGCCAGAGAAGAAGTGACTCAGAAGGAAAGATGATAGAAGAGTAGAAGGAGCATCCTCTCACTGTGGAGAGTTAGGCTGAGTCTGGGGAGGTCAAGAGTGTCCTGCACTGGAGGAATGGTTAGGCTATAAGTGAACAGTACTCTCTTCCAAACACTCGCCTGTTCCATGTTGCCTACCAGATATGATGTCTTCACACCATCCTTACTGGTTATATGTGCTGTATTTGTCCCTTTGTCATAAGGAGCAGATTTTTCTTTCACTTTTTGTTTCATGCACTTTACTAGCTATAAAGTGTCAGATATGTATTTACATTACAATATAAAGAACAATAGTGGAGTAATGGAGAGGTTTTTTAAAAAACTAGATCTAGAATTGGCAAGGATGCTGGTGGAAGTTGGAGGGTAATATCCTGGTTCCCAGCCTGAGATTAACCAGGGTACACAGCATTCTGGATCTGTTGAAATTTAGCTTAAGATTGTAGGAAGACCATTGAAGAGGAAGTTGTAATGGTCATGACACTTAGGTATGAATAAGGATTACAGTAGAGGCACTGTTAAGTGAAGAATGGATTCTGGCAGGATCCTGGAGAAGTGGAGGGGAATATAATTTTATTTCAAGTTTAAAGTTAAAGCTTCTAATTTTCAGAGTCAAGCTAGAGTCTGACTTAGAGCTGGTTGGGTCAATCCAGAGCTTCAATTTTTTGAGTGTCATATATATGACACATCCTGTATTTCAAACCCAAGCTGCTCATCTTGGAGGGGAAGTGAAAGCAGCTATAACAAATAAAATATCTAACACATTGAAAAAGGGGGAAGCTGATTAGCAATGAATCTAAATTAGAAGCTAGAAACTATTTTTAAAAAAAGAGGCGAAAAGACACCAGAAGAAATCAATGGCCAACTGAGTTAGACATTAAGGAGTTTATGTATATCCGGCACAAAAGGAAACCTAACAATGGTATTAGTCCATTATTAGATGGAAATGGTAGAATTGTCAATAATAGTGCAGAAAATGAAGAGTTTTAATAAATATTTGTTCTATAATTGGGAAAAAGCCAGATGTATCCATTCTATATGATGAATACTTTCCATTTCAATAGTAACTCTGCAGGGTGTTAAACAGTAACTACTAAAGTTAAGATATATTTAAATCAATAGGTCCAGATAACTTGCATCCAAGGGTTTTAAAAGAGCTGACTGAGAAGCTAATTGGACTGTGAATGTTGATTTTCAATAAGTCTTGGAACACTGGAGAAATTCCGGAGGACTGGAAGAAAGCTAGTGTTATGCTAGTATTTTAAAAGGGTCACTGGGATGAATTGGGTAATTTAGGCCTGTCAGCCTGATTTTGAATCAAGCATAATAATGGAACAGCTGTTACCGAATTTTTGTTTAAGAAAATTAAAAGAAGTTTATATTAATAGCACGTATGGTTTATGGGAAAGGATGTCGCAAAATTGGACATGGTGCAGAGAAGAGCCATGAGAGTGAATTCAAGGCTTGGAAAAACACGCCTTATAGTGAGACTCAAGGAGCTCAATCTCCTTAGTTTATCAAAGAGAAGGTTAAGGGGTGATTTGATCAATCTATAAGTACCTACATGGAGAAAATAAATTTGAGAATACAGACAAAAGTGTATAACAAGATCCAGTGGCTGGAAGCTGAAGCTAGACTAATTGTCTAGACATAAGATAACAGGGTAGTTAACTGTTGCAAGAAGTGACCAAAGGTTGTGGTAGATTCTCCACCACAGGAAATCTTTAAATCAGGATTGGATGCGTTTCTAAAAGATGTACTCTGGTTCAACTACAGATACTGGACTTGAAGCAGGAATTAATTCAGGGAAGTCCTGTGGTCTGTTATGTAGGAAGTTAGACTAGATGATCACAATGGTCCCTTTTTTTCCTTAAAATCTGTGTACCCAAATCAGTTATTCAAATTCACGGGTTATTTTCCCATGTTTACCTCTTTGACTTCCATGTATTCCCGTATGTCTGCAAATCCCTTGTCTGCTTCACCATCAAGTTTCTCTTCCATATCCACTTCTATAAGAGGGCACTTAAACTAGAGTCACAGATAGACAGAGATATTAAAAACAACACTGTAACCCATAGACATTTTCTCTGCTCACCCAAGGGCCTCCTAATCTAGTCAGTGTTCTCGTTACCCCACCCCACCAGTCCTTCCCTTGGTTTGTCACTTCCTCCTGTTTTTGTCTAATTTAGATTGTAATCTGAATTCTTCGTGACAGAGACTTGGAGTGCCATGTACATCTATTGAGATCTTTAAGTAATAAACAAGCTTTAATTTGCTTCAGAATATATTTTTGTGTACTGTTCAGTTCTCTGTTTGGTCTTGTGATTTTTGGCAGCTGCCAACCCACCGGTTGCACCCTATTTAGTAAAATACACCCACTATAAAAGACTGCTGAAGACTTTTTTCTGGCATGCCAGAGAAATATTGCACAGAACTTTGCATAAACTTTCCATTCCCATTTGTTACTCATAGAATGACCTAATTATCTCTTTGGCTTACTATATACTAAGCTAATGTGCAGAACAAAGCCACTTTTAAATTAAATTGGTGTATACCAAGCTGGATACTGTACATGTTTCAAAATAATAGTGCACACAGAAGCAGAAGGGAATTAGAACTTTCTTCAAATACCTAGAAGAGTAGGAGTTCAGCTTTTCAAGAGCATTTTCAATTCCACAGAGTTAATCCATGCCAAATGAACAGCCACACTAACCTCTGCTTTAAGAGTAGGATACTTATGAAATTCCACCATTGACATCAATAGCTGCTGTTAGATATTTAGGTTTTTACTTCTGTGAGATTTAAACTCAATCGATGCAAAGCTTCCTGCGTATAGTATAGCATGGACATACATTGCTATAGTAAAAAGGTTGGAGATGCCTTCAAGAGTTAATGTTTAATGAGAAATTAGGGCTGCAGTCTGATAAACAAGGTCTCTGCCTATAGTACACGTTACAGCAACATCTGACAACGTGTCTGTGTCAAAGATCTGGGATGAGGCGGCAGTACAGAGAAGTGAAAGTTTTTATGTACGCCTTATCAGACTGAATGCACCAGAGATATTTTATGAAGAGAGTGGTTGACTGATGCCACTGGTTTCCAGTCAAACTAGGAGTAAAGTATTACATGCAAGCAAAAATTTAGTGACTAATATGTGGTGTTTGAAAAATTAAAGGAATTTGTTATGCTTGGAGGTATCTTACTGCTTGTTGGGGGTAAGCGGTGAAAAATTCCCTTGATTCTATGTCTCTTCCTCCAGAGTGGATATCAGGTTTTCTGTATTGTGATGTTTTAGCCCTCCTGTAGCCCAAAGCTTTGTATGGAGAGGGCAGGGTTTTCATCAGAATATCCCAGATGTGTTTATTGCTACTTTCTACTTGACTTCATTTGATATAGGAATATGTAACCTCTGTAACATGTCTAAAAGCGTATTTACACAAGGCTGTCCTTAGAGCCCATTACCAAAAATATACTGATTGTCCTAATCAGAAAAAATTGTCTAGTGATCCTCTCCCCTTCCTACCTTTCAGAAAAGAAATCAAGGACAGGCTCTCAAATTCCCATCTCTTCTTCAGGGCAACATGCTAAAAAAGAAAACCTGCATAGATTTCTTTGTGATCATGAGCATGTATAAGATACCGGCACAGTTGTATATTCCAATAATCTGCCTTGCTTGCCCATATGGATCAGCCGTGCAGAGCAAAATGGTCATGCCATGAATGTTGTTCTCTCTCCCCGTACTCTTCCCCCCCCCCATAGATAACCAAGCATAAAAACAAACCAACCATGTTATAAAATTTTGTGGGGGCACTGTTCACACCACCACAACTCTGTTCTGCATGGTTGATCCACGATTGAGCCCTTTGGAGGAAGCAGTGACACAACAGCAATCACTGGGGCCACTCAGCCTTAACAGTGACCTGCTGATCGCATTCACAAATCACTTTTCACGTTGGAAGTCCCCAGTGACTGCCATTGTGCACCATTTTCCCCAAAAGGCCTGCCTTCCAAGAAGGCACTTTAATCAGAACAGGACTAGAGACTGCACTAGTCTTAAAAAATCAGACTTAGATTAGCAATCAGAGTCAGGGATAAATAGGTCAGGAATAATGTAGCCTTTTTATGTGAGGATGGTAGCCTTCATTTTAGAGGCCACTCTATCTTCCAACTGAGTAGTATTTGGGGGGGGGGGGTGAGAATCTGTATTGTGGGTGAATCAACTTTGATTATTTAAGAACCTGAGAAACCCACAAAATAGAGGGAACATGATGGTGACCCTTCAGGTGGGCTACCATGTTATGTGGAGTGTTGCTGGTGTTTCAGACAGTGCAGTGATTAACTATGTGCTTCAAGACCTAGGCACAAGAGGCTAAATTAAGAATAGGTTGAAGCCTTCACTCTGAACTAATTTACTTTGATTTTCTTGGTCTTAATTTGAGTTTTAATATTGCATACAACAGTGCTATAAAATAAAGAACATAATTGCCTGACAAGGGCAGTGAGCTGTAGCTCACGAAAGCTTATGCTCAAATAAATTGGTTAGTCTCTAAGGTGCCACAAGTCCTCCTTTTCTTCTTAAAATGGAGCGAAGATCCTGGTGTTTTCTAAATCCCAGAATGGGCTTTGTGTAGGGTCTCTTCTTTGTCTAGCCTTGAGCAGTGCTACTCTGACAAGTATTGGTAACATTACCATGAATGCTATTATTTTTACTAAGTTGAGCAGCAGAAATCGCTTTCCTTGGAAAGCCATCCTTTCATGGGCAAGGGATAGCTCTGTGTACTTCTGTTTTGGTTGTTTGGTTTCTGTAGCAGGATCATATGATACTCCATATATTTTTTGTTTACAAGATCATTTGGTGAGCAGGATATTTAATTGCCTTCGTATTAAAAATGGCTACTTACTATCTCCTGCCTGGCCCTATTAGAGCTCTTATGTGTGCAAGGATGATCAGAGATTTTTCTTATAAAAATGTATTCTGGCTCCAGTTTGTAATGGGGGAGGGGGGAGAAGAGAGCGAGAGAAGGGAACAACAGCATTAGCGGATGTAGAAGTAGCTGGAATGAGAAGCTTTTGTGCCATTAATAACAGTTCTGGCTGGCAGCCAAGGCTCAGAGTGTGGGATTAGCCTGAACAATCAAGACTGCAGGATCAAAACAAGGAGGCAGGAACAGCGAGGTCACACTGCTGCCATCTGCGCTGCCGCAGTGGTGGGAGGGGAACGGAAAAAGAGGGGGGTTGGGCTGAATGAGAAATGTGTGCGGCTTCTCATTGCAGACTGAAAAGATGCTGGGTATCTTTAGAAAATCGGCCCTTTAATTCCAATGTGAAAGCTGTGGTTAGAGGCTTAAACTTGCAAAATGTAACTTCATGTAAGGCAGTTTCCATAGATTAATGAGCCCCACAAAAGGGAGGATGATGGCAACACGTTAATATTTCTAATTTTTAGAAAATGAAGTATGTGCACTTATAAAATATGTGCAGCTGACTAGAGTTTGGCCTGGGGCTGTTTTGTCTTAAGACTTGGTTCTAAATTGACGGTCTAAGACTTCTACAATACTTTGCTTTTGATGGTTAACTTCTTGCTGTCAAAAAAGGGGCCCTGACTTGGTATTAGGGACATTACTTCTAGTGCATGGCTCAGTATGATGTGTGGCAATCTTAAAGGAAGAATTTGGTAACATTATTTCAGTTTAGCTGCAGATTTTAGCTTGATCAAAAGCAATTTTCTTTTTGCACTGACTATGGGGTGATCATTTATGCCGTGTTGCTGCAGCCATATTGGTCCCAGGATTTTAGAGGTACAAGGTAGGTGAGGTAATATCTTTTATTGGACTAACTTCTGATGGTCAGAGAAAGAGAGACAAGTTTTCCAGCTTACACGGAGCTCATCTCTCTCACAAAGATGGAAAACTTGTCTCTCTTTCTCTGACTAACAGAAGTTGGTCCAATAAAAGATATTACCTCACCCACCTTCTCTCTCTATGGGGTGATCAGTCAGGTCAGAGTTTACAAATGAGCAGGGCCATTCTGAAAGTTATATCTGACTAATTTAATCACTTATATATGTATATGAGGTGCAGCTTTTGAGATTTCCTCAGAAAGGCAGTTTCTGAAACAGATGGAAGCAAAGTTTGTTCTGTGTTACGCATGTTGGTCTTGCAAGCATTTTGCTGAAATAGCTTGCAAGAGACAATAAAAAAACAAAATGATCTGAAGCCAGTTTACACTATATCTTATGTCTGTTTTCCATTGGCCTAACATAAATCTTAAATATCCCATAACTATAAATGAGAGAGAGCTGAAATGTAATAGAAGCAAAAGTGTCCCACAATCTACATAGACTCTCAACATTTGCTAAAAATATCCCTGTCCGGTGCAGTAACTCTCAGGCATTCTTTTGTCTGACTGCTTTTCAATTCCCTAATTGAAGTTGGTTTGAAGGCAGCACACTAATTTCCTGAATAGCTGAAATCTCAATTGTGAATTACAAAAAACAAGACCAAAATTCTCTCTTTTTGCAGTAGAATTTTTATTTGCTTTTTCCTTTCTTCAGTTCCCATATTTTTATTTGTAATTCTGCTCCCTAAGACAACGTCCTGAAATGCATTTTGGCTCCTCAGGAGGGGCCCAAGGGACTGCAGGTAAACAGATACACATTTTATACATGTGATTACAATTCCAATATGTACAGTGCACTTATAGTATGGTTCTATCTGATATGCCCAAACTGGCTGAAGAGCTGCAGTGCAAATGGAGCTTAACGTTGTAGGAAGTGTTAATAATGGTTCCTAATTGCCTCCTAATAACTAAATCTGTGGAATTTGGCACCAGTTGGAGTGTAGTTTTCTCCTGCAATCTGTCAGTTCCCTCTGGAAGGAAGCAAGTTGGTGTATTACATCTACAACAGTGATTCTTAATTCTGGTGAAGATGGCGGGGCCAGGGTTCCATGATTTGCTTTGATCTCCATTTTAGGAGAAATGTATAAGAATACTTACTGAAGTTGTTCCTGGTGGTTGTGCACTAGATCCTGATATAATATCCATAAGCAATAGGCTTGTTTTTAGAAAATCCTTATCCATTTCTGGGAACCTATTCCTTCCATTTAAGCTTCTTTAGGAGATGCGGAGAAATGCAGCCTCATTTCAAGTGCTTGACTGAACACAGTTCTGTGGAACATGTTTATGGCTTGTAACTTGCAGAGAGTATGTTCTCTGTTAACAGTAACCTGCACGATGAAACTTCGGAGGCTGTTTGTTCAGAAGTAGCAAGAAAAAAAAAGTTTGTATGGCTAATAAATCCAGGAAGAATATAACTCATGGCTACTATTGGAAACCCCCGGCTGCATAACTGCAATAAACCTCTAGCTCCCAACGTGCATGCCTGGCTTGTAAATAGAACACTAGCGTTGCTTGTGCCTATACCTGAATTAGAAAGAGGAGATTGAATTGGAATTTGAAAGAAGCTTGTTCATAGGAGCCTGGATTTATCCTCATAGTCTCTCCTTGGTGGAAGACATTTCATAGCTTCTCAGCAGCAGCAGAGAAACAAGCAGACATTCTTCTGTCTTCAGGGATAACTGCAGTGAAGCGTGCCTGGGGGATGGGCTTGTTAGCGTGCGCTCGCTGTTTCCAAAATATCTTCCCCTCGCTCACTCACGTAAACAGAGCTATGGAACTTCCTTCTCATCACTGCATGGTTCAGTTCTGCACCAGAGTAAAGAGCAGGCAAACACAGAGGAGAAGAGCTACCCAGTTTATTAATACTCTCCAGGGCCCAAAGTCTCCTTCGCCTTACCTGAGGCCAGGGGGGTTTGATCTCTTTCAGCGTTAATCCATTCCTCAGGATTTGGGCATTTTATAGTTGTACAGAAAGACAGAAAAGTCAGGAATAAAACTGCTAATTGATTCCCGGCTTTGGGGAGAGTTGAAGCTTTGTTGAGTTGTTGTTAGTCTGAATGTTGGATTTCCTGGTTTTTGGTCTGTCACAATCCAAAAGCAGTCAGATATTTTTCAAAGAGTGCACACAAATGTACATTCAGTGTGTGGAGAGCTGGATTTTGCCCACTTTTGTCTCTGTGTACCCTGATGCTGGGGGAAGGGACAGGAGAGGGTCCTCTTTCTCCGACTTTTTCTGCAGCCAGGCTGAAAGCCACTAGTATTTGCTGAGGATGGAATAGCTGTAAGTGCCCACTTGGATTATAGGAGTGTAGACAGCCCTTTCCTGCTTGGACCAGCACTTGGGGGAGCACATGCTGCACCCTTCTGAGCCAGCAGTGAGGGCCGCTGTTCACTTCCCTCCAACACACACTTCTGGGTCTCTTCCCTCTCCCCAGCCCATGCATTCTATCCATGTCTAACCTGTACAGGCAAAGTTTGCTCCAGTGCTCCTCTCAGAATCTGGCCTGACACCTGGCTCTGAGTTTTTAAGGTCAGGCTTGACAAAGCCCTGGCTGGGATGATTTTAGTTGGGGATTGGTCCTGCTTTGAGCAGGGGGTTGGACTAGATGACCTCCTGAGGTCCCTTCCAACCCTGATCTTCTATGATTCTATGACAAGAAAAGTGTTTAGCTCCTGGAGAGGTATCCTCTCTGAAAATGTGTGGTTGGAAACTGAGAGCAGTATGCACAGGGAAAGGGCAGTTTTCTTGCTGGTACATTTAAATGCTGTCACTATTGGTTTTATTCTTCAGGATTCCTTACATGCTGCAGCCTGTCTGTTCATGAAAGTGTCTGCCCTGAACGGGAGACACCAGGGCTGCCAGCTCCTTTTGCTGGCAGGAAAAGTTGGGGCAACTGGCCAGCTTCTCTTGGACTGGAGACATTAAAGGGACCCAGCCAGGTTTTCTCTCCAGTGGCAGATACTGGGGGAGCTGACTGGCCTCTTTGAAGTGAGTCCATCTCAGGTGTGCATGACATCAGGTTAGGTGTAGACTGTCACCACTTCGGGCAAGAGCACAGTCCCTTTGGCCATATGCCCAGTTTTTAACCCTTAATGTTTTTTAAAAGAATCCAGTGGGTTGAAATAGAAATATTTTGTTACAGATTTTATGTGATTGGTTTTTTGTTTGACATTGTGAGGGAGGGGAGTAAGCCCGTCTAACACTGGAGAGTGGTAAGAGTTTAGAGTAGGACATGAAGGGCCCCAGTGGTAAGAAACTAAGTTTTGGTGGGTAAATTTTTCATGAACATAAAGAATTCAGTGTCTTGAGTGTATGCACCAGGTTACCACCTGGCTGAAACTCTTTCACTTTGACTGCAAATCTTTGAGGTAGTGAGGGGGTGCGACTGGACAAGCTGAGACAGCCTTATCTGTGGTACAGCCTTCTGTGCTATGAAATGGAGAACTCTGAGGGCTAGGTTTTATAAGACTGAAGCTTTTTTGGGCACTCTCCCTTCCCTCCACCAAGGAGTACAGAGCTGCCTTGGGGCTCTTTGTGGGGTGCACACCCTTCAAGGGGCTTAATTTGGTGAATGAAAGCGATCAGGACTGTGGTTTTAAGTGTATCCCCCTCCCCAATGGAAATCCCAGCTGCCTCTACAAACACCGCTTTGATTGGTTCCAGAATGGCCCGCCCCCTGCTGCTAAGAAAACAGGAGACTGTCTCCTTGCCGAACCCAAGCCCTCTCCCTCAGTAGGCACCAGTGACTGTTCTTGCAGTAGCTCCAGTTATCCCTTCCCTCACATGAGTTGCAAGTGTCACTTCTACAAATGAGTGATGGGCAAGGTGGTCAAGGGTCTCTCGAGCCTGCCATTGGTGCCTAAGGCTTTCATTGTAGTGCACATGAATGGTCTGTGGCTGCTGCTCCTGGACTCTGAATGAAGGGGCAGGGAAGCAAGGAAAAGAGAAGCCAAGCTGAAGGGGCGGAGGACGAGAACTAGATGGGGGAAGGGGGAGGAGGGAATGTAGGGCAGGAAAGAGCCAGAATAGCAGCTGCTGAAGATGAGAAGTGCAGAGGAATGAAACTTCGTGGGACAGAGTATAATGACCCATCACTTTTATTAATGGAGCCCACATGCATGGAGTCCTCAGAGTTAAATCCACAATTTAATTTCCAGCATGAATTCTACACATTGTGTGCAAATAATGTTTGCTATTTCGTTTCAGTATCGCCCTGTAAATGTAGGTCTCGGTGTTGTATGCAGTGTTGTTGTAACTGTGTTGGTCCCAGGATATTGCTAAACCATTTGATCTTGTGACACCGAGAGTACCTTTCCTAGACCTGAGGAAGAGCTCTGTGTATCTCGAAAGCTCATCTCTCGCACGAGCAGAAATTGGTCCAACAAAAAATATTACCTCACGCATCTTTCTTTGGGACTTTCCACGCTCATTTGTCTCAAGGCAAGATCGTGCGTGCATCTACCTTTTTAAAAAGATGAGATGATCCATTGCTTTAACTTCTTGGCACTGAATGTTTTGTAGACTTCTATTCAGTGATATACAACTGCAAGTGTGACATGCTAGTGCTCATCATAGTCCAAAGCCTGCAGTTAGGGTTCCAACTCTATTCCTGTGATGAGCCCCTGTTTTCTTGCTAACACCTTTCTGAAAGTCTCCCTTAGGCTAAAAACTTTCCATGCTTGATTTCAGATTAAAAGCATTTTTTTGTGGAAGATTTGAGAAAAATTATTCAATTTCTCTCTCTGAATTAGGCAAATAAAAATATTTTTTCCATTTTAAAAAAAGACACGGCAGAAGAATAACTCAGTGGGCTGAAAGGCAGTGCTACAGACTTCACCTGTCGACACCTTGGTGAGGAGTAGGCACCTTGCCAAGTTTGAAATCTCTTGCTTTGGAAGCTGAGGTTAACAAATCAGTGTGTTGTATCATGGTCAGTATCAAATTTCTGAAGCTTTTTCTGGTGCTGAAGGATGTCTCTCTCCCTCCCCTGCCATCTCTATCCCTGCAGTGGCACGCAGATGTGTCGGGGGTGGGGAGGCTGCATTTCTTGCATTGCCTGACCAGGGAGTAGGTCAGGAGCAGAGCTGCAGCATTCCTTGGGGCGGAAGGGCTTGATCCACTGCCCTTCTAGTCAGGACTTTCTGGCCATGCACTGCCGTTATGAACTGTCAGAGAATGAGAGATTTTTACACCATGCTCTGGTGAAGATTCCTTCGCTCCTCACTGAACAGGTGGTCAGTGCAGGGCCGGATTAATTCTCCTGTGGGCCCGGGGCTATTAGATTTTGTGTGGCCCCTGTATACAAGTCTTTTTCCTGGGAGGGAGTTTGGTGCAGGAGTGGGCTGGGACAGGGGATTGGGGTGCAGGAGGGGGCCTGGGAGGGAGTTTGGGTGCAGGAGGGGGATTCTGATCTGGCGCAGGGGGTTAGGGTATAGGAGGGGGTGTGAGCTGTAGGCTCTAGCCGGGAGGTGCTTACCACAGGCGGCTTCTGGCCCGTGGCACAGCAGGGCTCAGGCCAATGGGAGCTGCAGGGACGGGGCGGGGGCAGCACACGGAGCCACCTCCCCCACTTCCCCACCCCCCAGCCAGGGGCCGCAGAGATGTGCCAGCAGCCAGCCATTTCTGGGAACAGCATGGAGCCATGGCATGCAGGCAGCCTGCCTGAGTGCCCCTTTTAGTGTCCCGGAGATGGCTGCCTGAGATTTATTTTTGCAGGTGGCCCCCCTTGGGCTGAAACACTGGGCTGCAGCCCCTAAAGCTCCTGCCTTAATCCAGCCCTGGGTCAGTGCAGGGAACAAGGCAGGGAGTTACTGTGACTGGGGTGCTATCATGGCCCTAAGTAGGGCAGGCAGGCTGTGTGTGTGTGTGTTCATGTGTAGGCTATCTGATACTAGGGTGTTCGTGGAGAGCCTGAGCTAATTACTATGGTGGATGGGGGAGGAGATGTAAGAGGGGATTTTGGGTGTGAGGGGCTAGGGAGAGAGAGAAGGGAATGAATGAAAGAACTTCTTGCAGTGCAAAATTAATAGAAAATGAAAGACCGCAATTGTCTACTTGCTAGAGCCAGGGACCTGGGAGTTACGTACTGGGGCTTCTCTTTCCAGGCCTGCTGCTAACTTAGTGAATTTGGGCTCCTTGTTCCCCTCTACCCTCCTCTGAAATGGTGTTGTGAAGTAGTGCACAGGGATGCAACACTAATCAAATTTGGCCCTCTGCACCACCATCTCCATCAATGGCACTGCAAGCAGGTGAACCAAGCCGCAACACCCAGAAGGGAAAAGAGCTGCTGTTGCAGAGCGTGGACCTTATTCAAATTCACGATTACTGTGGACATCGTGACTTCTGTGCCAAAATTGCAGCCTTAACCATCTATGGCGTATTAGGCAGTAAACTCCGGGCTCCAAACTCCCAGTCATCGACCCAAACTACTAGTCACTAGCCTGATATGTGAAAGGAATATGAACAGTGTGCGCAAGTTAATATTGGAAAATAAACTTCTCATAGGATTCCTTGGCTTTGTTTAAATTCTCATCCTTACAGGAAAACCGCAATGTTAGCTATAATTCTTGTTACCCACAAGGATCATCTCCACAGCATTCTTCTCACTCCATCTCAGGGTAGGTCTACACTGCCATGTTACAGCGCAGCCGCGGCAGTGCTGTGATGAGGGTAGTGTAGACACGCTTTATCGCTGGGGGCGGTAAAAAAACGACACCCCAAATGAGGGACGGTAGCTCTGTCACCGGGAGTGTGGCTCCCAGCAGTAAAGCGGCGTCTGTTCTGGTGCTTGTCATTGCTAAACCTTTTTTCATGCAGGGGGTGTTTTTTCACACCCCCGAACGACTAACGTTTTAGTGCTGAAAGTGGCAGTGTAGTCACAGCCTAATTGTGAAGGAGACTTTCAGTGCAGCCTTTACAAATAGCTATCCCTCTTTCAGTATCGCCGCTCAGTGAATGGGGCTGTTGTATATCTGACAGTTACTATTTGAATGGTACAGAATTGTATTTCCTTGCAAGAGACTCAACCTCTTGAGGCAGATTAGAGTGAGAAAATTCAGGTTCCATTAGAAACCACTGGAAGTGAGTTCCAACTTTGTTTTAAGGTAAATCTATAATAAAAAAATTTCTGGTTGATTTTAAGTAATTGAACCAACTATTAAATTAATCAAAGGTTGTGAAATACCTGACTTCCAGTTATTTCTAATGGGACTTGAGTTTTCTCAGGCCTAATCCATCTTATGAAATTGTGCAGGTAGTAGCAGCTTTGTTTATTGTTCTGTTTATTTCAGACACGTAAAAATTTTCAGTAATTTAATCTTTTGTAATAAGTTGTAGCGAAGGAGATGCTATTACAGTGTGGAATGGCATAGGAGTACCTAGATAGGTTCAGTTTCCTTGCACGGTTGAGAATTTAGGAAAAATCAGGAAACGTTACAGGAAGCTTATTTCTGCAACATTAACTTGTGTTCATTGTAAGTGATGTTTAGTATTGGTTATGCTATTAAAATGTGTATCTCCATATCTGCATGGGTCAGTTTGTGATGTCGTGAGTCTTAAGTTTGGCATTTTGTTACTCTTGGTTAAATACTCAACATTATAATTTTATTAATTTATCTTTTCCGTTTTATATGTGCCTATCTCTGAGTGTGTTTACCATTCAAGATGGAGAGATTTATTACTTAGAATACCTATGATTCTTCATAACTTAAATGTGATCCCTATGATTCCTGCTATATTGTTGCTGAACAGAGGATTGCCAGTCCCCCGGTATAGCCACAATTTAATTGTAAAATGCCCTAATTTAGAAAGGTGCATCCTTACGAACTTCACTGGGGTTGGTTTGGTTGAAATGGCTGTAGTGAGTGAATTGTCACTTAGAGCAAATATTCCAGGGGTGGCCAAACTGTGGCTTATGAGCTGCGTGTGGCTCTTTTAGAGGTAAAGTGCGGCTCTCTGAGCCCCCCATGTCCCTCCATTCTCCACCTACCAGACTTTGGTGGGGGTTGGGGGAGCTTGTGTCCTCTGCTTTGCAGCAGGGCGATGGGGGGAGGGGGGGAGGAGTAGGGGCTTTTTCCCAGCGGCGGGAGGGGGCGGGAGGGGGCAGCTTGGGGTTTCAGCCCCACAGGGCATGCCTACCAGGGCTCGGGGCTACAGCAGGAGTGGGGCTAAAGCCCCAAGCCCTGGCAGGTGTGCCTTGGCTCTTGAACTTCTGAAGATTGTCGCGTCTGGCTCGGAGGGTCAGTAAGTTTGGCCACCCCTGAAATATTCTGTACCAAGCTTTCTAGCTTACTGTTGTAAAGGGTCAGAGTCCTGCACTCCCAGTTTAGAGTGATCCCAAGTGAAATGGGGAAGCTAATGAGCTCATAATTGAGCACAAGAATGCCAAGCAACTTATTTGTCATCAATGCTTGAATTGTCAGTAAAAGATTTTAAAATGTTAGTACAATAAGTTAAAATCTGAGGCCACTTGGGTGTTTTTTAGGTTGGGTTTTCAGCTCACTTTCAAACAAAGGAGAAAAGAAAAGTGAAACTCTTCTCTGAACCCTTCTATCCTAAATTACCATCATGTGTTAACATAATCAATGTAAATTTCAAGGGTTCAGTATTTTTCTTTCAGATCAAAGGTCCAAGACCAGATCTTTTTTTAAGTCCTGATCTGACCATGATTTTTTTTTAGCCAGGGTAAATCATGAGATATTGGGACACTGGAAATCATATTATTCTGATTACCAGCTTTCTTTGGCCCATACTCTTACTGTGCCATGATTTGAGGAGCTAGTATATTATGAAGCTGGGATTCATGCTCTCAGACAGTGTATTTCACTGGCTTCTATTTAAAGAAGTTCTATAGAGTCAGTGGACACTGAACTAATGTTGGACTCAACGTGCATATAAAAGGAATATGGGGAATCATTAAAGTGTGATAGGTTTCAGAGTAGCAGCCATGTTAGTCTGTATTCGCAAAAAGAAAAGGAGTACTTGTGGCACCTTAGAGACTAACCAATTTATTTGAGCATAAGCTTTCGTGAGCTACAGCTCACTTCATCGGATGCATTCAGTAGAATGTGAATGTTAGGCTGGTCAGTGGGGCATAGCCAGCACAGGGATTAAGAAGAAGAAAGAAGCCCACCTTCTTAAACCAGTTTTCGCAAGATGGATTTTCCAGTGTGGTTTCCATTGCCAGCAACAGATCCACCCAAACAGCTGGTACTAAGAAGTTAGAATAGTTTTTTAAATATAGACATTGAGCCAAGTTCACTGTTGGTTTAAATAGCACATCTTAAAGGCTCCAAAAAGGTACCAAGGTAGTGTTAGTCCTCTAGTTTATAGGTTAACAGACTAAAGGTTGTCACCAATGAGTTCCAGGAAGAGTGCACTGTTGAAAAAGCCATATGTGCTCTGAAGGAAGGAAGATGATGCTAGGATTCTTTAACATAATACATTTCCCTGGGCAGTGCTCAGTAGGTGTCCAGTTTCAGTGTGAAGCACCCTTGTTCTTCTCTGGCTGTTGGGAGGGAGCTTTTGTGTGTGTGTGCGCGTGCGCGCCATGTTCTGAAGAATTCTCATCTCTGAAGATATTTATATTGTCAGTTTCACCACTGCTCACAAGTTCAGTAAAGTAGCAGAAACTGACCAGAAGATTTTGATTTTCACTCAGTGGTTGCTTGGAAAAACTGTCAGCAGGAACAGCAGGCTCTGGAGTCTTCATTTGGAGACTCAAGAAGGCAGCACTAAATTTTGGTTCATGTTTAGGTTTTCTTCACAACTTTAAAAATCTGGACACATTTTTAAAGCTAAATCTTACATTCTGGAGAAATTATTAGCTTAATACACCCTTGTGTGTGTCTGTCTGTCTCTCTCTCTCACTATTCAGGGGTCCTCCTTGAAGGAGATTCTTCAAGCTCTTTGACTTCTGTAGAATTTTACCTGTAGAAATTCTGGGTGAATTTAGGCCATTGTTTCTAAATTAAACTTGAAGTAATTTGAGATACTGATTTAGGCCAAAAGTCATTAGCTGGAAAGCCCATGCATTTGATATACATATACCTGTTATCGATATTTATAAAGGCAGTACTTGTGGCACCTTAGAGACTAACCAATTTATTTGAGCATGAGCTTTCGTGAGCTACAGCTCACTTCATCGGATGCATGGTGCATCCGATGAAGTGAGCTGTAGCTCACGAAAGCTCATGCTCAAATAAATTGGTTAGTCTCTAAGGTGCCACAAGTACTCCTTTTCTTTTTGCAAATACAGACTAACACGGCTGTTACTCTGAAACCTATAAAGGCAGTGTGCCTAAGCTTCCACTGCAGCAAGAACTTTTTTTAACTTAATGCAAAATTTATTTTGCCGTATGTAAAATTCATTTGTGTAGTTGCACACCCTGGTAGACTTGAATGGGCAAAGGAGTATTCCAACTCCCAGTGCAATTTATTATTTAAAAGCAGGAAAATTGCATCGCTGATAGGAGAGCACAGAGTGGAGAGAAGCAATGATGTAATGGGTAATAGTACTCCGGTTGCTGTATGAAATGCTCTGTACATTAGCGTGTTGGCTAGGGTGGTTGCTCCTATCAATTATTTATAGTCTTCTGGCTCACAGCCTGGATAGGGTCACATCGCTGAAAGCTAACTTTATCTTCATTGTTCCCAGCCTCCTGCCCAGCTGTCACTCTGTTCACTAATATAATACACTCTGAGAGCAGTGTAAAAGGATGCAAGGTTTTTGTTCTATTTTGTCCATCTCCTAAAGTTGAAAGATTTATTTATATATATATATATACATATATATATTCTTCTGTTAATTGAAAGATTTTTAATACATGGGCGTATGTATCTTGTTTAAAGGATCAAGTTAACTTCTTTAAAAAAAAAAAGTTTGTGATCCTATCACAATCACTGGAATTACTGAACTGATAGTTCTGGAACAGCAATCTTTTCCATTCGTTTCAGACTTGCACTTGCAAGTATTGTCGGCTTCAGTATCAATGAAGTGGTGGCTACAAGTCAGCTGTATTTCAGAGGTCCCCTCTGTCTGTTAACATGCCTGATGAAGGGCAGATAGAACTGCATGTTAAGTTTTTACATATCACAGCAAAAGCTATTCAGTAATATATGTACACAATATGGTGGGGGCTGAAGGGTGGAGCTCTTTAGTTTCTAATACTAGTCATGGTCCTTCTGTATGAGATTCTGGCTTCAGCCCACAAATCTGGAAATTCAGGGTCAGGGTTCAATTGTCTGTAGCTCTTTTTAGGGGGAACAGCTGTATAAAATGAAAGACGGTATCCCATTATAACAGTCCATCCTGAATTTCTGGACTCTTTGTAGGTTACGGCCAGAACCTTAATTTACTCTAATATAACTTTCCTGAGATGACTGTTCTTTTCATTCAAGTCCCCTGCATTTTTCCAGAATTAAAATTGACTAAAGATCCTGCATTCATTAATGACATTCTATGGAGTCCAGGGTGGGTCTGTAGGCCTCTTTTTCATCTGGTCTAAGGATGGAGTTTCTTGATTAGTCATGGAAGTCTGAATTGGGCTTCTATGACTTGTGTGGTGAGATAATTTTCCACAATTTTGTGCGGGGGGGGGGAAGACTAGCCAAATATAGGTTATAAAAGAAACATTTTCAATAAAAGAATATGCAAGTTAAAACTCTCACTTTTGTCTGGCAACTTTACGCACTATTGTTACAAGTAAGATTCAAATTAGTTTTTAAAAAACTTTCTCAGTTTCTTAACTTTGTGCTTTCGACAGCACTGTAAACGGAGGCTTTCACCGTTTCTCTGGTACCGTCAGTTTCTTCCATTTGTGTAGCTCTTTCACACACAAATAGGGGAGAGTTCTTTTTGTTTTTTTTTAAAGGGGACTGTAAAACTACACAAATTGACAGAGGGACTATGCTGCAGGTGCAGCAGCAGAAACTACTTTAAAGTACGGTCTAACAATCAATTGGATTTCCAGTGGGATCAGTCCCTTTAAGCAAATGATGTGTAGACAACAGAAAACACAAGCAGGCAAGAGAGAATACTAGGTCGCCGATCAGTATGGAAGAAATTATTGAGACCATAAGGGTTATAGCAAAGGGTAGAACAAGAAATCTCAGCATGTTAAGAAATGGGCTGGCAGCACAGGACTAAAAGACATGTAACGGGCATATTTTGAGGTTCTCAGTAAGTTTAAAAAAAAAATAATCACAGGGGTAGGAAATATATATAAAATTACTTTGCTTGGATATCTATAGGGCCCTCCCAAGTCCATTTTGGTCACTTGCACGGTCATACGATTTTAAAAATCGTAAATTCCATGATTTCATAGAATATCAGGGTTGGAAGGGAACTCAGGAGGTCATCTAGTCCAACCCCCTGCTCAAAGCAGGACCAATCCCCAACTAAATCATCCCAGCCAGGGCTTTGTCAAGCCTGACCTTAAAAACTTCGAAGGAAGGAGATTCCACCACCGCCCTAGGTAACGCATTCCAGTGTTTCACCACCCTCTTAGTGAAAAAGTTTTTCCTAATATCCAACCTAAATCTCCCCCACTGCAACTTGAGACCATTACTCCTTGTTCTGTCATCAGCTACCACTGAGAACAGTCTAGAGCCATCCTCTTTGGAACCCCCTTTCAGGTAGTTGAAAGCAGCTATCAAATCCTCCCTCATTCTTCTCTTCCTCAGACTAAACAATCCCAGTTCCCTCAGCCTCTCCCCATAACTCATGTGTTCCAGTCCCTTAATCATTTTTGTTGCCCTCTGCTGGACTCTCTCCAATTTTTCCACATCCTTCTTGTAGTGTGGGGCCCAAAACTGGACACAGTACTCCAGATGAGGCCTCACCAATGTTGAATAGAGGGGAAAGATCACGTCCCTCGATTTAAATCTGAAATTTCACTGTGTTGTAATTGCAGGGGTCCTGATCCAAAAAGGAGTTGTGGGGGGTCTCAAGGTTATTGTAGGGGGGGTTGCAGTACTGCCACCCTTACTTCTGTGCTGCTGCTGGCGGCGACGTTGCCTTCAGAGCTGGGCACCTGGAAAGAGGCAACTGCTGGCCAGGAGCCCAGCTCTGAAGGCAGAGCCACTGCCAGCAGCAGCCGAGAAGTAGGGATGGCATGGGGTGGTATTGTCACCCTTGCTTCTGCACTTCTGCTGGCAGGGCATCATCTCAGGGCTGGGCGCCTGGCCAACAGCCTTCACTCTCCAGCAGCTCAGCTCTGAAGGAAGTACAGAAGTAAGGGAAGCAATACCGTGACCCTCCATCCCCCCGCAACTCCCTTTTGGGTCAGGAGCCACAATTTGAGAAACAGTGGTCTCCCCTGTGAAATCTGTGTAGTATTGGGTAAAAGCCCACAAAAGACCAGATTTCACAGGGGGAGACTAGATTTCATGGTTTGTGATGCATTTTTCATGGCCATGAATTTGGTAGGTCCCTAAATATATCCATTTCCCGCTGAGAGCCTTTGTTTTATGAACATTAATGAATTCGCCTCAACCCCTTGTGCTTAAGTAGTAGTATTTTCACTTTAGAGGTGGGTAAACTCAGACACAGGTTAAATGAATCTCCCCAGGTTACCCAACAAGTCAGGGTAGAGCTGGAGCGAAAACCCTGATATCTGGACAGCCCTATCCTTTACCCACTAGCCTGTTTCCTCACTGTTGTTAACTGGCAGGGAAAGGGTCTAAGGAACACCATAATTAATGCACGGCCAACTTTAGCTCTGCTCATAAAGAAATGTAAGAAATCAGACTGCCAATATGGCCTCACAGGAGGCTGCCTGGCCAAACAGCTGAAAGCGAGGACCAGATACTGGAATGTGAAGGCACTGGGAATCGTCTGAAACAAGTCAGGACGAGGTAGTAGACTTGTAGGTGGGTCTTTCATATTTATATGAAGTTAGTGCACTGAGTTCCCAGCCTGGAAGTGGGGTTTCCTTGTGCTGTGCTCTCCAAGCATAGGTGGAGATATTGTCCCTGCCCCAGAGAGCCTAAAGTGAGAGCAGACTTGCAGAATCCTAAAATGGAGGATGAGCTGTCGCTAGCCTAAGGGCTAAAAGTAATAAGATCTTGTAAGTAGACTGGTGTACAAATAGAGGAAGCTGAAACGGTTGTTGAATGAACTGGCAGAATTAGTGAATTTACTGTTGTGCATGTGTCTTAAAAAAGAATGAAGGAGACAGGTGAGGCATTAAAACTGAATAAATAAAATTAAGTGCGGCAGTTTTTTCTGCTTTGTACATGTCTGATGAGTAAGATGCAGGACTAAGCAGCACACAATGGTATGTATGGTTCCAGATCAAGTCCCAATGGCTTGAATCCCCAGCACTCCATTTTATAAACACTAGAGGGAGGGGGGAGCCAGTGAATGGAAGTATCAAACCAATGAAAAGCTAATGTGATGCTAGGGGCGGATGGTGGTAGGGCCCTGGCTACATGAAAAATAAAATTAACCTCATTTAAACGTAACAGAAATATTTACACTTGCCTTTAGGTCTGTATGGCCTGGTGGTTAAAGTGCTCCTGGTGCCTCCTGGCTTCACTGGTGCTCCTGCCACTGGGGAATGTCAGGAAAACACATCTAGTTTAGATGAGTTGAAGAGTGCCCTTGGGATTTACTTTCCTGCCAAAGTGGGGTATGTCTAGGGCCCATTCATTGGTGGTATCAGAGTTTCACCATTTTAAAAAATGCACTGACTCTCTTTCCTGGGCTGCATGTAACCACATGTGCCATACTTTACTCTGGAGGTGCTCTGGGGCCCTGTCCAGTTTACAGCTTCTTAGCAGAGAACCGTAAGCAAACTTTGCAAGGACAGGGCGGTAAGGGAGGAAAGGAGCCATACACCCTGCTCAGCTCTAGTGTGGATGGGGCTGGCTGAAAACCATTGTTCTCTCCAGCCAATCCCACAGTTCACAGCAAGAGGTCAGCAAGCTAAGAGCCTGCAGCGTGACTTCTTCCAAACCAGGAAGTAAACATAGATTTTGTTCATCCGGGTGCACCCAAGAAAAGTCTAAGCTCTTTAAAGTGGATTAAAATGACTGACCATTTAGTTACCTGATCAGATGGGGAGAGAGTGTGATAAATCATAGGTGTCTACCTTACCTGTCTCATAATGCCATTAATTCCAAAGGACATCTGACCTAGTTCCTAGAGGGCTAGTGGCAATGTTTGAACACTGTTTTGTCCTTAAATGTCTGTTTTGAAGATATAAATTCCTGAAAAGAGGAAAACTAAACAATCCTAGGTATAGCAGAGCTACTGGTGCTGCTATTCAGTACAACTTAGAATCATAGAATATCAGGGTTGGAAGGGACCCCAGAAGGTCATCTAGTCCAACCCCCTGCTCGAAGCAGGACCAGTTCCCAGTTAAATCATCCCAGCCAGGGCTTTGTCAAGCCTGACCTTAAAAACCTCTAAGGAAGGAGATTCTACCACCTCCCTAGGTAACGCATTCCAGTGTTTCACCACCCTCTTAGTGAAAAAGTTTTTCCTAATATCCAATCTAAACCTCCCCCACTGCAACTTGAGACCATTACTCCTCGTTCTGTCATCTGCTACCATTGAGAACAGTCTAGAGCAATCCTCTTTGGAACCCCCTTTCAGGTAGTTGAAAGCAGCTATCAAATCCCCCCTCATTCTTCTCTTCTGCAGGCTAAACAATCCCAGCTCCCTCAGCCTCTCCTCATAAGTCATGTGTTCCAGACCCCTAATCATTTTTGTTGCCCTTCGCTGGACTCTCTCCAATTTATCCGCATCCTTCTTGTAGTGTGGGGCCCAAATCTGGACACAGTACTCCAGATGAGGCCTCACCAATGTCGAATAGAGGGGAACGATCACGTCCTTCGATCTGCTCGCTATGCCCCTACTTATACATCCCAAAATGCCATTGGCTTTCTTGGCAACAAGGGCACACTGCTGACTCATATCCAGCTTCTCGTCCACTGTCACCCCTAGGTCCTTTTCCGCAGAACTGCTGCCTAGCCATTCGGCCCCTAGTCTGTAGCGGTGCATTGGATTCTTCCGTCCTAAGTGCAGGACCCTGCACTTATCCTTATTGAACCTCATCAGATTTCTTTTGGCCCAATCCTCCAATTTGTCTAGGTCCTTCTGTATCCTATCCCTCCCCTCCAGCGTATCTACCACTCCTCCCAGTTTAGTATCATCCGCAAATTTGCTGAGAGTGCAATCTACACCATCCTCCAGATCATTTATGAAGATATTGAACAAAACCGGCCCCAGGACCGACCCCCTGGGGCACTCCACTTGACACCGGCTGCCAACTAGACATGGAGCCATTGATCACTACCGGTTGAGCCCGACAATCTAGCCAGCTTTCTACCCACCTTATAGTGCATTCATCCAGCCCATACTTCCTTAACTTGCTGACAAGAATACTGTGGGAGACCGTGTCAAAAGCTTTGCTAAAGTCAAGAAACAATACATCCACTGCTTTCCCTTCATCCACAGAACCAGTAATCTCATCATAAAAGGCGATTAGATTAGTCAGGCATGACCTTCCCTTGGTGAATCCATGCTGACTGTTCCTGATCACTTTCCTCTCATGCAAGTGCTTCAGGATTGATTCTTTGAGGACCTGCTCCATGATTTTTCCAGGGACTGAGGTGAGGCTGACTGGCCTGTAGTTCCCAGGATCCTCCTTCTTCCCTTTTTTAAAGATTGGCACTACATTAGCCTTTTTCCAGTCATCCGGGACTTCCCCCGTTCGCCACGAGTTTTCAAAACATGCACAGGGAATGTACAAGCATTATGTACATGGTGTATGTCTCCACGTCTGTTGAGGCTGGCAAAGTGTCCACAAGTGGCTATTAACCAAATAGTACACAGGCTTCAAATGTCAGCTTCTTTTGTGCTCCCACCTCTCGCACGCTCTGTTTACAGCTACAGTAGTATAGTTGCATTCCAGGTAATACCTGACATAAAAACAGGTTCCCCCAAATCTTCTCAGAACTTAGTTTAGAACAATGTACCTCATGTTAAACACCTGCTTAGCTCTTTTCCCTCTGCTTCCAAAACCTCATTGCTTGGGATGTGACACATTGCAACTTTATTTTGCATTTTTCAGAGACTGAGGGTAAACTATTGAAAAGTCCCTAAAAGAGAGTTGACTTGGGCCAATTTGAATATTTTATCATGCATCCCAAAATACTTCATAGGTTTGACTATAGGGTAGCAGACAGTATATGGTATGAAATAATTGCCCTCAATGCAGAGTTAATGCAGAGTTACAGTTGCCTAGTGCGCCCTTAAGCCCTTCCTGAACATCAAGTTCACTTATACTTAAACCTCTGAAAACTAAGAAATTCAGAGTTAAGGGATATATAGATGGAAATTCAATACTTGAATAATAAGAGGAAAGCAGTATGACTATATTCCTGACCACCTGAGCAGGATGGTGACTGTGAAATGCTCAGGGAGACTGCTAGAAGCTGGAGGACAGGGAGATGGATCACTCAATAAATTACCCTGTTGTTTTCACTTCTTCTGAAGTGTCTGGCACCGGCCACTGTCAGAAGACCTAGTACTGGGCTAGATGGACAGTTGATCTGACCCAGTATTGCTGTTCTTCTGTAAGGTACACACTGACCCCATACTGCACTCTTAACATAGCCCCCCACAGCTGGCAGTAGCCATTGGGAATATACTGTAAGTGTATTTCAGCCAGAACAGCCACACGATAAGTAGACGTGAAGAATTGCTACTAAAATGTGCTATTTTGTGTTTCTCACACATGTTTCCTCTCATTTCTCTGCATATACTCTAACTGCCCTTCACTGTTAGGAATAGTTGTATTACCTGGTGCTGGGTTTACTAGCAGTCCCCCTTAGAATTCTCCCCCCCCCCGCGCTCCTTGTCCCCTGCTGGGACCCCCGCCCATAACGGCCCCCTGGGACTCCCCCCCATCAAACCCCCCCAACCCCTGGCCCCCCCAAACCGCTCCCTGTCCCCTGACTGCCCCCCAGGACCCCCTTACCCAATCCCCCACCCCCTTACAATACTGCTCAGAGCAGCATGTCTGGCAGCCGTGCCCGGCCAGAGCTAGACACTCTGCTGCTCTGCACTGCAGGAGCGCGCAGTCCCGCCGTGCAGAGCGCTGCCCGCACGGCGGCGTTGCTGCCGGGGAGGGGGCTAGCCTCCCCGACTAGGAGCTCGGGGGCCGGGCAGGACGGTCCGCGGGCCGTAGTTTTCCGACCTCTGTCTTAAGCCCACCTACTGAGTACATTCCTCAGTGAGTGCTGCTCACAAAGGAGTCTTGGAGGAATCCTACAGATGTGAACTCTCTAGAGGCATTTTAGAGCGTTCACAGTGCAATAGCTTTTTAAATATTTCTAAACTGTTTCTTAGTGCCATGGGATTCTTAGTGCTGAGCTGAGGTGCAGTCTAGTGAGATGTATTCATTGGGGGTCAGAGCCTTAGATTTTTCCACAGTTGTGCACCAAAATATTTTGTAAGAATCTGGTAAAAGTAGCCCACTTTGTGGGTGGGAGATATATCGCAGGAACCTCTTTACAAACATACCCAAATTTGCACCTATCTCTACCCTGTGTCCTCCTGTGGAATAGGAATGTTCTAAACAACTTTCCCTCTAGTCATGTGAATTTTAGAGCACTTTGAACATTCAAAGCAACTCAATGGGGGGGGGGGGGGGCTGCATCTCAGGAACGCCTCAATCAAGTGACCCAAAATTCACACAACTATCTATCTCTGCCTCTGTGTAACACATCAGTTTTCAAGAAATTCTCCCTATGCACTACTCACGGTCACAGTGCTTTGGGTAGCGCTTGGATTCGGTGATCAGAGCCTATTTCTGTGGGCAACCCAGTGATTCTGACGTAGATCTGCTTCTGTGCATTCTTATCCACGGCAGAGCAGCCGTCCTGTGCAGTTCACTCTCTGAAGCATGTCACCCAGGCTTCAGCCAGTTCGTAGAGCTAACTTTAAATATTTAATCATTTTTAAAATATTGCTTCCCAAAAGTGGCAGTGGGTACTGCAAGCTAGCTGATTTCAAACCTGACCTGGTAATATCAGTTTGTGACATATCAGTTGAGTAGTTTGGACTCCTTGTGTGCTTAAAAAAAGTGTTATAAGAGCCAGAAAATTATACTTTCTTCCACCCCACCCGCTTTTATTTTTTTCGTAGCATTCGATCTCAGAAACCCTTTTCAGATAACCACAAATTTGCACCAAAACCTCTACTCCAGATCTTGAGGAGGCATTGCTGTTTTCAAACCCATCTGAGTTTGCATGTGGCTTGTAGAGCGTTAGAAAAATTGTTTGTCTCAACCTTAACTGTTCTACCACCCCAGTAGAACAGAAAACAATATTGTGAAGAGTATGGTGAAAGAACTGCAGCTAGCCTTATTAAGATTAACAACTGAGTGAGAGACATTAACCAGAGGGTAGAGTTAGCTTTCATTTGTTAAGGTGGGTTTCTAATAAACTTCTGGCTCCACTTGACTTTTTCAACTTACAGAAAACTTGCTGCAGCTCATCTGTAATTACAAAATCTTATCAGCAGAATTTGTGATCTAAATATAGTCAAAGAGAAAAATATTAAATATTACTTAACAAAGGCTGACTTGTCAACATAGTTGCTCAACACAGCATTTTTCTTGGAGCTATTTCAATTTAATTTAAATTAACGAAACAATGAAATATAGCACTTACTATACAAAAGGCTTTGAATATGTCCTGCCTTTTGCCTGTATTTAGTTGTCTGCATCCCTCTGTTCTAATCCACGCTTGTATTTTCTATTTCTCCAGCCCTTCTTATTAATGATTAGGATGATGGGATTAATTGCACCCTCAGCAAGTTTGTAGATGACACTAAGCTGAGGGAAGAGGTAGATACGCTGGAGGGTAGGGATAGGGCCGGGATAGGGCCCAGCGTGACTGAGACAAATAGGAGGATTGGGCCAAAAGAAATGTGATGAGGTTCAACAAGGGCAAGTGTGGAGTCCTGCACTTAGGAAGGAAGAATCCCATGCACCGTTATTGACTGGGGACCGACTGGCTAAGCAGCAGTTCTGGAGAAAAGGACCTAGGGATTACAGTGGACGAGAAGCTGGATATGAGTCAGCAGTGTGCCCTTGTTGCCAAGAAGGCCAACAGCATATTAGGCTGTATTAGTAGGAGCATTGCCAGCAGATCGAGGAAAGTGATTATTTCCCTCTATTCGGCACGGGTGAGGCCACACCTGGAGTACTGTGTCCAGTTTTGGGCCCCCCACTACAGAAGGGATGTGGACAAATTGGAGAGAGTCCAGCGGAAGGCAATAAAAATGATTAGGGGGCTGGGGCACATGACTTACGAGGAGAGGCTGATGGAACTGGGGTAATTTAGTCTGCAGAAGAGAAGTGTGAGGGAGATTTGATAGCAGCCTTCAACTACCTGAGGTGGGATTCCAAAGAGGATGGAGCTAGGCTGTTCTCAGTGGTGGCAGATGACAGAACGAGGAGTAATGGTCTCAGGTTGCAGTGGGGGAGGCCTAAGCTGGATATTAGGAAACACTATTTCACTAGAAGGGTGGTGAAGCACTGGAATGGGTTACCTAGGGAGGGGGTGGAATCTCCATCCTTAGAGGTTTTTAAGGCCCAGCTTGACAAAGCCCTGGCTGGGGTGATTTAGTTGGTGTTGGTCCTGCTTTGAGCAGGGGGTTGGACTAGATGACCCCCTGAGGTCTCTTCCAACCCTCATCTTCTATGATTCTTATTCAAAAGTACTTCACAAATAATATGAGCTAGACCTGCCTGGGGTTGTTTAGGGACAAGCCCCATTGGTGCTGTGCCTGTACTATCGGGGCCTGTATGCATGCAGCACCTCTGAAATGTAGCCTGTACTGGATGGCAGCCAACTAGTGCACCAGGCACAACACAGCAGATGATGGAAGGGGACATTTTGACCAAGCATGCCACGGCAAACACCTTCTTTTATTAAAAAAGTATCATAGGATCTTTAATGTTCACAGCAGCTTCCTGTTTGTTACTTTACTTTGTAAGATGCTATTTTTTGTTTTACTCTCCTTTGTAATTAGATGAAGTGATTACAGTCTCCATTATATTTCCCTTTAAAAATGTTTATGGGAACCAAGGTGCTTCTTAGAGGAAAGTGATTGTTGTACACTATTTCCTTGAGCTAGTTTATTAAATGATGAATACAGCCATGTTTAATGACTCTAGGCTTCTCCTGAAATTGCAGGGGAAAGGAACCATGAGGTTCTTGAGGGTTAACTGCCAAGAGAAGGAGTGAGCATGTGTAATGATTTTGTGCTGTAGAAGCACTGTTTCTCGGGTCCATTTAGCATGCAAGCTGTGTTCTTTGCACAGCAAATTTTGCTTTCAAGTTCAGTGAGTACTAAGGCTCTGCATAAATGGGGCTGCTAAAGATATTTTTTGACATTTTGAAAATCCTATTAATTCTATTTCTTCCCTCATCTCTCTCCTTCTCAGAATGCTAGCTTTTAATACATAGAGGCATTGCAGGGGTTTATTTAGCTGGCCAGAGCACACACTCAAGAATAAAACCTAGAAAGATGAGTCAGAATGAAATGAAGAAAACAAAACGTATATTCTCTTTGTGTCTTGGTCTGGTGGATGAGTGAGGGACTCGCTAAATGGATAGTTTAAGATCTTAATGAGGTACCAAACATGAGCTAATGCTGGAATATGCAAGCCTTTCAGGCTGTCTGCTTGCCAGCATGGCCTCCTAGAAATGACAGGTTTCAGAGTAACAGCCGTGTTAGTCTGTATTCGCAAAAAGAAAAGGAGTACTTGTGGCACCTTAGAGACTAACCAATTTATTTGAGCGTGAGCTTTCGTGAGCTACAGCTCACTTCATCGGATGCATACCGTGGAAACTGCAGCAGACTTTATATATACACAGAGAATATGAAACAATACCTCCTCCCACCCCACTGTCCTGCTGGTAATAGCTTATCTAAAGTGATCATCAGGTTGGGCCATTTCCAGCACAAATCCAGGTTTTCTCACCCTCCACATTTGTGCTGGAAATGGCCCAACCTGATGATCGCTTTAGATAAGCTATTACCAGCAGGACAGTGGGGTGGGAGGAGATATTGTTTCATATTCTCTGTGTATATATAAAGTCTGCTGCAGTTTCCACGGTATGCATCCGATGAAGTGAGCTGTAGCTCACGAAAGCTCACGCTCAAATAAATTGGTTAGTCTCTAAGGTGCCACAAGTACTCCTTTTCTTTTTCCTAGAAATGAGTTCATCCTGCTTATTTGTACTGGACTCTGTTTTAAATCCTCTTTGCCAGGGGTCCAGAACTGCCACTCGTTGATTTTAATTGTCTCTTTAAATGGAAATTTGCCACAAGTAACTGCAAAAATAGTCAAATGTACAGTAGCCAGTGTATATTAGTCAACATGCTGAAATTCACCCGCACCTCAAAAAAGACTCTTAATTTTTACTAGTAACGGATAAGCATGTATCTGCAACTTTGCATCTTTTATTTATCTAAAAACAAAAAGGTATTACTCACCGGTTTTAGATGTGCAAGGTTGTGTGTTACACCATTTTATCCTTCCCCCTATTTAGTGCTCTTTAGTATTACTTACAGGCTTTCTCTAATTTTTTTTAAACTAATTTTGAAGTTATGAGTTTCTACCAGCTGATACTCTTTTGGCTATTTCTTAAACTGTGTATAACTTGCGCAAGGACAGTTGGCCAATTGCATTATGCATTAATTGTTGTTAGGTGTATAATTACAGACATTTTGGGGATGGGGGATGCAAAAAAGTTTGCATACATTGAATTACAGGCAGTGTTTTAATAGTATGGTTTTTTTAGGTCTTGGCTTTAAGCCAGAATTTTTTTTTTCGTGCTATTATGCTCTATTTACAGCTTTCAAAAATCAGCTGATGTCACTGCACATATGTTTAGAGCCGTTGCTAAGGTGATTAGCTTCAGAATTCAACGCCTACATAGTCCTCTTGAAAGGCTGAGAAACTGCTTGGTAGCGTCTGTTCATATCCGTGCATTGTCAATTCAACCTATTAACAACCATGAAGCAACATTACTCAATTTGGGGTAAATATACTTCAGCCTTGATTGATAATTAGACATCATATTTTTTTAGGAATTGAAGCTTTATCTGGTATGGTAAGTTTAATTAAACACAGGAATATCCTTAACTGAAGAACTGTTTTAGATGCTTGGATTCCTGAGTTTCATGAGGCTGTGTAATTTAGGTATGTTCAGCACCTCCCTTGCCTAATGAGTTTCTCAGAGGTAAAATATGCCAGTCCAGTTATGAGAATTATTCATATATATGCTTAGCTGGCTAGTGAAAATCTATTTGTGCCTTTTAGTTTGACGCACATGCTTTACAGAGTAAAAACGATGTACTCTGTGCCAGTAAATCCCCCACTGTGCTTAAGCAGACACTTAATCTCCCCTACGATGGTCAGCCTATCAAATTAAATTGGTACCTATTTGACAGTTGACTCTTGAGTTATTTACCACATCAAGACTATCTTCTTAACTTTACAGAATAATACTGCAGTGACTTGGACGCACAAGACTATACTGACAGGTTTCAGAGTAGCAGCCGTGTTAGTCTGTATCCACAAAAAGAAAAGGAGTACTTGTGGCACCTTAGAGACTAACAAATTTATTTGAGCATAAGCTTTTGTGAGCTACAGCTCACACTATATGTGTCATTGCTTTTCAATGTTTGCCTGCTTTTCAATTCAGTAGAAGGAATTCCTCATTCACAACAAACATTGAATTTAAAAAAAATCTCAAACTAAATCTCCACCTCTGACCATTTCAGACTTTAGTTGAATTCTTACAACATATGATAGATTTCTTTTTATCAGAACACATCTCTAGGGTCCGTTTCTGTATGTCTATTCTCTACAACAGGAATTAAAGTAATTTACCTTCCTCCTCAGTTTTTTTTATAGAACTGTATCAAATTGCCTTTAACATCAAGGCTTGGATTCTATTACCCTTCATGCTCCTGTTTTTCAGTAAAGAAAAAGAATGGTTCTTATTCATGGCAAGGAAACCGTGAAATACAATAAACCTACCCATAGCCTATACCAAGGACTGGCTACTAAATTACACTTTAACAGCGCTATAGGCAAAAACGCGTCTTACATTCAACTCCAAGTATGTAAAATGTGTTCAGAATATTTCCTTTAAGACTGAGTAACTCTATTCGTGTTTTTTTAAAAAAGGATTTTGTATCAAAAAATTAACACACACAGAGGTATTTTCCTCCAGGGTGGCACACGTTTTCCTTTTTGGGGGGCTCAGTAATCTTCCACTACATTTCTTTTTCCTTTTAAAAATGTACTTGTTAATGCTGGATCTGCTTTGCTAATGTTTACTACCAAGCAGTATAATTGTCGTGCAACACAACTGTCTATTCTTTACTCTTAAAAAGTACTGGAAAAGTATTTCTCTCTCACCTCTTTACTTGGAAGAACCTAAAGAGAATGGTCTTGTTCATTTACTTCACCAGTCAATGTTAACTGCAAATGTCAGGCCACTGTATAGGTGGAAATTTAGTTGGGCTAGTTACAATGGCACATGTTAGCCTATAGAAGCAAGACTATTTTCATAATGTCATTGCTTCTTCTATTCCATATTGCAACTCTGTGAGATTTATCTGCTGCGACAAGTGGTCAGATACCAGAAATGTCTTAATAGACATGAAGCTAATTTTAGTATAAAATATATTGCCAATGAGAGAAGCATCTCGTACTATTGTCTTCTTACAACCGGACCTAGCTCATGGCTGCCAAATTAGCTGTAGTCCAAATTGTTCATAATCATCCACAAGGTTAATCTGGATCCAGCTTTGTTTTGTGGTACTGGAAATTCTGCGCTGTGCTGCACCCATGCAGTCCACATTGTTCTCAAATATCACCTGTTGTCCAGATCTAAATAACTTTAGTCTGCGATTCACAGGCAACAAAATAGCCTTGGATTCTCCAGGCTTTTAACTTCCACATAGCTCACTTTAGCTGACATCACTGGAATCTGTAAAGAGTCGGGCACTACGTTTTGAGTTCCAGCCCCTGCTATTTTAGCAGGAAAGGAGCCGATAGAGTATTGGAATTTGAACAAAGTCAGAGCAGATGGGGCAGTGTCAGATGTCAGAGAGACTGTTTAAAAGGGGTAGTAACATTGCAATGAATATCAACTTCCCTCCAGTGGAACGTTGAGGTTTCCCTAAAAAGAAAGAGATTAATTTTGCTTTGCATCTCCCCCTCCCCCACAGTCTCCTTCCAGTGGTGGCCAGCTGTTGTTGTGCAGCAAAATTTTGAGTACCAGCCATCCTTCCAGTACTGCTGGCAGCTGAACAGAGCTCAGTTAATGTGAGCCCCATTGGTCTTTACCCTCCAGGCCATTCACCCGTAACACAGAAGGTTGCTGCTACCACTGTTAAATGTTTTCTATTCTGTAGCCTGTCTGAAAACACTTACATGTGGAATCTATGTCGAAGCAGCGGTGCTGCCCGTGTTTGCCGATACATAGCAGAAAGGGCAACCTTGGAAAGCTGTTTTTGGGGTGATTTTGCCTGTCTGGCTTCATGACTCTAAGCTCAGTGAAGTATATCTGAATGCATACAGTGCCAGTTAAATATGTATCTTGATTTGTACAGATTCTGGCATAGAATTGTATTTTTATAGAAGTAACTTGTCTCAAATTAATATTTTTTGATTATCTGGGCTTTCCTCCCCTCCCCTTGGGAATCCTGCGTGGTGAATCAGCACTGATTACCTCTGAGATTGCAGAGAGGGCAGGAATGTAGTATGTCATTCCTCCACACTAGCCTTCTTCCTAAACTAACACCCCTTTCCTTTTACTTCCCTTCCCCCTTCCTCCCTCCTTTCCTGTCGTGCACTACAAAGATGTTCACATGGCTTAAAGAACATGAATAGAGATTGCATAACTGGGTGTTCACTCCGCGAAGACTGAAGGCGCAGAACAAAACAAAGATTATGGCCTCTCTGTGGAAAGTTGAAGGGGAACATTGATATGCAGATGTTCAGTATTGGAACACAGCAGTTTTGAAATGTCCAAAAATACAGTTCATGAAGCAAGTTGAAAAAGAAACATGTCATATATTGTCCTAATATCCACAGTTGCAGTGTGGATGTCCAGATTGTCCTGTGAAACCATATTTCTAGGAAACGTTTGCTATGAAATTGCTCTATTTATGTGAAGCTCACCCACCTTCTAAACATCCGATTTTCTTGGGGTACCTATCAATGGATTTTCCCGACATTCTCTCAGAGTGCAAGAAGGATAACAACTTGGGAACATATTTTAATGTTGTTTCCCTCCCGCTGCCTTGGGCAGACTGGTGTGTACAAAAGCTATGGGAGAATTCATGAATTTGTCATCCAGTACCTTTTAAATTAAACACTTATTTTCCTGTGGTTTACTCCCAAATTTAGTAAAGCACCCTCCCCACCCCCACCCATTCTTTCAGCTGGAGTCAGTCCGCTCTGTATTTGATTTGTATCAATTTACAGAGCTGAAGGTTTCCTCGCAAGTAGGGGGGCCAGTGACACAGCTTTTACATAATCCAGCAGTCCAATAGTTCTGTAACAATTGCGAGGAAACACTTCCATTTCACTGTTGCACAAAAATCCCAGTGGTTCACATGGCTAAGATCTTATGCCACTAGAAAAACAAGCACCTAGAACAAGACCCAGAGTGAGCTCCTGGAGTTGAAGCCTAGCTCATAACTCTGAAGAGGAAAGAATGCTCCTAAACCAAAAGGAAAATTGGCAAGCTGTGTGGGGCTTTCGGTGTGTCTCTGTGTTCAGAGCAAGTTAGCCACTTGGAATCTGACCCTTCAAGTAAGGGGTTCTGATTAACTGGACAATGAAGATGTTTGTTCTAAGCGCCCACCAGCAACAGTGGTAAGTGCTTCAGAAATGCATGTAATAATAGAGGAAGCAGCTGGCTGAAGGGGTGGCAAGGTATCTGCACCCTCTCTGTGGCTTACTCCTCCAATCATGCTGAGGGGGCTAAAAGCCTTGCTCTTGGCCTGCCTCCCAGGGACAGATCTAACTCTCTCTCAGGCCTGGTCTGCATGAGGAAATTAGCTCGATATAACTGTCACTCAGGAGTGTGAAAAATCCGCACCCCTGAGCGATGCCATTAAACTGATCTAACCCCTGTGTAGAGAGTGATGGGAGAATTCTCCCATCAACCTAGCTAGTCCCTCTCGGGGTGGAATAACCCCCATGTTGATGGGAGAACCTCTCGCATCGGCGTAGGCAGCGTCTTCACTGAAGCGTTGCAGTGGCCCAGACACACAAGCTTGAAGAGTAGGAGGAAACTGGAAAATGAGTGCTGCTCTTTAACCTTGTAAGGTGGCACACTGAAATGATTTGTTATGGGTCTGGCCACCTGGCACACCCACACACACACTTTTTGCTTTCTGGTTTCCTTACTGTACAACATACTTCTGTGTAGCAACACCTTTCTAATGGCCCAGTGCTAAATGTATTGGAGCCTCTCGGTTTAAGGTAAAAGGAAGATTTATTGAGGCAATGACAATGCAGGAAGGGGGAGAATACTAAATAAGCACAGCAGTATGAATTAATCAACACCCACCAGCTGTGGAAGAGGCCTAGATTGGAGAAGTAGAAGGAGCAGCTGGGCAGTAGGTCAGAGACACAAGGTGGAGTAAGAATATGGGGAAGTCCTGAAAGCCAGGAGAGCAGTTCTGACTTGGATTTGGAAATGATGGGTCTCAGCAAGGAAACCATGCTGCTTATTTCCTTAGTTTGGCTAAGCCTATGCCGAGTGAGATCAACCCAGAGCGAGATGAGAGGGGCCCAGGATGCTGGTTGTCACTTCCCTGGCTTAGAGAGCTGTGGGAAGGAGACGACGCTTTTCATAGGCCATCAGTGTGTAGTGGCTGGGGGAAAGCTGAAGAAAATAATGTACAGCTACAAGAGATTCTATTAAGATGAAGAAAAGGAGGACTTGTGGCACCTTAGAGACTAACCAATTTATTTGAGCATAAGCTTTCGTGAGCTACAGCTGTGAGCTCACGAAAGCTTATGCTCAAATAAATTGGTTAGTCTCTAAGGTGCCACAAGTACTCCTTTTCTTTTTGCGAATACAGACTAACCCGGCTGTTACTCTGAAACCTGTTATTAAGATGAAGAGTTACAGAAATTATAACTCCAGTAAACAAACCTGTAGTGCTCTCCAAGCCCATAATTCCACACAGTGAGTGCAGATTCTGCTGTAATGGAAAAAATCCATGGCTCCTTGCCTGCTTTGGAAGAGCAGAGGCATTCTTCAAATGTAGAGGTCTGCATTTATCCAGTGCAGCAGTGCCTGTCACGTTCCTGACATCTGTAGAAGGAGGGAGAAATGCTATATTCAGCCATTGCCAGCAGAGTTTAGTCTCTTGCGTTCAGCCCACCTGCTTTTATAACTGTTTGGCTCATTTTTGCCCTAATTTATTTAAAACATGTTAGTATGTCCCCTTGGTCCATGGAAAATGTGTTCTGAGTTGGGGTATTTAACAGCTGTTACAGTTCTGAGCACGTTAGCCCACATCTTCTATGGTGTATGCACGCGTAGAGGCTCGCATGTGCATATGGGTGTATATGGGCACTGCACGTTTGCATCTTTATTCCAAGTATCCAAATGTAATCCCATGAGAGCAAGTGTATTAAGACTCGGGACAAGCTCAGGATTCAGCATTAGCCATACGTTTATTGAACTCTTGTTGGGTAAGACGAATTTTTGAGTAGTGGGTTGGGAACTATTGTGCCTAACATGCTGTGTTAAGAAGTATGACGCAGGGTTAACGTCTCTGGTCTCTTTTCCATCCTTTTGATGGTTTAATTCAGGCTGTAAACATTGCTTAATAGGTTTTTTATGAAATTCGTTTCACTGTCTTAGTTTTCAAGGAATGCTTCCTCTGACACACTGGGGCTGCTGCCCCTTTGGATATTAATGGACTTCTGCTGGGATTTTGTTTTGTGTTATTACGTAGTGACAGGGCTCCCCTTTGCTGGGACTCAGTGTGAAGAATACTCTGCAGTGACACAATGCTTCCATTCACAGGGCGTGATACAATGGGAGTGGAACAGTTATAATGTAAATTAGCATGCAAAGCCCCATCCTAATCAATGTGCTTTGCATCGTACCCAGGCCTGCAATGCCAGTATGAAGTGCTGAGTTGTGGTGTTGCAGCTGCACAGCCAAACTAGGCTGCACTCTTCAAAGCTAAATAAAAGTACTGTATATACTCATTCATTAGCCTGTTCATTTATAAGCCGACCCCCCAAGGTGGATAGGTAAAAATAGTAAAAACTGTATGACCCTTTCATAAGCCGATCCTATATTTCAGTGTTTGGCAAACTTTGGCTCCCGGCCCATCAGGGTAAGCCGCTGGCAGGTTGGGACATTTTGTATACCTGGAGCGTCTGCAGCTATGGAGCCCCTCAGTTCCTTGTGGCCATGGTTCGCCGTTCCCAGCTCCCATTGCCTGGGAATGGCAAACGGTGGCCACAAGGATCTTAGGGGCTCCATGCCTGCAGACGCTCCAGGTAAACAAAATGACAATGTATTAGATATTCAATTCAGTGATTTCATAGAGTTTAAAATAATCAAATTTTGGTGTAGACCCGTTTATATGTTGACCCTCATCACTTTTTACCAAAAATATTTGGCTTATGAACGAGTATATATGGTAGCTAGTTTTTAAAATAGGTAGATAAAATAGTTTTTAGAAAATAAATCTTTTGTTCGCAGCTCAGTAAGGATCAGGTCTCTGAAAAATACTAAGAGTTAGGGCTTTACAGGCTTTTGATCTTGCTCGCTCCCTCTCTTTTTTTTTTTTTGTAGTAACCATTCCCTTCTTGCCCACCGCCTCAAACCCTCCCTTGGTTTATGCTGCCTACATAACTACCTATGCAAAGTTGCAGTCCAGCGTGAATAATATATGGGGGTGGGGGGAAAGACACCACTCTGAAAGGTGCTTTTAAAGGGAATGCCAAGAACTTGCTAACTATGGTGCTGCTTATTAGTATCAGTGTTTCTGTTTAAAAGGCATTGCTCATCTTTGTGTGAGTTCGAGACAAGACATTAGCAGATAGGTTATCTGTGCCACCCCAGTCCCTTTCACTTCATTTAGGTTATTTATTACTATTGACTATCAGAAACCTATTTTGACTATCATGTGATCATCTGCAGGTAAATGCACCATTCGCATACCTTTATACCTTAAAACGCTGCTGCTTGCTTTTGTAAATTACTCAATATGTTATTTCTTATGCTGTTTTGTGCTGGCCTTACGTGAAGAATAGCTGTTAAATGCACTTTTGGCAATGTAATTATGCAATTTAAAACTGAAGAAAATAAACACTACTTTGGACTGAACTGCATAAATCCAGGAGGTTAAAACATTAACTTCCTTTGCTTATGACCAAGAGAGTGACTTAGTTTGGAGAACGGAAGGCTCACAGAAGTGTTGCAGCTGCTTAAAAAAGCCATTTATTTCAAGGTTCAAAAGTGTATGGCTTGAGGAGAAACGGAGGGGCCTGAATCTTGCAGTCTTTGGTTTCACAGATGAGCTCCTAGTAGTTTCCTAAGGTGGTGGAGGTGGGTGCTGATTCACCCTGCATTAGTCTTTATTGTGACTGGTACAAACCAGTTCGTAGTTGGGGAGCTAGCACCTCAGGCCTGGTGTTCTGACCATATGGCAGTAAGACCACATTGAACATTGGAGAGATCTGCAGAACTCTGCACCAGGAGGAGGTATAAAGACAAAGCTGCACACCACAGGCTAGGTAATAAATGCCAGGGCTTGTAACAAACACGTTGCTGGAGTATCAGAAATGAAACTCTGACAAAGTGGGTAATGACTGTTATTTTTTATGAATATGGTGCTTGCCTCGGTGTGTTTTTGAAGGGTTCCTTGCTATGGAGTTAGATCAAAAGGGGTTGTTCAAGGAACCAAGCAGGCAAAGTAGAACAGTGGGGCATACCCCCTACCTGTGTCCATCCAGGCTCAGAATAATTTCCACTTTCCAAGGCAAAGCCTAAGATCCAAAGAGGATACTAAACATTAGAGACAGAGTCCTAGAAAAGTGTGGGGAGGGAGAGTTGAGTGAGTGGCCAGAGCTGCCCAAGGCACATTAGTGAAAGCTGACAGCTGGCAAGGAGGCAGAGAGAGAGAGAGAGGCAGAAACTGCAGCAGGGGCAGTCTGCTTCTCACAACCCAGAGATGGAGGTTGCTTGGCTTTCTGAAACCTATGACAGCTTGTAAGGAGAGATTAAGGGTGAAATAATGTGTGTAGATCATCACTGTTTTTAGCCTTCAGTCTCTGTGCTTTGTACTTTTGGCTGAATGAATAAATCATGCTTTGTTTTGAAGAAGCTGGTGTTGAGTTGTATTGTATTCATTTAGATATAATAACGCAACAGTTGCTTTAACCACCTTGCTGGTTACAAGCCCTTGGGGTGAAAGGGCTAACAGGTGCCAAACCAGGTTGGTTCTGTCACGGTAACACAGCTGGGAAATGGGGGATTGTAGCCCAGGGATCCTGTCTAAGAGTGATTGGGCCATGTGGTTTCACACAGTGAAATGCAGGGGGCCAGGCCTATGAGATACTCATGCAATCATGTATTTTTCCATCTCTTTCCCCCCACCTCCTGGACTGTGTTTTGTCTGATTTAGACTGTAAGCTCTTGGGGCCATAGACCTTCTGCTAAAGCACTTGGCATGCGAATGGCGCCCTAATAACATTTAAGGGCAATAGTTTGGAATCGGATTCCTAACCAAATGACCTTTAATTCAATCTTTATTTATTAATGTGGGGCCCGAAAAGTCTTGTACTCAGAGTTACCTGCATTGTTTTCTGTGAAGTTTGGTTTGACCTTTGTCAAGGGGCTCTTTTGTTGGACATAGTATGCTTGGGGCCCTGGTGGTCTATACCCTAGAGTTCACGCTATGCTAGAACAATCTTGTTTAAACACAGTGCTTGCAAGAAAGGTGCTGACAGTTCCATATCTCTGTAGACCAGGCCCAGCGATGACTGGAAAACAGTTTACAAAATCATGCTATAGGCTATAATACCTAGGTACCCCCTTAGGCTACAACCTGGTTTGTATACCCTGCCCTGCCGTACTGCATGTTTTGGTGATAGCTGCCCGATAAACTGTTATCAGATGGCCCTTCATAAGAATATAATAGTGGGGTTTTACAATCTTCTCCTGATCAGGTGAGTGATGGTGAGTGCACAATGCTGAGAGTGATTAGAAGCAATTAGTAATAATGGTGATTCCAGCTACCCAAATATTTACTAGTCTGGTGTCACTTCAGGACACCATTTAGAGAAGGAATGTCTAGACACCAAAATGATTTTTGTTTCACTCTGGAGCATACAGGAAAGGTTATCTACTTAAACCTAAGTAACGTACAGGTCAATGAAAACCACTGCTCAATGGAAAATAGTGTGTCAGAAAATGAACAAGATGTTAAGCATTAAGAAAAGAGGCAGAGGATATTGAAAATACTTAAACAGGTTTGGCAAGCCTGTTAGTTGACCAGTCAGTTGAACACCTATTATTTGACCATGATCAAATATTGTCAGATATTCAGCAAGAATGCCCTGATGTAAGAAGGAGTCTACCTTTTTGTTTGTATCATGGTGCCATCAGTTACCAAGCCTACTTAAATGTCTTGGTCACTCGCTTTACTACATGCTAATGCCACTTGTTAGGGGCGAAAAGGTGAATTAATTGAAAGCTGAACATCTTGACTGGCTGGGATCATCTAGAACACGTATGTATGTATATCTTTATTTGTTTACCAGGCCATCAGCGTACATTGTGATTTACAGAACACATTAAACAAATTAAAAGACACAGTCCCTGCCTCAAAGAGCTTACAGTATCATAGAATCATAGGACTGGAAGGGACCTCGAGAGGTCATCTAGTCCAGTCCCCTGCACTCATGGCAGGAGTAAGGATTATCTAGACCATCCCTGACAGGTGTTTGTCTAACCTGCTCTTAAAAATCTCCAATGATGGAGACTCCAAAACCTCCCTATGCAATTTATTCCAGTGCTTAACCATCCTGACAGGAAGTTTTTCCTAATGTCCAATCTAAACCTCCCTTGCTGCAATGTAAACCCATTGCTTCTTGTCCTATCCTCAGAGGTTAAGGAGAATAATTTTTCTCCCTCCTCCTTGTAACAACCTTTTATGTACTTGAAAACTACAAGTCCCCCCCCTCCCTCAGTCTTCTCTTCTCCAGACTAAACAAACCCAGTTTTTTCAATCTTCCTTCATAGGTCATGTTTTCTAGACCATTAATAATTTTTGTTGCTCTTTCTGGACTCGCTCCAATTTGTCCACATCTTTCCTGAAATGTGGTGCCCAGAACTGGACACAATACTCCAGCTGAGGCCTAATCAGTGCAGAGTGGAAGAATTACTTCTTATGTCTTGCTTACAACACTCCTGCTAATGCATCCCAGAATTATATTAACTTTTTCTGCAACAGTTACGCTGTTGACTCATATTTAGCTTGCAATCCACTATGACCCCCAGATCCCTTTCCACAGTACTCCTTCCTAGGCAGTCATTTCCCATTTTGTATGTGTGCAACTGATTGTTTCTTCCTAAGTGGAGTCCTTATTGCCTTTGTCCTTATTGAGTTTCATCCAGACCATTTCTCCAGTTTGTCCAGATCATTTTGAATTATAATGCTATCCTTCAAAGCACTTGCAACCCCTCCCAGCTTCATATCGTCCGCAAACTTTAGAAGTGTACTTTCTGTGCCATTCTCTAAATCATTGAAGATATTGAACAGAACCAGACCCAGAACTGATCCCTGTGGGACCCCACTCGTTATGTCCTTCCAGCATGACTGTGAACCACTGATAACTACTCTCTTGGAATGTTTTTCCAACCAGTTATGCACCCACCTAGGTTGCATTTCCCTAGTCTGTTTATGAGAAGGTCAGGCGAGACAGTATCCAAAGCTTTACTAAAGTCAAGATATACCACATCTATTGCTACTGCTCTTTTTTACCAGAAAGTTTTGGCGTGGTAAAATACCTAACCGTAATTTATGATGCTCCTATATTAATTGATGCTGTGTCTTCACTGTGAATATCTTGTTCCAGTTTGTTCACATCATCCCAAACAAAAGGTCTAGCAGAAATAGAGAGACAATGAAAATGGCGAGAGGCTCGGAAAGAATTCCACAATACAAGAGAAGGCAACAAATGTAACAGAAAATGTTTTTCATAATGTTTAATTAACCTGTGGAACTCATTGTTATAATGTATTATTGAGACAAAGAACTTTAGGATTCCAAAATGGATTAGTTGTTTATAAGAAATTAACCAATAAGTTAATTTTTTTTTAAAAGGGATATCACCTCTCATGCTTCCGGTCATACTTAGATAATCCATAGTATTATTTAGGTGTTAAACTTTTACTTTAATTTTAAATAAACTACTGCATATGTAGCCTTGGTTGTGTCCCATACCCTCAGACTAAGAGCAGCAGCAGCGGTATTTTAATTTGTATTAAAGTGAGGACAAAACTCAGTATTAGACTGAGTCTCTCACACACGAAAACAGAAGACTCAGAATGAAAAACCCCTATAACAGTAGCCCAAAACAGAGCAAGCAGAATGAAGAGAAACAACGACCTTTCATTTTGCTCAAGACCACAGCCCTAAAATAGAGAACAGCCACAATTTCTGGTCAGACAATCAAACTTGAAGTCTTTGTAACCTATGGACAAGCGAATAGAACCTTTGTCCACAGGCTGTCTGGTTAGTCACACAGTCCTGGCTCTCCTCCTTGTTTCCAACTGCTAAATTGCATTAAAAGAGTAAAAAAATACACAATGTTTTCGTATTACTACTTTTCCAAGTAAGCAATGGTTTTAGTGCCACATGGATGTTATGCAGTGGCAAATGGGGGCGGAGAGGGAATGCTGAGTGGCATCCACAAGACAAGATCTCTATTAAAGTGTTCTCCGCACTATGAAAAACTTTTGAGAGCTCCGGTTTTGGGTGAAGACCCACAGGTCCCTATATACATTAATGTGTTTATGGACCAATATGTTAATACCTGTCAGGACTAGAATCAGATGTTTTCTAACAGGAGGTCAGGAAATCCCCTTTTTCAGTGGTTTGAGGCTCTAGCTTCTGACCCTGGTAGAACATTCTGTATCTGCCTTTAATTAAACTGCAACATCATGGGCATGCTCTTTTAGATGATCTTTTGGATCTAAAATTAATGAAGTATTCTCTTACTTTTGGATGCCAAAGGGTATGAAAAACTATACCAGGTGTAAAAAATAAACCTTTATGTATCCTTCTGGGCTAGTTTTTCCTGTACAATGATGTGGTCTGTCCAGTGTCTAATGAAGTAGGGGTGATATGGCCCATTAGTGTTTGCTAGGGTTTTGTTGGGTTGTGTTTTTTTTTGTTTTTGTTTTTTTTTGCATAGTGCACAAGTGTAAAATACGGGGCCTCCAGAAAGTTTTGAACTGAATGACTGGAGAATTTGTGCAAGTGCAAAGAATTAAAATGATGTAGTGAAAGTGTATTCTGATGAATGTATGGGTTGTTTGAAAAAATTTAATTTGGCTACGGAAGAGAAATGAGGTTGTTCAACCCAGATGCCATCAATAAAGACACTCAACTATTTAAATATACAGAGCAAGATAAGGTAGAATATACTTTCACAAATGGTCCCATATCGAGTCACTTGCATCCCTCGTTTATCTGGGCACCCTTTTCCAGGGGAAGCCCTTGAGGGTCCTTCAACCACCTGAGCTGTCAGAGGGTGATCAGACTTCAGAACAACATAGTACATCTATTAGCCGTTAGAAGAGGAACATGAAAGAATTTCTGAGTTGATCTATATATATTGATATCTTCAAAAACATGGAGAATAAAAAGCTTTGGAACTGCTGGGGAATTCATTTCAAGAATTGTAGATATGCAGTCTGTTCCGTTCTTCCAAAAATAATACAAGGGAAGGGCAGGGCTAGAGCATGTGAACTGATGTGCTGTCGTTAATTGTATCTCTGTCAGCACAGAGCATTCTGTCTGTGAAGTAGGGCTGCTCTGTGTGGGCTGTAGTATATAGTATGAAAGAAAAGACGGTCTCTCTCTTATTAGTCTGGTATATATCTCTGTTTTCCCAGGAAGAATCAGCCCATTCCATGTCCAGGTCATGTGTCTGTGAGCCTCTGAATTTGTCCATCCTACTAGTATCAGATTTATGCAGGAGCCATGTTAAAAGCTGGGTCTGGCTAACTTGGTTTAAACCCTAGTGGTGTTGGGGTGTAAGTATGCATGCTAATGTGAGAAAGGGTTTTTAAAACGTGGCTCTGTCTTAACATGCCCTGAAGAAAATCCAGCGACACTATTTAAAAATGTTTCATTTCTGTATGACCCATTATAAACCAGTGTGCATCCAACAGCTTTTTTTTAAAGAGAATATCAAGCTGCAGCAACAACCAGTTGTAAAAGTACATTCTAAAATCCCTGACAACTGCTTTGTAGATTAATCTTAAAGCCTATCTGTCTTGACAGTGCCTCTCTTAATGGTTTACTAATAATTCTTGTAGGCTTCCTGGTTCCCTGCCACAGTAATGCTATAGGTTTATGATTGTGCTCTATTCCCAGCAACAAGCCTCTCAAATTTTCATGTCAAAGCTAAATTAGGATGTACTCAGCAATCCAGATTTAGGCCCAAACTCCAAAAAATTGGGCACTACAATGCAAGTTTCCACAGCACCCACCATGGCAGAAATCCTCAGGAACAGAAATGAAGAATCTAATCCGGATGCACTTAATATAAGAGACTGTACTTCTAAAAACTGTGCTAAACCTGTTTGTTTTGGTAGAGTAACTAATTCATTAAATAGTCCACAACCATTATGTCATAGATATCCTAGGAAAGAGATACTCTTCTGGACTGCAAAGAAATAAGGTTATTGCATGACAATCAGATGAATTGTGTGAATTTGATTCCAGCTCTGTAGGTATGCATTTCATGAGGACATGTTTTTGTGTGTGTTGGCACAGGAATGGATCTTGTAATCCAGACATACAACATTAGATTACATTATTTCTGCAGTACACGGTTTTAAACTTTGTTTTTTGCTCTCTAGTATGAGTGAAAAAATTACTAATACAAAAAGTAGCATCAAAGTAGGCCATTTTTAATCTAAAGTGAAATAGCAATCAAAACACCCACTGTATACCTTGTTCACTTTTTGCCCCAAAGTGTCTTATTTTGTAATTCCAGTTGCCCTACCAAAACTGTAGCTGCTTCTGTGATTTGAAATTTGGAGTGATACATATCTGTTGGCCCATTTGAATAAGCTCCTGTGTTCTAAGAAGAGCCCCATTACATGAATACTGCAAGCCACATGGCTGCTCTCATCTCTTCAGAGACAAGCTAGCTGGTATGCCTGTTGCTGCACAATTTCATTGCTTAGCTGGCCATTTCATTTGATCTCTGTATTTTTACTCTGTGTGCATGCGCTATATCTGTCTTTGCTGCAGAGTACTTGTTTGGCTTTCTACCATACATGTAGTGGTTGGTCTGGCTTTTTTCTCTTTGGGTCCTTTAGTGCAGCACATTGACAGTTTCAGATTTCAATCTAATGATTTAGCTCTTCAGGTTAAGGTAAAGACTGCAAAAGTAATGGGGGTGCATGTGTGGGCTGGTGAGAGATTTAACAAATCAAACTGAAAAGCAAATGGAAGTGAAGGTCTTGTCTGCCTGCTGTTCACAGAATATTTGAGTGGTCCCTTCCACTTACTGTAAATGTCTGAGAGAACAAGTAGATTCAGCCATGCAGACTAGAAATCCTGAATGTTTTTAAAAAAAAAAAATTAAGTGAAGTGCAAGGTTGGATTTTATATTTTAAAAAATAGTGAAATGCTATATAATAAACATGAACAGAAAATTGTCATGTTCTCCTGCCACCATTTTTCCCTTCCCACCCCCACGGGTTTAACTTCTGTCAGGTTAATAATTACCAGAATGTACTTTCAGGCAGGTTATTTGTTTTCCCTCCTCATGATGCGCAAAAGTGGGTAATGAAATTAATTTGCACACATTGTGAGTTTGTAAAGCTGGCTTCAGCCAAGTTGCCAGGATACTGAACTGAGCCAGGCAGCTTTCAAGGCCTGTGTTTACACAGCCAGCATTGGGGCAGCAGTCTGCTATCAAATGTAAACAGAGCTCATAGGGGAAATGTAATGTACCAGAATTATGAGAAATGCTCCCTTCAAAGCTAGCAGTAAGTGCTCACAGTGTAAACCTAGTTTCAAATGTGAAGCATTTAACTGTGCTTGTGCTGTCATTTAAGAATGCAGACAGCTGACTAGAACCCTGAAGTCCCAGCGCTGCTTCTGCTGAGTGGAGCAAATGGAGTAGGGGCTTGGTCCAGCTCAGAGAAGTGCAGTGTGGCTTTAAACAGTCCTGTTATACCTTTTGATTTCTGTAACAAGTTCCAGATCCTCCAGCAGTTTCATGTCTCTGGTGTCATCATGGCTGACTTATTGAAAACAGGCTGGTTTACCGTGGAGATCTTGGGCTGTTTTCAGTTTAACTGTACCCTGGCTCTCAGGACTGGAAGGCCTGCTTGGAAGCACTGAAGGATGTGGGGGAGGTTCAGCAACAGTGATGCAGTCAGAAACGGTGCTATACCTGGAACGCTCAACTTGGAGCGAGAAAATCCAACGCTCCCCACTCCCTCAGTCCAAGGCATTGTCTGGGGGAACATGGTTACAGAATGGTTCCCACCGTGCCCCCATTTCATTAGCATGGACAGCAGTGCACAGTCCAGGGTTGTATCATGGTTTGGGACAGTTTGGTCCTGTGAACACTGCAAGGCAGCAGCTTGTGTTGACCATGGCAAGGTGCTGTCATATATGAATGTTGCTACAATATTATAAGGATGACTTAAAATGTGATGTTTGGCAGAGCTTCCTAAGGGAGTTCTCATATGACGAGAGAGATTTGAATGCTCATTTGTATTGTTACTTACAGCAGTCTACCAAGTTCCAGCTATTTCAGACTAGTGCAGGGGGTTGGAGTTTGGAAACATATGGAACAATCTAGCTTGTGCCTGTGGGTATAGGGTTGTTTTCTGTAGCCTAATCATTATCTTAGGCTTATTAGGCCTGGGTACCCAGTTTTATTTTGGTCTAGTTTGGAATACATACTCCACTTTTTAAGGACAGGTTTCAAAGTAGCAGCCATGTTAGTCTGTATCCGCAAAAAGAAAAGGAGTACTTGTGGCACCTTAAAGACTAACCAGTTTATTTGAGCATAAGCTTTCGTGGGCTATGCTCAGATAAATTTGTTCCTCTGTAAGGTGCCACAAGTACTCCTTCTCTTTTTTCCAATTTTTAAGACTGTTTCCAGGGATGCTGTGGTTACCTAGTATGGCTTTTATTTTTTTTTTTTATTCCATTTGAGGTTAATAATTAGCTTTATTTTGAGCTCCCTCCTTCCAAATATAACTCTGTAGCTAATAGTCATTTTGCCACATTTGATTCTGCCATTTAGAAGAAATAATACAACCCCGGAAAAAGGTCTCCAAGTAGCTATAGCCTTTATGTTAAAAAACAGCCATTGTTTTCTCTCTGTGCTGGCTGTATGAAGTTTTGCCCTTTACCTGTCTGTGCTGCCTTTCTGAAGATGCTTTGGCTCTTCGGGAAACCATGGGGCATTGATCTGAAATATTGACAAGGACATCTGCAGAGCTTAAGGTTTCCAGAAAGGGGGGATGTGTGTGGTTTGCAGCTCAGACGCAGTTCTAGGCATTTTTAACCTCAATCATGTGATTTTCAGTGAGCGTTTAAACAGCAGCTTTCTAACAAATCTTCTAGTTCATTAAAGGAGGAAACAGACCTAGTGTGCAACCGGCTTAACTAGGTCCAGAGGCTGAGGTGGGGTTTTAGTTCTTTGCCAAAGGAGCGAGCCTATGTGCTCAAAGGAACGTGATCTGCTAATGTAGGCACGCATTTTTTTTTACCTAGCTTTCCATCTTTCTTTTTCTGACATGTTCAGCAATTGACCATGTGCAGTAAATCGATTCTCATCTATACACGAACATACGTCTATAAATGAATTGCTGTTTCGTATCTATTCTACATCAGCTTCTTTGGAAGTACTGTGGTTTAGAGGTAGGGTTAGAGAGGAGGGAGGCATGGAGAACGGAGTAGGCTTGGGGAGACCTGTAATTTAAGTATTAAACCGCGCTCAGTTCTTTGCAAAGTATATTTATCCTACAGTTTTAGGACGAGGAGCTACTATCCAGGAGAGAATGTTCACTGGCTTATATTTATTTATTGTTACAATCATGAACCAGTACAATTCCCAAAGAAATGCTCATGCCTGGTGATACTGATGGTGCTGGCAGGCAGGTAGAGGTAAATGAAAGGCACCATTCACTCTTGCGAAATGGAAAAGAATAAACTCAATAGGGAGAGAAGCTGTTCTGCTTCTGCAACAAAATGAGCAGCAATGGTAAAAGTTACAAGTAGAGCAACTCCGTCCCTTTTAGGAGTACCAGTGCAGGACAAGAAGGGAGGATGAGGATTTCCTAGAGAAACTAGTGCTTCAGGGGAAAAACCCTAAAATATGTTTGTTGCAATAAGCAAAAGCCTGACAGAAGCAACAGCTTTTGCTGTATCACAGCCCAGTTAAATAGAACGACATTGTACACTTCTCTTGCAGGCACATACACTGCTCCAAACAGATCTATATCTCATACTTAGGGGTGAAACAACCTCATTGAAATTCCAAGGTTTCCATCAGAGCGTTTCAAGGGATATAAGAGCCATTTTATCTTCTAAAGTAACGCAAGAGGCAAGGCCTCTTCTTTTTGCGGGGAGAGGGGGAGGGTGGTTTCATTAGTTCTGCCAATGTGCAGGGCCGATTTTGAGAGCAGCTGCACGTGTGTGGCTGTCCTGGAGTTCCGAGATCTGTGCAGCAGACGTTCTGCCGTGTCTGCGTCCTCCACCCCCTTCCGATTTGAACAGCGACGGAGAATTATGAAACTGGCAGAAGCATCTTCTTTCTATTTCCCAATTGTTTTCTGGCGTTGGCTTCTTGCCATTTTTGTTCCATGGTGTGTGGTGTGTTTGTAAAAAGGCTTCCCTGTTCGAGTGCGGTCCCCAGCAAAAGACAAACAGACCTGAATTATATTGTTAGGATTAGATTTAAAATATTCATAACATGAATGTCCTTCATACAGGCATTACAATTTAAAGTGAACCACCAACCAATCTCCCCACCACCACTTCTGGAAGTACTGAACGCTGGCTGGTGAGTGGGTGTTTCCAGAGACAGAGGGCTTGCAATAGTCCAGAGGTCTGGTCTGTTAAGATGTATTGCAACTTTGGTGGATCAGGAATTGCCCTTAGCTAGATTCGGGTAGTTATTGTCCCTGATTGTACTTGAACTTGGCTGGTGGATACCGTGTGTTTGTGAGGAAAAGATGTTTGAGGATGGGGGGAGAGGAGAGAAGCTGTAAAATAGAATATGGTGCTTGTAAAAGATGCCCCTTGAAAACTGAATTCTTCTATTTACTCCAGAAAATGGCACACCATGGTCATGTGTGTTAAGTGTATTTTTAGCTCCATCCCTATTAAGTCCTTGCCCTCACTATTTGAGAGCTGCAGACAATGTGGCCAATTAATACCAGTTGTGCTGGGAGAGGGAGGGCACTGGACTGTGACCCACCAAGCTCATTTAAAATCTGAGGATAACCATTTCTAATCACTGTGGACCTTGAACAAAACCAAACTGATGAGCTGTGGTAGGAAACAGGTTCCATAGTCCTTTTTATTCCCAGTTCTAGACACCTTCCAGGCCCGTACCTTTAGGCTTACGACATTTGTCATTTGTAATATTGTCTGTCTGTGCTTAAGAAACTGTCACCTAACTACAAGTGAAGTTTCTACAATTTCAAAAGTTGTTCTGTGTACTGCAGTACCCAAGGGAATTCTGAGGGATAGAGGGGGACCACCAATCAGAATAATTGCATAAGAACTAGGGAGAGGGGAAATATTTTCCCAAAGATACCAGAGCAAATGGCCCAGGCACTTTCATGTCCATGCAGGCGAGAAAACCTTCTTTTGGTTGCTGGAGCTTAGTGGTCTTAATATTAGGTTAGAATCACCCAGACTTGCTGGAACTACTTGTTCCAATCCCATTGGGCTTAACTGGGCTTTTCATCCAGAGGTAGCTGGCTTTCACAGAGCTTGCTCTTTGTATGTCCTCTCTGCATGGACATGAAAGATCTCGTGGCAGTTGCTCTGGCATCCTTGGACACCTGAAAATTTAGAGCATTTCTCAGGGTGTGCTTAGTTTGTGAAATGCTTTGAGGGTCTTTAGGGCTGAGCAGTACTCCATAAATGTCACATACCTTGTTTGTTGAAATACAGATGGATTATATGTATTTTATATAGCTCAAGAAACAAGAGACTGGGAAGCTTGAGAGAATAGAACTGGCTTCCTCTTATTTCTGACTTTGAATCTAGATTCTTATATGTGGGTGTAGCAGTCCCTCACTCTTGAATGGTGAGGGAGGCCACTCCACCTCACTACAGGCAGCCAGTAATCAATAGTTAAGGGTAAGATTATGTCACGGAAGTCACAAATTCCATGACTTCCAGAGACCTCCGTGACATTTTTTGCTTCGGCCTCAGGGCGGGAGATCTGGACCTCTCAGCCACTGTAGGGGGACCCCCCACACCTCTCAGCCACTGTAGGGGGACCCCCCACACCTCTCAGCCACTGTAGGGGGACCAAGAACTTTGAGCTGCTGGCAACACAGCTCCTAGTGCCGTGGGGGGCCCCTGCGGCTCCCAGTGGCTGGTGCTGGAGCTCTGGGCTGCCATGACCCAGGAGGGGGACCCCACAGCTCTGAGCCGCCACGGGTGGCAGGTGCTAGACAACCCTCCACCCCGCAGCAGGGCTTGGGCCCTCATCCCCTGTCAGTCCCATTTTGTCACTGTTATTTTTAGTAAAAGCCAGGGACAGGTCATGGACTTCCCTGAATTTTTTTTTTTTTCTGTAACTTGTCCTTGGCTTTTACTAAAAATAGCCATGAGTAAATCTTAACCTTGTCAATAGTCTATTGGGGAAGCTCTAGCCCTCTACACAGGGCAGAGCACAAACAATCTTTAGCCCACAGCCTCCTGGCTCAAGCAGACAGCAATTAACAGTCTGGGGGGAGCTCTGGCCCTCTGAGAGGGACGGAGCACAGCCCTTAGTGCAGGCCTCTTGGCCTAGAATGAATTTGAAGCCACCCCGGGTGACGGATGTCAGCGGAAGGGGTATGGGGACCCGGGCCCACCCAGGCCCCATCAGTGACAGGCAGTCCTGCCACTGGGTCAGCAGGGAAACCACGGAACCATGCTGCCTCGCTTCCCGGCAGCCCAACCGGGTCAAGGTCTGGTTCCCCTTGGCTACTTCCTACCCCACTTAGTTGTTGGTGCTCCAGCGAGTGGGGCTCTGTCTTGTTGCCTCGCAGCTGGACAGTGAACACTTGATCCCTCCTCAGGGTCTTCTGTCTCCTCCAACAGCTGGGCCCAGCTCCATTCGGGTGCTAGTCTGGTATCCTGTAGAGCAGCGGCTCTCAAACTTTTTTTACTGATGACCCCTTTCACATAGCAAGCCTTTGAGTGTAACCCCCCTTATAAATTAAAAACATTTTTTTATATATTTAACACCATTATAGATGCTGGAGGGAAAGCGGGGTTTGGGGTGGAGGCTGACAGCTCGTGACCCCCCCATGTAATAACCTTGTGACCCCCTGAGGGGTCCCGACCCCCAGTTTGAGAACCCCTGCTGTAGAGGTCTCTGCTCATTGGAAGAGAGGTCTGCTCTCTCCTGTGGTCCAGCCCCAACTGAGGTTCAGAGCTCTCCTTTTATACTTTCTGTTCTTCCCCCACACTTCTGGTGAGATGGGTGGGGCAGATTTAGCTCCGCTCACCGCGGGAGTGTATCAGTCCCTCACTCTTCAGTTTGGAGGGAGGCCACTCCGCCTCACTGTAGTGGGATACCAGTGGAACTCCAGCATGTTCAGTGCACACGGTGAACAAGTGTGTTTGCTTGAGCAACTGTACTTTATGTAAATGTGAGCACCCTTGTGTTTGCCTCCAGGAGAGCAGAATCTAAACAGAAGCTTTTTGTGGTGGAAATACACCATTATAGAGGCCTATAATGTTCAGGTGGCTCAAAATAAGAAGCACAAATCCATAACATTCTGGTAGCTCTCAGAGTCTCAGCTTTCCTTAAGGAAAAAACAGATGGCACTTGTGTGAGCTGACGTAATAACTTTCTATTAAAATAGTGTTCAGCTAGCAAGCTCTGCTTGTGATAAGCAGTTAGTGCCAGGAATGAGGAAAATGAAAAGTATGCAGATCAGGAGTATAGGAGAAAAGGCAGTGCACCTGCAGGAACACTGGCTCAAGAAAGAAACCACAGTTGCAAAACAAACATCTTTTAGTCAGTCCTTTCTGCCATGACTCTGTAAATGCAATTTGATTTATGGAAATTCTTTTCTTAGGAGATTATAAAACATATGGATGCCTCTATGTACATACAGGTATGTCTGAGAAACTACGTGAGACTGGCCTTGAGCTATCACTTGGCTCGCCAGGGTGTACAGAATAGCTGCAACTCAGAGTTCCATGAGACACTGTGGGTTGAATCTCTGATATCCCTTCATTCTTATGTATTCAGTACTAAATGGAGGACAAAGAATTCTCAGTAACCTCTGTGAGCTATCATGAAGTGTTCTTCCATCTTGAAAATGTGAGTTCACAGCCCCCACAAATATCGGAATAACAATGCTACAGTTAATGTTCTGTACTCTCAAGAGAAGTCATACAGCTGCTAATAAATGTGTATTTCTGCATCTCAATGCAAGGATCCTAGTACTGCATCCGATGAAGTGAGCTGTAGCTCACGAAAGCTTATGCCCAAATAAATTTGTTAGTCTCTAAGGTGCCACAAGTGCTCCTTTTCTTTTAGAACTGTAGCGTTAGCAGCCTTAGTTCTGTGCATCAGCGCCCCTCTCCCTCCAACCTTGCTTGTTTCACCCCCTTTCTTCCCATCTTAGCTTGTGTGTAGAAGGTGGCAGTAGGGGAGTTCTCCTGCAAACCAGGCAACTTGCTATTAAAACAACTGAGATTTCAGAAACGGAACCCAACAAAAACCCAGTGTTATGCCAATAGGAGTCATCAAAGCGAATACAAGGCCGAGTTCATACCCAGGGCTCTGCTACTCATAAACTGCTTGAGCTGCATTTCCTCTGCTTTGTGTCAGCAAAGCCCTCAAGTGAGTTGCAGGCTTGGATTCACTCTGGGGATGGTGAGGATCCAGTCCACAGCTTACTGAATTTTATGTTACAAAATAAAGAAAGATGGGTGTTCTTAGAAAGCCCCAATTATTATTTTAAATGAATACAGGCTCTCCAGTGGCAATCAGTCTTAAGAAGTGGATTTCTTATCTGACCGGTTTTCATACCTTTTTCCTTAAGTCTAGACTCAGTAACTGAGAAATAATGTTATAATATGTTACATAAATATAGAATCTTTACTTAGAATCATAGAATCGCAGGGCTGGAAGGGACCTCAAGTGGTCTTCTAGTCCAGTCCCCTGCACTCATGGCAGGACTGTGTATTATCTAGACCATCCCTGACAGGTGTTTGGAAGTTTCTAAGAGCAGGTTGGACAATCATGGAGATTCCACAACCTCCCTAGGCAAATTACTCCAGTGCTTAACTACCCTGACAGGAAGCTTTTCCTAATGTTCAACCTAAAGCTCCCTTGCTGCAATGTAAACCCATTGCTTTTTGTCCTATCCTCAGAGGTTAAAGAGAACAATTTTTCTCTCTCCTCCTTGTAACAACCTTTTATATACTTGAAAACTGTTATCATGTCCCCCCCTCAGTCTTCTCTTCTCCAGACTAAACAAACTCAGTTTTTTCAATCTTCTTTCATAGATCACGTTTTCTAGCCCTTTAATCATTTTAGTTGCTCTTCTTTGGACTCTCTCCAGTTTGTCCACATCTTTTCTGAAATGTGGCGCCCAGAACTGGACACAATACTCCAGTTGAGGCCTAATCAGCACGGAGTAGAGCAGAATTATATCTTGTGTCTTGCTTACAACACTCCTGCTAATGCATCCCAGAATGATGTTTGCTTTTTTTTCAAGTGTCACACTGTTGACTCATATTTAGCTTGCAATCCCCTATGGCCCACAGATCCCTTTCCGCAGTACTCCTTCCTAGGCAGTCATTTCCCATTTTGTGTGTGTGCGACTGATTGTTCCTTCCCAAGTGAAGTACTTTGCATTTGTCATTACTGAATTTCATTACTTGGAGGGTCTCAAAGCACTTTACAAGCGGTAAGCCTCAATACCTCTGAAGAGCGGTAGCATTATCCTCCTTTTTGCAGATGAGTGAGCTGAGGTTCAGAGATTTCAGGGCCAGTCACTGGCAGAGCCAGGGACAGAGTTCAGTTGTCCTGATTCCCAGTCCTGTGCTTTAACCACTAGGAAGCTGTCTTCTGTTTCTGCTGTTTTAATAGCTGCTTTTTCTCTTTTTACACAAACATATTAAGGGAGTGAAGGATGCAAGTGAAATGAAATGTGGAGCTTAACATCTAATCTAGGCTACCTTTAAATCCACCCCTCAACCTGAGAGCCTCATCCACAGCTTACTGAAGTCAGTGGAATTCTTTCCATTGATTTCAGTGAGTTTTGGAACAGACTGTGAATTGTTATCCACTGTTGCCTTTGTGAAATAAATTGGTGGTCTCAGTCCAGTACTAGTGGACAAGTGTCTATCCCCAAAATCACCACCACAGTTGATGCTAGTATGCATTCTTGTTGAGTTTCAGTAGAGAGGCCAAAACACAGCCAGTATGGTGAATTCTCCGCTTTCCTAGAGGAGAGACCTCCAGAATGTGCTCGCAGCACATAGGCAGAGCTGCACACTGCTGAAAGCTTGCCCTGCTCCCTTCCAGGCAATTCCATGAATAGAGGCCTTCAATCTTCATGGCTATTCATCAAAGCCAGATTCACCTGTGGGTACATGTGAGAGGAATCATAGTAGTGCTGGTCACTTATTTTTTCTTTTTCTTTAATTGACTGTAACTTATTCAGAATATTTACTGTGTGGACTCTTTGAAAATAGTGTTGTTGATGAATATCCACCAGCTGTGTGGCATTGTATGTCTTTCGGTCCATGGAATATATTTTACCAGGGAAGGTTGGTTCTTTTACTCGTTACACAGTATGAATGGGAATACGCTAACTGAACTGCAAAACTCTTGTTAGGAAGATCAAATATCAAGCTAGTTCTCTTATTCAATTAAAGCATGGTTCCATTTTGTAGTGTGGAAGAGATCTACACAGTGCTAAAGCTTTGCACTCTTGAAGGCTGTAGTTCAATTTTGTTAACGTCCTGGACCGTTCCTTTAACCTTACTGAAGGGGTTGTAATCAGGTCCTCTGGCATGACAAAAGATGTGGTGCAGATGGACCCCAAGCTGTCCCAGCCTTCCTGTAACAGTCAAGCTATGCTGAAGATTTCCTCATAGCCCCTGATTCTGTTCTTGGACCACAAAGCAGAGAACCAACTGTAACAAAAGGGAATTTTGTAACTTTGGCCAGTCACAAGCCAGTCAGTGATGTCCAAAAATGTAGCACTATCATCCAGTTGCAACTGCATGTAGATAAGTGAGGTGATGAGATTGTGAGAAAACTGGATGCTCAAGAAACCATATGGGCAAAACCATGGCCAGTAATTTTAAGGGGTACTATCAGGGCTCTTTATTTTAAGCTGTGATATACACTGTGAGAGTGGTCCTGCCTGGATTTTTCTGGGGGGTGTTCTACATGGTTGGAGATTTCCAGCTGACACACTAAACTGATGCCCAGTGCACATGTGTTAGGGTAGAAAATAACAATCAAACCTTTGTGTGGATTTTTTTGTGGTTAAATTTAACTGGTTGTCAAGGATTGCTATTGCAATAAGTTACCATGACAGAGCTATCTAGGAGCCTTACTTTTCTTAATTTATGTAAAGTTTTTAACATAACCTTGATTGTATTCCTTAAGTCCTGTGTGCATAGCAAGGTACACAAAGTAGCGTGGCAATCTGAGCTTCTCTCTCTCTCCTTTCAGTGTGTCTTAGTTTTATAAAATGCCCAATAAATAGGGGTAAGACTTGAATTAAACCTCAGCGTGGTGAGGAAATGGCTGAATACTAATAACCATTTCCACATACATAATAAGACATGCACAGTTGATAGGTTCTTTTGAAAGTGCTGTTAAGGTCCTGGACCCTCCCTTTGACTTCATTGAGGGGATGTCTGTTGTAATCAGGTCTTCGTGTAATCACAAAGAATAAGAATAAGATATTCTATCGTAATGGATACTGAAGAAATAGATCTGTGCATTGTTGGAGAATAAAGGTGCCTCTAAGTTTCCAGTTGTTCTGAAAGTGGCAATTGGGGGGGAGGGGTGCCTAAATAACATGGCTCAATTGAGTCTCCATGGCCCCATGGAAACCAACCCAGATGCAGATGTTAATTATGAAAGCATTAGGCAGAGTGTGTGTGTAAGGGGGTAGGAGTGCAAAGAATGTGAGAGGAAAAGTCACCTTGGAGGGACGGGGATTGATCTGAAGAATAGGAGGAAGGAAGACACATGAGGCCAGAGTGAGGCAGTCTGAGAAGGAATGGGGGAGTCCTTGCCAGGATTTCTGTCACAGAGCGATTCTCATATAGAATCATAGAAATGTCAGGCTGGAAGGGACGTTGAGAGGTCATCAAGCCCAGCCCCCTGCGCTATGACAGGACCAAGTAAACCTAGATCGTAACTGGCAGGTGTCCATCCAACCTGTTCTTAAAAACCTCCAACGATGGGGATTCCACAGCCTTCCTTGGAAGCCTGTTCCAGAACTTAACTATCCTTGGAGTTAGAAAATTTTTCCTAATATCTAATCTAAATCTCCCTTACTGCAAATTAAGACCATTATTTCTTGTCGTACCTTCAGCGGCCATGGAGAGCAATCGATCACTGTCCTCTTTATAACAGCCATAACGTATTTGGAGACTTTTATCAGAGCCCTTCTCAGTCGTCTTTTCTCAAGATTAAACATGCCCAGTTTTCAACATTTCCTCATAGGTCAGGTTTTCAAAACCTTTTATCATTTTTGTTTGTTTTGTTGCTCTCTGGGCTCTCTCCAATTTGTCCACATCTTTCCTAAAATGTGGCTCCCAGAATTGGATACGGTACTCCAGCTGAGGCCTCTCCAGTGCTGAGTAGAGTGGAACAATTCCCTCCTGTGTCTTACATAGGACACTCATGTTAATGCATCCTGGAATGATATTAGCCGTTTTTTGCAGTTGCATCACGTTGACTCATATTCAGTTTGTGATCCACTATAACCCCAGATCCTTTTCAGCAGTATGACCACTAGCCAGTTATTCCCCAGTTTGTAGTTGTGCTTTTGCTTTTTCCTTCCTAAGTGTAGTGCCTTGCACTACATTGAATGTCATCTTGTTGATTTCAGACCAGTTCTGGAATTTGTTATATATTTTTTTTAAAAAAAAACCTAAGGAACCAGGCAAAAATACTTTAAGCTGGAGTTGAAAGCTTGGTAACCTACAGTTAAGGTCACACAAACAGCCTTAATACAACCCCCTAACTGTCACTTTCAGAACAACTGGAAACTTAGAGAGACCTTTATTTTCTAAAAATGCAAAGATTCATTTAATCAGTATCCATTATGCTAGAATATCTTATTCTTAATCTTTGTGATTACATGCTATAATATTATTCAAACTAAACTGCACCTGTGTTTACATTGCTTAGCTCAAAGCACTCCTGCCTTCCTATGCCCTCACACAACTACACAAGAAAAAGATGGACTTTCCACTTCCTGAATCTAACCAGAGCACAGAAAGGACAATAATTATTCTCTGTTCATAGAATCATAGAATATCAGGGTTGGAAGGGACTTCAGGAGGTCATCTAGTCCAACCCCCTGCTCAAAGCAGGACCAATCCCCAACTAAATCATCCCAGCCAGGGCTTTGTCAAGCCCTGACAAATCTTAAAAACTTCTAAGGAAGGAGATTCCACCCCTCCCTAGGTAACGCATTCCAGTGTTTCACCACCCTCCTAGTGAAAAAGTTTTTCCTAATATCCAACCTAAACCTCCCCCACTGCAACTTGAGACCATTACTCCTTGTTCTGTCATCAGCTACCACTGAGAACAGTCTAGAGCCATCCTCTTTGGAACCCCCTTTCAGGTAGTTGAAAGCAGCTATCAAATCCCCCCTCATTCTTCTCTTCCGCAGACTAAACAATCCCAGTTCCCTCAGCCTCTCCTCATAAGTCATGTGTTCCAGTCCCCTAATCATTTTTGTTGCCCTCCACTGGACTCTTTCCAACTTTTCCACATCCTTCTTGTAGTGTGGGGCCCACACTGGAGTACTGTACTGGACACAGTACTCCAGATGAGGCCTCACCAATGTTGAATAGAGGGGAACGATCACATCCCTCGATTTTCTGGCAGTGCCCCTACTTATACATCCCAAAATATCATTGGCCTTCTTGGCAACAACTGTTGACTCATATCCAGCTTCTTGTCCACTGTAACCCCTCTGTCCTTTTCTGCAGAACTGCTGTCAAGCCATTTGGTCCCTAGTCTGTAGCGGTGCATGGGATTCTTCCATTCTAAGTGCAGGACTCTGCACTTGTCCTTGATGAACCTCATCAGATTTCTTTTGGCCCAGTCCTCTAATTTGTCTAGGGCCTCCTGTATCCTATCCCTACCCTCCAGCGTATCTACCTCTCCTCCCAGTTTAGTGTCATCTGCAAACTTGCTGAGGGTGCAATCCACACCATCCTCCTGATCATTTATGAAGATATTGAACAAAACTGGCCCCAGGACCGACCCTTGCGGCACTCCACTTGATACCGGCTGCCAACTAGGCATGGAGCCATTGATCACTATCCATTGAGCCCGACAATCTAGCCAACTTTCTATCCACCTTATAGTCCTTTCATCCAGCCCATACTTCTTTAACTTGCTGGCAAGAATACTGTGGGAGACCGTGTCAAAAACTTTGCTAAAGTCAAGGAACAACACGTCCACGGCTTTCCCCTCATCCACAGAGCCAGTTACCTCGTCATCGAAGGCAATTAGATTAGTCTGGCATGACTTGCCCTTGGTGAATCCATGCTGACTGTTCCTGATCACTTTCCTCTCCTCTAAGTGCTTCAGAATTGATTCCTTGAGGACCTGCTCCATGATCTTTCCAGGGACTGAGGTGAGGCTGACTGGCCTGTAGTTCCCAGGATCATCCTTCTTCCCCTTTTTAAAGATGGGCACTACGTTAGCCTTTTTCCAGTCGTCCGGGACTTCCCCCGATCGCCAGGAGTTTTCAAAGATAATGGCCAATGGCTCTGCAATCACATCCTCCAACTCCTTTAGCACTCTTGGATGCAGCGCATCTGGCCCCATGGACTTGTGCTCGTCCAGCTTTTCTAAATAGTCCTGAACCACTTCTTTCTCCACAGAGGGCTGGTCACCTCCTCCCCATGCTGTGCTGCCCAGTGCAGTAGTCTGGGAGCTGACCTTGTTCGTGAAGACAGAGGCAAAAAAAGCATTGAGTACATTCGCCTTTTCCACATCCTCTGTCACTAGGTTGCCTCCCTCATTCAGTAAGGGGCCCACACTTTCCTTGACTTTCTTCTTGTTGCTAACATACCTGAAGAAACCCTTCTTGTTACTCTTAACGTCTCTTGCTAGCTGCAACTCCAGGTGTGATTTGGCCTTCCTGATTTCCCTCCTGCATGCCCGAGCAATATTTTTATACTCTTCCCTGGTCATTTGTCCAATCTTCCACTTCTTGTAAGCTTCTTTTTTGTGTTTAAGATCAGCAAGGATTTCACTGTTAAGCCAAACTGGTCGCCTGCCATATTTACTATTCTTCCTACACATCAGGATGGTTTGTCCCTGTAACCTCAATAAGGATTCTTTAAAATACAGCCAGCTCTCTTGGACTCCTTTCCCCCTCATGTTATTCTCCCAGGGGATCCTGCCCATCAGTTCCCTGAGGGAGTCAAAGTCTGCTTTTCTGAAGTCCAGGGTCCATATTCTGCTGCTCTCCTTTCTTCCCTGTGTCAGGATCCTGAACTCGACCATCTCATGGTCACTGCCTCCCAGGTTCCCATCCACTTTAGCTTCCCCTACTAATTCTTCCCAGTTTGTGAGCAGCAGGTCAAGAAGAGCTCTGTCCCTAGTTGGTTCCTCCAGCACTTGCACCAGGAAATTGTCCCCACGCTTTCCAAAAACTTCCTGGATTGTCTGTGCACCGCTGTATTGCTCTCCCAGCAGACATCAGGGTGATTGAAGTCTCCCATGAGAACCAGGGCCTGCGATCTAGTAACTTCCATGAGTTGCTGGAAGAAAGCCTCGTCCATCTCATCCTCCTGGTGTGGTGGTCTATAGCAGACTCCTACCACGACATCACCCTTGTTGCTCACACTTCTAAACTTAATCCAGAGACTCTCAGGTTTTTCTGCAGTTTCGTACTTGAGCTCTCCCTTACGTACAATACAACTCCCCCACCTTTTCTGCCCTGTCTGTCCTTCCTGAACAGTTTATATCCATCCATGACAGTACTCCAGTCATGTGAGTTATCCCACCAAGTCTCTGTTGTTCCAATCACATCATAATTCCTTGACTGTGCCAGGACTTCCAGTTCTCCCTGCTTGTTTCCCAGGCTTCTTGCATTTGTGTGTAGGCAGTTGAGATAACTCACTGATCGTCCGTCTTTCTCAGTATGAGGCAGGAGCCCTGCCCTCTCGCGCGCTCCTGCTCGTGCTTCCTCCCAGTATTCCACTTCCCCACTTACCTCAGGGCTTTGGTCTCCTTCCCCTGGTGAACCTAGTTTAAAGCCCTCCTCACTAGGTTAGCCAGCCTGCTTGCAAAGATGCTCTTCCCTCTCTTGGTTAGGTGCAGCCCGTCTCTGCCTAGCACTCCTCCTCCTTGGAACATCATCCCATGGTCAAAGAATCCAAAGCCTTCTCTCCGACACCACCTGCGTAGCCATTCGTTGACTTCCACGATTCGACAGTCCCTACCCAGACCTTTTCCTTCCACGGGGAGGAAGGCTGAGAAGACCACTTGCACCTCAAACTCCTTTATCCTTCTGTTCCCCAAGAATAACTGTATCATCAATTATACATGTACATTTTGATAGATCTAGTTCATCCACAGATACAAACCTCCTACTCCCAGTTCTTTACATTATGGGATATACAAGATAAAGTAAAGATGAAGTGTGGGGAGGAAGAATCACAATTGTTATTGGAAACACCTGTATAAAACTCACACTACATGTAATGCACATTAACTCTCCAAGGTTTGGGGTCTGTAAGTAGAACCTCAGATGTAGTTTTCCAGGCTTTCAGAAATGTAATATTTTTTTAATTGTTATTTCTGTAAAAGGATAATGTTGTTTCTGGTCAGCCTTAACTGCAGCTTCACCACACTTTGTGCTTGGGAAGAAATGCTTTAAAGTCTGCTTCAGAGTTTAATGTTTAAAAAGACATTTGCACAGTTATTAATATTTGTCTTTAAAAACAATATTTAATAATCAAAACACATGTATATAAAATGTTGGCAGCCCATCCTTTCTATGTACAGTATGCACATGAAAATATCCTACAACCTCTCGTCATATGTAGTCACAAGTGACCAGTATAAGAGCCAGCACAGTTGTCTCTGTAAAAGGAAGAGATGTAGAAAATACTGTGGATAAATATCTGTTATTGGCAGATAAACTCTAGGTACAAAATAGATTTCCCTTGTATAAAAAAGCACATTTTTTTCATACTGGGTGGCTGTGAGAAATCAGAGTAATGCTTCCGGAGAGCCCAGCTGGATACATTTCTGCCAGTCCTAAATAAGTCTGTCATCGCTGTTGCAGCAAGGATGACAGGGAGCCCAATTTTGTCTTAAGGGAGGCCCTTGTAATTCTGAGTGTCCCATACTCTTGCATGCCCTCCCCTCCAACCCCATAACAAGAACTGGGCCTCCTCAAATGTAAATGTTGTTTTAAAATGAGGAGGGATGGGGAACACTTGGTTCATAATAGAGCATTTTTGGAAGTACAGTTAATTTTTCCTTTTTGGCTCCGTCCCATTTTGAGGTCACCCGTGGAAATGTTGGGATTGGTTGTGCAGCTTTGGATTTGACATGTCTTGAGGAAAACAAAAATTCTGTGGGCTGGCTTGAGCCTCCAACAGAGGAGAGAGGATGGTGTCTCCCCATGGAAACTAGCCTCATTTTGTAGTGGCGTTTGGATTTGTTAGTGGAGGACTCCATAGGCAAATACCCAGATCTGTTCCTTATAAGGCCACCAAATGTTTCAATTTCTGCAGGGTTCCCTCCGGATCCGCTGGCTGCAGAATAGCATGACAGTGTGCTAGGCCGGGGCAGGGAGAGATGCTTGCCAAACAGTTGGCAACATTTTAACCGTTCTGACCTCCTATAAATCAGGTTGTGTGGTGGAGGAAGGCTCTGCAGTGCTAAGAAGCAGATGATGCCAGACAGCAGGCTCGGTAGCAGCGGTGGAAGGCCATGAGAGAAGCGAATGGATACAGAAATGCTGTTTGCTGCTACATATTTTTTTATTTTAGTGGGTGGTATTAAAAGTTTGAAAAGCCCTGTCTTCATCTCTGTGGAGAAAAAGCAGAGAGGACAAAAATAACAGTGCTTATACCCAGAGGCCTGAGGGACACTCAGATGTTTCTTAGTCTCCTAGCCAGCTTCACCTATATCTGTGGCCTGTAATAGGGTTTCATGACCCAGCAGTCAGCTGTAATTTACAGACTTGCTAAGTCTTAGGAAGTTTTATCCCTCCCCCTTCCCTCTTTCCCTGGGGGATGCGTTGAAACCACTATACAAAAATGATGTGCAAATGTCTGTGGGAACCAGGTTGAAAAGGCTGGTACACACTTGTTTGCGCCCGGGTTGGTGGAGTCCAGTAGCTTGGCTGCCTGCCACATGTAGGCAGTTTCTTTTGTTGTTCTGGAAATGTGTTGGGGATTTTATTACATTGTGCTCGCTTGGTCTCCCACTTCCTTATTGTGTGACAGAAGTGTAATCATCTGGTTCAAGGAGCTTAGTTAATTGTTTACAAAATAGAAATGTTGATGATTGTCTCCTGGTAGGGAAGTAAAGTTTAAAGCAGTGTAGTAGAATGGGTGGTTTGTCCAGTTTTCAGATTAGGAGGGATTGGAGCCAAATTGTATGTAATGCTAACGTCCCTCAGCTGGTCCTGCTTGCATGCATATGTCAGCAACGGCCTTCACTCCTTTTATCTTGGGGGTAGCTCTTACAAATTGGGCATTTGTACCTCCCCTCTGACTTCTATTAACTGTGCTTAAAAATGAAATGAGGATTGCAAGCATTATTGGTAATTGTTGTGCAAATGTAATACTCCCTCCAAGCTGTTAAATAGGCCAGTGCTCTGTTTACACGAACAGGCAGCCAGCTTTCCAAGTGTAATGAGTCAGCTAGATGAACAGAAGGGGTGCGGAATTAATCTGGCACCCGTCTGGCCTTTTCTCAGTTAAACAGGTTTTCCAAGCACCACGTGAATAGGTATATACCCTGGTTACAAACAGACACAATGACAGCCAGTGTGGACAGATTTTTTCAAGAATAAATTGACATACACATGACCATAAAAACCAATTTTAGTGAGGCATTTGAAGTGGAATCCTAAATTGGACCTGGTTTGTAATTTGGCATAGTCTGTGTTATAGGGCAGTGTCGCTGCTCTGATCCCATGCATGCCAGTTCATGCATTAATATAACTACAGCAAGTGAAGCTGTTCTGTGTGCCGTGTGATTTAATATGCCATGTAGACTAAAACTGAATTTTCATCATTGACACCAAGTCCTTTGAATCTCCGTTGCTTGGATGTTCATACTATTGTTGAAGTCCACATGCTCAAAGGACTCCTTGTGACCCCATGCAAGCACTGGAGTGGTGGAGCTCTACTCACCTCCCACTCATCACCCCCAGTGTTCCCCCTCCTCCCCCCCTCAACACTCATAGATGCTTCCTTGTCCTTGTTAGTGGGACTCAGCTCAAGCCCTGGGTTATAACTAGGACTAATAGGATGAAATTAAGAAAGGAATACGTAGGCTGGGCAAATCAGAGAAAACTCTCCGCTACTGAGATTTGAGAGGTTGTAAATAACCTACCAGTGGAAGTGGTGAGACAAGGTGGGGGAGGTAATGGCTTTTACTGGACCAGCTTCTGTTGGTGAGAGAGAGACACTTACACTGAGCTTTGCTTCAGGTGGAAATGGTGGCAATGATACTAGACAGAACGCCCGAGAATAGTCTGTAGGGAACAGTCTTGCAGTTCAGTGTCCTGGGGATCTAAGAAGTGCCTGAAATCACTGTAGCTGGTCATGTGAGCGTGGTTTTCTCCACTTCATGAAGGCTCAAAACCTTTTTTTTTTTTTTTTAACATTAAAGTTTATATTCTGCCTAATCTGGGGGGACCAAATCAGTAATGCTGGTCTGTCATACTACCAAGGACTGGCTCAGTCTTGACCCTGGGTTTATATGAATCCCAACAGTTACCCTTTCCAACCTATAATGCCCGATGAAAGCTAGCTCACCTTTTTAAGATGCTGCTTCTAGTCATTTTTTGTCAGCATTTTGATATGAGATCCCATGTTCCCTGTGGGCTTCATGCCCTTGCAGTGCTACGTAGTGGGACTATAGAAACGTCCACGTGTTGGATATTCATGCTACTCCGAAAAGCATGGTGAAGTTTTTTGGTGTATTTCACTTTAATGTTAATAGAAATGTCAGTTTGCCTGTGTTTTGATGTTACCTATCTGCTGGATTCCTCCCCACTCACCCTTTCTAGGGCCTTTTCAGCCTCCTTTGCATGATCTGCTCCCTGGTTTCCCCGCAGAGAGAGCACAGCAGTGAGGGATGTCATTCCATTTCCCTCCATTTTAGAAAGAAGCGGTGAAATGTCCTTACTGTGCATCTCTGGTACCCAGCATCACAGGGCTTCCCTCACTGGGAGCCACAGCTAAGGAGACCTCTGGTGCCCTTTTCCATTTCCTAAATATGGATAATTTGTCCTTAGCCAGCTGTGTTAAGAGCAGAGCAGAAACTAACATGGCTGCTCTGAAGAAAGCCATGTTTTGTTATAAGAAAAGGAGTACTTGTGGCACCTTAGAGACTAACCAATTTATTTGAGCATGAGCTTTCGTGAGCTACAGCTCACTTCATCTGTAGCTCACAAAAGCTTATGCTCAAATAAATTGGTTAGTCTCTAAGGTGCCACAAGTCCTCCTTTTCTTTTTGCGAATACAGACTAACACGGCTGTTTCTCTGAAACATGTTTTGTTATAACACCTCTGTTAACTGATGTGTCTCAGCATTATCTATGGATAGATAGCATTTGGGTGGTTAACTTCTGCTGCTGTGGGGCTACGAAAGGGGCATGAAACGTTTTTATCAGTTTGAAAAAACAACTGTGAAAAACCTATGGTCAGTGGAGTAGGGAGGGTTTAGTTTACAGACATGTTTACAAATGAAGAGCGTTCCACAGAATTTTTCTAAAGTAAATGTCATTATTATTATTTCTATTACAGTAGTACTCAGGACAAGAACCCCCTGTGCTACATGCTGTACAGACACAGCACAAAAAGACAGCCCCTGCCCAAAAGAGCTTCCAGTCTAAGTATAAGACAAGAGATGGACACAGATGGACAAACGGGGGAGTACAAGGAAATGAGACAATCTTGGTCAGCATGACAGGTGGTGGTCTTAGCACACCACCAGCCTAAATATTGCCAAGTTTTTTTTTGTAGGCTTTCTGGCAGAGGAGAGTTATAAGGAGCGATTTGGAGGAGGAGGATGAGTTCGTTTTGCAGATGTTTACAGGGAGGTTTGCCTGAGCATGAGCTGCAGGCAGCATAAGAGAAAGCATGAATGTGATTTTTTGAAAATTTTACAAGGAGGCAATGGAGGCTGCTAGCACCATGAGCCTGTTAGAGGCAGGAGTCGAACTTTCGATACTGAATGAGATCTGGTAGGTCGGGTGGGAACAGGGGGTGAAGGGCCTTGAGAGAGAAGACAGGTAGCTTATGTCTGATGTGATAGAGAAGAGGGAGCCTGTGGACGGATGCCAAGAGAGAAGTGACAGGGTCAAAGCGGTGGGCTCGGAAGATGATATTTGCAGCAGAATGTAATGCTGGTCAGAGGTGCTGAATTGGTGGCTCATGGTCCAGACACACAATAGACAGAACAGAAGCCATGACTCTGATGAGTATTTAGGCATCTGCATGAAGTCAGCTGGTGGGTTTCAGTCCCACTCCTTGGAACTAAACACCTCTCTGATTCAAACCATTTCAAGTTGTGGGCCTTAAAAGCTGTGGCTTTTTAGGCACCCAAAAAATTGGTAGGAGGTTTTACTTTCCCCCACCTCAGTTCTGTTCTCTCTCTTGTCCCCACCTACAAAATCCCCAGACTGGGGATGGCGTTCTGGAATGACTCTGTTCCTGGACAATTTCCTGAAATTGTACCTTTAAAAAATAACAAAAAGTTAATAGTACAATGTGTTATGCCGTCAGGTGGCAATTAGCCGGGGGAAGATTTTTCAAATGATCCCAAGTTTGTGTCATTTCAACCTAAGTACAATAAGACTTTTGCTTTAGGACTCCGATTTGGGTCGCTAGTCTGAAGTATACTGTTGTGCTGATGCTTTTTAGCCTCTAGCCTCAGGAGAGGAGATATTTTTGTTTCACAAAAAGGCCATGCCTGTCCTGGCTCCAGACCACGTTTCTGATCTCGGTTACAACACATACTTCTGTGTATTTCAGATGTCCGTTGTCTTTTCAGCTCTGTAACCAGGCAACACATGGCACCGGCAACAGAGCTCTTTGTTATTCTCCTGAATTGTGCCGTACCTAGGCCAAGGCACAATGGCAGTGCTGAGACTGAAAGGGCTTGGCTTGGGGCGGCTTCTCTGAAAACCTTGCAGGGAACATTGTACCTTGTGTTTGCATTCTCTGTTTTTTCTCTAGAGATGGAAGCAGGCCAATACAAAAGGCACATTTTATAAGTAGATTTTGTAATTCACCACATGTTAATTGCTTTATGTATTAGTCCCTTGAATACCAGAAAAATTCATAGGACTGTCGATAAACTCCATAGGCACAAATAGTTACCTTAGTGCCAAAAATACCTGTCCATAGGGCTCACCTTTACAAGCTATGGGGCATTCATTTACTGTGGTGGAGGATACCATAGCTGAGAGAAGCCCCATGTGGGAATTAAGATCAGTTCTGTAGACCAAAATGTAAGGGTATCACTTTCTGTTTGAGTCTAGCCCATCATGATGAGTATCCCTGGTGCCTCCGAGATAAATGACATTAAATAGTCTCTCAGAAGCAGCCCAGTTCTTAGAATGCAGGTGGCTATTTGCTCCCTTAAAAATTGCATCTGGGGCCCATGGCAGATTGGCCCCGCCTTGTGTGGGATGTGTGGATGCTAGTACCTGTTCTGGCAGCCCAGCGCAGCAGTTATCCTGTATTTTCTCTTTTTTAATGATCTTTATAAAATTTCTAATTCTTCTGATTTTTCTCTCTAAACAGACGGTTGATGATGAGGCGATGGCAGCATAAATGAAGATCAAGTAAGGAAGGCAGAACGATGCCCAAGGGTGGGTGTTCTAAAACACCACAGTCAGACGATTTCTCTCTCAGCAACGACATGGTGGAGAAACAAACGGGGAAAAAGGTAGCATGCTGGTTTTTTCATATTCGCCTGACTTTGGAGAGGGCAGGTTCACGGTGAGAGGCCAGGACTGGGCCGCGTCCAGCCATTTATAAGCCACTCCAGTATTTGCTGTGCTAAGAGATTGCCCAACACCCTGTATCAGCAGATGATGCTGAATCTGAATCAGACAATATGATTTAGTTGGAGATTGGTCCTGTTTTGAGCAGGGGGTTGGACTAGATGACCTCCTGAGGTCCCTTCCAACCCTGATATTCTATAATTCTGTGGCACAGTGGTGACATGCCAACTGATAAGGACTCAGCTTACAATGTGTTTCACTTTGGCCCATTTCTCCCGGAGTCTGTAATATCCATTGCGAGGTACTGGAGCTGAATGGTAGTGACTTGAGACAGTGCTGTAGGTGACACTTTGGAAGGGTGTTCAGTAAAATGATTGTGACTTTTAAAGTTTCCTATCTTAAAGAACCATTGCCGGGACACACAACTGCTCTGAAATCAGAAGTAGTCTGAGTGTCTGTAAGGGAGGAGCGTATCTCTTTGTGCATACTGTCTTTGTGGCCACAAATGCAGTATCCATGTAAGAATCTCAGCTGTGCTGAGCACACATGGAAGTCTGTTACGCTCCAATTAATGGTTGGTCAGGTGTGGGTGTTTCTCTGCTGAAAATATTGCTGTTTGGATTTTAATTAAGGCTTCTGAGGTTTGATCTGTGCTAAGAGTTGCAGATGAGGTTACTGAAATGAAATGGGAGTCTAAGGATGCTTTTTCTTTTCTACTGCACCCCCAACATAAATTCTACTCATTTTGCCCCATACCTGAGCTCCATCCCCTGCCCTCCAGCTTTTTGATGGTTCTTAGCAGTGTCTCACTGGATTACAATAAAGTCTATAGGCAGCTTCTGTTGTTGAGAAATTGTGTATAAAAACTTGCTTTTAACTAAAATTAAAAACCTATGCATATTGAAAACTGTTACTCCACTATAGACACACATTTCCCACTCTTTCCATCTATCCCCTCACCCAGTTTGTCCCAGCATTTCCTACCTCTGAAGCTGTTTGAACTTCTCCTGTCTGATATGTGAATCAGAGCTTCATTAGCAAACCATGTTGCCTCTTGTTCTCCCATCCTGTGTTTCTCCTTTTCCTCTGTCCTTCCTTTTCTCACTAACTTTCCCTCCACATTTCTATGTTGTTGATCTTCTTTCCTCTCGTCTTCTCCTCTCTCTTCCCTGATCCCTCTCCCTCACTGGGGCTCCCATGGTATTGTTTCTGATGCATTTATAAGAGTGACTTGCAGTGGACTCTCCCTTCCATAGTAACTGCAGCATTTGGGGCAGTGCTAATGCTATTTAATCTATCTAGACTGTGATCATCACTGTAGTGTCCGAATGCCAGCTCTCCTCTTCCCACTCAGTATTAGAACACGGGCTGCGGGATTACAGGGGAGTGTTGCAGAGTGGAATCTAGCAAAGACATTGCTCAATTGCAGAAGTTTTGCAGCATTCCAGTAGCAAGGAGATACTGTCCTCTGCCAGCTTCTGTTCTACCTCCAGATGACTGCTGGCCGGGAGTTCATGGATTCTCCAGGGATGATCATTACCTTGGTTCCTAGCACAGCCTTACTCTGTTGGCTTCTTTACAGTTGACAGCATGCCCTGGAATTTAGTGAATGTTGAATAGTTATATTGACCATTCAGCCAGAAAGGATTTGGGGATTGTCACCTGAAGTGGCAAGAGGAGAAGGGCAGAGCAGATGACCAACTACAGCGTTTTAGGCGGGAGGCAAATATCAGATGGATTGGTAGTATCTGCCCAGTTCCCTCTCTGTCGCTCTGCATGTTCATAGTTGAATCTCTTTGCATGAGGCATGCTGAAAAATGTACGCCATTCCCAGGCAGGACACCACCTAGGACCCAACAAGGTGCTTCTAGGGAAGACTGCAAAAATTGGGCACAATAGTCTTGAATGTGGAGAAATGGCTGCAAAGTTCTGCTCTGTGGTGTCCAGTGAAGATATCCGAATTCACCCTGACTTCTTCCTGGCAAATGAGGCTGGAAGCCAGTTGTGCCGATTACATTGGAATATGATGCTGAGGTTTTGTCAGGGCCGGGTATGGAGTCGGTGCATCAAAGGACACAGGGAACAGTTATAATACGATTCAGCCTCCACTTTATTGCACCCAGAAGTTTAAAGAAACGGCTGCAGTTCAGTTACCTGCCATGGAGTCATTTGACGGATATTACAAACAGGACTGCTGGGACCTGTGTCTGAGTAACTAGGACATTGTTTCTACGCTGCCCACCAAAACCTCAACGCAGACCTCGTGGAATAACATTATTTAGTGGTTTCAGAGTGGCAGCCGTGTTAGTCTGTATCCGCAAAAAGAACAGGAGGACTTGTGGCACCTTAGAGACTCACCAATTTATTTGAGCGTAAGCTTTCGTGAGCTACAGCCCACTTCATCGGATGCATTAGTGGGGATAGCGCGTACAATCTCTCGGCTTCCTTAATTCTGGTCTTCTCAACCTGTGAAGAAATTTGAAGACTATTGTCCACTAGGGACTGATCTGAGATCCACGTTAATTGGCTGAAGGATATTATACAGCAAACCATCACTTTCTAGTTAACTCTGTAAGGGTGGAACAGCGACTTAAGGTACAAGCAGTTGGGGGTTAGACTTTCTGCTTCCCGAGATTGTTGTGGGTCCACTTGAGAGAGGTGGCAACTTTTGACTGATCTTGTATTTATCAACAAGTTCAAATGCCTCAGCCTGTAACTTCTCCTGCTGCTCTCCATCTAGGAAGGTAGCCGAGGTGTCTTAAGGTGCCGTCACTCGTCACTGCCTTCTGGATAAACTAAGTAACATGAAGGGACTGGCTGGGCACTATATACACTTTATAATTAATTGAAATATAATTTCAATATAATCATGACTGAAATATAAAATTGCAAAACAGTAACTTTATTAACATTTAAAATCTTTTCTCCTCAGTGTGACCTTAAAATGAACAGTTTTTACCATTAAACTAACAGCCCTTAAATTGTTACATTTTGAGACACCAACTCTAAACAAAAGGTAGAGTGCATAGTGTTCAGACATTTATTACTGGCTTGACTATCCCCTGGGCTGAATGCTACAGTAAATGTCTCCAGGTTCTGTGCTGCAGGATGTTAGAGCTAGACTCCAGCTGCCTTCTTTGCAGCAGGCTGTTGCTATGTTGAAGCTCCATAAACCAGTGCTAATTGAGAAGGGGGGAGCCAGCTCCCCACCTCTCACCCCTTGGTATCCTTCAGCACAGACGGTTTAGTAGCTTCTGATGTCTCAGTTATTTTGCTGTAGCCCGGGGAGTGAGTTAGCTTAAAGACCAGTTCTCTACGTGGAAGGTGAGGGTCAGGAAACCAGAGGCGATGCCTAGGGGGGCATGTGGGGGTCAACTGCCCCCCACAGATTTCTGCGAGTGCCAAGCTGCCCTTGCAGGGATTGGTCTGCTCAGCCTGCTGGGTGGGTGTTTGTGTGTCTTCCTACCCCCCTACCGCCCCCCCGCTCGGCCCCTCTCCCTGGCAGCCGGGTCTGGGTGGGATAGAGACACTTCTCACGCTGGGTGAAGATGACCTCTCTGGGTCGCGCAATCTGTGCCGCACAACAGCTGTCAGTGAGAGAACCTGGCGGGGGAGGCAGCGGTGGCCTGCCCCCTCCCCTCTCCCCCCGGGCCTGACTGCTGGGGACAGGGGCCAAGCAAGCCAGAAACAGGCCAGGGGGAAGCACAGCAGGAGAAGGACAGAGGGTCCTCTCCCCCTTCCCAATAACTGTGGTGGGGAGAGCGCGGTAGCCGCAGGCTGGGTGCAGGGTGGGGGGGTCACTGGGAAAGGCGCCAGGAGCTGGTTCCCTGGCCTCTGCTCAGCCAGAGTTAGGGGCATTGCCCATGCCCCTTCACTTGCTCAGGTGTCTGTGAGAGCATGAGAGTGTCCTTGGGCCCGGTCCAGAGGCACATGCTACCCACTCCTGTCGCCCCAGCCCTCCAGGAGCCAGTGGGATTGGCTGCCCTAGCCCAGGAGGTGGGGCTGGAAGATTCCTCCCAGAGGCAACATGTAGGGTGCTGACATGTCCCCCCTTAAATTGTCCTCCTTCCCCCTGTCAGCAGGCATGAGTTGTCTCGGCGTAAAACCCTGGTGTCCAGGATGTATTTGAAAACATTACCCACTCTGTTGTTCCTCCTAACTGGTGGAAACATCTCTCCTAAGGTTAGCCAGGGAGAGCAGTATGGTAAGGGGAGGACAGGGGGGCGTCTGGCGATGAATGCCTCACATACCCTTCCACACATGCTGAAGAGGTTCTTAGAAACTTCTGAAGAGTCTGGGATGGCTCAGCAGCTGTAGAAGCTGTTTCAGGTTGAATTTAGCCATAGAGGCTTTTAAAAGCATGTCTACCTTGTATATGATTTATTATTATTTGCTATCTGTATTACTGCAGCGCCTAGGGGCTCTAGTCATGGACCAAATCCTTGATACATTAGGTGTTGCACAAACACAGAGCAGAAAGACCGTCCCTGCCCCAAAGAGTTTACAATCTAGTTTTAGACAAGAAACAGATGGATGCAGCCAACCAATGGAAGAATGTAAGGAAATTAGGAGACATGGTCAGCATGGCAGCCTGTGCTCTTAACACGCCCCAGCCAACCATTGCCAAGCTTTTTGTAGGCTTCCTGGCAAATAAAAGTTTTAAGGAGAGATTCGAAGGTGGATTTAGTTAATTTTGCAGAAGTTTATGGGGCGCTCCTTTCAAGCGTTCAGGGCAGCATAGGAGAGAGCATGAAGGTGATTGTTTGAAGTTGTAACAAGTGGGCGATGGAGGCTGCTATCATGGGCTTGATTGGAGGCAGGAGTCAACCTTTCGATACTGGATGAGAGGTGATAAGGTGGGGATAGGCCATGAAAGTGAAAACAGGCAGCTTCTGTCTGATAGCATAGAGAAGAAGGAGCCAGTGGAGGATGCAAGAGAGGAATTACATGGTCAAAGCAATCAGATAGGAAGATGATTTTTGCAGCAGCATTATATCTGGATATGAGCAGTAGAAGATGGCGCTTGTCAAGGTCAGAGAGAAGGATGATATAGTAAGCAAGGTGCAAGGTGATGAGCCTGGATGAGCATTTTACCTGTGTGGATAGGAAAGGCTCTATCTTAGAGATGTTATTGAGAAAGAATCTACAAGACATACGTAGGCTTTGTCTACACTGCAAGTGCTACAATGGTATTTCTGTTGTAAATTCACCCCCCGAGAGGCAGTAGCTATGTCAATTAGGGCATTGGTTGGCTTCACTACATCTCTCAAGGTGTGAAGTTGTCACATCCCTGAGTGCCATAGCTAGGTTGACCTAAGTTTTAGGTGTAGACCACAGCCTGGATGTCACATTTCCTCATGTAGTCTTTACAGAGCCCCATTCCAGACTTCCTGCTTCCAAGTGGGATAGATCAAAGTGCATTAGGGAACTTGCAGTGCGCAACAGCAGGATCCACACAAGCCGTTAGGGCGCAGCTGGCTAATGAGAGTTAGATTTACACCCCAGCTTGCTGGGCACTAACAATTTGTGTAGATTAAGGTCTGAGGCTGCATTAGAGAAACGGCCATGTTTTCCATAGATTTATAGATTTTAAGGCTAGAAGGGATCGTTGCGATGGTCTGGTTTGACTTCCTGCGTAACACAGGCTGTGGGGCTTCCCGTGATCAATTCCTGCTCTGAGTCCAATAGCTGAGCATGAAGTAGAGCACCTTTTTTAGAAAAATACCCAATCTCAATTTAAAACTTGCCAGGGGTGAGGAATTCCATCACAACCCCTCTGCTCCACAGGCTGTGGTGAGAGGGCACCACAGTCTGCTCCACAGCCACAGCGACCTTCACAACCAGTTTAGGCCACAGCAGAGATGGCCTTTGAAAGGAGTCTCATCAGACTTTACCGGAAGAAAAGTGGGTAAGGACTGGAAAGCAGTGGTTGGAGGGGAGAAACTGGGGACGTGTGAGACTGACTGACTAATCTCCTCTTGTCTGTGGGGTAAAGTATTTTAAGTCTCTTCGGTGCTCGTGAAGCCTAAGTCCCATTTTCAAAAGAGACTTTGCCTCCCACATGACAAAGTCTCATTGACTTTTAATGAGACATTGATACCTACGCAGCTGTGTCACTTTTAACAATGCGACTTGGGCTTCTAAATTACTTAGGTGCTTTTGAAAATTTTACTTGCGTTCACTAGCGCTGCAGCAGATAACATGATTTTTAAAAAACGCACCATTCTATTTCCACACGTGCTTTTGTATTTGTATTTTGGCCCTGGAAAAGAAAGAAGCAAGGTTGTATTGTTAGGGCTTTCGACTGGGACTTGGGAGCTAGACTCAGTTCTCAGCTATGCCAGTATATTCTGTGTCTCCTTGGGGAAGTCACCCACTCCCTCTGTCCCTTGGCTCCCCATTTGTAAAAGGTTCCCCCTTTCTCCCACCATTTGTCTATTTAGATTGTAGACAGGGACTGTCTCTTACTATGTGTGAGTACAGGGCCTTGCGCAAGGGCCCCAATCTTAGTTGGGTCCTCTAGGCACTACCACAATATAAATAATAACTGTCCTGATATGAATTGGATTAAGTATTGTCATTCCGAACATGTGGCTAAACTTCCTTTGTCAAGGCATTTGCTCTTGATGGTTTTATTTTTTGATACAGGAGACACCTTTTCCTCCCTGCATTGATGCATTGGTGCATTTCAGAAAAGACTTGGCGTGGCCAGTCCAGTTTGTAAATGTTGTTTTTGGTCATCACTGCTTATTTGTCTTTAGTGTTGCAATCTGCAATGCTATCGATCCAGTTTGGAGCACAAATGGCTTTGGGGATTTCCATGGTCCGGTAATGCAAATCTTTGCATAAGAGATTGGAATGTGGGTCAGTTTTGTGAACTATACAGTGAAAGTGCAACTTCAGTGCAGCTCTAAGTAGAGCATGAGTGGTGGTGTCAATAGTTCAGGGTGTGTTTGTACCCAAATCCAAGAGCTCGCTTTCATCTACCAGAAGTATATTCCTTTGCATCAGTTTGCACTTCGTTCATGTGTTCAGGGTCATTTTTTCAACTATAAGAGCTAAAAAAAAAAAATTCCTGCATGAAAACTTAGATTTCTGGAGCACAAGAGGGTAACCTCAAAAAAAAAAAAAAAAAAAAGCTTATTGAGCTGCAGCAAGCTGACCCAATTTGAGCCCTGAGTGAAAAAATAACTGTTACTGAGCCACGTCACACATGTGCCTATAGGTGTTCAAAATGGCTGCTCCCAGACTTTTGATGTTATCTGTGCTCTGAATTTAATCTGCCCTCTGTAATTTAACCCCTTGTCTTTACTACATGTATGTGACAGACTCTCATTGTACAGCCAGGCAGGAGTATCTATTTTCTTGTCTAATTTAAGCAGACTTCTATCACCTTCAGTTTCAGTGGTTAGAGGTATTTGCAGTAGAGAGAATTAGCTTATTCTAGAGAGAACTGTGGCTTTGCCACCCAAAAAGAGAACCTAAGAAATTGCTGGTAATACCCTTATAATTCACTTAATTTTGCAGTAGAATACCATATGGGGACAGTTCTTCTAGGTCCCAGCTAATGATCGGACTGTGGCCAAAAGTGTGAGGATTTGTAACATTTATATTTTTAACTCTAGCTAGACCAACTGAAGATAATGTTTTTTTACCAAACATGCAGTAAATCTTACCAATATCCCACAGCACTGAGTTCCACAAGTTTGATATGTTAAAGTATTTCTTTTTACACATTGTATTTAAACTGCCAAAGTGAACATATTTTGTAGACTTCAGCTTCTTAAACTCTGACAGATTTCTTAGTCTGTGACATGTTCTGACTACAGGGGAGCTTTTTCACCGTCCTCTTATTCAGTTGTTATCTTCCATTTGACAGTGTCATCAGTGTACTGTATTAATTTGTAAGAGAGGCATCAATGACTAGTTTAGACCATAAATTTTGAATAGGGGAATGTTTTGAATCTTTTCACAAGAGTAATTTGCAGATTAATTTGCCATGTTGTTGTTTGAACATGTGAGTATGAAATTAGGTTTCTAAAATATCAATTTAAAATGGTTATTTAAACTAACATAAGGGCAACCACAGAGCTTTGAAGTGATGATGCAAGTCCAGCAACACTGTCAGCTGGCATTTTCTACTAGGTTTCACTGGCAGGGAGAGTACTTTCCCGGCAACAGAAAGCACTGCGGGTTTTCTCTGACTGAAATCTATTTTAAGATTTCAGACAATGAAAGAATCCTGTTTTTTTTTATATGAAGTTCAGTTGGCCCCTTGTTTCTAGCATTCTGAAGTTCTCAACAGGGAACTCTAATGCCTTTTGCATAAGTGCTTTGTATGTAGGAAATCTCAACTTCCAGTGTCAAGGGTTTAATCAGATTTCTGGCCCATAACTCACGGCGTAAGAAAAGGTAATTTGTAGCTTCTTTATGGATAAAGGAAATTTATCTGCATTTCCCTGCTCAGTCTCTGAAAGTATGAAATGTACAAACTGCTGCTGCCCAGCAGTGACTGAGCCAGGAAGGTGTCATCTTAGAAATGTCAGTTACAACTGGTGTTTCTTGACCCTCCTGCAGCAGGTAGACCTCTTACTGAGAAGTGATACCACTCCACACTGGCAGCTTGGGGCCCTGACTAGAGGCCTAGAAACCAGCTTCCAACCTGCTTTCAGAGAAGTAAGGAGTGCTGCAGATTTCTGATTTGTGCTAAGAAAATAAATGGAATTCACTTGCCTTGCACCATCATTTCTACATTGAGCAGTTGCAACGTAACACTCAAGTTGTGCCTTAAGAATGAAGCGGTAGGAGAAGAGAAACTTGCATACAGTCTTTTCTATTTTTATGAGATTGTCCTGAACTCTAGCAAGTGAGGGCATGTGAATGTCTGAAATAGTTGGGCCGAAGTATGAATATAAATGTTTCTAAATAGTGTTTTCCAAGTTTTCCAGGGGATGTCGGCAGGTCTTCATTCTGAGAATCACTTACATGTAAAGTTTCAGAGTAACAGCCGTGTTAGTCTGTATTCGCAAAAAGAAAAGGAGTACTTGTGGCACCTTAGAGACTAACCAATTTATTTGAGCATGAGCTTTCGTGAGCTACAGCTCAAAGCTCATGCTCAAATAAATTGGTTAGTCTCCAAGGTGCCACAAGTACTCCTTTTCTTTTTACATGTAAAGAAGATGCCCTGTTAGCCCATTATAGCACTGCTGTGTTAGTATTTGAGCTGCCACGTCAATGTGGGTGTCTCTGGAGAGTGAAAAGGGCAAACTACCCTGCTTGTAATAAGACTGCAGACCTGGAGTTGCTCACTGTGCGTTTGGTTTGTTGATTTGAATGGATTACTAAGGAATAATCTAGTAGCTCTGGTTGTGAGCTGGTGCTTGCCAGTCATCCCTGGCTGTATCTCTTTCCCTTCCTCCCCCCCATGACAGATGTAAACTAATACCTGTCCCTGACCTTGTGAGGCTTCTGATCTGTTCAGAATAGTAGCTGGCACAAAACATGGCATCATTTGTTGTTACAAACTATTTTTATTCACAAGTCAGAAAATAAGACAAAAGTATTTCCAAGCAGAACATTTAAACGAAATGGTAATGTATTTATTTTGGCTGCTCTGAATTTTTTCTGGCACCCTGATAACTTCTGCAATGAGGAAGAGCTCTCTGTTTCTTATCTTGAACAAGACTCTCCTTTTTCTAGTTCCAAATGTTAAGTAATACACTCCCGCTTCTGAATGTTTGTTACTGGCTCCGTCTAACCACAAAAGCAGAGGCAGTCTTTGGGACAGCAAGAGATCCTGCTGGAGAGCAGTTAGATGTGGGTCATGGAGCTTAATTTTTAAAAAATCCCTGGCTCCTAAATCCATTTTGTAAGGTCCCAATGTTGTGGTTGAAACAGAGGTGTAGCATTTTTAATGCAGCTTTAGTATTGCATGCCACTAGGGTGGCCAAACTGGCCACAACTTGAGGAACAAGTAAATAAAATGAGCTGCTTGGAGTAAACAGTTTTTCTAAGCTGCATGTTAAGCCTGTACCAGATAAAACTGAGAAGGAGGAAGGAGCAACGTACACACAGTGACAACATAGTCTTATGACTGCTAGCACAATAAGCTATCTGCCAGGATCTTACAAGTCTGATACAAACAGCATGACTGGTGGGGTGGGGGGGTTAACAAGGGAATTTGTTAGATTCATTTGTCTAGGTTTCTTGCAATTATCTTGCGTTAATTAAAATATTAAGACTATTTTTAGTTTAAAAGTAAGGCTGAACAAGATTTAAGGTCTAGCTTTTGCTAACATCTTGAAACATAAGTTTGTTAATAAATAGACGATTTGGCTTTGCTTTTAAAGCAATGCTGCAGATTTAAAATTTTTTACACTAGATTTGAACAAACCAGTTTCTCAAATACAAAGGAAAGCATAGGTAATTTACACACACATCTTAAACATCCATAGGTTCCCCTTCATACTGAAGGACTAACATACAGCCTTGTACCAGCTTTAAACATTTTTTCTAATTTGAATCCTCTAACTTTATGCAACCCAGTCTCACTTGGGGTATGTTTACCCAGCGGCTGAGAGGGGGCTTCCCAGGGCAGGCCACCAGACATGCGCTTGCTCTGCGCGAGCTCGTGCGCTTACCAGAGTTTTGTGGCATGGTAGCGCAGGCAGCAGTTTGGGCTGGCTGCCTGAATCCAAGCCTGCCTGTCGCTTCGGGGGCATGCTGGGCGGCTAATCTGAGCCACCACCCCTGCCGCCGCGCCCACGCTATTGGTTGTGCACTCGCTCGAGCAGAACGTGCATGCACCCATCTATCCACACCGACACTCCAAGCTGCTGTGTAGCCATATGCTTACATCCTTCCTCAAACCTATTTTCTTCTGACTGCTCCACTACTGATTGCTACTCCAGTGTCATCTGCTCCCAGCTGACAGCTTAAAAAAGCCCCAAGCTCCATAATATCTCAACACCACAACAAATAAGCAAGGAATACACAAGGCAATCATTGGTTTGCTTCCCTTGCTTCCCCCAGCAGCTGTCTTCCCTTCCCTGCATGTGTGAGAGATATAATCCCCTAATAAAAACTTTGTACATTTTGAGTTAAGATTGCTGGATTACAGGTCCCAAGAAGGCAGGTATTAAGAAGTTAAGTTATTCAACCACCCATCTGTACTCCACTCCACTCAGAGTTCTTCTTGATGTCGTCTACACCACAGCACAATCCACATAACCCCACCCTCATCCTGATCAGCAAGCAGCCACCCTTGAACTCCGACTGTCTTTATTGGTTTGTGTATTTCAGTGATTAATATAGGGTTGGTACCTTGTATGTAGTTCTGTGTGTGGTTTTGAAATGGCATGTGTAAGGAAATGAGGAACGTCGGCAGACTGCACATGGTTGCTGGGACTCCAGAGAGCCGGGCTAGTCAAATGGGAATATGGGGGAGGGATGCGGGTGGCAAGCTGGGATGTGGTGAGTGAACAGAGCTTTCAGTGGGTGGCGTGAGGAGAGCTGCACTGAGCTTTGGGAGATGATGTTTCATAGCAGAAATGTGCAGACGCCTGGGGGAGAAGAGGCTTGTGTGCAGGAAGAGGCGGTCTGATGTCTCAGCTCGGAGGGGTCAGCGGATGAACTGCTCACCCAGTGCGGCTGCCTCAGCTCCCTGGCACGCAGAAGCAGCAGCGCAATGGGGAGCCATTGGTGCACAGGGCAGATGCTTGTCTCTCCCTGTGTGTGAGACCAGTTGTGATTGTGAGAGAGAAGTTTGCAGGAACTGTGGTTATTTAGCTGGAGGAAAGCAAAGAAATGGGAGGAAAAGCAGGAATTCTCCCTGGAATGCCATACACCAACAGTTGTTTCTCATGTGTGTGTTTTTTGTTTTGTTTTGTTTTTAAATTCAGCGTATTTCTGTGCTCATTAGTGAGTATACTCCTGGGGGTGGGGGGTGGGGAACCAATGTATTTTTAACTGGCTGGCTTATCCGTGTGACTTGAGCCTTCTATAGTAATTGTTGGTAGCTGCAGGGCAGAGGTTGTTATCTACAGGCTCCCGAGTTACTGAACTTGGCCCACTAGCTGCTTATACTTCTACCAGATGTTTCAAGCTGTTCAGACCGAGACACCTCTTTCTTTAGAGGAGAGCTGAAAAAGAAAACGCCCCCCCCCCCATCCTCTGTTTCCCCACGCAAACACCAAGCCAGAAACAGATTATGTTGTTGTACATTATTAACTAGGATACCACTGGTTATAGTGGAGAATCTGAGGTAACTAAGGGAGGTAGGAAGTTTAGATGTGAGATCTACAGCAGATGGGACACATGGGCTGTTTCGGTTTATGATAGAGAGCACATCCCCCAAAGGGCTATGCTGGGGCTTTGCAGTATGATTTTTGTTGCTAATATGTACAGAAAAGACCGTTTAAGTGCGTTTTGTCTGGCTGGAGTACTGATCCCTTAAACAGTCAGTAACTTTAGCAGGCTTATCAACTGCAGAATATTCTACAGACTTTTTCTGCAGACATTGCATGTGGCAAGGGAAAGCCCTCAGCTCAGTATGGAGAAGGAAGGCCTTTAATATTGTTTTTGTTTCTTAATGGGAAGGTTTTCACCCCACCCTGTGTGCTCTGTATGCACTCTCCACAAACTCTCATGAAGGTTAGAAAACCCTAACTACCACAGGGGGAGTTTTGTTCAAAAACTCCCCCCAAAAAACCTAGCTTGCCACTAGCACTTCCTGTTTTTCTCTCACACTCAGATCCTCTGTCCCCACAACAGAAAGTGCTAATGTAATAACTCCATCTTGACTGTAAATGGGGCTGCTAATTTCACACCACAGCATGGTGTCCATTTGCCAGATAGGTCTGCCGTACTCTTCTGCAATGGCATCTTGGCATTTTAGTCTGGTAGAATACCGGGACTTGCTGGCAAAGTGACTGAACTCTGTGTACTGTAACTTATATGTAGGCTTGGCAGAATTCAGTTTGTATTTGTTGATAATTTTGACAGACATCGATGTTTTTAAGCATTTTTTTTAAAATTATCAATTTACATGTTCAGTTGTGCAACATTATGGGTTTTAAGCATTTTTTTCAACGGTTACAATTTACTTTTTTATAGTTGCAGGAAATTCTGGGGTGGGGGGGAGATAATTATTTAATGACCTTGAGGTTCAAAAAGTTAAAGCTGTATAAATGTTAAAACACAAATTGTCCACATCACATGTCAAAGTATACAAAGTAAATATCCTTAAATCAAACGCCTAATCATTTCTCATGCAGCATTTTTCTTACTTGGCCTATCTGTAAATTTTGATTATCATTAATGGACATATTTTTTCTTTGGTTTGTGTGTACAGTGAAATCATCCATTGACATTTACTAATAAAAATCAAATCCTTCCAAGCCTGTATATGAGAATAAGAGCACGTTGTTACATTCACTGCAGAAATATAGTGACGTTGATCTTTTGTTATTGTGTTTACTTCCATGTTTTAACAATGATGTCTGATTCTTCTAGCTTAATTAAGAAACGTAAATAGGTTATTGGTGAGCTGATGGCCTGGTAGCAGTGCAACTTGCTGCCGTGCAGGAAGGTGAGGTGGGAGTGAATCTCAATGCGTCTCCCAGGATCAGTGCCTCACTCTCTATAGGGCTGTATGTGCTTCAGAGGCAGCTAGCTTAGCCCCTGGAAAGAGACTTCCTATCTAGTGTCCCCATCTAGGCATTGCACAGAGCAACCCTGAGTAGTTTGGAGATCCAGCCTTCAGCCAGAAGAAAGGGTTGCTGTGATGCAGGTAGTTCTGGGACAGAGAGAGGTGGGAGGCTACTTCTGCCACCAAAAATGTATTTATTTCCTTCCTTTCTACAAAAAGATCTAGACATGTACCCTTGTGAAGCACCCGGCAGAAGGAATGGCACCAAAGGCTCAATGCATACCATTCTAGTCACTTCATCAGCAACATATTCTTCAAGAAAACATGAAAAGTGAGGCCTATTTGATCTATTGTAGGAAAAGGAAAACCCCTCTGTGACAGAAGATCGTTTTTTCTGGGTAATTGCAGTGGCTCAGTCTAAATATTGTAAAAACCTGAACTCAGGCACAAAAAGTCCATGGAGGCAAAAGCCTTGGGAGAGACTCTTGTGAAATCTTTTCTCCTTCCTTTCTAGGATAAAGATAAAGTTTCTCTAACCAAGACTCCAAAGTTGGACCGGAGTGATGGTGGCAAAGAGGTGAAAGAGAGAGCTACAAAACGGAAGTTGCCTTTCACTGTTGGAACAAATGGAGATCAAAAAGACTCGGATACAGGTAAGGGAAAATATGAGCACCACACCACCTAAATGTGGACTCTGGGGCTGGGGAAATGGTGAGTGCATTTCACCCTAGCAAAAACTGTCCTTAGGTGACTGTATGGTTTTTCCTGTACTATTTAAACCTCCATGGGAACATTGTGCTGTGTTCAGTCTTATATCAAGGGTGGAATGGAGTAAGATCAGTTCTGATCTTAGTAATAAATTTAATTTAATCAAACAAAAGGATTTTTAAAAACACACTTCTTCCTGTGGCTGGTTAGTGATCAATCCTATTCAACTGCTAGTTAAACCAGTTCATCAACTGAGACTTAGACTGGTGGGGAAGAAGTACTGAGTCTCTCAGTCGGAATTTGTTAAATACCGGGAGAAATCTATTTGATAATACATTGGTGTGTGTCTATATCATAAATCTGAAGGATAATATGCATGTGCACGCATGTCTACACACACTTAACTGTAGTTTGACTTTAACACTTTTGATACAGGACCATCCTGTCTTAAAGCTGAAAAGGTCATTCAGGTGGCCTTGCTTATTTGTACTGTCGAATGTAAAACTGGTTGAAAGAGCATAAATAAATGACACTAGATCGAGTTGGGGGTGGAGAAGTGATTCCTTCAGCCGGGCAATTTTCGCCCCCGTTTTATGTAACATTTTTATCGGTGGTCTAGAAGAAGAGATTAGCTTGCTACTTTATTTGCAAGTAATACGAAATTGGGAGATGTGACAAGAAACATTGAGAATGGAGAAAATAGTACAAAGGGATATAAAGAACTTAGAAATATAAGCAGGAAATAAAATGATTCGGTCTGTAAAAATACCTGTTAGTGCATTTGGGGAAAATAATCCAAATGATGCGTGGCAGTGTGGGCAAGTAGTCAGGCTAGCAGGGGGAATTATGGATCACAGAGTGGCTATGAGGCTGCAATGTATGGTGGAAAGCAAAGCCAATATCGCTTTTGGCTGCCCATGCGTAAGACATGCCATCACAGATCATACCGCACTGGTGGAACGTCGTGTACACTCTGCACTTGAAATACCATGTACAGTTCTAGTCACGTCAGCATCAGAAATCAGTAAAAACCGTGGAAGGAGATCAGAGAAAAGCAGCAAAAATTATTAACATTAAAAGCTAACCCAGTATAATTCAGATGGATGACTAAGAAGTCTGAGGTGAGGCAAGTCGACAAGCGACTGAAAGGCAAAATCACCTCAGAGGGAGAGGAGATTAAGATAGTCCAAGGGTCACTATAGAGTTAAGAAGATGAAATGGGTAAAGGGAGTAGCAGGGAAACTTCCTTAACAGTGATGTCTACTAGACTGTGGGTTAAACTCCAAGGAAAGGGATGAAAGCCCTGTTGTCTGAGTTATTTAAGACCAGATTGCACAAGGCCCCTGCTTGTACCATAACAGGTACTAGGAGGGGTTTTCCATTTCCATTTTCTCTAACTCCTTACATGTAATTGAACTGTAAGACTAATCTTATACATCACAAGGTCCTGGGGTTCTAATAAGCAGGAGGATACAGCTCGACCTCTGTACAATGTGATTCGGCCCTTTTGCATTTATTTTTCCCAAGTTAAATATAACGGTCAGAGTCTGATATGACAAGGTATAGTCTGTGTCACATGGTCAGTATACTGAGTTATTGACTGATTTTGTTTGGATTAAAAGTTTGTAAGGCTGGTTTTAAAACATACCCAAGGATTGTCTGAGCCAAGTTGCTAGCACAGTTTTGTCAGTTGGTTAATAAATAATGTTTGGTTTGCTTGGGGATAGAGTCGAATTTCTGTGAATTTCATTGTGCTGAATGGCAGTTTCTTCTGTTGCCGAACTCCCTGTCTTGAGAGACAGTTTCCAAAACTTAGTTTATCTTGTTAAAGTGTAACTCAAATTGATTGCCATTTCTAGGTATGAATCGTCATTTTTGCATTCTTGGCATATTGATGAGTAAATACATCATGGAATGAATATGTGATAGAGGTCACAGTAAATTGAAAGAGAGAGGGCAGCCCCTGGTCACTTGAGAACAGATTGTGTTACTGCTCTGAAAAGGTGTGATCTTGACTCATTTTCAAAGCTAAGCAGTTTGCATTCTGGATAGTACTTGGCTTGGTGACCATCTGATTAGTCCCAGTGTCCTAGGCTATGTCTGACTTGAATGAGTTTAGGAGTCTCTGACCAGTGTGGCCAGGGCTACTGAGGGGAAAAGAGTTAAGCCTGGTGTTGGAACCTTCACTGCTGCCTTTTAACATTTAAATTCTCAACCAAACAATGTATTTGCAGGGAAAGGGGAGTCATAAGTTCATTGTAGGCTATTTCAAGGATAAAGTGATCATAACAATTATTAAAATGTCATTGTGAAGCTCTGCATTAATTTTCCAATGGTGTCGAGGGGTAATTGTCTCAGTTTACAAGACAAGGCTATTTTTTGGAGTGCTCCAAACTCCTCTTGGGATGTGAAAAAGCAGCTTGGCTCTTTCTATCTCATCCATCAACATCCTGCCTAGGTTCTGCAGCCAGCCTGTAATCTGAGCAGAAGACAAGCGGATGAGGGAGGTTTGATGGCCCTGCTGTCAGCAGCATCGCCACGCAAGATTCTTCCCTAACCCCATTTTCTTGCTGTCTTCAAAATGCTATTGAGCAGCAGCCGCCAGGGCTAGTTGGAGGCCACTTGCCTACCCTGTCTTGCAGCTCCTCCCTGCTGCCAGCAACCTTTGACTCCACCCTTTTGCAGTCATGAGACTGACGCCTCCTCAGAACACACCTTCTCCTACAGAGTTGGTCCTTGGCAAAGAGGGTGAGAAATGTCAAGTTTCGCTCCTCGTCATGTCTCATCTGGGGCGCTGCTGACACACACAGCAAAATGGCCACCTTGTGTCAGTCAGGAAGTGGAACGGGCTGCAAAATGGTAATTCAGTCTCACAACAGTGCGTTTAAATGACACCCTTCATATACTGAGAAAGTGTGGGTGAGTTTCTAACAACCTGTCTGAGAGACAAGGAGAGGAAGTGACTCAGTCACTGGCTGGGGGCAGGGAGGTTCAGGTAGATGGTGCAGTGCGAGTAAGATGCTTAGCAAGAACATGCTGTGTTTTTTCTTTACTCAAAGAATCAGACATTTCAAATGGAAAAGGTTTGTTGTCTTGTCATTCTCCTTCCCCCACCACCTCTGCCATTGGGGAATTGCACTCTGCTGCACGGTTTGAGTCTTGTCCCATTTTAGGGTCTGACTTTCAGTAGATTAGTAGCAACATATTTGTGTGTGTGTACCATGTTGCCCACTTAGCTTATGCATTCCCAGATGAGTGCCCCCAAATCTCCAATTTATACACGTGTGGCGAGAGAGACACTTATCTAATCACACACATCTGGCAATGTCCACTCAAATGCTGGCTAGCAAGTCACTGAAAGTCTTTGATGTCTCAGACAATGGGTCTTGCACCGCACACTCAACATCCATCAGCCATTCTCACTGTTTCTCTCTGGAAGGATTCTGCTTGTCTGAATACTCTATGGGAGGAGAAGGAAGGGTTTTTTTTCCAACTTTGATTTCAGCTATTGTGAGAAGTAGGATTGCAACGTGTCAGTTAACCAAATCAGTCACACAGTTGACCTCAGTTCATTGACATAATGCAGCCCAGTTTGTTGGAGTTCAGTACCTATTGTTCTGGGTGTTTTTGAGGATGTTTTTGTTTGTGTTTCATGGCTATGGTGTGAAATTCAGCCCTAAATATATGGGAACTGAAATTGAGGGCAAGTCTTTCTCTCCTCCTGCTGCTGATGGGGCATTTCTCTCTCTCAAAGTTGAAATAGAAAATGGTGACCCTGTTGCATGGATTTGTAGTGATATTTACTGTTTGAGCTCTGTCTTTTTTGCCACTGTGTGTCTGATGGTATCTTCTCAAATACTTCTATTTCAGCTTTGCTATGTAAAGTAACTACTGTGCATGTTGTTTGGAAGTAGGTGTGAATAATAGCCATTGTTTGTTCAGATCTCTGTTTTATCTTCTAAATTGAAGGTGACTTTGAACTACAGTTGGTGCCTCAGTGCTGATCGGTAGCAGCCATTATTAGGTATTGTTGCATAGGTGTTTTCTGTGTTTGCCTGCCCTTGTATCCCTGTGCAGGGTGTGAGCTACTTAGCAGGTGTTCCAGTCTTTTAGGAGTGGCACTTAGGCTGTGTCTACACTGCGTTTTGTTGGTAAAACTTTAGTCAGTTGGGGTGTGACCAACAAAACTTTTGTCGATAAAAAGCGCCAGTGTGGACAGTGCTTTGTCTGCGGGAGACACTCTCCCACTGTCAGAGCTGTCACCCTCTCGTTGGGGATGGTTTTATTTTGTCAGCAGGCTCTCTCCTGCCAACAAAGAGCAACTACGCTATGTACCTTACAATGGCTCAGCTGTGTGGCCGCTGTAAGGTGCACAGTGTAGACATAGCCTAAGTGAAGACCTATTCTTTTCTTTTCCTCTCCTTTCCTGTTTGTTTTCTCTGTGTCCATGTCCTCCTCCCTTCAGCCCTGATCTTGCTACCTTTTCCCCTTCCCTAGTCGATTTCCAAACCACCTATTCTCTGTCCATTAAATTGCAACAAACTTTTTAGCTGCCACCAGAGCAACTTCCCTCATCTTGAGCAAGTGAGTCCATTTGCTGGGGAGACATCTGTGCTGATCCTTGAATCATATTGCAGTGGGTGCTGTTGAAGCTGAGCAGATCACATGCACTTCCTCCTACCCTCCTCCTTGCAGCCTACTCCTTGAGTTTGTTTGGAAGCATGTAATGCTTGTAGAGTGCTGATGTATTCAGAAAGAGAGCAAGCAAGCAGTTTCATTCTTGAACTGTCTTATTTGCAACCCACCCCGCAGTGTGACATTACTCTGCCTTGATTCAGAACCAAGCACTCAGAATACCACACAGAGGGTTTTGTCACTTACTTAAACATTCTTGGCAGGGTGTATGGAAGATATTACTTGCAAACATTGTTTTCAAGTGTATAGTTTTGGAACAGTAGGGCCAGTGTTAAACCTTTCTAAATTATCTGTTTCAAAATGGCTCCTAGAGCAATAATCCTGGTTCCAGGATCCCGTGCAGTTAATCAAGTATATTGCCTTTATGTATGTTTTAAAACAACAATAGAACAAACTTAGCCATGCGCCTAAAGCTCATGAAACATGTATGTTACAAACTCTACACGAGACTCTTGTCTAAACTGCCCCCATACCCAAAAGTTGTCTAAAGAACCTATGTTTTTCAGTTTACATGCAAATATAGCTAGTATAGCCAAGGCAGCGTGGAAAGAGGCCAAGAGAATAAAACCAACCTTTCACCCATTAATGCCAAATCTTGCAGTTTGGAGCACCTCTTCATTGTGCTGAAAACAGGGGTTTTGGCGTTTTCCAAACAGATTTGCTAACTTTAACTTCACAAAGCATAGGAGAGTCTCGGAGAGGCTACGAAAAGAGGGGCAGGAGAGGAAGGCAGTATATTGAAGGCCGAAATAGCCGTAATGTGAAACCAGCTGAGTGGTGAGGTTGAGAGAGGTGGGGGCAGCAATTGAGACTTACAGAAATGAAATTCTTGGCTGTACTCTGCCTGAGGCCCATGTGTGGTTTTGCAATAAACTGCTACCTGAGTCATGGAGCTGACTCAAAGGCACCAGACTCTTAATTACTGAGCTGTATGCTTTCCGTATTCCTGTGTATTCATATTGTATATGTAGCAAAGCAAGTAAGAAGTGCAGTGTATTATCCCCACTCTACAAATGCTGGGTACTGGATTGGTATTGCTGCGAACAGTTGCTTTGAAATGCACAGCTCAGAGTGGAAAACTCCTTAAATTAGGTTTTACTGAAAACAATTTGATTTAACTTGGAGATTTAAGGCTGTTGCACTTGAGACCATGGCTTCTGGCAGTTGGAAGGTGCAGCTGTAGTTTCCAGATCCTGGATCATCAGGGGGTATATTTTAATAAAACCTTCAGACTACTCTGGTTTCATTCCAGCCCCCAGAGCAGCCTAGGTCGGAACACAGCATAGAAGCTGTGATCAAAATTGGCAGTGTCTGAAGTAACATTAGGTATCCAGAGCTACTTATTGGTGTAGCAATAAGCCCCATTCTTGAAATCCACAAGGGTGAGGTGGGGATTATACTAAGTCTAAAAAAAATTTCATGTTTTACCTCCTGTGCAAGTTGATCATTTTCTCTTGGTCTGAAGTTTTGCTGGGTCTGAGGACAATTGCTCAGGGCAAGTCTAAACTTTTTTCCTACCCCCATTTAGTTTCGCCGCTCTCCTCTGGCTCGTTCAGAATCTGTAGAAGCAAGGTTCTTTTATACATGTGTGAGATGCTGATCAAGTCATAGTAGTCAGAAGAGATCAAAATGGACTTTGCAAGTTCAGCCTGTTTACAGAGTCTGCTGTTGCTGAAAGATGTCTGGAGCTTGGTAACCAAGTATAAACTAAAAATACAGGGACAATACAGCATACACACAGTGTGGTCTTATGCCTACTACATATCCCTTTGATTTTATTGCAGTGTGTATTGCTTCTTCACTGTTGAAAACAGTAACAGATTAAACTAATGTAAAATCACACCTCCAACAGTATTTTAACAGCAGCTTTTTGTAGTAAAAAGTCCCCCAAACACTTGAGAAATTCCATTGTAAAGAGAAAAATAGCAGTTCCAGTTTTTAAAAAATCCATTTAATAACGTAGATTTTCACTTCTTTGGTATCTATAACACAGGGAATTCAGAATGCTTCACAAATAATAACTAGCCTCACAACACCCCTGAGGTAAATTATGGGACGTATGGATGGGCCACTTCTGAGATACAATGCTGCATCTGTTTACCAGCACAGAGCAACACTTCACAGCTGCTTGAGATGGGAAGGAAAGAAGAATCCCACATTTAATGGAAACTGCAGAGGGAATCTTCAGCAGGCAGAATGTAATTTAAAACCAGTGTGTGGTAATCTGAAACCTGCTGCCCTTAGATCCATCAGTCCAGAATTGATCATTAACCTGCCTCTTCACCTGTCAGTCTAGCAGCAGTGGCTAATGACAGAGCAGTATCTGCTGGTGCCTTTTAAACCTCTGTTTTTCCATTTCAACCACAGTCTGTGCTCTGCCTCAAACACAAGCTCTACTTGGGCTGTAAAAGGGAATGAATGATGCATGGTTTAGTAGCAATGAGACTTCAGTCATGAGACCCCTCAGCATTGCTTAATCATTGCAGTGGAAACAGAGTTAACACTAATATCACTGCACACACAGGTTCAGCCCTGCTGTAATGACTGTGTCTGTGTGAGGGAGGTGGTGGTAATTAAATCACAGAAGAACCTGGGGCCCTCCACCAAAATAAAACCCTCTGGTGTGTACACAGGGGAAAAGACAGTCTCTGCCCTAAAGAGCTAGCATTCTAAAGACAGGCCAGACACAGACATTAAACAAACAAGAAATAAGCAATTTGTCAAAAGTAAAGAACTTGTAAGTTACAGTTATTGCCAACTCCCACAATATTTGGTGGTGTTCTTCTTACAGCCCCTGCTCCTGGAGTCAGGTGATCGTGTGAGAATATCAGCTTTTATTTAAAAAAAAGAAGAGGTTTCTGACTTCATGGTTATGGAGAGAAGTTTGAAAATGTGACCCAGGAGGATCCTAAAGATTCAGAAACAAGAAGGCAAACCACAAAAATCCCATTTTTCTGTTTTGTTTTGTTTTTTAATTGAATGACTTTGAGGCCTTGAATCATGATTTTTAAGCTCTTTTTGGGGTTGGTGATGCTGCATTCCCTCACCCACCTCCCCTCTGTCCAGCTATCCTAGTCAACCTCTTGCACTGCCCTTGATCATGCAGAGTGCCCTGCTCCACCCTGCACTTCCCTACTGCCACAGGGAAACACTCAGCTTCACTAAGGGAAGACAGGCAAAATGTCTGGCCTTGACTGTCAGGCCATTTGTCAGCTCCCTGTGGAGAGGTTGTCCTATGCTCATCCCCCATCCCAGTGTCTGACACTGGCAGCAGCTCCCAGCCAATTCCCCCTTCCCCCCCCGCTGGTGGATTTTTGGGGAGGGGCGTGAGCATCCCATGCTCATTCTTAGGGCCCTTGATTATTTCTTTCTCCCCCTCCCCTTACAAAGGAGTGGGGTTCCGAGTGCTTGGGGCCACGTTCCCAGCTGTGGTGGATAATTCCTTCAGCATGTTTGTTAGGAAGCAGCCTTGTCTCCTAAGAGCCCCTCTGTGTGTCAGTTTTTCTGGTAAAAGCACTACAAAGCAACACTAGACTACAGAACTTCCTCCCTTGGGTGCTTGGGGGCTCTGGAGTCTAGTGCTGCTTTGCCTGTGGTTGCAAAGAATTTGGGGTGAATTTAAACACCCAGATCTTTTAGATTTTGAGGGCTTGTCTGAGAGAAGAAAGCCAAATCCAGTCAGCTTTACCCACGTGAGGAGTCTCGCTGTAGGGCATGGGGTTAGCATGAGTAAAGTCAGCAGGCGTTGGCCTCGGAGCTTTGAAAGCTGCTACTGTTTTTCAGCCTCATTCGTATTACTGCTTAAACATGCTGTGTGAGTCTAATTATGGGTTGGAAATGCTGGATGAATCAGATGACCTAAACCATCTACTCCTCCCCCGCCCCCACCCCACCCCCCCACCCCCGGAATACATGCATTGCTGAGTTGCCTAACTGGCTGCTGATGTTTAGAAATACCTCCCATGGGAACAGCCTTGTTACTCACAAGTGGCTAAGCTGGCTAGGGAATCCGTGAGAAGCAAATTGCTGGCTCATTCAGAAATGCATCTATGTGTGAAGCTGTTACATGTATGCATTTCTGCTGCTGGCTTCAGTGCGATACATGCGGCTGGGCGACTGAGGGGCTGTGCTGCATAGGCCCTTTCCTAACTAAAATAGTCCAGAACCTGTCCTCACCTAGCAACCAGCGAGAGAGTGACTGTCAGAGCTTCTTCATTTCTAGCTGGGCCCCATAATGGTAGCACAGTGTAGTTAGACTGGCAAACACCATTGCTCAGATCCCATTTAAATGCGTATTTAAATATATGTAGCTGGTGAGAGAGTGCTGTGAGCCTCTGTGAACCAAAAATCTGTCCCTGATGGCTGGCTCCTTGATGTAAGAACTCTCATCAGCTGTATCCACAGGCTGTCCTGCCTCTAGCTTCCCAGGTAGGGAGAAGGAGCGTGGGCTGTACATCATGTGGAGCTTCTGTCCAGCGTCTCCTCACTGTTCTTCAGCATAAACAAGAAGTCTGGAAGCTGGACTATCGGTAACTTTCAATTATTACTGTTTAACATCAAGGGCTGTGTTTTTACATTCGCTGCTTACTCAGGGGTCCAGTAAATGGCCACCTTTGCTGAGATGTCTTTTCACACTTCTGGTTGAAGGGTGTCTCCTTCGTTTAAACCAGACCTGCGGATTATCCTGATATTTGAACTGTGTCTAGTCTAGGGGGTAGCGTTAAACCCTCTTAGCTGAGTTATGCCTTTTAAAGATAACGAAAATATTGGGGCCTGGCCCTATAGATCCACTGACATCCATGGGCCTGACAGAAAGCATAATGATTTGCAGGTCAGGCTTTTGGTTTGGAAGGTCATTTGACTTTGTAACATATCAGAGTTCATGTAGTGCTCTTCAGAGCAATAATTTACCAGTACTCCACTTTCTTGCAGCACAATTTCAGTCTAGGACACCTTTCAGTTTAGCGCATGTGGGAATTAATTCCCACTGATGGCCTGTGTCTCTCTCCTAGGTTAGGTAGTAATCACCGATCGCTCCGATTTATTTTCTAGGGGCAGAGGGGAGTGACCTTTTTCTCTCTGTCATTCTCTTGGAACAGGCTGCTGCATTTTTTCCCCCTCTCATTTTCTTCCACTGTTTCCGTTTTGGCATGAGCTTCCTTGGCTGATCAGCCAGACGTCCATCTCCATCCACGGGATCCTGCAATCCATTTGCATTGTTGGCTATGCAGCGTATGCATAAAATTCCATGCAACCAAAATCAGTCTCTTGTTGTAGACTCCTCGGTAATGTGACTTTCTCCTTTTGGTCCCACTCCTATTCCTTTCGCTGTACTTGTCCTGCTTTCAGGTCTGTGCAGCCTGCTCATTTTTTTTACTCTTTCATTGCAACAACACATTCTCCTGACTTTCAGCCCACCCTCCTTGTGCTGCCCCTTGTCTGTCTGGCTGTATGTTTGTGCTGCTTCCCCTTTTGAGCTGCCAGGATACGGAACCTGCTGGTGTCCTCCCTGCTCTGAAATCTCTGAGCTGCCTTATGTCTTGCCATGTGCACGTTGTCCTTAGATTCCGATCCTGTCCTGTCCACAGAGGTGTGGGTTCCTGTGTCGTCTGCTGCCCCTTCTTCTGCTCACTGGCCATCCTCCGGTAAAACCGCCCCTTCCTCTCTCATTTGAACTGACGCGCCAATGCATTAAAACATTTTATGTGCTGCAGCCTCCCTGGTAAAAATGAGTCACTTCATGCATGCTGTGCTGCAGACAAGAAAAGCAGAGACTTGTGCTTTCTTCAGGGGCATAATACATTCTCCATTGCTGTCTATACCATTCTGATTTATTCTTATTGATCCTTTGTTTGGCTGCATGTTTGGGGAATACACTGTTGAAAATCCTGAGCTTTAACAGAGCCAACAGTCAGTTTCCCACACAGTGTGGAAAAGTTCATCTTATGCATTACTTGTTGGGCAGTGGTACCACCTTATATGCTTGTGTTGTCATGTCTAAGCAGTTCAGACAGACGCTGGTGTGTTACAGGGAGCCACATGTTTCTAGGGAATGGGGTGCTGTGCTGCTAAACTGCAGCAGTCTGCCAGTGCAGCTCTGGGTTGGAGTTCTCTTAACCACTAACTGTCAGGCTTCTCAGAATGTACTGAAAAAAATTGTACAGGATTTTTCGCTGGCGTTGCCTTTCTTCCTTCTCCCACCCCTCCTTTTTTCCTCCCACCTCGGCTAAGGCCTGTGCTTCAACCCGTATTGTGCTAAGCCTACATGCAGAGCTAAACCGACAGCTGAATCTTGAATGCCTCCACAAGAAACAGCATGTGCTGTGGGACCTCTGGATAGCCACCTACAGCCTTCCAGCAGGAAAGAATTTGTACTCTAAATTAATGCACTGTGTGCATGTGTGTTGTATGACCTGGAATCTAATCTGGGCACAAGAACCGCCTATGGGCAAATGGGCGAATCCTTTTGTTGTCCTAGAAATGCACTCATGCTCTAGTCTTTCACCTAGAGTTCCCAGATACACATTTTTCGTTTTGCTGAAGAAGTTAAAAGTAATTCCCTACCTATATTCTGCAGGCATAGCTGTATTCAGGTTCTGAATTCTTCCCGTGTCTGTGTCTAGCTCCCATTAATGTCAGTGTGAGTTCAGTGTCTGCACCAGAAGAACAGAAACCTTGAATTAAACAAAATAGCAAAACAGAAGTTTTGTTCTAGAGTCATAGAAAGTTAAAGCAAGCAGCAAATGAGCTTCTTCAAACGTAGGTGAATGGAAGGTGGGATTTGGCTGAATGTTTCACTATTAGTGGGGTAGCAGTTTTAATTACGAACGTCTTTCTCTCTCTCTAAGTGGTGGGTTTTTAAGTTGGTCTTATTGCAATTCCTCTGTAAATTAGATTTTGTATTAATGATAAGCATTAGGATTATTAGTGCCACCACTTCCTTTCTTGTTTTCTGCACTCCAGTGTACATGCTCTGCATCAGCTCGTGCTTCCTTCACGTCTGGAAAACAAACTGAAACATGTCTGGATCTTTAAGGTTGTGAAAGAGGATGGTAGCATTGGTGCAATCGCATCTGAAAGGGCTTACTTTCCAAGCACTCCCCTGCGAAGGCATGTTAGTGTAACATAATCTTCCTCCTTGTTTACTGCAATAGATGCCAAATGCAAGTCTTGCTCTTCATTCACTGAACATTACTATAAAGATTTACAAAATAACATTTCCCCAAGTGATAGAGGCATTTACAGAAACTACTGTAGAGTGAAATTATGAGTAAAGGTTTACTGTATCTGGAGCAGTTAAATAAAAACCACAGTTGTAGCCCTGTTATGTCTGGATAGGTCTGGAGCAGGAAGGCCAGTCCAAAGCCTCTGTCCATTGCTTCATTTATCACTATGGTAAACTGAACTTTTTAAAGTCAAACTTTCTTGCTTAGATTCAGAATTTGAAACCAAACTGCAAGAGGGTAAGAAGCACATCCTGTATCCTTTCTAATCAGCTTTCCCCTCCTCCATTTCTGTTCTTCCTGTTTACATATTTGGTTTCAGGCCACCCTATGGGTCTCACTTCTGCACTCAGTTCAGTTTGCCAAAACTCTTCTGGGCAGCAGCAAATAGGCTTAACCCTTTGGCTCAAAGCAATGGGGATGTCTGATGAGAGAGGCTGATGTATGTTGTGCATTGTTTTCGGTGGCAGTAGCTTCTGGCTGTGAAGAGGTTAAATGCCCAGGCTAAAAAGAACTTTAATGTGTGTAATGGCACTTTCATTTTGCTTGTCAGTTGAAGTCAGTGCGTTTGAACAGTGTGAGGATTTAGTTCTGCATTTACACTAGATTTCAGTGTATTTAAATTCTTAATAATTTGCATTTCAAATAAGCAATCCAGGCAGCTAGTTAAAAACCTGTATCTTGTAAAAACTATGTTTCTGAACAGTGCTTTCTTCTGACAACCACATTTACGATATCATTCCAGGTTAGTCTAGCTGTCTTTGGGAGATGTACCTTTGAAGTCTTCTGTGCTGTATTCATTCTTGCTTCATGGTACGTTTGCCTTGGCTGGGTACAGCAACCAGATAGATTGTAAACTGCCCTCTTGCCTACACTGGGAAAGCGTGTCAGCATGATTCTGCAATGGCAGTGAGAGTGAAAGCTGTATTGTAGCCAGGGCACAAGTGTTTTTGCTGCGTCATCTAACCCTGATCATAGCTATTATAACAGGGGTGGCCAAACTGCAGCTCCCAAGCCACATGTGGCTCTTCTACAGTTAAAGTGCAGCTCGCAAAGCCCTCCATATTCCCCCCATTCTCCGCCTACCAGACTGGGGGAGGACGGGGAGGGCTCGGAGCTTTTGCCCTGCAGTGGGGTGGTGGAGCTAGGGGCTTCTGCCCAGCAGGGAAGGGAGTCTAGTGGCTTCTGTTCCGTGGGAGGCCCCACCACCCTGCTGCAGGGCAGAAGCTCCAAGCCCTGACGGGTGCACCCGGCTTTCCAACTTCTGAAGATTATCATATGCAGCTCAAAGAAAAGGAATACTTGTGGCACCTTAGAGACTAACCAGTTTATTTGAGCATTGGTTAGTCTCTAAGGTGCCACAAGTCCTCCTTTTCTTTTTGCGAATACAGACTAACACGGCTGTTACTCTGAAACCTGTCAATATGCAGCTCAGAGGATCAGTACATTTGGCCACCCCTGTAATAAAACTGGCCACCCCATGTGTTCACAGTTGTAGCTCGTGTCTGGGATCCAGCTCACAGCTCTCAAACCTAAAGGGCATTAACCCTAGCAAAAGTCCCACCCTTCTCCTTATGCAGTCAGCACAGGGAATGCAACCTGTGACCATTTCCTATACTTCCTTTCAAATGCTTAAAAAGCTCAGATGAACCTCTGTGCTGCAGCAATCAGCACCTGACCATCTGATCATAATACTGTGCATTTCTCTACCACCTTTCCCCATCTTGAGGAGGTTGGTTGTGCCACAACAGACATTAATGAATAAATCTGAATGCACTGGGATGGGGTATCCTCCTTTAACCATTGGGGAAACTGAGGCACGGGGCAGTGAACTGACTTTGCCATGGTCACACAGCCGGTGAGCAACAGATCTGATGATAAATCCTAGGTCTCCCAACTCCCAGGCTTGTGCTTTAATCACAAGATGATTTCCTTCCTGTGAAGGATGTAAGCACAGCATCCACAAGTAATGCAGTTACCTGCATCAAACCCGTCTGTCTTACTGCAGCAAGTGAAAGCAAGAGCGCAGCAGTCATTTTTAGGTTTATTTTTATCCTTGGCAATCGCACGCTTTTAATGTTAAGTGTTCTGTGGAGGAGGAGATTTCTGCCATTGCAGAATTAGTAAGAATTTAGCATTTTCAGTCAAACTTTGCAAGCATTTTTGCAAATTGTGTGCTCATTCTGACAGCCCAGAAACAGCGGAGTAATATTAATGAAAGCGTTCCTGTTCTAATTATAAGTTCCTTCTGCATGAACACCCACAAAATAGCCCTTGAAAACCTACAGCCCTTCTACATTGCTTTGGTTGTATTTTATAGCTGTGGCAGAGAGCTGTTGGGTGAGATGTCACTCAACATGACCCCATCAGTGCCCTCTATTATATCTGTGGCAACAAAGATGGACCATGGTTATGGTACCAAAGGGATATACATGTGGCTTTCCTTGCACAACAGAGCATGCTGAGTAGACAAACCCTGATTTCTTACAACACTGATGTTTCCAGGTGAAATGCGATTTGCCAAGTCTGCATTTGAATTACAGCTGTGAAGGCCAATGAGGGACAAAATGCAGAGTTTGCGAGTCATGAAAAAGACTTGCCTGCTGCGGTGGCTCTTGGAGCCACGTGGCCTGATGATATATTGTTGGCCATGCTGCAATGGGTTCTGTTAATCTTGGAGGCCAAGGGCTTGTGCGAAAATTTCGACCCGTTGAGAAAGGCAGCTGCCGCAGGGCACCTGAGCAGTGGAAAAGTGAAGCCCTGTAATGTGTTCACACCAGAAAGGATAAACTGCTTCGTGGCCTTAGCTCATGGCACTATCTAAGCCAAATCACTTTCTTGGTGTAAGTTTATTTTTAATTTTATTCAAGCCATAGAGAAACCATCCACTTCTCAGAGTAACAGCCGTGTTACTCTGTATTCGCAAAAAGAAAAGGAGTACTCGTGGCACCTTAGAGACTAACCAGTTTATTTGAGCATAAGCTTTCGTGAGTTAGCTGTAGCTCATGAAAGCTTATGCTCAAATAAACTGGTTAGTCTCTAAGGTGCCACGAGTACTCCTTTTCTTTTTGCATCCACTTCTCAATGATCTGATTTGATCCTTCAGCTTTGTCACTACTGTCAGGGAGAATGACATATGGTTTTAGTCTAATTAAAGTGGAATTCTCCTTCAGCACATAAATTTCTTGAGTTTGTACATAAAATGCAGGGTTTATTGTAAGGGGAGAGACTCCTTGATATGGAACAGCCATTTTTGAAACATAAAACTTTTGTCAGGGAATCAAGATGCGTGAAGTCAGTGATAGCAGAATAATCCTCAAACACAGATGTTTCACCACTTGTGGACGGGGTGAGTGCGAAGAACGATGCCCTTCTCTTGTGGATGGTGTGGAGATAGACATTTTCGGCAAAGGATTGGAAGAGGAAGCTGCACGACTACTGCTCACTGATGCCGAAAGGCTAAATCAGTGGTTCTCAAACTTTTGTACTGGTGACTCCTTTCACATAGCAAGCCTCTGAGTGTGACCCCCCCCCCTTGTAAATCAAAAACACTTTTTTATATATTTAACACCATTATAAATGCTGGAGGTAAAGCAGGTTTGGGATGGAGGCTGACAGCTTGCGACCCTGCCTCCCCCAGGTAATAACCTCGCAACCCCTTGAAGGGTCCCAACCCCCAGTTTGAGAACCCCTGGGCTAAGTCTTGCTGTGTATATAACAGAGGTGAAAGAGTAGAAGAAAACGCCGAGTAAAGGTTGTTAGTAGTGCACCCTAGCGGTGAGTACTGGGAGCAGCATTCAGTATATTTAATTGACTTAGAAGACAGGATGAATAGAAAAAGTTTTGCTGACAACACGAACTATTTAGCTAAATCAAAGCTAAGGGCCTGGTAGAGCTAGGTAATTGGGCAACATGATAGCAAACTAATACAAACAGGTTGTGCAAGAACAGTGAATGGAAAGAGCTACGTATATTCTTCGCACATGCTGGGTTCTGAAATGGTGGTAACGTCTGAAGGAAAGAGTGAGGTGCTATTTGTTGGGTCAGTTCAGACATTTTCTCAGTGCATGGTCATGGCCAAAAAATGTATCTCTCTCTCCCAACTGGTAGCTTTTTTGTGAAAGCAGATCTGGCTTGTCACTCACACGGCAGTACTGAGGTTTGAACTGAGGGACAAGCTCCAGCTCTGCCCTTGTGTTTGATGCATGCTCTTTTGTTTTACAAGTATGCCAAGGCTATCTAATTTATTTAGCTCTTTTTGGAAATGTAAGGCCTTGAACTGCACCAAATGGCCTCTCTGTGTTTTGCGCACACATGGAGTTTGTGAATCCACTTAGGTAAAAATTAAACTTTTCAATGAAAAAGCAAAATTGAATAAACCAATTTATCCGGTTTAGCCCCTCCAAAAAGATCTACCAGAAGTAGAAAAAATGCATGTGAGGGTGATACATGAATAGAGACATCAGGAGTGAGGCTCCCCATACCAGCAGAGAGTAAAAGATTGAGACTGTTCATTTTGAAAAGGAAAATAGGAAGATAGGGGCAGAGGTGTATACCCTGACTGGCAGAGAAGCCAGGACCCCAGTCAATGCCCTGTGTACCCTTTGTCATAATGCAAGGACCAAGTGACAATGAAATAAATAGGCAACAAACTTAAAACTGGTATAAGGAAATACTTTCTTATATAATGTATAACCAATCTGTGGAGCTAGTTACCACAGGCTATAATTGAAGTAAACAGCTCATGATTCATGAAAGGGCAATACAATAAGAACAGGAATGGTATCTGCAGTTACACACTAACTAAGATAACATAAGGCCTGTTAACCCTAGTGTTTCAGGGCATAATCTGATGGCAGGATTCAAGAAAAATTAAGTGCACTTATAGAGAGCTTATGTCTTACTCTGAGGCTTCAAATGTTGCCCAGCCTTGGGCTGTTTGTCAGTTGCAGTATGGCAGTTCCTGTATTCCTAGAATAAAGAAACACTTCCTAGCTACAAAGAAGCTAGGCAATGTTGTTTTTTATTTGTCCAAGTCCTTGCACTTTGCGGTGCAAGCTGAATGAAAAGATAATGCAGTGCGAGCAAAGAATGAATCTCTGTCAGGAACACTTTTCTTAATTAGAATGATGGAGTGAGGAAAGTCCTGTGTGGCCTTCTCATAACAGCTGGAGTCATTTGGAAATTCAGTGAATTCAACCCCGAACCACTTCGACCTTTTGTGTCATATTTGGTGCAATACCAACTTTGTCTGTAAAAATTATAATTTCAGCCAGATAGGTGATCCTGTCGTCGGTGCTCAAAGAGGGGCTGGCTCAGTTCCCAGGTCTGGTCTCTTGTTCCCTGGGCCAGCAGAAACCAGGGGCATCATGAAGACGACAGTGCCTGCTGCTGAGCAGTTTGTGTTGGTTTCAGGTGTCCCTCTCGCAAAAAGTGCTATACAAGTTAGCAGAGACTGTAGGGTTAAGGGGACCATCACTTCTGGGAGTTTATCCTTCTTGGTCAAAGGTTGTGGGACGTTGGCACAGAGGAAGCTTATGCCACTGTTGCTCAAGGGTTTTTCTCCTATTCTGAGGATAGAATGGATGACTCATTTCTAGGGCTGTCAGATCAGCACTCTCCACTAAAAAACTCAGACAAAAATACTTGAAAACCTTGTCTGAAAGAGTAAAGATTTAGAAATCTCTCTGCTCTTGTGTCAGATATGCATACGTGGCACAGAACGACTCATTTATAACATAGCCATGACAGAAATCTCTAGGCCCAGAAACTGCAGACATACAGAATTCTCTAGCTCCTATTGCACCTTTAAAGAATTCCATCAAAGTATTTCTCATAATCTAAGCAACTTTATAATGTCCCCTTAAAAACTAGAAGCAGGTGTGTTTTTACCAAATCTTCTGATATATAGATGGCCACACCAGCTTGTCAGACTCTCCTGGCTGCTGCTTCCTCCTCACCCGCTCACTGCTCCGTCCCAGCTTGGAGACTGTCTTCTCAGGAACTGCTCTTGCAAGCTGAAAACCACCTTGCATCTTCCTAGGAACTCCTAAATAGTGTGTTATCATAGAAGAGAATAGCTGTCTGTAATGACAGAGAGTGGGTCTGGTTTACTTTGCTGCTTCAGTTCGTGCCTAGGTAGTTTGTTCCATAGGAGCTGACAGTTGAATGGACAGTTATGACATTTTACCACTCAAATCTCCTGCAGCTTATCTTACCGGTTAAGCTGTCACTCCAAAGACGCCATGCTGGAGAACATGTTCCTTACATATGTGTTCAGACTCCTTTCTGAGACTTCTCCTTCCAGTCAACGTGGTCTCTGCTTTCACCATTACTATTGGGAAGAGTATTACACTGGTTGGACATATTTAATAATGAGCTGCACTTAAACTACAAACTTCATCTGTTTGCTAATTGCCATGCAAGGTTCATCATTCTCTTCTGTGAAGCTCCAAAAGAGCATGTGTTGTGATGTGCAGACCCAGTGAGATGGGTTAGATAGATATGACAGTCTTAATAATTGTTTTGCTTTGTGGATTGGTCTCAATGCTTTAGTATGGCCTGATGGTCAGAATCCAAACAGGCTGGAAATGATTGCATTGGTTTGTCATGTATAACTGTTTCTAGGGTGGTGTGAAATGCCTAACCTGTTATCTCTTAGTTACTGCTTGCAGTCTAATTCTGATGTTAATCATTTTTGCACCAGAGGTTTCCAGTGCATCCCTTGATAGTAGCAGACTTTGCAGCTGGAACATGCCACGCCCCAGGGTTAGCAAAGTCATTTTAGCAATAATTTATAATCTAAAAACCTTTCAGTTTTTCAACAGTTTTCCATTTCCAGAATCCCTTGCCACCGTCCAGATAGATAATCTAATTTGTCTTGGGATACATTACAGGGAATCATGTTATGTAACTTAGGTTATTCTTGGATCACCACCACCGCTAGAAGTACACTGGCATACACAGCATTAGTGATGCAACAGTCTCCTCTGTGTCTGAGTGGATCAAAATGTCGCTGTTGAGCTACATAGAGAGAAGTCAGTAGTTAGCCAAAAGAAAAGGAGGACTTGTGGCACTTTAGAGACTAACAAATTTTAAATAAATTAGTTAGTCTCTAAGGTACCACAAGTCCTCCTTTTCTTTTTGCGAATACAGACTAATGCGGCTGCTACTCTGAAACCAGTAGTTAGCCAGTATCTGAACATAGCCCGGTTAGAAAGTGGAGAACTTAAACAGATGATTTTGTATTTAAATTTGATCTTGTAAACTCTGTGCTGAACACAAGACAGGTGATCCATTCCTCCCGCCACTGTAAATGCTCCATATTGATTTGCGGGGAACCCCAGTTTATTTATTACCTTTTTTTTTTTTTTTTTGGACACTCCATGATGGTGGGTGGGTGGGTGTTACACTGGGTCAGATAGCAAAGTTAAAAAATAAGAGAAACATCTCAATTTCTAATTGATTCATAACTCTCAACACAGCAAGAGTGAGGAACATATGGTTCCCGGGTTCGGGTCTGTCGAGTATGTGCCTGTTTGGTTCAGGGACTGTGTGGCAACTTTTTAATTTAAAGGGACATGCCAACGTACAAATCACGTTTTTTTTCACCCACTATTGTTGTATGGGACACTTAATATGGCTGTAACTGAAAAAAAGATTAGAGAGAAAATATTTCTGTATTTTTCCAACTTATTTGCTTTTTGCCTAGTCACTTTCATTCATTCCCCTGTACAGGTTAGCTGGCCAATCAGTTTCCCTTGTTTTTTTTTTTTTTGTGACTGGTTTGATACAGCAACAGAGGAGAGAGAATGAGACTTTACCGACAGGAAAATGTGATGGTAAAACCACAAAAATCAGCAAAGGGACGTGGGGCAGAGTCCCAAGAAAAACTGCTTGTAACATGCTTTTGGAAGTTGACTAGATTAAGTTGACAGTATCCTTTTAAAGCTAAACAAGACAAACCGATCTTGGGCAATGTGATGGGTTAAAGAACTAGCATTTCATCTGCACTGGAGGCCTGAGTTCACACTGATAAATAGTTTGGGAGATCTCATTCTAGTCTGATGTGGACGTTGTTCCTATCCCAAAGCCACAGAATGGTTAGGAGGAGTTAAATACGGTGGTCTGCTCAGGGGAGCCCAGACTGTTTCAGGTTAGGAGGAAAGTGTATTGGCAAAGCTGTGCAGGGAAGGCTGTACAGCAGTATAGTCTCATGAGTGCCCAGGGTCTCAGAGCTTATACAAAAAGCTTGACACTGGACTCTCTGGGCATATTGGAATGCTGGCCTAGGCCCTCACTAATAGTTGGCTTTTTGATAATGCTCCTCAAATGATATAAAGCTAATGCCATAGAAAGTATTGATACAGATATTACAAACTGCTATGTGTACGTCTCTCAGCGAGTCCACTGGAAACCCACTTTGACTCCCACTTCCTGCTCTTGACTCTCTGCTTCAAGATTCTGCATCTCCATCTCTGTGCCTGTGGCCAAGGAGGACTGGGCAGGATGCTGTAATATTCCCATTCTTTTCTGGTCTGTTGAGTAAGCACCTGGACCCAGGTTTCTTACATGGTATTGCAGACCACTTAATGGTTTGTAACCCTGTTTTTGAGGGTTTTAACAACCCTCATAAAGCTTGCTGGGGATTCTCAAACTTGCTATAAATGTTTTCAGCAAAGTAGAATGTGTTTAAAAACTATATATTCCCTTCCTGTTGTATGTGTGTTATGTGGATTAGGTAATTGATTTATATGAAAGGCAGGATCAGTTTGTTTAAATGACAGTGGTTCTCAACCTGCGGCCCATTGGCTACTTGCAGCCCAGTCAGCACACAGCTGCCACCTATGACATCCTCAGGGCCATCCAGGTATATCTGGATGCAGCCCACAATGGTAAATAGTTTGAGAACCACTGGTTTAAAACTACTGAATGATGGGTGGGAGGGAAATCTCATACTAAACTACAATACTACGATTCTTGGGGCGCCAGCTGGCAGAGAGCTGGTACAGGGTGAAGTCTCAAAGTATTGTAAAACTATTAAATTTAAATAAAGGTGCTGAGGTAGATATGTTGGGGGGTTCCTATCCTTGTGGAACGGGATACTTACAGAGTTGCTATGTTAGATTCCACCACAACTTCTGCAAGTATCCTAAAGGTGTATCCCCTACTGGCTAGCACTGCCTGATGGGGGTATTGCTGTCCAGCCAACTGCAAGAGTTAAGAAGGGTATTCCCTTACGTAAAAAGACTTTTTCTCCCTAGCTGGCTCCTTTGAGAAGTGAATACGATCAGTTAAATAGTGCAGATTCTATTTAACCAGCAAAGCTGTGGGCAATTCATCAGGGGCTTTACATTTTTATTTCAAGACTACAGTGCAACTAATCACTATTTCAATGTTTAGATTTCTGAAGCAGAATCTCCCTAGCATGAATTCAACATAAAATTTGAGGGCAGTTTGTGAGGATACAGCTGTGGGAACCATTCGTCCGCATCTGCCAGATATTCAATAGGTGTTATGTGCTTTTTCTATAAATGGCCCTTTATGGGTCTTTCGGAATTCGACTTAGATCATATATGTACAGCACTTCTTATAATTAGTTTTAAATCACAGAAGTATGTTAATGTTTGGATTGTTTATAGGGATGTGTGGCGAGTCCCTGTCTTCTCCTCTCACCCCTTTATCTTGTTTTTTTGTTCTTGCACTGTGGATCTAGGACAGTGTTGGAGTTTGTTTTGGTTTTGTGGGAGTTTATTTTAGTATTTCTCTCTGTGGAATTGATGTCTCTTCTTGTTGCTATCTATTTTATTCTTTTTTTTTTTTACATAAATTAAATAGAATCAGCTGGGACATCTTGGCCAGACAAACCTAATTTTTATTTCTTAAACTGTCACATTGAGATTACAAACTCAAACCCCACATCTCTGTCTGAGGGGCTTGTAGTGTCTTGCATGCTGCTCTGCAGACCCAACAGAGAGCACACAGTCAGACTTGTGCCATCTCAGACTTCTGCTAACAGGAGTGTCAGTACAGGAAGTGAACAGGAATACATGTTAATTCTGGGCGAATGGGAAAAAGATTGGTGTTTCCTAAGGGGAAATCAGAAAACTGCGGAAGAGAAGCTGTATATTCAGGAAGGTGTGGTGTACATATGAGCTGAAAGAAGCAAGAGTGAGGTAGCAAATCCCATAATACTTTCAGGGTCTAGTTCTCACTGGCTATCTCTAGGATGTAACGCTTGCGGGTGAGAGCAGTGTTGGGTGATGTGGTGAGAGGCCTGGGTTTAGCGTTGTCCCTACACACATTGTAGGTCACAAACAAACATTGGCTCGGGGCAGCACCCTCATTCCTCCCAGCAGGAGTTGTCTGCAGCTAGATCAGTTAGTTACTTGGAGCGAAAAACTGTTCTTAAGAGTTTCTTCCCTCCCTATCCGTTGTTTTCACAGAGGTAGGTAGGGGAAGGGACCCGGCTGAATAAGCACATAAGAATGTCCCTGAGGGGATGCAGGAACATGCTGTAAACGGGGAAGTCACCCAGGGAGGCTGACAGTCTGCTGTAACATTGGAAGGAGGGCATCCGCCCTGCATTGTTTTACACACACAGTATCGTGGGGACTGACATGATGTTTTGTACCGGTTCCGATGAGCAGTACAGGACCTACGGTAGCTGAAGGGGATGAGATGGCGACATTTCAGAGCTGTTACAATGTATCTTGTTAGCACTTTCTGTTGCTGCTTTTAGATGCCTCCAGTTCAGTCCATGCTGTGGTGGTATAAGGCTGGTACGCTCCTCGAAGCACCATGGCATGAAATGGAGGTTCCTAGAAGCAAGACGGAAGGTACAGTACTGACAGTTGGCCTCCGTGTGCGTTCATTCTCCCCCCTCTTGTGGTGGGGGTGGGGGTGGGGGAGAAGAGAATCTAAATATTAAAAAAAAAAACAAAAAAACCAACCTGTTAGGAAACTGCTAGACTGCCAGCAAAGTGACCCACTGCCAGCAATGCTGAGGTAAGGGGTCCTCCACTCGGCGATATTCCACTGTACCTAGGTGTTGCAGGGCTCTCCGGCAGCCAGTGAGGTGTGTGCTTCAGTGCCATGGCTTTTAACGGTTCTGAATGAGGGTGTCTGTCCAAGAGCATCAGTGCTGGCAAAGGCCAGTGCTTCTAACCCAGGTTTTTTCACCAGTCGTTTCATTATACTCGGTGAGACACTGACATGAGTTATCAGACGCAATTGTCTGGCTTCACCATCTAAATGTAAAATTATAGTTGTTGCTCTGCATGTACATCGGCCATACGAAGAAGACGACTGACATGAATGGGGAAACCTATTAACAGCACTTGTCTGAAAAATGAATGTGAATTTCAGTTGTGGAAATGTCCGTAGCATGAAACCTTCCCCTTCCCTTTCTGTCTCTGATTGCATCACAGAAAAGCAGGGTCCAGAACGGAAGAGGATTAAAAAGGAGCCTGCCACTAGGAAGCCTGGCTTGCTGTTTGGAATGGGGCTTTCAGGAATCAGGGCTGGTTACCCACTCTCTGAGCGCCAGCAAGTCGCCCTTCTTATGCAGATGACAGCAGAAGAATCTGCAAATAGCCCAGGTGAGAGCTGAAAGTGAGGCGTGGGTGGATGTGTCTGAGCTCATATTTAATGGGACTCTGTATGCTTCTGCTTATTCATAAACAACAACCATGGTCACAAAATAGACACAGTTGAGCATGTGTACCAGTGGTGTCTACCTGGCACCCAGGACATGTTTTATAATGTTGGTAGCATAATTCTTCTGCCTCAAGACTATAGTATGAGAGTCTGGAAATGAATTTAAGGGATGCAAATGCTTCACTCCTGCCAACTATTCCATCTTCACCTAATATCACTTCATGCAAGCTACAGCTCCCTACCCCAATTTAGGCAAATGTCCCTTTATTGCATTCTGAAATGATTATAGAATGTTGGACAGATATGTGCAGAAGGCATTAGATGCTGTTTAGTTAGCACTAAAGATCTCAGAACTAATTTAGTTACCGGGATCATTAGCATATGTCAGAGCTCCAAGTTTTCTGCTAGGTTAATATGTTGATTGAGTAATAAGATGTTTTTGAGAGTAAAAGGGAGAGCATGATTATCTCTGGGATTCTTAAATGCTCCTCCTTATGTAAAAGAACTAGACTATGCTAACCATGGTGTATTGTAATTTTAGACCTAATGTAGTAAGTGTTTTTAACATGGAATTAATATTTCAATATGCTGTAGTATCTGTTGCCAATATGGGCTCCTGTGGGGTTTTATATGTGTTATATGATCTGTCTATGTATCCTTCTGTCTTATATACAGAACGGTGGAGTTATCTAGGGACCTTATTTTTGTTGCTGTCATTCTTAATGTGAATCTAGTTTCAAGTCACTCTCACTTGATATTAAGTGAATTTCAGAATATTCAGGGCTTCTCCCAAGAAGTGTGTGCACTATCCTTCCAGGCAGTTACCCCCTCACAGGCACATGGGGAAGGTTACTTTGTCACTTCCCTTTGGAAGTAAGACTTTTGGGTATGAGGAGACCCTTTGCCCTTTCTGAAATCATAGGATTGTCTATAATCTGTACAAGTGTTACTACACCCTTCTCCAGTCTGTGCTTCAGCACAGCCTACAATTTATATCTGTATTATACATACACAGGCTTTCCTGGGTCTCCACATCTGGTTCAGAGGATCAGTTACCTCTGAGTGCCTTGCAGTCAGTGCTTCAGTGCAACTGCTGGATTAAAAGTATTGCAACAGCTCCCTCTGAGGGGCTCTGGTTTTCCTTTGAGTTGCAGTTCTTCACTGTATTTCTCTTCTCCATGCAGTAGATACAACACCAAAGCATCCCTCTCAGTCTACAGTGTGTCAGAAGGGAACTCCTAACTCTGCCTCCAAAACCAAAGATAAAGTAAATAAGAGAAATGAGCGTGGAGAGACTCGGCTGCATAGAGCTGCCATCCGAGGAGATGCCCGGCGCATCAAGGAACTCATCATTGAGGGCGCAGATGTCAACGTTAAGGACTTTGCAGGTAGCAAGCCCAGCTGCAGTTCAGTGATCTGTATTAATAAGCCAGGAGCCCAAAGTGCAGTCAGTGGATTTGTATATGCCCCGTATCTCACCTCGCCTTTAATAAATATAGGAATAGCCAGGCCACATCAGACCCAGAGTCCCTTGAGTCCAGTATCCCATCTCTAGACTGAAAGTGTCCGGTACCAGACACTGTAATGGCCAGTTATAGAATGACCTGTGCGTAGGAAATTTTCCTAACCCCAGGCATTTATGCCTTGTGGCATGAACCATGAGCTTAGGGTGGTGCAATGGAATGGAGAGTCTCAGCATGAGGTGCTTCATTCTGGTCTGAGCAATGTCCATCCCGATGAGGATGGAGCACTGCAGACTGGAATCTGTAGTCCTAGCAAGTCTTAGATCCTCATGAAAGATGGAGGCAGGTGCAGTGATTTGCTTTGTTTTATAATCATTCAGTGTGACCCAGCAAAGCCTGTGAACAGGTGCAGTGTGGGTACTAGGGTGACCAGACAGCAAGTGTGAAAAATCAGGACTAGGGTGGGGTGTAATAGGAGTGTATTTAAGAAAAAGACCCAAAAATCGGGACTGTCCCTATAAAGTCGGGACATCTGGTCACCTTAGTGGGTACCCCTGGGATTATAGATAGAGCGGGTAACAAAACCTGTAGTTAAGCTTGCCCAACACTTCCTATTATAAGATCCTGTTTTCAGTTGCTTAGTATAACTTAGTCAAATTTGAGCCATTTGTGCTGAAATTTTCCATGTCAGGTGTTTGCCTTAGGCTGGGTTTTGTTTTTTGTTTTGTTTTTATTTTAAGTTCAGCTGTTTTTAAGAATGAGATTAAGGGAAATACATTATTTTGCACATGCTGAAAAAATTCTTGCTATCCCTGTGTAAAACTGCCCAAGTTAGGCTGCGTTATAAATCTGAAAAATCTCAGTTTGCACATGCTCAGTAGAGACTGATTAGAGTTTAGCCGCTGAATTCTCAGACCATTCCATCTGTACTTGAGCATGCTCCATCCCAGAATTGTAGAAGCTGAGCAGGACTTTTCCTGCAGTTGCTCCTTCAAGCTTTTGGGAGTCAACTGTGGCACCAGAACTGAGAACAGGGAGCCTGTTTCTCTTGTGCTCTCAGTATTCCCTCTGCTGGTGCCCAAGCAGTGTGGAGGAGGAACCTCTCTGACTCAAATGCAATAAACAAGTTCACGGAAGCCCGTGACCTGTCTCTGACTTTTACTAAAGATAACCATGACAAAATGGTGCTGATGGTGGGGAGGGCTGAAGCTTGAGTGAGGGGGAGGGGAGTAAGAGAGCTTGAGCCCCACTGCGGAAGGGAGAAGTCCAACACTCCTCATCCCTGGCGGCTCAGAACTGTGGCAGCCGCCTGCAGCATCTGGGAGCTCTGGCCCACCACCCCAGGGCTGGAAAATATCACAAGGTCTCTGAAGGTCACAGAATCAATGACATTCTTTACCTCCATGACAAAATCTTACCCTTAATCGTAATTATACGCACAGGAGGGCTGAATTAAGGTTGCACGGACAACCTTAATTCTGGCATTTCCTAGCTTTTGAGTGCTTGACTTTCTGACCATAACATTCTTTTTAAGTAGTTTTTTAAATGTAGCGAGTAGATATGCTTATTCTTGAGCTCCAAATGTTTAACATCAGTGTTCGTTGTGAGTAATTTCAATCACAGATACCCCTTTTTAATAGTACAAAGGGAGGGTTCTGAAAGGCTCACCAGTGCTATCAGCAGAATATTCAAGGAGTAGTGCACACCTGCCGGGAAACTTCGAAACAGATTCTACTTAGAAATCAATCTGCTGCCCATGTATGATAGAAATTTTTACATTTCTTTCCCTCATTCTTCAGAGGTTTGTTTGAGAATAGGAGCTTTTGTTTCTGCAGAGTTCATCTGCTTCCATGCTTAGTCCCTTCCAGAAGTCATGGTCCTGTTTGTGACGTCACAGTTGCTTGCTGTGGAAATGTTGCAGACAACCCGTATGCTGAGAGTTCAGCTAGGGGATACGCTGTATGACCAGATGAATCCTAAACCCCAGTCCTGACTGAGTGACAATCTTCCTCCTATCAAAGAGTTAGAGGAGAGAGAAACAATTTAATCTAATGAGAGCAGAGCACCATGAGGTATCAGCCGCCCTTTGAGTTCATTCACTAAACGTTCTCTGCTTTTGGAGTTCACTGAGTGGCATGAAGTTCTACAGGACAATTGGCTGTAGCACCTTATGTTGCCAAACAGAAAAGCTGGATGGACTCAAGTACCAGATGTCAGGCTGGCAAAAAAGTTGCTTTCCAAAGCAGAGCTGCTGGTGTGTTGGGCAGGCGGTCTTGGCCATGCAGGTCCTGCTGTGCCGTGTGCTGGCTGGTTAGAAGAGCTCCGTGTCAGCAGGCAGAGCTGCAGGCAAGCTGCCATATTAGCAGCCAGCAGCATCTATTTTGGTTACTGTGACACTGTTCATAATTATCAACCGTAAAAATTAGTTGCCCACGTCATGAGTGTTTGTGTGCTTGCAGGCTGGACAGCATTGCACGAGGCATGTAACCGGGGTTACTATGATGTTGCAAAGCAGTTGCTTGCTGCCGGCGCGGAAGTCAACACAAAGGGTTTGGATGACGACACCCCGCTGCATGATGCAGCTAATAATGGGCATTTCAAGGTTGGTTCTTGCTGGATTTAGTAGCCATTTTTTAGTGATTTGTTACAAATAAATGAGTTTGATTTTCCTGTGCTTTAAGTCGTATCTGTATAGGCAATTGCTATTTCATTTCATTTCACGGACTGGCATGTTGCATCTTTCCATGTGAGACTCTTTCTCCAACCCCTGTGCTATTACATGTTGTGCTAGTTTCTCCACTTTGTGTCAGAGTCCTTGGAATTGTAGGGTGGAGCTTGCTACCAGAATACAGGTTTGCATTTCCCCCCGTAAATCTGTCCTGCCATTTTCTCTGTCCCTCATTTCAATCACTGTGTCCATGTCACTGGGTGACAGGGGGCAGGATGACCAGCCAGCTCTGACCTCAAACTAACCTCTATCCTGCTTGTCTGTCTGAACAGCCCACAGAAGTGATGGGGACTGAAACAACTTCCTTCGCAATGGAACCATACTGAGATTTTGAAGTTTTTCTCATTTTTAGGTGGTAAAATTGTTGTTACATTACGGAGGGAACCCTCATCAAAGCAACAGGAAGGGAGAGACGCCTTTAAAAGTCGCTAATTCCCCCACCATGGTGAATCTACTCCTGGGAAAGACCACCTATCCCTCTAGTGAAGAGAGCTCAACAGGTGAGATGCTGACCTGTGTGGGTGTTGGGATAATGGGCTATCACCATAGTGGCAACCTGCTACCACAAAAGCAGTTATAATAGCCCCAGAACGCCTACATGCTACTGGAATAGCCAACTCAGTGCACAGTCAAGATGTCCAGATGCTTAGAAAACCTACCCTTTGCTCAGAGAGCTCTGCCGCTCATCCTGGAGAGTTCAGTCGTAGGAGCCTACTGCTAAAAGCATCCTACATGTTTCCACCTACCACAACTGGGGATGTAGGAGGAGAGGCCAGGCCCTCAAGTAACTGGGTCCCATATCATTTAGGGTTCAAAGACTGTCGCCAGCATTTTGACTTGCACCGGGAAGCCAGTGTAGAAATTCTTTCATACCTGTTGTGTATTCATTACAGCATACCCCCGGGAAAGCAAGGTGCTGTATTCTGCATTTGTGGAAGCTTCCAGACAGTGCTCCACTAAATGACTGTAGTCTAGCATGGAGGTGATGAAGTTATGACTAATAGCTGCAATGCCTGCACTGGATGGGCAGCTTCTTAGTTAGTTCAAGATAGTTCAAGAGAGGCACTGCATGCCACTGCTCCTCCCAGAGAATCCTGGTCTACAGCCCATTTGTGTGTTAGAGCTGTGCCCACTCCGAGTGCATCCTATGTAGTTTTAAAACTACTTGGGTATTCTTTCCAAAAGAATGTTAAGCTCACTCTAGGCTCAGCTAAGAAGTCTGGTGTGTTCAGTGTGTGGGGTGCAAGGAGACTGCTAGCTTGGGATTTCAGGAGAGGCCTGAAGAATGCATATTTCTCCTGAAAACAACCTACAGGGCTAATGCTTTGTGCTGTTTTTTCCCCACAGAGAGCTCAGAGGAGGAGGACGCCCCTTCATTTGCACCTTCCAGCTCCGTCGATGGCAATAACACAGACTCTGAGTTTGAAAAAGGCTTGAAACATAAGACAAAGAGTCAAGAGCCCCCCAAAACAACAATCACACCGGTAAAGGATGAATATGAATTTGATGAAGATGATGAGCAGGACAGAGTCCCGCCCGTCGATGACAAGCATTTGCTGAAAAAGGATTACAGGAAAGAGACTAAAGCAAACAGTTTTATTTCCATACCCAAAATGGAAGTAAAAACCTATACTAAAAATAACACAATTACACCAAAGAAACCTGCCCATCGCATCCTGTCAGACACGTCAGATGAAGAGGATACCAGTGTAGCTGTGGGGACTGGCGAGAAGCTGAGACTATCGACTCACTCGGTACTGCCCAGCAGCAAGACTCGAGAGCCCTCCAACACCAAGCAACAGAAGGAGAAAAATAAAGTCAAAAAGAAGCGGAAAAAGGAGACAAAGAGCAAAGAGGTTCGGTTTGGCAAAAAAAATGACAAATTTTGTTCCTCTGAATCAGAGAGTGAAAATTTGGAGAGTGAGGAGGATGATAGAGACTCTGTGCAAAGCTCTAGCTGTGTAAAGGACTCTAGGCTAGTGCTAAAGGAATCCTCCTTGTTCAACTCTCTGTCTGCCTCTTCCACCTCTTCTCATGGGAGTTTAGCTTCACAGAAACATAACCCTAATCTTACAGACCAGCACTCCAAGCACTGGAGGACAGACAACTGGAAAACCATATCTTCTCCAGCATGGTCAGATGTCAGTTCCTTATCGGACTCCACAAGGACGAGACTGACAAGTGAGTCAGACTATACATCTGAGGATTCCAGTTTACAGTCGTTAAAGCCAGTGAGAAAGAAGCAGGAGCACAAAAAGAAAAATAACTCTCACAATACTGTCTCTGAGAAGAAGAATTCATTCCATGCCAACGTGGACGGAGCAATTCCAAAGCTGGATAAGGAGGGAAAGGTTGTTAAAAAACATAAAACAAAACATAAACATAAAAACAAAGAGAAGGGACAATGCCCAGTCAGCCAAGACATTAAAATAATCAAAACTTTTTCCTTTGAATATGAGGACTCTAAGCAAAAGCCTGACAAGGGTTTGATAGAGACTGAAAGTCCAAGTGAAAATAAATTAAAAGTGTTAAAACATGAGAGAGAACACTGTAAAAAGGAAGAAAAGCTACTGAAAAGTAAATCAGAGGAGAAGGAATGGTTGTTTAAAGATGAGACTGGAAAAGCCTCCAAAGAGGAGAAATCATTAAAAAAAGTCAAAGAGGGGAATAAAGACATCAGCAAATTTTTCAGAGAGGAGAAGTCAAGTAAAGAAAAACCCATAAAGGAAAAGTCTCCCAAAGAGGAGAAACCTAGAATACACAAGGAAGAGAGAAAGAAAAAATCAAAGGAAAAGCAGTCAAAATCTGAAAAGAAGAATGATCTGAAGGAGGAGAAAATTACTAAACTGGAGAAAGACAAAACCTTCAAAGAAGAGAGAGAAAAATGTAAAAAAGAAAAAGTTTACAAAGAAGAACCTGGATTTGATGAGTTTAGTAATAAAAGCCAATTGCTGGAAAGCGAGGACACAAAATTCAGCCTTTCTGATGATCAGCAAGAGAGATGGTTTTCTGATTTGTCTTCTGATTCATCCTTTGATTTCAAAGGTGAGGATAGCTGGGATTCTCCAGTAACAGACTTCAGGGAGATTAAAAATGACAGCATGGCAAAACTAATCCTAGAAACAGTGAAGGAAGAAATTAAAGACAAGAAAAGGGAGAATAAAATAAAGGAAAAGAAAGAATACAATGAAAAACGCAATGAAAGGGATACATTCTTAAAAAAGAGAGAGAGAGAAAGTGTTGACAAAAACCCTGAGAAGAAAAAGGACCAAACTGAAAAGCATAAAGTCACTCCTAGTTATCTGCCTGAAAAGGACAAGAAAAGGAAAGATTCTGCAGAAAGCGTTAAAGAGAGAAAGGAAAAAGATCCAGGTGAAATCAACAAAGAGAGAAAAGATTCCTCTGATAGCTGTAAAGACCGAAAGGACATAAAAATTAAACAAGAGGAGCCCTATCGAGATGAGTTTAAAGAATATGGTTGTGAAACATTCTTCAAGGAGAAATCTGACCCTGAATTCAGTGGAAAAAATGTGGAAAGCGGGGAAAGGCACCATTCAGGGAAAGATAAGGAGAAGAAAGATGCTCCTGATAAGGAAAAGAAAGAAAAACTGAAACCAGAAAAATATAAGGAGAAATCCAAAGAAGCAGATAAAGAGAAAAATGAAAAAGTTGTTGCTGAGAAAAACCAGAAAGACAAAGAACTGGATAAAAGTTTTAAAGAGAAAAAAGATCCTAAGGAGAAATACAAGGATCTGCATAACAAAGACAAAGAAAGGAAGAATTCTTTAGACTATATCAAAGAGAAAAAAGAGAAAAACTTCTCTGGAGATAGAGAGGATTTCTCTGAGAAAAGAGATGAGAAAAAAGGAAAAGAGAAAAGCTGGTACAGCATCGCAGATATCTTCACAGATGAAAGCGAAGATGAGAAGGATGATTACAGCTTAAGCGGATTCAAAATTGGTGAGGCCATTGGGAGTGAATTGCATCGAATGGACAGTCTACAAGAAAAAGATGATAGCATGGCTGCTGAAAAGGAACTTTATCTTGCTGACAAGCACAGAAAGTACTCTTCTGACAGGCAACATTCAGGAGAGAAACAGAAAGATAAAGAGAAGAAAAAGGATAAAGGATTAGCAGAAGGTGGGAAGGAGAAAAAAGAGAAGAGTTTCTTTGAAAAACACAAAGAGAAGAAGGATAAAGATTCTGTTGAGAAGTATAAAGACAGGAAAGACAGAACCTCAGTAGACTCCACCCAAGAAAAGAAAAACAAGCAAAAGCTCCCTGAAAAGGCTGAAAAGAAGCATGCTGCTGAGGAGAAGGTAAAAAACAAGCATAAGGAAAAGATGGATAAAGAACATTCCAAAGAAAAGAAGTCTTCAAAAGGAGGAGAGACCGAGAAGAGCCTGTTGGAAAAATTGGAGGAGGAGGCCCTCAATGAATATAGAGATGACTCCAATGATAAAATAAGTGAGATTTCTTCTGATAGCTTCACAGACAGAGGACAAGATCCAGGACTAACCAACCTCTTTGAGTCTTCTAACCTTTCTCTTATGGATGCCTCTGAGGAAAAGTATAAAGATTCTCTTCCTTTGCCCTGCTTGCAAGACAAACTCAAGGAGAAGGAGAGGCACAGGCATTCCTCATCTTCATCAAAGAAAAGTCACGAGAAAGAGAAAGCAAAGAAGGAAAAAACAGAGAAAAAAGAGAAAATGGATGACTTTAAAGACTCCAGCAACAGAAAAGATTCCAGTCAATACGAAAAAGAATTCTCTGTGGATGGGGAGACTTTTGGCATTTCCTACAGCATGAAAGCAGAGGTTGAGGAAGAACTGGACAAAAACATTGACTATTTGTTTTCTGAAAAGAAAGATAAAAATGATCCTGAGAGAGAGCTCTCAAAGAAGGCAGAAAAGGAAAAGACTTATGTTTCCAGTACCATCAGCACAGTCAAAGAGAAGAAGAAGAGAGAAAAACACAAGGAAAAATGGAAGGATGAAAAGGAAAAGCATAGAGACAAACATACAGATGGATTCTTTAAACATCACAAAGATGAGACAAAATCTGTGGTTAAAGACAAGGATAGCCCTCAAGTTATCACATTCAAAGATAAGTCAAAGGAGGAGAACCTCAAATTTAGTGAAACCAAACTGAAGGAGAAACTCAAGGAAAACCAAGAGAAAGACAAAACAGAGTCTCTAAAGATCAGTAATGGAAATGATAAAATAGCATTGTCCAAAGATGGTAACAAGAAAGATAACAGGCCTAGAGAGAAGCTTCTGGGTGATGGTGATCTAATGATGACCAGCTTCGAGAGGATGCTGAGCCAAAAAGACCTGGAAATTGAGGAGCGCCACAAAAGACACAAAGAGAGAATGAAGCAAATGGAGAAGATGAGGCACAGATCTGGAGATCCCAAATTAAAAGATAAAATTAAAACCTCTGAAGAGATGCGTAAGAGGAGTCTGGATTTGACCACAAAGAAACCACTAGCACTAGATACTCAGCTAAAGGACAAAAAGCTCAAAGAACTAGGTCCACTGACTCCTATATTGTCACCAGATAATAAGCCACAGCTTGCTGTGGGGACAGATTCAAAAGACTGGATAACTGGCCCTCAGCTGAAAGAAATTTTACCTGCTTCTCCCAGGCCAGATCAGAACAGGCCGACAGGTGTTCCAGCTCCAGCTTCCGTAGTTTCTTGTCCAAGCTATGAAGAAGTGATGCAGACACCAAGAACTCCTTCGTGCAGCAATGAAGATTACACAGATTTGATGTTTGATTGTGCTGACTCTCAGCACTCTCTGCCCATATCCACAATGTCCATGAATGCATGTTCTCCATCCTTTTTTGACAGATATGCAAATGCTTCGAGTGGACTTCCCGACAATCCAAGTCAGACTCCAACAAGGACGATACCCTCCACAAACCTTTATCGTTCAATCTCTGTTGATATAAGAAGGGTCCCTGAAGATGAGTTCAGTGCTGGAGACAAGTTTTTCAGGCAGCAAAGTGTCCCGGCAACATCAAATTATGATTCTCCAGTGCAGCATTTGATGGAGGAAAAAGTCCCTCTTCCTTCTGTTCCTGCAGAAAAGTTTCAGTGTATGTCTCCAGGGTATTATTCACCTGACTATGGAATTCCATCACCTAAAGTAGAAACTTTGCATTGTGCACCTGTTGGCAATGTTGTCCAATCACCTGAAAGCATCTTTTCTGGTTTACAAGCAAAATCCTCCCCCTCGCATAGAGATGAGCTGCTTGCACCTTCTGTAGAAAGTGCTCTTCCCCCTGATCTTGGCATGCCTTTGGATACCACAGAAGAGCAGCAAGCTACTGCTTCTATTTTGCCACCAGAGTCTACCTTTTTACCACCTATTGAAGAAAACCATTTTAGTTCAGGTATTTCAGAGCAGAACAATATGGACTGGGATAATCCTCCTTCCAGAAACCCTGACCCTCCCATCCCTCCTAGTTTAATTGGTAATCCATCTGATCACCCTGTCAGCTGGTCAGTGGGATCAGAACTTCTAATGAAATCTCCCCAGAGGTTCCCTGAATCCCCTAAGCCATTCTGTTCACTGGACCCAATACATCCTGCACCCGTGCCCTTTATTTCTACAGATTCTCCATACCCAGTTTCTCCTATTTCCTATCCATTGTCAGTATCTGAACCGGGGCTTGATGAAGTAAAGGAAGATGCTGAAGAAGCAGTTCCAGGAGAAATGGCAACTGCAGAAGAGCAAGCTCCTTACATGTCCCCTACTAGATTAGACACTTTCTTCAATAACTGCAAGCCTCTTCCAGAAGAAACACCCGAGATGCCTTTAGACCCCCCTTGCATTCCAACAGAAACTCCGGCAGAGGCTGTTAACACTCTGGAAAACAGTTATTTGGAAAACAGTAGTGTTGCACCTGTAAACCCAGAAGAGCCAGTAACGTGGCCTGATCCATTCACAAACTCAGAAGATGACTTAGACCTTGGTCCCTTCTCGTTGCCGGAATTGCCGCTCCAAGCTAAAGATGTCCCAGATGCTGAAATGACTGAAGTGGCACCGATAGAAGAAAGCCCAGTAGCTGCCCCAGAAGTCATAAATACTGGGGTCATGAACGTGAGTGTGTCTGTCACAGCTTCCAGTGAGCAGGAAGAGCTACTGCTTAATCAGCCAAGTAACTTACTACCTGTGGAACCAGAGCCACAGCTGGAGGAACAAAAGTCGGAAGTGATTGCACCAGAAGCTACCTCGGAAGCATTGAATGTACCAGAAGAGAAAAGATTAGAAGAGTCCGAGGCACAGAGTTTTCAACAGACTGCGTCAATAGAGCTTGCTCAGCCAGAGAAACAAGAGGCAGAAACAAACCATGAAGAATTGCCCTCGTCAAACTGTGCAGTGGAGAGTGGATCTCAAAGCAGCTTGGCACAAGCGAACGCTGCTGAGATTGGGGTCGCGCAAGACAGTGCTGCAGTACGAAGTGGGAGCCAAGTCTCTTCCATCCAGACAGAGACACCCCAAGGGACTACTCCAGTAGAAACCATAGAGCCAGTACAAAAACCAGTAGCAGAAGTTTCCAAACCACCCAAAATAGAAGAGATCCCGCAACGAATTACCAGGAACAGGGCTCAAATGCTGGCTAATCAAAATAAACAGAACACTGCACCTTCTGAGAAAGAGTTTCCTCCAGTTTCTGCACCTTCCACGCGTGCAAAAGGGCGAGTGACGGAGGAAGACGATGCTCAAGCCCAACATCCACGTAAACGCAGGTTCCAGCGTTCCAGCCAGCAGCTACAGCAGCAGATTAACACGTCCACCCAGCAGACAAGAGAGATGATACAGCAAACACTGGCAGCGATTGTAGATGCCATAAAACTGGACGACATTGAGCCCTATCACAGTGACCGATCAAACCCATACTTTGAGTATCTTCAGATCAGGAAAAAGATTGAAGAGAAGCGGAAAATCCTCTGCTACATCACTCCCCAGGCTCCCCAGTGTTATGCCGAATATGTCACCTACACAGGGTCCTACCTGCTGGATGGCAAACCGCTAAGCAAGCTTCACATTCCAGTGGTGAGTTACCCTCACAATTTCTTCTGGCTCCATTCTCTTTATGGAATAATAAAACTGAAATGCTACAGATATAGTCAAGTCTGGGTGTCCTCCAACATAGTCAAAGCACAGTTCTGTTTTATAGTCAAGATGGGACCCCAGCTGTGTACCTGGCTTTAGAATGCTTTTGGAACACACTTAAGATTACAAAACTGAGCCTTGCTATAGGGACAACTGTATTATAAATGGGTTTTGCTGTATTTGTATAGACAAGACTTTTAAACGGTGCTTAGGAACTCAAGATTTGGAACCGTAGACTGTGTTCATGTGAAGCCAATGGATTTGAAAGCCAGAAAGCAAAACTGCTTTTATAAGCAGTATACTAATTAGGTATGGCAACTATAAGACCATAAGCAGGAGCAGGGCCATCCCTGCGAGTGGGCAGCCCGACAAAGGGGGCGCCCTGCGCAGGGTTTGCCTGATTCCTACCTGACCTGCTGAGAGCCAGCTGGACTGGTGGAAGAGGAGCGGGGAGGGACCCGAGCTGCAGGGGGGCAATTGGACAAAAAGCCGAGCCAGGTGATTTCTCCAGAGCAGGGGTGCCCCTCCTACCCCCTGCTCCACTGCCTTGTGCAGCTGCTGCTGCTCCTGTTTTCTCCCCATGCTGTTTCTCCCCGGAGCCCCTGGCCACTCCAGACTGGGAGCGTCCTCCTGTCTGCTGTGCGGGGGGGGCTGATATCAGGGTGTTCTCTCCCCCTGCCTGTCTACCCAATCTCCCCTGAGCTGGGGTGACGGGACAGAGGGAATCTCTGTGCTGCTGCCTCTCTGGGTCCAGCAACAGCTGCTTGTGTGTGAACAAGCCTGCAGATGCCTGACCCTGAGTGCTTTCTTAAAGAGATAGTGCTCTCAACACACACACACACACACGGACACACACACACCAGACACACACACACCGGGCTTCCTACATCCAGGTCACTTCCCCGGCTGGGCTGAGGCATCAGCAGCTGCTGCTCTCCTGCCCTCTCCTACTGGGGAAAGTGACCTGGATGAAGGGAGCCCTGGTGTTGCTTCTCGCTCCCCACACACACACAGCACAGGGCAAAGGAGCAGCAGGCCAGTGGGGGAGCGAACAGCGATGCCAGCTGCCCTGACACTGCATCCAGGTCAGTTTTCCCATGTGGGTGCAGGAAGGGGATGTAGAGGTTAGGGGCACAGGAGGGGCAGGGGTTGGGGTGAAGAGGACACAGTGGAGGAGTTAAGGGCGCAGGAGGGAGGTGCAGGGGGTAGGAGTGAAGGGCGTTCAGGGATTAGGGGCAGGGTTGGGGGGGCAGGCGTTGGGGCACTGGAGAGGGTAGGGGTTGGGGTGAAGAGGGCACAGTGCAGCGGTTGGGGCACAGGAGGGGAATGCAAGGGTTGGGGTGAAGAGGGCACAGTGCAGGGGTTGGGGTGCAGGAAGGGGCAGGGGTTGGTTTGAAGAGGGCACAGGGCAGGGGTTGGGGCACAGGAGGGGAATGCAAGGGTTGGGGCACAGGAGGGGAATGCAAGGGTTGGGGTGAAGAGGGCACAGTGCAGGGGTTGGGGTGCAGGAAGGGGCAGGGGTTGGTTTGAAGAGGGCACAGGGCAGGGGTTGGGGCACAGGAGGGGAATGCAAGGGTTGGGGTGAAGAGGGCACAGTGCAGGGGTTAGGAGCGCAGGAGGGAGGTGCCGGGGGTAGGAGTGAAGGGCGTTCAGGGATTAGGGGCAGGGTTGGGGGGGCAGGCGTTGGGGCACTGGAGAGGGTAGGGGTTGGGGTGAAGAGGGCACAGTGCAGCGGTTGGGGCGCAGGAGAGGGCAGGGGTTGGTTTGAAGAGGGCACAGGGCAGGGGTTAGGAGCGCAGGAGGGAGGTGCCGGGGGTAGGAGTGAAGGGCGTTCAGGGATTAGGGGCAGGGTTGGGGGGGCAGGCGTTGGGGCACTGGAGAGGGTAGGGGTTGGGGTGAAGAGGGCACAGTGCAGCGGTTGGGGCGCAGGAGGGGGCAGGGGTTGGTTTGAAGAGGGCACAGGGCAGGGGTTGGGGCACAGGAGGGGAATGCAAGGGTTGGGGTGAAGAGGGCACAGTGCAGGGGTTAGGGGCGCAGGAGGGAGGTGCAGGGGGTAGGAGTGAAGGGTGTTCAGGGATTAGGGGCAGGGTTGGGAGGGCAGGCATTGGGGTACTGGAGAGGGTAGGGGTTGGGTGAAGAGGGCACAGTGCAGGGGTTAGGGGCGCAGGAGGGAGGTGCAGGGGTAGAGGTGAAGGGTGGTGCAGGGTTTAGGGGCGCAGGAGGCACAGAGTAGGGGCGGGGGTGAGGGGAGGGTGGGGAGCCCATTGGGGCCAGTGGCACCAAAACGTAAGTTCGCCCAGAGTGCCATTTTCCCAAAGGCCGGCCCTAAGCAGAAGATAGCTACTCTTAACTTCTGCCTTTTATTTTACCCAAGGCTCCGATGTGCGACTGGCCGGTAGTGCTGACCCCATGGCAATGGGACCAGCTATTTCTCTGACAGCTCCACTGATGGAGTTTGCCAGTGCAAATGCACCAATAGACTAACCCCTCCAGTCAGGAAATATCGGCTCCCAGCCTCCAGGGGAGGTCGTTCTGGATTTGACTAACGTGGAATTCCATGTCCTGCTGCAGTTAATGGAGAATTCCACAGTTGAGGGAACCTTCCTTCTTTTCTACCCGGAGCAATGCTGGATTCTGTACAAGTGCAAGCGCTGGGAGGCTTTCGCTTCCTTAGAATAAGCTTTATTGAAAAAAAATGCTACACTGGGTTTCCCTTTGGGGAGTGTAAACAGGTTTTCCTCCCTGAAACGCAGCAGTCCGAGGATGTCGCTGGGAAATCGTCCTACATTCTGACCATTGGAAAGCTCTGGTTCTAGTAGTAAATGAACTGGCAGGAGACGTCTGGCAGTGCTCTACCTGTTTCATGGAAAATACAATTCTCTCCTCCAGCATATTCCGTGATGAAAGTGAGGAATGAGAACCAAGGGCCTGCTCCTGCAATGAGCTGCCTGCACCTGCCTGGCGCCCTGTTGAAATCAATGGGGCTCAGCACAAAAGTTTGTCGGAATCCATCTTATTGCAGGATCAGGGCCTGAATTGATGCACATCTTATCTGCTGTGAAATCATGAGCATTATAGGTGACAAGCACATCTGTTTGTCCCAAAGAACAGCAGCCACCTAGCTCTCTACTCTGCAAGGCATGCTGTTCTGTGTGTGTGATTGGGCCCACAGTGTGAACAGGAAAACACTCTAGGGTTGTAGCCAGAACTCTGTGCTACATCGGTGTTGTCCCATGCACACTGCAAACCCAAAGTTGTGTTGGAATATGGACACGCCTCAGTGTGTGCTGCCCACCATGAGCAGGGACTCTGCTGCCCCGACATGCTTCACATGTTGTCATGCCGTTGGTTCCATCAGATGACCTTAAAGCGCTTCACAAAGTGTCTTTGTGATGCCCTGAAAGGGTGGGTAGGTTAAAGCATGTGGTGATGGAAGCCCCAGCCACAAGAGCCGTGCTCACCTCTGAATACAGAACCTCTTACCCTGTTTTGCATTCCCACACACTGCCTGGTCACGGCTAGCCTTAGGGGATGGTCCTTTGCCTCCCACCTGCATGAGAAGGCTTCCTCCACTAGTACAGTGGATGGTGTGAGCACCGTCTCCCTGGCAACTGAATGATTTGGCAACACCATCAGCCTAAGGGCAGTAATTGTATAGTTGCACCCAAACCCCAGGCCTGTGTGTAGCAGCTGAGAGCACTGGCCCCATGCCTAAAGGGACAGCAAGCTCCAGAGCAATTTCAAAGGGTGAGCAGCAGCAGCATTAGGAACACAGCTCCGTGCCGCTCAGAATGAATCCAGCCTGTGTCACCATTTGTAACGGTTTGTGCCTCTCTGTGTGTCTATAGATTGCACCCCCTCCATCGCTCGCGGAGCCCCTGAAGGAACTCTTCAAGCAGCAGGAAGCAGTGAGGGGGAAGCTGCGACTCCAGCACAGCATAGAGCGGGTAACGGAGAGCCGTTGGGGGATTCCTTCTGGGGCGAATGGTGCTTCTCTTCCTTCTCTGGAGAAATGAAGGGCACTCGTCACTCACTGGGTTACTTTCTCCTCTCTCCTCAGGAGAAGCTGATTGTTTCATGCGAACAGGAGATCTTAAGAGTTCACTGTCGGGCAGCTAGAACCATTGCTAACCAGGCAGTGCCCTTCAGTGCATGCACCATGCTGCTGGACTCCGAGGTCTATAACATGCCTCTAGAAAATCAGGTCAGTGGCCATCTTACCAGTGGTTAAATCGGCCTCGAAGGTCCATTTGTGCAGCTGCCGACGTGTGCTGTGCTTCTCAGAGTGATGGGTGTAGGGAAGCCTTAATGTGCTTCCCACCCAGGTACCTACAACTCCCTTCCCTTCACACTGCGACGATGTGGGAGATCTCGCAGCACGTGCTGCTGTTGACTAATCTGATTCGTTTGCCAGAGGGTCCAAGTCACAAGTTCAGCTGCCCAGTGTGTGCGTGGGGGCAAAGAAATGTGTCTGTGAATGACATCCAGGAGCTAGTGTTATAGGCCTATTTAAAGGTAGCAAAGGCCCCTGATCACAAAGCCCCCTCTGCCTCTCCTTGTGAGCAGAACCATCTGCACGTGTGAAAGGTTTATTTCCATGCAGCTGTTCCACAGTCCCCGGTTGTGTTGCACAGAGAACAGAAATCTATGAGATGACTTTCTTAGAGAAGACTGGCCTTGAAAAGCAAAACTGCGCAGCGCAGCCCACAGAGATGGGCTTTTCCCCTTTGATTCCGCAGAGTATGGCGCTGGCAAAAGCTGAGAAGAACTAGCACAGAAAATGAGTCAGACTTCAGCAGTCAGTATTATTGTTCAGCTTCATAAGAATTTAAAATTAGCTGAAGTGGGGCAGAGCGATTACATTAGCACCTCCTGCTGGCCAGAAGCTTTGTAGCTGGACCACTAACCTGCCAGAAAGCTGTCATCTCTGTAGAAAGCACCCTGCTGCATTGCAGAAGCTGAGGCCTGTGCTGCAGACAGTATAGTGGGATTCATTAGTGATCCAGCGTATTGATCCATGCATCTGATTTACCTCTCAGCGTTACCCAGGACAAAAAGAAAAAACATTATGGAAATCTCCATGTAGAAGACATTATGATCTGGGGCACAAGTTCAAGGACTCGGTGAGCTGCAGGTGTTCCGTTCTCAAAGGAAGAACTGAATGAGCTTAGTATGAACAGATTCTCAGCTCCAGCTCCATGTGGGGAAGGCAAGGAGGGGGCTTGTGTGCATAGCATCCACCACTCAGGCTGAAACCTCTAGCAACGTGCTGTGAAAGCAGCACAGAGCTGCATAGCCCATTATTCCTCCCTGCTGGTGCACTTCTGGGTACTTCAGACCCACCCCTCTTCTTTCTTCCAGGAGTATGGTGGGTTTGTATGTGTGGTGGGGAGTGGAGGGGTTTGCACCTGTCTGATAGGGTATTTATTTTATTGATATGTTTTAACGTGTAATTCCCCTTTGTGCTGTTCCCTGTGCAGGGAGATGAAAACAAATCAGTCAGAGATCGTTTCAATGCTCGCCAGTTTATTTCCTGGTTACAAGATGTGGATGACAAATATGATCGAATGAAGGTGAGAGCTGCGTGACCCTGCTGTTCCTTGGGGATTCCAGTGCACGGGGTGTGCAACATTTCCAGGAGTCAGTAGCGGATGTTGCTGATCTGTAACCTGCTTGGGATATTTTGTTTGGCATTTTAAATGTGAAATAGGGGGAGGGTTCCAGTCTCTCCTGTGACAGTGGTTGCTGCTCCAGTCAGTCAGTGCAATTCCTACAGTGAGCCAGAGGCAGGCTGTCCAGAGCAAAGGCCCTAAACCCTGCTCTCCTGCTTGGCAGTGTAAGTCATTGCTGCTGGGCACCTGGCTGTGCCTGGCTTCAGGGTTTGGCAAGCGGGATTTGTGGTTTCCAAAAATCTCTGATAAGGGCAAGGAGCCCCAGAGAGAAAGCTTTGTGAGCAGTTCTAAATGCCATACCTTGACAGCATCCGTCTGTGCAGTACACTTACACGTTCCTGTGCCATGCAGAGAGCAATCCCTGCTGTGAGCTAGGGAACGACAGGCCATCTCTGCTGTTCTGCAGATGGGGAAAATGAGGCAGACTGAACCTGCCCACGATCACACAGTGAGGCTGCGGCAGAATTCCTGACTCAGCCCTGTGCTTGTTCCTTCAGGCCACACGGTTTCCTCTTTTCCATGCTGTTTGGTCTGCCAAGCAGTGGCCAACTGCTGCATGCTGGCTGTCTGTCTGTTTGGAAGTCCCTCAGATAGACTTTCTGTCTAAGGTACTTCCATGGACCCCGCACAATCTGTAACATATTCATCCTCACAACACGGCTTGCTGCAGAGCAATGCTCTTGCCCCATTTCACAGACAGCAACTGAGGCACAGAGACAGAGCAGGGACTTAAGCCCAGGTCCCAGGCTAGTGCCCTAACCAGTGAGCCACCCCTTCCTCTCTTCCTTCCTTCATCTTTCACACAGAGGTGGAGACTGCAGGTCCCAGTGTGCGGTGTTGCACATTGATTGGGCCTGTATTACCATGTACTAGCCGAACTGCAGCACTCCATGGGCTGTGTTCAACCAGCACTTCACCCTGGCTACCTCCAGAGGTAAAAATGGTTCTAATCTGGCCTGTTGTTCTGAGGTTTTATAGCACCTCTTGAGGAGTGGGGCTTTCTCAAAATCCTGTTGGACAGACTGTTTTCCAAGCGTATATTTCCTTCCGACAAGGGCACCCAGTGTCTGCTGTGGAACCTGTCCCTGGCTGGGAATGTGTCTGTCCAACATGATAGCCGCAGACTCCATTGCCTTGCTGCCAGAGTGCAATTGTTCAGTGCACTCAAGTGATTGTCGTCTTCTCTCTTCTCTCTTATGAACCCCCGTCTCTGCTGGGCGTTGGGTTCTGGTGCAGACGTGCCTGCTAATGCGACAGCAGCATGAAGCCGCTGCCTTGAATGCGGTGCAGCGAATGGAGTGGCAGCTGAAGGTTCAGGAGCTGGATCCAGCTGGTCATAAATCCCTCTGCGTGAACGAGGTTCCCTCGTTCTACGTGCCGATGGTAGATGTCAACGATGACTTTGTGCTCTTGCCGGCATGACAATACAAAACCAGGAGACATTCTCCCTGAAAACTGGCAAGGGCGGGAGCCCTCCGAGGACAGATGCTCGAGCTCACATTCATCCTTACCACTTGCTGATGAGTCCCTGGTCAGAGGAGGAGGAAGCATCTATCGGCAGAAAACAAAACAGTAAGAAAAATAATTGCACTTTCTTCACGACGTCTCCCTCACTTCTGGACTGATCAGAGCTACGCCAGGCAGCGGGAGTGGGGGAACGCATCTCCTGTCAAACCGGTTGCTGCAGCAGAGGGCAGCCAGCCTGTACACAGCAGTGAGCGTCTGAACGGACAAGGGGGAGAGAGACTGACGGAGGCAGGGAGGAGAAAAGGTTCAAGAACAAGTGTGTTGCAGAAGCTGCTGAGCAGGGCCAGCAACCATGCAGTTCATGTACTTGTGAACATGGCGATTTCAAGCTCTTTGTTTTCCATTTGTCCGCAGATCTCCTCTTGGAGAAGCTGCAGAGGAGACGGTGGGTTTTTTATAGTTCTCGTTCCATCCTGGTTACGTCACAAATTAAAAGCAAAACTAAAAGGAAGCATCCAGCTTTCCCAGCTGCGGTTCCGGAGGTGCAAACAGCTGCGGCTCCCGACCCCGGACGCCTTCTGAGTCGTCATAAAGTAGCTGCTCGTCACCACGTTTGGATGAGTGAGGAGGCAATTGGCACGTTATGCGCACGTGACTAGTACGGTGAGTGTCTACCGCGAAAATGGTGATGGAGAGCCAGGACTTTGCCGATCATGTTTTTAATGGAGTAAAATCCATGTGGTTTATATATATTTTTTTCCTTTAATCTTGGGCATTTCGTTTCTCTTTCTGAGAACATAACTTGAAAACACTACAGAGCCAATACTCATATAAAGAAAATTGTATCCCATAAATGCTGTACAGTTTTTATATACATTAACAATGTACTTTTGCTGCCTTCTAGATAATTTATTTTGCAACACATTACTGCACAGTTGTAAATAACTTATGTACTGTAACATCACTTTCAGTTATGTGTAAAGAAATAAATAAATTAATTGAAATGATCTTTGTATGTATAGTTCACCCTAGGCAGCACTTTCCCTCTCAAGGAAAAAAATAAGGGCCAAAATGGTGTGCAGTATTTCAAACCTGTCTTCTGAGATTCAGGCCTTGCAAACTAACTCAGTCTGCAGTCCCTGTTGGGGAGATCTCCAAGCGCTGACCTCTTCTTTTAACACAGTCTAGTTTTTTCCTTTTCCCCCTGCCCTTTTGAGTTTAGTGGAGTAGTGAAACCACCTGCACAGATTCGGAAGCTGTGCGTCAGATATAGCGAGGAATGTTTGGGGGGTGGGGACAGGGGAGGAAGAAGGGGGAATCCCACCCTGACACATGCTAGCTTGGGCCTAGAGGAATTCAGAAGATGTTACTTGCACGTTTGGGCTGAGAGACCGACAATTTACCGCATTTCCACAGCCTGAGCTGCGGTACTCTGGGGAGCCAGTGACTCGGAGCCGCGTGGCTTCGGGCGGGTGAGGCCGCCTGGCAGCCGGGCGGAACTTGTAGCCATTTCTTCATTGTGACCAGCCATTCTAGTGCGCTATGAGTATTGTGAGTTCTGGATAAAGAAGCCAGTTGCTCCATGAGTCGTGTGTGGAAATAAAGCACCACAGCTGGGAAAGTGACTGTGAGGGTGAGTTGGGGCCGAAAGATGCTCTAGGGCCGCTGCAAGGCTGCAGCCCTTGGGCATCCAGCATCACTTTGCTTGTGGGATCCTTTCTGCCTCACTTTTCAGGGTGTGGTGAATACCCTGCCAGGTGTCTGAGGCGTTAATAAGCATGCTGGGGCCTAGCTGTGATTTTTATCCAGTTCCATTGGCCCAGTACTGCCCCAGTGGCCCAACGTCCAGGGGTACCGTGTGGCTCTGTTAGCGCTTGCTCCAAGGCTTCAGTTAGATGTGGTCAGCAGGGGATGTGCTGTGCAGGGTGATGCACACATCTTCCTTGAGCATTTTCTTGTAGTGTTGGCAGGCAGGGCTTCAGGTCGCTTCTGAGAGAGAGACGGGTTTGGCCATTAGTCATGTGTCAGTCGTAATGAGCTTCTGTGCTGGGTTACTCAGGACTAAAGTGTGCTTGATGCAGACTAGCTGATCAGGTTGGGAAAGTGTCTAATTAGAGAGAAGGGACACACCCCTACATCCCATAGGCTGTCTGGAGGCCACCTTCACCACGTCACTGGGAGCGCAGATTCCAGCCCCATCCTGTTCTGTGGGCTTCTTCCTGGTGTTTTGAACATTGCACGCTCGCAGAAGCCAGCTGTCTGTCTCTGGTTTTAAGAGAGCAAAAGCTCTTTGTTGAGGAGCCAGAACCGGCAGGAGGCATTACTCAGTTGTGTGCTTAAAAACCTCCTTTGGTACCACTCAGCCAGCCACAGCAAGGAGGGGTTTGCTCAGAATTAAGCCCTTGGGAGGGGGACAGTTTCTAGTTGTATATTTAAGGAAAGTTTGTCCTCTGGCTCCAGCTCAGCTGGGGAGCACACTGCATTGATTTTTGTAAATTATCTGTTTTGGAGTTCTGGATTTGAACAGCCCCCGTCAGGAGGGTGCTAAGTGAAATTGTAACTTCAGCTGGGATGCTGGGTGTTTCTGCTGCTGTATTGCTGGGTGATGGCACCATGGCTGGTTCCAGAGAGGACTGTATTTGTTGAGTGTGTGGCTGTCAGTGGAGTAATAGTGGAGTCCGTACTTAATGCAGCTGGCAATGTTTGTACCCAAGCACAGATGTACAGGACGTGGCTGGAGGCAGATGCAAAATGCCTCTTCTGTGCCCTCTGGTCCTCGCTGACACCGATGGGCCAGCTCACTCCATACTGTCTGGGCATGTAGGTCAGCCAGCCAGCCCTGCTCCCTTTGCAACCGCAACAAGTGGACTCTTTCTGTCTGCAGTGTGAAAGTGACCCATGCAGGATCCTGCTAAAACACACTGGCTCAAATAATTCTGCGTGAAATGAACAGGAAACATGGGCACTAGCTTAGCGGGGAGTGGTGTCAAAATATAGGTACCCTGAGTGCGCTGCATCTTGTGCCCTGACGGGCTGGAGGGGGATGCATGGACTGACACACCTGGGGGCCTGTCACTTGGTTACTTTGAGGCTGTTTTTAAACATTGCCAGGTGCATGTGCTAGGTAAAGTCCAATTCAGACACCATTTAAATTCCTGTTCAACTCCCCTCCTCTCCTGGTGCTTGAGCTGCTGTGGGAGCAGGGGAGGCTGGAGGGGAGGAGCTCTGACTAATTCAGTGTGAGGGTCGCCTACAGCCTTGCTGCTCTGCTCCCCTGTCCCCTTTCCCCTGGACTGTGCGTTTTGGAGTGAGCAGCCTAGATGGCAAAGCTCTGGAGTCTGAAGCCAAGGCTCTCCCAGTGCTTTGGGATCTGGGCTGCCAACCCAGATAACACAGCAGGGTAGGGCCGAGAGCTGCAGGAGGGCTGGAGCAGGGGGAAGTCCAGAGTGGAATTAGTCTCGCATTTAGCTAGTGGAGAAACCAAAGCCCTGCTTGATCCCAGTGGAGGAGGAACAGCAGTTCTGGCACCTAGGGAGTCAGAGAAGCTGCCAAATTGGGCATTTCCCCTTGCTCAGCACTCTACATTCAAATTCTCACTCTGTCACCCACTGGCTTTTTAAACAGCTGCTGTTATGGAGTGACCTGATTACTTGAGCTGGGAACCACACAGCCTTGCAGCCTGCCGGATCACCGCTTTCCTCCAGGCTGCTTCAGAAAAGCCAGTTGAAGCACATTCCTGTAAGGTGATTTTCCCCACTAACTTATTGAATTAGTACCCTTGGCCTGTCACAGTAACTAGTTTCTTTTAACTACATTGTGTTAGTGACTTAAGAAATAAAATCCCTAGCTCCCTTCCTAAGGCTGTACGGTGAAACGGACAGGCTGTCCCTGGCCGTGTACAGCACCGGTGCTCAGCTCCATCTCACCATGCTGCTGTGGTGTGTCCACGGGAGTTTTCTCTATGCCTGTGCTGTGCACAAACCTGTCTGGGGGTATTCCCCGTGTCCTGGACTGAGTGACTGGTACAATGCAGGAGGAGGCTGCTCTGTGCTGTGGAATGTATCGATGGCCTACAGAGGGTCAGGATTTGTAGCACCCCGGGATGTATTCAGAATGTTTTTTTTATTTAAACATTGAGCCCTTTGTTTCCAGGGTTCGAGTCCTTTTGCTCCTTTTCTCTTCCTTTCAGGGCTAGGCTTTGCCTGATGCAGTGGCTGGTTTTCTCCACGGGTATTGCCAGCTAAATTGCAGCACACACTTTCCATGCAAGTGGAGGGGAATTGATAGGCCAGCCAATTCTCCTGCTCTGTGGGGAGGATACAGGAATGCTTTTCTTTCTCTAGAACACAGGAATATGGCCACAAATAACACTTATTTTTTTTTTTATTAATTTCAAGCCCAGTTCTTTCTTTTGTTAAATAACCATCAATTAATCTGTATAAGCATGGAGAGACCTTTAATCAGCAATTTAAAGCAACAATAGCTAAAGCGTTGTATTATCTTTGACACCTGTGCTACGTGGATTCAAGTCTCAACAGTGTAAATTTCCCTCCTTGTAATGCTTCTCTGAGACTGTATATAAATGTAAATATCTCACAGGTCAATTCACACCCTTCTATTTGTACTAGTCCAACTTGCGTAGTATGTGGGGTAAAACAGCGGCAAGATTGCGTTGTCTGTAATGTAACAATGTAATTTTTTTTTACAATGTAGTTTGTGTACATATTGTTTGGCAGTGCTGGTGCTGCCGATGCCACCGCTCTGCCGCGCCACGGCTGTCCTTTCGCTGTACGACTTCCTGCAGACAGAGACAAAGTGAATACAAATGTTATTTTCTACAGTTGCATGTACAGAGATGAGCGCCAGAGAGATGCTGTTGTCCCTCAAAGATAATGTTCGTAAATAAATTTAAAAAAAAAAAAAGGAAGGTTTGTTTGTGAATTTCTGCCAGTTCATCTTCCCGAGGCCGGGTTTTCTGTTACTGTTTCACACCCCTTTAGCTTCACTGTCCCAGGAGTGCCCAGTGGTTTCAGCTCCAGGCAACCATTCAGTGTCTGGGGCAGGGACACCATCTGTTCGTACAGCTCCCAGCACAACAGGTCCTCTGGGTACTATTGGAATACAAACAATCATCCATCCATAGGGAACTTGCCTGCGGGTAAAGTCCAGGGCAATCACAGGGGTGTGCCGGATTACTGTACCGACAGCCTGTATCTCCTCAGATAACCCCCCAACTACAGTCTCTATAAACACAGGGCCAAAAGCAGCCCCACTCAGTGGAGTTGCACCATCTTAGGCCAGCGCTGAATCTGGCCCATAGTGACCATTCTGATCAGAAGCCTAAAAGGAGCTAGCTCCCTCCACTGTCCTGATCAGCAGCTCCGTCTCTTCCCTTCCCTTCCCAAACCAGGTTTTTAGAAGTTCTTCTATGCAGTCACCCCACTACAGGGAAAGAAACCAAGCCTGGGATTAAGACCCACGTGGTCCCTCCTGCTGGTGCAGTGTCCTATTGGTCGTTCCTCAAGTGAATATGAATATGAAACAATACCTCCTCCCACCCCACTGTCCTGCTGGTAATAGCTTATCTAAAGTGATCATCAGGTGGGCCATTTCCAGCACAAATCCAGGTCTTCTCACCCTCCACCCCCCACACAAATTCACTCTCCTGCTGGTGATAGCCCATCCAAAGTGACAACTCTTCACACCTGAGTCAGTGTTGCACAGAGAGTTCCAACTGAGCTCACTAGGCCACTAGGTGTCACCAGTGCTCCACTGATGCCCCAATGAGCCTCCTGCTCTACAGCACTGTGCACAGCTGGAAGCCAAGCTAAAGTTCAGCACGTTTCCAGGCCATGCATCTTGCTGGAAATTGACACTATGAATTCCTAAATGTCTCCCAGTCTGTAGCTATGGATCTTCAGGGGGTAGGTAACCAGAAACAGAAGAGTTTCTGACCTTATTGGAACTGTGGTGCTTTAAGATGTTTTGTCCGTGTGGATCCCACTTATGGTCTCTATGTGACTCGTACACATCAGTTATGGACCATCCACATGGACAAAGACTTGAAGAACCAGTAGTTTCGTAGGCAGAGCCTTCCTAAGTGTTTTGTGTAGTGGGATGGAGCAGGTGCAGTAAGAGACATGCCCCAGCCCACCTGAACCATAATCCCATTTCCTTCAGCTTTTTTAATTGATGCAGAATGTTGAGATTTCACAACCCGGCTGTCTGTGGCAAGCCTTTTGTTACCAGTGCCCTTTTCTAATCCTGCCCTGATCCAGGCAATGCACGAGGATCCTTCACCCTCCCTGCTTCTGAGACATCTTAGAGCATGAAACCCCTTGACAATTATTACAGATTAAAATGGTCCGTAATGTAAATTTGTGTTTTCCCCCTTCTTGGCACAACCAACCTTCAAATTTAGCCAGGGTTACAACTCCCCATCCCCAAGAGCTGCCTGGCTTTCCTTTTCTTTGGCCATTCCTAACTCCATCTAGTTATCAGTAAAGGTTTTCATCAAAGCGTGTGCTTTCATTAAAGTCTTTTACTCTCAGTAACACTCCTGTGTGCAGTGCCGCAGCATTGTCCCAGGAGAGATGACTACTTTAGTCTCTCAGTACTTCAGTACCACTGCAAGAGAGGCTGGCAGGGTGCATAATAATGAACAAGACTTTCCCCTCTATCGTGGTCCCAGCCCCCACTAGCTCTGGGAAAGAGAGAACCTTTAACTGAACCAAGTAGACTTGCATGGCACTGAGGAGGACAAACAGCTCCCTGGGAAGGAGCTCTAAGAAAAGGCAAACACAGCTGGGAGGAGATAAGGCAGAATGGGAAGGGCAGGGTGAATGTAAACATTAGTCAAGGTGTTCAGCGGCTTAGATCTGGTGAATGGTGCCAGGCTGCATTTTCATTGCCAAGTCCTATTGGATCTATTTAAACCTATTGCAATCAACCTACCCGCAGCACCCGATTATTTGTCCCCAGAGCCAAAACTTAGGCTGAATGCATGTGTATGCTGATTGACCCAGCCTTTGCATCATGTGGCTTGGGCATTGGGCACCCCACACACCCCTCCACCCGTGAGCAGAAAGCTTCAAAGGCTGTGGAAGGATGAATTCAGCTCATCAGCCTGTAGACTTTCACTTTGCTGTCCCAGGGGAGAAGCTCTGTGCTAAGGTTCGGTGCCCTGCCCAGGGCTGCTCTTTGCCCAAAGGAACCAAGCACAAGGGCCCCCTTCCTTCATCATCCATGAGCGCTCACTACGCTTCATGAAGCAGCAAGACCTGGTCAGCAGCAAGCCTGGTCAGTCACACTGCACTGATGCTGGGAGACTGGGCTCTTGGATGCACCCATCTTAAAGCTCTTACCTGGTGCAACATGTCCAAAGCCTGTTTGCTGCCCAGAAATTCAGGGCCATGAGTGTCCTCAGAAGGTGCCAGCAGCACTGTAAGCCCCGTTCTGCACACAACTGCCTGTGTGCAATGCACAAGCTGGCCCAACCAGTCACTTTTGGTAGGTCCTACTCCTACCAGTGTATGTTGCTGTGAAGGCAGCACAGCTAACCAGAGTACCAAGCAAGCTACCTAAGGCAGCCTAGTTAGATTGCAAGCTCTGTAGAGGAGGGAATATCTGTTGTTTGTGTGGTGCCTGGTACGATGGGTCCCCATCTCAGCTGGACTCCCTAGACATTGTCAGACAAATCTCACCATGTTCCCAGCACTCAGCTGCGCCTGCGCTGCACAGATGAGGCAGTACACGAAGGGGGCTCCAGCCAGGCAGTGTGAATGCTGGGATTCACAGAGCCCAGGCAAGGGAATAAAGCAGATAATGCTTGGAGGGCGCTGGCCAGTCCCCTTCCAGCCATGGGAGGGGCACCACTGAGAGTCATTAGTGGTATTGCAGTAGTATCTAGCCATCTTGGCCCCATGGTGCTAGATGCTGTACAGAAAGACAGGCCTGCCCCCAAGGAGTTTACAAGCTGAGTGTCAGACAACAGCTGGAGCGAGACAGATGGGGGGAAGGGGTGAAGAGCACAAGGTAACTCTGAGAAGCCTCTAAACTAAATAATACAGTTCACATGAATCACTAGGGGCCAGATCCTCAAAGGTGCTTAGCTGCCATGGAAATCAATGGGAAGTAGGCACCCAAATTGCTCTGAGGAGCTGGGCCTGGATGCTGCAGCTGAGACACGCCCCAGCAGTTGCCTGCAGAGGAGGCAGGTCTGCTGGAAGTGCTGGTTCGCAGTGTGATTTCGATAGCGTGTCACCTCAGTGGAGCTGTTATGGGGAATTCATAGAATACCAGGGTTGGAAGGGACCTCAGGAGGTCATCTAGTCCAACCCCCTGCTCAAAGCAGGACCAATCCAAATTTTTGCCCCAGATCCCTAAATGGCCCCCTCAAGGATTGAACTCACAACCATGGTTTTAGCAGGCTAATGCTCAAACCACTGACCTATCTCTCCTCCCAATTACTGGCCTCCACTGAACCCAGGCCCGTTCTAATGTGCACGGGGTGCAGCTGGGTGGGTTTGGAGCCTGACTCTGTATTTGCTCCCTGGGTTAACAGAGAGGGGGGCTGGGCCCGTTCAATAAGGTGGGTGGAGGGGAGAGATCTGGCCCCAGCACCCTGCTTGCCCTAGCATCCCCCTCGGCTTATCAAGCTGCGGGCGAGGGGTGGCCCATCCAGGGTGGGGCGTGCAGGGGAATTACCACCCCCCCTAAAGGGGCAACCTCCAGCTCCCAAGGATTTGGTCCACTTCCAAGTCACAAGCTCTTCCTCCCGCAGGCTGGCTGGGGCTGCTCTTTGCTGGGACAGGCCTGGGCCATCTCAGTCCCCTCCCCTGGTGCCCTCTCTCCTCAGGGTCTTAGCCGGGCCGGTGTTTGCCGGGGGCTGGGCCCTTTCTGCACCTCCTTCCCTATTAGCGGCTTATCAGCACCCCGAGCCCGGGAGCTTCCCTTTCCTCTCCGGGGCTCAGCGCTGATCCCCCCGCTCCCGACCCCCCCACACACGTCACTGGCACCCCAAGGCTCTGCCAACCAGAAGGTGGCCTGGGCGCAGCCCTGAGCCGGGGGGCCCTCGCCCCATTTCAGAGCGGGGGGCTGGGCCCAGCCGGGGGGGGGGTGTCTCTGGAGACTGGGCTAGATCCCTCCTGAGGTCTCGTCCAACCCCAATCCTCTATGATTCTGCGGGTCGGGCGGGACCTGGGCCGGCGGGGGCGGGGCTTAGCCCGGCGGGGGCGGGGCCTGGGCGGGCAGGGGCGGGACCTGGGCCGGCGGGGGCGGGGCTTAGCCCGACGGGGGGCGGGGCCTGGCCGGGCGGGGCGGGGCTTAGCCCGACGGGGGGCGGGGCCAGCGGCCGGTGTCCCGGCCCGGCGCGGCGCTGCCCGGCCCGCCCGGCCCATGGAGTTCGACGCGCGGCTGCTGCGGCCCGCGGGCGGCTTCGGGCGCCGCGCCCGGCTCCTGGCGGCCGCCAGCTGGGCCCCCAACGCGGCGCTGGCGCTGGGCTTCTTCGCGGGGCTGCTGCTGGCGGCGCCGCCCGCCCACCGCTGCCGCCCGGACCCCGCGCTGCTGCCGCCCGCGCTGCGCAACCTCTCGGGCCGGGCGCTGCTCAACGCCTCGGTGCCGCGGGGCCCCGCGGGCTGGAGCCGCTGCCTCCTCTACCGCTACGCGCCCGGCGCCGCGGGGCCCAACCGCACCGGGCCCTGCACCCGCGGCTGGGACTACGAGCTGCCCGCCGCCGGGCTGCGCTCCAGCCCGGTCACCCAGGTGCGCGGCCGGGGGGGGGCTCTGAGGCGGGGGGGGGGGCTCTGAGGCGGGGGGGGGGGCTCTGAGGCGGGGGGGGGGGCGAGCGGGCGGCCGGGGGGGCTCTGAGGCGGGGGGGGGGCGAGCGGGCGGCCGGGGGGGGCTCTGAGGCGGGGGGGGGGGGCGAGCGGGCGGCCGGGGGGGGCTCTGAGGCGGGGGGGGGGCTCTGAGGCGGGGGGGGGGGCTCTGAGGCGGGGGGGGGGGGCGAGCGGGCGGCCGGGGGGGGCTCTGAGGCGGGGGGGGGGGGCGAGCGGGCGGCCGGGGGGGGCTCTGAGGCGGGGGGGGGGGGCGAGCGGGCGGCCGGGGGGGGCTCTGAGGCGGGGGGGGGGGCGAGCGGGCGGCCGGGGGGGGCTCTGAGGCGGGGGGGGGGGCGAGCGGGCGGGGGGGGGGGCTCTGAGGCGGCGGGGGGGGGGGCGAGCGGGCGGCCGGGGGGGGGGGCTCTGAGGCGGGGGGGGGGGCGAGCGGGCGGCCGGGGGGGGGGGCTCTGAGGCGGGGGGGGGGGCGAGCGGGCGGCCGGGGGGGGGGCTCTGAGGCGGGGGGGGGGGCGAGCGGGCGGCCGGGGGGGGGGCTCTGAGGCGGGGGGGGGGCGAGCGGGCGGCCGGGGGGGGGGGCTCTGAGGCGGGGGGGGGGGCGAGCGGGCGGCCGGGGGGGGGGCTCTGAGGCGGGGGGGGGGGCGAGCGGGCGGCCGGGGGGGGGGCTCTGAGGCGGCGGGGGGGGCGAGCGGGCGGCGGGGGGGGGGCTCTGAGGCGGGGGGGGGCGAGCGGGCGGCGGGGGGCGGGCTCTGAGGCGGGGGGGGGGCGAGCGGGCGGCCGGGGGGGGGGCTGCTCTGAGGCGGGGGGGGGCGAGCGGGCGGCCGGGGGGGGGGCTGCTCTGAGGCGGGGGGGGGGGCGAGCGGGCGGCGGGGGGGGGGCGAGCGGGCGGCCGGGGGGGGGCTCTGAGGCGCGGGGGGGGGCGAGCGGGCGGCCGGGGGGGGGGCTCTGAGGCGGGGGGGGGGCGAGCGGGCGGCCGGGGGGGGGGCTCTGAGGCGGGGGGGGGGGCGAGCGGGCGGCCGGGGGGGGGGCTCTGAGGCGGGGGGGGGGCGAGCGGGCGGCCGGGGGGGGGGCTCTGAGGCGGGGGGGGGGCGAGCGGGCGGCCGGGGGGGGGCTCTCTGAGGCGGGGGGGGGGGCGAGCGGGCGGCCGGGGGGGGGCTCTCTGAGGCGGGGGGGGGGGGCGAGCGGGCGGCCGGGGGGGGGCTCTGAGGCGGGGGGGGGCGAGCGGGCGGCCGGGGGGGGGGCTCTGAGGCGGGGGGGGGCGAGCGGGCAGCCGGGGGGGGGGCTGCTCTGAGGCGGGGGGGGGCGAGCGGGCGGCCGGGGGGGGGGCTGCTCTGAGGCGGGGGGGGGGCTCTGAGGCGGGGGGGGCGAGCGGGCGGCGGGGGGGGGCTCTGAGGCGGGGGGGGCGAGCGGGCGGCGGGGGGGCTGCTCTGAGGCGGGGGGGGGGGCGAGCGGGCGGCCGGGGGGGGGGCTGCTCTGAGGCGGGGGGGGCGAGCGGGCGGCCGGGGGGGGGCTGCTCTGAGGCGGGGGGGGGGCGAGCGGGCGGCGGGGGGGGGGCGAGCGGGCGGCCGGGGGGGGGGCTCTGAGGCGGGGGGGGGGGGCGAGCGGGCGGCCGGGGGGGGGGCTCTGAGGCGGGGGCGGGCGAGCGGGCGGCCGGGGGGGGGGCTCTGAGGCGGGGGGGGGTGGCGAGCGGGCGGCCGGGGGGGGGCTCTGAGGCGGAGGGGGGGCGAGCGGGCGGAGGGGGGGCGGCGGGGGGGGCCCTGAGGCGGGGGGGCGGCCGTGGGGGGGGCCCTGAGGCGGAGGGGGCGCGGGCGGCCGGGGGGGGCGCGAGCGGGCGGCCGGGGGGGGGCCCTGAGGTGGGGGGCTGGGGGGGGGTGAGCCAGGTTTGGAGGGAGGCACTGTCCCTGGGGTGGTGGCGAATAGCGGGGAGGGCTGTCCCGGGGAGGGGGTGAGCCGGCTTTGGGGGGGGCAGATGGCAGGGGAAAGCTCTCTGCTGCCTGGCCCCCCATGTCTCTGTGCCCTGGCTGGGGTAGCGCTGCCCAGGTGTCCATGCGTGGGGTGAGGATGCTGAGCTGGCTGCGACCCCCCCCCAGCAATGGACCGGCCCCTGGCGCTCTCTGCGTGCAGACCCCCAGACAGATACCGCGCTGGGCAGTAGATGCACCTGCTGCTGCCCAGGGCCCTGCTTCCCCAACGTGGCTGGGGGGCAGGACAGGCTGCGAACACTGAGTCACAGGGACCTGGGTGCTTCCAGCCCTGCATGCTGCTCTCATCTGCCCACCCCTTGGCAGAGCTGTGGGCCACGGGCTGCTCTAGCCTCCAGTCTGCCCAGCCCATCCTAGCCGTGCTGGCTGCAGAGTGCCAGGCCTGGTGTCTGGTCGAAGGCCCCGGGCTGGGGGTGAATCCTAGAGCGGGCCCTGCACACACCTTGGTGCCCGACACCTTGTGTACCCTTAACAGGCGATAGCAGCCTTGGCTTTTCTGCAGGAGCCCTGATCAGGTGCCAGCCCCTGGCGCTAAACGTGGGTCTGCCTGGGGGCAGGCGGTGAAGATGGCTCCACGGGTGGCCCCAGCAGAGCTGCCCAACTGCCATCTCCTTGTGCGTTTGCATAATCCACAAACCTAGCTGCAGCTTTGTTGCAAAATGTTGGGTGGGGATGGCAGTCCCAGGGCGGGAGAAGAGTCCTGCCTCCCCAGGCCATGGCGACATGGCACCATTAGAGGAAGTGCCCTGACCTGAAAAGCCTGCACCTCCCTGCCCCTGACTGTGCTGTGGGAGCAGGGGCAGCAGAGTCCTAATCCCAGTGCTGACACCAACTGCCTGGGGACCTTGATTAGCGCTCCCCCGGAAGGGTGGTCCCAGCACTGGCAGGCCTGTGGGTGGGTCGGGGGGCAGATTGAGCTGGATTCTGCTGCTGCCCAGGCCGGATGTGCTGCGAGGGTCTGTGCTCCATGGGGGCTGTGTGCAGGGGAAGGAGATTGAGCCTTGGAGCGGGTGGATGGACAGAGCCCTGGGTGAGAGCTCCTGGTCTTCCTGTGCTTGGTGGGGGTGCTCCATCCCCCTGGCCAGGCTCTGCTTCTCCAGCAATGCCTTGGGGAGCGGGGGAGAGTCGCTTGTCCCAGGCAGTTACTTCCTTTCCCTGTTGGCTGCTTCTTCTGCACTTGCTGGCAGAGACAGTTTTCCAGGGACGAGGTGTTCCCTGCCATCCCTGGGCAGCAGGGGGAGAGGAGAGGAGATGCCAGTTGTACTGACCCCCAGGGGCACCTGCATTCAGGGTGCAGCTGGTTCCCTCGGTGCAGGGTTGGGGAGGGTCCCTGTTTGTTAGGGATGGACTTGCATGGCAGACTGAGTGGAGGTTGCCTTGCATTCAGGGCCCGTCCTGCCTCTGCTCTACCGCCTTGGGCAGAGAGCCTGTCTGACCTGGCTAGCTAAGCATGGTCAGACCTGATCAGTGGTTGGATGGGAAACCCCAGGGCAGTGCAGGAAATGGCTCTGGTCTGGGATGCTGGAGGAAACGCTCTCACCCCTTGGAGTCTGTACTGGGCTGTGGTGCCAGAATCCACGTGCTGTTGGGGGGTCCTGCCTTCTGGATGGGACAGAGTTCCAGGCTTGTTTTTCAGGAGTCAGGGTGTTCGCTTCAGTGGCCTGGCTGAATTCCTCATCCTGCTTCTCTAACCTCCCCCTGTGGTTTCACCTGGGCCTGGGAATCTTCTCACTTCCTGCCCGAAACCTCTGAGCAGTGTGCCAGCTAAACAGCTGCACGGGTCCAGCCCAGCGGGGGTTGCATTGCAGTGGTGGACGTGGTGTCCCCTAAGTGGCCTGTTCAGGCCCCCCCACGTGTTAGGCCCATTCAGGGCAGCATCAAGGACTCCGTGGCTCACGCTTCCTTCCTCTCGCAGTGGGACTTGGTGTGCTCGGATCGCTGGAAGGTGCCACTCGAACAGACCACCTACCTGCTGGGCTGGCTCGGCGGCTGCATTGCACTCGGCTTGGCCTGCGACAGGTAAAGCACCAGCCATGACGGGCCCCGATCAGACCCTCCCACCCGGCCAGATGCAGCATTGTCCATAACCAGCCCTGCCCCTTGGGTTTGTGTCCAGCCCTGATGTGTGCCCGGGGGGGGGGGGGCTGTTTTGTGTCTGACCCCTGCCCAGCTCACTGCTGTTGGCTCTCCTCTCTAGGTTTGGCCGCCGTGCCACCTTCGTCTTCTCCCTGGTTCTGGCGGTTCCCCTGGGCATCGGTGTGGCGCTGGCAGTGAATTACCTCATGCTGCTGTCGCTGCGGCTCCTCCTCGGTGCTGCGCTGGCTGGCACCTTCCTCTCCCTCTACGTCGCGAGTGAGTCCGCTTGGTCCGCCGCCGACCTGGCGCCCCTTCTCTGCTCCAGGAGAGGGAACCCCGTGGAGCTCCATGGCCCTGTGCATGTGGCCCCCTGCCCTGGCTTTTACAGTAGTCGTCATTTGTATTACCGTTGCGCCTCGGGGTCCCAGACGTGGACCGGCACCCCATGGTGCTAGGTGCTGTACGAACACAGAACAGACCAGCTGTCCCTGCCCCCAAGAGCCAATGGTCTAAGTAATTACCTCTGCAGCTTATCTCACCCCGTCCCCCCCCCTGCCGGCCAGGGAGTGGAGAGCCCAGCTGGGCTCAGTTTGGGTCTGGTCTGGGGTGACGTGTCCTTGCCCCATCCCAGGGTCGCCTGCCAGTGTAACCCCTCCATGTGGTGGGCATTGTTATTCTCCAGCTGATCAGCAAGGGGCGGGGTTCAGAACAGGATGAGGAATTGTCCTGCCCCCTCCTGGCTGGAGCCCTAGGGGCAGATGGGTGACGTGACCCTGGGCTGTATGGCCTCTTGCTGGTTCACGGAGCAGCCGCTGTGTAGTGCATGATGCCCAGGTATGTCGCTGAAACACCAGCATAACTGGCCCTGGGACTCCGGCTAACGGTCTCCTGCTCGGCGGGGAGTGGTGGCCAGGAGGGAGCCGGAGGCTAGGGGTGTCTGCTGCAGCCCCGGGGAGCGGGGAGAGCGCACCGTCACCGCGGGAGTCGGCCCCCGTGCGAGCTGAGCTGCACGGGGCTGTGTTTGCTCCCACGTTGCCCAGGGCTGCAGTGGGGGCCAGGCCGCAGCCCCAAGAGGCTCTTGCTTGTGCATTGCTCTGAAGAGGTGACCCAGGGGCTGTGGGGGAGCCTGACTCTGCAGCGCCCCTTGTCAGTCAGGTCAGGCTGGGAGCAGAGAGGGTGGCAGTCCCTGCAGGGAGCTGGCCCCACTGTGCCCCTGCCCCGTGCTCGCCTTGGTGCGGAGCTGCCCGTGGCCTGCCGGGTGTCGGCCTGATGCAGTGTGAATCGACCCTCCCCACTCAGTCTTAGACCCCCGGTCCGCCTTTGTCTCCCCACCCCAGGGCTGGAGCTGTGCGACCCTCCCCACCGGCTGATGGTCGTCATGGTTGCGGGGTTCTTCTGGGTTGCCGGGAAGCTGCTGTTGCCGGGCTTGGCGGTGCTGTGTCGGCAGTGGCGGCTGCTGCAGGGGGTCGTGACGCTGACGCTGGCTCTGCTGGCAACCTGCTGGGGGTAAGGACCGGCTGTGCCGCGGGCGGGCTGGGGGCGGGCAGGCCCAGCCTGGCTTTGCTGCACACCTGTGGGAAGATGGCCGAGGAGCTGGAGTGGCTCGGGGGGAGAGCCCTACCCTGAGGCATTGGACCCCATCATGCCCCAGCCGTCCCTGACCTGTACAGCCCACTGCGCCGGAGCGGACGTGCTGGCAGGGACCCAAGCCCCCGGCTCTGTGGGATGAGCAGCCCACAGAGAACATGGGCAGCGCCACCTCCTCCCCGCACACACGTCCCAGTGACGGTGAAACCAGCTGGCAGCGACGCCGGGACTGCGGCTGGGTCAAACGCTCCCCAGGCCCTTCAGCTCAAGTGCGGCGCCGGCTGCCTCTGAAGGGGCCCTGGAATGTATGGGGCTGGAGGTAAATATTTGCTCCACGCAGATTAAACACGGTTAATTTATTTTCCAGGTTGGCTCTCAGCTTTGTGGCCTGATCAGACCTGGGGCTTGCAGGGCGTGGGGGTGGCAGAGAGAGCAGGGGCCCAGTTAGCCCTGGACGGGGATGTCCACTTCCTCAAGTGGACCCGTGGCAGGGAGCAGCCATTGGGGGGCAGGAGCAGCGGGTGGGTCCCTGCGCTGCTGGCCCCAGGTTTGGGGGGATGCAGGAGCCTGTTGCCGCCTGTGCAGGTTCCCTGTCCGGTTCCCGGGGTTGAGTGCACCCCAGACTGTGCAGAGCAGATGGCTGAGATGGGTCACAGTTGAGCCTGGCCTGGATTGGTGCCATCTCTGCCTCCCGGGTGCCACCGTCCCTCGCCTGGGGGGACTCCCTGCAGAGCTGCCCCCGCCTGGCACGGTGGGGTCTGTCGTGGGAGTGGGTTCTGTGTAGCTGGGTGCTGAAGTTGGGCCTGTGGTGACCCTGGTGACGCTCTCCCTCCAGCTGCCCGTCGCTGTTCCCAGAGTCACCCCGCTGGCTGCTGGCCACACGGCAGCTGGAGAAGGGCAGGAAGGGTCTGCGGGCCCTTGCTGAGGGCAACGGCGTGACCCTGGAGGACGAATTCTACAGCCAGGAGCACCTGTTAGCAGGTGAGCGCTGGGCCCGAGGGCCCCAGTTGCGTCCATGGGGCCCGACCTGGGAGAGGCCGGGGTCGAAGTCAGGCTGAGCCCTGTGCTGTGGGCACTCCCCGCCCCAGTCCGAACCTGCTGCTCCTCCCTGTCCCTCCACCCCCCAGCCTTGGCTGAAACGCTAACGCGCTTGGTCCTGCCGTTCCTGGCTCCGTCCCTCCTGCTGGCTCTGCCCTGGAGCTGGGCTGACCGCGCTCCTCTTGTGCCCCCAGAGCTGGAGTGCGACCTGGTCCCGCTGCCATGCTATCACACGCTCGGCGAGGTCTTCAGCACCCGGGTCATCTGGAGAAACGGCCTCATCCTCGGCTTCACGGCGTAAGGACCCACCGCGCGCTGCGGGCAGGGAATGGCTGGACCATGGGCCTCCCTGCTCCACGTTGTTCCACCTTGGCTCTCCTGGGCACGCCACAGGGCAGCCTTGCTCCCAGCCCCCTGCTGTTCTAGCCTTGGGCTCCCCCCTGCACACAGCTCTGCTGATGCCTCTCAGTCCAGAGCCCCCCCTCAAACGCTCCCCGCTGCCCCAGCCCTGAGCTCCCCCCAGCACAGCTCTGCTGCTGTCCCTCACTCCAGTCCGCCTCCCCCGGCTCTCCCTGAGTCTGAGCAGAGCTGCTTGTGCAGGCTGCATGGTGGTGAGAGATGGGCACAGAGCTCGCCCGGTGGCCAGGCTGAGACCCTCCCAGCTCGCATCGCGTGCCCTAGCTAGGTCGCCCTTCGGCTGCCCTCCCCAAGGACAACGCCCCCTGCCCTTCCTGCAGGTTCATCGGCAGCGGGATCCGGCACTGCTTCACCCGCAACCTGGCTCCCTACCGCCCCCAGTTCTACTTCTCCTACTTCCTGCTGGCGGCGCTGGAGGTCGCGGCCTGCCTCTTCCTGTGCCTCACCGTCAACCGCTTCGGGCGCCGCCCCATCCTGCTGCTCTGCACCATCCTGACCGGCATCGCCTCTCTGCTGCTGCTGGCCCTGACACAGTGTAAGGGGCAGGGGCCTGGCCTGGCCCATTCCCCTGCTGCTCAGCCCCCTGCCCCGGCCCACGGGGACTAGCAGTTCTGCCCCATTGCATGCTGGCGCCGGTCCCTGGGAAGGGGAGGAGCGAGCTCCACGGGTCTCCCGGTAACTGCGAACCAGCACTCGTGCTCGGCTGCTCACCCAGTCCCTGAGCACCCCAGGGCAGGGCAAGCCACCCCAGCCATTCCTAGGACTGGCTCCTGGGCTTCCCCAGCTGGATAAGTCATGCTGCGAGCCTGGGACTCCAAACCACCTGGCTTCCTGCTGCAGGCTAGTTCCCCCACCACCCGCAGCCATGGAGTTAGTCCCTCTGGGGTGGTGAGAGCCAAGGAATCTGCTGGGAGGGCCTGGGGGTGTGCTCAGCCCCTTGCCCAGGGGTGGATGGTGGGGGGGTGGTGTCCTTCTCCTGGTAGCTGCCTGTGGTCGTTGAGCTCATGGCCAAGCGCACCTCATCTCAAGCTCCCTGTGGAAGTCCCCAAAGCATCTGATCTTGAAATGGGCTGGACAGATACGCCCACTCTGTCCTGCTCAGGGAGCGGCTGCTGGCAGTCTCCCTGGGCTGGCACATGGGTACTTCCCTGCCCCACTCACCAGGCAGGGCTTAAAACCCCGGTGTTGTAAATCTGTCGGGAGCCAGGCTGGAGCCCACCTGCACCCAAGGCCCCAGCTAGCCAGGCTGTGGCCTGCGCTCACTCTGCTCCCTCACTCCCGCCCCAGATCTGCTGAACTGGATCATCCTGACCCTCTCTGTCGTGGGCATCGCATGCTCGCAGGCTGTCACCATGCTCAGCATCTTCTTTGCTAGTGAGGTCCTTCCCACCGTGGTCAGGTAGGAGACGAGCACTCACGGCAGCCATGGGCTAGTGCATAATGCAGGCCCCGGAAGGGGTGGGGGGGTGCACTGGCTTCCTGGGGGGTGGGTACTAAGTCTCAAGGGGGACCCCTTAGGACCAGAGCCAGCTTCCTGCACTCTGATCCAGTGCCTGGGGGCTGCCCTTGAGTCAACCAAACCGTAGCCTGGATGTCATGGCAGAGTCCCATGGGGCATGACCCATGTCCTCCTGCCCCAGCCAGCCCATGCCCCACCACTGGGAGGACACGGCCAGGCCTGGTGGCTGCTCCACATGGTGCTCGGCGGCTTGCCCGGGCAGGGGCCAGGCCCAGCCCAGCTCTCAGGCCGCCCCAGCTGCCACGCTGGGCTGTGGCATGCCCGTGCTCTGGTCAGGAGGTGCTGTCCCCCGGTGAGGGCCTGGTCTGTGTCCCCCTGCTGCAGGGGTGCTTGGCTGGGCCTCATCATGGCTGCCAGCTTCGTGGGCAAAGCAGCCGGGCCCATCATGGACATCCAGAACAACCGGGGCTTCTTCCTGCACCACGTGGTCTTCGCCTCCTTCGCCATCCTCTCCGTGCTCAGCATCATGCTGCTGCCCGAGAGCAAGGGCAAGGGCCTGCCCGAGTCGCTGCAGGATGGTGAGAGTCAGCGCCGGCCCCCGCTCTTCCGCTCCTCCCGCCGCAGGGACCACCTGCCTCTGCTCTCGCCCCGCAGCGCTGGCCAGGCCTGCGAGGCCCGGGACTATGCCCACCTCGTCACTGCCACCAAGAGGATGCTGAGATCCCACCGGCGCACCCCCCCGCGGGACAGGCAGCTACTGCCGGAGCCTGCCCCAGGCGGTGACCCACAGGAGGAGACATAGCTGAGCAGGGCTGTCTGTGGACTGTGCCCAGGGGGCGGGGGGCAGCACCCAGCATTACCTGCCCTGGGGCTGCAGGGGTCTCCGGTGCCAGCTGGCTGTGTTGTTTGTGTGCCGTGCCTCCTAGGGTCCATCGCACCGGTGCAGCCTCCATGCCTGTCTCCGGGCAGCAGGTGCTAATCCACGGCTCCCTTCTGCTCGCATGGAGGTGCACCGTGCTGGGCCCTGGAGTGATTAACGTGCCATGCGCAGCCTTGTACTGGCTGTCCCCTGCCTCACTGGGGTGTTTGGGGGCTCCCACAACCCCTGCTGCATACCAGCCCTGCAGGGAGCGGGGCCTGGAAGAGAAAGTGCCCCCCACCCCCTCCTAAGGAGCCCGGCTGCAAGTGGGGGTTCCTGGCTTAGGGAACGCCAGTCCCTGTGCCTCCTGGCCAGGTGAGTGGCTCACCAATAAAATGTGCCTTATTTCTACCCTGGGCCTGGTTCTGTTTTCTCTCCAGGGGCCTTGTGGGGAGGAGGCTGGACTGCGGGGCCCCTGCCCTGGCCTAGCATGGGGCAGCCCCCTCAGCCCAGGGCCCACAGCTGAGCCCAGGAGCGGCGCTTCACTCCCCTTCCGCTGGCAGGTGCCCCTGCCCATGCAGCACCCGGCTCCAGCCAGTACTGTGCTCCAAGTCTCTTTATTGGGGGTTGCCATGGGGGGATTCTCACCTGGCACTTGTGTAAGAACCTCCCCATGGGGCAGAGCCCTGCCTCCTGGACCTGGCACAGCTCTCCCCTCATCAGGTCCCAGCCTGGTGCTGTCCCTGCCCTGAGCGCCCCAGCCAGGCAGGGCCTGGGGGGTGGCTCGGACTGGGGCCCCTTCCATGCATGACTGCTGCCCTGCTCCCTCCAGCTTGTCCGGCACTGCCAGGCCCAGACCAGCTGTGCCTTGCTACTGCTTCCCCCCCTGCCCTGCCCCTCCTGCAGCCTCACTTGGGCAATTCCCCCTGCTGGGTGCCTCTGCAGGACCTGGCTTTCCCCTGGCCGGTAGCTGTTCCAGGGCATTCTCCTGCCGGGCCCACAGCCTGGCATGGGGCCCTGGCTGTCCTCGGGGGCTCTAGGAAGTGCCCTCCTATGTGGCTTCAGCCTTGATTCCTCTTCCTGCACTGAGCTCCCTGGACCCCGACCCCCCGAGCATTGTGTTCTCTGCCCTCTCCCAGCCAGCTTCTGCCCCTTCTGTCTGCTGTAAGGGAGCCCTGAGCCCTGCTGCAGAACGTACCTCCCCTATAGCCAGCCCTGCCCCTGTGCTCCACCTCGTGCTCCCCAGCCTGCCCTTTGAGCGCCAGGCTAAAGTTAATGCTGGCTGAGCCCTCTGCCACGTGTGCTGCTCTGGGCTTTGGACGGCGGCTGGGCAGGGAGCCTCCCCTTGCAGCTTGGTCGGTGCTTGTTGCAGGTCAAGCCGGACGTGCGGGTCTCAGTGCGGTTCTCACATCCCTGCACCCTCCTGGCTCTGGTGCGTGGGCAGAGGCAGGCCTGAGAAGCTGGTTCTCCCAGCCACACCCTCCCCCCCCAGTGGGGGGGCTGCCTGTGCCCCGGGCTGGCTTTGTTGTTTAAACGCAGGTTGTTCTAAAGGCTGGTGCTGTGCAGGTGGCTGCTGCTCGTGGCTCCGCAGCTATAGCCGGGTCCTGCAGAGGAGGCTGCTCCCGGGCTCTGCCAGCGCTGGGCAGGGCCCTGCTCCCAGGATCCCCTCCCTGCCCCAGCCCTAGTGCCCGTACAGGTCTGCCAGCCGGCGGAAGCGCGGCCCCCACTCGCTGAGGTAGTCATAATCTTGGTCGCCGTCCGTCAGGCTGGACACGATGGAGCTGAGCGAGCCAGCCACGGAGCCGGAGCCCTCGCAGTCGTAGATGAGGGCTGTGTCGTAGGGGGGGGCGTTGGGGTCGCTGTCGGCCGCGTCCAGCCCCTGGGGCAGGAGGAAGGGCTGTGAGGCCTGGCTGGGGGCACTGGATCCGAGGGGGCAGCTGCAGGAGCCGGCAGCTATTGGCTAGTGGTAGCAAAGCAGCCCCGGGGCCAGGCACCTGTCTCCATACCCTAGCTCGGCCCCCCCCAGCCAGTGCGTGGCCTGCCCCAGCCACCTCAGTCGGAGCCTGGGAGCCCCGTGGTGCCCATGGGAGCCCCAAGCCCCACCCACGTCGAGCCAGTCACAGCCTGAGTGTGGTGTGGGACCCCAATGCCCTCCCTCCTGCGCCAGGATTAGCCCCTGCCCTGAGCGGGAGGGCTGGGTCTGTCCTGGCAGGTGCCTAGCCCGGTCTGGATGCTGGACAAGTAATACCCGCGGGGCAGGAAGCCAGCTGCATAGGGCCCTGGGGCCAGCAGACCAGCCCTGGGGGAGCTCGGCCGAGTGGGGGTGCCGGGGCTGGCAGAGCGGCCCAGCTGGCCCATGGACCTGTTCCAGCTTGGCAGGAGCGGCCCGGGGCCAGCTGGGAGCAGCCCCAGCCCATGCCATTGGCACCCCACTCACCTCATTGATGAAGTCTTCGATGTCAGAGGGGCTGGCGGGCAGTTTGCGTGGATACGGGGGGGTGGCATAGCTGTAGGGAGCGTCTCTCCGGATCGGCTGCTTGCCCCGGGGGCAGGGTGGGGGGAAGAAGTCGGGGTTGCGGAGCTGGTTTATGTCGTAGGCGCCCTGCGGAGAGAAGCACTTTAGTGCCTGCCGGGGCCAGCTGATGAGCAGGTCCCTGCCTGCTGGGGGCGCTTGGCTGCACGGGGCAGGGGCAGTTTGGGGCTGCCCAGGCTGGGGTAATATGGTATGTGTCCCCCCTAAACAGGAGAGACTGGGGACAGCAGGGGGCTGTGGGTCAGGAGTGAGGGGCAGGGCTGGGCTAGCAGGGGGCTGTGGGGCAGGACCAAGGGGCACTGGCGGGGGCTGTGGGGCAGGGCTGGGGCAGGCGGGGCTGGGCTGGGCTGGGCTAGCAGGGGGCTATGGGGCAGGGCCGAGGGGCACTGGCGAGGGCTGTGGGGCAGGGCTGGGGCAGGTGGGGCTGGGCTAGCAGGGGGCTGTGGGGCAGGGCCCGAGGGGCACTGGTGGGGGCTGTGGGGCAGGGCTGGGGCGGGCAGGGCTGGGGTAGCAGGGGGCTGTGGGGCAGGGCCGAGGGGCACTGGCGGGGGCTGTGGGGCAGGGCTGGGGCGGGCGGGGCTGTGGGGCAGGGCCGAGGGGCACTGGCGGGGGCTGTGGGGCAGGGCCGAGGGGCACCGGCAGCAGCGAAGTGTGTGGCTGGTTTGCCTGGCGCATGCCCGGGCCCTGGGGCGCTGGTGAGGGGGCTGCCCCCCGCCCGCTCACCTGGTCCTCCTCGCCCCCGCCCTGCTCGTCGTAGGCGAGGATGTTGTCGCGCAGGTCGTCCCGCGAGCTCTGCAGCAGCCCCTCGTGCCGCGGGGGCCGGTGGCACCGCTCCCGGATGGCGGCCAGCAGGGCCAGGGCTGCCGAGACAGAGAGAGGTGGTGGGGCCGGGCCCGGGCGGGGGGTGGCGGGGGTCACCGTCGCGTGACTTACCCAGGAGCAGGAGGATGCTGCTGAGGATGACCATCAGGGCCCCGAAGCTGAGCCCCGCCCCGGCCGTGGAGGCAGCCGCCGTGCCGGCCTGGCAGCTGCCCCCCTCGTCGCAGGGGCACACGGAGACGTTCAGCAGCTGCGGCCGCTCCTGCCGGGGCGTCCCGGAGTCGCTGAGCAGGAGCGGCAGGGAGTGCAGCCCCGCGGGCACCGGGGCCAACACCACCAGCACCGCGTGGGTCGCTGGGGGGGGGAGACAGGGTCACCGTGAAACACCCAGAGTCTGCGCTGGCCCCAGCCCGATGGCCCCGAGTGCTGCCCTCCCCCCCCCCGATCGGGGCCTGCTCCCCCCTCTTCGATCCGCCCCCTGCTCCCCCCTCTTCGGTCCGCCCCCTGCTCCCCCCCCCGATCGGGGCCTGCTCCCCCCTCTTCGATCCGCCCTTGCTCCCCCCCCGATCAGGGCCTGCTCCCCCCTCTTCGATCCGCCCCCTGCTCCCCCCCGATCGGGGCCTGCTCCCCCCTCTTCGGTCCGCCCCCTGCTCCCCCCCCCGATCGGGGCCTGCTCCCCCCCTCTTCGATCCGCCCTTGCTCCCCCCCCGATCAGAGCCTGCTCCCCCCCTCTTCGAGCCACCCCCTGCTCCCCCCCCCGATCGGGGCCTGCTCCCCCCCCTTCGATCCGCCCCCTGCTCCCCCCCACCGATCAGGGCCTGCTCCCCCCTCTTCGATCCGCCCCCTGCTCCCCCCCACCGATCGGGGCCTGCTCCCCCCTCTTCAAGCCACCCCCTGCTCCCTCCCCCCGATCGGGGCCTGCTCCCCCCTCTTCGATCCGCCCGTGCTTCCCCCCCACCGATCAGGGCCTGCTCCCCCCTCTTCGAGCCACCCCCTGTTCCCCCCCCTTCGATCCGCCCCCTGCTCCCCCCCCGATCGGGGCCTGCTCCCCCCTCTTCGATCCGCCCCCTGCTCCCCCCCCCCGATCGGGGCCTGCTCCCCCCTCTTTGATCCGCCCCCTGCTCCCCCCCACCGATCGGGGCCTGCTCCCCCATCTTCGAGCCGCCCCCTGCTCCCTCCCCCCGATCGGGGCCTGCTCCCCCCTCTTCGATCCGCCCGTGCTCCCCCCCCACCGATCAGGGCCTGCTCCCCCCCTCTTCAATCCGTCCCTGCTCCCCCCTCACTGATCAGCCCCCCCCCCCCCCCCGCTACCCCCCATTGCTCCACCCCTCTGCTGCTCCCTCACTGATCAGCCCCTTGCCCCCCACACACACACACTAGGCTCCACCGACCCCAGGCCCATCAAGTCCTGCCCCCTCAGGCGGGCTGGGGTGGAGTGGGGCTCAGGCTGTCGCCTCCCGGCCATGGGCAAGCGATGGCAGCTGGGGCTCGCTCCGGCCCCCGGCCTCACCGTTGAGCTGGCTGAGGCTCCAGTTGCGGGCGAGCTGTGGGGCGTCGGGGCTGAGGCGGAAGTGGAAGGGCTCGGCGTGGGGCGGCAGGTCCTCGTCCGTGGCGCTCAGCAGCAGCCCCTGCCCCTTGCTGGGCTCGCTGCACATGACGCCCGCCGGTGGCAGCAGGGCCGGCCCGTGGTCGTTCACTTCCAGGAGCTCGATGGACAAGGTACCAGTGGCCGTGCGTGGCGGGTCAGCTGGGGACAAGGGGCGACAGGTCAGGGCCCCGCACGCTGACCGGGAGGGCGGGCGGGGCTCAGCCAGGCTGCAGGGCGGGGCCAGCACCCCCGGCTCACCATTATCGCTGGCCAGGATGACAGCCGTGTACCAGCCGCCCTGCAGGAAGGGCGAGCGGCACGGCAGCTCCCGCTTGGTCTGCACCCTCCCGGAGCGCGGGTCCAGCAGCAGCCAGTCGGCCGGGTCGTAGGCCAGGGAGTAACTGCGGGCAGAGACACCAAGTTATTTGCCTAGGCCACCAACCCAAACCTCTCTGGGGGCATCCCAGGAGCCCTGCCCTGGCGTGCGCAGCTGGAGGCAGGGAGGGGGAGACGCAAAGAGTCACATCCCCTCTATAGCAAAACAATGTAATAGAGGGCTGTTACGGAGGCACCTCTGTCCTAATAGTACCCGCTGCCGCCAGATAAAGACACAGCTCCTAGGCTGTTTAGAGAAAACTTTGGCAGCCTTCTGTCTGCCAGGAACCACTTAGCAGCAGTGTGCCTGTGAAATCCGTACTACATTGTTTTGCCTTTATGGTATCTACTTCTCTATTGTTTATCTGTATGGTTTCGTAATTGCTTCTGTCTGTTGCATAACTAATTTGTGCAAGGTGTAAAGCATTGTTCTGCAATATGTTAGGATGGGTCAAAGGATTATTTTGTAATACTTTAGTTTGAAATGATTGGCTAAGGTAGAGCTAAGCAGGACTCAAGCTTAACTACATAAAGTGGGGTCCAAAAAGAAGTTCTTTGGCACCAACTCCAGGGCACAGCCCAAGATCGGAGCTGCTAGACCTCAACGCCCTGCCAAGTATATTGTGCAGAGGCTGGAGGAGCCCTGGACGATCTGATCCTGACTGACCACCTGGAAAAGTTCATTTGCCTTATGGGGCGTGGTGCACTGTATGCTTAGCGTGTGCATTCTGGGCGGTAACTGTTAATACCTAGACGTTAAGGATATTACTGTGTAAGGCTCTTTCACCGGTACATGGCCCCGCAAGCCTGCAGGAGATTGTGTCCTGAGCCCTAGGAAATGGATAAGGGTGGAGGTGCCCTAGCATGGGCGAGTAACACCCCATCAGAGGAGTTGAAGCCTGCATGGCAGAGCGCTGAGCCTGATCTCCCAGCCCCTGCCAGCCTGTCTGATGGGGGCCTCCCCACCCAGGCTCCTGCATGGCAAAGCCCCAGCCTCAGCAGCCCCTGCAGCCAGGCCGGCGCCTTCACTCTACGGGCGCTAAAGGCCAAGTTCCCCATCCTCGTACCTCCCCCCGGGGGATTTCCATGGGGCCCCTCGCTGGCCAGTGCAGCTCCCACCCACTGTTCCCCAGCCCCTGGCACTGCATCCAGGCTGCTCCTGGGGGCTCTGCCAGGGCTCCTGGGGAGGCAGGCAGCGCTGGCCCCTGGTCAGAGCCCCCCGGGGGGTCTCACCTGAGGGCCTGAGGCTGACGGGTGTCCGGGTCGCTGGCACTGAAAGTGGTGAGCTCGGTGCCCGGCGGCGCCCCCTCCACCACACTGGCCAGCCGGGGGTTCTCGCGGAAGAAGGGTGCCTCGTTCACGTCCAGAACCTGCACCTGCACCATGGCCAGGGCCCGGGTGGTCTGGGGGGCCGACGGGTGCAGCTGGTTCTGGTTCTGGACAGAGACGGTGAGCGTGAAGTGGTCCCGCCCCTCGTGGTCCAGGGCCTGAAAGTGGAGGGGCCAAGAGTTAGTCACGGGGAAAAGAGGTAACCCCAGGCCAGCCACCCCAGGGGTCAGTCTGCACATGGGCTCCCCACCCCCATGCCCAGGGGTCACTCTCCAGCGGGGCTCCCCACCCCCACGCCCAGGAGCTGCTCTCCAGTGGGGTGCCCCACGGCCAGGGGTCGCTCTCCAGTGGGACCCCCACACCCAGGGACCGCTTTCCAGCCAGGGTTCTGGGCTGGGACACAGCCTAGCTGCTCCCTGTGGCCATTGGTAATGAGGGGCAGAGCATGGCCCCTGTGCTGAGTGACTCATCTCCAGATGGGTCCAGGCTAGAGGGAATAGGGGGCTGGCTGGGGCGTGGGTGCTGGCCAAGCCCCCTGGGGCTGGGAGTAGGGACAGGCTGTGGCCCAGGGCGCTGCCTCCTCACCTTCACCACGGAGAGGATGCCGTCATTGGTGTGGGGGTCGGTGCGGATGGCAAAGGCCCCGTCTGGGTCACCCTCCAGGATGGTGAATCGCGCCAGCCAGTTGGGGGAGCCGGGCAGGTCCTTGTCGTGCACCAGGAGCCGGCCGATGTCCACGCCACTCGTGTTCTCCAGCACCTCCATGGAGAACTGCAAGAGAGCAGCTGGGGCGCTCATGGCCTGGCACAATGGCACGGCCCACGTTCGCATCTTCCCCAGCTTGGGCCAGGATCCTTGTCCCCCTACACAGAGCCTACAGAGGGCAGGAACCCCCCGCAGCCATGCAGTGAGTCAGACTGGCCCCCCAGGCATCCTGCACCCCGTCCCCCCAGCCGCTGGCCCGGCTCCCTACCTCCGGCTTGGTGAACTCGGGCGGGTTGTCGTTGATGTCGTCAACGTAGATCACGGCTGTGGCTGTGGTGGTGAGGCCATCGCCCGACATGTCAGCCACTTGGAGCGTCAGGTTATACACACTCACCACCTGGGGAGGAAGGAGCCAGCGGGGTCACCCAGGGAGCCTGCTGTCCTGCAGCCAGCTACTTGCCTGTCAGGCCCAGGGCCAGCCCATTCCCCAGTGCCCTGGACCCCTGGAGGGGGGCAATGCCCTGTGTTACCCAGCCAGGGGCTGCCCAACCCACCCCGCATTGGCCTGAGTTAGCTCACATCTGCACCCCAGTGCACAGTCTGTTATTCATGTCCTGGGTCTGGCCCAGCAGGGCTCTGCTAGTCTTGGTCAGGGCTGCCCACAGGTAGCCAGAGCACGCTGGTTTTGGTTGCCAAGCCATCCCTCTGGTTCCAGCCACCCACACACTGATCGAGTGCAATTGGGCGGGCCCCCAGCCACTGCAGAGACATGCCCCCGAGCCAGGCAGCAGGGACTCCCAGCCCACAGCGCTGGCTGCCCCCCGGGGCCCATTACCTCGCGGTCCAGCCCCACTTGCACGGTGCGGATCTCGCCTGTGGTCTCGTTGACGCTGAAGAGCCCGGCAGAGCCCTGCTCCAGGATGGAGTATCGCAGGGCTGCATTGTCTGTGTCTGGGTCGTCAGCGTCTGTGGCTTCTGCCTTCAGCACATAGGTGCCTATGACCAGAAATACACCAAGGGTGTAGAATCATAGAAATGTCGGGCTGGATGGGACTTCGAGAGGTCATCGAGTTCAGCCTCTGGCGCGGTGGCAGGGCCAAGTAAACCTAGACCATTCCGGACAGGTTGTCCCACCTCTTCTTAAAAACCTCCAATGACGGGGATTCTACAACCTCCTTGGAAGCCGATTCCAGAGCCTCACTACCCTGAGAGCTAGAAAGTTTTTCCTAATATCTCACCTAAACCTTTCTTGCTGCAGATTAAGCCCATCACGTCTTTCCTCCCTTCAGTGGCCATGGAGAACAATTGATCCCCGGCCTCTTTAGAACCGCCCTTAACATATTTGGAGACTGTTACCAGGTCTCCCCTCAGTCTCCTTTTCTCAAGTCTAAACACACCCAGGTTTTTAACCTTTCCTCCTAGGTCAGGTTTTCTGACCCTTTAATCATTTTTGTTGCTCTTCTCTGGACTCTCTCCAATTTGTGCATATCTTTTCTAAAGTGTGACACCCAGAATGGGACACAGTTCTCCAGCTGAGGGGGACAGGTACCTCCCATGTCTTACATACAACACTCCTCCTCATACACACCAGAATGACATTAGCCTTTTCCGCAGATGTATCACACTGTGGACTCATATTCACCCTCACCCCCAGATCCTTTCAGCAGCACAACCACCTGGCCAGGTATTCCCCAGTTTGTAGCTGTGCATTTGATTTTTTTCCTTTCTACACGTAGTACTTTGCACTTGTCTATATTGAATTTCATCTTGTTGATTTTAATTCTGTCTGCCAAAGTGCTTGAAACTCCTCCCAGCTTGGGGTCATCGTCAAGTTTTATAAGCCTATTCCACTCCATTCCCAAGTCATCAATGAAACTATTGACTAGTACTGGACACAGGACAGACCCGTGTGGGACTGCATTAGGTACATCCACCCAGTTTGACAGTGAACCATTGATAACTATGCTTTGAATGAGGTCTTTCAACCACTTGTGCACCCACCGTACAGTAATTTCACCTAAGCCCACACCTCGTCGGGGCAACAAAAATGGCCGATGAAATTCAGTGTTGATAAATGTAAAGTGATGCACATTGGAAAACAGAATCCCAACTATACATGGTCTTATCTTACTTAACTAAATATTCTTTAACCTGTTTTTCCCCTTTTGGCTTGCGATCCTTCCCGCCTTGTTGTCAATATTAATTATGTTGAGTATCTGTCACCATATTTTTAAAGAACCTCCTCTTACTGCCTTTTATGTCCCTTGCTAGGTGTAATTCATTTTGTGCTTTAGCCTTTCTGATGTTGTCCCTACATAAGAACGGCCATAGTGGATCAGACCAAAGGTCCAGCTAATCCAGTATCCTGTCTTCCAACAGTGCCCAGTGCCAGGTGCCCTAGAGGGAATGAACAGAACAGGGAATCATCAAGTGATCCATCCCCTTGTCACGGAGTGTGGGGGAGTCCAGGCCCTGCACCCCTCTTCCTGGGATTCACTGAGACTCTCAGCCAGCCAGTAAAACAGAAGGTTTATTGGACAACAGGAACACAGTCCAAAACAGAGCTTGTGGGTACACCCAGGACCCCTCAGCCAAGTCCTTCTGGGGGAGCAGGGAGCTTAGACCCCAGCCCTGGGGTTCCCTGTGTTCCTCCACCCAGCCCCAAACTGAAACTAAACCCCCCCAGCAGGATCTCTCCTGCAGCCTGTCTTCACATTCCTGGGCAGAGGTGTCACCTCCCCCTCCTCCTCCTGGCTCAGGTGACAGGCTCTCAGGTCTCCCATCCCCAGGGCACATTCCCAGGTCAACACTCCCCCCTCCCTGCTGAGTCACATCCTCACATCTCTCCCCCCTTCGAGACTGAACTGAGCGGGGTCACTGAGACCAGTGACCTGGGGAAGTTCGGGGCCCCCTCTCCGGGACAGCGCATCCACTATCAGGTTGGCACTTCCCTTCACGTGGACCACGTCCATGTCGTAATCCTGCAGGAGCAGGCTCCATCTCAGGAGTTTGGCGTTGGCTCCTTTCATCTGGTGCAGCCAGGTCAGGGGAGAGTGGTCACATGGTGAAGTGTCGCCCGAAGAGATAGGGCTCTAGTTTCTTGAGGGCCCACACTTGAGGGCCAGGCACTCCTTCTCGATGGCCACGTAGTGTTGCTCCCGGGGTAGCAACTTCTTGCTCAGGTACACGATGGGGTGTCTCTCCCCCTTTTCATCCTCCTGCATTAACACCGCCCCCAGTCCCGTGTCTGAGGCGTCGGTGAATACCACAAAGGGCTTGTCAAAGTCTTGGTTTGCCAGAACTGGGCCACTGCCCAGAGCCTCCTTCAGCGCCTGGAAAGCCTCCTGGCACTGCTCGGTCCAGACCACCTTGTCTGGCTTCCCCTTCTTGCATAGCTCAGTGAGGGGGTGGCTATGGTGCTAAAGTGGGGCACAAATCTTCGATAGTATCCTGCCATCCCAATAAAGGCTTGGACCTGCTTTTTGGTGTGGGGAGCGGGCCAGTCTCTGATCACCTCCACCTTGGCTGGTTCTGGCTTTAGGCGGCTGCTCCCCACCCGATGGCCCAGGTAAGATACTTCAGCTATCCCCACCTTGCACTTCTCCGCTTTTACAGTCAGCCCAGCCCCCTGGAGTTGGTCCAGGACTTGTCTAACCTGGGACACGTGGTCCTCCCAGGTCTGACTAAAGACACAGATGTCATCAATATACGCCACGGCAAAACTCTCCATCCCCCTCAGTAGCTGGTCCACCAGGCGCTGGAAGGTGGCCGGCGCTCCCTTGAGGCTGAACGGCAGGGTCAGGAACTCATAGAGCACCAGAGGGCTGATAAAGGCCGATTTCAGCCGGGCATCTGCATCCAGCGACACTTTCCAGTAGCCCTTTGTAAGGTCCATGGTGGTAAGGTACCGAGCTCCTCCCAGCTTGTCTAGGAGCTCGTCCGGCCTGGGCATGGGGTAGGCATCAGATACAGTGATGGCATTGAGCTTCCGATAGTCTGCACAGAACCGGACCGACCCATCCTTTTTGGGGACCAGCACCACAGGCAAGGCCCAAGGGCTGGCCGATGGCTGGATCACCCCCAAAGCCAGCATGTCCCGGACCTCTCTTTCCAGGTCCTGAGCAGTTTTTCCTGTGACTCGGAAGGGGGAGCATCTTATCAGCGGGTGCGACCCTGTCTGCACCCAGTGGACAGTCAGATTAGTGCATCCAGGCTGGTTGGAAAACAGCTATCGGTATGGATGCAGCACCTCCCTGACCTCAGCTTGCTGGGCAGGGGTTAGCTGATCCGAGAGGGGAATTGTTTCCAGGGGGGAACCAGCTCTGGTCCCAGGGAATAGATCTACTAAAGGGTCATCTCCCTGCTCCTCCCACTGTCCACACACGGCCAACACCACATTCCCCCTGGCATAATATGGCTTCATCATATTCACATGGTACACCCGGCGGTGGTGCGCCCGGTTTGACAGCTCCACCACAGAGTTTACCTCATTGAGCTGCTTGACAACCTTGAAAGGGCCCTCCCAGGTGGCCGTGTAGTTTGTTCTTTCTCACAGGGATGAGAACCATCACCGGATCCCCGGTGGCGTAGGCACGGGCCCGTGCCGTGCGGTCATACCAGACCTTCTGCTTCCTCTGGGCTCGGGCCAGATTCTCCCTGGCCAGGCCCATGAGTTCAGCCAGTCTCTCTCGGAAGATCAGGACATACTCCACCCCTGACTCTCCATTGGGAGTGGCCTTCCCCTCCCACTCGTCTCTCATCAGGTCCAGGGGGCCCCTCACCCTCCTGCCATATAACAGTTCGAAAGGCGAAAATCCGGTAGACTCCTGGGGCACCTCCCTGTACACGAACAGCAGGTGAGGTAAGTACTTGTCCCAGGCCTGAGGGTGCTGGTTCATAAAGGTTTTCAGCATCATCTTTAGCGTCCCATTGAACATCTCCACCAGCCCGTTGGACTGGGGGTGATAAGCGGAGGCCCAGTTGTGCCGGACCCCACATTTCTCCCACAAGCACCGGAGCAGGGCCGGCATGAAGTTGGAGCCTTGGTCTGTCAAGACTTCCTTGGGGAACCCCACTCGGCTGAAAATGGTCAGGAGCGCATCGGCCACGGTGTCTGCTTCAATGGAAGCTAAGGGCACTGCCTCGTGGTAGCGGGTGGCAAAATCTACCACCCCCAGAATGTATTTCTTCCCCGACCGGGTCGTCTTGCTGAGAGGCCCCACGATGTCCATGGCCACCTTCTGGAAAGGCTCCTCTATGATGGGCAAAGGTCTCAAAGCCGCTTTCCCCTTGTCCCGGGCCTTCCCCACCCTCTGACAGGGGTCACAGGATCGGCAGTACTGCCGGACGGTGGTAAAGACCCCGGGCCAGTAAAAGTTCTGTAGCAACCTCTGCCGGGTGCGCCGGATTCCCTGGTGCTCTGCGAGGGGGATGTCATGGGCCAGGTACAGTAGCTTGCGGCGATACTTCTGGGGGACGACCAGCTGCCTCCTGATCCCACAGGACTCCACTTCCCCTGGGGGAGCCCATTCTCGGTACAGGAACCCCTTCTCCCACAGGAACCTCTCCTGGCAGCCTCTCCTCATGGTCCGTCCCACACTGAGGTCAGCCAGGTCCCTGCGCTTCCGCAAGGAGGGATCTTTCCTCAACTCGGCCTGGAACTCAGCGGCTGGGGAAGGGATGGGGCCCGGTTCCCCCTTAGTGGCCAGGTCTGAGGCCTCAGCCTCTCCGAGCCGTGCCCCTCGGCGCTCCCTCCCCACCAGGGTAGGGTCCTGTGCCTCCGGTGCGGTACCCTCCCCAAGGCCAGGGTGCAGTGCCCCTCGCCGGCTCTGGCTACTCGTCACAACCAGGGCGGTCTGGGGCTTGCTTGGCCGGTCCTCTAGGTCTCCCCCCATCAAACCTTCAGTGGGCAAATGGTGGTGTACCCCCACATCCTTGGGGCCCTCCTTGGCCCCCCATTTCAGGTGTACCCTTGCCATGGGCACCTTAAATGGGGTCCCGCCCACCCCTGTCAGGGTCAGGTAGATGTTGGGCACCACCCGATGTGGGGCTACCACCTCGGGCCGGGCCAGCATCACCTCCGCGCCCGTATCCCAGTATCCATTGACCTTCCTCCCATCCACCTCCAGGGGAACAAGGCACTCTCTCCGGAAGGACAACCCCGTGCCCACCCTGTAAACCGAGCACCCTGAGTCCAGAGCCTCCAGCCCTCTAGCGGAGCTGGCCTGGGGTACTCTTCCCTTCTGCGCAGGTGGTAAACTGGTAGCCCCCCTTTCCTGGGTTGTCTGCCCCTCGTCCAGCTGAGTCCCTACCCAGTTAACCCTGGGTAGGTTGGGTCTGCTCAGTCTGTCCCTGAGCCCGGGGCACTGGGTCTGTACGTGGCCTCTCTGGCCACAGTGATAGCAGCTCAGGTCACGTTGGTCTCCTCGAGCGGGTCAGAGGGGCCCGACGCCAGGCGTTCCACTTTGGAGGGGGTTCTCCCTATTTCCCCGCTGGGAGGCCCCATGGTGACTCTCTCTCTTCATCGGGGGGGGCCTGTTCTTTTGGGACTCCTCCCGGCTACTCCCTGACCGACTGTTCACGAACTCGTCGGCCAGCTGCCCTGCGTGCTGGGGGTTCTCGAGCTTTTTGTCCACCAACCACAGCCTCAGGTCGGAAGGGCACTGATCATACAGTTGCTCCAGTACGATTAGGTCAAGCAGGTCCTCTTTAGCTTGGGCCCCAGCTGTCCACTTGCGGGCATACCCCTGCATCCGGTTGACCAGTTGTAGGTAGGTGACCTCAGGCGTTTTACGCTGACTCCGGAACCTTCTCCGGTACATCTCGGGGGTCAGCCCAAACTCACGGAGCAGGGCCTGTTTGAACAGTTCATAGTCCCCTGCCTCCGCCCCTGTCATTTGACTGTACCCCTCCACGGCTTTGGGGTCCAGTAAGGGAGTGAGGAACTGGAGCCTGTCTGCAGGGTCAACCCTGTGCATCTCGCAGGCATTCTCAAAGGCCGTCAGGAAGCTATCCATGTCCTCCCCCTCCTTCCTCTGGGCCAGGAAGCACTTGTCAAAGTTCCTTGCAGTTGTGGGTCCCCCCACACTCACCGCAGCTGGGGCCCCACTGCTCCTCAGTCTGGCCAGCTCCAGTTCATGCTGTCTTTGTTTCTCCTTCTCCTGACGTTCCCTCTCCTTCTCCTCCCGCTCATGTTGACGTTGTTTCTCCTTCTCCTCCTGCTCATGTTGACCTTGTTTTTCATGATCCTCCAGCTCCCTCATTTTCATCTCCCTCTCCCATTCCAGCCGTATCTGCTCCAGGGATGGGGAGCTCCGCTGGGAGGATCCCCTGCTGGCTGCTGGGGTCAGGGTGCCCTCGGTAATCGCTGGGCTTCCCCCAACCCCTCCCCCAGGCATAGGTAGGAAGGGTCTCGGGATGTCCTCGGCAGCAGTCTGACCCCTCCCAGCCTGGTCAGGCCCCACGGCCCCCGCTGCGTCCACCGGGCGGCTTCCCTCCGGGACAGGGATCGGGTCATCCAAGCGATCCCTCTCCTCCAACTGGGCAATCAGCTGTTCCTTGGTGGACCTCCCGATGCGCAGCCCCCTCTGCCTGCACAGCTCCACCAGGTCGCTCTTAAGGCGTTTAGCGTACATCTCCCTGCTGGCCACTCGCAGGCCGGGCAGCTTTCTACCGTTCCCAGGAAAAACCCCTCATGTGCCAGTCCTTCTTGAGGTCACCACCTCTTTGCCAGGGTCGAGCTGCAGACTCCTCCGCCCCTGGGACCGCTCGCTGCAATCCCCCGGGGGACCCTGTTACTGCAAAAGTCCTTCTCTCTGGTCACACACTCCCAGGGGTTAACCGCCCCCTGAAACCGTCTCTCTCTGAATCTTCAGCACGCCCGGTCCCCGTCAATCCCCCTTCGTTTTACTGTTCCCCAGTCACTTACTGCAGGAAGCACCGTTCACGGGGTGCAGTAGATCCCACCTCTGCCACCAGTTGTCACGGAGTGTGGGGGAGTCCGGGGCCTGCACCCCTCTTCCTGGGATCCACTGAGACTCTCAGCCAGCCAGTAAAACAGAAGGTTTATTGGACAACAGGAACTCAGTCTAAAAGAGAGCTTGTGGGTACACCCAGGACCCCTCAGTCAAGTCCTTCTGGGGGAGCAGGGAGTTTAGACCCCAGCCCTGGGGTTCCCTGCGTTCCTCCACCCAGCACCAAACTGAAACTAAACCCTCGTAGCAGCTCTCTCCTGCAGCCTGTCTTCACATTCCTGGGCAGAGGTGTCACCTCCCCCTCCCCCTCCTGGTTCAGGTGACAGGCTCTCAGGTCTCCCATCCCCAGGGCACATTCCCAGGTCAACACTCCCCCCTCCCTGCTGCATCACATCGGCACACCCCTGTCGCCCCATTCCCAACTGCTGGCAAACAGAGGCTAGGGACACCATCCCTGCCCATCCTGGCTAATAGCCATTGCTGGACCTATCCTCCATGAATTTATCTAGTTCTTTTTTGAACCCTGTTATAGCCTTGGCCTTCACAACATCTGCTGGCAAGGAGTTGCACAGATTGACTGTGTGTTGTGTGAAAAAATACTTCCTTCTGTTTGTTTTAAACCTGTTGCCTGTTAATTTCATGTGGTGACCCCTAGTCCTTGTGTTATGAGAAGGAGTAAACAACACTCCCTTATTTACTTTCTCCACACCAGTCATGATTTTATAGACCTCTATCATATCTCCCCTTAGTTGTCTCTTTTCCAAGCTGAAAAGTCCCAGTCTTAAGCTCTCCTCATATGGCAGACGAACCATACACCTAATCATTTTTGTTGCCCTTTTCTGAACCTTTTCCAATTCCAATATAAACTTTTTTGAGATGGGGTCACCACACCTGCACGCAGTATTCAAGATGTGGGTGGACCATGGATTTATATAGAGGCAATATGATATTTTCTGTTTTATCTTTCCCTTTCTTTACAATTCCCTACGTTGTTTGCTTTTTTGACAGCCGTTGCACACTGAGTGGATGTTTTCAGAGAACGATCCACAATGACTCCAAGATCTCTGTCTCGAGCGGTAACAGCTAGTTTAGACCCCATCACTGTGTATGTGTAGTTGGGATTCTGTTTTCCAATGTCCCTACATGCTGGTGCTGTTCCTTTGTGCTCCTCCTTTGCTATGTGCTCATGTTTCTGCGTTCGATCTGTGCTGGGCAATGCCAGGCCCTGGCAGGCTCATAGCAAAGGCACCCACCTGGGACGGCTCCCTCCACCACGTGCCCAGTGAAAATCTCCTGCTGGAACAGGGGCCGGTTGTCGTTCTGGTCCACCACAACAATCTCCAGGTCGGTGGGGTCTTCCAGGGTCGCACCCCCCAGGTCTAGGGCAAAGGCCCTCAGCTGGGCACAGGGCAGAGAACAGGCATCAGCCGCAGCTCTCGGCTCCTTACGGGCCACCGGACAATAGCACACTTCACTGCCAATTAACTGGGTCCAGGACTGTGCCAGTCCCAGCCGCTGCCAGCAGGCGGCACTGTAGGGAACTGTGCTGGAGTGGAGGCCGTAGAGAAAACAGCTTCTCCCAGCAGGAGGCGCTGTAGGGCATGACTGGGCATGCTGGGTCTGGAGAGCTCACACCTGTCCCACGCCAGGCTCCCAGCAGGAGGCGCTGTAGGGCATGCTGGGTCGGGAGAGCTCACACCTGTCCCACGCCAGGCTCCCAGCAGGAGGCGCTGTAGGGCATGCTGGGTCGGGAGAGCTCACACCTGTCCCTCGCCAGGCTCCCAGCAGGAGGCGCTGTAGGGCATGCGGGGTCGGGAGAGCTCACACCTGTCCCACGCCAGGCTCCCAGCAGGAGGCGCTGTAGGGCATGCGGGGTCGGGAGAGCTCACACCTGTCCCACGCCAGGCTCCCAGCAGGAGGCGCTGTAGGGCATGCGGGGTCTGGAGAGCTCACACCTGTCCCACGCCAGGCTCCCAGCAGGAGGCGCTGTAGGGCATGCGGGGTCGGGAGAGCTCACACCTGTCCCACGCCAGGCTCCCAGCAGGAGGCGCTGTAGGGCATGACTGGGCATGCTGGGTCGGGAGAGCTCACACCTGTCGCACACCAGGCTCCCAGCAGGAGGCGCTGTAGGGCATGCGGGGTCTGGAGAGCTCACACCTGTCCCACACCAGGCTCCCAGCAGGAGACACTATGTTCCCCCCCGCTAGCCGGGGGTGTGCGTGTCACACAGCAGCAAAAGCAGAGGAGGCCGAGCTGCACGCAGGGAGGGGCTCTTACCCGGAAGCGGTCGTTCTTCTCCCGGTCCAGCATGGTGTTGAGGAAGACCTTCCCGCTGAACTTGTCGATGGAGAAGATGCCCAGGGGCTCCTCGTCCACACCTGGCCCCTTGATGCTGTAGATGACACCCCCAGGCAGCTGCTTATCTGACTTGATCTGCCAGAGGGACATGTGAAAATAAACCCACAGGGCTGGCAACCTCTTGCCTGGCACCCATCCCCAGCCTGGCCCCCTGGGACAAGTGCAGGCCCAGCCATCCTGGGAGCAAGAGGTCTAGGGGTGGGTGGCTGCCTGGATTGGCCCCTGAGCCACGCAGCTGCAAGGCATTACCAGCAGCCATGGATGCCCAGCACATCACCGGAAGGTGGGCTCAGGCTTGGTGAGGGCGTGGCTCAGTGTGTGTGTGCGTGTGTAATTGTGGTAAGGAGTGGGAATGCGATAGTGGATGAGTGTGTGTGCATGTGTGCAATGGTGGAGGTTTGTGCATGCGCGCATGTGTATGAAGGTGGACACGTGTATGTGTGTGATGGTGGATGGGTGTGTGTGTAATGGTGGATGGGTGTGTGTGATGGTGGATGGGTGTGTGTGATGGTGGATGGGTGTGTGCGATGGTGGATGGGTGTGTGCGATGGTGGATGGGTGTGTGTGTGATGGTGGATGGGTGTGTGTGATGGTGGATGGGTGTGTGCGATGGTGGATGGGTGTGTGTGATGGTGGATGGGTGTGTGCGATGGTGGATGGGTGTGTGCGATGGTGGATGGGTGTGTGTGATGGTGGATGGGTGTGGGCAATGGTGGATGGGTGTGTGTGTGATGGTGGATGGGTGTGTGCGATGGTGGATGGGTGTGTGTGATGGTGGATGGGTGTGTGCGATGGTGGATGGGTGTGTGTGATGGTGGATGGGTGTGTGTGATGGTGGATGGGTGTGTGCGATGGTGGATGGGTGTGTGTGATGGTGGATGGGTGTGTGTGTGATGGTGGATGGGTGTGTGCAATGGTGGATGGGTGTGTGCGATGGTGGATGGGTGTGTGTAATGGTGGATGGGTGTGTGTGTAATGGTGGATGGGTGTGTGTGTGATGGTGGATGGGTGTGTGCGATGGTGGATGGGTGTGTGTAATGGTGGATGGGTGTGTGCGATGGTGGATGGGTGTGTGCGATGGTGGATGGGTGTGTGCGATGGTGGATGGGTGTGTGCGATGGTGGATGGGTGTGTGTGATGGTGGATGGGTGTGTGCGATGGTGGATGGGTGTGTGTGATGGTGGATGGGTGTGTGCGATGGTGGATGGGTGTGTGTGTAATGGTGGATGGGTGTGTGTGTAATGGTGGATGGGTGTGTGTGTAATGGTGGATGGGTGTGTGCGATGGTGGATGGGTGTGTGTGATGGTGGATGGGTGTGTGTGTAATGGTGGATGGGTGTGTGCGATGGTGGATGGGTGTGTGTGATGGTGGATGGGTGTGTGCGATGGTGGATGGGTGTGTGCGATGGTGGATGGGTGTGTGTGATGGTGGATGGGTGTGTGTGATGGTGGATGGGTGTGTGCGATGGTGGATGGGTGTGTGTGATGGTGGATGGGTGTGTGCGATGGTGGATGGGTGTGTGTGTAATGGTGGATGGGTGTGTGTGTAATGGTGGATGGGTGTGTGTGTAATGGTGGATGGGTGTGTGCGATGGTGGATGGGTGTGTGTGATGGTGGATGGGTGTGTGTGTAATGGTGGATGGGTGTGTGCGATGGTGGATGGGTGTGTGTGATGGTGGATGGGTGTGTGCGATGGTGGATGGGTGTGTGCAATGGTGGATGGGTGTGTGTGTAATGGTGGATGGGTGTGTGTGATGGTGGATGGGTGTGTGTAATGGTGGATGGGTGTGTGTGTAATGGTGGATGGGTGTGTGTGATGGTGGATGGGTGTGTGTGTAATGGTGGATGGGTGTGTGTGTGATGGTGGATGGGTGTGGGCATGTCTGATGGTGGATGGGGGTGCGTGTGCAATGATTGTTCGTGTGTGATGGAGTGTGGAGGTGGATATGACTAGTGGATGAGCGTGTGTGTGATGGTGGATCGGGATGGATGTGTTTGTGTGTGAGATGGTGGAGAGTGGCTGCGTGTGCAATGGTGGATGGGTGTGTGTGCAGTTGTAGATTTGTGTGTACATGATGGGAGGGCTGGGTGTGTGTCTGACACAATTTGGGGAGGGGGGCACAGCCCGGGAGTGAGGGCCAACCTACATCCCTCCCCTATAGCCTGGATGCTGGATGACCCCTGAGGTGAGGAGAAGCCCAGTGTACATGTTTCTGCCTCTGCCATGGCCTCTGGCCTCCCCAGGTCTGATGCCCCACAGCTGCCCTTGCCAGGCCGAGCAGCGGGGGAGCCTGGCCCGCACCATATGCAGCCCAGCTCTGGAGCCCTGGGCCATTGCAGCACCTGCCCTGGGCTGCTCAGGCCGGGCCAGGGCAGCACATACCTGCACCAGGAGGTGGGGGATGCGCTTGTGGTTCTCGGACACGCTGATGGGTGGGATCACCCAGGCCCTCTTCACCCTGCTGGGCCCAGCTCGCTGTCGCCACGGATACAGGACCAGGGGGCTGGCGGGGAGCCCAGCCTCCCCCTGGGAGAGGTTGATGCCCTGTTGGGACAGAGGCTGAGGTCAGGCCATCCCATGGTCACCCCGGCTGCCACTTGCTGGCTCCCCCGCCCTGGCCTGCCCTCCCCACCTGGGCACGCGCTGGGCAGGAAGCGGTGGGAGTGGCAGTCGGTCATTCGCCCCACCTGGGTATTTGGTGAGGGCGTGGAACGGGCGATAGCCACGGTTCAGATCCCGGGGCTCAGAACAGAGCCAATGGCCCTGGTATTTCTCTGCTCCCCCTCCGGCGGGAGCCCATGTCAGCTCTGCAGGCTGGGTGCGGTGGGGAGGCTCTGAGGCAAGATCGGTCTCCTCCGCACTCAGGCTGTGCTGGCAGCAGCGAAGGGGGGCGCATGGCTCCAGAGCCTGGGGATGCGAGGCAACCCCACCCTCGCCCTCAGCCCTGGTCCCCGCCCGGCGCTGCTGGTGGGGGCTCTTCCCAGCGGTAAGGCTGCAGCAGCATCTTGTGCCCATTTGGTGCCTGTGACAGGCAATGCCCAGCTCCTCCTGGGGGATTCCCCTCGCCCAGGGTTTCCTCTCTACAGAGGCTTATCCCCTCTCTCCTGCTCCATGGGGCTGCGCTGTTCTGGACAGGGAAGGGCTGCCGGAGGCAACAACACTGCCGGCTGAGAGCACAGCAGGCTGGATGTCAGAATCCTTGAGAGACACCCATAGGGACAGCCCAGCACAAGAACCCCTGGCTATTCTTAGGCGCCGATTGTGGAATTTTCCTGCACGGGGCGCACACGTTGTTACATGCTGTGCACCCAAACAGCTGCCGTCCTGGAAAGGAATGTTAATCCGTACTATACTCTTCTGCTGCAAGGCGCTGGAACTGGGTGCAAAATACCTTATTTTAAGCTACCCTTAGCCACATGTGTCAGAGCATCAAAGGACCGAGAGATGAACACATCTGGTGTGCATAAGCAAGCTCTGTAGCCAGTCCATATCTGGTACAGAAACACATGACATGGTGTCAGAAGTAAATTAAGAACAGAAAGAAAACAGCAACCAAGGTTGCAAACAAAAGCAACGAATCAACAAAGGTTGTAGGGTCTCATACGCATACCACTAAGTCCCAGAGACCTTCAGCATTGACAAACCTTCAGACTGGAAACAAGATTTCGCATTACAAACAAGCCCCACAAAGAAACTGAAGCTATCTGGGTATCTTCTCTAATTTATGCTATGGGGAAGCAGGCAGAGCGTAGCTTTAAATACTTTGACTTTATTGGGAGATAATCACAAAGATGACAAGGAAAGGGGGCTGGCTATGCTAGATGCACAGTTTATACGTCAGAGAAATGGGCATTACAAAAGGGCACATTTTCCCCAGAGAATTCAAGGGCCAGGAGAAAACGGTAATGGGTTTATAAGAGCTCTGCATACATGAGCTGAAAACTGTGACCTGGGAAATGCAAACCACGAAAAGAGCCAAAACAGGCTGGTTAACTGATTAAAACCCTTTTGCAGCAAGTACAACTGAAGAGCAATTCAGCCTCAGCCACAGATAGCAAAGCACCCTCAGCATGAGACAGGAAACCCAAGAGCAACAATGTGAAACATGAAAAACAATAAACTAGCCTAGAAGCTGTTAACAGATGCAGCATGAGCGCCAAAAGTCATTGCCACGCAACTCCTGTGGCAAGGAGAGAGCCCTCCTTGGCATGTTCTTCGGTAACAGGTCTGGTCTGGTCACAGAGCTTGTTACACGCCCCACACATGTTCAGCCGAAGACCCTTTCATGCTCTGCCAGGTATGGCTGACCTGAACTTAAATAAGTGCCACCCACTGGCTGAACAGTATAATGCAAAAAGAACAGGAGGACTCGTGGCACCTTAGAGACTAACACATTTATTTGACAGGTGTCAGAGAAGCAGCCCTGTTAGTCTGTATCTGCAAAAAGAAAAGGAGGACTCGTGGCACCTTAGAGACTAACCCATTTATTTGAGCATGAGCTTTCGTGATGAAGTGAGCTGTAGCTCACGGAAGCTTGCGCTCAAATAAATGGGTTAGTCTCTAAGGTGCCACAAGTCCTCCTTTACATTTATTTGAGCATCAGCTTTCGAGAGCTACAGCTCACTTCACAAAAGCTGATGCTCAAATAAATTGGTTAGTCTCTAAGGGGTGACAGAAGTCCTCCTTTTCTGTTTGCAGATGCAGACGAACACGGCTGCTACTCTGAAACCAGTATAATACAGTTTAGCATTCCATTACGCTCCCAGGCTAAGAGGAACCAATTCCAGCCCACGTGCGCAAGGTGTGGAAAAAGTCTAGCCAGAGATCCGTGCTGTAATACATGCACGAAATATGGACAGTTTGCAGCTGTTTGCAGCACCAAAGCATTCAAGGAGCTGACTCGTATTACAGACAATCAGTTTCCACAGTATGCATCCAATGAAGTGAGCTGTAGCTCACGAAAGCTTATGCTCAAAATAAATTGATTAGTTTCTAAGGTGCCACAAGTCCTCCTTTTCTTTTTGTGAATACAGACTAACATGGCTGTTACTCTGAAACCAGACAATCAAGAGCCATTGTTCCTGGGATTCTGCCATTGTGATGCCATAGAGCCTGCCTGGAGAGGGCAGCTGAATATTCATGGCAAGACAATTGACTTTAAAATTGACTCAGAAGCTGATGTCACAGTCATCTCAGAAGGGATTTACAGTCACCTTCTACAGCAGCAGTCACCTGACACAGCTATGACTAGCTCTGGAGGGATTCTGATCTGCATAGGCCAGTTCACCACCGAAACAATTCACAAAGACAAAAGCTATGTGTTCGGAGTGCATGTGATCAAAGGACCACAGACCTCCAGCCTTCTTAGCTGCAGCGTGGCAGCCAGGAAGAGCCCACTGAGAAAGGTGGAGCAACGTGTTAGAATATTTTTTGATATTGGTGTTTTGGAAGGCGATCCAGTACAAATAACCCTGAGAGACAATGCCAAACCATAGAGTGTGCATACACCTTGCAGGATTCCTATCCCATTACTTCATAAAGTGGAAAAAGGTAAAGAGACTGGACTGGAGTGGCATAATTGAGAAAATCACTGAGTCAACAGCGTGGTGTGACATGATGGTACCAGTCATAAAGAAAAATGAAAAAATACCTATCTGTGCGGATCTTAAAAGACTTAATGAAGCAGCTGTGGGAGATAACATGGGATGACTTCCTCCCCAAAGGGAAAGCAGCTACTGTGTTCTCCAAGCTGGATGCCTCAAGTGGATTCTGGCAAATTTCTTTAGCCAAATAAAGTGCTAAATGGACTACATTTATCACACCCTTCGGGAGATTTTTGCTTTAGAAGATTACCTTTGGGGATTACCAGTGCCCCTGAGATTTTCCTAAGAAAGACGGCAGAACTGTTACTGAACATATATGGAGCTGTTTTCATGGATGATATTCTGACAGATGGATTTTCGATGGAAGAACACACCAAACCCTCAACAAAATGCTAAGCCTAATCAGTCAGTCTGGGCTCAAGCTAAACAAGGAAAAATGCATTTTCCACCTCTCCCAAATCAAGATTTTGGCACAGACAATAAGGCCAGACCCATTCCTAGCCCCGAGAAAGTAAAAGCAATTTGAGAATTGAATGCATCAGCTAATGTACTAGAACTGAGATGTATACTGTGGATGGTAAATTACCTTGGGTCAATACCTATGAGACCTTTCTACAGTGACAGAACCACTGAATGGGCTGTTGAAGTCCAACCCATCTTGGCTATGGGGACCAAATCAAGTAATTGCTTCCAAAAAGGTAAAAGAAATGAACTCATCAGCTCCAGTTCTTCAGTACTACGATGTGAACAAACCCACAACGGTCAGTGCAGATGCGAACAGCTATGGCATGGGTGGTGCATTGTTGTGACAACATGGTTCAGCGTGGAAGCCAGTTGCATTTTGTTCTCGCACACTCACCGAAGCAGAAAAACAACACGCACCGATTGAAAAGGAGCCTGGCAAGTGTATGGGCATGTGAGAACTTTTACAGCTACTGCGCGGATTGGATTATGCTGTAGCTCACGAAAGCTTATGCTCAAATAAATTGGTTAGTCTCTAAGGTGCCACAAGTACTCCTTTTCTTTTTGCAAATACAGACTAACATGGCTGTTACTCTGAAACCTTTACAGATAATAGACCATAAACTGCCTTGTTACTATCATCAGCAGAAAAGACCTGGCTTAAGCATCGCTGAGATACCAGCATCTATTGATAAGGTTCATGCAATTAAAACCAATTGCTAAATATGTTCCTGGGAAAAATCTGGTGGTAGCATACACTCTGTCACGGAGGCCAGCATCACACTCAACTATCTGTGAGCTCGAAGATGACGTAAAGGTGGCCATGGATGCTATGGACACACATAGACCAGTGTCAGAAAGGAGACTACGCCAACTACAAAAAGTAACCTTAACAGACACGTAACTTCAGGAAGTTCTAAGTAACATTCGGGGCAGCTGGCCCATATGTCTAAAGGACACTAAGGATGTGACAAGCGACTACTTTGTCGTGAATGGACAATTAAGTAAGTCAAATGGACTCACGATTAAAGGTGATTGCATTGTAATTCCAAATGAAATGAGAGGAGAAATCCTAAACATCATCCATGAAGGACATCAAGGATTAACTAATGCCACGAACAGGCCAACCAGTCAGTGTAGTGACGGGGCATCAGTGAGGACCTGAAGCATCGGCATGTGAACATTGCCAAGCTAACAGACCAACACAACACAAATAACCTTTAATAACAACACCTCAGCCAGACAGACCTTGGATGGGACTAGCTGCAGATTTATGTGAATTCAGAGGATGTCACTACTTGGTCGTCATGGACTATATTTCTAGTTACATAGAAATAATGTACTTGAAAGATATAACATGTTGCAGTGTTATTGAGAAACTGAAGTGCACTTTTGCTCACGTTGGTATTCCAGAACAATTAGTGATGGACAATGGACCACAATACACTGCAGCAACATTTAAAGTCAGAGGTGGACAAACTACGGCCCGCGGGCCACATCCGGCCAGCGGGACCATCCTGCCCGGCCCCTGAGCTCCTGGCCCGGGAGGCTAGCCCCCTGCCCCTCCCCTGCTGTTCTCCCTCCCACGCAGCCATGTGGCATGGCAAGGGGGCGACGGTGGCGTGGGTGTGTGCATGGCGGTGGGGGGGTTGGGTAGGGGATCCTGGGGGGCAGTCAGGGGACAGGGAGCAGGGGCAGTTAGGGGTGGGGGGTCCCAGGAGACAGTCAGCGGACAGGGAGCGGTTGGATGGGTCAGAGGTTCTGGGATGGTCAGGGGTCAGGGAACGGGGGCGTTGGATAGGGCGTGGGAGTCCCGGGAGGCCTGTCAGGGGGAAGGGGTGCGGATGGGGGTCAGGGCAGTCCAGGGACAGGGAGCAGGGGGCAGTTAGGGGCTGTCGGTCCCGGGGGGCAGTTAGGGGACAGGGAGCAGGGGGAGGATGGATGGGTCAGAGGTTCTGGGGCAGTCAGGGGTTGGGGAACAGTGGGGGTTGGATAGGGTATGGGAGTCCCAGAGGGGGTGTGGGTGTGGATAGGTCAGGGCAGTCAGAGGACAGGGAGCAGGGGGGGTTGGATGGGTTGAGAGGGCGCAGTCGGGGGGGCGGGAAGTGGAAGCGGATGAGGGGGCCAGGCTGTCTGGGGGGCACAGACTTCCCTACCCGGCCCTCCATACAGTTTTGCACCCCGCTGTGGCCCTCGGGCCAAAAAGTTTGCCCACCCCTAATTTAAGTTATTCTGCATGAAATAGGAGTTTGATCATATTACCAGCAGCCCACATTACCCACAAGCAAATGGAGAGGCTGAGAGATCTGTACAGGCAGCCAAGAAAATCCTACAGCAGGAAGATCCATTCCTGGCTCCTCTGAGTTACAGATCAACGCCAATAGCAGCTACTGGCTCTAGCTCCGAAGTGGCCAGACATGAAGAGCGTGGCCAAATTGAATAGAAAGGCTAGAAGAGCTTAGGAACACTCTTACAACCGACATCTGCCAGCTCGAGAACGGCTGGATCTAGACCCTCGTGGCCATGTGCCTAGCTAATTGCGTGGAGAAACAGGATGAACAACTCCAGCCGTTGTGAAGGAAAAGAATGCAGTGCCCAGATCATATGCAATCGAGCCAAGCAATGGAGAGTTTAACAGAAACTGACGACATCTCCCGTTCGACCGCCCCAGAAAGACCAGTCAACAGATGGCGGGCGCAGAACCCGGAGAACTCAAGGATTCCAAACCGACCCCGGGGAGTCATTGCACAGCCAGCTGGTCCAGTGGTTACGCATTCAGGTCGCGTCGTTAGAAAACCAGTCTGAGTCAGAGACACATAAGAGCCAGATACATGCTGAGCTGCAAAGACAGCGTGACAGTGTAAATATGGCAGATGGCAGGGACGTAGCACTCAAAGGGGGAGATGTCATGGAGTGCCAAACTGTATAACACTGTGCAGCCACTGGGTGGCGCTGTCGGTAGAAGATTTTATTTTAAGTGAACCTCAGTCATACCTGGCGGCCCATGAAAGGCTCTCAGGATGGACACAACTGGGGTGTATAAGCAAGCGCCGTAGCCAGACCATATCTGCTACACGAGAACATGACAGCCCTGTGGGTCTCTACGCGCCCTGTACACAACCGGCCGCACTCACGCGTGCCCTCCCTCCACACAGGTGTACTCACGTGCACCTTGAGACTCCCATCAGCCCTGGTCAACCACCACAGACCCCATTACCCCTCCCCAGAGAGTCTCCCTCCCTCGCCACCTGCCATAGCACCCTCCGGCAGCCAAGCTCCCCTCCCTCCCCCCAGCACCTCGCGCCCACTGCGGTCAGCTGTTTCGTGGGGGGTGGGGAGGTGCTGGGGAGGAGGGGGGAGGAGCAGGGACAGGGTGTGCTTTGGGAAGCGGTTGGAAGTGGGCGAGAGGAGGCGGGGTGGGGGTGGGAAGAGGCAGGGCAGGGATTTGGGGGAAGGAGTGAGGTGGGGGCAGGAGCGGGGGTGGGAAGATGTGGCGCGGCGCGGGGATTTGAGCATCCCTGGGGCCCGGAAGAAGCCGGCACCTGTGCCACTTGCCACCCGCAGCCTTTCCTCAGTGTCAGCATCCATCTCAGCCCCTGACCCCAGCGTCCAGGCTGAAACCACTGTCCCGGCAGGAGGAGGCTGAACGAGGCCCTTCCTCCCACTCTGCCGGCGAGTGGCTGACTCTAGAGCAGCTGCTGCCGAGAGATCACAGCCATGCGTCTCTGGAAACACAAGAGCCCTTTGTGGTGGGGCCTCAGAGAGCAGCTGCGTGGGCCTGTGGGAAGAGGGGGGCTCTGGAGGGGCCCTTTGGGCTCAGGAAGGATGGGGGCTGGAGGAGGGGGGCTTTCTCTGGCTCTCACAGGGCAAAGAGGGGAGGTGCGATTGGGGCCAGGGTCTGGCCTCAGTCCCCCTGACCCAGGAGCCTGCAGACCAAGGCCCTGGCAGCACGGCCGCACCTAGTGATGCTGCTCGAGGGGCATGCGTGTCACAGGCATGGTGGGCGGGCAGAACCTCGGGCTGGCGCATCCCTTGTTATATGCAAATGATGCTTCTGGTGGAGAATTTGTGAGCTACCTGCAGGGGGCCTCGCTGGGTCTGTTGCACATGTGCATGATGGGTGTGCTCCTTGCACACTCGCCATGCAGGCTGCACCATGCTTGGGTGTGTACTGCCCCCAGACAAGTGCAGCAGGAATTCTGGACGTGTGTGTAACTGGGCACTGCCTGCATGTAGCATGTGAGCTGCAAGCTCAAGCTGTGCGTGCGTGCGAGGGAGAGAGAGATCGAGATCCGGGGTGTGTGTGAGAGCGCTGGTGTGTGCTGCGGGTATCTCTGTGTGTGTGTGTGTGTGTGTGAGATGTATGCCCAGGCCAGTGTGGCTGGGTTTGCAGCAATGAGGCAGTTGCGGGCGCACTTCCGGGTGCCCAGTGCCCGCAAGGACTGGTCGCCGGCCCATCACAGCACCAGACTGAGACCCCACAGCTCATTTCTTTGGGGCTGAAGCAAATGGCTCCTGCCCCAGCCAGACTCGGGGTCGGGGGCCTCCATTGCTCAGCTGGGCAGGAAGAGGGACCGCACTAATCCTGGGTTCCCACAGGCCCCAGGGGACGGCTGGGGCAGGGAGGGCACAGACAGCGCCGGCCCTGCTGGCTATAAATAGAGGCAAGTGCCTGGGTGTGTGCTGGGAACATGCTGCCAGGAGCGCAGGCAGCTGCGGGTGACCTCGGGGCTTAACCCAGGGGGTTTAAGCAGAGAATCCAAATAAACCTGAAGGCGAGTGGAATTCAGGGGCCCCCCGGCACGGAGCCTGAGAGCAGCCTCCGGCTCCCTTCCCCTGCTTGGGGCAATGGGGGCCTGCGCTCAGCTGCCTTGGCAACTCAGAGCCCCCCCCACTTAGGGCGGGCAGGAAATTGGAAACACCACCCCCCCCCCGGCCCCCAGTACAGGTATTTGCTGAGGATTCACTGTTCCTGACTGGACCCCACCCTCCCAAATGGGGGTTAAGAAAGTTGAGGGAAGAGAAAGAACAAGCAGGGCTGGAGAGTCAGACGCTGGCCCCCTTTCAGCTCTGGTGGGGCCCCTCAGTCCTGATCCACAGCCCCCCGTTATCCCAGCCCCGTGCCCCCCAACTCTGCCAATGCCCCTCAGTCCTGATCTGCAGCCCCCCGTTATCCCAGCACTGTGCCCCCCAACTCTGCCAATGCCCCTCAGTCCTGATCCGCAGCCCCCCGTTATCCCAGCCCTGTGCTCCCCAACTCTGCCAATGCCCCTCAGTCGTGATCCACAGCCCCCATTATCCCAGCACTGTGCCCCCCAACTCTGCCAATGCCCATCAGTCGTGATCCACAGCCCCCATTATCCCAGCACTGTGCCCCCCAACTCTGCCAATGCCCGTCAGTCGTAATCCGCAGCCCCCCGTTATCCCAGCTCTGTGCTCCCCAGCTCTGCCAATGCCCCTCAGTCCTGATCCATAGCCCACCGTTATCCCAGCCCCTGTTATCCCAGCCCTGTGCCCTCCAACTCTGCCAATGCCCCTCAGTCCTGATCCATAGCCCACCGTTATCCCAGCCCCTGTTATCCCAGCCCTGTGCCCCCCAACTCTGCCAATGCCCCATAGTTGTTATCCACAGCCCCCCGTTATCCCTGTCCCCGTTATCCCAGCCCTGTGCCCCCCAACTCTGCCAATGCCCCTCAGTCCTGACCCGCAGCTCCTCCATTATCCCAGCCCACTGCCCCCCCCAGCTCTGCCGACACCCCCTTAGCCGTGACTCGCAGCCACCCTTCCCCAGCTAGTCCAGTCCCGAGCCCCGCGGTGCCCTGAGGCGCTGCTCCCTGGTAGCAGCGGTTGCTGGCCCTGCTGCCATGGCATTTAAGACCCAGGGAAGCCTTTTGCTGCTTCACTGACTCATTCTTCCCATTCTAAGCCCATTTTTGGTAAAAAAGTTGCATCTGGGGCTCTTGTTGTTCTGGGCAAAGCCCAGTGGGGCTGGGAACATGAGTCACAGCGGCTAGGGTCACACTGCCCGTTTCCCACTGCCAGCCGCAGCCTGGGAGCACTGCGCGGCCCCGTGCCCCAGAGAAGCCACCATCCCACCACTGCCACCCCCAGACCCCACAGCATTGGCGGGGGGCGTTAAAGGGGAGATGTCCCCCGGCAAGAATGCAGCTGGTCCCAAGGGAACCTCCCCCCGAATGCCCTGAGATGAGCTATGCCTGCCTGTCACAATCACCTCTCCCACGAGCGCCACCCAGCCAGGATCTGTGTGCGCAGCACCCAGTGCAACGGGCCCCACCCTGCCCGGGGCTCAGTGGCAGCTCCGAGGGGCTGGGGTGAGCACTCCCTCGGAGCAGGGCTAACGTGAGCCAAACGGACTCCCAGCTCCTTGGCCCCTGTGGCTTGCTGAGCGCTGCTGTAATGCAAGCACCGGCTGTGGAAGGTGCAGGGCGCTGAGCTCCGACTGCGTGGCCAGCGCTGGGAGCGTTCGGGGCGCCTCTGACACAGGAGGCTGCTCCCGAATCCCCAAAGGGGAGGAGTTGGAAGGGGCAGGACATTGCACCGCCCCCCCCCCCCCGCTGGAATGCAGCAGCTGGTCCCCTCCGCGGCACCCCAACTCGCAGCCCATGCGGTGAGGGCTGGCCGAGTGGCCGTGCTTCCAGGGAGTTATTCTCCTGTACTCCCCTGGAAATGGGTGATGGTGTCTGGACAGAGCGGGGAGTCGCCAGCAGGCCGGGGCTATAGGGACGGCCAGCAAGGCGGGGCCCAAGCCCTGGCCGGTGCTACTGTAAGGCATGAAATAACTAGCAGGCATAACGCCCCCGACGCGCTGTCCAGGCAGGGTGCTGCTCCCACGCTGAGCAGTGTCGGGCTGTTGGCAGCGTGTTCTGGGGCCCGGCTGGCTCAGGGCTGTGGGGCTGTCCCCCACCCTCGGCTGTCCCCGGGCAGGCCAAGCTGGCCGTGCCAGACACTCTTACCCGCGGGTGTGTGTGTGGGGGGTGCAGTGTGGAATGACGGGGGCAGCGTGAGCTCGGTTCCTGATGGGCCAGTCCGGGCCCCAGCAGGCTGACTGAGCCATCGCAGTGGGCCTGGGGGTGCTCTCTGGGTGCCCATCCCGCTCCGCTCACCAGCTGGAGCAGGCCGGGTGGGCTGGGGCACTCTGTGCAGCCGCTGGCCGGGAGCCCGCTCACACATTCCCTCGGCCTGGGAGAATCACACAACTGAGACGCTGTAACCACAGTTCCCAGGGTCACAGAGAAGCCATGGAGCCAGGGCTAAGTCCCTTGGCTCCCAGCCCCAACGCGCTGCGGGCCACGGCCGGGCACCTGGCCGGGGGGAGGGTTGCTCCAGAGGAACTGCTAAGCACACTGGGTTCTGCTCCTCTGGGAGAGGGTGTGCTCCTTGCAGCACAGACATGGGGTGGGGGGAAGGACCCAGTTGCCTCCGTCCTTAGGGCTTACGCACCAGAGATGGGCCCAAAGCCACTGCATGTCTCCTGTGTGCCGGAGAGTCGACACCCACAGGCCAAGGAGGATGGGCCGTGTTTCCCGGCAGGGGGGCATGATGGGCGGCGGGGCCAGCTTTGCACAGTCCCGTGGTGCCTGTTTAGGGGTCACTATGACGCCCACAGGGTCGGACGGGGCCTGGCCGTGCGCACACACCTGTGGGACGTGTCTGGGGATTAGCCTGCCATGGCAGCGAGCATGGGGACAGCTTGGGCACGCCCCGCACATGCGTGTTGTGCATGGACAAGGGACCGACCAGCAGACCCTACGGCTCTGCAAGGTAGGAACTGAAATCCAGGCGCAATGGAGGGACGCACCCAGGCTGGGGACGTTTCCCCTGGCAACGGCAGATGGACCCAACTTGGAAATGCAGCACCATGAACCAGAACGCCCCCAGCCGCCCATCTCAAGGACGCCTTAAGATGGCCACCACCAGACCTCCAGGGCCCCGTCCCTCCCCAGCCTGGCCCCACGCCTTCCCAGGCTGCCTTATTGAGCTCTGGGGGGTGTCTTTGAGTCCTGGGCCTGCCCTACACCCTGCCTTTGAACGGTGGGGTGAGGCGGTGCTGGGGCCGGCCCGCCATGCGGGGATGCCCAGTAGGCAGGGCCATCCGCAGCCCTGGCTGGAGGGGTCAGCACCTCGGGCTGTGCAGCGGGGCGGATGCCACTAGGACACAAGAGGCTGGGCTTTGGCTGCATCTCTGCTCCCCAGCTGGCCCCTGGCCACACCTGCTTTCCTATGCTCAGAAGACCAAACGCCCCCGCACTGGGAACTAAGGCAGGGAGCAGGGGGAGGAGTGTTTTCCCCCCGACAGTGATTCATTTCCTTGCTCAGAAGAGACATTTTTAGAGCTAGCATGAATTTGACCCTTCCAAATATCTGCCACACACGCTCCCCGCTCAGGCCTGTTTGGGCCCGGCTTGGGATTCCAGTGGGACAGCTGGGCAAACACAGCCCCACACTGGCTATAACCACAAGATGCATGGACACCCCTCCCACGGAGACACCCCCCGCCCCTCGCACACTCATACCCGGCCTTGCACACCCACCGTCCCCAGCTCACCAGCGATTTCCATGGCTCCTGCCTGTTAGCCTGGCTTGCTTCATAGCCACCCCTTGCACGCTGGGCGCTGCCAGGCATGGCCGGTGGATGAGGCCCATGGGGCTGGTTATGGGGTCTAGGCAGGACAGTCCTGCCTGCTGGGTTTTCCTTCGCACTGGTACTCTTTCTGTGGGGCCTGTGTTGGCTCTGGGCCCCGCACCAACCGAGGCAGAGAGGAGGTGGCTAGCAGCCCACAGCCGCCTGCCCGAGGGAGCTGGCGGGATGGGGCAGCAGGTTGGCTGTGCGGTGATTACACTGGGTACTGTGTTCCCGGAGTGCACAGCCCAGCCCCTGGGAACAGCCCAGCTCCGCCAGTCAGCGGCAGTGCAGGGCGCGAGCCTGGTTCCCACCGCGCCTCCGCTCCCGGGATGGCAGCCCAGAGGAATGCTGGGAATGGGCTCAGCTGTTCCAGGGAGGGCCCTAAGCCTGGGGGTGTATAAATAGCTGCCATCACTGTCCCCCTGGCCGTAGCAGGGAGAAGGCAGCTGGGCCAGGCTCACTATCCTGCCAGGAAGAAGTGGGGACTCCCCGATACTGGGCCACTCTCTGCAGCCTTGGGCTGACTCTGGGGCCATTTGCCTGCCCCCTCCCCCCATTGAAGATATAGGGTATGTTTACAGGGCAGTAAGACACCTGTGGCTGATCCCGCGGAGGGGGAGGGCCAGCCACGGGTATTTATGGGGCTGTAGACATGCCCGCAGAGGCCTCCTGTCATGGTGGCTGCTGGAGAGGATCTGCAGGAGAGGAAGGGGTTAACACTGGACTGGCTGCGTCTGGCCTCACTGACTGGGCAGTTCAGCTTAGTCCCAAGACTCGGTCCCGAAATCTGCACATGTAACATGACAAAATTGGTGGTCTGCAGCAAAGGGGCCAGGCTGGAATGGCAGGGCGGTGGGGGTTGGCGTTGAGGGGCATTGGCGGAGCTGGGTATAAGGGGAGCTGGGGCCTGGGTCAGGTGGAGGGGAGCCTGGGTTGGGATTGAGGGGCACCAGCCAGGCTGTGTGGGGCCCCGCTGACAGCTTTTTCACATTTCACACCTGTCACTGACTCCCTGGCTGTTGCATGGCCCAGCTGGGCAGCATGACGCCCCCATTGCTATGGGGCTGGGGCACCCCCCAACCTGGGGCAGGGTCTGTGGTCTTAGCAGACTTTGGAAGCACCTTGTGTCAGGGGTGTGGTGTCCCAGATCAGGAGGAGAGGTGGGTCCCTGGCACATGGTGGGACAGGGGGTGTCATGGGTGGTCAGTCTTCATTGGCCTTCTTGTCCAGCCACCCCAAACCCTCCTGCCATTTGCCAGCCCTGGCACCATCCTCCGGCCAGCTCCCATCAGGAGGCAACGGGCGGGAATGGCTGGTCCCTCCTGCTCTACGGTGCACTTTCCCCGCTGCTGGGGACAGGTCAGAGTGTGCCTGGTTCAGGCCTGCGCCCTCCCCTCTGAGGGGAACTGCGGGGCTTAGCCAGCAGCTCCTGCACCTCCATTTGGCACAGCCCTGCCCCAGACCCAGCTCAGCAGGAATCAGCTTTGGAAAACACTCTTGGTTACGTTTCTGTAACAACTGCTAGCAACCTGCCATGAGCTGCTAGACCAGATCCCTACGGCTCCACCAGACCCCCCCTTCCCCCCGGTTCTACCAGACTCCCTTGGTTCTACCAGATCCTCACAGCTCTACCAGACCCACCCCGGTTCTACCAGATCCTCACGGTGCCCCACCGGATCCCCACAGCCACAGCTGACAGACACCGCTTCCAGACAGCCAAAGCCCTCCTGCCATGGTTCCTTTGTGCACACGTGTGCATAGCACAGGAAACCCGCATGGCCACAGTGCTGCTGCCTGGGTGCTACCGAGAGATTTTGGCCACATGGGCATGTGCGAGCGCACATGGATCGTCTATGTCACAGTGTGCGTGTGTAAGAGGCACAGCGTGTGTGGTAAGGTGACGGTGACTATCTGCACGTGTGAACGCACAGTGCACGGCTGTCTCTGTGGATGAGGTGACGGCGGATGCAGGCGTGTGTGTAGGTGACCTTCTGATGGGCCCATGCTCTCCGCTCAGGCCAGTGGGGGTGGGTAGCAGCCTGCTGGTGGCTCTGCAGTGCCCACTCCTGCTTCCTGGGTGTGCATCCAGTCGGGAATCAGGAGCCGTGCAGTGGGGCCATGTGGTGCCAAGTGCCAGAGCGGGCTGCACGGTGCAGCGAGGCCCTGACAGCACCTGGCTCAGCCATTTCCTGGCGGGTGTGTGGGTGTGGGTGTGAGTGAGAGAGAGAGAGAGAGAGAGAGAAGGGGGCTTGTTTTGACTAGGAAACCTGAATGGAGTCGGCCAGGAGGAAATGCTCCCACCAGCTGTCGGCCCACCTGCCTGTCCATCACCAGGGCACTGCCCCTTCCCCCAGCCGTGGAACTGCTGCCAGCCCCCGGGGGGACTAGCAAGGTTAGCAAATGGAAGGGGCAACCAGTCTGTCATGGGGAGAGAGGGAGTTGGGGGCACGCTGAGGGGTGCTGGGGCCGGGGTGGTGGGGGCAGCAGGATTCTGAGAGGGGATTAATTGCTCCTTAAGCCCTGTGTCAAAGGCCCTTTCCCAGTGGGGTCCTGTCTGGAGAGGAGCCCCAGTTTCTCAGGGCTGGTGCACACACAAACCACTTCTGTGGGGCCAGGACTGTCTTGTTCTGTGTTTGTACAGCACCTGGCACCATGGGGTCCTGGGCACTACCTTTATACACCTAATAATGTACGGCGCCTGGCACCAGGGGGTCCTGGGCACTACCGTCATACACCTAATAACATACAGAGCCTGGCACCATGTGGTCCTGGGCACTACCGTCATACACCTAATAACATACAGAGCCTGGCACCATGGGGTCCTGGGCACTACCGTCATACACCTAATAACATACAGAGCCTGGCACCATGGGGTCCTGGCTGTTACTTGTGTGCCTGGGCACAATTAGTAAATCACACATACATACACACATTGCAGAAGCCTGGAACTGGGGGCTCATTCCAGAACCCCAAAGCCCCAGGCACTGAACACACAACAGCTAACACTACTGGGGGGGATGCACCCAGGGAAGGCGGGCTCCCACCAGTCAGAGATGCCCAGACGCTGTGGTGAGGGCCCCCAATATGAGACCCTGGACAGCTAGGGTTAAGGCCGCTCTGTCACTGCATGGGGAGGGCAGCAGGCCTGTCATCGGGAGGCGTGACGCCTTGAAAGCCCCTTTGCCCAGATCTGGTTTCACAACAGCATAAACTGCCCAAGAACTGCTGCAGCCTCCCCCCACCAGTCTCCAGCAGCTGCATTTCCCGGGGGAGGTGGTGACCGGAGGCCCCCCGTCTGTGATATATTCAGTGCATTCAATCCCTTCTCCATAGGGGGGGCGCTCCACCCAGCCACAGGATGGGCCTGCCAGGAGTCCCCAGAGAGCTGGCACAGAGGGATGAGCCCCCCTCCTCCTCCCAGGCTGGCCATGGGCAGAGGTGCTGCTCCTGCTCCCCCGGAGCTCCAGGCTAGGGCTCCCGGTCAACAGGGTTTCTGTTCTGGGCCCCGACCCCGTCTTCCGTGCTCTGCTCCCCACATCCCTGCTCCCTGTGCCGGGACTCAGCTGTCTGTCCCCCCTCCTCCTTCCCCCAGGCTCTGGGAGCAGGGCTCTGGGCTGAGCATGGTTTTGGGGCAGATTATTTCCCCTCAGGCCCCTCCAGAGCCAGTGGGGCTCCCTTCCACACCATCCTGGCTTAAACCCCTCACATCCTCTCCGCGCAGGGGCTGAGCTGGGGCCTGGAGGCTACCAAGCACCCAGCGCCCCTGGGGGTGATGCTGTGGTTTGGATCCCAAGCCCCGGAAGCCCCAAAGCACCGCGAGCCAGAGCGGCTCCATAAACCTGCCTTCGGTGGCCACCGCCCCAGGGCACGGTGCCGCCTGCCACAGAGCCGGGGCTGGGCACCGGGCGTCAGCACATGGCACGCTGCCTGCCCTTACCTGAGCCCAGAGAGGCGCCAGGAGGCAGAAGGCGAGAAGGCAGGGGCTTTCCATCCCGGCCAGTCCCTGTGCCTTGGGCAGGGACCGCAGGGCTCGGAGTGGGAGCGACTCTCTTGTGTGGAGCTCTCCAGTCCGGAGCTAAAATAAACCTGGCGTCTGGCTGAGTGACAGCACATGTGCTGTGCGTGCCGGGGGGGTGGGGGTGGATATTAGGGGGGGGGAGCAGCTGTCCCCATTACACAGTGCTCAGGCTGGCCAAGGTCAGATCTCACCCCTGCCCACTGCACTGGGGGTGGGGTATGGGTTAGGGTTAACACTTTGTGGGCCAGCTCCAAGCACCGGACCGGGACCCCTGCTGGCACTTTAGCCGAGTGCCAGCCGCAGGGCTGCCAGCCAGGCTCAGATGAGCATGCGGTGCCAGGCTAACGCCAATCAGCCGAGACACCCGCCCGCGGCCTGCGCGGAGACTCCCATTTCGCTCCTTTCGGCTTAGTTCGACCGGCTCCTAATCAACGCAGGCTACCGTGCAGCAAGCGCCCTTCAGCCACAGCAGAGCGTCCGCCGAGCCCTTTGCAGCCTAAAGGGAGCCTGCCCTGGCTGAGGGGCCACAAGCGCGTCCCTGCCGGGCCTCAGTTTCCCAGACGCTCACGCTCGCCGTGTCACAGCCACCCGCCCCCAATGGGCGAGGCCCGGTTCCATTGTGGTGCCGTGGCTGCACTGGGGTTTGAACGGCAGGGCCTTTGGCTCCCCACACCCTCTACAGCTGCAGCCCCCCCGTGTTACAAACCAGGGCCCGCAGAGCGTCCCACACAACACACACAGCTCTGCCCTGGAGACAGGGCAACACAGACAGCTCACCCCTCCCTTTGAACCCTGCCACCTGCTCTGAGCCCACCTCAGTCAGGCCCCCGGCTCCTGCCCTGTCTCTGCCCTCCTGGGCCCTGCCCCAATGAACGCACCAGGGTACCTACCCCTCTCTCAGCCTGGGGGCCAGTGTGGGCTCTGCCAGTGTCCTGCAAGAGCCTGGAGCTGTGTCGGGCACAGGGGAAATGGCCAGTTTTGTTAGGGACGGGACAAGTGTGAGGACATTCCCACTTCCGCTAGCCTTCCTCACGGGGCAATGTTCAGGCCACGCGGCTGAGCCGTGTGTGACGGTCCCTGCCCCATCTAAACAGACAGACCCAGGGCCAGGGGAGGGTTGCTGGCCCCCGGGTCACATTGGGGAGCAGCGACACAGAGAGATGCCCTCATTCGCTGCCCGCTGTTGTGAGGGTGGGGAGCCCAGGGGTGTGTGCAGGGAGCCTGGGCTGGCTCTGGCTCTGGCAGGCGAAGGATGGCTCCGAACAGCTGCCACCAGTGACTCAAAGAGCCGCTCGCCAGCCCGAGGGAGAGGGGGTGAGTCTGGGCGCATGGGGTGGGGGGGCAGAGCTGAAGGCAGGGACAGGTGGCAGAGCTGTGTGGGCGCGACAAAGCCGGAATCAGGAGCTGTCTTTGTTTATTTCCTGCCGTTCCCTGTGGATCCTCATCCCTCCACTCAGGGCCTCCGTCCTTCCAGCCAGGGGGGCCTGGGGCTGGCTCCTCTGGAGGGCCGCGCTGCTGCTATATGCCCTGGCCAGAGGGGGCGCTCCCTCCCCTGGAATCAGAGCACATTGCCTCCAGTACACCCCAAGAGCGAGGGGCTGAGTGCCAGGAGTGAGTCCTCTGCCTCCCCTCCATACCCAACCCTGGCCAGCCAGGGGAGCAGGGCACGGCTGGAGTCCTCCCCTGGAAGGTCGCTCTGGTGCTGGGCTTGCCCATTGGCAGCAGGGGCTCCCTGTGGAGTTCCCCACCCCCATGGGTGGCTTTGGCCCATTCCTGGACGAGGCAGCAGGATGGGCCACAGCATGGGCAGGAGCCAATGGTTTGAGGAGGGGTGTGGCTGGCTGGCTGCCTAGCCCCTGCTGTCCCACGAGCCAGAGCCCACCACAGCCATTGCCACCTCCCTGGGGTTCACAGCAGCAGGGCTGGCTCATGAGTAATGGTGCCCCAGGTGAGGAGCATCTTCGGCACTCCACTTCCATTTGTTAAACTTCTGAAAACCTTATTTTTTATTGCATTTGTAGCCCATTTCCTGACTTTGATGCACCATTTGCATGCATGATTTACCCGTCATATAAGATGATAGATTTGCACGCTAGGATCTGTAAAGCTGCATTTATTCACGCCACATGTAAGCAAATAAAAAAATCATTTCCTCTAAGCTTATTGAAACTTTTACATTTTCAGAATAACTGAAATGTACAGTAGAACCTCAGAGTTACGAACTGACCAGTCAACCCCACACCTCGTTTGGAACCGGAAGTACGCAATCAGGCACCCGCAGAGGACCCCCCCACCCCGCCAAAAAAAGTTAATACAGTACAAGGCTGCGTTAAATGTAAAAAAACAGGAAAAGCAGCATTTTGATTCTGCCTAGTAAAGTTTCAAAGAGTCAATGTTCAGTTGTAAACTTTTGAAAGAGCCACCCTAATGGTTTGTTCAGAGTTACAAACAACCTCCGTTCCCGAGGTGTTCGCAACTCTGAGGATCTGGTGTCCAAACATCAAGACACTGGCCTGTGCACCAGCCCTGGGGGGCCAAGTAGTAACTAGGGTTACAGTAGGCGACAGCGTTAGCATGTTAATCCTAGTCCTTTAGTGCAAAAGACGTAATAGTATTTCTTCAACATTATTGCACAGATAGGGGTTCAATCGATATCTCTGGCGTCTCATTAAATATGTCCTTTATTAGTCACTACTTATGCTCGTCAAGTCTTAAACCACACGTACACTTTCACAATTACACACTAAAACAAGGTTCACAGTATCGCAGCTGGGATCTCGCGTCACTTCAGTTTGTTCTTATATCTCACTGCCTGACTGGCGCCGCCCTGCCCCTTATATACCCGCGAGGGCACGGCTGACCGCATTCTAGGAGGTGTGATGAAGTGGGGGGGGTTTCCTGTTATTTCAATGGTTTGCATGCAGAGGGTGTGGGACTGAGTTTCCCTGGGTGTTACTAGTTTAACGAGGTGGTGGGAGAGGGAGTTTGGTGTCAGAGAAGGCCAGTGGTGGCACTTGGGACCCTGGACAATGGCCTGGAGAATGGATACCCCAGCGACTGGTGACCTGGTGACCGGGAGGCCCCAGCTTGGAGTCAGAGCTGGTTCTGGTCAGTGGGGAACAAAGGACGGATGAGAAAAGAGGCTGAGGGAGAGGAGGTCCAGGCGACCTGTTTACCTGGGACAGAAGACAAAGAACAGAGTGGGAGCTTGGGCAATGGTGATATCAGATGCCCAGCTGGAAGGGGGGGCTCTCTAGACTGGGGAGAGGGAGCAGCCACAGCCCACCTGGAGACTGGAGAGACCTAGATGTGCTGTGCTGTGGGAGGCCAGGTCTGAGAGCCCGGAGAGTTTCCGGTGCTGTGTTCAGCCACTCAATAACCCCTCCTGTTTTATGCTGGTGGAGAGTTGCTCCAGTCCAGAGATGAGGGTGGCTTTATCCCCTCTGGGCGTGGAGGCCCTGGGGTGTGTGTCCAGAGCGAGGGGACTCCCTGAGGGGGCCCACGGCAGAGACAGGCATGCTGAGGCTCAGAGAGGGGCAGTTCCAGGAGGCGGAGGGGCTTACGGCTGAACTCCCGAGAGCGAGTGGCTCCCTGAGAAGGGCTGTCACACTGAAGGGGGCTCCCCCAAGAGGCCGTAGGGAGCCGAGAGAGGACACAAGTCCTGGGGGTCCATGACAGAGGGTGAAGGAAAATGTCGTTCTCAGAAAGGCTGGAAGGCTCGATGAGATTCTTCAAAGGTCCAGACCATGCTGGGAGATGAGTGAAGAATGAACCCAGCGACGCAACGTTACCGCGAACGTTCCAGTTTCCCTTTTGTCGCTAACAGCCATCCCCAGCCCGGCTCCCCCCAAGCCCAGCACCCCAGCCAGCCGCCTGGGCCACCTGCCCCTAAACCCGGCCGCAGGGAGGAGCAGGGACTGGTCACTGGCAGGGCGTGGCGTGGAAATGGCCCGGGAGCGAGCAGCATTGCCCCCTGCTGGCAGGAACAGGCCAGGCCCCACCGCCAGGCAGGAATGCGGCAGCTGTTGCTGGACTGCGTGCTGTGACCCCACGCTCGATGTGAGGTATGTGGGAGGAATCTCGCAGGGAGCGAGCCAAATGCCACATGCAGCAGCCAGCAACCTCCCAGCCAGCTCCACGCCGGGAACAGCGGGCAGCAGCAGGCCTGGTGAGCCAAGTCACCTGCTCCAGCAGCTCCAGCCCCTAGCCCTGCCAGAGGGGAGAATCGCTGCTGGCAGTACAGAGCCTATGACACAGAGCTGACCCTCCGCGCCCATGAGCAGCCCTGCGCGGATGCGCACCCCCACCCACCACACCCACACTAGCCAGCACCTGTAGCTCTCCTGGGGCACAGTCCCTACATGAACGCCACACACATCCACGCTGAGCATGGCTGGGCTGCGGCTCCCCCGTGGGGCATGGGAAGGGCTGGTGCCCCCGAGGGAAGCGGGCAGCGCTGAGTTCTGGGCCTGATGCCACCGTCCGTGATGCCACGGCTACACATGCACCCTGGGCACACTCCCCTCACCCACCATTGCACACTGGGCACACTCACCCCCCACCCTCACCTGGCATTGCACACTGGGCACATTCCCTTCAGCTGCCATCTCACACTGGGCATGTTCACCCCCGCCTGCCATTGCATGCTGGACACACTCTGTTCAACTGCCATTGTACACTAGGCACACTCAGCCCCCCACCATTGCACCCTGGGTGTGCTCACCCCTACCCCCCCACCATTGCACACTGGTCATGCTCCCCCAACTGCCATTGTACACTAGGCACACTCAGCCCCCCACCATTGCACCCTGGGTGTGCTCACCCCTACCCCCCCACCATTGCACACTGGTCATGCTCCCCCAACTGCCATTGCACACTGGGCACACTCAGCCCTACTGCTGTTGCACACGTGGCACATGCACTCCTACCCCCCCTGCCATTGCACACTGGGCATGCTCACTCACTCCCCGCTCCCCCTGACCCACGCTGGGTTTTATTCATACCCACGCATGCTCCCTACAGCTCACGAGCTGGAACTGAATGAGTCTGAGCACTAACACTCACCTGGCGTGTCCCTCACGCACCCATTTCCCCGGGGCAGTGCCCCTCCTTCTCCCCATGCCCAGGGCAGTGCCCCTTGTGTGCTGAACACAGACAGCAGAAGCCCCATTCTCAGCCAGCTGTCCAAGCAGAGGGGACCCCTCCCTGCGTTGCTCTGAGCCTCACGCCCTGTCAGCCCAGGCTGTCACAGGTCCTACCCCTCCGGGCAGGGCCACCCTTCCCTTTGCCTGCTCTCCAGAATGCCGAGTCGCTGCTCAGGTGCTGGGACCATCTGTCCTCTCGCAGGGCATTGGAAAGTGTCCAAGGCAGGCGCGGTGGCACCAGCCGCACACTGAGCCAGCAAAGGCAGACGCTCTGCTGCACAGGCCTGCAGGGGAGGAGGACGCTATTGCTCCAGCCCGGGCCCCCTCCACACCAAGGGGTTTCATTGCCCTGTCCCTGCAGGCAGATCGACCAGCTCCCCCTGCCATTTACATCTTGCATTTGAGGCTGAGACCTGGCACCTACAGATTTCTACTCTCAGCCTCATGGCAGCCCTGGGGTGCTGCTGAGCAGTGAGCACCTGCTGGGCACGGTGCCCTCCTGCAGCTGCAGCCTGGCAGGATGGCATGTCTCACTGTCGCATGAACAGCTCAGACATTTTTCAGAGTAACAGCCGTGTTAGTCTGTATTCGCAAAAAGAAAAGGAGGACTTGTGGCACCTTAGAGACTAACCAATTTATTAGAGCATGAGCTTTCGTGAGCTACAGCTCACTTCATCAGATGCATACCGTGGAAACTGCAGCAGACTTTATATATACACAGAGAATATGAACCAATACCTCCTCCCACCCCACTGTCCAGTTGGTAATAGCTTATCTAAAGTGATCATCAGGTGGGCCATTTCCAGCACAAATCCAGGTTTTCTCACCCTCCACCCCCCCCCTACAAATTCACTCTCCTGCTGGTGATAGCCCATCCAAAGTGACAACTCTTTACACAATGTGCATGACAATCAAGTTGGGCTATTTCCTGCACAAATCCAGGTTTTCTCACATCCCCCCCACCCCCATACACACACAAACTCACTCTCCTGCTGGTAATAGCTCATCCAAACTGACCACTCTTCAAGTTTAAATCCAAGTTAAACCAGAACATCTGGGGGGGGGGGTAGGAAAAAACAAGAGGAAACAGGCTACCTTGCATAATGACTTAGCCACTCCAAGTCTCTATTTAAGCCTAAATTAATAGTATCCAATTTGCAAATGAATTCCAATTCAGCAGTTTCTCGCTGGAGTCTGGATTTGAAGTTTTTTTGTTTTAAGATAGCGACCTTCATGTCTGTGATTGCGTGACCAGAGAGACTGAAGTGTTCTCCGACTGGTTTATGAATGTTATAATTCTTGACATCTGATTTGTGTCCATTTATTCTTTTACGTAGAGACTGTCCAGTTTGACCAATGTACATGGCAGAGGGGCATTGCTGGCACATGATGGCATATATCACATTGGTGGATGTGCAGGTGAACGAGCCTCTGATAGTGTGGCTGATGTTATTAGGCCCTGTGATGGTGTCCCCTGAATAGATATGTGGGCACAATTGGCAACGGGCTTTGTTGCAAGGATAAGTTCCTGGGTTAGTGGTTCTGTTGTGTGGTATGTGGTTGCTGGTGAGTAGTTGCTTCAGGTTGCGGGGCTGTCTGTAGGCAAGGACTGGCCTGTCTCCCAAGATTTGTGAGAGTGTTGGGTCATCCTTTAGGATAGGTTGTAGATCCTTAATAATGCGTTGGAGGGGTTTTAGTTGGGGGCTGAAGGTGACGGCTAGTGGCATTCTGTTATTTTCTTTGTTAGGCCTGTCCTGTAGTAGGTAACTTCTGGGAACTCTTCTGGCTCTATCAATCTGTTTCTTTACTTCTGCAGGTGGGTATTGTAGTTGTAAGAAAGCTTGACAGAGATCTTGTAGGTGTTTGTCTCTGTCTGAGGGGTTGGAGCAAATGCGGTTGTATCGCAGAGCTTGGCTGTAGACGATGGATCGTGTGGTGTGGTCAGGGTGAATGCTGGAGGCATGCAGGTAGGAATAGCGGTCAGTAGGTTTCCGGTATAGGGTGGTGTTTATGTGACCATTGTTTATTAGCACTGTAGTGTCCAGGAAGTGGATCTCTTGTGTGGACTGGACCAGGCTGAGGTTGGTGGTGGGATGGAAATTGTTGAAATCATGGTGGAATTCCTCAAGGGCTTCTTTTCCATGGGTCCAGATGATGAAGATGTCATCAATATAGCGCAAGTAGAGTAGGGGCTGTCACGGAGCATGGGGGAGTCCAGGCCCTGCACCCCTCTTCCTGGGATCCACTGAGACTCTCAGCCAGCCAGTAAAACAGAAGGTTTATTGGACAACAGGAACAGTCCCAAACAGAGCTTGTGGGTACAACCAGGACCCCTCAATCACGTCCTTCTGGGGGAGCAGGGAGCTTAGACCCCAGCCCTGGGGTTCCCTGTGTTCCTCCACCCAGCCCCAAACTGAAACTAAACCCACCCAGCAGGTTCCCTGCTGCAGCCTCTGTTCACATTCCTGGGCAGAGGTGTCACCTCCCCCTCCCCCTCCTGGCTCAGGTGACAGGCTCTCAGGTCTCCCATCCCCAGGGCACATTCCCAGGTCAACACTCCCCCCTCCCTGCTGAGTCACATCGTCACATCTCTCCCCCCTTCGAGACTGAACTGAGCGGGGTCACGCTGACCAGTGACCTGGGGAAGTTCGGGGCCCCCTCTCCGGGACAGCGCATCCGCTATCAGGTTGGCACTTCCCTTCACGTGGACCACGTCCATGTCGTAATCCTGCAGGAGCAGGCTCCATCTCAGGAGTTTGGCGTTGGCTCCTTTCATCTGGTGCAGCCAGGTCAGGGGAGAGTGGTCGGTGTAGACAGTGAAGTGTCGCCCGAAGAGATAGGGCTCTAGTTTCTTGAGGGCCCACACCATGGCCAGGCACTCCTTCTCGATGGCCGCGTAGTGTTCCTCCCGGGGTAGCAACTTCTTGCTCAGGTACACGATGGGGTGTCTCTCCCCCTTTTCATCCTCCTGCATTAACACCGCCCCCAGTCCCGTGTCTGAGGCGTCGGTGAACACCACAAAGGGCTTGTCAAAGTCTGGGTTTGCCAGAACTGGGCCACTGACCAGAGCCTCCTTCAGCACCTGGAAAGCCTCCTGGCACTGCTCGGTCCAGACCACCTTGTCTGGCTTCCCCTTCTTGCATAGCTCCGTGATGGGGGTGGCGATGGCGCTAAAGTGGGGCACAAATCTTCGGTAGTATCCTGCCATCCCAATAAAGGCTTGGACCTGCTTTTTGGTGTGGGGAGCGGGCCAGTCTCTGATCACCTCCACCTTGGCTGGTTCCGGCTTTAGGCGGCTGCTCCCCACCCGATGGCCCAGGTAAGATACTTCCGCCATCCCCACCTTGCACTTCTCTGCTTTTACAGTCAGCCCAGCCCCCTGGAGTCGGTCCAGCACTTGTCTAACCTGGGACACGTGGTCCTCCCAGGTCGGGCTAAAGACACAGATGTCATCAATATACGCCACGGCAAAACTCTCCATCCCCCTCAGGAGCTGGTCCACCAGGCGCTGGAAGGTGGCCGGTGCTCCCTTGAGGCCGAAAGGCAGGGTCAGGAACTCATAGAGCCCCAGAGGGGTGATAAAGGCCGATTTCAGTCGGGCATCTGCATCCAGCGGCACTTGCCAGTAGCCCTTTGTAAGGTCCATGGTGGTGAGGTACCGAGCTCCTCCCAGCTTGTCTAGGAGCTCGTCCGGCCTGGGCACGGGGTAGGCATCAGATACAGTGATGGCATTGAGCTTCCGATAGTCCACACAGAACCGGACCGACCCGTCCTTTTTGGGGACCAGCACCACCGGCGAGGCCCAAGGGCTGGCAGATGGCTGGATCACCCCCAAAGCCAGCATGTCCCGGACCTCTCTTTCCAGGTCCTGAGCAGTTTTCCCTGTGACTCGGAAGGGGGAGCATCTTATCGGCGGGTGTGACCCTGTCTGCACCCGGTGGACAGTCAGATTAGTGCGTCCAGGCTGGTTGGAAAACAGCTGTCGGTACGGATGCAGCACCTCCCTGACCTCAGCTTGCTGGGCAGGGGTTAGCTGATCCGAGAGGGGAATTGTTTCCAGGGGGAAACCAGCTCTGGTCCCAGGGAATAGATCTACTAAAGGGTCATCTCCCTGCTCTTCCCACTGTCCACACACGGCCAACACCACATTCCCCCTGGCATAATATGGCTTCATCATATTCACATGGTACACCCGGCGGTGGTGCGCCCGGTTTGACAGCTCCACCACATAGTTTACCTCATTGAGCTGCTTGACGACCTTGAAAGGGCCCTCCCAGGCGGCCTGTAGTTTGTTCTTTCTCACGGGGATGAGAACCATCACCTGATCCCCGGTGGCGTAGGCACGGGCCCGTGCCGTGCGGTCATACCAGACCTTCTGCTTCCTCTGGGCTCTGGCCAGATTCTCCCTGGCCAGGCCCATGAGTTCAGCCAGTCTCTCTCGGAAGATCAGGACATACTCCACCACTGACTCTCCATCGGGAGTGGCCTTCCCCTCCCATTCGTCTCTCATCAGGTCCAGGGGGCCCCTCACCCTCCTGCCATATAACAGTTCGAAAGGCGAAAATCCGGTAGACTCCTGGGGCACCTCCCTGTATGCGAACAGCAGGTGAGGTAAGTACTTGTCCCAGTCCTGCGGGTGCTGGTTCATAAAGGTTTTCAGCATCATCTTTAGCGTCCCGTTAAACCTCTCCACCAGCCCGTTGGACTGGGGGTGATAAGCTGAGGCCCAGTCGTGCCGGACCCCACATTTCTCCCACAAGCACCGGAGCAGGGCCGGCATGAAGTTGGAGCCTTGGTCTGTCAAGACTTCCTTGGGGAACCCCACTCGGCTGAAAATGGTCAGGAGCGCATCCGCCACGGTGTCGGCTTCAATGGAAGCTAAGGGCACTGCCTCGGGGTAGCGGGTGGCAAAATCTACCACCACCAGAATGTATTTCTTCCCCGACCGGGTCGTCCTGCTGAGAGGCCCCACGATGTCCATGGCCACCTTCTGGAAAGGCTCCTCTATGATGGGCAAAGGTCTCAAAGCCGCTTTCCCCTTGTCCCGGGCCTTCCCCACCCTCTGACAGGGGTCACAGGATCGGCAATACTGCCGGACCGTGGTAAAGACCCCGGGCCAGTAAAAGTTCTGTAGCAACCTCTGCCGGGTGCGCCGGATTCCCTGGTGCCCTGCGAGGGGGATGTCATGGGCCAGGTACAGGAGCTTGCGGCGATACTTCTGGGGGACGACCAGCTGCCTCCTGATCCCACAGGACTCTACTTCCCTTGTGGGAGCCCATTCTCGGTACAGGAACCCCTTCTCCCACAGGAACCTCTCCTGGCAGCCTCTCCTCATGGTCCGTACCACCCTGAGGTCGGCCAGGTCCCTGAGCTTCTGCAAGGAGGGATCTTTCCTCAACTCGGCCTGGAACTCAGCAGCTGGGGCAGGGACGGGGCCCGGTTCCCTCTCGCTGGCCAGGTCTGAGGCCTCCGCCTCTCTAAGCCGTGCCCCTCGGCCCTCCCTCCCCACCAGGGTAGGGTCCTGCGCCTCCGGCGTGATACCCTCCCCGAGGTCAGGGCGCAGTGCCCCTCGCCAGCTCTGGCTACGCGTCACAACCAGGGCGGCCTGGGGCTTGCTTGGCCAGTCCTCTAGGTCTCCCCCCATCAAAACTTCAGTGGGCAAATGGTGGTGTACCCCCACATCCTTGGGGCCCTCCTTGGCCCCCCATTTCAGGTGTACCCTTGCCACGGGCACCTTAAATGGGGTCCCGCCCACCCCTGTCAGGGTCAGATAGGTGTTGGGCACCACCCGATCTGGGGCCACCACCTCGGGCCGGGCCAGCGTCACCTCCGCGCCCGTATCCCAGTATCCATTGACCTTCCTCCCATCCACCTCCAGGGGAACAAGGCACTCTCTCCGGAGGGACAGCCCCGCGCCCACCCTGTAAACTGAGCACCCTGAGTCCAGAGCCTCCAGCCCTCTGGTGGAGCTGGCCTGGGGTACTCTTCCCTCCGGGGCAGGTGGTAAACTGGTAGGCCCCCTTTCCTGGGTCGTCTGCCCCTCGTCCAGCTGGGTCCCTACCCAGTTAACCCTGGGTAGGTTGGGTCTGCTCAGTCTGTCCCTGAGCCCGGGGCACTGGGACCGTACGTGGCCTCTCTGGCCACAGTGATAGCAGCTCAGGTCACGTTGGTCCCCTCGAGCAGGTCGGAGGGGCCCGACGCCAGGCGTTCCCCTTGGGAGGGGGTTCTCCCTATTTCCCCGCTGGGAGGCCCCCTGGTGACTCTCTCTCTGCATCGGGGGGGGCCTGTTCTTTTGGGGCTCCTCCCGGCTACCCCCTGACCGACTGTTCACAAACTCGTCGGCCAGCTGCCCTGCGTGCTGGGGGTTCTCGAGCTTTTTGTCCACCAACCACAGCCTCAGGTCGGAAGGGCACTGTTCATACAGCTGCTCCAGTACGATTAGGTCCAGCAGGTCCTCTTTAGCTCGGGCCCCAGCTGTCCACTTGCGGGCATACCCCTGCATCCGGTTGACCAGTTGTAGGTAGGTGACCTCAGGCGTTTTACGCTGACTCCGGAACCTTCTCCGGTACATCTCGGGGGTCAGCCCAAACTCACGGAGCAGGGCCTGCTTGAACAGTTCATAGTCCCCTGCCTCCGCCCCTGTCATTCGGCTGTACACCTCCACGGCTTTGGGGTCCAGTAAGGGGGTGAGAAACTGGAGCCTGTCTGCAGGGTCAACCCTGTGCAGCTCACAGGCATTCTCAAAGGCCGTCAGGAAGCTATCTACGTCATCCCCCTCCTTACGCTGGGCCAGGAAGCACTTATCAAAGTTCCTTGCCGTCTTGGGTCCCCCCGCACTCACCGCAGCCGCAGCCGGGGCCCCACTGCTCCTCAGCCTGGCCAGCTCCAGTTCATGCTGTCTTTGTTTCTCCTTCTCCTGACGCTCCCTCTCCTTCTCCTCCTGCTCATGTTGACGTTGTTTCTCCTTCTCCTCCTGCTCATGTTGACGTTGTTTCTCCTTCTCCTCCTGCTCATGTTGACGTTGTTTCTCCTCATGTTGACGTTGTTTTTCATGATCCTCCAGCTCCCTCATTTTCATCTCCCTCTCCCATTCCAGCCGCCTCCGCTCCAGGGATGGGGAGCTCCGCTGGGAGGATCCCCTGCTGGGTGCCGGGGTCAGGGTGCCCTCGGTATTCGCTGGGCTTCCCCCAACCCCTCCCCCGGACATAGGTAGGAAGGGTCTCGGGATGTCCTCAGCAGCAGTCTGACCCCTCCCAGCCCGGTCAGGCCCCAGGGCCCACGCTGCGTCCCCCGGGCAGCTTCCCTCGGGGACAGGGATCGGGTCATCCAAGCGATCCCTCTCCTCCAGCTGGGCAATCAGCTGTTCCTTGGTGGACCTCCCGATGCGCAGCCCCCTCTGCCTGCACAGCTCCACCAGGTCGCTCTTCAGGCGTTTAGCGTACATCTCCCTGCTGGCCACTCGCAGGCCGGGCAGCTTCCCACGGTTTCCAGGAAAAGCCCCTCGTGTGCCAGTCCTTCTTGAGGTCACCGACTCTTTGCCAGGGTCGAGCTGCAGATTCCTCCGCCCCTGGGACCGCTCGCTGCAATCCCCCGGGGGACCCTGTTACTGCAAAAGTCTTTCTCTCTGGTCACACATTCCCAGGGGTTAACTGCCCCCCGAAACCGTCTCTCTCTGAATCTTCAGCACGCCTGGTCCCCGTCAATTCCCCTTCGTTTTACTGCTCCCCAGTCACTTACTGCAGGAAGCGCCGTTCACGGGGTGCAGTGGATCCCACCGCTGCCACCAGTTGTCACGGAGCATGGGGGAGTCCAGGCCCTGCACCCCTCTTCCTGGGATCCACTGAGACTCTCAGCCAGCCAGTAAAACAGAAGGTTTATTGGACAACAGGAACAGTCCCAAACAGAGCTTGTGGGTACAACCAGGACCCCTCAATCACGTCCTTCTGGGGGAGCAGGGAGCTTAGACCCCAGCCCTGGGGTTCCCTGTGTTCCTCCACCCAGCCCCAAACTGAAACTAAACCCACCCAGCAGGTTCCCTGCTGCAGCCTCTGTTCACATTCCTGGGCAGAGGTGTCACCTCCCCCTCCCCCTCCTGGCTCAGGTGACAGGCTCTCAGGTCTCCCATCCCCAGGGCACATTCCCAGGTCAACACTCCCCCCTCCCTGCTGAGTCACATCGTCACAGGGGCTTTAGGGGACGAGAGCTGAGGAAGCGTTGTTCTAAGTCAGCCACAAAAATGTTGGCATACTGTGGGGCCATGCGGGTACCCATAGCAGTGCCGCTGATCTGAAGGTATACATTGTCCCCAAATGTAAAATAGTTATGGGTAAGGACAAAGTCACAAAGTTCAGCCACCAGGTTAGCTGTGACATTATCGGGGATAGTGTTCTTGACGGCTTGTAGTCCATCTTTGTGTGGAATGTTGGTGTAGAGGGCTTCTACATCCATAGTGGCCAGGATGGTGTTATCAGGAAGATCACCGATGGATTGAAGTTTCCTTAGGAAGTCAGTGGTGTCTCGAACGTAGCTGGGAGTGCTGGTAGCGTAGGGCCTGAGGAGGGAGTCTACATAGCCAGACAATCCTGCTGTCAGGGTGCCAATGCCTGAGATGATGGGGCGCCCAGGATTTCCAGGTTTATGGATCTTGGGTAGTAGATAGAATATCCCAGGTCGGGGTTCCAGGGGTGTGTCTGTGCGGATTTGATCTTGTGCTTTTTCAGGAAGTTTCTTGAGCAAATGCTGTAGTTGCTTTTGGTAACTCTCAGTGGGATCATAGGGTAATGGCTTGTAGAAACTCGTGTTGGAGAGCTGCCGAGCAGCCTCTTGTTCATATTCCGACCTATTCATGATGACAACAGCACCTCCTTTGTCTGCCTTTTTGATTATGATGTCAGAGTTGTTTCTGAGGCTGTGGATGGCATTGTGTTCTGCACGGCTGAGGTTATGGGGCAAGTGATGCTGCTTTTCCACAATTTCAGCCCGTGCACGTCGGCGGAAGCACTCTATGTAGAAGTCCAGTCTGCTGTTTCGACCTTCAGGAGGAGTCCACCTAGAAACCCTCTTTCTGTAGTGTTGGTAGGGAGACCTCTGTGGATTAGTATGCTGTTCAGAGGTATTTTGGAAATATTCCTTGAGTCGGAGACGTCGAAAATAGGATTCTAGGTCACCACAGAACTGTATCATGTTCGTGGGGGTGGAGGGGCAGAAGGAGAGGCCCCGAGATAGAACAGCTGCTTCTGCTGGGCTGAGAGTATAGTTGGATAGGTTAACAATATTGCTAGGTGGGTTGAGGGAACCATTGCTGTGGCCCCTTGTAGCATGTAGTAGTTTAGAAAGTTTAGTGTCCTCAGACATTAACACTCATGGAGAAACCCCTGCTGCTCTTGGCTCAAATGCCCCTCTCTGCCAGGGCTGTACCCACCTGTGGTGTAAGGGCAGCAGGGGCTTCCCAACCCAGGAGCAGCCCAATCAGGAGGGGAGGGGGAGGGCTAAGGGAACCCAGGGGGATCAACACTGGGGTGTCTAATTGCACCCCTTCCCCTGGCCAGCGGGGAAGTGGAGCACAGAGCAGCTGACCCTAGGCCCACGGCTTGACTTGGCCAGCAGGGGGTGCTCATTCATCCCCACACACGGTGCCTGGTAGAAGCGGGAGGCGATTTGCTAATTGTCTGGCAGCAGAGCCAGGCGAGCCCAGGAAACATCGTGTGCAACAGGGGCTGGGAGAGACGCTCAGGGTCCGCTGCAAGACGCTCACGGGGCAGAAGCCCAGCATTCCCCCCTTGTCGCAGGGCCTGCCTGGGTGGAGCATTGGTTGCTGAATGGGGCAAGATCTCGCAGCCTGGTCTGTCCATGGGGATGAAGTGAGACCGGCCTGTTCCTGAACAGCAGTAGCCATGTCTGCTCTCAGGTGCACACCAGAGCATGGGGCACTAGGCAAGCTTGTCCTGCTGCTGCCTAGGCTGAACCTACTCTGGGCTGGGGCAGAGTGAGACAATCGGGGGTGTAAGCATTGCATGATGGGGCCCCATGGCTCCAGCCCTTGTGCCATGGCCTTCCTCTGAACCAAGGTCCTGCTTGCTGCTGGGAGGGGCAGTGCCAGGCCTGGGCAGAAGCATGGGGCACCTTTCACCCCCTGGGGAATGGCAGCAGGGCAGGTCACTTCCCCAAGCTATTGTTTCAGGGTCTCTGCAGACTCAGGCAGGCGTCTCTGCATCTGTCACACACGTTTCCAAGCTTTCCTTTGTAGCCATCAAGAACAGAAATTCACAACATGAAAGCTTATGTTCTGCTGTAATCACATGACTCCCAGAGCTGGGCCCCTAGCCATGGGCCTAGGCCTACATCCAGCCCTGGATCTCCAGACAGGGCACAGCGCTTGGGGCTCCCAATACAGCCTCCAGCATCGGCCTTATATTCGCTGTTAATAGTTCAGAGCAGGGTCTAGAGCCAGAACCAGGTCACAGCCAACACTCCTGTCCCGCGTGAGTCAGAACCAGACCTGGGACTGAGTGGCCACCCTTCTGGAGCCTGGATCAGAACCTGGACCGGGTTGCAGCTGCCCCACCCGTGCTGAACCAGCATCCCGGCCGCCCCTGTTCTACCTTCTCCTCTGCCCTCAGCCCTTCGAAAAGCAGTCCCTGGCGTCAGGGGCTTCTGAGCCACGCCATAGGGTGGGTGCCTGGCCATTGCCAGCCCTGCCCTCTGCAGCCCCCGGCTGCCCTGTGTCGCACCCACTCCTGCAGTAGCAACCTCTGCCATCTCACCCATCGCCCACCCATGCAGCCTCACACCCAGGGATCCAGCTTCCTGCCCAGCAGCCATCAGGCTAATGAGCAGCCAATGATGGAGGAGGGCTAATTAGCAGTTCAGACAAAGAGCAGAGGGAAGGGAGGGCAGGGCCTCCCCAAGACTCTGACACTTAGTAAAGCCCCAGTGCGCTGTAGGTTGTGAGCTACACAGGCCAGGCTCTTAATGCAGGAGAACCTGGCACTGGGTCCGGCCCTCCCTGGACCCGGGCGTGGAGGGGGCAGATTTTCCCTCAAACCCCACAGAAAGGCTGGAGTGATCCAGTGAGGAAACTGCTGCAGGCCCCACTGCGTTGTGGGATGCAGTGTGTGTAGACGGGGGCTGGGCTGGCCTAGGACAGCTGTATGGCTGATGGCACCCTGCCCACCCTGGGGATGACTCCCTGTCGCTGGAGCCCAAGCTCAGCCAAACAAAGCAAAGCAGCTACCGCAGCCAATGCCTGCAAAACACCAGAAACCGCAGCCGGATGCAGACAGGAGCTGGAGGAGCTGCACGGACCCCAGCTCCGCACTGGCCCGAGTCTTGGCAGAGGTGCCAGCTGCTTATTGCAACGCCTCAGCCCAGCCTGGACCCGACGGACCCAGCACAACGAGTCTCGTGGTTCCAGACGAGCAGCCCCGTTACCCTTCCCTGCAGGTTTGCTCCTGGCACTGCCCTCCTGCCCTGTGCCCACACAGCACTGCCAACTCCTCAGCCCAGGGCCCAGCCCCATGGCTCTTCCACCTGTGCTCCGCTCCGCGGGCGTGTGTATGGGGGGCACACGCAGAACCTCGGACCCGGAGTTCCCAGCAGTGGCTGATCTCAGCAAAAGCCCTTGGCCAACTTCTTGTGTCTTTCCCTCCGATCCCCACCTAGCAGCAGAGACAGGAGGGGAAGAGCAGCAGGGAGGCTGCAGACCGAGAAGGAAAGGGGGCGAGCACAACGTGAACGGGGAAGCCAAAGCCGCCCTGTGTCATGCTGGGGGCACCAGAAGCCTGAACGGCGAGTGGCTTTCAGTGCCAGGGCGCCCAGATCCCCCTTGCCCTGCTGGATGAGGGAACCCTGCCAACTTGAACCTTCCTGCTCAGGGCAGCTAGCAGTTCCCAGGAGCCACTGGGGCTGCAGAGATGCTGAGCTGGCCACAAGGCAGGGCGAGGAGTGAGGCCGCTCTCCCCAGGCCTTCCTGGGCTCCGAGACGTGGCTAGGGTGAGGACTGTGCATGCCCAGAGCCCTGTTGCTCTGGCTGTGTCAGAAGCTACTAAAGTTAGATATTTTTAAATCAGCAGATCCAGATAAATCGCACCCCAGAGTTGTAAAAGAGCTGGCCGAGGAGCACGCTGGACCATCAGTGTTGATTTCAGTAAGTCTTGCAGCCCTGGGGAAGTTCCAGAAGATGGGAAGAAAGCTAATGTTGGGCCAAGTTTTAAAAGGGTAAACAGGGTGACCTAGGTAACTACAGGTCTGTCAGCCTGACATTGAGCCCAGGCAAGATATTGGAGTGGCTGATACAGGACTCAATTAATAAAGAATTAAAGGAGGATAAATTAATTAATGCCACTCAACAATAGTTTATGGAAAACAGATTCCTCTCAAATGAGCTCGGTTTTTTTGATGGGATTACTAGTTTGGTTGATAAAGGTAAGAGTGTTGACTTAGTACCGCATGGCATTTTGATTAAAACAAATCTAAAATACTATAAAATTAACCTGGCACATAGTAAATGGATTAAAACCTGGCTACGTGAGAGTCTCAAAGTGTAACTGTAAATGGGGACTCATCCTTGAGTAGGGGCATTTCCAGTGCGGCCCTGAAGGGATCTGTTCTTGGCCCTGTAACATTTAACATTTTTATCCGTGTTCTGGAAGAAAACATAAATTCATCCCTGTCACGGAGTCCCTGGGCGATGCTCTGGAACTGCTCCCCATGAAGCCAGTCGGGACTCTGGGGAAGTCTCCTTTCTGTGAGCAGCCTGTCTTCAGGACACACAGCTCACACAGCTTCCACCTTCCTGGGTCTGACCTCGGAGCATTCAGCATCCTCTGCCCCTCCATGCGCTTCCCACAGCGAGTCCGCTCAGGCGGGGTCCTGGGGAAGCCAGAGGGTCCTGCACCCCAACTTCGCAGTCAGATGTGACTCTCAGCCATCCAGTAAAACAGAGGTTTATTAGACGACAGGAACATGGTCTAAAACAGAGCTTGTAGGTGCAGAGAACTGGACCCCTCAGCTGGGTCCATTTTGGGGACAGTGAGCCAGACAACCACGTCTGCCCTTCACTCCATGTCTCCAGCCAGCCCCCAACTGAAACTCCCTCCAGCCCCTCCTCCTCTGGGCTCCCCGAGCCAGGAGGTCACCTGATTCCTTTGTTCTCCAACCCTTTAGGTCTCACCTTGCAGGGGGGAAGGGCCCAGGCCATCAGTGGCCAGGAAACAGGGTGTCGGCCATTCTCTGTGTTCAGACCCCTGCCCTCTAGGGCTCTGCAATGATCATACACCCTTACCCCACCACCTAGATACTTAAGAACTGCCTAGGGGAAACTGAGGCACCCCCACACTATTCAGAGGAAACATTAAGAACAGTCCCACTTCATCACAATCCCTGCTAAAGTCTGCAGGTGACAGAAACATGGGAGGAGTGGGAAATAGTGAGCGGACAGGTCACTGATTCAGAGCCGTCTGGATTGCTTGGTAAACTGGGAGCAAGCAAACACTATGCGGCTAAATGTAAACGTACAGATCTAGGATCAGCCACACTTACTGGAAGGGGGATTCTATCCTGGGAAGCAGGAACCCTGAAAGAGATTTGAGGGTCATGGTGGAGAATCAGCTGAACAGGAGCTCCCAGTGCGACGCTTTGGCCAAAAGAACTCTTGTAATCCTGGGGTGCATAAAGAGGTGACTCTGGAGTAGAAGTAGAGCGGTGATGTGACCTATTTGGCACCGGTGTGATGGCTGCTGGAATCCTGGGTCCAGTTCTGGTACTCACAATTCAAGAAGGACGTTGATAAATCGGAGAGGGGTCGGAGAAGACCCAGGAGAATGATGAAAGGATTAGAAAACTTGCCTTCGAGAGATGGGCTCAAAGAGCTCAATCTATTTAGCTTAACAAAGGGACGGTGAAGGGGTGAACCGATCACAGTCTATTGGTATCTACACGGGGAACAAATATTGAATAATGGGCTCTTCCGTCTAGCAGAGGAAGGTCTAACACAAGCCAACCACTGGAAGTTGAAACTAGAGAAATTCAGACTAGAAATAAGGCATATTTTTTTAATGTTGAGAGTAATTAACCACTGGAACAGTTTCCCAAGGGTCAGGGTGGATTCTCCATCCCTGGCACTGTTTAAATCAAGATGGATGTTTTTCTAAGTGTTCTGCTCTGGGGATTATTTGGAGACAGGTCTCTGGCCTGTCTGTCCAGCAGCTCAGACTGGATGATTCACAGATTATGCTCACAGCAATGGTCCTTTCTGGCCTTGGAATCTCTGAGTCAGCACTCGGGAGCCAGGCTCCAGGAGCTGAAGCAGCTGCCAAGTGTGGCCAAACAGTGCAGGGGAGGCAGCCAGGGCTGGTCACACCAGGGCCGGATGGCTATGATGGGGCACAGCCAGCATGGGTGGGGTGACCGCCTTTTCAATGGCAAAAGGAGGACGCATGCAGAAGTCCCACCCCTTCCATGGGCCCACCCCTGCTCTGCCTTTGCCCCCCAAGTCCCTGCCCCCCGGCTAGGCCAGAAGCTGGAGCCGGGCTGGGGTAAGAGCCACCCAGGGAGCCCAGGATGCTGTGGGGAGCCCCATACCCCCAGACCCTGGGCAGGTAGCCCCAAGAGCAGCCCCCGGCCCATGTCCCCACCCCCTGGGGTGCACCACCCAGGGCAGGTGGAGGGTCCAGGGCTCCCCAAAGCAACCACAGCCTCATTCCAGCCTGGCTGGGGTGGGGCCTCGGGGAGGAGAGGAGGAGCAGGGCATGGGCTGGGCCTCATGGTGAGGGGGGACTAAGGCCCACCTCAGGCCCTCCCCCATGGGTAAGAGGCTGCTGTCACCCCGAGCCTCGGGCAGGCACAGAGCGGAGCCACAGGGAGTCGGGAGAAATGCGGTCCCAGAGTCATTCAGGCTGGGACCGGGACTCGAACACTGCATGTTAGGACTGACCCGCCCAGTTCGGGAAGGGTGGTCACCCTACGCACACAGCACCCATGACCCTATTTTCAGATCAAGCCCAGCTCCAGCCCCACTGTGTGAAAACAGGAGCCACCCCAAAGGAGATTACAGGTGCCTCTCTGGTCTAATGCCCATGAGACCGAGATCTGGGTCCAGCCCCTCGGGTGCCTGGTGCTCCCCAAACCAACACAGACACCCTCGGTGCCTGCCCCCCAAGCACACAGCCCCAGCTGCTCGCACACAAGCAGCACCGGCAGACAGCACCAGGAACAGAAATCTGGAGTCCCCTGCCCAGCCACGAATCCTGTCCCCAAACCATCCTCTCCCCCCAGCCCACCCCTCTGCCCAGGCTGCACACAGCCCCCCATCCCCTGTTCAGTCCCCCACCTTCCCTCTGCTCCTCCTAGCATTCCTCACTGCTCCCCAGGCATGGGGGCCGCTCTCTCCTATCCGGGCTGGGAACCCACTGCGGGGAAGGGTGGTGATGCAGAAGCCACTCTGCCGGCAGAGGGTCCCCCCACGCGGGGGAGATCCCCAGGAGCCAGGGAAGCTCATGCCACGGCCACCACGAAGTGGCCAGGACCCCACCTGTGCAGACAGCTTCCTGCCCCGTGGGCCATGGCCCTGAGTGAGGGTCTGACACGCCTATTTTTAGCATGCCAGCCGGAGTCCGTCTCCGTGGGCGGGGAGGCTTGCGCTGTGCCACGCCGCAGTCTAGATGCGCCCTTGGAGGTCGCTCGCGCATGTCCTGACCCTTCCGGCAGCGGGGCACAAGGGGACACAGGAGCAGCAGGGGAGGTGAATGAGGGAGTGAGCTGCCAGGATGTTAGGACGAAGTAGGAGAGCCCAAAGCAACGAATGGCAAGACGGGGCCAGAGCGAATGGAGGAGCAGAGCCAGAGGTCCAGAAGGGACCCCAAGGGTCACCTGGTCTAACCCCCTTGCCAAGATGCAGGATTTAGAGCAGGTTAGACAAACACCTGTCAGGAATGGTCGAGGTAATTAGTCCTGCCATGAGTGCAGGGGACTGGAATAGACAACGTCTCGAGGTCCCTTCCAGTCCTAGGATTCGGATTTGTTGTGTCTAAACCATCCCAGACAGATGGCTCCAGCCTCCTTTGGAAAACCTCCAGCAAAGGAGCTTCCACGACCTCCCGAGGCGTCTGCTCCATTGACCTGCTGGTCTTACCGTGAGGCAGTTTTCCCTGAGATTTAACCTCAATCTGCTCTGTTGGAGTTAGAACCCATCGCCTCTGGCCCTGCCTCTGTGGCAAGAGAGAACAACTTTTCTCCAAGCTTTTTTTATGGGAGCCTTTCAAGTATTTGAAGACCGCTATCGTGTCCCCCTTAATCTCTTTTCTAAACTAAACATTCCCAGTTCCTTCAGCCTTTGCTCGTATGGCTTGTTCCATCCCTTTGATCATCTTTGTCGCTCGTTTCTGGATCCTTTCCAGTTTCTCTGTGTCCCGCCTGTACAGCGATGACCGAAATTGGACACCGTACGCCAGCTGAGGCCTGACCAGCGCTGAGTAGAGCGGTTCTATCACCCCCCGGGACCTGCTTGCGGTGCCTCCCCCCTGCAACCCCAAATTGCATTTGCTTTTTTTGCAACACCATCGCATTTTTAAACTCCTGTGGAAGTTGCGATCCACCGCAGCGCCCAGATCCTGCTCAGCAGGGCTGCTGCAAGCCAGTTATCCCCCCTTCTGTACTGGTGCATTTGCCTTTTCTTCCCTACGTGTAGCACCTTCCATTTGTCTTTGCTGAACTTTTTGTTTGTTTGTTTCCTGTTGGCTGGTTCTCCAATTTACCAAGATCAATTTCCTCACGGTGATGGCGACGGGAGGGATGCAACGGGCTGGCGAGCCCTTGGTGCTCCTGTCTCTTTGGGGCATGCAGCAGGTGGTGCTACAAGGATCTTGGGAAACTGAGGCCCAAGTGAACAGAACACCACCTGGACCCCAGTCACAGCATCTGAGCGAGGTGCAGCAGCACCAGGCTGCAAGGGCTGCTGGAGAGCAAGGACCCCGGAGATCTGGCTGGAATCTCAGCCCTGTCACCTACTCAACGGAGGCAAGTTCCTGAGCTCTCTCCCTGCTAAAGGGGTGACCTCCTGCCAGGGCAGCTGTGGAGTTTAATTCATTCCTGGTGATCCTCCCAGGAAGGCTCTATGCAAGGAAGGCTCTATGCAATGGAAGGCTCTATGCAATGGAAGGCTCTATGCAAGTGCAAAGGGTTCATGCCGACTGTGCCCAGCTTTACCACCTGCTAGCTAGGGGCCCTTAATACCAACCTAGTCTATAAAACAAATAAACCCCCCAATACCGCCCAGCGCCAGCCAGAGCCCAGCGCCAACCTGCACCACAATCAACCAGAGCAACTCAACAGCCGACCTGCCGGGGCCGTGCTTGCGAGCCGGCAGCAGGTGGCAGCATTGCCCTGGCAAACCAGCAACTGACCCCGGCGAGGGCCCTCTGAGAGTGGGGGGACAGCAGCGTGTCCCGCTCCTGGCGTGCGCTCGCCCCCCATGTGTCGGGGGGAGCACGGAGCTCACACGCAGCTTGGCTGCCCATGCCATCGATGGGGCATGGCGGCCCAGGAAGCTGTCAGTCCGCCCCGCTCATCTCCGGGGCCCGTTGCCGAGCCCAGCCAGACGTGCCAGAGCTGGCGAGCCGCACCCCACGTTGGTGCTCTGCTGTTGGGTCACAGGCTGATCCAAGAGGAGCCGAGCCCCGTAACCCCTGTCGCAGCCTCTGGGAGGTGCTGGCCCTCAGCACCAGGCTGGATCCGGCCCTCGTGGGTTGGCATGTGAGTGGCGCTGGGCATTCCAGCTGTCAGACCAGGGTTTGGCGGGGCTGGTCCCTGACTAACCTAGAGGGGCCTTCGCTGGCGCCCCTGCTCCATTGCCCTCGGGCGTTGGTAGAGCTCAGTGCATATGCACAGCACGCAGCTCTCCAGGTCCTGCACTGGGCCATCGAGAGCACGGCCCTGCAAGCAGCTAAGGCCATGATCAGCCCTCCCCGCGTGGGTCTGCTTTCCCCTGCCTTCGGGCCAGTGGCGTAGAGACTTAGGGCCCGTCCACACTGGAGCGAAGGACCCGCTGCACAGCCCGGGTCAAACTGCTGTGTAGATGGCCGGGCTGAAGCTGGGCTCTGGGCCGCTTCTGCCTCGTGGGGTCCCAGAACTCAGACTCCAGCCCGAATAGCTACACAGCCCCTTCCACTGCTGCTCACCCTGCGTGGGGCTTTACTCCTAGTGACACCAGAGGGGACGGAGGCGCAGGGCACTCCATGGTGCGGGCCGGCCAGCTGCAGAATTGGCCTGCTCTTGTCTGCCCTCCTCGCTGGTGATCTGCTGGCACTGAGGTGCCCAGAAGTGAACATGAATATTCCCTGCACAGCGATGCTGGATCGATAGAACAGGAGCCGCTCCAGGCAGGGTGGTGCTGCACTAGCCACCCCAGGAGCGGTTCTGGTCACTCTCCCAATGCCAGTGAGCCAGAGAAACGCCCCAAGCCCTCCTTCCCCGCGGGGCGACATTCCTCTCTGCCCAACGGGGAGTCTGGGTTGTGGGGTAAGTTGAGCAGCACCCACGCCCCCGTGTTAGCCTCCGGAGAGCTTAAGAGGAATTGCTTCCTCCGGGCCTTAGAAACACAGCTGTGCCCAATCTTTCCACATACTCAGAGAACTCGAAACCAGCCGTGGCCAGTCGGGAACTGCAGCAGTGTGTCAGGGACCGGGATGTGGGCGGTCCTGCCCAGTGGCTGTGCCCCCCCGAGGTGTCTGCTCTGCAGTACTGGTGATTCCTATGTACAATGGGTCCGATTCTGCTCCTTGTGGTATCAGTGAGGCCTGTTCCAAGTGAGGGATTTGGCCGCCTTTGCCCTCCCCCCCCCTTCACTCAGGTGTGAACGACGACACATGGGCGAAGGCAGAGAGAATTAGACCCAGTTTGTACGCTCCATTGGCAGAGCTCTGTGCAATGCTTCTCCATGGAGCGTATTAGAGAAATGCAAGATTACTCTGAGTATAATTAACGTACTTCACATTAGGTGAACTAAGTACAGGAATCAAGGAAGGAACATGGTCTAATAGCTAGAGCAAGGGGGCCTGGGAGTCAGGACTCCTGGCTCCTATTCCTGACTCAGCCACCAACTTGCAATTCTTTAAATGCTTAGGTAAACCACTGAACCTCTTTGCCTCAGTTTGCCCATCTGTGTAATGGAAACCATACCCATCTCACCAGGGAGACGTGGGGCACATTTGGAGAGCCAGGGCAAAAGGCACTATGGATGTACCACAATGTTACTTATCCACCACTGCACAGCAGCCACCTCTGGGGTGAAAGGTGGTAACTGTTGAAGAGCACAGCAACCACAAAATGGGCTAGGATAGGTAGCGTCAGGACACCCTGCACGCACCCATCAGTTACCAACTTGCAGTCCGGGTACAAGTAGCGGGGTCTGGTCGAGCTGGCTGAGGGCACCAGCGAGTCAGGGGCAGGTACCAGGTTACAGACAGGAGGCAAGTAGTCGAGTTGGGAACAAACCAGGATCAAACGCTTCTGGGGTCCACAGCAAGGCAAGATCAGAACCAGGAGCAAACAGCCAGTCTGCATCATTGCTTAGTCAGCTCCCTGGTTTATATACCAGCATGGGCCAATCAATGGGCTGCAGGGGGCCGCCACTCAGGTCCCACTGGGCGGTACTTCCTGCAGTGTCTAGGGCCAATCAATGGGCCGCTACTAAGGCCCCCACTGGGCGGTACTTCCTGCAGTGTCTAGGGCCAATCAAGTGGCTGTGAGGGGTTGCCACTCAGACCCCACTGGGCGGTACTTCCTGCAGTGCCTAGCTCCACAGAGTCTCCCAGCAGACACCTGGTCTGACCTTTAAGTGGCACCGTGGAAGCTTTGGTGGCCTGGAATCTCCATGGTCCCAGGTTCTAGTCCTGCAGCCTCTTACAGGACATGAGGAATACTATTGTCTCCAGTAGAAATGCTGGGGGGGGGGGCAGGATGTAATTACCCCCCCCTGCTTGGGAGAAAGCCCTGGGATCTTTACTACCCCTAAACCCCACCTCTGGTTTCACACCTTAGCCAAGAGAGCAGCCCGGCCTCTGCTGGGCCAGGGGCTCAGACCTGCCTTGCTTCCTGCAGCTCCTGGGTTGTCCCCAGCAGTTCCCTGTGCACATGCTGGCCTGACTCTGTCTTGCTGTCCCAGGCTGTGTGGATCCGGTGGCTGCTCAGTACTCCTCCCCCGGGCATGGAGGTATTCATTCATAAATGCTTGGCACGTGCTTTGAGATCCTCAAATGAATGCTGCTTTAGAAGGGTAAATGAATGAGATGAATCCCCCAGGGCAGAGTCAGGCACAAGCTTTAGTACAGGGATGAGCCTGATTTTGGCCTGGGAAGCCAATGGCCCACGGCCCTGATATTACAGAAAGAGCATATACGCAGGCCCATGGGCCAGGGAAAGACAAGCTCAGCTTTCGAGGCTGATGGCATGTCCCGCGCCCCTGGTGGAACTGGAGCCTTGTATTACTTGCCAGTTCAGCTACACACAGAGAGATGCCTGAGTGGAACCCTAAGAAGCAATTGCCCTGGGTGTGTCTGGTGCTGAAAGGTGCAAATGCCCTTCCTCGGGATAAGAATGAAACTCACCGAGCCTCTGAAATGCAGGGAGGATTCTGGGGGGCTGGGAAGGGGACGCAGGGGTAATTACTGCTGCAAACTCCACCCCGCTGCGTGTGGGTGACAGGTCAGGGCCCGCACAAAGGCAGCGCGTAGCATTTAAAGACCGTCGGTTGCTTCTCCGCTGCCCAGAATCTCTGCTCAGCTGTCACAAGCCATGTCGTCAAAACAAGCCACTGAGCCGTGGAGGGTGGCTAGTGGCTATGCCAGCTTGTCAGCCCACATATGCCCATCTCGTGTGATGTCAAACCCAACCCAACCCTGGCTTCCGTCTAGCCGGGGCAGATGGGCTGGGCCAGGGCCAGCGCCTGGAGAGCCCGACTGGCAGAGACAGTCGCTGCCGCTCTGCAATGCCCACCGGAGTTTGGGGCTGGACTCACGGCTCAGACCCCACGGTGGGGAGGGGGTGTCAAGGCAGCTCTGAGCCACCTTCCTGCTCCCCCAATTCCAAGGCCAGCTCAGCTCCTGGCGCCGGTCGGAGCAGTCCCAGGAGGTTTGCCCTTTATCCCTGGAGAGGAGCCCACCCGCTGGCCTGCTGGTGCTGTCTCTGCTCTAGGCCCCAGCCTGGGCGGGCAGGGTTTGGCACTCTGGCTGTGCACAGATGAGTTTGGGGATGGCCCTTGGCTGGGGTCTCGGCAGCTTACTCTGGCCAGGGAGCGCTGCGGCTGGAGGAGGGGAGCCTCGGTTCCCTGTCTGGCTGAGGTGCTGGCTCCCCTTCGCTCCCCGCTCCCGCACATGGCTCTGGTGCGTGGTGCCCAGACATCTCGGCGGAGCAGGGTGAAAGGTCCCGGCAGGGCGTGGTGCTGGGCTGGACAGGGAATCCCCCCGATTGTGCGCTGTGGCTTGGGAAGGCAGGGCCTGGCTGCTGGGGAAGCCAGAAAGCGAGTGAGAGGTTTGGGCTGTCCTGGGTCCCTTAGGTGGCAGCCCTGGAGGCAGGTTCCTGGCTACCTCGTGGGTCACGTCCTGGCCACTAACACTGGGAAGTGGGGGACTGTGCTACTGCCTGGGGCCTGCAGTTGGACTCCTGCCCCCTGGGCTTAGCTGGCCCTACCCAGAGCGCTATAGGTGGGGAATGAGGTGAGCATAGCAAACCTGTCCCGGGCATGAATTGGGCACCTGGGCGGACTCACCCCACCCCTCACCCTGACTTTGGGTCTTCCCTCTCCCTCTCCCAGGCCAACCCTGCCAGGCCCCTGCCCCTTCTCTAAGCCCCTTCTTAGAACTTTGAGACCCCCGTTGCCCCCTCAAAGGCACGTGCAGGTCCTGGCCCACTCGCAGGATTCGTTCCCAGCTCTCGGCACTGTCTCTCTTTCCTTAGCCTGGCCGCTCTCTGGGGCGGAGGCAGGGACTCTGATCTGTCCGTACAGCCCCAGGTCCCTCTACGGAGCTCTATGCACAATCAGTGATGCAGCCAGACCCTCCAGCACACACAGGGTTAATATGGGACACCCGGCCAATGTCTGTCCCAGCTGCTCTTTCCAGCGTCAGCCCCACCCTGGCTGTGCAGCGCCCCCTGCTGGTTGCACTGACCCTGCTGACGCATTGGGCCCGTCTCCTGCTCTCCGGGCCGGGTGGAACCATGCCCAGGGCTCTGGGTCTAAGGCAGGGGGTGATCCCAGAAGAGCAGGGTGATGGTGGTGGTGTTGGAGGGTGCAGGGGAGCCCAGATGCTTCGTCATGGGGTGGGGCAGGGCTGGTCACAGCCAGGCTCAGGACTGAGGATAATTGTGCCCGGAGCACTATCCTTACCCGGCATCAGCGCCTTGCTCTGGTACTTCTGGAGCTCGCCATGCTGGAGAGGGTGAGGCCTGCCCACCTGTCTGTCTGCATCTATCTGTCTCCCCCTCGCTCTGCTGCCCTTGATGAATGTCAAGGCAGCCACCGATTTTCCTGGCAGGGGATGGAAGTGTTTCCACTTCACTGCGTCGCCCCACGGCCCGCCTGCAGCCGGCACAACCCCCCTACCCACAGGCCTCTCCAAAGCAGGCCCCTTGGTTAGCTGGCTCTTACCTGACCCTAATGCGCTGTGGCAGGAGGGGGCAGCCGAGCAGATGTTCTCTGCCACTGGCATCGTGGGACTCGGGCAAAACAGGGTGGGCTGGGCTGGTTTGCAGGGGGTTAGATATATGGGAGAAAGATATCAAATCAGATCATCTGCAACAACGTGACACGACATGGATCACAGCACACGCGAGGCTCTGCTGAATAAAGCATGTTTGGTCTGGGCGCCGGCTTGTGCGTCCGTGCTGCCCCGGAGTCTCTGGACGTCACCCCCCATCTCAGCATCTCTCTCACACACACAGAGCAGGCCACCCACTTGCCCAAGTCCCGGCACCACCATTAACCTGACCCGAGACAGAAGCAGCTTCCTGCTCTCAGGCGCTGATCCAGGACTGAGCAGTGGACTCTACCTTGCCACGCTCTGTGTGGCAGGGCAGGGCTCGTACAGACGGGACCCGCGGCACAGACACGAAAGGACTTGCCCAGGCACACAGGGAGCCTGTGGCAGAGTGAGGAATTGGTGCTAGGGCTCCTGGGTCCCAATCTAGAGCCCTATGCACTAGCTCGCCCTTCCTTCCTCACAGGAGGGGTCTCGTCCCCTTCCCCCGGCACTGGCTACGGGGCTTGGCACCTATTCTGGAGCCAAAGGGTTCTGGTCTCCCCCAGCCTGATGAGCGAGCTGCGGCCTCAGGTGAGGAGCGAATGCATGGAACCGGGTGCGTTCCCCACGACAGGGCAGGACAGGCCCTGGGGGCTGTGCTGACAGAGACAAAAACCAAAGCATCCCAGCTAGGCATGGCCCCAGTCCGAGGCAGATGGACCAGGTCAGAGACAGGAGTGGGGTGCTGGCCCTTTGCGTGGAGGGCCCAGTGCCAGCCCCCCTCCTCCCCCCCACAAGGCTGAGAGCTCAGCCCCACTAAACTCAAGAGCCAAACTCCCCTTGGCCTCAGTGGGGCCCGGATTTCCTGTGTGCTTTTCACAGACAGCACCGACTCCCATGCCGCATGATGGCCGGGTGGCCACCTACTGATCCAGGGCCCGGGGCAGCACGGTGCCCCTCAGGGAGCCACTGGGCCTGGCCAGCCCCAGGTAGCGCCAGGACTGTCTGGCACCCTTCGGCAGCGAAGCCGCGGCGGTGCAAGGCGGGCTGGTCGCTCCGGGACATCCCCAGCGGCTCAGGCAGGCTCCGGCTCGGGGCCGCGACACTATTTTAGTGCACTAGAGCTCACTCTGAACGAGGGCAGGTCCTTGCCAGCCCTGAGTGTGGGTGCACGACTGGGGCACGGCTCTGACAGGAGGGCTGGGGGTCGGAGACAGAACTAGCCCCCCACTGAGACGAGAAGGACTCCAGACTCCACGGCTTAGAAGGCTCCATTTTTCTGCCGGAGAAGCTGGTGTAACATCTGCCCCCCTCCCCTCTTAACAAAAAGAAGTAAAATCCTCCCTGCAAAATCTGCAGGCATATGGGAGGGATTTCACCTCTCCCCTCCTCGCCCCAAATATCCAAGGAGGGCTCCCTCGCCCCGGCGAAGGGGTGAGCTGGGGCGAGTGGCAAGCCATGCCTGGGAGGAGCCAGTTGCTGAATGCCAGAGAAGCTGCAAAAAAGCCACTCGAGCCTGGAATTTTCTAAGGCCGTAACAGAGAATGTCACCTCTGAGGCATGGGAGCGGGTCCCGGGGCAACGCCCGAGCTCAGAGACGGGAGACAGCTGCCTGGTGTCACGGAGTGTGGGGGCGGCCGGGGCCTGCACCCCTCTTCCTGGGATTCACTGAGACTCTCAGCCAGCCAGTAAAACAGAAGGTTTATTGGACAACAGGAACACAGTCCAAAACAGAGCTTGTGGGTACAACCAGGACCCCTCAGTCAAGTCCTTCTGGGGAGCAGGGAGCTTAGATTCCAGCCCTGGGGTTCCCTGCGTTCCACCACCCAGCACAAAACTGAAACCAAAACCCCCCCAGCAGGCTCCCTCCTGGAGCCTTTGTCCAGTTTCCCGGGCAGAGATGTTACCTCCCCCTCCCCCTCCTGGCTCAGGTGACAGGCTCTCAGGTCTCCCATCCCCAGTGAAACCCCCCTGCCACGTTCCCAGGTCAACACTCCCCCCTCCCTGCTGCGTCACATCTCTCCCCCCTTCGAGACTGAACTGAGTGGGGTCCCTCTGACCAGTGACCTGGGGAAGTTCGGGGCCCCCTCTCCGGGACAACGCATCCGCTATCAGGTTGGCACTTCCCTTCACGTGGACCACGTCCATGTCGTAATCCTGCAGGAGCAGGCTCCATCTCAGGAGTTTGGCATTGGCTCCTTTCATCTGGTGCAGCCAGGTCAGAGGGGGAGTGGTCGGTGTACGCAGTGAAGTGTTGCCCGAAGAGATAGGGCTCTAGTTTCTTAAGGGCCCATACCATGGCCAGGCACTCCTTCTCGATGGCTGCTTAGTGTTGCTCCCTGGGTAGCAACTTCTTACTCAGGTACACGATAAGCGGGCCAGTCTCTGATCACCTCCACCTTAGCTGGTTCTGGCTTTAGGTGGCCGCTCCCCACCTGATGGCCCAGGTAAGATACTTCAGCCATCCCCACCTTGCACTTCTCCGCATTTATGGTCAGCCCACCCTCCTGGAGTCGGTCCAGCACTTGTCTAACCTGGGACACATGGTCCTCCCAGGTCTGGCTAAAGACAGAGATGTCATCAATATACGCCATGGCAAAACTCTCCATCCCCCTCAGGAGCTGATCCACCAGGAGCTGGAAGGTGGCCGGCGCTCTCTTGAGGCCGAAAGGCAGGGTCAGGAACTCATAGAGCCCCAGAGGGGTGATAAAGGCCGATTTCAGTCGGGCATCTGCATCCAGCGGCACTTGCCAGTAGCCCTTTGTAAGGTCCATGGTGGTAAGGTACCGAGCTCCTCCCAGCTTGTCTAGGAGCTCATCCGGCCTGGGCATGGGGTATGCATCAGATACAGTGATGGCATTGAGCTTCCGATAGTCCGCACAGAACCGGATCGACCTGTCCTTTTTGGGGACCAGAACCACCGGCGAGGCCCAAGGGCTGGCCGATGGCTGGATCACCCCCAAAGCCAGCATGTCCCGGACCTCTCTTTCCAGGTCCTGAGCAGTTTTCCCTGTGACTCGGAAGGGGGAGCATCTTATCGGCGGGTGTGACCCTGTCTGCACCCGGTGGACAGTCAGATTAGTGCGTCCAGCCTGGTTGGAAAACAGCTGTCGGTATGGATGCAGCACCCCCCTGACCTCAGCTTGCTGGGCAGGGGTTAGCTGATCCGAGAGGGGAATTGTTTCCAGGGGGAAACCAGCTCTGGTCCCAGGGAATAGATCTACTAAAGGGTCATCTCCCTGCTCCTCCCACTGTCCACACACGGCCAACACCACATGCCCCCTGGCATAATATGGCTTCATCATATTCACATGGTACACCCGGCGGTGGTGCGCCCGGTTCGACAGCTCCACCACATAGTTTACCTCATTGAGCTGCTTGACAACCTTGAAAGGGCCCTCCCAGGTGGCCGTGTAGGTTGTTTTTTCTCACAGGGATGAGAACCATCACCAGATCCCTGGTGGCGTAGGCACGGGCCCGCACCGTGCGGTCATACCAGACCTTCTGCTTCTTCTGGGCTCTGGTCAGATTCTCCCTGGCCAGGCCCATGAGTTCAGCCAGTCTCTCTCGGAAGATCAGGACATACTCCACCACTGACTCTCCATTGGGAGTGGCCTTCCCCTCCCACTCGTCTCTCATCAGGTCCAGGGGGCCCCTCACCCTCCTGCCATATAACAGTTCGAAAGGCGAAAATCCGGTGGACTCCTGGGGCACCTCCCTGTACACGAACATCAGGTGAGGTAAGTACTTGTCCCAATCCTGCGGGTGCTGGTTCATAAAGGTTTTCAGCATCATCTTTAGCGTCCCGTTGAACCTCTCCACCAGCCCATTGGACTGGGGGTGATAAGCTGAGGCCCAGTCGTGCCGGACCCCACATTTTTCCCACAAGCACCGGAGCAGGGCCGACATGAAGTTGGAGCCTTGGTCTGTCAAGACTTCCCTGGGGAACCCCACTCGGCTAAAAATGGTCAGGAGCGCATCGGCCACGGTGTCTGCTTCAATGGAAGCTAAGGGCACGGCCTCGGGGTAGCGGGTGGTGAAATCTACCACCCCCAGAATGTATTTCTTCCCCGACCGGGTCGTCTTGCTGAGAGGGGCCACGATGTCCACGGCCACCTTCTGGAAAGGCTCCTCTATGATGGGCAAAGGTCTCAAAGCCGCTTTCCCCTTGTCCCGGGCCTTCCCCACCCTCTGACAGGGGTCACAGGATCGGCAATACTGCCGGACCGTGGTAAAGACCCCGGGCCAGTAAAAGTTCTGTAGCAACCTCTGCCGGGTGCGCCGGATTCCCTGGTGCCCCGCGAGGGGGATGTCATGGGCCAGGTACAGTAGCTTGCGGCGATACTTCTGGGGGACCACCAGCTGCCTCCTGATCCCACAGGACTCTACTTCCCCTGGGGGAGCCCATTCTCGGTACAGGAACCCCTTCTCCACAGGAACCTCTCCTGGCAGCTTCTCCTCATGGTCCGTCCCACACTGAGGTCGGCCAGGTCCCTGAGCTTCCGCAAGGAGGGATCTTTCCTCAACTCGGCCTGGAACTCAGCAGCTGGGGAAGGGATGGGGCCCGGTTCCCCCTCAGTGGCCAGGTCTGAGGACTCAGCCTCTCTGAGCCGTGCCCCTCGGCGCTCCCTCCCCACCAGGGTAGGGTCCTGCGCCTCGAGTGTGGTACCCTCCTCGAGGTTGGGGCGCAGTGCTCCTTGCCGGGTCTGGCTACGGGTCACAACCAGGGCGGTCTGGGGCTTGCTTGGCCAGTCCTCTAGGTTCCCCCCCATCAAAACCTCACTGGGCAAATGGTGATGCACTCCCACATCCTTGGGGTCCTCCTTGGCCCCGCATTTCAGGTGTACCCTTGCCACGGGCACCTTGAATGGGGTCCTGCCCACCCCGATCAGGGTCAGATAGGTGTCGGGGCCACCACCTCAGGCTGGGCCAGCGTCACCTCCGCGCCCGTATCCCAGTATCCATTGACCTTCCTCCCATCCACATCCAAGGGAACAAGGCACTCTCTCCGGAGGGACAGCCCCGCACCCACCCTGTAAACCGAGAACCCTGAGTCCAGAGCATCCAGCCCTCCGGCGGAGCTGGCCTGGGGTACTCTTCCCTCCTGAGCAGGTGGTAAACTGGCAGCCCCCTTGCCTGGGTAGGTTGGGTCTGCTCACTCTGTCCCTGAGCCTGGGGCACTGGGTCCGTACGTGGCCTCTCTGGCCATAGTGACAGCAGCTCATGTCACGTTGGTCCCCTTGAGTGGGTTGGATGGTCCTGACGCCAGATTCTCCACATTTCCCCGCTGGGAGGTCCCATGGTGACTCTCTCTCTGCATCATGGGGGGCCTGTTCTTTTGGGACTCCTCCCTGCTACCCCCTGACCGACTGTTCACAAACTCGTCGGCCAGCTGCCCTGCGTGCTGGGGGTTCTCGAGCTTTTTGTCCACCAACCACAGCCTCAGGTCGGAAGGGCACTGTTCATACAGTTGCTCCAGTACGATTAGGTCAAGCAGGTCCTCTTTAGCTCGGGCCCCAGCTGTCCACTTGCGGGCTTATCCCTGCATCCGGTTGACCAGTTGTAGGTAGGTGACCTCAGGCGTTTTACGCTGACTCCGGAATCTTTTCCGGTACATCTGGGGGGTCAGCCCAAACTCACGGAGCAGGGCCTTTTTGAACAGTTCATAGTCCCCTGCCTCCGCCCCTGTCATTCGGCTGTACACCTCCACGGCTTTGGGGTCCAGTAAGGGGGTGAGAAACTGGAGCCTGTCTGCGGGGTCAACCCTGTGCATCTTGCAGGCATTCTCAAAGGCCGTCAGGAAGCTATCTACGTCATCCCCCTCCTTACGCTGGGCCAGGAAGCACTTATCAAAGCTCCTTGCAGTCTTGGATCCCCCCTCACTCACCGCAGCCGGGGCCCCACTGCTCCTCAGCCTGGCCAGCTCCAGTTCATGCTGTCTCTGCATCTCTTCATGCTGCCTCTGTTTCTCCTTCTGCTCCTGCTCATGCTGGCATTGCTTCTTCTCATGCTGACGCTGCTTTTCATGATCCTCCAGCTCCTTTATTTTCATCTCCCTCTCCCATTCCAGCCGCCTCTGCTCCAGGGATGGGGAGCTCCACCGGGAGGATCCCCTGCTGGATGCCGGGGTCAGGGAGCCCTCGGTAATCGCTGGGCTTCCCCCAACCCCTCCCCCAGGCATAGGTAGGAAGGGTCTCGGGATGTCCTCGGCAGCAGTCTGACCCCTCCCAGCCTGGTCAGGCCCCACGGCCCCTGCTGCGTCCACCGGGCGGCTTCCCTCCGGGACAGGGATCGGGTCATCCAAGCAATCCCGCTCCTCCAACTGGGCAATCAGCTGTTCCTTGGTGGACCTCCCGATGCGCAGCCCCCTCTGCCTGCACAGCTCCACCAGGTCGCTCTTAAGGCGTTTAGCGTACATCTCCCTGCTGGCCACTCGCAGGCCGGGCAGCTTTCTACCGTTCCCAGGAAAAACCCCTCATGTGCCAGTCCTTCTTGAGGTCACCACCTCTTTGCCAGGGTCGAGCTGCAGACTCCTCCGCCCCTGGGACCGCTCGCTGCAATCCCCCGGGGGACCCTGTTACTGCAAAAGTCCTTCTCTCTGGTCACACACTCCCAGGGGTTAACCGCCCCCTGAAAGGTTTCAGAGTAACAGCCGTGTTAGTCTGTATTCGCAAAAAGAAAAGGAGGACTTGTGGCACCTTAGAGACTAAGCTGTCGCTCACGAAAGCTTATGCTCAAATAAATTGGTTAGTCTCTAAGGTGCCACAAGTACTCCTTTTCTTTTCGCCCCCTGAAACTGTCTCTCTCTGAATCTTCAGCACACCTGGTCCCCGTCAATCCCCCTTCATTTTACTGCTCCCCAGTCACTTACTGCAGGAAGCACCGTCCATGGGGTGCAGTAGATCCCACCTCTGCCACCAGTTGTCACGGAGTGTGGGGGAGTCCGGGGCCTGCACCCCTCTTCCTGGGATTTGCCATGACTCTCAGCCAGCCAGTAAAACAGAAGGTTTATTGGACAACAGGAACACAGTCCAAAACAGAGCTTGTGGGTACAACCAGGACACCTCAGTCAAGTCCTTCTGGGGGAGCAGGGAGCTTAGACCCCAGCCCTGGGGTTCCCTGCGTTCCACCACCCAGCACAAAACTGAAACCAACCCCCCTAGCCGGCTCTCTTCTGCAATCTTTGTCCAGTTTCCAGGGCAGGGGTGTTACCTCCCCCTCCCTCTCTTGGCTCAGGTGACAGGCTCTCAGGTCTCCCATCCCCAGTGAAACCCCCCTGCCACGTTCCCAGGTCAACACTCCCCTCTCCCTGCTGCGTCACACCTGGTATTTACCCGCGCAGAGCGGGTGCTGCCTCCGCCCGTGACGAAAGGCAGGCCCCGGGGGCTAGGCCCTGGCAGCAGAGCAGGGAATCTCACAGGGAATGAGGCTGGTGGCTCTTTCCAGTGCGGTTCCTGCAGTGCTCAGTGCCCCGACGGGATGGCTTTGCGACCAGCCCCCAGGCCTCCCTAGAAACCCAGCTTTGAACCCCTGCAGGGGCACCTCAGCCCTTCACCCTTTGGCGGTGCAGACACTGACCTGCCATGGTTTCCTTCCCCCTGTGCTACTTGGCTACACCCCCACCCAGAGGTGGCTGCAACCAGACATGCTGTGTGGGTTGAGAGGGGACTAATGCTTGGCACTGACTTGAGGCTGCTGCTTCTGATCAGTGGCCCATGGGCAGAGGGAGAGGGCAGGGCCAGACCCTCTGAGCTGGGCTTCTCCTCCAAGGCTGGCCTGGCTTTCAGGTGTGCCGGGTGGGCCTGAGACCAGAGCTGCCCTATAACCCCTGAACACCCACCACAGGCCAGCAAACGTACCGGGCCAGGCGGGCCCCAGCCCTTAGCGACCGTGGGTAGGATTCTGCTCTCGCTGTGGAGTCCGGCTGGTGTCCTGGGGAGATTTTGGCCCTTGGGAGCCAGCAGAGCCCCCAGCTGTTCTGGGGCTGGGGAGTGATCTGGCTCGAAGGCCAAGGGTTGGACTGTCCCTGCCCTGTTGTGATTCGCACCCGTGCGAAGTGCCGCTCACTCGGGCCAGGCGGGTGACCGGGAGCTCCCTGCTCACCAAGCCAGCCCTGCCCGGGTCCTTGTGGCAATGCACACCGGACACAGCACGCGCCACCCCCTCGTTTCCCACCCTCCCCCACACCACCCCCTTCTTCTCCCACAACACCCAGCTTGACCCACAGCTTCATGGTTTGTGCCCCTTCCTCTCCAGTCCTACAGCACAGCCCCTTGGCCAGGCCTGGCTGACTTCTCGCCGCGATGACTGCTTGGCCTGAGAGTTTTCTGTTACTAGAACTGCACTAGCTACAGTCCTGGACCCAGCACCATGGGGATTAGGGGTTGGCGGGGTTTGGAGCTGGGGCAGTGGGGGTTGCAGCTGGGGAGCTGGGGGATCGTGGGGTTGGAGCTGGGGGGCTGGGGCGGTTGGGGCTGGGGGTTGTTGCTGGGTTAGTGGGGGTTGGAGCTGAGGGCCTGAGGGAGTTGGAGTTGTGGAGCTGGAGGCAGTGGGGGTTGGAGCTGGGGGGCTGGGGCAGTGGGGGTTAGAGCTGGGGGGCTGGGGCAGTGGGGGTTGGAGCTGGGGGACTTAGGGAGTTGGAGATGTGGAGCTGGAGGCAGTGTGGGTTGGAGCTGGGGGGCTGGGGGCAGTGGGGGATTGTGGGGTTGGAGCTGGAGGCAGTGGGGGTTGGGGCTGGGGCAGTGGGGGATTGTGGGGTTGGAGCTGGGGCAGTGGGGGTTAGAGCTGGGGGGCTGGGGGATTGTGGGGTTGGAGCTGGGGGGCTGGGGCAGTGGGGGTTGGAGCTGGGGGGCTGGGGGATTGTGGGGTTGGAGCTGGGGGGCTGGGGCAGTGGGGGTTGGAGCTGGGGCAGTGGGGTTGGAGCTGGGGGGCTGGGGGATTGTGGGGTTGGAGCTGGGGGGCTGGGGGATTGTGGGGTGGGAGCTGGGGGGCTGGGGCAGTGGGGGTTGGAGCTGGGGGGCTGGGGGATTGTGGGGTTGGAGCTGGGGGGCTGGGGGATTGTGGGGTGGGAGCTGGGGGGCTGGGGCAGTGGGGGTTGGGGCTGGGGCAGTGGGGGTTGGAGCTGGGGGGCTGGGGCAGTGGGGGTTAGGGCTGGGGGGCTGGGGGATTGTGGGGTTGGAGCTGGGGGGCTGGGGCAGTGGGGGTTGGGGCTGGGGCAGTGGGGTTGGGGCTGGGGGGCTTAGGGGGTTGGAGATGTGGAGCTGGGGGCACTGGGCGTTGGAGCTGGGAGCTGCAGGGACGTGTTGTGAGACTCAGGCTCACCGCCACCTTCTCATCTGAGCCCTGAGCGACTCCCCTCCAGCCAGCGAGTTCTCCTGGCTCCTCCACATCCAGCCCGCAGCTGGCATCCCCCGTGGGTTCACAGCTGTGGTCGCAGTCCAGGGGGCATCCTGCCCCCCGTCACTTCTCCCCAGGGAGAGGCCACCCTTCCGACGGGCCTGGCCTGGGCCCTCAGACTGCTCTTCTCTGCCTTGCTCCGCAGGAGCCACGTGGGGGCAGCGGTGGGATGCTGGGAGACGGGCCGAGGGCAGTGGGGCAGCGGTGGGATGCTGGGAGACGGGCCGAGGGCAGTGGGGCAGCGGTGGGATGCTGGGAGACGGGCCGAGGGCAGTGGGGGAGCGGTGGGATGCTGGGAGACGGGCCGAGGGCAGTGGGGCAGCGGTGGGATGCTGGGAGACGGGCCGAGGGCAGTGGGGCAGCGGTGGGATGCTGGGAGCCGGGCCGAGGGCAGTGGGGCAGCGGTGGGATGCTGGGAGCCGGGCCGAGGGCAGTGGGGCAGCGGTGGGATGCTGGGAGACGGGCCGAGGGCAGTGGGGCAGCGGTGGGATGCTGGGAGCCGGGCCGAGGGCAGTGGGGCAGCGGTGGGATGCTGGGAGCCGGGCCGAGGGCAGTGGGGCAGCGGTGGGATGCTGGGAGACGGGCCGAGGGCAGTGGGGGAGCGGTGGGATGCTGGGAGACGGGCCGAGGGCAGTGGGGCAGCGGTGGGATGCTGGGAGACGGGCCGAGGGCAGTGGGGCAGCGGTGGGATGCTGGGAGACGGGCCGAGGGCAGTGGGGCAGCGGTGGGATGCTGGGAGCCGGGCCGAGGGCAGTGGGGCAGCGGTGGGATGCTGGGAGACGGGCCGAGGGCAGTGGGGCAGCGGTGGGATGCTGGGAGACGGGCCGAGGGCAGTGGGGGAGCGGTGGGATGCTGGGAGACGGGCCGAGGGCAGTGGGGGAGCGGTGGGATGCTGGGAGACGGGCCGAGGGCAGTGGGGCAGCGGTGGGATGCTGGGAGACGGGCCGAGGGCAGTGGGGCAGCGGTGGGATGCTGGGAGACGGGCCGAGGGCAGTGGGGCAGCGGTGGGATGCTGGGAGACGGGCCGAGGGCAGTGGGGCAGCGGTGGGATGCTGGGAGACGGGCCGAGGGCAGTGGGGCAGCGGTGGGATGCTGGGAGACGGGCCGAGGGCAGTGGGGGAGCGGTGGGATGCTGGGAGACGGGCCGAGGGCAGTGGGGCAGCGGTGGGATGCTGGGAGACGGGCCGAGGGCAGTGGGGCAGCGGTGGGATGCTGGGAGACGGGCCGAGGGCAGTGGGGCAGCGGTGGGATGCTGGGAGACGGGCCGAGGGCAGTGGGGCAGCGGTGGGATGCTGGGAGACGGGCCGAGGGCAGTGGGGGAGCGGTGGGATGCTGGGAGACGGGCCGAGGGCAGTGGGGCAGCGGTGGGATGCTGGGAGACGGGCCGAGGGCAGTGGGGCAGCGGTGGGATGCTGGGAGACGGGCCGAGGGCAGTGGGGCAGCGGTGGGATGCTGGGAGACGGGCCGAGGGCAGTGGGGCAGCGGTGGGATGCTGGGAGACGGGCCGAGGGCAGTGGGGCAGCGGTGGGATGCTGGGAGACGGGCCGAGGGCAGTGGGGCAGCGGTGGGATGCTGGGAGACGGGCCGAGGGCAGTGGGGCAGCGGTGGGATGCTGGGAGACGGGCCGAGGGCAGTGGGGCAGCGGTGGGATGCTGGGAGACGGGCCGAGGGCAGTGGGGCAGCGGTGGGATGCTGGGAGACGGGCCGAGGGCAGTGGGGCAGCGGTGGGATGCTGGGAGACGGGCCGAGGGCAGTGGGGCAGCGGTGGGATGCTGGGAGACGGGCCGAGGGCAGTGGGGCAGCGGTGGGATGCTGGGAGCCAGGCCTGCAGTTGGGCCCCGGAAGGTTAAATAGGTTGGCCCCAAAGGGGCTGCCCTGCTCACTGCCGCCATCTCCCCGGCCAGCAGAGATGCTGCCTCAGGCCGGCCCAGCGAACGAGCCCCGCAGAAGGGCGGGAGGCGGGCGGTGGAGAGGAACCGCAATAACTCAGGGCATCCTCAGCCGAAATTGATTCTATGACAGCCATCGATCGCCTCGCAATGGCCCCTCGTTTGATTTAGTCGTCTGCTTCCGATCCTTTGCTACTAATGTGTCGTCAGTTCACTTGCTATTGATGGAGAGATAATAGCTCCAGGGGGGGAGGCCCCCACCCGTGAACCCCTGGCCAGCTGCTCGGCGGTGGCAGGAGGGGTCGGGGGAGCATTACACTCCTGGATTCGCCCCCGCCAGGGGGGGGGGGGGGATGTGTAGCAATGAAGGGACCCTTTGAACATGCAGGGGGAGGGGGGAGGAGGGGGGGTGGATATGGGTCCCCAGAGTGTTTGTCAGACTTCACCAGGTACTTCGCACCCCTCAGCCCTTTTTAAGGGGAAGTTTGGACACCACCCCGGTCTTTTCTGCTGCCTTCACCCAGTGTAAGGGTGGCCGCTTCCCACCCCCACGGGGAGCATGCTACCACTCCCATCCCCACACACCAGCCCCCATGCTCAGTGACCCATTCCCACGGCTCTTGCTGCTGGGAGGAGGGAGGGGGCCCTGTCAATGCTGCACTGCATGGGCATACTGTGGCCCCCACCCTATAAAAGCCTAGGTGTTCTCCGCTGTGGATCCCCTCTCTGCTGCAACCGACCTGTGTTTTTGGTGCTCCCCGCTGCGAATCCGTCGGTGCCAATGCTCTGTGCTTTGCAGGGAGCGGAGGCAGAAAACCCTGCTTGTCTGCTGAGTGCCAGACTGTGCCCAGCAAGGCACAGCCCTGCTCCTCACTGCCCACACAGCCAGCCAGGCCCCCCTGGAGCCCAGGGGCAAGGACACCCAGCCAGGCAGCAGGGGGTTGGATGGCTGAAGTCGTGGCACTCCCGCTGGCGGGCATTTAACACTGCTGGGGCTTGGGGAAGAGGTGTCCTGGGAGGAGGGATTGGAGCCCAGTCACCTGCACTGGGATTGGGGGGCACGGGTCCAGGCACAAAGGGTCTGAAAAGGGACATGCTGGGGTTAGAGGAGGATCTGAGCAGCGCTGTTTCAGCTGGTGAGCGGGGCTGGGGAGGGAGGATACAGGGAGGTTGTGGTCTGAGATTTTCAGCTCTCTGTACAGCGCCTAGCACCCTGGGGCCCTCCCATCCAGCCAAGGGTGGCAAAGCTCCCAGCGGGTGGCCCCGGGGGTGGCATGAGCTGGGGGTCTCACACAGCGCACGCTGCCCCAGCTGGGCCTGGTGGCTCCAGATGGATATGCTCCCCTCTCTCTACGCCTGGTCTGTCCACAGCAGGGCTGGGCCAGCCTGTGTGCGGAGCTGGGGCAGGACCAGATTCAAGGGGAAAGGGAGCACTTCTGAGGCAATAATCTCCAAGCAATGGGTCACTCGCCGCAGTTAAGGCCCATTCGGCTAACGGTGGCTAACGAAGTAATTGATGGCGTCTCAGAGAACAGGCCATTCAGCGCCTCGCAACAGCATCCTTTCTTCCATTAACATCCTAGGCAGTACTGCAGCCTGTGAAGGGGATGGTGACCCCGTCTTTACAGGCTGGGAGCCAGGGGTTCTGCCAATCGGTGCTTGCTCCAAGCCCCCGACTGGGCAGATGGCGCCCGGGAAGGTGCGCCGAGGTGGGAAGTGTCACGCTCATGTCAGCCAGGCAAATTGCCATTCACAGCAGAAAATGGGGCAATTTGATCTGAGGAGGCAGATGGAGGGAATAGCTTCGCAGCGAGGGAGGGCAGGGACAGAGCGCAGCCGACTTTCCTCCCAGCAAGAAAATGGCCCCTAATTCCCCCAGGATGATTACACCGGCTTTGTAGTCTCTTCTTTCTCCTCAGCGCCTGAGTCTATGCTCCCAGCGCCGCTGCCAAGTGCCTGCCTGTCGGACTGGGATGCCTGGCCAGATCCCCCTCTCCACTTTGCCGGAGGCCGCTGGTCCGCACACCCGCCCGAGAGCCAGGAATCCCTGGGTTCCAGTCCCGGCTTGGACACTGAATCCTTGGTGGCCTCTCTGAGCCCCAGGTTCCCCATCAGCATGGAAGCAATTGCAGCCCCTCTCACAGGCCGATCCTGAGGCTTTTGTTTGCCCAGCACTTTCTGCTTGCCATGGACAGACCCCCCCGCCCCCAATAGCCGCGGCTCCATCCTCCTCGCAGGTGTGGAGGGCTAGGGGCCAGCCAGGGTAGGACAGGGCAGGTGGATGTGTGCCTGTGTGGAGCTTCTGCCCTTCCCCCACTCCGTGGAGTGAGGGTGCAGGGGCCCGAGGGGGGGAAGGGCGGGGGCGGCTGGCAGCATTTTGGTGCAGAACTCACCACGGAGCAGCCCAACCCCTCAGCCTGAGCTGGGATCTGCTCCTCGCCCCAAATTAACCTTTCACCCGACATTCGCACCTTGCCGCCCGTGCTAGAAAAAGTCCAGGGCGGCAACAACGTCCTCCACTGGGCAGCATCCTGCACGGTGCGTGGGCCGCCGTTACCGACACGAAGAGCAGGGCTTAACCCCGTCCTTTGGGAAGAAAAGCAAGGCAGGGACAGGAAACGCTGCAAGAGGCGCAACACAGCCAAGTTTACGCTGGTGCCGGTGTGAATTTTCTGACTTGCAGTTTTAAGTGTGCAGCCTTAACGTTGCATTAACGCAGATTTTTGCCCTGAATTTCCTAGGGATGTTTAGAAAGCCAGCGCTCTTCAGCTCAGAGAGGCTACGATCTCCGATGGCAGGTCTCTCTGCACTCAGCATCCTCAGTTCCCACTGAAATCTGGGACAGAGGGAGAAGCGGCCCCCAGTCCTCCCTAGAACGAGCTCGGACTGCCCAGACCTAGTGTGTGATTTTCAAATACTCACAGCTTTGCTAAGCCCAGGCCCTCAGGGAAGACCGTGTCTCCACCAAGCTTCACGTGTCAGCCATTTTCACTGTTGGAAAGAGATTTTTGGAACGATGTGCCAGTGACGGGTGGAAATGCTCTGGCCTGGAGCACACTCAGGAGGACAGACTTGATGACCTAGGTCGCTTCCGGCCTTGAAACAAATCTAGGAAAACAAGAAAACTCTTTGGCTTTAGGCTGCCCTTGAGTGATTAATGAACAGCAACCGCCCAGCCCAAAGGCCTCCGCGCAAAGAGTGAAGGCAGGGAAACTTTTCACTCCAAAGGTAAATTTTTGAAAAGTTCCGAGCCAGTGAAAACAGGGGCTTAGCAAAGAGTTTGGGGACCTTCATGCCAGCTGTGGCCACCAGGTACTTGCTAGATTTCTCCCTCTGGAAAGAGAAAGACTGCTGCGGAGTCCTGCAAGGGAGGCACTTGGATCCCCGTGAGAAGAAGCTGGAGAACCAGAACAACCCCGCCTGCTCTCAGAACGGGAGAGGGAGGGCCCAGAATACAGTATCGGGAAGGAAAGAAAGAGCTAGCGACGGCTGCCTAGGACATGGGGAGAGGCAGTGACCCCTCGTACAGCTACTTACACTGTGTAAGGGGCTCAGACAGGGGATGGGCATCATATAAAAGCTGAGACCGATGGACAGATCCTTATAATTACCCTGGATCACACAGGGGTCCCTTTGTGCTGTTGGGGTGTTCTATGGAGGGGCCACTCCCTTTGGAGGGTTTTCTGGCCGCGTCCCATATCCTGAAGCTATCCCGTATCCCATATTCGCCTCGGTGGCGGGGGTGAGGCGGGGTCCGGAGCGGCCCCTTCTAGGCCATTTCCAGGCAAACGCGGCCACTTGCGTGACACGGGCGAGCCAAGTGCCGGCTCACTAGCCAGCCCTGTGTACTGTAACCACGACGCGGCGCGTAGCTATTAAATCAGGTATTAAGGGGAATGGCGCCGGTGCATTAAAGATGCTACTTCTGGTGGTTGCTGTTTCTGCAATGGGTGTTATTGTGGGGTGCTGAGGAAAGGCCTGGCAGGCTGTAAGGAAGTAGACTGATGACTTAATAGCCTGTGGCCATTACAGAGTAATTGAATGGTTGTGTACATATGATCAGGCTGTCAATGGCAAACGTGAATCGCAAGCCAATACACAGGAGAGGGAGAGAATAGAACCGGGAGAGACACAGGCAGAGGTGATGGGGGAGGGAGGGGGCTTCCGGCTGCTCGGGAGCAGAATGGGGCGGTCGGGGGGCCCCATCTCCCACCAAAGCCAATAGCAGATGGGGGTGCTCAGCACTTTGTAGGGTGCACTGCAAGGTCTTCTGCTTCATCTCCTCCTGCTGCTGCTGTCCTGCCGGGACTGCACCCGCTTTCCCAGCTGGCTCGCCTTCCAGCGCTGGGTTCTGGGGCTGCTTTCCCGAGATGTTTAATAAGCGGCTCCGCTCTCTAGGCAAGAACAGCCTGGCAGATGGTGGTGAGCTGGGTGCGGGGGGAGCTGTAATAAGCCTGTCTTTCTGATAGCCAAAGGCAGAAGTGTCTCCAGACGGATGTGAGACCTGGGGTGCTGGACCGGGTACCTGCCAACATCAGCAGATGCATGTCGTGTGTGAATGCTCATTTCAAATGCTCTGAGCCATTCAGAAGCTGGAAGAGACTTCAGGCTACTTTTATCCTTTCCTGGAGGGCCGTTCACTCTAACGATGACACCAGCTAACGAATGGACCAATCCATTCTCCCACCAGGCTGCAGCACTTAAACAGGGAAATACAACCTGGTTAGCAGCACCCTGCAGCTGGGCTCAAACCCCCTGATGTCTGGCCACGAGACCTGGATCAGGGAGAGGGAGTTCTCCCAGGGACACCTGGTCTGGGCCGGACTCTAACTCAGGCTGTGCAGAGGTAAATGAGAGCGGCCGGCAGAATGGCTCCATAACGGTGCTGCTGGCTTTCTTCCCGCGGGGCCGCTAGCCCTGTGGTGCACCCAGCAGCACGTGCAGCTGGGTGCATCTAACCCTCGGCCAGCAGCCAAAGCTGCTCCGTAGCACACCTGACATCCAGCCGAACCACAGTGCAGCTGGTAGCCAGCGCATCAGCAGACACCCCGAGCACCCGCCACCAGCACACCCAGTAGCCACGGGACACAGGGCCCCAGGAGGTTTCTTGTCCCTGGTGAAGAACAGATTTGCCTCAAAGCCTACCGGCAGCGAGCAGCTAAAGGCTCCTACAGGCACATCCTAGGGTGTGAAGCTGGGGCAGCCCCTTTGTCCGACCCAGCTCTTCGGCCCAACGGCCCCGGGCAGGCGTGCTGTTTCTCTCCATCCGGGAGACCCGTGCTATTCCTGCCAGAAGTGCAGCCTCTGAAAGCCAGGCTACCTGCTGCGTGCTAGGGAGATGGGCGCATTAGAAACACGCCTGAGACAAGAGGCAGTGAGAGCTGGGTGGACAGGTGGATCCGGATAACCCGAAGCAGGCACTTACAGCAATATGACGAGACCATCTATGCCCAGTCGGTAGAGAGAGCTCCCATCCCTGCCTGGTTCTAGCCTGCCATTTGCCCCAGGCTGATCTATCCTCAGTCACTTACCCAGGCACTGGGGTTTGGGAACACCTGGCTCTGAGGGACAGCCCGGCAAGCTGGGTGTCAGCTTCAGCAACCACTGGCTATTGCAGCCGGCTCCGTGCACGCATGAGCAAACCCATGCCTGGGGTTCCCTGCCGCCCACATCAGGCCCTACGTGCTGCTCGCACCTCTGGCGTCTGGGTAAGGAAGTGGCCCTGCCTGCAACGGGCACTCAGGGGGCCCCAGGGAAGTGGTGGAAGAGCTTGCAGGGATCCAGGTAGATGTCACTGGTTGCATTTTTCCTCAGAGCCAAGAGTGAGTGGCAGAGGGTGAGACCTGCCACCTTGGGAGAAAACCTTCCAGGAGCAGGACCAGACCAGGCCGTGAGCGACCGGGAATTAACCCTTCCCTGTGTGCGCTGCACCGTCCCCGCCAGCGCCGTGCCATTGGGACCAGCACGGGGGGGGCTGTCCCGGTATGTGCAGGAGCAGAGGGGGTGCGTCTGCCTGGGCACAGCTGGGAAACTTGGCAGCGCAGGGGGCATGTTCCGCCTGGATGCGTCTGGTACGTTCAGCCGCGTAGCAGATGGGGCCTGTAGGTGCTGTCCTTCCCTGGCTGGACTGAGCAGTGGTCAAGTGGCTAGCCATAAACCCTGGCAGGGGATGAGCACGCCGAAGGCCCAGGCCCTACCCCGGGTGGCAGCAGCCAGAAAACCCAAATTCAGGCAATAACAACTCTGCGGCTCACGAACAGGAGCATTTTACTGGTTAAGTAGCCAGATGGGACTCAGTGGGCGCCTCCGCCCATGGCCTCCTGGTCTCTCACACGTCTCTCTGTACTCAGCCTCATCTCTGGCGCTCAGCCGCGTTTGCTGCTCCACTCCTCAACCTCTGCAAAGTCAGGCAATGGCCTTCTTCCTGGATGGATCCTCGTCCCCAAGCTTATGTCCCACTCCTCCCCCACAGTGGCCCTAGTCCCCAAGGGGCCGGGCCATGGAACGTGGGGCTCCAGGCGCACCCACCCTGTTGGGAGTCCTCCAGACATGCATCTCCCACTGGTGAACGCGCCCTGCTCTTGCCATGCACGGGAGCTCCGGGTGGTGCAACATGCCTGGTTCCACAGGGCCCCAACACACACTGCTGCCCTAAGCAAGCTGCAAAGTGTCCAGCCCACCCAGACCCAGGACAGCACCCAGAAGAAACAGCTCCCTCCACACTGGGCTTCCTTCTGCAGCCCCCCCTTCTCCAACTGCAGCGCTGGCCTGGGGCGTGTGGCGTGAGGATCTACCCAAGGAGGGGAGCATGTGCAGGTTGGGAAAACAAATCAGAGCAGTTGGGATTGGTCCCGTGTTACTGGTGACCCAAGCCAGTTTCCTCTCTATCCCACGCCGAGGCTCTGTGTCTCGCTGCCTGTTCCGGACACCACATATGCAAAGCCCTAGAAGACGCTGCAGCAAACTGTAGGAGGGTCTGAGGGAGAGCCTGGCCTTGCCAGCCCTGCCCCTGCTGGCTGTGCCTGGGAGCAAGAACCATGCCCGCAGGGTGGCATCTTTGTCATGAGCTTGGCACTGGACCCGTCGTTTCTTGCCCCTTCTTTCTGACTTGCCTCATCCTTGTCTCGCCCTCACTCAGAGCGAGCGGCTGGAGTGCTGCGGAGCCGGGAGCTGGGATGGGGCCAGATTCCTGCTCCGACCGGCTCAGCCCCCTCCCTTTCCCTCCGGCCCAGCCTCCCTGTGCGAGCCCCCGGGACGCTGGGCCAAAGTGCTGAGCTCAAAGGTTCGTGGATCAGCCCCGAAACGCTTTTAAAGAGTCAATCCCCCAAAGACAAACTACAAGAGAGCGCCCCCCTCCCCCACCGAGTCGGCATCACAACCACTCATTTGAGTGTGTGACAGCCAGGTGTTTTACAGTATTTGCTACCTGTGATCATCCATCAAAACAATCGATAGCGTTCCTGCAGAGTTTTATTAATGATCTTGTCAGGGGCCCGGTGCTGGGTGCCTGGGGCTGTCGAGAATGATAGATCATTAAGAGCTTTTGCTGCTATTTATTCTCCAGTGACCTTGTCTCTCCCCATTGTTGCTTGCTTAAGAGTTATGAATGTGAGACATGATAATTTGATATTGATCTATTTGGTAAGTTAAAAAATTTACTGCATCGTTGATGTTTTAACAAAGGCTCAGCACTGCGTTCCTGCAGAACGGTTCTGGCTCCCCCCCACACAGCCACATTGCGAACACGGAGTGGGTTTGGCCTGGGGAGGGGGGCAGTGCTGGCTGCTGCTGTGGCTTTGCTCCCCTAGAATACAGACCCCCGGGGCCATGTGGGACAGGGTGGGACAGCATGGGGGAGTCGCTCATTGCCCCGCCGTGGTACTGCAATAGATCAGAACAGTGCGCTAGGGCTGGGGCATTTCTGGTATTTTCGCTTCTTGCGATGGGGGCAGGGAGGTGTTTCTAGAAGCAGAATCAGTGAGCACAGCTGGGGCAATGGTCTGAAGTTGCCAGCTGGGCAGCCCAATGCATCAGCAGCTGGGAGGCTCCCAGGGGACAGCCCCACAACAATGGCCTTGCCGTGCCTGACACGCCTCAAGCAGACTAAACCCCGGTGACCAGGAACCGTTCCCCATGCCCGGGACCTCTGTGCTGCATGCATACATTGCAGTCCCCTCCTCAGCAGCGACAGGACAGCACAACACCTGGGGGAGCTCCTGTGGCCAGTCAGAAACCCCTGCATCAGCCTCTGACATGCCACCTTCCCCATGAGCCACTCCACCCGCTCGCTCGCTTGCTTGCTCCAGCCTGCCCCCCCGGAGGACCCAACATGCTTTCAGCCTGGCCTTCTGCTGGCCAATCCAGCCAGGGAGGCATGGGCAGCTGTGGGGATCAAAGGGGCCTGCGTGCTTGCTCTCCGACCCCAGGAGGGGGCCCGCAAGTGTTGGAGGAGAGGTGGGGTGAGGAAGGCAAAGTGGGTTACTGCACGGTGCTCAGAATAAAGGGCTGAGGATGCCCAAGGCCCTGTTTCTGTGCTGGTCTCTGTTGTGCCAGACGCAGGGCACGGGGCCCATATGTGAAGGGGAATTATCCACAAACACTCCCAAACTCACACAGCCTGCTTGGGGCATTGCAGCCACTGCTAGACAGGACCCCCGCCCGCTGCGCTGCCATTTCACCCTCTCTGCCAATGGTGCGAGCGCGCTGTACTCAGGGCTGGCCCTGCAATGCCAGAAGGGAGCCCAGACACCACTGTGACTTCTGCAGCCGAAACAGCTTGACAGATGGGCTGGGTGAACGGACAGGCAGGGGAATTCTGGAGGGAGTTCACAACAGTGCCACACACAAGTGCCTAGAAAGAAAAGGAGTACTTGTGGCACCTTAGAGACTAACCAATTTATTAGAGCATAAGCTTTCGTGATCTACAGCTCACTTCATCAGATGCATATCGTGGAAACTGCAGCAGACAAGTGCCTAGAGCGTCTCAAGTGGTGACCTCCACAGCTGTTTCAGGGCAGAAAAAGATACCGTCCTGTTACCTTCAATAGACTGGCCTCCTCTGACAACAGCCCCGAAGGAGCGACAGCTAGTTCCCCTGGAGCTGGGGCGGAAGAGACTCATAGACTTTAAGACCAGAAGGGACCATCATTATCATCTAGTCTGACCTCCTGCACCTTGCAGGCCACAGAACTTCACCCACCCACTCCTGTAATAGACCCCTGATCTCTGGCTGAGTTATTGACATCCCCAAGTCATGGGTTAAAGATTTCAGGTTACAGAGAATCCACCACTCTAGTTTAAATCTGAAAGTGACCCATGCCCCAAACTGCAGAGGAAGGTGAAAACCCACCAGGGTCTTTGCCAATCTGACCTGTGGGGAAATTCCTTCCCAGCCCCAAATGTCGCAATCAGTTAGACCCACCAGGGTGGGCAAGACTCACCAGCCAGACACCTGGGAAAGAATTCTCTGTAGTAACTCAGAGCCCTCCCCATCTCGTGTCTCGTCTCTGGCCGTGAGATATTTGCTGCTAGCGGTCACAGATTGCCTACATGCCAACCTAGGCAGTCCCATCATGCCATCCCCTCAATAAATTTATCAAGCTCAGTCTTGAGCCCAGTTAGGTTTTTTGCCCCCACCGCCCCCCTTGGAAGGCTGTTCCAGAACTTCACTCTGATGGTTAGAAACCTTCACCTCATTTCAAGCCTAAACTCATTGATGGCCAGTTTATATCCATTTGTTCTTGTATCAACATTGGCATTTAACCGAAATAACTCCTCCCCCTCCCTAGTGTTCATCCCTCTGATGCATTTATATAGAGCAAATCATATCTCCGCAGTCTTTGTTTTTTTAGGCTAAACAAGCCAAGCTCCTTAAGTCTCTCTCGTCCGGGAGGTTCTCCAGTCCTCTGATCATCCTAGCAGCTCTTCTCTGTACCTGTTCCAGTTTGAATTAATCTCTCTTTAAACATGGGAGACCAGAATTGCACACACTATTCCAGATGAGGTCTCACCAGCGCCTTGTACAATGGTAACAACACTTCCCTGTCTACTGGAAATACCTCGCTTGATGCACCCCAGGACTGTGTTCGCCTTTCTCACATCCTCATCACATTGACGGCTCATGGTTACCTTGTAATCAACCAATACAGAGTAGATCTTCCTTCTCCTCTGTTGGTTCCAACGGCTACATCCCCAGCTTATAGCAAAAATTCTCATTGTTAGTCCTGAAGTGCATGACCTTGCACTTTGCACTATTAAATTTCATCCCATTTCTATTACTCATTTTCAAGATCATCCACATCTTCTTGTATGATATTCCGGTCCTCCTCTGTATTGGCAATACCTCCCAGCTTTGTGTCATCTGCAAAAGTTATTAGCACATTACCAGTGGGCCAGTTCACATGCATGGAACTGGTCAAAGGAACTGAGATGGTAGAAGCCTTCTTCAGGTGACTGGAATGACCTGGGATCACATGATCCCAAGCTACTCCCACTGATCACATGACCCGAGTTAGTTCAGTGCACTGAAGAGGACATGAGTGTAGCTGCTTATAAGGAGTTACCAAGCCAAGGCTAGAAAGTAGTAATGGACAAGGATGCCACAGTACACAGCACAAACATCATGCCAGTGGGCACCCATCTTGGCAGGGGGACAAGGGGCCGTGGCCACATCCCCCCTCGACACCTGTTTCCCCTGTGTAATGTGCTTTGAGATCCCTGGCTGAAAATCGTTCCCCAAGAGCGTATTATTAATTATTATTATTCTATTCTAATGGATGCACTAACTGGCCTGGGTCTGCTTTTCCATTGCCTCGCGCTAGCTGGGGTCGCTGCCACCTGGGCAAAGCGGGTGTCAAATTGCTACAAGAGCCGAATGTCTGAGTTACCCGTATCCAACAACAGGGATCTCCTGTGTCCAGTGAGGTGTTTATACGGTGCCCATCACCAGGGCATCTGAACACTTATGTGCATAGCTTCACAAGTCATAGCGCAATACAAGCAGTGCAAAGGGAACACACTAATGGATGGCCTGGTGCAGGCAGAAGGTAGGGGCATGGGACTCAGGAATTGCACAGTTGATGCACCCAATAGCCCTGCTTTGTTTCACCCTGTGCATGTCCCCAGATGTTCTCTAGATGTTCACTAATTGTGCTTCCTCACAGATGTTATAGGACTGCCTCACTCGAAGTTATTCCATCTAGTTACTTGTGGATTATTTTTCCAGGGACCCCCGCTCAGACCTCAGAACTAGGGCTCGCCTTCCTCGTTCAATGGCTCCCGAAGGCATGTGCCAAGCAGCCCCAGAGAGAAGACATGTGCGGTCCCCCCACACCAGCATCCCCATCAAAGCCTTGCATCCTGCAGCTTCTTGCTCCCCAGCCTGAGTTTGCTGAGAGAGAAGAGAGGAGACTTTCCCCTCTGGAGTGCCACTCTCTCCCCAGCCCATGAGCTCCGCCCTGCCACCACCCAGCCAGCTCTCTCTTGTGCAATACAACAAGAGAAGTGGTTCATGCTACAGCTCCGTGATCTTTCTGTGCCCTCTCTACAGTTCCCAGCATAGCCGCGGACCTGGACTAGGCTGCTCTGAGCTCTGTCCCTGCTGTTTTGCAGGAGACCAGAGCAGTAAAACGGCCCAGATTTCCTAGGAGCTGCCTTCCTCACTGATGTCTGAGTCCAGCCAAGATGCAAGGGGACACATTCCAGCAAGAAATAGAGCGGCAGTGTGTGTGTGTGGGGGGGCAGCGGGGAAGAGTGGCTCTCCTGTTTGTTTTCAGGCCAACACCTCGGAGGGAGCACTGACCTTCCTTGGCAGACAGCTCAGAGAAGGAAGCTGGGATTGGGGTTGTTTGTGTTCCTTAATGCCTGGGTCGAGCTCCCTAATGCTTGAAATGATGGGTTCTCCACGGATGAACTCCCTGCCTCTCCTCCGCACGGTCCTGGAGCAGTGGCGACAGCTTTGCAAAAGTCCAGGGAAGTTCACAGGTGTTCTCGCTCCCAAATGTCTCTGCAGGCCCATAAAACTGCATATGCAGCCGGAGGACACACAGCCAGGGGCCGGAGAGAGAGACGGAGTGTGACAGGGAGGAACAGGCTGCTTTAATTAAAATTAATCCAGTGCTGTGGATTGTTTGGGTAACTTCCTCTAAGGTAGCAGACTCTTATACGTTGATCTGCTTAGAGAGGCAATGGCCCTAATCTATCTGGACTGTCCAGGAGCGGGCAGGGCTGTGCAGAACACATTTCTGGGGACAATTGGGGATGGGGAGTGTGTCAGTGTCACCCGGCGAGTAGTGACCAAGGCTGCTGGAAGCCAGAGTGTGACCGGTGTCTGCGGATGGGCTGCTGGGGTCAGAGCTGTGGCTAGACACAGACACGCAGGGGGTGATCAGCTGCTGTCTGACCGTTATGGGGAGCCCAGGTGGGAGCTACAGCAGCAAAGCATTGGGAGGCAGCCCCAGCTGCAGGGCAAGTCGTGACACAGCCCCTCAATGGCCTGGATGGCCCCCCCGGACTGCCATAGGAGCTCTGGGTAAGTCCGCCCTGCCCTGCCCTGCGGGTAACAGGGGCCAGCAGTCCCACTAGTGCTGACCCGACACTTTCCCTGGCCCCAAATTAAAGAAATAACCTTTTTCTAGGGAAATTTTTCTCTGCATCATCACAGCCTGGGATCTCCAGGGGAATCAGATCTCCCCTCTTGCTAACGCTGCCATGGCACTGGTGAAATCCACGTGTGCCCCGCCCCCCCATCCTGAGCAGTGTGACCCAGGGCAGTGGACTTTACTGCCCGCCGCCCCACCCCAGGATTTTGAGCCAGGTGCGGAGTCACCTGTGGGCTCTCTGAAAAGCAGGTGCAGAGATCACGGCTCCCCTGCATCCTCTCTCTTCTCTTCCCCCCCCCACCCCTCCGCCCCTGCAAGCCTCACCCTCCATGCTCCAGCGGGCTGGCTGCATTCCCACAGACGCTCCCCCGGCAGGCTCCGGGGCCACCGCGAGGAGCTGGGACACTCCATCATCCTCACAGCAAGGGGCCTGATTACTCCTCCCCTCCGGCCTCCGCCCCAGCCCCCCGAGCCGCCAGTTCAATTCCCACCCACCATCCATCCTGCCTGCCCTCTAGCTGCCAGCACAAGATGGATGGCCTCAGTCCGCTCCCATGGGGGCAGGAAAATCTGCCACGCAGGTGCCTCTATTTACGGTCCCCTCTCCCACTCCCGCGCCCCGGCATCTCTGCTGCTCGCAGCGAGGGTATTCCCTCCGCCTCCCGGAGCTTATTGATTCCCCCCGCCTCTGAGGAGCCTCTGGGTCTGTTTTCCACAGCACGTCTGAGGTCAAACAGGGACAAAAATCCGTTTATAAAGGTCCGGCCTATCAATACTCCCTGTCCTCCAGGAAACCGGCGACCTTCAGCCGAGGGCCATGGCACGCTGTGCCCACTGCATGCCTGGGGGCAGCTGCTCCAGAGGCGTCTCACACCAATGTCCCAGAGCCCCAGGCAGCTGGGCCCTGGCAGGCATGGCTGGACAGCACGCCCAAGCCCAGCGTCTGCAGCAAACCCAGCTCAGGCCGGGCAGAAAGTCCAGGTTGAAAGCGGGGAGCAGGCATGCGGGGGGCTGCTCTGCGGTGGCCATGTGACCCCGTCTCATGACAGCCTCAGCCTCCCTGCAACCCACGAGGCATTTTGCTCGGAAGCAGCGCCGCTCACCCTGCCTAGCCGCGGGCTGGTCTCTCTCTGGCTGGGGAGTCACCCAGACAGGCCGGTTGGCGCGGGGGGAGAGAATCTCCCCCACCGCTCATCACCCCTGGCAGGCGCTGGCAGCCGGGGAGGGAACTGGAGCCGGAGCACCAGGCACCTGATTCGGCAGGGGAGCCAACCCACAGTTCAGGGGAGCCGCTCGTAACCCATGACTGGGGCTGGCTGGCCCTGCGGGGCAGGCCTGGAGTCTGCAGGGTGCGGAGGCAGCTGGAGGAGAGGTTTGTACATCCCAGTCTTCATCCAGCCACGAGCAACCCAGCACTTCTTCAGGGCTGATGGCCCCAGGCTGCGGCTGGGAGAGCGCCCGAGGACAGCTCCTGCCTTCCTGCTTCACTCAACTACAGTTCTACTATTCCCCTGTGTTCTGCAAGCCTCCGCCGCCAGAACCGCCGTGCGAGCTGCACCCTCACTGTGGCCGCTGGGCTCGGGGCTGTACAGACAGAAAGCCCTTGCCCCAGAGAGCTCAGTCTAGCCCAGCTACAGCCAGGGGGAGGAAGGCGTCATTCGCTCTGTGTTATAGCCCATCCTCCAACTACCCAACCTTCAGGAAGCTACTGCAGCCGAAGGGCTGATTTCAGCCCTGCCTTCGCCGCGCTCTAGCCTGGTGACCCCTAGGACCTGGACGGGAATTTCATCCCACTTCTCTTCTGGCAGGAGATGCGCCCGCTCCGGGCCCAGCTGCTCCTGGGTCTCACTCGAACCTCACCCCACAGCTGGCGTGGGAACGGGAACGGAGCGATTCCTGAGCAGAGTCCATCCCGGCCGCCGGCCTGCACACGCCCCCGTCCCGTATCTCCCTGACTTTCTCTGCACGAATACACTGCTCAGTCGCTCTCCCTGAACCCAGTCACAGGTGACACTCCCCCAGCCCCCCGCACGCTCTCTTCCTCGGCTGTCTGAGCCAGGCTATCAGCAGACCCAGGAACCATCGCTCCACCATGGCCGGCGGTGGCGGAGCTGCTGCTCTCTCCAGAAGCCGAGTGCGAAGAGTTGTTCAACGTCAGGCACACAGAAGCGCCGGCTGATCAGGCGTGTGCAGAGAGGGCTGTGGGAGCAGCACTGAACCCCGAGCGGAGGCCCCTGGCCTCCCTGGGAACAGGGCTGCAGAGAGCACGCACGGCCCGGGCAGGGAGCACGGCTCCGCCCCCGCCCCCCGAGGAATCTGGAATGATGCGTGGGTGCCTGGAGCAGACAGGACACGCAGTGCACAATCCCTTTGACCGCTCAGGAGCGCATCCTCCACACACCCGCTTTATCCTCTTGGGGGCAGATCGCTCCTACCCCCAGCGTGCTCAGTGCCCATGCAGACGAGGGGCTGATGGCAGTGGGGAGATGGAGCGTACCGTGGGCCAGTGCCGGGTGAGCATCCCATACGCCGCTTTGCCAGTGTCCCCCGGCGCAGCCTCCCACCACCCTCTGCTAGCCCAGCAGAGATCCCCACGCCCCTCAGTCCTGACCTGCAGCACCCCCTGTGGACACTATTGAAACAACACCTCCCTGCCCTGTGAATCTTGGTGACGTGCACCAGGCCTGCCGGGAGTTTGCTACATTAACCGACTCTCTCCTTATGGGGCCTTCCCCGCACATCCCCATTCTGCGTGTGCTGGGATGCAGAAATCTGCAGCAAAGTGCAGCTTGCCTTCCTGCTTCCTGTACACCCAGGGGTGGGCAGGGCCCAGGTGGTGGGGCACATCACAAGTACCAGCTGGGCCGCAGCACTGACCTGCGTTAGGCCACCCGCTCCCTTCCAGTACCAGCCTCGATCTTTCCTGGGATGGCTGAGTGGGGAGGTGGGTGGGGGCGGGAAGGAGAGAGCACAGGGTTTCCTGCCACCTTTATGAGAGAGATTCCCATCAAGGCAGCCTGGACAGCCACACTTCCTGGGAGCAGAGCGAGTCTCTATCAAGGAGCCCATCAGCTGAGATCAAAGGCTTTTTGTGACTGTTTTTCCCCCGTAGCCAGGTGAGTGTGAGAGGAGGAAGCAGCAAACAGATTTTTATCGAGCTGTCAGTAGCGCAGCTCCCCCGGTGCCTGGCTCCTGTTTCTAATTTGAGAGTGGAGTGTAAGATCTCCGTGGGGTCTGCTCTGAGCAGGCTGCAGCATCTGAAATGAGCACAGTGTTTGCACAGAGGTGGGGGGGCTTCGGTACAGCTGTCAGCAGCTCTGACGGATGATGAGCAGAGAAGGCCCCGGCAACCTGCTGTGAAGCAGGGAGGGGGAAGCAGCAGCTCAGCACAGGGAGTTGGGGACTGGAAGCTCTTGCTGGAAACTGAGAAGCTGGACTCAGTGCCTTACCAAAGGGGTTGGAGGCAGGGAGCTAAGGGATGGGCTCGGAATCCGTCTGCAAACGAGAGGACGGATCAGCTGGGAAGTCGCCAGGCAAAACATTAAGGCACCATCTCCAGCCAGATTTCAAAAGCCTATTTTACAGGTGCCCAACCTGCAGGCCGTGTACATGTCCCCTCCCTCCCCCCGAAAGGGCCCCGGCTCTCCACTCATGTGGATGTTGGCTTTTGGGAACCTAGCCCCTTCTATGATTATTCCCGTGGGAGGTACAGTCCTGGTGTTACAGTCACATCTCCCAGGTGCCTCTCGGCTAGAATGGCCCGATCGCTCTCCAATGCCCTGCGCGCCACTTCCACGGGCTGGTTCCTGGCAGGTGATCTCTACTTCCCGGGTGCTGTGTATTACCCTGGGGGATTAGCCTTTGCATGCTTCAGATAAGCTAAACCTCCCCCTGCCCCAACTCTGTATATTGTGCTTTGCTTTTAAAACAAACTCTGCAAAGAAAGCAAATCAAGGCTCAGATCTGTCCTCAGCCCCCAACCAGCTCCCTTCCACTCTGGCAGTGGTGGGAACCCTCCTCCCCCACCAGCCATTAGTGTGGTTTCCCCACAGCTAGCAGGGGTGGCAGCCTGTGGACCCTGCCACCCCTCCGGCGGAGGGGGGCTCTGGATCATTTCCTCTCACCTGGAAGGCTTGGCCAGGCGCTGTTCCTGAAACGCTGGCAAATGGCAACAGCGCCCCGTGAATCCGCCAGGCAGAATACCCACAGACACGGCCCCTCTGAAGTCCACTCTCCATGCAGAAGGGAAGCCTGGGGTCAAAACAAAGCACATGGGCCTGCATAAACCCTGCACCTGGATGGGCACCACCGTCACGTCTGCACTTAGACAGCCCAGGGCAGCCATGAGGAGAAAGCATTTCCTGGGCACAGAGCGGGGAGGAGAGAGAGAGCTGCGTGTGGGTTATTAAGAGCAGTTTGTATTTATTTGTGCTTCTCTAATTACTGCTTCTTCACATCTGCAGGAAAACAGAAGGAGGCGTGTGGTGAAGCATGCCAACGGACAGATATCAATTTACAGCAGGTTATTAGACGTTCCCACAAAGAGATTAGACTCCCCTAAATGACGGACTCTTTAACTGCTCCATAAAAACAAAACAAAGCACAACAAAAATCCCACCACGGGGGGAAAGTCGGAGGGAAGCGCGGAAAGCAAGGCAGAATTAACAGGCATCACTGCGGATGGCTGAAGAGAGGAGTTTAATTTAAAGAGTAATTTCATCTGGGATGAGTTGCATATGGCCTGAGGCTGAGAGATATAGAAGAGCTAGGATGAGCATGCAGAGAGACACGAAGACAGGGAGGAAGGAGTTCAGGAGTTCCTGTACAGATCTTCCCCTCCATGCCAAGACCTCATCTTACAGTGTAAAGTCCGTCCTAGCCATGTGCCACTCTTACCTGGGAACGACACAGTGTTAAGTAGATTCTCTGCGTGCCTCGCTGCTGACTATCTGTGCAGACTGCATGGTACAGGGACCACCCCTGTCGGGTATTAAGGCCATTTCCATATAACTCAGACTCTGATTTAGAAGAGACAAATAATTCGGTGTCCTCCTGGCGCTTACCCTGTAAGTTTCCCGAAACTCCTGGAGAATTGCCGCCGGAGACAATGGCAAAGCAGCCCGTGACCGTGCACCCTTATAAACAGAGCCATTCATCCCACGTTGAATGGGAAGGGCCTGTTGTCACAAACTGACTCCTACTGCCTGGGCACAGTCAGCTGGGTAGGTCACCGTCTGTCCTGTGCTGAATGCCATCAGCTCCTGTTGGTTTGCAGGATTATGCCATAATTGCCATAAACTGGTGGAGGGGACAGCACACCGCAGTCCAAAGCAGGAAGCCAGGTGGAAACCCCCTTCAAAACCAAGCTCTGCCTGGACAATGACTGCAGGACTCTTGGCAACGAGGCTGGCTCCATTTCACTCCAGCCCACATGGCTTCTCCCTGGGGTGCAGAATGGATCCCATCAGCCTGAGCCTGCAGGAGGGATGCTGGACTGAACGATGGGACATACATGGCGACATTCTCCTTCTCCCCTCAGCCCAACCCCCAACACAGCCTGCTCCCCTTGGCATCTCCCATCCATCTAAACACAACTCAGTGGACCAGGGACTGCCCAGCAAGTCCTCAGGAGGCCGAAGTCCTCCATTATCAGCCCTGGCATGCACGTAGGACACTCCTCTTACTTGAAAATATTTCAGACCTCCCTGGTATTCACACACACAATTTATTCCTGGGCCTGGCTGCTCAGTGTCGATGGGGGGGTGGCTCTGAGACTCTTGAGCATGGCTCCTACAGAAGGAACATAACCTTGCTCTTCTCCAGGTCCTGCTCAACCAATGAGGAGACCATGTGGAATAAAACAAGCTTTTATTGACTGACAATCCCAGCATGACAAGCACAGAGCCGCCACTGCAGAAATCACTGACAACACCTGATTAGTATCATTTTCAAGGCAAACCCATTGCACTAGGATGCATGAAAGCTCCTCAGAGAGACTCCATTCGGGCAGCAGGCATGACGGGGAGAGCCATCTCGATTGGCTCCTGCTCTCAGCCTGGTGCCTCACTAGGTTGGGTAGAAGTGCTTGAGAAGCTGCTTCTTGTTGACTTTTCCCATTTGATTGCGTGGGATCTCCTCCACCAGGAGCAGCTCTGTGGGGACAGTGTAGAACGCCATGGAGTCCCTGGAACACAGAAACATACTTTTTCAATAACCCTCACCATTACAGTGGTACCTCCCTTCCAGAGCCTCCAGATGGTATGCTCCACTCTCTCTGGGGACAGCAGTCGCTGTAGATACAGTAAAAGGAAGATGAAACTTCAAGAGGGGCTCCCTCAAATCATGGGATGGTGGCACACATGGGAGTTGAGGGGTTAAAAAACTTGAGATAAGAACATCCAATAAAGCAGAAAGAGAAAAGGGTTCTGACTCTATGACTGCAAGGAAAGGGTTAATCACAACCCTTTCCTCATCTAATGCAACACACACACAGAGCAAAGCTTCCCTTTCCAGGAATGTGAAGGGTTAACCCAGTTCTGGCAGACGACTCAAGTTCTACAGCCAGCAACAGAATGCATCTGAGAAATCCCAATCCCGGCCTTAACAGACTGCACCACTGGGGGTAAACATGATCCTCTTAGTCGTGCAGGACCAAGCAGATCTGTCCACAACTAGCTCCCCAGCGAAGCACAACAGAGACACCTGTAAACAGGGCCATTATGGTGGGACAACATGGCAGGGCTCTGGCAAGGCTCATAGAGGAAACAAAGGATTCTGGCAACACAGCAAGATCATGGCGTGGAAGGTTCAGCGGATCCGAGTGTGATGGACGCATCTGTGAAATCCCGCCCAGAGGAGAGTCATTTCAGGAAGACCATGGGACAGGCAGCCTCCCGTTAACGTGTGACATCTGCCCTCGCTGGACCCACGACTTGCCACTTCCTAAGGATTCACCACCAGAGCGGCCTCATCACTGCCGATGACCATAATGGATCTGGTGTGAGCAGCCCCCTCTCCCAGTTCATTCCACTGTGGGGCTGGGCTATGATTTCACAATCACAGGAGCGTGACATCACCGGTGTGTCAGCTTCAGGAAGCGCCCTGGCTCACTCAGACACACACAAGCCCAGGTATGGCTCCAAGCCCAGGGAGGCGCTGCAGAGAGACCCTCAGGGAAGGAGTCCCACACCTGGGGCTTGACGAAAGTCGTGAGTTCGCGGGGGGGAGCTGACGCATTGGCAGTAAGAGCCTCTTCCTAGCATAGGGAATTAGAAATCAGGTCCCTCCCAGTAGGGCCTGTGCAGACCCAAGGAGCTGGGGAAGCAAGGAGAACAGTGCCAAAAGCCCTGGGAGAGGTGCAGCGTGTTTGAGTGAGATGCCTCCGCAGCAGCTGGCCCTTCCCAAGTTTGCTGGGAGTGTCAGCCGTGGAGTCACTTTCAGCTGGGGATATGGGGACGTCCCCTCTAAGATACCAAGTGAGACTCACGTCACTTGTGACCCAAACCAGCTGTTGGCTGGGGACGGACGAGACAATCACAGTCCTACTGGGCTTCCGAGTCCCTTCACACCCCCATTGCCTGTGCACGCCAGTTGGTTAAAAAATGCACCACAGACCTCTGCGCGTGCCCCCAGAGAGGGGAGGATGAACTGCCTTCAGTGAGCAGAATGGATAGCTCCGAATGGATACTAATCAATCCTTACGATTAGCAGTGGCAGGGAAAACAAATGATAAACGCAGAGTAATATCATTAAGGAAGCAAAGCCATGCAGAATTACACAATTCTAAGTGGGTCTCCTCGTTACTAGTTGCTTTGCTGAGAACGTAACAGATGAGCTCGCAGGCCGGCCAGCTATGCTCAATGGCTAACTCTGCCCAGGCTAACTTGTGTGCCCTTTCGCACAGATGTGCACGCTCTTCCACACACGCAGGCCCATGTTCCTTCTCTCTTTCACAGGAGGGAGTCTCAGCACAGAGCTAGCTCAGCAACCAAGTCTCTTCAGCCTTTGAAGAGCAGGGGGCTTGTCTCTCGCCTTCTGCTGCCTGCATATCAGGAACCTGGGGCCATAACCAACTCCGACAGGCAGCTCCCTAACACTGATTCTAATGCAACATGCCAAGTCCACTGAGCTCTTCAACCACCATCCCTCCTCCCCCTTCCAAACCCAACGATCAACACATCCTGCCATATGGACGGCTCTAACTCAGGATGGCGCCTGTCACCATGAAATGAGATTGGAGGCGAAAGCTGCAAAATGAATCACTCTGAAGAGGGACATGTGTCGCCTGCCAGGGAGTGCGAGAAAGGGGCAAAACAAACGTAAGTGACACACAAAATAAAGGGGAGAGACAGAGCGAGAGGGACCGACGTGGACTGAGGGGAAAAGCCAGCATGAGCGTGGTGCTGGGAGACAGCACCAGACAGCACATGGGCAAGGGGCAGGGATGCTTCCTGGGGCTCTCGCTGCCCCTTCTAAGGCACAGGAGACACTGGCTGGATTTCTCCTCTCTTCACTATCTTTGCTGCGCACGGCAAAGAATCACAGTGTAAGCCGGAGAGGGTCTAAGCACCGTGAACAGAGGAGATGGGAGAGCTCTCTCCCTGTGGACTGGCTTGACTGAAGGGCAGATTGTGACTAGACAAAGGCGAACAAAGCCCAGGCAAAGACAAAAGCAGAGAGGTCACAGAGCAGCACAGATCTCCCTGCCTGTGCTTTGGGAAGACGCACTAACTGGAGACAGTAAGGGAGGACTGGTTGAAGCGTCTGGGCACACCTGCATGTGCTGGTTCAGACAGTGCCACAGGAAACATCTGTGACTGCAGGGCTCATGCTAAAGAAGTAATTACAAACAGCATTGCATCCTGGCATTCTGGGGACTGTGCCTTGTTGGGCACCAGCTTAGAGTCAAGGATTTAATTTGAGACAGGCCAGGATGGTCTTTCTGAACTGCCGTCTAGACAGTATGTGGGATGGTGGCTATGTGGGCAAGGGCTGTAACAGGTAAGGATAAAGGGAACTGCTGGAGACAACTCCAATCCTATCAGTAAGACAAGCACAGCGGCTATCAAACGAACACACTGTGGTGCCTTCATCTCCAACTTCCCCCCCCGCCGCACTCCCGTCTCAACGCCTCAGTCCCAGTGACGGGGAGGTACATCCCTTTTTTGCTAGTGGAGATTTGCGAATACATTAGAGCTGCTTCCCCCTCTCCAGGAGGTGAGTCCCAGCCATAGATTCCAAGAGTGAATCAAGGTAAAGGTATGGAGCAGACTGCCAGGTATCTTCAGGGTTCCCAGACTAGTGGGTGTAAAAGGATGAATATGTTTTTACTGCGGGAGGCAGTGACAGCAGGAGGCAGGATGCTGGGGCTCAGACTTGGCTGCTCTGTTGGACCAGCCAGTGTGGGGTTGGTTCCTTTGTTTGATTTTTTTCTCCCACTAAGTAATTGTTTAATCAGAGCAGCAGCTGGCCAGCTAGAATCTTCTTTCCATTTCCTCAATTGTAGTCTTCCAACTGCGATTTTGCAAATCCAGGGGAATCTTTAATTGGCCAGCTGTGCAGCCCTTGATGAAACAAGTATTCCTACTGTTTGTGAAATAGTGCCAGCCTCCCCAGAACGATCTGCAGCCCTAGGGAAAGGAGTCTCCAGGAACACAAATGGCTCCAGGACTATATAGTTTGCTAGTGGAATAGTAAAATAAATAATAACAACAACAATGATAATAAACAAAAGGGATTCTGCTTCTCCATCGCTCGGCTGCTGCGGAGACTCCCAGGGTCCTCGGGGCCTGGCCCGGCTCTCCCTCCAATCAGTACTGGCTCTGTGCCTAGCGTGTCAAGCCCAAATGAATAGCTTTTGGCCAGGTTTTGGAAAATTAGCCCAGGGTTTCAGTGCAGAAATGCTGTGCCACTGTTTGCCTCTGAGCCACAGGCACCTTTACTGCAACTGCTCCTGCAAATGGGTGTTGGAAGGGCTCCTTTTGTTGTGCTGGGCCTTACGGCCCCCCGCTGGGATGGAGAGGAGACCTGATGGATGGGCTTCCCAAGGCTGATGAACAAATGGACAGGAAGGAGGATGGGGGGAAGATAGCAGCATTATCGGCTGAGACCTGAGCAAAGGTCCCCGCTTTGGTGGAAACAAGTGGGGAGGAAACATGATGCTTCTGCCCCAAGGTCCCTGCTTTAGCTCCTGTTCTCTGCTACACTGTGTGTTCCATGAGTGACTGTGCCCCATTCCCCCACTTCACTGCACAGCCCCTTCTAGCTTTCGAGGGTGTAACTTCCACTAGTGTGGCAGAGAATCAGACCGTTACCGCACCATTCGTCAAGCGCACTTCTGGGGAGCGCAGCCCATTCCTTTCCATTACCACCTGCACAGTGAGTAGTTAGCACCCGGCTCTCAGGAGTTGCTGACCTTTCTGCAGCCCCAGGCCCTGTGGCAGACAGTGCTGCTTTACAGCTCGGCTCTAACCCAGTGCACCACTTTGGTTTTGTTTGGGTTCAGTCAGCTCACTCCTTCTGGCGACCAACGCCCCAAACTACCAGACCGGCTGACACCCTGAGTGTGTTTTCGCTGCTCCGGGCCGTTCACACCAGACGCCCCTTTGAGCTGTCTATGAGTGGTCTCCAAATGAAACCATGTCTTCCTACTGATCTCTTAGAACATAGGACCCATGCTGCCTCTCCATCACTCTGCACTTACATCAATAATTACACACAACCAAACTATATTATAAGCCCTTCCGACTGGCAGTCACGCCGAGGAGCAGTGAGGGGACGGCGCAGGCCAGTGAGGGTGGAATCTTTCGGGATTGCAGCTGCTAAACCCTGAACAGTTTCTCCTGAGCACAGACTCATAGAAATGTTGGGCTGTAAGGGACCAAGAGGGCACCTAGTCTGTCCCCCAACGCGGAGCCAGGACCAAGTAAGCCTAGGCCATCGGCAACAGCCACTTCTCTAACCTGTTCTTAAAAACTTCCAAGGATGGGGATTCCGCAGCCTCCCCTTGTAAACTATTTTAGTACTTAACTCCCCTTACTGTTAGGAAGTTTGTCCTAATATCTAATCTAAATCTCCCTTGCTGCAAATTAAGCCCATTACTTCTTGTCCACCCATCAGTGGCCATGGAGAACAATTGATCACTGTCCTCTTTATAACGACCTTTCATATATCTGAAGGCTGGTATCAGGTCCCCCTCAGCCATCTTTTCTCTAGGCTAAACTTTCCCAACCTTTCCTCGTAGACTGTATTTTCTAAACCTCTTATTTTTCTTGCTTTCCTCTGGACTCTCTAAAATAGTTCACATCTTTTCTAAAGTGTGGTGCCCAAAACAGGACACAGTACTCCAGATGGGACCTCACCAGCGCCAAGACGAGCAAGATAATTACCTCATGTGTCTCATATGCAACACTCCTGTTAATATACTCCAGAATGACCTTTGCCTTTTACACAGGAGCATCACACTGTTTACTCATATTTGATTTGTGATCCATCAGACCCTTCTCTGCAGTACTGTTGCGTAGCCAGTTATTTCCCATTTTGCAGTTGTGTATATTTTCCCTTCCTAAGTGTAGTACTTTGCACTGCTCTTATTGAATTTCATTTGTTGATTTCAGACCAATTCTCCAATTTATCAAGATCATTTTGAGCTAATCCTGTCCTCCAAAGTGCCTGCAATCCCATCCCAGTTTGTGGTTATCTGCAAATTTTATAAGCATACTCTCCACTCCATCATCATCATCATTAATGAAAATGTTGACTAGTACTAGCCCCAGGACTATCCCCTGCAGGACCCCACTTGGTCTGTCCTCTCCGTTTGACAGCATGTGTGAACTGAGTTTTTTCAGAGATTTATAACGTGGCCAAATTTGGGTGGATTTTCATGGGAACAGCAAAAGGCACATTCCTGACTCAGTGGCCAATTCTGGCTACATTTCAGAGCCCTGTTCCAAAGCACGTAGGCACTAGACTTTCTCAAAGAAAAGGTAACCAGAATTTTTTTTTATGGTAAATCAATGTATCTTCCCCCCCCCCCAGAATTTGTTCTTGGAAATGGCTGAACCATATTGGCTAAAACTTAAAATAATTCAGCATACAAGTCCCATGGAAACTGCAACCCAAAGAGCTGAAGTTTGGCAAAGTTATAAGCAAATGAAAGGGTATTATAATGGGAAGTATCGGACAACCTTAATAGCAGGTGGTGCTCTCAACCCCACCAATAGCAGACTACAGCATTTGCTGTGCACTGTCCCATGACTGGCACTTACCTTGCCCAGCTCCTCAGGTCCTTGAGAGACAGCATCTCACCCTCCTGCAATTTCACCACAGCACTGACCCGCTGGCCCCACGTCACGTCTGGAGGTCCGATCACAGCCACATCTGGAGAAAAAGCAAAAGATTCAGCCTGAAGCAACTCAGCCCCATTTCCAAGAGACCAGGAGAAGAGTGTAAAAGAGCTAACTCTGCAAGCTGCTGAGACAATGGTCAGGTGGGCAGGAACAGCCACGTACAGGGAAGGAGAAGATCGAGGGGGGGGGGAGGAAGAGGAGTAGAGGGAGGGGATTTACTAGGAGTAACAGGGTAGAGCTGACAGAAGAATATCAGGAACTCTTCCAATGGCAGGGTCTAACAGAGAGCGGAAAAGCTCCCCAAGTAGCCTGGATAAAGAAAGAACTGTCCTGCCCTGCACTTATTCCATCCCCTACTGGGCAACCCCGCCTTGGTGGTGCACTGATTCCCTCCTCGAATGAAGGGTCAGCAAGGAGGTCAGGGAAGGTTTAATGAAAATTTATCATTTCCAAAATTTGACGTGAGCTGCTGCTGAATCTGCACCTGGCTGTGAGTTTCCTGGCTTCAGTCACAGAGGCTCTGAATTCAGTCTGCTTGTCACTCACACCCAACCCTGCTAATGGAAAGGCCGTGAAACAGCCTCCAGGCAAGAACCCTCAGGCAGTCTCACATTGGGTTCTTCTGGGTTACTGCTGTGACCCAAGCAAGGCTCCCCAACGGCACCTCCCTCATATGCCTTCTATCCTCATTACTGCACAGCATAGAGACAAAACCAAACCAACACGGCAGCTAACATGGCCAGAATGGAGCTCTGCGAGGAACAATGTACATTACCACAGGCAGCTCATGGGGCATTGTTACTGGGCGGCCATGGTTGCAAACACGCTCAGAGACCCACTCTTGAGACTTGGGCTTCAATATAATTCTGACCCAATTCAGCATCCTCACCAGTCTCCTGTCAGTTGGAGGCCTGGGGGGCACTGCAAGCTGGGACAGAGATGCCTGGGGAAAGCTTGCCCAGTGCCTGCCTGCCCTGGGACCATCTCCAGGTACAGCTCTTCACCTTGAGCAATAACACTTTGATTTGCCCGCACCCCTTCAAAGCCAAGAGCAGAGAACACAAGGTGCTGCACCTTACCTGCAATACTGGGGTGCGCTAACAGATGGCGCTCGACTTCTAGGGCGCTAATTTTATAGCCTCCGCTTTTGATGATGTCCACAGAGGTGCGGCCCTTGATCCAGTACATGCCCTCTTTATACACCGCCGTGTCTCCTGCAAGCAGAGCAAATGCTGCTTAGCAGCCGTTTCCTCCTCATGGCCCTGCCTGTTTTCCCAGTCCCGCCACTCCCACACGGATCAATTCAGATAGCACCCCTCCGTGCTGCCAGCCGTGGATCCAGTGGGTCCTACTGCTGCTGCTTAGCATGTGCCACCACACCCACAGAGCCACGTTCAAAGCACTGGTCAAAACTCATCTCTGGAAGAGACCTGCTGGCTGCTGTTTGCAGGACATCTGCTATTGGCCAGCAAGCATTTGAAGAGATTCTCTGCTGAGCATCTTAAGGCTCCAGGCAGCCCCACTGGGATGACACACACTGTCCCCAGGGCTTGGTGTGGAGATCTCCGACATAGGGATACCAATAGACTGAGAGCAGGTTAGATAGCCTTGCTTTGCCTCCCTCCCAGAAAGGACTGTCCACCCACCAGAAGGAAAAGTGAAGAGTGGTACTCTGGCTTCCTAAATAAAAAATCTTGAATCTGAAGCTGTACAAATAAGAAGATGCATTACCTCTGCTGTGGGCTGGTTCCTTTCCCAATGTGCTTGGACACAATCCACGCATTAGATCAACTCCCAGCTCACCCCTTCCTGGTTTTATTGACAATTAACAATGATCAAGCATGAGGTTCATCTCAGACCTTTTCCTTGGGCTTGGCTGTTCCTAGGTCTCTGCACCAGGACTGCTAGATCCTTCCTCACTCTCTCTAGACAGCCACCTCCACCCCTTGCACCTCTGGTTAGGGTAATGAGTTACCTGCCTTAGGGAGTCAGAAGAACCCAACTAATCCTTTCCCAGTGGGACCCACACCTGCTACGAGTGTGTTTGGCGTGTGTGGGGAGGTGCTGCCTGCTACTTCCACCGCAACAGACAGTGCTGGAGGCTTTAGAGAGGAGTTTGATTTCTAAACCTGGGGTTAACCCCACCCACACCAGACCTGGTTATGATGAAAAGAGGGGGCTGGTGCTATTTCATTACAAGGACTGGATTTTTACCAAACGGCGACTTGAATTAGAATGGTTCTTTCTGGAGGGCTCACAGAGAGCGAGTGAGGCAGGTGTGATCAAATAAATAATTAGTCACTTGTACTGCAGTCTGGGAAGATTGAGGAGAGAGGTCATCCCAGCACAGCCCGGCTAAATGTTTAACAAGCTGGGCTGCACTTCGATAGCTACTTAAGATGATTAGTCACATTTTGCTAATAGAACCTTTGTCACCCTTTGGGCTGGGTGGGGGAGTGTCTCAGGACTACTGACTTCAATTGCAGACTCTTGACAGGAGCACAAGAGAACTCTTAGCTTTAACCTATCCATCAATCTCCATTCTCTCGTTAATGACACACAGTTGCATTGTGTCCACACACTGAGCTTGATTCCCCACTGTGGTTTCACTGACGAACCTGATTGCACTGCTGGTGGGAAAGCGCAAATCGGAAGGAGACGGCTCATGAAATAGGAGCCTCAGACAAAGGCCTGAGTGGTTGAAATCAGCACTGCTGCAGTTCAAGAGCCCTTCCTCGCTAGCCCCCCTGGCGCTAACCTGCTTCCCCCTGCTGGTTCTGATGCTGGTTCGGAAAATGGAACTCTGGTAAGTGAAAGGACACAGGGAGCCACAGTGCTCAGAATATCCTCCTAGCCGTGGGAGGTCTGGCCTAACGGCTGCAGAACAGGCTGGCCAGGAGTATTCGAGGCTACCCCAAAAAGCTTCAGTAGCAGAGAGACTGTAGCCACTATCAGCTGGCCCACGAAACTCAGCCAACCACGCTGCAAAGCCTGGGGTCTCCGTGAAAGAGGCAGCAAGAAGGATCCAAAGGGACTGACTGCTTTGATTCTCCGATGTGCTCAGCTCTGGGTATCTCGGTGCATGGTCCCAGGCTGGGCATAGACCGACCAGTGCCATGATGCTCAGTGGCTATCTCTGGGCTTGCAAATAGTTTCTTCCAGAGATGAATAGCTCTAGTTCTCCATGAGTAGGGCCTTACCAAATTCACGGTCCACTCTGGCCTATTTCACAGTCATAGGATTTTAAAGACAAGACATTTCATGATTTCAGCTACTTAAATCTGTCCTGACCCAAAAAGGAGTTGTAGGTGGCAGCAGCTGCCGCGCTCCGGCCGCCCAGCTCCGAAGGCAGCAGCGCTGAAGTAAGGATGGCCTGGTATGGCATTGCCACCCTTACTTCTGCGCTGCTGCTGGCAGGTCACCGCCTTCAGAGCTGGGCACCCAGCCACCAGCCGCCGCACTCCAGCCGCCCAGCTCCGAAGGCAGCAGTGCTGAAGTAAGGATGGCCTGGTATGGCATTGCCACCCTTACTTCTGCGCTGCTGCTGGCAGGTCACCGCCTTCAGAGCTGGGCACCCAGCCACCAGCCGCCGCGCTCCAGCCGCCCAGCTCCGAAGGCAGCAGCGCAGAAGTAAGGGTGGCAGCAATACTGTGATCCCCCTGCAAGTCCCTTTTTGGGTCAGGACCCCCAGTTTAAGAAACGCTGGTTTTCCCCCGTGAAATCTGTATAGTATAGGGTAAAAGTACACCAAACGCCTGATTTCACGGTGGCAGAACAGATTTCATGGTCCGTGACGCATTTTTCATGGCTGCGAATTTGCTAGGGCCCTAATAATGAGGATTCTCTCTCCTTTGCCCACTATGGAGCCCTTAGGATCACCCTCCCTCTCCGATGATGCCATACTTCTGGACTGGCCTTTCTCTGAAGCCAGGCACCATGCACCTGAGTCTGCTGGAGCAGTTGCTGTTGAGTGTCACAGGACCATTCTTCCTCCTCGAAATTGAGCGGCTAGACCCAGGCTTTGAATCTGGGTCAATTCCAACAATATGTGCATTTCCACTGAATCGGGCGTCCACATGCTGTATCCGCATGTGTCACTTCCCCCAGTTTAACCAGGAACCGATACATTATCCCCAGATTTTCCTGTGTTGAGTTTGGTTTCTCATGTGCAATAATCAAAGTGTGCCCATGTATATCAAGAACTGTTTGAATATTTTAAAGAGATGGGAATTTTTTTTAAGCGGGGACTCTCCTGATATTTGACTCTTGGCGGTTGAAAGGAATTCATGCCCCATGTGATAAATGACCCGTGTTTTCTAGACATCAGGGCAGTCTGTGAGACTGACAGATGTGTAGAATGAAACATTAATTGAAATGCGACTTGAGGAGTGAGGAGCGGGCGTGGAGAACCAGGTGCTTGAGCCAGCGACCGGGGGTGTATTCATAAACAGAAGCCAGGAAGAGAGGGAATTTTGACCTAATTCAACAGCAAACAGCGGTGTCCATGTCACCCGTCACTATTTACACAAAGTGGAGCTGCCATTTTTCCACACACGGTGCCAGTTATGTGAAACAGACAGCTGTCCAATAGGAATGGGTTAAGTCGACCAAATGAATTCAGCTGGAGATGTGATACGTATCTGAACTCAGGTCTCTATGTCAGTAGTGAAAGTACCTTGTGACTGATGAGATCACTCACTCCCCCATAGCTTTATCTCCCGCTTTATCTGAATTAACTGGGCTGCGCTCCCTTGAAGGAGGCGCTCTGTAGGTGGGGTGTTAGCCTAGCACCGCAGGACAGAGCTCTTAGAGGTGTGCTTGGTGTTGTTGCAGGAACTCTGACACCATAAAAAAGTAGAAACCACCACCACAGACTAGCAGGCAGACAGCCCCTTTTGCAGTACAGTGTTCTAGTGTGTGTGGGTCTAGCCACTCCTGATAAGGGAGCTGCTCTGGAATGACAGAAAGCACCGGGGGTTCAGAACAGGGGGTTGGTTCTACACAAAATGTCTTTGCCATTAGCTGTGTACTGGGGAAGGCTGAGTTCACAAATATGGGCTGGGCTTAAGTTGACCCAGGGCAAGCGACAGTGTTTGTGCCCAGCTTTGAGAAAATATAACACCCAGCACAGAAGACTGGAGTGGACCCAGTTCCCCAACGGCTGCTATTTGGGACGAGGAGCCGATGCTAATGGTTTGGTGAAAGGTCTACTAGAAAAGCTGATAGAAAGTTTCTCTGCTTCTATAGCAGATTGGAAATTATGCCCCTGATCGCTCCTGTGAAGGTCGTGAGATAGGAAATAATACAACTGCAGATTTCTTTCCCAGGTGGAGATCTAGCTCTCTGTTCTAAAGCATCTCTGCTATCCCCTTGATGTGGCATGATCCCAAGGTGTGTGGGTCCACAGGGAAGGCTTCTCAGCTCTCCAGCCTTTCTCATGACCATCTCCTTAAGAAATGCATGTAGCAATGTCACTGGGAAAGCCATTGTTTTTCCTCTTCGAGGCTGGCCCAGGAGGGGGAAGCAGTGCGCCTGCTAAGTATCAAAAATGGGATCTTTTGGTAGCACCCTCTGAAAATTAGTGGGTTTCTCTGCTCATCCTCCTCCTGGAACTTCACCATCTTCTGCTTGGGATGTCAAGACCAACCCTCCTGTCGTATGTGCCAAGGTGTTAATTACACCCCCTTGTCTTGAACCAGGAGCGGTGTGTGTGTGGGCAGATTCCGTTCACTCTCCCTCGTGCAGATAACCCTCGCAAGCTGGGTCACCTGAGTCCTGGGGCAGCTTTGATCTCTCCAATGCCCCCAGACACTCTTTTCAGCAAGCTAAGTACTTGCTATTGCTCTGGTTGGCCAGAAGCCAGATCCCAGTTGGATTCCATGTTGCCACTTTTGGAAGGTTCTCAAAAAACTTCTGCTTCCTACTAGCCGCACCCGGAGCTGCTACTTTCCCAGATAGTCACTAAGCAATAAGAAAAAGAAGGTAACAGTAACCAGGGGTGAATGGGGGCACTCACTGGGAGAAGGGAGTGGGACCCCCACGCTCCACCTCTCTGCCCTGGGATGGCTCCTGTCCCACCAGTATCAACAACACTCCTAGTCTGATGCAAACACTCTGTGGCCTCAGACAGCTGTGTTACTACTTGGCATTATTATTACTGCTGTTAACCCCAGGGACATGCTCTGTGATTTCTCCCTCTCTCTGGTTTCTCTCCCTTCCCATTTCTTCTCTCTAAACCCCGAGCTGCTGAGACTGGATATCCCTTCCACTGTTGACAGGACAGGGCATACTATGTGTGTCACTCCTCCAGGGCTCCGGGGAATGGCGGTGCACAGAGGACAGGCGCATTACCCTCTGCCCTGTGCCATCTGCTACCAGCCTATCAAGTAAGCCAGTATATCCAGAACAACAGAGCACTAGATGGCTCCCTGCCAAGAGGGGTTTCCTACTCCAGTGAGACTAGTTAAGAAGATGCTGCTGTTTGTTTAATGACTGTCCCCCTCCCACATGCAGACTTAAAATAAAATAATGGCTTCCCCTCAGACCCTGAAATCATATCTGGTGCCAGCAGTGCTGGAAGCTTGTTGAGGCACGCATGGGCCTCCTTGCGGCGTCTGAATGCTGGACACTCCACCGTCTGCTGCGAGTCCATTCATTCAGTGCCCGCAGAACATGAAAACACACCGGCTGACTCACCCTAACAGGTGGATTTTTCAGAATGGAGGATTTGTCTGTGTCAGTGTCTGAAGGAGTTTATGACGACACACTGAACAAGGGTCATTAACATGCTCTTCTGAGCAGAAGGACAGCGCTAAGCATGTCCACGCTTACTAGACTTCTCACTCCTAACACTGTTCATCACAATGAGCACTCGTTCTATTGGATCACTTGTTCCTGGTAAACACAGAAACACTTCTACAGGGGATAGCAATGTGTCATGAACAAACATTTTGTGCTTATAAAGCAACAAACATTTTGGCTGACGAAATGAAACACATGGACATTTTGTGTTTCCTGGAAGAAGTTTCTGGGGCAGCAGGAATGCATAGGAAAAACTGTCCTGATAAAACTGGGCTGGAGAGTGTCTTCGCCACTGGCAGACCCCACTGCCAGAACTATGTTAAGAGTTGAATTATTAGGTCAACTTTATCACCCATTACAGAGTGTTAGCAATATTGTTGACCAATATATGATGGGCTAATATGTATCACATTATCAATATGCATTAAGCACATAATACCACTCTATCATTGTACTGTGTATATATGTACTTCTAGCAGTTACATGAACTACATTGGCCTATGTCCTTCTATAATCCCATTCACTTATGCTAAGTATCCCATAACACTTTGCAAAGCTGAAGTCAGCTTTGGCATTAGACAATGAGAAATTCATCAAAGGCAAAATACATGCCTGTCCTGCCCTGCCACAAGTGGAGAAAGTATCTTTACATTCCAGTTCCTGGAATTCTAGGATCCAAAACAAAGACAAGGAAGGAACAGAACAGCACGTTAAGGAACTGGTACGAACAGATGGGTTGGACTTCAGTGATGCGTAAAGAGTTTTGTAACTTGCAAAGTCATCCTAAAAATACTGCTGGCTGAAACGTGTAACTTCTGTGTAAGATGAATTTAACAGCGCTGCATGGGATAGCTTCCCAGAAACCAGTATTGTACTGAGCCTTTCTTCCTGGATTACATGATTATTGACTTTCAGCAATAAACCTGACTGACAGCAGTTACTTGGTCTTTTGAATATATTTCATACCGAACCAAAGCGTGGTCAAGCAATGAACTACACAATTTACCAACAATCCTGACTGCTCCGCCCCCTGATGCCAAGGGAGTTACACGAGAGATGGATTTGACCCACAGTGCACAATTAAAAAGAGAAATTAAATTAGAGGTCTAGCGGTTGAGAAATGTTTGCTCAGTGACATCGTTCATCAGCCCTGCAGAATGGTGTTAAGCGGAGCCTGCCAACAAAGCAAGTCCTGCATCGGGACGGCTTTGTGATAGAGACAATCTCCACTGGGAACCAGAGCGAGAGCACTAATCTCATTTCACTCTTGACCTAGGGCACATTTGAACCCAGGTGTCTGGAAATAAAAGGCACATGTGGGCGGAAGAAGGAGGGAGTCCTCAGAAACATATGTTGCAATCTTTGATGTCATGACAGTGTCAGCCTAAGTCCCTGGTGGGGACACGAACTGGTGGTGCTGAGAGCACAGAGCTGACACACCAGTGAACACTGAGCCACCACACTGGCTTGTCAATTACAACCTGGACTTTCTTGGCTTTTGTCAGTTTCTTTATGTTATTTACAACTTTTTTTTTTTTTTTTGCATTAATGGTCCCTATAGATAAAGGCCAGCCTTATTCCAACACGTGCTGTCAAGTGCATTCCCATCAGCCCCGAGAAGGGACGTTCCTGGCTAGCTCCAGATGCATTCTCCATGAAGTTTACAACTCAAAGACATGCTTTCTATCTGCCAGCACCATAAACAATGTTCCCTCTAATTTTTTCCATCCACGTGCAGAATAAATTTTGTTATGTGTACCGAGGTATGTGCAGATGTGCGCCACCAGTAGAAACAAAAAACAGAGACTGTGTGAGCTGGCTTCTGGGAAGATCTCAGAAACAGTGCACTGTAACTTTAAGAGAGGCACTCAGTCACTCACCGTTCACCACAGCCGCTCCGAGACCTGAGCCAAGCTGTCCCCTCTCCCTTGCCCTGCGGAGATGGGGTACAGGGGCAGGGGGACACCCTGACATCAGCACCCTCCCCACTCTCTGCACAGCCAGCAGGAGGGTCCCGGGAGCAGCTGCAGGACGGAGCAACGTGGAGGGAGAGGCACTTGAACACACGCTGCTGGCACGATCTCTAATCAGCTGGGCGGCATTTGAATCTCTCCTGTTCGGCCGCCCAAGTGCGCAGCTTACAGGGAACACAGCCCGTAAACCCATCTGGGCATGTGAAAACCAGGCTGCGGGCTTTCTGCTTCGTACAGCAGCAACATGAAAAAACCTGGAATCAGAACTTCCCTGCCTCTTTTACCAACGATGCCTGAGGCGGAACAGGCCCCAGCCCTGCTCCGGTAGCTAGACTGGCTCTGCAGGATTGAAGAGCTAGCACAAATTATAGGGAAAAAACCACCCAGCAGTGAACTGCCAGGAAAGTAGGACTTTAGGACACAGCCGGCCTGATTAAACCCAGCCTTACTCTGGTCTCCCCTTTTGCACCAGCAGTGTTCAGCCATTTGCTGAAACCAAACATCTAAATGTTCAGCCTTTGCAATCACTAGAAGACATTTCTACATCCAATTATGCACACAGGGTGCTTGTGCAGTGGGGAGCTGCCCACAAAGGCCCAACTACTCACCCTGCAAAGGGGAAGGCGAGGCAATGGGCACTGATGGCTTCAGAAGAGAAAACACCTATTTCAAAGCTGTATTTTCCAAGCCCTTTGTTATAAACGCACAGCTCTCCCTGTAGGAATCACAGGAAGCTCCACTCACAATTCAGACATGGGGACAGGAAGCCTTGTCATTGCTCTGTGAACCTATGGTCCATAGTCAGAACCACATACAAGGCCCACTATAATTTCTACAGAGGTGACCTCTAAATGGCATTAGAACTAGGGTGACCAGATGCTAAATACAAAACATCAGGACCGCTGCAGGGGGAGTGCCTTTTCAATTCTTACAATCGCCGAAGCCCGTCAGCAATTGAAGTATCCGCCGCCGAAGTGCCGCCGAAGACCTGGACGTGCTGGGTGAGTGTAACAATTGAAAATGCACTCCCCATGCCTGTCACCGCCGCCTAAGGAAAAAAAACAAAACAACAAAACCGCGCCCGAACGAAGTATCAGGACTAATGGCGTCCCGACCGTACTTTGGTCGGGACGCGGGACAACCCGCTCAATATCGGGACAGTCGAGATTATTGGGATATCTGGTCATCCTAATTAGAACTTCTGATAATTCACCCAGTGAGGAACAGGGCTAACGGCCATTCTCTTGTGCCATTACATTAGTAAGCAGCGAAACCTCAGCTTGAAAGGAAATGTATTTTGTAGATAAGCAAAAAGAAAAAAGTGAGTGACTTTAACCTGCTGCCACGGTGGCAGCTAATACTGTGACCAGCCGTTCCAAGGGTTCTTGAGTTCTCTTGGTGGTTCTTAGTGTCGTTCTGCTCCTGCAGTGTTCACAGGGTGAAATTCACCCCTCTGCAGAGGGCCTCGGTGATGAAGCAGGACTTGAGCAGCACATGGGCCTTGAGCTGGGTTGAATTTCACCCTCTAAGGCTCTAGGCTTATTCTTCCTTAGCTCCCTCGTTATCTCACTCAGTTATTTGTTTCTGGGGGAAGAAGACTGCAGATCAGCTGTAGAAAATCTGTGGGGCAAAAATGCAATAGAAGGAAAGTGGAGTGGGAGCAAGGAGTATTGTCTGGGCTAAGCGGGGTGATCAGCATGAAACCCAGTGTGAGCTGAGCTGAGCGCACCCTGCAGAGCCCATGCAGCTACAATACCCCACCTGTGACACAGATACATGCCAGGCACTTGGCCTTATGGAAATATTTCAGTTTACCAGAAGCTAGTGACAGCGGGTGCTCTAAGCTAGTTCCGTGGATAGCCCTGCTTCCACCTACGTCACCTCAGTGATATGAAGAGCTTCCCCCTAAACATCTCCCTAGCAATGCCCTGTTAGCTAGCCCCAGCCACACTGTGACATTGGAACAGGGTTTGCCATTTAACAGCATTAAACAAAACATGATTAGACCCCAGATATTCCCAACTGTCCAACCCGGGCTCCTAACCCGGAAATGTAAGCTCTGGACCGAGGGCTTTAGCCCTAGCCACTTTGGGGCCCCATTTGTAAAGTGGCCCTCAACCCAGCCCTGTAATTTTGCCAGCACAATTTTACACTCACAACCAACTTTGCCTACATTTTGTGCTCACCATTAATTGTGGGGGCAAATCACATGAGTTAGCCATTTAACTCCCTGATCTGTGGGCCCAGTCAGGTGTTGCAGGTGCAAAGCTACATCTTCCCATTTGCTTAAACCAATGAGAGGCGGACTTTCCAAATCAGGCCCGACGGCTGTTTCGACAGGTGTCACATCATTGTACGGCCAAACCGTTCCTGCTTAGAGCTTTGGCTTGTTGTACATGCGAAACGTTTTGAATCAGATCTAACTTGTTTGGCATGAGGACGGGATCACAGTGAAAGATGAATGTTTACTGTTTCAGAGCTGCCTCACGAACCAGGTGCATCTCCTCAGCTGGTCCTGATACCGTTACATCTCCTTTGACACACAGACTTTCCAACGGAATTTAAATGGCATTTAAAAGATCTCCATCATCCCCAGGTGACTGGTGCTGCAGTGAACGCCCAAAGCAATGGTGTTAACAGTAATGCTAGTGCCAACACAAGACGCCAGCCGAAGCGATGGGAAATTATTTCTGATCCAAGCTGGGGAAGCTCAGTGTAGAAGGGACATTCCCCATATACACCCTGTGGATCGAGCCCCAAGCTGCTGGCTGCTAGCAGGAAGTCTCTGTGCCTCTGCTGAAGCGGTGTTGATACGAGGATCCTGATGGGTCTGCAGCCTGCTCTTTTGTGAGCTTTGAAGCTTTTCTTTACAAGCTCTGATAGGAATTCCCTGCTGCTGGCTGTTTGGCTGGCACAGCGATCTCTCAGCTCGAGGGGGCAAAGACAGAATGAGGCGTCCTCCCTACTGGATTCCTTTGCACAGACCGTACCTGGAGAATCACAGGGCTCTCCAAATTAGCATGTCGGTGAGACAATTGGTATCCCAGCTGTGAGACCCTCGAGGAGCCCTTCTTTCAGGCAGTCAGAAATAATGACGCTTTGTCCTTCTTCAGCGCCTTTCATCTGAGGATCTCAAAGGGCTTTGCAAACAAGAACTAATTAGGCAGGAAAATGGAACAGCAGGGGGACAACTCTGGTACGCTGAGGGGGTGGAACATGGTTTGTCTCTTTTTCATGGCACAGGGCATTAGATGGTGTGTGGGAGGCTTTGAACATGAGCTGCTTTACCCTGTTGTTGACTCTTGTGCGTACCTTTCCTTTGACTGTTTCATTTTACTTTGGGTTTGTGCTACTGGTGGCAGGCAGGGGTCAGACTCTGGCAGCCCCAGGTTACCATTTAATATATTGACTGATTTTAAAAGGCAGGATGGTCCAAGCAGACTGAGTATGTGGCTAGGAACCAGGAATTTTTGAGTGCTAATCCCAGCACTACCACCAAGTTCATGTGTTTCTGAGCAAGGCACTTAGGGCTCCTTCCTCCCTGGAGCTGAAGGGTGCAAGGTGAACAAAGGGCACCAGAGAATCTGGGACTCAGGGCCAGATTTTCACAAACGGACATGCAACTGCACATGCATATGTCCGCAGACAGAACAGGTAACTGGGCAGAGCAAAGGCCAGTGAGACGCATACCTGGCTCTTTGTATTCTCCGGTTACCCAAGCTGTGCAAAGCAACAGTGAATAGTGAAAATCAGGCTCCCAACATCATTGTGCCTCAGTTTCCTCATCTCTTATTCTGGTCTCTAAAATACCTAGGAACATAGGAATTGCCAGGCTGGACCAGACCCCAGGTCTATCTAGTCCAGTGTTCTGGTTCTGGCAGTGGCCAGTGCGAGATGCTTCAGGGGAAGATGGAAGCAATCTGCATTAGGCAGTTGTGGGCTAATCTGCCCCTCACATTACATCTCATCCTTGTCTCTTAGATTGTCTTAACCCTTGAAGCAGGAGGTTTAGTAGCCCTCCAAAATTTTTGCCATCATTTATTATAACTCTGGAGATTCCGGTTATCCATATAAATGTCTAATCCCTTTTTGAAGCTCACCAAGGTCTTGGCCTCCACAACTTCCTGTAGCAGTGAGTTCCACAGTTTAAATCACAAGTTGTGAGAGGAACATTTCCTTTTGTCAGTTTTGAATTTCCCACCTTTTAATTTCATTGACTGTCTTCTTATTCTTGTGTTAGGGGACAGGAAGGACACCAATTCCTGATCTCCCTCTTCTAGATCATTCAATTTTTATATACTTTTATGAACCAAATCAGCTGAGAGGAAGAAGTTAACTCGCATCCCAGAGTTTTAAAAGAGCTGGCTGAGGAGCTCACTGGACTGTTAAAGTTGATTTTCCATAAATCTTGAAGCCCTGGGGAACTTCCAGATGGGAAGAAAGTGAACGTTGGGCCAATTTAAAAAAGGGTAAACAGGATGATTCAAGTAATTATAGCCCTGTCAGCCTGACATCGATCCCAGGCAACGTAATGGAGCAGCTGATCTGGGACTTGATTAATAAAGAATGCAAATCAACATGGGTTTATGGAAAATAGATCCTGTCAAACTAATCTGATATTTTTTTTGATGGGATTACAAGTTTGGTTGATAATGGTAATAGTGTTGATGTAACATACTTAAGAGTTCAGAAAGGCATTTAACTTGGTACCACATGACATTTTGATTAAACAAACTAGAATGATATAAAATTAACATGGCACACATTAAATGGATTAAAAACTGGCTACCTGATAGTCTCAAAATGTAATTGTAAATGGGGAATTGTCATTGAGCAGGTGCATTCCAGCATGGCCCCGCGGTGATCATTTCTTGGCCCTACAATATTTAGTGGTTTTATCAGTGACCTTGAGGAAAACATAACACCATCACTGATAAAGTTTACAGATGACACAAACATTGGTGGAATAGTAATTAATGAAGAGGACAGGTCACTGATTCAGAGTGATCTGGATCGTTTGGTAAACTGGACACAAACAAACACTGTGTGTTTTAATATGGCTAAATGTAAATACAGTATATACATATGGGAACAAAGAATGTCGGCCATACTTACGGGATGGGGGACTCTATCCTGGGAAGCAGTGACTCCGAAAAAAATGTGGGAGTTGTGGTGTATAATCAGCTGAATACAAGCCCCCATGGTGATTCTGTGGCCAAAAGAGCTATTACGATCCTGGCATGCATAAAGAGGGGAATCTTGAGTAGGAGTAAAGAGGCTATTTTACCTCTACTTTTGGCACAGGTGCACCCGCTACTGGAATCCTGTGTCCGGTGCCTACAATTCAAGAAGATTGCTGATACATTGCAAAGGGTTCAGAGAAGAGCGTGGAGAATGCTTAAAGGATTAGAAAACCTGCCTTATCGTGATAGACTCAAAGAGCTCCATCTATTTAACTTAACAAAGAAAAGGTGAAGGGATGACTTGATTACAGTTTATTGGTATTTACAAGAGGAACAAATATTTAATAACGGGTTCTTCTGTCTAGCAGAGCATGGTCTAACACAATCCAATGACTGGAAGCTGAAGCTAGACAAATTCAGACTGGAAATAAGGTGTAAATTTTAACAGTGAGAGTAAGTAACCACTGCAACAATTTCCCAGTGGTCACGGTGGATTCTCCATCACTCGCAGTTTTAAAATCAAAGTTGGCTGCTTTTCTAAAAGCTCTGCTCTGGGAATTATTTGGGGGGAAGTTCTCTGCCCTGTGCTATGCAGGAGGCCAGAGCGGATGATAACAATGGTCCCATCTGGCCTTGGAATCTGTGCAAAAATGGTGTTGCCTCTTCCCATATTGTTTCCTGACTGCAGAAAAAACACCCTAAGAATTACGAGAAGGATAAAATCTAAGAGCTGGGCATCCAGGTCCTGTTACAACCCCGGTGAGCACAAAATTCTTGCAAATCAACTTTCTATAACAAATACAGGAAGCAGAGGGTGAAATAAAGGGATTTTCCTCTGTTTTGGCTACGGAATTCCCAGTGTGTGGGGAACCCATGAACATGATTTTTGTAGGTAACGCAGAAACATCAAGAGCATAAGGTTCTGGAGCTCGGCATAGTGGGGATGCTACTCCAGCCTCCCAGCTGACTGAGGCCATGGTGGGAGAATCATAGAATCATAGAATATCAGGGTTGGAAGGGACTCCAGAAGGTCATCTAGTCCAACCCCCTGCTCAAAGCAGGACCAATTCCCAGTTAAATCATCCCAGCCAGGGCTTTGTCAAGCCTGACCTTAAAAACCTCTAAGGAAGGAGATTCAACCACCTCCCTAGGTAACGCATTCCAGTGTTTCACCACCCTCTTAGTGAAAAAGTTTTTCCTAATATCCAATCTAAACCTCCCCCACTGCAACTTGAGACCATTACTCCTCGTTCTGTCATCTGCTACCATTGAGAACAGTCTAGAGCCATCCTCTTTGGAACCCCCTTTCAGGTAGTTGAAAGAAGTGGAAGGCCTTGTTATTTTACTGAGTTTGGATCACGATTACAGCTCTCAGTTGGACAGCAAGCCCAAAGTCTAAAATTCAAAAGGAATAGCTGGCTACAACTACAGGATTCCTGCTCTTCGTAACAGGTGTGGAAGAGGGCATGGGGTGGCAAACCATTAGGTGAAAGAATTGAAGATTAACAATGGAATTCAGCTCTGCCATGCTCACAGAAGCGAGGTGCGCATTTCCTGGTATGAAGGGATGTGCGTGCGCGTGTGTGTGTCTGAGAGGGACATAAACTGCCCCCTCCCCCCACACACAATGAAAACTGCATCAATAGTTCTCCCATCTGCTCACATACATCACACACTTCATTCCAGTTTATTAGCTGGAATAAATCATAAATATTTCATTATACATCAACGACGCTCGACTCCGGGAAGGCACAATCCATCACCTCAACACTCCTTGCGACCTGCCGCCATGCAATAAGCTTTCCAGTCTATTAAACAAGATTGATACAGTGTGCTAGGATGGACTAGGAGAATTTATTTATGGTGCACTGGGAAAGGGAGAGCACTGAAAGCACACAGACAAGACTGAGTTTCCCATGTTAGCTCCCCTGCACCTGGCCTACACAACTGCAAAGTCCTTAAACAGGTAGCATGAACCGGATCCCATTTCTCTGGAACCCAGTGTATGGAGATGGCAGCTTGGTGGCACAGCTATTCAATGCACTGGCTTTTTACCTCTGGAGACCTACAATAGGTTAGCAGCTGCCTTGACAACAGTGACACGAGTTTCCTGGGCTCAGTCCAGGCTCCAGTGATTGCTTATCCTTGTTAGTTATCAGCAATGGATAATACAGCCCACTTTAGCATGACTGGCAGTTTCTGCTGAGGAGAGAAGGCCAGGACTAGAATAGCAGGAGTTACAAGAGGAATGAGATGCAACAGCAGAAGTAGGTGAGAGGCTGGAATAGTGGGCATTGTAGGCCAGAACTAAAGTGCACTGGCAGAGCAGCTATGTGTGTGTGGGGGGGGGGCAGTCCAAGACTGGAACAACAGGGGGTGCCACAAGTCATAGAATATCAGGGTTGGAAGGGACCTCAGGAGGTATCTAGTCCAACCCCCTGCTCACAGCAGGACCAATCCCCAACTAAATCATCCCAGCCAGGGCTTTGTCAAGCCTGACCTTAAAAACTTCTAAGGAAGGAGATTCAGGATTGGTAGAGCTGCGTGGCAGAAGTTACACGGCTCCAGCCCTAGTCAGGGCTATTAATTCCTCACTTTCATCAGCAAATTCACCCAGAACACAAAAAGACAGCCCGGAGTACAGTATCATTAGACAGCAGCTCTCTATCCTGCTTTGGCTATTTTTCTTAGACAACATTCAGGCCACTCCAGGGTACTGGTCCCAAGTTGCCCCGTAAGTACTGCATTTTCCCAGGGCTTGCCATGGCACTACTGTATTGGCCATTCCTCGTGTCCCCCGGCCTTGCTCTGGCTTTTTCTAATGCCAAGTTTTTCATTGTCTCTCTTCCCCTGCAAACATTTCTGGCCATAGTTAAAGAAAGTGTAAATGTTTCAGCCTAAATTAAAATCAGTGGCAAGCTGAGCTGACCTTTCTGAAGCACTGGGGCAGATTTTACTGCCAGCAAATCCCCATGAGTGTGACGGAAAAGGAGTCAGAGACCTGCTGGCCACAACTTGCTCTTATTTTCACCCCCATCACAACACTGGTAAATGCATAACCAGTTACTTCCAATGGGAAACTAGCACACCAGCTGGATTGCGTCTCTCTCAGTCCAACGAACCTGCCCCTCCCCCTGGCATCCTCTTCAAAGCTGCAGCTGCCTTCTTTCCAGTCCCTAAAATGTTCTGTAATAAGTCAACAGCTCATTTTAAGCCCCTGTCTGCACTGAGTTGATGCACATCATGGCATGTTCTCCCCCTCTACCTCCGCCTTTTCACTGAGAGTGAATTTTGGTACTTGGGGAAATAAGTGTCTGGCCGACTGACGTCATCTAGCCGCCCACAGAGCAGGTGTAGCAAGCGCTTCCTCTTTGCCCTTGCCAATGAGACGCTGGGACTTTGAGCTGCGGAGCCACCAGAGGGGTGAGATCAGTCACCCGTTCAGTCTTTGGCTTCTCTTTGCCAATAAGCTGTCACAGAAATTTTTCCAAAGGTGGAACGGAGCTCTACCCACTAGCCTATCTCACACTAGCACCTGGGAGTCACCAGACACCAACGTCATTCAGTCATTCCCAGCCTAGCTGGATTCCAGCTGGCAACCTGGATGTGACAGGGCCCATTTACCCATCCTCTTATCCACCTGTCCCCCCACTTCCTCCTGTTTTGACTGTGCTCCAACACAGAGTGGGACGTGTCTCGCTTCTGCACAGCTGAACACAGTTTTATTTCTGCTTCAGATCCTAACTACAATTCACGCTTTTCTAGAGTCATCATTTTGCAAGAATAATTGTCTAGCAAATTGTTTTACTGACTCCACAGTCGACAGTGAGCTGCTGTCGTAGATCTTCTAAATAAAAATTTGTGGAGAACAGAATCAATCTATCTAGGGGCATGCACGGCCCCGCCCACCACTGTATTTCACCCCCTTGACCTGTGAAGTAGAGAGTATTATTCCCAACTGAAAGAGGGGAAACTGAGGCAAAAAGCATGACTTGTTCAAGGTCATACGGGGGTCTGTGGCACAGCCGCAACCTCAACCCGGCTCTCCTGAATGCCAGAACCACAAGGCCAGCCTTCCTCCCTCCCTTCTCCAAAAGTTGCTGCTGTTTACCAGAGCAGAGCCCAAGGAAACCCCAATGCTAGAGTGCCTGGTGAAAATAAGAGGCGATTAATTAAGAGGGGAAATCCGCTTTCACTGAAACAGACCTGTTATCAAGAGAACTTGGGCTCTGATCTCTTACCATGAGTGATATCAAAAGTTCAGCTAGCAGCTATGGGGCTGATCCCCAGTCAGACAAGATGAACAATCTCAGCTAACTGACTCATCGTACACAACTGATTGTTCACTGGAGATGCTAACCTAATGTGCAGTGAATTCTGAACATTTGCATAGTATGCTGCATTCCTGGAATTGATCAGAGATGGCCTTTCTCCTGAAGGGGATTCACACAGCCTTGCCAATGAGGATGTATGGGGATGTATCTATTCAATGAAATGCTAGATGATAGGCTAAATAACAGAGGCAACTTTAGCATGATTTAAGAAATGGAAACGAACAACATTTGTCACAGGTGTCAGCCATCTTGGTTAGGAGGAAGCTGCTCCAGAGGTAACTGGCGCAAACTGTAGCTAAAAACCAGTTATTAGCATCTCCAGAATCCTACGTTTCTACGCAAGGCAATACATTGTCCACACTTGTACGAGTGCCATGCTTAAAAAAACAACCTGGGCTGGGGGTAGGACACACCTTACCCTTCTATACCAACTTTCTTCCAAGCGTATCAAAGTGCTCAACGAACAGTAATTAATTAAAACGCACCCAATGAACTATTATCCCTATTTTACGGGTGGAGAAACAAGGGCACAGAGAGGTTAAGTGACTTGCCCAAGACCCCACAGCAAGCTAGAAGCAGATCCAGGAGTAATATACCCAGGAGTCTTGACTTCCACACCCCTGCTCTTGGCCTGTAAACCCCGCACCACCAGCTTCCTTTTCTGCTCATGGTTTTCCTTAGCCCAATGTGCTATCATATCAGGTGACATTTTAGTTCTGTCTACAGCATATCTACACGGGGAAGGAATATTTAATGATGGGCTCTTCAGTCTAGCAGAGAAAGGTAGAGTAGTTAACCATTGGAACAATTTACCAAGGGTTGCGGTGGACTCTCCATCACTGACAATGTTTAAATCAGGATTGGATGTTTTGATAAAAACTCTGCTCTAGGGATGATTTGGGGGCAGGTCTCTGGCCTGTGCTCTGCAGGTCAGAGTAGATGATCACAGTCATAGAATACCAGGGTTGGAAGGGACCTCAGGAGGTCATCTAGTCCAACCGCCTGCTCCAAGCAGGACCAATCCCCAAGTTTTGCCCCAGATTGCTAAATGGCCCCCTCAAGGATTGAACTCACAACCCTGGGTTTAGCAGGCCAATGCTCAAATCACTGAGCTATCCCTCCCACCCCACAGTAATCCCTTCTGGCCTTTGAATCTAGGAATCCTCTCTTGAACATTCCTGCAGCCTCAGGGGACAAGGCCTAGGACAAGAACGTTAGCAAAGATGTCAAACGCATGCTAGTGGCATCTTTCCTGTGCACAACAGGAGAGCTGCAGCTCCAAATAACTTGCAGCCCAGTCTTACAGCTGGGATGACCATGGAAAATCTGCACAAGGACGCACTCAGAAACAGTAAGTCCTAGCTACCTGCATGGACTGCTCAGTGTCTCTCAGATACCCTGGGAGAATCCATTCTGTCTGTTAATGGAGAGGAGGAGATTGTTTCCTTCTAAGTGTATTTCACTACTGCGGCCTGCTCTGTTTAACAAAGCTGGGCAGACCCTCATGTACACAGGATTCCCAGTGACGCCAGCGAGCCCTGAGCGTGTACTGGGGCCACAGGATCAGACATGCTGAAATGAGACAATGTAACTTCTTACAGTCATAGGGAACCCCCCAACACTATATTCAGAGTGCCTGGCATTTACATGTCAGAAACCAGCTTTGCTTGTCTGTTTCCACTTCCTATCTTCTACCTGATCCTCCACTGCCGCTCGTCAGCTTCTCTCAGCTCATTTCGCTGCTACTGTCATGGCCACATTTTTTTACAACACAAGGCTCGCATCCTTCCCCTGCTTTGTTGTTAATTAGCAGCAACACCCAACACCCCAGATTCCATAGATGTCTATTGGGTCATAAGTGTCCCCTGTCCTCTGAGCTCAATCCCCACTGGCATGGTCTGTAAAGCCAGAAATCTCTTTCTGAACCCTGCTCTTTGGACAGCTCCCACCACATGCTGACTGAGTGTATGCCCTGTAAAGTGACCAGAGAGCACAGGGCAATGTGGTGTCAAGGACCTGCTACCCCACAAATCCCTCACAAAAGCCAGGTGCTGCCTCTGAGGACCCTCTCTGGGATTTGTCCCCGGCCATGAGGAGTGAAACTTGTTCACACAGATTTGCAGGATGACTTCCCTGAATGCAATGGCCCCAATAACCATTTGGCTTTTGCATTAGGAGCCAATCTGTTCAAAGGCTCCATTGGCATTCCTGTCCATTGAGGGATCGTGTCTGACTGGTTTCCACTGTGATCATTAATAAAGCATCAAAGGCTGCCGAGAGGAGAGACAGCGACAGAGAGGGAGAGTTGGAAATTTCTTTAAAAAACACATGCATATTAATAATGTACAAATTATTCATAAGGAATCCGATTCCCCTCCCCCGACCTTCCCGGGCTCCCCTTTCCCGGGACACCAACTGAGCGATGTGGAGGAGCCGTCACACCGTGCTTCTCACCTTCCCAACAGAGCCGCTGGGACTAGATTTGCACAGGGTGAATATGCAGACATCTCACTTCTTGAGTACAGAAGCCCAAGGGGGAGACATGAAATGTACAATATGGATGTTGCATATATCTTGGGACTTTGACGGCGAAGAAATAGCGCCTTAGTGGTCCCACTGGCAGCAGATGTCCTTAGATGCAATCCATTTGACTGCCAAAGAACTCCACTGCACCCACAGAATGGCAGAGAGATGCGAGAGCTGGAATGACAGGTACAGCTAAGAGAGCCATTTCTATGGTTAGGAAATGGGCACATCATTTTTCAGAGGAGCTGGCTGCTTTCCATGTAGGTCCCATCAATAACTGAACAGCATTAGAGAACCTGAGGAGCCTCACATGATCCTTTGTACTGGAGGCAGGGGAGGACAAAATTCAGGGTGAAATTCACCCTCAAGCATAGAGCCCACACCAGGCTTTATGTATCACTGAAGCCCCATTTATATCCTATGTTAAGGGGCAAATTTCATCCTTGGTTAAGGTAAATTAAGCCAGATTTCTGAGGCAGAGCGGGGGCTGGATTACATGAGCAGGTTCTGGTTTTCCAATGACCCACTTCAGATTTGACCCGGCTCCCAGCAGAGTTAATGAGAGAGTTGTTACTGACTTGGAGCAGAATCTGACCCCTAGCAGTTAAAGTCCTGTAGCAGGTGCAGGTGTCCCAAGAAGCCAATACATTAAGGATAATACAGGTGACTAAAAAACCCCCAAACAATATCTGAAAATAATAGCCAGCTGTCATGCTTTGTGGGTCAGAGTCTATCAAGGCAGACTGCAATCTTTACACCGCTACAGATTTGTACCTGCATAGAATCCGGAGGTAATTTAATGGCTCAGAAGAAAGGAAATAAATCCATTGGAAGGGAATAGCTGTTTGTTTACATATCTTGCCATGAACATTACCACGAGCAGCAGCACCAGGTGTATGTGCAAGCACCATTTATTTACATAATAAAATTGCCAAGTAGATTTGTAGCTTAGGGGCACCCTTGCCGCTCAGTGCGCGTGCCTAACTCCCATTAACACTAATGGCAGCCGCTGTGCGTTCACCAAGCAGAGAACAGACCCTCCGAGTGCCCTAATGGCTAATTTTAAGAGAGGTAAAGATGCAAATGTTTCACTGCGTTTGGCTCCCCCCGCCCCACCCACACCATCAGGTGGACCAGAATCACAACACAGTTTGAATCTGAACATCCTGCTTTCCTCTCCCCCCTGTTTGTGAAAGCTGTCAGGTCTGACTAGGAACTCTTGGTAAAGAAGGGGTTAAGCAACCCAACTGGGCTCTCAAAACTTCTCCCGGAGACCCCTGGAGCACCCAGCATTAAAAAAAAACGCCTCCAGCCTGGAATGGAATTCTTGTCATGCTTTGAACTTGGAAGCCTGTTTGTATTCTATGCACAGCAGCTCAGAGCCTGCTGTCAGAGCCAAGCTGCGAGAAAGGGCAAAACCCTGCCGAGATGAAAGAATGCAAGGCATTGGTATAGCCTCCCTCTGGCGTTTACACCTGGAAAAAAAAAACCCACTCAAGGGCATCTTACAGAGAGCTGTGCTAATAAGCCACTCCTTGCTGGAATGAGCAATTCAGCTGAGCTGAGGAAACCAGAGATGCAGCAGTGAAGGAGACACGTTGGGAGCTCCTCTAAGTATCTGGGAGGCAAGGGGCTTCGGATAAGACAATTCAGATTGCAAATGACGAATACCGAGCCGCCCTCCCCACTCTCCCTGCCTTTAGCTAGTGGAGGTTCACTACTGGACTGGGATGAGCGCAGCTACTCCTCATTCTTTATTATGAAGCAACAATCCCCACTGTCTTTATGGCTCATGTCTAGGTTAGAAAAAGCCTCCCTGAGCCTCTTGTCAGCAGGATGAAAAGAACCTGTGCCAGAACTCCTGTCGCTAGCATCTATCTAGGCTGTTTCCTTACAGGGCAGAATGTCTCATGACCCTTTAATGTTTCATTTTTCATTGTGTGAGTATGTTAGATACTCTTGCTCTGCACAAGCTTTACTCTGCCCCAGAGCACTGGTAATACCCCTCAATGCTGAGCGGTAATACTCACACAGATTCCTGTCCTAGCCTCACTCGTCTCATGGTTCAGCCTCTGAACCTCAACCTTGATTTCTGATCAACAGCACCTTACCCTCTCTGCGTCCCAACGGCTCCTAGCAATGCCTCTGCACCCAGTCCTGGCCTGCAGGTCTATTTGCCAGGTGCATTAAAGGGGTTTCTTGCCTTCCTTGGAAGAATCAGCTGTGGCTTGCTCTGCAGGATGTCAGACTAGAAAGACCAGTGGGATGAAAGAGCATGGAAAAGCCCAGGGTCCAAACTGATATTCTCCTCTCTTTTAAACAACACCGCAGCTCTCGTTGTCTAATAGAGGCTTAGCTTAAAGAACGAAAGGGAAAACCCTACTGGGCCACCTAGTTCCCAGCCTGGTGCAGGACTGCCCCTAGGATATACCCTCTAGTACTCTGACCAGTCTCGTTTTAAGGGCCTGATTTTTAAATGGCCAGAATCTGCCCACGGCCCCACACAAAAATATGCATGTAATTTTCCATCTAATTTGCATTAAAATTACCAGGGCAAACTGGGTATAAACATGGACCAAGGGTCAGTTATGGGTCACAGTGGCCATTTCAAGGTGCAATCACCAGCTCCGGGTATGCAACTGCAGTAACCGTGTACAAATTAGGTCTGCAATTGCACACACACTTTCGGAGCACAACCGGGGGCTTTTACCTTTTTGAAAATGAGGCCTGGAATGCCCCCAAGTAATGGAGCTGCCAACATTTATCCTGGGAGACTCCCCCACTCCAGCACTTCCTACCAGCCCTGCCTGACAGCTATCTTCTCTCCCACCCTCTTGTAAGGGCTTCCTACCGGAGAGACATTTGTGTTATGACGTTACGTTGTATTGCATTACCACACTCCACGTCACTGTTCTGTGTGGGTCAGGCTTTAAAATAAGATGAAAGCAGACCTCTAGGCTGTATCAGCCCCATAGTTCTTGCTCAGGAAAGTAAACAAATAGTTGTCCAACTTTATCCAATGCTTTCTGCTTCTTTGGCAGCTCCTAAATAATCAATATTTCTGGAAGAGATTCCATCCATTCCAAAGACCGATTGATCCGACAGACAGACAGCAGCTGGAGGTCCAAGAGCAGCCATGCTACTTGCATGTCTAGGTCACCATGCAGAACTTTGTGCCTTATAAAGTCCCTCCATTTCCCACAGAAGGATGTGCTGTGCAGTCTGCAGATGGGTCAAAAGAGATGACGTATGTTCTTGCCAACCACTGTAGCAGTGGGTATCACCTCCCATCAGGTATTAAACATCCACTTCAGCACCTGCATATCACAGTGTATGCAATGCCAGGGTGTACAACAGTAACAGGTCAGCTGTTCATCTTATGTCATAGACACAGCTTCCTGGTTTGACGTGAGCTGCGTGGACAGAAACAAGATCATCATACCACACTGCATCATGCTCTTGTTCCATCTCCACCGGACATGACTAGCTGATATTCTTCATTTAGTCTGAGGCATGTATGTACATCACTGAGAAGTCCCAGCCCTGTGCTCCAGGTGCCTTTGACAGATCTTTAAAATCACAATCAGTACAAACGAATAGTTCTAGTAGCATCAGCTTCACGCACAGAGCCAAAACTAATTGACAGTGGGAAGTGTTATCCCCCATCCTCTCTCAGCAACCCTCATGCAGTCCTCACGAACCCATCTGAACAGAGGGGTTCTGCAGCATGTCCTAGCAGCCAAAGGATTTGGGCTACTTCAGACAAAGAGGTGGAGGGAGGGGGATTCATCTACAAAGAACAGCCCCTTGCACAGAACTTCTTGCCCCGCCATTTTAATCAAGGGATTCTCGCTCAAGTCCCTCTACTATCACACCAATGGCAGTATAGAATGAGAAGAGATGCAGACTCTCAGGTGGAAAAGTACCAGGACATTTAACTTCTCAAACTTCACTCAGAAGCCAACAGGTAGCCAATGGGAATCACAGAGCAGGTGTCATGTGCTCACAGGAAACCCTGATGAGGGGTCAGGCTGTTGCATACTGCCCCAGCTTCAGCCTCAGAATGGATCTGAGGTGGAGCCCTGTGCAGAGCACACTGCAGCAATCTCACCATGTAAAGGTGTGGATGCTTGGAGAGAGGCCCTCATCTGAGAGAAAACATCACAACCCCCTGGCCCAGCCCAGGAGATAAACAATCAGGTACAAGCAGAGGCCAGCGTAGCTTTTTCTCATCTGCACTTAGCAAGGAAGTTGTATCTTGTTTCCAATTCAAGTATAAGCTCTTTGGGGCAAGCCCCTGTGCCTTTCTGGGCATTCACACGGCACCCAGCACATCCTGATTGGAGCTGCTATGTGCTACCAGAATACAATAATGAATGGCAGGCACAAAACCTCAATCAAAAGGGAAGATATAACGCCAGGCACATCTTCTGCTTCCCTCCTTCAACGCTACCTGAATCTCATCTGGGCTGATGCTCAACTAGCTAGCCCTCAGCATGCTCCAGTTCCCCTTTCCAGGCTGGGAAAGGGACTCAGCTGCTCCCCCAGGGTCCCAGGAGAGGGAGACACAGAGTTGGGTGACAGCAGCATACCGAAGTTCACATGGGTTTCATCAGCATATATGTATTATCTTTCTCCCCTATACTTCGTCACTTGTTTTCGTGGACTCTCTGTTGGGGAGGAATGGTGTTAATCTATATGCTTGGACAGTCCCAAGCATGTTGTGGGTGCTACCTTAATAACTGAAGGCACAGTAACCCTTGTCTCCTCACTTACATGCCCTAACAGCCTTCTTGATATCCACTAGTGAGATATGACGCAATTTCAGGCTACAGAAGACTTCCAGTGTCTAGACTAAGGAAGCACAGATTGCTATGAAAGGCACCATATCACCATAATGGACTGGAACAGATAAGCAGCCAAACCTTTGGATGCTTCTCTGAACCAAACGGCCAAGCCTCTGTAGGTACACTCATCATTAACAGGAACTCATGGGTGACTGACATGACACAAGCAGGCTGAGCCTCCTTGCTACTCACAGCCAGAATGACTGCAGATGGGTTTGCCCAAAGGACAAGCCAGAAAAGAAGCTGGGTAAGTAAAAATTTGCATTTAAATATTTATAGAAATCCCTGCAGATGACAAGATGAAAAAGAAAACTCCAAGAGTAATAAATAAGTAAACGCTCCAAGGTGTGGCAGAGTAGCAGAGCGTTGTCTGTCACTCAGCACTTTGAAGAGCTTGGCTATCGTGTGTGAATTGCTAAAAATAATAACTAATGATAAAAACATTAGAATAAAAACCTTTGCTCTGCTCCTGCCCTTTGCAGAACAGCGGAGGGATCAGTTACACTTTAGCTAAAGAGAGCAATACCTGTTCTACCCAGTGCAGTGGCCTGCCCTTGTCTCTTGTAAGACAGATAATTAAATAAGCCGTTGAGACAGTGGTGGGAGAATGCTGATGGGGGGGAACTGGTGAAAGATTTCTAGCATAAACTGTTTGTTTAAATATACAGGAGCCCCTTATATTTTTGCTTACAGCATAATACCATTAGTTGTGAGTAAATATGTTCTCAATTGTCTTGACTGAAACCCACGGGGATGGCTCTGTTGAAAGTAAAGAGCCTGGAGCTATCACTTCCTATGATGTTATCTGTGCAGGATTAGAGAGCGGATGGGAAGGATTGCGAGAGGGAGCCTCTTAAAAGTTAGAGGCATTTGGCTCCTTTTCAAGCATTATCGTCAGCCTGCTCTACAAACACAACACAAAAGTGTAACCACTTAAAGACATTTGGTCTTGGATTATGTCCGTTAAAAACAAGACATTACTTCCATATACCGGGGAAAGGGGAGAAATAAGGTCAATGTAATTCACTGATTTGTCCTATGAGCTGTAATCAATTTGTGCAATTCCACCACCTTGCTTTTGTGCTCCACTTACAAGTAGGCTGGATTATGTAAATCAAAATGCTGAAAAACTGTCCAGCAAGCTAAACAGATGGGTGGGCACCACTGGATTGCCTCAAGCAACAGTAAGAAGACAGGGAGGAAGAGGAAGACACAAAAGAAGCAGAAGAAAAACAGTCTGAAAGAGAAACGAAGAAGGAAGGTAGGATTTAAATCAATTTACTCTTGAATAGGGCATCTCCTGCAATAATGAGATCTAGTGTTTGAAAATAATCACCATCAGCCATCCATCTACAGAAGAGGGGAGGTTCCTAGAAATGCCACAGTAACCTTTCCCATTGATGTGCTGATTTAAGTTATGCTCCCCTTGTGAGGTTATGTGCAAAGAATTCCAGCAAGGGGGAGGAACCTGCCTGGCAGCTGGGATGTGAACCTGGAGCGTCATCAAATCCAAAGGCAGCAGCACAACCTCTTGCAGACATCTTGCCAAGCAGGAATGGTGGCACTTATGGTAGACAGTCCGTCAGCCTCCACCATCTAGAAAGTGAAGCTATTACAAAGGCAGTGTTGTAGTAGCCAGGTTGGTGCCAGGATATTACAGAGGGTGGATGAGGTAATATCCTTTATTGGACCAACTTCTGTTGGCAAGAGAGACAAGCTTTTGAGCTCACACAGAGCTCTTCTTCAGGTCTGGGAAACGTACTGTGGCAGAGCTCCAACCTTGTCCCCGTGGGTCCCGCGCTTCTAGGCGGTTTATGCTAGCCTCAGAGGCTCATTGCGACCCTCCACGTAGCCCTTCTCTCTCTAGGGCCAGGGTTACAGTCTACTGAGCCCTTTTCATCGTAAGCCAGCAAGGAGGTTGGTGAGAGAACTCCCACAGTCTCTGTTGTCCCTATGGGCTTATTCCCGAACAGTTTAGCCTCCTGTCCTGACAGGGGCCTGTCTTCCCCTCCCAGGAGGTGTTTCTGTAGTGGCAGGTTGGGGGGAACCCAGGCCTGCCCTCTACCCCGGGTTCCGGCCCAGGGACCCTAATGGCAGCAGCTGTAGGCAGCCAATCTTTCACTGCCAGAGTTGCTACATTTCCCTGGGCCACTTTCCCACAGCTCTCCCGCTTCTCTCTCAACGCCTTCTTCACCCTTACCTTAGGGCTCCCTTTCCAGTGGCTTGAGGTTGTTTTCATTACCCAGTCCTTCAGCTGCACTTCCTCTCCTCTGGCTCCCCTCGACCTGACCGGAGTGAACCCTTTTATAGTATCAGAGGGGCCTTAATTAGAGTCAGGTGTTCACATTAGCTTAAGGGCCTCACCTGACTCTTTGCAGGTTAATTGGAGTCAGGTGTTCTCATTAGCCTGGAGCAGCCCCTACTCTGGTCAGTCAGGGAACAGAAAACTGCTTATCCAGTGGCCAGTATATCTGCCTTCTACTGCTCTGCTGTACCCAACTGTCCTGGGTCTATCACAGTACACTCCGCATATATTTTGCAGTCCTGAAGAAGAGTTGGTCCAATAAAAGATATTACCTCACCCACTTGTCTCGCTAAGCCTTTACAAAGACTCTCAGCAAAACTGTAGGTTAACTCCTGCCAGGGTGGTTATCAAGGCTGAATCTTTAGCGCAAAACTTGGGCACGAAAGTTTGAAAAGCTAAGCCTGTGCTTGGCTTTGAAAAGAAATAGAGAACATACTAAGCACAAGTGGTCTCGACAGACTGCTGACCCTCCTTTGGAACAGTGAGCTGCCAGACTGACCTCCGCAAACACTGAACACTGCTTGTGATTGGACGGCTCTTTAAACTCAGGCCACCCAACATCCCCTCGTCATCTTAGTATTTGGCTTCCCCACGGTGAAGCTTCCCACTCTTGCACTGTGCCTTCTCTTCGAAGAGCTGCAGTACAGTGAACCCCTCTCACACATTCTCAACCCACTGCAGACACACTCCCCTTCAGTGCTGCATCCTTCTGGTTTGCCCCAAATCCTGCTACCTGTGGCCACTGCATGACAGCGAAGATACAATCCTGTGAGCCCTGTCTCCCCATTTACCTTACCATGAATATAGCCCCGCTAGAAACTATGATGACCCCACTGAAGATAATGGGAACTCTGCCACTGATTTCAATGGGACCAGCATTTTATCCCTTTTCCCCCCACTAATGTTACTCAGGTATTTTGTCAGATTACTGGCTACTGATCCTTCCCTGTGAGAGAGCGGCTCCTGCTTCTGGGTAGGCACAGAGGTGCTGTATATGCAGAACAGCAATACGTACCCACAAGAAAGAAGGTCTAATCAACAACCCAAACAGCAACGTCTACGAAGTACAAGCAGAAAGGTGATTGGTAGGCCCAGCTCCTCGTGTCAGCCCACTCGCTCTCCCACTCCAATTCATGTCTCCCCTTAACTCCTGCTGCTGACTTGTCATTCCTGTCAGTGGTACTTCCACCTGGCCTATAAGACGCAACTGGTCGACTGTAAAGTATAACTGAGGAGGGGACCCTACACTCCTGCCCTGGGAAGGAAGGAAAGGTCGCTACCAACACCTGAAACCTGAATGAACTATGCCCTGACTCAGAGAGCTGGACTGATACGCCAAAAACTGCGAAAGACCCAGGAAACCAGAATTGACAGCCAAGAGCCTGGTTTTCAGAGGTGCCAAGCACCTGCCGCTCCATCAACTCCAGCTGGAGCTCTGATTGCACAGCACTTCTGAAAACTGAATCCTAAATCCATAGCGCTCTGGTAAAATCAAATCTGCACCATCCAGAGCGTGCGATGCAATTAGAGATTAGCTTTTTAGAGCCGTACACAGACACTGGGCCCAATCCTGCTCTCACTGACAGCGATGTAAATCTGGAGCAACTCCCTTGACTTCATACAGTGGTGACTTACACATCCAATTAAGGAAACACAGAGCTTCAGGTTTGCTACATCCCAGTGCACCTAAGACTTGGCAGCCATCAGAAAACCCTGAAACGTTATTTCATTAGAGCACGGTCAAACCTTCCAACCAGGAGGAACTAACCCGTAGCAGTAAGAAAGAAAAGGGAATTCTCTCCTGGAAGCAGCATCTGGTACTGGTAGGAAACCAAAAACCATTTCAAGGCCATAAGGAATCTCTTAACCTAGTACACAACGTTGGGAATTCCTAGTCATCTGAACCACACTCTCCTTTTTAATGACGAGGTCGGAAAAGTTAGCACGTTAGCCACCATGACATCTTTATACTTTTTTATCTTAAAGATGGCAACTCTGTGATAAGGGCTGGCTGGAAGCACAGGCTCACCTTATTCTGGGTGTGACTCCATTGAGCTCTCTGAAGAGACACTGGGAATGAATCTGGCCTTCTGTCTGCACACCAGGAAGATTCAGTCTGATGTCCTGCTTAAAACCATCAGACATAGCTGTGCTTCGGGTGTGGCTGTTTTCTTGGTGCGTGAGTACACTAGCTTTCCACCTCTGCAGCCCTGGGTTGAAATTAAGAGAGGCTCACAAGTGAAGTGGGTCTGGTGGTCTCAACATGATCCTAAATGAATATGCGTCCATATCGCTAATTCACTGTATTTTAGCTCAGCCCAGGGAAAGGCCACAAACTGGGCTTTATTTCCAGTCAGACACCTCTAGGCACAGTGACCCATAGTCACAATGCCTGGTTTGTGAGCTTTAATAGTGTAACAAGCAGAAAAAGAAACTCCCCATCCCAACCTCAGAGGGAGCCAATACCTCATCCTGGGGGCTCACCAAACCAGTAAGTCACTCACAACATCTGCAACAGATTATAATTAAGCAATAATTTTTTAAAAATAGAATTTGTATTAGCTGAATTTATGACTAGGAGAGACATTGCAAACAAACAGAAAAATTGCATATTAGGATGCTAATTAGATGCATGTCTATTTATAAACTGCTTTGATCAGGCTAACACGTTTTCCGTTTCAGGTGTCAGTGTTACGCCCACAAACATAAATGATTTCATTGACTGGGAAACACCTGCTTATCTCTACAGATAGGGAGAATGCCAAGGAAAGTCTATGCCAAGGGAAACACATTGTGGGCTGCTCAGTGTCATATTGCTATCCCATTTTGTGCTTGGTGACATGATGAGTCAGATCATGTCAAAGGGGGAATGGAAGCATATTCAGACTGACCCCAGCCGAAAAAAACAAGGTGCTATAAAATGTTTGCCCCTTTGTCCAAGATAATTCACACAGATACTAGATATCTTTGGGCTGGATGGTAGCAGCAGGCTTTGCCTTATTCATCAGTATAAGGGGTGTCAATTTGTCATGGTAAATTTGGGGTGGGGATGGCAAACTTCATGGGTTGGCTGGGTTAAAATCATCAAGCCATGGAAATCAAAGGAAACCTCTGACTGGCTTTGTTGGGCCTTTCAGAAGTTTTAAAGAGGTGTTCGAATGCCACTGGGAGTCCCAGCTTGTCCCTTTTTTCCCACGTGACCAACCTAAGCCATCTTAGCTAGTAATTTAGTTGTGCCAAGAACTTTCCCTAAATGCTCCTACACTGAGCCACTGGCTGGACTGAATCACAGACAGAAGAACCTCAAACCAAAGTTACAAAAAAAATAATTCAGATTGTGACCCAGTGGCCTGTGTCCCTACTGTATACTTACAACAGTGCTTAACCAAGTTTGCACAAGAAGGGCAAGTACAAGAAGATGCTTAAGAGATGTAGTACATAAGGTCTGCTTCAGAAAATCACGGGGCCCCTACACTCAAGATGAGATGTGTATCAATAGCAAAGAACCTGGGGTTTCTCTGGAGGGACTTGTGAGTGTTATCACTTTATACAATTGTCACGAGTGAGCTGAGATCCCTACGATTTGTTGCAGTTCCTATGAGGTGACGGAGAAGCCCAAACTGGAAGCATTGCACGCTCAGTGAGAGCACGTGCAAACAGCCTGCTCATTGCCCAGACTCAGCAAGGCTGCCCTTAGTTTGAAAAGGCAGAAGCATCCCAGATTTGATGGTACTTCTTGCTTTCTCCGATTATGTTTTACTCTCAATCTGTTTCTCCATCATTTCTCTGATCCCCCCTTTCCACTGTGGAATGTCTGGGGGGATTTTCCTACCCAAAAATAAAGGGAAAGCTATTCTCGGATGTCCCCTCTCTTCTAAAGCACTAAATGGAAGGACTTTAGGGGTGTGTTTCGAAGAGGCCTTTTGGCTTACACGAAATGTATTTGATAGGGGAATGGGGGTTTCATGACCACTGTAACGGGATCTGGCAAGAACTCTGAATGCTATAACAAGATTCAGTAACCTGAAAAACAGCTACAAGGGCTGTTGTTTTTTTTAATAAGCTCAAAGTTAGAAGCTTAAAAGAAATGAGTCATCATTCTGAAATGCACATCAAACAGGTTAAATAACTCTTACTTTCTTAACAACATATTAATCAAAGTGCACTGATTCTTGAAGCAGATTCTGCTACCGTCGAGCCTTCTATCTTCTCAGCCCTGATGTATGCATTAAGAGAGTTTTATTCTGACAGATCCAATATAGCAATCAATAAAATCTTATTATACGGAGCTGAGATACAAGGATTTGCAGCAGGATTTATGCACTACCTTCAAACCCAGTGCTATTTCATGTGTCTGCTTGAACCTGTAATTGAAAATAAATCTCCCCATATACACCAGATTCTAATTTTCTGGATGTATGGGCAAATCTGACTGGAAGCCAGCCTTCCCTTGGGGAGAATGCAGCTCTGCGATCTTCTCTCTCACACTATTTCAGGCCATTGTTTTGCCAGATTCCTCAGGACAAGGCAGCCCTGGGTTCCATAGCACAGCAGAGAAAGGATGCATGGGTCAGACCAACAAGACTTTGGGCACTATACTGCTTTTGGAATCCACACAATCCCTCAAATCCTTCTGTCCCCCAATGAGGACTACTCAGGACTACATATTGGCTGCCTTGATGAAGATCATCACTTACTCGGCAACGACACTGTAAACAGCTTTTAGCCTGTACAGGTACCAGAGAGCTTGGGCGGATGAGTAGAGGAGGAAACAGAAGAACATAATGTTGGTAATGACCAGGGTAATATTTGTAGACCAATATTCTTCAATCCATGGGGATTGCTTTGTGGTGGTGCAGGGGATGCACATTTGGGTCTGAGTTTCTCTCTCGTTCCCCAGCCCTGCTAGGCTAGCTCACGGTGAAGGATTCACACTGAGAAGAGAGGGAGGACCTTATATATTTTCCTGTGGATTTGTCTCGCTCTGCTAAGACTCAGCACTGCTCAGGTATATAACAATAGGTGGATACCCAGCAGTCTCTGGAAATGGCTGGAGGCCTTTGATCTAGGTAGCTCTTTTGATAGCATTAACACAACACAAATAATCAAATTCACCCAAACCAAAGTGAGTGAGAGAGACAGACAATGGCCCCAGTGCAAATCTAATGAAATGAAGGGGAAGGCAGTAGCAGTAAATAACCTACATGACAACAACAGTTCAGACTCTTCTCAAAGGATCGTGGGACTATGCATGTCATGAGGTATTGCCAGCAGCAGGGTTTTTTTTAAAACACTGATTCCTTTAGATGTCTCTGTCCCGCCTCTTAAAATGAGAACATCTGTAGAAGGATGTAGATATGTGTTTCTTGAATGATGAATCTATGGGCTTGTCTCTTGTTTGGAGAAGGATAAGGGACCATAGGTGTTACTGTTGTGTTGAGCTCCTTTCCCCTTCTTGGTATAGCTTTCATCAGGAGCACTGAAGGGAGCTGTACCTTGCGTGAAAAAGGCAATGCTTTAGGGGGCTCGTGGCCACACTTGGCAACATCAGTTTTCACTTCTGTAAACAGGGAATGATCATCCTCAACCCGCAGCATGTTTTTGAGAAATGCAGACTCCATGGTCCTGCCTCAGTGCAGGGAGCTGGACTAGACAACTTCTTGAGATCCCTTCCAGCCCAAAGTTTCTGTAATTCTGTGACCCAGACCTTCTCCTTTCAGAGGGGAAGAAGGGAGTTTCATAAAGGAGCTTTTGGTAAAAAGGGAAAACAGGCCACCGAAGCAAGAGTTAACCCTGCTTTCTTTTTCATTTTTCCTCCTGTGCTTCCTGAGAAACATACGGCAGCCACATTTACAGAGACACCGACCAGACAAGGAGGAGAGTATTGGGCAAGGCAAGTGAAGGGAATTGGGAGCACCCAGAAGAGCTGAAGAGACTGATCTGCCTGAAGAGTGAGCCTGTAGCCGCAGAAAGTGAAACATATGGTCGCTTGACAGATGCCGGCAATAGGTAGTTCTGCAAGTCCTGAGCTGTTACACCTCTCAAGAGTGTTTGGTAAATGGGATTGGGCTTTGAAAACACTAATCCTATCTAATGCGGATCGTCCAGCCTGAGAGTGGCGCATCTAACAATGGTGTCAGCTGGAAGGGCCTGGTGGAGAATGAAGTAGTGGGGAGGAAGTTAGGGTTTAGGAGGCATACAGTACAACAGTGAAGTCCTCTTGATTCCAAATGACCATGAGTGGTCCCAATAGCTATCAGGCAAATAACAACCGTGACATGGAAACCTACGGGATGAAGTAGCTTTCTGATAAAATAATCCAAAGTTTTTGCAGACTCAACCTGAAGGATTAATTTTGAATACATTAAATTGGTCTATCCTTCCAGCTGGAATGAGATGGTTGATAGCAAGACACTGCAAAGCACATGTCCCTGTAGGTGAGTCTATGAGAGCCTTCACCATCACAACAACAGATCTCAGTGAACAACCAGGCTCCTTCTTCTGTGCCTATGTTTATGTGGTGCCTTAATAAAGAACACAAAGGGGTGGAGAATTGACTGTATACCCTTTTTTGAGGGCACAAAGGAATGAAATTGTTGCCAGTTGCCCTTCACTGGTGATTTTTTTGGGAAGGATAATAGCATTGATACTGTACACAACCCAGAAGTGATGAACCTGAGCAAGCATGCAGGCATTCCAACTCTCGGGACTTTAGAAAATAAAGAAATGTTTCCAGTGTACATCCACCAGGAGAATTTGCTTCCTCATTCTTGCTCTCTGGTGGATTACACAATGCACAGGGCTAGAGGGGAGTTTGTATTTCTGCAAATTCTACATCTCAGCTTCATCCAGATCATCCTGACAATGAAACTATTGGGAATGGGGGCTAGTTCCGACTTCCTTTGATATGGGACATTATGCTTTTTGAATCAAGATCGGTTAGGAGGCTAGATCACAAGAGTTCTCTATCTCCGCTGTATTCTCCAAGAACAATGAGACTTGACTGGCCATCTTGAGAGATTTAAGGTTGAATTTGCATAGCGATGCATGGGAGCTGAGTGCACAAAGCCTGTTATCTGGTAATTGTATCAAACATGACACACTTCTCTGAACACTCTGCAGTTGCCACTTGTTATGTGTGAAGATCAGCCCAGGATTTGCATTCTCTGCCTTGTTCTACCATCATCACAGATTTTATTTTATTGTTTACTACACTCTTAAGTGTCATGAGAGCCACGGACAGTTGCATGTTTCTCCCTTCTTCTCATCCTCATTGTGTAGACAGAGACATGTCAAAGATGTGCCTTTGTTTGGATAGACCCGTCACAAGGTGTAGCAAGAGTGACACTCTGTGCTTTCCCTTGCAGTAATTATTCTTCATTTGTGGACCTGCTGGTTTCTAGGATTGTCATTAACAATCAGCTGAATGCTCAATTACAGCTCAGGAGTTATGAGTGATAGCACTGCACACTGTTTCCAAGTTTACTCTCCTCACATCTCATTTCTACTCCCGCTGAGCACACACTTCCATATGTCCTTGAAGAGTGCTTGAAAAACCTTGTCAATAGCCTGCGATCACACTAGGCTGGGTCCCTCATCCGCGCTAGACATCTGCATGTAGCGGTACCTGGGACACAGATTAGGGTTTTAGCATGCTGATGTTTTATCAGTGCTAGAGGGATGTTAAAACAGTTCAGAAACTGAAGAATCAGAAGTAAAGTCACTTCCCTCATCCAAGAGCTGTGTCCACATGCACACACTTACAAATATTAGTGCATTATCTGTAAATGATCACTGTACTGTAGCTATATTTTATCTCATTTGCATTCTAGCAGTATGCCCTCTACTGCAAAGTTAATGAACTCCAGTTAACACATTCAATTCATTCTTAAAAGCGCTCTCAGTAACAGCCACCTAGCTACAACATACAAAAGCTTTGGCTCTATTGAATGGCTTCTTTCAAGGATTGGGAGCTCTCCATCTTTCAGAATGAAAATAAATATTCATTTTCAATAAGCAAACATGATGGTCTAGGAGGGGCTATGGTTTCACTGCCGATATAGCACCTCTGGTTATTTGAGCCACACTAGCCCTGGAATAAGCTTGCATGACACCTGCAAAGGACGGGGGAAAAGGTCCGAAGAAAAAAAATGCAAGAAAGATGGGGCTGGGGAAAACAGAAGGAAAAAATCTCAAAATCCCCCCCGCTCCTGCCAACATTGCCACAAAAATATTAAAGATGAAGCCAGACTTGGTGGATTGCTAGTGGGAAAATCTCCCAGGCACCCTCCGACCCATCCCTCACCCACTGCTGTTCTCACTTCCCCCAGTATTCCTGACTGATAGGCTTAATTTGGCTAGTGAAAGGGTTAAGTTTAATTTATACTGATTTCTATTTAATATCATTCTCTCCCTGTAGGAGCCAGCAGCTGTGAGCTGATTGTACTCTCTCATTATGCAGTCTGTATCGCTAATGGCCTGTGACAAAGGCATGGCATCTTCCAGGCCTTACCCCCGAGAGCCAATTAAACACACATACTCCCTTCCTGTTTGCAGCACATTACAATGAAATTAAACCGAATTTCAGAATCATTTTCTCCTAAAGACATCTCTTTACAATAATTAATGCATGCTATTCTTTTGCATTTGAAATATTCATCAGGAGCGTTGACTAAAAATTTTTCTAAAGCTGATTGCCCTGCACTTTGCAGTGCCTGCTGACACCGTGTCATGAAACACCGCTGCTGGCATGATACCAAGATCAGTGGCAACACTTGCGGTGTCGCAGCTCCATCATTAAGTTTAAAAAAGTAAAGCTTTTCTTATGCAACACAAAATAAGCAAACGGGCCACAAAGAGGGCACCAGAAACTCAGCCCAGAGATGGCACAGCTGACATGCAGCCAGGGGGGAAATGGAAAAGCCAGTCCTAGTTATGTTTAAAGCCCTGGGCGAATACAAAATTTGTATCTGCATCCGATCCACGGATATAAAACTGCTCTCTGCGGATTTGCAGTGCTCTAGTTGCGTTAGGGTTGGGTATATGGAAATTTAAACCCAACCCAAACAACCCTAGCTGGTTGGCCACCCACAAGATTGATGGTCAATCAGGCTGGATACAGAGAGGACAAACATAGTGTGTGGCTTTAGTCTATAATTCAAACAGCACATTGCCACTAATAGAGATAATGGGAACAGAGCAATACAGAGATACTACCTGGCCGATTTAACATGCCAAACACAACTTCACAAGGTGTCCTGCGGTGTCGTTACACTGAGACTCACTTTGGGACCTGGCTATTTTCTTACTGTACCTACATTCAGAGTGCAGCTCCGTGGCACCAGGAATGCGGAGCTTTGGCTGTGCACATTCTGAGTTTATTCAAGGAAAAATCACTTCTTTTCTGTTCAGGAATTGTCAGCAGCTTCTCATTTTCTTGAATTTGTTACTGCATGTTAGTCGCCAACAGTTCTGGGAAATAATGCCTGATTGGGAGACTGGGCATGAGTGTTTGAAATTCAGCCTGTGCTGGTTTGGGCTGAACCTAGACATTACATGGTTTTGTTCATCAGATTGCTGCTATCAGAGCCTGTTTTAGAGCAGGGGTTTCTGTTTCCTGCTCAGAAATAGTCTACCATCCTGGCAGGAATGGGACTGGCAAGCAAACTGTATTGGTGCCATTGGAGACACTGTAACTTGGTATCCAGAACAAAATGAATAGTAGACCTGGGTCTGAAACAGTTTTCCCGTCCAATGAACATTGCTGAGATTTCAACATTTTTTCCTGTCCCAAATCAGGGAAAAAAGTCAAGATCTCAACAATTCTCATAAGCCAAAAATCCAAAACAAAAACCAAAAAATCATTTTGGGTCAATGAAAACGTTTTGTTTCAATTTTGACCAGTTTAAAAATTAATTATTTTTCTATAATTAGTTTAAATTTCCAAATAAAATTTTGTTGTGAACTAGAAAACTGGAATTTGTTTCGAAAACATCAAACCAAAACATTTCCACAATTCCAAATTTTTCTGAGTTTTGAATTTGCTGACACTGACCTTTCCCACGGCATTTTAAAGAGTTCACTGAAAAATTCGTGACCATGTCCTGCAGTCCTTATTACAGCATTTCCTGCATCTTCTTTGTTCTTCATTCTACAATCCATTGTTTTAAATACTCAGCCAGGTTTGCCATTGCTGATTATGTTGTAATTATGAAGGGCCCAACCCCACTGAAGTCAATGGAAGTTTTGCCACCATTTTCAATGGAAGTAGGATCAGTCCCCTATGAACAGTGCTAAGTAATTACTGTTTTTCAGGTTTCAATTCAATCGATGTATACATATTTATCAGCTTCTCAGGTTTGCAAGCATACAGACTAAAACTCTCTCTGTTGCTTAGGGGTGGGGCGTATTGACTGGTATGGGAATAGCGAAACTGAAGAGCCTATCTAGACAAGCTTCTATTTCTGAAGACAATCACAATCTGGGAGAGCCTGCCCACACCCAGACAACCAAGGACTCAGCCACATACTCCAAAAATGGAGTGATATGCCCACCCACCCACCACATTCTTCCTACAGCTGGGCACTGTGGCTGTGCCTTGCTTCCAGCCAGATGGGAGAGGGAGAAAAGATCTGCAGGGTGCCCCCTACTGAAACTGGTGTTGGCACTGTTCCATGAACCGGCCAGCAGGAAGACCCCTGTGGAACAAACCGACTTCCCCTCCCCTCCTGCTGTTCACGCACACCCCAGTGGGACCAGCACAGTACCTGTTTTGAACCAGCCGTCAGGTGTGAAAGCTTCTTTTGTTTCTTCAGGTCTATTCCAGTATTCTCGAAATACTGTAGGCCCCTTAACGAAAAGCTCCCCTTCTTTGCCATCTAAGCCGGGGGTCACCTAGAGCAAATGAAGAACAAATGCATTCTCCAAAGCAGTGACAAATATTCATACATCAATAGCGATAGCCACCTCAGATTTCCACCCCTAAGCTACAGCTTCCTCAGTGACAAGGCTCAGAGAGGCAGGGAGTGCCTTTGGAACTCCCTTTGATTGTGAGCCATGATGTTCTCAGTCCATCTGCTGTATCTCTTGCTTTAACTGAGAAGCAGAGAGAGGACAAAGTTCTAAGCTTAGTAAACACCTTCTAGCTCAGACGGGATTGATGTTTATGCATAGTTATTGATACACATGAATTGTCATACTGAAAACCCTCATCTAGCTAGTTTGGTACCCGAACCCTGACAACAACCAATGGGAGCTTCTTCCAGAGACAGGGAGACACCTCCTTAATGCATCTGGCCAATTGTGAAACAACATCTCAGCAGGGAAATGACTTCCTGATGGAGATGACCGTACTTCTGATGCAGAAAGGCTGATGACCTTTGCATTTTTTACCATACCTAGATTTATAGATTCAAGGGCCATATGGGACCACTGGGACCACCTAGTTTAAAGCAATTATTATTCTGTTCAGCTCTTTTTCTGTTTTTTACTCGTTAAATTATTTGCCTCAATAACATGCTGCAGCAGCCAGTTTCATGGGCTATTTATGCTGTAAACCGAATTCAAAAATGGGTTTCCTCTTAGGTGTTTTACTTTTGCTACTCAGAAAGCCCAGGCCCCTGCTCTTCCCGCAGCAATACGGCTGAGTTGCCTGCATCACACAGGTGCCACATGTCTGAGAAGGGATAAGAATTTATGACCCTAACTCCTCACCACTAGTCCCACATTCCCTTCCTCTAACCTGAACAAAGAGCGTCTGACATGGATTAACTGTCTGCTCCACTACTGTGATGATTTCTAGGTTCAGAGACGTGACTGGAAGATGGATACCCTGTTCTGCTCTGACATACAGAGCTACATGGAAACATAAATACAGGAGGGATGAACAGTTACTTCAGGAGGTGGCAAAAGTTATTCACAGTTCTCAGACTTTGTAAATTAAAATGCCAAATCTAAAGGTAATCCTCTCTCCTGGAAGAGAGGTTCGTATATATCTATTATAGATTTGTTCTCCTTAACCGTCCCCCAAGGAGGAAACGTGCTTAACACACATTCAGTAGTAGGATTCTTTCCCTGTTGGAGACTATTTGTATCTCTCTGGGCCAGCTGAGCTTGGCCCTCAATTCTCCAGCGGAGAGCAAGCTCTCTTGGCTTGACAAGCATTTTTCCTGCAGTGCCTCTCACCTAGCATTACGGGCAGTCTCCTACACCATGCCATCAGTCGTGCCTTCTAACTTCTTGTGACCTGTGTTCATACATTTCCTTTTATCTAATGGTGCATCTGAAATGCCTGGCCCGGCCTTCCTTGCTGCGGGAGCCAGTCACAGAAGCAGTGCAGCAGCGTGAATGGTTTCTCTGGGACATAATTTGAGGAGCCCTTCGAGTGTGAGCATGACAGCTTCTCCCTGTCAGTGTGCTGCACAGCTGATCCATGTCTGCAGAGAAGTCTGTTCATTGAGTATGAATGTGGGGAGGGAGGTTCCTTGGCAAGAAGAAAAGGCTCTTGCTGCTTGTGTCACATTTCCTGCAAGGGCAGGTGTCATGCATTGCTCTCGAGCTACCCTTTCCGATGCCTCCAAGATCACCACGGGTGTGCACTGCAAAGACTCACACCCAACCTTCCGGAGTTGGCAAGGCAGTTCCTGTCTAGTATGGAGCCTTTGATGGGGGGAAATAAAGATGACGAGAGAAGATAGCCTGAGTTGGCCATTAGAGAGCTGTTGCCAACCAGTCTGTGTGTCTAGCAGTGACAGCAGCCAGCTTAGCTGGGATAATTTTGTGGGTTGGTGGATGACTCAGCCTTTGAAATGACAGCTGCAGAGGACACCAGACACCAGCTGGGCCACTTGGCACTTCCAGCAACCTGTTGCCTGGCATGGGAAAAAAGCGAACTCCTGCCCTCCTGGGGAAGGCAGCAGAACCTTCTCTTTCGACCTGTCATGGGACGCTTGGCCGCGTCCTCCAAAAGACTGTAACCCTGGTATAATTAAGGTAACACCAGATCCAGAGAAATATATTCCAGGAGCACCCTGCAAAATACACCGTTTGATATGTCAGGTCAGAGCTGCTGACCGACTTGTGCACTGGGAGAAAATAAAGCAAGACCAAAACCTAAGCTTTTCTGGTAAACGGCCAGGGGGGTCTTCACTTACTCAACCCTAGCCTGGATTGCCAGAGACAAAAAGGCATTACCGTCTGACAGCTGCTTGGTGAACGAGCTGATGGGTTTCATTTTAGTATCCACAGCACCAGCACCTCTATCACCATCGGCACAACTCTGTATCCAATTTCTTCAGAAAGGCCAGGAATGGAAACTGTACTCCACCACACTCCATTGGGGTCCCGCCAGGTCAGGTGTGAAGCACAATATTGGATGAGGGAAGGTAGCATGGGGAAAGCTTGCACTGCTGCCTGCTGTGTGGATAATTAAAAGACTTCACTTTGCAGAGCTCTCAGTGCGACACCTTTCATTTTTGTGAAATGGGACATGAGAAAATGAAACCCGATGTATTCGAGAGAGTGGCAGGTGTCCTTCCAGCTTCTCTAGAATGCAAAGGCTACAGAGACACCTCAGCATTCTTCAAACCCGCATCAGCAAGTTCTGAAGCTACGACTGTAAAATGATGATCCCATGAATCTGAAGAATCACAGGAAGTTCGCCAGACAAGACGGGACACTGGTCTGAGCCAGAATGGTAACGCAGCTGTCCCTAAAACGTATATAGCTCTATAACTGGGAGGATGCAGATGCATAAGAGACAACAAGTGCAGTGACAGAGGTTGTCGTGGGCGCTGCTCATATACAGCCTAATCATGAGGATCCTCATCATGAACAGCCATAAAGGAAGTTTTTCAAATCACTTAGGTACTGTAGCTCTTGCAACACAGACAAGATACTGAAGTCAGTTCTCACGGGTGGGGCTGCTCTGATGCACCGAGGGCCCTGCCTCGCAGTGACTCCGTGGCTGCGGCTCCAAAAGGTGTGCTCCACAAACAGCGTTGGAGCTTTCTGGGCATTGTGCCCAAAGAAATAAAATACAGTCTGAAACCCGCAGCGTGCCAGGCTTAGCACCTCCACAAAACTGTCAAATGGTAACAAAGGTTTTCCACTTCAAAACACCAGAAAGACCTTTTCTTAACCACCTTTGGTAACTCATTTCCCTGGGAAAGCCCAGCTTAGAGGCCATGTGCAGTTTTCCAAGAAGGGCTCTCTTCACTCCATTTTCCTACTGGTAAAGTTGTGGCATCAAACGACAAAGCAAGTTGTTCAAAGTGATTCAGTGACTCAGCCCAGAGTAGAGCTCTTTTCACTTCAGTCACAGGCTCTAACCATTGGATAACACAGCTTCTTACAAATGATGCCAAAGAAGCGTCACTTTGGCTTTAAAAATAATCATTTCTCAGCACACGTGCTCCAGTAAAACCAGTGTGAGTTTCAACTGGATCTAAGCACTTGAAGCTACATCTCAGCTAAAAATCTAAAAGACAGGATATATATTATCCCCCATGTACATGCATTTAATTAATGGTCTGAGCCCCTGAACTCAAGTCCTTCATCTGAAAGGTTGCCCCTCAGTTCCAGAAAGGTGGATACAGGAGACATTGAGAATGACATTTGAACTCACTAGTAGCTGCATTTGGTTATTCTGCAGCTCCTACTTGATTTGATGTTTTCTTTTCTTAGATGTTGAAACAAAGATTGATGTAAATCAGGCAACAGCAACCTCTTTAGGCACAACCCGTCCAGCACTCTACAAAGAATAAGCTGTGCTGCATTGCAGTGCAGGAATGTGCCCGGGCTTTTTCACCTGTCCTTATAAAAGGTCTTTGCAGAACACTTGCCATGTCCCTAAAGGAAGGGAGGGCATGTATCTTTAGCTGCATGGGTGAAGAATCCAGCGTGGTATTTACCTGCACGCTGCTCCTCCTTGCATGAATCAAACCTTGAACAAGCTCCAAATTTCTTGTCATATCAACTCAAACTCTGGCAGAGGCTCAAGCCACATCTTATCTAGAGCAGAGCTCCTTGGCAGCAGGCACCTCCCTGTTGTGTAATTTAATGATGTTATGGCTGGCTTGCAAACAGTAAAACAGAAAGGCCGTGACGTTATCTTAATAGGATTTTGCTTACTGAACTCGGAATGTCACTGGCACTGCTCCCCAGTGTCCAAAGAGGATGCAAACCACTTGAGTGCCGGCAGCTCATGTTGCTGGAAAACAGCATAAATTAAAATTCAGGGTTCAAGGCACTTATCAGTTACAATTGCTCACCTTCGACACAGGCCCAAATCACAGGCACACACCAAGCCGAACACTCTGCTACACGTTTCAAATTCCGGGCTTTCACCGCAGCATCATACAGCTAGCTAGCTAGCTCCTCATTCTGTCAAATCTCAAAGGTATCCTTTGTTGATACACTGGATCTAAGTTACACGCAGCTGCTGAAAGCATCAGATTGCTAATTGCATAGATATCCTATTCTCCAAGTGCCATATTTTAATGCACGTTTCAACTGCTTTGTATTCTAGCAACTTTAACATTCAGACGGCGTGCTCTAGAAGGCTGGCGTTTGATAGTTTTCCACTGTAAACCGGATTCAGCAAATTGAACTGGACCCGCCGACGCACTAGATAAGATTACATTTTCCACACATGAAAATAAAAGGTTGTAATAAATCCTCTGACGGAATAAATCAGGGTGATTATAAAATGCGTATTTTCAATGCTTCCATTTTACCTCTTCATTAGCCGGAAGCAACAGCGGCTTGTAAATAGGTGGGAGTTCCCACTTGACAAGTAGCCCTTTGATTTGCTCAGAGTGGCCATTTGTTTTCCTGCAAATCCTGATGCATGCTGCCCCTCTCTGTAGGAAGCCACCGGAGAGGAGTTTATAGTGGACGTTAATGGAGGCAGACCTTTCATCAGAGGTAGCCTTGCACTATGGAGCAAAGGGGCATTGCACAGTACCAACACAAAGACAAGCTTTTCACACAAAGCGCAAAAGTTGAACGTGTGTTTCAGTGCAGTCCCGCTGACGCCCTCCAGCCACCCCTCACCAAGGGTCTACAGGCACCCTTTTTCCAAACGAGCGCCGGATGCATACGGCCCACAGTCCTCAGGCGGGGAAGTCCTGTTTGATAGGCCTCGTAAAATCTTCTCACGGGGAAAGGCCAGCTCCAAGAGATCTTGTGAGGCCTGTGACAGCAGCAATCCCCTCCGGAACCCTTTACGATGGCCAGAGGCAGTAGGTATGCATGTGTTACACCTGGGTGGGGGGGAAGGAGGAGGGGTGAGCAGTGGAGGGGGATGGGAGGGGTGAGAGGAAAGCTTCTTTCTACTTCCAAAGCTTGAAGCGCTTCACATCTAGAACATTTTAGGCATTCCACATGGATAAAGAATCTGCCTCCCCTGTCCTTCTTGGTGCCCCCTAGTCTCCTGTCCTTTCTCTTCTGCCTCTCTTCCACACCACCTGCTTCTTCTCTATGTGCCCAGTGCCATGGATCTCCCTTCACACCCTACCGTGCACCCGCTGCTGCAGCCCTCAAACCAAAACCACTGAGCTTACACCATGTGCACTCCCATCTCCTCCTCCTCCCAGTTCATGTCACCCTGGTTTCCTACCCTCCTCTCCATGCCGCTCCATACGTACCATCCCCCGCCCCTCTACCTCTCAGCATCAACCCCCTGGTTTCCTCATCCAGGACGCTGCACCTCCGGCTTGGCACTTCCCGGATTCAGTCGCACATCAGTTTGTCTTCACCAGCATTGCTGCATATGCATATGCATTGCTGCATATGTTTGTGAGGGATGTAAGGGAGCAGTATGACTGCTCAGAGCTCCGGTACGAAACTGCAGAAAAACCTGAGTGTCTCTGGATTAAGTTTAGAAGTGTGTGCAACAAGAGTGATGTAGTGGTGGGAGTCTGCTATAGACCACCGGATCAGGGGGATGAGGTGGATGAGGCTTTCTTCCGGCAGCTCACGGAAGCTACTAGATCGCATGCCCTGATTCTCATGGGTGACTTTAATTTTCCTGATATCTGCTGGGAGAGCAATACAGCGGTGCATAGACAATCCAGGAAGTTTTTGGAAAGCGTAGGGGACAATTTCCTGGCGCAAGTGCTAGAGGAGCCAACTAGGGGGGGCGCTTTTCTTGACCTGCTGCTCACAAACCGGGTAGAATTAGTGGGGGAAGCAAAAGTGGATGGGAATCTGGGAGGCAGTGACCATGAGTTGGTTGAGTTCAGGATCCTGACGCAGGGAAGAAAGGTAAGCAGCAGGATACGGACCCTGGACTTCAGGAAAGCAGACTTCGACTCCTTCAGGGAACGGATGGCCAGGATCCCCTGGGGGACTAACTTGAAGGGGAAAGGAGTCCAGGAGAGCTGGCTGTATTTCAAGGAATCCCTGTTGAGGTTACAGGGACAAACCATCCCGATGAGTCGAAAGAATAGTAAATATGGCAGGCGACCAGCTTGGCTTAATGGTGAAATCCTAGCGGATCTTAAACATAAAAAAGAAGCTTACAAGAAGTGGAAGGTTGGACATATGACCAGGGAAGAGTATAAAAATATTGCTCGGGCATGTAGGAATGTTATCAGGAGGGCCAAATCGCACCTGGAGCTGCAGCTAGCCAGAGATGTCAAGAGTAACAAGAAGGGTTTCTTCAGGTATGTTGGCAACAAGAAGAAAGCCAAGGAATGTGTGGGCCCCTTACTGAATGAGGGAGGCAACCTAGTGACAGAGGATGTGGAAAAAGCTAATGTACTCAATGCTTTTTTTGCCTCTGTTTTCACTAACAAGGTCAGCTCCCAGACTGCTGCGCTGGGCATCACAAAATGCGGAAGAGATGGCCAGCCCTCTGTGGAGATAGAGGTGGTTAGGGACTATTTAGAAAAGCTGGACGTGCACAAGTCCATGGGGCCGGACGAGTTGCATCCGAGAGTGCTGAAGGAATTGGCGGCTGTGATTGCAGAGCCACTGGCCATTATCTTTGAAAACTCGTGGCGAACCGGGGAAGTCCCGGATGACTGGAAAAAGGCTAATGTAGTGCCAATCTTTAAAAAAGGGAAGAAGGAAGATCCTGGGAACTACAGGCCAGTCAGCCTCACCTCAGTCCCTGGAAAAATCATGGAGCAGGTCCTCAAAGAATCAATCCTGAAGCACTTGCATGAGAGGAAAGTGATCAGGAACAGCCAGCATGGATTCACCAAGGGAAGGTCATGCCTGACTAATCTAATCGCCTTTTATGATGAGATAACTGGTTCTGTGGATGAAGGGAAAGCAGTGGATGTATTGTTTCTTGACTTTAGCAAAGCTTTTGACACGGTCTCCCATAGTATTCTTGTCAGCAAGTTAAGGAAGTATGGGCTGGATGAATGCACTATAAGGTGGGTAGAAAGCTGGCTAAATTGTCGGGCTCAACGGGTAGTGATCAATGGCTCCATGTCTAGTTGGCAGCCGGTATCAAGTGGAGTGCCCCAAGGGTCAGTCCTGGGGCCGGTTTTATTCAATATCTTCATAAATGATCTGGAGGATGGTGTGGATTGCACTCTCAGCAAATTTGCGGATGATACTAAACTGGGAGGAGTGGTAGATACGCTGGAGGGGAGGGATAGGATACAGAAGGACCTAGACCAATTGGAAGATTGGGCCAAAAGGAATCTGATGAGGTTCAATAAGGATAAGTGCAGGGTCCTGCACTTAGGACGGAAGAACCCAATGCACAGCTACAGACTAGGGACCGAATGGCTAGGCAGCAGTTCTGCGGAAAAGGACCTAGGGGTGACAGTGGACGAGAAGCTGGATATGAGTCAGCAGTGTGCCCTTGTTGCCAAGAAGGCCAATGGCATTTTGGGATGTATAAGTAGGGGCATAGCGAGCAGATCGAGGGACGTGATCGTTCCCCTCTATTCGACATTGGTGAGGCCTCATCTGGAGTACTGTGTCCAGTTTTGGGCCCCACACTTCAAGAAGGATGTGGATAAATTGGAGAGAGTCCAGCGAAGGGCAACAAAAATGATTAGGGGACTGGAACACATGAGTTATGAGGAGAGGCTGAGGGAGCTGGGATTGTTTAGCCTGCAGAAGAGAAGAATGAGGGGGGATTTGATAGCTGCTTTCAACTACCTGAAAGGGGGTTCCAAAGAGGATGGCTCTAGACTGTTCTCAATGGTAGCAGATGACAGAACGAGGAGTAATGGTCTCAAGTTGCAGTGGGGGAGGTTTAGATTGGATATTAGGAAAAACTTTTTCACTAAGAGGGTGGTGAAACACTGGAATGCGTTACCTAGGGAGGTGGTAGAATCTCCTTCCTTAGAGGTTTTGAAGGTCAGGCTTGACAAAGCCCTGGCTGGGATGATTTAACTGGGAATTGGTCCTGCTTTGAGCAGGGGGTTGGACTAGATGACCTTCTGGAGTCCCTTCCAACCCTGATATTCTATGATTCTATGATTCTATGAGGTGAGCTCTGTGTAAGTGTGGTCTGGGCTGTAGCCGCAGGTCCCTCGAAAATTTCTTGTAGCAATACAGTCCTATGTAAGTGAGATGGTCAACATCCTACTTCCTCCTTGCTTCCTGGCCTAGCTCACTGATCTCCAAATATTCAGGCCTCAAACACAACATAAACATGTTTCGCTCACGGACACAGACTTTAATGAAAGCATGATGGGACCAGTGTTCAAGCGGATGCGTCTCATTAACAACAGACCACAGTGGGAACATCTTACACAGACGAGAGACTTCCCCACCCACAGGAAAAAAATCACTGCAACCATCATTACCATCTCTATAGTGCACTGCACTGAATCAGTTCTGGACTTTCCTTTTCTTTCACTGGAAATTGAGTATTTCACTAGATAAGAAGTAATTATAGACAAGTTCCTCTATCATTACAGTGTGATGAGTGTCACGCAACACAGAGTGCTACCAAATAGTGACCTTGAAGAGAAACCTGAGTTACGAGAGAATCTGCCTATGCTAATTAGGACCTGCAGAGATTCAAACTCAGACACTGTGCACAGAAGGCAACATCATCTCAGCACACAGTAACTGAAGACAGTGATAATGCCGATGTTTTCTAGTGGGACATATGTCATAAATGTACCAGCTGTGCCCTCCACGATCACTGACAGAACATGAAAAAAAGCAGCAAGATCATTTAAATTTGAAAAAAATGATTCTTAACAATATATTCCCACTTCCACAATCAGTATTATAATGTGCTGGCTAACCGGGCTTGGGGTGTTTCCTCACATTACATTTGTAAGTAAATTATTTTGAACCAAGTAATCATTAAGCAATCCTACCTTTTTTTAAGTGTCTAATAAGGAGACAAAAACTAGGACATGTGCTATAGGCAACAGTCATTTTACTAACACTCTCACAACTAATAATTTTTTTAAAACATTAGACCATGGGGGAAAAAACTATTTGTAACAGAGCAAAAAATTTAACTCAGACCCTTTGTACATACTGTACATGGTATGGCTGTACAATACTGGCTACAGAGCGGTCTCTATGCACTGTATCACACAGAAAACTAATTAACCATATGCCATGGCAGAAAAGAGCTGCATTTGGCCCATAATACCACCCAGAGGAGCTATAAGAAGTCTTCAGTACTGGGAGCTCACTAGCCAACGGCTGCTTCTATTTCCGTGGCCGCTTCTGCACGCTCAGCTCGATTTCTACACCTGCAGAGCAATGTTTGCCCCTAAGGCATAGTTTTAGAGCTTGACATTTTATTTCAATGACTTTCTCCCTGTCACCCACCTCCTCTTGCCACACCCACAGCAAAGCTCCCGACAGCAGGCAGAGTTTATGCAAAGCCTCATTTACCATGTTGCTCCACACCTCAATCCTTTCCGAAGAGCTTCCATGCATTCGGCGCCTCTGCGGACATTCTCCAACCCCTCGAAAGGGCATTATCTAATCTGAAGATTCCCAGGGTCAAGGGTGACTGCAGAGCAGCGTAGCGTGCTACTAATACAAGAAACCCTTACTGTAACCCCTAGCTACCACCTAATGACCCCTCCCCAGCCTAGCTATACAGACAGCCCAACGTAAGCCCAGACCAAGGAGGTACTAGCCTCCTGTTTCCCTTCGCACAGATAGCCAGCTCGGTGAATCTTCATTCCCAGCATCTACTGGATGGCCGAAGGAGAGGAAAGCCAACCTCACCCTGTGCAAGGGGCAGGCTGAACCCATGAGCTCTGCCTGAAAACGCCATCTGTAGAAAGAGAGGACGGAGTGCATGGCACTTTCAATCACCAGCCTCTCGCCAAGGGTGCCAGCTGTGGTTTTGGGATGCAGGCTCCAGCCCTCTACAAAGGGGTCTGAGACCATTAACTCATTTGCAGAAACCAGCTACCAGACAGCACCTTTTAATCACTATCTACCTGGGCCAGATTTCAGCTGATGTCCTAGCGGTAAAAGGTTCGCTAGCATATTACCAGTCTCCTAGGCAATCAGGTTTCACAGATACATTCATAATTAAACATTCCCCATTAAGTTCCATGTTTTGTGCATGCATTATCTTTTCTGTGAGCATTGAGTCCTGCAGCATCCTGCAGAATGCAAGCAGGAGGCAATTTAGACACAGTACAATTTTCTTCTTGCTGGAGGAAGGCAGATTTCTGCTCCTTAGGGAGAGAACATAGAGCAAAAAACCCCAAAGCCCAGACTAATCTACAAAGCCACATTTCACATCTGTTTTTGCCATGTTAACTCTTCGTAAAAGGACTGGGAATAACACAATCAATTTATTTTTCATCTTGGAAGGTTATAAATTTAAAAGCAAAGGGGCAAAAGCAAGACTGACTTGCAACATTTTCACTTAAAAACGAACCCTGTACTTACAGCAATTGCTACTATGTTTGACACACAAAAGCAAATGTATGTTTTCCAGTGATGCTGATCTTTAAAAGTTACTGCACTGATTCACACCAGATGATCTCGCAAGAACCACAGTAAACAACCAAGACGGAGAAAGGTCAATCATCTTTGCAATTACGTTATGGACAAAAAACTTCTTGATCTACATTAACACCATAACTGAGAAGTGTAACATTATTCCAGAAATGCCAACAGCTCCATAGTGCTGTCTTGCTTGTTCGCAGTCTTCAGAAAATAATAAATGAGGCGAGATGTCAGCACATCTTCCCGCTTCCCGCGCACTGTTCATTAGAGAGATATTTCTGAGGTGCACTTCCAATGCCTGCTTTGATTCTGTGCTGGGGGCAGGCAGCCAGTCTCTCTGAGAACCAGGCAGAGAATCAATTAACATCCTGCCACTGTTTGCTTTTCAGAAGCCTTACTGAGAAGTTTAGGTGGACAGAAAGGATATGCTGCAGGTGGTGGCCCCACAGGTCAATGTGTAAACCGACCTCTGCAATCTGAGCTATATGTCACAAGCGTGAGTTTGACAAGTCTCATCCCAGCCCACCTTCAAGAATGCACAGCTCAGGTCATGTTCCACCCACTTCCAGACCCCAGCCTCAATGCCCGCTCAGCTCCCTTCCTCATTCTTGAGGATTTTTTCCTCGTCTACCAACCAGAATGCCCTCCTGATCCCAATTCACCAAGTCACCATCTGGTCCTCGCTCAAATCCATCCCAAGGACTCTCTTTCTCCTGCCTTGCTCACAGGAAGTTAAATGCAAGCACTTCAAGTTACTTCCTCTTGCACTAACTGTCTGCCTACCCAAGCCAGTGCTAACAGCCCCTCCCTTTCACTCGCACTAAATTCACTTACAACGCTGACGAGAGAAACTTTAAACAAGCAAATCTGCAGTCTGATTTTTCTGAATGGGTCTCAGATCACAAGGGATGAGAATTGTTTGAGAGCTGCATTAACCCCTCAGTGGCCTGGAGCATTACCCCCTAACTCCAGCAAGGATCAATCTGTGATCCAAGAATCTCTTACTGCCAACTGGCAAGGGGGTGCAGAGGGGTTACAGGGCTCTCTTGGGTTTGGCAAGTACACTTTACTGCACCATAGAGCACCACATGAGGTCTCAAATAGAAGCTGGTGTCACACCAGCCATCAATATCATTGCAAAACGCCAAGTACGTTTTGCAATGATAGGAGGTTGTGCAAGAAATTCTGTACCTACACTGAAAATCCTGTTCTTAAAGTCTGTGTCTAGAGACTAGTCACCAGCAGCGATGAAAAACAGGTTCTCTCTCAGACAGGAAATGTTTATGTTGTAGCACAAGGGGACTCCTGCAGGGTCTGAAAAATGGCTGGGAATCGTTGGAGAGATGCATTGAAAGCTCAGTGACATAGAGCGTAACCCCCATAACACCAGCAAGGACCAATGTGCTCTGGGATATCCTCACACCGCACAATGCTGATTGTGCTAGCAGGGAATTTCAGGGATACAGTAAATAATCTGAGCCAAGGCCCATGTTCTACAGGTCATTCCTCCTTAACAGAATAAAGGACAACTACAGCAAGTGGAGTTTCTTACACATTTCCTCCCTCTTTCCAGACTTCTAACTCCTGTCCCATAACCAAACTTCGTTCTCTTGCTTCACCAACCAGTGAGCCGGGGACTAGCTCCCACTCTAGTTGACTCCCAGCCTGTCTTTTGCACCCCAATAGCAGAGGGGACGTCCAGCCTAGTGCAACAGCCACATGCAACACATCACAAACGATGCCCAGCAAACAATATTCTTTAAAAATGCCTAAAGATCTCTGAACAGTGATGGGTTTGCAGCTCCCACTGGCTTTCATTATCAGAAATACCGTGCAAGCGGCAGGCTGGGAAGGTGTTTCAGTTAAAAAACATTACCTCAAAGAACGCTATCCACACAAAAAGAAAAGGCGGACTTGTGGCACCTTAGAGACTAACAAATGTATTTGAGCATAAGCTTTCGTGAGCTACAGCTCACTTCATCGGATGCATGCCGTGGAAAATACAGTGGGGAGATTTATATACATAGAGAACATGAAACAATGGGTGTTACCATATACCCTGTTGGTACCATACACGGCTGCTACTCTGAAACCTGTAAGGAGAGTGATCAGGTAAGGTGAGCTATTACCAGCAGGAGAGCGGGGGGAGGAACAACCTTTTGTAGTGATAATCAAGGTGGGCCATTTCCAGCAGTTGACAAGAATGTCTGAGGAACAGCTGGGGGTGGGGGTGGGAATAAACATGGGGAAATAGTTTTACTTTGTGTAATGACCCATCCACTCCCAATCTTTATTCAAGCCTAAGTTAAATTGTATCCAGTTTGCAAATTAATTCCAATTCAGCAGTCTCTCCTTGGAGTCTGTTTTTGAAGATTTTTTCTTGAAGAATTGCAATTGGTTAGTCTCTAAGGTGCCACAAGTCCTCCTTTTCTTTTTGCGAATACAGACTAACACGGCTGCTACTCTGAAACCTGTCACTTTTAGGTCTGTAATCGAGTGACCAAAGAGATTGAAGTGTTCTCCGACTGGTTTTTGAATGTTATAATTCTTGACGTCTGATTTGTGTCCATTTATTCTTTTACGTAGAGACTGTCCAGTTTGGCCAATGTACATGGCAGAGGGGCACTGCTGGCACATATCACATTGGTAGATGTGCAGGTGAACGAGCCTCTGATAGTGTGGCTGATGTGATTAGTCCCTATGATGGTGTCCCCTGAATAGATATGTGGACACAGTTGGCAACGGGCTTTGTTGCAAGGATAGGTTCCTGGGTTAGTGTTTTTGTTGTGTGGTGGCTGGTGAGTATTTGCTTCAAGTTTGGGGGCTGTCTGTAAGCGAGGACTGGTCTGTCTCACAAGATCTGTGAGAGTGATGGGCCGTCCTTCAGGATAGGTTGTAGATCCTTGATGATGCGTTGGAGAGGTTTTAGTTGGGGGCTGAAGGTGATGGCTAGTGGCGTTCTGTTATTTTCTTTGTTGGGCCTGTCCTGTAGCAGGTAACTTCTGGGTACTCTTCTGGCTCTGTCAATCTGCTTCTTCACTTCAGCAGGTGGGTACAGTAGTTGTAAGAACGCTTGATAGAGATCTTGTAGGTGTTTGTCTCTGTCTGAGGGGTTGGAGCAAATGTGATTGTATCGTAGAGCTTGGCTGTAGACAATGGATCGTGTGGTGCGGTCTGGATGAAAGCTGGAGGCATGTAGGTAGGCATAGCGGTCAGTAGGTTTCCAGTATAGTATGTGACCATCGCTTATTAGCACTGTAGTGTCCAGGAAGTGGATCTCTTGTGTGGACTGGTCCAGGCTGAGGTTGATGGTGGGATGGAAATTGTTGAAATCATGGTAGAATTCCTTAAGGGCTTCTTTTCCTTGGGTCCAGATGATGAAGATGTCATCAATGTTGCACGAGTAGGAGCATTAGGGAACGAGAGCTGAGGAAGCGTTGTTCTAAGTCAGCCATAAAAATGTTGGCATGCTGTGGGGCCATAAGGGTACCCATAGCAGTGCCACTGATTTGAAGGTATACATTGTCCCCAAATGTGAAATAGTTATGGGTGAGGACAAAGTCACAAAGTTCAGCCACCAGGTTTGCCGTGACATTATCGGGGATACTGTTCCTGATGGCTTGTAGTCCATCTTTGTGTGGAATGTTGGTGTAGAGGGCTTCTGCATCCATAGTGGCCAGGACGGTGTTTTCAGGAAGATCACCGATGGATTGTAGTTTCCTCAGGAAGTCAGTGGTGTCTCGAAGATAGCTGGGAGTGCTGGTAGCGTAGGGCCTGAGGAGGGAGTCTACATAGCCAGACAATCCTGCTGTCAGGGTGCCAATGCCTGAGATGATGGGGCATCCAGGATTTCCAGGTTTATGGATCTTGGGTAGCAGACAGAATACCCCAGGTCGGGGTTCCAGGGGTGTGTCTGTGCGGATTTGTTCTTGTGCTTTTTCAGGGAGTTTCTTGAGCAAATGCTGTAGTTTCTTTTGGTAACCTTCAATGGGATCAGAGAGTAATGGCTTGTAGAAAGTGGTGTTGGAGAGCTGCCTAGCAACCTCTTGTTCATATTCCGACCTATTCATGATGACAACAGCACCTCCTTTGTCTGCCTTTTTGATTATGATGTCAGAGTTGTTTCTGAGGCTGTGGATGGCAGTGTATTCTGCACGGCTGAGGTTATGGGGCTAGAGATGCTCCTTTTCCACAATTTCAGCCCGTGCACGTCGGCGGAAGCACTCTATGTAGAAGTCCCGTCTGTTGTTTCGACTTTCAGGAGGAGTCCACCTAGAATCCTTCTTTTTGTAGTCTTGGTAGGAAGGTCTCTGTGAGTTAGTATGTTGTTCAGAAGTGTGTTGGAAATATTCCTTGAGTTGGAGACATCGAAAATAGGATTTTAGGTCACCACAGAACCGTATCATGTTCGTGGGGGTGGAGGGGCAGAAGGAGAGGCCCCAAGATAGGACAGATTCTTCTGCTGGGATAAGAGTATAGTTGGATAGATTAAATACTCACCAGCAACCACACAACAAAAACACTAACCCAGGAACCTATCCTTGCAACAAAGCCCGTTGCCAACTGTGTCCACATATCTATTCAGGGGACACCATCATAGGGACTAATCACATTGGCCACACTATCAGAGGCTCATTCACCTGCACATCTACCAATGTGATATGTGCCATCATGTGCCAGCAGTGCCCCTCTGCCATGTACATTGGCCAAACTGGACAGTCTCTACATAAAAGAATAAATGGACACAAATCAGACGTCAAGAATTATAACACTCAAAAACCAGTCGGAGAACACTTCAAGCTCTTTGGTCACTCGATTACAGACCTAAAAGTGGCAATTCTTCAACAAAAAACCTTCAAAAACAGAATCCAGCGAGCGACTGCTGAATTGGAATTAATTTGCAAACTGAATACAATTAACTTAGGCTTGAATAAAGACTGGGAGTGGATGGGTCATTACACAAAGTAAAACTATTTCCCCATGTTTATTCCCACCCCGCACCGTTCCTCAGACGTTCTTGTCAACTACTGGAAATGGTCCACCTTGATAATCACTACAAAAGGTTCCCCCTCCCCCCTCTGCTCTCCTGCTGGTAATAGCTCACCTTACCTGGTCACTCTTGTTACAGTGTGTATGGTAACACCCATTGTTTCATGTTCTCTGTGTATATAAATCTCCCCACTGTATTTTGCACTGCATGGATCCGAAGAAGTGAGCTGTAGCTCACAAAAACTTATGCTCAAATAAATTTGTTAGTCTCTAAGGTGCCACAAGTCCTCCTTTTCTTTTTGCGGATACAGACTAACACGGCTGCTACTCTGAAAACTATCCACACATGTGCTTGCAAGCTTACAAACCTACTGCATCTTAATAGAGCTGCTACTGGGAGTTTTGCAACTCTGCCCAATTGCAGCTGAGCAGACGAATGCAGGATCTCCCCGCATGGAGATCATGTACATTCTTCTTTCTAGTGTAAAGGAGCCTTGCAAGCTGCCATCATCACAGGACCATCTTTCCCAGAAAGAGGCTTCTCTTCTTTCCACCCACCCATGAAATCACTCCCTCACAGGAAGAGGCCTCTGCTTTCAACCTGCAGCATGACGTGTCCATCTACACAGGAAAAGACTGCTCCCCCCTTTCACCCACAGCAAGAGACCCCCATGCTTCAAGGAACAGACTGGTGTCCTTTGCTGAAACATACAGAAAATGGCTGTCCCCTCCAAACTATAACTCATCCCCATACGGAAAAGTTTGGCTTCCCCTTCTATCCATAACAGGGAACTCCCTAGAGAAGGAAAAATACATTTCCCCCATTCTCAGTAAGTGCAATGTTTAATAAAAGAAAAGCACTGCACATATGTCGAAAATGTGTCCCAGGGCAGCTAGAAAGGAGAACAAACTGGCCAGCTTTCAGGATAGTAAAATATATGGCCTGACAATATCTTCTCCCCAGATGGGATGGCAACTCCCCTCTGTCTTAAAGTATAAACAGCCAATTTTATTTTTAACATTCATTTAGAAAAATGGTTTATGGCTTTGTAAACTGAGGCCCCTTAAAGAAATCAGCAATCTCAGAGGGCTTGTCTTCCCTCTTGAATGTGTGTAGCACTAGACATCCTGGGCATGCTGGAGAGGACAGGGGGTCTTTTGAAGCGCTGTTACCCTTTGTACAGTGACCGGACAATTGCGGGCATTGCGCGGCTCCAGGTGTGATTTCCACTCAATGATTCCTGACCAAAGCTGCGCAGTTTAGAAGTGTAAAAATGTTGTTTCTAGTGGTCAGTGCAGCAAACTCTCCCAGAGACCCTTCCATTACACACCTCAACACCAGGAATCTGGAATCTGCATTCAGAATGTAATTTACACTGTTGTGGAAATCAGGAGAGACCCCAGCTCCCTCTCCCAGAGCTGGGTTGGATCTGCAGGGCTAGCTGGAGAGAGAAGGAGCAAGAACTTATTTTTGTCAGAAAAGGCAAGAGATGCGACTGACCATACCAACAGAGCAGAGCCAGACACTATTCTCCCATGGGCCACGTAAACACCTGGAGAGACAGACAGAACCAATCATGCAAAGTAACTTTTCTGACCATACTCTTATCGGAGGCTCAATACTGCAAGGTGCTGAGCACCATCACCTGGACTGGCATTAAGGGTCCTCAGGCTCTCAGTGTCTTACAGGATTGGGTCCTTGATGGGCAGCCCTGCAAGAAAGCCTGCCTGTACTCTTCACAGGTGAGCTCTTCATAGGGGGTGTCAGATACCTTGGTAACCAAGCAGCTCTTCCCCTGACTCTGTGAAGATCTTAGATCAGGGGTGGGCACACTTTTTGGCCCCAGGGCCACATCTGGGTGAGGAAACTGCATGCAGGGCCGTGAATGTAGAGTTGGGGTGCATGAGGGAGTGCAGGGTGCAGAAGGGGGTGTGGTGTGCAGGAAGGGGCTCAAGGCAGGGGGTTGGGGTGAAGGAGGGAGTATGGAGTGCGGCAGGGGGCTCAGGGCAGGAGGTTGGGGTGCAGCCGGGGGCTCAGGGCAGGGGGTTGGGGTGGCACCGGCGTGCAGCGGGGCTAAGACAGGCTCCCTGCCTGCCCTGGCCCTGCGCTGCTCCCGGAAGCGGCCGGCACCACATCCCTCAGGCCCCTGGAGGGGGGGGGGAGCAGAGGGGTCCGTGCGCTGCCCTCCCCTGCGAGTACCTCCCCCAAAGCTCCCATTGGCCGCAGTTCCCCATTCCAGGCCAATGGGAGCTGCGGGGGGCAGTGCCTGGAGGGGAGGGCAGCGCATGGAGCCCTCTGCCTCCCCGCTCCCCCATGGGGCCACAGGGACGTGGTGCTGGCTGCTTCCAGCCGGATCCAAAGCCCAGCTCTGTTTTAGATCAATACAAACAAGAGACACACCTCTTGTACACGCTGACATAGTGAAGGCAGAGGGGGCAGCTCCTGATGATGGGATGTGTTACCTGGTGTCTGGCAAGGACCCACAACCCTGCAGCTCCTCTTCTGTGCCTATATGTAGGTGTAGGCAGCAGTCAGCATGCTCCTAACAGATGGCAGAGACCTGAAGGGGGGACCAGGAGGAAGGGCCAGGAGACACTGGCGGCTATGTGGGGAGGAATGGCCAGAGCAGCGCTGTTTCTCGTCCAGAACGACATCTTGCATATGGATAAGCAACGAGATAATTACGATCTTGAAAAAGGGGAGAAGCAAAGCCCCGCTGCTGCAGCGTCCTCCGGCTGCCAGCTCCTTGCAACCCATACGTCCCGCGTAGCTCTCTTTGCAGCCTCATCATAAGAAAATTACTTGCCATAAAAGCCCTGGTTAGAGTGTAGCATTATATACAGCTGTGAAGCCATTTATCTATTGATAGCCCCCTATTGTTAGGGACTGGGGGCTGGCTCTCGTGTAAGTGAGCAATTTGGAAAAAAAACAAAAAAAACACAACAACCCCCCACCCCCAAATAAATAAAGAGAGAGAGAGAGAGAGAGAGAGAGAGAGAGAGAATACCCGTCACGCTTACAGGGTTTACAGGCTTGTGCCAGCTGGGAAGCTACAGTGTATGAAATATGCATTGCACAGAACAAAGCAAACTGAAATATTCAATGGTGGAAAAAAGTAACCCTTTCCTGCATGCAGTACCCATGCCACAGGGGAAGCCAAAGCCCTCGGGTGAGCAAAGGTCACAGATGCAGGACCAAAGAAAAGTAGGATAGAAGCACCCAAGTCAAAAGAGGAAGCATTAGTGGGGGGTTAGAAGGTCAGGATAGACATCCTCTTCCTCTTCACCTCTCTGGTTAAACTGAGCATTGAATTAGCACTGCACATGTGTCTAGCCCAGGCCTGACTCAACCCCACAGGCACAATGGGCAGATAATCATTCAGTGACTCCTTCTTGTGCAAGTGGCCATGGCTATGATGGTGGTGATGGCCTAGCTTGTCTAGAGCAGCAACAGGTTCAGAGCGGCTGCTGTCACAAAGGACCAGAAACCGATCCATTCTAATAATCAGAACCGGCAAGTCTACAACTCTAAGCCCCACAACTCTCCTCCGAGGATCTCAAAGAAACATGAACCCTCACAGCTCCTGGCGAGGGATGTCTAGGGAACGCTTTACCAATCACTGAAATGAGGCCACTTCTCAGATGGTATGTGGCAGCAGTTTAACAACATTTACAATACTACACAACTGCTTAGGAGAGGAAGCGAAGAATAAAAAGAAAAGTAGGATAGAAGCACCCAAGTCAAAAGAGGAAGCATTAGTGGGGGGTTAGAAGGTCAAGATAGACATCCTCTTCACCTCTCTGGTTAAACTGAGCATTGAATTAGCACTGCACATGTGTCTAGCCCAGGCCTGACTCAACCCCACAGGCACAATGGGCAGATAATCATTCAGTGACTCCTTCTTGTGCAAGTGGCCATGGCTATGATGGTGGTGATGGCCTAGCTTGTCTAGAGCAGCAACAGGTTCAGAGCGGCTGCTGTCACAAAGGACCAGAAACCGATCCATTCTAATAATCAGAACCGGCAAGTCTACAACTCTAAGCCCCACAACTCTCCTCCGAGGATCTCAAAGAAACATGAACCCTCACAGCTCCTGGCGAGGGATGTCTAGGGAACGCTTTACCAATCACTGAAATGAGGCCACTTCTCAGATGGTATGTGGCAGCAGTTTAACAACATTTACAATACTACACAACTGCTTAGGAGAGGAAGCGAAGAATACAGTGTCAAATCAGAAGTGCAGAAGACATTCAGGGAGCCAGACTTAGCCATGACACCTGGGTTTATATACCTTGTTCACAGAAGTGCCTAAGGGTGCTAAATACTAAAAGGAGTCAGGACCTTATTTGCTTGTTTCACACTGCACCCCAGCACCCTGCTGGGTCCCTGTTCAGGACCACCTCAGAGGGAAAGCTCCACCTACTGAACCAGCACTGCCTGAAGCACCTAGGTTCCTCTCAGAGTACGCCTGCCGGAAATCTTCTTTACCTTTGCATTCCCATCACACCCCAGCACTTCAGGGGGGCTTTGGTGACTCATTCACTGGGGTCGCCAGGTTAATGAGCTGAGCCACATTTGCTGAGCATTTAATATGGGGAGAAATGAAAACTATCAAAGCAAAACCTGTTATTTTGGCCTTTGCCATCCGAGGTACCACTTCACTCTTCAGCACCATGTCCAGGACAGAGATGTAATGTGGTGCCTTGGCTCTCCAGCAACATTCTGGGAGCACTGTGTGAACAGCCCTGGGCCAACAGCGATGAAGAAACCAAGAGCTGGGGAGTTGATTCCGAGAGGGAAATCTAGGTGGCGTGCAACGATAAACAGCCGGCATTGGCAGGGAAGTGATACAAAGAGTCAACCAGCAACAATCCCAACCCTGAACTGCTCTTCTCAGACTCTTCCTGCTCAGAGCAGAGAGGACTAGAGATAATCACTGGGGTTACAAAGAAATCCTATTGATGGAGCTGTATGTATGAATGGAATCCAACACTCTAATGAAGGGAAAGGGGGAAAAAAAAAAAAGAAGGAACAAAGAGATGCAGCAAAATTTCAGCTAAGTAGATTATTGATCTTCAGGGCATGCCAGAAACCAACTTTGCAAATTACATCAGTCCCCTTGCTGCAATATTACACAGTTACCAGACTGCAAAGTGGAAATGTTCCCCCACCCTCCAACACTAACACACACCGCATAGCCTTCCCTCTATACCATCTGTGGTGGACGAGATAGTATTTCATCTTTGAGAGACGTCTCTAAGTTCTGTTTGCGTCCTTCCCTTCAGCCAGAAGCACAAAGGTGTCTGAAGGGTGAATATTTAACAGAAAACAACACAACCTCCCTCGCATTTAATGAGGCCAGCTATGCATGGTATCTGGAACAAATGGCTCAAAGAAAGTCTGTCGTCTTGCTTCCTGAGGATGAGATGGCCGAACACAAGCAGGACAAGGCAATGACCTTGTAACACTTTGTACAGCTAAGAAAAGAATAATTTACTTGGCACATGCAGCCTCTTTTTGCTGCTTGTGGAAAAGAGTGAGGACGGAATGGTTCTGGTTATGCATACGGCACAGCTGAAGTGTGACTGCCTCGCGGACAGCCCCGATAGCAAGCCTACCCCCAATCAGAAGGATCACCTTCTCACAGGGAAACAGAGAATCCGAGGATCATTGTGGGCCTAACCATTGCAGCTTCTCATTAGCACACCCCACAGTCAGTCACTGCCAGCCCTGCTGACTCCACCAAACTCATCCTTAACCCTCTGCATGCTCTCCAATGTAGTGTACAATGTACATAAGGGACACGTCTCCCAGCACAGCCTGATGTCCCTACAATGGCCAGGAGTTACATTTCTATAGCAGCATCATTACTATTTGTATAGTACCACCGAAGAGCACTTTGTTTTCTATATAGGAGAGGTCCTTGCCCTGAATCGAAGCAGAGAATCTGCAAGCGTTTATTACACTGTTATAGCTGCTTTAAGTGTTTATTTCCTAGAGTGGGATGAGCAGGCCGTTATATGACATTTGGTCATTTTCCATATGACCAAATGTTTTTCAATATCAAAACATCTAGCAGTGCCCAGAGCTAGGATGGGAGCTTACGGATGGATTTATCAATCAAAATCAAATACATAAATAAATGGAGACGGATGGGAAGCAACCTCCTTTCCTACGTTGTGTGGGCTTCATTCTTCAACCCGTATCTGATTGCCATGTTTATTGTTCTTTAACTCTTACCTATCTGCCTTTTTTCATTACTTTGCCCTTGCCTGACTTCCTTTTCTTTTTGGCTTAAGTACATGGATCTCAAAGTCCTCAGCACCTGTTAATTATGGCTCTTAACCCTCCAGTGAGGGAGGGAAGTAAATATTTTTTCCCCCTTTCACAAAAGGGGGGACCTAAGGCACAAAGAAGTTGAGTGACTTGCCGAGATGGCAGAACCAGGGTTGGAACCCAGGAGTCTCGGCCTCTGAGTCAGAGTCCTGATCTCTGGGAGAGAGACATGGCAGTCGGGAAGCCTCATCAGCTAACCAGATCCCTCTTTTCATCGCGTATAAACAAAGCTGAGCGTGTTTCCCTTCGATTCAGTCAGGGGGGAGGGGCGGGGATCTGCGACTTTTCTACTTTAAGCATGTTTCACTGAAATACTTTCTGGTGATATACATGATTAAACAAACGTGCACCCAGCACACAAGCTCCATCACGTCAGCCCAGGAACAAGCATTAGTTGAGGCTTTCAGTGTGTCACTGCAGGCAGGCAGGAGTTAAATTATATTGTTAATTTAGGACATACACACACTTTCTCTTGGTCTCTGCCAAAGCCACTGCTGTTTCCAGCAGAACAGGTGCATAGTGAGAGCCTCTGAGCTCATCAGGTGACTAGCACCTGGCGGACAGCACAGCCGTGGACTATAAAGTCATGCTGCTCAGCCTGGCTGCTTCCACGTAATAACGACATTAAACTCCTGGCACCTCAGTGAGTTTATCTATGGAGATATGCATTCAAAGCAGCACCCGTACTTCCCATCTTGGTCACTTCCTGACAACTACAGTAGTACGCTGCTGCACTTTGCCATTGGAAATAGTTTGTTAAAAATGGGACAGACTGGAAATACCAGTATCAACAAACAAAGCCATCTCTTAGTTCAGGCCCATTAGCACAGGGGCTGCTCAAAGGACAGGCATAAGCAGATGGGACAGTCTCCCTTCCAGTACTCAGAAACTTCCAGCCAGGCTACGGAAAAAACAGATTGAAAGTCTGGGCAAAGGGGCAGTGCGTGAGAGATGGGGACAGCTGTTTGGACTCACACTAGAAGAATGATCAGGACAATACCCAGAGGCAAACATCTCTGTCTCCCTGTACGTTCGGAGTCAGACATCTTGCAAACTCAGCAGAACATTCAAAAGGCCCTAGGGAGACTTTGATGGAAAGTCAGCCTCTAGCCAGGCATCAACTAGAGGCTCAGGGCCAATTTCAGAGCTGGGGTAAGCAAGTGCAGCTCCCAGTGACTGCAAATGAGCATTTAGACTTCAATATATACTGCAACCGCTTACATCGGGGCTGAGTTTGGTTGGTAGGATATATAGTATGTGGTACCGAATGAGGGAAATGCCTAGTGGCTAACTGGGAGGAGGTGACAGGCAGGTGCAAAGGGGTAAATGATGGCCCCTGGTATGTAAACCTAGCCAGCTCAGAACTATACCAGTAGTACAAAGCCTCACTTCCCTGAAACCACAGGGGGACGTGAACCAGGCTTGGACGACCAAGGTTTAGCTACATGAAGTCTGGACTCCCATTCTCCTCTGCTTCCCCTTTAAATAAAACCAGATCCAGTGGCCCCACAGGGACTAGCGGATAGCCCGGGCGCACAGCCAGCCTAGCTTTGGTCCAGAATTTTGCTAAAATCAAACAAAAACCACACATATTTTGTTCACCTGTATGTTAAAAACAGTGACCACATCTCACCCCAGAGATGACTGATTTCTGTAATGGGCAAAGGAGTCTTATATTCTAGATCTAATTCGTAAAGAGCACTGGGATCCTTCAGGGTGAATAGTATAAAGGGCTCATTATTAAAATTGTACTGGGACAAATGGTTTACATTTCATGTCCCCACCCAGTGCAAGTGAAAAGGGGCCGACATGTAACTGTAAGACGAGGAGTCAGACATAAGAAAGCAAACAGTATTTCCGGGCTCTCTCTAGCAATGACATGACAAAAACGGGACACAGCTTCTCATCTGTTAAACTGCCCACAGGGTCATTTTAAGAGTCCTCTCTACGCTGCCCATCTCTCAGCAAAACAAGGTCATTTAACGCTCAGGCCAAAAGATGTAACCAGTAATTACAGCTAGACTCATGGCAAGTCCCTTTCCCGCCCAGATCATGCTGGTTTTGCTAACAGATGGGCTCCATAACTCCATCCGGTCCCAGAATGCCCTGAGAAGCCTTCACATTTTTTAAACCTCTTTTAGTTAATCTAGGGATTTTTTATACAAATGAAGATGAGTCACATAGTGCTGGCTGCAGCATGGCACACTGAGGGTAGATGCCATCTGACCTCCCCACACACAGCTCTTCCCATGGATTTCAAGCCAGTTATGCATCTCCCTCACTGCTGTTCCAGTTCTGGCCTCACTGTACAGATGCACCTCGGTTCCAACCCACCACCTCAATCCTGATTTACAGGAGACAGAGTTAAGAAGTTTTCTTTGAGCTTGTCACCGGTAGTTACATGCGCAGTGTAAGCAAGTATTTCCTGTGCGCATCAGGAACTCCGCTAGAACCCCTGGCATCTACATGGCTACAGGAGAAACTAACCTGGTTTACGAATGAGTCCAGTAACTCTATCTTTCCTTCGTCTAGGACCAGCTTTCAAAGACTGGCCTCCCTTTTTTGCACCCACACATAAGTGGTTCCTGGTGTAATTCCTCTCACATACACATCTATTTACTTGAGTGAGCCTGCAGATCACGTGGTTATCGATCTACAGTAAGTGACATGAATCGCACCTACAATGAGGGCACAAAAGGGCAGCCAGGTGAAGGGCACCCAGGCAATTGGGGAGGTGGAAAAGAGGAGGAAGGTGTTGTGTCTAAGTTGCACTCTGCCTGCTGCTCCAAACCCACATATAGTCTATACCCTGCAAGCTCCTTAGGGCCAGGACAGTTACTTGTTTGGTCTGTAAAGTGCCACACACAGAATAATCACAGAATCTTAGAAATGTAGGACTGGAAGGGACCACGAGAGATCATCTTTCCAGTCTCCTGCAATGAGGCAGGACTAAGTATTAGCTAGACCATCCCTAACAGGTATTTGTCTAACCTATTCTTCAAAAACTCCAGTGACCACATCATAATATAGCATACAATAAAGAGACGAGAATAACTAATATCAGTAAGTCACTAGGAATAGCAAGAGTGTCTTCCTCTTTCTGGGTCTCTGGGGAAGGGGAGAAGTGTTTTCATAATTTTCACTGACAGCAGGACCCGAAGAGCACCCCAATGCCAGTGTCACACTGTTGTCATGATCTTTACCCAAAAAGGACATGTAATATATCACTGGAAAACGAATAACTCACTGATCACTAATATTCTTGCATGATTTATGCATGGTTAACCCACACAGAATTTTACAGATGTGCTGGAAATATGTGACTAAAATGTGTTTACACCAGGCAGATCAGAACGAGTTGATAAATAAGGGGCTGCGTACTCTCTCTTTAAAGGAGTAGCAAACTTGATAGTTTTGGGAGTGCTATAGCGAGAGGGACTGAGCACTGCAAATATACAACTCTGAGGAACTCGGGAATCGGGGTTCACTAATTATTACTGCTAGGCAAGATTTGGACTGATGGAGTCCTAACAGTTTGCTGGCAGGGCGACAGGCTGGTGTGTCAGGGAGCTGATTCTCCCAGCTTAGCAGCAGCAAAGCTCCCACTTGCTGAGGCTGGGAGAGGTAACACAGTGACTCAGCTCTGGGAACCCTAGCAGATTGTCACAGAGAGGCAGATACAAGAGACAGAAGCAGACAGCATAGCTGCATGCTACCTTTGTGTCATGTTCATCTCCTTGAGCGTGGATGGTGTAGGAAGGACCTTCCCTTTTCAAACTCTTCGTGGCAATGCGCACTTCCACCCCTGGCAGCGGGGTCCCCACAGATCCTGGGAAAGGAAACAAGGGGGAGAGAGAGAGTTGGGTGATACATGGAAGAAAGGGACTGCTCTTCTGCAGCTGAGCTCTGCAGGGTGGCACTGTGCAGCCACAGAACAGGAGGTTACCCTCTATGGAGACAGCGCTCACACGAGGTGAAGCAAACATGCATCCCACACATGCTTGCAAAACCTTCTGCTATGTTATTCAGTCGTTCACTGAAGGAGGCACTGTAAGAAATGCCTAAAAAAGTGAACACGTCTCCATATCGGAGTAGGTCCCTTCCAGTCACTCTCTGAGGTCAGACCAAATGTCGGCACAGCTTCATAGCTCAGTAATGAAGCTGTGTTTATAAAGGAAAACAAGCATACATGTGAAAAGAAAGAGCACAGTGATTGTTACAGCTGCTCTCAGCTTCTTACCACCCGGACTTGACAGGGAAGGCAATGGCACAGAGATGTAAGAACTGCCAGGGATTATCTCAGTTTTATATTGCATCAATACGCTGCATATAAAACACGAAAGGAGAAAAGCACAGTTCAAAACACATCATTATTCTACAGGTTTCAGTTTTCAAAGCCGGGGAAATCTGACAGTGTCAGGAACGACTGCCTATGGTCCAGGGACCAAGTTCCTCCAAAAACTGCAGACAGCAGGATCCTAACTATCCAGTTCACTAAATGTCCTTCTTGGCTAACCCTCAGAGAGAAACAAGGGCAGCTTTGCTGCAGAACTCTCTAACCCCAAGGCACCGGCAAGCTCATTCAGTGGTGGCCTTGGTTCATAGTGGCACAGCCAGAGGTTGTAGGTGCTGTTTCTGATTACACAAAGGGCTTGACTGTGCATCTCATAAGCACACGCTGGTAGAAGGCTATCCTCGCTTTGATACTTTGTACCTTCAACTCCTGCGATTTATACAACAGTGAATGCTGAAGTCTAAAGCAAAATGGGCGACGAAGGAGAGGTCAGCTGCGAGTGCTCTGCGGGTGGGGAGCACGAGACATGTCTGTGTAGAAATTCATGACATTACACTTCACTGAACATTTAATGGGATAAACAGTTCTACAGACACTAACTAGGGAGCCAGAGTTTTAAAGGCATCCAACTGGTGCTTTATAAAGCTGCTCTGGAGTTCCAGTCCAATGCTCAGTGTCACAATTAGCAAATTCCACGCCAAGCTTTCCAGCTAGCAAGGCTGCTTTCTCTGTCTGGCAGAGAGAGGGGACAGCAGTGTTGAGGAGTTATTTGTCTGAATATCTGAGAAACTGGCAGTGGAAAGTGATTATTTTTCTAAGCCAGGTTCAGTGGCAAGCAGCTTCACGTGCCGAGAGAGAAGAGTTCCATGCAGAAAACATCGGTGATCCAGCAGGTGATCCTGAACCCTGACCCAGTACACAGTCACCCATTCCCCAGGGCGAGTCAGATGAAAGCAAACAGAACATGGAGGGCATTCCATGGGTGATCACAGCACACAGCAGGTGGTGTTACCAGGGCACCAGGCTGACAAGGGCAGTAATTTCCTTGAAACACTTGGCCTGGTGTATTTTACTGTGGTTAGGAAATGCAATTAGATGTAAAAATGACACAGAATGAGACACATATTTGCTGGGAATTGGGTTGACATCACCGACAACTAATCAACTGGCTCCAGCATTCTCAAATGGTCTTTAGAGCTGAGAGGCAGAGGGACTGGAGCACAGGGCAGGAAGCCAGGCTCGCTAGTTTTAATCACAAGCTCTGACAATGTCTCTCTCTGGGGCCCTGGGTAAAACATTTCATCCCTTCGTGCTTCACTTTATTCAATTGTCTCACCTGGGGAATGGGGATAATGATTTTCACCTCTGGGGATAAAAATGATGCAATGTTTACTTAACGCTCCGCCTCGCCTTTTCTCCCCAATGTTTGTCCTCATTGCTACCACCAGTGCCAGCTTCACTGATGGCAGCGAGGGCGGTCAAGTCATCTGCAGCCACCAGCATTGTAACAGTACAGTCCAAGTGCTGCTGTTATGTCAGACGATATTAGAACGGGAATTTCACACTGCAGCAAACAGTTGGGGGGTAGGAACACTTCTATCTGAGGGGTCATTTTCTGACTCCCCCCATTATCATCTGTAATTCAGCATTTGGGTCCATGGGGCTTCTTCCTCACTGCTGACCCTCTCTTTCTGTTTAACCTCCAGTGATCTTGTATTTGTGACATCACAATCTTGTGTTTGTCACATCAGTCAGTTACCATGGACACGGATATGATGTGTCTAGATTTATGACTTCCCCGCAGGATCAACTAAGAGCAGATGGGCTATGAGGAAGAGAGATTTTATTGCAACAAAACTACCCTAACAATTAGCAAATCTGGCAAGAAACAAACAGAAAACTACATGACAGGTAAGGGATGGGTTCCTGTTGCAAGTGGGATACAGGCTTTAAAGTTTCTCACAGTATAAATGTCATCTACTATATACACCCAATTATTATTAGATGTGTGGTTTGAACTGTTTTCGTAACAGCCCCAAAAGGCCTGCCAGGCTGAGGAAATGTATTCCATCTCATCTGGTCAGAGACCATGAATTACACCAGAATACAAAAAGAGACTGATTGACCTAAGCACTTATCCCATTCCATTGGAGATGGTGCTACCTACTGGCATTAATATATTTTGAACAGGTAGACTTCTCCTGGTGAATTTTGGGAGCACTCAAGGTCATGTCATAAGTCACTTAAAATATCGCAAATACGTGAAAAGCCAGACACATTGTAGCCTGTTGGGGTATGCTCTGAGTACATGGGACAAAATTTTCAAAAACACTTACATGATTTAGGAGCCTATGTCCCACTACCTTTTTCTTCCTCCCCTTCTTGGGGAGAAAATATGAGGTACTAAAGGGCTCCTTAACCGAGCAGAGAAAGGCAGAATAAGAACCAATAGTTGAAAGCTAAAGTCACATAAACTATAATTAGAAATTTTTAACAGTGAGAGTGATCAATCATTGGCACAAATGAACAACGAAAGTGGTGGATTCTCCATCTCGTAAGGTCTTCAAATAAAGATTGGATGGCTTTCTGGAAGACAAACAAGTTATTAGGCTCAATACAGGTGTAACTGGGCGAAACGGCTTGTGATATACAGGAGGTCAGACTTGATGATGGAATGGTCTCTTCTTGCTTTACTCTCTATGCATCTATGAATGTTGAATACTTAGGGAAAAGTCTCACTGGCTTTTTCTGAGAATGGAACTTTGACGCCAAAGTCCCGGAGACACTTTTGAAAATTATACCCTTAGCTACTATCCTTCTCCCCCTATTCCTTACATCAACTATGATGATGGTGTTTGCATTGCCCACTAGGAACTGGTCTGGGATGCAACTCATTCCACACAGGCCACCACACAGCCATCAGATGGTAAGGACTTTTTGCCATTATTGCTCTGGATTTGAACTGGTGACCCTAGTGGTGAAAGGATCCTACAATCAGTTCCAAGAGGCAGCTAGTCCCGCTGTGATTTTAATATTGATCTCTCCAACTCTAATTAAAAAAAAGAACAAAGAATTGCTGTTCTTCCCTTACAAGGCTGTGCACAATTCACAATCACGCCATGTGCTCTCAGCCTTGTTTTCATATGGGTGGTTGTGGATAGTTCTCTGAAAACATCCACTCAATGTGCAGCAGCAGTCAAAAAAGCAAACAGAATGTTGGGAATCATTAAGGAAGGGATAGATAATAAGACGGAAAATATCATATTGCCTCTATATAAATCCATGGTGCAGCCACATCTTGAATATTGCATGCAGATGTGGTCGCCCCATCTCAACAAAGGTATATTGGACTTGGAAAAGGTTCAGAAAAGGGCAACAAAAATGATTGGGGGTATGGAACAGCTTCCGTATGAGGAGCGATTAATAAGACTGGGACTTTTCAGCTTGGAAATGAGATGACTAAGGGGGGATATGATAAAGGTCTATAAAATCATGACTTGGGTGGAGAAAGTAAATAAGGAAGTGTTATTTACTCCTTCTCATAACACGAGAACTAGAGGCCACCAAATGAAATTAATAGGCAGCAGGTTTAAAACAAACAAAAGGAAGTATTTTTTCACACAACGCACAGTCAACTTGTGGAACTCTTTGCCAGCGAATGCTGTGAAGGCCAAGACTATAACAGGGTTCAACAAGGAACTAGGTAAATTCATGGAGGATAGGTCCAACAATGGCTATTAGCCAGGATGGGCAGGGATGGTATCCCTAGCCTCTTACTGTCAGAAGCTAGGAATGGGCGACGGGGGATTGATCAGTTGATGATTACCTGTTCTGTTCATTCCCTCTGGGGCACCTGGCATTGGCCACTGTCAGAAGACAGGATACTGGGCTAGATGGACCTTTGGCTGACCCAGTATGGATGTTCTTATGTGATCTTCCTTGAGCATAGCAGTGATTTCATATTGGGGGAGAAGGAGGTTTCTGCTCACATTACACTAATAAATAGCTCCATCAATTTATTTCCTATACAGCTAAAATAAAATTAATATGTAAAACAAGCCCACAGTAGCTTGGAAGCTGGTTTATCACACTCCATCCAGAAAGTGTCTTTTTGGTGTTAAGCAAAAATGACAAACCTTTGAAAATGGTCCATAAATGCTGGAAAATGCTGACAATGTTAATAGCAGCAACATGAACACATTATAATTAAAGTCTTCATGCAAAGACAATGACTTGAGCTTCTCAGGCCCATGTGGCATTTTAAAATAAAGATCACACGGATTCTGATCTCACTGCTGTGTAAATCAGAAGTAATTCCCTATTTGAGTCAGGGGAGATCAGGATTAGATTACAAGAAGATGGTGAGTAAAAACCAGCACTGGCTTCCTTTTAGTACTGGTCAGAATTCAGGGCTACAACTGGGGAGAAACCCCTGCACCTTCCCCCTCAATACCCCCCAATTCATCTGCTCATGCATGTTAAGAAATGCTGGCAACATGCCCACAGAATGTCAGCTCAGTCGGCATCAGACAGGCTGCAGTCAGAAAGGAGAGTGACCCTATTATTCTTTCACCAGTTCTCCTCTGTTTAAAAAAGTTGTCAGCTCTTCCCAGATAAATTTAATTGGCCTTGTGGTCTACGTCCTTCGGTATCTGGGGACCTTGCTGTTGGTATGTGTGGTGGCGTCCTGGGAGAATTGAAACAGGCCAACGATAAGGCACTCAGCGATCTCACTGTCAACAATACATGGAGTCCCCGCTGTAGGAGCTATTAGCCGCCTCTGATCTAAACCTCCAATTAAAGTGGTGATTAGGCCCAGTGAGGCATTCTCTGTCCATGAATTATTCATTTCCCTTCACAGTAACAGCACCAGGGGGATTAGAATGAGAGCTGGTGAAAACAGAGGCATTTTAAACAGGGTTTTAACCATATACAAGCAAACAGTTATCTTTCAAATCTTTCATCTTTTCTCCTTTTGAAAATTCAGACTCCCCCCTCTCTCCCCTGCACCTTCAGAGCTATGCTTCGGCTGGTGAGCAAACCCGCCCTTGAGGCCATGCTGTCAGGGATGTTCCAGGTGGCATGACAGAGTTCCCAAGAGAGTGGCTTTTAGAGCTCTCAACCCCTCAGACACCAGCTATATCAAGACGGGAGGGCTCGGGGCCAGGTCACCTCTGAGGCAGGAGCTTATGGAAACAGCAAATAATGAAGCATTTTGTTCTTGCTCCTTCTCTAAATCTAACGGGTTCTGGACTTCCTTGTGTGTCTGCATGTGTGTGTGTAGGGAAGGGTTACTTTTAACACAGATATCTCAGTATGGTCAAATGGAATGTGGGCTTTTCAGAGGAGCACAGATCTGCCACTCACAGAGTCAAAACATCTAGGGTTGTAGCCTTTTAACACTTCCCCACTGCCCTCATATTTGCTGTGTTGGCGGGTGACTTCAGCTCTCAGTATAGCCAGAGAGTCCATGGACATGGTGGCCAAAACACTGGTGAGCTGCCAATTCCTTGCTTATGCCAGTGCTGCCACCCTTACTACCATCAGTGGGACAGCCCTGGTGGCTGCGACAGAGAGAAATGCCAGGGGAGAAAAGGCAAGGATAAGCAAGGCAAGGCCCCGAAGGCTGCTGTCCTGGAATCTCTTCAGTTTTCAGAGGAGTTTGCCATGTGATTTCCCCTGTTTAGCAGAGTGATACATTGCTAATTTTTTAATAAAGATAGTAATAGCACCAGACAGCAGTACACTGAGGGCTGTCAGCCTCTGTCTAGCTTTTGTCCCAGGTAATGCTTTTGCTCATCTAAACCCTTTTTTAACATTTTCACAGATGCAGTTTCTTTGGGAGTCTGTTGTGCAGATCCATTACTCTCTGTATAAGGAAGTTTCCCTGAACTCCCTGAATGGCTGGTGCTTTCTGAGTTTTTTATCCTCTGGAATAGTTATTATAACCCAAGTCCCTTGATCCTCCTGGCTGCTCTGTTCTGTACCTTTCCCAGTCCTTCAACCTTCTCCCTGTAATATGATGCCCTGATAGTGTCAGACCCTCCATGCCTGGTCTCTGCAGCCTTTTGTGCAGTACCAGTGTGATCTCCTCCTTTCAACCCTTACTAGCGTAACATAGCACTTGGATATATTCAACCCTTACTAGCGTAACATAGCACTTGGATATATTACACTACATCAGTTCCAAAGCCACTGTTGCCTCTATTGTTTTTAGGTCTCACAGAATCCAGTCTCTCTCCCTTTAAGGACTGGCCGGCCCTCCCAGGTCTGTGTTCTCTAAAGTTTTGCCCACCTTGCAGCACATCCCCTTCCAGAGGTCAAGGGTGAGCATGAACAGGTATGAGCTCACCACTAATCCTTTCAGAACTCCCTCTTTTAATACCCCTTCGCCATAGGAACTGTCCCAAAGAACCCCCACTTCTTTGTTACCAACCCATTAACCTATTTATCCTGTTGAAAATTTCACCCTCAGTATTGTACTGTACCTGGATACCCTTAGACATTAGCCTCTAATGGGATACTGGATCAAAAACCTTTTCAAAGCACAAGTAAATTAGCTTTCTGCTTCACCCACCTGCTTTTCAATTGGCAGTTCCTGAAATAAATTAATCAAACCTGTTTATCAGAATCTCCCTTTTGTAAATGCAGACCAATGTAACCCATTCCTGTCCAAGTCATCCCTTACTTTTCCCTCTACAGTATTTTCCAACACAGAGGTTAGACTGGCAGGTCTGTAGTTGTCTATTTCTGCCCTGTTCCCTTTATATATGGAGATGTGTGTGTGCATGCGTGTGTGATCCGTTACTAGGACTTCTCCAGGCCTTGCTATTGTCTCTGCTAGGGGTACTCTCATTTGCCCATAGGTTTGGTTTATTCTAGTGTCAGCAATCCAGTCGTAGAGACTGTCTCCAGTTCTAATTATTCTCTTTTGTCTGTTCCGGAAGCACCCTCACTCTCACTTCTTTTTCACCTTTATCCCTTGGAAAACTTCTCTCTCGTTCTGGTGGTTATTCTCACTTTTCCTACTGAAAATGAAGGCAATGAAATCATCTTTCTCCCTGCACCATCCTAAGGTATGTCTACACTATAAATGTAGTAGGTCGACTTGCAGCCACCACAGTAATTGCTGCGGTGGTGCATGTCCACACTACCCTCCTTCGGTTGGTGGTGCACGTCCTCACGGGGAGCACTTTCGCTGACTGAAAAGGGGCAGTGTGGAGGGAGCAGAGAGCCCAGGCTCCCAGCTCTGCACGCAGCTCCCTACTGGGAGCTCTTTGCCCAGAGTCCGGGCAGTTGCTGGACTCCCAGCAGGGAGCCTGGATGCAGCCAGGTGTCTTGTTGCTGCTGCCCAGGCTCCTGGTGGGGAGCAGGGAGCTTTGGTGCAGCCAGGCTCCCCATGGGGAGCCCGGGGAGCAGCCTGGTGGGGAGAGGGGAGCCCGAGCAACAGCCCAAGTAGGAGCCTGGAGCAGCCCGGTTCTACCTGGAGCCCCGCACCTGCCCCAGGGTGACAGCCTGGCTGTCTTGTCAATTTCACAGCTCCTCTAGTGGAAGTGGAGTTATCATGTTGGTGTTGATAGGGCACTTACATCGACAGGAGCAAGGCTGTAGTGTGTACACTTACATAGTTAGGTCGACCTAAGCTGCCTTCCACTGACCCAACTCTGTTGTGCACACTAAGTCTTAGTGTTTATACTGCACCCGTCATTGTGGTATCCAGGCACCTCACAAAATTACAAAGTGTGCCCGCGACAAAATAATTCTCATACTTGCTCTGTCCTTTTGTCAGCAGGGACAAGATTTGGTGTAGGAGGGGGATGATGTCTGAGTGTGTTATTGGGGGCCAGCAAGATTGGAGAAGTGCATTTGCATTTTGTTCTGATCCTGAGTGATTTCCAGGTTCATCAGCCAGAGTCCGAAAAAGCTTCATCTCCTGTACACATGAAGCTCCCTCCAGTGGAATTGAGCTGTCGTGGGGGAGTCATGACAACACCTGGCAAGGTGTTCAGTCCCCTCAGGTAACTTGGGTGCCATGGACAACTTTGAAGATAGAAACCAACACCCTGCAATTGAGACAGTACTCAACAGGGAGTCAGTGCTGAGAAGCTGAGCCCTGGAGTGAGGTTTTCTTGGTGGCTGTGCTGCTCAGCAGAGGGGAGGCTGGGTTCTGACCCAAGCTTGTCTCTCTCACCAACTGAAGTTGGTCCAGTAAAAGATATTCCCTCACCCACCTTGTCTCTCTAATAACCTGGGTCTGAGATGGCTACCACTCTGCATACAACAATGGAAGAAAGCAAATTTTACCTTTATTTATTTGGCAGTTTAGCTCAGTCTCCTTCTTAAGTATCGAAAACTACAACAGTAACAAGAAAGCCAAAGAGGAAACATCACAAAGATGCAAAAGCTGCGTGGAGCAAAGGCAGGGGGAGGAAGATGCATCAGAAAGCAAATTTTGGCTATGTATGGGTGGGCCACATTTGTAACCCTCAATAGGCACCAAGGCCATTCAGAAAGAGGTCAGCTGGGCTACTTGTCCTTAGAATGAATGCAATGGCACTCTGAGCCCCTCGGCTACATTGCGAAGGCTGTCACTTATCTGCCCAGAAGGGGGCGGACCTGGTTTAGTGATATAGTTACTCCACAAATTCATGCTCACAGGTGAGAAATGGTTCTTTTTCTCAATGAAGATGCAGTGACAGCACATTCTCAATCCAGGACAAATGAGACCTGACTTGTAGGGTCAGAACAGACTCAGAAAGGAAAAGCAGCAAGACAACCCTTGTCCACAAGACGCAGCTGCTTGTGCTGAACCTTACACATAAAACCAACAGTGCGGGAGGGACAGATCAGAACTACTTCCACAAGCAGCCTCCCACGTGGTGACCTCTAAAATTGCTCTCCACCCTCCGTACATTCACAGAAATGGAGGTATTAGGTTGTAAAGGAGCAATACACCTGCACAAAAATAATAGTGAACAGACATCCTGTCTCAAGTACCCAGCGTTGTTCACTTTGCTAGCTGGGGGAGAACCTAACTGAGATACCAGACATGAATAAAACTTCCAAGGAATCACAGACTGGGGGACAGGCCCATCCCTGTGACTCGCCGCAGAAGTGGAGCTGGTGGACTGATCCATCTTTTCCATTGAAGACTTCAGGTTGTGCTGGAGGCTCTGAAGAGCCTGAGCCAGTCTGTGACTGCTCCTCATTGAATCAAAACAAAAAGCAGTAAGCAGATTCTGTTAAAAACCAGTGAATCTGCAACAGATCAATTCTAAATAAATAAATTCCACCTAGATGCAGCATGCCTCTCCTCTCCTCATCAGGAAGAGGTGGAGGAAGGTCAGATGATGCCCTTAGAACTAAGGGTGGCTAGGCCCTTCAGTTAAAAGGGAAGCAGGCTCAGAGAGCCCTCCATCACTGATGCAAAGGATACGTCTCACCAGTCTCTCCAGCAGGCCTGATTCTCAGCTGAACACAAGGCTTCTTGCTTGCCCATGTATTACATGTTAACCTTTCATAGAGAAGGTCCAAGTGCCAGCCCTTCTCTTGGGAAGGCAGAAAAGTATTAGCCAGGAGCTGAAGCAAAAGGCAAGCCACAGAGAACGCCATCCTTTTGCTGTGCTGCAGTGAAGAAGCACAGAGCCTTTGGGAACAAGGAAGTGCTGTGCCAGAGGAGACGGATATAGACTCAACCTAGCCAGCAGTGTCACTTCTGTGGAGGCAAGCGTGTGAAAAACAGAGACAACCGGCAGGAGGGTCTATGCTGGAACTTGGTTTGCCTGCTTCCAGCAGCTCTAAGAGGAGCTGGAAAATCCCTGCAGACAGACAGGGGCTGGCCCCTCTTTCTCAGACACCATTAGGCAACTGCTGTACAGCATGTCCCTTGTGGACTATAAAGAGAGGCTCTTACTAAGATTTACCCTCTTTCTTTATCATACAAGTGCATTTACCTTTATCACTGGAAAGCCCTAAAATAGCTGGTAAAAACGTGTTACCAGGAACCCTTCAGTAAAAATGCTCTGCCACAGTGGAGTGAAGTCAGGCCTGGGTTGTAGGCATTTTTATTTCTTTATGACAAACTGGGGTTCAGATGCACACTTCAGCTTTCCACACACAGCTCCGGAGGCCAGTGCCTCCTGCCTGATATCACAGCGGCTACTCCCATGGTTCTACCCAGACTCCTCAATCACCACGGGCAGCATTCCACATCCTAACCCTGTTTCCCCAGCTATGCCCAGGCCCTTCAGTCCTGACAGGCAGCATCCCTCATCCTAGCTCTGGGTCCCTACACAGCCAGAGGTGACATGGGGGGGGGGGGGGGCACACAGGCTCCACCCCCAATTTCTGTAAGTGTTGAAGGCACTGTCCTTCTCATGCTGCACCCCACCCGTGGCACATTTCCAGCTTGCCTGGCCCCTCTCCCCGGTAGCCAGGCCCGAGTGGGGAGTGGAGGCAGTAGGACAGAGCCACTTCTCCTGCCAGGTGAGGATGGCCGCTCCAGGTTGCTGCCTCTATGCAGCGCAGCGACTGCCTGCAAGAGCCTGGCTGGGGTGGCAGCAGTGGCCCGCGCAGAAGGTTACCTTGCCAGGGCAGGGAGAGCGCACCAGCCCTGGACCTGGCACAGGGTCACTAGGGAAGACATCAGGAGCAGGTTCCTTGTGCTGAGTTAGGGGCACTGCCTGCACCCCTCCTTCTGCTGACATGTCTGCGAGGGCCAGAGAACTCCAGGGAGAAACTTTGAGTTCCCTGCCCAGGGACGGAGGCCGGCCCATGGACATGTGCGCCCCACTCCTGCAGCCCCAGCCGCCCAGAAGCTAGTGGGATTGGCTGTCCTGGGCCAAGGAGCTGGGACAGGAAGGTTCCTGCACCCAGGGTTGACGCATGGGCCCCCAAACCTTTAAACTGTGCCCCCCCATTAAGAATTATGGGTCACCACAGTTCTCTGAATGCCCCTGAATCCTGACCAGCAGCACTCCCCTCATCCTACTCCTTGACCCCTCCTTCCCCCACAGCTTTGCCAATGCCCCCAGTCCTGACCAGCAGCTTCCCGCCTAACCCAATCCTGACTTGAGAGAAATCTGGATGTAGACACACATTCTCCGAGTAGAACAACAAAACGCATTTAACAACAATAAAATATAGGTTGGCACAAAGGTCTCACAACCCTCTCCACCTTAGAAGATTTATACCTGGGACACGAACTCCGTGCAAGGGGTTAGAAAGTGCCATTCCGATCTCCGTCATCCCGTACCTCTCCAGAAGTGTGTGTCCGGTGATGTTCTTCCACCTCTCCAGGACTGGCACAGGAAGGGCTGCTGATCCTGAAACCATTAACCTGTGCAAGGAAATGCCACGTGGTGAGGATCACCAGTATATTCTTTACTCTAGAGAATTACTTCTGTAGTACAAGAAGCCTTTGCCCATCTGTAGTGCCTTGGGGAATCTCAGATCATTCAGCAGTATCAGAAAGTTACATCACACAGCACAGACACGGCAGCTCCTCCATCACTTGCAGTCTAAGTCAAGACTGGATGTGTTTCTAAAAAGATACCCTCTAGCTCAAAGAGAATGTATGGTCTTGATGTGGAAATTATTGGGTGAGGTTCTCTGGCCTGTATTATGCAGGAGGTCAGACTAGAGGATTAAAATGACCCCACATATAATCACTCTTGCAAGGTATCATCGTTCTCACTTTTCAGGGTGAGAAATTAAAGCACAGAGAAGTGAAGTGATTTGCCCAGCTTTGCAGAGTGGCGAAGTTTAGAAAAGAATCCAGCAGGGCCAGCCTTTAATCAGGCACTCTGCCTGAACATAACTGCCTATACGTCTGTGCTTTGGAGCCAGGACTGTGAGCCTGTACGTGACGGATGGTTTTTAATAAGCAAGAACAGCCTGCCATTGGCCTGGTCATTGGACTGAAGCAGAACCTGGTGCCACAACTCGACAGAGTCCTAGAGAACCTGGAAGCACTACAGGAATGACATCCTATAATCCACTGTGCTCACTGCTGGAGCTACCCTCAAGATGCTCTGCACACGGCTCAAACTTCTCCATTCCTCCATCACCTGCACCCAGCCTTCTTTACACCCTGCCCTCATAACATTTTCCAGTGTTAGTGAGCCTTCTCCAGCCCAGGAAGGTTGGGACAGCGTGAGCATATCTATGGTAGAGGATGTACTCTCTAGGTCTTGTCTGTAAGCCTCTTAGGCTGTGAAGACAGGCATCTTTCAGCTACCTGAAATTATCCTGACACGTGGCACGTACAAAATCCTGGACATGAGGCTGAGAGAAATGTTCTTCATAATGTTCCATCAGCCTGGAGTAAATAGTGGGGACTGCCATGAAGACGTTGATCCGTGGAGCTCTGGGGTTTAAGAACTTCTCCCAAACCTGGAAAGGAAAAAAGAAAAGACACCTAAATACAAACTGTGGAGAATAGCCTTCATGTCACTGCCACCGCTGGCTCTTCCATACCACCTTTGGGAGAAGGCTCACAGGCAAGTACTCTACAAACCCTCCAAATAGCTATGTCAGCATTCTTTAGTATTATGTAAAGGGAAACTGAGGCAGAGGGAGGGGAAAGTGACTTGTCGAATCAGAATACGAGTCTATCCAGTGTGGTTTCCTATCTCTAACCCATAGTTAGAGATCTTATCTCTAACCCATGCCTAATACTTACGAAAACGATGAACCCCCTGCATCCCTGCCATCTTGAACCCAATCTACTGTGCAATGATGTCCAAAAAAACCTCCATCCTGACCCCCACACCATCAATCAATTCTCAGAAGCACCAGGGTAATCTTGGCGGTGAATCCCTCCATTGCTTTCACTCTCCCAATCAGTCAATGTGGGATGATGTGTAGAAACCGTACCTTCTAATAGCCAGCACCTTTTAGAACTGTTAAGATATGGATGTTAACATGTACATGAAAATAAACATGTATGGCAGAGTCCATCCATTCCTCTAGGAAATACAGCCCTTGACAGTGCTATATGAAGTCACCAGCCTTTCAAAGCTCAGAGATCTTCTCACTTCTTAAAGGGAAGAAACAGCATATTGACCACTACAATACACAAGGGTCTGAGCCAAAGTACTCAAATCACAGAGAGAAACTCTTGCAATGTGTATATTTCGGGGGAGGGAGACGGGAGATCTACTTCGCTGGAATGTTTATAAGTTCACTGGAATGTTTATAAGTTTATAAGATTCCAAGACCAGAAGGCCAAATCCAGTCTTGATTTTAACATGGTAAGTGATGGAGAATCCAGCACATCTCTTAGTAAGTTGTTGTAAGTTGAATTTGTCTAGTTTTACCTTCCGGCCAATGAATCTTGTTATATCAGGGGTTCTCAAACTGGGGGTCGGGACTCCTCAGGGGGTCGTGAGGTTATTGTGTGGGGGTTCACGAGCTGTCAGCCTCCATCCCAAACCCTGCTTTGTCTCCAGGCTTGCTGTGTGAAAGGGGTCACCAGTACAAAAGTTTGAGAACCACTGCGTTATATCTTTGTTTGCTAGACTGAAGAGACCTTTATTACCAAGTTTCTATTTTCCATGTAGGTATTTATAGACTGTGATCAAGTCACCCATTCACCTTCTCTAAAGCTAAATAGATTGAGCTCCTTGAGTCTTTCACTCTAAGGCAGGTTTTCCAATCCTTTAACCATTCTTGGTGCTATCTGAACCCTCTCCAACTTATCAACATCCTTCTTGAACTGTGGACACCAGAACTCAAGATAGGATTCCATTAGTGGCTGCACCAGTGCCAAAGACAGAGATAATACAACCTCCCTAACCTTAGTCAAGATTCCCCAGTTTACGCATCCGAGGATCACGTTAGCCCTTTTGGCCACAGCATTGTACCGTCTCATGTTCAGCTGACTATCCACCATGACTTCCAAGTCCTGTTCAGAGTCACTGCTTCCCAGAACAAAGTCACCCATCCTGCAAGTATGGCCTAGATTCTTTGTTCCTAGATGTATGACCTTACGTTTAGCATATTGCAGTGGTTCTCAAACTGTGGGTCGGGACCCCAAAGTGGGTTCCAATCTTATTCTAATGGGGTTGCTAGAGTTGGCATTACACTTGCTAATGGGGGCTAAAGCTTCAGCTCGAGGGCTTTAGCCTGGCGTGGCAGGGCTCTGGTTTTGGCTTCAGCCCTGGGTGGTGGGGCTCAGATGACAGGCCCCCCCACCTGGGGCTGAAGCCCTTGAGCTTTGGCTTTGGCCTCCTCACCCAGGATGGCGGGGCTTGCCCAGGCTCAGGCTTCGGTCCCCGCTTCTGGGGTCATGTAGTAATTTTTGTTGTCAGAAGGGGGTCGCGATGCAATCAAGTTTGAGAACCCCTGGCGTAGTGAAACACACATAGTTTACTTGCATCCAGCTTATCAAGTGATCTGGAGCACTCTGTATCAGTGACCTGTCCTCTTCATTATTTATCACTCCACAAATCTCTGCATCATCTGCAAATTGTGTTTTCTTCCAGGTCATTGATAAAAAATATGAAATAGCATAGGGTCAAGAACCGATCCCAGCAGACACCACTAGGAACACAGGTGCTCAATTAGGCTTTTCCATTTACAATTACATTTTGAGACCTATCAGTTAGCCAGTTTTTAATGCATTTACTGTGTACCATGTTGATTTTGTATCATTCTAGTTTCTTAATCAAAATATTGTGCAATACCAACTCAAATGCCTTACAGAAGTCTAAGTATATTAGTCACATTACCTTTATCAACCAAACTTGTAATCTCATCATAAAAGATATCAAGTTAATTTGACAGGATCTATTTTCTATAAATGCATCTTGATTGGCATTAATTATAGCATCCTCTTTTAATTCTTTATTAATCAAGCCCCTTATCAGCCATTCCATTATTTTGCCCGGGATTGATGTCAGACTGACAGGTCTATAATTACCTGGGTCATCTGGCTTACCCTTTAAAAATATTGGCACATTACCTTTCTTCCAGTCTTCTGGAACTTCCCCAGAGTTCCAAGACTTAATGAAAAATCAACATTAACAGTTCAGAGGGCTCCTCGGTCAGCTCTTTTAACACTCCTGGATGCAAGTTATCCAGATCTGCTGATTTAAAAGTGTCTAGCTTTAGAAGCTGCTCTTTAGCATTCTCCTGTGTTACTGGAATGTAAAGTATTCCATCATATTATATGACTTCATCATCCAGCTTTTTCCCAAATACAGAATAGAAATATTTATTGAACTGTTCTGCTTTTTCTGCATTATTGACAATTCTACCATTTCCACATATACTTTAAAAATGTCTTACATCCTTAACTCTGCTGTCCATAGATCTTTTCTTGTGTCCTTTTGCTTCCTTTATCCATTTTCTACAATTTCTAGCTTCTGATTTAATTAATTACTATCAACATCCCCTTTCTTCTATTTATTTGTAAATATATTATTTTTATAGCTGCTTTCACTTCTCTACTAAGCCAGGTTGATTTTTAACCACTGTGGCCTTCTTTCTCAGCTGTGGGAGTGTGGCTTTTTGAGCATCTAGTAAAGTGTTCTTAAACAATTCCCAATTATTCACATTTTTCTGTTTCAATTCTCTATCTCAACTGACTTGGCTCAATTGTTCTTAGCTTTGCGAAATGGGCCCTTTTCAATTTTAAATAAGACGTAACCCTCACTGGAAATTAACCTCTGACGACATCACAGGAACATGCACCTCCTGTATATCCTGACATTCCATTGGTTTGAAAAATATTCCATCCAAGACTTCTAATAAGATGCAGCCACAGTCTAACTGGACAGACGGCTCAGTTTGGGAGCCAGCAGAGGAAGCTTTCACTAACTGCATCCCTCCCAAAGAAACATGCAAAAAAAAAGGACAAAAAGTCTTCCGTCACCCGTCCTACTAATACTTGGAAACTACAAACTGGGTCATATTCAAGGAGCTTGCTATGGCGATGTGTGAATGACTCGAACGGCTCTTGGACTGGCCGAACATCTCCATCTGGGGCCATTTAGAAGTGGTGGAGGAGAGGCATAAATATTTAAATTTGGCTAACTTCCCCCCACACTGCCACTCATTCCCCTTGCTGAGCATTCCCCAACACGGGAACGGAACAACCCCATCAATAAATAAAAGGCTGTTGCCAGCTCGGCTTTGGGGACAGCAGGCTCCTTCCCTCCTTTCTGGATTTTGCCCTGTTGTTGATAAATGTATTTCTTAACAGCTCCTGACAATACGGGCCTCCTCTCCCCTCCCTCCCTTGGTATGCTCAGCTGCAAAGAGGTGCATGCAGTGGGGAACAAAAGTGTGAATTGATTGAAGGGGAACAAGTGATTCTCCTTTATGCTGTCACCCTGGATGCCAATGCTGCTCGGCTGCTTTCCCCTCAGTCCTGCTCTCTGGCTCAATTTCACTACTTTTTCCTTCACTGAACCACCACCCACCCACCCCCAGCTCTCACTTCACTGCCTCAGAACAATCAGGCCTTTAAAAAAATACAAACCATGTTGTTATTGTTAATATAGCATGACACATTTAACAAAGGCCTCAGCCCCACTGAACTAAAGGGAGCGTCTTCCCGTCCCAGAGAGTGCTTAGCAGGATGAGTTATAAATGCACAGGTTAGAAATCCACCAGATACAGTAGAACCTAATCTAAAGGGACCTCCTTCCTTCTGCTGTTACAGGAGTCGGGGCAATAGCACCTGAAAAGCATCAGGGGAAAGTGGACTGGGAGGAGACCAAATCCATGGAGCAGATGCAGTGATTCACACCCCGCGTGGGGAAATGCTCCATTCCAACACTACCGAGTCTTGGGCAGAGGCTCCTCTGCAGCTGCTCCACGTCTTTGAGAAGGACAGAAAACTACCAAACTCTACAGATGTGCCCAGGCCAGGGAGTTGCACTGGCAAGTGCGCAAGCCCAGTTCAAGCAATGAGCAGTGAAGAGGGGCCGATTGGCTCCCTGGCCTTGGGGAAACGTTGAGAACCAGAAGCGATGGCTACAGTGCTGGGAAGGGCAGCAGGGGCAAGAAAGTGTATTTTCCTTCTTCCGGCAGGCCACAGATGGAAAGGGGAGTGACGGGGTGGGGGCCATGGGAAAGAAGAAACACATGCCTAACTGGGGTGTCACAACCCCATGTCTCCTACTTCCCGGGCTCAGGTAACTGCTGCCACCCCCATGCTTTGCACCTGGATATTTTATATTGTGTCCTCCCCTTCCTCTACTCCCTTATTCCAAGGAGCATGTCGCAGGAGTGAGGTGCTCTTTGAAGGTCACTGCAGGAAAATCCAGGTGCCACTGCTCCTCTTCAGACTTGGTTAACAAACTCTTACGGTGTTACTTATGATGAAAGAGCTCAGTTCCTGTTCATCTACAGCAGCCGTCTTTACACTCTCAATCACAGCAAAGGCTTATTATAGATCCCAGGTCCTGCTTCCCTCTCAGAAGCTGCTGGGTCCTATGTCCTCCGAACTTGGTCTTGATGCCCCATTCCCAACCACAGAGATGTCTGGTCTGTAGGATCCACCGCTGCCTACTCAGTCAAAAAAACCAACAACACAACAGTTGAGGAGGATGGATCTGAAAAGCCTCATCACCTGAGGCTATCAATCACTCCTGGGATCTAGAGAGCCTTGTAAGCTGCCCAGCTCTGCTCTCCCAGCATATGGCATCCTCCGACCCCCTCCGGTTTAGAGCAGTGTAATCAATCTCTCCCTCGCCGTTATCCCATATGTCACCGTCACCACATCAATTTTGGGTGGACAGGATATTGACAATCCCTCATTTTATTTTACTTCGCTCACCTGAATGACCTGTTCAAACCCTCCAGATGCAAAGTGGTTCTAAAAACAATGGGGTTTTTGGTACACCTTGCACTGTACATTGGGGGTGTTGGACTTTTGCTTTCCTGTGATCAGCAGACATTAGGGACCTGACTTTCGCTAGTGCTGGACACAGTTAGTGTCCACTGACTCCAGCTGGATTTGTGGATGCTCAGCACTTCTGAATATGAAATAGGTGGTTTTCAAAATTTATTAGACATGATTTAAAGATGAACCAGAAGTGATACTGGTTTCAGAGCCCACCTATAGACATATTCTCTACCTGTCTATCTGAGGCTTTTCCCTGTGGCCTTTCACTGCTGTTTCCTCCAAGTGTTGCTTTTCCTTTTCAGTTGTTTTTGCCTTCTGATCTGGCTGTTACCCCCACTCCTAAATCATCACAAGAAGATCCTCATTAAGGTCCTCATTAAGCTCGACCACCCTGAAACACCCGATGTATAATCCAAAAAACAACTTTGTGTTTGAATCCAGTCTTAACAATGATACGGTTCCAACTGTGCAATCAGATTATAGGTGGACGGACGCTGGTTTAGCAGTACTGACCTGGGGCTTCTTGATACAGCTTGCGTCACAAATGCACTGCCTCCTCGTCCTAGCAGGGGGCTCAGAAATTCCCAGTCAACAAGGTACTTAGGCAAGAACTTAACGGGACTGCTCACATGCTTGAAGTTAGGTACGTGCTTAAGTACCCTGCTGACCTGTGCTGTACTGATCAGCCTTTAAGCTTATCAAGTCGCCAGGTAAAACACGCATCTCAGCCCAAGAACTTTCAGAAACCGTGCTGAGTGCAGCTAGACTCCGTTTAAGAAGGGCTAATTCTCTGCTACCCACCTTTGCACGGGAAGTCTGTCTGTTCGCCAATGGAATGTTAGAAGATTTTGCCAAAGGGAAAGTGACAATAGGGAGAAGAAAATGAGTACTTGTGGCACCTTAGAGACTAACCAATTTATTTGAGCATAAGCTTTCGTGAGCTACAGCTCACTTCATCAATAAATTGGTTAGTCTCTAAGGTGCCACAAGTACTCCTTTTCTTTTTGCGAATACAGACTAACACGGCTGTTACTCTGAAACCTGTCAATAGGGAGAAGGAAAGTTATAAAACAGAACCACCAACTGGATGCAAAATAACCCTAATGTGATGGGAAATGTGCAAGATTTGCCTTAGTAGTTCCTACGACAGACAGGAGATGTGATGATGGAGGGGGATTGGCTGAGTGACACACAACAAGCAGCTCCTTTCAATCCACAAAGCCTGCATTTTTGCATGGCAACTTCCCAAACTGCACCCAGTTTGGCTGTCTATGCAAGACAGCCTGGAGGGAGAGACGTGGCCACACACATCGCAGAGAAGCACTAACCTCTTTTCCCTTCCAGAGGCCTCACTTTCAGTGGAAGGAGGAGCACAGTACTGAATACAAATCCAGAAGAAGCCAAAGACACTGAAACAATCGATATTTAAACAACTGGCAACACAGAAGAAGAGGTGAGGTGGGAGAAGAACCAGGGTCCACCATGCTTAGATTGCACACAACAACCTTTATCATGAGTTACACATTCCAAAAGCAGGAGAAGAGACAGAAAATGAAAGGGAGTTTGGAAAAAGCAGTGAACATCCCCAGGCTGGGACTGGAGGGCAGAGGAACAACAAACAATTTGGAGAGGTTTCCCATAGACTAGGAAGACTACAACAGTCTCTCTCACACACACATGGATGCACACACACCATCCTGCAGCATGACAATGAGCCTGCTTGGCTTGTTTAAAACAAATAAAATCAAATCGGGGTCATGTTTCCTACAAGTGATTGTGAAAGATTCTGATCTCAGATCCATGGTGCAGGGCCGGAATCCCTCCTGCTTGCCTGTGAATTTCTGGATCCGGTATTCGACAGACAGTGTTTTCCTTTTACTTGAAACAGCTATTGTTTTTCTTAAAGGAAATATTTATGTAATGTCCTAGTGGAAAATTATATTAAGATGCCTTCAATCTGAAAAGGAATAAGAACACCATAATGGATTTTCCAGTCCAAAGCCAATCAGGTAATAGACAACCTGGGCTGCTGTAGCTATTTACAATTCAGTGGGCCCTCTTTTCTAAACCAGTCACAAATTATTGGACCATTTAAGTTGTTATTGAATTTTTAAAAAATGCTTTTCATAAGTAACAATATCCCTAATGCAGGTTAAATCATCCCTTTCCTTCCCTTTTGATCTCTGAGACTGTTTTATGTTTTCGTATTGATTATAAAGTGCTGGTTATGCCCAAATTTTCATAGGTTCTGTAACAGCTACGGATCTGATTCAGATTGAGTGCCTCACTGCCAAACTAGATCTCTGGGGAGGGACACCAGCATCAACTGCAATAGAAGCAGGGTCCCTAGACATGCAGAAATTCCAGCACCGGGAAGGAGCACTAAACAGAACACACGGCCACACATGCATAGTGGTGACACAGTTTCTTTCTGAGCGGAAGTAACACGCATATTACAGAGGAGTGCAGAGAACAGCGAGGGGGGCTTTGCTGTCTCCTCACGGCTGAACCTCTGATGGGTAGCACAACTCAGGCCATTTACAGGAATATATAGAAAGAGAAACATTCCTTTCTTCAAAAGGATATCGAGCCATTGGTGGCTTTGTTTCATGTTTGTTATAACCCCAAACTGTTTGCGCTCTGCATGACTCTGGTTGTAATCATTTATTCATCAGTGCAGACTAACGGCCCCCTCTGCATTTCAGTCTGAAGCTTTTAAACCCTCGCCATGCTGCAGGCATACTGAAAGGGGCAAGTGCTTTCCCTGGGACCCAGCAATATAACTAAATATGACAGGCTCTGGTTCAATTTTTTTTATTTCCCCCACACACACATCAAAAGGCATTACTCTGTAACAGATGCTGAGGACAGACAGCAGATCTGTGGGGAAGTGAAGAACAAATATAACTGTGTAAAGCCAATGTTTGCAAGAACTGATCAAGCATAATCCATCCAGCAGTGACCTGTCCCTTACCAGGCCCAGACTTCCCTTTGAGCCTGAAATAAAATTTCTAAAGCCACTGGTGAATGGATGAAAAGACAATCACCTTTCTCCAACCAAAACAGAATGGGAACACACATTCCCAGCAAGCGAATAGTGCCTTTCTAATGGTTGTATTCCTTGGAGCTCACGAATTTGTATGCTAGCATTTGCTTTTATTTTAAAAATATAAGGACTAATCTGATGTTCGTGAAGTGAGGGGCCTATGGGAGTGGCTGGAACGCGATACTACACAGAGAGCTGCAGAGGTTGCTTCTTGTTCTGCACACTACCCTGCCAATGCTTCTCAGTGCTGCCTCTCCCGCTGCTCAGCCTCCCAGGTAGAGACTACCAGCCATGCCCAGCTGTGCGGGGGCTTTGTGACACAGACATTTCCTTTAGCTGCGACTAACTGAGATCAGACCCTCAGGCTCCAGAGGTGAAAGGCTGGTGCATTGAGGCCACTTGCCACCTAAACATAAGGGCCTAAATTCTCAAAAGAGACTAATGATTTGGGGTGCCCAACATAAGACACCCTCAAGGGACCTGATTTTCAGATGACAGGAGCTCAGCACTTTCTGATAATCAGCCTTCTTTAAGGTGTCTCAAGTTGGACACCCAAAAACTCAGCCACCCCAAATGACTAGTCGCTTCTGAAAACGTAGGCCAAGAAATCTACGTATCAGCGTATTTGTTAACAAAGGACCTCAGAGTACAGGCTGCATTACAAGGGGCTTTGCTGACGGCAAGAGTGGGCCTTGCATTTAATCATGCAGCCAACCTGGATACACCCTCCAGGGGACGAGGGCATGCACTGTTCATATTTTTATACACTTCTACGGAACTGCTCAATATTAGATTGTTTTTCCATGAGACATTCAGACAAAAAACCTGCAAAGCAAAGACAACAGACTCTCTTGCACAAGGCTAGAAGGCAATGATACCTGCACCCTGGCGGGCAGCTGCAGCAAAGGGGTCCAATGATAGAGACATGGAACTTGCTTCTCAGACCTAACAGTGGCCCCTGTAGTTCAAGACTGAGGCATATTGGCGAGAGTAGCGTGAGAAGCTTGGGCTGTCATTGTCTACACAGGATCTTTCCTTTGGATAGAGTGAGGACTTCATTCTCCAGGGCTATCAATCTGGAAGTTACCTTGTGCTAAATTCACTTACAAAACAAAACGGATGAAAGGTCAGAGCGACACTTGCTCCCAGTACTTTCTGGAGAGGGAATCCTACAAGCCTTTCACTATCTCCCTCCCTTGTACTCTCCCAATTTCAGGCCAAACTTCCATGTGGCTGAGGAAGTTTCTATGGCTCGCTGTAGATCACGTAACACTGTTCCCAAGAAAAACAGAAAGGTCACTCCAGTGCAATAAGACACACACCCCATGGGTGGAATGTGCTACTTCTATTACATATCTAGCCCCACTGGCCCAAGAGGCAGTAGAGTGTGTGTCTTGAGCCCAGTTCCCTGCACGGGGGCATGTTACGTTCCCAAAGGAGCACGCACCAAGGTACTTAAAATGCCACTTGAAAGGAGCAGAAAGCAATGGTGGGAATTAAGGGTCCATTTATAAACCCTTTATTAACAAATGATTAATAGATGCAGCTATATTCTTTAATAACTTACAATAAAAGGAAGCTACAATAAGCTTAACCAAGACATTCTTAACAGATGGTGCTATAAAGTGAATTATAACAGGTATAGTAGCTAGAGCAGAGTAACATACGTCTTCGTTTAATAAAGAGAATCTGATTTTATGAAGCAACTTTCATGCTTGAGGCATCTCAGTACACTTTAATGAGTCCTTTTGTGAGCTTCACAATAGCTCACATGCAGCCTCGGACATCAGATGCTGGTAGAGAGGGAATGCTGGCCAGGACACTGGGGTCGTTCCAGAACCTTGATCTTTAACCTCCTCCTCGGCAGTTGCCAGAACCAGGCAGAAGGGTCTGAAAAACAACTCCTAACACCACACTACACAGGATGCAAACCAAGCCTTTATCTGAGACGTGAACCATCTTTTAGCTAAGAGGAAATAATGCACCAACTAAACCAGACTGGCACCTGTATCTCAGATTATAAGGCACGCCACAAATTATGTAATTTAATGAACACTGAAATAATAAAGTATTTATTTTGTATAATGAAGTGTTAGTCATTAGAAACCAAAGGCACATTGGGCATGCTGCTGTGGTTTCTCTTGAACCCATGCCAATATCACTCAAGGCTAAATATGTCTGCTGCAGATTTAGAGTATGCTCCTAGCCTTGTTTTGATCAGTATGTCAAGTGTTTTAGCTGCCATTTGGGTTTCTTTACATCACACTGTAATTGACTGTTTTCTCAAGGTGCAGTGAAGAAAAAAAAAGCAGCAAAACTCAGACTCCTTCTGTGAAATCCTCCACTGAAACTGTGCTTCTTTTCTGAAAACTGATTTTGGTAGCAAAGGGCATTTTGTAAACAGCTGGTGAAAATCGACTGGAACTGAAAAGGAGCTTGCATTAAACTCCACAAGAAAGCCTACTTTACCCTCGTGTGCTTTCTCTGTAGTGTCGATCAAACCACTTTCAGCTCCCAGGGGAGGCCCTTGGAAAAATAAAGGGAATGAAAACAATAAAAAAGGCAAATGATGTCTTTCAGAGGCCCGACCGCACCTGAGAGCTCTTGGAATGGAGCTGGCTCACTGCTCCTGCATCACTTTCCATGCAGACTGCCCCACCCGAGCTCAGCCCTCTGGGTCAAAGTGAAGGATCCCCTCCAGCGCAGTCCTCGCTTGCCCTTGGTTGTCAATTCTCACTGAGCAATCTGATTGGGGAATGCAGGACTGAGCATCCCCCTCCTCCCAGCAGAGCCCATTCTTCAGCATCAACTCATTGATTTGCAGATGTCGGGAGAGCAGCTCAGAGAAATACAAGAGTACAAGGGACAATCAATCATGAGATGCCACAGGATGGGGAGAAATGCACATGGGGCTTTGGATTGGCTTTGCTTCAGGACTATCAGTGTGCTCTTCACCCTGACCCCGCCTGCAATTAGCTGCCTCAGTGTATCACCAAAGCTAGCAAAGCACCAAGGCCTTGCCTTCTGCAATAGGTCAGGACAGTATTTGGAAGCTGTCAAGCACTGCAAATGCTAAATATTCTTTGATTTATTCTTTGATTCAGATTAGGACTGGCTTTGATGGAGGTTTCCTTCCATTCCTCCACATCTGGAAGGATGGTGACTGCTGTGGGGGACTCAAGGTGGAAAGTGTAAAATGAAGTCAGCATGGGCTGTAGAGAACTCCCTGGGAGAGTGAAAGGAGTCAGACACGTCTGTGTTTGACAAGTGAACAGGACAACGATTTCTTGCATTTGCTCATATCTCTCTATATATCCCACGTAGCCTTATTAGACCTGAAGCATACAGAGAGAGCACAGTATAATTTTAAAAGCCTCTGACCATGGCTGCTCATTAGTAATATGTGTGTCCTGGTCTTACCCTGGGGTGGCTGCAGGACTGATTATCAATTTATGCTTCTATAAGAAGTAATCTCAGAAAATGCACACATCCGTTCCCACTTAAAGCCGGCATCTGCACCTGAAAGCCCAATTATTCACTGAACACTGAGCCTTCTGGCCACAAAGGAACCGGTGCCAAATTCCAATCTCAGCTACAGTGGCATTAACGCTGAGTAACTCCACTGACCAAAGCAGAATTAGGCCTTGAGGCACCAGCGCCTTGAAGTGCATAACTTTAATCTGCTGCTCTGCATAGCTCTGCAAGGAGATGGGGACTGCATGGCAAAAAATCCCCCTCTCCCCCGCCTGCCATGAAATAAGAGGGGAAGCGTTCGGCACTGTTGTTTATTGTACTTTATTCCCTTCTATATTTTATTTGCTTGTTGAATTCCCACATCACTTTCCAGAAGAGCTTGAACTGATGAGTTATAAGGTGTATTGCAATGACAACCTAAGCTATCCTGAACTCCTCCCCTCACATGCTCTTTGGCATTACATGGGGGGTGGGGTGGGGGAGCGGGTTAGGCATAGCCAGGCATTTCTCAGGTTGTATTTATTTGATCTGGCATGGTGCATTTCCAACAAGCAGCTGGGCCCAAATCTCTGAGCAACAAGGGCTCAGAGTAGCAGGATGTGAGCAACAAGCGAAGGAACCTGGGATTGAGGTTAGAAGATTTCCAAGATTTTCCATTTTATAGTGCCACCTTAATGTCCATCCTGTTTCAGCTTATCTTAAGGAAATGATTCCCCTAGCTCTGAGAATACAGGAGCCCCGACACCTGTAGCACACCTGGAACGTGAATGCCACATGCATGACAAAGGATGGCCATTTCAGAGTCCAGTGCTCCAGCTTCCTTTATCTTCTCTTCACCTATTTCTGTCAGACTCACTTAGATCACACGTTCTTATCAGACTGCTGCCTTCTCACCAGTCTACCAGATGGGGCTGTCTCCAGGGAAGAGGAACATAAACATATGTCTCTCCTCAAATCACACTTGGTCTCAATGCTTGGCACATTGTTCACAAAGTGATATTTACACACTTTGGGTAGAAGACAAACCCATCTCCCTACCTTAGGGTCTTCTACAGGACCCATCACCACAGTAGTTAGGTTGTTAAATGAATTAAAGGATGGACCAGAGTGATCTCCCAAATTCTTCTTCAGGACCAGCCTTAGGGACTCTACAAACAAGCAGCACCATCATAACGGTGGCAAAGGCAATCCCAGGTGGAAACAGATTAAATGTGTTCTTCTCCATTAACAGACACACACTCTGCTACAACCACTTTTTTCCCCTTTAAAACCGCGGGCATTGCCAAGGTACCACAGCAGAGCAAAGCACCAGGCCCAGGGCTTCCTGCATCTGCAGGAAAACAACATTCTAACAGCATCTCTGCTCGTAATCTGATGAGGACAGTCTGCTTACCACCACCTTTCCTAAGGGACTCTGAAAAGTTTCAATTTTGCTAACTCTTTCCCATTGTGGCCTAGAGTAGGAACCTGCTATCCAGTCTAATCTTGATGAATTTACTAATGTTTCTAAAGAGCTTGGAGGATGAAAAGCAGAGCTTGCATATAAATATCAAGTATCATTGTATTAGTCTCACCTGGGGCACCAGAAACTCTAACACCAGCAACATACCGCACAAGACATTGAGTGTGAGTGTATTTAACACAGAAAAGGGCTACTGCGAGCTACTGAATATGGAAATACAAAACAAACGTTAAGTGTTTGAGGCAATGCATTGCTAAGGTACAGTATGTGACAAAACAAGAGAGTAAATTATGTTTTCATCTTTCCTGATCCTAAATTAACTCCGTTATTATTCTATGTGTAGTGCCCTGGTTTGACAGCATGTACCTCCTAGCGTTACCAAGGAGCATAGTGTAATATTACGATTAGCAGTTTAATAATCAAACAAGTTAAAACCACCCAGAGAAGCTGCTTTCCCCAGATTGAATATTCAGTTCAAAGTCTTTTTAACAAGACAATTCATGACCTGGACGCAACCAAAAGCTAAATAGGCTAGAACTGTTTAAGACCCTGTCTCCAAACTTACTCTAATTAGAATGCATGGGGTTTTGCTGATGAATTTCAAAGCCAACACACATTCCCTCCAGGCTTACCTTCTGAGGGCTGAACTCAGGTAGCATGATGCACGTAGCTCCCACCCAAAGAGGGCACAACAGCTTATTGATCACTCCGTGGACATGGTGTAAAGGCAGCACATGCAAGATAACATCTTCCTTTGTCCACTCCCATTTGTCAACCAGCCCTGTTACCTTGGGGAAAAAATATACAATCCAGCATTAGGACACGGTGAGCCACCAGCACAGACACAGAACAGAGCTCTAACCACAGAGAAAACATGGTTAATTCAGGAGCCCCAGCTCAAACCCTAGCTCTACTGTTTAAGCTGGTAGCAGCATGTCCCTCCCTGGGCTAGTTTCCGGGCCCTGAATGTGAACATAAATTCAGGGGATTAATGGGAAAAAATAGGTGTCCAAATGAAAGTGTCACCAGTAAAAAACAGACAAGAACCTGCACGGTGGAAGACCTATAGCCCCTTTGATCAATGCTAGGAAAGTGGGGTCTCTTCTTCTTTGAGACCAACATGAGAAAAGCATCTATCATAAAAATAGAACTGAATGGGAACATTCCGTGCATCTATAGAATACATATGTATATAAATACAGGCACCTATAACTCTATCTATGTTGCCAAAAAATTAGAAATTAATAGCTGCTGTTTAGGTATTGTTAACCTCCTGTTGCACAACCAGAGTCAGCAGAAACAATAGTTATCTAAGAAACTTTGCTGACACCATTGATAATGCTGCTGACAAAAAGAAGCTAACCAGTGCTGGCTTATTAGAATCCATGAGAAATAGAAATTGGGGGCAGGAAGTCAATGGTCCATAAATAGAAAGGAAAATAAACCCAATACTGGGAAAATATTAATTTTAAGCTTCCAAAAGAAAAAATTATTCTAAAGCACTCGAGTTTGAGCCCTTTTAGGCAGGACAATGCCTTTCAGAGCCTAACCTTTGCAGTCAAAGACGTGATTTCCAGCTTGTCTAAAAAGAAAAGGTATTTGAACAGTGCTTAAATAAATTTGTTAGTCTCCAAGGTGCCACAAGTACTCCTTTTCTTTTTGGAATCTGGTAGTGTCATTCACAATTCCATTCCCCCTTCCTGTAGTGGGGAGGGCAGATTTTATCCAGCCGCTACAACCCTGGTGTTCTGCACCAAACTGCCAGACACAGCCACTCTTCAGTCTGCTTTCCAAATGATCTGAACGCTTGTGAGGAAAGAGTCTTTCCTCAATACAGTCAAGCCCTTGTTCTCTCTGTCTAGGTTCTTATACTGCCCCTCTCACCACAGTATCAGAGCATCTAGAACCATTTTAGTCCGATACCACATCTTTGAGATGCAGTGTATTTATTCCCCTTAATGGTGTGATTTTATCAGCTGCAGGCAGCGACACTGAACTGGCAAGGCAATCAGAACACTCCTTTAGACTTCTAACTCTTTTTGGCTCAGATAGCTAATGGATTTTTTGCCTTGGGGATATATAGCTAAATAATGCACAGACTTTACATAATAGTGACGTGCTGGATCAAATTATACTTCAGTGAGGGGCATGGATACATTTAAGTCATCTTGCAGAAAAGCAACTAGTAAAAAAGGCAACTTATAGAGTCACTACCACCCCTGCAGGAAAGCACCCGCCCACCCACGAGAGCCTAAGCCACAGTGCATACATACCCATAAAGATTTTCAAATATGACTAATCGTTTTGGGTGTCAACCTGAGACACTTTAGGGGGGCCTGGATTTTCAGAGTGCAGTTGCTCAAGCTGCACACCCAGCAGGAAGCACCCCAAATCACTAGTCACTTTTGAACAAAACTGACCTCCAATAACGTGCCATTAGTATACCATGAGGGAAGTATCACTCACCACAGCTTGCACATTCTGATGGGTACTAAGGACGCCTTTTGGTCTTCCTGTAGTCCCACTGGTGTAGATTATCATGGCTCCTCTATCTTTCCACTCAGGACAGTCAGTTGCCAAGGGAAATGCTTCCACAGCCCGATCACTTGCACAGCCATTGCTACCAGAGTTAATGAGTGGCAGAACAGGTAATCCCAGTTTCTCCGCACTAGGGGTTATGTCCCTCACATATTCTTCCGTGGCAATGACTAGACTACTCTGGGAGTCTTGGATGAAATACTCCAGTTCCTGCACTGGGTGTTTCCTGTACAGAGGAACAGCTATGCCTCCACTCATCCAGGAAGCCCACTGGGCAATCACATATGAGGCATCATTAGGGCATAAAAACGAGATCCGCTCTTCCTTTAGGTCTCCACTGGAACACCCGAGCACTTCACAGAGTTGCTGAGACAAGTGGACACTCTGAGTGTAAAGGTCCCTGTATGTGTGCTCTCCATTTTGATCAATGATGGCAATTTTATCACCAAAAGCCAAAGCTCTGGTGAAGACGGGGGTAACCCTAGCACTGAATGATGTTCTTGTGGTATGCAAGCCTTTTTTGAAATGTCCAACATTCCTCCATCCACAGGCAGGCCACCTCCAGCCGTGTACTCCGTGAACAAGACATCGCATGGGTAAATTCACATGGCAAAATATCCAGGAGCCCAACATTCTGCCAGCATTACTTGATCAGACTCGATGCTGCAGAGAGAAATTATGTGAACCAATGAGCAGGGAGTGGGAATATCCAGGAATTTACACAAAATATTCACACAAAGGAAAAGGGGGTAGCTTTCATTCTAAGCCTGTTTAGGTGCTAGGCCCCACCTACACACACAGGAAGACAGCCCGAAGCACTCACAGTGGAATCTCTAAATCACAATCTAACTTAATACAAAAATGTACATTAAAAAAGCATTTATTTTTAACAAGTGAGTTTAGCACAGTAATTAATGCTTACTGATGCTGTCCTGTAGCAACTCAACACTTCCAATGACTGAAGAAAATAAGCAAAGGAGGCCTGTCCCCCCTTCTGATCTGATTGATCATCACAGGTACTGTATAAGGCACAAGGTTCTGTCCTACATGACACAACATTAACAGAATGGGCACAACAGCCAGAGTAGGCAGAAACAGCATAGAGTGCAGCCACCATACGTTAGACCAAGCAGCTGGTTTTCCAAATGAAAACAAGCAAGCAAGCACTATTGACTTGTGGGATTTGTTACAGCATTTCTGAATAAAGCTTGGACAGCAGGAAACTAACAGCATTGACTAGAGCCAGGCAACGTGGCAGCATGAGCTCGGCTGGCTGCCCCCCCAACCACCAGCTCTACCAGTGCAGCGCTATCCTGACCGGGCGCGCACCCTACCACTGAACCCCACCTACTACCTCTCCTACACAGTGTGTGTGAACCATGTTAAATTGTATCAAGGCTCAGAAACGTAGAAAAACATCCACGAGGGAACTGGGATGAAGCAACAGTCCCCACCGTTACGGGGGAAGATTATGGGCTCGCATAAGAGTTACACATTCTGCTCAGGTTGCATGATGACATTAAAGTCCACTCTCTCGTGGGAGAAGTTCAAAAAGACACTCTTGTTTTTACAGCAATGGAGACAAATGTTAGGAATGTCTAAATGCTATTCATCAGCCACTTCTTTTTTAAAGCAATATGTTTGTGCGTAGTGGCTGCAGCTTGTTGTTCCTCCAGTGGCAGGGCAGAATGACACTACACTGGTAGCATCAGGAAGAAACTGCTACAGAAGGGTGCAGGAGAAACTGAGCTAGAGCTGTGAGTAAGAGGGTCTCCAGAACCCTGTCCAGGGCACTGCTAACACTGGAACGGTGGTTGTGAGCTGGACCATAAGGCCCAGTAGGAAGAAAGGGAAGACTCTGATTGGTTGACGCTGTCCTGAGCCACACACTGATTGTCACAGACACCCAGCCAAGGAGAGGAAGAAAAATAAGGAAAGGGCTATGGCAAAGGGCAGGAGAGAAAGACTTTATGTTGCTTCTTATGTAACAGTGACTATTAAAGTTTAACTCAACAAGTGAAGCATCCTTAAAGTGAAACTAAAACAAGCCATCTTCTGTCCAACTGCATCTAAACTTTCATTTCACAAAAAGGAAAAGATGTAGGAGTGCTGCATTCAAGGACGGGGTCACTGGCCATTTGACTTCATAGGGCTCCGAAACCATCACACAGCCCCCTGTAGCGTGAAGTAGCAGAAACAACAAATAACCAGAGAATTTGTTTGGCAACTTTGGATCAATGGAAAATCCAAATGCCGTGCAGCTCAGCTGTGCTTGGCACCAGCTCAGATGCCCGTTGCTAACACCTACTGTCAATGATGGATTTTTATTTAGTTTTTGCATAGACGCAGCCGTGAGCTTTCCTGTCTCTCTCATCCACACCAATGAAATTTCCCAAATCAGAAACTTGTTTGCGGAACAACCTCAATTTCTACTTCCGCAATGAAGCCCGTGACTTAGTGCAGAGATATCTGGAAGTGGGCTGTACACTATGAGGTGTGGTCACTGCACGCACATGACACACACCAATGACACAGAAAAAACGAAACAGGCAACACCAGCACAACATCTTTCCATTTCTCACGTTCCTCTTTACAGAGGAATTTAAAGAAAGAAAAAAAGGCAACATAAACTGTTAGCAAAACCAGAATCACCTCTTTCTAACTAGTAGCCCCAAGGCCAGATTGCTGGTGAGAGCACATACGGAATGTTAACAGGGGTGTTAATTGGGACTGACTGCATTTCCATGGTGTCACTGAAGAGCAGAGAGTTCCAAGCCAGTATCCTTAACGACACTTGGCTTAGTTGGTTTCCCGTGTAAAGCTCAAAGACCCAGGTGTAGCCACCACTTCAAAACTGCAGCTTCAGAGACTTACATTATCCTCTTTTCACCACAGTGCCAGCGCAGATTTAATGGAACAATAAGCAGCAGCAGCTTTCACTGGTCCTGTGCATTTATGGACTTCACAGAACTTGTGTCAACTGTGTATAGTATTACAGAAGTGCTGGACAGTGCTAGTTCGGCAAGGGCTGGGGCAGATTCCTTTCTTTTACCAGTTTTTCAGAGTGCTACATCAGAAACTGGAATCAAATTTGACTAAGAATGCACAGCTGTGCAAGACCTGCTGCCGTGGGATGGGAACTGCAGGAGCAAGACAGCAAGTCAATGCACTAGCTTCTGTCTTTGGAGAAAGGTTCAAACCCTACCCTACTATGGCTAAGGTAACAAGTGAAAGTACATGTGATGGTTTCACCCCAGCTCTTGACATCACAAAGCCTTGCAATGAGTGGCAGAAAAGACAGTGGTAATTATGGGCAACTGTGGGATCCAAATTCTATACACGATAATGCACCACCACAGTTGAAGGTGGGGAGGGGAATACAACCCCAAACCAGCTAGGACTGGCCAGAGAAGCAGGAACTATGGGATTAACAAACTGATACATAAGGAGTTAACATTCTCCCTTCACCCTAGACAGTGTTTCCATCCCCCAGCTCCCCACTCCAATGCTTTACTCAGCCAGAAATTATAGGTCTAAAGGTAGGAAAACAGGAGCCAGCCTCACAGCTCTCAAATTAGGAGTAAAAAGCAAACAAAGGTGATCTCAGAATGCTAATGGAGCCACAGTACAATGCAAAGTAACTGGGTAACTGTCACAGATTTATCAATGTCAGTTCATTTTCCAAGACACTAATAACCATGTATTGTTCACACATGACCACTAACAATACGTAGACTAGATGGTGGTATAAATCCTTTTAGGAAACCCAGCTGGGATTTAAAGTAGAAACCTGTCACTTATTCCAGATGATGCTACGGTTCAGCCTTTCAGGAGGAAAACAACATACCGGTTAAAATGAAATTAAGCATAACCATAAAGTAACTGATGGATTATTTCCTTGCAAGCCACAGCTTCTCTACAGACGCCCTCACATTATTTACAGTCTTACCCGTATTCTTCCACCTGCACAACACGCCCCATCATCACGCTTCTCTTTCCTATGCTGAAGCACAGCAGTTGCTGAAGGAGCAAAAAAGGGACTGGGCTCAGCAGCTCTATGCTGTAAACCCGCAATACCATCAGTTTACGAGTCAAATTTATAGAGAAAACACTGCCCGTTGCTTTAGGCGTTTGAAACTAGACCACACAAAACACCAGAAGACATCTTCCAGGATGCAGCCCTGCTCTGATCTTTGTGAATGAATGAGGTGACAAAGTAACATAGGTCAGCTGCATCTCTAGCACCTATGACTCTGCTGGAGACTGGACACAAAGGCTCACTCAGTGACCTCAGTCACTCCTAGGCCCCGAGCCATCTCTCAAACATCTCTAGTAAGAGTGGTCCAGCTACACCCTAGGAAGAAAGCTCATGCCAGTGCACAAATTCCCTCACTGCTAAGAAATTTATCTCTTGCTTAAACTTTTCCTAAATCATTCCTTGCTATTCCATCTCTAACTCATCTCCTCTTTCAAATGTGTCTCTACAAATCCCCATTATCTAATCTCACCTTGGTCACAGTATAAATACAAATGTAATTATAAAAACACACTAGATGACTTGAGCAACACTCTTTTTGCTGAGCTAGTCAAAGGGTCTGATCCTGACCTCAGACACGTGGTTATCACTGCATCTCTTCCAAGATCAGCTCTTGCCACTGTAACTAATCTTGCAAAAGGAGGAGTGTGCTCCATCGTCCCTGAGCATGATCAAACCAGAAGCACAAGCAGGCCACCAGATAACTTTCTGCCGTTGTCTGCCTCTGCATCAGCCTGCGTGCTGCTCTGAAGTGTGTGAAAAAAACGCTTCCCTCAAACTAACAGAAACTCACATCTGTTGTCTGCAGAAAGACCAGATGCTTTCAAACTTCCCAAACAGCTCTGTGTCAGCACTTCCACCCAGAAATTTAGACAACTCAACAAATCCCAGGGGGCTCCTGTTAAATGTGGATCAGGAAAAGGAGGGAGAATTTCCCCCAGACAGAGGAGAAGGAAGATGTGGGGATGCACACTGCGACTGGAGGAAGTGGTTTCAGGGTGGTGGGATTTATTTAAAGAGGTGTGGAAAAACCTCAAAACAGTTTGTATTTTCAGCGTTACTGTTTGTTGCCATATTTTATTGGCATGGAAGCCAGGCCACCCCCCCGAGGCTGGCGTATCCCCCTCCAGGCAAGCACAGAGCACAGGCACTGCGCCGATCCGCCCCCCCCCCGGGCACAGACAGCACCAACCGCCCCCCCCGACCCCCGACCACCCCCCCCAGCGGGACTTGCACAACTGCTGGCGCAGGATACGGGCCGCCCCCCCGGGCGCGCAGGCACCGGGGGGGGCAGCGCCGGGGCAGGTGCCCCCCGAGAGGGGGGAGGCCGGGGCGCCCCGAGAGGGCGGAGGACAAGGACAGGGGGCGCTCGGGAAGCGCACCCTGGGGAGATGGGGGCGGGGCAGGAGCCGCCAGGGGCGAGGGGGGGCGGCCTCCCCCCGGCCAGGCCTCACCTGCCGGGCCGCGTCCTGCGGGGGGCGGTGCCCGGGGCCGGGGCCGGGGCCGGGGCCGGGTCCGTCCGGGAAGTGGGTCCCCGGGGAAACCAGGGGCCGCCGCCGGCGGTTCCGGGGCCGGGTAGAACCAGCGCAGCTGAGCGGGGCCCGCGGGGGGGGGGTCGCGACACCCCCCCCGCCTTGGCCCAGCTCAGGGTGAGCCCCAGGCCCGTGGCATCGGGTGACACCCCCTCCCGCGCCGGTGACGTCACTGTTCGGTGACGTCACTGCTGTGACATCACAGCCCTTGGAGCGCTGGGGCTGGCGTCACCTCGCAGCCCCGCCACGGGGGACCGGATGCCCCGATTTTATCGGGACAGCCCCGATGCCTGGGGCTTTGGCTGACAGAGGCGCCTATGACCCGCCACGCCCCCCGTCCTCCTCCTTCACACTCATGCTCTGGTCGCCCAGCCTCGTCACAATGAGCTTCCGCAACCTGCAGCTGGCCTGAGCCCCTCCGGGCCCTTCCCAGGGCAAGGCCCTGTCTGGGGCAGGCATTTCTCCGGCCAGCGATGCCCCTCAAGGAGCCTTCCCCCACCCCGGAGACTCGTGTGCTGCGCCCATTCCTGTGTATAGCATGGGAGCGTCTGGGAACGCCAGTCAAAGACCAGGGATCTGTTGTGCCAGGCACGGTGCCCCCATGGAACGAAGAAGATGGTCCCTATCCCGGAGAGCTCCCCACCTACATGGCAGACAGGACGCAGCAGCTGAATAAAATAGACAAATGGGGGCAGAGGATGAGCCCCCATGGGAGTGACCTGTTCCTAGACCCCAGAAGTTTATTGAAAATGGTTTCTAAGTGGAATTGTTCCCAAATCCCAAACTTGCATTCAAGTTTGTGGGGAGGCTCATAGAGATGTAAAGCCCTGGAGCTGTGCTGGCCGCCGTCTTGGCTGACATACCTGGAACTGAAGTGGGGCGATCCGGCACTCAAAACACAAGCTGTTAAATGGCTTGAACTAAAACCGGCAGGGTGGGGCTGTAACAAAACTCATATCCTCTGTGGACTGGGAACAGAGTGGAGTCTGTAAGACACATTTACAAGTGGGTTAAATAGAGAAGCAGTGGCAGGTGTCAAACAATGGAAGTGAAAACCATAGCGTAAAGACCCAGTGCAAAGCACGTGTGAAGGAGAAGCAGACAGCCAAGAACATGGGAAATCGACCTGCAGAGTGTAAATTTGACAATGTTGCACCTTGGAGAAGGTGCAACATGTTAACTATTCAACTCTGCTAACACTAATCCAAAAGCACTGTAGAAACCTCCCCCCCCCCCCCCCAATAACAATTGGAGCTGTTCCTCTTTAGGGCACAACTTTTATACTAGCATACTTTGACACACCTAACTTTTATTTTAATCACTCAGACCCTTGAAACTTCACCTCTTACTTTCTTCAGGCAGAGAAACAATCTTAGCAAGCAATGGTGGCATGCCATCTGCATATGCAAGGCACACATTGTCTGCCCAAGCCAGCTGTGCCCATGGGATGATTCTGTCCAGTCCCCGAATGTACACGGAGGACACCATATTGTAGAACAACCTCTCCTGCACAGAATGTGTGAGGTCACGCCACCTGGAGAACAACATTTTTCATGCAAGTGTGGAATTGCATGCCTGACTAAAAATGTCATGGAATGACAGTGGCAAGCAGAGCAAACAACATTACAGGTGCCACCATATGCCATGCAGGGTTGGGAGAATGGGGAACTCTTCTAAACCGAATCTTCCTACTTCATCAACGCTAACAGATGTTTATATTTTACTAAAATTATCTGTAAAAATAAAATAAAATGCGAACTTTGCAGTCTCTTTTGGGAGCCCTCTGTCTGGTGCTTTGCAGATCAAGGACTCACTGGTGGTAGCCTGTTGTCACATTGACAACTTCACTCCTCTGGCACAATGGAACTACAGTTAAGGTAAAGTTTGTCTGAGCAGGAGACAGTGCTTTTTCAGGAGCAGGTGCAATACTGAGGAAATGAACTCCCCCAGGAACTAAGCATCATCACAAACTTCATCACCTTCCACTCCTAGGACAAGGTGCATTCCTTTGGTCTTGGCTTCTCTAATATAAACATATAGCGACATATGCATCTGTGGGTATATAGAAAATAGAAATAATGCACAAATTTTATACTGTATATAATAAAACAATTCCAAACCAATCCACTGCACATATTTCTCCTCCAGGAAGAGGATGGGAGTAAAAACACGTCACAAATATTAGTCACACTGCTTAATACATAGCTGGAAGGCGCTAGATACTATGGTGATGAGTGCAGTATAAAAACCTACAAAAACCAGAATAGGATAGAATACACAGCTCACACACACTCCCTCAGACTGCAGCCAGATCTCATGTTTAACAATTGAGATTGCACATGACACCACAAACAATCTCATGGCTATATTATATATATATAGAGAGAGAGAGAGAGAGAAGCAGCAGCACCAGTCTAAATCACAGGCAAATATTTATTCTTTTTACAAACGTCCCTCACTGGATCTGAGTAAGTGCTAGTCAGTTTGAGAAAAGGCTGCAGAATGTGGCTTGCCTCTCCTTCTTACTAGAGCTACTCCCAGTGAGTCTGTAAGTTACTTCTGCTTTATTGACCCAAAAACATTTTACGTTGGTTAGCCCTGTAGAGTCAATCCAGCTCAAGGAAGGTGACCTGGATTCTATTCTGGCTCATACTCTGAGTGCAACATTCTCAACTCAGTGCTGATTGCAGAATCCTTTAAAACAAAAATGCTGTAAAAGGGATTTGAGCTGGACCCCAACAGAAGAGAATCATTGGGAGCCCCACAATGGCATCTCCTCAGAGCCTTGTTCCTGACCACCCTTTAACAGATTGCTTTGAAGTCTCTCTTTCTCTTCCCCAATACTGAGATATTTATTGCTACAGACTCAGTGTTAATGTCCTTTTCAAATGTAATGCCTGCCAGTGCCATGACTGGGGAGGAGGTGGAGGGTGGCAATGGGCGGCTGACCATTAGGCTAAAGGAGGAGGGAGCTGAAACCAGTTGCACAAAGAAAAGAAGGGCATTTACCTGGCACCCCATAATACGTCAGTGAGCACCTGCCCCAGGCAGGAAGGTGGCCTGAGTGCAGTGGATGCTTCTCCCTAGACTAAGTGCCCTGTCTCTCCAAAGGCAGCCAGTGTGCTAGGTGGGATGAGCTCACTCTTTCCTTCCCAGCTCACACCTTCGCTGTAATGATCCCAGAGTGCTGGGGGCCTTGGCTGGCAGCAAGTTCCCTTTCCACTTTGATCTCTGCCTTTCTGGAGTTCGGCTTCCTGCCTTAGCCAGTGACTAAAACACTTGTGTGTGGAACGAGTCTCCTCTGAGCTAAGGCAGCACTTCCAGTGAGCCCATCCCTGTAGCGTCTGCTACAGGGGCCTTCTTTCCACTCCTTCGTATGCTACAGTGGAAAAGCCCGAATCCTCCCTTAGGCTTCCCCGTTCATCTGACGCCTGCTACACGGCTACCGTGGCCAACATTTTCAAAAGTGGGCACCGATTTAGGTTGTGGCAGTCCTTGGGGGTGCCCTACTAGAGCCGTTTGCATTAGCAACGACCGATGTGGTAGGCAGGCAGAGTTGCAAGAGAGAGATCTTTACGCAGCATGCAGAGAGGCTGCTGTTACCTGCTGAGGCTCTAAAGTCTGAGAATAGCAGCCTGGCATTCCTGAGTCCCACCACACTAGGACCTTCCCAAAACCTGGCCCTCTTCTTCTCCAGTTCCACTTCACCCTTTTAGAGCCATCCAGAACCTGATTTTCAGAAGTGCAGAGCACCTGCATCTTCAGGCCTAGGTATCGCAGGTTGGACACCTCCAAAAAGGAGGCGCCCATAAGGAGCGGCCACTTCTGGAAGGGCAACTGAATGACCTCTTGTCACCCACAGCTGGCCGGAGACAGGTGACGGAGGAAGATGCTGGAGCAGATGTCCCAAAGCTTTGTCCCAGGCGTCATAATCTGGTGTGGTGGGACTCAGGAATGCAAGACTGAATGATTCAAGGCCTGGACAAAACACCTTACAGAGAGAGACTTAAGAAGTTCAATGGTTAGTTTATCAAAAAGAAGATCAAGAGGAGACTTGATGACAGCATCTAAGGACCTTTACAGGGAGAAAATACCAGGTATAAAGGGCTCTTTACTCTAGCAGGGAAAGGCAAAAGAAGAACCCATGGCTGGAAGCTGAAGCCAGAGACATTCAAATTTGAAATAAGGCACATTTTTAACCGTGAGGGCGTCTAATTATTGGAACAAACCTGCAAGGGGAATTGTGCATTCTCTGTCTCTGGTTGTCTTCAGACCAAGACTTTCTGGAAGGTATGCTTTAGTCAAACACATGTCACAGGGGTAAATGCGGGTTATTCTGTATGGGTGCACCGGCACCAACCCTCAGCACTGGACAGTGCAGTGAAGCTCACTAAAGAATTCTTAGAGGCCAACCTACCCAGAAGGACAGGCCATCCCTTGCTGGGACAGGAGATGGGGAAGACATCAGTAGATGCTCAGGCAGGACAAGGGACTAAGAAAAGGAGGGAGGAGTCCACCCTCTGCCGGAACAGGGGTGGTGTGTTAGCAATATGGGTGGCCAGGAGCACACATGATCTGTTGCGGAACGTGGAAAAAGAGACTGAAGAGGGGCTCAATCAGAGAGAACTCACAGGGCATAGACCCGGAGATAGAACGGCAACAAATTAGAAAGGAAGGCCAGCACAAGAAAAACAGTTCCCTCCTTCTCTCTCTGATGCACAGAGGGTGGTTACAGACTTCCTCACGGCAGCCATTCTGTTGCCAGCTTCCTGGCTTTATCCTAACCCAGCCCACAACTGCTCAGCTGAGCTTCATCCTCCAGTCAGGGGTTGATTCTCTAGCCTAACCCCACATGTGTGGTCTATCTCACTAACTGGCCTTTTCTCAGCTTCCTTGACCCTGTTAGGGCTGGTGTGGGGTGAGGACCCCGCCACATATTCTCTGATCTGGGTTATGCAGTGGGTCAGACTAGATGATTTAACCGTCCCTTCTGGTTTTGAAAGCGACGAATTTATGAATAATTTAAATGTCTCCATTGTCAACTATTCCTCATGTCAGAAAGGGGGGCGATGCTGCGAGGTGTACTGCCGGGGATGTCTCACTGGGGGCCACAAATAGGTGATGTTCAGGGGATGCCACAGCTGATTCCCGCCCCCCAGCCTAGAGGACGCTGAGCCCATGGGCAGAGCCCAGCGAAGTTCAGAGCGGATCAACCAAGGACACATCATCATCTCTTGGCCATCTGCACAATCTACTATGTGTGGCCTCTCATTTTGGCAAATCACTGTGGGTGGAGCTTATTTTGGGGGTGGAGCTTGGAAGAATCCCCCCACCTTCCTCCAGTTCAATCCCTCAGCACAAATCACTGCTTGCTTGTCCTCAGGCTGATGATCGTGAAGCCGGTGACTGACCCTGAGGGGGTGCCAGCGGGAGCTGCAGGATGGGGGCTGGTAATTTTGTTCATTCTAAGTTGTCCCCCTTCTGCCATAGCCAGCACAGTGTGAAGGCTGGAGTGTCCGATATTCTCTCTCTCTCCAGCCACTTTACCGTTAACATCCCCTGAGCCCATTGCCTCTCCGAGTAAAACGCTTAAGTGGGGGAGAGCAGAATAGGGTCCCTAATGGAAAAGGAGCAGTTCCCTCTTTTCCTTAGCCAAGTAGTTACTTGTCTTCTATTCCCCTCCCAGTGCTCTCGCTGTGTGGTGCGCCAGAATACACACAGCCTTCCTCCAGCCCTTGCTTTTTGAGGTGGGTCCCGCTCCAATACTTACTGGGGCAGATCAAACACTGCAGAGGGCTGCAAACTTTAGGGGTTACAACGCCGGCTTTTTGGAAGGAAAAGCAAATTGGACCCTCTGTGACTGCACCAAACACATCTTCTTCCATGTCTAACCCTTAGGGTATGCAACATCCAAGCAGGGACTCTCCTCTCCCACACAAGACCCCATTCACCCCCTGCCCTGTTTGCCCAGCTCTCCTTGTGCATCCTAATTCACTTTCCCAGCTGCCAAACCCACCTTGAGAACTCCATCACAGCTCCTCCAAAGTAGCCTCAGGCCCTCCCTTCCCCACTGTGAGAAACAGGCAACTCCGCAAGTCAAAGCCAAAGCGGGCTCTGGTTTTGTAGCTGCTACACGTGGCAGGAATCATGTACCAAGGACACTCGATGCCTTGCAAAGCCAATGAGAGCTGTGCCCAGTGGTAGACAGACAGGCCCCAGTTGTTAGGATTCATGCAAATCCCATCCAGCTGCCCAGGCCAGCCAGCACCTTCAGCAAGAGCCTACATCCCTGGGATCACTAGCACCAAGAGCGAGAAAGAGAGATGGGCTATATTTGCATAGGAATTAAAAGAATTCTGGAGCTGAAGGGAATAAACCAGTATTACCTAGGCTGCCATGGAGACAGTGTGACCCCCTGGGAAATTCCCACTGCCTGAGCAATTTGTCATCACACTGCTTCCGGCATGATTAGTACACTAAGGCCCAGCGGTGCAAAGGGGCAAGCTCCTGGAGCGCTGTGCTTGGGGGAGGCGAGAATTGCCCACTGTTCTCAGCAGGAGCTGCATAGTGCTGAGCACCTTGGAAAGTCCGCCCCACGGGATTAGAATTAAAATATAGTTTGAAGAGATAAGAAATAAGTCTCTAGGCTGCAAAGAGCAACTCCCGCAGCACTGGGGGAGCCAGCTGGCAGATGGGCCTGGGCAGGGGAATGGGGCCACAACAAAAAATCAGTAAATCGGGAGTACCTTGACGCTTTGCTTGTGTGTTACTGGGATGTTCGCCTGTTTGGAGTGTAAGCTCTCTGGGGCAGGGACCAGGCTTATACAGCACCCATCACAATGGGGACCCGATCCACTAGCCCCTATCACCATAGAAATAACCGTTGCTAGAGGAAGGTGTATTTTTACAGGGTCCTTTAGGTAAACACTGAAAGCCACTTTACGAGGGGGAGGGGCGTTGAGGGAAGAGGGAGAGCTCCCTTTACAGCGGGGTGGGGAGGCATACGCAGGTGGGAGGGGAGATGCCACCCGGAGAACAAGCAGAGGACGGGGAAGGCAAAAAGCATTAAAGAAGCCAGGCTGCAAATCAGGGATCTGGCTGACTAGGGGCAGCTGGGGGCGTATAAGTGGGGCTCGGAGCGGGAAGGAATGGGGATGGGTGTTCCTGTGAGGGGGGAGGAAAGGAGGTGGGGATGTGGGAGGGCAAGGTGTGTGGAGCCCCCCTCCCCGGACACTGGGTAGGTAACTAACTCAGCGGTGTGTTACAGGCAGAGGAAGTGTGAGGTGGGGGGTTGCTCCTGCTGATGGCAGGGTGTGTCCCAATCGCGTGGGTCCGCTCAGTGCGAGCAGCGGCTTCCCCTGCCCGCCCACTCAGGGAGAACCTTCTTCTGCTGTGTGACGAGAGGAAACCTAATAGGGGAAATTGCTCGAGTGCCAGAACATGTGTCACACGGCAGATGAGAGCGGACTTGGCAAGGCCCTGTGCTTTCGAGACTCAGCCTCTGTTTTCACACACATGGCACGTCGGGCGCATCTGCCAGCTCTGCAAGCAGCTGCGCGAGGGTTTTTTCTCTCCGAGTGCCAGTTGGGATGCCAGGCAGTGCTACTTTATCAACTACCTGTGGCTACGAAGGCAGCTCTGCGCAGCTGGAAACTTGATTTGTTTCCAAATATTGCAGCCACTTTAAAAGCCTGTTTTTTGTCCCCAATCCCGCTTTCTTGGTGGTGATCCCTTGGCAGATATCACGTGCACAGCACTTAATTCAGCGCCGTATCACCATCTGCACCTCCGGCACGCGCAGGCTGGCGTACACCAACTGCAGCCATGTTTCATGCGGAAGGCGGCTCTGAGAGGCCGTGGGCTGTCCCTGCCCTGGGGCCTGGTTCTGACCGCCCTTCATACACTCCTACAAGACAAACCCGAAGACAATGCTTTGTCTGGTTCTAGCACTGCCCACTGGAGGATCTCAAAGCACATTCATGGGTTTTTAGCCTCACAGCTGCCCCGTGTGAGGTCGAGAGACATCATCTCCATTTTCAAGATGGGGAAACTGAGGCACAGAGCCATTACGTGACTTGCCCAAGGTTGCACGGTGAGTCAGGGTCAGAGCTGGGTGGTCTCCATAGGTAGTCATTGTTCATTTGGCACCCATGTCATTCAGTACTGCATTACAACCTTGAATAGCACCCTAGGCCGTAGGACCCTGCAGACAGTGCTGCTCGTGAACCTGGCTTACTTCAAGTTGTACCTGGCTGGAGAAAAAGGGCTTGTTGCAGGAAAACATTGATCCCGTCGCTGTGACTCTCCACTGCCATGTTTCAAGGTCATTGAAACTCTGCCATGAATAGACAGGAGAATGGCTTTGCTGGGCTCCCGGCCTCACCAGAATCTGCCCTCTGTACCCTATCAGGGGGGTCTGCTGCAGTGTTCTCAGACCCTTTCGCGGTGTGCTTCCCTTCTCCGGGCAGGGCGTCGCCCCTCCTTGTCCCAGTCCCAGACCATCTCTGTAGAAAAGAGATGCTTGACTGCATGCCAGCTGATTCTAAAACAGCAGTAAGCGAATCACTGTCACAGGAAAGGTTTCAGAGTAACAGCCGAGTCAGTCTGTATTCGCAAGAAGAAAAGGAGGACTTGTGGCACCTTAGAGACTAACCAATTTATTTGAGCATGAGCTTTCGTGAGCTACAGCTCACTTCATCGGATGCATGCTGTGGAAAGTGTAGAAGATCTTATTATATACACACAAAAAGCATGAAAAAATACCTCCTCCCACCCCACTCTCCTGCTGGTAATAGCTTATCTAAAGTGATCACTCTCCTTACACTGTGTATGATAATCAAGTTGGGCCATTTCCAGCACAAATCCAGGTTTTCTCACCCCTGGTTAGTTCCCTCACTGAATTATCTAGGGTGTTTCGTGCGTGGGATAAGATGTTCAGAATCTGTCCTCCGGGCCTGTGGCGCTGCTGTGTTCCCCTCCCAGGTCACGCCGGGGCCTGGAGCTGTTTGCTCCTCCTTCAGCCTAGGGATGTCTGAAAATGAATCACAGTGCTGTTTACCCGGAAGAACCACGCGACCCAGGGAGAGACGAGCAGGTGCCCTGGGGCAGAGGTGCTTCGTGTCTGTGAGTTTCTCTGGTCAAGGAACCCTTGGGAACCCTGGAAAAGCCTTGGCTGGATGGACACATGCTGCACCCCCGGGATGCCAGCAGCTCCACGTCGCACAGAGACCGCCCTGGCAACACTGCTGTGCCCACCAGGCTGCTCTGGGAGAAGGGAACTCAAGGCCTTCAGCTTTAGAAATGCAGGCTCCTCTGGTGCGAGCTGAGGGAGAGGCCCTGCCACCTGCGCCAGGCCTGCAGATCACACCGCCCAGGTCTAGCGTTCCAGCACAGGTCAGGGATGCATACGGACGCAAGCCAACCTGAGTCCAGTTTCCCAGGAGCTGCCCCCGCCTCCTGGCTCCTCAGTTACTTACACTCTGCAGGGTAAAATTTGTTCAAGATGAACAACTGAATGCATCCGATGAAGTGAGCTGTAGCTCACGAAAGCTTATGCTCAGATGAATTGGTTAGTCTGTAAGGTGCCACAAGTCCTCCTTTTCTTTTTGTAACTACCAGAGTTTTCCATGCAGCTGCAGTGAAAGCAGCAGTCGGGGACACTGCCTCTGGGCAGCTCCTTTCCTGAGCAACCACTTTAAAGAGTTGCCAGGGTTGCGACTGCACTTGGATCAGATTGTGAGTTAAAGACCAGCCGGGACTGCCTTCTACCCGTCCTGCGAGTGAGCCCCTCAGTCAGGTCTCCCTGTATTTTATTACATGCACGGAGTTACGTTTTCTAATGCTAATACACTATATAATGTCTATCCTCTTAATAGAGCTGGTCCCTGGACCTGGTGGGAAGGGATCCAGAGAGGGAACAATCACAGCCTCTGGCAGAGCTGGGGGAGAAGCAGCAGGAATCTTTAGGGACTTGCCTAGCTGCCAGTGACTGGAGGAATGGTAGGTCACTCGCTGGGGTGTTAACTCTGGTCTCTAATGGGGTTTGGGCCAATCACATGAAAGAAGAAACCCCTCAGCATGGGCGTGAGAGCTAGTGGAGTGAGTCATCTGTTCTAAACTCAGCCTGACTCCCCTCTTCCTACCAGGGGTCCTTGCTGGGTTTCCTCTAAGGCCCTGATTGGGCCTTCTGTCCCCAGCCCCATCTCGTTTAGGTGCCCTTGACCTAAGCTGGGATAAGATGGAGCCCTTGCTCTGGCCCAGGGGAATGGAGATGGCAGCTGGACAGTATCTGTGGATGGGTTGTGACACCATGGCATGGCATAGGTGGTGATGTCACTCAGGAAGTATGGGTAATGGTGAGAGCCATGGAAACAGGATACAAAAAAAAAAAAATCACACAGCTCTTCTGATCCTCCACTGGACCCATTTTGTGGAACTCTGTAGCCTTCCCAGGTTTTTAAAGATCCAGTTTAAGGTTTTCTTCCGCTTCCACCTCTCCAATTGGCCCTCTCACCTGCAGGACTTGCTCTGTTTATTGCATGCACCCTGACTCCCCTCTTCGGTTCCGGCTTGGTCCGCAGGAGCTGCATGCTGACCACTTGCCAGCCACGAATCTGGGTCCTTTGCTCATGGGCTAGCTCCATTAGAGCCTGGCTCTGGCATTGCTGATCCACTGTTCAAAGCTTTGGACAGCTCCTGTCTCCAGGTGCCGCCCTTCACCCCCGTCGAGCTAGGGCAACGTCCCCAACCCAGAACGCCCGGTGCAATGAGCAAGGCTTTAAAGAAGCATGTGACTAATTCCATTGGACCAGTACCAGTACTGAATGTTCAACTTCCATGGCACTGCCGGCTCTTTGCCAGAATGGGGGCTGACTGGAGGGCTCTGGCAGGGCTGCACAGACTTCTGGGAAGTCCCTGCCCTAGGCCTGGAACAGAAGATTTCCTAGAAGATGCAGTGAAGCTTCTCCTAACTCCATCACTTGCTGCTTTACACACTGTACAAACGTGCTGTTTAAGCAAGTTTGTTCACCCCCCCCCCCACCACCACCACCCCCAAAGGTAAGATGTGCTTTGAGGCACTGGAAAGGAACAATTCCACAAATCGGCAATAATCCATTTGTCAACCAGGAGACAAAACCCTTCAATCAAAAGCCACCAAAAGTTAGTGGGAGCTGCTGGAGCTCCTCTTCCGTGTCACTGGCACTGAGCATTACAGGGCTGGGCTCAGTGGCTTTTCTCACCCATACCTAGTCACTGATGAGATACAGCAAGCTCAGGGATTATGCTCTGCTAGAACATCTCTAGGTTTGCGTCCTTGTGTTTGTGACTTGGGCAGCCTGGTGCTCCAAAAACACCTCCCCTTCAGTGAGCCAAAGTCGGTAACATGCAACGGAATGAGAGACCAGCTGGCCTGGGACTGCTGAAAGGGCTAGCTGGGAAATATACAATGGTACAAAGGTAAGACCATAGGGAAAGACCTGGGGCTCCATTTCCTTTCAGCTTGTCAGTAAAATTGTGGCTAGAGGAGAATTGGTGACACAATGTACTTGGACTTTGAGAAAGCCTTTGACAAAGTCCCTCTCAAGATCCCATTATGGAAAGTAACTTGACCTGGGGTGAGAGGGAAGATGTGGTCACTGCAGACAGTGGCAAAGCGACAGACACCAGAGACAAGGGATAAATGAGCCGTTTCCCCATCGCAAAAGGATGTGGCAAGGCTCCCTGCGGAGACTGGTGTTGTTTATCAATGATCTGGAAAAGGGGATGAGCAGCAAGGTGGCCAGACCTGCACATGACACAAAATTATTTAGCAAAAGGAACGAGGAGTACCTGTGGCACCTTAGAGACTAATAAATTTGTTAGTCTCTAAGGTGCCACAAGTCCTCCTCGTTCTTTTTGCTGTTACAGACTAACACGGCTGCCACTCTGAAAATTATTTAGATTAGCCAAGAACTGAGAAGAGCGTGAGGAACTCCCAAAGGTCCTAACCAGGCTAGGCCAAAGGGTAGATGAAATTCAATGCCAGCTAATGTAGGACGGAACAGACTGACCTGCTCACGTATGTTCCTGGGCTCGACAGGAAGATTTGCCACTCAGGGAAAAGACCTGGGAGCCATAGAGGGTACCTCAATGGAAACCTCTGCCCAATGCACAGCATGACTGGCCTTCACCTCTGGAGTCAGTGGGGAAACTCCCCTTCCTCCCAGAGGCAGAACCTCCAGGAAGTACACTCCCAGCGCAGATCCACAGCTGGAATTAGCTCGTGATGCTGTTGCTACTGATCAGCCTCAGACAGGACTTGACTGGAGTGTCCCAGAGCATCACCATCATGGGCATGTGCTAAAGGATCCCCAGAGAGCTCTTGCCCACAGCCCCTGGGGTCACCGCTGCTGCAGGCCCCATTCCCTGCTCTTTACAAATATATCCTGGTTGAGCTCCTTGCTCCTGCTGAGCCTGGGGGAGAGAGGGGAGAGGGGAGAGAGTGCCCCCATCTGAACCTGGGGCCAGGGAGGGGAAGTGCCCCTGTCTGAACCTGGGGTGGGGGGCTCTTGGCCCTTTGGGGCACCGGGTGCCTGAGGCCTGGCTTGCCAGGGCCTTGAGCGTCTTGGTTTCATTATTAAAGGGAGCCATCATGGCCTAGTCCCCCCAGCTGACATTGTCTGACCTGAGCGATGGCTGATTGACCTGGCAAGCTGAGGCCATTGGGGCGACGGCCCTGCTTTACCCACTCTGCTCGCTCTCCTGCCCCAGTTCCCCTGGTATTCCACTTATCCACAGCAGCCAGTTGTTTAGGTCGGTTTCTTTAACTGCCACCTGCCTTGTGAAGAGCAGCTCTGGCCTGGGGCAGGTCGGCTTCAGGAGCTCCCTCAGCAGCCGGCAGCAGCGAGGGCAGAATGAGGCCCAGGGGGGAGCGCCGGGACACAGGCGTTATCACGCTAACCTCTGCAGAGCCGCGCTCAACCCCCCTGGAGTCCCACGTAGAGTGGTTGGTGGGTTCAGCATAGACCGGGATGGGCAAACTTTTGGGCCCAAGGGCCACATCTGGGAAATTGCATGGTGGGCCATGAATGCTCACAAAATTGGGGGTTGGGGTGGGGGAGGGGGTGAGGGCTCCAGCTGGGGGTGCGGGCTCTGGGGTGGTGCTGGAGATGAGGGGTTTGGGGTGCAGGAGGGTGCTCCAGGCTGGGATCAGGCGGTTGGGAGGGGGGTCAGAGGTGCAGGCTCTGGGCAGCGCTTACCTCAAGCAGCTCCCGGAAGCAGCGGCATGTCCCCCCTCCTGGGCATGAGCTGTGTGGGGAGTCCAGACCGGACTCGCAGGGTGGGTCGCAGGCTGGGATTGAGGGGCGCTGGCAAAGCAGAGTGGGTGGTGGCCAGGCCTGGAAGAGCAGGAGGCTGCAGATACAGCTGACTCGTGCATGACAGAGACTGACTGCACAGCGAACCGATCTCTGCTGGGTGTGAGCCAGTGAGCTCAGGCCCTGGGAACAGTGAATCCAACCCGCCACAGCCACTGCGCTGAGCATTTCCTCGGGGGATCGCTGAAGCATTCGTAGGCACCGCTCATTTCCTTCGCTCCAGGCACAGCCAGACACCGGCCCAGGGAGGGAGCAGCCCGAGGAGGCTGTGAAATGCCCAGGCCTTCAACCCTCTGCTCTCCAGTAGGGTCCCTGCTTGCAGTGGGGAGGGGCTGCCTGGCTGCCTCACCTGGGCTGGGCTCCCCTCACGCGGCTCTCTTGACTCTGCTGCCCGGCAGGCCCACTGCAGCCTCTCCAACCTCTCAGCAGAGCGGGGAACATTCTTCCCGCTGATCTCTTGCGGCAGAAAAGGGCCTTTTCGTCTAAAGGAGAAGTTGGCATAAGATTTGTGTTCAGACTGAAGTTCGTCAAGGAAGTGAAGGGTTTTCAGCTTTTGGTTGGTTTTGTTTTTTCAAGGAAAAGCCAGAAAACTGCCCCATATGTTTTGTAAACATGTTACCCCCCCACCTCTGCTTGCAGGGCAGAGTGAAAATCCAGCCTCAGGGAGTAGGTGACCCCGGAACATGCCCATGGCTGTAATGGAGATTTGTCACTATCAGCACGCGGCACATTGTGACCTCCTCCAGCTTCTTGGTGAGAACAGGCATCGAACCCAGCGCCTCCTGCTTCAGGAGCAAACCCGCCTCCAACCCGAGCCAGCGGGAACGCGCTGCTGAGAGCTGCTAGTATCGGGACTACGGAGTACTGAGCAGGTCCGGCTCCAAGTCTACCCAACACAGTGCACCACGGTATGGGTGCGTCTACATTGGCGTGCACACAGCCCGAGAGAACGCGAGATCCGTCATCCTGTCCCAGGCAACTCTACCCCGGTTCCTAACCACCCAGCTCCAGAGGCCCCGTGTGTGCTGGGCGGTAGGGTTGGGATGGTTTCCAGCACAGGATTAGAATGTTTGCAGGGGAAGCGTTTAGTGTCTCCATCACACCCAGCCCCTGGACGGGCCTAGCAGATGTCACCTCAGTCGGAACAGGAGCCGCCAGGCTCTTGGCTGCTCTTCTGGTGTGTTTGATGGGAGCCTACAGGCTCTCTCAGCACCCAGCGGCCTGGGGGAATGGCCTGTCCAGAGGGGACGCCTGCCCCATTCTCACCCACCCATTCCATCCCACGGGAGGGGAGGCTGGTCTCCTCCAGCCAGGCTGCAGCCTGGGGCCAGCTCCGTATCATCACAGACCCTGTCCCACGTTGTTAGTGGGAACATTCCCTCGGGCAGACTCTGCTCCTCAGGCAGGCAGGCAGGGTTAATCCGGGCGACAGCTCAGCTGTTCCCTTCCACGTGTTGCTTGGTCATCTTTGTTCAGCGGCGGCTGAGTTTCCCACAGAGGGTCCCATCCCGTGGCCTGTCCTTTCTCACAGGGGTTGGCTGTGGTGTGCAGGTTCCGATGGGGTTCACCTCCATGGCATAGCTTCCCGTCGGGACAGGCCCCTATTTCGGGCTTCATTCTTCTCCCTGCACTGTCAGCTTTTGTCCCGTGATGGGACATGTAGAGGGGGGCAGTGGGAGACCAGACACCATGGTGAGGGGTGGGTTAGGAATAGACAAGGCTACAAGCCTTGGGTCCTGAGCTGGCATGCTAACATCGGCCAGGGGCTCTCACAGGGGTATGGAGATGGGTCTGAGCCCAGCCGCTGCAGCTAGACTGCTCTACCTAGAGCCGGCAGCCTTGGGAACAGGGCTGTGCTGAAGAATCACGGGCTGTCTGAGGGGTCACTGCAGCTGTGCTTCAGTTGAGTGTGGAAAAGCCGTCTCACCCCGAGATGCTGGCACAGGCCGCTCTTCTTCATGCCCAGCAGGCAGGTGACGAGCAGGGCGCCAGCTGCACTCGGTACGAAGCGATACAGGTTAGCGAGAAGCGCACAGTGTGTCGGGCCCAGCTCCCGCTGTCGGGTGGGAACCCAAAGATCCACAGCATGCCCAGGAGCCGAGCAAATTGCACGGAGGCTGTGGGGGCTGGAGGTGTGCTGGGCCCAGACGGGGCCATGCCACTTGGGATGGACACCCAGGTGGGAGCAAGCCCTGCCAGCTCCCAGGTCTCCCCAGGAGCAGTGAGCTCTGAGAGGGCCGGGTGAGCCTCTCCCCATGGGGCTGTGTGCACGGGCGTGAGGATCTAACCCGGCCACGTCTGCAGAGACCTGCAGGAGGGATGGTGACCGGGTCCTAGACAGACCCTGCAACACGAACCTGGCTGGGCTGGAGAAATGAGCCCAAGGCCAGTTCAGGCCATCGGCCTCTCCCGGTTGGATGGGGAGGCAGCTCCCAACATCCCCTGGAAGCAGCCGCGCGTCACCTTCGCTGGCATGCTGATCAGACTATTCAAGCCCACGCAGCCCCCAGGAAAGTCTAGGCCTGTGCCTAGGATCTGTGTGGAGTGAAGAGAGGGGGCAGGAGGCGACGGGGGGGCAGATGGCAGCAGGAAATATGATGACAATCAGCCTGAGCAGTGGCGAGGGCTCCGTATGAACGGAACTGTGAGTGGCTGGCTCAGCAGGCACGTGGCTGGGACCACGCGGCAAAGAGACACCCGGCTCGAATACTGGGAACGTGCCAGATGCAAGGATGCAGCTTCACCAGCTCCCCCGTCCTCAGAGCGCAGCTCCAGCAGAGCTGCGGCATCCCCCTGCCGGCACTGTGCTGTCGGACACTGTCACACCACGCTATGGGCAGCGTCCTCCCCCCGCCGCCCTCACCTGGAGGGGGCCCGAAGGCCTTTCCTAGCGTGTGTGTGTCAGCAGCCCCGCACTGGGAGCGAGAACGGCGCCTGACTCCCAGGGGACGGCGCACGCTGGACAGATACGACTTACGCATGGACTTTTGCAGCACCAAGCTCCTCTCACGGACGGTTCCCCCAGGGAATCCCAGCTCCAGCATCTTTAAAAAACACCCATGAAGGGTCAGGCCCACCGGCTGGAAAGTCAGCTGCAGAATGGAAGAACCGCCCTCCTTCCGCTGACAAACGAAGAGGAAACAAGTGTGAAACACTTCCCTGAGCTGCTTCTCCTGGTGACGGGGGCCCTACATGTCGAGTTGGGGTGCCCCTGTCAGCCCAGTGTGGGGTTGGTACACTCCGCCACACAGTCGTCAGGATTCCCCGTTAAGCGGGTGATTCTTGTCAAGTGGGTCCCAGCCCCCTGACAGGGTCACTGACATGACGAGTCTGTGGGTCCCTGGGCAGGCACAGCAAACAAGCAGTCTGGAGCCCTGCAGCCTCCTGGCTGGGGCAAGCAATAGGACTTGGGGAATTAGACCCCTGAGCAGGGCAAAACCTCAGTCAGTCTATGGCCCCCGGGTGGGGCAAAACAAACAGTCTGTGGGTCTTACTTCCCTCTGGGCTGGGACAGAGCAGGCAGCAGCCTCCTCAGCGGGCTTGGCTTCCCCGGCTGTGTCCGCCGTCAGCGGGTCGCTGGAGCGTGGCCCGGGTCTTTGGGCTCCACCACCAGGAGCATCGCAGGAACCGGCAGGGTACATCCTCCCTCCTCTGTCACCCACCCCCAACTGAGCTGCGCTGCCCGCTTTTATCTGGCACCCAAAGCAGGGGAAGGGGGCGTGGCTGCCTGGGCCCACAATGATTGGTCGGCCCCGGCAGCCCAGGGTGGGGTCGGTACACCTGTCACACTTCCCCCGCTGCATTATTTGCCCTCAGCGGGCATTGTGGGAGTCAGGCCATCGTTCGTGTAGTGACCTGGCATACGGGTGTCAGGCCTACTGGGCTCTCAGAAATCAGTGCCCTCAGCCGCTAGGCCATGGAGCTGAGCGCTGGGTGGCCATTAGAACACCCAGGCCCCTTCTGGCAACCGACCCCGGGGTCCAAAAGTCACCGCTGAGCTCCCCTGACCTCCACCCACCACGTCACCGTTTGTGCGTCACACCCATTGGCCGTGTTCACTGGCGGCTGCTGGGCTCGATTCTCCGCCCTGATCCCCCCCTCTGCTTTGGCTGGCTGTCACGGAGTCCCTGGGCGATGCTCTGGAACTGCTCCCCATGAAGCCAGGCAGGACTCTGGGGGAGTCTCCTCTCTGGGAGCAGCCTGTCTGCAGGACACACAGCTCACACAGCTTCCACCTTCCAGGGTCTGACCTCGGAGCATTCAGCATCCTCTGCCCCTCCGTGCGCTTCCCACAGCGAGTCCGCCCAGGCGGGGTCCTGGGGAAGCCAGAGGGTCCTACACCCTAGCTCCGCAGTCAGACGGGACTCTCAGCCAGCCAGTAAAACAGAAGGTTTATTAGACGACAGGAACATGGTCTAAAACAGCGCTTGTAGGTACAGGGACCAGGACCCCTCAGCCGGGTCCATGGTGTGGGGGTGGGGGGCAGTGAGCCAGACAACCACGTCTGCACTTAACTCCTTGTCCCCAGCCAGCCCCAAACTGACTCCCCCTCCAGCCTCTCCTCCTCTGGGCTTTGTCCCTTTCTCGGGCCAGGAGGTCACCGGATTCCTTTGTTCTCCAACCCTTTAGCTCTCACCTTGCAGGGGGGAAGGCCCAGGCCATCAGTTGCCAGGAAACAGGGAGCTGGCCATTCTCTGTGTCCAGACCCCTGCATACACCTGCCCTCTAAGGCTCTGCAATGATCATACACCCTTACCCCACCACCTAGATACTTAAGAACTGCATAGGGGAAACTGAGGCACCCCCACACTATTCAGAGAAAACATTAAGAACAGTCCCACTTTGTCACATCTCTCCCCCTTCGAGACCGAACTGAGCGAGGTCACTTTAGCCAGTGACCTGGGGAAGTTCAACCCCACCAACATTTCCATGGATGCCCCAGCATCTCTCCCATTCCTTAGCATCGGCTTACATCAGCCCCACACCCAGCCCTGCGTCTGAGGCATCGGTGAACACTGTAAAGGCCTTGGCAAAGTCGGGGTTTACCAGATTTACCGGGCCCTGGATTAGAGCCTCCTTCAATGCACAGAGAGCACTCTGGCGCTCGGTCCAGACTAGCTTGTCTGGCTTCCCCTTCTTACATAGCTTAGTGATGGGGGCAGCTAGGGAGCTCAAGTGCGGTACAAACCTCCAATAGCACCCCGCCATCCCATTAAAGGCCTGGACCTGTTCCTTGGTCTGGGGAACAGGCCACTCTCTGATTATCTCCACCTTACACTTTTCAGCTTTTACTGTCAGTCCTGCCTCGTTGAGGCAGCCCAGCACCCTCTTCGCTTGGGATACATACTGTTCACTTACAAAATTAGCATGGAGACATTCCTAGATAAAAGATCAGAAGCATTCTCCTTCCCTTTGCCACACACAAGCTCAGGAATCTTTTCCTTCTTACTACAGGTTTCCACACCATCAGTAGGTAACACAATCAAATCACCTTTCTGCTCTCCTTGTGCCCTGGCTAGGATCTCACCCTGATTAGACAGAGTTGCGACACCCTTTCCCAGCCATACACTAGCAACAGGCAAAATACAAGCGCCAGAATTGTCTGGTCTCTGGGATTTTACATAGACACTAACTGGATGTGACCTAGTTACAGGGCCATTCTCCCGAACAGACACAAACTTAGGGCCATTCCCTTCCTGGGCTTTAGCTGAATCCAGAACAAACTCTGAGACAACTGCACTATTCCCAACATTCACAGGCTGAAAGGCCCCTTCTGTCTGCTCCACCGAAAAAGAAGAGCTGGACACACTTTCTCCTTTAACAGACACACAGCTTGGGATCTCATTCCCCTTGTCCCAGCACACAGGGCTGGTCACAGACAACTGCTTGGAGATCAGGGTAGCTCCCTCCATAGGCAAGTCAATACACCCGACAGACACAGGCACGTTTCCTTCACTGTCCCAATTCTCCACCCAGTTAACAAGTAAGGTCCAGGGACACTCATCTTCCACTCTCCTCGCCTTCCCACCCTGCTGACTAGACACAGCCATCAGCTCACAAGGCTGCATAGGCTCATCCAAACTTTCCTTACCAAGCACCTTGCCGCTCCCCACAGATGAACTGCTGCTCTTCTCACTACACTGAGCTACTTCCAGCAAATCGCAGTTACCCTTCTCAGGTTCCCTTTTACAAGCTTCAGAGTAACAGCCGTGTTAGTCTGTATTCGCAAAAAAGAAAAGGAGGACTTGTAGCACCTTAGAGACTAACCAATTTATTTGAGCATGAGCTTTCGTGAGCTACAGCTCACTTCATCGGATGCATACCGTGGAAACTGCAGAAGACATTATATACACACAGAGACCATGAAACAATACCTCCTCCCACCCCACTGTCCTGCTGGTAATAGCTTATCTAAAGTGATCATCAAGTTGGGCCATTTCCAGCACAAATCCAGGTTTTCTCACCCTCCGCCCCCCCCCACACAAACTCACTCTCCTGCTGGTAATAGCCTATCCAAAGTGACCACTCTCTTCACAATGTGTATGATAATCAAGGTGGGCCATTTCCTGCATAAATCCAGGTTCTCTCACTCCCTCACCCCCCTCCAAAAACCAACACACAAACTCACTCTCCTGCTGGTAATAGCTTATCCAAAGTGACCACTCTCCCTACAATGTGCATGATAATCAAGGTGGGCCATTTCCAGCACAAATCCAGGTTCTCTCACCCCCCCCCCCCTATACACACACAAACTCACTCTCCTGCTGGTAATAGCTTATCTAAAGTGATCATCAAGTTGTGCCATTTCCAGCACAAATCCAGGTTTTCTCACCCTCCGCCCCCCAACAAACAAACTCACTCTCCTGCTGGTAATAGCCCATCCAAAGTGACCACTTTCTTCACAATGTGTATGATAATCAAGGTGGGCCATTTCCTGCAAAAATCCAGGTTCTCTCACCCCCTCACCCCCCTCCAAAAACCACACACACAAACTCACTCTCCTGCTGGTAATAGTGAGAAAACCTGGATTTGTGCTGGAAATGGCCCAACTTGATGATCATTTTAGATAAGCTATTACCAGCAGGAGAGTGGGGTGGGAGAAGGTATTGTTTCATGGTCTCTGTGTGTATATAATGTCTTCTGCAGTTTCCACGGTATGCATCCGATGAAGTGAGCTGTAGCTCACGAAAGCTCATGCTCAAATAAATTGGTTAGTCTCTAAGGTGCTACAAGTCCTCCTTTTCTTTTACAAGCTGTGCTCTGAAAGCTCTGTTGTCCTTCCCTTACCAACCTCTGCTTCCACAAGGGACTAGATGTTCAATTCACTGAGAGACTACAAGTCCTATCCAAAGTGCCTAGAGATGAGAGTAGACCTGCCATCCCCTGCATTCTCCAGAGATTAACTACCCAGCTGTTCTGCTCTGCAGACTCAGCTCCCCAGTCTTCCTGCTCGCTGGCTGGGCCTGGGGTCACAGCTCTGCTGAGCCCTGTCCCTGGTCACTCCCTCCCTGCCGTGGGATCATTTCCCAGCAGCGCCTCTGGACCAGGCAAACCTGGTTGGCAGCCGACCTGCCCTGCCTGTGGGTCCCCCCACTCAGCTGGAGTCTCAGCTCCCCCCTTGCTCAGCACTGCCCTTGCTGTCCCAGTGGGGTAGGCTGCGAGCTCGCTGCTTTCCTCACTGCATCAGAGCCAGAGTGAGCCCCTCTCCGGTGTGCAAGGGGGCAGGGAGCATCGGGGGCAGGGAGCATCTCTCTGCCCCACCCAGCCCCAGGGGTCTGGTTACAGGAAGTCAGGTAGCCTAAGCCTACCAGCTCCTCCCCACTGCCAGCCAGGTCATCTGCATTTTCATTGACCATTTCCCTCTCCGCCGATTGGTTCCCTGGACTCAAATTCAAACCCTTGGCAGTTACAGGAGCAAGGCCTGGATCCTGTCCCAAAGAGACACAGTCACCCCCCAACAGGGTCTCATAACTGATATCCTGGAGAACCCCAACGACCAGCCAGCCCGACCCCTCCTGTATCTGCACAGGGATCTGGGCTATAGGCAGGGCGAGGGGCTTCATCCCGGGACCCTCACCCAGCTCACACAGCCCCCCAGCATCTGGTGAGGCTGCACTACCAGGGGCCTCACAACAGTTCTCTCTGTCCCAGGAATGTCTCCCCATTGACCATCACCTTCAGCTCCCACTGGAGGTCCGAGGGGCCTGACTCCAGGAAACTCCACACAGACATATAGGTTGGGACCAGGAGTGGGAGCCTGTCCACCTCCCCACCCATCTGGCTGACGGAGTCTATGGCCTTGGGACCCAGCAAAGGAGCTAGACACCGGGGCTTTTCCGCAGGGTCCCCCTGGTTCAAATCGCCAGCCTGCTCAAAGGCAGTGAGGTGGCATCCACATCCCCCCCCCCTCCTTAACCAGGGGCAGCAATTTAGTCTCGAGGTTCCCTGTGGAACTGGCCCCCCAGGGTCTATCCCCACTCACCCCTGGGAGGTCCCCTAGGCCTCTCCGCTCCCCCACCGCCCGTTCATGCTGCTGCTGCTTCTGCAGCTCTTTCTCGGGCTCTCGCTGTCTCTCACAGTCCTCTGGCTCTCCTGGACTCAGCTCCAATCCCGTCCGTCTCGATCCCCCGATGAGGCACCCAATCGTGAAGACCCCCATCTGGTCGGGGACAGGAGTCTTGGGGATGCCTGGCTCCCACTCCAGCAGCTCCCAGATCCTGCTATAGCCCCATTTGGGGTCAGGAATCTGTTCCTTCGAGCAGTCATCCTCCTCCAGCTGCACGATTAACTGTGCCTTGGTGAACTTTCCAATGCTCAACCCTCTCTTTTTGCATAGGGTTACAATGTCCTTCTTAAGGAGATGGTGACAGGCCATCACTCCGCTGTTTCCAAGTTGCTGTGGACTCACAGGCCTGTGTGCTCTTAGCTCCCTACGGTTTCCAGGGAGAGCCCCTAGTGTGCCAGCCCTTCTCGAGGTCATCACCTCTTTGCCATGGTCAAGCTGCAGACTCCTCTGCCCCTTGGACTGCTCGCTGCAATCCCCAGGGGAACCCTGTTACTGCAAAAGTCCTTCTCTCTCCCAGGGCCAAGCTGCAGCCTCCTCCGCCTCTGAGACTGCTCACTGCAGTCCCCAGGGGGACCCCATTACTGCACAGTCCTTCTCGCTGGTCACACACTCTCAGGGGTTAACCGCCCCCAAAACCGCTCCTCTCTGAGCCTTCAGCACGCCTGGTCCTCATCAATCCCCCTTCGTTTTACTGCTCCCCAGTCACTTACTGCAGGAAGCGCCATCCACGGGGTGCAGTACATCCCACCGCTGCCACCAGTTGTCACGGAGTCCCCGGGCGATGCTCTGGAACTGCTCCCTACGAAGCCAGTCAGGACTCTGGGGAAGTCTCCTCTCTGGGAGCAGACTGTCTGCAGGGCAAAAAGCTCACACAGCTTCCACCTTCCTGGGCCTGACCTCAAAGCATTCAGCATCCTCTGCCCCTCCGTACGCTTCCCACAGTGAGTCCGCTCAGGCAGGGTCCTGAGAAAGCCAGAGGGTCCTGCACCCCAACTCCGCAGTTAGACGTGACTCTCAGCCAGTCAGTAAAACAGAGGTTTATTAGATGACAGGAACATGGTCTAAAACAGCGCTTGTAGGTACAGGGACCAGGACCCCTCAGCCGGGTCCATTGGGTGGGGGGAGGAGGGGGTGGCGGCAGTGAGCCAGACAACCACGTCTGCACTTAACTACTTGTCCACAGCCAGCCCCAAACTGACTCCCCCTCCAGCCCCTCCTCCTCTGGGCTTTGTCCCTTTCCCAGACCAGGAGGTCACCGGATTCCTTTGTTCTCCAACCCTTTAGCTCTCACCTTGCAGGGGGGAAGGCCCAGGCCACCAGTTGCCAGGAAACAGGGTGTCGGCCATTCTCTGTGTCAAGACCCCTGCACACACCTGCCCTCTAGGGATCTGCAATGATCATACACCCTTATCCCACCACCTAGATACTTAAGAACTGCATAGGGGATACTGAGGCACCCCCACAATATTCAGAGAAAACATTAAGAACCGTCCCATTTTGTCACACCGGCAGCACCGGGGGATGGCATCTGGTCCCGTTTCCCCTGCTGGGGATTCTCCCGGCACGAGGCAGGCCGCAGAAGTAAAGCTGGCATTGCTGGCTTCGCGGCAGCCCTGCTGCAGCAGTCTTCAGCACGGGGGGCATGCTGGGCTAGAGCCCGCCACACGTACGTTATCCTCAGCGGGTCTACTGCACTGCAGCCTGGCCATGGAGCAGCCTTACCCTCGCCCTGGGCACCTGCTGCACCGAGCAAAAACTCGCCAGGAAGATACCCTGGCCTGGGATTTTTAGCTGATCTCACGTTTTATTTGCATTCGATTTCCAGATAAAAAGGGCAGCTGTGCCAGCAGGCCCAGGCATCAGGGACCTCGGTGCTGTGCCAGGGGCATTGCCATCCCTGGAGTGTCACTCCTTCGAGCTACGCAGGCAGGGCTGGGAGCCAGGAATAAAGCACACGGTGCTGCCAAAGCAAGTGCCGTCCGTACTGCTCACATCGCTCCCTCTGCTTCCTGGGGATAGCGCAGTCCCTGGAGCAAGTCTCAGCCTGGCGGAGAGCAGGGCAGGGGGAAGGCAGATGAAGGCAGCTTATCTCCTGACCTAGGCCAGACTCCATGAGAGATCAAAGCCACAGTGCTTGGGGCTGGACCAGCATCCTGGCGGCCAGGGGGAAGCCTGACCCAAACAGCTGAGCAAACCTGTGTCTGGCGTGGCAGTGACAGGGCTTCGGGCACCTCCCAAGGTTACACAGCCACGTGCCCAGCACAGGGCGATTCCACGTGCTGCAGCCGTTCCTGTGGCCCCGGCTTCCCTGGGAACATGGCTTGAGCTGGAAAAAGCCTAGTGGAGCTGAGTGGGGGGGCAGCGGGCTCCCTCCGGTCTGTAGCGTGAACTGGAAATGGGCCCAAGCCACAAGGCCCTGGTTCAGATCGGAGCTTGCCCCAAGCTGGGTTCAGGTTCCCCTTGCCTTTGCACGCCGCTAGCCACCCCACTGCCCCCCCCAACCCCCCTTTCTACAGGGGGAGGTTTGGTGGCTCCCGCAGGTCCCAGCTGGGCCTTTGCCCTGCCCATACAGACCCGCGAGCCTCAGCCCTTGTTCTGCTCACAGCTCTCCCTGGCTCCAGCCGCTGGCCGGGCAATCTCATCTGCCAGGCTAGAGCGCAGCCTTGGGCCCCTTTGCACCGCTGTGTCAGGGTGAGCATTCACTGGCCAGTGCAGAACTGACCCCACCAGGCCCATCCCCCCTGACTGTGGCTATTTAAGGGGGGGTGAGCTGCTCCCCTTCCCCGCGCCAGTGTGTAGAGAAGGCGTATCCCATGTCCGGCACCCGCTCTGCACTGAGTCAGCAGCTCTAGGTGCCAGGCAGGGAAGAATCAGGCACAGGGGTGTTACTAACATGCCCAGTTACACTAGCGAGCTAACGCCTCGCATGTCCGGAGCACCTGCCAACAAGGCTCTGAAAGGGCAGCAGAGCTTCGCAGCCCCCCCAGGAGGTCAGCAAGGATTAGGTCCCCCCATTGTACGGGTAGGGAAACTGAGGCGTGAGCTGCCACAATGCCAGGAATAGAACTGAGGGTTCCTGGCCCCTGTTACTCTGCGGTAGCCGCAGGACTAGCCCTCACCTGACACTGCCGCATGCCGGCCTCAGGTCAAGTCCCCTGAGCAGCAGCTCATGAGCAGGCAGTGAGTAGAAGGGCAGCCCCCGCCCCAACATGGGGGCAAAGGGGCTGCATTTCATTGTGCCCAGGCAGGCGTCTGGGGACGGGCTGTGCTGGTCATTAAATGAACCGGATTATTAAATGAACCCCGCACCTGCCTGTGTGGCTGTTCTGCACTGGCCCAGGGCTGTTGAAAGCCAGTTGCTTCGGACAGCTCCATTGGAACAGGATCCCTTGCTAATTCGTGCGGCTGCCCCGACGTGCCCCTGCTTAATGGCTGCATTACCTGGCTTCACTTTGCTTGGGGGAAGGGGAGTTAAGGGAGCTCGTGCTCCATCTCGCTGCAGGAGAACCAGCATCCCAGGCCACAGTGCCGGCTGGCAGGTGCTAATCTTGTTGCCTCCAATCAAAGGGTTTGGCTAATTGACCCCACCTTCCCTGCAGCCATCAGCATATCGCCCCCTAGCCTCTTGGCTAGCATTACCCTCTGATTGGCTTTCTCTGAGCCCTGGGCTGTTGGGGGTCCCATGTGGGTCTGGCTCAGTCGTGTTTGGAGAGCGTAACCTCTGGCCCTGATGCAGGGAGGGTGCCCACCCCCACAAACAGGGGCGGAGTCTGGCTACGGGAATTAGGGGGGCTGTCCCTCAAGGAGGACATATTAGTACAGGGCTCGTCAGCATCCATCAGCCCTCAGAAAACACCGTGTCCCTATCTGATAGCAGTGGCCCAAATGCTGCCCGTCCTCCCAGCATGCGCCTGTCCGGCACCCTGCTCCAGAGCGCCTACTCCAGCCACCTGCCTGCCCCCCGCTTGCGGGCAGTCTGGCAAAGGCAGAGCCGCGCCCTGCGCTGCAGCTGCTGAGCCGGGAAGCAGGCCTCTGACGGTTCAGATAGTAGCCAGGGGAACTCCCCACCGCACGCACGTCATGGTATTGTCATGAGGGGAGCAAGCTGTGCGCAAGCTGGGCCCCACCGCCCAGAGCCACCTGGGTGGGCACTGGAATGGGGAACTGGGAGGCTGAGTTTGACCGGCTCCGAGTTCAGGGTGAGGAGAGCGGCTGGGGTCAGCCCTCTGCTCAGAGCCCACACGCTGGGGAGGGCAATCAAGGCCCTAGGTGGTCTCGAGGGCCCAGAGGGGTGAGACCACCCAGGAGGGTGGCCTGCTGCTGCCCAGCTGGAGAAGAGCTTGCAGGGCCTGAGAGAGACTGAGCCATCCTGGGCACCCAGAGGCAGAGGACGGGCCAGCGGCCAGCACTTTGCCCTGAGAGGGGATGGAGGAGGCAGTGCCCGGATGGAGCCCCCACTCCTGCCCGGGGGCTGCTCCTCCTCTCGCTGGCTCTGCCCGTGGGAGCAGTTCCACTGTGGCCAGGGCCAGCCAGAGGAGAAGGGCCTGCCCTGTCCCGGCGCCGGCCAGCAGGTGTCGCTGAGAGGGTGGGCGCGCCTGGGGAGGGCAGGGCAGATGTCGCCTGAAGAAGGGGCGCAGGACGAGGTGCCAATTGTGCGGGGAGCCCCGGAGCTGGGGAGGGGGGCGGACGCCAGGTTGCCTGGAGGGGAGCGAATGCAGCGTGGGAACAATTTGCGTGACTGGGGAGGGAAAGGTGGCCAACGGCCCCCTCTGCTGGGCAGTGTCCACCGTGGCACCCGGGCCCTGCTCAGAGGAGGCTGCCAGCCCTGCACTGCTGCAAAGGGCGCCCCCCCGCAGCTCCCCGGGCAGGCGGGGGGCCGGTCTTGCCGCTGTTCACACACAAAAGGGCTTCTCCAGGCTGCGCCGCCTGGCAGAGAAACTGGGCTCAAGTGACTTGCTGGAACTGCGTCAGCTCCGCTGCTGGGCACGCGGCTGGGAGAGCGCAGGGTGTGAGGTGCCAGACACTGGGGGCTCTGCTGTCCGGGGCATGTGGGGAGCCCCCGGCCCCCCCCTGGCACCTCCACGCGCACCCAGCTGCTGCTCCCGGACAGCTCTGACCTCGCCTCACCCAGGAAGGCTGAGCTGATTGCTTCTCCGGGAGGGCAGGATGGCCTTGGTCGCTGGCACAGGGCCAGCCCCTGCCAAGCGAGGCCCCGGCCTGGCTCCTTGTCAGCTGTTGGGGCTTTTGCATGCCAGCCCAGTGGGCAGCCGAGGCTGATGGGGCTGAGGAGAGGGGCCGGGGCTTGGCAGACGCGTGTGGGCGGCTAACAGGTGCAGGGCATAAGCCAGGCTTTTATGGAGCTCTTAGAGACGGCGACGCCCTGCACGATCAACCATCCAGCAAGGGCATGGGGGAGGGGAGGTGGGACTCGGCTGCTGGTGGCCAGGGCTGCCCATGAACCCCCCTGGCCCCAGAGGGGTGGCAAGCGAGTGTCCTCGTCGCAGTAGCCACCAGCCCAGTGGGCACCAATGGGGCCTTGCCACCAGCCTCAGTGGAGAGGCCAGAGCCGGCACTGCTGACCGGCTGCACAGCTGCTAGGCGCCCCCAGCCCCCGCGCTTGCTTGGCGCACGGCACGGCACGGCCCTCTTTCGGCCAGGGCTGTTTACCCGCCCCAGGAGGAGCTTTTTCCACCAGTGCCCAGCGGTGCATGAAGCGGGGAACCCGTGGGCGACTCCCCACCCACCTCCCATCAGGTGTGTTTCCATTAGCGAGCGCGTCGCCGCGGTGCTGGGTCCCCTGTGCAGGGCCGCTCCCTGCCATCCGAATGAGGAAGCAGCGCTGCCCACCAGCCGCAGCGGAAGAGGGCAGGGGCCTGGGGGCACAGCTCGTTTGGAGGCTGGCACAACAGCGTGAGCCCCCCAGGCCTGGCTCTCTGCTCGGTTTTCGCTGGCCTCCTCCTGGCCACCTGCCGAGCAGCACTAGCTGGGCCGTCGTCCCCTGCAGGCCGGTGAGGGAGCCCAGTGAGGGCAGGCCCAGGCGGGGACTGAGTCCAGCCCCGTGGCGCACGAGGCACAGAGATGGTGCCAGCCCAGGTCACACAGCGAGCCAGCAGCAGAGCTGGGGACAGAACCTAGGAGTTCTGGTGCCCAGCCCTGTGCTCAGGCCCCCTCACTTCCTAGTTCTGCCAAAGCTGGGCCCCAGCGACTCACCACGGCCCAGGGTCAGACCTCTTCTGCAGCTGGCGAGGCCCGACGGGGGTGCTCGCAGCTGGGGCTCTACCGGGCCCAAGGGAGAAGGCCCAGCCTTGGCTGTGGCCCTGAGGGGCTCTCCCTAGGACGCTGCAGTGTCTCCCATCCAGGAAGGGATGTTCCCCTTGTGCGGAGAAAGGAGGAGACTGGAAAGAGGCTGCAGCTCTGCCTGGAATCTAGTCCCGGCCCTGGGCTCGCAGGTGCCTCCTCGCCATCGACCTGGCTGCACTAGGCAGAGCCAGTCTGGAGCCCCAGCACACATTTCTCTCCCAAGCACTGTCACGGAGTGTGGGGGAGTCCAGGCCCTGCACCCCTCTTCCTGGGATTCACTGAGACTCTCAGCCAGCCAGTAAAACAGAAGGTTTATTGGACAACAGGAACACAGTCCAAAACAGAGCTTGTGGGTACAACCAGGACCCCTCAGTCACGTCCTTCTGGGGGAGCAGGGAGCTTAGACCCCAGCCCTGGGGTTCCCTGTGTTCCTCCACCCAGCCCCAAACTGCAACTAAACCCCCCCAGCAGGTTCCCTTCTGCAGCCTCTGTTCACATTCCTGGACAGAGGTGTCACCTCCCCCTCCCCCTCCTGGCTCAGGTTACAAGCTCTCAGGTCTCCCATCCCCAGGGCACATTCCCAGGTCAACACTCCCCCCTCCCTGCTGCGTCACAGTCACATCGTCACAAGCACTTTCCAATCTAGGCCGTCACTTCGCCTAGCACTGAGATGCAGCCACCTCTGCGGCAGAACGTGGCAGCTGCTTAACAGCGCAGAGCAACACCGCAGGACAGTTTGAGACGGGTGGTGTGACGAAGTGGGACTCTTCTTAATGTTTCCTCTGAATAGTGTGGGGGTGCCTCAGTTTCCCCTAGGCAGTTCTTAAGTATCTAGGGGGTGGGGTAAGGGTGTATGATCATTGCAGAGCCCTAGAGGGCCGGTGTTTGCAGGAGTCTGGACACAGAGAATGGCCGACACCCTGTTTCCTGGCAACTGATGGCCTGGGCCCTTCCCCCCTGCCAGGTGAGAGCTGAAGGGTTGGAGAACAAAGGAATCAGGTGACTACCTGGCCCGGGAAAGGAACAAAGCCCAGAGGAGGAGGGGCTGGAGGGAGTTTCAGTTTGGGGCTGGCTGGGACATGGAGTGAAGTGCAGACGTGGTTGTCTGGCTCACTGCCCCCCAGAATGGACCCAGCTGAGGGGTCCCGTTCTCTGCACCTGCAAGCTCTGTTTTAGACCATGTTCCTGTCGTCTAATAAACCTTCTGTTTTACTGGCTGGCTGAGAGTCCCGTCTGACTGCGGAGTTGGGGGGCAGGACCCTCTGGCTTCCCCAGGAGCCCCACCTGAGTGGACTCACTGGGGGGAAGCGCACGGAGGGGCAGAGGATGCTGAATGCTCCGAGGTCAGACCCAGGAAGGTGGGAGCTGTGTGTCCTGAAGACAGGCTGCTCACAGAAAGGCGACTACCCCAGAGTCCTGACTGGCTTCATGGGGAGCAGTTCCAGAGCATCGCCCAGGGACTCCATGACAGGTGGCATACCCCGTCCCACTGGAGCTGCCTCGGCAGGATGGGGAGCGTCTCCCCTTCCTAGTGCAGAGTGCTGGCGGGCAGGCTGGAAGAGAGTGGAGCGCTCTGACCCCACCCCAGGAGGCTCTTGGCTGTTCCCGTCCCAGCTGGCCTGTCGCTGTGGGCTCTCCGGCCCAGGCATGTGCATGGGGAGCTCCTGGGAGGAAGAGTTCAGTGGTTAACAGCCCACGTGTTAACCTCCACCCGGCCCTCAGCTCGGGCAAACAGCAGCCCCAGCCCTGCCATGCAGCTTTAATCCCCCTCCTTGCACCGGCCACCTGTCATCCCCTCCCCGACAGGCCAGCCGGGGCTGGAGTAACCAGTGCTGGGCTGGGGCGCTGGAGCAGCTGCCTTGGCTGTCCTGGGTTCTCGCTGCAGGATCCGTCAGTGCGGCATCCGCTGGCTATTTAACCTGCCAGGTGCTCTGGAGCTGAGATGCCCCAGGCTGGGCTCAGGCCCCCATGCCAGGCAGGGCCTCAGGGATCAGCCTGGCTAACATGGGCACAGCCAGAGCGCCCAGGCGGTGGGAGGCAGGCGGTGCAGGGAGCCGTGACCTCTCCCAGCCCTCGCAATGCAGCGGGGCCGGCCCAGCGCTGCACCCCACCCCAACTCCCACCTGTGTCTGCAGTGGAGTCCCAAGAGCCCAGGTTCTGGGGGAGCAGCAGAGGATGCTCCAGGCCCCAGGCCTCAGCCAGGTGCCGCTCCTATGCTCTGGGGGGTCCCCTGGGGAGGACAGCCCAGGGCTCGGGGGGAGGGGGGGCCACTGAATGCCCAGCCCCGTTCATTCTGCCAGGCTGCTCCAGTGGGAGCTGACCCCAGTGTCCCCCCGGCAATGCCATGGGGTTAAGTGGGATGCACCAGAGCCGAGGGTGCGTTTCGGGAGGTCCCATCTGGGTGGTTTGTGCTGCTGGCTGGCTGGGCGGTGAGAGTGGAACGGAGTGGGGAGCCAATACGCAGCAGGAGGAGGCCACGGCAGATGAGAAGAGAAAAGGCCCAGACTCCACGGGCAGTACAACAGCCTCAGGGGTTCTCCCTGTGCTGGGCTGCGGGCGTCATTCTCACTGCATCCTCCTGCTCTGCTGAATGTGCTCCTCCCCTCTGCACCGTACCTCTCCTGGAAGTTCACACTGGTGGGGCACCTGGCTCCCCCGCCCCCCCGTGTGTTTAGCTCCAGGCAAGTGGCTCCCCAGGGGCTACAGCCCAGCTTTGACCTGAGGAGTGGGGTCCCTCTGGCTCACACGGGGAGACCCCACCGCTTTGTTAAAGGCACAGGTCTCATTTCTGGCCCCGTGGCTAGTTGGCTGACAGACAGCTGGCCGCGTGCACAGCAGATGTCCAGCTCGGGCAATCCCTTCCCCGCCCCTCCAGCTGCACCTGTTGGACATGGGCCATCTGTGGTCTGCTGCGTCCCTCTAGACAAACGCTGTCCCGGTTCCACCCCTCCAGCCTCACCCCCTGGCCCAGGGGGAGAACGGGGCTGCTGCCCTTTCGGAGCCGGGCACAGGGGGGTGGATTTTGCAGTGGGTTGTAAAGCAGAGGGCCTGAATGTAGTAACCAGAGCCAGGTGCTGTGTAAGCTCCTCCCCAGCTTTGCCAGCGCCCAACACCTCTGTCCACAACACCCTGCTATCCAAGCCCTGGGCTCCCTGCACACAGCTCTGCCAGTGTCCCTCACCCCGACTCGCAGCCCCCTGCTATCCAAGCCCTGGGTTCCCCTGAACAAAGGTTGCCAATTTTGCCCCATTGCGTGGTTGCTTTGTCATTTAAACCCCTGGCTGGTGGGGACGAGGACCCTGGTTCTCCATCGCCTGCACTTCAGGCTGACAGACGCCGGCGTCCGATGGTAAAATGCACCAGTCACAATGGCAGCATTTTGCACCCATTTGGCACTGGCCCAAACGGTCCGAGTGACAGAGCATCGCTGAGCCCATTTCATCCGGAACCAGCAGAGGTGAAGAACCGCTGCGCTGACCCAGAGCGTCACCAGTGCCCCCCACCCTGCACTGCCCCTGAGCCTTCCGCTGAGCCCGGGGAGCACCTGCAACCTGGGCTCTGGAGGGGTGGGGCTGGTGGAGGGCTGGTGAGAGGGACCCTTAGGCTGCAGGGTCCAGCTGTGGCCCTCGCTTGCCATGCAGCCCCTGTCCGCAGCCTCCACCGCTTTGCCCTGATTCAGTGGGACAGCCCTGGCGATCGGTGCCGACAGACATGGCCTCCGAGGCGGCGTCCCCCTGCCGGAGCCATGCCTTTGTTCCTCTTCTCTGGGCTGGCTGGGAAGGAAGCTGCCTCTCCAGATGGTGCGAAGCCGCTTCCACCCAGGAACAGTCATTACCAGCCTGCAAAGTTGCTCGGGGAGAGGGGGGTTTATCATTTATTCAGCAGCCTCAGTGCAGGCTTCTTCTGCGTCAGCATTTCGCTGCTGGGGGGACTGCCTGGAGCTGGCCTCATGCCAAGACCCCGATCACTGTTTCAGCCTGGGTCAGCTCCCCAGCAGGGGCCGGCGCCCCCCACCCACCGCAAAGCACCAGCCTCCCCGCAGGGGGCTGCGCAGAGAAGGCTGGGAACAAAGCGCTCGGAGGGAGTGAGGCGGGCGCACGACGTATGGTGCCGCTCGCCTGCCCGCCCAGCGCGCTGGAAAAGGCACCTTGAACAGGGAGGTGTTAACCCCGGGGTGTCGGGTCAGGGGTTGCGCGAGCAACGCGCCAGGAAGCCAAGCAGATCACAGCCGTCCCCGGGAGGCCGCAGGCTGCCAGGCAGCAGTGTACAGCTGGGGTGCGTGGAGAGGGCCGGGCCCAGGGGCCAAGCTGTTCTCTACTAGCAGGGCGCAGCTCGGCCAGGAGGCGGAAGGGGGCCCTGGCATGCGGGGGTCGAATGTCTCCCCAAAAGGCGACGGAGCCAGGTTGTGCCGGCAGTCTCAGCGGTGTCCCCGCTGCACGGAACCACGGTCCTGCCGCGCTGCACGGAGACGGGTGTTTTCGGCACAGAGGACGTGTCACGCCAATGCAGTGGGGAATCTCAGCCCCAGTGTCCCCCTGCTGTGCCCCCCAAGGCCCTGTCTAGATGGGGCCATGCCACGTGGGAAGTGCCCAGGAGCTGGTTAAGCCTCGCCCTGCGGAGCTGAGTGTGTGAGGACGCTATCCAGCCGTGCCCGCACTGTCTGGCAGCAGGGCGATGGTGTTGCCACCTTGCATGTCTCTGAGCAGGCCAGCTCCCCAGATCTCCCCTTGGCCCCTGGCTGCGGCTCAGCCCGCGCCCACCCCTTCCCCGTCACCCCAGGCCATCCGGTGCTCGCTCGGGGGCAAAAGCCAGGGGAGGAGAATCTCCCTGCGCCTTGCTCTGGGCCTCGCTCCCGGGGCCGAACCCCTCCTGCTTGGGGGTGTGAGCGGACGCATGGTGGGAGGGGTGGGAGGAAGCTCCCCCCAGGGCAGGTGATGCCACATCTGCCCACTAGGGTGCTCTTGCCCCTTCCTCTGAAACCGCCGGAGCGGGTGGCTGTCGGAGGGCCCATGGCATGGCAACGCCTGTGATCAGGGCGATCCGGAGAGGGAGGGATGGGCACCGCGCAGCCGAAAGCCCAGAACAGCCCCTCCCCGGACGTCATGGTCCAAAGGCCCCCACTCCCCCCGGGTGGCTCCCAGCTAAATCCAAGTCCCCTTCCAAGCTGACACAGGACAGAGCCTCCCGCACCTCCCTCGGATCCCAGCCCCCTGCAGCCGGCGCGTGGGCCGCTCTCTCTCCCGCAGGAAGCAGTTTGCTGATTAATTATAGATTGAGCAAAAAGCTTTTATGACATTAGCGTTTACTCGTGGCAACGTCAGTATTTATTAAAAAACCGTCCTTACTAATGTGGTGTAAATGCTGCTATTTTACAGGGGAGCTTAAAGGTCTGCAGCTTCCAGCTGCGGCTCAGCCCCACAGCACCGTGGGAGGGCCTGGTGCCATCCCCCTGGGCCTCCACAGAGCCCCCCACGCACTGCCCAGGGCCACTGCGAGCACCGGGCAAAGGGGGCACCGTGCTGCACCCCCTGGGCACACCCAGCCTGTCGCATGGGCCCAGGGGCAGAGGCAGGGACGCGGCGTGGAAAAGGAGACTGTCCGGTGGGGTACGCTGGCTGGCAGACAGGACAGGACTGTGCGTGGGGCTGCCCCTTGCCGCTGTGTGTGTGAGCGTGCAGGAGTGCACTGTAGGAAGGTGTGCAGGTGTGTGCGTGCATGAGCGTGCATAGTACGCGGGTGTGTAGGATTGTGCAGGCGCATGCTGGTGAGTGTGTGTCGGAGTGAGTGTATCTATGAGTGTGCATGCATGTGCAGGTCTGTGTCCGTGCACGTGTGTGTGCAGGCTGGTGGGTGGGTGTGTCTGAGTTTGCGAATGGCTGAGGGTGAGAGTGCATGTGAATGCTGGGGGGGGGGTGTGTGAATGCAGATTGACCAGTGATTTCTTACCAAGCAGGTGGAAAGAAAAAGGCCTTGCAGCTCACATGGCTTGTTAGCTCTCTCCCGGACCCCCCATCCTGCAACTCCTCTGACCACGTGAGATTCAGGGCCTGGTGGGGGTGGAGCCCACGGCTGTTGGGAATGCCATGGCAGGTGTGGGGGTTTACTGGGAAGGATCCTCCTGTCACGGAGTCCCTGGGCGATGCTCTGGAACTGTTCCCCATGAAGCCAGGCAGGACTCTGGGGAAGTCTCCTTTCTGGGAGCAGCCTGTCTGCAGGACACACAGCTCACACGGCTTCCACCTTCCTGGGTCTGACCTCGGAGCATTCAGCAGCCTCTATCCCTCCGTGCGCTTCCCATAGCAAGTCTGCTCAGGCGGGGCTCCTGGGGAAGCCAGAGGGTCCTGCCCCCCAACTCCGCAGTCAGACGTGACTCTCAGCCAGCCAGTAAAACAGAAGGTTTATTAGACGACAGGAACATGGTCTAAAACGGAGCTTGTAGGTGCAGAGAACAAGACCCCTCAGCTGGGTCTATTTTGGGGGGCAGTGAGCCAGACAACCACGTTTGCACTTCACTCCATGTCCCAGCCAGCCCCAAACTGACTCCCCCTCCAGCCCCTCCTCCTCTGGGCTTTGTCCCTTTTTCAGGCCAGGAGGTCACCGAATTCCTTTGTTCTCCAACCCTTTACCTCTCACCTTGCAGGGAGGAAGGGCCAGGCCATCAGGTGCCAGGAAACAGGGTGTCAGCCATTCTCTGTGTCCAGACCTCTGCACACACCTGCCCTCTAGGGCTCTGCAATGATCATTCACCCTTATCCCACCACCTACATACTTAAAAAGAAAAGGAGGACTTGTGGCACCTTAGAGACTAACCAATTTATTTGAGCATAAGCTTTCATGTTTTTTCGTGTTGCATCCGATGAAGTGAGCTGTAGCTCACGAAAGCTTATGCTCAAATAAATTGGTTAGTTTCTAAGGTGCCACAAGTCCTCCTTTTCTTTTTGCGGTTATAGACTAACACGGCTGCTACTCTGAAACCTAGATACTTAAGAACTGCATAGGGGAAACTGAGGCACCCCCACAATATTCAGAGGAAACATTAAGAACAGTCCCGCTTCATCACACCTCCAGGAACCACTAACCCCCATCCCCTGCCTTCCCCTGACACCACCTTTCAGCCCCACAATCTGCAGCGTGCTGGAGACGCCGGGGGACGGGGCAGCGGGGACTAGGGGAATTCGCTACATGAACCAGCAACCTAGGAGTGCTGAATTGATTGGGCTGGAGAGCCAGGCCAGCCGTGCCATGGGATGCCAGGCCAGCTGTGCCACAGGATGCCAGGGCCCCAGACGCAGCGGGCAGGCCTGATGTGGGGTCTCGTTCAGAATGTATGTCAATGAGCAAGATCCCCTGGGGGGTCTATACTGGACTCTGCTCCCTCCTCCCCTCCCCTCCCCTCCCTCTTCATCTTGCAGTGATGTCATAAGGCTGCATTTGTGATATCACAATCATTTCCGTGGCAACAGGTGGGCATCATTAGCATGTAATTATGAGTTTACGGCGGCATCAGAATGACAAACGCAACATCGCCCTGCTCTAGACTTGCCAGCTGGGGATCTCAGAGCACCCGACCAACATGGGGAGCAACGGCACAGGGCCCCAGCATTATCCTCCCATTACAGATAAGGAACTGCCCCAGCCAGGGGGGATGGCGCAGGAAGCCCTGGGCAGAGCTGGGATTAGAACCCAGATCTCCTGAGTCCCACGACTCCCTGCGTTAGCGGGGAGACCACACGCTCCCCCACAGTCTGGAGCAGAACTCAGGAGTCCTGACTCCCAGCCTGGCACAGGAGCAGCAAGCCGTGCAGGAAGTCACCATCTCGGGGCACCCCTGTCTGAGCCGTTAAAATCTTGGGGGCACCAAGCCCAAGCTCTGCCCCCCTGTGGCACCTGCTCTCGTGGTTTCCACGCTGTGTGATGGTTTCCTTGGAGCCCAGCTCCTGGAGTCCCGTGAGACTGGGCCAGGCGTTGAAAAGTCATTGTCTGGCCCACCCAGCGGCAGCAGATCGCTGGGAAACCCAACCCAGGAGGCCAGGCAAAGATCCCGATGTTTAGTATTGCATTACAAGTCTCATGACTTTAAGCCACTCTCACAATTTTGCAGGGCCTGCAGCTGAGTGCTTGGCGCTGCCAGGGCTGCCTCTGTGCTATCAGTGGGATGGCCCGCGGGCACCGGACCTTTGCTGTGTTCCACTCTGAGCTGGGCCAAAATGCTCTGAGTCTGGGCCCATACATTCCCCGCCAGCGCCCTTTCCATCCGCATGCCTCCCCCCATCAGCGCTTGCCTTGCCGCAGAGCACCCCATGCCATGGGCAGCCCCGTCTGCAGCGAGGCCCCCGGCTGCGGCTCTCCTCGCCAGTCGCAGCGTCAGGCAGGTGCCTCTCTGTTTCCAACAGATAAGGAGGGGCTCCCCCTCACTGGCGGGGCAGGAAGGCCCAGGGGGAAGAGGCTCCCCACACCGTGCAGGGAAAGCCCACGTGCCCTGCTGGGTGCGCCTGGGGGCGAAGGGGAGACAGGGGCTGTGTGACACCAGGCCCAATGAGGAAGAGGCTGGGGCCCCCACAGGAGAAGGCTCGCCTACTTCCGGCTGCCACAGTCCCAGCCTGCCAAGCAGCCTTTCCCGGGAGCTGGGAGGAGGAGGCATGAAACACAGACGTGCTCCGTAGCAGCCAATCCCTCCTCTGGGTTAAGACGCCCGGCACCCAAGGACATGCCAGGGCCGCACTGCCACTCATACCCCCACTCAGCCAGGACACTGTTCGGGGCAGGGCCTGTATCTCTGTTCTGTCCAGCGCCAAGCACACTGGCTAGACTGGGGGCACAGATCTGCCAACAAGCAGGGACGATTTGGGGGGGCACCCCCAGCCCCGATGTTCTGGGGATAACCCGGCCTGCCCTTGTTCCTGCCTCCAAGCCGGCCCAGGGGGGGCAGCTGCACTGGGTGTGAACCGGGGCTCAGGTACAAGCGGGCCCCGACCTGCTCTCCTGGCATCCAGCAATCGCAGCCAGGAGTTAGGGGCCGGTTGGGGGGGCCTCCTGGGATCCTGGCAGGAGCTTGCAGGTGTCGAACGGGAGCAGAGCCCAAGCACCCTCCCAGCCAGCTGAGACAGGGCGTGAGGACCCGCGGGAAAAGCCCCTGGCCCCTCAGGAGGGCTGGGGAAGGTGTAGCTCTGACCTCATCCCCGTTCCACTGGTGGCCAGCCCAGTCACCCTGCCTTTCCTGCAGCCAGCGCGGGGGCACCTGGAACTGACCGGTCACCCAGCCATCACGCTCTGCCCCAGGCTCAGGGGCCTTGTGCAAGGGGAGGGTGCTAGGGGCCAGAGCCCCATGGAGCCGCACCCACAAGACTGGGTGACTCGCCCCCTCTCACACTGCAAACCTCCCGGCCCCAGTCCTCAGCCCTGCTTGCTGGCCCGCATGGCCTGCCTCTGGGTGGCGTGTGGGCAGAGCCCTGCAGCCCCTGGGTGAGCCCTCTGCCGTCCTCTGGGAGGGATATGGGCTGAGGAGGGGGGGCATGCTGCCGGCTAGAGGTGGCTGTGATGGGGAATGTGCTGTCGGGGGAGTGGGGAACCTCCAAAGTGCGACCAGCCCAGCTCCCCGCCCCCCACCATTTCCTACTAGCACCCCGTGACAGCCACTTGCCCGCAAACCTAGCACAAGGGAGCTGCCTGGCAGGGGCAGGGGCACGGCCTGCCCCCACTGCCCGTAGCCCCCAGTGCCGGGCCAGCGGGGAGCAGACCCAACGAGGGGACATTCGCAATAAACAAGGTGAAGCGAAACATTTGATCTTTCTGTCCATCTGCCGGGGGGCTAATCTCTCCCCCTCTGCCCTGAAGCCATGGGTCTTTATCTACCCTCCCCCCAGCCCTAATCGTCTTCCAGTCTGTTCCAGTGAGGGGGCCCGCGCCAGCATATGGGGCTCGGGATGGTGCTCCTGCCTCTCGTGAGCAGCAGTTGCCACGGTGCAGAGGACTGATTTAATCAGAATAAATTGGAGCCCGCGGTCGAGCAGGCGAGGCCAGGAGTAAATGAAATGCGGGAGCTGGCGGGGCCGGCCATATGGTGTGAGTCAGGAGAAACCCCATTAATTGATCACTTCAGGCTGAACGGGCCATCCGCCTGCCTCCCAGCCATGTTTCATATTCCTCTCGCGGGTGGGATTTAACCCGTTAGCCACTGATAGGCCATGCTCCTGGCTCCGTTTGCCAAGGGATGGAGCGGGAAGGGGCTCACCTGTCAGACGCAGGGGCATATTTCGCCAGTGTCTGCCAGGAGGGTCTCTCTCCAGAATGCAGAAGGGTGAAGGAAATCCACACTTCCAGGAGGGAAAACAACCTTTCCTGCCCTGGGAATAAGAGGGTTCCCTGCGTCCCACAGGATGGAGCGCGGATGTATTTGTGCCGGGTACGCAGCAGCCGTGTTACTCTGAATTCCTCGCCTGAGGCAAATGCTGGAGCGCTGGGAGTCGTCCCAGGGGCCACGGTTTCACTGGGGTTTTTAAAGCCGTGTTTGCTGGTGACATTTTGACCTTTGTCTGGTTGTGCTAGGAATCATTCCTTACACGTGGGAGCCAGGACAGCAAAAGCCGATCGGCTCTCCCAGGGCTAGTGTGCACCAGGCGTTGCTGTCACCGTGGGACGGAGGACACGTAGCTGGGTCTCTGGTTCCTTCTGAGAGTCCTTGTTAAAGCAGAGATAACGTGCCTTGTATAGCACCCAACACCCGCCAAGACAGTCCCTGCATCGAAGAGCTTGAACTCTGAACAGCATGCCTGCCAACGTAGGTATCTACATGCACCTAGAGCTGCTGTGTTGACGTAGCAACATGTCTGCTCCGTGCATTGATTCAACACCTGCTGCGGGTGCGTCTGCCTGGCCAAGTCCCGAGCTCCGTACTCGGCCTTGAAACAATCTAATGAGCACGTGGCTGGAGGCCGGGCTCCGGAGGGACTTCAGGAGAGAACCTCCCTCAAGCCCAGCGTTGTGCTGGGGAAGGAACCTGGAGAGCTGGGTTGGGGCCAGGCAGCACGGGGTAATTCAGCCCAGTGATCCCAGCTCCAGCACTTTACCCGGGTTTCCTCCCGTGCCCAGGCGGTGTGTTATTTATTTCTCATTTCGGTCCCGCGATAAAGCTCTGAGGTGCACACAGTGCCTGATTCCTCGGAAAGCAGGTCACGTTAAAACCCATCCAAGTATCGAGACGGGGAATGCAGCCAGTTCTGCTCCGGGCTGGCCTGGTAACGAGGGTGGGTTGGAAACTGAAAGGGTTTTCCATAGAAAATGTTGTCTTTTTTGTCCAAAAAAACCCCCAAACCAAACCGAACCCCAGCGGTTTTGGTTGACATTTTTTGTTTTTGGAGGAAAAACTCAAACCTTTCTGAGGGAAGGAGATGCTGTGTGAGAAAATTTGAGTTTAGTTCAATCCCCTGTTTTCCATCAAAAAAGAAGTTTGGATTGCAAACATTTGACCGGCCCGAATGGAGACAGACAACTCCCGCTGCAGAGGGCGACACATGGAACTGTTTGGCTGGGTCTGTCCCACCCACCTTCCCTCCAAATACCATGAGGGGGGTCTGCTGTACCCAAAGGGTCAGCCGTGACCGCAGGGAAGGCTGATTGACCATGTTGTGACATTGCTCCTTCTGCCCTACTCCCACCCAGCATGCAGCATGCTGGGGATCATTCCTGGGGGCTCGGGTGGATCAATGCCTTCCATCCCCAGTAATTCCATCCCCAAGGTGTTTCAGGGAGAGCAGACCGCCAGCCGAGAGAACACCCACTAGATGGGCAAGGGTCTCCCGCGTGGTCATCCTGCACTGACGCCTGTGGGTAGCTGTGGAGGCGGGGAGCCTGGCCCTGCAGATGTCTCGCCCTCCCGGGGACTGGAAACCCAGGGATGTTAACAAGACTCCCCAGGGACCAGAGCAAACGTAGAGACACTTGGTTTGAAGTGTCGTGGCAAGTGCCTCCTGCATCACATGAAGAGGGATAAGTGCAAAATGGCCCTATTATGATAATTGTGTAAAATTATGATTGATGGAGATTGCTGCTTATTCAAGTAAATGACACACACATCTGAAATGCCCAGCTCCTGGCAGCGGAGCCGTGCCAGATAGGAGAAGCCAGGGGGCCAGAGGCTAGGCTCTATGGCTCTAAGGCCATTGGAGAGGGAGGATGTTGGGGAGGGGGCTGCTTTGGGTTCTGCCCCCCGATGTGCTGCTGAGGGTTCCCGGGGAAGCAATCTGCTACCCCGTAGCCCCCAGATGTAAGGTGTTATCAGAATAGCTGCCAGATTAAATGCCTGGAGGAGTGTGCGTGCTGGTGAAGCAGAGAATAATGACACAGGACCAAATATATCCCAAGTGTGAGCCCATCACAATCCAGGAAGTTACACCAGGGAGGAATTTGGCCATCTGGTGCTGTAGGAATCCAATACGACTCCCTGAGCCTGAGCCTGGCATTTGCTTTGGAACCGGATATTTTTAACTTGACAAAGGCCCTGTAAAATGACGAGCGAAGGTTCCTTGAAGTGACTGGGTCAGGTTGACGGTCATAGCGAGGGACCTGCTTTTACCCGTCCCACAAACACCAGCTGCCATCATTAAGATGGCGCGGCTCTGGGCTCCAGTTCCCCTCTCCCTGTGGGGGGGCCGCTGAATGGCTTTTTGCACATCTCTCACCTCAGTTGGGGAGAGCTGTGGACCGTACGCAATGCTGCACCACTGGCTGCAAACACGGCATGGGGGGTGCGGGGGGGCGGTCTTATGTTGGGTTAAAACTGGTGTCACTCACCTTTTTTTTGAGATGGAGACGAGGTTTTCAAAAAGCTGTTTTTTAACAACACCTACAATTTTTGGCCATTAACTCTCTGTGCCCCAGTATCCCCATCCACAAAGCTATGCAGGGCAGGGAGTGTGATTTCACGTGGGTGTGTACAGCACCTAGCACCGTGGAGGCCCTGCTCCGGATGGGGCCCTTTGAGCAGCACGGATGATACCTATCAATGAGACTGAGGATGAATGCCAGAGCGGGATCTCAGGGCATGGCCGTCCAGGGAGCGGAGACACTTGTAAGGCACTTTGAGATTCTCACTGGCAAGGTCAGTTTTGGTGACTATTCTCTGCCTCCCTCCTGCCTGCATGGGGCCTGTGTTTAGCAAGAACTCCACAAAATGAAAACCCGATTAAGGGGTAAACCTATTAGAAGGCTGTGTCGGCTGGTGCCCCAGCACACAGGGGCTGGAACGGGGAGGGCTGCCGCGCCCCCGGCTTGAAGTGGTTTCCATCCTATCCAGGACTGACAGTTTGGTTCAACGGCTCTCAGCACCCCCACTGTACAAATTGTTCGAGCACCCCTGGGGCGCTTTAAGACAATCCGTCTGCAGCTGGAAGCCCGGGTTTCCTACAGCCTGCACTGCTTCCTCCCTTCCGCAGGGGAGGTATTGGCAGTTCAGAGCCAGCCCCCCCGAAGGTATGTGCCGGTGGGGCTCTGGGGGAGCAGCTGGCCGACTTTGTCTCGGGGCCCTGCAGTGATGTACGAGGCATGCATCCCCCTAAGGTAGCAGGGAGGTGACCCAGGGCAGGTTTTCCCTTGGCTCAGTCTATTTGTCAGTCATGGCAGGGGATGCTGGAGCAGGGCTGGGGGGGAACAGAGATGCCCCAGAGATACTCAGATTAGCCCCAGCTGCTCTCTATTTTCTCCTGTTTCATTGGAATTGTTCTAAAGTGATGGCCAAACACCAAGCACACATTTGAAGCGGGCAGCGAGAGCCTCTTGCCCATTCTCACTGGCCCCAACCCACACAGGGATCAGGCCACTGAGGGGCTGGGCGTATGGACCTGAAGCGAGCATAGTTGGCTGACTTCAATGAGTCCACTCACTTCTACCCCACACTTTGTAGGGGTGGTGCCAGCAATATTGCCTCCCTGCACCCGGGAGCCCTGGGGCCAGTCCATGGGGAGATACTGACACTTGTTTCAGGGACAAGGACATCACAGGAAGGTACCCAGCTCAACCAAGGAAGTTCCTGTCTGAACAGAAGCCAGCCCGGGGACCCAGGAAGAGAACTGGCACGGGAGGGGTATGCTCGTGACCTTTCCAGAAATGCCCCTGGTGTCAGACCTGAGTGGAGATTGATCCCAGAGGATCTCTCTACACTCAGAGGAAACAAGCCCGAGGCACTCATCCAGGTGTGCTGATGATGCAGAGAGAAGGGTCTGGGGTTGGTGGATTATTGGAATAGCTCCTGCAAGTAGGGCTCTCCATGTAAGCAGAACGGGGTCCCAGTCTCATTATCTAAATCTGCCAGGGTTTGTAAGGCAGGAATGGGAGAGAACGGGAGCTTTTGCTTAACTTAGATAGTGAGGCAGGCCCAGTTACTCCAGCATCCTAAGCATGACAGCAGGCGGAGGTGCTTGGGAAGACAAGGGGATGAATAAGAAGAGCATTGCCATGCTGAGATGTCTGTAAGGCGGCAGGTAGCATGGGGACCCAGCAAGGAGAAAGAAGACAGTGAAGAACAATTAGACAATGACAAGGGAGGTGATGAAATACTTGAGGCATGAAGAACAAAGGAGAAATGACAGTGGGCATCTGCTAAAAGCCACCCTGCCTGGAGAGGAGGGGAGGGAGAACATCCTCCAACCCACAGGAGTCCATATTCATGGAAGAGCTTAGCTGCCCGGACACATGTCTGGTAGCAAACACAGCCATCCTCTCCTGATCAAAGAGCTCCCCAACTTCCAGAGAACACGCCTTGGTGAGCTAGAGGGTGGGGGCTTCCCACAGAGCACAACCACCCTGGATCTGCTTTTACTGAGCAGGAGGTGATTGAGAATAACAGGGAAGGTTGAATTTAGCAGTGTAAGGAATGGGATCTCAGCAGCCCAGGGGCATGGGGAATTTAAAACATCTAGTGAATAACATCTGATTAGAGGAAATGTTGAAATCCAACAGTGTAGAAGGCAACTGGGAAATTCTAAGAGACAATATATTTTAGGCACAAAAGACTGTAAGGAACAGGAACAGCATAAGGAGCTAGAAGTGGCAAATATGGCTTGATGAGAGAGAAGAGGATAAAAAAACCGCACTCTTTTGCAATAAGTGGAAAATGTGCAGGAGATAACCCAGCAGGAATGCACAGTCAGGGACAGCTTGCAGGGGACAGGGAAGGCCAGCAGAAAAGCTGCAGGAGTGAATGTGCCTGAAGGGACTGTGGTGAGTATGAAGGTATTTATTATAAATATGTCAATAGAAAGGAACCACCAGGGAGACAGTAGGTCTCTTAATGAAATGACAAGGGGATGGAATTAATATGCACTCCGAAAGGGCTGGGATGCCGAGCTTCTTTTCAGATCTGTTCCCACACAGAAAATGAAACAAAAGACATCTGGAAAAAGGGAGAAAACTTTATACAAATGTCTGTTGATAAACAGCAGGTTAGGGAATACCCGGAAAAACGGAAATGTGTGCAAATCAGCTGGTCTGGCCAAGATGCATGCTAGGCAATAAGGGAATTAGTGAAAAAACTTACTGTATGTCACGGAGTGTGGGGGAGTCCAGGCCCTGCACCCCTCTTCCTGGGATTCACTGAGACTCTCAGCCAGCCAGTAAAACAGAAGGTTTATTGGACAACAGGGACACAGTCCAAAACAGAGCTTGTGGGTACAACCAGGACCACTCAGTCAAGTCCTTCTGGGGGAGCAGGGAGCTTAGACCCCAGCCCTGGGGTTCCCTGTGTTCCTCCACCCAGCCCCAAACTGAAACTAAACCCCCCCAGCAGGCTCTCTCCTGCAGCCTGTCTTCACATTCCTGGGCAGAGGTGTTACCTCCCCCTCCTCCTCCTGGCTCAGGTGACAGGCTCTCAGGTCTCCCATCCCTAGGGCACATTCCCAGGTCAACACTCCCCCCTCCCTGCTGCGTCACATCGTCACACTGTACCAATGACAATTTTTGAAAAGACATGGAAACCGGGGGACGTATCAAGAGATCAGAGACAAGCAAATCTAGCTTTGATCTTCAAAAACACAAAGAGGGGTGATTCTGGCAATGACCACAATAATCGGCGATGCGAGCAACTGTTCTTTGTAGAGCAACAGAACAAATATTAATAGGGGAAAAACCTCCTGTTAAACTTGGAGAAGACAATGGACCCACGAGCAATTAGCAGTATGAGCTGATAAAGGACAGAACTTGCCAGAAAAAGCTGGCTCTCTTTTTGTGAGCACAGCAGAGCTCCCGGATGAAGGGAATGAGGTGAATGTAATTGACACAGCAGCGCTGGGTCTGGAGCAGCTCTGTACAATGGGATGAATACTGAACAGCGATCTGGTTTTTGGGATGTTACTGGATGAATATCCGGGGTGGGGGGTTGTCAGGAGAAACGAGCAGGAAGGGAAAAGAATGGCAAAAGATATGCCACTTCTCAGCAAACGTTAGAGTGGCTAAGAGAGGATGCCAGGGCTGGAAAAGGCCCACAAACAGAGGATATTAGAAGAACTCTGTCTGGTCTAAACATGGAGCACTGTCCAAAGAGAGGGGAGCGAGGCTGAGACACTGGGACCTGCTGGGGTGTCTGAAGAACTAGGCCTGCCTCAGTCACCATCCAGGGATGTCAGCAGTCAGGGCCTACAGACTGACATGGAGACAGTCTGTTGTTTTAAAATCCTCTCTCTAAATGCTTTGTTCCTACTGTTAAAATCAGCCATGCTTTGGTTTCAGCATCCTGGCTGGTGACTGATATACCACTGGCCACAGACTCCCCAAGTCCTGAACCTAATCAGACCTGCTGGGTAAGCATGGGAGATATGCAGGGGGCTGCACCCTAGGGCCCCTCTAAGGGTGGGAGGGTGTCAGCACCATGGGACAGGTAGAGGCACAAGGCCTGGCACTTGACAGGGTGCGCGCAGAGACCAGGATGGGGACACGCCACTACCCCTGTGACTGCGACTGCAGGGTCTTACCAAAGCTTTCAGTGCTGGTTCAGGGTGGCAAGGGCCTGACTCCTGTTCTGTGAACTGAACTAGCCGACAGAGTGTAAATAAAGGGTATTAGTCTGGGTCCATCCCTAGTCATAGATTCACAGACTACAAAGCCAGACAGGACCATTGTGATCATCTAGTCTGAACTCCTGTATAGCAGAGGCCAGAGACCTGCCCCACGATAATTCCCAGAGCAGAGCTTTCAGAAAAACAGCCCATCTTGATTGTAAAAATTGTCAGTGATGGGGAATCCACCGTGACCCTAGGTAAGTTGTTCCAGTGGTTAATTACCCTCATGGTTAAAAATGTACCCCTTATTTCCAATCTGAATTGGTCTGGCTTCAACTTCCAGCCATTGGATCATGTTAGACCTTTCTCTGCTAGACTGAAGAGCCCATTGTTAAATATTTGTTCCGCAAGTAGGTGCTTACAGACTGTTATCAAGTCACCCCTTCACCTTCTCTGTCATGTGAAATAGGTAGAGCTTCCTGAGTTCATCACTCGAAGGCAGGTTTTCTAACCCTTTAATCATTCTCAAGGCTCTTCTCTGACCCCTCTCCAATTTATCAACATCCTTCTTGAATTGTGGGCCCCAGAACTGGACACAGGGTTCCAGCAGCGCTTGCACCAGTGCCAAATACAGAGGGAAAATAACCTCTCCACCCCTACCTGAGATTCCCCTGTTTGTACATCCCAGGATCCCATTAGCTCTTCTGCCCACACTGTTGATTTGAGAGCTCATGTTCAGCTGATTATCCACCACGACCCCTAAGTCTTTTTCACAGACACTGCTTACCCAGAGTAGAGGTCCCTCCCCGCCACACGGTGTAAGTATGGCCGACGTTCTTTGTTCCTAGATGTGTACCTTTCCATTTATCGGTATTAAACGCATGCGGTTTGCTTTGTCCCAGTTTACCAAGCGATCCAAATTACACTGAAGCAGTGACCTTTATCATTTATCATGTGTCATTATCCACCATTCCCCAATGCTGGTGTAATTTGCAGACTGCATCAGTGGTGATTTTATGTTTTATTCAAATATGAATAGTTTGCAAATAATGGATTTTCCAGTTTGCTGGCAATTCTGAAAAGGGAATGGGTTCCGGGCACCCTGAAACAGGTTTTGTTTCAAAATTTTCAGTGAATCAAACTGTCCAAAAATATTGTTTGGGATTGAAGGAAATGTTTCATTTTGATTCTAAGCAAGTTTTTTAAATAAAATTGATGGAAACTTAGAAACAAAATAGTTTTGAGCTGCAAAATCTAAACGGTTCAGAATTTTGTTTCTTTTTCAACTGAAACAATTCGGTGAATTCAATACAAATTTGCCAAACATTTTAGTGTCGCCAAATCTACATTTTTTGTTTCAGCTGAAAAATGTCACCCAGCCCTATCGCTTAGTTACAGGTGGCAAAGCATGCGGGCCCAGACGGAGCCTTCGGGAAGCGCTAAGCCATATTACAATTCCAATCGCTCTGTATTTACAGCTCGCGTCCAGGCCATTGCTCTGCCATATGGAACATCTGCAGTGCACTAAAGAGCAAGGCGAGGTCCCCCAGCGGGTCTGCTGCGCCATCTCTCCCCCTTCGGTAACAGGTTCTGAATGCACTGTGCTGGCTTGTTCTCTGGCTGTACTGGTTTCTGCTTGCCCTGCACTGGGGACGGGGCTGCTGGAGAGGAGCCTGGAGGCCTGAGCAACTCCACTGTGGCATTAGTCAGCGTCTCCGTTTCTCCCACTCAGGGGAAGGGCCCTCCAACCGTGAGCACCTGGACTATAGGGATGTGCCCCTTGTGGGGTGGGAGCTGGAGGCTGGCTTAGGGGGCTGAACAGGCTGCTCTGTGCTCATGTCTCTGCCCAGCGACAGGCTCAGAAAGCTCAGCTGAGCACAACAGCCTGATGGTGTTTTGGAGCCACCAAGCTTTTTCCTGCCCAACTGGGAGTCCCCAAGAAAGGCTGCCCCTACTCTAGGAGCACCTAGGCCTTGGCCATGTGGAAGGAGAACACAGCAACGGCCATACTGCGCCAGTCTAATGGTCTGCACTTGCTGAGCCCCTCAAAGGATTCTAATTGATTGGCGAGGCGTGATTTCCCTTTACAAAAGCCATGTTGTCTCTTCCCCAACATGATGTGTTCGTCTCTGTTTCTGACACTTCTGTTCTTTACTCTAGTTGCACCCAGTTTTCCGGGTACTGAAGTTAGGCGCGCCAGCCTGTAATTGCCGGGATCACCTCTGGAGCCTTTCATGAGGGAGGGAAACCCTCAGGGTGGCGGGGCCTGGCTGAAGGAGCGTGGATAAAGTCTCTCCTGGGTGGCACTGTGTTTTTCTGAGTGGGGTGGGCACTGGAATTCGGGAGGCTCCTGGTCTCATTTACTCTTAGCCCACCCTGCTGCCCACCCTCACACCCCACCAGCATGCACACAGCTACGAGACCCACGCTGTCCCTGGGCCCGGCCCGCCTCACACCCCTCAGCTAGCTCCAGCGCCTAGATGAGCTAAATCTGTCTAGCTTAGAGGTGGAACGTGCCTTGGGCCTTGAGCTGGCTGATAGGTGTGAACTCCAAGGAGGGGAGGGGGCTGTGTGGGGAGAGCCCTGGTGGGGTGACCCGAAAAAAGGGACACTTGAGAATGAATGTGAGGAACACCTTCCTGTTAGTGAGACGTGTGAGGCTGTGGGACCAGAGAGTGGGTGGGACCCTACTCTAAACTAGACCAGACAAAACACTTGACAGGTTGCACCATGAACCACTCCTGCCCCGGGCCCCGGGGACAGGGGGAGGAGCTAAGAGGGCTTGTCCGTCTGCACCTTCACTGAGAACGGCCGCCAGCAGCAGAGCAGCAAAATGTCTGAAGAACCAAGCGATAGTGGGCCAGATGCCCCTCAGTTACACCAGTGTCACCCCAAAGGAGCTGTGTGCACAGAGGCTCGCGGGAGTGGGCATTACAACTGTAACAGTCACTGCGGCTTCAGAGGGAACTCAGGGGTGAGAATCTAAACGAGGAGGATTAGATAGACGGATGGATGCAGCCCAGAGGACACTTAACTTCAAGTTGTCTGCCTACAATGTGAGTGAATAAGACCCACTGTAAATAATAAAATGCGTGAGGAGTGCCTATCATTTATTATTATTATTTATTTGCATTACTGTAGCACTAGGAACCCGCAGTCATGGGCCCGAGGGTGCTAGGTTCTGTGTTTGAACAGCGCAAGAAGGTGGTCCCTGCCCCAAGGATCTGACAGTCCACGAGAAGGGACAACAGCGGAACAGAGACAGACCAATGGGGGAACACCGCATGACAGGCTGTGGTCTCCGCACTCCAGCAGCCTAACGCTTGTCAAGTTTTTCACAGGCATCACAGCAGAGGAGAGATTTGAGGAGAGATCTGAACATAAGAACGGCCAAATTGGGTCAGACCAAAGGTCCATCTAGCCCAGTGTCCTGTCTTCTGACAATGGCCAATGTTAGGTGCCCCCGAGGGAAGCCAGAGAAGTTAGATTTGTGGATGTTTAGCGGAGCTCCTCCCAAGTCTGCAGGGCGGCGCAGAAGAAAACAAGAAGGGGTTGGTTTGAAAATGTAACAAGTGGGTGATGTAGGCTGGTATCATGGGCCAATCGGAGGTAGGGGATCAACGTTTTGAAACCGAATGAGAAATGATTGGTAGGATGGGGATAGGTCATGAAGGGCCTTGACAAGGAAGACCAGCAGCTTAGGTTTGATATGATCGAGCAGAGGGAGACGGTAAAGGGGTGCAAAGCAAGGAGTGACATGGTCAAAATAACGGGCTAAGACTATAACCTTTGCAAGCAGCATTGTGAAAGGATACAATGGGGGAGGCCTGCATTTGTCAAGGCCAGAGAGAAGAATGTTTGCCATAATAAGATGTAAGATGGTGAGAGCCTGGACAAGAATTTTAGCTGTGTGGCTGGATAGGAAAGGCCACAGTTTAGAGATGTTATGCAAGACTTAGACCCAGCCTGGATGTAAGGTCCTAGTTGAAGATGATGCCCAGGCTTGAGTGACAGGTAGGATGGTGGTTTTGTCCACAGTGATCACGACAGGAGCTAGAGGGGAAGACGTGGAAGAGGAGGTGACTGGAAGCTCTGTTTTAGCCATGTGAAATGTGAGCTGATGCTAGACATCCATGAGGAGATATCAGAGAGACAGGATGAGATTCTCTTTGGGATGGAAGGAGACGGGTCTGGAGTAGAGAGGTATAGCTGTGTCAGCAAAGGGGTGGTAGTTGAATTTGTATTTGCAGATGAGATTATCCAGAGATAAGGTGCAGAGGGAGAAGAGAAGAGGACCAAAGACAGAGCCTTGTGGAAATTTGGAAGAGGGATGAGGTGGATCTTCTGAAGGATACACTGCAGGAGCAATTAGAGAGGCAGGCGGAGAACCAGGAGAGGACAGAGTTGCAGAAGCCAAGGGAGGACAGGATTTCCAGAAGAAGCACCTGCCTAACTGTGTTGAAGGCCACTGACAGGTGAAGAAGGATGAGGATGGAGTACGGGTTCTGAGCTTTGGCTATGAAGAGGTCCTTAGAGACTTTGGCAAGAGCAGTTTCAAGTGGTGTGTCAGGGGTGGAAGCTGGATTGGAGAGGGGCTAGGATGGAGTTGGAGGAGAGGAACCCCAAACAGCAATTGTGAACAGCGTGTTCAATGGGTGTAGAGATAAAAGGAAGATGGGGCAGCAGCTGGAGAGGCCAATGGCGTCGTCCCATGCGATAACTGCCCAGGAACTCAGCAGTGGGATTTCACTCTGATTCACAATTCAGCTTGTCAGGGTCTCTCGGCCTGCAAGGCCCCAACTCAGGTTTGCCTTGCCCAGGTGGAGACAACCTCTACTGACTTGGGGCCCTGCTTGCTAGCCTTGCTGTGAAGCATTCACTCGTGCACTTCACGGAAAGCCTGATGAAAAGGCTGGATTTGTCCTCAGATAATCACCGGAACATGGGAACTGTCACACTGGGTCAAGTCTTCAGTATCCTGCCCCCATGGCAGCCACAGCTCAATGCCTTAGGAGAGCAAACCCATCCCTATGCAGAGTGCACCCCTCGTTAAGTGCACTCCCACAGAAATGGGGCCCAGGCTCTGCCACCAGCACCTAGATACCACGGTGATGGGCACTGTGGGTAAAATGGCCAAGTGCACCTAGTGACTTAGGAGGCTAAGCTCCATTTCCAAAAGTGACTTAGATGCTCAGAGGCCTACAAATGTTACCCTGTGTAAATACAGCACAGTAGTGGATGTGGAGGCAGGATGCCCGGCCAGAACGCTGGTCTGCCTTAGACAGTCAGAACCCCTGGATAGATGGGACATAAGCAAAGAGAATTCTGCAGTTTGGACCTTCTTCTCTGCCTTCTCCAACCTCTTCCCACGGACCCCTCAGTGCCCTTCTCCACAGCCCTCCTGGCTCCCTCCTATCATTTCACTGGCTATTTCCTTTTGGGGCATGAACCCTGCCTAGCTCTCGGTGCGTACCCTGATCGTACTCTGGGTACTGCTGTGGCAGAAATGCTACACCATGACAGTGGCAAAGAGTAGTCCGTGATCTCTTCCTGCCGGGACCCTGCTGCCAGGGGCGAAACTCCTTCAGTCCAACCAGCCAGCCACCTCTGGAGCACTCGAGACCTGATGTCACACACCTCGATGTTCCCCTAGGGTGCCTTTGCTGAGTTCTGAGCAGTTCCTCTGGATTTATGAGATTGGAGTCAGGGGTTTCGGTTCAGAGCTGGGGGATGTGTTTGCACCAAGTGTAGAAGAGATTTTGGCAGATGGACGAGCGCTCATTAGACCTCTCGGGACATCCCCTCTCATACTGTTCACCACTTTCAACTCCTCCCCCAGGGCTCGGCGACATTACGAGCTAAACCTCACGCCTCCGGTAGCAAGCTGACCCCTCCTCCAAGGGCTAAGGGGAGAATCTCCATCCCAGGGGCAGCGCCACACAACTGACAGGTGCATAACGGGTGCTTTTCATTTTTCTTTGAAGCAACAGTTATTGGCCTGAGGGCACAAAGGTCTGTTCCAGCAGGACTCATCCCGTGTTCCCAGAGGCCCTTCGAGGGCTGGGCTGGTGAAACAATTGTGAGCCACCCAAACCCTTCAATGGGATGTCCCTCCTCCTTCCCAATTTGCCAAGGTCCTTCTAAACCTGAGGCAGAGGGGGATGCTGGGTAAGGGGGTGGGTCTTGGAGAGTTCCTGTTGAAATGCATCAAGACCGAGGCTTGTTTGTGCAAAGAGCCTGGGATCAGGCTGTGATTCCTGGAGCATTTTTTTCCTTGCGGAGGTGGGGGGGACGAGAGTGAAGAGCAAACTCTGTGACATCTCGGGGATGCAGCAGGTTCCCGTGGCCCCTGTGCCGGGGGGAAGGACCGAGAGGCAGCGGGGCAAGGATGTGAGGCAGGACCTGGCGAAGAAAGGGGGGGCCCTACCGATCTCCCCACTCAGGAGGCTCAGATGTGTGAAACAAATCCCAAACCCTCGCTTATGAATTTTTTTTTTTTTTGGCATGCGCAGGAGGAAGTGATGGAGTTGCTCCTTTCTGGAGAGCGGCTGCCAACCCCGACGCAGCCCCCTGCGGCCCCCCAGCCCCTTTGCCAGCGTTTGTTCCTAGCAGAAGGGCTGTTTGTGTGTTGTTCGGGCTCCTTTTTTTTGTTTTAAGTGTGGCTACAATCAGCTGCTGAGAGGCTCACTACTCCGGTTCATTCCCTGCCAATTTCACTGAGAGCTGGCACGACGGGCAGCTCCGGAGGCAACGAAGAGAGGCTGGGGAGGGTAGATTGGGAAGGGGAAAAATGGACACATGCCATCGACGGAGCGGCGAGGCTGCCAGAATGCCAGCAGGCAGCATGGGGCCAAAAAAAAAAAAAACCAACAAAAAAACAAACCCCACACTGAGCGGAAAAGAAGCTGGCAGCCCATCTTGAAGCAGGCGGTGGCTGAGTTGGCAGAGGTGCCATGGAGGACGGGCTGCAGAGAGCAGGGAATGCGGGAGAGAGAGAGAAAAACAGACAGACAAATTGGCAGAGGCAGGACAGGTAGCAGACGGCGAATCGGGAGAGGAAAAAGGTACTTGTCTTCATTTTAAAGCAACGAAATCTCCGGGTGTGTCTGTGTGCTGCATGAATATTTGTGTCCGGGCACACATGAGTTGGTGTAGCGTGTCTCTGAGCGTGCAACGGTGCGGCAGCCTGCCTCTGTGTGCACGTGTGGGGGGGAGCATGTCGGGGTGTGTGCTCACGCAGCTGTGTGTCTCATCTCACTAGATTGGTCTCTAGCCCCGGGGTGCCCCTCACCCCACACTGGCATTTGCTGCCCTGCTTTGGCAAGCTTTGCTGAAGCCTGGGTAGGGGGATGAGTCCTCGGATAACTCACTGGTTTGGGGCCTGCTTCTCCGGCAGGGGTTTCTCGGGGAGATGCATTTCACAGCCGCTTTGCGCTGAGCGGGCGGGGGGTCTAGAAAGAGGCAGCGTCTGTGTGAGGGGCTGGCAAGCCCGGTGCCTCACTCCAGAGGCCTGCCCGGTACTGGGGGGCCGAGGGGTTTGTTTTAAACTACAGCATGGGGTGGAGTTCTCGCCTGGCTTTGCAGCAGGTCGGGGGGGGGGGCGGTTACAGATACAGTGGTGCCCCTATTCACGCTAAGGAGAGCTGTTCCCTATGCAGCACCACACGCTGGCCTGGAAGTGCCAGCTCAGCTGATCACTGTGCGAACAGCTCCAACCGGGGTTTTCTTCCTCTGCTTTTTGTGCAGCTCGGAAAAACTCCCAAGTTTTTGTGGGGAGGAGAGTTTCTTTTTCCTTTCCTCAGCACGTGACGGCTCTAACTGGCGGGGCAGGCAGAGTGCGGGGTGCTAGGGAGCAAGAGGAAAACCGCCCCCTCTTGGTTATGAGACCTTCCCTGCATTCTTCAGATCAGAACCGCAGCCAAGTGCAGTGGGCATGGAAACAGGACTCTTGTCACTAAAATTCCTGGACCTATTTAACAGAGGTCGGCTTTACACACCGCGTGAGACTGAGGCAAGAGCCAGGTGCCAAATCCCACACAGCTAACGCTGGATGTAGGGAGGGCATGCAGCCCACGGCCTGGCCTGGGTTTGCTGTAGTGATTCCGCTCCGCAGGAAGAGCGCAGTGTCCCAAAAGTTGGCAGGGGACTGGGCTCTGTGCTGTTCACAAGTGCGGAGTCGGACAGAAGAGAAACCCATTCGGCCCATCTGAGCACTTGGGTTTTCAGATGACAGGGAAAAATTGGAGCTGAATTTCAGGGAAATCTGTTAAACCAGGGGAGGCTCCGAGCCAAGTTCTGCTGCTAGCAGTGTCCCTGTATGTCCAGAGCCACATCACCGGACGTACTCCAGATTTACACCTGCCCATCCACTCTGCTCCCTTGAGCCTTCGACCCAGCGACAGCACATGACTTCTCTGGCCAAAGACGCATTTCTGGTGTTGCTGAGCAGGGCCTAAAACCGCTCCCCAGTGGGTTGCTGACTTGTTTTTTGTAAAGGAAATTGGTTCACATGCCAGGTGATTAGTTTCGACCAATTCTCTAGCTCTGCTCTGGCCAATCGGACTCGCAGGAAGCAGAGAGGGGATTACGGAGGCATTGAAAACAACTAACCAGGGTGTCCAATTGATGTTCTCCCCACCACTGAACGTACCAGGAGTGGGTTTATTTCTTGACGTGGAATCTGAGTGTGGGGTGGGGGCAACCAGTCGTCCTAGGAGCTCCCATTGTTCTCAGTGGGAGGAGAGTCCCCGGGATCCTTAATGGTGCACATTGTTTAGTGGGTTTGCAGCAGTGCTGGGACTCTCCTTCAGACTCTCCTTGCGGGCCAGTAACAAGCCAAAGGATACTGTAGAATCAAATGGCGGATACAGAAATAGCCCTCTGTCCAAAGCTCAGTCATGGCAATGGAAAAGACGCAGTTTGACTTACAGGGACTTGGGATCTGGTCCTGTAAGAATAAGCTTCAAGGGCAACTAACGGGAGAACCGAAGAGAGAACGGGAGACCTGCTCACCGAAGAGATTTCAAGGACTCTGTTCCCCCCGGTGCCTCAGCAAACGCCTGTCTGGTGTGGCACGCACTGGAGACCTGCTAGGAGAGCAGTGATCGTGTCCTGCCGGGGTGTGCATGGCCCACACTTTTGTCTTTCTTTGTGTCTCAGGATTCATTCACGTTTCCTACACGACCAGTCTCCAGAGCCAACCGTCTTCGGGCTCCACCCCCAACAGCCAGAATGGTCCAGGACCAGCCAGGGACTCTGAGCTTTGCAGAGAGACCAGTTTGAAACACAGACCCAGGATGCTAAGTGCTTATTCTGGGGGAAGAGAGATGCAGCCCCAGTGGGCATCGCCAGCTCTGCAGGAAAGGGAGAGGGACACACTGCTAAGCACAGCCTCTCCCCAGGCCCAGCGAGTGTTGATACATCATACAACTCTATTCCTCTTATTTAATCCTGGGGTTGTGGTAGCATCTAAGGCCCAGCTCCTTAACCTCCCATTGCTTTCAAGCAGCAGGCCAGGTCCCATTGATTTCTATGGGTGGTTGGTGCCTAAACACGGTGGCTTAAATGCCCCCCATCAGATGCGAGGCCTCGTTGTGCCGGACGTTGTACGTCTGGTAGGAGAAAGCTGCATGGCAGTTGCTGCCCTCCCCGCGCTGCCCTGGGCAGAGTTCAGTGCTCGGGCGAGCTCCGGAGGGAGGCAGCGGAGCGGGAAGAGGTTCCCTGGGGTGCACCCAGGGGGCTCTCCCAGCCAGGCTGTGGGGAGACAGGCACGTCGGCATCCCCCGCACGCAGCGGGGACAGAGCCTTCCAGTGCTCAGGGCCGGAGGTGACACAGCTCCTACCCTCAGCCACTGGGTCATCCCAGCGCAAAGAGCCAGGTAACCACGCTCCAACCTGCGCTCAGATCCAGGCGGGGCCACTTACAGAGCGCGCCCGGCACGCTGCAGAGCAGGAATGCATCCCCTCCCTCTTCTCTGCCCTACCCGGTCCCCCAGCAATCTCCCAGAGACGAGTCTCCGGTGCGGGCCAGTCCCATCAGACTCTGTCCCCCTGGCCAGCCAGGATCCCATTATACTCCCCCCGACACACACTTTTCCTCTCCTCACTTGCCCCCCCAAACACTGCTGGCCCCCAGGACTCCCATAAGTGTCGGCTGTCCCACCCAGGGCAGTGCCTGACCCTCATGCACACACACGGCTGGTGTCTCTCCAGTGCCCCCATTCAGGCACTTCTTAGATGAGCAATGAGCCCCTCAGAGCAGGGACCCCTGCCCTGGACCCAGTCCCCTGCAGCTGGCTGAGAAAAGTCTTCACTCAAGCCTACGACACCTCAAACACAGAGAGCTTCCACCTCTCCCTCCTGCCCTCTCCTTGCCCCCCCCCCCGCACTGGACTAATGACCTGATCCCTTGGGGGAGGCCGCACCCCACACAGTCTGAGCCCCGCTGCAGAGGTGTCGGACACCCGTTGGCCTGATGCAGATATCACCTGGGTGGCTTCCAGTCATCCATTTTTCAGGGAAAACCACAACAAGCAGCAGATCTCCATGGGAAATACCTGGGAAGCAGAGCCCCACTAGGTAAAAGGGAACGGAAGGGGATCCCGGCAGCAGTGCCGAGGGTGCTCCAGGGTCTTTCCCCCTCCTCCCTCTCGCTCCTTTTTCCTTCCATATTTCACAGTTCCTGCTTCCTGCACAAAGCGGGAGGTCTCCAGAGACTCCAGCCAGATGTTCTCTGCAGCACACCACATTGCTCTGCTAATGGAATATTCAGAGCGTCTCTCTGCCTTTTGACATGAAAACCTTCTGCAGCTTCCCACCCCGTGGGCATCGCATTCCCACAAAGCCACCAGCCCCACGGTGCGAGTCGGCCCCCAAACCAGCAGGGAGCTGTCGCCTTTCTCCTGGGCTCAGGCAAACTGGCAGCATGCTGCTGCCCTTTGCCAATGCTCCCGCCCCCTGTGCTGTGGCGCAGAGGGTCATCCCCGACAGCCCTCCTCTTCCTTTTCTGCCACCCGAGTGAGCATTCGAACCAACACACCAGACATCCAATGGCCTCCTTAGCAGAGACGGGCCAGAGGGAAAGTGGCCGCTCACTGAGTGTGGCAGGGAATGTCTGTGCCAGCCTGCCAGGCAGCTTGCCAAGGCTGGCAATACGTGGTACTTGCCTCATGGCCCCGGACACGCTGTAGCTATGCAGGATCTGCCAGGGGTCATCACACCATTGGTCCATGTGGTGCGGTTTCTGTCTCCAGCAACGGCAGCACCCGTACCGAATGCTTCGGAGGCAGGGAGAGGCTGTTCCTGGGCCCAGCGCTTCGCAGTTGGGGGGGCGCCGAATGAGTGTAGCTGGCGCTCAGTGTGGGTACTACACAGCAAGGTTCCTGCAGCAGTGCCCCCGTTACCTCAGCCCCTGCTGTCGCAAGCATCGGATGCACCTACAAGGCCTGGGAGGACCAAGGTTCCCAGCTGGAAGCTGGGTTTTGAGGGAAGACGCCTGTTTCTGTCTGTATCCAATGTTTGGACAATCTGAAACTAAACTGGAATATCGGTGTCCGCATGTAACCGTGGCACCTGGGCAAGGCCTGACGGTCAGACTCGGGCTGTTACACCCCCCTTCCCGTCTGCTCAAGAGCTGCAGCTTTTCCTCTGCAACCTGGGGATGCTACAACATCTGTCCGTGGACACTGACCATCCAAAATTAGCAGGAAGGAGGGCTGGGAAGCTCTGCCCTCCTCCCACGAGCTGGTCAAGCAAATGTCAGAGCTACCTCCATCAGCAACTCCACTTGCAGGGTAACCAAGGCTTTCACCCCGGTCAGCAGGGGACCTGGTCAGAACCACCCACTGGGTCAGACAAAACGGCAGCCAGAACTGGGGCAGCGGGGAAGATCGTTCCTTGTGGCCCATCTCTTTCACTGGAGGAGAGCAACAACTTGGCCCACCACATGGTCAGAACCTGCCGCACTTCACTGGCCTGAGCTGATTTGAAGGACATTGGAGAAAAGTTCTCCTAAAGCGAAATTCTGCCTACTCTCCTGGTTCCCCCCTTTCTCTGGGAGTACCAGCCCCAACTCCCTCTTCCCAGGGCGTGGCTGCCCTGTCCCACCGCAGCAGCCCCAGCCGTTGCCAGCTCCCTGGCTTTATTGGCCCCGCCTGTTCCTGCCCAGCTGAACCTGCTTGCAGTCAATTCCCTGCTCCCTGACTCTCCCTCCAGGTGCAGCCTGTGGCGTTAATGGGCCTAGCTGCCACCTCAATCCCTTCCAGTCCTGGGTGGGGTAGACACCCCAGCGCAGTCTCAGTTGGGCACCTCAGAAATGTAGGTTCCAGCATCACAAGTTGCTTTGGAGCATCGTGGCTTTTCTGTGGCCCAGGGCGGCAGGCAGAGCAGGGCGCCGCGGGCCCCTTGTGCTGCGGCCGGCCTGCTCTGTGCTCCTGACTGAGTAGCAGGCCGGCCGGCCAAGGCTTGGTGCCTCTCCCGCTCTCCTTGCTTGGAGATAGTTAACTTCAATTCAGAAGGCATTAATCAGCCCCTGATCAGGAGACGGCAGCACCGGGGCTCAGCTCTGAAGCTCTCTCTCATACCTGTCACCATGGAGAGATGGCTGTTAATGGCCCTGTAATTGCTGCGCCAATCTCCCAGTTTTATAGGCCAGGAATAATAATTAGATCAGGGGAAGGAAAGGACTTGGGGGCAGCGAGGGAGTCAGGCATGGCAGAGGCGGTAGGGAGCTGGGCTTCCCGTGTGCCCAGCTGATCTAGAGCTCCTCACCCACTAGAGCTCCACCCTGCCCACAATGGGCCTGAGCCCGAGGTGCTGAGCACCCTCCTCTCCCACTGCAGCCAACTGCAGCCGAGGGCATACAGCACGTCGCAGGATCAGGCCCCCGGGGAGCGATCTGGAGAGGAAGTAGCCCCCAACTTGGTGCTTTGGCAGGTGCAGGAGCGAGGGGGAGCGAGAAGCCTAAATGGGGGCTAGATACTATGGTGATGGGCACATTAAAAACACATGCAATTACATCGATTAGCTAGATAATGACTGGGCACTCATTATGCTGCAGCCACTGCAGCACCATGCAGGGCCGCTTCGTTAGTGACCCCTTTGAGACAAGACCCTTTGTCTCCCCAGGCTCTTCATTCCAGTCCAGCTATGTCCTTCCCACACCCCTGAGCCCTGCTTCCGCCCATCCCCCCCCATCCCCCCCACACCGGGGAGTCAGCCCCCATCACTGGGGCTTATCTTCCCACCACAGAGGTAGGGCAGTGGGCGGTCTCCTCTGCCAATCCCAGCGGGCACAAGGCAGTTCTGTGGTGGAGCCCCAGCATCCTGCCCCCGCCCCACCAGGAACACTGTGCTTAGTTCTGGACACCTGCCTTCCCCTGGAAAGATACTGGCATCCAGGAGGGGCAAGGAGAACGGGCTGGCTGAAGAGTGAGCTCTGTCCCTCTCCCTGCGTGCTGGCCAAGCGGGCAATGGGATCAGAATCTACACAGAGATGCATCACCAACCCAATCCAATGGGGTGGGGAGTGCCCAGGAGTCATGGGATGAAACTGGGAGCAACAGTTGGGGCTGATTATCAGCAAAATCCACCTGGCAAATCTCCCATGGGGGCAGGCAGCTGTCACACGACACAGTTAAAACACCAAAGAATGGGCAGTAGGGAGCAAGCCTGCCCAGGCAGGTCCAACAGGGCTTAGACACGCTGCTGAGCTAAGGTCTTTGGATCAATAGTTTATTCACCCAAAAATGCCATTTTGAATAGACTAAAATGATCTGTGAAGTCAACGTAAAATTGCTAAATAGTTTCAGGCAAAAACCCTGTTTTTTCAGGCTCGATTGGCAAGAAGAGTCACTAAAACCAGAGGGCCAGGAGGGGGCTTTTGGTTCCTCTGAGAATACCAGTTTTTTGTGTGTTTTGGGTTGATCTGAAGCAATTTTTCCCCAATAGTTTGGTTTGGCCAGTGAACCGAAATATCTATTATTCATGCAGCTCTGCGTAGATGCAGATCAGATCCCCTAATCCTGTGGTCTTTGCCATACCCCTGATTTGTATCTCACCAGCCCTGGGATCCTCCTCTGATCCCAGCGGGGTTACTCCAGATTTACACCTGTGTCAGATCAGGATCAGGCCCCAGGACTCTATTTGGAAAGCTAAAATCCCATTCCTTTTGCAATGCTCCTGAATTCCCCACAGACTCTCCCCACGCTGCAGAGCACTGCGCTGAGGTCCGGCCACAGGATTAACTCTGCCCAGCGCTGACTGGCCAGCTGGCTGGCTAGGAACACTGGGGTAGCTAGAGCCAGGCAGAGCACTCTGCGCTGAGCCATGTCGGTAACCATGCCCAGGCATCCCTCTGCCTGACAGTCCTTAGCATCGCGGTGTGGACTGCAGACACCAGCTGGCGAGGCAGGACATGGGCCACAGCCTATGGAGCAGACAAGAGCGGAGAGGCCAAAGTAAGAAACTGGGTCATGCTCTCACGGATATAGAGCCGGATGCCACGGTCCTTACTCAGGCAGGACTGCGAACAGAACAATCCAGCTCTCCTGATTCCCAGGCCGCTGCTGTAGCCACTCGACCCTTCCCCTCTGCAAGCTGCAGCTGAGCCCATTCAGGATGATCGGGTCTCCAGTGAAGGGGTGCACGGTCCCCCTCAGGACCAGAGACGTGTTTTATACACATGGGGAGAGGGCAGGACAGAAGGGAAGGGGGCTTCCTCTGCCCCTGGACTGGGCCCCTGCCAGTTCTGGTTCTTTGTGGCCCATCGTTTCTCTCCAGTCCCACTTGTTCCACCCCCTGCTTCAGGTTCCATAGCTCCCAGCCCATACCTGCCCCATTCCATGTAACCCAGCCCCCTCCTGCCCCAGTTCAGAGCCACAGCCCCCTCCTGCGGGAGACTGTCCTGAGCTCCCTGGTTCTTCCCCTCGCAGAGAACTTGGTTTTCATTCTTCTCATCTAGGTCAGTGGCAACAGCGCTGGCTCCCATCAGATTCCTAAGGCCCCCCCAAAGCGGACGGCAGGGGCTGGAATCCACCCCCCGCAGCTGAGTCCCAGAAGAGGCCGGTGCTGGGCTCTGTTGGGGAGGCAGAAACCTGTAGTGCTCTGCGGGACAGCAGCTGTGTGGAATCCCACCCTGTAAATCGATAAATAACCGTGCCTGGCTGGGGCCGTGGTGGATTGTGAGGAGATGCGGAACGGCCGACTAATCAAAACATATGCCACAGAGCGGGGATTTTTTTTTTTTCAATCCACTGGTAGCATGAAAAGGAAATTAGATGCCAGCAGGTCTGCAAAACAGCACACCCCAAAACCTGCCCGATTGCTGCGAGCAAGGCAGGAAGTCAAGGGCTCATTTAACTTCATCTGCCTCTTCTTGCTCTGTTCAGGCAGTTGCTGTCATAGGCTTTCCTCTCAGCCCAGGTCTACGCCAGGGTCAAGAGCAGCTGGGCCCCAAATCTGGTCCAGTCCAAACAACAGGGGGCTAGTCATCTCCTTCACACCATCCTGTCTTCTGCACTGATCCCCCAGCCTTGCCTCAGATAGCATCTGGATCACACCCAGCCTCCTCTGCTTGCATTACTGTCCGGGGCTGTACCGACAGCAAAGGAGCGTCCCAGTGCACAGAGAAATACCTGCAGCTTCCAGCTTTGAAGAGGTATGCAAATGAGAGTCAGCCCAATGAGGACCATGCCTGCGCATCTCACTCATTTCCTCTCGCCTACTCCAGACTGGGGGGCAGAGGGATGGAGTAGGGGAGGGAGGTTATGTCCCAGGCCTAGGAATTGCCTCGAAGGGCGGCAGCCGCCATGGTGCTGCTGCCCCCGGTGCCCTCCCCGAGTTGCTCGTGGAGTACTAAGCGATGCATGTAGCGTCGAAATGAAACGTGTTCTGCAGAACAAATGATGTTAATTTGCTGAGAGGCTCTGAAGCTGAGTATTAGCGAAATGCCTTGAGGGAGAGAGCAGCAGCTGTGCTGGAATTAATGGCAGCATGCCAAATTAGCACTGCCATGCATCACAGTCAGAGGAGGAAACACCCGCGAGGGGGGAAACGAACCACCGCCTCCAACCCTGACATTCGGGCGGGTCAGGGCAAGGCAGAGCAGACTGCCCTTCTGGGGCTGGATCCCGCAGTGGGCTTGTGTCCGCATGCCATGTTTCTGTCCGTAGCCCCACAGGTATCCAAGTGCCTGTCTGTCTGTCTGATCCAGCTCTTCCCAGATCTGCTTATTCACCAACCAGGCTCCAGCGAGCCACTGGCTGCTCTGATCCTGCTGGGGGTGAGCACCTCCTGGGAGGCATTCCCGCTGCTCCCGCTACGTCCCAGGAGAAGTGAGACTGCTCAGTGCGTTAATGGCGCACACCTAATCACCGTGCCCCACTCTGATTGCCCACTGTCTGACCGAGCAACGCTCTTCCTGGGTCCATTTCTCCCTCCTCTAGGGGCTTGCATCCTCGCTGGTCACCTCCCTCCTCTCGCTGGCTCTCTGTTTTGGGGGGCTATTAATCTACCTGTCTATTTATTCCTCTATTTATTACTGACTGTTGAGCTGCCTAAAGTCTGTAGATCCTCACTGATTACTAACAATGCAGCCGGCTTATGGATCTCCAGCCTCTTCTAGGCCATCCATCTTCCACCCTTGGCTTCCGCCTGTCTGTCTGACACCACCAGGCCCTGGGTGCTAGGAGCATGCTGCAAATTGTACATTACATCTTAATGGACGATTCCAGTAAAAGCCTCGCGTCTGATGAATATTTAACGCAACCCATCAGTCTCTGCTGGCGGATGTGTGTTTTCAGCTTGGTTTCCCCTTCCTTCTTTCACCCTTTCTTACATCCTGCCCTGCACTGACGCTCAGGTCGTGATCAGCTGTCATTTCCAATGAGCTACCAGATTCTTCTTTGCTTCCTGTCCCAGGGTGTTAAGTAACATTGTCACGAGCGGTGGAGCAGCTGATGTGTCCCACCCCAGAGGCTGCTGCATTGTGGTGGTGTTGGATTATTCCTGTGTCTCTATATTTTGTAAAGCACTCTGGGGGTGAAAATGGAAGGTAACAGGCCAAAGTCAAAGTCCATCAATGCCTGTGTTATTTAAGACCAAAGAAGCTCACTGAGTCATCAATTATACGGCCAAGAAAGGACCATTGTGATCACCTTCTAGGCTGACTTCTCACGTAACTCAGGCCAGGGGACATCCCTGAATTCATTCCTGTTTGAATAAGAGCAGATCTTTTAGAAAAAAATCCAATCTTGCTTTAGACCTTTCCCGTGGTGGGGAACCCCCCGCAGCCCTGCGTAAGTTGTCGGATGGTTAATTACCCTCACCGGTAACAACTTGTGTCTTATGTCTAGCGTGAATTTGTCTTGCGTCGCTCTCGGCCCCTGGCTCTCATTACTGATCGTTCTCTATGGTTTCGGTATCCCCTGCAGATGCAGCCGTGGCCCGGCCCCGAAGGGATCCCTGTTCATCGCTGGCTCGCACTGGGTCCATCACACGGACGATGCCATTTCTCCCACCGACAGAGTACAGCGCTTTGCTGCAGGGTAGCTACACAGCAGTCCAGTGGGAGCCTCCGCTGTCCTCCCCGTGAGCCCACTCCCACTCCGCACACTCAACTGCATCAGTGTCCACTGGCATCGGGACCTCGCAAACGCTGCCCCTGAGAGGCCAGGCCGGGCGCCTTCCCCTCCTCGTGGGAGTATTCCCGGAGCTTGGCTTTGCCATGGGGAGGTGTGGAGGAACCTTCGAGGACCCAGCAGAGGGTGTCTTACAACAGCCAGGCGGCAGTGCCCAGTGTCTCTCTCCACTATCACCAGCTGGGTGTAACGGTGCACACACGGTGTGCCAGGATGGTCACTCCAGGGTGGGTGTGAGCACACGGCACCGGGCCACGGAGTTAGCAGTGTGCTGGGAGGAGGGCGGTTATGTGCTTGCAGGGATACACCCATCGCTGCACGTCGGACAACCCGCTGGGATGTGGGAATGAGCACGAAGGCCTCCTGGAATCTCACCAGTGGCTGCTTTGGCAGCGGGTCACGGCTCAGGCCGGTGAGAACAAGTCGGGGCGCCCCCAGGGAAGGGGAAAGCAGTGGTGATTCTTTCTTTATATGGCACCATAAGTGCACACGGAGCTTTACACAACCCCGACACCACAAGGTCCCCCCAAGGAACTAACAGTCTGACAGATAGGATACCAGGCGGGGATGGCCAGCCGCAGAGGAGAAGTGGGTTCACAGCTGGGATCTTAAAGGAGGGTCACAGAACCCGGGACGATCATCATCTTTTGTTATTTGCATCTCAGTAGAGTCTAGGGAGACCCCAAACGGAGATTAGGGCCCTGTCATGCTAGGGGTTGCACAGCGAGTCTCACTTCTGGTCCCGGTCTCCAAGAGCTTACATAAGACAGATAAAGGAGAGTGGAAACTGAAGCATAGAGCACTCTAGGTGACACAGCAGGTCAGTGGCAGAGAACCCAGACCAGAGCCCTATCCACTAGACCACACTGCCTCCCACGGACTCAACTCTGATTCCTGAGCCACATATTCAAAGAGCTGCTCCCACCTCCACCCCATGTTGCCAGATCGAACTCCACTGTCCACAGCACTGGGGTGGCCCTGCAAACACCCCCTGTACTTTCAGTGCACAGCCCTCTGCTGCACCCCCCGAACTGAGAAACGTTGGACAAAGCAGGGCTCCTCCAAACAAAGCAGTAGCCATGACAGACAGACACCCCAAATCTATGTCCAAATCAAGTGACCTCCTGGGCTTTCGTTCGATATCGCATCCATTTCCATGGAAACGCTTTCCATGGGCTTAAGGCGTCCTGCCAACCAGAAAGGCTTGGCTAATCTTCCAAAGCCCAAACATGGGGTTAGGGGCTTTTTTTAATGATGTGTTTTTATTTTTGGAGGAGTAGGTGAGAGAGAGCGAAATAGAGAGTGTGTGTAGCGGGGGTCAGGAGGAGCGAGGGATTTACTTTCCTTCCCTCTAAACTCCACGGAGCAAAGGTGTGTATGCAGGAGCTGGCGGTCACTGTCAGGTTACATCTGCTGGGGTATGCAAGAGCGATTCCAGATGCACTAGAAGTGCCATGCTCGAATTTCAATTTCATCGTCTCACAATCATTTTCAGCCGCCTCTTAGTGCCACATTAACGAAGCCTGCTCGTTTGAATGCATAATTAGTCCAAGCATTCTACCTCGCTAATTTCGAAGCAGGGGAAGAGAGAGTGAGGGGGGGGAGGGTTGGAATTTGCATATTAATTTAGCAGAGGGAGAGGAAAATTGTTTACCACTTGCTTCTTGCTGTTGATCACAGCGGACTTAACTCTTTCGCAGGTGCCATCTGGAGCGGTGGGTGAGGCGCTCCGAACGGCACGAGGGACAGGATGCAAAGGTGACATGGTATCAATTAAATCCACCCTGCAGCCCAACATGGTACCTGCAATAACCCAGCATGCGGTGACTCCTTTATGGCCAAGGCATGGTCAAGGTGGTGTCGGCTACATGCCACACTGCAAGCAAACTCGTGTGACTTGAGGGGCACAGAGGGCAGCAGAGTCAGTCCCTACGAGGCTGTATCTGGGGGCGGGCAGGAATGGGGTGCAGGAACTGAAGGCCTCAGCTGCCCCCTGACCAGTCCCAACAGAGAGGCATTTGTAGGAGAGACTGCAGCTCCAGTGGACCAAAGTCTAGCTTCATTGGAGATTCCTGGGCTGAGCACAGCTGTTCTGCTCATTTCCTGGCACAAGGACAGTCAATCAGCACGAAGGGAGGAAAGTCCAACTGGAGCAAAACAAGTCTTTTCGCCCCATGTTTAATTAGCTTGTGGAACTCACTGCCACTGGATGTCGGTGAAGCCAAGAACTTCACGAGAATCAAAGTGGACTGGACATTTATACAAATAACAAGACTCTCCAGAGCTATTATTGTACATACATCAACCAAAAGAGGTTGAGAAGGAATATAAAATCTCCTGCTTCAGGGCTTAAGGTAACCTCCAGCTACGAGGGATCTTGCTACCTATTTGTGTTCAGTACTCAAGGAAGCCAGCAGATGAAGACGCAGACCTATCTATCTAGCCATCCCTCCATTCATCCCATGCTCATCACTGTGATAAACCTGACGGAGTGACCCCAGGGTGAATGCATGGCTATGAAGTGCGGGTGCAGCACAGGGCCTGGGACCAGAGAGCAGGAGTTAAGGGGGAGCAGCAGAGAAAACGAGTGAATTTTAGTTCTCCTAAAAGTGGGACACTGAGAGCTCTGGCTAGAGCCAGGCCAGGTGTGAGAAGTGCTGTGCAATCCTCTTAATTCCCAGCCTGGACTGCGAAAGCCTCTCACTATTCCCATCGTGGTGGCAGAGTCAGCCAGGAGCCTGGGAGTGCCAGGCTGGGAGAGCCCAAGCTCACAAAAAGCAAGATCTCCGGAGGGTGGGGTTGGGCGAACTGCCCCCCGAGCCCTCGGGTGTCTCTGCAGCTCCTGTGCTATTCTCTTCCCAGGTTCATTAGAAGGGGCTCAGCTCCTGGCTTCCTCCAGAGAATGCCGGGGAAATACAAATGACAAAGACACAGTACAAAGGAGACGGTGGGTGAGAAATGGGCTCCTCCTGGCAGTGCCAGCTACTGTGCAAATAAGGGGCCAGATTGTGTTGTGGAGGCCAAAAGTATAACTGGGTTCAGAAAAGAACTAGCTAAGTGCATGGAGGATAGGTCCATCTATGGCTGTTGGCCAAGACGGTAAGGGATGCAACCCCATGGTCTGGGTGTCCCTAAAACTCTACCTGCCAGAAGCTGGGACTGGACTAAAGGAGTTGGATCACTCAATAATTACCCTGTTCTGGTCATTCCCTCTGAAGTGTCTGGCACCGGCTGCTGTTGGAAGACAGGACACTGGGCTGGGAGGGCCATTGCTCTGACCCACTGTGGCTGTTCTGATGGTCAGATCCACAGACCCTGCTCTGGCTGCTTGGCAGCGGTCTCCTCGCTCGGGAGCTGGAGAACAGCCATGAAGGAAAAGATGCCCCCGTTCCAGAACGGCCAGCATGGACGGTGTCCAAACTGGCAGTCTGGGCAGAATAGGCTCTGTACCCTGTGCCAAGCCCTAGGCCCCCCTCTCTGCCCCTTCTCCTTAGCGTTTCCCCTACAGGAGTGGGGACAGACCCTGACGATGTCAGGGTGGATGTTGTTTTAACAGGTTCCAAGTGTCTCCACATTTACATTTGTTTCCATTTAGCACATTTAAAAGGCAGAAAGGCTGCTGTGAATAGGCACGAGAAGGATGGGCTCTGTCACCTCTGCTCTGCCAACCGTGCCCGTCCTCCCCCTGGCCCTAAGAGGACGGGCTCTCTCTGTTCCATGTTCGGGGCTGGTGCTCTCCCGAGCCAGTGGCAAGGAGTCCCGGGCGTGCAGCTCATGTGCAGGTGGAAGGGCGCTGGTGCAGGGTGTGAGGAAGCTGGGGGGCGCATGCCCCTGACCCTGCAGGAGGCAGGGTGCATTGACAAGCAGCTCCAGGGCTGTGCTCGCCAGGGGGCAGGTTAGACCACTCAGTGTTCCTGGAGGGCTAATAGGACAGGCTGGAAGGTCTGTTGAAGGAGGGTCTGCAAGATGAGGTCCTCCCATCCACTCTCATGTCTCCTCTCACTCTCGCTCAGGGCCTGATCCTGAACAGCTCCACATCTTGGTGCAGGTCGGATCCAGACCCAGTGCCAGACCCTGGGACCAGGGCTCATCCCTGGCAGATTCAGATGAGAAACCTCAATTCTCCTTCTCTCCCCAGCATGCCATTGGGGGAGGTCTCTCTGCCGGGGAGGTGCAGTCAGAGGGACTGGCAGGGCACCCTGGGGCTTGGCCATAGCAGCCTGCAGGAGGTGGGTGTTTGCCTCGTAGGGCAGTGGGCCAAACGCCTCGGAGAGGCTCTTGCCAGCAACGCTGGAGGCAGAGCTGCCTGCACAGCGTGTGGCTGGTTTGAGGGAGCAGCGTCTCGGCAGCACTCAGGGAAGGGGGAGCGGATCCGCTTGATGCGAAGCCCCCCACTGGCTCCTGCCCGTCAGAGTGAACCAAGATGACTCCCTTTGTTTGGAATCTGTGGGTGTCTTGAACCAGTTGGGGGGTAATTTGTCTGTCTCCTGCAGCTGGCTGTCATTTCATATCTGCGCACCGGTTTCATTTTCACTATCATTAAAAAATCCCAGGTCTGACAGGTAGTTAAAAAAACCCCAGCCAGTAACCCATGAACCACTCATCTTGAGCAGAGCAAGTGGCTGGGTGCCTGGGGGGGCTCTCCAGTGCTGGGGCGGGGAGAGGAGACGCTGGCTGAGATGCTGTTTGGGGGGAGGGGCACAGAGCTCAGGATCACTGCCGGTCCGTATGACTGTATTTCGCAGGGTTGTGCTGGGCCTGTGAGCAGCCCGATGCTGTCTGGAGAGAGCAGAGGGATGCGCACAAGCCTCACACCCAACCCAACACTTCTTGGACAGCTGAGTGCTGGGCTGGGTGGAAAGCTCAGGCCTAGAATGACAGCAGGGCAACGGACGGGGCAATGGTGGTGGGAAAACTTTTGAAATTTTGTTGTGAAAATGTTGGATTTGTGAGCAGCGCGGAGCCACTCTAGAGAGAAAAGAGGGGAACGACCCTTCTCTAGCAGGTGCCGGGCCTGCTCCGAGAGCTAGAAATGCCCTGCCGGGCACGAGTGATTTATTTTGGGGTCTCAAACCGGAAAACATGAGACGTCTTGTCCCAGGTGCACAGAAAGAGGGACCGGGAGGTGTTCCCCCCTTGCCATGGAAGTGGCTGGGTGAAGTCAAGGGAACATGAAACCAGAGACCCTGGAGCATGTGGTTAGGATGTCAGACTATGCAGAGAACACGGTGACAGCGGATATTGTGACTACACAGTCACTGCACTATCCGTGCCACGTAGAGTCGCGTAGGCCCAGGACTCCACAAGTCTTAAAACTACTATTCGAAACTGAATTCTCCTCTGTTTTATGACATACTGTCCTCCCATACTGAAGGGAGGCAAGAGATGGTTTGGACCAGTGGTTCTCATCCCGCGGCCCTGACAGGCCACAGCTGCAGCCCATGTGTCATCCTCAGGGCCATGCAGCTAGTATCTCTATTATGCGGATGCTGCCCACATAACACCCAGAGAGCTGCATATGCGGCCCACAATGGTAATAGGTTGAGAACCGTTGATTTGGACATTAGCTGTACGTTTGATATAATTACACAGTTAAGTGTATGTGATTTCAAAACACATGATGGCAAACTAAATATCTTTAAAAAACCACTGAAACTGCTCTGTTGTCATGCCGTTCAAAAGCCATTGTAACACGAGCATCCTGTTAGATTCTATGGAACAAGCCTTTTTTTAATATTGTAATATTATCAAACAGATGTGACATCTTGCTCCATTGATATGAAGTACCAGGCCACATCCTGCTCTCACTGACCCCAAGGCAGCCCCATTGCCATAGCTGTGGGGATGCCCAAGTGAGGTTTGCACGCACCCCCGCAGGAATGCATAAGAACGGCCATATTGGGTCAGACCTACGGTCCATCTACCCAGTATCCTGTCTTCTGACAGTGGCCAATGCCAGGTGCCCCAGAGGGAATGAACAGAACAGGTCATCATCAAGTGATCCATCCCCTGTTGCCCATTCCCCACTTCTGGCAGACAGAGGCTAGGGACACCCATCCCTGCCCCTCCTGGCTAATAGCCATTGATGGACCTATCGTCCATGAACTTATCTAGTTCTTTTTTGAACCCTGTTATAGTCTTGGCCTTCACAACATACTCTGGCAAGGAGTTCCACAGGTTGACTGTGCCTTGTGTGAAGAAAGACTTCCTTTTGTTTCTTTTAAACCTGCTGCCTGTTAATTTCATTGGGTGACCCCTGGTTCTTGTGTTATGGGAAGGAGTAAATAACACTTCCTGACTGACTTTCTCCACACCAGTCATGATTTTATAGATCTCTGTCAGATCCCCCCTTAGTCGTCTCTTTTCCAAGCTGAACAGTCCCAGTCTTATTAATCTCTCCTCCTACGGAAGCCGTTCCAGACCCCCAATCATTTTTGTTGCCCTTTTCTGAACCTTTTCCAAGTCCAATAGATCTTTTTTTGAGATGGGGCGACCACACCTGCACGCAGAATTCAAGGTGTGGGCGTACCATGGATTTATACGGAGGCAATATGATATTTTCTGTCTTATTATCTATCCCTTTCTTAATGATTCCCAACATTCTGTTTGCTTTTTTGATGGCCGCTGCACACTGGGTGGATGTTTTCAGAGAACTCTCCACAGTGACTCCAAGATCTCTTTGTTGAGTGGTAACAGCTAATTTAGACCCCATCATTTTATATGCATAGTTGGGATGATGTTTTCCAATGTGCATCACTTTGCATTTATCAATGTTAAATTTCATGGGCCATTTTGTTGCCCAGTCACACTGTTTTGAGAGGTCCTTTTGTAGCTCTTCGGAGTCTTTCTGGGACGTAACTATCTTGAGTAGTTTTGTATCATCTGCAAATTTTGCCACCTCACTGTTTACCCCTTTTTCCAGATCGTTTATGAATCTGTTAAGTAGCACTGGGCCCAGAACAGGCCCCTGGGGGACCCTACTATTTACGTCTCTCCATTCTGAAAACTGACCATTTATTCCTACCTTTCTAAGTAGGCTGGCAGATGCATGTGAACAGAGGAAGCCCTAGATGTGTAATATAATGCACAGTGCATGCTCCAGGGACGTCCCCTTCGGTCTCATTTGCACTGCTGAAACTCCGTCTGGGCACTTGTGACTTGCAAGGACGGACCGGGTGGCCAGACTGCAGTAGCAGGGAGCTGAAAATAACTCCCATCATGCAGAAGTACAAATGAAAGTGTTGGGCAAACGAAGCGCCCGCGCGGCAGTCTTGCCCGCTTGTGGCCACGCCTTTTGCTGCCCTGGCCGTGGCCAGCACCGCTGACGCCTGAGAAACCGAACAGCGGCCGCCAGAGAACATGGGTACCTCTGCTAGCAGCAGGCCTGTGCTCCTTGCTGCACTGCATGGAGGGGCCCAGCCCGCCGAGGGTTAACAGCTGATTACAGCCTTTGTCTCTGCATCAGTGTACATAATGCGCTCCTCATTTGCATACTGCAGTGTGCGCTCAATTAAAATGAACTTTTAATTTCTTCTAAGTAAATTACTTCTTCCCGGTACGTGACGCGCACACATGTCAGAATAATGGGAGAACCTTAATGAGCTGGGAACTGGGGGGGGGGAGGGGGGGAATGTTGCTGGGGGAAAAATACCCCCCTCCCAAATCCCACCGTGTAAAGGAATGGAAACAAATGGAATAAAAAGCCCAGGAACTCAGGGAGCAGGAGGGCAGAGTCTCCATCCCCTTCCTAGCCAGTTGAGGGGCCTGAGGCCCTGCGTGCTGTCACCTGTACCTGGGACGGGATGACACCCAGGGCCCAGCGTTCGGCCTCGCCTAGCGCAAGAGGAAAGGAAGCTCCCTGTTAACCCGCAGGCCAGCTGCCTTTCCACCCCCACTAGTGTGGTATTTCTCCTGGCCGAGGGACACCCCAGCTGCCTCTCTCCCTGGGTCTCCTGGGCTGCCAGCCCCTGCAGCAGAGCCGTGGCAGGAGCCTACTGCCAGTTCCCCACCTACAGCATCAGCCTCTGCCATTTAGGTGAACATTCGAGAGACTTACAAGCCCAGATACCAGGGAACAAAGGACAAACCGGGGTGGGGGAGGAGGGAGACAGTAAAATGCCGCAGGAAGGGTGAGGCAAGGGCACTGGGACACACAGAATGGCACAAGAGGGCCAGGACAGATGCTGCTCCCTGCCCCCTTCTTCTCCAATGACCCTCCCTCTAATACACAAGACTATGTAGGTTTCAAAGTAACAGCCGTGTTCATCTGCATCCACAAAAAGAAAAGGAGGACTTGTGGCACCTTAGAGACTGACAAATTTATTTGAGCATGAGCTTTCGTGTTTTTTCGTGTTGCATCCGATGAAGTGAGCTGTAGCTCACGAAAGCTCATGCTCAAATAAATTTGTCAGTCTCTAAGGTGCCACAAGTGCTCCTTTTCTTTTTACAAGACTATGTAGTAATTGGCCAGTCGTTCCACTACTCTGCTGCCCGGCCTTGGACTGTGACTAATGCTGAATGCATCGGGGAAACCCCTGTCCCCAGGCCCTAATGCAGCTAATTGTGCATGGTGGGAAATACTCTTCCTGACCCCTTACGCCCTGAAGCATGAAGATTGAGAATGCTCATAACTTTCCTCCCTGTTGGTGTCACTGTGATTGCTATTCTTATGCCTATTTTGAATCTGCCCCAGCTACTTACCTCCCTTAATATGCTGTAGCAGAGAGTTCCACAGGGGAACCTGATGTTGCTCAGCAGAGCCAGAGGATGGGTGGGAGGAGCACACTGCAGAAACAGATATGCCACATGAAGGAATGAGTATCCTGGACTTCCAGAACCATCCCTGTGGGCACCCCCAGAACGTACTGCACCCTGGGGGAGGAGCAAGGCTGGGAAGGAAGCGGGAGTCAGGTGGGGATGAGAGGGAGCTGTCACCAACTCACCAGTGGCCTGCTGGGTGCTTCCAAGAGAGCAGTGAAACAAGGAACAACCCTAACGAGACCCACTTCCAGTGGGTCGGTCCATCTGAATTAGCCTCTGGGCTGCCTGACCAGGGTCCTCCCAGGGCGGGTCACCAGTGGCCTGCCCCGGACAGGCAGGGAACACCAGCTTCTCCTGCACAGCCAGCAGGCATCAGATGCTCAGGGTGCATCACGACAAAGCCCGATCACATCCCTCGTCTTTTCCCTGCTGTTTGCTTTTCAATTTTTCTTCCTATTTGAGAGGGGGCCTCTCCACAGTGCTAGGTGCCGTGGCAGACCCCAAATCTCCATCCCCTTCCCAAACGTGCAGGCAAGCCGGACACCAGGGCTCCAGCACCTTCGTGGTCTGCACTGACCCTCTGCTGTGGAAATGCTCAATCCCGAGAGCAATGGAAAAAGGGCAAAGAAAGAGAAACAGGCCCCACCTGTCAAGAGAGCCCCATTACCAGAGTATCTGGGCGCCGTAATGGATTGATTCTCACACCCGCTGCGTGGTAGGGCAGTGCTAAGATTCCCCCTTGTCCGGATGGGAAACTGAGGCACAGAGCGGCTAAGTCACTTACCCAAGGTCCCACAGAGCAAGGGTTTGAAGGCTTTGCCTTTGGAATCTCTCTGCTTCTCCCTCCGCTCTTCCCCGGACCGACAGCTTCCCGCTTCCCCTCAGCCTCACCTCTGGACGCTTCCTAGCCCTCCTGCCTGTTCTGCAAGGCGGTGCCCACGTCACACTCCACAGCCATCCCATTCAAGGCCCAACGGGCGGGGCGGGGATGTCATTCGCCAGTCAGCTCTCCTGCCTCCACCCCAGTGTGGGCTGTCATGGGAAGAGACGGGGAGAGAGAACAGCCCCCCCACCCCAGGTGTGCAGGGAAGCAGCACCTCCTGCGGCAGCTTTGGGGGGCCACGGGGCAGGGGTAGGATGCTGAGGAACGGGCCGATGGTGCCCACACCTTGCTGCCGCGTGGCTGATGTCTGCCCCCCACGTCCGCGGGCGCTGGGTCTGCGATGGCGGCAGCCCGTCTGACGGCTGGAGACGCAGGGCCAGATGGCAAGCGAGATTACTGGAATTTGATTTTCAGATAACTCACAAACCTGGATGAGCGAATGGTGTTCCAGATGCATTAGCCATAATCCCCTGGAAGGGAACCCTTCCAAGAAGACAGCCCCTATGCCAGCTCTGATAGCAGCCGGGTAATCCTGTCCTGTGGCGAGGCACAGGGCAGCCAGTCTGCAGCCATGGGGGGAGGATCAGAGGCTGCCCAGATACACCACGGCTGTGACGCTGGTGTTAACTGTGACCCATATTTAAACAGGGGACGGCGAGGGGACGAGGCCCCGCTGCTGACCCGGTGCGGCTGGACTCAGTTACATGGCATGCTGAGAGATCGGTCTGATGCCTCGGCGAGATCTCTCGGTCCCAGGGCGGCCCGAGGATGGCTATGCTGTCTCCGCAGATTTGCTTTTGCACAGTTCATCCAGGAAATTACCGGAAATCTCTGCCACCTGGATTTCGAACCGACGGGTGTTTGTCGCTGCTGTTCTTTCTGCATGGCTTGTGCCGTGTCACAGAGCCAGGCCTGCCAGCATGGCAGCAGGGGAAGCCAAGGCCCAGCCCGCAGGAGGTTCCAAAGCAGACTGAAAGAGAACGTCTCAAACGTGATCGCTGAGGTGGTGGCGAGGGCCCCGGGATGGCACCAGAGCAGGAGCAGTCTCCCTGGCTCCTTGCCCATGCACCAGAGCCAGGTGTTCGTCCCCTTCGAGACTCCCAAGGCCATTCCAGAGACCGGCTGGAATCATCCACGTCAATTATTAACCCAGCTACCCCAGAAGCTGATACGCTTTGGAGTCACCGGCCGGGCAAGTCTGTGCACAGACCAACATCTTCTAACTCGGGAGCCAGACATCAGACACTCAATCCACATGGAGGCAGCTGAATGGAAGGTGCCGAGCGCTCCCCACACAGCTACGTTCCTCAGTCCCTGCCTTGTGCTCAGCTATAAAAATGGCAAGGCCAGTGGCCACCCACTCCACATGCCCCTCGCTGCTCCCTGCCCCACGGGCTCCTGCGGCTCCTCCGCGGTGAGTGACAATCACGGCATCCACGTCACTGCCACCACCTTGAGCAGCAGAAAAAGATGGTGCAAACTCCCCCAAGCGAGCCACCACCATGATCCCTAGGACCGTGCTGAACCTCAGCGGCTCAGAGGGCGGGGCGGGCAGGAACGGCAGAGCTTGCGCCTGGGTGCAGGGGTTTTGCTCTGCAATCGGCCGCAGCCCTCACCATGTGGGTGTTAACGGTGAGGAGTTGACAGCCAGGGTGCCACCAGCCCCAGGGCCAGGGAGAAAGGTTTCAATTACACAAACCACAGTGCCTTTAAATATTGACGATGTTGATCCATCAAGTAATAAAACTGTGTCTCCGCGCATTTGGCTTGTTAATGAGGACGTGATAATTACTCCTGGATTGCACAGCCAGGTCTGGAACGAGAGGCACTTGGCAAGGTGGTTCGGCGAGGAACGTCTTGAACACTCCCTCCTGCCGGAGGTTTGGCATCAGTGCGTAGTCCCACCTTGCGGGGAGGCCAAGGGTCAGAACTCGCTGGATACGGGTCCTGAGCACGGTGCTTTCCTGATCCTCTGACTCAGCTCTGGAGCAGGCTGAAGGATTTTCAGTTCGACCGTTCTCTGTAGAAAAACGCCACTGCCGTGAAACCAGAACGTTAGCTGGAAATGGACTGGGTCAATTCTGGGCTTGTCGGGAAGGTTTCTCAGGTGCAGGAGGGAATTTCAGATCAATGTCAGAGAGGAAGCCCACCCCAGAATGGCCAATAGCTGAGTGGTCAGCAGGGCCTAGAGAGCCGGTCTTTCCCCATAGCTCATGGAATATCAACTTATTTATACAGGAAGGAGCTCCAGCAGGACAGACTGGGGGAGACTGACTCGCTGGCCTGGTGGTTGGGGTGTCAGGCATAGCAGGGACTGGAACCTCGTCTCCCACCTGGCAGGGGAGAGCTCTACTCATCGGGTTATTCAGGGTGGGTCTCAGACCGGGTCTACACTAGGAAATTAGCTCAGTGTAACCACACCACTTCGTGAAAAATCCACCCCCCTGAGCGACGCCGTCAAACCAGCCTAACTCCCAGTGCACACAGCGCTAGGGCAATGGGAGAATTCTCCTGTCAATCTAGCTACCACCTCTCGGGGAGGCGGAGTACCAACTGGGAGAAGCCCGGGTATCTGCCTGGTGGGTCAGGGTCTAACTAATCACCCTATTTGGGGTCAGGAATGAATTTTCCCGTGGGTCAGATTGGCAGAGACCCTGGGGTTTCTTTGCCTTCCTCTGCAGCATGGGGCACGGGTCACTGACTGATTTAAACCAGTGTAAATGGTGGATTCTTTGTGACTTGAAGTCTTTAAATCAACCTTTGAGGACTTCAGTGACTCAGCCGGAGGTTGGGGTCAATTACAGGAGTGGGTGGGGGAGGTTCTGTGGCCTGCGATGTGCAGTAGATCAGACCAGATGATCCCTGCTGGCCTTTCAGTCTAGGTGGCGTCTTCACTGAAGCAATGCAGCTGCAGTGTTTTAAGTGTAGACAAGCCCTGGCTCTCAGGTTTCTTCACAGAGTATTTGGAAGGTCTCCAGGCCATTTCACATGGGAACGAAAACCAATTCCCCAACAAAACTGTTGTTTTCCGCCCATCCGCACTCAGCTCTGAAATCATCAGTCGCCCAGCCCAATTCCGCTCCGAAGGCATAGAATCATAGAGCCATAGGTTAGAAGGGACCCCAAGGGTCACCTGGTCTAACCCCCTGCCAGGATGAGGGGTTTGTTGTGTCTAAACCATCCCAGACAGATGTCTCCAGCCTCCTTTGGAAAACCTCCAGCAAAGGAGTTTCCATGACCTCCCGAGGCATCTGCTCCATTGTCCTGCTGGTCTTACCGTGAGGAAGTTTTCCCTGAGATTTAACCTCAATCTGCTCTGCTGGAGTTAGAACCCATCGCCTCTGGCCCTGCCTCTGTGGCAAGAGAGAACGACTTTTCTCCAAGTTTTTTTTATGGGAGCCTTTCAAGTATTTGAAGACTGCTATCGTGTCCCCCTTAATCTCCTCTTTTCTAAACTAAACATTCCCAGTTCCTTCAGCCTTTGCTCGTATGGCTTGTTCCATCCCTTTGATCATCTTCGTCACTTGTTTCTGGATCCTTTCCAGTTTCTCTATGTCCCGCCTGTACAAGGGAGCCAAACGCAGACCAAGCTGGAGTGACACCAGAGCACCAGGCACAGACGGCTGGCCAACGGTGCGCCGGGTCTCCCAGAGGCAGCGTTCCAGCACAGGTTACGTCCTCGCAGTGAGCAGGGGAGCTTGGCTGGGGTCTATGGGTTGGGAATTTCAAAACCACTTTCCCTCTTTTTGTTTTGAGTTGTTATGTTGGCCCAGATTTTCCAAAGAGCTCAGGTCCAGACTCCCCGGGGCTCAGCACCCATCATCAAGACCAGATCCCGCGGGGCTCAGCACCCAGTGCCGGGGCCAGATCCTGCAGAGCTCAGCGCCCAGGCTTCGGATTCCCTGGGGCTCAGCGCCCACAAAGCGCTCTACTCCCAGCAGCTCCCACTGTGACGCTGAAGGCTCAGTTTTCAGAAGAGCCCTGCAGCAACATGCCCCCGACATGCTGAGCGTGCCCCAGGCGCGTCGATCTCTTCTCTGATCTGGGCCTTTCCTTGGAAAGTTTGCAGCAGAAATGACAAACCACAGAAGGTGTCTCACCCACACAGAGCAAACGTAAACATGATACAGCCGATCAATATGTGCATTAACGTGAACTTGTGCTAAACATTCCCAAGAGAGCGAAGGTGAATGCAAAGCTTACAGAAGGTAGCAGTTATTAATTCCTTTCCATCTCCCAGGAATACCAATAAAGAGAGGAGGAGTAAAGAGAAAGAATTAAAAGGAAACAATAGTTAGCCAGGTCCCAGCCCTTGCCACAGAACTTTCAGCTTTCAAAATACCACTAAAATTCCAGGCAATACAGACAAGAGACCCACGTCCAATCTGTTGGATGCAGGTGAATCATAGAATCATAGAATATCAGGGTTGGAAGGGACCTCAGGAGGTCATCTAGTCCAACCCCCTGCTCAAAGCAGGACCAATCCCCAACTAAATCATCCCAGCCAGGGCTTCGTCAAGCCTGACCTTAAAAACTTCTAAGGAAGGAGATTCTACCACCTCCCTAGGTAATGCATTCCAGTGTTTCACCACCCTCCTAGTGAAAAAGTTTTTCCTAATATCCGACCTAAACCTCCCCCACTGCAACTTGAAGCCGAGTCCTCCCCTGGCTCTTTGCTTCTTCTTCTAGGAACAAAATCGCTTGTCAGCACAAGGCGGGTGACAAGAAATCCTTCACCCAAAGGGTCAGGAAAAAATAACTCTTTGTTGGCATGATGCAATCCAAGCCCAGTGGGGAACAGAGTGGATGTGCAGCCCCCAAATCGGTCTAACCCCAAGGCCTCTCCTTCCTTCCAGACGGAGCTGGTTTCCTGGCATCAGGGCAGACGGTCCCTCTCCAATTGTTTTAAAGGATTGTACTGGCTCTCTGATAGCCCAGCCCCGATTGGCGATTGGTTCTCGCTCGGTTCTAGAACCGCGCCTGTCCAGCCTGAGTGCGTGGAACAAGGACCCAGCGAACGTAAAGAACACTGGGGCCCTGACTCAGCAAGGCACTAAACCACACGCCAAACTTCCAGCATGTGCCGTCAATTCACTGACGTCAGCGAGGCTGCTCATGGCTTTAGGCCCTGCTGAAGTACCTGGCTGAATGCAGGCCTTGGGGGGAATATGAAGAGCCACCGTTTATGACATTATTCTTATTTCTCTTGCAGTAGGGCATCGCGGGGCCTATCTGAGCATGGGGCCCCACCGCGCTAGGTGCTGTACATACCCCTAGTGAGAGGCAAGCCCTGCGTCGAAGAGCTGATGGACAGGACACACAGGCTGGGAGAAGGATTCTGAATGTGAAGCTCTGTAAGTCTCCCCATCCCTTTCTGCCATCCTGCTCTGTCCTCTCAATCCTGTTTGCCACACGACCTCCTGCCCTCCTCCTCACCCACTTCTTCCAACTAGCTCTCCAGCGCTGAACCCCCCACCCCTCCACGGCAATTAATCCAGAACACCAGCACGTGCAACAAGCGTGATGTGCCCAATGAGAACGTAGTCACCTTCTCTCCCCTCCTGCCCAGAATCTGTCTGGGGCTGGGCCAGGCCATGATCCAACCGGGGACTATAAAAGCCTCGAGGGAGAGACCGAGAACCCTGGCTTGTAAAGCACCACCCACACCCCTGGTCACGAAGTCAGCCCCGCCTGCTTCCTCCGCTGAAGTCATTTGTTAGGGCGCGCTGCTTTTCTTTTTGCTACACACGGATACAAGGGAGGGGGAGACACTGAGCAGGTGAGAATTTCCCTGGGGAACTAGTTGTTTCAATTCAGCCTGCTCTGTGTTGCAGCCCACATTCAATCCCTAGCCAGTCTGAGGAGAAAGCTGCTCAACCCGCCACTTGCTCCAACGCTTGTTCTGCAAGCGAGAGGCGCGGGGCTGGTATCTGTACAGTCAGGGCAGATGGGGAGTCACTCAAGTTCTCTCCAGTGAGAGCAGGTGAGGAATGGAATTGCACTGCATGCATGCACGTGGGCTGGCTACATCCTTAGCTAGAATGATGCGGGGCGGAGTCCATCAATGGCTATTAGCCAAGATGGGCAGGGACGCAACCCCATGCGCTGGGTGTCCCTAACCTCTGACTGCCAGAAGCTGGGACTGGACGACAGAGGGTGGATCACTTGACGATTGCCCTGTTCTGTTCATGCCCTCCGGAGCACCTGGCACTGGCCACCGTCAGAAGACAGGACCCTGGGCTAGATGGACCATTGGTCTGACCCAGTACGGCTGGTCTCAGGTCCTTAGAAAATGCAGACAGCCAAGGACGGTGGTTCAAAGAATATTTTCCAGTCCTGCTTTTCCAGGCTGTGACCTCTTCTGTCATATTGTGCTGAAGAGCAGCTTATGTCACATTAACACCCCCAGTCGGAAAAACTATTATGAATAAATAAAGAAATAGAAAAATCCCCTCAAATTATTCCGCCATTGACAGTGCACTTACTCATGCAGTTTCTACCAATCTGAACTGACAGCAAGCAACAGTAAAACAGAGCACCTCTCACCTAGAAGGATCCCAAAGAGATAGATAGATTAGATAGGTATGCTTTGAAACCTGTTAATAACGGCCAAGGGCCTGCTATTTTTCTGACAGGCAGATGCACAAGACAATGCAATTATTAAGAGCTCTTGCTGCCACTGAGAATTTACTTGTCATTGACTATGGTTACCTGACAAAGGAGGTGCTGTCGTCATCATGAATAGGTCGGAATATGAACAAGAGGCTGCTAGACAACTCTCTGACACCACTTTCTACAGGCCATTATCCTCTGATCCCACTGAGGGTTACCAAAAGAAACAACACCATCTGCTCAAGAAACTCCCTAAAGAAGCACAGGAACAAATCTACACTAAACCCGACCAGGGGTATTCTACCTGCTACCCAAAATCCATAAACCTGGAAATCCTGGAATCCCCATCATCTTTGGCATTGGCACCCTGACAGCAGGATTGTCTGGCTATGTAGACTCCCTCCTCAGGCCCTACGCTACCAGCACTCCCAGCTATCTTTGAGACACCACTGACTTCCTGAGGAAACTTCAATCCATCGGTGATCTTCCTGAAAACACCATCCTGACCACTATGGATGTAGAAGCCCTCTACACCAACATTCCACACAAAGATGGACTACAAGCCATCAGGAACAGTATCCCCGATAATGTCACGGCAAACCTGGTGGCTGAACTTTGTGACTTTGTCCTCACCCATAACTATTTCACATTTGGGGACAATGTATACCTTCAAATCAGCGGCACTGCTATGGGTACCCGCATGGCCCCACAGTATGCCAACATTTTTGTGGCTGACTTAGAACAACGCTTCCTCAGTTCTCGTCCCCTTATGCCCCTACTCTACTTGCGCTACATTGATGACATCTTCACCATCTGGACCCATGGGAAGGAGACCCTTGAGGAATTCCACCAAGATTTCAATGATTTCCACCCTACTATCAACCTCAGCCTGGACCAGTCCACACAAGAGGTCCACTTCGTAGACATTACAGTGCTAATAAGCGGTGGTCACGTAAACACCACCCTATACCGGAAACCTATTGACCACTATAGTTACCTACATGCCTCCAGCTTTCATCCAGACCACACCACACGGTCCATTTTCTACAGCCAAGCTCTGCGATACAACCGCATTTGCTCCAACCTCTCAGACAGAGACAAACACCTACAGAATCTCTATCAAGCGTTCTTAAAATTGCAATACCCACCTGGTGAAGTGAAGAAACAGACTGACAGAGCCAGAAGGGTACCGAGAAGTCACCTACTACAGGACAGGCCCAAGAAAGAAAGTAACAGAAAGCCACTAGCCGTCACCTTCAGCCCCCAACTAAAACTGCTCCAGCGCATCATCAGGGACCTACAACCTATCCTGAAGGACGACCCATCACTCTCACAGATCTTGGGAGACAGGCCAGTCCTCGCTTACAGACAGCCCCCCAACCTGCAGCAAATACTCACCAGCAACTACACACCACACAACAAAAACACCAACCCAAAGACCAAACCCTGCTACAAACCCCGGTGCCAACCCTGTCCACATATCTATTCAAGGGACACCATCATAGGACTTAACCACATCAGCCACACCATCCAGAGCTCGTTCACCTGCACATTTACCAATGTGATATGTGCCATCATCTGCCAGCAATGCCCCTCTGCCATGTACATTGGCCAGACTGGACAGTCTCTACACAAAAGAATAAATGGACACAAATCTGACTTCAGGAATCATAACATTCAAAAACCAGTAGGAGAACACTTCAATCTCTCTGGTCACTCCATAACAGACCTCAAAGTGGCTATTCGTCAACAAAAAAACTTCAAAAACAGACTCCAGTGTGAAGCTGCAGAACTGGAATTAATTTGCAAACTAGATACCATCAGATTAGGCCTGAATAAAGACTGGGAATAGGATGGGTCATCACAAAACCTAAACTTAATTTCCACTATACTAATTTCTCCCTACTGTTACTCACACCTTCTTGTCAACTGCCTGTAATGGGACACTCTCTTACCACTTCAAAAGTTATTTCTCCTCCCTTGGTATCCTGCTGTTAATTGATTTATCTTGTTAGACTGACCTAACACTTGGTAAAGCAACCCCCATCCTTTCATGTATTTATACCTACTCATGTGTCTTTTACTTCATACATCCGATGAAGTGGGCTGTAGCCCACTAAAGCTTATGCTCAAATAAATTTGTTAGTCTCTTAGGTGCCACAAGGACTCCTCATTTTTTTTGCTGATACAGACAAACACGGCTACCACTGAAACCTATGGTTACCTGGTGACTGATAACATGGGTTCCCTTATATATAGATCTTGTCACTTGCCAAAACCAAAATGCAGCCATCTCTGGGCTGAAAAGTGACCACAATTAACTCTGAACAGGGCACTGCCATGCTGCCACTTCCACTGCAGGAAGGAGTCTGGAGCAGGCCCAAGGGAATGACGCGAGCTGGAATTTGGCCATCAAACCAGTCATAGAATCACAGAAGATGAGGGTTGGAAGAGACCTCAGGAGGTATCTAGTCCCACCCCCAGCTCATCCTGCTCTTGTGTAAAGTGCTAGGAGACCTGTAGGGACCGCCAGTGGTCAAGACATGGGCTTTATGGCTTATCTGAGAGACACTTTCCATGGCACAGTGCCCTACTAGTGCCACGCTGGGTATTGGCTTAGCACCAATTCAGAGAGAAACGCGCCAGTCCCTGAATTACCAAATCCACATCTTGCAGCATCCTCGGTTCTTCCTTGGAAGTCTCCCAGCCGTATACTGATCAGGCCCAAATCTACTTCCTCTCTGGGATCTGGCACAGTCACAGAGAGCACTGGGGCCGAGTGGCATCCAAGGATCTGCCAGGCGTCATGCACACTGCCTGAATTGCTTCATTTCAGCACCAGGGCACTTTGGACAGCGACTCCTCTTGTCTGAACTCTTGTAGAGACGCCTGTGCTCTGGGGCTGTATTTCCATTGCGGGAGAGAACCGAGTGAAACCGGCCTGCGGGAGTCACTGGCTATGTGCGGACAGTGCCTAGCAAGCTGCGATTTGGGCTGGGGATGCCAAAGGCACTCGGCGTAACCGCTCCCCTTGAGGCCAAATTCCCATCGGTTCCCATGGCCGCTGAGTCTGGCCATGGTGTGTGCTCTTGAAAACCCCACAGCTTCCTACAGACCCTCTCTCCCTCGGGCAGAGTGCTCTGGCTGTGAGCAACGCTGGCATTTCCCCCCGGCTACATTGCAGGGCAAGCATGGGGGTGTTTGGGATTTGTCCAGGGGGTTGGGATTTCCTTATTTCTTGCCAGCAGTTAAACTCCTTGCCCAGATGGTGAATCCCCATGGAAACCACGGCTTGGCGAGGGGACGGGATGTACTGGAGACAACAGGGCTGTGCAAAGGAGGTCCCCAGAGGGTCTGGAGTGGGCCACAGGCACATCTAACCAGAGAGCAGCCTAGAGCCACTGGTCCATCCATGGGATCGCTGACAGTCCGGGGATGTCCCCTCCAGATTCCTGGCCTGGGCCAAAGCAGAATGACACAAGACCCTGCGATTCCTTCTCAGGATTCACACTGAGCCTGCTGCATGCTGGGAAAGGTCTTTGGGAGCTTAAGGCCTGATCAAAACCCCACATAGCTGTGGAAAGACTTCCTGTGATTTCAATGGGCTTTGGAGCAGGTCAATAGTCAGTGCTGTATGGGTGCCCGTGGCCCATAAAGCTCAGTTCTGCACCTCACTGCTGAGCCGCTGCACCTGGATTTAAAGAGCTCCCTACAACACTGACTGCTCCCAGCAGCGGCTGAGACCTCCCTGTGCCAGAGGACATCTTTCCCCAATGTTTCCCGGCACCCCAGCGCCACGCAGGGCATCTGCGAGGGAGGTGCCAACCTCCTTCTTCAATTCTTGCTGCACTTCGTTTCTGAAACATCATCTCCTGGGAGCCGCTTGGGTCTCGGAGCCAATCCTGGGGACCCCGAGATCCCTTCCTGCCCGCCGGCACTAAGTCGGGGGTTGCAAAACCAAGGGAAGAAAGAGAAGCACAAAAATACAAAGGCCTGTACCTTTAAGATGATGAATTATACATCCCATTTCCTTGTTGTTCATGCCAGTCTCTCCCCCTGGATACCTCCTGACAATTACCACTTCCCTGGCAGCTGGCGTGTGTGTGTGCAGTCCTCGCCGTGCACACGAGGTGATTGGAGCAGCGCTTTCCCCCATCGCTGAAATTTACATTCAACCACAAATTAATTTCATAATTTTTTCCTCTCTAATTATGCCAACATCTGCTGCAAAGCCAAGCTGTGCACATGCATTTTAATATCCTCCACCCACCCCTCGCTCTGTCTATCTCTGCTCTGAACTTTTCAATAATTATCACCAAGAGAAGTGCTTGGCTTCCACTTCTGTTGCCTTTCGGGGGGGTGGGGGGGGGAGAAAAATCTGTTTACGCGGGTGGGTGTGTACATGGAGAGCGGGGTGGGGGGGTTGGGAGGGAAAGGAACGATGGGAATTGTTTTCTTTGTTGCAAGGAGAGAAACTCATTCCCAGCTATCCCGTTCCCCTCCCTGCTCCTGTGTTCTGAGGAGCGATTCCAGGCGGGGGGCGGGGGGGAGATGGAGCCCTGTAGGCCTGTCCGGACGACCTCCTTGCAGTTTCCTAGATTAGCTGCTGCCGTGGCGGCTGGCACCACCTGGCTGGGCTGGAGGATTCAGTTCTTTCTTATTGTGGAGGGTTTAATTTTTTTCAATAAAACCATTCAACGGGAAAGGTGTGCGTTGGCCCAGCCTGCCCCCCCCCCCCCCCCGCCTCTGGGCTGCACTTGGGATCTCTCTGTGTTGCAGTAAGGCCTCAGTTCTGGGACTCCGGTGTGCGAGGCGCTGGGCAGACACAGAGCAAAGAGACAGCCCCGGTCCTCCAAAGAGCGAACCAGATGGAAGAAACGAGGCAGGTGGAGACAACAGACAGGGGAGCACGAGACAGCAGTGAGACAATATCAGCATGAGGGATGCCTCCAGACCCCATATGGGCCCCTTTGCAGCTGGTCAATAACGGTCACATCTGACACTTGTCCATCACAGGTCTCAAAGCACTTTACAAAGACAGATCAACACAAGTCACGACCTTTGTTTGGGGACACCAAGGCCTAGAGAGGGGAAAGGCCGGGGGTAAAGTCGGGGATAGAACCCATGTCTCTCAACTCGATGCACTAGATCAGGTCCCTGGCTTTTCCGTGACACAACGGCACCTCCTCCCTCATCGAGCCATAAAGAGCTTGAGGGTCACGCCTCACCGACACCTCATTGTGACCCCCAGGTGAGGACTCCCGCTCTGGGTCACAAATGCCTAGAGGCAAACAGACCTTGCAGGCCTGAGGCAGATATCTGGCTGTCAGCCATGCTTCCCACTCTCCAGGGTGACACCGAATGCCCGTCCCATCACCCGACATGTCCCTAGGACACAAACTCCTTCCCAGTCTGTCTCTGCGCCAGCCAGGGCCCACCCCGCAGCCTCACCACGTCACCAGCCCTCCCCCTACGGCTGTGTCTAGACTCAGCCATGCCCGCCTGGGACCTCCACCCCACTCCAGGTCCCATAGCGGCACAGGGGGCTGCTGCCCTGCTCGGGACCTCTGATTTCAGAGTGAATTTGGTTTGTGCTCACCAAAGCGAGGAACTGATGGATTGGGTTGTATGAGACATGGCGCACTGAGTAGCAAAGCATGCTCCTCCACTGCTCTGCCAACGCCCCTCAGTGCCCACCCGCAGCCCCCCGCTATCCCAAACCACCGCTCCGTCAATGCCCCCAGTCCCGACCCGCAGCCCCCCGCTATCCCAACCCACCACTCCAATGCCCCCAGTCCCGACCCACAGCCCCCCGCTATCCCAACCCACAGCTCCGCCAATGACCCCAGTCCCGACCCGCAGCCCCCCGCTATCCCAACCCACAGCTCCGCCAATGCCCCCAGTCCCGACCCACAGCCCCCCGCTATCCCAACCCACCGCTCTGCCAACGCCCCTCAGTCCTGACCCAGAGCCCCCCGCTATCCCAACCCACAGCTCCGCCAATGCCCCCAGTCCCGACCCGCAGCCCCCCGCTATCCCAACCCACCACTCCAATGCCCCCAGTCCTGACCCACAGCCCCCCACTATCCCAACCCACAGCTCCGCCAATGACCCCAGTCCCGACCCACAGCCCCCCGCTATCCCAACCCACCACTCCAATGCCCCCAGTCCCGACCCACAGCCCCCCGCTATCCCAACCCACCACTCCAATGCCCCCAGTCCTGACCCACAGCCCCCCACTATCCCAACCCACAGCTCCGCCAATGACCCCAGTCCCGACCCACAGCCCCCCGCTATCCCAACCCACAGCTCCGCCAATGCCCCCAGTCCCGACCCACAGCCCCCCGCTATCCCAACCCACCGCTCTGCCAACGCCCCTCAGTCCTGACCCACAGCCCCCCGCTATCCCAACCCACAGCTCCGCCAATGCCCCCAGTCCCGACCCACAGCCCCCCGCTATCCCAACCCACAGCTCCGCCAATGCCCCCAGTCCCGACCCACAGCCCCCCGCTATTCCAACCCACAGCTCCGCCAATGCCCCCAGTCCCGACCCACAGCCCCCCGCTATCCCAACCCACAGCTCCGCCAATGCCCCTCAGTGCCCACCCGCAGCCCCCCGCTATCCCAACCCACAGCTCCGCCAACGCCACTCAGTGCCCACCCGCAGCCCCCCGCTATCCCAACCCACAGCTCTGCCAATGCCCCTCAGTGCCCACCCGCAGCCCCCCGCTATCCCAACCCACTGCTCTATCAACACCCCTCAGTCCCGACCCGCAGCCCCCCGCTATCCCAACCCACAGCTCCGCCAATGCCCCTAGTCCCGACACAAAGCCCCCCGCTATCCCAACCCACTGCTCTGCCAACGCCCCTCAGTGCCCACCCGCAGCCCCCCGCTATCCCAACCCACAGCTCCGCCAATGCCCCCAGTCCCGACCCACAGCCCCCCGCTATCCCAACCCACCGCTCTGCCAACGCCCCTCAGTCCCGACCCACAGCCCCCCGCTATCCCAACCCACAGCTCCGCCAATGCCCCCAGTCCCGACCCACAGCCCCCCGCTATCCCAACCCACCGCTCTGCCAACGCCCCTCAGTCCCGACCCACAGCCCCCCGCTATCCCAACCCACAGCTCCGCCAATGCCCCCAGTCCCGACCCACAGCCCCCCGCTATCCCAACCCACCGCTCTGCCAATGCCCCTCAGTCCCGACCCGCAGCCCCCCGCTATCCCCACCCACCGCTCCGCCAATGCCCCCAGTCCCGACCTGCAGCCCCCCGCTATCCCAACCCACCGCTCTGCCAACACCCCTCAGTCCCGACCCACAGCCCCCCACTATCCCAACCCACAGCTCCGCCAATGCCCCCAGTCGCGACCCACAGCCCCCCCCATCCCAACCCACAGCTCCGCCAATGCCCCCAGTCCCGACCCACAGCCCCCCGCTATTCCAACCCACAGCTCCGCCAACGCCCCTCAGTGCCCACCCGCAGCCCCCCGCTATCCCAACCCACCGCTCTGCCAATGCCCCTCAGTCCCGACACACAGCCCCCCGCTATCCCAACCCACCGCTCTGCCAACACCCCTCAGTCCCGACCCACAGCCCCCCACTATCCCAACCCACAGCTCCGCCAATGCCCCCAGTCGCGACCCACAGCCCCCCCCATCCCAACCCACAGCTCCGCCAATGCCCCCAGTCCCGACCCACAGCCCCCCGCTATTCCAACCCACAGCTCCGCCAACGCCCCTCAGTGCCCACCCGCAGCCCCCCGCTATCCCAACCCACCGCTCTGCCAATGCCCCTCAGTCCCGACACACAGCCCCCCGCTATCCCAACCCATCGCTCTGCCAACGCCCCATAGTCCCGACCCACAGCCCCCCGCTATCCCAACCCACAGCTCCGCCAACGCCCCTCAGTGCCCACCCGCAGCCCCCCGCTATCCCAACCCACAGCTCCGCCAATGCCCCTCAGTCCCGACACACAGCCCCCCGCTATCCCAACCCACCGCTCTGCCAACACCCCTCAGTCCCGACCCACAGCCCCCCACTATCCCAACCCACAGCTCCGCCAACGCCCCTCAGTCCCGACCCACAGCCCCCCGCTATCCCAACCCACAGCTCCGCCAATGCCCCCAGTCCCGACCCACAGCCCCCCGCTATTCCAACCCACAGCTCCGCCAACGCCCCTCAGTGCCCACCCGCAGCCCCCCGCTATCCCAACCCACCGCTCTGCCAATGCCCCTCAGTCCCGACACACAGCCCCCCGCTATCCCAACCCATCGCTCTGCCAACGCCCCATAGTCCCGACCCACAGCCCCCCGCTATCCCAACCCACAGCTCCGCCAACGCCCCTCAGTGCCCACCCGCAGCCCCCCGCTATCCCAACCCACCGCTCTGCCAATGCCCCTCAGTCCCGACACACAGCCCCCCGCTATCCCAACCCACCGCTCTGCCAACACCCCTCAGTCCCGACCCACAGCCCCCCACTATCCCAACCCACAGCTCCGCCAACGCCCCTCAGTCCCGACCCACAGCCCCCCGCTATCCCAACCCACAGCTCCGCCAACGCCCCTCAGTCCCGACCCACAGCCCCCCGCTATCCCAACCCACAGCTCCGCCAATGCCCCCAGTCCCGACCCACAGCCCCCCGCTATCCCAACCCACAGCTCCGCCAACGCCCCTCAGTGCCCACCCGCAGCCCCCCGCTATCCCAACCCACAGCTCCGCCAACGCCCCTCAGTCCCGACCCACAGCCCCCCGCTATCCCAACCCACAGCTCCGCCAACGCCCCTCAGTGCCCACCCGCAGCCCCCTGCTGTCCCAATATCCCTTCTGGGGCTCTTCCCCCAGGATCTCTGCTGGGGCTTCTCAATCCCGACCCGCAGCCCCCTGCTATCCCAGTCCTGGGCTCCTCACACCCAGCTCGGCAAGGCACCCCAATCCGCCAGCTCCCCTCGGGGGCAGCCCTGGGTCTCTCGGGCTGGGCTGAGCAGAGGTGATCCTGCCATTTGGTCAAACAGCCGGGGAGTAGGCTGAGCCCACGCTCTACACTGACACCGGCTTCCCCTGGAAGGTGAGGAAAGGGCCCCGCTCCCTGCCGGCTGAACCTGGGTGCTAGCCCTGGGTCAGTGGGACACCTCGGGGGAGCAGGAGCGATGCAATCTGCTCTGGGGAGGGGGACCAGTGGGTGAGGGGTCGGTCCCTCCCCGCTCCCTGCCTGGTTAGTAATAGCTGGGCACAGCCGCCCGGGCACGCACACACATTAACACCTTCTCGGCCCACGTTTGCTGGTGTGTTACTGTTGCTGATTCCTCGCCAGGTGGAACCGCGCACTGTGGGTTTAACTAAGCTCAGCCAGCTCTCGCTGGAGATGGGGGATATTTCACCGAGCCGAGTCCCCAGCAGCACGGGGCGGAGAGCAGTGTCTCTGGCAGGTCACTTCACTCCCAGCGCACCAGGAGCCTGCCTCCTTGATGGACTCAGCGTGCGGGGGGGGGGGGGGGGGTAAAACAGCAGCGTGCAAAGGGGCACAAGGCAGCATCCCCTCCCCCCGCTCACCACGGCCGGGCCGGGCCTCCCAATGCTAGCTCGCTGGGCTGCAGTATATCCTGCATTGCAGCAGGCCTACGGGATAGAGATGGGCCGGTGAGTCAGGAGTCCTGGCTCTGCCCCTGACTCACCATGAGACTCTGGGCAAGTTGCCTGTTAATAGCTCCGTGCCTCAGTGTCCCCGCCTGTAACCTGGGGATGCTGATACTTGCCCACGCCAGCCAAGCACTCGGAGGTCCCCAGACTGAGGGGCTAGTCCGGCACGAAGCACTGATAAAGTCACTCCTTCAGAGCCTCGTTCCTTCTCCCGCAGAATCCCATCTTCCACCGCCCCTGCAGCCGCAGCTGTCCTCGAGCCTGCAGGGCCGCTCTGCCATGGGCATGCAAAGGGCACAGCTCCCGGCGGATGCGCTGGCAGATTTCTAGGCCAAGGAGGGCATTGGAAACAGCCCTTACGTGAGAGAAAAGCCAGGCACCTGCAAGTATCATGTGGGTGTGCGGGCGCACACGTGCGTGAGTCCACGACTACACGTGCATATAGAGAAGCAGGTGCTGATGTTTGCCTGTACGTTCGGGACGTGTGCAGGCGTGGACACTGGCATATTTCGGGGGGGTGTCTGGGGAGGGGTCAGAAGGGATCACTGTGATCAGCTAGTCTGGCCCCCCCGCATGACACAGGCCAAAACAGAGGTAGAGGTGCATATTGGTACGCGACTCGACTTGTGGCGGGGGGTCTCTGGGGAGAGGCAGGTGTGTTCTGCGGCTGCTCTGCGGCTGGGTTTGTGGGCTCGTAACAAGATGCAGGCAGATGTCTCTGAAAAGGGTCTGGGGTATTGCCCGGGGTTTGCTCTCTGGGCAGACCGACCCCGGGCCTGGAATTTGTGTTGCTGTCTTTGGCTCAGGCTGGGCTAGGGAGAGGCCCAGAGACACACGCCAGGCATATCTGGCAGCCAGTGGGGTGGGGGCTGTTTTGGAGAGGTCTGTCTGTGGGGGTCGATATGGAGCTGCGGTAGGAGTGTCTCCCTCGCGGCTCTGGTGTTCAGTGGGGGTCTGCCTTGGCTTCACCCGCGTCTCTGTAGCGAGGGGCTGCTGGGCGAATGGTTCTGCGCACAGCTTTGGAGTGGTCCCACTTGGCGCTGGCTTTGCTTGGCTCTGCGCAGGGATCTGGGTAGCGCCGGCTTCCCGGGTGAGGCCGGCTGGCGGGTCAGGAGCTGGGTGGTGCAGGGAGCGGAGGCCTGGAGGCGGACAGCGTGGTCTGACCTCCTGGGGCCTGGCGCCGGGGGAAGCACTTGCTGCGGTGGGTGAGACGGGGCGAAGAAGCTCCATCTCTGCGCACATCGGCAGTGCTCGTCCTGCTCCTTCTGCCAGTCAGGAGGAACCGGACAGGGGTGTGTGTGGGTGCGTGGCCTCCCGATTCTTACCTTTTAGCTGCTTCTTCAAAAGAGCCCCCGTGAATAGCAACGTGGTGGGAGTGGCCCCATCCTGCCGCCTGTGAGTGCCGTGTGGTCCGAGCAGGGATGATGCTGACCTTCGGCTGGAGCTGCAGCAGCTCTGGCCCGTTGAGCACTTTTAAACTCAAGTCACGTGTGACCGATCTTCCCCCGTCCCTTATGGCCACAGACCTCAGTCACAGCTGGTCTTCTTGGGGAGGTGACTCTGCATTTCCCCTGCAGGGCAGGGCAGCATTTGAGACCCAGCATTGCCCAGCGGAGCCTGGCTGGGCTTTGCAGTCCAGCTCCATCTCTGATTGAGTCTGCCTGCTTGGGTTCCCCAGGAGATCTTGTTCATCGCCCCTCTGCCAGCTAATTAAAACTCAGGCAATTACCTCGGTTTACTCCACTGAACCCTGCACTACCTGAGCTCAAGGATTCCAGCCTGCGCTCAGCACCCAGGCAGGGGGCTGAACACGGAGCAGGTGCCAGGGCAGGATAGGAGCGAGCTCACCCCAGTCTCTGCTGGAGAATTTCCGCCGAAGCGCAGGGAGCTCACCTCCAGCACAGGTAGCGTGTCGGGAAAGCCTGGGGGGACGCTGCGTTCGCGAGCTGTCGTCCATCAAAGGTTTTAATTAGAACTGCGGGAGTGACGGTGTGGCCAGTGTCAGCCCCACGGTCGTGCAAACTCCTGCTCTGCTGTTGCGCCTCCCTCCCAGCCCGCAGCCCGCAGCCCTGCCTCCCCACGGCTAGTGCAAACCTGGGCCGCTCTCTGCACCGCCTGTCCTGGCACTAGATGGGGCAGGCTTGTGACGTGCCCCAAGCCGCCTGAGAGGCTGAGCTCAGGGTGCAGCTGTGGGGGAGCGGGTGGTGGCAGGGAAAGGTGGCTCAAATCATCTTCCTGTGCCTCTGATCCTGGGGCGGCTGGAGTACAAAACGGCCACTGCTGTAACTTGTAGAGCAGCCTAGGAGCCACTCTAAATTACAACAACCGGGAACCCCCAAGGCAGGTGTTAATGGCCCACTTCATTCTGAGTAACGTGTTAACTCCTGGCCTCCTTCTCTTCCACCAGCTCACCTGCCTTGCCACTCTCACATCCTGGGACCCACGTGGCTGCTGCAGGGCTAACTGCCTCTTTCAGCGGCTCCCCAGCCCATGGCGGGCAGTAGCAGCAGCTGACATCGTCCCCACTGAACCCCAGGTGGGCCCTGCTGGACCAAAGCAAGGGCACCAGGGTGCAAAGCCAGTGAAAGGGGTACCAGGCCTGCCCTTACATGTATGTCGCCGGTCCCGGGGTGCTGGGCTGCCCCTTGCCTGATGGCTACTGCTGCTTGCCAGGTTGATAACCACTGCCCCGGGCTGTTAGCCCCTCTCCACCCTGACCTGTCCCTGGCTGCTTCTGCCTGAGTGCTCATGGTGCAGGGCAGACTTACAGGTGGAATCCCCCTGCCCTTAAGCCTTGCTCCATAATTCTGCCCTCTCTGCCTTTCAAGCGCTAACCATGATGAAGCAACGACCCCCTCTCCCGCCCCCCAATACCTCTTGCTCTTGGCAGAGGTGCTGGACCGTCCATCCCGGGAAGAACTGTAAATACATTTTGCTGCCTAGAAGGGGGTACCGAGCCGAGCTCGGCTCATGGCATTTGTTAGAGCTTCACAAACCGCTGTGGAGGGTCATGTGGGGGGCTCTGACAGCTCCCACATCACCTGAGAGCAAGATGGGGAGGAAAAACAAAGAGGCCAGCTGAAGGGAGATGTTATCCTTTGGGATCCCTGGGAAGGGCCCTCCCTCGATGCTGGATCAGGGACTTGGCCATGCTGCTCACCTTGACAGTTGCCATGGTTAAATCCAGGGATTCACTTCGGGCCCTTGACTGTTGTTGGTCCCTCTTGCACTACAGTGGGGAAAGTGACCTGTGACACCGCAGGGGCCTCTTCCCTGCACCCCAACCGGCGTCTTTGCCGTGATCCCAGGTTTTGGAACTCCGCCCAGAGGAGACAGCACTGGACGTGCTCCCTGCACCGGGGCCTGGCTAGGTATGGTACTGCCTTACCCACCAGAGCATCTGAGCACCTCCTCCCTATTCCTGGATCTACCCCCACATGCCTGGCAGGTAGGGAAGCATTGTTATTCCACCGGGCAGCCGGCAGACGGAGGAACTGAGAGACTGAGGGCAGGTTCACGCTGCAAAAAATGGGGGTTCTCAGCTCAGGTTAGCGAACTCAGGGTTAGCAGGAGATTGCAACAGAGCAGAACTGGACCCACATTCCCAGGTCCCAGGCTGGTGTTGGACCCACAGCCCCGGCCCTGGGAACTGAGCCTGCTGGAGGCTTGTGGGGTCGGGAGCAAACTCGGGTGGTGGCTTATTAGCTGATTCTGCAAGCAAAAGCCTGCCCTAGGCCCGCTCAAGCTGCTGATTAACCAGGGAGTGAAGAACTGGCCTCAGGCCAGGGTAATTTTCATCCCCAGAGCGCAGGGCGGGGAGTGGCGGGGCATGAGAAACCTGGGGGCACACCGCATTAGCCTGGGCTGGCATAAGGCAGCACCTCTGGGAAAATCTTCCTGGTCTAGCACTGGTGCCTGCCTGGGGGTGTGGCCAGAAGGGCTCAAGATCCCGTCAACCCCTGTCTACTCAGTACAACCCAATGCGGCGTTTCATTCCTCTAGCTCCAGCACCCGGGCCAGGGGCAGCTGGGGCAGAACCCGCTGTGCCTTGCTCCCTCTGCCCCCGGCCCCACCCCCCTCGTTTGCAGAACCGCTGAGTGCTCCCAGCTGCTCCCACTGGCTACGCTAAACAGCTGTTGTGAAAAGCGTGGGGGCGCGTAGATGGCTGGTGCTGCTGGAGGAGCTGCTGTGAAGGTTACATGACCAGGAGATGGAATCGCGCGTACGAAGTGATGGCCATGGCAAGCGTGGCATTCTGTGCTCTGCTCCCAGGAGCCTGTGCCGATCCCACTGGGCTCCTGGATTCCAGGCAGCTGCTGGGATGCTGAAGGACATGGCAAGAGAGGAAAAGCCAGCCAAGACTCCCTCCTCAATGGTCAGAGGGATCATGCCCTGCTTTGTCCCCAAAGCGTTGCCTGCCCTTTGCAGCTCCCTGAATGCCCATGCGAACCTCCTGGAGAAGCTGCAGAGGGATGGGGACGCCGGCTCTCCACCTTCAAAGCAAAGGAAGGCAGGAGAGGAACAAGCAGATGTCCCAGCAAAGCATTACATGTTTACGTGTTTGCAGGATCTACTGGAGACCAAGGACATAGGACAGGGGACAAAGCATCCCATGTGGCCATCCTGGGATCGGGCCAGGGAGGAGGGAGAGATTGGGTGTGAGATGCATTTACTGAGATGAATAATTCATTTCAGAAGCAGCTGGTAATTCATAAATGAGGTGTCCTGTCCCCCGAGGTCTGCCCAGTGTGGCTCTCTGCGGGTGGCTGCTTCCTGTTCCGTCTGTGCTAGACCGACCCTGGAATCCCACATGACAAAGTATCTCCAGGCAGCTCCAGAGAACGACCAACTGGCATCTGAGTCCCTGAGCACCAAGTTCCCAGCTAGCAACAGGAGCAGACAGACGCTCACCAGGAGCAAGAATGAGCGGAACAGGACAATCAATTCTCTGGCCTGCCACAGCACTTAGCTCCTTGCTCTTTGGAAAGGAGAGCAATTGGCTCAGGGAAACAGTCTTCTCCTCCCTCAGCCTCTTCTCCATTCCCTTCTTCTTCTCTTCCACGCCCCACTCTGTTTCTCCTGCCTGTGGCATTAACTCCTAAGGATGTAGAGAACTTCACAACTGGGCACCCTCCATCTCTTGTTGCTGTTTTATACCGTGCAGGATCTCTGCCAAAGCTCGAGGGGTCAGATCACGGGGCCGTGCACAGCAGCAGGCAGATGTCGGAGGAGATGGCTTTGCCATGGGTTCGCACACACTGCTGGTGACAGCAGCTCTGCGGAGAATGGCGACCCAGATGGTTTTCCCGGAACCTGGGGGGACAGGCTCAGAGCAAGAGAAAGGAGAAGACGCAGAAGTGCACAAAATGAAGAGCCCGGTGATGCTGCAGCTGGACAGTGCAGGGAACATGATCTAGGCAAAGCATGACGTCTGCAAAGAAGACTTCTGTCATGTCTTTGGTACGCAGGTAAGTCGCCCCAACGTACGTCGACACACAGCCGCCGCAGTAATTACATTGCTTGTGAGCGTCTACACTCTGCTCCTTGTGTCGGCGGCGTGCGTCCTCACCAGCAGCGCCGATATCGACTGTACCGTCAGCGAGGGGCATCGCGGGACAACTCCTGAAAGCCAGCAGGAGTCGACGTACTACACTGGCCCTGTCTACAGTGGCACTGCGCTGACCTCACTACAGGGACTGTGATTTTACGCCGCTCGTGGACCCCGGCAGGCAGCAGGGTGCCATTAAAAATCCTGCCCGCCCTGGCCCCCTCTTCTCCATGCCCCCCTCCCCTCCCCAGGCAGGATGAAGAAGCTTGGTCCTGCCGGCTGCTGCTGCAGGGCAGGCAAGGTTCCCCCCCCACACCTCTTCCCCCAGCATGCTGGGTCCTGCCCCTCCCCCTCTCCCCTCCCCCGCCTCTTCCCCCAGCGTGCTGGGCGCTGCCCCTTCCCCTCTCCCCTCCCCCGCCTCTTCCCCCAGCCTGCTGGGTCCTGCCCCTCCCTCTCCCCCGCCTCTTCCCCCAGTCTGCTGGGACCTGCCCCTCCCCCTCTCCCCTCCCCCACCTCTTCCCCAAGCCTACTGGGTCCTGCCCCTCTCCCTCTCCCCTCCCCCGCCTCTTCCCCCAGCCTGCTGGGTCCTGCCCCTCCCTCTCCCCCGCCTCTTCCCCCAGTCTGCTGGGACCTGCCCCTCCCCCTCCTCCCTCCCCCACCTCTTCCCCCCAGCCTGCTGGGTCCTGCCCCTCCCCCTCCCCCGCCTCTTCCCCCAGTCTGCTGGGACCTGCCCCTCCCCCTCCCCCTCTCCCTGCCCCTGATCTGCTGATGGCCCTTGCACGGGAGGGGGAGAAGCGAAGCCTCAGGGGAGGAGGCGGAGAAGACCCCTGCACCCCCACAGACCCCAGCCCTCTGCCCTGATCCCTGCACCCCTCACACACCCCAGCCCTCTGCACTGACCGCTGCACCCCCTTCACACACCCCCAGCCCTCTGTCCTGACCCCTGCACCCCTCACACACCCCAGCCCTCTGCCCTGACCCCTGCACCCCCTTCACACAGCCCCAGCCCTCTGCCCTGACCCCTGCACCCCCTTCACACAGCCCCAGCCCTCTGCCCTGACCCCTGCACCCCCTTCACACAGCCCCAGCCCTCTGCCCTGACCCCTGCACCCCCCCCACACCCCCAGCCCTCTGCCTTGACCCCTGCACCCCCCTCACACACCCAGCCCTCTGCCTTGATCCCTGCACCTTAATTTAATTTTAAATGAAGCTTCTTAAATATTTTGAAAACCTTGTTTACTTTACATATGACAATAGTTGTATAATATAGAGACTTATGGAGAGAGACCTTCTAAAAACGTTAACATGTATGACTGGCACGCGAAACCTTAAATTAGTGTGAATAAATGAAGACTCAGCACACCACTTGCGAAAGGTTGCCAACCCCGCGCTAGAATCATAGAAGTGAAGGACTGGAAGAGACCTCAGTAGGTCACCTACTCCAGACCCCCGCTCTCAAGGCAGGATGATGTGATAACTAGACTATCCCGGGTAGCTGTCTGTCTAATCTGTTCTTAAAAACCTCCAATGATGGAGATTCCCCAACCTCCCTAGGCAATTTATTCCAGCGCTTAAACACCCTGACAGTTAGGAAGCTTTTCCTAATGTCCAACCTAAACCGCCCTTGCTGCAATTTAAGCCCGTTGCGTTTTGTCCTAGCCTCAGAGGCTAACAAGAACCATGCTGTGGTCTTGGACACAGGACAGTGAAGCCATCGACTCCAAGCCAGGAGGCCCAGAAGGTGGCATGACGGTTAGCAGCACCCCCGCCTTTCCCCTCGCAAGAGCTGGGCATGGCCACAGGTGAACTAAGATGGGTGGATCTCATCACCATCATCATCAGGCCAACTCACCCAAGCCTCTTCCACCGGGCTTGTGGGAGGGTCTCCGCTCTGGAGATGGTGACATTGCTCCAGACAAGCCTCCTCTTCTTCTGCAGCGTTACATGGGCCTTGGCACCGCCAGAGCTTCCTTGTGCCTGGGCCTGAGCTCACCCCAGCGGCACTCGCTGCAGGGAATCGGTGCGCTCGTGTTCCCTTGCTTGCCCCCACAGCCAGAGGGCTGGACGACGGTGGGACGGGCTCCCTTTTACAGCGGGCCTGCAACTGGCTAGAGCAGGCGACAGGATGCCCGCACGGGAAGCAGGGCGCTGGGAAACCAGCCCTACCTCTACCGAGAGCCCCGCACAGGAACTGCAAAGGTGCGCCCGCCCCGTCCCTGCCCCCGATCTCGGTCGCCCTGGGCGAGCGCCCCGCTGCCTGGCTCCCCTCCTGCAGCGAGAGCCCAGGTGGTGCAGCAGAAGCCGGGCGGCGTTAGCCCCGTTACGCCAGTGCTGCCTGCCTGACTCCAGCGAGAGGAACAGATGGTGGGCGACAGAAGCTGCTGCTGAATAATACACTTATAATGAGCACAGTTCATTCAGATCCCCAGCTTATCCGCTCTCGCTCGCTCCATCTGCCTCCGCCCCCTCTCCGGAGCCCCCGTGGAGCCACCGGAGCCTGCGACACCTCTCTGGGTGTCCCCACTGCCCACGCTCGCGGGACACCCTCCCCCAGCCCTCCCGGCTCAGACAAGAGCCCACCAATAAGGCAAAACCCCACGAGCGTCCCGGGCGTCTTCCCTCTCTGGGTCTATTCAGGAGCGAACCCGAGGCCGGCGTCACGTCGGCAGGTGCCACGCACGTTTCCTCCCCCCGTAACGCCGCTGGGCAAATGCGCCTCGATCCCAACCCACAGCCTCCCTCCCCACCCCCAGACACCTCCGTCAGAAGGACCCTCGGCTACTCCGGCCCCGGGTACTGCCACGCCAGCCCCGCCTGCGCCCCTCGATCCTGCCCCCTGACAGCCTGGCAGTCACGTCTAATTTGGGGTTTGGGGAGACCCCCCCCATGCTCATTTCCTCCTATGCTCAGGGGGTCTGGGGCTCAAATCGGGCTCCAATGCTTCCGCCCCGTCTGGCGCGTTATGTTCCTCTGTTGAACCCAGTCCATGCCGGGAAGCTCCAGCTATTAAACTCTTCCCCCGCCGGCCACCCTCTGAGCACAGGCAGCCCCTCCATGGGCCTGCTCACCTTCCAGAGCTAAGCTCTGTGCCCTGGCCTCAAGGCCCTAGAGAGACCATCTCCACCTCCTCTCCTCACCGCTCGCGCCTCCTTCCCTGCACGCCTCACCCCCTCACTCGAGTTCTCCTCATCCTGCCTCGCCACAGCTTCCTCCCACTCTGGGCTGTCCTCCACGCTCCGCCTGGAACCCCCTCCCGACCCTGCTCCGGTGTGCAGTCGCCCTCCAGGCCGCCCTCCGCCCCCTGCACAAGGATTTGTCTCTAAACACGACGGAATTACCAGGCCCAGGTGCAGCTACATTCCATCCCCTCGTCCTGCGCAATTACTGAGGCCCTCTGTCCCATGATCCCCCGGCCCCCACACCTCCAGGGGAGCAAAGCTGAGCAGGCCATCCTGCCTTCGAAGCTTGCTGGAGATGGATTTCACAGTCCCTGCAGTGACCGAGGGGAACTGGGACACGTGGCTCCTTGTCTTGCCTGCCAGAGCCGCAGGGAGAATGAATACAGGGGCACAGAGCAGTGCTCCTAGGGAACCTGGCAGCACAGGCCAGCAGGTCTTACAAAGGCAGGAAGAGTGGTTTGGTGTCAGAGCTTTTGTGCCAGAACACCTGGGTTCTATCCCTAGTTCTGCCACTGACTCGCTGTGTGATCATAGGCAAGTCACTTGGCTGCCCCCTGCCTCAGTTTCCCCTTCCATAAACCCATACAGAGGATTGGGAGGTTGTGGAATCTCCATCATTGGAGGTTTATAAGAGCAAGTTGGACAAACATCTGTCAGGGACGGTCTAAATAATACACAGTCCTGCCATGAACGCAGGGGACTGGACTGGATGACCTCTCGAGGTCCCTTCCATTCCCTATGATTCTGTGACTGGAGGTTTAATTCTCCAGCTTTGAGATCAGCAGGAAGATGGTGCTAGGGAAGGACTAGTGGCCCGGTGACAGCAAGGCGCTCACCTGGCACTGGGGACCGCTGGCTCCTGCAGGCCTGCCCTGCTGACCCCAGAGCCTTACGCAGGCTGCGCTGCTCTCCCAGCGCCCCGCTTTAAGGAAACCTGGCAGCACAGCAAGGCTTTTACCAAAACCTGAGGGCAATTCACTCGGCTGGGAAAGCAGCCAAGTGTGGGCCGCGCACTTGCCACTCCTCCACTTGGAAAAGCCAGCTCCCGGCTCCGCTACTTCCTCCATGGTGATTTTTTAATTGGATTTAATTAATTTACTTTAATTGCATTTTTTAAGCCTTCCCTGGCGGATTCCCCAATACCCAGGCTGTGCCGAGATACCAGTGAGCAGCAGCGCTGGCTGGGAGTGGGGCAGGGAAGATATAGCTCTGCCCCAGCGGCAGGAGCAGGCTGCGAGGTGCTAAGCAAGCGCGTCCTTTGAGATCTGAGCTCACACGTAACCTCCGGGGCTCTAGCTCCCGGAGGCGTTCAGCACTCGTGAGTGGCTAAGCCAGACTCCTCTTGGACAGAAGTAAAAAGGAGGAGACGCAAGAGAAAACGGAGGTGGGGAAAGAAAAGGCCCAGGAGAAGGCGGCGGGCGAAGGGAACAAAGTCTCACATCCCAGGTGGTGTTTGGGATTGAGCCAGAGCCAGTGGAGGTGGTGACAGCACCTGGCTCCCTCTTTCTGGCCCTGGTGGGTCAGGACATTTCTCAGGATTACATGACGAAAGTCTGGGGTCCCTGCAGACAATGGGCGTGGCAGACAGGACGGTGAAACTCACTCCCTTTAAGGGCCCCCGCAGGGAATTGCAGGGGGCGGGGGAGAATAGCCTATCCTCTCACTATATTGTGTCCACCAATGAGGCCTAGTCTCTGACACACCAATTTGGGTTCACTGATTTCTGGGTCCACACGTCTCTTGTTTCCCACATGATCTTAAGGCAGTCCTTGAGTTACATCCATTGGCCTTTTGGTTTGGACTAATTCAGTCCATCTCGCTTTTGTACCTTTTCCTAGCAATGTTTGTTGTTCCAGGTTATTGGGACAGCTCAGAGAAGTGAGCTCACTTTTCACACCCGAGCTCACCAGGAAGATAAACGTGCAGGCCCAGTTATCGTAACAGGAGTCAGTCACCCTGCTGCCCTTTCCTCTCTATGAGCCAGGAGCAGATCCTGAGTTTGGTTGCCTCCAATAATCTTTGCCTTCACAGTAAATCACTTGGGCATGTTTTTGGCCAGGTGCCCAGTGGTCAGAGAGCAAAACCCCGAACAGCTTCTGAATCTCCCTTGTAACCCAGCTGATGGAAACATTCTGCCTCCCCCTGGAAACACTCCCTGCCCTCAGCACTCCAGGACTTGAGGGTGTGCCTGTGGACACAGGAGTGTGTACACCCAGACACCGGACAGATGGAGAGAGAGATAGCAAGGTTGCGGATTAGACCTAGATCAAGATCAGAGGCCTTTAGTGACAAGTTTTCAATTGACCTCAAACCAGCATTCAATTTTGCTCCTGTAAAACTCCGAACGCGAAGGTTTGTGCTTGGACAATTAACTGCAAACTGCATTGGGGTAGCCGGGCTCCCTGCTTCTGGAAGGGCCTGCAGAAGGGGACCCTGGGCAAGGCTGCAGGCCCAAACCCTTCCCGCACAGGTTTGAGGGCTGTGGCTAGCAAACTGTCCCGTTATTGGCACTGTTGCCTCACTCAGAACTTGCTCAGTTACTTACAAACAGAACCTGCTTTAAAAATAGAACCAGCTGCTCATCACTCTCCCTGGGGAGAGCCCCTGGCACCCGGACCCAGGACTGCTCCACACACTGACTCCTACACTTACAGCGGGGCTGACAGCGTGGATCCATTAATGCAGAGCCCTGTGCAAAGCTGGGGGAGCTGCAGAATCCTGCCAGGACCCCGTCCCTGTTTGCTCCCCAGGGGCTGGAGCAGGACTCTTCCCTGCCGGATGGGGAGCACAGGCAGGCAGACCATGGGCGAGTAAGGATCCCGTTTGTCCTGGGCACAGCCAAGGAGGCCCAGCCCAATCTGCGGAAGGGCCTGCTCGGCATTGAATGTGCGTGAGACGCTTCCACCTTCTCCCTTTTCCCTGGTGCTACAGGGGCCTCCCCAAGGAGCACAAAGGTATTGCACCAGGCGAGGAAGCCAGAGGAGTCCGCCTTCAGCTGGCTCATTAATAGTTAATTCTGCTAATGACTGTACCTCTTCCATATAAGTAAAGCCGGGATGGGAGAGAAACATCCATGGGGGGCAATTAAAGGTGCTACTTAAGCTGCTCAGGCCCTGGAAGAAATCGTTAGCATTGTTTGCAGTTGGTGGGGGTGATCATTAGATAACAAGGCAGAGGGTGGACCCACAGCCCATCCCAGCGGGGTGCACCCAGCTGCGGGCTGAGCCATTCCTTGGGGGCAGGATCCCTCTGGGAAAGGTGGCTGTGGGGGAAGAGCCTCTGGGGGACTTGCACATAAGACAGATGAGTCAGTGGCAAAACAACGCTTGGACGGAGGTTGCTTTTAAAACAGCCCCGGAGATGGATGCCGCAGGGCGTTATCTCCTGCTGCGGCATGGGACAAAAATCCAGGTGCCAAAGCAAACTACTTGGGGAAAACATACTGTTTATTTAGAGCAAAGATAAGGCCGAGGATGGGAAAGAGAAGACAGGAGATTTATAAACTCATTAAATAACATGCCACAATAAATCAAATAACTGCATAACAAATATGGTAAAAGTGTCCTCATCCTACACTGGTATTGCACCTCTCCTCCCAAAAAACCCCACCCTGCTTTAAAGGCTTTTCCTCAGGAATCCCTTTCCTCACCACTGCAATGCAGCCCCGTCTGGGGTGGAATGCAGCCCCTGCTTAGGCTCCGCTTCAAATTGAATTGTAAATGCAGGTGTCAAAACAAAACCCCTAGTGAGGTTGGTAACAAGGTTGAAGATTTTGGGGTGCAGAATACAGCACTCATGAAAGAACATATGCTCGCCAATGAGAACTCAAGGAAAAGTTTATTAAACCAACAAGTTTTGTATTGGGGGAATCCTCTAATCTGTTCCTAGTGAAGTTCTATCAAGAAAAGTCTCATCTTTTGGGATATTCTGGACCCAATTCAGGAAAGCACTTAAAGCACGTGCATCCTTCCTGAATCAGCACTGTTCGTTGCCGCTGACTCTCCTTTGAATGTGCTGAGCAAACATCATCTATGAACCCTTAAAAACAGTCTGCAGAGTTCTAAAAATAAATGGACAGAGTCTGAGTTCAGTCCGAGTGGTGTAAAACTGAAGAAGCACTGCTCAAATCAATGGAGTCACTCTGGGTTTAAAGCAGTGTCACGGAGATCAGAGTATGTCCCAACCCTTCAGTTTTGCCTGATGTTTCTAAAATCACTGAGAATCCATGACGAGAGCCATTTCTGGGTTTCTAGACCTCGGTATTATCTCCTGCTACTCAATGAGATGCGTATTTTCTGTGTCTCAGATACTCAAAAGGTCTTTCTGTTGTCTAATCTTAATAGTAATAAAAACCCGAACTGGCTTTCTGAAGGTGAATCTCTGGATTGAGCTATTGATATTCCTGTTACAACAGCGGGGCCTGGATATCAATATTATCTGATGATGCTTTAATTTTTCTTTACCCTTTTCATTTCTTTTTATGCCAAGAATCTCTAACCATCATCCTGGCTGATGAAATCTGCCTTCAAGATGTGCCCGCGCTCTCTGCTGATCTGGGCTGTCTCATTGTGTTCGTTCTGTCTAGGTTGGAGACTGTCTTTGCCTTTTGTAGTCATCCCTACAAGATTTATTATTTGCCTTTTGGAAGATGCTCACGTGTCAGTATAACCAACCCAGAATAAAAACCAAACCAAGCCACAAAGCGAGCAACAAACAAGCAACAATCGAAAGAAATCCCAACTCATGTGCCTGCCAACCAACCCCTCAGCTTTCCTAGGTTGATTTCATTGGGGCAGAGCTGTTCCTTCAGGAATATCCTTCTGTTCTAGCCAGAGCAGTTCCTTTCACTCTGAGCTGCTAATCCAAAATGCAACCGGCTATTAAAGAAGCCCTGGGAAGAAACTCTCTAATGCACAGCTCTGTTTCAGGGAATTACGGCCACACCACTCGAAATTGCCTGAATAAGAGGAAGTAGCTGCCTTGGAGGTAACCCGCTGGAACGGGGTCCAGAGCAGCAACTGGAAGACGTTACCAGTTAATGGCTGTTTGATGGCCCTCCTGAAATGAGCTGGAAGTCTTAGATCAGTTCCTAATGGACAACCATACAAAACCCATAGACAAGGGCACCAATCGATGGGAGACCAAAGGACATGGAAAATGTACTCCCCTCTCTCTCAAGTCTTGAGCGCTTGCTCCAGGTCAGGCCTGAAGAGGCCACGGAGGGAAGCTTGCAGAGCTGGAGATAACTCCAGGGCTGCTGATCCAGCAGAGTTCTTGTGAAAAAGAGAAGATGGTTACGACTCGTCACTGGGCAGACGGTCTGTGCAGCACCATCCTGTAGGGAACAGCGAGGCCACCGCAGGAGATTCTGCGGCAGGGGAAGGGACACGATCGCTACGGTGAATTCGTGATATTCTGAGGAAATAAAATCCCTGAAGAAAAGGGGCATGGAATCCTGTGGATGGAGAGTGTTCTTTGGGGCACAGGCTGACGAATGAGCCCTCTGGCTTGCAACTCTCCGTGCTCTAACAACAGTTAGTGTTACAATATTTTGGTGCAGTGACTGCAGCGTTCATACACAGCCTGGGACAGTGGAATCTGTTTGACTGATCTAGGGAATTCTGGCCAGGAGCCCCGGCTTATCCACTAGCCAGGAGCCAGAGATGGGCAGCAGCAACCTGAGTTTAACAGCTTTTCTGAATGATGGTGTGACGATGTGACACAGCAGGGAGGGGGAAGTGTTGACCTGGGAATGTGCCCTGGGGATGGGAGACCTGAGAGCCTGTAACCTGAGCCAGGACGGGGACGGGGAGGTGACACCTCTGCCCAGGAATGTGAAGACAGGCTGCAGGAGAGAGCTGCTACGAGGGTTTAGTTTCAGTTTGGTGCTGGGTGGAGGAACGCAGGGAACCCCAGGGCTGGGGTCTAAACTCCCTGCTCCCCCAGAAGGACTTGACTGAGGGGTCCTGGGTGTACCCACAAGCTCTGTTTTGGACTGTGTTCCTGTTGTCCAATAAACCTTCTGTTTTACTGGCTGGCTGAGAGTCTCAGTGGATCCCAGGAAGAGGGGTGCAGGGCCTGGACTCCCCCACACTCCGTGACAACTGGTGGCAGAGGTGGGATCTACTGCACCCCGTGAACGGCGCTTCCTGCAGTAAGTGACTGGGGAACAGTAAAACGAAGGGGGATTGACGGGGACCAGGCGTGCTGAAGATTCAGAGAGAGACAGTTTCAGGGGGCGGTTAACCCCTGGGAATGTGTGACCAGAGAGAAGGACTTTTGCAGTAACAGGGTCCCCTGGGGGATCGCAGCGAGCGGTCCCAGGGGCGGAGGAGTCTGCAGCTCGACCCTGGCAAAGAGGTGGTGACCTCAAGAAGGACTGGCACACTAAGGGCTTTTCCTGGAAACCGTGGGAAGCTGCCCGGCCTGCGAGTGGCCAACAGGGAGATGTACGCTAAACGCCTTAAGAGCGACCTGGTGGAGCTGTGCAGGCAGAGGGGGCTGCGCATCAGGAGGTCCACCAAGGAACAGCTGATTACCCAGTTGGAGGAGCGGGATCGCTTGGATGACCCGATCCCTGTCCCTGAGGGAAGCCGCCCGGCGGACACAGCGTGGGTCCTGGGGCCTGACTGGGCTGGGAGGGGTCAGACTGCTGCCCAGGACATCCCGAGACCCTTCCTACCTATGCCTAGGGGAGGGGTTGGGGGAAGCCCAGCAAATACCGAGGGCACCCTGACCCCAGCAGCCAGCAGGGGATCCTCCCAGCGGAGCTCCCCATCCCTGGAGCGGATGCGGCTGGAATGGGAGAGGGAGATGAAAATGAGGGAGCTGGAGGATCATGAAAAACAACGTCAACATGAGGAGAAACAATGTCAACATGAGCAGGAGGAGAAGGAGAGGGAGCGTCAGGAGAAGGAGAAACAAAGACAGCATGAACTGGAGCTGGCCAGGCTGAGGAGCAGTGGGGCCCCAGCTGCGGTGAGTGAGGGGGGACCCAAGACTGCAAGGAGCTTTGATAAGTGCTTCCTGGCCCAGAGGAAGGAGGGGGAGGACATGGATAGCTTCCTGATAGCCTTTGAGAATGCCTGCGAGATGTACAGCGTTGACCCTGCAGGCAGGCTCCAGTTCCTCACCCCCTTACTGGACCCCAAAACCGTGGAGGTGTACAGCCGAATGACAGGGGCAGAGGCAGGGGACTATGAACTGTTCAAAAAGGCCCTGCTCCGTGAGTTTGGGCTGACCCCCGAGATGTACCGGAGAAGGTTCCAGAGTCAGCGTAAAACGCCTGAGGTCACCTACCTACAACTGGTCAACCGGATGCAGGGATAAGCCCGCAAGTGGACAGCTGGGGCCCGAGCTAAAGAGGACCTGCTTGACCTAATTGTACTGGAGCAACTGTATGAACAGTGCCCTTCCGACCTGAGGCTGTGGTTGGTGGACAAAAAGCTCGAGAACCCCCAGCACGCAGGGCAGCTGGCCGACGAGTTTGTGAACAGTCGGTCAGGGGGTAGCCGGGAGGAGTCCCAAAAGAACAGGCCCCCCCCGATGCAGAGAGAGAGTCACCATGGGGCCTCCCAGCGGGGAATTAGGGAGAACCCCCCCCAAAGGGGAACGTCGAGGGGACCAACATGACCTGAGCTGCTATCACTGTGGCCAGAGAGGCCACGTACGGACCCAGTGCCCAGGCTCAGGGACAAACTGAGAAGACCCAACCTACCCAGGGTTAACTGGGTAGGGACTCAGCTGGACGAGGGGCAGACGACCCAGGAAAGGGGGGCTGCCAGCTTACCACCTGCACAGGAGGGAAGAGTACCCCAGGCCAGCTCCGCTAGAGGGCTGGAGGCTCTGGACTCAGGGTGCTCGGTTTACAGGGTAGGTGCGGGGCTGTCCCTCCGGAGAGAGTGCCTTGTTCCCCTGGAGGTGGATGGGAGGAAGGTCAATGGATACTGGGATATGGGTGGGGAGGTGACACTGGCCCGGCCCGAGGTGGTGACCCCACATCGGGTGGTGCCCAACACCTACCTGACCCTAACAGGGGTGGGCGGGACCCCATTTAAGGTGCCTGTGGCAAGGGTACACCTGAAATGGGGGGCCAAGGAGGGCCCCAAGGATGTGGGGGTACACCACCATTTGCCCACTGAAGTTTTGATGGGGGGAGACCTAGAGGACTGGCCAAGCAAGCCCCAAATCGCCCTGGTTGTGACGCGTAGCCAGAGCCGGCGAGGGGTACTGCTCCCTGACCTCGGGGAGGGTACCGCACCGGAGGCGCAGGACCCTTCCCTGGGGGGGAGGGAGCGCCGAGGGGCACGGCTCAGAGAGGCGGAGGCCTCAGACCTGGCCACTGAGAGGGAACCGGGCCCCATCCCTTCCCCAACCGCTGAGTTCCAGGCCGAGTTGAGGAAAGATCCCTCCTTGCGGAAGCTCAGGGACCTGGCCGACCTCAGTGTGGGACGGACCATGAGGAGAGGCTGCCAGGAGAGGTTCCTGTGGGAGAAGGGGTTCCTGTACCGAGAATGGGCTCCCCCAGGGGAAGTAGAGGCCTGTGGGATCAGGAGGCAGCTGGTGGTCCCCCAGAAGTATCGCCGCAAGCTACTGTACCTGGCCCATGACATCCCCCTCTCAGGGCACCAGGGAATCCGGCGCACCCGGCAGAGATTGCTATAGAACTTTTACTGGCCCGGGGTCTTTACCACGGTCCGGCAGTATTGCCGATCCTGTGACCCCTGTCAGAGGGTGGGGAAGGCCCGGGACAAGGGGAAAGCAGCTTTGAGACCTTTGCCCATCATAGAGGAGCCTTTCCAGAAGGTGGCCGTGGACATCGTGGGGCCTCTCAGCAAGACGACCCGGTCGGGGAAGAAATACATTCTGGTGGTGGTAGATTTTGCCACCCGCTACCCCGAGGCCGTGCCCTTAGCTTCCATTGAAGCCGACACCGTGGCCGATGCGCTCCTGACCATTTTCAGCTGAGTGGGGTTCCCCAAGGAAGTCTTGACAGACCAAGGCTCCAACTTCATGTCAGCCCTGCTCCGGTGCTTGTGGGAGAAATGTGGGGTCCAGCACAACTGGGCCTCAGCGTATCACCCCCAGTCCAATGGGCTGGTGGAGAGGTTCAACGGGATGCTAAAGATGATGCTGAAAACCTTTATGAACCAGCACCCACAGGATTGGGACAAGTACTTACCTCACCTGCTGTTCACGTACAGGGAGGTGCCCCAGGAGTCCACCGGATTTTCGCCTTTCGAACTGTTATATGGAAGGAGGGTGAGGGGCCCCCTGGACCTGATGAGAGACGAGTGGGAGGGGAAGGCCACTCCCAATGGAGAGTCAGTGGTGGAGTATGTCCTGATCTTCCGAGAGAGACTGGCTGAACTCATGGGCCTGGCCAGGGAGAATCTGGCCCGAGCCCAGAGGAAGCAGAAGGTCTGGTATGACCGCACGGCACGGGCCCGTGCCTACGCCACCGGGGATCCGGTGATGGTTCTCATCCCCGTGAGAAAGAACAAACTACACGGCCACCTGGGAGGGCCCTTTCAAGGTTGTCAAGCAGCTCAATGAGGTAAACTATGTGGTGGAGCTGTCGAACCGGGCGCACCACCGCCGGGTGTACCATGTGAATATGATGAAGCCATATTATGCCAGAGGGAATGTGGTGTTGGCCGTGTGTGGACAGTGGGAGGAGCAGGGAGATGACCCTTTAGTAGATCTATTCCCTGGGACCAGAGCTGGTTCCCCCCTGGAAACAATTCCCCTCTCGGATCAGCTAACCCCTGCCCAGCAAGCTGAGGTCAGGGAGGCACTGCATCCATACCGACAGCTGTTTTCCAACCAGCTTGGACGCACTAATCTGGCTGGTCACTGGGTGCAGACAGGGTCACACCCACCGATAAGATGCTCCCCCTTCCGAGTCACAGGGAAAACTGCTCAGGACCTGGAAAGAGAGGTCCGGGACATGCTGGCTTTGGGGGTGATCCAACCATCGGCCAGCCCTTGGGCCTCGCCGGTGGTGCTGGTCCCCAAAAAGGACGGGTCGGTCCGGTTCTGTGTGGACTATCGGAAGTATCTGATGCCTACCCCATGCCCAGGCCTGACGAGCTCCTAGACAAGCTAGGAGGAGCTCAGTACCTTACCACCATGGACCTTACAAAGGGCTACTGGCAAGTGCCGCTGGATGCAGATGCCCGGCTGAAATCGGCCTTTATCAGCCCTCTGGGGCTCTATGAGTTCCTGACCCTGCCGTTCGGCCTCAAGGGAGCGCCGGCCACCTTCCAGCGCCTAGTGGACCAGCTCCTGAGGGGGATGGAGAGTTTTGCCATGGGGTATATTGATGACATCTGTGTCTTTAGCCAGACCTGGGAGGACCACGTGTCCCAGGTTAGACAAGTGCTGGACCGACTCCAGGGGGCTGGGCTGACTGTAAAAGCGGAGAAGTGCAAGGTGGGGATGGCTGAAGTATCTTACCTGGGCCATCGGGTGGGGAGCGGCCGCCTAAAGCCGGAACCAGCCAAGGTGGAGGTGATCAGAGACTGGCCCGCTCCCCACACCAAAAAGCAGGTCCAAGCCTTTATTGGGATGGCAGGATACTACCGAAGATTTGTGCCCCACTTTAGCGCCATAGCCACCCCCATCACTGAGCTATGCAAGAAGGGGAAGCCAGACAAGGTGGTCTGGACCGAGCAGTGCCAGGAGGCTTTCCAGACGCTGAAGGAGGCTCTGGTCAGTGGCCCAGTTCTGGCAAACCCAGACTTTGACAAGCCCTTTGTGGTGTTCACCGACGCCTCAGACACGGGACTGGGGGCGGTGTTAATGCAGGAGGATGAAAAGGGGGAGAGACACCCCATCGTGTACCTGAGCAAGAAGTTGCTACCCCGGGAGCAACACTACGCGGCCATCGAGAAGGAGTGCCTGGCCCTCAAGTGTGGGCCCTCAAGAAACTAGAGCCCTATCTCTTCGGGCGACACTTCACCGTGTGCACCGACCACTCTCCCCTGACCTGGCTGCACCAGATGAAAGGAGCCAAGGCCAAACTCCTGAGATGGAGCCTGCTCCTGCAGGATTACGACATGGACGTGGTCCACGTGAAGGGAAGTGCCAACCTGATAGCGGATGCGCTGTCCCGGAGAGGGGGCCCCGAACTTCCCCAGGTCACTGGTCTCAGTGACCCCGCTCAGTTCAGTCTCGAAGGGGGGAGAGATGTGAGGATGTGATGCAGCAGGGAGGGGGGAGTGTTGACCTGGGAATGTGCCCTGGGGATGGGAGACCTGAGAGCCTGTAACCTGAGCCAGGACGGGGAGAGGGAGGTGACACCTCTGCCCAGGAATGTGAACAGAGGCTGCAGAAGGGAACCTGCTGGGTGGGTTTAGTTTCAGTTTGGGGCTGGGTGGAGGAACACAGGGAACCCCAGGGCTGGGGTCTAAGCTCCCTGCTCCCCCAGAAGGACTTGACTGAGGGGTCCTGGGTGTACCCACAAGCTCTGTTTTGGACTGTGTTCCTGTTGTCCAATAAACCTTCTGTTTTACTGGCTGGCTGAGAGTCTCAGTGGATCCCAGGAAGAGGGGTGCAGGGCCTGGACTCCCCCACACTCTGTGACAGATGGTACCGCGAAAGATGTAGCATCCCCTCATAATGACGTCACTGAGCGTGAGTTCCAGCTGTGGTGAGGGACTAGCCCAGAGAGTGCTGCTAAGCAAGACAAGCTGTCACATGAGTGAGCAGCATACACTGCACATGCTGGGTCCAATGTCAAACCAGCAGAGGCCGAAAGAGAGGAACCGAGCGGGCCCTTACAAATACTGTACTGTGACACACTGAGGGAGAGTCCATAAATGTTCTGTGAAAGTCACCTGTGCCCTAATTTGACAGGGATGCTAATGAACTTCTCTTCAGAGAGGAACATCAAATATCCCCTCTCCCTCCCCAGTATTTTATTCCCTATGGTTATGGTATCTTCACTTGCTCCCTGCAGAAACCTCACAGGAACGTCCTAAGAAACTGCCCTCAAAATGCCTCAGTGCAACTCCAAGTTGCTATTGGCCTGTTTTTAAGTGAGACTTGCAACTTGGGCTGCACTATATAAATCCAAAGGATCATTATTAATGGAGAAATGGCCAAACCAGACCCTTGGATCAGAAACCATTTGATTTTGCGGGCGGGGTTTTGTACCTACGTCTCAGATCCAAACGGCCCTGTCTAGTTCTGGTTCGGAACCAGCGCTGCTTGTGGTATTTTTATTCTATTATTTCTTTTGGGAACGAGGCTAGACGATAAACGGGTAAATGGTTCTCTAGCTGCTCAGAGAAACAGTTTTGAAAGTTGAGCCACTTCAACTCCTGTGGGATTAATCTTTGCTCCTGACACAGCGGAGTGGAGGCGAGGGCTGAGATTCGTGTAGGGTCTGAAGAGGATCAGGAGCATGTTCCTGGCTCAAGTCTATTCTGGAGCTGTCTAGTTTGTACATGAAAGGGTGACTCTGGAGAAGCTGTCTCTGTAATCTAATGAGGTTTCCCCCATTCCCAAGGTGTGACGAAGTGGGACTCTTCTTAATGTTTCCTCTGAATAGTATGGGGGTGCCTCAGTTTCCCCTAGGCAGTTCTTAAGTATCTAGGTGGTGGGGTAAGGGTGTATGATCATTGCAGAGCCCTAGAGGGCATGTGTGTGCAGGAGTCTGGACACAGAGAATGGCCGACACCCTGTTTCCTGGCAACTGATGGCCTGGGCCCTTCCCCCCTGGGAGGTGAGAGCTAAAGGGTTAGAGAACAAAGGAATCAGGTGACCACCTGGCCCGGGAAAGGAACAAAGCCCAGAGGAGGAGGGGCTGGAGGGAGTTTCAGTTTGGGGCTGGCTGGGACATGGAATGAAGTGCAGACGTGGTTGTCTGGCTCACTGCCCCCCAAAATGGACCCAGCTGAGGGGTCCCGTTCTCTGCACCTGCAAGCTCTGTTTTAGACCATGTTCCTGTCGTCTAATAAACCTTCTGTTTTACTGGCTGGCTGAGAGTCACGTCTGACTGCGGAGTTGGGGTGCAGGACCCTCTGGCTTCCCCAGGAGCCCCACCTGAGTGGACTCGCTGTGGGAAGCGCACGGAGGGGCAGAGGATGCTGAATGCTCCGAGGTCAGACCCAGGAAGGTGGAAGCGGTGTGAGCTGTGTGTCCTGAAGACAGGCTGCTCACAGAAAGGCGACTACCCCAGAGTCCTGCCTGGCTTCATGGGGAGCAGTTCCAGAGCATCGCCCAGGGACTCCGTGACAACTGGTGGCAGCGGTGGGATGTACTGCACCCCGTGGATGGCGCTTCCTGCAGTAAGTGACTGGGGAGCAGTAACACGAAGGGGGATCGCCGAGGACCAGGCCTGCTGAAGGCTCAGAGAGGAGCGGTTTCGGGGGGCGGTTAACCCCTGGGAGTGTGTGACCAGTGAGAAGGACTGTGCAGTAATGGGGTCCCCCTGGGGACTGCAGTGAGCAGTCTCAGGGGCGGAGGAGCCTGCAGCTTGGCCCGGGGAGAGAGAAGGACTTTTGCAGTAACAGGGTTCCCCTGGGGATTGCAGTGAGCAGTCCAAGGGGCGGAGGAGTCTGCAGCTCGACCCTGGCAAAGAGGTGGTGACCTCGAGAAGGGCTGGCACACTAGGGGTTCTCCCTGGAAACCGTGGGGAGCTGAGAACACACGGGCCTGTGAGTCCACAACAACTTGGGAGGAGCGGAGTGACGGCCTGTCACCGTCTCCTTAAGAAGGACATTGTAACCCTGTGCAGAAAGAGAGGGTTGAGCGTTGGAAAGTTCACCAAAGCAGAGTTAATCGCGCAGCTGGAGGAGGATGACCGCTCTAAGGAACAGATTCCTGACCCCAAATGGGGCTATAGCAGGATCTGGGAGCTGCTGGAGTGGCAGCCAGGCATCCCCAAGACTCCTGTCCCCGACCAGACGAGGGTCTTCACGATTGGGTGCCTCATCCGGGGATCGGAGACGGACGGGATTGGAGCTGAGTCCGAGGGAGCAAGAGGACTGTGAGAGACAGCGAGAGCCCGAGAAAGAGCTGCAGAAGCAGCAGCAGCATGAACTGGCGGTGGGGGAGTGGAGAGGCCTAGGGGACCTCCCCGGGGTGAGTGGGGATAGACCCTGGGGGGCCAGTTCCGCAGGGAACCTCGAGACTAAATTGCTGCCCCTAGTTAAGGGGGGGTGTGTGGATGCCACCTCACTGCCTTTGAGCAGGCTGGCGATTTGAACCAAGGGGACCCTGCGGAAAAGCCCCGGTGTCTAGCTCCCTTGCTGGGTCCCAAGGCCACAGACTCCATCAGCCAGATGGGTGGGGAGGTGGACAGGCTCCCACTCCTGGTCCCAACCTATATGTCTGTGTGGAGTTTCCTGGGGCCAGGCCCCTCGGACCCCCAGTGGGAGCGGAAGGTGATGGTCAATGGGGAGACATTCTTGGGGTGGCCAAAGGGCATGGGCTGCATAAACCTTCCCACATGCGGCCTGCGAGTGCTATCGACCACCCCCGACCTAAGGGAGGGCGTGAAACTGGAAGGGCCTGGTGTAACTCCTACCAAGGAAGGCTGGGGCATCCATGGGAACGTTGGTGGCTTCGAACTTCCCCAGGTCACCGGCTAAAGTGACCCCGCTCAGTTCGATCTCGAAGGGGGGAGAGATGTGACGAAGTGGGACTCTTCTTAATGTTTCCTCTGAATAGTATGGGGGTGCCTCAGTTTCCCCTAGGCAGTTCTTAAGTATCTAGGGGGTGGGATAAGGGTGTATGATCATTGCAGAGCCCTAGAGGGCATGTGTGTGCAGGAGTCTGGACACAGAGAATGGCCGACACCCTGTTTCCTGGCAACTGATGGCCTGGGCCCTTCCCCCCTGGGAGGTGAGAGCTAAAGGGTTAGAGAACAAAGGAATCAGGTGACCTCCTGGCCCTGGAAAGGAACAAAGCCCAGAGGAGGAGGGGCTGGAGGGAGTTTCAGTTTGGGGCTGGCTGGGACATGGAGTGAAGTGCAGACGTGGTTGTCTGGCTCACTGCCCCCCAAAATGGACCCAGCTGAGGGGTCCCGTTCTCTGCACCTGCAAGCTCTGTTTTAGACCATGTTCCTGTCGTCTAATAAACCTTCTGTTTTACTGGCTGGCTGAGAGTCACGTCTGACTGCGGAGTTGGGGTGCAGGACCCTCTGGCTTCCCCAGGAGCCCCACCTGAGTGGACTCGCTGGGGGGAAGCGCACGGAGGGGCAGAGGATGCTGAATGCTCCGAGGTCAGACCCAGGAAGGTGGAAGCTGTGTGAGCTGTGTGTCCTGAAGACAGGCTGCTCACAGAAAGGCGACTACCCCAGAGTCCTGACTGGCTTCATGGGGAGCAGTTCCAGAGCATCGCCCAGGGACTCCGTGACACAAGGGTGTACCGGGCCTGTGGTGACAAATGCCCTTATTTTAAACAGCCCTATCGGGGGGTGCACCGGCCATTCCCCCAGAGAAGAAGGCTGGACCTAGAGGGTTTTCCAGAGGAGCACCATGCAGGCAGACTCCTCAGATTCCAGGCGTTATGACAGCCGGGGCAGGGCTGGAAGCAGCATGAAGGATTTCTTAGTCTTTCCTTTGGAACATACATTTACTGCTAGCACTGCCAATCTGCTCATTTGCTTTGCAGAAACACGGTTTTGATATCATCTATTTTTCCAGCTTCCTCCCCTGTGTTTTAGACCTTTACAAAAGCATTACATAAACCCCATGGGTCAAATTCTGCCCTCAGGTAGCCTGCGCAGCGCACCCATAGGCTTGTCCTCTCCTTATTGCTGTCCCATCTGGTCTCCTCTCTACATAATCCTTTTGGACTGCGCTGGGTTTTAAGGGAGAGTGCTCAGAGCACCTTCCGAAGGCACATACGCTCACGTCCATCACAGGAAGCTCCGTTGGTTTTACAGTGACCTGATCTTACAAAGCCTGCCTTACAGTGAGAGATTTGAGAAACTCAATCACCTGCAAGGATCTAGGAAAAGGCTAAGAGGTGGTTTGATCGTGATCAGTAAGTACCTACGTGGGAAGAATTTTTCTGAAAGCAGAGGGCTCTTAGCCTCGCAGAATATGACAGAACAAGATCCAATGCCTGGAAGCTGATGCTGGGCAAATTAAGGCTGGAAGTAAGGTGCAAATCTTGAACGAGGGTAATTAACAGTTGGAACAACAGATCTAGGAATGTGGTGGATTCACCATCACTTGAAGTGTTCACATCAGGATTAGCTGCCTTTCTAACAGAGATGCTATAACTCAGACAGGCATTATGGGCTTCTGAAATTCTCTGGCCCATGTAGTGCAGCTGGTCCAACCCGATGATCATATGGTCTGTCCGATCTGGCCTTCAAATCTGTGAATCTTTGATCCTTCTTTAGCTGGGACCAATCTGAGTTTGACTCACAATTCAAGCACCCAGGGTGTCACTGTCCCCCATTGCTTTACGTTTACGACAAGCCAGGGAGAAATCTGGGACACAGTCACTGAGACTTCACAACGAATGTTTGCCAAGCACTCAGTGGCCCGCTCCTGGAAGGGGCTTGCAATGCTGAGTACAAGGTGTTATCCTAGCCGAGCCAAAGCTCCAGCTCAAGGAGGATATAGGAAAACTGATGCCAAGGGGAAACTACCAAAGCCCCAGTAAATGCTTTCAGCTCATGTCTAAGAAAAGGAGCCCTGGTCTCGTCGAGAAGCTGATGGGATGCAGTGGGCTGGTTTCGGTGTCCCGGGGGACGTCTTCCAAATGAGAAAATGGATGGCTCTTTAGTCATGCAAGCCGGGTTAAAAATCAGGGAACCAGGAGCACACAGGGAACTCAGCTATGGGTCCTTTGCGGGCCGTAAGCACGGAGGCTAAGTTCCTGAGCAAGGCCGGTGACCGAAGCTTAGGTATCAGTGAGTCCCTGAGACAGCTGGATGAGGATGGAGAGAAGGAGCGGGAAGGGGATGAGTCTCACCCCCAGCAGGGTGGACATGGCCCAGATCCTGCAGCTGTTTAGGAACCTACTTCCCATTGAAAACAAGGGGAGTTAGGCACTGAAATTGGGGGATCTTAGAACCAGGGCCCAAGCCCCTGCAGTTGGGAGCCAGGTTTCCTCTACTGCATCAGTCTGTTGTCAGGTGTTTCAACCCTGCCGAAAGGGGCTGTGTAATTATGGCTGAATCACACTCGTGTTAGCAGGTGACATCAATTAACTCTAATTATGCTGTAGGAGAGTTTGCAGCCTCTCTGGGTAGAGAGAGCTAGGAGAGAGAAAGCCTGCAGGGAAAACACTAGGACCAGCCAACCTTGGGAAGAAAGCTTAGGCTGAGGTCTATGTGTGGGGGAGGTTGAGTTAGCAATAACACTAACCCCCAAAAAGGGGTTTGTCTGGACAGTACACAGTGGGATGGAGTCTCTCCTGACTTTTGCAGTCATGTTCACCTATTCCCAGGGGATTACTCCTGAGGGCATTCTGCGCCAAAAAATAAAAAATTCTGCACCAAAAAAATAAAAATTCTGCACACAATACTTTAAAATTCTGCAAATTTTATTTGTCAAATAAATGTGGAGGCTCCAGCATGGCAGTGGGGAGCACAGGCCACTGGCTGCCCAGAGGTGGGAGATCAGTGTGCAGCTCCCTCCACCCCCGGGACACAGACTCAGCAGTGAGGCTGCACCCAACCCTGACACAGTGAAAGGACTGGGCCTGCCCCAGAAACACCCCAGGGTGGTGCCCCTCTGTGCCAGGTGCAGGTAGGCTCAACAAGGCAGGATCCAAGTGTGGAGGGGCTCAGTGTGGGGGTATCCAGATGTGGGTTGAGAGGGTTCTGTGTGGGTCAATCTGGATGTTGGCGGCCCAGAGGGGGATCCAAGTGCAGGGGGGGAGGTTCTGGGTGCAATGGTAATGGGACTTTGCAGGGGGGTCCAGGTGAAGGTGGTTAAGTCTCAGCAGGGTGGGGTCTGGAGGGATAGAATTCAGCAGGGGGGCCAGGGTGTGTGTGGGCTCATGGAGGAGTCCAGATGCTGGGGGAGTGGGGCTCAGTGGGGTGGGGATCCAGGGGCACCTGGTTGGGGCTCAATGAGGTAGGGATCTGGATGCTGGTGGCTCATTGGGGTGGTCCAGGTGCAGGGGGAATGGGGCTCTTTGCGGGGGGGTTCTGAGTGCAGAGGGGTCAGGGCTTGGCAGGAGGGTCTGTGTATGAGGGCGTCTGGATGCACAAAGGTTGGGCGGATGGGGAGCAGCTCCCCCTGCAGCTGAGAAGCGATGGGTGCAGGAAGCAGGGTGGGGGGCGGGGGAAGGGGTTGCATGGCTTCCTGCAGCTGAGGGAGAAATCTGGGAGTGGGTTTGACCCAGCTCCAGGTGCCGTGCAGGGGAAGAGGAAGTCCCATCCTCCCCAACCCTGGCGCAGGGTAGGAGCCACCAGCTGGGTCTCCCCAGTCCCGTCCCCTGTCCCACAGTGATTTACTTCTCTGCCAGCTGCCCTGAGTATCCGAAACATACTGCTGGAGAGGGTCGCATGACCGCTCTTGTGGCTTCCCTTTGCTTCCCCACCAGAAAGTCATTTTTCTGTGGGGAAGCAAAGAAATCTGTAGGGGACATAAATTCTGCACATGTGCAGCGGTGCAGAATTCCCCCAGGAGTAGGGGGATGCACGATGCTCCTACCTGCATAAGCAAGTGGGGAATTCTGATCTGGTAGTGTTTCCACCCCCGCTGTGCCCAGCTGTAAATGACGACACAAAGTGCCGGGCAGCAGAGACTCGAGCCCGGAGTGTGCACACGCTGGTCAGAGCAGAATGGGCATTACAGCTGCTCCCAGGGCCAGATTCTGCTCTGTTACCCCGCTATAAGTCTGGGGTGAGTCCACTGACTTCAGCCAAGCGACCCTCATCGGTGGAGCAGAACTAGGCCCACGGCTGCAGTCGGATAGTTACGAGCATTGTTTTGCCTGCAGAGACAAAGTCTTTTCTAGTCACTAGAATGCACTTTCCTGCTCCTGCCTGAGCAACTCGGGACGATCCAAGGGGAGGGCTGCATTTTCCAGTCATGGAACTGGAACCACGGGATGCAGGCAGACAGTGATGGTAAATCCAGCCAGGAGCTGTCAGCTGAGCGGCTCCCTGGACTCCAGGCAAACCAAATACCTGGGGGCCATATTAACTACAAGCACCCACATTAGCATGACCCCAGGGCTCACTCTCTGGGGGATTTTCCCTTTGCAGGTTGCAGTGTGAGGTGGCAAAGGGGGCTAAGCACAGAAGACCCGGAGAACTGCAGCTGCCCGGTGTTAGTTAGGAGGGTCTGTGTATCTCCCAACTGTATTCAACCTTCCAAGTGCCATTATTCTCCCTTCTGTGGTCTCTAAGAGGTTTATGCCGCTGCCATTTTAATACACCAAGCTGATCTCTCAACAATTGCTATTCTTCTGAAACAATGCTCCTGTCTGTCCCGGCGTCTCTCACCTCGGCCTTCCCTCCCCACTCCCCAGCGCACCAGCTCGCTTTAAAGAGAAATGCAGGTCACCTGGGACTCCGAGACAATAGCTGGGGGGGACCGAAAAGCGTGATGGATTGTAAAGCTATTGAAGCGCCGAGTAGTAAACTCCATATTTGTAACGGCATTTAGATGCCTGCAAGCAGATTAATAAGGTCTAGGTAATAGCAGAACCAGTCTATATTTATTCTATCTTAAATGCCAGTTTGTCAGGCTGTATTAATATTGATGGTAAGACTTGGATTGAGGACAGTAAATGCTGGGACTTCACTTTATCTCTTCCAAACAGGCTGCCTCAGACCCTTTATCAGGCTTCTGCTTCTGCAGCAGCTGCCTCTTCAAGGGCTGCTACGTTCCCCCCCATTCCCTCCCTCCCCGCACTCTCTTTTTAATCAGAGGAGGAGAAGTTGCTGGCTTGATCGTTCCATTTTTATCTCTTTTATTTTCTCCATTTTCATGTCTTTCAGTACATATTTTATTCCCATCAAGGCAGGACCATTGATAGCTTTGAGTTCTACCTCCTCCTGGGTCTTGTGTTTCCCCGAGCAGAGGAGAAAGGAAAGGACAAGGGGCAATTTATAGGGAATTGTTCCATCAGCCAAGCTGCCAGCCCCAGACTCCCCACCCCAACGAGACCAGGGGGCCGAGTAACGTGGTATCAATCGTCCCCTTGCTCCCACGCTGGGATAGGGTGAGCTGAGACTTCAGGGGCTGGGCAGCGCAGAGTGCCACATATACCACCCCCCGCCCCCCCAAACCCTCATGCATTCTGTGCCCAATTTCTAGGATCTCCTCCAGGACCTGACCAAAAGGGACTGCATTTCCTAGCTGTGGCAGCAGGGAGGACAAAGAGCCCAGAGGTGGGGGGATTGGTCATGGGTGCCCCCCTCCCCGCCCAGGTGTCCAGTGGTCTCAGCCATCACCAGAAACCTCAGCCCACTGGGGCTTGGGTAATAGAAGCTGGCCCAGCAGGCACTGCAGTCTGCAGCCAGGGTCCCCTGAACCTTTAGGCATAGACATCAAAGCATACCGGCTGGCCCCCTCGCATCCAGCTGTAGATAGCAGACTACCCCAAGGCAGGCTGGAGGCAGAAAGATGCAGCCCACAAATCCAGCGCACAAGGCCAGATTTCTAACTATGGGATTTACCCTATGGGTAAAATTTAGGGGATATAGCTGGGCATCCAGGAGTTCTGGTTAATGGGGGTGCAGACGATGGAGGTTTGACTGTATTGTCACATTGAGTCCCTGTACATTGATAATTTCTTCAAACTGCTAATCTTGAAATGACTGAGGTCACACGTCCCAGGCATGGCCACGCTACCTAGCCCAGCCCAGACTGTTGCAAACCTGGATAGCACGTGGACACAGAAATCCTCCTCTCAGAAAACACTGGTGTATGGCCCAGTCTACATGCCCCTGAGAGTAGACCTAGGCCATGTAGATGCGCTACCATGGCTGCAGCCTTGAAAATGGATTTTTCAGAGATCCTCTGTTTCTTTGGACCAGATCTTCTGTGCCACCAATCTGTCAGATCCAGATCCTAACTTCAGCTTCCCCGCGGGGCTGCTGTCTGCAGGATAACATATTGCCGTGGTGCAGCGTGACGATATTGCACTGCAGCATTGATAGCAAACAGCATCCAATCACGCCCCGAGGTTCTGGAGAACAATGTAACGTTGGCATGTCTCATGACACAGTATGACCAGAGTTGAGCAAATCGGCTCCAGCCTGGTAAAGCATTTCAGCAAGTGCTTATCTTTAAGCATGTTCAGTGGGACTACCTCCAGTGCTTAAGTACTTTGCTGGATTTGGGCCATCGCAGGTGAAAACATTCATATTTGAAACCAAATTCTGATTCAGTGAGACTGGGGGATTTTTATATTTGCTGTCTATGCATATTCAAGTGGTCAGGCTGCAACAGATGCCCAAGACAAAGGCCTTTTACTCTTGACTATTCACCAGAAGCAAATTTCAAGGTGCGTATTTGGTTTTAATGCCTGAAATTCAAAATCTGCTCTGTGTTATATAAATCATCCAGCCGGGGAGCAGGATCAAAGTCACGTGACTCATGTAAGTAACCAACACGGCAGGAATTCTGAATTTGGGATACTGAATATTCACAACAAACCACAAATTATTCACAGTGAAATAGCGAGGAAAAAGAATGCAAAGGAATTTGCAAATGATTTCCGGTTTGTTAGCAACGAGTCGCTCAGCTCTGCTGGGAGCGAATACTAAACCACCATAATAAATAATAATAGCACGTGCAGGGGGCATTAACTGGCCTGAGTTACATTCAGGATTTTATTTTCAAACACTCTGCAAAGGAGTTTGAAGGACTCAGGACAAATCCTAGAAAGGGTGGAGGTGGCTTTGCAGCAAGTGTGTGATCCAGGGCCAAAATGGAAGCCACAGAAAGTCTTGCCTAGTCTTAGTGAGTAGAATTGGGCAATCAGCTTCTCCTGTTTAGAGTCAGAGCCCTGGACTCCTTGGGGTTACCGCTCCCTCCCTTCCATTCTCTGGCCTGCACAGCTAGAGGGGAGCTTGTCTCCCTAGCTTTGGATGTGCAATTTCCTTACAATCCCTCTGAATTCCCCTTTGTTTGTATCACTGTGGCAATGGCTGGTGTGAGATGGATCTGGGTCTGCTCACGTCACCTCTTGCTTAGGCTGCGGGAAGGTTGACTCCCCAGTCCAGCCTCCATTGTGACCCATGTAGGCAGAGGGCAATGTGTGGTTGTGGGGCCCTTAATCCCAACGTTCCCAGCCTCGTCCTGATGGGTTTTTTTTGGCAGGGTGCACCCCATCTTACAAGTCTACATTGCAGGGCTTTCCTGGGCCCGACAATCCCAGCTAGGACACTGCGCTGCAGTGACATGATGTCCCAACATATCATGGCATCTCCATCACGCAGCCATGACCGCTGCCTCATGGGGAGGAGCTTGCCCCATCCAAGACAGTTAGAAAAGTGACATTCCCAGCTAAGGTGCTGTATGGGGCCACCAAACTAATCCACCCAAAGGCGTAGCAGATCCAGAGGTGAAGGTCCATGCTGTTCTATATAGGCTCTTATCCTGTGTAATATCCAAGTCATGCAATAAGTAACGTGACTAACATCTGTTACAGAAATGTCGGGCTGGAAGGGGCCTAGAGAGGTCATCAAGTCCAGCCCCCTGTGCGGGGGTGGGACCAAGTAAACCCAGACCATCCCTGACAGGGTTTGTCCAACTTGTTTTAAAAAGCTTCCAACGACGGGGATTCCACAACCTCCCTGGGAAGCCTGTTCCAGAGCTTCACTCCCCTTAGAGCGAGGAAGTTTTTCCTGATATCTCACCTAAAGCCCTTGCTGCAGATTAAGCCCATCCCGTCTTTCCTCCCTTCAGTGGGCACAGAGAACAACTGAGCACTGACCTCTTCACAATGAGCCCTCAACGTATTTGGAGACTGTTACCAGGTTCCCCCTCAGTCTCCTTTTCTCAGGACTAAATGGGCCCAGGTTTTAACCTTTCCTCCTAGGTGAGCTTTTCTAAACCTTGGATCATTTTTGTTGCTCTTCTCTGGACTCGCTCCAATTTGTGCACATCTTCCTAAAGGAGTGCCCAGAACTGGACACAGTTCTCCAGCTGGGGCCTCACCCGTGCAGCGTAGAATGGGACAATTCCCTTCCGTGGCTGTTCTCAGCCCATCCACAGGGGAGAGGTGTGTGCTGGGGAGTTCTTGTTTCAGGAGGTTTTTTTAATATACCTGTTGCTCTGTATGTATGTTAGAGCAGGCGGGTGGAAGAAATGCACTTGGCACTTGAAGTGGAAGCTGGACGGTGCAGGAGGGGCCGTAGTTCCTGGAGGAGCTCACTCCACAGGCTCAGACCAGCCCCTGAGGAAGCTCCGTCTCCTGCACAGACAAACTTTAGCCCTGTTGTTGAGCCAGAGGACTGGAGCTTTGACCACAGTTTTCATCCTGGAGCTTTAGTCAATACTTTAGATTCCCTAGGCCCAGGCCATCGAGTGCTCTGAAGATAAGAACCCAGCCCTTGAACGCCATTCAGTATTCTATGGGAAACATAAGAACGGCCACACTGGGTCAGACCTAAGGTCCATCTAGCCCGGTATCCTGTCTTCCGACAGTGGCCAATGCCAGGTTGTGATGCAGCAGGGAGGAGGGAGATGTGACGCAGCAGGGAGAGGGAGTGTTGACCTGGGAATGTGGCAGAGGGGTTTCACTGGGGATGGGAGACCTGAGAGCCTGTAACCTGAGCCAGGATGGGGAACGGGGAGGTAACACCTCTGCCCAGGAAACTGGACAGAGGCTGCAGGAGAGAGCCTACTGGGGGGGTTTTGGTTTCAGTTTGGTGCTGGGTGGTGGAACGCAGGGAACCCCAGAGCTGGAGTCTAAGCTCCCTGCTCCCCAGAAGGACTTGACCGAGGGGTCCTCGTTGTACCCACAAGCTCTGTTTTACACTGTGTTCCTATTGTCCAATAAACCTTCCGTTTTACTGGCTGGCTGAGAGTCATAGTGAATCCCAGGAAGAGGGGTGCAGGCCCCGGACTCCCCCACACTCCGTGACACAGGTGCCCAAGAGGGAATGAACAGAACAGGCCATCATCAAGTGATCCATCCCCTGTCGCCCATTCCCAGCTTCTGGCAAACAGAGGCTAGGGACTCCATCCCTGACCATCCTGGCTAATAGCCATTGATGGACCTATCCTCCATGAATTTACCTAGTTCCTTGTTGAACCCTGTTATAGTCTTGGCCTTCACAACATCCTCTGGCAAGGAGTTCCACAGGTTGACCGTGTGCTGTGTGAAGAAATACTTCCTTTGTTTATTTTAAACCTGCTGCCTATTAATTTCATTTGGTGGCCCCTAGTTCTCGTGTTATGAGAAGGAGTAAATAACACTTCCTTATTTACTTTCTCCACCCAAGTCATGATTTTATAGACCTCTATCATATCCCCCCTTAGTCATCTCATTTCCAAGCTGTAAAGTCCCAGTCTTATTAATCGCTCCTCATACAGAAGCTGTTCCATACCCCCAATCATTTTTGTTGCCCTTTTCTGAACCTTTTCCAAGTCCAATATACCTTTGTTGAGATGGGGCGACCACATCTGCATGCAGTATTCAAGATGTGGCTGCACCATGGATTTATATAGAGGCAATATGATATTTTCTGTCTTATTATCTATCCCTTTCTTAATGATTCCCAACATTCTGTTTGCTTTTTTGAAGGCCACTGCACATTGAGTGGATGTTTTCAGAGAACTATCCACAATGACTCCAAGATCTCTTTCTTGAGTGGTAACAGCTAATTTAGACTCCATCATTTTGTATGTATAGTTGGTGTTATGTTTTCCAAAGTGCATTTCTTTGCATTTATCATCACTGAATTTCATCTACCATTTTGTTGCCCAGTCACCCAGTTTTGAGAGATCCTTCTGTAGCTCTTTGCAGTCTGCCTGGGGTGTAACTATCTTGAGTAGTTTTGTATCATCTGCAAATTTTGCCACCTCACTGTTTATCCCTTTTTCCAGATCATTTATGAATATGTTAAATAGGACTCGGCCCAGTACAGATGTGATGTTCCCCTGGTGTTATCTGGACCAGTGATCTGCTAGGTCACGCCAAGCCTTGACTCTGGGAGCCAGCCTAGCCCTGCTCTGCTGTGAGAACCCCCACTCCTGGGCTGTTCACACACAGCCTCTAGCAAGTCAACTGCTCCCAGATATATGAGTGGTCCCTTTTGGCCGGCTGCTGCTTGGATTGTGCAACCGAATGACACCAGCCAATATCTCCGGTCCCAGACACAACCCTAGGAACCTCCATCTTGCAGTGTCCAGTTATGCCCGCTGGACGCTGCAAGCTTATATGAGTTGGTCAATTTAACAAAGAAATTGGTATGTACCAGGCTTGCCATCCCAAGGGGAGTCTCTGACATGCTTCAAACCAAATGCACTGCTTCAGGTAGAAAAAAACAAACACATTTATTAACTACAAAAGATAGATTTTAAGTGATTATAAGTCAAAGCACAACAAGTTAGATTTGGTCAAATGAAATAAAAGCAAAACGCATTCTAAGCTGATCTTAACCCTTTCAGTGCCCTTACAAACTTAGATGCTTCTCACCACAGGCTGACTGGTTGCCTTTCAGCCAGGCTCTCCCCTTTGATCAGCGGTTCAGTCACTTGGTGGTGGTGTCTGTAGATGGAGGTGGAAGAGAGAGAGAGCATGGCAAATGTCTCTCCCTTTTATCATGTCCTTTCTTCCCTCTTGGCTTTGCCCCACACCCCTTTCAGAGTCAGGTGAGCATTACCTCATCATAGTCCCAAACTGACTAAGGGAAGGAGGGTGACTCACTCGAGAGTCCAACAGATCCTTTGTTGCTGCCTAGGCCAGTGTCCTTTGTTCCTGGAAGGCTGGGCTGGGTTTGTCCCATACATGCCCTGATGAAGTGTGAACTGCCCCTCTGCTCCTGGAGAGTTTTGTCTGGGCTTGTTTTAAGCCATGAGGGCACATTTTCAGCCTCATAACTATATATATGAAATTACAACCTATAACATTACTATCAAAACAATGCTCAGTGCATCATGAACCTTCTGAAGACACCCGACATGACAAACTTTGCACTAGATACCACACAATCATATTATAAAGATGAACATGGGAAGGATGTTCCCCCGAGGTACAGAGTGTCACAACAGACCCCTGGGGGACACCACCATTTACTTTTCTCTGTTCTGAAAACTGATCATTTATTCCTACCCTTTGTTCCCTATCTTTTAACCAGTTACCAGTCCATGAGAGAACCTTCCCTTTTATCCCGTGACAGCTCACTTTACTTAAGAGCCTTTGGTGAAGGACATTGTCAAAGGCTTTCTGAAAATCTAACTACACTGTATCCACTGGATCCCCCTTGTACACATGCTTGTTGACCCCCTCAGAGAATACTAGAGGAAATCATGCCTCACCATTTACAAAAACCATGTTGACTATTCCCCAACAAATGATGTTCATCTATGTGTCTGAAAATTTTGTTCTTTATTATAGTTTCAACCAGTTTGCCCAGTACTGAAGTCAGGTTTACCGGCCTGTAATTGCCGGGGTCTCCTCTGGAGCCCTTTTTAAAAATTGGCATCACATTAGCTATCCTCCAGTCATTTAGTACAGAAGCTGATTTAAATGATAGGTTACAGACGACAGATAGTAGTCCTGCAATTTCACATGAGTTCCTTCCGAACTCTTGGGTGAATCTCATCTGGTCTTGGTGACTGATTACTGTTTAGTTTATCAATTTGTCCCAAAACCTCCTCTAGTGACACCTCAATCTGGGACAGTTCCTCAGATATGTCACCTAAAAAGAATGGCTCAGGTTTGGGAATCTCCCTCACATCCTCAGCCATGAAGACCGATGCAAAGAATTCATTTAGTTTCTCCGCAATGGTCTTATCATCCTTGAGCGTTCTTCTAGCATCTCGATCATCCAGTGTCCCCACTGGCTATTTAGCCCGCTTCCTGCTTCTAATGTACTTAAAAAAATTTTTGCTATTACTTTTGGAGTCTTTAAACAAGTGTGGGGAGTGGAGGACAGGTAGGTGTGACGTGCCCACGGTAGCCTGCGCTGCTGAGGAGGCCTGCTCCAGTTGTGGTGGGGCCTTCCCCCGCCACCCACGGTGCATGTCGTGTCCTGCCCCACAGGGGTTGTGCTGTGTAGGGTGCAGCAGGGTGTTTGGAATGAGAACGGCTCTGAATAGGACCCTGAATGGCTCTTTCCTGGATCTGCACCTTGACCCTGCACACTCAATGCCTGCGGGTGAAATCCGGGGCCCACTGAAATCAGTGGGGCTGGCCAGGATATACCGTGGCGAATAGAACAGCGCAGAGTACATTCCTCGCCCACGTCCCCGGTGGGTGCATCAGGCACGACTGAGAGGAAAAACCAGGGCAGCTGTCTGTGAGAGGCTGCTGCCCTACGTATGGAGTGGGTCAGACAGCCCGCTGCCCACTTTCCCTACGCACGTCTAGGGTCAGTGTCACGGAGTCCCTGGGCGATGCTCTGGAACTGCTCCCCATGAAGCCAGGCAGGACTCTGGGGAAGTCTCCTCTCTGGGAGCAGCCTGTCTTCAGGACACACAGCTCACACAGCTTCCACCTTCCTGGGTCTGACCTCGGAGCATTCAGCATCCTCTGCCCCTCCGTGCGCTTCCCACAGCGAGTCCGCCCAGGTGGGGTCCTGTGGGGGCCAGAGGGTCCTGCACCCCGACTTCGCAATCAGACATGACTCTCAGCCAGCCAGTAAAACAGAGGTTTATTAAACGACAGGAACATGGTCTAAAACAGAGCTTGTAGGTGCAGAGAACGGGACCCCTCAGCTGGGTCCATTTTGGGGGGCAGTGAGCCAGACAACCACGTCTGCCCTTCACTCCATGTCCCAGCCAGCCTCAAACTGAAAACCCCCTCCAGCCCCTCCTCCCCTGGGCTTTGTCCCTTTCCCGGGCCAGGAGGTCACCTGATTCCTTTGTTCTCCAACCCTTTAGCTCTCACCTTGCAGGGGGGAAGGGCCCAGGCCATCAGTTGCCAGGAAACAGGGTGTCGGCCATTCTCTGTGTCCAGACCCCTGCACACACCTGCCCTGTAGGGCTCTGCAATGATCATACACCCTTATCCCACCACCTAGATACTTAAGAACTACCTAGGGGAAACTGAGGCACCCCCACACTATTCAGAGGAAACATTAAGAACAGTCCCACTTCATCACATCTCTCCCCCCTTCGAGATCGAACTGAGCGGGGTCACTTTAGCCGATGACCTGGGGAAGTTCGAAGCCACCAACGTTCCCATGGATGCCCCAGCATCTCTCCCATTCCTTGGTAGGAGTTACACCAGGCCTTTCCATTTTCACGCCCTCCCTTAGGTTGGTGGTGGTCGATAGTACTCGCAGGCCGTATGTGGGAAGGTTTATGCAGCCCATGCCCTTTGGCCACCCCAAAACCCCAGGGGGTCAAACTGGGATTGGGTCTTCTCCCCAACAAGCTGGCCAAACACAGCCACTTGGTTATAGGACTGTTTAACTTGCTTCACAGCTTTCACTCCATCTGAGACCGTCTCAGAGCTATCCACACTGGATCTTTCAACAGGAAAGTCAGTGGATCCATTCACAACAGAAAATTTCTGGCTGTTAGGAACTGAAACTTTCTTGATTAAATCACTTTCACACCCTTCAGTTGCAGTAAACTGCTTGCAAAGACTCCATGAGGATTTCTTTCCCTAGGGCTTTTCTATGCAACAATTCACCCCTCACAGAAATTCTGCTCTTACCCTCTTCACCTAGGGCTTGCTCTAGAGGAACACTTTCCTGAGCAACAACAGACTCTTTCTGGGTCTCCCTTACATCCAGAATCACCTCTGGCCCATCCGGTGGATTCCTACACAATCCCCTTTCAGGCAAACTTACAGACTTCCTAGATAAAAGGTCAGAAGCATTCTCCTTCCCTGTGCCACACACAAGTTCAGGAATCTTTTCCTTCTTGCTACAGGTTTCCACACCTCAGTAGGTAACATAATCACATCACCTTCATGCTCTCCTTGTGCCCTGGCTAGGATCTCACCCTGATTAGACAGAGTTGCAACACCCTTTCCCAACAACACACTAGCAACAGGCAAAATACAAGCACCAGAATTGTCTTGGCTCTGGGGTTTTACATAGACCCTAATTGGATGCGACCTAGTTACAGGGCCATTCTCCCGAGCAGACACAAACTTAGGACCCTTCCCTTCCTGGGCTTTAGCTGAATCCAGAACCAGCTCTGAGACAACTGCACGACCCTCAACCATCACAGGCTGAAAGGCCCCTTCTGTCTGCTCCACAGACAAAGAAGAGCCGGACACACTTTCTCCTTAACCAGACACACAGCTTGGGATCTCTTTTCCCTTGTCTCAGCACACAGGGCTGGTCACAGACAACTGCTTGGAGATCAGGGTAGCTCCCTCCACAGGCAAGTCAATACACCCGACAGACACAGGCACGTTTGCTTCACTGTCCCAATTCTCCACCCAGCTAACAGGTAAGGTCCAGGGACACTCATCTGCCACTCTCCTCGCCTTCCAGCCCTGCTGACTAGACACAGCCATCAGCTCACAAGGCTGCCTGGGCTCATCCAAACTTCCCTTACCAATCACCTTGCCACTCCCAACAGATACCCTGCCCTGCCCTGCCTGTGTTTCCTCCCACTCAGCTGGGGTCTCAGCTCCCACTGTGCTCAGAGCTGCCCTTGCTGTCCCAGTGGTGATAGGCAGCGAGCTCGCTGGTTTCCTCACTGCATCAGAGCCAGCAAGCCCCCTCCGGTGTGCAAGGGGGGCAGGGAGCCCCAGGGGTCTGGTTACCAGCAGGCAGGTAACCTGAGCCTAGCGACTCCTCCCTGCTGCCAGCCAGGTCATCTGCATTTTCATTGACCATTTCCCTCTCCGCCTACTGGTTCCCTGGACTCAAATTCAAACCCTTGGCAGTTACCGGAGCAGGGCCTGGATCCTGTCCCAAAGAGACACAGTCACCCCACAACAGGGTCTCGCAGCTGGTGTCCTGGAGCACCCCAACAACCAGCCAGCCCAACCCCTCCTGGGTCTGCACAGGGATCTGGGCCATAGGCAGGGTGAGGGGCTTCATCCTGGGACCCTCACCCAGCTCACACAACCCCTCAGCATCTGAGGCTGCACCACCAGGGGCCTGACAACAGTTCTCTCTGTCCCAGGATCTCGCCACCCCAGGAATGTCTCCCCATTGACCATCACCTTCTGTTCCCACTGGGGGTCCGAGGGGCCTGACCCCAGGAGACTCCACACAGACATATAGGTTGGGGTCAGGAGTGGGAGCCTGTCCACCTCCCCACCCATCTGGCTGACGGAGTCTGTGGCCTTGGGACCCAGCAAGGGAGCTAGACACCGGGGCTTTTCCGCAGGGTCCCCCTGGTTCAAATCGCCAGCCTGCTCAAAGGCAGTGAGGTGGGCATCCACATCCCTACCCTCCTTAACCAGGGGCAGCAATTTAGTCTCGAGGTTCCCTGCGGAACTGGCCCCCCAGGGTCTATCCCCGCTCACCCCAGGGAGGTCCCCTAGGCCTCTCCGCCCCACCATTGCCAGTTCCTGCTGCTGCTGCTTCTGCAGCTCTTTCTCGGGCTCTCGCTGTCTCTCACAGTCCTCTGGCTCTCTCGGACTCAGCTCCAATCCCGTTCGTCTCCAATCCCCGGATGGGGAACCCGATCGTGAAGACCCTCGTCTGGTCGGGGACAGGAGTCTTGGGGATGCCTGGCTACCACTCCAGCTGCTCCCAGATCCTGCTATAGCCCCATTTGGGGTCAGGAATCTGTTCCTTCGAGCGGTCATCCTCCTCCAGCTGCACGATTAACTGTGCCTTGGTGAACTTTCCAATGCTCAACACTTTCTTTCTGCACAGGGTTACAATGTCCTTCTTAAGGAGACGGTGACAGGCCATCACTCCGCTCTTCCCAAGTTGTTGTGGACTCACAGGCCCGTGTGTTCTCAGCTCCCCACGGTTTCCAGGGAGAACCCCTAGTGTGCCAGCCCTTCTCGAGGTCACCCCCTCTTTGCCAGGGTCGAGCTGCAGACTCCTCAGGTCCCAGTGCTCACTGCAATCCCCAGGGGAACCCTGTTACTGCAAAAGTCCTTCTCTCTCCCAGGGCCAAGCTGCAGCCTCCTCTGCCCCTGAGACTGCTCACTGCAGTCCCCAGGGGGACCCCATTGCTGCACAGTCCTTCTCGCTGGTCACACACTCCCAGGGGTTAACTGCCCCCCGAAACCGCTCCTCTCTGAGCCTTCAGCACGCCTGGTCCTCATCAATCCCCCTTCGTTTTACTGCTCCCCAGTCACTTACTGCAGGAAGCGCCGTCCACGGGGTGCAGTACATCCCACCGCTGCCACCAGTTGTCACGGAGTCCCTGGGCGATGCTCTGGAACTGCTCCCCATGAAGCCAGGCAGGACTCTGGGGAAGTCTCCCCTCTGGGAGCAGCCTGTCTTCAGGACACAAAGCTCACACCGCTTCCACCTTCCTGGGTCTAACCTCGGAGCTTCAGCATCCTCTGCCCCTCCGTGCACTTCCCACAGCGAGTCCGCTCAGGCGGGGCTCCTGGGGAAGCCAGAGGGTCCTGCCCCCCAACTCCACAGTCAGACGTGACTCTCAGCCAGCCAGTAAAACAGAGGTTTATTAAACGACAGGAACATGGTCTAAAACAGAGCTTGTAGGTGCAGAGAACGGGACCCCTCAGCTGGGTCCATTTTGGGGGGCCGTGAGCTAGAGAACCACTTCTGCCTTTCACTCCATGTCCCAGCCAGCCCCAAACTGAAAACCCCCTCCAGCCCCTCCTCCCCTGGGCTTTGTTCCTTTCCCGGGCCAGGAGGTCACCTGATTCATTTGTTCTCCAACCCTTTAGCTCTCACCTTGCAGGGGGGAAGGGCCCAGGCCATCAGTTGCCATGAAACAGGGTGTCGGCCATTCTCTGTGTCCAGACCCCTGCACACACCTGCCCTCTAAGGCTCTGCAATGATCATACACCCTTACTTCACCACCTAGATACTTAAGAACTGCCTAGGGGAAACTGAGGCACCCCCACACTATTCAGAGGAAACATTAAGAACAGTCCCACTTCATCACAGTCAGTGAATCCCTCCCCATTTGACCCCAAAGTACAATTCTGCAGCACCCTGGGAAGGGCTCCTTTCCGACACAGCAATGATTCTAAACGGGGTAGCAACTGTGCATTTGCCTAATGCAATAGAGGGCCCAATCCCTGCACATAGTGCCCTTTGCCAAGGTGCCAGGGGCTTTACAATACAGAGTCATTCAAAGGGTTAAGAACAGGGAAAGTGGCTTCATTATCCAGAGAACCCCCTGCCCCTGTCTGCTCTGCTCCTCAACCAGGTGCCTGCTCCCCGCTCGCTCTTAACCAAGGGGAAAAACAAACAAGTTTCATTTAACAACCATTAGTCCTGAAAACATCAAAGGGCTCCTCTGTTGGAAAATGAAAATCCTCATTAACTAATAAAAAGCCCATTGCTCACTCGCTCTTTAATGTAATTAACAGCAGCCAGGACTTCAATTAAAGCTTTATCCAAACTTCAAAATGCCGCTCGCCGTAATTACAGCCTGGCTGCTTTCACCTTCAGACACACTTCGCCAGCTGGCCGCAAACACGCACACACACGCCCCACGGGTGCACGCAGCCAGACGCAGCCCCCCACAGACCAGCTCCAACGTGCAAAGGGACCTGCACCCAGAAGCGCCTGGCAGCAGCTGACACACCCAGGCTGAGCTGCTGCACCCCCGAGATCTAGTTTGCCCTCCATGCACCAACACGCAAATAACCCCACGTGCAGAGCTGCCCCGCTCCAGAAGCCCTGGTCAAACCGCATTGCTCTCCCTCCTCAGACACCTCCCGGGGCCCACACCTCCGTCTGCCCCAGCTCCTTCCCGAGCACACCCAGGCATGTGGGCTGCGCACGTCAGCACGCTCATACACACACGTTCACTCCCACACACCAACGTACACCCCCCATACACAGGCTCACGCGCACCCCTCTCCACCCCCCATGGGTCCCACAGCGCAGCGCCCGGAGCTGGCTCCACACAGGGGCCGCGTGGCCTGTGCAGGACCAGGCCTGTTGGCGAAGTGGTTCTTGCATTGGCCGGGAGCTGGAGGAGAGCACTGAAAAGTCCCTATAGGGAGACGCACCTGGGCCTTCGGCTCAGAACGTTTCTCTCCAGTGCCCGGTGGGGTTTTGAAATGTCTGCTGCATTAATGGGCATTTTGGCTTCCCCGCAGCATCCAGACTTCAGTGTACGCTCACTCCTCCCCACCTCGCAATGTGACATCTTTGGTCCCCTCCCCCCATACTCCTCCCTTGGCTTCCGCGCCCCCTTCCTCTCCGTCCTCCAGCCTCAGCAGCTGCTCTGAGTTGTTGACGGACATTGGTATCTCGTGGGGCACAGGGACAGACCCAAGAGCTCAAACAGGGCCTCCCCCAGTGCCATAACAAACCAGGGGGCTCCGTTCCCAGCATTCAGGGTGGTGTCCTGCTGCACCTGCATGGGGTCCCCTTGGCTGCAGCCGCAGGACGCTCAGTGCACCCGGACTCCCCTTTCACTCCCCTCGCTGCAGGCGCTGGCAGCTAAGAGAGTGTCCCCTTCCCTCCAGCCTTTGGATGCCAGGGTTCCCGTGTACCAGGGTGTGACGCACACGAGTGCTGGGATTTCCTGTCCCCACTTGGGGCAGGGTGACAAAAGGGGAATGCCGGCAGGGGCCATCATACACCGAGGCCGGGGCCTAACTCTTCCAGCCTGGTTTGCTTTCCAGGTGGATCCCTGCCGTTAATGCAGCTGCTAACACCTTCCATGAGTCAGTGTCTAATCAGAGCCAGTCAGCTCTGTACCCTGAACCCCTTCAAGCCGGGGGGCCTGGACCGTGTCCCAGAGGTGAGGATCCTACCTAGCAATTCATGTCTCCTCTGTCGAGTCGCCCTGAAACCCAGGTGCTAGAACCAAGCGCACAGATGCACACGGACAAAGCGCTGGCAGGTGGAGGTAGCTGGCTGAAACCAGGATGGACGAGGGGTTGGTGGAGGCAGAGAGAACTAGTGGCTTGGAGAGAGGAGGTCCTGCAGCGAAAACCCCAGGAACAGCCGAAACTGGGCAGAAAGCTTAGGGTGAGGCTTATGGGTTTTGCTGCTAAGTTACCAATAAGCCTGGGGGGAGGGGGGGTGTACTGAACCCGACAGGGCCCCCCTGCAGGTCTCAGGTCAGGGAGGTCGGGTGTACTCTGTACACCGTGCCTTTGGGCTGGGGTTGGATCAGGTATCACTCTGGGCTTGTCTGGGTGTGACTGTCCCCTGCCGCTGACTGTCCAGGGACCCTTCCCTTTGGACTCTCACTGCACCACGTAGTTCGGATCCTCCGCAAGTACCAAGAGTCCCCTTCCTGCCAGCAGGAGCCGGGCCAAGAACGCGCCTGCAGCAGCCAGATTGGGCGAGGTAACTAGTCTGCAAACTCTGCAGGGACCTCCCTACCCGCCCGATGCACCATGCCGAGCATGAAATGTAACTCGCTACAACCTAGCTGCTTGCTGCCATCGCTTCCTAGAAGGGGCTGGGAGGCAGCTCACACAGAATGCAACAGCCTGAGCCAACAGGGCGAAGCACAGCTCATCTTCCCCAGACACCCACCTTCTAGAGCACCTTTCAGCGAAGAATCTCAAAGCACTTTACAAACCGGAGTTGGTCATTCTTATCCCCGACGTATCGATACTCCATGTCTAGTTGGCAGCCGGTGTCAAGTGGAGTGCCCCAGGGGTCGGTCCTGGGGCCGGTTTTGTTCAATATCTTCATAAATGATCTGGAGGATGGTGTGGATTGCACTCTCAGCAAATTTACGGATGATACTAAACTGGGAGGAGTGGTAGATACGCTGGAGGGGAGGGATAGGATACAGAGGGACCTAGACAAATTGGAGGATTGGGCCAAAAGAAATCTGATGAGGTTCAATAAGGATAAGTGCAGGGTCCTGCACTTAGGACGGAAGAACCCCGTGCACAGCTACACACTAGGGACCAAATGGCTAGGCAGCAGTTCTGCGGAAAAGGACCTAGGGGTGACAGTGGACGAGAAGCTGGATATGAGTCAGCAGTGTGCCCTTGATGCCAAGAAGGCCAATGGCATTTTGGGATGTATAAGTAGGGGCATAGCGAGCAGATCGAGGGATGTGATCGTCCCCCTCTATTCAACACTGGTGAGGACTCATCTGGAGTACTGTGTTCAGTTTTGGGCCCCACACTACAAGAAGGATGTGGATAAATTGGAGAGAGTCCAGCGAAGGGCAACAAAAATGATTAGGGCTCTGGAACACATGACTCATGAGGAGAGGCTGAGGGAACTGGGATTGTTTAGCCTGCAGAAGAGAAGAATGAGGGGGGATTTAATAGCTGCTTTCAACTACCTGAGAGGTGGTTCCAGAGAGGATGGTTCTAGACTGTTCTCAGTGGTAGAAGAGGACAGGACAAGGAGTAATGGTCTCAAGTTGCAGTGGGGGAGGTTTAGGTTGGATATTAGGAAAAACTTTTTCACTAGGAGGGTGGTGAAACACTGGAATGCGTTACCTAGGGAGGTGGTAGAATCTCCTTCCTTAGAAGTTTTTAAGGTCAGGCTTGACAAAGCCCTGGCTGGGATGATTTAATTGGGGATTGGTCCTGCTTTGAGCAGGGGGTTGGACTAGATGACCTCCTGAGGTTCCTTCCAACCCTGATATTCTGTGATTCTATGATAGAGAAACAGAGGCATGAAGAGGGTCACACAGTGAGTCAGGGCCAGAGCTGGGAACAGAACCCAGAAATCCTGTTTCCCAGTGCTGCAGTCTAACCACTAGCCTACGCTCCCTTACTCATGTATTTAGCACAGAACACATTACACATCCACACTGACTTCCTGGTACGCTGCATTCCATATGCTGATGTCCCTGACTTAACCTTCAGAGAAAACAGAAAATGCTAATGAAAACTTCAGCCACACGGAGGACAGGACGTGTACATCCCAAATAGGGACTGTTTATTTCATTGCTCCGTTGCCAAGACCTGGGTGTTTCGTTCTATGGAACTGACTTAAGCCCTGAAATATGCTGCTGGAGGAGAAGAGATACTGAAGAACGAGAGGAATGGGTAGATTTCTCACGGATCTCCAGGGCTGAAATTCACCCCCAGGCCAACGGCCAGCCCAGCTTCACCGAAGTCTCTCTTAAGCGATGAGGCTTGAGCGCAGCAAAGGCCTTGTGCTGCTTTCAGTCTGGGAGATAACAACGTGGTGGCAATTTATTGTCATTGGCTCAGTTGGTTTCCTTAGTGCAGTTGGGCAGAGATGGATCCAAACCAAAACTCGGGCTCTGAATCAACCCCCCAAAACTGGTGTATGTGGAGGGGCTGGAGAGTGGGGGGGACACAGCCCAGACATTCAGACCTGGCTCCAAAATGACCTTACTGGTCTCAGGTCTGTAAAGCATCCGTGCTTTGAACCCCATTGGTGGATTGTGCAGCAGGGGCCCAAGTCTGGTATAGCTAGAGAGCAGCAAATATGGTCTCCCCAGGGCTGGCCTGCAGCCCATGGCCCACATGTGTTTGGAAGGGGCTGAGCCCTGTGTGGATTGGGCAATGTGGTAGCTGAAGGCTGCTGGATGCCTGCGGGGAAGCTGGTTGGAAGATCGACTCGGGGAAGACAGGATTCCCTTCTGTTTCCATGGCAGCAGCAGACAGAACCTTCCATAAGGAGCACGTATATCCGGCCTCGCTGGGAACCATAATTCCCTTCTTAAAATTAGGAAAATAAATACAAACAGATTTTCACATGCAATACACATCAAGCAGGACTTACTGTCCAGCCAGGCAAACACAAGGGAAAGGCCGTGGTTAGCCGATCGCAATCCACTTTGAAATGAGAACAAACCCGCCTTTATTCATAAAATAACTGTCCTACAACAGTGAAACCTCCCCTTGAATCCCAAAGCGATTTCTAAACTGAGAATAACACACTGCATAGGGATCACTGCAAACACAAACTGAAATGCAGCCACTGCTGGGGTGGAGTGTTTAACAGCACACAGCAGCACTATGCAAGCAGTGTAGGTCTGGGTGCAGAAGAGAATAACGTATCCTAGTTGTAGTTGCAGGGGGGATTTAGAGAGGCAGAAAGTAATCACTGCAGCTAGAATCTGGCCAGGACCCTGGGATTAATGCTCCGATTTTTATGAAACATGACGTACCCACAAGTCATCCCCCCTCGGTTTTACACCTTATTGCTAAGAGAGGTACTTCAGCAGCAGAGTGTCCCCTGGATCGCCCTGTGACTCTGCTCTGGTGGGAACAGCCCTATTCACTGAGTCACCAATATTGTTTCCTGGGATGATGCTCCCGTGCGAATACTGACCCAGCTGAATTCTCAGGAATAAGAGCACAGCTCCAGATGGGGTGGCAGCATTCGTACTGGGTTCCCCTAGGATATGCGCTCAGAGCCTGAGCTTCTCAGGTGGGAAATCCTCTAACCATGGTTATTTATAGCTTCTATTTTCACACCTCTCTGCTCACCCTCCAGGTATTCTGCTCAGCCCCACAGACCACTTGGCCTTCCCAGGGGAGATATTTCTCAGTGGATTCCCCTCCCCCATCCTTGAGCAATTGCAAGTGAACCCATCAGGATTCAAAGTGCTGTATAAAACCCAGGTATGGTGTCAATGCACCTGCTCCACAGAGGACAGGGCCAACTTCAGCCCTGGTGCAAGCACTGACCCATGAGCTGCAGCCAGCAGCAACACACACCGGGAAGCTGGGACTAGACCTAGAACTTTTGCTCTTCAGCACCACAAACGCAAGCCCCTGCCACCCATGCTAAGGGAAATCTCCTGTGGTTAACATGAGTAGCTGGTCCCTCGTGACCTCTGGGGGTCCAGCCCGTCGGGACAACACTGCACACACAAAGCCAGCGCCTTACAAGTAGGTGTAACTCCTGGAAAAGTTCTTGGGACTGGTGCTGATCTTTTGCCTTGGCCCGATTTGACTCAAAATCCTTTATCCTTCGACTACCCCAAACAGGAGAACAAATGATCTAGGCTCTCTTAATGCTGCCACGCCCTCAGAAGGGAAGGCCTCTGGGGAAGAGATTGTCCTGCCAGGAGTCCCTATGGCCACTCCTGTGTCTGAGAAGTGATCGGTTCTCTCTTCTGATCCCCCATTGACAGACTAACACTGCAGCAGCCTCAGATGAGTAGGTCTCTGCGTCCCCTCCAGTCCTTCCCTCGAATGGGAATGGGCTCATAGGCTGGTTCCCAGCTGGGGCGAGTTCTCTGTTTGAGCAATATTTTTGCCCTTTACTCTGTGTCTAGTGGCTTTCCAGCTTTAAAAAACAAGTGATGTCCCTTCTAATCATTAACCCACTCCTGAATTTTAATTAGAGATGGGCCCAAGGGACGATGCTCCGTTCTGGGTCCAAAATCCCCCAAAGTTTGGGCTCGCTGCTATTTTAAATGCATTTGTTTAGTGATCATTAACCCATTTCCTAGACCCCTAGAAAGCCCTGGGGGGAAAGGTGGTTGGAAATGACTCTGGGAATTGGCAATGCTGACTGTCATCTCCTCTCCAAATTCTGACCAGGGCAGTAGCGGCCTGAGTTCAGATCCAAGTGAGATGAGTTTGTGGTTTAACCCTGCTCCCTCTAGACAAACTCCCATGCCATAAAACCATCCCCTTATCTGACGCTGTATTGGCAGCATCTGCACAAGATCCCAGGATGGAACGGGCCACAGAGGCTGATTCCCCACTTGCTCCTACAGATGATTTCCCCAGGTTCAGGTTGAGGGAGGCAGAGCAGTGGCATGGCAGTGGATGAAGGAAGCTTGTATCTCTGTTGCCTGCTCTGTGGATTGAATCTGAAACCTCCAGCCCCTTTCCCCAGTGCTCTTCGTGCCAAGGGAAAGTGTCACTTCCCGAGTGCTGGATTCACAGCTTGTCCTCTTATCTGCCCAGGCATCTGTGCTCCACAAATTCCAAAGCCGGTAATTATCCCAGAGAGAGCCTAGTCACTGCGCCCGACTGCAGGCACAAGAGCAGCACCGGCCACAATTCTTCATAGGAACCAGCTACAGGGTTTTCAGGTGGGTCGTGCCACGGAGATGGTAGGTTCCCAGCTGGAGCAAGTGCTCTGTGTGACCAGGAAAGTGGGTAGATGGCACACGTTTTTTGCCCTTTACTCTGTGAAGAGTTGAGTGTGGCGCCAGGAACAGAGCGTTTCACCCTGAGCCAAAGTCGTGGTGGACTCCTCTGAGGGTGTGTCTACACTCCAGTCACTGGAGAGCCCAGGTCCCTGGTGTAGGATCAGGCCCAAGGGAAGTCGACGCGAGCAGGATTGGGCCCTGGCTGTCTGGGAATGATCAGCTGGCGCGCTTGGCCTCTCACCAAGGGGAAGCAGGCTGTTCCGCACCCTCCACGTGGCCCTGGCACTCTCCCGGCCCGCGGCGGTGAGAGTTTCCCTTGCCATGACCCAAGCAGAGGTCGAGCAAAGTCCGGTTCCTCAGCCCATATCCCCGTCCTGTGGAAAGAAGCTGACTGTTCCCCACCCCGCCCGTCCTGGCTTTCCCGCCCATTGTTTCCCAGCGGTGCAGTCGGTCGGCTGCCTTGGCTCTCATGTTTGCCTTAAGGAATATTCCAGGCAGCCGTTCCTGGCCTGGTTGTCAGACGCTGCTAACATTGTCACTGTTCGTTAGCAAAGCAGAGCTGCCAGGCTGGGAACAGCTGGGTGGGAGCCGCTGAGAGGCGCAGCGGGTCTCCTCGCTTCCATCTGTTTCCTGTACAAGGCATTTTTAGGCTATTTGGAATGCCAGGGCCCTTGCAGTCAACACGCCAAGTGCGGCTCAGGAGAAGGGGGCTGCATGGGCAGAGAAGCTGCACTCGCAATGGGGCTGTTTGCAAAGGGTCTGGCAGGCCGGCGCACAAAGGAACAAGCCCTTTGCAAGGCAGTTCAGCTGAGGGAGCCTCTCTCCAGCTCAGCAGACTCTGTATCCTTTGGAAAGATAAAAGGCGACCGCAAGAGAACTGTTTCAGGGAGGGAGCTGAGCCCACAGTGCAGAGCGATACAAAATCCGGGATGGTACTGCCACAGGGAAGAGCGATGCACACTATCAGGAAGCCCTGAGCCCGCCCTGCATGCTCTGCCTACTGTGAGCAGCCCACGGGGAGCCCATGAGACTACTCACGCGAGTAAGGACTACTCCAGCCTGTTCCTAAATAAAATAACTTGGCTGCTGTTAACGATGGCAACAAATCCAGGAGAATTGGGTTCGTTAATTTTAGAAAACAAAGGGGAAATAACGACTGTACAAAGAAATCCCTAAATAGATACAACGTAAAACCTTCAAAGGCATTTTGAACAGGAAAAAACACTGCACAGTTTTAATTCCACCTTCCTCCCAGTTCCTGGACTGGCACTTTCTGTGCCTGGTTTCAGGTCACAGGGACATTCCCTCGTGGAATTATAACATGCCGCATACCCAGGGTTTAGCAGAGGGCACCTGCGAGATCTTCTATTATAGTGCTGCTAACGGCTTCATGTTATTTTCATGGCAGGAGCAGACAAAGAGAAACATGCCCACAAGTCCTACATTAGGCCCTGTAAGAACCATGGCTGAGAAGTCCTTGTACGAATCTCTCAGCCTTTGTGTTGACATAAAACCTTGTTTCTAGGAATTTTCGCCAGTGGGGTGTGCCACATCACCTGGGCTCATTCATAGAATCATAGAATATCAGGGTTGGAAGGGACCTCAGGAGGTCATCTAGTCCAACCCCCTGCCCAGAGCAGGACCAATCCCAACTAAATCATCCCAGCCAGGGCTTTGTCAAGCCTGATCTTAAAAACCTCAAAGGAAGGAGATTCCACCACCTCCCTAGGTAACCCATTCCAGTGCTTCACCACCCTCCTAGTGAAAAAGTTTTTCCTAATATCCAACCTAAACCTCCCCCACTGCAACTTGAGACCATTACTCCTTGTTCTGTCATCTGCTACCACTGAGAACAGTCTAGATCCATCCTCTTCGGAACCCCCTTTCAGGTAGTTGAAAGCAGCTATCAAATCCCCCCTCATTCTTCTCTTCTGTAGACTAAACAATCCCAGTTCCCTCAGCCTCTCCTCATAAATCAAATGTGTTCCAGCCACCTAATCATTTTTGTTGCCCTCTGCTGGACGCTTTCCAGTTTTTCCACATCCTTCTTGTAGTGTGGGGCCCAAAACTGAACACAGTACTCCAGATGAGGCCTCACCAATGCCAAATAGAGGGGAATGATCACGTTCCTTGATCTGCTGGCAATGCCCCAACTTATACAGCCCAGAATGCCATTAGCCTTCTTGGCAACAACGGCACGCTGTTGACTCATATCCAGCTTCTCGTCCACTGTAACCCCTAGGTCCTTTTCTGCAGAACTACTGCCTAGCTATTCGATCCCTAGTCTGTAGTGGTGCATCAGATTCTTCCGTCCTAAGTGCAGGACTCCACTTGTCTTTGTTGAACCTCATCAGATTTCTTTTGGCCCAAGCCTCTAATTTGTCTAGGTCCCTCTGTATCCTATCCCTACCCTCCAGCGTATCTACCACTCCTCCCAGTTTAGTGTCATCTGCAAACTTCCTGAGGGTGCAGTCCATGCCATCCTTCAGATTATTAATGAAAATATTGAACAAAACCTGCCCCAGGACCGACCCTTGGGTCACTCTGCTTGATACCGGCTGCCAGTGATACCATTATCCCCAAGCATTTTGACTTCTCCACTTCTTTGGAGAACAGTAGCAAGCCAACCAGCCCTTCAAGTGCCCGGGGCCCCCTTTCATCTCATGTGAGGTGGCTTCTTCCATACCCATGGCTAAGCAGAGTTTTACAATATAAGGGCCTAAGAGGTTTGAAAAAAAAAGAAAGAAAAAGAAAAAGAAATCCTCTGGGAGAAAGATCACAGAATCGCAGGGCAGGAAGGGACCTCGAGAGGTCTTCTCGTCCAGACTCCACACTCCTGGCAGGAGATGCTATGATATGATGGCTTTGTGGTGTCCTGGGTGGCTGATGTGGCTCAGGCCATCTCCCAGGGGAAGGTGGCCCCATCACAAAAGCCACCTGAATTGGTGCCCAGCCTCAGCAGAGAGGCAAAATGGGCCATTACGTTGTCTCTTGGCCCTAGATTTGATCCCTCTGGGTCAGGCTGGAAGCACACCGATAGGGCAGTAGGGGAAGACTGCAAGAACCCAGCCTGCTCTGCAGATCGTACTCTGTTGCGGTGCTCTGCCATCATTCATCCCAGGATCTCATAGTTCCTTTGCAGAGGGTGAAAGCGATGCACAGAAAGCTTAAGGGCCTTATTTTCACAAGGGCCGAGCACCAAGAGCTCCAGCTGAATTCAGGGAGAGCTGTGGGTGCTCAGCAGCTGTGAACAGGTTGTGAAGGACATCCCAGGCAGATCCACCACTGGAACTCTGGTGTCCCTTTTCCCACACCAGGAGGTTATTCTGCATGGCTCAGTCTAGCACCTTTCACTAGCACTGTAAATATCTGTGCTAATGTAGTTAAGCTAAATATTTTACAAATTTGCAAATCTTTCCAATATTTAAATACAGAAAAGTCTGAGGATTTTGAAGATGGGGGCGTGATTCTGATCTCACACTGGTATAAGCCAGGCATAATTTGACCAAAGTCAATGGAGTTACAACTGTATCTTTAGGAACAGAATCAGTCCTGTGGTGCGTCAGGGTCCCAGGAGGCCAAGCCAGGCCCTCGGAGAGCTCTCATGAGATGCTTTAAAATGAAGTAATGGGCTCTGTATAAGAATCTAGACAGACAGACAAACAGGGGAGTCCCTCAGGTGAGCACTGAGAAGAAGAAATGGGTGTGGTGGCCATGAAAAAATATAGAATAATTTGGATCAGCAAGCACATCTCCTGTACCCTGGGGCAGGACTCTAAACACATGTCTCCAATGCTAGGCCATAGTCTTGATGTATACAAGCCATTCCCAACAAGCTGGATGTGACGAAGCGGGACTGTTCTTAATGTTTCCTCTGAATATTGTGGGGGTGCAGCTGATGAAGTGAACTGTAGCTCACGAAAGCTGATGCTCAAATAAATTGGTTAGTCTCTAAGGTGCCACAAGTACTCCTGTTCTTTTTGCGAATACAGACTAACAGGGCTGCTACTCTGAAACCTGTCAGTTTCCCCTATGCAGTTCTTAAGTATCTAGGGGGTGGGGTAAGGGTGTATGATCATTGCAGAGCCCTACAGGGCAGGTGTGGGCAGGGGTCTGGACAGAGATAATGGCCAACACCCTGTTTCCTGGCAACTGATGGCCTGGGCCCTTTTCCTCCCCCCCAAGGTGAGAGCTAAAGGGTTGGAGAACAAAGGAATCCGGTGACCTCCTGGCCTGAAAAAGGGACAAAGCCCATAGGAGGAAGGGCTGGAGGGAGTTTCAGTTTGGGGCTGGCTGGGGACATGGAGTGAAGGGCAGACGTGGTTGTCTGGCTCACGGCCCCCCAAAATAGACCCAGCTGAAGGGTCCTGTTCTCTGCACCTACAAGCTCTGTTTTAGACCATGTTCCTGTTGTCTAATAAACCTCTGTTTTACTGAATGGCTGATGGTCATGTCTGACTGCGGAGTTGGGGGGCAGGACCCTCTGGTTTCCCCAGGACCCCGCCTGGGTGGACTCGCTGGGGGAAGCGCACGGAGGGGCAGAGGATGCTGAATGCTCCGAGGTCAGACCCAGGAAGGTGGAAGCCGGGTGAGCTGTGTGTCCTGAAGACAGGCTGCTCACAGAAAGGAGACTTCCCCAGAGTCCTGCCTAGCTTCATGGGGAGCCGTTCCAGAGCATCGCCCAGGGACTCCGTGACACTGGATCCAATATCTGCATCCAATATCCCCCCTCCATCCCAAACAGAGAATCACAATTAAAAGCCACTATTTTTAGGGTAGCAACCAAACGGGTGATTCAGTATTTAATAGCGTGAAATCAGGCCTTTCTCCTGCATGTGGCCTGTGATTTTGACGCACAGGTGTGAAGGGCATGTGGCTGGAGATATGGAAAGGTAATACGGGCATTTTTCCATCTATCCTCACACAGGATTTCGACGGCACGCAAGGCCCTGCTGAGCCCACTCTGAGTAAATAGGTCAGCAGCGTGTTCCCGACACACAGCAAAGAGCACGAAGCAGCTAGCGAGGGTTTGGTTAGATACATCGGGCAACAGACACCGAAACAGACATGCAGATGGCAGCCCCCCGAGAGAGACAGGGACCCTAATCCTCCCCATGGGTCCCATTACCATCTCTATCTGGTGGAAAACTCTCATCCGTGATGCGGCTAATCCTAATCACTCCCTATCACACAGGCCCACTTCAGATGGCGCAGCCCCCACCCCAGACAAACAGACGAGCCCCTCCCCATATCTGCACAGCCAGCGCGTTACTCGTGGAGTCCTCTTTGCCTCTAATCCCTCCACGAGGGATCCATTTAAAGGGGGATTTTCTGGCATTTATTCCCTTCGCAGGTTGAGTGACCATTCCAGGGTCAATATCAGATCTGGAAGATTCTCATTAAAATATTATACAGCCTTGTTCATTTCTTTAGTAGCAGCGAGGTCTCATAAATACAGGTGTCCAGCCTGAGAGCAGAGTGCCTGGGGAATATGTCCCTTTCACTGCATTAATCTTAAGTATCTACTTATAACGAAGGGCTCAGCTTCCCCAAGCGACTGCCTATAGCATATTTGCTGACTCCCATGGCCCGGATCCTGTGATCTGATCCAGGCGGCTGCTCCCTTTGTCCACCCTCGCAGAGTCCTCATTGAAGCCATTTGGACACAAGTCCTCGCTCACCCAACTGCAGGATCAGGCACCATATTTGTGCCCCCAAAATGAAGACACTGCCCCTGGAATCCAGGCAGGCATTTTGGAAAACAGAGTTCCAAGCGGCCGCTTAGGGTGACAATCCCCCAAGGGCATAGGGGCTGCAGCAGGCCCCCAAACACAGCAAAACTGCTGCAACTCTGCTGTACAGGGCATGGATGAGTGAGAGATGACGTTGCATCCCTTGGCCATGGACCCCTGTACTGGGGTCAAGGCCCCTATGCCACCCACGGGGTTAGTGTAGTGGCGGGAAAGTAGCTGTCTTATGCTGAGACCAGGAGCTGAGGGCTGCATTTTGTCCCCCGCCATCGCTGCATGTTTCCCTGGCCAAATCCCAGATGCTGTGGCTTGGTGCAGGGCTGGTGTTCAAGGGCGAAGGCAGCTTTGAAGAGCTGCTGTACTTCACTGAGATATTTAAGCAAAACTCCCTTCTCGGTAGCACTGAGTGACCAAAATACTGCCTGCATTTCTAACTGCAGCCAAAATATACAAACGGCCAGGCAGTGAGAATTCCCAGGGCCCAGCACCCTTATGCCCATTCCTAGCAGTCAGGCTGCAACATCCCATTAACATTAACATGACCACTTAGGAACAGGGATATAAAGAGTAAACATTCGACCCCTATCGTTTTTAAGAGCAAGAAATATGCAACAATGTAAGATGAGAAAACGCCCCCTTGGGGTTCTGGTGACTCATTCTTTGCTCCCATGGTTTGCAACAGGCTCAGAGGCACCACTGGACTATAACCGTGTGTTATTCCTTCTTTGTTTGTCATGGAAGCCCTGGTTGCAGCTCCACAGTGAAAGCTGAGCTGAGTTTTGTCCTTAAAGTAGGGACCCAACCGCTTTGTTACATATGAAGAATACAGGGTGTCGTCTCCACAATTACAGGACCTATGCTAGAGAAGCACTAAATTCACTCAGAACAAATAAACACAGTAAATTGGTGCAAAATCCTCTCTAAATTAGTGTGCTCAAACCAAGACTCTGACTGTCCCTTTGATGGTTTAATCTGGTTTTTAGAGCAATAGAACATGCATTTTTAAAACCAGAGACACATTCACCTGAGTGTTTTATAGCACACCAAGAGACCGTGACGTACGCCTGTCTCATCACAGGGAGCCAGCCTGAGAAAAACCTGCAACCACAAGGACTTCCATGGATAAGGCTGAAATTTTGGTCTTATTTTCCATCTATGACTCATCCCCTTTGGGCATCGGTATTGCAGGAAACATGTGATGCTTTCACATAACAGCCCGCTGCCTTAAGGATGGGATTTTCCAGCCTCCTTTACGAATCTCCTTGTGTGTGTTTAATTCAGAGCCTTGTGTTTGTACATACATATTTATGCAGTGGGCTGTTAGGGGGATGTGGGCGTCTGAGGGGGAACTGCTGGATCTATTTACTGTGCACACACACACTCTGAAGATGTCTGGGGTTGGTGGGGGGCTTTTTTTTTTTTTTTTTGCAGGCAGGCAAGGGAAGGATTAAATCAAAAAGGGGAAACGTGCAGCAGCAGGTGCGATTTCTGACAGTTTTGAATGGTTGCCAGCCAGCCTCTGAAATCCGGAGCACATCTGCGCTCATCAGTTGGACACCAGATGGGCCCCAGTTTAATATTTTTGGATTCAGTTAGATTTAGGGGCTGATGTGAACTGATTGCAGAGCGCAGGTGCAAGGGAGCGAAGCAGGTTTCGGGCAGCCTCAGCGCAGGAAGTGGGGGAGCAGGCGGCTCAGATGGAAGACAGGGCCTTGTACACAGAAGGGCTGTATCAGGGAAACTGCTGGGGTGGGGGGAGAGAACGGATTGTGGAAGGAGGAACGCATCAGGGGCTTAAGGATCTTTCACACACTGCTTGGATCTGGGATAACTCTTAGCTGGTTTTTGATATAGAACTAATATTTCACAAGTGGGAAGCTGGGCTTGCTGGGTTAGGAGCTGGGGGGCAATTTGCTAGCTAACACGCAAAATAGCCCTAAAGTTATGTGTGCAGAGATAGCAGACGCTGAAGCCCAGCTGTGCTACTAGAGACAAGCAGAGCCATGTCTGGGGCAGAGCTAGCTGGTGTGTAGGGAGGCTGATTTCCCCTGCAACAAATGCAATAATATTGTATACACAAAATAAATCCAGGTCCAATAGACAGGGTCTCTGCAAGCACCTTATGTACAGGAAGGGACGACGTAAGCGATGCATTAAGAAAAACCTGGCCTACTTTCACACCACAAAGGTATGTGATAGGAAGCAGAATACACTTTAAATGCTATTAATCCAATCAGATCCATATTAGGCCTGGTTTTGTATCAGATATTAGATTGGAGTGAAATCTGGCCAGGCTTACACTAGGGTGGAGAGGTCACATGTACAGGTGTGACTGGGACCCTGCACACCCTTGTCTGCACACCCCAAATGCTACTGGTCATATCATCAGTGCAGAATGCATGCGTTAACCCTCAATGTGATGTTATGAATTCCCTCTGTATCATGTGTAAAATGGCAGCCTAGTCTCAGTGAAGGTGATGAACAGGTCTGCCCTAGACAAAGCAGTGGGGGTTTACCTCCATTTACAGATTAGCTGCAACAACACTCTCAAGCAACCCACCAAACATGGTCTTGAGCCTGAACGGGAAAGAGAATTTCCATGGCTCCTGCTCCCACAGAAAGAAGGGGCCCTTCTGAACTTTGAGAATAAAGACAGTTCTTTGGAAACATACAAAACAGAGAGCTGCCATCTTTATCTTTCACCTAAGACAACAAGGGAAACCAGCACCTTGGACTTCTTTAGCAGGTCCTGACAGAGTCAGCCAGCCGTGCTGGACAGAGAATATTTGAGGATGAACAAAGACTGTACCCTACTAGATTAAGTTTTAGACTTTTGGATGCAGGTGTTCACTTGTAACCATCTCTACCTTTATTTCTTTTACTTGGCATCACTTATCCTATGGCCTTTTGTTCAGAAACTCATTTTATTTTAATCGAAACCAACCCAGTGTTGTGTTTGAATGGAAGCGATTGTTAACTCTAGTTAAGGTGGGGATTGTGTCTTTAAAGGCATAAATGAACCCTATTATTCCTCTGAGTGGTCCAGGAGAGGGCTGGGCAGTTCAGGGCAGGTGATTTGGGGGAAATTCAGGCCTGGGGGTGTGTTGGGGTCACTGGTTACTGAACTGGGGCCGCTTAATACAGAGAAATGCAGTGCATGCTAGTATGCTAGCTGGGAGCATCCAGACCACAGGACACTGAAGGCACCCATGGTTATAAGGCAGATGGTGAAAAAACCCTTACTGGTCTGGACTGGATCCCAAAACATGACAGTAATGCACTAGTCACAGGTCACGAGACTGTTACAGCTTGCCAGCGGGCACTTCAGCTCACACTTCTGCTCTGGAGTCCGCTGGTGCCATCCCTGGTGTCAGCCAGGATGGCAGCCATCACACAAGTGCAACACGGGATTTCTGAGCCAACACCTGGGGAAACCTGTCCCCTTCTCTGCAGAGGGTCCTGGCCACAGCAGAACCAATGTGTCTCTAGCATGGGGGCAGGGCTGGGAGGCCAGAATTTGGATGTGGATTCATGCAGGGGCTTCCCTCCCTCATGCCCCTGTGCAGCAGCTCTGCCTCTACAAGGATCCTTTGGCCTTAGACCCCTACAGACTGGGAGTCTGGGGCCATACAGGCACTCAGGACTGAAAGTCAACTGCTCTGCCACTTCATGGACCTAGGAGAGACTTCCTGACCCCACTCCATCCCCCTTCCCTGCACCAGGCTGGATTGGGTTGGGGGGCAGAGTTTGCCCCTAAGAAACACGCAGCCTAGAGCCACCTGGAGTGAATGGGATTTGATTACAGAGCAGAGGGCTGAGCGCTTCCTGAGCCAGTTGTTCTCCCCAGGCCCAGTTAAAACGAGACACCCTCCTTCACACACCCTGCCTCATAGCAGGGCTCCTCTCAGGCTCCTGCCGTGCACAACGAGGGGCCCTTCGAGGGCATCACCCTACAAACCTAGGCACAAATAAGCAAGGACTCAGCTGCTTCTTGCTGGAGAGACATCTGGAAGCCCTGGCCCCAGTACACATGAGGGGTTGTGCTCTTCTCCCACTTCAGGAGGGGTTGCACTGTAGTTCTGGTCCAGACTTGAACATTGCAGGTGATGCAGCATTGCAGATCCAGAGAGTCTTGGTCCAGTCTCATCTCTACCTCTCGTGAGCTAGCCCAAGGCACCAGGGCCATATTCATTAGGCTGTATAGACTGGGAGCCAAGGGTTTATATGCTGTAAAGCAGGGGCTCTCAATCTTTCCAGACTAAGGTACCCCTTTCAGGAATCAGAGTTGTCTTGTGCACCCCAAGTTTCCACCTCACTTAAAAACTACTTGCTTACAAAATCAGACACAATACCAGTGTCACAGCACACTATTACTGAAAAATCACCGACTCATTTTTACTAAACAATTATAAAATAAATTAATTGGAATATAAATATTGCACTTACATTTCAGTGTATAGCATATAGAGCAGTATAAACAAGTCATCGTCTGTGTGAAAGGTGAGTTTGCACTGATTTCACTAGTGCTTTTTATGTAGCCGGTTGTAAAACTCGGCAAATATCTAAGTGAACTGATGTATCTGCTAGAAGACCTCTGCCTATCCCAGTGGGTACCCCTGGCTGAGAACCACTGCTGTAGAGTATGCTGACCTTCAGCCTAGCACAATATCTGCTTTCCTCATGCCTACACTGTGATTTTAGAAAATGCTGAGGGGTGGACACTTCATGCTGAGAAAGGAGACACCCCTTGAATTAGAAAAATTCTGAACGGAGCCTTTGGAGTTAATGTCTGTTTGCTGGGGCTGGGAGAGTGGGGTGATGTAGTCATTAGAGCACAGGTCTGGGGGTCAGGAACTCCTGGGTTCTAACCCTCCCTCTAACCCTGACTCCCTTGGTGGCTTTGGGCAAGTCATTTTAACCCTTTCGTGCCTCAGTTTCCTCATCTGTAAAACAGACAATACTATTTACCTCCCTAAAAGGACCATTGTGGGAATTGATTAGACAATGCCGCAGTGTGCTTTGAACATGAACGGCTAAATATCATTATTAAATTGCGATATTCTTAACAGAAGCCACACATCTATTTCCCCAGGTGGATTAGAAACATCCCAAACCAAGAAACAATTCATCTTCATCTGCAGAGGGAAAAGCTCGGCTCAGTTTCATCCTTTCCCAGTAATCTGACTGGCGTGGAAAACAGCTTGCTCAGGGGACCATATGGCTCCCTCCTCCAGTGCTTCTATGGACAATGCAGCTAGAATGGAGCTCCCGGCTACTCTATCATGGTTGAAATATTCCATCAGCCAAACTGTGCTCTAGTGAGCCATCTCTTTGCCGAGAGCACTTTGCCTGCTCTGAACACTCGCCAGGCGCTGCTGTGGCCCTCTTCGCAAACCTGCCTGCAGCTACCTTGGTGATGAAGCACTTAGACGCTGCAGCGTATTGAATCTTAGCTAACAGCCGGATTAATCCAAAGGAGAGTAGGCAGAACTATAACAAACAACAGAGCCATTGCTAGCAGTTGTCGGAGCTCTGCCTACTCTCCATCTGAGCGGATGCTTTGAGCGAGGACCTTGGATTTGAGGGCCTCCTATTTATAGGAGACCGTCCCTGGATAAATATGGATTTGCGTGGGCCTGGATGGCTCACAGGAATGGTGAGAGATATACTGCCCCTTTGCTTCCAGGCTGCTGGTTTGAATCCGTCCCTGACGGCCCATGTGCAATGAGCGTGGTGGGTCTCAGTGTTGCCAGGTGTCTACAGCACCAAACCAAGGCCATGTCTGGCAGAGGCATCAAGGAAGCCAAGCCCCCATCCTTGGTGACGGTCTCTCTGCCTTTCCCAGGGGAGTTTGCATGGGATGGTGTACAGAAGAGGTAGGCAACCTATGGCACGCATGCCAAAGGCGGCAAGGGAGCTAATTTTCAGTGGCACTCACACTGCCTGCGTCCTGGCCACCGGTCCGGGGGGCTCTGCATTTTAATTTTAAATGAAGCTTCTTAAACATTTTAAAAACCTTATTTACTTTACATGCAACCACAGTTTAGTTCTATATTATAGACTTACAGAAAGAGGCCTTCTAAAAACATTAACGTGTATTACTGGCACGCAAAACCTTAAATTAGCATGAATGAATGAAGGCTCAAACCGCTTCTGAAAGGCTGCCGACCCCCGGGGTATAGGTTAGTCTGGCCTCGGAAGAGCACGTGCTTGCAGAATTTTCTTGTTCCCCTGGAGCTGATCACACGGCCCTGTGCTGGCGAGTACGTGAGCACTGAATAACCAATGCAAAGAGCAATGTGTCCACTCTCTGTGCAGAGCTGAGCACAGTCTCCTAGCTGCAAGCACCATTGCACCGGGGGATCGTTTACTTCACATTTGGCTCGGCTCTGGTCATTCCTGTGAGAGGTAGGAAAAGCCTTTTGGAGCAGCCAGTCCATCTCCTCAGAGGCCAAAGCCTAACTCTTTGTCCAGTCTGGTTTTAAAATGCCCAGCCTGGGCTTCCTCACTGCCTTGGATACCGCTCATGGTTACCCTGATGTTCAGCTGAAATAATTTCAGGCCCTTAGCTCCTGGTCAGACCCCAGCATGCCCCTTCTGTTGACAGGACAGGCCTGATTTTGATCCCGGTAACCACGGTATGAATTAGGAGCAACTCAGTGGAAATGAGGAGTTTGCCCTAGTGAAAATGTGATGGGAATGTGGCCTACATGTAGCACCTGGAAAATGCTCTCCAGCCAGGCAGGCTCCTCTGCGGGATTCTTCGTAAAGCACAAGCACGTTGCTAGAAGGGGCAAGGCTGAGCTCGGGAAGAGCCTGCCTGCAGCCACACCGGCCCCCGTGTCTAGGGATACCGCACTTCTGCTGAGTGACGCGGAACTCAGCACAGGTGGGGCTGCCTCCAGCCATTGCCTCTGCCCAGAGGCTCAGCTGGTGCTCTGCACCCAGGGCAAAACAAAGCCAGCCTGGCCCAAGAACAGCTGGGTTGTAGGGCAGGCTCGGCTCTCCCCCCAGGAGAGGGCTGGGTAGGTCACACATTGAATCCCTTCTGCTTGCGTGGGCTGTGTTTTCTAGGGAGGCCCTGGCCTTGCGATGCCATGACATTTTACCTCGCCAAGAATGGCCTCGGTTTCTCACCAGCTAGGAGAGGAGAGGCTGGTGCTGGCAGTTCTCCCCAGAACCCCCGCAGATTGCTTGGCATGCTGCTGCTAAGCCAGGCAGGATGGAGAGCCTGCTGCTGAGCTGTGTGAAGCCAACGGAGTTTTCCCACCGACTTCGGTGGGAGCAGCCCCAGGCCCGAAAGAAGCAGGGAGATGTTCACATTTTGCCTTTGTTTTGTGGCAGCCCCAGGTGGCTTATTTGTGGGGTTTTGTCTCCACTTTCCTGAAGTGCTTCGAAAAGGCCCCAGCCCAGGGCTCGGATCACACGAAGGGAAGCAGTTCATTTTACCAGCACATCCGGTGTATACACAGAGCAGCTTCTCCAGAGGTCATGGGGCAATACCAACCTAGCGTCACTGTTCAGGAACAGCAAGTGTTTTGGTGCATTCCTCAGCAATCCCAACAGCTACATGCTGGGTGGGGTCCTGGCACCCTTTGAGGCCAAAGTGTGGAGAGAGGTTACTCTGGAGAGGATGCAGAAGCAGGAAGGGTACTGGATTTTCCTAAATTAATTTTGGATGCATAGCGTTAACCCCATTGTGTCCCACTGTCATTGCAAGGGACACAACTGGATGTAGAGGTGAATGCGTGGAGACTTTCCGTACAAAGGCTACACGTGAACAACACGGCAGAAGAAAGAAAAAATTTGCCCCACACACGCGTTCTAGCTGAGCCCAGCAGCGAAGCTCGCGCTGTGGAGGGAAGGCTGGTCTGGACGGTCGCCAAAAGACCTGGCTGGCTGGAGAATTAGACAGTCGCATGCTAGTCTAGGTTGGGAGCAGTAGGATTAAGGACACGCTAGGCAGCAGAATTCTCAGAGAAGTTAACTGTCATGCGGTAACCTACATGCAATCTGGCTTATTCCCTCCTCTCTTTCTTTCTTAGAAGGTCTAAGGTCTCCCAAGAACACAGCACCTTTTCCTTCCCCATCCTCTCTATCTGTGCCCCTTGGCCGAACAGAGCTTAAGTAGAGCCAGGCTTCCGATAAGAAGAGAAAGCGCACTGAATGCAGAAACATGAGCAAGGAGAGGATGGAGCATGCCGGACGGTGAGACTAGAGAGGCACTGCAGACCACTGGAGGAGAATTCCCTCTCCCGCCCTATGCAGCCGTCAGCTCAGTTCTCTGGCTGTTTCCCAAACCAGAATTTAGGGGGAAAAACACATTGTCTGTCTATCAAAGCTGGATCATTCTGGAGGCAGAGCCCAGCCTCCAATGCATGCAGGATGCACCGACACAGGGCTAGGGGCAAATCTAACCCTCCCTGGATTAGGAGGGCTGGGGGACCTCGGGGTAGGAACGATACCAGAGTCGGTGGGGCAGGGCGGTCTCTCCATTCCGACCTGAGCTGCCGCTACCGAGAGCGCAAGCCGGTCCCAGAGCGCAGGTCCCCCTGGCCAGCTCTGACTTTTCCCTGGGGGGACGGGGGGAGCAGAGGATCCCCTCTGACCCCCTCCAGCGATGGAAGCCCAGGACAATTCTTGGAAGTGACATCACCTCCTTCCAAACAGGACTCACAGCCCGACTTCCTCCCCAGTTACTAGGGTCTGGGCGCCTCAGGTCTGAATGCAAAGGGCAGGCACTGGGCAAAGCCTCACTTCTTTGCCGTGCAGACTGGGGGTCCAGGCAGGCAGCTTGCTCACTGGGCTCCTAACCGGTCCTTGGCACTCGCATTCCCCCGTCAGCGCGTGTGGAGGGGGCTGAACTTTTCCACACACACCGTTAGCTCCTGGGTCCTCAGTCTTCCGACAACAGGGCCCTTCGATCTGCCCTTGCTTCAGACATCTGCTAATTCCTTCCAGGTCTGTTGTCACTGCTGCCGACTGGCGTCGGCGCCTTCCGTGAACGTGGCATCCTCCCATGCCCAGAACATGCCACTGCTGCAGCCAGCCCCTGCTGTTTGCCAGCTGTAAGGATCAAGCCCAACTCCGCTCACTCCAGACCATATGTGCTCATGCTTCTAGACCTCCGGGGCAGGGACTCTTGTGCATTCACACCTACAGTGCGAAACAAACATTAAACAGGCCCGATCCTGCAGCCCCCACTCACGGGCAGTCTCATTGGTTTCAACGGACAGACACTGCCCCATGCCTTTTGTGACAATTCACAGTCTGGCCCGGCCTGGCCCCACCACAGGAAGTGCAAAGCAGGGTTTGTTCTGAGCACGAGCTCCCATGGGCACACATCACTGCTCGTCCCACCCAGGGCACTTTAGTTCTTCTATCGGATTTAGATTAGAACAGACCCAAAATGCCACCTCAGACACATTAGGGTTTTAGAATAGGGTAGCAAGTGCACCCTCCAGACACCCCCTTTCCCTAGGGGAGGCCCAGCCTGTGGGGGTCCGACCAGTTGGGCTGCACACACACCGGGGTAAGGTGTACGTGGCTCACCCACTTCTCCAGGTCTTCAGCGGGAGAGTTTCCCTAGCACAGCGCCCACGTCTGTGGGAGTCCAAGGCCACCTATCTTACAGCTCCTCTCACAGTGCCTCTGAACTGCCGGCTCCATACTCACCAGCCAGAGGGGCTCCCTGAGTTACGCTCTAGCCCAGCCCTGGCAGGCAGGGTCTGCGCTCGCCGGACGAGGAACGTGCGGAACCCCGAGCTCAGGGCACGGCCCAGCTCAGACGGAGTCGCCCACCGGCGCCTGCTCCTGGGACAGGCTAGCAGGATAGACGGGGGAGCGTTCTCCCCTCGGGAGGTGCGTTCCTCCCTGCGGGCTCGTGGGCTGCTCCGATAATACAGGCAGGGGCTCTCTAGCCATGCTGATGAACAGGAACAGGCCTGAGGCGCCTTCTGGGAGCTGCGAAGGAGCCTTTTCGCAGCCCCAGAGGAAGCAGAGATTTCTCCTTCAAATGCCTCCTTTCACAAAGCTGGGTGGGTCACCCGCAAAGGGCTGACAGGGCAAAGGAAACATGCCGAGGGCAGAGCGGGGCAGTCAATGCACGACGGCGGCTCGGTGGACACCACACAAGGCCTTAGCGTTGCCTCGGTACAATAGAAGCAGAGATACGGCAGCAGCCCCACTCTGCTGCCACAACAGGCAAAGAAGGCGGCTAACACCGCGGCAGGCGGGGACGGGCATGGGGCCAGGTGTACAAAGCAGGACATTTCTTCATTAAAGGGGCATTATCACCTGGCAGTGCTCCCCGGCTCGGAAAGTCCACGCCGGAGTTTGATGGAAGTCACCGTTTGTTCTCGCTCTCTTTCTGAAAATTGATAATTAACCTTTTGTCCACGTGGCTGTTGTGTTTATTTGGTGCAGGCGGCTGCAGGGCGCTGATATGGAAATCGCAGCCAGCAGGCAGAGCCTCGACTCCCGCACAATCTACAGCCGCTCACAGCCGTTGGACAGAGATAAGCAGGTGCTTATTCACAAGCCCTCCAGCTGGCTGGGAGGGCAGCACTACCTGATCACTCCAATCTCTGTGAAAAACTACTTGAGGTTAAGGTAATGTGATGGAGAGCAGCGATAGGAGGGCGCGCACAGAGCAGACTCCCTCATCCCCCAACTTTCCATCTGTCTGCTGCTTTAGTCCCGTCCCTCTATTCCACTCTCAATCCTCTTCCCTCTCTTCACACTTCATTCTTCTGTCTTTCCTCTTATCTCCCACTCCATGGCCATGTGATTGACTGATTAATTTAAGACTCGGTCTTTGTATTTCATTTGAACTCTGTGGAGTCTTTCTTCCTTTCTCCATCTCCTTCACTTTTGCCTTCTTCTTTCTCTTGCCTTCCCCCCCCCCCCTTCCTTTCTTGTCTCCCTGTGTCACGGAGTCCCTGGGCGATGCTCTGGAACTGTTCCCCATGAAGCCAGTCAGGACTCTGGGGAAGTCTCCTCTCTGGGAGCAGCCTGTCTGCAGGACACACAGCTCACACAGCTTCCACCTTCCTGGGTCTGACCTTGGAGCATTCAGCAGCCTCTGCCCCTCCGTGCGCTTCCCACAGCGAGTCCACCCAGGCGGGGTCCTGCGGAAACCAGAGGGTCCTGCCCCCCAACTCCACAGTCAGACGGGACTCTCAGCCAGCCAGTAAAACAGAGGTTTATTAGACGACAGGAACATGGTCTAAAACAGAGCTTGCAGGTGCAGAGAACAGGACCCCTCAGCTGGGTCCATTTTGGGGGGCAGTGAGCCAGACAACCATGTCTGCACTTCACTCCAAGTCCCAGCCAGCCCCAAACTGAAACTCCCTCCAGCCCCTCCTCCTCTGGGCTTTGTCCCTTTCCCGGTCCAGGAGGGCACCTGATTCCTTTGTTCTCCAACCCTTTAGCTCTCACCTTGCAGGGGGGAAGGACCCAGGCCATCAGTTGCCCAGAAACAGGGTGTCGGCCATTCTCTATGTCCAGACCCCTGCACACACATGCCCTCTAGGGCTCTGCCATGATCATACACCCTTACCCCACCACCTAGATACTTAAGAACTGCACAGAGGAAACTGAGGCACCCCCACACTATTCAGAGGAAACATTAAGAACAGTCCCACTTCATCACACCCTGGTGCGGTGATTTTTTTAAAGAACGCTGTCATTCACATTCCCCTGTCATGTTATGTGAACGCTGTCATTCACATAAGCCCTGATGCCCAAGAAAGGTGCAGCTCTTGTCTCCACAGAAAGGACAGCTTGTGACAGAGACCGTAGACAGGCGCTTGGGACATCCAGTTCTAATCCCTGCTCTGACTGACACTCCCAGAGTCAAGTCACTCGCACCCCTCCTGTGCATTAGTTCCCCAGGCATAGGGTGACCAGACAGCAAATGTGAAAAATCGGGATGGGAGTGGGGGCGGGGGAGGGGCAATAGGAGCCTATATAAGAAAAAGACCCAAAAATCAGGACTGTCCCTATAAAATAGGAACATCTGGTCACCCTACCTGTCATCCCATCTGTCACAGGGCTATGGTGGGGATTCATTTGTTAGGGTACGCGAGGTCTTCGTATGCCCCAGGGATGATAGAAAAGCCCAGAGATGCTTAGTGCAGTGATTTTTAACCTGTGGTCCACGGAGCCCTGGGGGGCTACAGACCATGTCCAAGATTTCCAAAGGGGTCCACACCTCCATTCCAAATGTTTAGAGAAATGAAAAGAGGTTGAACCCTACTGGCTTAGCAAATAACACCAGCTGTCACCAAGTCTGCCTGTCTCCCAATGACCTTTCCAGCTTTCCGCTAGTGTTGGGCTGCTATAAACGACAGGCTTTGGGTTTCAAACGTGGGAATGAACATCTCCCCTTTTGATGGAAAAAACCACAGACCCCTCTCTGCCTGATTCCCCAGCTGATAGTCTTTTTTTTCTAGAGAAACAGGTGGGAGGCTCTGAGGATATTAACTAGCAAACCAGACCGAGCCTTCATCCTTGTTCCTCTTGGCAGTGTCCACTGGCAGGGGTGGCATGGCTTGAGGCGGGGAGCCTGCAGTCTTCCTGCCCCATTTCACCTGTTCTGGCCGAAGGGGGTGGGGAAAGGGGAGCAAAGGCATCTCTTCCTAGGACTGGCACCTCCACCAATGCTACAGTCATTCCTTTGAAGTCCCTTCCCCGCGGCGTGGGGTCCAGCCTCAGCAGCAGGCCCTGTGGGGTGGAAAAGAGTGTGTGCCCTTCCAGAGAACACACCCCTCACTCAGCATCCTGCCAGCTTCACCACCTCCCACAGTTTCTGCCCCTTTGCAAACTGCGTGCCTTCCCCCCACCCAACCCTGCACTGCACTGAAAGTCACTGCTGCCTCCCCCAGCCCCACCGCTCCCTGCCTCACAGGGCATGCCATGAGGCCTATGCTCTGCGGTGTGTCATTATCTGAGAACAGCTGGGGACGGAGATAACTGGAGCCTCTAAGCTCCTGCTTTCCTACTGGGGGAGCTGCTAGGGAACAGACACAATGCTGCACTGCAACCAGGGCTCTTGCTTCCCCGGTGCGGACACAGCCATGCAGGAGAGCTCCCCGTGGCCTGGTGTAACGCGAGCACCTGTTGCAGCAGACGTCAGTGCACTGGCTTCCCTTTGCTTTTGTGCTCCAAGCGCCCCTAGGGCTGGGCTGGCGCCTGTCTGAGATTATGGGGCCGGCTTCTGCTCGCAGGGGGCTCGGAATAATCTCCTGCTGCTTGGGACCTGATTCTGCACCTACATTAATCGTCGGTCAAGTGACACCACATGGACATGGCCCTGGGCTCTCCCCACGCCCAGCTTCTCCCGCCTGACTGCAACCGTTCCGAGGCACCTAGGAAAAAGAGCAGCCCCAAAATCTGACAGGCGCCAACCCCGGGCAAACTTCAAGCAACAAAGGAAGCTGGCGTCCGTTCTGAACCGCCCGCTCTCTCAAGACAAGCAGAGCTGGGGCTAGTCAGCCGGTTGGGGGCAGATGCCAGAGGAAAACCGGCACGGCAGTAGGAAGTGATGCAACAGAGGACGCTCTTCCTGGGAGCCAGCGCTGACCCAACAGCTCTGTGCCACTGTGGGAATCCTTCAGGGCCACTTTCTGAGCAGATGAGAAAGGAATTCCCTGCCCATTCTTGGTTAAAGATCCCAGGCCCTTTTTGCAAGAGCAGTTATTAGCTCCAGCATCCCAGCATGGTCCTTCCATTCCACCTCCCTAAATTCCGCTCATCAGTGCTGCGGGGCAGTTAGACACCTCCTGTGTCCCTACCCAGGGGCTGCGGTTTGGGACTGGGGGAAAGTCACTTTGGAAACATGGCATTATGCTAAAAAACTGAAAGTCTTATAAAGCGCTAAACAGGTTCAAGAGACAGATCAGTTTTATTTCACTCAGTTTCTCATTTATTATTTAGCTCGTTTTTATTATTATCTCACTCATGGATTATTGATGCAGCTTCATTTGATCTGGTTTATTTAACTCAAAGCAGGTTTTCTTTTTAAAGTGTAAAATGACTGCAAGTATCTCAGTGTATTTCTCCTTCTCCTTTCAAAAGGCCAATCTCAGAAAACAGGCTAGTTCGCTCTAGCATCTTCCTTACAACGTCTGTTCTGCATAAATCTGCCTGCCTCCGACCAGCCAACCCACACCAGGAGGGAAGAAAGATGCTGATAAAGGAAAGGCCGCACTGACGAGCGAATGCCACAGCCAAGTACAGATAAGCCAACCGTCAAATGCAAAGACAAAACCAATCCCGTGTGAGAAACAAAGCGAATGCTAGCCAGCTGTTTCATGGGGGGTTCTTGTTTCCTTTCACTCTCTTGGTTTGAGTGGCCAGGGGATGTGAGAGTTGGCTCAGCTTCTCCTTTAACCTGATGGGGTTTTCTGCTCAGCAACAAACGTGCACGTTACTCAGACAGAAACCAAGGCTGGGTTGGTGAGGGTCGGGCACTCCCAGCCCAGGATGAGAGGCTAGAATGGCTGCTCCAGGGGGACCTGAGAGCCGAATGTTAAGGGAAAGTGAAGTAACATCACTGATGCCTATTAAAGAGCATCTGGGCCAGGGTAGGTGTACGGCAGCTTGGCCTAACTGAGAAAATCCAACCTACTACAGGGGATGGGAGAAATCAGGATGATACAGGAGCTGCAGCTGCTGAGAATGATCCTGCTATGGTCTAGCAAGGAACCCTCACCCCCACCCCAACTGGCCTTTACTCACTCTTATCAATCAAAGCATTCCACAGGGGCAAACCCTTGCTGTTTCCCCTCCCCGCCCCCACCCCGGAGTCTCAAAATCTGATTGCAAATTAATCTGTTTGATTGCAAAAACTGATTGCAAAGGAGCCCATCTGTCACTCTCTGAACCCTGTTCTCGCTGGGGCATCTCCCCTGCTCCCCATCCATGAACCCAGGGCTGGAAGTCCCCTTCCCCCACTCCCCAAAAGCTGAGCTGTCTGCATACACTCTGCCCTGTAAGCAGCGATGGTGCTGCCCAAGCTAAAAATAAAAGGGGGAAGAGATGAGACAGCACAGCTGGCTACATTACGAGCCTCCTTTTGTCAGCATGAAGCATTGGACTTAAAGGCTCCCCACTCGGAGCACGGTTGCCACGGTCTCAGCCTGATGCAAGGCCACAAGCCTGCAAGAACCCGGCTACCTGCACAGACAGTCACCAAACACAGGGCTGACCCAGCAGGGGTTTGCTTAGCCCACGAGGTCGACCGGGCCAGGGCGGTGTCTCCCTCCGTGTTCACAGAGCGCCCAGCACAACTGAGCCTTAACTAAACAGTAACAAAGCCACCCTGCACCTTGCAGGGCGGGACCCGTGTCGGTCTCTCATCAGGCCGTCCGCACTGGCTGCCCCAGCCAGACTCTCCAGCCTTCTCAGCCCAGGGACATGGGGACCCATGGTCAGTGAGCGGACGGGACCGTGTCTATGCCCTGCCAATGCTCACTCAAACCAGAGCCCTCCTGGTCTGGAGGCAGCAGCTTTGTAAGATGAACATCCCTCTAACCTCCTCATTAGGCGCTGGGTCCAGCTGGCACCTGTTTGCCCAGCAGCCATAGGTGATGTCAGAGCCCCAAGAGAGCAGCTCTTCTCTGCTATGGGTGTGGCTGTGAAGGGGCAAGGTCTTCCCTGGAGGGGGATTTGTTCTGCGGGCCACCCCACTCCCATTCCTGGACGAGCTATCAGGGGTGTCTTTGGATGGCTTGGGGTAGGGGGGGCGGGAAAGGACCCCTCACAAAGGCACCTGGATCCAGTGCATCAGCCCTCAATAAATGCAGATTCCAGGACTCAAAAATTAGCAAAAGATAGCCCAAGATTGAACCACCGAATGGCACCGTCAAGCTTACCCAGCATTTCCCACCCAGCAGCCAAAGGAGGCATTGGGGGGGTGGAGGGGGAAAAAGGGTCGAACTCCTGGATCCTCCAGAAGTGCGACAGTTTAGAGAGACTTGCTGGGCTCTGCACACTTCATACCTTGTACCTGGGGCATGAGTGGCCTGGCACACTGCTGCTTGGCCAGGGGACAGCAGTGCTGGGGAACACGGAGATCCTGTGGATGGGACCAAAGGGCTTTGCCGGGGCTTTCGCCCCCACAGAGGAGCAGCCCCTGTACTTTATTACCCATCTGCTTTGTTTAGTGGTTTTTCAACCGTCAGACCCTTTGCTCTGGCTCTTGGCTCCCCTCCCAGGGGTTTCCCCTCCCCTCCCACAGCGTAACCAGCCGCTGGCCCCACCCTGCCTGCTAGCAGCTCTCACCCCCTTAGAGTTCACAACTAGAATGAAGCTTGTACCGGGCTCTCAGGGAAGGCAAAGGGGACCAGAAGGGGAGCTGCAGGCACCTGATTCGTGGCCCAGCCAGAAAAGCTAGCCCTAGACGACCCTACAGATTCGATGAACCCAGCAATCTGCGCCCTGAGCCATACTTGGGGGACCCATTCCCCAGACAGACACAGCCAGGCTAATGGAAGATTGCTTCTGCTGACCAAGCTGCCACCCCTAGGAAGGGTCTACACTGCGCTGGACAGCAGCCTCGCTGCACCACTGGATCTGCACCGCTGCAGTGTAGACGGGCCTTGCAGTGACCCTGACGTTCCCGCCCATGCTCACGTTTGGTAACACCCAGCCCCACGATGGGAACACCCCTTCCCCTTCTGACAGGGCATTGGGGGGGGGGGGAGGGGGAGAGGGGAGAAGAATTCCCTGTCCCCTTGGGGATACTGACTGAAGGCATGAACAGGGAGTAGGGCATCGCCCCCCTCATCGTCCCTGGCTGCACCATCGGGAAGAGTGCCAGGATGCAGATCGGAACTAGCCCATTGTAAACCCCAGGCCTTTGCAAGGCTCCCTCCCACAATCTATCACTGGGAAGTCCCTACGGTTTCCCCAGCGGCCACACTCCGCGCACCCCTGCTCAGGCCCCAGGTCCCAGGCTCCAGCTGCCCAAAGCTGCTTGGAGGACGGCGGGCTTGGCTTTTCCCATCGCATTGCAGTGGTCTTTCCCAGCCTCTCACTCGCAGCCATATTGGAGATGCTGTTGAAAGCAAAAGGCAGGGCTGGGCCAGGAAGCCCAGGGCATCAGGGTGAAAGTGGAAGCACCATATACACCATCTGCGGGAGCACACGCTTCACAGGTGGCAGGCAGAGACACACCATCTGCTGAGCCATCTTCGGGGAGCGAGCAGTCACGGCTATATTTTTAGGACAGATTTCCTCCCTCCCACCTGCAGCCGCCTGTACAGCCTTTCGGCTCTCTCTCTAACAAGTCCTTTCCTTTCCCCAGGGCTTGCACCCTGCGGGTCAGCAGCGTCAGGGCAAACAGAAGCCCAGGATGGTGGAGAAGGCAGGAGCCAAGACACACTAGAGATGGGAGAAGCCAGGACCACTTAAGAAAGTCAGGGGGCTCCAGATTGCAAAGACTTCTGGGGGATTTTTTCCAGTTCTCCAGCTGAGAGATGGGCAAGGTGTAGCGGAGACCTGTAGCTGCGTGAGGGCTGCAGTCTAGAGGGTGCACGGCTGAGGCGTGTTAGAGGTGTGCCAGCAGGCCCAGGGCATGGCACCAGGCCAGGTCTGATCATGTCAGTTCTCAGGCCCTCTGGAAGTCCCTCCTACGAGTTCAAGACGACAACAGCCACAGACACCCACCTGCCCAGCCCGCTGTACGTAGAACCGACAGGCCCAGCACCGAGTTCCTCCTCCCGCCTGCAGTCCCTGACCCCGCCCCGCATGGGAAAAGGAGAACTCGTCACACCAGCCTGGCCGCTGCTGCGGCTGCTACTGCGCTGGCCCTGCTCGCGGAGTGGGGAAGTGAAGCCAGCGCGAAGGGGAAGTTGTTGGAAAGTCAGACCGGAATGGGTGACAGGGAAGACAGAGCTGGGCTTGGTCACAGATGGTTCCTGTTGGGGGAAGAACAAGGGTTCAGCTGCCCAGTCCTCCTCCCCTGCTGCATTATCACCAGCAGGCAGCTGTTTGCCTTCCCCTCTCACCATGGGACACAACTCCCCCTCCACATCAACCCTGGCTGTCACATGAGCACCCAGCACCCCTTGCAAGGCACGCTCCAGAGCAGGCTGGACAGCAGTAAGTCAGAGAGACTCAGGGCAGGGTGCCCTAGGGACAGGTAACCAGCAGCCGCCAGCCGGCATTTTCTGTTAAGCAACCAGCAGGAGAGGCCGGAGCTCTCCAGCCTGCCTCTCCTCTTGTGTGGATTTCTTGTGGGGATTTCCTCTCCCCTGCAAAGTGGCTGAGAGCATGTGAGAGAGACATTCACCCTCCATAGCCCCTTGACGCAGCTAGCCTTCATCAGAGAGCTCAGGTAGAGCTTTGGAAGGATCCTCTCCAGCAGTGCTGGCAGCAGAGGGCCTGGCACTGCAGAGGGCATTTCTGGAGCCCACCACCACACAGTTCAGCTGGCACTGCAAGCAACCGGCTGGGCTTTAATGGCTGGAGGCTCTTCCAAGCTGGAAAACCAACCTTCAGCCTCCACTTGCCATGGCGCCTGGGGAAGCGGCTCCAGGAGAACTGGCCAAGGTAAGGACACAAGGTCTCTGGATGGGAGGTGAAACAAGCCAATCCTGGACAGGCAGGTGGTAGCAGTTACAGCTGCCAGCCTGTCCGCTTTGTTTACATGCGCAATGAGGGCTGAGATGTTGACTCATCCCATATATCAAACAGGATTTCAGTGCAGTAGAGCAGCCCGTAACTAGCCAGACAGGTGTTCATCGCAGGGAAAGCCCTGGGCACAAACAAGCCCTTGCACTTACTGGGTGGCAAACACAGACAGATTCGGTGCAAGGGCCCCACAGCAGGTGGGAGATGCACTTGTTTTCCAAAGGCGGGAGCTTAATGTCAGCTTGACTTGGTGACTAGGCAAAGCCAATGGCACCTCGGACAAACAAAGCAGATAGACCGGGGGAGCAGAGCCCCGGGGAGCTGCCAGGCTGGTTCATACAGCAGCAGGACTGTCACCTGTCCCAGAGTATTGGGAGGAGGCAGCCAGGTTGGGAGCAGAGAGATGTTTGACTGCATTTCTGGTCTCCAATCTGTGAGCAACACAGGACAATGGAGGGATTTTGCTACAGAGCTGGAGGAAGGTGCATCCTGAGTTGGCAGTGTCTGCTTTGCAATTAACATTTCCATAATGACTAATCAGGCTCGTTCATGTTTTATTTACAGGTTTTAAATCCTGAATTTACTCGGTGCTTTCTTTAATTATCAGGTCACTTGCTCATGTGTAATCCTGAATCTTGTTTTATTTTTCCACTCTAATTCCCCGGCAGCAATTCTGGGCCAGATTCTGAGCTCACTTACCCCAGAGAGTCTCGCTGGCTCCACCAAAGTCACCCTGGCGTAATGGAGATCAAGATCTGGCCCCGCCTGCACCAGTCCCTGAGGTGTGTGGGTATCATTGCGGCTATCAGTGCTCCTAATGAGCTGTCAATTACTGCTCCACGTCAGGGATACAGCTCAGAGGGGCTGCAGGAGCTGGAGTTAAAGCTGTTCCCTTGTGGATCCATCTAGTCTCCGTAATGCATTTTCCCCAGACACCCTCATTCCTAGGGTTGCTACAGAGTTGATAATGTTCTGCTAGGGGAGGCAGTGGAGATGGGAAGGAAACAGGGCAGCCCAGCATGGGGATAGCACCGCATGGTCGTGCGGGGATCCGAGGCCTGAGTGGCAAGCAAGTGGGGTCAGTGGGGCCACGTGGTTGGGCTCTGGAGGGCAATGCTCCTACCACTCCCAGCCAGCAGGAGGGTCTCCGCCCTGCAGAGCTTTCGAGGATGCTGGGGGGACCCATAGAAAGGCCCTGCTGTCCCCGCAAGCAAAGGGAGGAAGGGTGCAGGGCTTCATGAGGTCCAGCCCACTAACCCAGTGCACATGTAAGTGTAGGAGCTGCTGGGCCCATCCCAAGTGACTCCAGAGGGTTAGAATCATGGAACTGTTGGGCTGGAAGGACCGCGAGAACTCATCTAGTCCAGTGATGTGCACTGAGGCAGGGCCAAGTAAACCCAGACTGTTCTTGACAGGGGTTTGTCCCACCTGTTCTTACAATCCTCCAAGGACAGGGATTCCACAGCCTCCCTCACCCTCCCTGTTCCAGGGTTTCACTCCCCTGGGCGTTAAGAAGCTTTTTCTAATATCTCACCTCAGTCTCCCATGCGGCAGATTAAGCCCATCACGTCTCCTACCTTCAGTGGCCATGGAGAACAGTTGACCCCGTCCTCTTTAGAGCAGCCCTTCACCGATTTGAGGACTGTCATCAGGTCCCTGCTCAGTCTTTCCTCAGAACTAAACATACCCAGGGTTTTTTAGAAACCCTGAGCTAGGAGGAATGGTTAAACCTTTTCTCATTTCTCTTCTGGACTCTCTCCCATTTGTCCACATCTTTGCTCAAGTGGGGTGCCCAGAACTGGACACAGGACTCCAGCTGAGGCCTCCCCAGTGCCGAGTAGAGCGGGACCATCACCTCCCATGTCTTACATACAACATGCCTGGTAATATACCCCAGAACGATAGTAGCCTTTGTTGCAACAGCATCATGGTTTTGACTCATAGTCCACGTGTGACCCACTCTCACCCCCAAATCCTTTTCAGCAGCTCTGCTGCCTTGCCTGTTATTCCCCAGCCGGTAACTGTGCATTTGAATTGGGGGCCTGTCCCTGGTGCTGTGTGTCTGCACCAGCACCTGGCAGCACGATTTTAAAGGTGAATACACACGAGGAACCAGGCTGCCTAGAAGCCAGGGGATCCCTGACACACACAGAGAGTATTCCGGAGACACAGCTCCCAGCCTCCACCCCAGTGCTGCCCAAAGGCCTGCTCCCACAGTCAGGTGGGGCTCAGCACCTCTCAGGATTAGGTCCTGAGGCACGTGGGGACACACCCCAGGAGGCTTCCCACATCACTGTACAGCCCTGCACAGAACCACACCAGGTAACATGGGCAGAGCGGTTCCGTCCCAGTAAAACGGCAGCGCCTCAGAGAATCCAAGCTGGAGTGACGCCCAGCGGCAAGACCTCAGCAGATCACACGGTTCGTACCTATGAGCTGCTGCTGCTGGAAATATCTTGACCCTTTCTCTGAGGATGCCATCCCAGAAGCAGGGCTGTGCACCCTATGGCCTGCCCCCCAACTAGCATGGGCAGGAGCTGGGCGTGCGCATGGAGGGCGGCAAGAACATTTCATTGTGTAGAACACTTTCCACCCTCAGAGGGCTAGAAAACATTTCCTAGCTCATCCTCGCAGCCCTCTGGGAGTGAGGCAGGCACCATCAGCCCCAGGTTCCAGAGAGGCGCAGTGACTTAGCCAGGGCCACAGAGAGTGTCTGTGTCAAAGGCAGGATGAGAACTCAGGAGACCCCTGGCTCCCAGTCCTGTGTTCTCACCTCACCTCTCCTAAGAGCAGAGCTGGCAGGAGTGAGCTGTAGCTCACGAAAGCTGATGCTCAAATAAATTTATTAGTCTCTAAGGTGCCACAAGTCCTCCTTTTCTTTTTGCTGTTCTTAGTAAGTCACTTTTGGAATCATGAGCATCTGTGGGTTTTATTTACTGGCCTAAGGATACTGGGTCTCTGCTTTCTTTTCAATATTCTTCTCTGAGACCCATAAAGTTGATCAACCAAAAACTTAAAAACCCAACTGGGATCGCATACAAACTGGACTTACTCTTTCCCCAGCAGCAGATGGATTTCCCAGCCGCAGTCATAGGCACCAGCAACCCATATACAGTGGCACTCCTATAAGAGGAGGAACAAAAGGGGAAGTTAACCAGACCTGCTGATGCTGTTTCGGGGATTTGGACATCGGCAGTCTTAGAGGCAGTTTGGCTGGTTCCCCTTTAAAGCATGGACTCTCCAGCTTTTGCCCTGGCATTCAGAGCAGCCCAGCAACAGGGTCTGTTTTTCAGGCAGAAATAATCCAGCAGCTGAGCTGATTTACAAGGTAAATAGGAGCAGCCGGAGACCCTGTCTCCACCAGCCTTCTCTCGTTAAGGTCCCCCAGCAGTACAAGCCCACCACAGCCCTGGCAAAGGCAAGAAGCTGTAGCTTGACTGTCCAGGGACATGTAACCACTACATCATCATCTTAACCCTGGCTCCGAACAGGGTTAAGAAACACAGGACTCAGAGGGCTGGCGGCCGGCCTCCACTAGGGCTCCCCTCCCCTTGTTCTTACCAGGGGAGTGCGGAAAGGAAATTGCCGTGAAGAAATCATGCTGCAGACACAGCGTGAAGGTCCAGCAGCTGCACCTGAAACCGGCTGCGTGTAGCAGAGATTCACCTGGCTATCAGGGGAGCAATACTGCCCTTGAGAGCAGACTGTACAGCGCAGGCATGTCTGACCCGAGTCAGCCCCAGCACCAGGGTTTCTTTGACAAGCAACATGGGAGAGCCAGGGAAAGAGATCTCCCCCTTCCAGCTGGGAGAGGCTTATAGCAGGTCTTATTGGCTCACCAGAAAGCCTCCATCATACCCAGGACCACTCCAGGTTGATATCAATGCAGAGAGCAAAACTTCACCACTACACCTGGTCACCCATCACACCCCCATACTGGGTAAGGGGGGAGAAAGCCGTACCTTTGCCCTTAGTCCTCTCAGCGGAGTGGAGAGTGAATAATAGCGCAGCTGTGGGCATTTGGGGCAACCATAACTCACTCACACAAGAACACCCACAGGTGCCCTCCCAGCTGATGCTCTCTCTAGTTTAAAGCCCTCAGCCAGTGGCCCATAAACACTACAGCTCCCCAGGAATTCAGAGGATGCCAGCCCTGGGGAACTAGCTGTTTTATGGAGTTCCCCGAGTTTCCTCGGAGAGCCTGCCTGGGCTAGCAGGCCCCAATTCCATCTCCTTACTCCGCCCAGTGCAGCTGTGGGAGACAGGGGTCAGGGTTAACTCTTTGTTTGCTGGGATTAACAGGGGCCAGGAGTAAACCCTTTGCCTTCTGGGATTAACAGGGGCCAGGAGTTAACCTTTTGCCTGCTGGGATTAACAGGGCCCAGGGATTAACCCTTTGTTTGCTGGGATTAACAGCAGCCAGGGATTAACCCTTTGCCTTCTGGGATTAGCAGGGCCCAGGGATTAACCCTTTGCTTGCTGGGATTAACAGGGGCCAGGAGTTAACCCTTTGCTTACTGAGATTAAAAAGGGTCAGGAGTAAACCCTTTGCCTGCTGGGATTAACAGGGGCCAGGAGTTAACCCTTTGCCGACTGGGATTCAGTTAGGGCCACTGCTTCTGCTCAGAGAATCACAGGCTCTGGTTTCCCACAATGAGTGCCATGCCCGCTATGGATCATATCCTGCCACGGGACTTTGCTGTTTCTTTGCTCTTTGATTTCAGTGGGAGCTCTGCCCAGGGGCCAAGGGGAGACCATGGCCCAGTAGGGAAAGGCAGAGGATGAATGGATAATGCATCCTGATGGCGATGCTAGAGTAAAGGTGGGGAAGGGGAGTGTCCCATCCTGAGCCCTTTCTTGGGAGGATCTCTTCCCAGATGGTAAATGTGGGGTGATGGCAGGATCTCTCCAGCGGAAATGATTATCATTTATACCGTGGGATTTCCCACCATGTGCAATGCGAGACACTTTCTAATTGCCTCGCAGACTCGGTCCCAGCCTTGGGACACTTACATTCGGCAAACAAAGAACAGAGGAAGCGACTGTAACCTCTGAGCAGCGTCTGTTCAGGTTCTTAGAATCTGCCCATCACCATGGTATCTGAGTGGTCTGGGTGACAGCTGGCACACATTTTGGTAGTGCCATTTTTATGGGTTTATTGCATAACAGCTGCCCTCCTGCCTGGTGTGTGTCATCATCTATCTAATCTGTCTGTCTGTCCTACTGGAGGGTTTCCTGTAGTGCCCCAGCCTGGCATAACTGAAGCTGACTCAGGTTCTTGCCAGCTCCGCAGCAGAGGTGGGGTTCAAGAAGGATCTGAATCTGCGGAGGAGAGTTCCCATCTCCTTGTAAAGATGAAGTCTGGCCCCGTGGTTAGGTGCTGGTCTGGGGCTCAGGAGACCTGGCTTGGATTCTGTGCTCTGCCGTACGTTCCATGTGTGACTTTGGGCAAATCCCTCAGCGTCAGTTCCCCATCTGTACAACCAGACCTGCCCTGCCACCCAGGGCGTTGTGAGGAAAGCGTGATGGGTACTCCAGCAATGGGAGCTATAGAAGGGCCTTCAATTGTTTATAGAGGGCTGAGATATCAGGGTCTGGATCTGAGTGTTGCTGAAGATGGAGGATGCAGAGCTCAGCTCTCTAATAACAACACATGGTCAGTCTCTCCCGGTCGCCCCGCCATTGCCCTGCGGCATGGAGAATTCTTTCCCTACCAGCGGTGGGCGGTGCCATAAACACAGGGTCTCCATGCAGTAAGCTTTGGAGCTCGGTTCATTGCTGGGTGGCTGCTCATTTGCACACATTATTGACCGGAAGGGCGATCCAAGGGGAGCTCTGGCAGCTGTCAGGGGTGATACACCGTTCAGCTGCTGGCAGGAGCAGTGTTTATTTTATTGGCAGGGTATCTCTGCAAACTTCCTGATTTCCTTGCCGTGAGGAAGAGAGCGATAATGCTGGCTGGTCCATGGCCCACCCTTCACTTTGGTTTCAGTTATCTCAGAGGAGCACTGGAGCAGGGAGGGGCGGGGAGAAAGGAAATGAAATCAAACAGAGAGGGCACGGTTTTCTGCTATTGATAACAAGCCCTGCTTAGCCTGGGAACTTGGAAATAGGGCAAGGTGATCACAGCCAGCCAGCAACATCCCCTGCTTCCCAAGATGCATGTGTTCCCAGTAATTAACAACAATAATACCTACCATCTAGCCTCATAGGTACACGTGGGACCTGCCAGAGAGACTAAGGACAAACTCTCTGCAGTCAGGAACTTACAGGGCTGTGTCCAGACCAGGTGTTTTTGGCCACAATTTCCCACTTTAGTCAACACGGCTCCGTTGGTGATAGCTATGATTGGACTCGCGTGTAGACAAGGCTTCTGTCACAACTCAAACCATCCTGTTATCTAACACTGCAGATAACAGGCCTAAAATGCCAGTGGCCACTCAGCCACCTGTCCACACCAGTGCAGCCAGCATTGCTGCCAATGAGGGAGCTGCATCAGTCTTAGCAACAGTGGGGAACTTTGGCCCCAAATCCCGAGCATAGGCACAGCATCACTTAGCCACTCCGCAGAGGAAAGGGACGAACGGGGCAGGCGAGGGAAGGAGGAAGGCTTGCACAGAAGAAGGTGATGGGGTTGCCTGTTTCAGAAGGGTAAATTTCATGCATTGTGCACTGAATGAGGCAGGGTCCTGTCGACAGTATAGGCTGGGAACGTGTAATTAAAGTCTGTTTCACAATGCATATATGCAAGAGGCCTGCCTTCAGGTTGCACGGCCAGCATCAATTCTGGCATTTCCTATCTGCACACTGCATGACTTTGCAACCTTAACATTTTTCACACCGACGTTTTTGTGCAATTTCCTATGTTTGTTACACAGCCGAAATCCCATCCTGTGGAACCCGACTGTACCCCCCACCCATGAGCCATCAGCACCTTTAGAGCCACTCCACTTGAGCTACCAGAGAAACCGGCAGCAGTGGTAGGCTGCTATTTGCCAGGTGCACCAGCCACTGGAGGGGGACAAGGCCCACACTTTGACAGTGGGTTTCACACAGAGAGGCTGACCACAGGGGGATGGGGGGCCTCAGGAATGCTGGGTTCCATTCCAGGTTCTGGAGGGGAGTGGGGCCTAGAAGTTAAAGACCCTTCTACCCCTGTCCCCTTTCCCCTGACCTACTCTTGCCCCTGGAGACTTTCCGTGTGCCCACTGGCTCCTATCCGCCCCCAGATCCTGTCCCCCATCTGCTTCTATTCACTCTCACCCTCCTCCGCTCTCTGTCGCTCGCCCCCCCCCCCACAGCTGCTATCTGCACCCCCGTCCCTGGGTCTCAACTCTGTCCCCTTTCCCCCCAGCTCCTGCCCCCCGCCTCATCTCCACTCCTCACCCCAAAGACCTTATACCCTCACACCTGAGTCAGGTCACTAGGGGGCCTCCCTCCTGTGCCCTGCGAGCTGAGCTGGGTCTCAGGCCAATTTTGAGCGGACCAATGTCCCCATCAGAACCTGCCTATGGACCACTGGTGTCAACTGGGCCCTCTGGCTGGCAGGCTGCACAGAGTGCCCAGGGATGGGAGGACGGCTTGTGGTTAAGGCCCTGGGCTTGCTCCCAGGTGATGCGGGTCTATTCCTGGTTCTGCCACAGACCCCCGGTGTGCCTGTGGCCAACCCACTTTAGCTCTCTGTGCACTGTCAATCCTCCACCTGCACCCTGGGCCCTGAGCCAGAGGGGCTCCCCGAGGCAGAGGGGCATTAGCTGCGGCACTTGGGCAACGCCGAGTCCTGCGAGGTGCTAGGAGACCGGCTGTGCCCTTGCCCTGACAGCGTTACCATTCCACAGCGGGTGTCAGCTGGGCCCGTCCCCCAAGGCAATCTCTGCCGTCCCCTCCCACTGCCGCGTCTCACTGGTCGAGGGGTCCGTGTCCTGCCCGGCCAGCAACGCAACTGAGCTGGGTTTGTCTCGCCCGGTCCATCCTCAGACTGGCAGGAGTCTGGAATGGTTCAGTCCAATGGTGGACATGGAAAAGTAAGGGGAGAGCAGGGGCTGGGGAGGGGGCAATTCCCATGCTCCTGTGGAGATTTGGGAGAGAGGGGGAATGTCGGGCTGCAGGGCTGCACAGAGGTTTGCGGGGGTTAGGGGCAAAATCTGAAACTGAGGCTCCTCCACACTTCCAAAAACATGATTGGGGGGGTGGGTTGTGCCCCTGGGGGTGTGACACAGAAGAGGTCAGGCCCTGCCCCTGGGAAGTGGGAGACCGTGGGGGTGGGTTGCCGAATGAGACCCACCCTGAGTGGTGCTGTGCCCCCATACACTGCTCTGCCACTCACTCAAATTTGGCTGCCCTCCCCGCCCCCGCTGGTCATCCAGCTCTGGTCACGTGACGCTGGGATGAGAGCAGCCAATGGCCAAAGTGGGGAGCCCGCTAGCCCCATGGGATGGGTACTGCTGCTGCTCAGTGAGTGCAGGATGGGTTTGCCCTCCAACACCCACCCTGGGGCAGAACCCGACTCCCCCCTAGTCATACCCTCTGTCCCCCCACTTTCAGTGGCACTCTGCAGCCCCTGTTTGTTCCATGGCTTGGGGGGCCTGCGGCCCGTTGCCCCCCTCCCACCCAGGAGCGCGGTGTATCCAGGGTCTGGGGCAGGCAACAGGCATCATGCCCACTGAGGAAGTGCCACCCAGCGTCAAGGCCTGGTGTAGAGGTCGCAGTGGGGCCTTTGGGGTTTCCACGGGACAGGTTAGCTCTCGTTAGAGCTGGAGGGATGGGCAGGCCAGCGAGTGGAGTGGCAGTAATAGGGTGGAATGGTGGCATGGAACGGGCACAGCTTGGCTGGCCCAAGGTCGTGCAGCTCATCGGGGTCAGCGCCAGGAGTAAAACTCCAGCAGTCCTGGGTCCCGGCTCTGTGCCCATTAGCAGCGTGGCGGTGTCCCCCGGCGGGAGGGTCAGCTCCGTGCTCACGGCTGGGTGGATTGTGGGGAGAGTCAAAGGGCTGGCCTCAGGGGGAGGGGAGGTAGGCGGCCATCCTGAGCGAAGGCATCCCTGGATGCAGCAATAGACCTGCTACGCTGGCAGCTGCCCATTCTCTCTTTGGGCCCAGAGGACAGCTCTCAGAGGGAGCCAGCGGCAGCAGCCTGGAGGGCAGCATATCCAGTTAGAGTGACTCTGAGAGACCTATTGCAATGGTTTCGTTAGTTTCACTGTAGGCTTTGATTTAGCTTCATTTTCCACCTGGTCCTTACCCTGGCGGCATGGGACTCGTCTCTTGCAAACTGCCCTCAGAGCTGGTGTAAGCGGGCAGGGAGCAAGCGAGCTCCCTGCCCATTAAGCTGGCTCTTGCGCACCGGCTGATAAAGCTGTCTACAGCTCTGGGCGAGTGGCAGGGCTGAAGCAGGCTGTGCGGGACTGACTTCTGTTAATTCACATTGATTTTTTTGCAGGGACCGGAGGTGTTGGAAGTGCAATGCAAGCTAATTAAATTCCCATCATTAAAGAGCCTTATGCAGCCAGTTCCACCCTGTCAAATTGGGAGCACTGGCAAGCAGCCTGCTAGGGGGTTGTTATTTGGCCAAGCGGAAGGGGAGAGCGTTAACTCTTCCACAACCTAATTGCACAGACAGCTTGCTCCTGGTGGGGAGAAACAGGGCAGGAACCCAAGGTCACATGGTGCTAGCTGGAAGCAATCAGTAAGGGAAACTATTCAACTTTCTTGTGCCCTGATCAGTTAGACCAAGGCCCACCCTGAGGAGGAGCAGCCTGGCCTCACACAAGAGCTTGTGACCTAGATCAAACTATCACACACTCTGTTGCACTCTGGCCCTAGTAGACATTACCTCAAAGGCCCAATCCTCCAGTGCCCTGCACCAGGTGTAGTCATTACATTAGTGCGAAGTCCATGCCAAATGGGTGCACAGTGCTACTGAGTGCAAATGGTGGAGTTTCATGTGCCCTGTGCATGGGAGTAGATGACCGCACTAAGTGTGGGGCAGCAGACACCCAGCCTTCCTGCTGCCTAACTCACCCTGTTTCCAGAGCCCATTTTCCCTTGCAATTCGCTCTCGGCGCAGGCAAGAAAAGCTCAGGGCAGCTGGGGACAGATGCCATTGCACCTGGTCACCTTTTAAAATCCCTCCAGGGTCTCTACATGTTTTGTCACCCAAATGCTGGTGCCCAGGGCAGCCTCCCTGATCCCCTCAGAGCATCAGCTTTGTCCCAGCCCTGGCGTTGTTTGTTCTATGCACTGCCTTCCCCGCATAGCTACAAGGAATTGGTGTGCAGCGCACACTTGACATTGCACTGCATTTCCAACACCTCCTGGAAAACCTGCCTCCCACTGCTACTTCGTGGCTAGTTCTCTGAAAACATCTGCAGTCCAACAAGCTAAGAGAATCATAGAAGATCAGGGTTGGAAGGGACCTCAGGAGGTATCTAGTCCAACCCCCTGCTCAAAGCAGGCCCAATCCCCAACTAAATCATCCTAGCCAGGGCTTTGTCAAGCCGGGCCTTAAAAACCTCTAAGGATGGAGATTCCAACACCTCCCTAGGTAACCCATTCCAGTGCTTCACCACCCTCCTAGTGAACTAGTGTTTCCTAATATCCAACCTAGACCTCGCCCACTGCAAATGTTAGCAAAAGGATAGATAATAAGACAGAAAAGATCATAATGCCGCTATATAAATCCGTGGTACACCCACACTCTGAATACGACGTGCAGTTCTGCTCGCCCCATCTCAGAAAAGATAGAACTGGAAAAGGTGCAGAGAAGGCCAACAAAACTGATTGAGGGGGATGCAACAGCTTCCGTGAGAGCAAAGACTAAAAACACTGGGGCTGTTCAGTTTGGAAAAGAGACCGCTCAGGGGGGATATGACAGAGGTCTGTAAAATCATGTCTGGGATGGAGACAGTCAATCAGGAAGTGTTATTTACTCCTTCCCATAACACAAGAACCAGGGGTCACCCATGAAATTAACAGGCAGCAGGTTTAAAACAAAAGGAAGTACTGCTTCACACAACGCACAGTCAACCTGTGGAACTCCTTGCCTGGAGACATTGTGAAAGCCAAAAGTATAACTGGATTCAAAAAAGAATCAGATAAGTTCATGGAGGATAAGTCCATTGATGGCTATTAGCCAAGATGGTCAGGGAGGCAACCTCATGCTCTGGGTATCCCTAAACCTCTGACTGGGACTGGACGACAGTTGATAATTGATAATTATCACTTGATAATTGTCCTGCTCTGTTTGTTCCCTCTGAAGTATCTGGTCCCAGCTGCCATCGGAAGACAGGATACTGGGCTAGATGGACCATTGGTTTGACCCAGTATGGCCGTTCTTGTGTTCTTATGTTATGTACATCTGTGATGTGGTCAGACCTCAAAGTGTGATTTTGCTGAAGGGCATCGCATGGAAGGAGAAGATTCTGCCCTTGCATCAGAAGAGAAGACCAAGAGGGGCTGATGAAGTCTGGGTAAAATGTGGTGTGTGAGAGACAGAGATCCAGATGGGCCTGGCTGGAGAGCAGGGTATTGCTAATTCACTCGGGACCCTTGCTACAAAGGAGTTGATGTTGGATCCTCACATTCTTCCAGTCTCAACTAACTTCCCTGAGAATAGGTGCCAGGGAGTGGCCAGAGGTGCAGGCCCAGATCCCCAGAGATGATCCAAAGACCTTCTCTATGGGACATATTGGCAAGAGTGGAAAGGAGCTCCATTCTAGGGCCAGCAAGGCCTGATGAATTTCAATAGGGCTGCACAGAGTGGACTCTGGCCCTGGGAGAATGAACACTGGAAGCTCTTAGGGAATGGCTCTTGGAACAGAGATGGGGCAGCACATGGAAGGAGAGAGCTGGGTATGTTGCCCCAGTATTGAGGAAAGAGAGAGAGAGACCCCTGAGAGAAGAGAGCGATGTGTAGGCAAGTCGCTGGGGGCTGTGTTTGCAGTTCCACAGATTGGCTCGGATGTGAGGAAAAATACAGTCAGAAACTTTGGTAAAACGTGACAAAGGTTTGTTTGGCAATCCCACCTAACTCCAAATGGGCTTAGGGGATTTAGCTCACACTTCCCTCACAAATTCACCTTTGGGCAGAGACCAAACCTGGAGAATTTCAGCTCCTCCAGGGGATATTTCAGAAAGTTGTGACTTGGTGAAATCAGTGGGGTTGGGATGGAAACTCTTCCGCAGCCCTGGCGCTACGTACTGACCACGTAATGTACGTAATGACCACGTACTGCCACTCTCGCTGCTTTAGTGTCCGTTTCACGGTAATTGGGTTTTTTCTTAAAGCTCCAGCTCTGGTAGTCATGGGATCACATGAGAATCTCATCTTTAACAAAGTTTCTACCTTCCTGGTGGCTGAGAAATGCTGGTAAACAGGACTCCCTAAAGGCCCAGAAACCAGGAGACTAATAACAAGAACTCGATTTTTTTTTCATCTCTTGATGTCTAAGATAATCTCATCATTTTGCGGGACATGAACCCTGATTTTGCACTTCTCAGGGCTGGTGACACTCTTCCCACAATGGCTAGGAGCATTTTTCTTTTTATGCCACGTAACAGGATCAGAGCAACTGGCTTGGGAAACCTTTTTATTTTTAAATCCTTATTAAACGTGTTGTGGCTGCCACAAACCCCTCTAAACTCCTTTCCCACACCATGCGGGCCACTATGCTGCCTCAAAAACGCTGGTGCTAAGAAAGCCTGGTCTTTCAACAGTTACAAACATGAACCCTCGCTCACTCGGTGGCCTTGTGACTCAAAAGAAATGAAGAAAGATCTGCAAGGCCCGACCCCAGACAAATAGGGGAAAGGGGGGAAGCAAACAAAACCAGCCCCCTTTTTCTTAAGAAAGAAACTGGCAAGAGGCACTTCCTGTTTAGCAGATGTCACCTAGACGGATGCAGCTGCAGCGAGTGATAACTCGTGTGTGCGGGTGAGCTGTCTTCTCCAGCCCGCTGGCTCCCAGCAAGTCGCTTATCTGCTCTGTGCATTCCACACTGAATTGCAGAGCTGGGAAATGAGCGAGGGTGAGCTTCGGTTTCAAACGAAATTAAAAAGGAACGGCGCACGCGGTCTGCGACTCAGCTCCTGGGATTAGCTGCGAGCTGGATTTAGACGCTGAGATTAAGACAAACACATCCCCGCACAGAAAGCACCAGATGGGAAATTTGACATCTCCTGAGTACACCGAGAAACTTCTCATACCTGGGAGGGGGAAGGGGGCAGGGCAGAAATATAGTTTGTTGGCTGCTCCTGAGAGAGGAGCTGCTCTTTGCCCCATCATGGGGGAGACTGTGTCCCTTGCTACCTGGAAGGATCTGTCCAGCTGTGGAGAGTGCTTTGAGATCCACAGGCAGCGAGTGCTAGGAAAGGGCACGGTGCTGCTATTTTAACTCCCCGGCAGCTTTCCTTCCACAGAAGGCAGGCTGGGGTTACCAGTTAGCTTCACATTAGCCGGAGGTTGCACTCTGCACTTCCTGGGCATCTGTTGCCATGACGCCGTCTCCTCCAGCCAGCTGTCAAAGCAGGAGTAGTAGGTTGTTTTGATGGTGGTCACAGCATTGCCATTCCTGAGCCTTAAAAAATCCTGAGTCCAGCCCCCCAAATCACAAGACTTCAAACCAGTACTGCACTGTGGGTTCTTTTCACTTGCCTTTTGCTTTCTGATCCTCTGTGATGCGCTCATGTCACGCTTTCCAGCTTTTCTCAGCCACCACGAGGGCTAGAAATGACTTGTTTTTGTAATGGAAGTCGGGATTCCTCCTCGCTGTTTTTGCTAATACAGACTACCACAGCTACCACTCTGAGATTCTCATGGAATCCCATGGATCCAGGAGCTGGGGCTTTCAGAAACACCTCGAGTATCATTGTGAGACTCGCCAACACCAGTTAGACATGAGCCTGGAGCCTGTCATTCGGCTCCTCAGAGCCAACAGTGACCGTCACTCATGCAGTGGGGTAGGGGATGGAAATCTTGCAAGCCATCTCTGCAGCCATGCAATGCTTGCTGTTGCTCAGACTGTCCCCAGTCTCACAGGTCTCCTTGTGGTCCAGGTAGCTCACAGCCTCCTCGATGCCCCCATGGCAGCTCTCTCTCTCTGTTATATGTTGTTGCCCTTTGCAGTTTGCCAGGTGGGGACAAAATCTCCCCACCCAGGAGCCTCTGGGTTGAGGAAATATGGTGTGGCCCCCACAAAGGGGCCAAAGCTCAAAGACAGTGATTGATGCTGGCAAAAGGAACCTGCAGGTGGAAGAAACATAAACTTCACTGCAGCTGCAGGGTCCTAGCCAGCAAGGGGGGGGGGAGGGAGGGGGGCAGGATCTTACAGGAGGCAAGGAAGACAAACCCTCTGAGAGCCAAAGCCTTGGCTTTTCCTGACTTGGGTGGGAACTGTGCCTGAGGAAGGACAGGTAAACTGAGGCACAGAGCGAGGAAATGACTTGCCCAAGGTTACACAGGGAGTCTGGAGCAGAGCTGGAAATTGAACCTACAACCCTGGAGTCCCCATCCAGTACCTTACCCACTAGACCATGCTTCTTCTCAAGTCTACACCCTCTGATAGAAGAACCTGTCTCGTAAGAAAGCAAAGGATGCTAAGCCTGAAGGCTTGTGGGAACAGAGCAGGTACATAGCAGCCTCTGAGTTGATGAAGTGGCTGGTGGAGCAGGGATTGTAGAACCAGCCATTCATGAAACCTCATCCTCCCGGCTTTGGCCGGGACAGACCCAGCCCATGCCTGCTATTCTGAGTGGAGGCTCTGATCTGAACAGGCCTCTTGACTCCCAGGCTATGGTCTGCGGTGCTCGCCAAACAGGGGCATGACTCAACATATTTGTGCAGGGAAAGGTGGGATAAATGAATGCCATCGGCTTTTTAAAAAGCCTTACGCTTATGAAAAGAAATATTGCCTGAATAACAATCAGCTCTTAAATGTGTACTCAGAAGCACATGAGCTTAGCAAACAACTCAGGGATGTCGGGAGAGCAGGGGAAACAGCAGACAGGAAAGTAAAAGCAAATAAAAGAAGAAGAAGAAGAATTACTTCAGTGGAATGTTTTCACAGAGATAACAGGTGGGGTAAAAATGATGTAAGATCAGATTTGCAAGACCAGTCTCAGTCTGTGCATGGGCTGTTTTGTGTGTGTGTGCACACGCACGCGCACACACACACGCACATGTGCACACACGCGCACGCATGCACGCACACGTGCACACGCGCGCGCACGCACGCGCGCACGCACGCACGTGCACACGTGCACACACGCGCACACGCATGCGCACACATGCACATGCACACACGCGCGCACGCGCACGTGCGCATGCACACACGTGCACACACGCACGCACGCATGCGCACACATGCACGTGCACACACGCACGCACGCGCACACGCACGCACACACACATGCACACACGCACACACGCGAGCGCACATGCGCACGCACACACACGCACACACGCGCACACACGCGCACGCACACACATGCACGCTCACATACACGCACGCACATGCACGCATGCGCACGTGCGCACACGCACGCGCGCACGTGCACACACGCGCACTCACACACGCGCATGCGCACACACATACACCCACGTGCACACGCACGCACACGCGCATGCACGCACACGTGCGCGCACACACACAACTGGCATTACGTCACCTGCACAATCGATAGAATTTCCAAGAGCAAAATCTGTTTGCACTCAGGAGTGGTTTTGCACATGTCACAAAAAATAGTGCACATGCACAAAGAGTGCCCCTGGGGTGGGTATGTGGCCCCGAAAGTCTAAGGTGCCTGTTTTTGTTTGGAGATGTGTCTAGGGACTTAATCATCCTCGAGAGACACTCACGTCATGCTGCAGCTTCCCGGGCTTGCTAAATTCCCCCAACACCTTAGGGCCCCAAATGGGCCGCAGCTTGGCCACATTCATGGCACCAGGCCCACCAGTCTCTGCTGGGAGAAGTCTGTTGACCTTCTGGGCATGTTGCAAAGCCCATTGAGTCTGAGCGGCCATTGGGGAAGGATCTGCCTGATTGATTTGCATCTAGTGGGAAACTGCAATGGGATGGGTTTAAGCGGTACGGGCCACCGTGTGACTGGTGATGGAGTGAGGTGTGTTGGAGACAGGGAGGAAAGAGCAGAGACGTTGTTTTGGCTGATTTTTACTTTGTATCTGCTATGTCTTTGTGTGTTTGAGAGTACGGTCAGGGTGCCCAAAGCTCACTGACTGACAGGCTTTAAGGCTGGAAGGGACCATGGTGGTCATCTAGTCTGACCTACTGCACATTGCTGGCCACGGAACCTCACCTGCCCACTCCTGCAATAGACCCCTAACCTCTGGATGGAGCCCTTTGGGGTGGAGTTTGTACACAACTGGGAAGGAAAGAAAGATCTAAACATGTCCCATGCTCTGCACGGTAGCCTCTCAGCCCCTTGCACGTGTTGACCTAAGGGTAAGGTGCTCACCTACCACAATGATGAGCCCAGGATAAGTGCTTAGATAAACAGATCTGTTCTTTAGCTGGGGGCATCATTAGCAGATAACCCTTCCACCCACAGCAGAGGATGGGCCTGTTATTGCAGAGCGTAAGGAGATGGTAGGTTAGGTTTGGAGCACAGTGACGAGAGGGTGGCCTTAAAACAGGCTGGAGTTTGAATGCTCCAGCACCTGCCGCGTGGAAGAGTGCCTTGCCAAATTTACGACTGAGATGTGTATCCCCTACCTGGACGATACCCTTGTGCACAGTGGTGCTTTTGAAGAACACACAGAGACTGTAAGGAGAGCATTGCAACGGTTGCAGAAGCTTGGAATGAAGCTTTGAAATGTGAGCTCGTTAAGAGAGAGGTCCGTTACCTGGGAAAGGTGGTACCTGCTGAAGGGGATAAGGTGAATCCAGCTGACACCTTGGCTGTTTGTATTCTTGCAGAGGAACCACCAAACTCCATAGGGAGGAGCCTGGCAAGCTGCCAGGCTTTTTCACCTGCTATCAACATATATCCAAGACTTCTCAAATAGCAAAGCCGTGGTATAACTTGTTGACTGTTCCGTTAGAATCTGACACACAACACTGTCAAAAGTGGAGTCCGAAAAATCAGAAAGCCAAAGAGCAAGACAAGGGATCTGGAGAGATACCTTCCAAACAGCCAGTTCCCTGGACTGGGCAACATCAAAGAGTTTTAGACCCGCTGATTTAACTGCCTGGTACAGCCACCAGTAACAGCTTATTCCAATTTTGCCTTACCCTTTATCTTTCATGGAGATGCTTCCAGTAAGGAATTAGGTCTTATATTAACATTGGGGCAAACTGAGAGTATAAAACTGCACCTAATTCCTTATGGGTCAAGAACACTAACTGCAGGAGAGAAGAATTATCACCTTAATTCAGAAAAGCTGGAGTTTCTAGCTCTGAAATGGGCTGTAGCTGACAAATTCTGTAAAAACCTCTACTAGGCATAATCCTTCATGCTTTACAGCGATAACAACTCACTAACATATGTTTTCACCACTGCCAAGCTGAATGCCACAGCACACTGGTGGGTTGCAGAATTAGCTCATTTTAACCTCAAGGTTAGATATCGTCCAGGGAAATCTAATGTGGAGGCAGATGCTTTATCCAGATTCCCCTTTGATATGGAAAAACATAGGATGGAAGCACAGAAGAGACAGGAAAGGAGTTATTAATGCTGTTTTGCTGTCCTTGGATGTACAAAGAGATGACAAGGTATTTTGGTTAGCAGCTATTACTACCAACCCTTTGGCAGTAGAAGACTTCTCCAAGGGTATGAAATCCACCATCAATCCTATTCGACGAGAAGACACTTTGGCAGCTCAGAAAGAAGATCCAGCTCTTAGTAAAATTCTTTATGATAAGTCCTTGGGGAACAAACCAAACAACCAAAAGGACATGGGAGAACGGGGTAAGATTTGCTGTCTCCGTGGGATCACTGCATTTGGATGGAATAGTTTACTGGAAAACTATGTTACTGAACTAACTGTTATCCTCTGTAAGATACAAAAGGACTATGTGGAGAGATGGAACATTTAGGAGCAGAGCAAGAAATCAGTCTCACAAGAGACTGGTTTTATTGGCCACAGATGAAGAGGGACATCAAACATCATCTCACTAGAGTTTGTACATGTGTCAAGCAAAGGAAATTTGCCAGCCTGCCAGAGCTCCACTCACTCACATCGACACAACAGAACCATTTGAGCTTGTATCAATAGGCTTCTTGCCTCAGCAAAGGAGGCTATGGATGCATCTTAGTGATAGTTGATCACTTCACTAGGCTTGCCCAAACCTACCTAGCACTGCCAACTCCGGCAAGACTGTGGCAGGCAAGATCTTCAGTGACTTGGTTTTAAAATTTGGTTTCCCCAAAAGGATCCATAATGACCAAGGGTCAGAGTTTGAAAATAATTTATTCAGAAGGGTACAGCACAACTGTAAAACTGTAACGTCTCACACAACCCCATCTTCTTAGCATATGTACAATGTGCTTCAAGTGGCACGGGACCAGGATTCATCACCAAATTTGGGTCAATTTGGAAGCTAGTTGGGTCATTAGCTTCCCCGGCCTGGGCCGGGTGCTGATAGGGAGTGCAACGTGACCACTGATCCATGCCCCCTGCACAGCCCCATATCACAGGGCTATGGGTAGTTAGATAGGCTGAACCAAACTCCGCTGGCTATGTTGAGAACCTTGTTAAAAGAACAAAAGTCAAACTGGAAGGAAGAACTCCCAAATCTATGCCTATAATTGTACATGAAATGAGGCTACAGGGTTCTTACCATTCTATTTATTAGGTGGAAGATCACCGTGTTTGCCCATTGACACTGCATTTAGTTTACCTATGAACTTTGAATCTGCACCTGGGGGCCATAACGATTAAGCTGAGAAATGGAAAGAGCAGATGAAAGACGCTTATGAACTGGCATGAAAATGTTCTCAAAAATCCACAGCTCATGGTAAAAATTGGTATGATCAGAAAGTGCACGGGACTAAGATGAACCACATTATGTGATGGTACCAGATACTGCTCATGCCACAGAGACCCTGAGTTCACAGGCAGAACCATTTCAGCTCTGTCTGGGAAATGAGGATGTTGTTGACCTGTAAACTTGGAAACTGTTGATCCGACAGATGTGGCATTCATGCCAGTCGTTGAAAGACATGAACATCAACACAAGACCATGGAACCTGAAACCCAAGAGGACAGATCACCAGAACAACCCACTGACACGCGAGGCATCCAATTAGACAGAGAAGTTTATTTCGCATTAAGGAGAAAGTTTGTGACACATACCCAACTGCCTAGTCAGTTCCGAACACCAAAAACACCCCAAGTTATCCAGCGCTTAGAAAATAACAGCTCTTCTAAGGACTGACTAGGATGTGAATACCTTTGGGTATTGAAAGGGTTCCAAACGGACTATTCACTTGGAAAGCGGAACTAAAATGGCTGCAGAAATGTTCTGCTTAATGTGAAATAAACTGAAGAGAGAGCTTCCGCCCTCAGTACCAGAAGGTGTGTCAGAGGAGAGACCTAAAGACTCACTTGAGAGCGACGGGTACCAGCCTGTAGAACGAGTGTTTGGCTGCTAATCAGTCAAACGGATGGACTGTGTGCTCCACTTTGTTCATAGAAACACCAGGATGACTTTACATTTACAAAGGGGAAGGGTAGCACTCGAGAGGGAATGTCAGGCTTAGATCTACTTGGGCCCCGTCCCTTTAAGGATCAAAGGTCTGCTGAGGGGTGTCAGTTCAGTAGAAACAACCAAAGGAATGCAGCTTGCCCAAGCCCCATTGCTACACCATCCTTTCAGAGCACACAGAGCTCTGCTGCTACAACCAGGGTGCTATCCTCTGGGCTCCTCAGCAGACAGGGCACAGGTGAACCTAAAAGCGTAGGCCACAGGTCACTCTAACCTGAACTGCACCTGCACTGCAGGAGATGGCGATTCACATGTATCCTCCCTCCCCTCACCCCCCCCCCAGCTTGCAAATTCTCCTGTTGCAGTCCTCCCTGGGGAGGAGATGCAACCTTGCAGGAGGCTGAGCTGTTAGGAGGATCCATTTAGCTGACAGTAGTCAGCTAAAAACAACCCCTTTGCCTTCTCTGCCTCGCCCTGTTTGCCATCACGTTCCTAGGCGGAGGTTGGGGGGCCATGGAGGGCCTTGCCCGCCCAAGCTGCAAGCCCCAGGCAGCCTGAGTGTGCAATGCTATGAGAACAGCAGAGGAGACAGATGTGCTGTTCCCAGCTTGCGCCCCTGAGGCAGGGAGTCAGGATTTTGTTTATAACCAGAGTGATTAACAGGTGATTAAAATAAGAAAGGGCTGTTAGAATGTTTCCTAAAGTTCAGGTTTCAGAGTAACAGCCGTGTTAGTCTGTATTCGCAAAAAGAAAAGGAGTACTTGTGGCACCTTAGAGACTAACCAATTTATTTGAGCATAAGCTTTCGTGAGCTACAGCTCACTTCATCGGATGCTCAATGAATGATAGAAAGTAACTGTAGATTTTTCTACAATTGTTTCAATTGTTGGATTCCAGAGGTGGTAACAAAGTGACTAATGTCCTTCTCTGGGAAGAGAACTGACATTTTAGACAAAGAAAACGCAGCGGATCTGATCTCCCTGGATGCCAGGAAGGCGTTTCATACAGTTCCACGTGAGAAATTATTAGTTAAAGTGGAGAAAATGGGGATTAATGTGAGAAGTGAAAGGTGGATAAGGAACTGGTTGAAGGGGAGACTACAGCGGGTCACACTGAAAGGTGAACTGTCAGGCTGGAGGGAGGTTATAGTGGAGTTCCTCAGGGATCGGTCTTGGGACCAAACTGATTTTAACATTTCTATTACTGACCTTGGCACAAAAAGTGGGTGTGTGCTAATAAAATTTGCGGATGACACAAAGCTAGGAGGTATTGCCCATACCGAGGAGGACCAGAATATTATAGAAGAAGATCTGGATGACCTTGTAAACTGGAGTAATAGAAATGGGGTGGTATTTAATAATGCAAAGTGCAAGATCATGCATTTAGGAACTAACAACAAGAATTTTTGCTATACGCTGAGGATTTATCAGTTGGAAGCAACAGAGGAGGAGAAGGACCTGGGGGTATTTGTTGAACACAGGATGACTATGAGCTGTCAATGTGATGTGGCCATGAAAAAGGCTAACACAGTCTTGGGGTGCATCAAGCAAGGTATTTCCAGTAGAGACAGGGAAGTGTTGTTACTATTGTACGAGGTACTGGTGAGACCTCATCTGGAACACTGTGTGCAATTCTGGTCTCCCATGTTTAAGAAAAATTAAATCAAACTGGAACAGGTGCAGAGAAGGGCTACTAGGATGATCAGAGGAATTAAAAACCTACCTTATGAGAGGAGACCCAAAGAGCTTGGCTAGTTTAGCCTAACCAAATGAAGGCTGAGGGGAGATCTGATTACTCTCTATAAATACATCAGAGGGATGAACACTAGGGAGGGAGAGGAGTTATTTAAGTTAAGCACCAGTGTGGACCCCAGAACAAATGGATATAAACTGGCCACCAACAAGTTTAGGCTTGAAATGAGGCGAAGGTTTCTAACCATCATAGGAGTGAAGTTCTGGAACAGCCTTCCAAGGGGGGCAGTGGAGGCAAAAACCTACCTGGGTTCAAGACTGAGCTTGGTAAGTTTTTGGAGGGGAGGGTATAACAGGACTGTCTACAGGGACCCACCAGTGACTGCCTGTAGCAAAAATCCCCAACAGCTTGAGACAGGACACTAGATGGGGAGGACTCTGAGTTACTCCAGAGAATTCTTTCCCGGGTATCTGCCTGGTGGGACTTGCCCACATGCTCAGGATCTAACTGATTGCCACATTTGGGACTGGGAAGGAATTTTCCCCCTGTTCAAATTGGCTGAGACCTTGCGGGGAGAGGGGGGGAGGGGTTTGCCTTCCTCTGCAGCATGGGACATGGGTCACTTGCAGGCTTAAACTAGTGTAAATGGTGAGTTCTCTGTAACTTGACATCTTTAACCCATGATCTGAGGACTTCAGTAACTCAGACAGAGGCTAGGGGGCTATTACAGGAGTGGGTGGGTGAAGTTCTGTGGCCTGCGAGGTGCAGAGGGTCAGATTAGATCATCACAGTGGTCCCTGCTGACTTTAGGAAGAATATCTGAGTAAGAATAGACGTTACAATTTTACACCTAACCAGCATTCTGTAAGTGACTTGCCACAAGATGTCAGAACATGTTAGTATTAGAGCTGAGGGGGTCTAATATTTATTTAATTTTCTTTCTTGACAGAGGAATTAGATGCAATGCTTCTGTCAGAGATTTCTAAGTTATTATCTGCAAAAAACCTAGAGTTTTCAGTTGCCAAAGTAGCCCTTGGAATCATGGTTAAAATTGCCTCCCCCCATCTGAAATGGTGTCCCTGTGGACAGGCATGGAATTTGCCCTCCCCGCCATGTGTGGCCCCGTTGGCCTGAGTGGAGCCACCCCCCCCCCAAATATAGAAGTCAAACTACACCTCTGATCACGTCCCAAACCCTCAAGCACAGTGGTGGGGGGACACGAAGGGGTGGGAGAGAGAAGGCTGGCAGTGGAGAAAGTGAGGGGACAGCAGGTATGAAGTTAAATGCCTGGTGCGTCTCTAAGTGGAGGGTGTGGATCCTGGCAATAGAGATCTCTGGTCTGGGAATCAGCACCTGGGTCCCTCTCATTCCTGATGACGTTAAACCTTATGGCTATAATGCGGTGAGGAATGGAGGTTTGTGAAGGTGAGGAGAGTGTGGAACCTCTGGTGGGAGACAGGGTCAGAGCAGGATGGCCTCTGCCCATGGAGGGAGACAGGAAACTCAGGGTTTGTCCTATTTTGTATGCAATAAATAGGGCCATCTTTTCAGAAAAGTGCACATGGATTTGTGCATGCAAAACTGTGTGTGCAGTTTCCACAGTATGCATATGATGAAGTGAGCTGTGGATCACGAAAGCTCATGCTCAAATAAATTGGTTAGTCTCTAAGGTGCCACAAGTCCTCCTTTTCTTTTTGCGAATACAGACTAACAGGGCTGTTACTCTGAAACCTGTGTGTGCACAATTTCTGTGATTGTGCATGGAAGCCTAGTAACTGTGTGCGAGCTAACAGCTGATGTAAAAATAGACAACTTGGGAGTGCAAACACACAAGCACTTTCCAGCCAACTCAGCCCACAATTAGCATTTCCAAAGGGCTGTGGAATCATTAACTGCCCGCGGCGTTGATCACCTGGCTCACCGAAGGCTACACCAGGAAGCAGTGGCAGAGGCGATATTAGACCTCCGATTCCCAGTCCTGTGCTTACCCAGGTAGACTTCTTGGCCTTGGCCTAGGCATCACTGCCTTGTAGGCAAAATTCTCCCTGCTGGGGAAATTGGCTGTGACACACTCTCCAGGTTCCCTCTCTGGGGGTGGAATCCCCTAGCCACGTTGTACGCTGTGTGTTAGTCACGCGTGTCTGATGGGGTCCAGTCCTGCCTGCCTCTCTCTCTCTCTCTGTCTCTCCCCCCCCATGCAATTGCCACTCTGCATTCTTCCCAGACTTCATTGCATCAGCACTCTGCAGACAGGTTTCAGAGTAGCAGCCGGGTTAGTCTGTATCTGCAAATAGAAAAGGAGGAGTTGTGGCACCTTAGAGACTAAAAAATTTATCTCAGCATAAGCTTTCGTGAGCTACTGCTCACTTCATCGGATGCATGCAGTGGAAAATACAGTGGGGAGATTTTATATACACAGAGAACTTGCCACTTTTAGGTCTGTAATCGAGTGACCAGAGAGATTGAAGTGTTCTACTGGTTTTTGAATGTTATAATTCTTGACATCTGATTTGTGTCCATTTATTCTTTTACGTAGAGACTGTCCAGTTTGGCCAATGTACATGGCAGAGGGGCATTGCTGGCACATGATGGCATATATCACATTGGTGGATGTGCAGGTGAACGAGCCTCTGATAGTGTGGCTGATGTTATTAGGCCCTGTGATGGTGTCCCCTGAATAGATACGTGGACACAGTTGGCAACGGGCTTTGTTGCAAGGATAGGTTCCTGGGTTAGTGGTCTGTTGTGTGGTGTGTGGTTGTTGGTGAGTATTTGCTTCAGGTTGGGGGGCTGTCTGTAAGCAAGGACTGGCCTGTCTCCTACGATCTGTGAGAGTGATGGGTCCTGACGCAATTCTTCAACAAAAAAACTTCAAAAAACAGACTCCAAGGAGAGAACTGGAATTAATTTGCAAACTGGACACCATTAAATTAGGCTTGAATAAAGATTGGGAGTGGATGTGTCACTACACAAAGTAAAACTATTTCCCCATGTTTATTTTCCACCCATTCTTGTCAACCGCTGGAAATGGCCCACCTTGATTATCACTACAAAAGGTTTTTTTTTTCTTCTCTCCTGCTGGTAATAGCTCACTTTACCTGATCACTCTCCTTACAGTGTGTATGGTAACACCCATTGTTTCATATTCCCTGCGTATATAAAATCTCCTCACTGTATTTTCCACTGCATGCATCCGATGAAGTGAGCTGTAGCTCACGAAAGCTGATGCTCAAATAAATTGGTTAGTCTCTAAGGTGCCACAAGTCCTCCTTTTCACTCTGCAGACAGCTGCTCGCTGGCTGCTAATAATAACCATCGGCATTTCCTGCAAGACAGGGCAGGGCACCACTTGGACTGGGTGAAACCAGACACCACAGCAGGGTCACAACCATTCCCACCCTCTCTCCTCCAGTGAACATCCATGCAAACATACACACACCCTCTCCTGCAAACAGACCCGGACACCTCTACCCATATACACGCAAGCAGCCACACATGCACCCATAGACACAGGCCCGTGGAGACCTCACATGCCCGTACACCATCTGCAGACACATAGACACATACTTGTAATAAGTGAGCTTGAATTCTGTGATGCTACTTGTGCAACCCACCCCTAGCACCCCACTCCCCAGGGGAGATCAATTTTGAAGGGTCCAGAGCTGCCAGAAGCTTTAGGGGAGAATGCCCTGGCATTGGTATGTCTGGTATTGGGGCACATGCGTTTGCCCAGCCAATCCCCCAAGCTATGCTAGACAGCTAGGGGACTGTCGATCATGGTTTAGCTCAGTGACCCTGCTTCACCCCAGAGAACCCACTCCAGTCACTGCTCCTCCAGCAGCCACTTTCCTCTGCCGGCCACAGGTGTCCAAAAGAAATAATTGTGCCAGGTGTCATCCCTGGGTCACGCACGCACACCAGGCAGCCTGCTGAGTCGCACACGTGCGCCACACATCACGCCTGATTCATGCATGCAGGCCATGTGCTGCATCCGAGTCACCCACATATGTCAGGTGTTGTGCCCTGTTTGCATACACGCGTGCCACATATCACGCCTGCGTTGAACACGCATGTGTCAGATGCCATGTGTGAGTCACATGCATGTGCCAGCTGCAACGCCTGAGTCACGTGTGCTGGGGACCACTTCCAGCGAGGTTTCAGGGTGTCACTTGAATGCATTCTCCCCATCCAGCTCTTGTCTCTCTAGGCTTTTATACCATGCCCTTCACTGACAGCTCCTGAACCTTCCCGGCGGGAGACAGGCTGCCACTGGTTCCCACAGGCCACTGCCCCATGCCCACTTCTTGGGGCAAGGGGTGGGGGGTCAGTGCAGGGAGTGGAATCCACCCAGGAAAGTCCTTGCAGGGCTGACGAGAGGCTAGCTCTGAGGTCAGAGGATCCCCTCCAGTTCCATTCCCTCCTTGTACAGCCACTGCCCCACAAAATGCAGATCCCCAACTGTGTGGAAAGAGACGCCATGGAGCTGTGGGCAAGGGGAAGGGAGGATGCTACTTCTCTCAGTCCCTCTGATAATCGGCCACAAGCACATAAAGGACGTGCTACTGCTGCCAACTGAGGGAGAGCTCCCCTAGCACAAATGACCATGGCCTGTGTTTATGGTACTATAGGCCCAGGGTTCTAGTCCTGGCTCCCCAAGAGCATACAAGGGAATTTGTAAAATCGTAGTGTCCCCAGCACATGGATTTGCTAGGTGCTCAGGCATTCATCCTGGCCAATTCTACAGCTTCCTCTCCCCTCTGTGGGCTAAAACAGAGGTGTAAGCTGGCCTGGCTTTCCCCAGCTGTAACAGTCCTAACCCAGCACACAGAGCTTGACAGATGAGAAGTGCTCGATAGCTGCTTACAACAGTGTGGTTGCATGTCGCTAGCTCGTGCAATAACCCTCAGGGTCACTCATGCAGCCCAGCTGAGAGGTACCATATGCCCAGTCAAAATTAAGGGCAATGCCCCCACGGAGGCCTGGCATGTGGTAGGTCTCATGGGGGCATAAAAAGAGAAGCAGCAGCCTCCAAGTAGGGCTTCCACGGGCAGCAAAATCCATTTCAGACTCATAAAAAAGTCAGGCCAGCAGCTTTGGTATAAACCAACCCCTGCCCCTGCAGGGTCTGAGGAGATGAGCTTAATGGTCCTGCCCGTGGCACTGGTGGGGAAGGGGCAGGGGAAGGAGAGACTGGCTCTTTAAACAAAGAGAGTGCGTGAGTCGGAAATTGACATACCACGTGCACTTAATCCCCAGCGCTCAGTTGTTGCACACTGAGCCATCAATCATGTGTCTGGGTGACTGACAGAAACTCATTAGAGCACTTTCTACCCTGTCTGCCCATTGTCACTTTCCCAGAACCCAGCCCCCCTTCGACTCTCTGGATGGTTTTGGGAAATCAGAGGGGAGCGAGATTGAGAAAGGGGCAGAGTACTGACCAGGCAGCCCAGAGGAAAGGCGCTTTTAGCTGCCTGGCCATGGACTTTCCCAGCCTGCTGTGGCTTGGCCCCCTCCAAGGCCTGCCGGTTGATTTCAGATTTGGTCCAGGAGGGATTGCTAGGCCCTGCACTGGAACTGATCCAGCCGGCCTATCCAACGCTAACACTCGCTTATCTGCTAACCCCTGGCTGCCAGCCTGCCCTAATCTCCTTTCCCACAGTAGTGAAACAAAGCTGCGGAGAATGCAAAAGTGCAAGATTCTCCCTCCCACAACCCCACCCTTTGCCATTGCCAGCTATTTCCAGGGCTGGCTGCAGGCTCCTGAGAACTTGCACGCGTGACCAGCTGGCTGGAGGAGAGGCCAAGTGACTGCTCAGGTGCACATGCCTGGGGAAAGGTGGCAGACTGGGGAGCGGGGCCTCTCTTTAGTCATGGGAAAAGCACAGCGCCAGTTGCCATTCCTTACACCTCTCTCCTGATCTGGAGGGGCTGCTCCTGCAGCCAGCGGGGGAGCTCATTCTCCGAGACACGGTCAGGCAGAGCCCAGTACACCAACTGCGGCGCTGGTAGGTTTGTGATGGGGATGCCTGTCTCCTGGGAACTAGACTGAGACCCGTCAAACTCCGTTGACAAATGTTTGCCATAGTCCTCAGTGGGAGCTGTAGGCCTCTACCTGAAGGCAGGAGGTGGCCCCTCTTTGTGCTGACAGAACCGTGCACATATGTATTTGCACGTGCCTCGTGCACACAGATACGCACTGCAGGAAATCCCATGGCTGCAGCGCAGTGCTGCGCTGCTTGGTTAAATGCCTCGCTGGTTACCTTTGCCCTGAGCTGTAGTGTCATTGTGGGGGTGCGTCCTGCACTATTGCTGGGGGGCTGGATCGTCCCCAACAGGACGCAGAGAGATGGATAAACATGCCGGTAAAAGGGAAACCAACCTTCCCTCTTCTCCAGCTGAGAAGCTAAAAGGGCAGCGTCTTTGTTCCCCCCTGTGAAGGCAAGAGAAAGAAAATAACGGGGTTCCTCAGCTGCACGGGTGTCGAGTCCCTTCACAGGGCCAAAATCTAGATACGCGCGCTGCACTCTTCAAACAATAGCCACAGGGCCCGGTGAGGGAGCCAGTTTGGGGCCAGGAAGGGGTTAATCCAGAGAAGTTTGCTCACTCTAGGGGATGATTTAAACCAGACAGAAAGCTTCTGTCATCCATCACATTAACAGCCAGATCATTGTGTTTTAAAGTGTCTGTAATTGCAGCAATACAGAGACAGAGAGAAAGATAAAGAGCTGGGAAGATGCAAATGCATATGAGGGAAGCGCCATATTCCTCTGGCTTTTCAAATGGGGCAGGGAAGGTGAGAAACCTCCAGAACAGACCGAGGGAGTCCAAGCCTCACACTAACCCCGTCTAGGCAGTTGCACCATTGAAGCTGCTGACACTGGCCCTGCTGTGGCGAGGCAGGACATGGGGAGTGTGGTGGTCAGCCTTGCCCAGAGCGGTGTGATCCCAGCACACCAATGGTAGCCACTGTGTGCAGGGCACGTCTACGTTGCAAAAAAAAAAAAAAAAACCCAACCCCCCCTGCGGCAGTGAGTCTCAGAGAGTCGACGGACTCTGGCTTGGGTTACAGGGTTCAGAATAGCCAGTGCAGACGTTTCTGGAAGCCCCGGCTCAGAAAGCCAAGCGGGAACGTCTCCACTGCAATCTTGAGCCCCGTAGCATGAATTCTCCAGGCCCGAGTCAGTTGACCCAGGCTCTGAGGGGCTGTGCCACCCGCGGGGGTGTTTTGTGCCATGGAGAAATACTCCTACAGGGCTGCTATGCCAGATTCTCTAGTTGTGTGCCGTGCCGCTGTGGTCAGGTCAGTCCCAGGATATTAGAGAGACAAGGTCAGGGAGGTAACATCTTTTATTGGCCCAACTCCTGTTGGTGAGAGAGCGAGAGAGAGAAGCTTTCGAGCTGCACAGGGCTCTTCTTTCTTCAGATCTGGGCAATGTACTCAGAGATTTCCCAGAGCGGAAGAAGAGCTCTGTGTGAGCTCAAAAGCTTGTCTCTCTCCCCAGCAGAAGCTGGTCCAACAAAAGCTATTACTCAAATCCCCGCCCCCACTGCCCCTTTGCATTCTCTAGGGCAGAGGGGGCCTGGTAGCAAAGGAAAGCCCGTGGTCTGTGTCCCTGACAGTCCAGGTGTGTCCTGGTTTGGGGGTGGGAGGCATGAAGGGTCATTGGCAGAGATGAGACCATGTCCTGTTTCATAGGAAAGGACCTTTAGCCCTCAGATTCCACAGGAGCTCTGCTTGGGGCTTCACTTTGGGCCTGTTCTTTTCTCCCTCCCATAAGAGTCTCTCTCTCTCTCTCAGCTGTACCCTTTCTCCACTGCCTCGGGATGTGTTCTCCCCCCCCCGCCCCCGGCCAATCCTCCACGCCCCCGTCACCCCCGGATCGTCCTGCGAGTGGATCCACTACACTTAGCATTCACTTTCCTTTCTCTGCAAGAGCAGCTTGGGCCTCATGGAGAAAAACACTGAACTATTTAGTGACAATCCTGCTGCCCCATTGCCTCTGTCCCAGGCGTATTCTCCTGCCTTCCTTTTTATTAAGGACACCGGTAGGAAAACAGAACCCATGCCGTTCAGCAGCCCACCTGCTCCCACCTCTTCTGCTCACTGTTTGTACAGTCCCAATAGGCTGCTGCAGAGACTAGTCTCATGTCACAAACAGGACTCTGACATTGAATGGGGAAAATACCAAGAGCCAATTTTCTATTCATACAGCCCCACACACCCCTCTCGATCTAGATTTCTAGAACACCCATTACTATGGTCGCTGATGCAAATGTCTCCACTGATGATACAGAGCTAAATAGAACAATGTTATGTATGATCACATCCCAGGGAGAAGAGGGTGATGGAGAAGTTTAGACTGAATTGCCTCTGAACAATGTTTTGCTGAGTGTGCCATGAATGCCTCTTTAAGTGGTAGTTGTTGACCAATTTGTTAATCTCACCCCTTTGGTCCATAACAGTTTGCCTTTCTACAGGAGGTTCCCTCTGAAGATGATAAGCTTAGCCTTGCAATGCCCCTGTGGCATAGGTACCCCAATTCATAGATTGAGAAACTGAGGCACAGAGTGGGGCAGTGACTTGCCTTGAAATCTATGCTAGAGATTCAAGTAGAACCCAGGTGTCCTAACTCTCAGGCCTGGTCTCAACCCCCCTTTGTTATGACCTAGGAACCTGTTTAAAGCCTCAGACAGGACCTCTGAAGAATCTCACCTTCAAAGCACAGGCTGTCCCCACTGGCCTGGTGAGCCACACGTTCTCATGGGGGTGCTCCTCTGCCCTGGGACCCTTGAAAATGGCCTTGCTGATGGAATCACCTGCAAGAAAAATATCTGTGAGTGGGTCACCTGTGCAGTATGCTGTGAAGCAAACTGCCCTCTTAGTCATATGGGCAAACTTCTCCTCTGAAGGCAGCAGGGCAGATCTAGACTCCGAATATCTGGTTCTCTCTGCATGGGCAGGGATTACAGCTACCCAAGCATGGCACTGAAGGTGACATCCCCATTTTGGATCTAGGTGGAGAATTAAATCCTAACGGAGGAGCTTGCTGGCTGGATTTGACCTTGATGGGGAAAATCTCCTTTAATTTTTATTGCAAATACAGCAAACAAACAAGCACCAGGACGCTCTGAAGCAGGAAGCTTTCCAAAATGCCCAGATTTTAAACTCCATCATCTTTACATAAAATATTACCTTTATCTCACAGCCGCCTTCCTACTGATTTCCTCGTTATCCGTGGCTTAGCGCTAAGTGGCACTTCTCTCATCATCTCCTATCTGTCTTGAGCAATAGAACCCCTGGGGGAAACATACCAAGGTATCTGTTGTGTGTGAGACCCATGCAAAAGGAACACGGGGGAAGCATGCTGTGTGCTAGCAGAGGGTTTGTGCAATCAGCCAGGCTGTGCAGCCCCATGTAGAAGCATGCAGGTTGTGAATTATTAACATTCATACGAAGCCCACAGAATAAAACAAGCTAACACAAATGTTTATTTTCACAGTAGTAAATTATGACTTCAATAGACTGAAATTACAGTCCCTGGGCACTGACTAGAAATGAAACAGACCCTGCCACCCAAACTTACACCCGGGGGAAACACGTCATCTTCTCATCAACCAATATGGGTTAGATTTTATTGCTGGCTAGTAAAAAAACCCAACAAACTACAGCATGTCCCAGTTGCCACACAGATTGTGGCTGGAGCAAAGCCGCAGGTGGAGACAAAGCTAGGCTGGTGATAGCGGAGTGGCACCTCCCAAGGGCTTATCCTTGCACTTGACATGACTCATTGTAGCTGGCTGGCTCTGTCAATAACTAGCTGTCTATGCAGCATGATGCATGCGTGTTTGGATAACGATCGATCAGCCGAGCCATTTTCTGGTAGCAGATACGCTCTTGCGGTCTCTCTCATACCGACACAGGGCCACAGAGGAGAGGCCTGATCCGGCAGACTCTTATGTGAATAGACCTTACTGATGCAAACAGCTTAGCTGGGACTCCTCGCAGGGGTAAAGGCTTATATCTCCTGGCCCCAGTGCTGCTGCAGGCTTGGTCAGAGTTCCCATTCTGCAGCTGGACCACAAAACTCTCCTCTGTCCAAAAGTTCCCTGCAGGTTCTCAGGCTGGGAGCCAAACCCTGCTGGCACAATGATCAAAACCCAAACCCAGGTTGGTGCTGGACTTTGGAGCTGCTGTGAAACAAAGGGAAAGAAGAGGGTTATCACGGAAGGAGCTTGTATAAATCAGTAATCTGGGCCCAATTCTGTATGCCTTTCAGACCTCAACTTTCCATCGACCCCACTGGGAGTCTTGGGCCTGCAAACAACGCAGAACGGCCCCTTGTGCAGAGAATATTAGCTCCCAATAGAGAATGTGGCTCATTTTCTGCCCTGGGTAAGAATTCAGTTGGGCTACATGGTGAGTAATTCAGGGCAGGCTCTGCCTCCTCACCCAGCTCTCATGCATACATGTGACTCTCGCTGCAGTCGGCAGAGGCTGTGTACGTACATCCGTGAGCACATTTGGACATAATGGGCCTGAATAATGACCTAGGTGGGGTTGCAGGATCAACCCAATAAGTCTCTTCCCTCTCTGGTTTCTATGATCCGGTGAGGCCCCAATGACAAAATGAAAAAGCTGATTTGACAGCAGCCATCACCTAAACACAAACTAAACCAACCAACCAAATCCTTAACTCCTCCTGGCAGGATGTCCCCGAGGGACGTCCACAGGCACCTGAGTGGGATAGGCTTGTCTCGCACCATCTCAAGGTCATGCCATGGGATGCTCTGCTGGTCTCCAGTGCCATGATAAAGAATTGTTTAAACAGTCTATTTAATTAAACATGCACGCTGCCATCATTTAATTAGAAACTGATTAATCTGCTGTTTGTATCACCCTGATTTGCAAAAGGACCCTGTTTTAGTCAACACAAATGGAAACACTTAATAAGGTAGCTGCTTCTGTTCACCTGTCCGGAGCAAAGTCTGGCTCACAGTGATGCTGTTAACTATTTGACGGGTTGAAATCCGGCTGGGAACGATTTAATCGATGGCCCTTTTGACTAAAGTGTATGGTCAAAGTTAATGTTTCTACTATATACATTATAATTCTTCTGGCAGAGCAAGAGGATCCCCATGTTAGCAGAAATAAATATATGATGGTGGCTGAGGCTGGATCTGAAATGATATCTCCACTGGCAAGTAAACACCGGATAACTCAAGAGTGGCACCATCATGAATAAGTTATCTGTCTCCTCACTTGTGAGGATAAATGTCATATCAGACTTAAGCCATCACCTATACAGCCAGACATTCAGGTCATGCACAGAGTTCCCTATCAACGCTCCCTAGGCTGAACGACGTGGGCTTTGCTTAGCTCTTCAGACAAAAGCTTTCCTTCTGCCTTTTCAGTGCCGACGTGCTGGTAAAATGTCACGTCTCTGCAGGGGAGGAGATGACAACCTTCACTCGCGCCAGGTCCCTCTTTTGGAACGGGTGAAAAGGGATAATTCACCATGCTGGTAGAACAGACCGTTCGGACACAAGGGGCCCCAATCCTGCACACACTTACTCACGTGAGTAGGCCCAGCAAAATCAACGGGACTAGTTCCACGAGAAAGAATTTTCAGCATAAGGCCTTTGCTGACTCCACAATGGAGGCCAAACACAAGAGATGATGGGAGGAGGCCACCTAAACTAGTTTCTAACGCTGCCATTCGGAAGGAAAATATTGCTATCTAGTACTAGACCAGAATGTTTAGGGACATGTGTTCAGGAGGGTGGCGGAGTCTGAATTGTGCAAGGGGAATCCGTGTTCACATAACCTCCACACCCCAAGTATTTGCATGTGCCAGCTGGGTGTCTGTCTATGCAAAGGAGGCTCTGCAGGCACCAAGCCCTGTTTGTGAGTGCACAGGCAGGTGTGCGTGGGTGCATTTTTCCTATGCTCATGTCAGCCTTTGCTTTTTGAAAAATTTGTTTCTTTGGGGCAAACCCTTCTCCATCCTCCTCTGCAGCTGCAGGGGGCCTGCTGGCCAGGAGACAGGGCTTGGAGAGCTGAACCCAGCTTCCTGGACTCCCTGCGAGTGGTCAATGGGGATGCTTCATGCAGGGTAAGGGCGAAGCCCAGAGGGGTTGGGGACCTTGGAATCCGCCACCACGTGAATTCTGCAGTCCTTCCCCCTCGCCTCGGAAGGCAGGACTAGGGCCACACAACTGGCTGCAGTAGCTGCTGGGGAGGGACTCTGTGGCTGCTCTGTGGCTGGTGGAGCTAGAGGAAAAGACACCCCACCCTCCAAGACACAGAGCTCGGAAATTACATCTCCTTTCAAGCTCAGAATTAAAGGCTGTGGGACCAGCCCTGCAGGGTCCCCATGAGCTTAGTGCACTGAAGGGTTGGTGGGCTCGAGCCCTTTGTTTCCAAACACAAGTCACAGTCCATCAAAGCCAGGCCTGAGCCTCTGCCCCCAAACTCTGCAGCCTGAACCCAGCTCTGGGGTTTGAACCCGACAAGCATCTCTCTGGAAAGACCAGGTGGGAGAGGGAATCTCTCTTTTTGGACCAACTTCTGGTGGGGAGAGAGAAGTTAGTCCAGTAGAAGATATTACCCCATCCACCTTGTCTCACTAATGTCCTGAGACCGACCCGGCTGCATATATGCATCTCATTGTCATAGGAACGTTCACCATGGTGAGCCGAGCACAGCACCCACCAGTCTCCTTCTCCGGGGCCCTGGCTTGCACTTAAGCTTTGGTACAGATCAACAGAACCGGTTTGCATCCCGTAGCAAGTAACTCTGATGAGAACCTATCTAGTAACTGTCCAGGCCTTGGGCTGTCTGAATTATGGTGCCCAGGAGCTGTTCAGACTTGGCCATTGCAAGATGAATATCGGCAGGGACACAACAGTGGCAGAAGGCAGTAGCTCGGCCTTTGGTTAGTTCCTGGGGAAGGGGAGAGAGTTATCAACCTCATTGTAATAAGGAATCATTTGGCAGTGAGGAGTCTTGTTCCGGATACCCTGAGGTAACAATTTGACCTAATCGTCTCACATGGTGAAATCACATTGATTACATTTTGCCCCACACCACTCTGCCGGCCAAACACTAGAACTCCTACTGACTGCAGTGGGAACAGGATTAACCCTCAAAGAGGCAACCCAGGCTTAAGCCAAGGGACACACCCAAAAATATCAACAGAAGCTTGTCCAGATGTGGAGCTGGTGTCTCCAGCAATAAATGTGCATGATTCACCTCTTCTGATGTAACTAACTGATAATAAAAAAGGGAAATAAAGTCCAGTCTGTTGCAGAGTGGAGGAAACGTAGATGGAGGTAAAATTGGGTCTAGAATCATAAACTCATAGGATCTCAAGAGGTCACCTAGTCCGGTCCCCTGCACTCATGGCAGGAGTAAGGATTATCTAGACCATCCGTGACAGGTGTTTGTCGAACCTGCTCTTAAAAATCCCCAATGATGGAGACTCCAAAACCTCCCTAGCCAATTTATGCCTGTGCTTAACCACCCTGACAGGGAGTTTTTCCTAATGTCCAACCTAAACCTCCCTTGCCGCAATTTAAGCCCATTGCTTCTTGTCCTGTCCTCAGAGGTTAAGGAGAATAATTCTTCTCCCTCCTCCTTATATACTTGAAAACTGCTCTCATGTCCCCTCCCAGTCTTCTCTTCTCCAGACTAAACAAACCCAGTTTTTTCAATGTTCCCTTATGGGTCATGTTTTCTTGACCTTTATTCATTCTTGTGGCTCTTCTCTGGACTTTCTTCAAATTATCCACATCTTTCCTGAAAAGTGGCGCCCAGAACTGGACACAGTACTGCAGTTGAGGCCTGAGTAGAGCGGAAGAATTACTTCTCTTGTCTTGCTTACAACACTCCTGCTAATACAGCCCAGAAAGATGTTTGCTTTTTTTCTGCAGCAGTGTTACGCTGTTGACTCATATTTCGCTTGTGATCCCCTATGGCCCCCAGATCCCTTTCCGTAGTACTATCAGATGGAAGTAAAATGTCATATGGGAGTAAAATTGGGTCTAAATGAGTGACATTGGAGAGGTGGCACTTCTGTTCTAAGGCTGAATTGGGTCAGAGTGGGAAGCCTGAATGAAAGTCCCATTGTTTTCTTGGGGACAAGTCACGCTGGTCAACATCATTTCTTCATGGCTGCCTTGACAGGTCCTCTCCAGCAGGGGCTGCTGTGTCATGACATGGATCCTGCTAAAGAGGCTTCAGAAAGGAGGTCTTGGGAAATTATTACATTAAAAAACAAAATACAAATAACCCATGCATGTGTCAAATGCTCCACAACAATGCACACAGGCAAGCCACCTGACAAGCCCAACAGTTACACAGGGGGCCTGGCTTATTTCTAATAGAAATAAATGAACAGCTGTTCCTTTTTCTACTGGCCCTTGCACTAAGGGAACAACAACTCTGTAGCAGAACTGGTATGTGGGGAGAATCCTAGAATATCAGGGTCGGAAGGGACCTCAGGAGGTATCTAGTCCAACCCCCTGCTCGAAGCAGGAGGGAAGCTTTCCACTGATTCTCTTCCTGTGCGCTCCCGCGCTATTCAAGCTGCAAGGCGGGGGGCATGTAAAAAGTTTTCTGTGCTGAGAGATTTTGCAGCTGAACCATCTGATCTCTTCTTTTAAAAAGTTTCAGGCCCTGCCCTCTTGTAATCAGGGCAGCAGCAAAAAGGGGTGAGCTGCCTCTTTCAGGAATAAAGTTAGAAGAACTCAAACCAGAGCAAGCCCAGAAGAAGGAAGACTGGAATCACAGAGACCCACAGACAAAGGGACAATATAAAAGAGAGAGAAAGGAAACAGAGAGGTGTGGAGCATGTTAACACACACACAGAGTCCCCTGCACTGGGCCCCTGCAAGATGGCAGGGGCAGCTGATTCTTGCACTCTGTGCATCTGAATGGTGGGTCCGCTTTGCTTCTCCTAGAACGTATTCAATTCGATTTGCATTTTCCACACTGCAACCCCCGGCTCAGCCCTTCCCCAAAGAGGGGGCGAGAGAAAAACCCACCCAGAGGAAACGCAGCAATCGGGCTGTGCGCACAGTGACAGGGGCTGCGAAGCCGGCCGGGATTGCAGCAGTAGCGGAGCGCCCCCTGCAGGGCGAGGCTGAGAGGTGCAGCCAGCCCACCCGGTTCATCAGGCATAGGCGGCCGGGCGCTGCATCAAAGTGAGAAGCCGCGGCGTGTGAGCTCAATCAGACGGGAGGAGAGGCAGGGAGCGGAGCGGCGGGGGCTGCTGGCGATTGGACACCATCAGGAGGAAGCCCTCGCTGAGCCGGCCGACCGCTGCTGGGCTCGCGGCGGGAGGGGGAGGGTGCAGCGCACCGGACCCTGGAGTTAGCCAAGAGCCTGCAAAAAGGGGCTTTGTGAAGAGGGAGCAGCGGAGGCGAGATGCACCGGGAAGTACAAGCCGCTCTGCCTTGCAGGACCCGGGAGCCGGCAGGCTGCTGGGGGCTGGCCAGGCACTAAAGGACCCCGCCGGGGGCTTCCCCTGTGCACACACCGGACCGGCAGCTTTGGCGGGGCTGGAATCGCCTCGCGCCTCCAGGCGCCCCGGGGAAGGAAGGGGGCACGCGTGAAGACCCCCCCCCCCGGCAGCCGGAGCCCCTCGGAGATCGCCGGGGGCTGCCGCCGGGCAAGGCGCATCCGGGCTTGGCAGACCCGCTCCCGCACCCCCAGCCGGCGCTTTCGGGGCACGGAGTTTGCAGAGAGCTGCCCGAAGGGGAGGTGGCGGGCAGAAGGGCACCGAGAGCCGGCTGCGGAGCGCCTGGCGCCGCGGGAGGAGGAGCAGGAGGCGGCGGCTGGGCAGCCTGACAGCTCGCAGAAGTTGTCCGAGGGAGATTGCCCGGCGGAGCCCGCCCCAGATGGCCCTGGGCAGCGGCGAGCGGAGGAGGCGGCGGCGCTAGCAGAGTCCCCCGGGCTGGAGAGAGACGGAGCCGGCGAGCCAAGGGGCTGAACAAGAAGGGCGGAGAAGATCGCCGCAAAGAGCAGCCCCCCCCCGTGCGCCCTGGGGCTCCCTGGCCGTGAGGTCTCCTCTCCCCCTCGCCCCATGGCCCCCCGCCGGAGGGATGAGCCCCGACGGGCGTGAAGGGGCCCGAGAGAAAATGCGAAACCAGGCGAGAGCGGGGGGTCTGCCCGGGCAGCCGGCGGGCCGGAGGTGAAGCGCGCCCCGGGGGGACGGCGGCCGGCGCCGCCACCGCCACGTACCAAAGAACCCGGGCCCCGCGCAGCGCAGCGCCCGGCGCTTCCTTTCCCCTCTCCCGGCTCGGCGGGTGAAGAGCCGCGGGGCCAGCGGCGGCCGGACTGCGCCGGGGCAGCGCGCAGAAGGGGCGCAGAGCCTGAGGACCGCGCTACCCCGGGGAGGAGAGCGCCCGGCGCGGAGCGCAGCGCGCCCGGGAGAGGGGCGCGCCCGGCCCCTCAGGGCGGCTCGGGCAGGTGCCCGGGGCATGGGAACAAGGGCGCAGCCCCCTGCCAGACGCCGCAGCCCGCTTGGATTAACTCCCTTTGGGTTTTGCTAGAGAGCCGAGCCGCGGACCCGCCGCCCCTGGACCCCGGCTGTCTCCCGGGCGTGCGAAATTACCTCACGGCTCCTTCCCGACCTCCGGCCAGTAAGTCCCTCTCCTCCCCACGGGGACCGCGCGCGTGGAAGTGCCCTGGGACTGGCGTGCGGGGGCAGCCCTGGCTGCCAGCCCTCCCCCGGCCGTGGGAGCGCTCCCCGGCGGCTCCCGTGGGTTGTCTTGCCCTCCAGGTGCGGGCTCCTGCAGGAGGGGCTGCGGGGGCAGGGGCGGAGGACGCAGGCTCTTTAAACTTTCCTTCCAGGCAGACACGGTCCAGTCCGGCTGAGCCGCAAATGGGGGCCTTACCCTCCCTTGCAGACAAAGGCAGGGAGCGATCCTTCTAGGGCTGCGTGTGCGGCGGGATCCCGCCCCCGACAGAGCCTTGGGCTCATTAGGCAATTAGGGGAAAGCAGGAAGGCTCTTGCCTGTGTCCCCGTCCCCGCGTGGCGGGTGGGAAGGTGCAGGGCTCAGATCCCGGCTGGCGGATGTCTGTGGCGGCGGGGGATGGAGGGGGATACAGCCGGTGAAGGGGCTGGGAGCTGGCCTTGCTTGCGGACAGACAGAGGCGCTCCACGGACACGCAGCTGGCTTGATTCCCGCTCCAGCTGGCCCGGAGCTCGTGGGCGCCTGTCCCAAACCCATGGGGTTCTCCTCGCCCGGTGCCCCGTGCTCTCTGCCCGGCAGCGGGACACTCAGCGGGAGCTGGTGATTACCTGGCCAGCGTGCGGGGAGAGACGCGCGCGGTACCCGAGGATCTAGCTGGGAATTTAAAACGCAGGCAGGAAAGCTGGGGAGAGCAAGTGTTTCTTCCGTGGAGCCAGGGGGCCGGGGCCCACAAGGAGCCAGGGCCAGTGAGAGAACTTTTTTGGGAGGGGGGGACCCCTGCCAGGCTGCCAAGAGCCAGGTCTGTGCTGCCCAGTGATCTGCACCGTGGTTCCTAGGAGGCTTGCAGTGGGATGCATCATGTATAGCAAAGCTGGGGTGAGATGCCTTTGTCCACAGGACCAAGCTGTGAAGTCAGTGTCCCCACCAAGCACTTGGTTCAGGGCAGTACCTGAGACAGCGTTTAAGGTGGTCATGCCCGGGGGAACCTTTATTACTCCCAGCAGCAGTCAATCTTTATTTTAGGGCAGTGCCCCAAAGCCCCAGGCAGGGCCCACCCCCCTTGTGCCGGGTGCTGTACAAACAGGGCAAAGCCACAACCCCTGGCCTGAAGATCTTACAGTCTAAATTGCCAAGGTTCCTCTGAGCGCCACATGTGGGGACAGACAGCTATCCAGCAGGGCCACCAGACATACAGCGCAGCGGAGAGAGAGAAAGGAGAGAAGCATTTCCCTTTAAATGGAGCTCTTCTGCTCTTTGCTCCGGCTGGGAATGTTACTTCAGGCCTGGGAGCCTGGTGCCCAAATGTGGGGTGCCCAGTTCTAGAAACTGTTCAAGAGCCTGGTTTCCAGAAAGGGGGGGGGGGGCTGCTGGGCACTTTCTGAGAATCAGCTCCCTGGAAGGAGTCCACAGCTCCCTCCCCCCCCCCCCCCATGGAGGTACCTAATATCAGCAGACACTCTGGAAAGTGTCAGTCCGTGACCATTGAAGAACAGTGGCTTCTTTGGGGCCTGATGCTGCAGTCCTCACTCAGGCAAGTCTCCAACTGATGTCTGGAGAAATTGTGCCTGAGGAAGGACTGTAGGGTTTGGTATTGCCCTTTTCTTCTGCCCTGGAACAGAAGCCAGTCCTGGGCTGAGAGCGCAGGTCCATGTTCTCTCCTTAGTGTCCTGTGTGGATGCTTTCCTGAAGCCCTGGGGTGTCTGCAATGAGGGGACTGTGCTGGTGTCTGAATGCTCCATAATCTGACGCGGCCACCAGTTCCACAGGGAGGTGGCCTCGTTTTGTGCCCACCTGCAGCAAATCTCTCCCATTTTTGCTTCACAAATTTTCCCTTTCTGCACGACTGGAAGAAGTCATTTTCCTCCCTGCACGAGTGGCTGCAAGAGCAGTGAGCCAGCTCAGAGGCATAAGAAGCCATCAGCTCCACATCAGACTTTCAGAGTGGCTGATTGATTGATTTAGACTTAGTGGTGAGGAGATGCATAATTCTTCTCAGGAGACTTTCTGAGTCATAAGGAAGAAACCTAGGGCTAATTGAGATACATGTATATACGCCACAAAACAATTTGATGTAGGTTTTAAAACAAGGGCTGCTTAGGAGGAATCCAGCTATCTAAATTTGCCTTAACATGCTTCTGACCATAATAGTAATTAACCAGTGTAAGATTCTGTCCCGTGTTTTCCATTCAGTGCCCCTGTCTTGCAGAATTTCATTAAAGATCTGTCTTCTGGAGTATCCAGTCTTCCTGCTCAGCAGTCTGTCCAGTGTGTCTTAATGGCACATTTGGTTCTGATGCAGCAGTTGTGGCCCAAGGAAAAACAGCAAGTCAAAATATTCCCCCCAATATCCAGGAATCCAAATCACTTTTTAACATGACAAGCCAAGGCCCCATTTCCTTAGTTCAGTCCCACTGGTTTATTGAGGAGGGCTAAGTGCACTGTGCCAAATCATTCAGCATTGCATGTTGTGTCCTTCCCAATCTAAGCTTGCAACCAAGTATATGTGTGTTTTTATTTCAACAATGGATTGTGGTGCTGGATAGCCACTGAAATGATTAGAGATGTGTTAAAGGGATCGCTGTCAGCTTGACAACCAATGCCTGTAAAGATCGTTTCCTTATGTCCTTACATTCTGAAAAGGGAAAGAATTTTATACAGCTAAATTGTCCTTTGCTCTTTTTTACATTTTACTTTACTCTCATCTTGGGCAATGAAAATCAGTGAGGTCAATTTCATTTCTCTTTAGAGTCAGTTTCATCTTTAGGTTCTTGTTATAGTATTTCCCTTTCAAATACTGCAGGGTCATGCCCATTTGAGTAGAAAGAACTCTTTTTGTTGTTGTTTTTTCTGCTTTTTTAAGCTAATGAAACTTTTCTACTGATCTTAGGTTTTCACAAAAAGATTGTTTTTACAACATTTTAATTTCTGGTCAGATGTGAGTTGACGGTGTCCGTTAAGTTGAGCAATGGTCTAGTCTGCCTTTCGTTTAGAAGGAACATCTATGCATGCTCCCTCTGTTATACTCTCCCAGTGCCTGTCCAAGAACAATTCTGCCTTTAATTAAAGGGGAATAATAATCCTTTGTTCTTTTATCCGAGGATCTCAAAGCACTTTGCAAACATTAGTTCTCAAACACCCCCGTGAGGTAGACGTCAATATTTCTGTTTACAATGGAGATGATTAAGAGACAAAGAAGTTCGGTGACTTTTCCAAACCACAGGCAGAACCTAAGGATGGAATAGAAAAGTCCTGATTCCCAGTCCTTTGCTCTAGCCACTAGACCACTCTAACTCCCCCAGCAACAAACTGAAGCAGTGATCTTGGATAGGAAGTGTGTGGAAGTCAGTGCTGCAGCTCTCCGAGTAGTACCAGTTGGAGAGATGTTTTCTGAAACTTGACATGTGGGAATGGAAACTCGGGGTTTTTTAAAAAAAAGTTATACATCATTTTTATGACTTATACTCTATTGGTTTGCTATGCTGGGAAATGACTTATGGGGGGTCAGTTGGGGACGGGTTGAGTTTTACCTCTTGAGACACAAATAAGGAAAGTCCTCTTTGATCTGAAATGTATTTCCCTTCACATAAAAATAGAAGTTAGAGTTTTGCTTTTGTTTTGATTTGTGGGACTTTACAGTGAGCCAGAGAGTCAATGGGAAGGAAAACAAAGATGAATTTTGCTGTACAGAGAAGGGTTTTTCTGTCCACTGCTTCCAGTCAGACTCAGCCCATGTCCCCTCCAGCAGGTAAGGTTTTACTCTCTACCTGTGGTTAGTGGCATTTTTAGCACTCTTTCCCCTCCTTCTAACTGGGGTAAGGCTGTTCTAGGGAGACCATGCTATCGGTGGGGTTAGGTACAGAACCCCCCTTTGCTGCCCTTTATTACAAAAGGGGGGCCTCACTCCAGACCTGTATTCACACACACTGATCTCTGGGGCTCTTGTGTTTTGATATTTTGAGGCAAGTAATTTAAAAACTCATGCTTGTGAAACTGAGTTTACAGAAAAATGGAACAAGCAAGACATTCATTGCACATCATTTTAAGATTCCTGCTCTTCTTTTACTTCTTGTGTTTTGGGTCTTTGTCCCCCGTTTGCACCTGGGCAGACTGAGATGCATGGGGATGCCAGTCACTGGACAGAGAGACCCAGTGGGAAGGAGCTCTCAGATCAGGGAAGCCTCCCACCACCTTAAAGGAAAGGGGCCCTGAGGTAGTGGTATTGGCAACCAGGAAGAAGGTGGTAAAAATGTTCCAAAAAAAAAGTGGTGTGGAAAGACCCCGAAGCGGAGGAGTGGGTGATGAGCAACACAAATCTCCTTTTTGTCCAGTGCGGCCGATGAGCTTACAGTGTATCAGAGGTTATGAAAAGCTAAACAAAGCCGACTCGGTACCCTCTGAGAGCCAATGGCAACGCATTCCTAAGGGGGAAACAGGGACCGGAGGACACGATTGTGGCTGTGATCACAGCAGCTCTCCCACGCTAAAGCTGTGGCTACATCGGCGCTTTACAGCGCTGCAACTTTCTCGCTCAGGGGTGTGAAAAAACACACACCCCCCCCCCGAGCGGAGCAAGTTACAGCGCGGTAAAGCGCCGTGCTCTAAGCTAATCCCCTCGTGGACGTGGAGCACCAGGAGAGCTCTCTCCCGGCGACCACACGCGCACTTCAACGCGCTGCCGCGGGACGGTGCCAGTGTAGCCGTGCCCTGACCTAGTCAGTTCACGGATGGGAAACGTCAGAGGAAGATCCAGGGTGCTGAAGGAAGTGGAGTCAGGGTGTTGGTAGATGGCAGTCTTCTCTCTCAGACCGTGTGGAGCCAGGGCCACAGAAATAGCATTAAGGGAGAGCTGTAGAATCCTTTGGGAGGAAGAGGCCATTAAATGTAGATCTTAAGCACAGGCCCTCGTTAAAGATGCGGTGGTGTTTCAACTGTCCTGTTATCTGTCCTCGTCACATTCCAGGGGTCCCATTCACCATTCCTGCACCATTATTGCCAGATTGCACTAGTGTAAATGGCTACACAAGGCCGGGGTGAATTGGCTCTGGTAATGATGTTCAGCCTTCCCAAGTTCCCCTTGTTAGTCTCTAAGGTGCCACAAGTACTCCGTTTCTTCACGTGGATATAGCATCTTCTCCACTTCCTGTCCTAAACCATTGTAGAACATTGCCGTGCCCTGTTAAACAGCTGCTGCGTTCCACCCTGTGGCGTGTGAAGCACATTCCAGCGTCCGTGTGTTTGTAAAGTGCCGTGAGACCCTTTGGGATGAAAGGGGCTCCATGAATGTAAGTTATTGCATTATTTGATGGAGGTCAATGGATCGTTAGTGAACTAGACAGAGAATAAAGGGCTGCCTAATAGGACAGGAAACAGCCGTTCTGGAAGTGGACAGGCTGTGACTGTGAGAAATGCCGTAATGTTTGCAGTTGGGATTCCAGTCCAGCGTGACGGGCCATCACCAGCGTTCCAGCCAGCACAAAACATGGCTATTGGGGGAAACCAGCAACACGCGCATTAGACTGTTGTCACATTTCAGTGTTTATCAGACATGATAAATGAGAATTGTGTCTCCGTCTAATTGCTCTGATGAGCTAAAAACCAGCGGTGTGTTTTCAGACGAGTGCGTTTGCAGTTTGCAGCAAGCAACTGCTGCGAAGGTGGGGCCTGATCCTGCTCCCACTCCATGGCCGCCCCTGGCAAAACTCCCACAGGACTCTGCAGCAGGAGCAGCAGCAGGTCCTCCGAAAGAACCAAGCCCTTATTCCTCTGCCACAGCTTCTTTGAAGCAAGCCAAACTCCAACGCCACCACCAAGCCAAAGCAAACACGTTCGCATCCGCTGCATTCCCGCTGCCTCCCATTTCAGTGTGGGAGAGCTAAGAGGAGCCATTGGAACAGTTCCTTCTGGAGTGATTAGGACGCTCAGTTCGTCACTGTTCCGCTTCTCAGTTACACCAGTGCAATGTGGTGTAGAACACGAGGTAGTGTTGGACACGCACGTTCCATGCTCTTTGCACTGGTGCAAATGACTGCACAGGGTGCAGGGCAGTGGGGAGTCGGGGCCCTGATTTCTAGGGAATTCCTGATGCCAGGCGACCCACAAGGGCTCTGGGACCAATTAGGAACATGGACCCTGGACTCCAGCATCTGGGGCCTGATTTTTCCTTCACCCGAAGGCCACTTTACACTGACATTTGCACTCCCTTTACACCACCAGAGTGCTGTCAAGTCGCCTTGGTGTAACGCAGGATCAGGCCCATGGCATGCATTCTGGATTTCAGAGTCCTGAGGGGCCCTCCAAACAAGCATCTGCACGAGACGCCGAGAGAGGAGAGGCACTGTGGGCACAAGTGTGTCTCCCCTGAAATATCGCTTATTACTTCTTAGCATCCCCTAAGAGCCCGGACCTGCACCCATGTAAGTCGATGGCCAAGCTCCCACTGATTCCAGCGGTGCAGGATCAGTCCCAGCGTGCAGTTCTGTTCTTACAAGTGACTGTAATAAGGACACCATGGTGGGGCTCTCAGGTGATTGTCTGCTCGTGCTCCCAGACTAGAGGGGCTCAGTTTATCTGTAACAATCGCTGCTTTTAGCTGCCAGTGCTGGACGCTGTCTCTGGGATCTGTGGGTTCTTTCCACCTTGCACGTCATCCGTGGAATAATGATCAATCAGCCAAATTCTGTGACCTCTGGGCAGCCCCACTGAAGATCACTTGTTGTGCATGGCCAGCCCTGTGCTGGGCAGTGGGGAATACCGGGCTGTCTTCAGCGCAGGCTGCACTGATGTCCCTGAGGGAACGTGGCCCTGCGACTGGAACATCAGATGGCTGCGCTGTTGATGATGCATGAGAAGAAAGGGCCAGATGCTCAAAAGGCATTTAGACACCTCATTCCAGCTGATTTCCATGGGAGAGACTGGGCCAGACCGACTCTGGCTCCCTCTCACAGCTGTGTTGGCTCTGCAGGGCTTATGAGAACTTAAACAACTTATTTTGGTCACTCAAGTGAGCTGATCCGATTTGGAATCCGCCCAGGGTCAGTTCTGCCGAATAACTCTCGGCCATGTTTACCGGGGAATTCTGCAGGGCAGACCCACGCTTTCAGCTAAGAATAGGTACCACCCACTGTATGTCCCATTGCTTTCAATCACATGGAGGCAAAGCTCCCAGCCTCCAGGTTCTTATGTCTGCATGACAGCGAGATCAATAATGTCTCCGCTGAGCAATGGGGCAAAGAAGAGAGAGGCGTCTTTGAATGAACGCCTCAGGCCTGAATTCTCTTGTACACTAGGGACCCTTTACATTAATTTGGCAGTGAAAATGGCCCTTACAGTGAATGTGAATGTCATTTACGCTGTCTTTACACTGCCAGAGTGGGGCAAAGAGGCCTCAGTGTAAATGAGAATCTGACCCTGAATGTTCAAAGACCAAGCCTACCCCTACGGATGGCAGGAGGAGTTTTTCAATTGCAGAATCAGGCCTTTAATATGGCTAGTGAAAACTCCTGCCGGAGACTTTCCCATGACTGACCCCTCATCCCCACTCAGGGTGCTCTCGACAGAAAGGGCCCATCTTGTTTTCAGTATGGATAGTCAATTGGATAGCAGCCACACCTTTATGTACCCACAACTTTCCTTTGGAAGATGCACAGCAAATGCTTCCAGAAAGCATGCAAGGGACTTCCTGTTAAGTTTGCAAAATTCCTGTTGATTCCTCCCCGCCCCCGTTATTTTATTAAATCTCACACAGACAAAAATGTGTTAAAATTGAACACAGGATTTTAAAAAAGAGAACACCAGAGAATCCAACAGCCCATGTGCCATCAGCAGCCTGGATTCTGCCCCTCTTGAAGTCAATAGGAGCTTGGTTACTGCCATCAATAGGGACAGAATCGGGCCCTGCCGTTCTATAGAATGTGACTAAAGTTTGGCAGTTTGCATACTTCAGGGCCTATCCTGTAAAGGAGCTCACATGGCGCTCCCACTCATTAGGCCTCGAGAGAACTCTACAGTTCTGGCATCTTCCTGGCTAACCAACTCCTACTTCTCTGCCTTCCAGTCACTCCTCACACCCACTCCACTGCCTTCCTCCACTGCTCTCTCTGCACACAAACTCACCAGCTTCTTCCAAGAGAAAATGGACAAAACACGACATGATCTTCCCCCTCTGCTGGGCAGCCTTCCCCTCCTTCGACTCTCTCCTCCTCTCCTGAACTCCCCCCACCGTCTCTCATCCCCAGCCTTACTCTCCTTAGCTTCTCACTCTCCTCTGGCTCTTCTCCCTCAGAATACCACCAGGCTTTCGTCTCCCGCATCTTAAAACACCCGACCTTGACCCCGCTGGCCTCTCCAGCCATTCCCCATCTCCCTTCTCTGGCTCAGCTCTAAGCTCATTGAACGCACTTTCTGTAATTGCTGGCTGGAGTCCCTCTCCTCTAATTTCAGCTGAGACCCTCTCCAGTCCAGCTTCCGCCCCTTGCATTCCCCGGAAACGGCTCTTGCCGAGGTCTCTAATGAGTCCAAGCCCAGTACCGGTTTTCCAGCCGCATCCTCCTTCACCTGGCAGCTGCCTCCAACACAGCCAGTCGTGCTTTACTTCTGGAAATCCTGTCCTCCCTTGGCTTCTGTGACACTGGCCTCTCCTGGTTCTCCACCTGCCTCTCTAATCGTTCCTTCAGCGTGTCCTTCAGAGGATCCACCTCCTCCCTCTTCCAGCTTTCTGTAGGGGTTTCACAGGGCTCTGTCCCTGGTTCCCTCCTCTTGTCCCTCTGCACTGTATCTCTGGGGTATCTCATCTGCAAACACAAATTCAACCTCCACCTCTGTGCTGATGGCTCACAGATCTATTCGGCTCCAGACCCATCTCCTTCTGTCCAAACCAGGATCTCAGCCTGTCTCTCCGACGTCTCCGCATGGATGTCTAGCGTCAGCTCAAGTCCAACATGGCTAAAACAGAGCTCCTAAACTTCCCTCCCCCCATCTTCCTTTCTTGATCGCTGGGGACAACACTACCATCCTGCCCCTCATCTGGGCATCAGCTTTGATTCAGACCTCTCTCTAGGTCTTCCCACCCAGGCAATATCTAAATCTCGCCAATTCATTCTGCAGAATATCTCTGCATACGGCCTTTCCTATCCACCCATGCAGTTCAAACTGGCATCCAGGGTCTCATCATCACAATTTCTGCAACATCCTTTTCTCTGGCCTTGACAAATGCAGCCTTGCCTTGCTCGGACCCATTCAGAATGCTGCTGCAAAGATTGTTCTCCGAGCCCAAGGCTTTGAGTATGTCACCCCTCTCTTCTAATCCCTCCACCGGCTCCCCCTGCTCTGTTGCATCAAACAGAAGCTGCCTGTCTTCACTGTGAAGGCTCTTCCCAGCCTAGCCCTACCCTACCTGTCATCTCACAGTTGGTATCAAAATATCAACTCCCACCTCCAGCTGGCCCATTCAACCAGCCTCCAGCACCTGCTTGTTCCATTTTCCTGCTTTCTCCCAGGCTGCCCCTCATAAACATCTACAAAGCTCCCTCCTCCTCTTCCTTCAAATCCCGCCTTGATACGGGAATGACACGTATGGGGGAAGAGACTGTCTTTGGTTCTGTGTTTGTACAGCTCCTAGCACCAGTGGGTCCTGGCCCACGACTAGCTCTCCTAGGCGCTATGGTAATACAGATAATAAATCCTGATCATAACAACTGAGGACGCTTCTCAGAGCCCAGCAGATCAGAAACCAAGAGGAGGGGAACCAACAGTTGCAAGGAAAGTCCATGGGTCACCCCTGCCTCATGCCAGCGCTCCGGTAGCGATCAGTGGTGCATGTCAAGCGAGTGGGATTTGGCCTCGGAGGCAGCAATGTAAACTCTGTCACCCTCTAGTCCTGTCTCCATGGAAGCTTCCCATTTCCGTGGCCTCCAAGACTCACTTAGCATCACTGTGGCAGGTGTCTCACAGTTGCTCCCGCTGGGCTCCCTGCTCTGCTGAGGCTGGGAATTATTCGAGATGATGCCAATGTCTCTCCCCACAACCATCCAGGATATTTAGCCAACACATTCCTATTGATTTCAGTGGGGCCTTTGAAGTCAGGGTCAAGCCTGTTACCAGCCTAGACTGCAAGCTCTTCGGGGTGGGAACTGGCTCTGGCATTGTGTATGTATAGTGCCTAGTCGGACAGGGCCCTGATCCCGGACTGGGGTCTCTAGGGGCCAGATCAAAGGTCTTTAGGCACCTAAATACCTTGGAAAATGTGGCCACAATAGAAATAAGAACAGAGCATTCTAGCAAGGCTGGAGGAGTGACCCCCCTCTGCTGCGAGGCCTGTAGAAAATTGGCGGATTTATGACGGCTGCTTGGAGGAACAGATGGGGAGAGCTGACACTTTGTGTATTCATAATAACCAAGAGAAATTTGTCTTCGTGCATCTATGGCTGTAAAAATGGTGCATCATTGTATCTGATTGGCTCTCGTTCCTCCCCACCCTCCATATGTCACTTGTCTTCTTGGGTAGGGCAGGAGCCGGGCATCCGACCCTGCTCCTGCTGAAGGCAATGACAAAACTTCTGTTGACTTCAGCGGCGGAGGATCAGGCCCTAGGTCTTTGTATATGGCTGTATAGTGCCTGGCACAATGGGGCCCCAGTCCCGAGAGAGGGCAAAGACTGGGTGGGTTTTTGTGTTGCCACCTGGTGTCAGGACTCATGCTACTTGCCAAGCCCCCGAAAGAACTGCTGCCCCCCGCAGCAGATGACCGCCAAGCAGGCATGTCAGAACATGCTCGGGGGGCCTGCCGTGCTCCAGGCATGTACGGCCGGATCCCGTTGCTCTGTTTACTCGCAGTGTTTAGTGAGTATGTTTAAGATCCAGGAGCGCCAGACAGCTGGTAAATAGCATGAGGGGTTGTGTGTGTCTTTTGTCATGTGACTCCATCATTAAGCACTAAGCTGCCCACCTGTTCCTCTAGGAAGTAACACAGCGTCTCAGTCCGGTTTCCAGGTAACAGCTGACAGGATGGGCCAGTGGCTGGCACCGGTGGCGAGGACAATCGCTTAGGCCAAGCTTGGTGAAAGCTGCTTGTGAATGTCCAGCGGAAAGTCCCGTTGGGCCTGGCTGTCAGAGGTGCTGGGCGCCCGTGGAGCTTGGGAACAAAATTCCCTTGTGGGCAGAGTACTCCAGATGAGTCCACTCTGGGGTTGCTGCACCTTCTGCTGAAGCAGGGACCCGTGGTCTGAACTGATAAGGCAATTCCTACATCCGTCAGTGAGAGACAGAGTAACTGCTCAGCTCCCCCCATTCCTGCCAAATTGGCTCGAACCCCCCTGCAAGACCTTGTAGACTCACATGCTCCAATGTGCAATCCCCAGGTTGGACCCGAGATGGTTTTATAGGCCAGGCTGAAATGCACAAAATACTCCCTTGTAAAATGTGTCCTGTAAGGAAACCCGCTCCCCGCTGCGGCTGCTCTGCTGCCCCATCTGCTTGCTTGGAAAGCTTCCCACAACGGTGATGCAGAGGGAGGAGGATTAGGAGAGTCTAGTCCAAATCAGCCAGCAGCGCGAGGGATCGCTTAGCAATACGAGCGTAGGCCTCTATTACAGGCAGGCTTGGTTTGAACGGTGCAATAAACGCCCCGCAGCCAAAAGCACTTGAGGGTGGTAGAAGGAAGGGCCTATTGGGAGGAATTCACACCCACGTGCAGCTAAAAAAACACTTTCCTGGGGCCAAATGTATCCCTGGTGCAGCCCCACTACCTTTCGTGCAATTACACCAGGGATGCATTTGGTCCACAATGAAGATGTTGAGGTGGGCAGGCAAAGTCAAGTCCCCTTCGCCCTGCCCCCATAACCCCCTCTAGGTCTGTGGGGCAAAGGCCCCACGATTTCTCTCTGCAGGCATCCTGCTGACGACATTTGCAGGTGGAGACACCGCTCCCGTTCCACAGGCCTGCACTCTGGGTGTCGGAGGAAACCCCAGCCCGCTCTCGGCACGACTGTACTCATCGTAGCATCTCCCTGCTGCTGGGGCAAACTCAGAGCCGATGTTCCCAGGTGTGATGCCTTTACCACTCACTTCCCCACCCCTTATCCCCAGGCCCTTGCATTGACAAAGCAGAGGTGGGAGGCATATTTCGGGGGGAGCTGCAGAGCCGCTGTTCTCCGTGGCATAACGTAACGATAGAGCACACTGTGGTCCCAGCCACCCTTAATAATTCAGCCTTCATGTCTGGGTGACCGCCCTGCATCCGTTTCCTGCTGGAACCATCCACCCGCTTTGACTGTCTAACATCCTAAGCCCAGCGACATGTAGGGTTGGGCTGTGAGGGTTGCTGTGCTGAAGATGCATCTGTGTGGATGACTCTCTCCGGGGCAGTGTCCATTACCAGGCTGAGGAACTGTCCACACTCCAAGCCTTAAAAACAGTTCCTGGGACAGCAGCACTGCAAAGAACAAAACGGAGACACTTCCCCCGTTGTGCCAGCCTCGGGGTCCCTTCCACCGCCATGGTCTTGCTCTGCGCCTCTTTCCACACGGCTCCCTGACCTCGGATCAGCCTAGGTGCCGATTTCTTCCTGAGACCCCCAAGAAGCGGGTCACTATCACGTAGCCTGAACTATAGACCCTGAGGTATTCTCCTCCGGGCTTTCTCAGCAGCGGCCCGCCCGCTCCTTGTCTCCAATACTTCGATTGTGAGCGATCCTGGGTAATGAACATGGTTACCTAGCCGCTCCCTCTGCCTCAGACCGCAGGGTGGGGCTGATGCACTGGGGAAGGGGGGGGGCAACCTCCTGCACCCTCCCCGCCATGGGCAATGTGGAGCTGCAGCTTAAAAGCCACAATTAGCCCTGGCTGTGTGGGTGTGCTGTCCCCGTGGGCAGGGTGAGCCTCACTGTAGGCAGGAGCTGGGGCTGAGAGGAATTCCACTGCCCCTCACAGATGCTCTTTGCTCTCCCGGATAGGGGTGCGAGGGCCCTTGACTACAGAATCCCTGTGTTCATGCAGGGGCAGTGGGTCCTCCTGGAGCAGAGACCCAGCCAGGGTTTGCAATATCTGGGGCGTAACTCAGAGCGCCCAGTGCAATCCAACAGCACAGCTGGACATGGCATCCCATTTCCCACCCCCTCGCCTACCCCCCTCCCTCCTGGCTGGGGGGTTCCCAGGTATGCTGCCTCTTAGTCCTCATCACCCAGGGAGTCACCTGACGAGGTTTGCCTGCTCCATATACTGGGCTCCTGGGGGCTGGAGCTAAGTCCCTTTTAATCAGGCTTGGGGAAGCCTTATGGTGAGCCGGCTGGCGAGAAGGGAGGCGGGCGTCCCGCCCTGGACTGGCCTCTGGTGGGCAAGGCCAGCTTCGGGTTGAGGGGAATACATGTGTAGGGGGGTAAGCGTGCGTGCAGCAGGGGAATGGCTCTCCAAGGTGAACCCACTCCCTGCGAGATCCTAGCCAGGAGGTGAGGCCTCCACATAGCGGCTGTGAAGTGAGCCGAAATCCCCAGAGCTGGCTACGAGCCATGGTTTTCACCAGCCACCTTAATCCATCATTATCTGGGCATATTTCGGATCCTTGCCAAGAGCAAGGTGGGGAGGGGAGCAGAGGGGGAAGGGGGGAGGGCGTGTGCATCACGCTTCCCCTATTCCCATGCCATCCTTTCTGCTGCCTGTGTGTAATTAACAGAGTAATTAAAAACAGGAGGAGTTAATTGGTATTCATTTATGTGGCAGATGTTTTTAATTGAGATACGAAACAATTTACCTGTTTACATAAACAATAGCGAATGAAGGCTTGTAAAACAGGGATTTTTTTTTAAAAAAAAGTATTAAAATGATTTCCTTTTCTCCCAAACTGGCTTCTCACTGGAAAGCAACAGCCAGGATGCTAGCTGACACTGCTGAATTGATGGCAGAGAATGAGGGTGTGGTTATTAGTTATTTGTGTTACCGTCGCCTTAGAGCACCAGACTGAGATCAGGGCCCCTGTACAAAGACACAGTGAGATTCCCCCAAAGAGCTAAATAGACAAGACACATGAAAGGTGAGAGGGGGTTATTGGCAGACTGGGAATAGACCCAGATCTCCCGGCTCCCAGTCCAGTGCACTGGTCGCTAGGTCTCTCCAGTGGCTGTTGGGTTTTTGACTTACATTTATCCCCATAGGAGTGCATCAGTCTGAAGCGGGTCCGACTGTAAAATTTGGATTGGATCCCCCTTGGAGGCGTTTGGGTTCATAGTCTGGCCCATCTCTAACACACTTAGTTACTGAGGGTTATTTGTCGGAAGACAATGAGGAAACAAGGAGGAATGGGACCTCTGGAATTAGCAGACTAGAAGAAAGTGAGTCCATGTAATCCTTGCAAAACTGATTTAATCAAGGCTCCATAGTTAATATTAAATAAATCTGGCAAAGTGAGATGCAAATTCCTGGGCCTGGCGGTCCTGGAGTTCTGTTGTCTCATGGTGAAATGACTCGCGTTCCCGAGCGCACCCACCGGGTGGAGCCCTCCTCGGCGGAGGCATGGCGGGAGGAGGCTGCTCCACCTATCTCGCGATGGAACAAAAGCGGTCTCGTTTCATCCCCGTTACCAGATTAGCCATGTGTGTTCATGTGTCTAGCCGCAGGGAGACCAAAGCCGTGGAGTACAATTGTGAAAGGAGGTGGCCTAATTCTCCAAGGGCAGGCCTGGCTGTGTGGGGATCTGCTGGGACCTGCCAGCTCAAGGACAACCCACTGTAACGAGAACGTTTTGTCAGAGTGATGGCCCTGGCTGGAGAGCGCAGGTGATGGGGCTGCTCATGCTGGTGGGGCAGCCGCGAAGTCTCTGCCTGCAGGAACCTTAGGGCAATGACCCTCGGTTTTCAGATTGGGTCTGGTTTCAGGGGGATGTGAATCGGACCCCTTCAGTGCTTGTGCTCACCTCTGTGGTGTCTGGGGTGGACGTGGTGCTCCGAGGTCTCCCCTGGCCCTGGGCAGGATCTAGACCTGGCTCTGGGCCTTTGCAGAAGGAACTTTCTGGAAAAGATCCACTTGAGTCATGCCTGACCAATCTGATTGCCTTCTGTGATGAAGTAACTGGCTCTGTGGATGAGGGGAAAGCGGTGGACATGATATTCCTTGACTTTAGCAAAGCTTTTGATACGGTTTCCCACTGCATTCTTGCCAGCAAGTTAAAGAAGTATGGGCTGGATGAATGGACTATAAGGTGGATAGAAAGCTGGCTAGGTTGTCGGACTCAACGGGTAGTGATCAACAGCTCCATGTCTAGCTGGCAGCCGGTATCAAGCGGAGTGCCCCAGGGGTCGGTCCTGGGGCCGCTTTTGTTCAACATCTTCATTAATGATCTGGATGATGGTGTGGACTGCACCCTCAGCAAGTTCACAATGACACTAAGCTGCGGGGAGAGGTAGATATGTTGGAGGGTCGGGATAGGGTCCAGAGTGACCTAGACAAACTGGAGGATTGAGCCAAAAGAAATCTGATGAGGTTCAACAAGGACAAGAGACATGGCACTTGCCAGAGGTCATGTGTTGGGTGAGCTGGGGGCTCAGCTGGGCTTATAGCCTCACAGCGCCGTGTTCCAACCACAGGACAAAACGGCCACCAGTTGCTTCTCTGCTTAAAATGGTCAAGAGATTAACAAGCAGGAGGGGCTCAGCTGACTCCCTCACCGCACTGATCTAGACGATGGCTTACAGGCCTTCTAGGGGCACCGCTGGCAGCCATGGCTGGCAAAGCAGTACCCGCCTGGAAGGCTGGGGAAGGACCAGTGAGGACTAGACACCCTTGAGTTGAGCCTGGCAGGGAATCTAGAGAGCTGTAGGGAAGGGACAGAAGCCCTGCCAGTGAGGACTTCTGAAAGCAGACTGGAAAACAGACCAGTCCTGCCCTGCACCAACGGGCTGCAGAGGACCTAGCCAAGCTGTTCCATCTCTGAGGGCTCATCCACCTGAGACAGCAGCACATGGATAAAGGGAGGTGTGAATTTAACCTGATCCAGGCAGACCACTGCAAAGGGTAGTGTGAACAGAGCTAGTTCAGTAGAAGGCTTGCTGCAGTTCACTCCAGTCAGTCAGGACCAGTGTCACTAAACCAAAAGAAGCCAAATGTCGCCTTTGGCACCGGCTTCACTGGATCAGTTTAAAAGCCGACTCAGAGGATACCGGTGCCATTTTCTCATGTGGCCAAGCCTGGAATCAAGGACCCGCCCGTCCTGCTCTGAGGCACAGAGTGACATCTTGTTCCATGTTCTCCTTGCGCCCGGGCACCACGTGTCTGGGCTGGTGAGATGCTGAGATGCTGGTGAGACACCTAGGCCCACCGCTCCACCGTGGGCACCTGGCACCTCCCAGCAGCGGGCCCTAAGATAGCCACAGAGAGCAGGAAGGGGCCTAGCTGGAAGGCAGAGTCTCCTCATATTGAGCTCAGCCAGACACAGGAAGCTCTGAGCTGTGAAGGGTGAAAAGCACAGACCGCCCCAGGTAAGGGGGTCCCTATGATCTCCAGGTTACCCCAGTAGCCTCCTTTGGCAGCCTAGTCAGGTACCGCCAAGGCCCAGGTCTTGGCTGGTGAGAATTTGAGTCGATAAACGTGACAGCCCGAATTGCTCTCTTCCAGGAGGCTGTAATGGCACAGACAGGGTTTGCCCGGTGGTGGTAGCAGTGAAGGGCACTTTCCATCACTGTCCTTGGCTCTGGGGATGCAGTGAGAGTGAACTCGGGAGGGAGCGGGGTGCAGAGGGGAGATTTCCGCACATGAGCTGTTCCAGAGCCCTTCTGTCATTGCTCTATGTCAGCCTACGAGCACATCTGGTTCCCGACTTTCCAGTAGCGTGTGTTATCTGCAGCAAAAGTCCCCATTTCGAAAGCATGGGAGCGGCGAAAGCCAGGTTTCCTTTACATGATACGTGGGAGTTTCACTGATTTGCTTTGCTTTCAAAAGGCGTCGTTTGTGCTGACACAGGCTTAGAACAAACTGAAAGCAACTGCACCTGCTCCCCTGGCCTCGCCCGCTGGGCTCCCCAAAATGTGCCACTTCAGGTGAGCGGCACGATGTTGTCATGGCAAAAAACCCCAAGGCATCGGCTCAGAGCATGGCTGTGGGATAGCCACGTGGCCCCTGTCGAAGCCACTGAGGGGACCTGGGTATCGCTCTGGAGGGCATGAAGAGAAGGAGACGACTCCGGAGAACGGGGCTGGGAAAGGCTCTGGACCTAACACTGCGGGGACAGTTGGGTTCCGGGTTGTGCTGCGTGCTTCATTAACGAGCCTTTGTGTCCTCAGCTCATTAGCCGTTTGCTTTTCTTCTGACCCCAGACTGCATCAGTCTCGTTTCTTTCTGCTCCAACCCTGAGCTTGGCTCATCAGAGGCCCGCCCCCGCCCAGCACAGAGCAGAGAGCTGGCCATGCAAAGGCCGAGGGAACGGGACCAGGTCACTCTCGCTTAGTGACAGCGTGAGGGCCGGGGAAGGAGAGGGCAGCATGTAGCTAAGCACCTCATTAGTAGGGTGAGGCAGCGAAAGCCCCCCCAGCCACTCCTCAAGCTCGAGAAGGAACTGTTCTGTGGGTCTAGACTGGAACCCGCTGGGGGATGCCTTACATTCCCCAAGTCCTGCCATCCTGAGCCAGGCAGAAATCACCCTCAGCTCACAAGCAGTCCCAGGACGGGCTGCAGAGAGCGTTGCCCGAGGAAGCATGGCAGGAGCTGGCCCTGCATCACTGTCTATGCTAAACCTGGCCGTCTGGGCCTGAGGGGAATCCTGCTGCGGTCCTGCCCCGGGGCTCATTCTCCTCTGCACTTCCAGCAGCTGCTGTCAGACAGGCTCTGCGACTCGACTCCACTCGTGGTGCAGCTGTTCTGGCAGGAGCGGGGTTCAGGTGTCCCTGCCGCTGTCAGGAAAGCCTGCGGTGGGAAGGCTGCCCAAGGCTGGCTGTGCTAGGGGCATTGCACCGCTGCTGACTGCGGCTAGAATACACGGCCACGTTATCCCCGTGGCCCCGACCTTGAGTCCCAGCCACCAACATCCCCCAAAAGCAGTGCTGGCCGGAGAGGGACACAGGTTACCACCCCTGGGAGCGCAGAGCGTCACCTGCTAACGCAGACCTGCAGTGTGGACGCAGGCCAGCGCTACTCGAGTACAGCTGCTCCCCTCGCCCCTTTCCACAATTCCCTCCCTGTGCCCGGAAAGGACAGACGATTCCCCCCACAGCTCGCTGGGGAGGAATTCACAGAGCGGCTCAGCTTAGTGCAGCGCCAAGGACCATGGGGTAGGTCCCCCGAAGTTTCAGCATCACCCACAAGTGAGTGCAGTGCCCGTGTGGACATGGCAACTCCAGTGTGATTTCACCACTCTTACTCGGGCCAGGCTGATGTGAGTGTAGATCCCGCCCGTTAACCCTGCAGTGAGGACATAGCCTAGTATTCAGAGAACCGTTGTGTGTCTGTCTGTCTATCATCTATCCATTCCCATACACCCCCTCTATCTATCCATCCCAATATACCCCCTCTATCTATCTATCTATCTATCTATTTGTATTACTTTAGTGTCTAGGAGAACTCTAAAGGAAAGAAGCACTGTTGTGCTAATCATATACAGATACTCGGTAGGTCAGTTTCTGCCCCAAAGAGTTCACAGGATGTGTTACTGATCTGTCTAAGCCAAGGTGCCCCTCACCTTGGTATCTAAGCATCACTTTTTCTCTCTCAACCACATCAGCATCCTCACATGTCATTTTAAAATCCCAGCGATAATGGTAGGCTTGTTCCTGCCGGCAGGGCTGGGAGAAGGGAGATTTCAGAGTTTGTTTGCTTTGGGAGAGGCTCAGGTGCCACGGTGCTGACAGACCTTAGACACCTAGCTAGGGAGCGCAGTCCTGATGTGAAATCCTGCATCCCTCGCTTGGTGATCACGTTTCTTTCTCCTTCTCAATACGGGGAAGAGAGCCATGGTATTGCACAGCAGGGTCACCAGCCCATTTACGTGTGGTTCTGTTGTCAGGAAGGCAGGGTCAGAGCTGAGACCCCTGAGAAGAAGGGCTCTGCCCTGGTTGTCCCCCTGGAGTCATGTCCCAGAGCAGATAAGAAATGTGCTCGTAAAACATTTGACTAATAGTGGAGAGAAGGTTTGGCAAGTTGCCGGTGGAGACCAGATGGCTGAGAGCCCAGCTGCATGCAGACTCTGCCGGTCTCAGGTGTGTGGAGTTGAGTCCTAAACTGATCCCAGGACACCCTGGCCCTGGGTGCCGAAGTGGGGCTGGGAGGAGCGGGGCTTTCTCCATAATGGAGCGGTTTTCCATTTCAGCGCATACTGAATTGCTCCCGTTGTGCCCTGGGCCGGGATTGTTAGACTTTCCTGAGGGCTCTTGGGCTCTGAAATCCCCATTTCAAGGAGATTGTTTGGTTTGTTTTCCCCCCATTGCCGGAGCTTTGTGGGGATCCAGGTTGGTTGTTAGCACTGCTCAGATCCCTTGAGTCAGGCCAGAAAGAGCCGTTGCTGATAATGTGTCTCACTTTGCCTTGAACTCCTCGGCTGCCTGCCTGAGCTGTCATTGCAAGGGGAGGTCAGTGACAGAGTGACCCCCTCACGTTCCCTGAGACTCCTCTGAGTTACACTTTTTTTCCTTTTAAACCCCCACACACACCTGGCCCTAGTGACCGTATTCCTCCACCACGGAGGGCAGGTTACGTCGGCCTCCATCACCCACCCAAGGCAGCTGCTCCCTGGGGGCCATTCTTTGGTGGGATGAGCCCCTCACTCCATCGCCCCCCCGGGGGCAGGCTGGGCTCTGCTGGGGCAGGACAAGGGGGACGGACACTTTTTTAAAGAGAGGATTGTGCTAAAACACCCAAGATTGTGGCCAAGAGTTAGCGCGTGGTTCATACCTGCCTGTGTGGACGAAAGCAGCCCATATTCTAAGCACGTTTTGGCCTAGGGATTGAGCCAGGGTTAAACTGGGGTCTCTAATGTGGTTACGATACTTTATTTCCGCCCATGGAGGCAAGACAAATCCACCTTCCAACAGGGTTTGCAGTGACAGGTGGAGCATAGACTGGAGTTCACCTGGCCGGGTGATCCCCCACCAGCAAATATCTGAAAGGTTTATTAGGGGATGGGAGGAAAGCTCTCAGTGATTCAAATATGACGTGCAGTCTAGCACTTAGGGCTGTTGTCTGGGAGCCAGGACGCTTGGGTTCCAGGCCCAGTGCTGGGGGAGTTTTCTCTCATGGCTACAGCAGGAGATGGAGAGCCAGGACTCCTGGGTTCAATTCCTGCCACTCGCTCAGTCTGAGACCTTGGGCAAGTCATTCCACTTTTCTGTGGGTCGGTTTTATCTCCTGTGAAATGGGGACAATGATATTTGCTGCAGAGGGGCTGGTAAGACTCTCTGTTTGTAAAGCACTCTCTGCTCCCTAGGCAGGGAAGGGTATAATAATTAGGATTTGGGGTCCATTTTTTAGGCAGGGGGTGGTTTTGTTTGGTTTGGTTTTCCTAGTGCACTAAGAGGCGTCCCTCAGACCAGTGACTCTCTGGGCCCAATTCAGAGGTGATGTCTTACATTAGATTCCCTTGACACTAGCTTAGACCCCGTTCCACTAACTTACACCCTCCCTTGAGCTACTCGCATGCCCACGACTGGCATCTAAGGGTGGCTGATGGGTATAACGAACCCCCTGAGGAGCCAAAGAAGGGAAAATGGCTCCATCCCTGCTTGAACTTCCTCTTTCTTGCGCTTTCTTTGGACTGCTCAGTGTACAATTGACACTAATAGTAAAATCTGTGGCTTCAAGTCTCAGTCCTGCCCCCCCCGCCCAATCTGGCCCTTCGTGGGTGGAACGCAACAGTTACTCCAGCATGGCTCACAGTTATCGGCTTGCCGTGGCCACGTCGTCTGCAGAGCTCTCCCGGGCTCTGCGTTTGTGGCCTTCTTCCCAATCTGGGCAGATCTGTGGCTGTTTTGGGCCTGATTCTGACTTTGCGTCGGAAGGTGTAAATCAGGAGTCACTGCGGCCTAAGGGAGAGCAGAATCAGACACGTGGTTTCCCGTGGCCGGGGCTCTCGCTTCTGCCATGAGGCAGGGCTGCCGGGGCCCAGCACAGCAGGAACAATCCACGCCCATTTCTGGGAAAGTGGGCTGCTCCAGACCTGCCCGGCCCTGGGCCTGGCCCTAGCCTCTGGCTGCCGGGAGGTTTCTCAGAACAGCTTGCAATGTGGCGGGTCCCTTGGGCAGCCACAGCCGTGACCACGGCGTGGAGAGGCACAGGCCGGGCAGGCTGCAGAGACGCCAGCCCTTCATTCCCCAAGCCTCTGCCCACCTGGGTCTGGAGACTGCCAGGAGGGAGGGGCGTTAATTTCCTGCTTTAAGAAAAACAAGAAAAAAAACCCCAATCCGTGTCAATTTCCCCCCAAAATGGGTGAGAAACTGGCGTGGGGGGTGCAGCCAAAGAGCAGATCTCAGGCTCCCAACTCCCCATTGTGTGTGTGTGTGAACCGTCTCCCCCTCGATCCTTTCACATGTGACTGCTCTGCAGTTCGTCCCCACTTTGCCGCTGGCATTGAGTGCTTCCCTAACACAGTCCAGATGGAGCGGCTCTGTCCCTCGCGATCTTATCGGGGAGTTGTTCTTGGCCCCGGTGGCACCAGCAGCTGAGGAGCAGGAATGCTTTCCTTTATTTAGGAGGCAGCCCGGCTTCGGGAGACGTCGCCTCCAGCATCTGGATTTCATTTGTAGCCATTTGGAGAGCATGAAAGATGCTGTTATTTTAATTCCCTTTTAACTCTTTCCTCACTCGGGAAGTACTGCCCGGGCCCGAGGGGAGGCTCGCAGGAAGACTGGGCTTTCTGAATGCTATCCCGGGTTCCAGTCTGAATCAAGAAGAGCGCGTTCCATGCTGTCTCCCGCCCCGGCTCCCATGCCTTCCCAGTTCCTGCCCCAGAGCCCATCAAAGGGAGGCAGCCATAAAACCAGAGCCGCTTTGCTCAGTCCCATTCCGCTCCGGGCCTTTGGATCGCTGATAAGCAAAGATTCTGCCTGACCCTGCTCTCTGCAGCTGAGCAGAACTGGGATGCCAGGAGGAGCAGAAACATGGCACAGTTGCTTCCAAAGACTCCTGGGGGAACCCAGGGAGGTGGCCAGCCTGGGGCTTAGCCCATGGTGCAGGTTCTGAGGGATGACACATATCATCATCAGACTTAGAGCTTACGTAGGGCATTCTTATACCCATTTCACAGATGGGGAAACAGAGGTTCAGAGAGGTGAAGTGACTTGCTATGCAGGAAGCCTGTGGCCAAGGCAGGGAGAGACCCCCTCCCTCCTGATTCTCAGCCTTCCTCTCCATTCTGTCCTTGCACGGGATGAGGACGAGGAGCGGCAGCTCTTTGGAAGTCGCTGGGTGACACTGCTGGGACTGGGACGTGGTGCACGGCATGTGCTCCCGGCCAGCTGCTCTGCATGCCTAGAATTGGGGAGTGCGTTTCATTATCTGTCCCCATGCTGGGAGCCTGCGAGAGGAACAAGGGTCCCCAGCCAAGAGAGAGCGAAGGCAGGTGCCAATCCATCGCAGAGCCGTCATGCATCTGGTGCCTCCTGGTTCCCTGGGGTGCTGGCCTGCGGGAGACTAGCCCCATTTCCAGAGGTGGCCTCTGGCACTCCCAGGAGGTGGGAGCACTGGAGCATTAGCCTCTTCAGCTCTGGGGCAGGGGAGATGCCTTGAGTGGCCCACTCTTCTGGCTCAGGGGGTTGCTGTCACCAAGAGGGAGGGTGAATGCAGTCAAGGCCTGGTGGGGTGCGGGGTGCATGAGCCCCCGTTCCTGCACACACAGCTCCTTCACTCCCACTCCCCACCAGGCCTGGCCCGTCTCCGCCCACCCGCCCTGTGGGAGCAGGGGGCCCGTGTCTGTGCCGAAGCCCCTTGCAGGCACGGAGGGGCCAGCTTTGCTGCTGCTTTGAAGTGGGTGCAGACCGCCACTTACCACCCTGGGAGGGGGCAATGCCATGGAGAGCAGCTCCTCGTTTCCCCACCCTCCCCAGCCCCCACAGAGCCCCACCCCTGAGTACTCCCCTCTGTTTCCAGGGGACACGCTGCAGAGCTGGGAGGCGTTAGCATGGGGCCCAAGGACAACAGAGGCCAGCATGGCAGTCCCCTCCAGCTGGACATAGGAAGCCCCGATCCACCATTGCCCCGAGCAGTTATTTATGCTGCTAGTGCCAAGAGTGTGCAAAATGCTGCCGTTGTGATTCGGGAGCGTGTCACCCGCACTTTGCCCGGGTCCGTGACTCGCCGGGCGCAGGGCAGTGGAGAACCAGGCCCAGCAAGCTCTGTCAGCCGCTAAAGAGAGGGACAGAGACCAGATGAGAACCAGCCTCTGTTCCCAATAGCTTTTAACAGGGGGGAGAGCAGACTGAGAGATCGGGGCGGGGGGGTGATCTGGGAGTCTGCGGCACAAACCGGGGTACAGTAGCCCATACTGGCCGCTTCCAGCCCTGCACAGAGAAGCCTGGGCCCAGAGCTCGCCCGTGGGGCTCAGTGGCGCCAGGCCGAACGCCTGGGCGTGCGTGAATAAAAAAGACCGTCTGAGTTTTATTAGACAGTAGCTTCTGGGATGCTGCCACAATTATGGTGGTAAACCTGGAGGCATTTGGGAGGGCTGGTATGTTGCTTCTACCCCAGCAGGCACCAGGCGTTCATGGAGGGTTAAATGCCGGGGTGTAACAAATCGAGGGCGTTAGGTCCCCATGGGGTGTATGGGGAGATATCTGGATTCGACATCTGATTCCCATCAGGAGGTGAAGTGGGGGAGGGTCCGGTCGGACCAATGAAGGAGAAAATACTAATCCTTTTATTTTTATATTATTACTTATTCATCTGGGTTGCACAGACCTAATGAAAACCAGATGTCGGAAAACAGACTCAGCCCCAAGCGGCTGGGACAAATTATCCAAAAGAAAAAAAAATTCCAGCAGAGTTTGAGTCATGTCAGAGAATCATTGCCACATTTATAACTGCCCTGGGGAGGGGGGACTGACAGCATTCAGAACGGCATGGACTCCTCCACACAGCCCCCTTCCCCTCTCCCCCCCCCCCCCCCCCCCGCTCGCCCCCTGGTCTCCTCCTGCATTTTAGCTCACAAAATCTTCCATGCTCCAGTGCAGAAACTCAGCCATACCTGGTAACCAGGTGCTGGGCCAAAACCGGGGAAAACTTGCGGGAGAAAGGATCTGGATTCGATACTATAACAGGTCAGAATGGGCATGCGTGGATGAGGTCCTTAAACCATGGTCAGAGGGACAATGGTAACTTTTCAAAAACAAATGTAAATTGGGATTCTCAGGGGACTGACGTGCCCATATCCCATTGGATAGAGTGCCAGACTCCCATAGGCTCCATCCCAGCCTTCCTTTCTGATATTACCGCTAATACCTAAGGTTAGTAAAACCACAGGGCATCTAAAAGACTAATACATCCTTCCCTGTTCGGGCTGTTTTCTCACTTGTTGTATTTTTCAGCTTAGACTCTAAAAATATCTAAACTTAGTCAGTTTCTCTTCCATTATACTTTCTGGTCAGTTTCATTTTCTAGTTCTCATCTCTTTGGGTTGCAAACACATCAAGGAAATGTTTATTACTTTTTAAAAAACTGCCTTTGTTTCCACTCAAGTTTGTTTAGTTTCATGGAAATTTTCCTCTTGGCGATAAATTGTGGGAAAGCTTGTTTGTACCTAACCCACATATTGGTGGTTCCTCCACTTTCAGTGTCAGGATTTGGGCACATATTAGAAATAAGGACACAGCAGAGGAATAAGCAAATGTGGGCAGGAATGCGTAGGACCCTCAACCAAAGGCAGAGCTGGAAACAACTAGTGTAGCCACCTACCAGAAAGAAACACTGCAGGTGATTCAAGAGGCAGCTGCATTCAGCCTTCAGAGGATTGACATGTGTGTCACATTATCCCCTCACACAGCCAGTGACCTCTCTATTCTGTGTGTTCACTACAGCACCATTTATCTAGAGGTCTTCTAGAGGGACCTCTGGGAAAAGGGCGAAGTTGCCAGTGGACTTGAGAAACCCTGGCGCACGCAGATGGGACTACTGCCTGGCATCTTCTCCCCGCTAACGTGTGGCTAACCAGGGCGCTGATTAAATGGAGTTTCATTAACTGAGGTTGGGTCGTATTCCAGGGCAGAGCAGGGGTGCAATATTGCTGAAATGCCGTGGAGATTATTATAATCCATTCAGCCACATATTAGAATTTTCTCTGGACTCTCCCCGGGTTGAACGTTACTAGGTTTAATTCAGACTGCATGGGAATGCCCAAGGCCATGCCTGCTAACTCAGCGAGTGCGCCTCTTTGTGGCGTGCAGAGCAGCCACTAGCTCTGGTGGGTGCAGACGGGCTGGTCTCACCCCAGCCAGCCCAGGGGGTGAGATCTTTGCAGGAACCGGAGGCTCTGGAAGGGCTCACGGGCCCACCGCAGTGAGTGGGTAAGCTCCGAATGCCTAGCTTAGAGCACTCAGCAAAATGTGCAGCCAGGCAGATGTGGGGGCAGCTCAGACAGACAGAAGCCCCAGTGGGGGCTGCTGCTGTAGCAGACATGCCGGGTTGACAGAGACTGTCGTTGTGGGTTCAGATGGTGGCATAATGGACCCAGACGCCATCCTTGCAACTCGCAGCAGCTCATAACAAGGTGACTTAGTGCCCGCATACGGGCAAGGCCTTTCACCGACATCCACTGCGGGTGGCCACGCTGCAGGGTGCCCAGTCCAGGGGACGTAGCTACCGCAGCATCCAGCGTCAGAGGCCACTTCTGAACGTGTTGGGTTGGTCCTAATGTGTATAAAGAGTTCCGGGTTCTATCAGCAACCTGTTTGCAAGAGCCAGCGGCGCCGCTGGGAAAGCCCGCCCTCCAGCGGAGGGACGCAGCCCCCCTGCAGTGTTTTTATTTTGAAAAGAAAATCTGGAATTCTTTGGGGCTTGACCACGAAGGCTTCGGAAACGAACAAATGTTTGTTCCCCTCACAGTGCCGTGGGTTCTGGAGGAATTCCTAGATTCCAAGGCCAGAAGGAACCATTGTGACCATCTAGTCTTGAGAACGTGTGTGTCAAGAAAGGGGGAAGAGGGCGTGATGGCCGTCCCGCCATGCATACCATTACGCAGGCATGTGCGCTGACATCCCCTGACACGGTACATGCACTGTACACGTGCACACAGGAACACACGCACGTGTGAGCCATGCAGTTACCCGCCACGCAATCCCCTCGACTTCAGTGGGGGGGCGCTAGGGCGGTGCCGGGCGCTAGCCAGGCTGAATTTGGCCGCTTGTGCTAATCAGTGTGTGTGGCTGTCCTGTCTCTGCTGCTGGCTGGCACAAGGACTCGGTCACATCTGATGGTCTCCCACGCGGGGGGGAGGCTTGCCCAGCGATTCACGGCAAAGGATGATGAGTGCTTGAATGGCCTCGCGGGTCTGTTCCCTGGAGTAGAATCCAAGGAGAGCGGGGAGATCTGTTTAGGGCGGCAGGCAGTTTAGATGTATGTATGCGTGCTCACATGCAAATGGACTGACACTCACAGAGTATGTACACATTTGCACACTCACACTGATGTACACTTAGGGACAGATTCCTATACCCTTTTCCCCACCGAGTATCATCTTACACCAGTGATTTCAGTGGCACTAGCTGAGGAGTGAGATACTCCAGTGTGAGCAAGAGACTCATCACCTGGCCCATGGCCGTACCCATGTGCAAGCATGCTAACATACCACCTGCATTCACAGCTGCACCCCCCTCAACCCGCACAGATGTCCCCGCCTGCCTGCATTACAAACCCAACGTCTCCTTTAAACCTCCCAAGCCTCTGCAGATGACAGCTCCCTGGACGTGCCGGGACTTCTGTTGGTTCCCATCTGCCACGGGAGGCTCTCAGCTGCTGTTTGGCTCTGTGCTGTCACTCAGGCTGGTATTTATAAATAAAGCAGGAAACGTGTGGAGCTCAGTTTTCCATGCCAGGCCTGGTTCCCAGGGACCGATGTGGGCAGGAATGCGGCCATCGGGCAGAAGGAGGAGCAGTCCTTCACATGATCCCTCTCGCCCCTCCACACTTCCAAAAGCAGAGTGGCAAGGGGTTGGGTTGCAACTACCCAATCTATTTCCTACCAGAGCCCCATGTCCCAGGGCCTGAAGCACAGAATCAGGGCCCTCCTGACCTAGAATCTTACTGACACGTACTGACTGATTTCCCCTGTTAGGGAAGGTCCGCTGTTTTGGCTGCACCCATCATTTAGGCTACTCTCTGCCTTCACTTACCCTCCCTGGCCCACAGCACCAATTCTCTCCGTAGCGTGGCTGGGCTCAGAAAAGGGACTGTGTGAAAATGACCCCTGCTTACTCCCAGCCCTGCTCCCCCGTGCATTGGCTGATGCGTCGCTGCTCTGTGTCCTGACCGATGCACGTTCCCAGCGTCATCAGCCAGTGGGACAGACCCTGTGCAGCTGCGGAGGAGCGGTGGGGATCCCAGAGCCTGGGAAGGAGAAGAAAGACAGAGCTGAGAGATGGCCCTTTCTGTCTCTGTCTCCGGAGGCTCCGTGCTGAGCCTCGGGAATGCTCACTCAGGGCCAGGTTTCGAACCCCTTCCCCGCACTGGTGCGCATGAGGAATCCCGTCCTAGTCAATGGGATGACTCCAGAGGGAGCTCTGGATGACCTGTGAAGCGCCCATCTCCGCAGCATCGGGGCACAGGGCAAATATTAAATGCAACCCACCTCGTCAAAAGCAGGCAGCACAAACCCAGTCTCCTCATGGTTCCCCAGTCCACCAGAAATAGCTCATTGACCATCCACAGCCGAATGGATAATCCACTCGATGCCATGTTGGGGAGATCAGTGCAGCTGGGTTGGATTGCAGCCAAAGCCCATGTTGAGGGAGTAGTGTAAGCAGCTGAGTAGGACACGGGAGCTCCCGAGTGCTAATTCTGCCTCGGATGCCAATTCCCGCCCCCCAGCCACAGTGTGCTTGGGTCCAGCCCTGCTCTGTGCCTCAGTTTCCCCCCTGGAAATGGAGATAATGATGCTCTGAATTTACCCGGGGCACAGGGTGCCAAGAGCCCCCAGGCTTAGCCCATCATTCACTGAACTCCAGCAGTTCAGCACCAGGAAGCAAAGTGCTGTGGACATCTTGCCCTACTTGCATCACAAACATACACACTCATCTGAGCAGGTACAAAACAGGCCAGGGGTTGGGTCGGTGGGGCCAGGAACCAGCCATTTTGGAGCCACTGGGGGACTGAGCATCATAAGATGAAAGTCCAAGTTGTGAATCCAAGTCCCTTTTCCATGGCCTGGGACTGAAGGTGGTCTGACTGATGTTCTTCAAGCTTCTCAGGCCAGATCCACCACTGGGGTCAATCAGCAGAACTCAACTGCAGTTAATGGACCCCACTGATTGACACCAGCTGAGGGCCTGGCCCTTTCTCCTTTGCCTTTGGAGGAAATCTGGTAATTTTCAGGCCAAACCAACATGCCAAGCCAGGTGGAGTGGGGCTAAGCGTGGGCTTTATCGAAGCAGCTGATTGCCACCCTACCAATGAAGAGGGCACTGCCATTCCAGAACGACTCCCTTCCCGAAGCACTGGATTGCAGCTCTAGGCGAGGGCCATTACAGGAGTGTTGCCCACCTGATGTTTGCCTTTTCAGCACAGCCTGCATCTGTTCCCCCATCATCTCTGCCTGTCACCTCCAAATCCTCCTGCCGCTCAGACATCCATTACCCTCCCGCTTGGGCCAGTGTCTCTGGAGTGGTGGGGCTTGGACGACCCCCTCTCCCTTGGAACCAAAGGCTGCCTTTCAACCTCACCAGATTTGCCACAGAAGCTGGAGCCTTCCTTGGCGATCATGTGAGCCCATTGTGCCCCATGGCATCCAGAGGTGAGCCAGGCACTCGGCTCCTTTCACCTGCGGTGCAGTCAGCCGTGGCAGCCTCTGTAGGCCATTGATTCAGGCGAGCAGCCCATGGAGATTGTCACCCTGAGCTGCTGTTGGCTTTAACAGGGAGGTGCGGCTCGGCTCGGGAGTGCGCGGAGGGGAAGGCTGAGTGTGACTGAGCATTGCAGGCTGAGACCCAGTTACCGTCTGCTCCAGGGAAGTTGGTGGGGCTCCTGGCATGCCAGGAGTGTGTCGTTTTGCATCCCCAAGCCCCTGGATACAACAATAACTTAGAATTTCTATGAGATCTAGCAGGGGAGACAGCAGGATTCCGGGCAGGGAGAAAGGTAGAGGCCATTCTCTGAATGAAAACGTCCATGCCTCTTGGGTGAGTGAGCCCCAAACTAGCGGCAAAAACCCTCACTCCCTTTCGTTTCCTGCTCCGAATGCCCTGTCTGCATAAACCGCTGGTTTCCATCCCTGTGGGGGCATTAGAACAGCAGTTGGACATCAGCTGATCCGCAAGGAGTAATTGATTTTGCAGCCATGTCACCATTAAAGGGGATTGACTTTTAAAGGTAGGGGTGAAACGCACTGGAAAGTTATCTTTCAGCTCCTGCCAAGCACATCAGTTCTGGTAGTTCCCAGCACCATGTGCTCTGCCGTGGCTAAAGCTGGGTCATAATTTCCACCCTAAGCCCCTTGTTTGCAGAGCTTTGTTTTTCACGAGCAGCCACAGCAATGCCTAGCCTGGCCTCCAGTTGGTTTCATTTACAACCCTGCATACAAGTGCTGCACCAGGCAGTTGCTTATTTCTGTCTAACGCTTCCCTCTTCCGTGCGGTTTGCTGAGCTGGCCTTTAATCCTGGTGAAGTGATGGCACTGGGGGCGATTTCCTGAAGGCGATGGGAGGTGGGGGCAAAAAGGGTCTTTCCATTGGTTTGCAATCACAGCCCAAGGGACGAGTCCCTGAAGTTGATTGATTGGTTCTTCCTTGCTGGCTGTGGGTGCTAATATTTAATTGCCCCACGGCAGCCCCTCTTCGAGTTCAGATGCCCTGCTTTGAAACTGCAGCAGCCCATGGGGATGCACCTGACACACGCAGGTCTTTGGCGACTATCATGGCAGATACGCCAGGAGGCAGGGCTGGCGAGGTGATTTCCAGATAAGCCCCGTGCCATGAGTTAAGACCCGGTTAATATTTTTCAAACAACGTTTGGTTTTTTTATCAGTTTTTGAAAGGACCTTTTGCCAACAATGGAAATGTTTGTAAAAAATCGTCTTTTACATTTATTTCCGTTTTTTTTCCCCAGCAAAACCCCAAACTACAAATACTTCGTTTTCAGTTAGGTTTGTTCTTTTCTGCGCCTTTCCCGTGGCAAAAGGGAAAGAAGGGGGGGAAGAAACAAGAACAAAATCCAGACCCTTTTCAAATCCCAGCCTGTTTGATTTTGGGAACGTTGCTGAAATTGACGAAAAGGGGTTCCTGTTCCAAACTCAGGGAACCACAGTGAGTTCCAAGCTTTCCACCGGGGGGTGAAAATGCTGCTCGCTAGGGCTGGCTGAGCACTTTCCATGTCACAGCTGGTCCCGTGGGCCAGGCCCAGAGCAGGTGTGTGATCTGGAGAGCAAATACCAGCTGTGGGAGCTACCCCAGGCCTGGGTGTCTATCCCATGGACTGGGTGCCTGCCTGTGAACCAGTCACTGGGTAAATGGGGCTGGAATGCAGGGCCCTCCATGAAATCTCCATGTTGGACCTGAATTCCACTTTCCAAGCATATCCATAAGTGACACTGGCTGCTCCACTCGCCTCCCTGGAGATACTGGGACGAGGCCCCTTTCTTCAGCCAGCCCGTGCCTACCCATGCCCCCCTTGTTTCCCTGCGGGACATTACAGGGCCATGGTGCACTGGGACAAGGGAGAGGATCCGGAGCTCTAGGTGTGTACACAAGTAAGTTCTTCAGGTAGGGACCGTGTTTGTGTTTGGTCTTTGTACAACACCTGGCACCACGGGGTCCTGGGCCATGACTGGGGCTCCCTGGCACTACTGTTATACACCTAATAACATAGAGCACCTGGCACTTGGGGATCCTGGGCCATGACTGGGGCTCCCATGCTGTACCATAATACACCGAGTAATGCACTGTGCCTGGTACCACGGAGTCCTGGGCCATGACTGGGGCTCCCATGCTGTACCATAATACACCTAATAATGCACAGTGCCTGGTACCACGGGGTCCTGGGCCATGACTGGGGCTCCTAGGCTGTACCATAATACACCTAATAATGCACAGTGCCTGGTACCGTGGGGTCCTGAGCCCTGACTAGGGCTCCCTGGCACTACCGTAATACACCTGATAAATAATACTACACTCTTGAGGAAGGTTGGCCTTGTGGTTAAGGCACCAATCTAGGACTTGGGGACCTGGGTTCAATTCCTGGCTCTATCACAGACTCCCTGGGTGACCCTGGTGAGTCGTTTAATCTTGCTGCACCTCAGTTTCCCCTCTGTGACATGGGGAGAGTGACCCTTCCCTGCCTCACCAGGGGCTATGAAGCTACATCCGTTAAGGCTCGTGAGGGACTCAGCTGCCAAGAATGTCACTGCAATGCCTGTAAACATGGCAGTGTCCCACCTCCCTCTCCTTGGCCTCAGCTGGAGCTGCCTCCCAAAGCCCGTGTTTCTTGGCCTGCACTCAGCTGTGGACAGCGAAGGGGAAGGACTGAGGCTCCAGCACTGGCTCCTTTCCAAAGCTCTCTCCACAACATGTAGCCCTTTGTCTGGGGGGAGCTTTCACCAGACGTAGAAACTGACCCTGCCTGAGCATGAAGGGGGAAAGCTCTGGGGGAGGAGGTTTGAAGGAGGGGGTGGAGGGAGAGACGAGGGGCCTATAACAGACAAGGCATCCACTGTCTGGGAAGCTAATTACACCTCCTGGAATAGTATACGGCTGTTTGCATTTTCAAAGTTACTTCAGCAAACTTTTGGGTTAGTGCGAGGGGAGCAGGCTTGGTGTGAATGGCCGGCTCTGCCTTTCATAGAATCATAGAATATCAGGGTTGGAAGGGACCTCAGGAGGTCATCTAGTCCAACCCCCTGCTCAAAGCAGGACCGATCCCCCAATTTTTGCCCCCTCAAGGATTGAACTCACAACCCTGGGTTTAGCAGGCCAATGTTCAAACCACTGAGCTACCCCTCCTCCTCTTTCATGTGCTCTTGGGGCTGGCTGGTCTCTTGCAGTCCCACTAAAACTGATTACAAATAAGTAATTAATAGCGGTCTCACTCAAGTGCTGGAAGAGACAGGTGGAGCCGCCATGGCCGTGAACTCTGAAGGGACTTTAGAGGTCTGGGAGAGATCCTCAGCGATTTAACTGGAGAAGAATTTCCCTGAAAAATAAATTGGTGTATGTACGCGTCCATTCGCCTCAATGGCTGTGCTCTTGTCCGAGGCCCCGAACAAAAGTGTTGAGCCCAGTATCTTCCGGTGCACAAGCGTGTTTGTGAGCGTGTGCTTTCCAGTCTCTGCTGTTACAATGCTGTTTGCATCGCTCCACGTAACTGAGTGTGTGACTCTACCGCAATTCCAGTGAGACAGGCTGGGATTCCAAAGCCCTTGGGCATGCGGGTGCCTAATTCACTTGGGTGGTGCCAGAGTAGATCAGGTTGCTGTGGAACGAACTGGTAAATTTGCACGGGCAATTACCCAACCTGCGTCTGCCCAGATTTTGAGAAGCTGGCCTCTAAATAATGAGACACTGTTTCCTGGGACTTAAGGCAAAACTCTTGGTGTCAGTTGCACGCCCTGTTTGATAGGTAGGAGGATTGAATCAGAGGTCACAGTCTGCGAGCTCCAGGCTGCTACACCAACCTTGGAAAGGGGGCAGAGCCTGCTTCTTCCCGGGGGGGGGCTGGAGCTGCTGGATGGAGCATGGCATGGGGCCCATGGCTTCCCAAGCCCTCCCCACTCCCGTTGGAGAGGCTAGTGCTCGCAGCTCACTGAGCGCAAAGGCTGTCCCTGTGACGCACAGGAGAGGGCCAAGGCCCTTTTCTCCTCTCCGCACACTCACACCCAGGGCTCTTAAGTGACTTGCCCCAGATGGCGTCATTATCTGAGCTGGGACTAGAACTCAGGACCTATCAGCCCTGCGAGCAACAGCTCCATACGAAGGCTGAGGGCCGCATCATCTTGTGCTAGCGAGGCACGTCTCTTGGGTGCCTGGCAAGCGGATGATGCAGCCTCTGGCTGGGCAAGGGTCAGATGCTTCTGGCTCAGCGGCACTGGCGTACCATGTGAGTTGCCGGGGGGCTGGCGGTGCGGTGCTGTTTCTCATGGCCATCTGTGAGCGCAAGGCACGCATTGCATGCCCCAGGCCGTCTGTGCCCATGGGACGATCCCGTCTGGCTTGTGAATGCGCCCGCCGGGCACCATTTTGTAGAATAAGAGGGTGTCCTCTGCGCAGCGTGATCTCACCCGCACTGTACGTGCGAGGCTGTGCTGCATGGAGGCGGCCATTTGGCACGCGGGTGTAGAATCACAGGCCCACCATGGCCTGGCAATCACAGCCTCCTGCTGCTGTAGGCCTGGCACCATCTCAGGTTGTGCCGGAGTAACCAAACACCTCCTGGGGGTGGTGTCCTGTCCCATCTAGAGGCCACTTAAAGAGAGATCAAACGAGTCTGCTCTACAGCCTGGGCTACCAGCTAGTTGGCTTTTAGCTTATGCAGTAGAGGCTCATGCACTAAGCTCCAGGGGTCCCAGGTTCGATCCCGCCCGCCGACGACTGGGGTCTGTTGGTGTTACACCAGCATGTGGCTGCGGTGGCTGGTATTTGGCAAGGGCAGGTTGATGAAGGCAGGGGCACAGCTTGCCTCATCTTCTGCGCAGAGGATGAGAGGGGCAGCGAGGCTAATTGGTGCTGTTGGAATAGCCTCCCTGTGGGCCGCCCTTCCCTCGGGAGGCTGCTAAGCGCTTTCCTGCACCTTGGAGGAAGTGAGGAGCTTGGCACGAGCGCACCCTGATTGTGTGGCCCCTCCCCACTACAGAGATCTGCCTGCTCTGTGCACCAAAGAGCTACAGTTTGCCATGCCGGATGCCCCCTTTCCTGCAGAACCTGGGTAGCTCATCTATAAAACCCTGTTCTCCTCACGTTTAAGCCCAGCCCCAGCTTTGGCCACCGTGCAAGCCCCGATAACATCTTGCTCTGGATAAGACCAGGCTTTATTTAGCCTGGACAATGTACTTGCGCAGGGTTCAATTAATCTTACAACAGTTGCAGTGGATTAAGAATGCCCATTAGATTAGTTTATCAGCGGTGCCTGCATGTGAATAAGCCCCCGAGTTCTCCTGATCCTATAAAGGCAGTGACACCTCTAGGAAACGCTTGTCAGCCTCTAGCGAGAGGGACGCTTTCCTTCTTTGGTTCTCACCAGAGCTCCAGCCGAGCCGCCAGACACAAGGCACTTTGACAGACCACTGCAGCTGCCCCCACACTTGTGCCAGGCCATCAAACCCTCGTGCATCCTCTCTAACAGCAGAGAGAGAGAGAGAGAGAAATAGACAGGGCAGCAGCTGAGCTCAGTAGCAGGTGCTCTCACTTAAGCTTGTTTAGCAGTTGTCCTGTTTACTTGCTTCGTCTCTTCCCTGCCCCCCCCTCCCCAGGCCCAGCCATGTCCCCATGCCACTCCAAAGCCTCCTCTGAACTGTGCCATGGCTGAGTTCCAGGAAAACCGCAGCCCTGTCGAGATGCTGAGAAAGACAGCTTGAGGGATGTGACATGCACAGCCGCGCAGTCCTGCTCTGGGCACCTGGGGTGATATGCTGCATTAGCCCCTGCCCTCCACAGGGGATTGTTGTGGGGTTCACCTTGGAGCTGTGTCTGGGGAATAGGGCTGCCCCCTTCTGTCTCACGCTCCAGGAGTTGCAGTGGGTCAGGGTCATCCCTCTTCCTGGCTTAGGGGGCTCCTTTTCCACAGCTTGCTCCCCACCGCCCCGGCTGGGTCACTCTGTGGTTTCCCCATTCCAGAGTATCAGCGTCTCACTGGATGATCTGACCCAGGCAATCTTCCCTTCTACTGCTGGTTGGGGAACGCGACCCACTCTGCTCCAGGGCTCAGCTCAGGGAACCCTACAACCGGCAGCCAGGGTCTCCTCCATCCCAAACCTCCCTGCTATTTCCCTGGTCTGCTTCCTACTCTGTCTTTATCAGACTCCCTGCTCTACCATCTGGCTGGTACACCCCTCCCTGAGAGCTAGGAGCCCAAAGCTTCTCCTTCTTTCCTCTCGAAGCCCTCTTCCTGGCTTTATACCAGCCCTCCTTGCTCCTGTCCAGCTGGGCTCCATCCTTCCTCCCTTGTTCTCCCTCAGGTGTTGCCTGTCAGGTTAATTGGCTCCTTCGGAGCCTCATTAACCAGACATGCCAAACGCACGAAAAAACCACAGAAACTGGGCTTATTTTTGGCTTCATTGGCTTCTGAGTTGCTTGTTGGCTAGTTTTTGGCTTGTAGCTTGTTGTTTGTTTGGCTTGTAGCTTGTTGCTTCTTTTTTTTGATCAGCTCCTGGCAAGCAGGGGCAAAGGGGGAGAGAGTCAGGGGTGCACAGTGGGCCCACCACAGGCCCAGATTGCACGCCGGGGGGATCTAGTCACACAGAGTCTTGGGGTTCTTAGGGATTGGCTTGTTTTGGCCTTGTTTTGAAATGGGATTCGCTTGGTTTTTGGCTTATTGCGAAAGTCGGGGTGCTTATTTACCGCGCGAAAGTTGGCAATGGTGTCATTAGCCCTTTCTGGGCTACTGCTGGGGGGGAGGGGGAGCTGTGAACACCCCATCACAAGGATATTCCCTGGTAACAGCTCACAGGGATCCCAGGGACAAGGAATTCTCTAATCACTCCCTGGTTACAGGTTATCTCTGACCTTCAAACACAACTAGTTTTAGGCAGCTGGGTGGGGGCGCACTGGCAGTTGGAATTTGTCAAATACACCTGAGCCCTGACCCCCACTGACCGTCTCAACATTAGATACTTAAAACAGGGACGTTTCACGTTGGGCTATCAGCTTTCAACTTTTTTTTTTAATTGTCTATTATAACTTCTGGTATAACATCAAATAAAAGAAAACAACTCGCAAAATGCAAAATCATTTTAAAACTAGCCACGGAAACGCTCCGTTCGGCAAGCGCCATGTTGAATGGCTTTGTTAAAAACCAACAGTGCTGCTCTGCATTAGAGACGTCAAATGGGGCAATGCTTCGGCTCGCTTGTTTTTTGTTTCCATGACGAAATTTTGTCAGAATCGACAAAGTTTCAATTTCCAGGCATTTTCTGAGGATGGAAACCCGTTGTGTTGGAAAACTTTCCACCAGCTCTGTCGCTGTGGCTTTGTAGGCCAAGCGAGAGGTGGGAGGGGCAGGGAATTTTATTCCCAATGATCCAGAGAAGGGTTTATTTCCAGTAAAGGCGCCGGGCTTCAGGCAGTGTGGCCGGTTCTCGCAGTGTTATTGTGACTATCGTGAGTCAAGTTGTTTTCTTAAAGCCCCCACTAGTCTCATCCTGGCATGATGTCACAATCTCAGCTCTTTTTAAAAAAAGGTAAAATTTCCCTCTCCTGGTTTTGGAGAAAAGCCAGAAAACGTGTTCTGAGGGCTAAAGGCTCAGAAACCACGAGGCAAAGAAAGGGAACCTCAAAGAAAGAAAGAAAGAAAGAAAGAAAGAAAGGGAATCTTTATTAGGTCTTTTAAATCCCCTGATGTTTTGGGGTTTGACTGGGGATTTTTGAGCGTTTGAGGTCAATGACGCGTGAACGGATGCTCTCAAGGTACCAGTGGAACTGACCTGGTTGCTGTATATATGTGAGCTGCTGCCTGCGGCATGGAACCTAAAACCCAATTTACTATCTGTGAATAATCACGGCCTGACAGCACGATTCCTGGAACTCCACACATAATTCCTGGGAAATGACGAGGCATTCCAGCCGGCGACCCAGGGAGAATTCCAATTCCTTCCAAACTGGCAGGTAACCAGCAGGGAGATTGCTCCGACGGTGTGTGCCGCGGCGGAGAGGGGTTCTCAGGGACGAGCGCCAAGATGACAGCGTGCTGTGTGCAGGCGTGACACGTATCTAGAGCTGTCTCTGTGTGTCGGGCGCGTGTGCTACAGAGCGTGTTGTGTGTGCATGCGTGTCTGTGCAGATGCCGTATTACGCGCCTGGATGTGTGGACTCTGCATTAGTATGTATGCGGGAAGACGTGCGCATGGTGCAGGATTTCCGGGGTGGGTAGATGGCTATACGACCCAGTGTTGTGTGGCTGGAGGAATATGTTTATCCTACAGTGCTGTGCGTATGTACAATATGTTGGTGGCAGAGGGCTGGCTGGGCAAGAGAGGATGGCCTTGTGATTGAAGGCACAGTCATGGAGACTCAGGAGCTCTGGGTTCAGTTCCCAGGTCTACCCCAGACCTCCTGGGTACCAGGGGCACGTCCCCTCAGGCTGAACGCGCCGCTGGAGTTAGACCCCAGCCCCAACTTGGGGAACACCACGATGCACGAAATACCTGCTGAAACCCTGGAAGCACCTAAAGTTGTTGGGTGTCAATGGCCCTGCCTCAGGGCCCACGCACTGGGGCTGTCCAGATGCCCATCTTCCGCCTGAGCCCCCAAGCAATCCACAGAGCAGGGGCAGAGAGGCCTTTGGTTGCCTAACCCGCCTGAGAATCCTGCTCCGCTAAGCGTGCGCAGAGGCTGCCTATCGGCTCAGCGAGTTTGCACAAGGCGGCCGGAGGAGGAGGACCACAGCCTCCCTTGGAACTTTTAGCCCAGTGGTTCTAACTCAGCTGGGAGATGGGAGAGTAGCCGGTTCAAATCCTCCCTCCACCTAACGGGGATTTGAATGGGGAGTGAGTGCCCTGACCCTGGGGCATGGGACAGTCTGATGTCAGGCCCTGGGCCCTCCCCTTGAAGCTGTTATCCTGCAGCCAAATAACGAATGAGCCCCTGGAGCAGGGGCTGGCTCCCGCGTCCCCCCCATCCCGGTAAGTGTGCCAACCACCAGGCAGCAGAATCATGCGCGTGCTGGTGGGCTCGCTTGCCCACTCTCTTGTCCCAGCGACGCTTTGCGAGCCAGGGTGCACAAGCGTGACTGCGTCGCCGGGCGGTTAGGGCACCCGCCCAGGACTGGGGAGGCCAGGAGCCTGTTCCATGGAGTCTTTCGTTATTTATTCCCAGCGCTACAGCTTCAAACAGGAGTGACGGAGGGAGCACCATAGCAGAACTGCCCAATGGTTAGAGCAGTCGCCTGAGAGGCGGCAAATCCCTTCTCCTCCTTTGGGGGAAGGGCACTTGAGCGGGGGGTCTCCCATTTCCCAGATCAGTACCTTCGTCACTGAGCTAAATGTTATGAGGGAGATCCGTCCTCGGTGCTAGACACCTCCCTGAAGCCTGGACCTCCGTGCCTGCCTCTGAGAGCGCGGTGGGGCTGCGCGCCAACCCCGGCTGGCATCTTCCCTTGGCTGGCGTCGGCGGCTCCCCGCCTAGTGCGCTGGCTTTTGTGAATCGCATCCCCAGGGGCCCGTCTCTCCCCAGCTATCTGCCTGCCTAGATCCTTCTGAGCTCTCCGCCCTTCGTCTCTCTGCCACGCCCGGCTGCTGTGAGGCTGAGCTCATGGATGGCCAGGGGCTCAGGTACAAGAAAGCTGAGCCCCCAAGACCAGGGTATAGCTAAGACACGGCCCTCCATGGCTCTGTGTAGGACCCAGTGATAATGTGTCTGCCCAGGAGCCCGAGCGTGTTCACTGCTCACTGGGTGAAATTGCATCTTCCCTCTGGGGCAGGAAGGGCACCAGTCAGGCCTGACCGCTGTAGACTTCTCCTCCCGCCCTGCATCCACTGCGTCCCTGCTGCAGTGAACAGGAAGGGATGCCCCGGAGAGCCGTCCTCCTTGCCCCCTCCGTGATCTGAGTCTCGCCCTGCTCAGGAAGGATGGGAGGGGTGCCCCAGACAGAGTTAGGCGCAAACGTGCTCCCATCCTGGCCCTGAAACGCCAGCTTTTGGGGTGGTGGGAACTCGTAAAGCTCCTCTCCCTGCCATAGAGAGGAGAGGCAAAACACGTGTGTTTCGATTGGCTGCAATGCAAAGAGGTCTGTGTGTGGCTGCCACCTCCTTTGAGGGCCTGACCCAAAGACCATTGCAGACGAGGGCAAGATGCCCACTGACTCCAGTGGGCGTTAGGTCTGCGCCAGGGTGAGGGAAGGATCAGCAGGCTGGGTTTAGCTGGTGCCGCCTCCCTGGCCATGTGGCCCGGTGACCCCAATCCACCGCACTCACCTGTCTCTCTCTCTCTGCGTCTCTGCCCCTTGCAGGTAGTGCAGAGAAGAAGAAGGCAGCCACGATGCCTGACTCACCAGCTGACGTGAAGACTCAGTCCAGATCGACACCCCCCAACATGCCTCCTCCACCGCCAGCCGTCACGCAGGGAGCCACGCGGCACCCCTCCTTCACGCCAAACACCAGTGAGTAGCCGGGGCAGCCAGGGCTGGGGTGATGGGAAGGGGCTGGGATGCGGTGAGCAGACTCGGGGCCGGATCCTGTCATGCTGACGGAGATGTCACCTGGAAAGGGTACTCCCTGAGAGGGCTCTGTGCCCTGTGCCACCGGGCAGCGTATGGGCCCTGTTACAGCTACTCCTGGGCAGGAGTGCCATGCGGAGGGGAAGGACAGGGAACTGTCCTCTGCCCCAACACTCTCCTGCAGAAGCCAGCCACGCATCCCTGGCTTGTGCCACGCATCCCTGGCTTGTGCCCGCATCCCTGGCTTGTGCCTGCATGGCACCAAGCAGGGCTCAGCTGGTGCTGCTGTGCGCATTGCCCACCTCCCAGGGGCAGGCTGGGGCGTGGCCAGCACCGCAGCCAATCCTCTCGATGAGCACACGCCCGTAGGCAGACCTAACACCTGTCCTCTACCACTGCCCTTGCTCTCCCCAGGAGCTCTCAAAGCTGGGATGCACCCCTGCTGTATTATCCTTGGGCCACAGGCTCAGCGTTTGCCGTACTGTAGAGAGAGAGTAACTGCCCTCACCCTGGAACAGGTGTTTGTGTTCCTTATTTATTTGCATCTCTAAAAAGGAAACAAAGCACCTGCCCTTCCCGGCGCCTTCGTGCTCAAAGTGCTCCCTGCGGTTAGGGAGGTGTGGTTATTCCTGTGTCATAGAGGGGAAAACTGAGGCACAAGGAGGGGGTGCGGGTGACTTGTCCAAGGTCATCCACCGAGTCAATGTCCTGACTGCCAGCACTCGCCCCAGGAGACAACCCTCTCTCCAATACAGAAACAACTGGAACCGGTTGGGAAATTATGAATATTTTCTGTGCAAATCTGGGGAAGAAACAACACCTTTGGGGAGGGGGTTTTGTTGTCATTTTTTGGGGAGGGAGGGAATCAGTTTTTCAACCAAAAAGTAAAAAAGCAACCAGCGCTCTGTTGTCCTCACTTCTTCTGCTGAAAAAAAGCTGAAAATTTCCTGAAACACAAAAATTTCTCACCAAACATTTTGTTTAGAAAAAAAGGCCAAATTTTTGTCAGCAGCAAAAAAATTATGGATGCAAAATGTCAAGAAACTCTAGGAAGAACTGGGGAGGAGGGGGAGGGCCGTGAACCCCAGGCTGGAAAGCAACAGACAAAGGGGAACTCCCATCTGGTGCCAAGTCACTGCGGCACTGGGCTGGACTTAGCAATGCCAGAATCCAGGCTGTAATGAGCTGCTGATGCTGGTTTAACCCTGTGCTCCCCTATGGCCTGTGTCCATCAAGTCACTGCGGTGGGATCCGGGATTACCTTATCACTGGCTGCCAGTTGCAGGCTACGGGCATTGATGTGTTCTCTACTTTCTCTGGTGGGATAAGGGGACCCACACCAATTTAATTTCTACAGTGTTGTCGCCTGTTTCATTCCTCTCCTATCACCAGGCACGGAGCAGCTGGGGTCTTGATAGGTTGTCTTGGATCTCATCCACCTCCTTTCTCCTAAGACTTTGCAGCCTCCTTCGTCTCTTTTCAAACAAATGGAGCTGTCATACAGCACAGCACTGGGACTGCCAGGAGCACATGCCGCAGGGGCACTCCCTCGCTTGCCAGCGTTCCCTCTTGCATAGTTAAGCTTCACTCCGAAGGCTTGGAACAATCTCCTCCCAGGAGGGCATGGAAAGCTAGACATCAGGCCAGCATGGCAGGCGAGTGACCCGGAGAAAACCTGTCCCCTAGAGGGCATAGCCACGGGCGGGCGTGACTGGGGCAGGCTGTGTGGAGCCGGTCCCATGGGGAAGGATGGAACAGGAGCAGTTGTCCTGCCAGTGACGGGGAGCCATCAGGATCTGTTCCAGGTGGATCTACCGGTGACCATCACTGCTGACAATGTTACATGGTGCAAACAACGAGGCCAGCCCTGAATGGTGCTGAGCACTTGCAGCTCCCATTGGCTTTAGTGGGAACTGCTTGCTCCTCTCAGTGCAAACCCTGTCCGGGTGTTCGTGGCGGACTCCTCCTTCCATCACTGTCCTGAGAAGAAAGAAGAACCTGAACTGGATTCCTGCTTGCAAGGAGTGCTGGGAACAGCCTGGGGTGCTGGGCCTGGGATGGATTTAACTCTGTGCTCCCCAATGGCCTGTCATCTATCTATCAAGCTAGCGAGCCCCATATACATCTCCTAGCTAGCTACTTCTTCCATGACCCTTATCCACGTAGTATCTGAGCACCTGGATCTGTCTGTATCTCCAGGCAGGCAGTGACAATATGTGTTGGAACCCTGATGTGCCAGTGTAACACAACAGGATGTGGGGTTCCTTGATGTGTGAATGGCACTGCACCATAGTGTGTAATGGGAGACAGTGCATACAGCACTGGACTGCGAGGCAGGAGACCTGGGAGCTATTCTCGGCTCTGCCACTGGTCTACTGGGTGACCTTGGGCAAGTCACTTCCCCCCCCCCATGACTCAGTTTTCCCATCTGTAAAGTGGGGATAATGATACTGATCCTCTTGGTAAAGCCAAGGTTGTTGTGGGGGGTTGTAGAACCGCTACCCTTACTTCTGTGCTTCTGCTGTCAGGGCTCAGCCTTCAGAGTTGGACGCCCGGTCAACAGCCACCGCTCTCCGGCCCCCGCAGCTCTGAAGGTATTGAAATAAGGCTGGTCATAGGCTCATAGACTCATAGACTTTAAGGTCAGAAGGGACCATTATGATCATCTAGTCTGACCTCCTGCACAACGCAGGCCACAGAATCTCACCCACCCACTCCTGCGAAAAACCTCTCACCTACGTCTGAGCGATTGAAGTCCTCAAATCGTGGTTTAAAGACTTCGAGGTGCAGAGAATCTCCAGCAAGTGACCCATGCCCCACGCTGCAGAGGAAGGCAAAAACCCCCAGGGCCTCTGCCAATCTGCCCTGGAGGAAAATTCCTTCCCATCCCCAGATACGGCGATCAGCTAAACCCTGAGCATGTGGGCAAGACTCACCAGCCAGACACCCAGGAAAGAATTTTCTATCGTAACTCAGATCCCAACCTATCTAACATCTCATCACAGGCCATTGGGCATCCTTACCGCTAATAGTCAAAGATCAATTAAATGCCAAAATGAGGCTATCCCATCATACCATCCCTTCCATAAACTTATCAAGCTTAGTTTTGAAGCCAGATATGTCTTTTGCCCCCACTGCTCCCCTTGTAAGGTTGTTCCAGAACGTCACTCCTCTGATGGTTAGAAACCTTCATCTAATTTCAAGTCTAAACTTCCTGATGGCCAGTTTATATCCATTTGTTCTTGTATCAACATTGGTACTGAGCTTAAATTATTCTTCTCCCTCTGTGGTATTTATCCCTCTGATATATTTATAGAGAGCAATCATATCTCCCCTCAGCCTTCTTTTAGTTAGGCTAAACTAGCCAAGCTCTTTGAGTCTCCTTTCATAAGACAGGTTTTCCATTCCTCGGATCATCCAAGTAGCCCTTCTCTGTACCTGTTCCAGTTTGAATCCATCCTTCTTAAACATGGAAGACCAGAACTGCACACAGTATTCCAGGGGAGGTCTCACCAGTGCCTTGTATAACGGTACTAACACCTCCTTATCTCTACTGGAAATACCTCGCCTGATACATCCCAAGACCGCATTAGCTTTTTTCACAGCCATATCACATTGGCAGCTCATAGTCATCTGTGATCAACCAGTAGTCCAAGGTCCTTCTCCGCCTCTGTTACTTCCAGCTTATAACTAAAATTCTTGTTATTAATCCCTAAATGCCTGACTTCGCACTTTTCACTATTAAATTTCATCCTATTACTATTACTCCAGTTTACAAGGTTATCCAGATCCTCCTGTATGATAGCCCGGTCCTTCTCTAAATTGGCAATACCTCCCAGCTTCGTGTCATCCGCTGACTTTATTAGCACACTCCCACTTTTTGTGCCGAGGTCAGTACTAAAAAGATTAAATAAGATTGGTCCCAAAACCGATCCCTGGGGAACTCCACTAGTAACTTCCTTCCAGCCTGACAGTTCACCTTTCAGTGTGACCCGCTGCAGTCTCCCCTTTAACCAGTTCCTTATCCACCTTTCAATTTTCACATTGATCCCCATCTTTTCCAATTTAGCTAGGAATTCCCCATATCAAACTCCTTACTGAAATCGAGGAAAATTAGATCCATTGCGTTTCCTTTGTCTAAAAAATCTGTTACCTTCTCAAAGAAGGAGATCAGGTTGGTTTGACACGATTTACCTTTTGTAAAACCATGTTGTATTTTGTCCCAATTACCATTGACCTCAATGTCCTTAACTACTTTCTCCTTCAAAACTTTTTCCAAGACCTTGTATACTACAGATGTCAAACTAACAGGCCTGTAGTTACCCAGATCACCCGTAATACCGCAACCCCCCTAAAATAATCTTGTGACTCCCCCTGTCATTCCCTTTTGGGTCAGAGCCCCCAGTTTGTGAAACGCTGGTCTCCACTGTGAACTCTGTATAGTATAGGGTAAAAGCACACAAAAGACCAGATTTCTCAGGGGAAGACCAGATTTCACAGTCCGGGATGCATTTTTCATGACCGTGAATTTGGCAGGGCCCTAATTATTGCAGTGCAGTAATTCGAGTGCTCCAGATCTCTCCTGTGCCATAGTCGGATGGTGTTAAAGGAGAAGGCACATAATCTGGTTGCACACAGACCCACGTTCTGTCACATCCCCGACAGAGCGCAGGTTTCAGAGTGCGCAGACAGTGACTGATGGGCTAGGGAATTGCTCCAGGAACGCTCTCAGGGGACCTCCTCCTCCTGAGCTAAACCACGAAGCTGGGAGGCTCTGGTGCTCAAAAAGGGCTTTGGGCAGTGTCTCTGCAACACACCTGAGTTCCCCCACCCCCTGCCCCAGCCCCGCTATCTGCCTTCCCCCCTTCCATTCACAGGTTCCACAGGATCAGTCATCTGGCGTGACTAGTCCCGGCAGCCCTGCCCTGCCCCTTTTCGGCAGAGGTTCTCCACTGAGTTTGGATCACTTGCTGCAGCCACCCTCCTCAGTGTAGTAAGCCGGGAAGGCTGGGGATTGGTGTGCACCAGCTGCAGGCTGTGTCTGGCCATGTCCTGGGACACGCTGCAGAAGCCAGTCACATATACATGGTACAGCCTGCTCTGGGCGGCTCCAGAGACACAGACGGAGGAGACGCAGTGGGATGGGCTGGCAGACACAGAGGAGTCCCTTGCAAACAGATCAGGTTGGCCTCAGTGCGCTGGAGGCCACTTTCTCTTGCCCCCTCAGACAGCGGGAACAAGACGGGACGTTAGGGGCTGGGGCTGGGCCTCGATCACTTTGGAAATGTAAAACTACGGGGCCGAATTCATTCACCCTCACTAACTCAGGGAGGAGCACGTGGCATCTCCTTGCTGTGCTCACAAGCGGGTGGCAGGAGCGTGCAGGCACCTTGCCGCACTTTATTTGCCCCCTTGTGCAAATGAGCAAGACAAAGCCGGGGAGGGTGAGATGGTATCTTTTACTGGACCAACTTGTGCTGGGGAGAGAGACCAGCTTTGGAGCTGCACAGAGCTGTTCTTCCGGTCCAGCGCAGCTACATCACTGCCAACAACCGCTCTACAGACGACCGGTCCAACGGCCCACGAGGAACTATGCTAATGTGAGTGTCTGTGTGCAGCCTCCACACTGGCGTAGCTGTTGCTCTGTGAAATAGCTGGTCTAGATCTGTAAGAGACTCCCCTTCCCACCCCAGCAGAGAGCCTTGCCTCCTGACCAGCGAGAACAGCTTCTTGCTGATAAATTCTAAGAGCAAAACAAAAAACAAACCCGCCAACGCCTCTGACAACTGCTTAGCCTTCGAACTGCAAAGCTACTCCATCTGCTCTGCTCAAGGGAATCCAGGCAAGGCCCAAACTCTTTAAGGTGCATTTGGTAGCGGGTTGGTTTGTTTTTTTTTTTTAACCCCGAGCTGCATTCCCAGTCAGGATAAACATTGGCTTTGGAACCAGATGTTCTCTAATTAGAAATCGGATTCTGATCGTCTGTGATCTGACGGGTTTTGCTTTTAATCTGAGCTGTGCAACAGATGTGGGGCCTCTTAATTCGTACTTGGGTTTGTGCGTCTGCGTGGGGTCGGGTAGCCCCCTCCTCCAACACACCAGGATTTTCCTCAACAGTGTGGCTGGGGATGATGCTCTGTATGTGTTGCGTGTGCATAAAGGTTACAAAAAGACAAAAGAATTTTAAGTTGTCCCTTTTGCACTTAGTCCTGTGAATATTAGCAAACCCTCTGACTCAGGTCTACACTGAGACTTACCCTGTAAATAGGGGACTTTATTAACCAGCAAACTTAATGGTTACCACTCTTCAGGGCTCTGTGCAGCACGGGGGAGGAAGACATGGGACAGGGCAGAAGCTGAGGAGGCTAGTAAAAGTGTCAGACTCAGGGAGGCAGCCATGGGGGCGTCAGACACTAAGGGCCACGTTGGATTCAGAGGTCAGTATTTATCCCCCAAATTACCAAATTGGGACAGTAGCAAATTCTGTCCCATCCAGGGAACATTGTCTGATGGCTAGTGCAGGGTTCTGTTCCCAGCCACTGAGTCGCTGTGTGACTTGGGCCAGTTGCTCCCCCTCTCCATGCCTCAGTTTCCCCAAGGCAGGGTTGTGATACCTACCTCACGTGTGAGTGGCAAAGCTTCCTTTATGGAGCCCTGCAAAGTGCTTGGAGATCCCCGGATGATCAGTGCCATTTAGGAAGCATGGCCAGGCCTTTTCAAGGCAGGGACCCACAGTCCATTCCAAGGAGAAGTCCGTTAAGTCTCTCACCTCTGGATTTTCACCACGCCGCTCCATTTCAAGCAGCTGGGGGCCGAAGCAGCCCAGCCCCCACCCAGCACTGTGGAAAGCTGCCCCCTCTGGTCTCTCATGATAGCGTGTGTTTTATTTTGCTTGCAGATCAAGAAGCTGGGCCTCCGACGTTTCTGCCTCGCGGCCGTTTTCATGGTTGCTTGAAATGGTCGATGGTCTGTCTTTGTAAGTAAAATGAAACATCCACTCGAATGAGAGACCCAGAGCCCACCTCAGCTCTCCCGCCCTGGTCCTTAATGCTGCACTGAGTGCGAGGGACTTCCTGCCCCATGCTCGGTGCGTGGGTGGCAGAACCGGGGCAGTTCTGCTACGTGGCGGGCAGGAGTTGGATGGGGTAGGCTGCCCCGTGGCAGGGTGGTGGCACTTGGGGTGAAGCTGGGGCAGGGCTGGTGGCTCTGCTTTTAGCTGGATATTGCCTTCTCCCCAAAGCAGGGGCACAGGGCATTAAGGGAGCTCCCAAGCGCCTAGCCTGCTACATGGGCTGTGCACTCAGCCCCAGGGCGTGGGGAGCTGGGTCACTGCAACCCCTGCGGGACATGGCTCCATCCCAGTGTAGGGGGAGGATGGGGAGCTGGCAAACACACTGTTCTGTGGGACCAGTGCTGGGATCTGCCCTCTGGCAGCTGATCCTGGAGTCACGGTGTCTGCGTCCATTGCTGTCTGTTAGCCCCAGCCTTGTGGGAGCAGCGAATTCACCACCAGGGCTTGTGGGTGTGAGCACATGAGGGCGTGCGAGGAGGGGGCTTTAAAGCAGGCTGCCGCCGTTCATTGCTTACCTTCTCAGTCAGAACGGGACTTTTTCCCAACCTGCTTGCTCCCCCGTTAGCAGAGCTGGCTACAAGGGTGCAGGCTGCGTCCACAAACCTTCCGTCGGGGCCATGTGCAGAGTTTAACTTAGTAACACACCTGTCACTGGAATAAAAGCAGTTGTGGCCTGGGGGTTATTTTCGGCATCTCTTTAGCAAGCGGCTGATATTGCTTCGTAGTAGAGCGAGAGGGAGCCTGAGAAAACACCAGAATCAGGGCTGCTGGCTTCCAAGAAGCACAACCACAGCGGGGCAGGTTAGTGAATGCAGGAAGGGGGGATTCAGGGGAACCACGGGTCTATTCACCAGCTGTATTTTCTCAGGGCGAATCGTGGGGCCCTTTGGGGTTTCTCTTCCCAGCAGAGCTGTGTTCAGGGGGACTCGGAGTCCCGATTTCCTGGAGGTGATTTGCACGTGGGGTGGGGTTCCATAGCCGATGAACAGGAATCCCTCTGCTATTCCAAGTGACTCTGTTTTCTGGGTGGCGCGTCTAGCTGCTGCGGTTCCTGCTCCAGGGAGACGTGGGGATGAGGCGGGGGGGTGGAGACTGGTGAAAAGCATGTAACCAACCAGGCTATCCAGGGAGAGGATTCCCCCCGGAATGTAATTACTCAGCAATCGTGCTGATTCGGTGATTTCAAGCTGCACTGGACAAGGCGCAGAAGAGCCCAGGGCTCGGCGCTATCTTGCCCTGGCTGACGCAGGGTGGGCTAGGCAGGACCTAGCAGTACAATTCCCCCTCTACTTCCTATGGACAGGAGAAGGCGATTGTTTACCGGCTCCTCAGCAGCGGTTGGCATGAAGGCACCTTACCTAGGGGTTTGATCTCTGCAGCACGCGAGGAAATGCACGGCCTGTAAGTGCCAAGTCTCCACTGCTGCGGGTTCAAACAATGCAGGCCCAGCTTTAATGCAGCCGGTTGTTCTGCAGGGTTAGAAAGCAGATTTCAGGGCCTGGCCCTGCCTTTCACTCTGTGATTGCAGAGAGCCACATATACGGCTGAGGTTAGTTAGGGCTGGATTTTCCAAAGAGCTCTGCGCCCGTCCTGCCCCCCGGGCTGCTGGAAGATGGCTCCTGGGGCTTGGCCCTGCATGAGCAGCCCTTGGAAGCGCTTGGCCCATGCAGGAGCGAGCCCCTAGATTTCACCACCTGCAAACATCCCAGCCAGAGGAGCAGACTTAGGCCCTCGCTCCACTGTCAGGTTGTATTTACTGAGGCTGATGCAAAGTGCTCCCCATCCCAGAACCCTCGTTGTCTGTCCCACTGATTCTCCGTGGGGCTGGGGAAGGCGAGTTGTACCTTCCGGGGCGTGCTGTGGTCCAGGCAGAGGCCACGTGCTGATACACAGAGCCCCATGTGCAGCAAGGGGCAGGATTTCCAGACGTGCTGTGCTGTCCTCGTGCCTTCTAATTGTGTCGGTGTTAAATGACTGGCTGGCAGGTTTACGGGCTGAGCCAGGTCTCAGGGAGCAGGGCGGGTTATTGATTTATCGGGCCTGACGAGCACATGGCCACTTCATGGCACGTTCATTTGCCCGCGGGGGAAGTGGCTGTTTCGCTGATCGCCCTGCTGCTTGGCTGTCGATTGGAAGCTGCCTTGGCCGGACATTGCTGTTCACGTTCCCTTCTGTTTGCAGCACGTCGTTGTGAGACAACCAAACTCCCCGTGCGGCCAGCAAACGCTGACATGTCTGCTGACAGGTCTGACATGTCTAATGCTGACACCCCCACGCCCCAGGCTGCCTGCCCTCCCCTCGCTGACACACTTCTCCCCACTCCCACGCGCAGGTGACATCCTCCCTTCCCTACATGCAGACGTGATGCTAATGCACAGAAACTGTGACCCGGCATCCTCTCTGCAGGGAGCTGTGACTCAGCTGATGCTAACCCTCCGCACACTGTGGGGCCACTGAGAAGTCAGCCTCCTGCTCCAGAAAGCCCACTTTGCTAAAGGAAAATCCCCATTAGCTTCCAGCTGTATGGAGCCTATGGCACATAGTAGAGCCGTTCTGATTCTCTCCAGTGGGGGGCAGCGCTACTTGCTCGAAGTTCTTCCAGGAGGCCAGAGGCCAGCCGCTGGTCTTGAAAGCCAGTGCCTTCTCCAGTGACCCTCTCGCTGTCTCTCTCATTGCAGTAATGAATGGAAGCAGCCACTCCCCATCCGCTATCAATGGTGCTCCTTCCACCCCCAACGGGTTCAGCAACGGGCCTGCCACCTCCTCCACTGCCTCCCTCTCCACCCATCAGCTCCCTCCAGCCTGCGGCGCCCGGCAGCTCAGCAAACTCAAGCGCTTCTTGACCACCCTGCAGCAGTTTGGGAACGACATCTCCCCGGAGATCGGGGAGCGGGTGCGCACGCTGGTGCTGGGGCTCGTGGTACGTTCCGTGGGGCATTTGTCCGGCATGCCCCATCAGAGAGACGGATGGAGCTGTAACTGAGCCAGGGCTTGGTGCGAAAGCCAGGCTTTCCCCTCCCAGAGCTGTGAGGCGAACTCCGGAGAGATTTTTCCTTGTGTCCTGAATTTGCTCTGGGAAAAAAACTGCCATTTTCCCAGAAGCAAACACAGTATGTGGAAAAGGGCGGGGGTATACTTCTCCTCCTTCCCCCCAGCAAAACTGGGAATTTCTCCTGCATTTGTCACCGGGTACAAATTACCCATTGCGGCCTCAAGACCTGCACTGAAATGCAGGGGTGAACAGGGAATTGTCCAAGTGAACTGACCTACCCTGCCCCAGCCCAGCCCTGCGTGACGAGTAGCCCAGGGCCTGTGGCGGTAGCCATGTGAATTCTAGACCCCAGTGGAAATGACCAGGCTGGTGGGAGGGAGAAGCGAAGGGCTGGCCGTGTGAACAGGGGCTGGGGAAGAGGGCTGCTGTTCTCTGCTGTGACTCCTCTCCTGTCTCCGCCTCGCAGAATTCCACGCTCACCATCGAAGAGTTCCACTCCAAGCTCCAGGAGGCGACTAACTTCCCGCTGCGCCCCTTCGTCATCCCCTTCTTGAAGGTAGGTCCCTTATGCCGCCCGGTCCTGCCTAGCCCAGGGCCGTGGCCCCACCAACCCCCGATGACGCCCCGTGCGGGAGCTTTGCTGCATCAGGCGCCCTTTGACTTGGGAGATGGTTCCTGTGGGTGTCTCGCTTATCGGACCACTGTGCTATGGGAAGAATTTACCTGCTCTGTCAAGGAACATGCAAATACCTGAGTCAGAAGGGGCCAGATACATGGAGCTGAGGAGCTCTGGGGTGGAGCCGGAGAGTTCGGGGGGGCAGGTCGTGCTGGGTTAGTTGCCTGCATGTTGTAATTTTAGTTTCAAACCCAGGAAGCCAGGAACCCCCTCCCCGTGTTATTCGGGCTCACCCCCTCCGCTCACATGCCCAGGAACACGGCTTTAAAGGACTCGCTCCCTCCTCACCATTGGGGTGGTGCATTCCCTTCTCCCGCTGCCCCCAGCTTTGGACTGGGGAACTCAGCAGGCCCGTGTCACTGTACCAGCTGAGGTGCTTGTCTTTGGCTTCCCAGCGCCACAGAGGGGGCCATCTTGACTTCCATGGAACGATTCAAACCAATATGAAGCCCTGTCTCTGCCTCGTAAGCTTTGTGGGGCGCTGTAAGCCCGGGGCTAACTCAGCAGCCTGTGCACCAAAGAGCACTCTCCAGCCACGGGATTCCAGGCCCCTTTTCCCAAATAACACAAATTCAGCACATCAGTCGGGTCACTTCCCTGATTCGGGAACTCCTGCAGGGGCCTATCTATTCCCCGTCTGCCCCGAGAGTTAGGGTGAGCCTCTGCTGCCTTGTCTTTTCCCAGGCCACACGCTGAGTGTCACGTGCAAACTGGGTTCTTTCCCCTGCAGGGCCTACCCTACCCGCTCTACCCAGAAACTGAGCTCTGGCTATCCCCGGACCCACGGCCTCATCACAGCCTCAGCTGGCAGGCAGCTGATCAGTCCCAGGTGGGGAGCTGAGCCCCCTGAGGCCAGGCACACTGTGACAGGAGCCCATCTCTGCCCCCTGGTTTAAATAAACAGAAAGTGAGCATTAGGGGTGGGGGGTGGGCAGTTACACTGTATTTTTAGTTCCCACTGCTAAGCACCCTGGGATGCAAAGGGATGACAGACGCACGGATGCCATTCTCGGGTGCATTTCAAAGGGCCTCAGTTCTTTCAGACAAGACAGTTACGAACGGAAACCAGTTTGCTTTGCCTAACCTAAAGGACAGCATCCCCTTAGGAAAGAGGAGGTGTGCTTAGGTATTCAGAAACCACGGGAAAACCCACCCTTCACTCACAAGGCTTCAGATCCCAGCTCTCCATTCCAGTCCTGGATATTTGCCCCAGGCGGGTGGTGCCCAGGGGAATGGAAGCAGCGGGGAATGCTGGCTGACACAGTCACACGTGCCCGCTCCTTGCAGGCCCCGCAGCTTTGCGGGCAGCACCCAGCTGCTGGCATGGAGGTTAGTGCCAGGGGTCCACCCCTCTGGAATATGTCGCCACTGGGGCGTGACTCCCTCCTCTTCAAGCCCATGACACTGGGTTGGCACGGCTCCCGCTGGGGGCACCTGGCTTCCGCTGTGCCGAGGCTGGGTTTGCTGGTGAATGTGGGCAGCCTCTGGGAGCGGGTGCCCGGCTGGGTTCTGGGTGTGAACGTGACGCTCTCGTTGTCAGTCAAGGCACCGGCTCGGCGTGGAGGTGCCGTCCTGGCTGTGACGGGAGGGGGTGCGGGACCCAGGGCGTTGTACACTCAGGTTGGCCAAGGGGGTAGAACTCTGGGTCTATATGAAATCTTTGCCCAGCGAGAAGCTGTGGCCCCAGTTTCGTGGTCTCAGCAGCTGGCCCAGCCTCCCCTGGGCGGGTGCCTGGCATTGCCAGTTCTCGAGGGGAACACAAAAGAGGATCAAACCATCCCCCCAGTGAACCCGCACTGCCTGCTCAGTGATGCCCCGGCCTGTGCCTCCCGCTAGCTCTGCGTGGGCTGCGCACAGTCTCTGGCCATGCCATGGATGTGATGGGTGTTTTCCAGACCTGGAGCTCCCACCTCCTATGGGAGCTAGCAGGGAACCGTCCTGGCTGCGCGTCTGCTCTTCCATGACACAAGGGAGAAAGAGACAGAGCAGGATCAGCCAGTGGCCCAAAGGGGACAAGGACAGGGGCCTGGCTCCATGTATCCTTCCATTCTCAGATTGCCGGGCCTTGACTCCCAGGACGCAGTTTCGTGTAACTCTTGGCCCCCGACATTAACCCTAGGGAACGCTTAAAGCCCTCCTGCTTTGCGTTAACGCCCTGCCCATGGGGGCCATGTCGGGGGCCCCCCTCACTTAGCCTACCCTAGCCCCATAGACAATCATACAGCAGCTCCTTGGACCAGTCGGTGGTCTGGTGAGAGCCAGCGATGTCCCCAGGTGAGGAAGGAGGCCCTGGACCAGAGCAGAAGCTGTGAGGGGAGCTCTCGTAGCTTTAAATCAACTGTTGCCTGACCCCTCTCTCACTCCCCAGTCTCAGCAGGTCCCGGTTTGGGAAATGTGGGGGTGGGGGGAAGGGGGTAACCTGTGCTGCCCTCTCTGCAGCCCCCAGGATGTACCACAGCTCGTCAGTACAGGTGCTCTCGCGCTCTCCCCACATACAGGCTTGCAGGGCTGTGCACAGCAAAGAGCGGGGCTAGGCCCAGCTGGTCACCATTTGCAACTCATTCAAAATCTCCCTTTTTTATTTGTCTTTTAATTCCGCCCTGAGCCTGCTCTGTCACCCTGCTCTGGAGGGATTCTCAGCGCCCTGGCATGTCTGTCAAACCAAATATTTCCAGCAGATGTTCCGAGGCTGGCTTCAGCTGCCCTTGTTTATCAGAGGAATCAAGGAGGGGGGGGAAGCCCCCCCTTTGCATCTTTATTATCTCCCCCGCCCCGGCCCCAAGGGTTCTATCCCGATGGCTCTGAACTAGCCGCAGGAATCTGGCCAGAGCAGCCTCCAGCACTCTCGGAGCCTGTGTATTCCACTCCCATGAAACGGCAAAGGGTTTAAACATTTAAGAGTGCTCTGGGGCGATTCGGCGCCGGCCCCACACCCAGCCGCGTCGGGCAGGGTGGCCTCGCCTGCCCCCGCCCCCTGTCCGGAGGGGAAGTCAGAATAAAACCAGAGCTCCTTCTGCCTGAGGATCTCAAAGCTCTTTAGAGACATAGGTTGAGATTTTCAAAGCAATCTAGGGGGGTTAGACACCCAGGTTTCATTGACATGAATGAAAGCTACATGGCCAGTCACCTGGACTGGTTTGAAAATGTCAAGCATGAAGGACCCGATCCTGTTGCTCTTTGTTCTATGGCTGCAGCAGTGGGCTCCATCAATCCAAGCCCCACAATGCCCCCTGGAGATAGGTGCTATTCTCCCCGCTATGTGAATGGGGAAACCGAGGCACAGAGAGTCAAAGAAGGGCCTGACATGCAGAACTACTGGACTCTCGCAAGTCGGACTGATACCAGTGGGAACTGTGGGTGCACGACATCTCTGAAAATCAGGCTTTGACACTGGGCTCTGACACTGACACCTGTGGCCCTGGGCAGGTCACTTAAGTGCTCTGTGCCTCAGTTTCCCCACTGGTGAAAGGGGGGTAATAATATGCCGTCTGTCCTAGGAGCCATGTGACCCTCCCTATTCCCCTTTCCGTTCCGTGCCTGGGCCCGGAACAGCAGCCCCTCAGACAGCTGAGGTCAGTGCGGCCTATGGGAGGAGAGGGGATCGGGGCCATTGCTGCGTGACCTGGCTTTCGGGGCTGAGCTCCAAGTGGACCTAGTCTCTCCGCTGCCTGCAGTGCCGTGGGTTGGGCAGTCGTACCCACTTGCCTAACCCCTGAGCAAGTCGGGCACAGGGGGTCGCATGGCCCTGCCAGCTGGGGAATCTGTGTCTTGGGCACTGGGCAGGACCTGCGGTTTCTGATGCTCCTTCCTCTGCTGCCCGAAGCTAGAGGAGACCGAGCGCCTCAGCATGGAGGGTAAGGGTGCTTCTCCTTGCCCCCCTCCGGGAGATGCTGCCCTCTCCTCCAAGCTACATGCCTGTCAGAGAGGGCCAGTGCTCCCTGCCAGGAAGGCTTGGCTCCAGATCCTTGGGCAGAGGCCGATGTGCCGGTGCCCTGGAGAAGCTTGGCTTCCGTGGCACCTCTGTGCCTGGTGCTCCCAGACCTCAGGCCCTGGGACGCTCTGAAAATCTGGCTCCTTTCTGCCGTTCCCACGTGACGCTCAGCGGCTCTCTGGCCAGAGGAGCCATGTGACAACACTCCCTGTGCTGTCTGATCCCCGGGCACCCTGCTCCCAGCTGTTTCCACCTAGGACGCCAGCTGCTTCTCATTACGTTAACTGCAACCAGCCAGCCCCAGTGTGTTTCCCAGACTCCGGTTTTTTAAAAATTATTTCTTTAACTGGGGAGAGGGTGTCTTGTGGGGTGGGGGGGGAAAAGGGGGCGTGCTGCCCTCGAATCCGCAGGAGTACATCTCCTCAGCTCACACTCTAACATGTTCAACAGATGGCGACTTGGCCGAGGCTCAGCTGTCTTAAATAGAAAACTGGGGCTGGCAGCAAAAGTGCTTGGATAAAAATGAATTTCTGCTGCTTAATCATTTCTGCTTTGGATGCTCTTCTGGGGGGGAAGCTCCATGAGAAGCTCAGCGGGTGGGGGAGTTTCTTTACTAACCCTTCCTACCTTGCCAACGCCCGCGCTGGACAGGCGAGCCACGCCTGGTGTCCGAGCTGCCGGTCCCACCCCGGCCCTGGCGCTACCCAGAGACAGGTGGGGCTCTCCCGGTCTGCTCTGCGGGGGGCTCTAGTCTGGGCGGCAGCAGGGCTGAGAACACCCCCCGAAGCTCTGGCTAGTGGAATGTAAACGTGGCACGACGAATGGCCATGCTATTGGGGGAGCGGCCGCATCCTGCATAACCCACATTTGCTGGTACGCAGGAGGAGCCCTGGGCTTTTGTAATCTGTGTTTGTCTTATCCCCGGGGGTTGTCTCGTGCCCATCACCGTGACATCTGTGGGGCAGATCCAACACCCATTGAAATCCAACAGGGGCCTTTCCATCCCCTCCGCTGAGGTTGGATCTGGCCCCCAGTGCTTTCTCGTGGCTAAGAATCCTTCTCCAGGTCAGGGGATGGGTGAAGCCTATTCCCTAGCCCGGCTGTGTATGGGCCTGATTCTGTCACCCTTCATTCCAATTAGCAGCACCTTACTCGGTAACAGTGCAATCAGTGGAGCTGCTTACTGAGTAAGGTGCTCCTCAGGGTGAGTAAGGCTAGCAGACCTGGCCCCAAAATGCTTAACAGAGGAGCTCAAACCGCAGCCACCTGCAGGAGCCCATGGGGTGGGAGCAAACTGCAGCAGTGCCTACTGGTTACGGAAACTCTTGGGACTTCCAAAGTCTGAGCAGCTCCCACCTGACTGATGACTGGAGACCTTAGCCCGGGTGCTTTGGTTGAATCCATACAGCGGGGATTCAGGCCACGTGCCAGCAAATGTCTGCTGCTGTTACCAGGGGAGGTTTTCCCAGACATAGCAATTCCCATTCTAGATCAGTCCAATTATCCACCTACTCCAATGTCCTGTACCTGACAGTGGCCACATGCTTCCGAGGAAGGTGCCACAAACCCTGCAGCTGGTAGTTATGGGGTAACCCCCACGTCTCCTGGCCAGAAGTGTAGGAGAGTCCTTGGGTCGAGTTCTAGCATGGCCAAGGCTCCCCGGTACGAGAGAGGGAACCTCATTATGCTGGCTCAAGGGAAGGGTGCGCTACACCCCTATGTTCCCCAGCGCAACTGCTTTCCCCAGCAATGCTGGGGGGGTTGTGAAGCGCTGCGGCACAGAGACCGGAGACATGGGCACTGACCCACACGGGCGGTTTGGCCAAGGGCACTGAATTCCTGGCCGTGTGTTCAGACAGGGCAGATGGTATCCTTGCCAGCAGCGGCTAAGGAAGATCCAGCATTTCACGCTTCCTCCCACCCTGTCAGGCCAGCATCCTCTGCTGTTTATCTTGGCCCGTCCAGGTCTGCAGGGGATGCAGAGTAAGGAGCCCCCAGCAGGTTAATTCCCATGGGCGAGCCCTGCAAGGCAATGGAGCCCAGCCTCCATGGGTCAGCTTGTCTGTGCAACAGTGGGTGGCGGGGGGAGTGCTGGGGCTTCGCCCCTTCGGGCTGGCAGGGGCTTTACTCTGTCTCTGCCCCATTTGCAGGCCAACCTGCCCTTGCTGCAGCGCGAGCTGCTCCACTGCGCCCGCATGGCCAAGCAGACCCCAGCCCAGTACCTGGCCCAGCACGAACAGCTGCTGCTCGATGCCAACGCTTCTTCCCCCATCGACTCCTCTGAGCTGCTCCTGGAGGTCACCGAGACTGGCAAGAGGAGGACACCAGACAGGTAGGACCCAGAGGCTCTCGCTTGCTTTCCAGGAGTCCCACCCCAGCTCCTAGGGCTAGTGTCATGCTGTGAGCACGGGGCCCACAGTGAGTGGGAGCGACCCAGCAAGGAGGAGAGGATAAAGCCATTCCCAGATCCCCACCCCCGAAGGCACCATGTTAGGTGCAGGCAGGGCAGTCTCCTGGGTACTCTCTGCCAGCATTTCCCCTGCTGAAGCTCAAGGGCCCAGGGATACAGGTTGGTGAGACCCTGCTCCAGGGAGCCTGGCAGGCACATTGGGCCACTTGCAGCTAGACTCCAGGCACTGATCGCTGTGAATGGGGAATGTCACGTGGCAAGGAGCATTTCCCCTGCCGTGTGCAGCCCTCGGGGCACTTGGGATCTGGGGGTATGTCAGGGTTGAGCCCCCTGCACTAGAGGGCAGGTTCACTCCAATAGCAGGCAGCTGGAGTTCTCACCATCCACCTCCTTGGTGCTTCCCAGAAACGTGGGCAGCTTGCATCTCCACCCAGGCCCTGGGAGAGCTCTCTGGGCAGGAATCAGCACCTCCAGCCATCCTGGCCACACACCTCTTTGTGAGCAGTGCCACCCACTTTGCAGGCTAAGCTGGTCCCTAACAGTGTGTCTGCGCTGCATTGTTAACCTGGGTCTATGGAACCCGGGCCTGGGGGTCTCTGGGTTTCTAAGCCAGGGCTTGAGCGTCCACACTGCATGGAAAACTGGGGCTTAAAGGTGCTGGACCCACGTCTCGCAGCCGTGTTAGCACATCTACACTGCGCTGCACAGCCCTTCTGACTCGGATCCGCGGCTTGAGCTGTGTCCACACGGCACAGCGATGGGGCTTGGCCCCGAGTCATAACGGGGCTAGGGATGTGACCCTCCCCGCAGCAGGGTCTGAGGCCCCTGGTCCTGAATGCTTGTGACCTGAGTCAGACTGATTGGTTTGTGGACAGAAGAAGGACTTGGGCTCAAACCTGAGTCAGAGCCTGGGTTAGTGTGCGTTCTACCTCCCTGGCCATGTGCCCTGTCACCCAGCAGACTGCCTCTGCAGGGGGCCAGTGAATGAGCAAGCAGGAGCCAGAGATGAATCTGGCCTACAGCTGTCTAATTCAGACTGTGAGTTCAGCAGTCCCCCGACTCAGAAGAATCACTCGCTGCACCCAGGACTCAATGACACGGGCTCCAGGTTGGACTAATACGTTGGCAGCTTGTTGCATTTCTAGAGTCACTTGCCCTCAGGTTCTGTAAATCAGGATCACCCCCCTCCCCATTTGACAGAGTGGGAAACTGAGGCACAGAAGGGCAGTGACTTGTCCAAGGCCCCTGAGGGAGTCAGTGTCAGAGTTGGGCTCAGTGGCCAGAGCACTGGGCTGGGGCTCAAAAGACTTTACAAAGGAGGTGAGGGTAAGGAAGCCCTGTCCCAGTGTTGTAACCAGGTCATCCTTTTTCTCCTCCGCGGAGCAGGACCAAAGAGAACGGCTTGGACCGAGACCCTCTGCACTCCGAACACCTCAGCAAACGGCCGTGCACCATGAGCCCCGCTCAGCGCTACAGCCCCAGCAACGGGCTGCCCCACCCCACCCCGCCCCCACCCCCGCCACAGCACTACCGTCTGGAGGACATGGCCATGGCACACCACTACCGGGACACCTACCGGCACCCTGACCCCAGGGAGCTCCGGGAGCGCCACCGGCAAGTGGGTGAGTGGGAAGCGGCGTGGGCTGGGGGCCCCCACTGCTGTGGGGAGCATTCAGGGGCATTGAGCTCCCTGAGAGATTTCCTATCACGGGCAGAGATGTCCCGGAGAGTATCCTTTCCCCTCCACTGCTGAAGGGCCAGACTGCTCTGTGCAGGGGGTGCTCTGCAGGCAGGTGAGGCTGTGCCGGGGGGACGGACACTACAGACTGCATGCCCAAGGGGAGGTGCCTGGGAATTCACTGGGGGGCGGGCTGCCTCCCTGGAGCGTGTGCAGTCCGGCAGGGACTGGCCACCACAAAGCACTGGGCCAAGGGAGGGAGCCTCCATGGCTCTGGGTGGCGTGAGAGCATAACGAAGGGACAGACAAGGTGAGCCGGGGGGAGGCTGGCAGTCGGGGGGCAGGGCAGAGACAGAGGGCCCAACCAGTGCAGGCAGTGGACTTGCACTGGGTGATGGATTCAGCCCCCGCTCTGCGGAGAGAAGCGAGCTCTGTTGGGTTGGGTGCTGTCAGGACACCGTGGAGAGGAGTCCAGGGGCCCAGGGACTCTGGGGCATTGCGGTACTTGCCCCTGGGTAATTAGAGAAAGCAGAGCAGAGGATGGCTCTCCTGGAGGAAGATCAGCACTCCGGATCCTGAGCATGCTACTCAGAAATCGCTGGGATCACAGCGGTACCGAGCCAAGGCGGGGAGGTATCTTTCAGGAGGAGCAGCTGAGTGCGTATCTACACAGCATTGTAAACCCAGGTCTGGGGGACTCAGGCTTGAGGGCCTGCATTTGAGCATCCACACTGCTTTGTACCCGAGGTTTCCATACTGCACGGCACAGCTCTTCTGACTCGGGTCTCTGGCTTGCCCTGCAGCCACACTGCACAGTGCCCGGGCTTCGACCCCAGTCACAGTGGGACTCGCGCTCTGACCTAGCAGGGTCCTAGGACCCAGGTCCTGAGTGCTTGTGACCTGAGCCAGACTGATAGGTGTGTGGACAGAAACGGAGCCTGGTCAGAGTCCGGGTTAGTGGGCAGTGTAGACGCAGCCTGAGTTATACAAATCACTCGGCAACTTCTGATGTGAGAAGCATTTCAGTCCCTGACTCCCTGGGAGAATCCGTCTGACGTTCTGGGGCTGTCGGGGGTCCTAGGCAGGCTGCAGTGATGCTCAGGCAGGCTGAGTTCTCGGTGGTCCTGCACAATGCCCCCTTCCCGCCTCTGAGAAGATAGTTGTTGGAAAGGTGACCGGGGGAGCGGGGTGGGCACCTGTTATGGCAGGGTCTCCTGCCGGGAAGGGCCTGGTGAAGAGGGTCGTACATGAGTGATTCGCAAGAGATTGGCAGCAGTGCAGATGTGTAGGTGCTAACCCATGGCTGCGGGGAGGGTGACCCGTTCCTGGCACACGGGCAGCTCTGGCGGCAGCCCACAGCCCAATTCCCCTACTAGCAAAGGGCAGGCAAAGCTTTTCCCTGTAAGCTAGCCCCAAGGACTGTTCCCCCTCTCCCGGCTGTTCAGCCAGTGCTCTGCGTTACAGAGCAGGCCCCAGTGGGGGCTGTATGGACGGTATAGAGACTGCACTGATTTTGGCATTCAAACGTCTCTCTCTCTCTCTCTCTTTCCCTGACGGCCTCTCCTGTCTTGGGGCGTGACTCCACTGCCGTCCCGTGTCGAGCTCCCAGAGCCCCGACTTTGAGAGGGTGCAGGCCAAGGCAGAGCAGCGTGCTCCAGCGCCGGGCCCTGCGTGGCACCTCCCGGCACGCTGCGTAGGCCAGGTGCACCCCAGCACCTGGGCCAACGCCCGGCCCGCCAGCACTGCTCTCAGGCCACGGGAAGGAAGCTCACTGGGCCAGGGACCATCTCTTTGCTCCGCACAGTACCCAGCACAAGGGGCCCTAATCCCAGAGCATGGCCCCGAGGTGCTGTCCTAAAACAGATAACAAAACATAGCCGTAACTGGAGCCCCTGGGGTGCCCGGAGCCCCTGGGGTGCCCAGAGCTCTGGGCCAGGGTGACTGGCTCTCACTGACCCGCGTGTTCTCTTCCAGCCGTGCACGGCTCCCGCCAGGAGGAAGTGATCGACCACAGACTAACAGACAGGGAGTGGGCTGAAGAGTGGAAACACCTCAACAACGTACGTACCAACCCCTCTTGCCGCTGTCTGCGACCAGGGCAGCCCTGCCAGGCGGTGGGGTGGCTGTGACATTTGTGGTCACTGCAGGGCGGGGTGGGGAGGGGAGGGCATGGATTAGTTGCTCTCGAGAACATGAGCTCTGGCCCTTCCACAGAGGGGCTCCTCAGTTAACTTATCCGGACTTCTCTGTTTCACGTCCCACGCTGCTCACCATCTTCTCTGACTTTCAATGTAGGGCCTGCTCCTGTAGCCTGGCTCCGGGGAAATCCCTCCTGAAACGGATGGCTTTTCCTGAGCCAGGACTGCAGGGTTCTCCCTGCGGAAACTGAACCCTGTCCCCAAGCTGGGGGACCCTGGGGTCTCTGTCTGCTAGAATTTGAGTCAGGACCCCGTTTTGTGTGCCCTGGCTACGGTTCCCCATTCTGAGCCCTGTCCAGCTGCCCTGGCCTAGGGGAAACTCCTGGGTGTGGGGATGGGATGTGAACCAGCCATTGCAAAGCTGGCGCCTTCTCAGGGTGTGGCTGGGTGTAACTCCATTGATGCGGGCCTTGTCTAGACACACTCCCCCCAGGACAAATCGGGGCGGACTCAAACCTGCTGTAGACACACTCCCCCGGTGCAAACTGGGGCTTGCATCACATACCAGGGTGAGAAGCACCAGGGCAAGCCCATCTTACCCTGAGACACCCCATGGACATGCAGCTGCCCCCCAGCACGCACCCTGTGCCTGGGCCTTATCTGTGCTCTCCCTCCTGCTCTCTGGCAGCTGCTGAACTGCATCATGGACATGGTGGAGAAGACGCGGCGTTCCCTCACCGTGCTGCGCCGCTGCCAGGAGGCCGACCGCGAGGAGCTCAACCACTGGATCCGCCGCTACAGCGACGCGGAAGACATGAAGAAAGGCACCAACCCCCCACCCCGCCCCCACAACAGCTCCTCCAACTCCGAGGCCCCCCCGTTAGGTACGGACGAGCCCCGCGGAGCGGCTTTCCCGGCAAAGAGCTAATGGCGCCCTGGGCCTGATTCTCCCCTGCCCTGCGCTTGTGTCAGCATTTACACCGATGCCAACTCGGCTCCGGTGTGAGTGGGTTGCACCTGACACGCCCTTGGCCCAGGTACCACGGCGCCGGGTGCCCGGCAGGGGAGAGCCCGGCCCAGGGCGCCAGCAGCTCCTACAGCCGCGCCGTGTGTATCTTGGGGCAAGAGCAGGCAGGGATGGTTTCCACTGGGTCGCTATCTCGGCGCTGTCGGTCTCCGCACGGACCGCACTGTAGCGCAGCTCTCCGGGGCTTTGCTGCTTTGCACGCTTCATTTCTTCCAACCTGTTCCTCTCCCCGCTTGTTTTCAGACACTCACCGGGAGTTTGTGCCCAGGCCCCTCTCTGGTTACATGCCCGAGGAAATCTGGAGGAAAGCTGGTGAGTGTGCCACCGCGGGATCCCCTGTCCGCAGCCCAGCAGGGCACCGGCCGGCGTGAGGCGGTGCCGGGGGGCCTGGCTGAGCCTGAGGACTCTGCTGTCGCTGGGCCAAACGCACCCCTGGGTCTACTGCCTGGACCTCGGTGGAGTTCCCCTGCTGTGTTTCGGGGGCTGAGATCGGGGGAAGGAGCCCTGTTCATTAGGACACCCTGGGGACTAGCAAGCATTACACGTAAACGTCATCCCTATGCCTCCTTCCTTTCCCCCGAACCAGCGGCTGGGGTGCTTAGTGACCCTGGGGCCTGATCCAAAGCCCATTGGAGTCAATGGGAGTCTTTCCACTGGCTCCCCCGGGCCTTGGATGAGTCCCATAGGGACTTTCACACTCAGACCGAACTCCTCAGGAGATTACGGATGGGATCCCGCCCACTGTAGGCCAGTTTTCTCGCCCCGTCTCTCTGGGGCACCTTTACGTGTAGAGCACTCCAGGGGCTGGAAGGCAGGGACGAGGGGTAACAAGCTCCCATAGTTTCTGATGGTGCTGGACCATGAGGCCACTCCTCCCCCTGGTTCCCTGAAGTTTAGTTTGTCCCTTTGGATCACCCCTCACTGGGAGAGCAGGAGGGGATCTGAACGCCATGGAGGGGTTCTCTGCCAAAACCGAGCCTGGATGCTTGGGATTTCCTGCCGTGGAATCCACACCCAGCTCATGTCCCTCTGCTGGAGCCAGGGACCCAAACTGCTCTCTTTGGGCAGCCCAGGCTTTCAGAAAAGCTTGTGCTTGGCTGTTGGGCACGATGGGACATGGCTCAGTGGGCCGTCGGTTCCATCCTCCCAGCTCCGCCTGGCACCAGCGCTGGGCGAATCTGTAAAAGACAGGACATGGAGAACATGGTCAAGGCTTTCTCCCCTTGTTCCCTCCGTGTTTTAAGACACCCCTGCCCTCCCAGAAGCTTCATTCTGAAACCCTCACTGTGCGTGCTTTTCCTCCATAGGGTGCACTGTGCTTGACAGATGGTTGTGTGGATAACAAGACCCTCCGCAGTTAGAAGGGGTGCATCAGGGTAGAAACCAACCCCTAGCTACCAGGGTCAGGAGGAAACTTCCCCCTATGGGCTGCTTCTGCCACAGCTGTCCACGCTGGTGGGGTTCTTGCACCTTCCTCCGAAGCATCTGGTGCTACCCACTGCTAGAGACAGGATGCTGGGCTGGCTGGGCCATGGGTCTGAGCCAGTCTGGCACTTCCCCGGTTCTTCAACCTGAGAGCTAGGCACACATTTGCATGAGCATTTATGCATTCAAACAGTGTGTGTGCATGGGTGTGTTCATATGTCTGTGCACATGCGTGTGTGCGTGTTCATGTGTGTATGCACACATGCAAAGAGCCGGTCTGCGCTGCCAGCTGTGGCAGGGTGAGCACGGGCGTGTTACAGAAAGTCAGGCCACCCAATCTTGACAGCAAAACCCTAGGGAGCAGCTGCCCAGACTTGCCCTCTGGTCTCCTGCTGCGTGGCTTGCCCCTGCGGGCCGTCGGCTCGGTGGCTGCACTACATGATCTGTGCTCTTCCTTTCAGAAGAAGCTGTGAACGAGGTGAAGCGCCAGGCCATGTCCGAGCTCCAGAAGGCAGTGTCGGATGCGGAGCGCAAAGCCCATGAGCTGATCACTACCGAGCGAGCCAAGATGGAGAGGGCCCTGGCGGAGGCCAAGCGCCAGGCTTCCGAGGACGCGCTGACTGTGATCAATCAGCAGGAGGACTCGAGTGAGGTAGAGGCGAGCTCGCCCCGCTGCGCCGTGCTCGCTAGGGTAGTAAGAGTTTAACCCTTTGCCTGTTGACACCGCGGGCGCCCCCAGCGTGCGAGCCGGGGCTGGAAGCTTGCTGTGAGGGGGCCGCCCCGTTACAACCCCTGAGTTCAAGCATTTCGAGCTCAGGAGCCTGGTTTTAAACCAGATGAGCAGGCAATTCACCCTGCACTGTGGGGGCTTCCCAGCTCCCAGGCCGTGCTCGGCCCATCCTTCCCCCAGGTACTGAGGGTTTAGAAAGATCCAATACTGTGAAATCTAACTAGCGCGACCAGCCCAGAGTCTGCCTGAAAGTGGCCAGGGAAATGGTACTCTTTGGGGGCCTGAACCTAAGACCTAAGACCGAGGTCTCTTGTGTTCAGTGGGTGCTCGGGATCCTTTGGACGGTTCCATCCCACAGGGGGTGTCTAGCGGGGCTGGGTCTCTCTTCCAGGCTGCACCGCCCCGACGCTGATGTCTCTGCTTTCGCCCTCTCGTACAGAGCTGCTGGAACTGTGGGCGCAAGGCCAGCGAGACCTGCAGCGGATGCAACACGGCCCGCTACTGCGGCTCCTTCTGCCAGCACAAGGATTGGGAGAAGCACCACCACGTCTGTGGGCAGACTCTGCAGGGCCTCCAGACCTCTGCCGGCGCAGCCCCTTCCTCCGGGGTGGGCTTAGGGGTGGGCTCAGCTCAACCGGACGTGGGGGCCGTCAGCACCTCCATCACCAGCGTGGCCACCATGGCCGCCAGCCCCAGCGAAACCGGCTCGGCTGCTGCGTCGCGCTCCGGCACGCCGGCCACCCCGGCTCCTCTGGAAACGGCGTCACGCTAACCGACCCCCCCGGCCGGCCAACAGAGGGGAAAGAAACAGAGAAACCTACAGAACGTCACTGCTGCTACTGCTTCTCTCCAAAAGAAAAACTAACTGCATTCAATGCAACTTCCTCAGCTACCTGACTCTTCTGTGACCTCCAAATGACCTCTCGATCTCTCACATGTAATCCTCACGGATCCTCAAACTGGGCTTTAAGTGGAGTTAAGGCAAATACCAATCTTCTCTGTTCTCGCTTCGGTTTTCTATGATTTGGGGAGTTATGATCGTCGTCGTCGGTTTGTTTGTTTGTTTTCTTCTTTTCGGACGAGGAATTTGTCCGCAAACTCTACGCACCTTGACTCGGGGAAAGGAAACCCACCAGTCTCTATCCCCCTGGAGATGTGCGCATGTGTGTGAAATCTCCCTCCCAGTGCGGCCGGGGGACGGCATGATGAAGGATTTCGATTTTAGAAGGCAAGAAACTTCTTCTCTTCTTTTTCGTTTTTCTTTTTTTTTTTGTAAAAAAAATAAAATAAAATAAAAAATAAAAACGTCAAACTCTTTGGCTTTAAGTAAAAAAAAAATCCAAAAAACAAACAAAACAAAGTAAAACCAAGTAAAGGAAGCTTACCTGTAAACTACCTTGCTAGCTAGCCAAGAACATACCAGACTCACCTCTGCTCCAAAGGAAATCCAAAAACAAACAAACAAAAAAATCCAAACTTTTTTTCCACTGCCAAAGTTTTTTTGGTTCTGTTGTTGGTTATTTTTACTTTTTCGGTTGATGGTTTTGGTTTGTTTTTTGTGAAACAAGGAGCAGCACTTATCCCTTTCAACCAAACCACGACGACTGGCCAAAGGCAAGCCGGCGCTCTTGGACTCCTTGCGTTCTTTGGTGGGGTGGAGTGGGTTCTTGTGCTGGACTCTCAGCATCCACGCATACCTTGAAGGAGGAAGGACGCGCATCTGTGGATTTAAGGAATTTTATTAAAATAAAGCAAAAAAAAAAAAGATACACAACTTTTGTGCGTGTGTGTGTGTGTGTGTGATGGGGAGTCAACGTTGTGTGCTCCCTCCCTCTGTGGATTATAAACGTGTTTCATTTGCCTAGGAGAGCGTGCTAATGAACAAGAACCTTCAGATCCTGGTCCTGTTCCAGAGAGAGCATCATTTCAAACAGAACTGTGACAATCTGTCGTTGATTCTCCACTGCTCGTCAGAGTGTGAGCAGAAAGCAATTGCACCAGTACCTTCTGCTTCTTGTACTCCTCCACTACCTCTCTCTGCTCTCCATAACCCCACCTCTCTTGCTCCAGTATCTTGTGACTGCCTTTCAACCTTTCGCAGGAAAAAAAAAGACACCTTTTGTTTTTCCCCTTCTAAAGACTCTTTCGATTGCCTGTAGATAGACCCCCTTGCTTTGTGTCTACTTGTTCTCCAGATGTTTTCTCCAGTCCTGTGATGAACATTGTCATTGGGTCATTTTATTTCGTTTTCTCTTTTTCTTTTCCCACCCCGCACCCCCTCATATGATTTTGCAACAGTTACTAGTAGGAAAGAAAGGAAACAAACAAACACTTGTTCTTAGAGAAGGAAAAAAAGACAATGTAGATTATTTTGCATTTCTTGCATCGTGTATAACGCACAGAGGACGGGAGTGCAATATGGAAAGTGACACGACTGCAGAAAGGGAGAAAGCTAGAGACTGCCCAGCCATGGTCAGGGCAAATATTGTATGTTAATGTGAATGTATATAGTATTGGAAGAGGTCCAAAAAATAATAATAATGATAATAATAAAAGAAGAGACGTTTGCCAAATAAAAAAATTAAGATAAACCACTGAAGTATGTAAAGTTTAGGAAATAGGTTTTAAAAAAAACGCAAAATCCACATGCTCGTTAGGAGCATTCGTTTTCCGGAGTTGCAAAATCCATCACGTGTGTTTTTAAAAAAGTAGGGATTTCAAATAAAAAGTTCCCAGTCAGTAGTCATTGCAAAGGGAGGTTTGGCTGAGGGCGATTGACTCAGAACCGTAAGGTGGCTATGTTTGGATGTTTTCCTCTCCCTCACGACGCACCCCTGAACCTCTCCCTTGTTTCTGCTGTTTTCAGAAGCACTGTGTGATTCTTTAGAACATCGATTCGGGTTTTGGAACAACAAGGAGTCCTTTGTTTAGCACAATGGATACATGCAGGGCTAGGCGGCATTGTTCAGTCCCACTGCGGTTGGGTCTGCTTTGCCCTTTCTTTTCTAGTTGTGAGCCCTGGATCCGTTAGCTGCATCGCATCCAATGTGAGTCCTCCCTGTTCATTTAGCACCCCACTCAAGCTCCCTCCTGGTTGCTCTGAAGTTGTAAAGACCATGTTGTGTCTCTCCTCAGATGTGCGGCGTGTTCCCATGGAGCAGGTTTGGGCTCGTGGCTGTTTCTCTCAGTGGATGTGGCTCTGACGCCGTTTGGTCATGTCGTCTTGGCTCTGGGACGGGTTGTCCTGGAGAAGAGTGTGGAGGGCTGTGTTTGACGTGTACTTTCACTGCCTCTGAGGGATGGCTGTAGACGGTGCCGCGTGGTTCTCTGCAGCTGGTGCCGGCTTGTCCTATGATTCTATGATTTCAAAGCAAGACAGACCCAGGCAGGAAGTGGGGATTGAGGAAAGTTGTTAGTGCAACGCTGCAGTCCATGCACCCTGCTGTCCCCTCCCTCATCTCAGCTCTCTGCCACAATCGGGGTATCAAATCTTAAGAACCAGGCGTGGATCCCATCCTATTGAAGCCAGCCAGAGTTTTGCTATTGGCTTTGAGCAGGATGAAGTCACAGTTCTCACATCCAAAGTTTTCAGGCTTTGAACACCTGCCAGTTCTGAACTCAGCGAACCCGGCAGCATTTCAACCCGTCCAGTAGCCAACAAGTGCCAGAAGCACCCCCATTCTGTAGCCTTCCTCTCCCCCGCCAGGCCTATACGGTAACGTGTCCTGACAAGACAATATGGACACTGTTGGAATGCTGTTGGAAGCAGGGACTGGGGTGGAAGGGCAGTTAAAAATGCACTAGACTTTTTGCTTTAGCTCTCTGTCCTGGCCTGCAATGCAGCTCTTACATCCCTGGGGAATTGTGGAAGACTTTCCTTACCTTCCCCCAACCCCAGGCAAGTGGTCTTTCTAAAGCAGGCCTGAATTCCTGGCTAGTAAGAATCTTCTCCTGGAAAATACCAACCCATGAGCCGCCCAGCCCCAAGAGACAGTTCCTCCAAAGTCCCAATTGCAGCTCTCCAGAGGAAGGTCACACCCTCGGTGAGGGATGGGAGGAGAGACACAGTACAAGGGACAAAGCAGCCTGTAAATATATGTGAGTGTAGAACTTCCTCCCCTGGAACTGATTTGCTGTTTGATGCAGGCCAGTCCCAGCAGCAATACCAGTGAACCGATCTCTCTGCATTACAGAGGGTCTCCCTAGGAAAGACCTGTACTGAGTCTTGAAGCCCAAGATGAAGCTGTGCAGAGATCAGTCCCTCTGCAGGAGCCATGTGCTGCAAAGCAGTCGGTGGCTGCCCTCATTAGCTGGGCTGGAGCTATTGCTGGGGGTTTGTTTACCAACCATTTGATGGTAGCTTGCAGTGAATCCGGCCAAAGACCTTTTAATGGGCCAAACCTGAGAATTCGTAGCTTCTGTTTGTTTCCTTCCGCAGCCTCATTCATCCAGCGTTAGGTTCTGACCCTGGTTTTCTGACATGCAACACTCGCCCTAAGAACAATTGTTGTGTTTATTTATCAAGTGATATATGTATATTGTCTATTTTTCTTATATTTCATGAAAAGAGGTAATATATAAGAGTTTTCAGATGTAATTACCTGCAGGGTTCGTCCTGCCATTCTTAGTGTTTGTTATTTTTCTAAACCTCCTCTTGTGCTTGAATTTTGGCCGCCTCTCTGTCCCATCCGTCTCACATCTGCTCAGCATCTGGACCCTGCCTCTCTACCTCCAACTTGCTTAAAAACCACAGACGACAATTGTATAGAACGGAAATAACCCCATTGTAAAAGAACTCAGTAAGCTTGCCTTCAAACCAAAAGCTCTGGGAGGGGAGAGGTGATCGTGAGGGGAGCCTCTTGCAGAAGTCCAAACCAGAAAGCTTTAAAATAGAGTATTTCAGTGGCCAAAAAACCAATGGGAGCATGCAGCTTCCCAGGCGGTAACTCTCGTGGGCAAGAGGGTGGCACAAAGAAAACCGCTCGCTGACTCCCCTGGGTAGGGCTCGAGGATGCATGCGGTTCCAGGCTCTTTCATTGTGAGATGTTCTTGCTAAACCTCCTCAGTCAGAGCTTTCTTATGTGTGGGTTTTGCAGGGTCACCTCATCCTCCTGTGTCCTGCTAATCCCTGATTCTCTCCTCTGCCTCCCATTGCCTGGGAATATTATTCCCAGTGGAATATACAACAGCTGGGAGAATTAACAGAAAGCTCAGCCACAGCCATGTCAGCAGGTTTTAAATCACTGGGGCAAAGCAGCATGGTTAGATTGTGTAGTGTGTGTGCAGTGGGCCAGATTCTGCTCTCAGGGACTTACCTGCAAGTGCTTTGTCTCCATGGAGTTTGCAGGGATGTCACTACGAGCAGAATTTGGCCCACTCCACGGCATATCCACCCTGCCTCATGGCAGGGATCCTAGTGTTACAGTGCGGCCCAGATTGTGTAGGAAAAGGAACTTAACCTAGGCCAAAAATCCAGGGAATGCTGACACTCCTGGGCCCAGGAGCTGTCTCCATGCATATTACTGGGGGGATGGGTGGAGGGGAAATTGGGATATTTTTCTCTCTTGGATAGTGGCTCTTTGGGCATCTTTTTGTGAAGTCCCTGGAGATGATCAGAAAAGGAAGGGCCAATGTTTCGCCCCTCCCAGAGCCCGTGCCAGGAGGTATTTAACTGGGGTGACCCTCCCCCCATGGCAGCTCTGCCTGGGGGCAGCAGCAGGAGTGTGAGGGGTAGGGCGCCTGCCGCTTTCCTTCCAGCAGCCATGGAGCAGTGAGGAGAGAAACGGGATGCGCCCAACCCCAGGCAGGGGTGATGGATGGTTCTGTGGCTAAAGAGGGGGTGGGGTCAGAACAACGCCGGGCAGCTCAGCACAAAGGCATCTGGGATCCGGGACAGCCCAAAAGATGCCATCTCGGGTGGCACCTTGTGTCCTCCAATCCCATTGACATCATTGGGCATGTGGCTCTCTGCAGGATTGGCTCATCATTTGCAATAAATGTGTGCCTCGGCACGGCATGGCAGTGCATTCGTTCAGGTCACCTTCCTGTTTCCACGGGGCAGAGGGAAGCGGGCGTGTTTTGCAGGTCACTCCTGAGGATGCCAGGTTCTTTTTTGGTGCTGGAGCCCCAGCCCTGCGCTGCACATAGGATCAGAGAGTTTAGAGCATGTGCCGAGGGGCCGAGCAGTTTATTGACACAGGGACAGCAAGATGGGGATTTTGTTTGGCTTTAAGCGTGACTCACTGTGGACCCATTTCCATGGAGGGCTCTTTAACTTGGCCCCATCCCTCAAGTTTCCAAATTGAAATCCAAGCTGAAACCAAAGCATCTCCCACCTGCCCTGCTCCAGCTGGGCAGAGCTGCACCCCAGGGACCTCATGCCAGCGCGGCTCCAGCATGCGAGTGCTGGACACAGCCATTGGATTGGCTGGCCAGGGTTCATTGGTGATCCTAGACGTTAGAGCTGGAAGAATTCTGTTCAGATCATGCCGGGGTCCGGACAAGACTCTTCCACATGGTGCATTTACTGGGGCTTTGCTTAGTCCTGTTTTAAATAACCAAGTGAGGGGGTTTTGTTCCCTGGTCTGCCACGTCTCACTGCCAGGTTTTCCGGATAGTCTGTATTCTCCCTTTCTTAATAGCATCCCATTGCTGCTCGTTACACTCTCTTCTCGCAGCCGCCGTGATCTCTCTCTTGGTGCTTTACCCCCTATCAAATAGATGTGGAGTAGGACTCGAATCGTATCCCTCCATCCTTCCTCATTGCTCAGCTCTTCTCATCTCTCCTCCTCCATCAACCCTGCCAGCCCCCTACCAATCCCTCTTGCTTGTCTCTGATGTCCCGGCAGCAAGGTCCTTCCCAGGCACAATCTTCCAGGCGGGAGTCAGCCTGCGCTAGCTCCCACCTCCCGGGACAGGGGAGCGTGGGACGGGCACGGCTGGGTGAACAGCGAAGCAGCAAGTGTGCGTCTCCCTGGGGAGGCAGGTGTTGGGAGCACTTCTCATGGTGCACCTGCGATCTGCACCAACAGTTCTTAAATGCCAATTGGTTGGGTCTAATGGCTTGGATACCCCCCAGCCCACACCTAGGCTACTTCGAGTCAGTTCCAGCAAAGGAGAGTCAGTCTCCTTGAGACTGCCAGAAACACCCTTCCGGTCGCACGCTTACCAGCAAACACAGGCAGAAATTACATGGGTGCGATCAATTCTGTAGGAGCAAACCAGAGCCAGTGCTGCTGGGGCAGCTGTCTTGCTCCTGGCCATTTCCCCATTTGAACTCACCATACACTCCTTGTACGTGTACACAGACACAGACACATACATTGTACTCCGGTCTTCTCTTCCTCTTTCTTACGATCCTCTTTTTTCTTTATGGACATCCCCACCCAATTTTGTGGCCTTTGTGCTTAGGGTGGGGTGCTTGCCTGAGGTGGGTGGGTATTTCAGCCGGGCTCAGTTTAATTCATGTGTACGCTAGTTACAGAAATGAATGGGAGGAGAAGGAGTTTCCTGGGGTGCAATCCCTGCCACCTGGTAGGAGCGACCCTTCTTCCCATCTCTGTGCTCTGGTGGTTTTATGTAAGGCAAATCTGGGGGAGCCGGAGGGTGTTTTTGTTTCTTGTAACAAGCCCATCTCTTGGCTTGTCAATTGCTTTGGAGAACAGCAGCAGGACACCCCTGCTTGGGGTGTCAAAAAAACAGACGTAAACACAGCCCAGGGAAAATAAATACAGAGCAAACCCAGGTTCTCAGACTTTCTGCTAAGCCTCTTCAGAGCGGCAGATTCTGGGATCCCGTCCAGATCTGGCGTCTGAGCCTCTGAAAGGCGGCTCTGCAGCAGCCATCCAGGAGAATTTGCTCTGATTCCTTACCCAAAACAAACAAACAAAAAACCCACCAGGTGCTCCCAGAATTTCCCCCTTCCTTGCACATTCCCTTGTCCCTGGCCCTGGTGTGACCCAGCCAGCCAACCACCTGCAATTCAGGAGAGCCCAAGCTGCTCAGCCCAGCTTGCGTGTAACTTTGCTGAGCCCCACGAATGGATGTGACCCACCCTCAGTTCTGCTCTTGCTCCCCCATCTCTGAAGTGACTCTGCCGAAAGTCTCGAAAGCCGCTGACACGCCCTGTCAGAAACCAATAACCTGCTCCTGCCAGGCCCATGTGAGGGGGCTGGGAGGCGATTGACTCGTAAAACTGTGCAATACTTGAATTAAAGGGGGGTGGGGGAGGCATTGCTTGTATAGACTGATGGGCGTGCGTGGAAAAAGAGTTTAAAGAGGGGAAAAAACAGAAATCACGCACACCCCCCTCCCACCCCGTTCCCTGCTGTTTGTGGGTTTCCGTGGCCATTCCAGAGACATGACATGATAGGAGGTTTTTTGGCATGCTGCCCCCTCCCCGCGCGGTTCCCTGCTTTCTCTAAGTGTACTGTATGTTTGACCTGTGAAAGATGTAAACATTATGATTCAGGTTATGTCTGTTCTTAACTCTGTATCCGTGGAATAAAGACAATTTAATATCACCCAGGGGTATCCGCTGCTGTGGTTTGTGTTCTGTTCTGCCCCGGCCCTCCTCCCCCAGCGATGTGCCAAACTAGGAGGCCGAGGGGGGGAGCTGGGTTCTATCAGTGTATCTTGGCTGTACCCAGCATGAAGGCCACAATTTTCAAGTGACCAATGATTCTGGTGCCCAATGTGAGATCCTTTTTAGAGGCCTGGTTTTCAAACAGCGATGATCCCCCACCCACTGGTAATCAAGACCCTTTAAGATGTTTCAAGATGGGTCCCCAAAATCACTCGTTGCTTTTGAAAACCTTGATTCAGAATGGCTCGGCCACTTCCCCTGTTCATAGCGGTGAGGACTGTATCCTGATCAGTGGGACCGGGGTCGGAGGGCCAGCGTTCCCTGGAGGGACTCTCTGGTTTTGAGAGGACACCAGCAGAACAGGGGAAGCAATTCAGCCGAATTGGGCAAAGCAGTGCACAGGGTTTAATAAAGTTCCACCCTTTTAACTTAACCGGCATTCAGCTTTGCTCTTTGCAGATGAAACAAGGCTGGGGCAAGGCCCGTGGCACCAGAGCTGGGCTGAGGACGAGGTCTTGTAGGTGTCCGGGGTTGGGTCAGGCAGGGCTCCGGTTATGTGCACTGGAGTCTGGCTCCAGACCCGCCAGCTCTGACCTCTCCCAAGTCATCCAGCATTTGAAACAGTGACCCACGCACAAGACTTTGGTCACGCCCAAACCAGGCATAGAGGAGACCCTTTCCAGGCCCAGCAACCAAACCGCGGGGGCAGCTCCTGGCCTCGATGTGTGAACCCCCCACTGAAATCCCAAAGGGGTCTGGATTTGCGCCATCCCTAGCTAACAATGGGCATATTGCAATGCAGCCCCTACCCCCGCCAAGCGTGCATTCCCACGCTTTGCACATATGGGACAAACTCCCATGTAAGCCCCATCCTCAAACTGTGCCCCCTGGGGCACCTGCTGGTGGGTCCCCCGAGAGCCCAACAGTCAGATGTTGCTGGCACCACCTCTGGATCTCCTTGTTGTCAGCTGCTGCAGCAGATAAAAACATCTGGAAACAAGGAGCAGGGGGCCGCTGCTCCAGGTGGGGGCAGAAAGGAAACAAGAGCCACCAGCTGGAGGGCTGGCACCGGTAAACGGAGGAGGAGTGCAGCTGGGGAAGGGGAATGGGAGCAGGAAGTGGGCCCATTTCAGGGGAGAGGGATTCACCCCTAGACAGGCCAGGCCAGGCCGTGTTGGTTCTCCTGAGAAAGGGCTGAGCCGATGGTGAGGGCGGTAGGGATGTGGTGAACCAGTGCACTCGCCCCCCCCCACCCCCCCAGGCATCCAGGCCAATGCCCCCAGCTCAGCCAGCACTACTCACTCCGGAGCAGGGCGGGCGGACACTTTGTACTGCTCTGCCCCCCGCCAGGGGGCTTGCCGCTGCTGGGACCCACAGTCCTCATTACTTTGGCTTCAGGTGAATAAGCCCTGTGTATAGCAGGCTGGTTCCTCCACCATGGAGTTGCAGCCACCTCTGGGGTGAACCGCAGCAGCCTCACTCAATGCATCTCAGTCCTGACCTGCAGCCCCCCGTTGCTCTCCAGCTCCCCTCTCCCCAGTGTTGACAGTAGAGGGGAGCTTCGCAATGCCACGGACACTAAATGTCTGTGTACGAAAACTACTGGAGGTGAGCTTCGTTTCAGGGCCAGGGCCAGCAATGTTCTGTGCAGGGCCCGGAGCCGTGCATTGGTGTCAAACACGGGGGCGGATGCCCTGGTGACTGGCTTGGAAATGCTGGGCTGAAAGGCTTCTTACCACAGCAGTATTGGCGGCGGGGCTGGGACAGCGGAGGCCAAGGCCCTGCTCCAGCCGTGCACTAAAGCACCAGATGAGTAATCCCGTTGAGTCCAATGGGGCTGCTCAGATGCTTGAAGTTGACACCTGCTTCCCTGGATTGGGGCCCAAATAAAGAGCATCCCAGACACATACACGTAGCTCTGCCAATGCACGGCCACCCCAGCTGGCAGGGATCCCCGTTGCAGTCTCGGGGGCCATACGCATCTCGGTGCGAGCCAGTCTGGATTCAAAGGCAGGCTCCTGGGGAGAGGTACAATGCTAGTATTGATTTAGTTCCCTCCACCACCTAAGCCTCCCATCCCAAAAAAGCCCTGGGCAGAGAGGCATCAGTGCACCCTTACAGGGCGGGAAGTAGCAGTGACATGACCTGCAAGCAGCTCAGAGGGGAATGCAAAAAGAACAGGAGGACTTGTGGCACCCTAGAGACGGACCAATTTATTTGAGCATCAGCTTTCGCGAGCTACAGCTCACTTCATCGGATGTACGTAGCTGTAGCTCACAAAAGCTCATGCTCAAATAAATGGGTTAGTCTCTAAGGTGCCACAAGTCCTCCTGTTCTTTTTGCAGATACAGACTAACGCGGCTGCTACGCTGAAACCAGAGGGGAATGGGAGCTGTAAGGTGACCCCCAATAATAAGGCAGAGGAGGACACTTGTGTGATCAGCTAGCTAGTCACCAGGGGTCTAGAACCCCCAACCTGCTACTCTGAAGCACAGAAGCTGCTACCCAAGGAGCTGTACTGCCAAACTAGCTCCCCCAGCAGAGGGAACCTATGAACATGTGAGCTGCTCTGACACCCCCCAGCAGGGAGCTCTGGTGCTCACACCAGCTGGGCTGGGACCCCTCCGCCCCTGGGTGGGTCACCGCTGCCTGTGATTGGCTGCTGATGTATCAAATGGAGAGCTGGCAGGGGCTGCCCCAGGTGCAGCTTCCTCCTGGTCTCCAGGTTCCCTACAGGGGGTTGATTTGTTTGTTTGTGAGAAGGGGAGCACTCAAAATGTTTGGCTTCCAAGCAAGGTAAAGGGTGGAGCAGGGTCCCCCTGCTGCAGGAATGGGGTGTCCCCCAGATTTGCCTGTTGCTTTCTGTTCCTCCAGTGCTGGTGACATTGGACTGGTTTGCCCCGGGCACTGGTGAAAGCATCCACTTGCCTAGTTATAACCTCAGGCCTGTGCTCTGGCAATGCAAAGGGCTATGGTTGCCCCAGCCATGCTTCAGTGACGGTGCCAAACCTGTGGCTTTGGGGGCACTGGGATGGGTGGGGGACAGTTTGCCCCAATTGGTGAGTCTAAAGCCTTCCAAAAAGCCAAGGCTGCCCTGCCTTTGCTTGGGGCACAGAGATGGCTGCTACTGGCCTGGCCTGGAAAATACATAGCTCCTATCCTGTTCAGAGCCATTGTACGTGCAAGGTGCTGCAGCATATCTAGTCCGAAGCGCTCAGAACTCAGGAGTGGGTGTCATGAGATGCTCATGAGATTTTTAAAAAATAATCAGTGTTGGGTTCTCTTTATTTGCCTTCTGGCTCTCCCCAGCTCCCATTGCCCTGCTTTTCTCAGCAGCTAGGGGGGCCGGAGACTTACTTTAAAAAAATGTAAGCTGCAGTTTTCCTGTTACCCTCACGACTCCAGGAGCTGGGGCTTTAGGCAAAACACCAAGAGTGGCAAGACTCCCGATGAAGCTGCAAGATTAGTCATATTGACGATTTGTGTTCCCATCGTACCTAAGAGTCCGCCTGGGTCATAGACCAGGGACCCCAGTGTGCCAGGGGCTGGACAAAGAGCTGACAAGCTCAATATAAGAGCAGAGACTTAACAGAGAGAGCCAGACAGACCAAAGGGGGAGCGCAAGGAAACAATGACCGTGCTGATCAGCACGAGGGGCCGTGCTCTCGGCACACCAGGGCCAAGTTTTGTGTCGGGCCCGTGGCAGAGTAGGGATTTGAGGGAGGATAACGAGGGGGCTTTGTGAATATGTCTGGGGGGGAGCATGGGTGAAAACTTGGGAAGTGCTTCAGCATCTCAGTGGAACCCAGCGTCTCTAGCTGCTTAAATGTCATTTGAAACCTCTTTGTTTTTGTCACGGTTCCCATAAAGCCCCCTCCTTCTGGACCCCTCCGGGGCCTGGTGGCAGGACCCACCACCGTCCCTGGCCAGGGTGGATTCCTCCTGGGACATGGCTGAGATGGCAGCTCGGCAGAAGGCCGCGGACGAAGACTCAGACCTGAGCCCGCTGGAGGGGGACAGCGCAGAGGAGCTGGGTGTGCTGGACCCGGTGAGTATGTGTCTAGAGCACTGAGCCGCAACCACTGATGTGTCTTTCCAGGGACCTGCCATGGGGCAAGAGGGGAACCCCCCTCCCCCACTTTACAGTGGTGATGCAGGGTGGGGTTCTGCTACACCTTTCCCTCAAGGCTCGGGAGCAGTGTGATTCATTGGTTGGCTGAATGTGATTTTGTGGCACTAATTTCATCCCCTTGATGCTTTACAAAAGCATGGGCTGGTGACTGGGACACTGGACAAGGGAGGACTTAGGACACCTGGGTTCTGGTCCTGGCTGTGGCACTGGCCTGCCTTGGGACCTTGGGCAAGTCACTTGTCACTGCTGCTGCAAAAAAGGGTGTATTTAACTGAGTTTAGCTAACCACAGTTAGCTAATCGCAGGGAAGACCCAATAACTCTGCTTGAACTCGGATAAGCTGCTCCAGCTGAAGTTTGTGGGGCAGCGCAGCTAACCCCAGTTGAGAAGAGTTGCCGGGTTTTCGCTGGTGTTTTAACCCGAGTTACGAATACACCCGGTTTTGAATTGCCGCTTGCGGTGCAGACGTACCCTTTGTCTGTGTCCTCACTGCAGAGCTCGCTCGGGCGATCAGCGCTCGGGTTAGCCTGGCTAGGCGTGAGCAGCCAGACTGCAAAGCCCCACCTGAGTTACTGCAGTCTTGTGGATGCTGGGCTCTTCGGGAGGCGTCGCTAAGACGTCTGGGGGCACATCCCCTTGTGCTGTTGAGCCGCTCTGCTTCTTTCCCAGTGAACTGGGAGGGAACTTGTCATCCTCTGGGCTCAAGGGGGGAGAACTGCAGGAGGGCATTGGAGGATATCGGCTCGGCAGCATCTAGCCTGTGTCCTCACTGCAAGGTACATGGCCTTACCCGGTCAAGTGAAAGCAGTACCCAAGCTCTAGCCTATTGCCCAGCCTGTCCAGCTAGCCCCGGAGGAAAGCACCACTGCACTTGGGTGAGAGAGTGTTGTGTGTGGACAGGAGGGAGGGGGCAGCCCCCGGCTAAGAGCCCAGGCTAACTCCGCAGTGAAGACGGACCCGAGAACATAAGCTCTTTAGGATGGGGCAGATGGGCAGCACCTGGCGCCACTGGGTGCTACCATCAGGCCAGCAATAAACCAGGTTTGTTCCTACTCTGGATAAATATCGAACCCCAAATGACGTCACTCAACAAATGTGAGACTGGTTAGAGTGCTGGCTGGCTGCGGGGAGGGCCGCTCCAAAACACGGACACACTACGCACCTCCTGGGAGGGTGTGAGCCAGTGACCAGACTTCGGGGGGGGATGGACATAAATAACCCTGGGAAAGAGACTCATACACACAGAAATGTCTTAAAGTTAATAGTAAAATATGATTTAAATGTCCTGGCCCCTGAGCAGCAAAGCTGATAACGTCGCGTTCACCCTCCAGGCTGTGTAACTTGCACCATTAGTGCTGGGTAGTTGGCTTGGCTAGTGCAACTAAACTGATCTCTCTTATTTCTCTTTGTAGCCAGTCTTACATTTCCAGGTCTCCCGTGCTATCCCAGGGCTGTTCTCCCCCGCTGTCCCGTGCTTTCTCCCACAATGCCCCGATGCTCCCTACAAATATTCACCAATGCTGCAGGAAAGGGTTTACTTCCAAGCAAATGCTACTTGGCGCTGGAACTGGGGGAGAAACAATTCTCTTGATCTTAGATTTGTTTTTCCAAAGCTTAAATATGGAGCTGAAATGTCTCCTTTTTAATTAACAACCTCACCAAGCCCCTCCCCAACCCTGGAGTGAGTGCATTGCAATGGGAGGTGAGTGAGCCCAATGCGCTCGGGCTGCAGCCTTTATCGGAGGGCTTGGTACGACCACGTCCGGTACGGTTCTGATAAACCGTAACGGTGCTGCAGAATCCAGGCTCGGAGGCTGCTTCTCTTGGGGGTTCGCTGGGCCCAAATGTCACGACCTTTCCGAACCCTAGGTAAAAATAAGCCTTGCCCCTGCCCTATTAAAAGCATCTGTGCAAATGAGCCCATTTTACAGGTAAAAGCCAGTCCTTTATCTCCCTCCCTGCTGCAGTAAGATCCCTTTAAGCCCACACCTCGGAACTTCTGCTCTACGGCCCCAGTCCCAAGCTTTGGATGCAATTCCCCTGGCAGCATTCCTTGGTGGGGGAGAGGTATGCAGGATTCAGGTGGCTGCACATCCCCCCTTTTCCCCCATGGGAGGGTCCCCATGTTGGGAAAGGCGGCACCTTAAGCGGGCAGACCTGGACCGGTGGCAACTACACATCTTTGCCCACGAGCGGGGCCCAGTGTCTAGAGGGGGAGGATGGCTAAATCCAGGACAAACGTCTCCAGCCTTTCACCCGAGGGTTATGCAGCCCCAGCTCCTCTGAGCATCAGTCACTGGCCTAATGCGCTGGGGTGGAGGGTGAGACCCCCCCTCCCAAACCAACCAGACTGGCTGCTGGTGCCTGGCTGCATTCGGCCACCCATGATAGGCACCTTAGCCAGGCCTAGCTGCAGTGTCTGCTCCCGTTATTACCCTCTCCCCTGCAGGGGACTCAGGAGTCCGAGTCAGGATGAGCCAGGAATAGCAAAGCCGCAGCTCCTGCAGTGCAGGGCACCCCCGCTGCGTGCATTGCGGGGCTGGTGGAGCTGAATGCGGATGAGCAGAGCACTGGCTCAGGCCCTCCCCGTGAGCAGGGGGTGAAGGGCACCCCCCAGAGAGAACCCCCTGATGGGGAAAGTATCCAGACACTTGGAGGCGATTCAGTAAGCCCAAGAGGAAGCAGAGCTGGGAGACAGCAGCTACTCCCAGCAGCCTCCCTTGTCTCAGGCCAGCAGCCAGGGTTCATGGGGCAAGGAAGGAGGCAGCAGCAGGAGGTGGAACTGGCCTCCGGCTGGGCCCCGCCTGCCCCTAGCATCTTGCGGGAGTGCGAGCCTGAGGGGATTCCCACAGGAGCTGCCCATCTCAGGGGGTAGGAGTTGGCCCTTTATTTCTGACACGCACCTGCCATCCTTCCCCAGCTGACCCGACCTTCCCACCCCTGTTCTGCCGTGACAGTGGCCCAGGCAGATGGAGTGAGCTGGGCGGTGATGGAGACAGGCTGCGGGGGGCTGTGTTGCCAGGGCTTCCAGTGATTACTGGCAGAGGAGCAGCGTTGCCTAGTGGTTAGGACATCCCCAGAGCTGCTCCCTGCTCTGTAGCTCCATTTCCCCACCTGCAAAGTGGAGGTAATTCTGCCCTGGCTTCATTAATGGAGCTTTGTACGTTGCTCAGAGATCCCAGGATGAAGCCTGGCTCTGGGAGATGCCATCTCTGGCCTCCATCCCGAAGGGGTGGTGTGTGTGTGTGTCGTGGTCGCCCTCGGGACCACATCATGCCAAGCACTGCAAAGACACCCTCACCCCCCCCATGAGACAGGCCCTGCCCTGTAGAGCTGATGCTGAGCAAACAAGACAGATGCCAGGTGGGAGGAAACGGGACTTGCCCCTGGGGTCTTCTCTTGCAGAGCTGCCCCTCTTTGCACTGGGTTCTCACGTGCTCGGCCTCTTGGGTTTGGTGCTCAGGAACTGGAAGCCATCAAGGCCAAAGTCCGTGAGATGGAGGAGGAGGATGAGCGGCTCAAGGAGCTGCAGGCTGAGGCCAAGAACCACCTCATCCTGAGATCGCAGGCAGGTACGGCGCTGCAGCTCCCCAGGGCGGGGTTGGCTCCCAAGGGGAGGTGTTAAGCTGAGGGTTTAGCTACACCTGGGAGGCACATGGGACAGGATTTCCTACCACAGGGCGAAATGCTGCCGTGTTTGAGACCTCAAGGGACAGCCAGTGCCACATCCCCATTAGCCACGGGGCGGGGGAGGACAGTGACAGTGTCAAAGGCTCCCCAGCCTAGTCTGCCTCCGAAGGCATAATTGGCAGGGAGGCAGTGGGAGAATGGGGGGTCTCGGCTGTGTGCGAGTGGATGGAGGACCCCTACGCATGGCTTAGGACACTGAGCATGGGCTTCAGAGTGAGGGCTTATGGGTTCTGTCCCCAGTTCTGCAACTGGTTCTGCCCTGAGCCTGGCCTTGGACAAGTCGCTTAACCTCAGTCAGTGATGGATACAGCTTTCGTCCCTGGGGTGTTGAGGCTTAGGGCGTGAGGGCAGAGTTCTTTGAAGGTGCTGTTGGTGCCAAAGCTGCTGGCTTGGCACAAGTACCCGGAGCTTTCCAGGGTCGAAGTTCTATCATCTGGCTGTTCCTGCTATGCCAGGTCAGCTCTAGGGGCACGAACCAGCTCCTGGGGCTAGGGAGATCCTTCCCCCAGGGCTGGCTGTTTCAGTGGGGGGTGGAGGGGTCGGGGTCTAGCGCCTCTCTCCAAAGCTCAGGCCACTCCAAGAGGCAGGCTAGATGGGTTACAGGTCTGAGCCTGTAAAATACCCCTCGCCCCCCTGTACCTTCCACCCTCTGCGGGGGGCCTTAACGCCTCTCTGGTGATGACATGCTCTAAGGACACAATGTGGCATGTTTGGGGTAATGCTCCCCCTTCCCAAAGGGGGACAGACCCCAAATGAGGAAGAGAATAAACACAGACGGCTGCAGGACTGGTTCCCTCAACAAAGGCTTGGGCCTAGCAGGGCATCAACACACTCAGCTCTCACCTCTGGAGATCGTGGTTCAGATACGGCTGTCACATGTGAAATGAGTTCAGTGGCCTCCGCCTAGTTTGTCCGTAACACCCACTGCGTGGTTTGCCATGACTAGAGAGGCCCTGGAGTGGAACAGGGGGAGGTGGGCTTTGGATCGGGCCTGAGGCACGTTGGCAGATTTGAGGATTGGGGGTGCTCAGGACAGAAATGGCAGGGGGTGATGCGTGGAGGAAGCATGTCCTGAGAATAAACGGACACCTTGTCTTTCATCTTTGAGGAGACCTCTTGCTCCAAAGGGCTAAGGGGCTAGTAATTCAGTCTCTAGGGCTGTCAGGGTTGCCCTCCCATCAGCACCAACCTCACTTGGCCAGAAACCCCACTGCCCCCTGTCGCTCGCTCTCTGAACAGCACCGTCAAAGGAACCCTTGCCTCTGCAGGTATTCCCGTTCCTAGGACCACAGAGGAGAAAATTGAGGCTGATCAGAGATCCATCTACGTGGGCAATGTAAGTGGGAGAGGTCAAAAACCACGATGAGCCCCCCTTTTCGCTGATGTTCCCAGGGCAGAAAGCTCAGTAGAGCTAATGGGCTGGGGGTGGGATGTGTCATAAGACTGTCTGTCCCTGCCCTCCCCCTAGGAGCACAGTGGGATGAATGACTCGTTACCGGATGTGCTGCGCATCCCCTCCGATGAGGGGAAAGGGTGGAGCCGCTGGCTTGAACTTATTTCAAACTTATCTGCTTGATAATTTCCACCATTAACCCTGGGTCTGGGGCTCACTTGTGGATATTCAAAAACACAAGTGGTTTTGTTTGGACTAGCTAGGCCACACGGTATTGTTCCTGTTCCCTGATCGGATGGTCATGGCTTCGCTTCAGGTTTCCAACTGGAATGTCTGATTCTTTCTGGCTGAGCGTCACCCCGGTGCAGTGAGCGGCCAGCACAAGGCTCAGGAGCTGCTGCGGTGCTAGGGGTCTACACGAGGCCTTGTGAGCCAGTGTCACCCCTGTGCCAGTGAGCATCTTGCTGAGAATCCTTGGGGAAGACAAGGCCAAAGCTGATGAATGCAGCCCGAGCCGCTTCACTTCTTGATTGGCGCAAACTTTCACAGGAAGGGTTCTGGGGCTGGCTGGCAGGGCATGGGCATGTGCCCTTGATGGCATCTGAATGGAATGGGGATGTCTTTGCAGGTGGACTATGGTGGAACAGCAGAAGAGCTGGAGTCCCATTTCAATAGCTGTGGACAGATCAACCGAGTGACCATCCTCTGTGATAAATTCTCTGGACATCCCAAAGGGTCAGTGCTGTGCTCTAGGGACCCTTGGATTGTGGCAGTTCGGGGTGGGATGAGAAGTATGTTCTGAGAACACAATGCATGATCTTCATATCTTTGCTCTAGAAATTCCTTTCCCTGAGCCCCATTAACTAGGGAGGGGGCCACTCCTATTTCTTCTCCCGTCTTTAGCTGGGATCATCAAATCCCTGCAGGAACCTCGGCTCTGTCTGACTTCCAGCATCTGCAGGGAAACCAGCTGTAGGACCAGCTTTGCTTTGGGTTAGGTTTTCAGGTTTGTTTCATTGTCCTCTTCCGCTATTGCCACCCACCCTGGGTGCAGAGAGCTCTTCTGCAGACCTGGCACGTCTGGTTTTGGAGGTTACCTCAGAAGCCCAGTGCTTTACTCCTTCCTCTTACGGATGTTTGAAACCCTGTCTGGAAACTTGTCAATGTCGTTTCTGTCTCTGTTGATGCGCTTGTTCCATCTGGCACAAGCTGGGATGAAAGGCGCTGCGGAGAACATGTCTGAACTTCCGATACTTCACTGATATAATGAATGGTGTCAGCACGGCTCTGGCAATTGGGCTCTTAACACGTGCTTCCTCTGTTGGCTTGGCAGCAGCACTGCACAAAATGCCATGTGTCCTAAATATATAACCCGGGGAGACTGGGTATTTTTAAGTGACTGTTTAAAAATATATTGCGCAAAATGAGGCACGTGTCCATTCTGTCACATACACCTGTTCAGATTTAGCGTAAGCAAGGTCACGATAGGTGCGATTGTGCATATTCTGTACAAGGGTTCGGGTCTGTGTGATTTCATGAGTACGCTCCAATGAGGAACAAAGTAATTAAATGGGACATTGCATAAGATCCATCATATTCCAGGCCAGATAATGGCTTAATGCACTCACTTGTCTCAATCCATAGCCCACTACCCTCAGGAGGGGAGATGAGCTTTTCTGACAGCCTCTCCAGCTAGTTCTTCATACATACTCCAGCACTATCTGCAGAATAACTGTTAGCCACCTACATGTAAACACCCCCCTCTACATTAACACGGAGGTGTATATTTTTATTTCTATAACTAACTTGGCTGCTGCTTCTCTCCTCTTGCATAGCAGAGTCATGAGCCTGCTGTCTCCCTGTGTTCTAGAGAGTCCAGATTTATTCTGAACGTGCTGGCAACGTGCTCGGTGCTATGGGACACCCATAAAGTTGGTCTCTGCCCTGGATAACCTGCAAGTGAAGGCCCTAGTCCTGCACCGGAAACGTGTGGGTGGAATTCACTGCTTATGCAGATCCCCACTGACTTCAGTGAGGCTCTGTGCAGGCCCAGCAGTCCAGCCAAGTGCCATCAATTGCAGTATCAGAGCCTAAGACTGCCAGGGATTCAGAGCTATAGCATGATTTCCTTGGTCACTGAAGCTGGAGAATTTTCCTTGATTCAAAATCCCCTGGGAAGCTTAGCTCCAGGTGCTTTTCCTAGCTCTAACCATGTTATAAACTTCTGCTGCAGGCCCAGTCCCCGTCGCAATCTGGACTCAATAGCATCTGTTTAGTGAGAGCTGCACTTAAATGCTAGGTGTGAGCTCGGTTTCAGATTGGTGCAGGGGGCTGTATGCTGCCTAGGCGGGTTGTCTAGAGCATGGCTCACCAGGTGGTGAGAGAGATCCCAGCCCAGGGAAAGCGCGCTGGCAACCGTCGTGCTGTAAACATTGTTTAATGGTTGATTGCACCTCCTGAATAATTTGAACCGATGGCGATAGGTATGGCTACTGTGCCAGCCGTGATGCAGCAGGGTCTCGTGTGGTCTGCTACCCTCCATTCTCTCAGTGCTGTCTGGAGAGGTGCCTAGTCAGTTATCTGAAGGAAAAGCCTTTAGAGTGGCAGGACAGACTCCCCATGTTGAGCAGCAGACTGTGACGTTACCTGGCCACCTGCGGGGGCTACTGTGTTGTGACTTCCCCAAGCAGATGCTGCAGTGCAAAGGAGACACTGTCTTCCTTTCCCTTTCCAGGTATGCTTACATTGAGTTTGAAGACAAGAGCTCTGTGAAGACAGCGGTGGAGCTGGACGAGAGCATGTTCAGAGGCCGGGTCATCAAGGTAAAGACACCGGGTCCAACAGGTGCGAGGCAGGAGTGACTAGTGCCAGGAACCTAGGGAGGGATTCGCCTTCCTGCCAAATGCACTTTGCTTCCCGGGGGTCTGCACCCGGACCACAGACTGGGCAAGAGATGTATCATTGGGCTACAGCTGTTTGTACTTTGTTCAGGTGACTCTGGGCGCTGAAAAGGAGGCCTTCCAGTGCTGAGTCATGACTCCAGGTCTCCCAGGATGCAGGCCTGAGTCAGGGTCTGAGCTGCTCCTGCCTGGCTCCAGCTTCTTTGCTATTTGTTTCATTGGTTTTGCCTCTTGCCTCCCTCCTTGGAGACGTTGCCCCATCTGGTGATAGGTCTTGCCCTCTGGGGACCAGGGGCCAGCTCCACTCGGGGAGGGCCATTCAGTGCAGGGAGGGCCTGGGAAATGTAGCACTCATGGCCACCTTCAAACCCTGCTCCCTGCCATACCAGACTGGGAAGCTGTTGCTATTGGCTCACCGAGACCCCAGGATACGCTGTCTCTGATTCGAGTGGGAGACGCGCAGTTTGCGAGGGAAGTGACAGGGAGTTTGCGAGGGAAGACAAAGCCCTGCCTGGGATGATTTAGTTGGGGATTGGCCCTGCTTTGAGCAGGGGGTTGGACTAGATGACCTCCTGAGGTCCTTTCCAACCCTGATATTCTATGATTCTAAGTGTTGGGGCAGGGAGGGTCCTAGCCACTCCTTGATCTTTGACTTGTCTCAGGTCCTGCCCAAGAGGACCAACATGCCAGGTATCAGCACAACTGACCGTGGGGGCTCCAGGGGCCGTTTTCCAAGCAGGGGGGGCCTGTCTCAAAGGGCAAACGTCTATGGAGTGCTGAGATCAAGACCCCGAGGGAGAGTGTACAGGTGAGCGGTGACGTTCTCTGCTGACAGGAGGTCGGCAGTAGAATGGAGAATCCCATGTGCTCTCCTGCCCGGCAGGGGTTTGGTGTGGGATGTCTCCAGGCCTGTCGCTGTGGTAGCAAAATCAGCTCTGCAATTGGCATGAGGAGGGCATTTTCCCTGGTCACTAGGTGTCTCAAGCATAGGCTGTCCCTATCAGACCAGCTGCTGGGTGGTCAGCACTCCAGAAGCTCTGGGAGGCTGGGAATATCACAAAGCACTCACCTAGCCCTTTCCATGGCTAAGGCCTGGGACAAACACCAGCAGAGTCCCTACACCTGCCAGGGAGTGGGGGATAGAAGGTGGGAGTATTTATCCCTGTTTTCCAAAAGGAGGAAACCCACGTGGCGACACCTGCCCCAAAGCTGCACACTCCCTGTATCTGCACTAGACTCTTCTCTGAGCTTTCCTCCATGGCTACCTGCAGTGCCATGAACAGTGTGAGTGCTACCGTAGACTGGCTGCGGGCACTTCAGTCTCCAGGTGGCCTGCCTGGCCCTGCTTGGAACAGATCTAGGTGATGTAGGAGTGAAAACGAGGCCCAGGTAACTGCCAGCTATGCAAGTGCTCCCCTCGCTCTGTGGGAAAACTTGGGAGAGAAAGGTCTAGCAGAACCAAGGCCATTGAATCAGCCTGCAGGCCATGCTTACTCCCTTAGCCCACATTGCCTCTCTATTGTAATGCGCTCTTTGTTTTAATGGCTGGCTGCTGCCGTGTTTGTTCTGCAGTAATCCCTTTCCTTGGTTCAGGGTGGGTTTCCACTCTGATTTCGAAGTCGCTCCAATTGTCAGTCCATGTAAGCTGTCCCATTTAGAAGAGGAGGCAGGGGTATGCAAGGGATAGAGTGCAAGAATACAGACAGGACTTGCTAAGGGCAAGCGGAGCAGGGGGTTAATCAACACAAGCCTTGATACTTCTGGCTCCCCCCAGTAAAACCAGAGTAGTGTTCCCCATGGGGTGAGAGATGGGGTCAGGGGTGGGAGGGGGAGGGGGCGTGTTCCTGCCGGAATCTTCTCCTAAGGGCTTGAGGATGTTACTTCAGAGAGAAGCCTGCACTAGAAGCATATTCCTCTCCTGGTCCCACGGGCAGTCACATGCTGTTAACATCACCCATGTGTCCACATAGCAAGCGGGAGGCCTGGAGCCGCACACAGATGTGAACATGGGCACCCTGGCAGGGCCTGCGGGCTGCAGCTCTCCTGCAATTGAAAGGGACAGAAATGAGCAGTGACTCTTGTGGGAGACGGCTGCCCAGGGCGTGCAGTACCTGTGGATGTCCTTCCACCTCGGTGACCCAAGAATGGCTGGCTTCAAGGCACACTGAGATGAGCGCTGGGACCGATTCTCCAGCATGAAAGTGCTCCCATTGCTAGATACGGCTTGCTCGGCTTTATAGCCTCACTGTGGATAGTCGGGTTTATTCCCGTGGCATAGGGAATTCCTCTTGGCCCTGCCATGCTGTCAGTGAAAGCAGGCAGCGTGATCTAGTTGAGCGCAGCCCTAGGAATTGGCTACTCCTGGGTTCTGCTCCCAGCTCTGCCACTGACCTGGCAGGTCACCTCCCCGTCTGTGCCTCAGTCTCCTGGTGGGGTTGTGCTAACGAAATGCTTGCACAGCACTTTGAAGACCCAGGGTGCTAGATAATGGTTCTGTGGGCAGGCCTGCGCCCTGCGGCTTGAACTTTTAGTACATTCCGCTCACTCCAGCATCCTTCCAGCCCAGGAATGCACAGGGGCTCCCTTCAGAGCCACTCGCCGCTGCCTCGAAAATGGATGGTGAGCCTATCAAGGCCCATGTGCCCCGCTGATGAGAAACCAGCAATCGACCGAGCCAGTCTCATGCGGTGCCATCACCGGGCGGACCAGGCTATAACACTGTGAGTTGACGCAGCTTGGGAGCAAGGAGACAAGAGCTCTCTCTGGGCTATATTGAGGACCAGGAATGCTGCTCGTTCGTCTGTGTGAGGCCTAGGGCAGCCGGGCCATCTCGAACGGCAGGTCTCTCCCACGCTGAAGAGCAGACACAGTTTTGATTCGGTAACTGACTAAATCGCTGACCTAAGACCGTTGCCTGAGCCGCCCTGTGCTTTCTGATACTGCTTTTGTTCTTGTCTAGGGGTCGTGGCAGGTTATCGCCGTGGTACTCTCCCTACTAGGCCGAAGGATGGGATGACGCTGGAGACTCCAACAGGGCTGGATTTAAAAGCGGGGGATGGGAGAGGGGTTTAAAGAGAACCTACCCGAGCAAAGAGAAGTGTGGACGATTTTACTATTTTTGCCTGGATGGAACGGTGCACTTCCATGTTGTGCAGTTAAAGGGGTGAGTTGTTAGGAGGGAGAATGGAGCCAGGCTCCCCCTAGCACAGCTGGGTGCCCGCCCCACTCAATGCCAGAGCCACACTGGTACTTTCCAGGAGCCAGAGGCTTGCCCCGAGTTTGGTTACAATGTCAAATCCTTCTTGTTGTACCCAATATTCTCCAAGCTAGAAAGAACTGCTCTCCGGGCATACATTGATCGCTCTTCACAGTGAATAGGAACAGAGTTCACCAGATCAGCTTTGTCCTCATCCTATAGAAACTGGAGGACAGGGCTGCATTTTAGGACTCATATAAGCCAGATTTGGCGCTCTGGCACTTTTGCTGTAGACGCTGCTCTAGCAGGGATGTGGGTGGGAGCTTCTGGAGGACTGTGCAGAGCATTCAGACAGGGCTATGTTGGAGCAATGGGGATAGAGGGGAGCATGGGAAAACAATCCCTCTAGGAGAAGTGAGCTGCAGGATGTTCTGTTTCCAAAACAGTCAGCTGTGGACCAGCTTGAAGTACAGCTGTCAGGAGCATGTCTCTGCTCCACCCACTGCTGCCACCGTGTGAGAAGGTCTAAACCCCTCCTGCTGCCAGACTAGAGAAACAGATGCCTCCACTTTGTTCTCTGTGACTCACTTCTTCAGCCTGTCCTATGGATCATGCATGCTGACATCTCTTTAGTATAGGCAGGTCCTCAAGACGCTCCAAGGAAAGTGGGATCTCTTCTACCCTCTAGAAGAGCGGGGTTAAGATTCTGGGACACCACTTAGATTCAGATCCGGCCTTATTTTTTTTTAACTTAACTGTAAAAACCTCATTAGGGTCTTAGATAAATTTTGCAGGGGAAATACAAACCTTTTCCGTTGAATTAAAATAACTCATTAGGACTTTGTCCCCCTAAGTGTGGTCCCGATTCTGCTCCTGGGTAGAGGAGTGAGCATAACTCTGTGTTTTGGCTCTCTCAATGTGCTCCTACTCTTCTGTATCTAAGAGCAGGATTCAGCCCTGTAAATCTCCTGGAAGAAAAGGGATCCCTAACTTGGGTTCTCTTTAAACATTAGTGTGTTTTCTTTAATGTCTGGGGTTACACAAGACCTGCAAACTCTTTCTCTCCCCCGATCTTGTTCTGTAGCTGTGATGCAAGTCCAGGCACTCACTGTTTCACTTCTGATGGGCAGAGTTTGAATCCAGTCTCTAGTGACAAGTGTGAGTTTTGTGGGCCTAAGCTTAGGCTCTATTTCTTCCTCTCCCAGTGACCACAGTTTGGAGGTCAGTGCTTGAAGGCCTAGGCTGAAATAGCAGGGGTTGTTGCCAGTCAGGGTGGAAGTGCATGGAGGGGGTTTTGTGTGGGAATTCCTACACAGCACCTGTCTGCATTGTACAGTCCAAGCCACTGCAATTCGTCTCACTTTCATGAGCGCTAAACTTGCTCCTATTTTTAAAGGAAAATGTTTTTGGTTAAAAAAGAAAGCATGGTTAAAAAACTCTGTGAACACTGTTACTGTATAAAGTTATACATTTAAATACATTTTATTAGAATTCCAGCACTAACTGGTCAGGACCTTTAGTCAGGATTCCCTTTTTTCCAGCTACAACTGATGCAATTACTAACCCTTAAAGCAGCTTTCTGAACAGTTGAAGAGACGCTGTCAGGATAAGAAACCTATTTTAGAAACAGATTTTCCTCCCTGTTAACACCTTGGATCATTGAATTTCAAAAATCTAACTCCTCTCACGTGTTTACTATTTGCACTTTATCTAGAATGGAGCATAGAGAGACTGGGCTGGTTCAGGAGAACCAGAAAGTGAAGCAACAAAGTTTGGGTTGCAAATTTTAAAAGGGCAATCCAAACCTTTCCCATTGGGTTAAAAAAGAAGTCATTTCTGTTGGTAGATCTTGTAAACCCTAAACTCTTTTACAAAACCTATTTTTTGGATCTAAAGTACCTGGCAGTGACCTTTTAATGACCGTTGTTGAAAAGGAAACACTGAGTGCTGGTCTTGGCAAGTGGAAAGATTGAACTCACCTTTTTATGTGTAAAAGTTTATCAAAATAGTCACATACAGGTGTGACTTGTTTGGGTGGGAGGGGAGCTGGAGAATGGGAGAGTGAAGTGTTTGACACTTAAGTTATTACTGATGAAATGCATTGATTGAGCTGAGCAGACTTCTCTGATCAAGTTCTGTTTGTGAGAAGGTACTCTTTAATTGTCATATCTTTTTTTTTAAAAAATAAATGATCCTGCTGTCTAAAACAGTTTCTTCCAAAATGAAAGTGCAGAAAAAGCAGCAGACCTGTCTTTGCATTCAGCTGGTTGCCTTTAGAAGGCTCTTAGACCACAGAAAAAAATCACACCTACTGCAACAAGAAGATGTTTATTAGAGAACACCATAATATAGGTCCATATTCACTGACATGGTGAATTTGGCCCAGAGTCAGGAGCCAAGTGAATTTCCAGTGGTTGGAGTAAGCGAGGTCTTCCAGGTTAGCATGTGTTAGGAGAAGGTGAAAGGGCTCACTCTTTATTTGCTGCAGCTCTGTCCTGGAAAGCTAATTGTTACTTGTAGTTAAACCATTGTTGGACCTTTCTCAAACAAGGGACCTGCAGGTTTTCTTGGCTTTCCAAGCAGAGCTGTTCTCTCTGATTGGCAGAGACATAGTCATGATGCCTCAGATTCAGTAAGACCACAAGAATGGCATGCAAGCCAGCACTTGAAACCCTTCCGAATGTCATTTATCATTCTCTGCTATTTTGCAGTGATTTAACTAGAGTGTTTGTTTTTGAACAGTTTGTCCCTTCTCAGATATGCAGGCCCACATGCACCCTGGTGTTCAGTAGACTTATACCGGGGACAAGTGTGGCACATAACATCATACATCTGTGCTTCCTGTCTCCCTTCTACCTCTCTTCAGTGAGGATTGGCTCCTCTGAAGTCAGAGAAGGAAAACCTCTATTAGCTCACATCTTCCCCATCCCCTGAGGATCAATGCAGGATTGTCCCTGCAGCATGTGTAATGATTTTATGGCAGATACAGAGCTGGATGCCTTAGGAAGTGCTTGGAGTATGGAAAAGATAGAGAAACCCAGAAATTTCTCCACTTTCCAAGGAACGAGAGTTAGAAGATTTGGAAAACCAGCCAGGTGTTGATGCAGAGTTTTCAGGAGAAGTTTAGACTATACACCCAGTGCAGCTCTGGTGTTCACTCTGTGTTTCCTTGGGTCACTGCCTTCTGGACTCTCGAGATTTGAATTTCTCTTGCTGTGACCAAAGAAGCACTCTGTGTTGCCAGACAGCTTGGAGAGCAGTCAGCAAATGGCTAGGAGCAGCCAGAGCCTCTTTCCTTCCAAGAAGCCAAGAGAAGAAATACTGGAGTAGAACGGAAGAGGCTCCTGCCTTCTCCCAGCATTCAGAAAGGGGAAGGGAGAGGAGGATCCAGCAGCCCTAGCGAGGACGGGGTTAGAAAGGAGGACTTGTTCTTGAAGGAGTTGCAGCACCATGTCCTGACATCTTGGCAGCATTTGCCGTGAGGGATGATCAGTACGTGATGCTGCTGTAATGTCGCTACACAACACATCAGAAAAATGGATGTTGATAGGTTGGAGGGGGTTTGTAGAAGAGCCACAAAAATGATTAAAGGATTAGAAAACATGCCTTATAGTGACAGACTAGAGGAGCTCCATCTATTTAGCTTAACAAAGAGATGGTGAAGGGGTGACTTGATTACAGTCTATAGTTACCTACAGAGGGAACAAATATTTGTTATTTAATAATGGGTTCTTTAATCTATCAGAGAAAGGTGTAATGCCATCCCATGGCTGGAAGTTGAAGCTAGACAACTTCAGACTGGAAATAAGGTGTAAATTTTTAACAGTGAGTAATTAACCATTGGAACAACATACCAAGGGTCGTGATGGATTCTCCATAACTGACTGTTCTTAAATCAAGATGGGGTTTTTCTAAAAGATTTGCTCTAGGCATTATTTTGAGGGAAGTCCTATGGCCTGGGGTGTACAGGAGGTCAGATTGGATGATCACAATGGTCCCTTCTGGCCTTGGAATCTTTGACTCTAGAATCCTTTATAACAAGGGCAACCTATCCATGTTGTATTCTAAGGGTTGTTACATTGGCATGGTATGAGCACTTGTGCTAGATCCCCTGAGTTTACTACTATCATCCAGCCTCAGGAGTGGTCTCCTATCTAGTGTACCTGTACCGGTAAGCCTGTTCTATTAATGGCTTGCAAAACCTTGCATCCTATAGGTAGGATATGCCTCATTGAGATGGGTACAGTCCTTTGTTTTGGTGCATATACCTGCTTCTGATATGATTTCCATTTAAGAATTCACCTTAATTTGTTCAAATGCCTACTGCCTTTGGCAGGTCTGTATTTTTACTTCAACCTTTCACCTATTCTGAGGGAAGAAAACAGGAGACTAATGGATGTTAGACAGGTATTAGTGGGGTTAGTGTGCAATCCTCAATGTAGTCCAGAAAATGAACAGAGAATTCACTATTTCTCTTCTGGCCAAAACAGGATAGTCATGTTAGGGTCCCCTCTGCCAGCCACTTAAGTATCTGTATGTTCATGCACAGTGCAATGAGATTCTTACATGGGATCAATACAATGGGCTTAGACTGATACAATGACAAGTTGGAACTGGAAATACAATGCACACTATTATCTCTGCCCTCGGGGTGGCTATTTTTCTGCTACCACAGGACTGCAACCCCACCTTCTTGGGCTTTGATCTTAAAGTGGAATTAGTTATATCTAGATTAAATTGATTAAGGCAGCATGCATGTCTCTGGGGCTGTTGAAATGCAGATGGGTGAGCAAAGAACACAGACTAGGTATCTGCATAGGCTGTTCGAATGCCCCAGTCTAGCATGAAGGAATGCCAAGCTGCTGGAGATAAGTGACTGAGACAGAACAAGAAAAAGTGGAGGGTCAGTAACCCCCTTTGTAACATCAAACACGAAACACTTCAGTTTAATGTGGCTAAAAAACCTCATCCTCCATAGCTGCTGTAGAACCACAAACTGGTTGTTTGTAACTACAGGTCAAATTTCAGGCAGGTTTGCAAGCGCTAAAGAAAATCCCAACGTACGGTTTGAGTAGACTCTTGTGCACTACCCATAATTCATGCCCTGTGGCTTGCCTAGCACTCTCCCCCATGAAGGAGGGGATTAGCTGAAGGCACTGGATGGGGTTGCTGGAGATTGGGGTCCAATTACTGGCTCTGCCCCAGCCATCTCATGTGACCATGGCAATCTGCCTTGGGTAAAATGAAGCCAGGTGTGCTGCAAAGGGTGCAGCTACTTATGGTGCTTGGGGTTTGAGCATCCAGTGATGGGCCCTGTTGCACTAAGCTGCTGTTGTCTCTTTCCAAGTAATAGTTTTTTTGCTTTGATAGTTATGGGCTTCAGTATGTGCCCACCTCACTGATCTGGACGCTCCTACCACACTGAGGAAACACGGCTAGGGGGCCAGATTTGGTTTAGTTTAAAACATTGTCAGGAAAGAACAGCATGCTCTGGCTGCAGCACTGGGAACCCAGTGTTGTGAGTGGCAATGAGCAGAAAAGGCTCGTCCAGATTCTGCCTGGACTGGATCTATTAAAGCCAGGGAGTCCTCTTATGACAACTGCGTCCAGCAGCAGTACTGCACACTGCTCTAGGAAGAAGAGGTGGTCCCGCTCAGAGCAGTAAACCAGTTCATTTTAACTCTCCCAAGAGTGAGGTCAACCTAAATTTGCCATTCACAGTCTGCATTCGAGGTCTGTTTTGCTCAACAGTGGAGCAGGCTGCTGTTCTCTCATCATACTGCACTAGGCACAGCTATTTCAAGCATAAGGTAGGGGTAGCCTAGCACACAGCTGCATCCACGTACACTCTCAACTCTGCATGCAATTTGGGCAATCGTGTGTGCAATTTAACATGCAGCCCTGGGCTTTACTAAGATCAGACATGGACAGCGATCAATAGCTCACTACCTTTGTCTCTATTTAGGAGCAAGAGACCCTTCCATACTAGCTAAAAGCAAAGCCCTATATTCTGCTAAGCAAGTTGTGCCACTCTCCACAGCGTGACTGGCCACAAGAACACAAGCAGACATAGATCCAAACAGTAATAGGTTTATTTTACACAGAATAAGTTCGAAGACTATATATACACACAGCTTCACAGACATACTTCTGTACAATAGAGAATGTCCTCAGATATGAAGAGAATGGCTGGAGCTTCAGCACACCTGCATCATCATGGAGGTCACCATATTCTCAAAGGCCCTAGAGAAGGAAGAGTATGAAATATTAAAGAAAGAGAAGACAGTCCACCACACTGAGATCTCTCATACAAAGAAGCTCTTCAGTTAGTAGGTAAGATATACCATTAAAAATGCTTAAATAGAAGTTAACTTCCCACAGGCTTGACTATAAATATTTCATTCCTTACCACTGGTGCACTGCATTTCACAAACCATTACTTTTCTTCTAATAAAGCTGAAGTAACCATGGTTCTTGCCCTGTCAGTAGACCACAGTCATTTTAATGGCAGGAATATAGAATCTGCTTTTGCATATGCATCCATGGGGGGAAAGGGGAGAAACACTGGTCCCACAAAAAGCTTTGAATATAAAAAGATGGACAGTACCCTGTCAACTGTTTTGAGAATTATGCATTTCGGAAACAGTCTCCTCATCCTTACTCCTCTACAGAGGCTGAATTGTGGAAAGCTACAGCCTGCCTATTTAGAGGTGTCCAGTGGACAAGGCTGTTGACAAAGTATTATCCACCATGTTTCAATAAAAAGAATATTTAAGTGAGATCCATTGGTAACTTTTTTAAAGTAACCTCAGGTTCCTGAGTCAGCATTTCTAATATCTGTTCATAGAGCTACTAATGAGTGTGAAGTGTGTGGGAGACAGTTAAATGTAGCCTCTAAGGAGGACGGTACAATGGTAAATTTTCTATTCTGTAGAAGTAGTCCAAAGAGAGTACAGCTGCATGTTTTTGGAAAGGAGTTTGCAGCTCCCAGCTTTAAACTGATCACCCACAGAAATTACAATCTTAAAAGCTAAATCCTAATAGCTCTGCATGTCCCAGAAAGGCAACAAAATCAAAAGGATTAGTGGAAGCAGCTCACTCACCTGGAATGAATGCAGTCCCCAGGGTTATAAAAGGGGTTGCACATTACATCTGTGTATGAATTATGCAGCTTTCGGAACATCTGAAAAAAGATCATGGTTTGTTTTTAATTAAAACCTAGAAAATAACTGGGGGGGGAGGGTTGTTTGTTTCTTGGCTTCTCAGCATTTTATGAATAAGTGGAAGGAGCAAAAATACTGATCTGGCAAGTTGCATTCTGATTTCCTGCACTTACGCTGCGGATCTCATTGTCTCGAAGTGCTGTGTTTGAAGAATCTACCACCATAACAAACTTCACCTTGGAATTTGTCACGTAGCCATATCTGTGCAGCTGATTAAGGAACATATTTTTGACACACAAGTGCCTGGAAAAGCAACTAAAATAAGACTTAAGTACAGTCAAAAGTTTACAAGTGGCTGTCACTCTCAAGATGGTCACAATATAATCCATGTCTAGATGAGATAAGCAAGGGATTGGGTTCTAGAAATTGGACTTATTTTCTACCTTAGTGTTACCATTTCTGAAAGGATGATAATAGTGACCTAGCCTCACGAGCATAGAGAGGGTTGTTTGTATAAAGATTTGTAACTAGAAAGAGTTATGACAGGCTGTGTTTTTAGACAGCAGCTACCTTGCCTGCCTCCCAAGGCATGTATTACTGTTCAGTAATTGCATAAATGGCCTTCAATCATCAGCCACTTTGATGATAATTTCTTTGGCTCTCAAGAAACCCACTTCATCAAAGAATTCTGATTATTCTTTGCAGCCATGCCCATTTGGGTAGCTAATATCACAGACTTAGTGATCACTCAACATCAATGTTATAATACAGAATCTTTGAAGTTAGCAGCAGGATTATGAAGACATGGATATCCTCTGTCAGTTACATTAGTCAGAAAGTGAGGACATTTCAATCCATGTGATTAAAAGGGAAGCAGAAGGCCAGCCACAGAAATGTTAAAAGATCAACTAGTCTCATAACTATGAGGTATAGCTGCAGTCCTGAAATATCAACTTTGTATCTGAGAAAGCTTCTACAGTCTTACCACCTTCAGCTGCATTACCAGAGGGGGTCCAATGCCTCTGCCTCAGTCACAGACAAGTTGTCACAATTTTAGCTAAGTGAAGAACTAGATACTGTATGAAGTGAGCTGTAGCTCACGAAAGCTCATGCTCAAATAAATTGGTTAGTCTCTAAGGTGCCACAAGTACTCCTTTTCTTTTTGCGAATACAGACTAACACGGCTGTTCCTCTGAAACCTGTATTTATAAATTGTGAAATCTGACCAAACCATAGCTAGCTTCAGATGCACCAAACTTCCTCATTGCAGACAGGAAGGGCAGGTCACTACTGCTTAAGTCAATCTAACGTGTGCTGTTCAGGTGTGTGAAAAAAGACACCCTCCCTGAGTGATGCAAGTTAGATTGACCTACGTACTGTCTACGCTGGCGCTATGCTCTCCCGCCAACACAGCTTCCGCCTCTTGCGGAGGTGGAGTAATTATGCCGACGGGGGAGAGCTCTCCCATTGGCATACAGCGTCTTCACCAAACGTACTACAGCAGGTACACTGATGTAGCGCTTCTAGTGTAGACCTGCCCTAAGAGACAGGGCCAAGAATAAACAGAACCGATATTATTCAGACAACACCACATCTAAACAACCCTTAGGACTAGGACTTCTATTTGACACTGCAGCAGCAAATCTTGTGTTGTGAAATAACTGCTCTGTGTGAATAGACCAATGCATGTTGCCACAATGCCTCCAATAAGCCACAGTGGTTGCCTGTGCAGAGCGGCTTGCAGGACTGGGGCCAAGCTAAGAATATATAAACCCATGCTGTTTGGATGCTGAATATCAGATGCCAATACCCACTTAATGATCACAGATACTGCGGCACAAAATCAATATTTGAAGTGAAGGGTTTCTAAAAAATAAATTTAAAAATACAGGACCAGATGCTCAACTGCTGTATATCAGCATAGTTCCACTGACATCAGTAGAATTACTGATTCACACCAGCCAAGGCTCTGACCTCTTTTAATCTTCACCTTTTGCAACAGTCATTGCTATTTACATTCCTTGTATCAACCTAGTTTTACAACAGCCAGCAAAAGGGATGGTTGTCCATTTAAAGGTTTCATTTCTAGGTTTTTTCTTGCTGCAGTGTTTGTGTTTCAAACAGTTTAAAAAGCAACCATTTTCTTTTTTTTTTTTTTTTAAATAGAGGAAACATTTCTACTGGTCTTAAGTTTCCAAAACACTGGTTTTCACAAAATGTCAATTGACAGTGTCCCTTTAAGCACTCTCTCAGACATTGTTTTGGTCAAATGAAAGTACCAAAATCTATGAGACATATGCATACTAATCCACAGCACACTTGCCCATCAAAAATCAAGCTGCACAGTGGTTATTTCACAATACAGGATTTACAGCTGCAATGTCAAATGAAAACAATGGTAAATTCTAGAACTGGAAGACAGATACTTTTAAAACCTAACCCTGCATTCCTTGCTTTTAGAGAACTCAGTGGGAGTTCTGGCTGAATAAGGACAGATTGTAGAAACAGGCCTTATAGAGCACACCTGTCAGGCATTAAAGATACACTTTGTAGTCTTCAGTTGGGTACAGAAGTCCCAGATAGAGCTCTCTCTGATCCACAAGGGCCTTCCCCATGGCAGAGATCTTTTCATCCACAACATCCAGGGAAGTGTGCACTGTATAATGGAACTTCAGTTCATTTTCTGTTGGGATGCTTCGGATGTACAGGGGATAATTCTAGAAAGGATGATAACAAATTGTGCTAACCGGGGCTACCTATTCTGTGCTCAAATAGATTAGCAAATGTAAGTGTAGTGCTCTGAGGATGCAAACTGCTATTATTTAAAAACTAGCTATTTTTAACCACAAATTCTATTTAAAGATATCATAGAATGCCACTGGTCTACACCTGTATATCGCAACATGTATTTATACAGCAGATCTAGCTTTATCCTCACCTATTAACAGTCTTTAGAGGAGGACTACTGCCAGGTTTACATTTTCTCATAACACAAAGGTAGCGAGTGATCCATCCATCCCCCTAGGTGAGACTGCCCCCAGCCCATCTAGTCATCTCATTGGAATCATCCTTCCTGGAAGAAAGTCCATAAAGGGCTCCCACAGAGTGAAGAAAACCTGGGGCTTCCCAGCCACTGCTCCAGCAACCTCTAGGCCAGCCTCTAAACAAGCCCCCCCCATCTCCCAACCCAGCCCCCTCCCCCCTAGGGCTCCCGCTCCCCCCCCCATCTCCCAACCCAGCCCCCTCCCCCCTAGGGCTCCCGCCCCCCCCATCTCCCAACCCAGCCCCCTCCCCCCCATCTCCCGCCCCCCCCATCTCCCAACCCAGCCCCCTCCCCCCTAGGGCTCCCGCCCCCCCCATCTCCCAACCCAGCCCCCTCCCCCCTAGGGCTCCCGTCCCCCCCATCTCCCAACCCAGCCCCCTCCCCCCTAAGGCTCCCTACGGCTCCTGCCCCCAAGACCCACCCCCTATTACTCCTGAGTCCTGCCCCCATGACCCACCCCCTACTGCTCCTGCCCCCTCTCCCAGCCAAACCCCTCCTGCTCCCCCCCCCCAGCCCAGCGCCCGCTTCCTGCCCTGGCCGCAGCGCGCCCCGCCCCCACCTCCTTGGCGATCACGGCGATGCACACCGCCATCTTGGACGCCGGCGCCCCGCCCCGCCCCGCCCCTATCACGTGATCAGGCGGACGCTTCCTCCTCCTGCTCCCCTCGGCGCGCGGGCCTTAGGTCATGTGACTGTCTGGTGAAACGGGCTCACGTGACCCGGTCCCGCTCCCAGCGGGCAGGAGGGGGGCGCCGGTTGCCATGGAGAAGCGCCTGCTGCTGCCCCTGTGCCTGTGCTGGGCCCTGAGCGCGGGGGGCGCCGAGCGCAGCGGGCTCCCCAACCTCCTCATCCTGCTCATGGACGATGTGAGTGAGCAGGGGAGGGGCACTTTGTCATGGGGGGGAAGCTGAGGGGTTGTCGCTGGGCGGGGGGGTTCACTGGGAGTTGTAGGTGGGGGGCTGGTCAGCAGGGGGGGTTCACTGGAGGTGTAGGTGGGGGGCTGGTCACTGGGGGAGTGGAGACTGGGGGGGTTCACTGGGGGTGTAGGTGGGGGGCTGGTCACTGGGCGGGGGTGGAGGCAGGGGGGTTCACTGGGGGTGTAGGTGGGGGGTTGGTCACCAGGGGGGTGGAGCCTGGGGGGGTTCACTGGGGTATAGGTGGGGGGTGGAGGCTGGGGGGGTTCACTGGAGGTGTAGGTGGGGGGTTGGTCAGCGGGGGGGTAGAGGCTGGGGGTGTAGGTGGGAGGTTGGTGACCGGGGGGGTGGAGGCTGGGGGGGTTCACTGGGGGTGGAGGTGGGGGGTTGGTCAGCGGGGAGGGGGGTAGAGGCTGGGGGTGTAGGTGGGAGGTTGGTGACCAGGGCTGTGGAGGCTGGGGGGGGTTCACTGGAGGTGTAGGTGGGGGGTTGGTCAGCGGGGGGGTAGAGGCTGGGGGTGTAGGTGGGAGGTTGGTGACCGGGGGGGTGGAGGCTGGGGGGGTTCACTGGGGGTGGAGGTGGGGGGTTGGTCAGCGGGGAGGGGGGTAGAGGCTGGGGGTGTAGGTGGGAGGTTGGTGACCAGGGCTGTGGAGGCTGGGGGGGGTTCACTGGGGGTGTAGGTGGGGGGTTGGTCAGCGGGGGGGTAGAGGCTGGGGGTGTAGGTGGGAGGTTGGTGACCGGGGGGGTGGAGGCTGGGGGGGTTCACTGGGGGTGGAGGTGGGGGGTTGGTCAGCGGGGAGGGGGGTAGAGGCTGGGGGTGTAGGTGGGAGGTTGGTGACCAGGGCTGTGGAGGCTGGTGGGGGTTCACTGGGGGTGTAGGTGGGGGGTTGGTCAGCAGGGGGGTAGAGGCTGGGGGTGTAGGTGGGGAGCTGGTCACCGGGGGGGGTGGAGGATGGGGGCGTTTCACTGGGGGTGGTGGAGGCTGGGGAGGGGGTTGTCACCTGGCTGCTTGGATGTGCGATGATTGTAGGAAGGAGCGGTTTAGATTTATTAGGAACTGGGGAAACTTTTGGGAAAGGGGGAGCCTAAACAGGGAGAATGGGCTCCACCTTAACCAAAATGGAACCAGAATCCTGGTATGTAAAATTAAAAAGGTTGTAGAACAGCTTTTAAACTAAGAGCTGGGGGAAAGCCGACAGGTGCTGAGGAGCATGTGGTTCGGATAGAGACATCCCTCAGGGGAGGATCTACTAATGGAGATTCTCTATGTCCTAATAAGGAGGAGAGTATGGAAGATAAAATACAGGTAGGATCTGATGAGAAACAGTCAAATGAAAAAAAGTCTCGTGCAATTGCTAGCAATGCCCTTCTACTATTTACATTGGCCAAACTAGACAGTCTCTTCACAAAAGATTAAATAGACACAAATCAGACATCAAGAACTGTAACATTCAAAAACCAGTAGGAGAGCACTTTAATCTCCCTGGACACTCAATAACAGACTTAAAAGTGGCCATTCTTCGACAAAAAAAACTTCAAAAACAGACTTCAACAAGAAACTGCAGAACTGGAATTAATTTGCAAACTTGACACTGTCAAATTAGGCCTGAATAAAGACTGGGAATGTCTGGGTCACTACAAAAAATAATCTTCCCTCTGTTGATACTCATCCCTTCTTGTCTACTGTTGGGAATGGGCCACTTCCACCCTGATTGAATTGGCCTCGTTAGCACTGACCCCCCACTTGGGCAACTCCCATCTTTTCATGTGCTGTATTTTTATACCTGCCTATTGTATTTTCCACGTGGTGCATCTGATGAAGTGGGTTATAGCCCACAAAAACTTATGCCCAAATAAATTTGTTATTCTCTAAGGGTGCCACAAAGATTTCTTGTTGTTTTTGCTGATACAGACAGGCTACGTAGCCCTCTGAAACCTGTCATCATGTAATGGGTGACAGCTAAAAAGTGACAAGTTTTTAAAATGCTTATATACCAATGCTAGAAGTCTAAATAATAAGAGGAGTGAACTAGAGTGCCTTGTATTAAATTAGGATATTGATATAATAGGCGTCACAGAAACTTGGTGGAATGAGGATAATCAGTGGGACATAGTAATATGTACGAAGGCCAGAATTGGGGGGGGAAGGGCGCTTAAGGATTGGGTTTGCAAGGCCTCAGTCTTGCAAACTACTCCATGTGGCTGCACCGCTGAACCAACACCAATGAAGTCAACAGGGCTCCGTGCGAGCACAGGGGTCTGCCCACATGGAATAACATTTATAATCGGGTCATTATTCACTCTTAGAACAACTTACGCATGATAAATATTAAAAATCGTTTACAATTATATTTGTTGAGTGGCAGCGTTTTGGGAGTGTTCTTGGAATTTGGGTTAACTATTTGAATAAAATTATCTGATACCAGTCATTGTTTCTTTATCAGATTAAAAATCTTCATTTGTATTCTGAAAATTGGAATGCTCTGATGTGCCCCTTCAAGCCCTGTCCAGATTTTATGTAAAAGTTGTAAAGAGGTGGAGAGGCGTACCTGGACCCTGAATACTTTAACAGCTGCGTTTGGATTAGCGCGTTATTGCCCCAGTCTGTGCTGGGTACGTCTACACTGCAGTTCGACACCTGTGGGGTCGGTACGTGCCAGCTGTCTCCGGCACGCAGGGTTTGGGTCACAGGGCTGTTTAACTGTGATGTAGAGGTTCAAGTGCTTGCACTCTGGGACCCTCCCATCTCGCACGATCCTAGAACCCAGGCTTCAGCCTGAGCCCAAACATCTACATCACAGTTAAACAGCCCCTTGGCTCAAGCCCCACAAGTTTGAGTCAGCTGGCATGGGCCAGCCGGAGGTTTCTAATTGCAGGGTAAACATACTCACTAAGGCGCCTATCTTGCAAAAAAACATATGCATGCCTTTAACTTCACACCCATTGGTAGTCTTACTGAAGACAAATGGGACTACTCAGATGCATAGAGTTAAGCATGCATGTAAGTCTTTGTGGGATCAGGAGCTAAGCACCTATGTGTTTTTTCTAGTAGTCTAGTCATAGACAGCCCTAGTTATTGTGATTCAGCTACTGCCTTTGGAAAATTATTCCATTGACTAACTGATCACACTGTTGGAAAATGTTTCTGAATTTTTAACTTGAATTTTTCAGGGTATTACTACTTCTTGTTCCACCCTTAATCTCCTAAAATAGTTGGCTTCCCCTTTTGAAGTCATTGTTACCAAAGCCATGTCTATGCTACAAAAATATCCATTTGTGTCAGCAGTGGGTGTGGTTGAACCAGTGCAGAACAGAGTACAGCTCAAGTGTGGACAAGGACAAACCATGTTCAGCACATTTTCAGAAACTGGTTAAAATTAGGGCTGTCAAGTGATTAAAAAAATTAATCGTGATTAATCGAGTGATTTAAAAAATTTATTGCGCGATTAATCACACTGTTGAACAATAATAGAATACTATTTATTTAAATATTTTTGGATGTTTTCTACATTTTCAAATATATTTATTTCAGTTACAACAGAATACAAAGTGTACGGTGCTCATTTTATATTTATTTTTATTACAAGTATTTGCAATGAAAAAAAACAAAAGAAATAGTATTTTTCAAAGCACCTAATACAAGGACTGTAGTGCAATCTCTTTATCATGAAAGTTGAATTTAAAAATGTAGAATTATGTATTTTTTAAAAATGCATTCAAAAATAAAACAATGTAAAATTTTGGAGCCTGCAAGTCCACTCAGTCCTACTTCTTGTTCAGACAATCACTCAGACAAACAAGTTTGTTTACATTTGTAGGAGATAATGCTGCCTGCTTGTTGTTTACAATATCATCTGAAAGTGAGAACAGGTGTTCTCATGGCACTGTTGCAGCCAGTGTTGCAAGATGTTTACGTGCAAGATGCGCTAAAGATTCATATGTCCCTTCATGCTTCAACCACTATTCCAGGGTACATGTGTCCATGTTGATGATGGGTTCTGCTCGATAACAATCCAAAGCAGTGTGGACCCATGCATGTTCATGTTCATTATCTGAGTCAGATGCCACCAGCAGAAGATGGATTTTCTTTTTTGGAGGTTCAGGTTTTGTAGGTTCCGCATCAGAGTGTTGCTCTTTTACGACTTCTGAAAGCATGCTCCGTGCCTCGTCTCTCTCAGATTTTGTAAGGCATTTTAAATTCTTAAACCTTGAGTTGAGTGCTGTAGCTATCTTTAGAAAGTTCACATTGGTATCTTCTTTGCATTTTGTCAAACTTGCAGTGAAAGTGTTCTTAAAATGAACAACATGTGCTGGGTCATCATCCAAGACTGCTATAACATGAAATATATGGCAGAATGCAGGTAAAACAGAGCAGGGGACATACAATTTCCCCCAAGGAGTTCAGTCACAAATTTAATTAATGCATTATTTTTTTAACAAGCGTCATCAGCATGGAAGCACATCCTCTGGAATGGTGGTCGAAGCAGGAAGGGGCATATGAACGTTTGGCATATCTGGCATATAAATGCCTTGCAATGCCGGCTACAAAAGTGCCATGCAAATTCCTGTTCTCACTTTCTGGTGATATTGTAAGTAAGAAGAGGGCTGAACAGAGCCTAGAAGTCCACTCAGTTCTACTTCTTGAAGTTTTACATTTTGTTTTTGAGTGCAGTTATGTAACAAAAAAAAATATCTACGTTTGTAAGTTGCACTTTCACAACAAAGAGATTGCACTACAGTACTTGTGTGAGGTAAATTGAAAAATACTATTTTTTTATCCATTTTACAGTGTAAATATTTGTAATAAAAAAGAATATACACTTTGATTTCAATTACAACACAGAATACAATATGTATGAAAATGTAGAAAAACACCCAAAATACAGTATTTAATAAATTTCAAAACTGATTAATCATGATTAACTCAAAAAAGTTAATCGGGTGAGTTAACTGCGATTAATCAACAGCCCTAGTTAAATCCAAACGTTGCACCACTAAGAGCTTCAGAATGAAACAAACGATAAGAAGGAAGCTGACTTCATTAATTTTCAGTGTCCATACTGAGAAAAATGCAAAGAAAAACAAATTAAATAAAGAGCAAAAATCTCAGATGAATTAGTTTTAAAATTCTTTGCCTTTAACCGTCTATGATGGTGTTAGTAACATAGTTAAATAAATGTATTTGTTTACAAGATAGGATTTTTAAGTTGGCAGTGTCCCCTCAAGTTGCTTCTCTTTGAAGATCTGCATTTATTTCTTTGGATCCTTTCTTGGCAGGAATGTGTTGCATGTAGTTTTGAGCTTCTCAGAAAGCTAGTGAAGGGTGCGTATGGGACAGAGGTGGTGTGCCAACTTACAGCTGTCACCTACCTGGCCACCTTGTGATGACTTGATGTAGCTGCCCGCCTACATTTCCCATTTCGTATTTAGGATTATTTTCTCCCAAGTGAACTTTAATTTTTGGGACAGGGATAATCTCTCCATATATCTTTGTATAGCACCAAGCATAATGTGGCGCAGGCCCTGACTGGAGCTTCTGGCTGCTACAGTAATAAAAATAAACCTTCCTTTGGGCTTTTGCCTGTTTCTCTGATCTTTTGGAAGTATCTGTGCCTCCTCCATTGTGTCAATGAATTTGATCACTATACTTTTCTTTTCTCCTTCCTTATTGCTGGTAAAGATATCGAACAATACAGAGCTCAACACTGACCCCTTTGGAACTCTTCTTAATTCCATGTCTTGGATTTATGTTGTACCATTTCATTGCTCTCTGCTCACGATCCATCAGACAGCTTTGTGTCTTTTCTGCAGTATTCTTTGTTCTGATGTCTCTGTTAGACTCTCAAATGGGGCTTCATTGAAAGCTTTCCCAAGATCTAGATGTATTACGTTCTCTGCATTTCTTTTGCCCACCTGATACGTGACTGTAGTAAAGAAAGCTTTTGAATATTTAAGGCAGAGTATAATCTTTATGCAGGCATAGTGCCTAATTGCTCATTAAATTGCTCCCTTTTTGCTTCAGTATTGTTTTTCAGGATTGAAATTAGCCAAATGGGTTGGTAATTTTCTAGAGCTCCGTTTTTTTGCCCAAAAGAGGCTCCTGAGCAGGAGCTGTATGGTCACATTGGCTTAGGGCAAAGATGTGTGGCTACACTATGGTAAGACCATCATCTGGCAAACTGGCATAGAGAAATGATGTGATAATGGCACACTTCTCTCCTGAGCTTCGCTTTTAAAGGATACTCCTCAATGCCCTCAGTTATTATGTAACCCTACTTTTTTACTTAGATCTTCACTGTGCATTTCTGATTACATATATCCAGTATTTGGAAATGTAGGCCTGCAGTGTATAATTTTATAATTAAGATGCTGGACTGAGACTGAAGAGATCTGGGTTCTGTTCCCAGTTTTGCAATAGATTTCTTTTGTCACCTTGGGCAAGTCACTTAATTTCTCTCTGTCCGTCAGTTCTGATCTATAAATGGTGGCAGTAATACTTCACAGAAGGGTTGTGAGGATAAATTCACATAGTGTATGTGATATTATAGTGATGAGCACTATAGAAGAGCTTATAAAAATAAAAATTCTACTCTGGTCCAGAAGGTAGTACAGTAGTTTACAGAAAGCTAAAATTACTTCTGTGTCTTTTTGGTATGGTCTTTCTGCAGATGGGTTGGGGTGATCTGGGAGTGTTTGGAGAGCCCTCTAAAGAAACCCCTAACTTGGACCAGATGGCTTCAGAAGGGATGCTCTTCCCAAATTTCTACACTGCTAACCCTCTGTGCTCTCCGTGTAAGTAAACTTCAGTTTATACTACCATGTAAAATTGCCACCTTCTGAGAAGATTGGGATGTTTGCCAGCATCTTACATAAACTAGCAACCAAACCAGTGATTACCCTTAAGGCAGTGTTAGGATTTGGAGCTTTCATCTTGCATTTTGCTTCCTTTTAATTTTTTTCTTGAGGAAAAACTACAATCTTCTGTTAATACAAAACAGTATTTTAGTCATCAAAACATTTCATTTAAAGGATTTTTTTTTATTCTGTTTTAGCCTTCAGGCCTCTGCTGCTGAATTATTTCATCTCTTCCCTCTTCGGGGCAATCAGACAAAACAGTATCTAAATCTTTGTTGGACAAATCCAACAGGAAGGAAGCACACAATGGGCTTGATTCTTTTCTGTAGGCAGAACTTCCATTGACTTTGGGACTTTCATGCATGGAGCAACTATACGTTCCTGCCCATTGCCGTCATTGTTAGCCACTAAGAGATTTAGAGAGGGGGAAAAGGGACAAACCCATTTGAGTCCCATGTAGATTTTACATCTTTGTCACTGTGTCTGGTTCTTCAAGTCTGATTGCCAGCTGACAGCTAAAATATAAAGGAGAAAAGAGGACTTTCTGGGGCCTCCATTCAGGAAAATGTTTAACCATATGTTTAAGTCCAAACCCATTCAGGAAAGCACTAAAACACCTGCTTAAGTCCCATTTACTTCAGTAGGATTTAAGCAGATGCTTAAAGTTAAACATCTGCTTAACTACTTTCCTGAATCAGAGCCTTGACCTTTATCATGCTACAGATGGATACCTTGCCTTTGTTCATTGTAGAAGTAGATAAAATGGCTTTGCCAAGGCAAGATAATGAATGTAAATTTAGCAAATAACTGATTTATCTTAGCTAGATTAAGATGTCTCCCATATACTCACCCCAGAAATACTGTTTAAAGTTACTTGGACAGAATGGCAGCTGCATTTCCTATCTGGAGGTGGTCACGTTTCAGTAGTGGGTAAACTGCTTTCTGCACACAAGGGCCAGATTCCAATCTCAGTGGAACTGGAGTAACTCCATTAACATCAGTGGTGTCACTTTGGATTTATGCTAGTGTGGCTGTTATCAGAATCTGGCCAAGTACGTACATCACTTTAGGATCCTTTGGGTTGATGATTACTCTTATCAGCTAAACAGTAATATATAGCAGAAATTCCCTACAATCTCCAGTCGTTATGCGGTCATCAGCCAAAACATGACCTCTAAAGCAGATAATTTGTATAAAGAAAATAGGACACCCTATTCATGCTTTCTTTGTTTTGATTGTTTTATCTGCAGCACGGGCAGCGCTGTTGACGGGACGTCTCCCCATCAGGAATGGGTTCTACACCACGAATGCACATGCCAGAAATGGTGCGAACATCCGTGCTGCTTCTCCTGGAAATGCTTTTTCTTCCTTTATTCTTTGCCTTTTCGCTTAGCAGCAGGCATGGCTGAATATTGGCATTTGGCTCTGTGTTCTCCCTTCATGGGTTTTCCAGGAGGTACATTTTCAGAGTGACAACAAGGGATTGGCATGTAGCTCCACTGCACTTAATAAGAACAGGTGTGAAGTCTATTGCTTCTTACACATGATGCTGGAAAGGACGGACATCGCCAAATGTTCGCATTAAGCAAAAAGACCTAAGTTAAAATGTTAATCTGTTTGCTTCTGCTGGCTGAGATGTTGTTTCCTTGGGTGGGCTAATAAACATTGAGTGAAAGAAGAAAAGTGACATGGGATATGGTGTTAACGTCCTAGGTTAAGAACAAGCTGTTTAAAATCCAGTCTGTCATGGGGTTTACTAATCACTACTGGGACACCTCCTTGTAGTTCATCTGGGGATTAGCTCTTGACCAGTGTAATGCCCCCTCCTTCAGTTGCTCATCCCACAGTCTCTCTCTCTCTGGACTCGGGTTGCTCCCTCTTTTGATCCGCTAGCCAGTCAGTGCCACTTTTCCAGTGGCCAGTAGGGGAATCCAGGCCTGCCCACTACTCGGGGTTCCAGTCCAGGGACACTATGCCCAGCAACCACAGTCTGCTCCAGCTCTAACCTTGTTGCCAATTCCATGGGCTTTTTCCTGCCTTTCTTCCCTATCTTCTGGCCCCCCTCTTCTCCCTGTGGCTATGTCACCCTCCCCTTGGGTTCTTGCCAGAGTCTGTATTCTAAGGCAGGATCCCAGGTCTTACCCCCTCTCAGGCCACCTCCTCATCTCTGATCAATTGCCTTCCTCACTAGGGAGTGACTGCAGAGCTCCTCCCTGCAGCCCTTCTCCTCCCACCAACTTCCTCTCTTTAGAAGCCTATCCCAACTCCTCCTCCAGCAGGGCTTCATCAGCTGTTAGGCCTTAGTAGTCCCTGCCTTGCTTCCTGATGCAGCCTGTCCTGTAAGGTTAATTGGCCATTTTTAACAGGTTCAAGTCTTGTGTGGGGCGAACACCGTATCATACAGTCTTACAGAAGTAAACCTTTCCCAGCCAGTTAAACAAGGACAGTTACATAACACGATGCTGCCTGCCAGGAGAGCTCTCCTCCAGAACTCATGAAGGAATGTACCTGCTCAGAATGTCTTTGGGTTGATCTAGTTGGTGTCTAGTTCTAAAATTAGAGGTGCTTTATGAGACCATGCATTCTGGGCACACACAGCTACCTATTGGTTCACACTGTCCATCAGTAGGAGAACTTGGGTATCTCCTAACTCACTGACGGTTGTGCCCTGTGTTCTCAACTACAAAATATTGGAGGCATGCTATTTTGGATCAGCCAGTGCATTTTGAGCAAGTCCATTTGTCCTTTATTTAATTAATCCTTTGACTTATAAAAATGCACTAATTGTAGATAACTTCAAGCAGTTTGTCAAAAGTATAAACCAAACGGCCCCAATTTGCTCTCCTTACGGCCACCCCTACCTGCATCTACACTGTCCCTCCAGCCATCAAAGGCTGCATGTGTGAAGGGCTCTCTTACCTGGGTCAGTGAGTTTGCTGAGTCAGCTTGTTTCCAGACCTGGTGGGCTGGAGAATTTGAATCCTATACTATAGTATTGTTGGACCCTTGAACTAGCCCAATTTTTGGTCCAAATAAGCTTATAGGGATGTGTCCATAAGTTTTCATGACCTGCTCGCTAGCCTTAGTGATGAGTTAAAAAACATGTTCTTGTTTTATACAGCCTATACGCCACAAGAGATAGTAGGGGGAATCCCAGATTCTGAGCTGCTGCTTCCAGAATTGCTGAAGAAGGCGGGATATGTCAGTAAGATCATTGGCAAATGGTAAACTTGTCTTGAGATTCCTTGTTTGTATGTGTGTGTGATTTAGTAATGCGGAGAGATTGGGAGAACCAGAGTCTGAAAAAAACTTTTCAAGCTCAAACAGCTGTCTTTTCAAATCTGGGCAGGATCTTCCCACCTGCTGTGATTAATTTCTGAATAGAGTGCTACTGATTTATAGATAGATATAGCAAAAAAAGGCCCTCAACCCTTTGTGCTTTCATTCAGCACCACATTGTGTTCATTTTCATCAGAAATCACAGCGATGATCTGTTGGAGCATGTCCCTTGCCCTCTACAATTTTTTGTCTTTGGCCCCTGCTGTATATCATTGATCCTCTGCAGATAAGTCTGACTTGTAAACTGTCGGCTTTTTCTTTTTTTAAGCAGCGGAATGTTAGGATAGAAATGAAGATACAGTCACATGAAGGAAACATGCTTGATATTAGACAGAGCTACAGAGAAGAGTGATGGCCTAATCTAGCAGAGAAAAGGGTAAATAAATAGACAGCGAAAGAGTATTGACCAAAGATCTGAGTGAACTACATCCCAAGAATTTTAAAAGAACTAAGGGCTTGATCCTGTTCTCATTGAAGTCACTGACAAAACTCCATTGACTCTTATGGGTGCAGGCCCATATCTTAGCAAAGGAAACATAAGAACTTGTGAACCTAATCTTCAATAAATCATGGCAGTCAGGAGAGATACCTGGCAACTAAATGCAACTGTGGTTCCTGTGCAGGGTAGGAGGGAAAAGCTGGAGAGCTGCCAAACAAATACAATAGGCTTCTTTGATGGGATTACTATTGTAAAAGTTGAAGAGAAGCCAGCGGGCATAGAACATATGAATTTCAATAAAGAACTTCTGTGATGTGATTGAGTCCCATTGGGTTTCTAGGTCTCCATGCTGGTAATTCACAATTCATAGTAGTACTATGTAATAAATAAATGCATAAATAATAAACTTCAAAACTGCATAGATACCAACTTGATATAACATGTTTAACAAACAGAGTGATTGTTAATAATTCAACCTTCAAGTGGGGACCAGTATTAAGGTAGTCAGTTATGGAATCCATATTATTTAACAATATTAACAATATAAAGAAAGGTATAGATTCAACTGTGATCAAATTTTCCAGCAGCACAGAAATTGGAAGGGAAGTAAATGAATCTAAGACGGTGAATTATTTATTAGCCCAAATCCAAACAACAAAGTGGCCAGGAAAAATCGGATCAGTGGGCTGAGTGCATTGAGATGCATTCAGTGCTAATAAATGTAAATTCATACAGCTAGGGAAAGGAAATAAGCAGCACAAATACATATTGGTTCCAGACAGTTATCTGGAAAGCAGCGAGTCTGGAAAACCTTCTAGTGATAATAAAAAGCAAAGTAAACATGAACTCACAATGCAGTGCCGTTGTGAACCTAAGAATTGCAGTACATCAGCTGCTTCAGAGAAGGGTGCTGGCAGATGTGAGATAATCTGACCCCATTAAAGTTTCATCATAACCCCTATTGGTTAGCAACTGGTTTAAGCCTTAAGCATGAGGTTTTATGTCTCTCTTAACCTTCTCTTTTAAGTATTTGCTATTACAACTCTGAATATTATTTGCAGCTTTGTTATAGCCATGTTGGTCCCAGGATATTAGAGAGACAGATGGGTGAGTGGTGGGACCTTCTACCACCTGTGGAGGGTGAGGAACCCCAGTGGGCTAGCCTGTACACCACCCTGGACCCATGGCCTGCCGGGGATATCAGTTGGTGGCTCCTTCATAGAGCCGTGAACATGAGTGTGTACCTAGCACAGTTCACCCCCATCCCCGACGCCCGTCCCTTTTGCTGCTTGAGGTGCATGCCTATCTAGAATGTGCCAGGTTGCAGCCTCTAATCCAACTCCTCCAGAACCTGTTGAGGTTCTGGCTGCACTTTTCCCCACATCTATTCATATATGCCCACCCAGTCCGTGGCCCCACAAGGTAGTGAGACCTCCTCGTCAATCTCCTTCTGGCACTGGTCAAAATAGCCATCTTCAGCACCAGGAGGAGGATGCTGGATGGGGAGGTGCTTTGCGACTGTGGGGCCTATTTCTGTTCCTCCCTTGGCTCACTCATCCAGGCAGAGTTCCTCTGGGTGGCGTCCACTGGCTCCTTGGACAGCTTTGAGTAGCAGGTGGGTGCTGTCTGGGGTTCTCTGCTTGGTGTCCCCTTCTGGATCCCTAGTTTTGAATCTGTGACCTCTACTGCCTGCCCTGTTGTTTCTTCGTTGTCCCCCATATTCAGTTGAGTCCCAGGTCCAGTGACTCCTCCCCAAAGGTTGGGAGGCGCCTTTAGATGCGGACGGGCTTGCTCCCCTCTGCCTCCCAGAATTTCAATAGGGCCTTTTATTGGGCCAACTTCTGTTGGTGAGAGACACAAGCTTTTGAATTTACGCAGAACTCTTCAATTCTGGGAAAGATGCTCAGAGTGTCTCAGTTAAATAAAAGGTGAAAAAGATAAGGAGTTAACACATGTCGCAAGAGGCCACTCAAAGTGAAGTTAACAATTGAAGGAGAAAAGAGGGTTTATGGGTTCCAGATTGTTGTAAATGAGACATAAATCCAGTGTCTTTATGAAGCCCATGATTTTTGCTGTCTAGCAGAGTTATGAATTTAAAAGCTTCCAGGCTCATCTTTTGAAGGTGTTTGTGCAGAGGACTGAGAGGTCAGACATGGAGTGATTGTTCTGTAAATAGTGTTTGCCCATAGATGATAGGGTGTTTTTGTCTTTTATCATTTTTCTGTGTGAGTTCATTTGACAGCATAGTGACAGTCTGGTTTCAACCACACCGTTGCTATTGGGACATTTAGTGCACTGGATGAGGAAACCATATGTTGTGATCGGCATGTGTAGGAACCATAGATCTTGAAAGGTGTGTTGTGGGGGTGTTGATCATCGCAACAGGTGGACATATGCCTGCAGGTTTTGCATCTGTTGTTCTGGAAGGGTCTAGCGGTGTGTCCTGGTCTGTAGGGAGCTTGCCTCTGATGATGAGTTTGGCAGGGTTGGGGGCATTGTTTGAAGGCCAGAAGAGGGAGTTCAGGAAAGATTTCTTTCAACATGTGGTCCACATCAAGTATGGGTTGTAGTTGTTTGATGATACCCTGTATGGGTTCCAGTGTGGGGTGGTAAATGACAACTAGGAGTGTACAGTTGTGGGGGCGGAGGGGGAGTGTTTGCTGTATTGAAGAAGGTTCTTTTGGCGTATTTGGGTGGCCCATTCCATGATGTGATCTACTTCTCCTGCGGAGTGTCCTTGTGCGGTAAAGGTAGTTTTAAGTGTGCTGAGGTATGTATCCTGGACTTTCTCGATGGGGCATACTCTGTGGTATCTGAATTCCTGACTATGGGTAACAGATGTCTTGGTGTGTTTGGGTTGGTTACTGGATTGGTGAAGGTAGGTGTGGTGATCTGGGGATTTCTTATATATGTAGTTGTCTGTAGGGCTCCATTGTTGAAGTTGATCATGGTGTCCAGGAAGCTGGTGCTGGTGTGGGAATGTTTTAGGGAAAGTTTGATGGATGGGTGCTGGTTGTTGAAGTTGTAGTGGTAATCTTTGAGGGAGTTTAAGTCCTCTGTCCAGAGGATGAAAATATCATCATTGTATCTCAGATATATCATTGGTTTTGTGGTGCATTTGTCCAGAAATTCTTCCTCAAACTGACCCATGAAGAGGCTGGGCAAACACAAAGAAAACCTGCACAACACCTTCAAAAGACGAGCCTGGGAGCTTAAATTCATAACTCTGATAGACCCCAAAAATCATGGACTTAATAAAAAGAAAAGGAGTACTTTTGGCACCTTAGAGACTAACAAATTTATTTGAGCATAAGCTTTCGTGAGCTACAGCTCACTTCATCGGATGCATGCAGTGGAAAATACAGTGGGGAGATTTATATACATAGAGAACATGAAACAATGGGTGTTACCATACACACTGTAACAAGAGTGATCACTTAAGGTGAGCTATTACCAGCAGGAGAGCAGGGGGGAAAAAATCCTTTTCTAGTGATAATCAAGGTGGGCCATTTCCAGCAGTTGACAAGAACGTCTGAGGAACAGTGAGGGGTTGGGGGAGGGGATAAACATGGGGAAATAGTTTTACTTTGTGTAATGACCCATCCACTCCCAGTCTCTATTCAAGCCTAAGTTAATTGTATCCAGTTTTCAAATTAATTCCAATTCAGCAGTCTCTCCTTGGAGTCTGTTTTTGAAGTTTTTTTGTTGAAATATTGCCACTTTTAGGTCTGTAATCGAGTGACCAAAGAGATTGAAGTGTTCTTCGACTGGTTTTTGAATGTTATAATTTTTGACATCTGATTTGTGTCCGTTTATTCTTTTACGTAGAGACTGTCCAGTTTGACCAATGTACATGACAGAGGGGCATTGCTGGCACGTGATGGCATAGATCACATTGGTAGATGTGCAGGTGAACGAGCCTCTGATAGTGTGGCTGATGTGATTAGGCCCTATGATGGTGTCCCTTGAATAGATCTGTGGACACAGTTGGCAACGGGCTTTGTTGCAAGGATAGGTTCCTGGGTTAGTGGTTCTGTTGTGTGATGTGTGGTTGCTGGTGAGTATTTGCTTCAGGTTGGGGGGCTGTCTGTAAGCAACGACTGGCCTGTCTCCTAAGATCTGTGAGAGTGATGGGTCGTCCTTCAGAATAGGTTGTAGATCCTTGATGATGCGTTGGAGAGGTTTTAGTTGGGGACTGAAGGTGATGGCTAGTGGCATTCTGTTATTTTCTTTGTTGGGCCTGTCCTGTAGTAGGTGACTTCTGGGTATTCTTCTGGCTCTGTCAATCTGTTTCTTCACTTCAGCAGGTGGGTATTGTAGTTGTAAGAATGCTTGATAGATAAAGATACTGGATTTATGGCTCACTATAAAAATCTGGAACGCACAAACCCTCGTTTTGTCCTTCAGTTGTGGAGGTGTTTACCACCCACTTCACCTTGAATGATCTCTTGCAACATATGTTAACTCCTTATCTGTTCTACGCTGTAGTTACACTCTGAGCACTTTTCTCAGAGCTTCTCTCTCTCACCAACAGAAGTTGGTCCTATAAAAGATATTATCTCACTCCCCTTGTCTCTTTGAATTTTATGTTATCCTTGTAAATCTTCAGTCCCTCTGAATCTTGCCAAGTTCTTGGCCTCAGTGACATCCCAGGGCAGTGAGTTCTACAGTCATATTATGCTCAGTGTTGTTAAATGCAAAGTAATGCACATTGGAAAACATAATCCTAATTATACATATAAAATGATGGGGTCTAATTTAGCTGTTACCACTCAAGAAAGAGATTTTGGAGTCATTGTGGCTATTTCTCTGAAAACATCCAATTAATGTGCAGCAGCCATCAAAAAAGCTAACAGAATGTTGGAAATCATTAATAAAGGGATTGATAATAAGACAGAAAATATCATATTGCCTCTATATAAATCCATGGTACACCCACATCTTGAATACTGCATACAGATGTGGTCACCCCATCTCAAAAAAAAGATAGGTTTGAAATGAAAAAGGTTCAGAAAAGGGCAACAAAAATGATTAGGGACAGCTGGAACAGCTTCCATATGAGGAGAAATTAATAAGACTTGGACTTTTCATCTTGGAAAAGAGACAAATAATGGGGGAATATGATCGAGGTCTATAAAATCATGACTGGTGTTGAGAAAGTAAATAAGGAAATGTTATTTACTCCTTCTCATAACACAAGAACGAGGGGTCACCCAATGAAATTAATAGGCATTTGTTTAAAACAAACAAAAGGAAATATTTCTTCACACAACGCAGAGTCAACCTGTGGAACTCCTTGCCAGCGGATGTTGTTAAGGCAAAAATCATAACAGGGTTCAAAAAAGAACAAGATAAATTCATGGAGGATATATCCATTGATGGACCTTAGCTAAAATGAGCAGGAAAGCTGGGAATGAGCGACGGGATGAATCACTTGATGATGACCTGTTCTGTTCATTCCCTCTGGGGCACCTGGCATTGACCACTGTTGGAAGACAGGGTATTGGGCTAAATGGACCTTTGGTCTGACCCAGTATGGCCATTCTTATTATGTGTTGGGTGGTAAAAGTATTCCCCTTGCTCAGTTTTGAATTTACTGACTTTGAGTTTCATTGACTTCCCTCATTCTTGTGTTATGAGAGAGGGAGAACAGGAGCATCTAATCTACCTTCTCTAACTCATTTATTTATTTTATTTTGTATGCTTTCCTCATATTCCTTCTTATTTGCCTCCTTTGTAAACTATCCCACTTTTTAAAATCTCTCTGCATATCAGATTTTCCGTTCCCCTAGTCACTGTGAAGATAGCGAGGGGTATTTTTGTTGTGGTGTGTGTGCGTATGTATGTGGGGATTCCACATGTAAAACGAGGGATATTTGTGGTTCTAATTTACACAGCCAGCATGTGACTGGATCAGGAATCGTGAGGCTAAATTAGTGTCTGGTGTAATACCATTGATCTCATTGGGTTTACGCCAGGGACTAATTTAATCCAATGAGTGCACTTCCGGTCCCCAAATTTTAGAGACGATACAAAAGAGGGCAACAGAACCGATCCATGAGTTAAAGACAAAGACGTATGAGGAAAGACTGAAGTGACACATGCATGTTCAGCTAGAAATTTCTCCAGTTGAGACAGTGAGAGAATGACCATCTATAAATACTTTCACAAATGAAGGAAGTGAGTTATTCACAGTCCCAGAAGATGTGGAAGGAAAGGAGCAGTAGCCTGAAGCTAAAGAAAGAAAGTTTAAATTGCATATCCAGGACAATGCTGTTAACAGAAGCTTGCTTGTGTGTGGTGGGGGGGGGGCTGGCTTTCATATGTACATTCTAAGGGTCTCATTGCCATTTACACTAAAGCCCCATTACACCACTCTGGCAGCATAAAGGGCCTTAAAGTAAATGTAATTGTAAATTACACACACTTTGTGGCCCCTTTACACAATTTACTGGTGTAGAAGAGCTTTGGTGTAAATGAGACTTAAGCCCTAAATTAATTATTATATGTATTTTTGCTCTGTTCTGGGCAGCTCTACCTAAGGCACCATCATCACAAATAATCAACATGTTTAGAGAGAAGAGAAGTTGGACATTGACTTAATGAAGCTACTGGAACAGTGGCAGGGATTTCTGTAATCTCCTTGAATGCACGTTTTTGTCTAGTCATTATTTATTTGGCTACCTAGAGTACTGTAACTAATCACCTGAAGTTTTCCTTTAGCATCATTGAAAGATATTTCTTTCTACACAGTTCTGATAAGATTACTATTTACTCCTTTGCAATGGACTCCTGAACTCTTTGTGGCTTTTGTTCCTAGGCATCTGGGTCACAGACCCCAATTCCACCCCTTGAAGCATGGATTTGATGAATGGTTTGGATCTCCTAATTGCCATTTTGGACCTTACGATAACAAAGCCACCCCAAACATCCCTGTTTACAGGGACAGGGAAATGATTGGCAGGTAATTCAGCTGTTTGTTCCAGGGCTCATTTAAAAAAAATATTTTGGAAGTTGTCAACGGCTTGTTTTCTTTGCTTTCCCTGTGGTCTTACTCAGCTGTCCTGTGGTCTACTGAAAGATGAGCATTCAATCAGTAAGCTATCTTCAGTTAGGAGAGGCTGGATCAGACACAGCAGTAACACCATGGCTTGGTTGGATGGGCAGCAATCTCCAGAAACCTCACACCATGACAAGAGTTATTGGACATGAGCGAAGGAAATGTCAGTCATCAGGGATGAACTGGTTCAAATCCAGTAACTCCCCACTTAACGTCCTCTCTCTTAACGTTGTTTCAATCTTATGTCCCTGCTCCATTACAGAACATGCTTGTTTAAAGTTGTTCAATGCTCCCCTATAATGTCGTTTGGCCACCTGCTTTGTCCACAGCTGGCAGCCCCCCTATGCACCCTCCCCCCAGCACTTCCCGCTCGCCGGTGGACCCTGCAGATCAGCGCCTTCCCCCTGCTCCCCCCACCTCCTGCTCGCGGCAACCAGCTGTCTTGCGGCTTTCAGAAGGCTGGGGGGAGAAGCGGAGATGCGGTGGGCAGCCTTCCCACTCCTTCCCCTGCCTCCTGAATGCTGGGTTAGGGTTAGAGCATTTGTCACTTGGAGTAGGAGATTTTTGCAGCTGAGAGGGCAAGTCAAGATGGGACACTTGGAGGAGTACGGTGTTGAATGAAGAAGGATCTTGGCAGCCAGAGGGACTCAGAGCGTTTGTGTCTGGGCAACACCTGCTAGATCTTCCAGCTTCCTTTCTCACTCCCAGATTTACCTTCTTATTGAGAGAGATCCACGATCCAGTGGTTAAAGCACAGGGATAAGAAACAAATTCCTGAGTTCTAAGCCTGTCTCTCATATTGTGTCTCAGTTTTCCCATCTGTAAAATGGGAACGTTAATAGTGCCCTACTTTTATGGGGTTGTTCATGGTTTTTAAAGCACCTTGAAGATTATAAGCACTAGATCTGTGCTAAATTTTAGTCTGAACTCCTCAGCTGTTCCCTGCTGGGATCCTGGCATCCTCATCCCAACCTCAAAAGACGAACTTAAAGCCCAGCTGCTTTAGTGCTGGGCTTTTATCTGACATCTTGCTTTTTAATGATGGAATGCTCTGGTGCTCAAGTGTGAAAGGCTTCAAAGGCCAGTGCACTTAAGGAAGGGAAAGGGAGTGCCCAAAATTCCCTTACATGCCAGAGTGTTCATATATTCAAACCAGGTATTGCACCAGGCATTTCTCACAAGCGATGCAGCTAACTTCAAGGGTGAATGTTGGCTGCCAGGGGTTGTGGCAGGCTAGAGAGCCAAGAACAAAGTGCATGTTGCTAAAATGTGCTCATGGACCACAAATAGGCCATTGCCGCTCTAACCCATCTCCCACAGGTGCTCATCCAACTATGCCTCTTTTGGAACATGATTCCATTCCCTTACTGAAGGCGTTTTTATATCTCCCCTCCCTGTTTGTGGTAATCCTTTCTATGTTTTCATCGTGACATCCCACCATTGCCTCTGACCTTGCAATTTCACTATTCTCTCCTAACCTTAAAAAAAACATAATGAACTTCTTTTCAGTTTCTGAAGAGAAATGGCTGGTTACATACCTTGTGAGTCTCTGCCCTTTTGTTGAGTAACAACAATGACCTGCCCATACAAGTAATAGGGAAGAACAGCCCTTTTGTTCTGTGTTACATGGGTATTAATTTTTTTCCCTGGTTCTGCTTTATTTTAAGATATTATGAAGATTTCAAAATTGATCTGAAGACAGGGGAAGCAAACTTAACTCAGATCTACTTACAGGTATTATACATTTTCTTTCAACTTTATAACCCACAGCGCTTTTTTGTTACTTTTGGTTGAGAGTTTTAGGTGGCAGAGGATGATCCTGTTAACATTAATTTCTGTTGTCATTTACAGGAAGCTCTTGACTTTATTAGCAGGCAGCAATCCAGTCAACAGCCGTTCTTTCTCTATTGGGCTATTGATGCCACTCATGCTCCTGTTTATGCGTCCAAACATTTCTTGGGCACTAGCCAGAGAGGGTTGTAAGTCTCCTTTTATTTGATTTATGCTGCCTAATGTGATAGTGGAAAACCACAGCAATATTTATTGGACTGAAGTAACATAGATCACTTGTTAAAAGTGTGTGTGCGTGCATGCATGTGTAAATACACATACTAGGTAGCATGGAATTTCCTTTAGTATTTTTTTTTCCCAAAAAGACCGTGTCTAGTTTGATCTTTAATATATTTGTTGTAAGCCAAAGTAAAGATCATGTGACCCAAATGTAGGCGAAATCTAAGCTCCCTGGCCCACTGTGTGAGTGATGAAATGCTGTTCCGTGGAATGGGTGCTTTTGTTAGTCTCTTGACATAGTTTGATTAGAGCCTGGTTTAAAAGCCTATAAATCAGAACAGCAAACAGGCTCCACATCATGGAAAATGCAATTTACAGTGGGGGAAGGATAGCTCTGTGGATATAATGGACCTTGCTTTTAAGATCACAATTTCAAACTAGCGTCTATAAACAAAATTATTAGCCTCAGCTCATGGCAAAAGTGGCCTCTCGTTATACCTGGCTTCATTTATCTCAAATATCTCAAATATCTGGTCTTTGTCCAAAAATGCTCAGATCTGAGCAAATTGGAGAGTCTGAATATCCAAGAGAGGCTGGTTTCTGCAGATTAAAAAGACATAAGTTACGAAGTGACACTGGTAAACTTCTATTATGGTACCTGATGTGTAGGTGAATTATTTCCCTCTTCAGCACAATTAATTCAGTATTCTTGTGGGCTGTAATGGAGTGCTTTATGTTCTGTAAGACTACCTGGTTTAAACTGTTTCTCCTCCTTTACTGGCTTGCATATTTGTAATCTCTACTGTCTCAGATATGGTGATGCAGTGCGAGAAATTGATGACAGCATTGGGAAAATCCTAAAGTCCCTTCAAAACCTGAGCATCAGTGAGAACACTTTTGTGTTTTTCACATCTGATAATGGAGCTGCTCTTATTTCAGCACCTAAACAAGGTAAGTGTCTAATGAACAGAGCTGGACCTCAAGCTCGGAAGTCCAGATCCAAACAGTCTCAGAGTTTGAAGACAAAGATATCTGAGGTTTTGGTTTGGTCCCTTGTATATAAGAGAAGCTTTGAAGTTCAGGAGTGTTCAGCATTAGAATTCTGCCTCCAGTCCGTGCTTGTGTTAGTTGCTCACCTGGGCACACTCCTATTTAGACAAGCACATGTGCCTTCTGTACTGTGCCCCGGTGCTGATGGGTATTTTTTTTTTTTTTTTACTCTTAAAAGCAGTACATTAGCTGCCTACCAACTGTATTTTTGCTCCCACCTTCTCTCTTAATCTGTTATTGGTAGTGTGTGTGCGGAAAGTGACATATACAGGGAAGTGCTAAGTCTCCTGTACTAGTTAATTAGAAAGACAAGTTAGAGGGCCATTATCAAATGCATATCTGAGTTTTCTGGATCATTATAAAAGATCCAGGAGTCCCAGTGTGTTTAGCTCTATGAAACGATATCAAGGAGAGTAAACGTTCCCTGCCATGGACAGCTTTGCTGCACTTCTCAGTTTTTCTCTTGTTTTCAAGCTAGTATCCTTGAGCAAACTGATTTTATTTCCCCCCCCCCCCTTTTTTTTTTTCCCATTTGGAGGTCAGGTAGTCTAGTGATGATCAGGCCACGAGATGGGAGGCTCCTAAGTTCTAACCTTAGCTGGGCCACTGAATCTGTGTGGCCTTGGGCAAAACACGTGACTCTCCGGGCTGTTCCTTGGTCAGTGCAGTTGTAAGGCTGCATAAAATGTGGGGACCTTCCCTGCCAACCAGCTGCTGTCTCTGAGCAGAGCTTTCCTGGGGAAATAAAATGTAATCTCGCTTTTGTCGTCATCATGTCTATCTCTAGTGAAACTCCTCTCTTAAAAGGGCACTAGAAAATCACTCGTCAGTCTGAAAATGTTCATCAAATCATAGAAATGTAGGACCGGAAGGGACCTCGAGAGCTCATTTAGCCCACCCACCTGTGCAGAGGCAGCACCAAGTTTCCCTAGATCAATGGTCACCAACCAATCGATTTCAATCGACTGGTCAATCCTGGAGACTCTCCCAGTCGATTGCGATCTCCAGTGGTGCAGCGGGGCTGCTGCTAAGGCAGGCTTCTGGCCAGCCCCAGCTCCAGGCCACTCTCAGAAGCAATAGCACGCCCCTGCAGCTCCGGGGGGAGGAGAGAGGGCAGGCATCTCCGTGCGCTGCTTCTGACTGCAAGCACCACCCCTACAGCTCCCATTGGAACTGTAGTCAATGGGAGCTGCCGGGACAGTGCCTGCAGAGTTGGGCAGTGCGCGGAGCCACATGCCCCCCACCAGGGGCCACAGGGGCGTGTTTGCCCCTTCCGGGAGTGGCATGGGCCTGGGGCAGGTAAGGATCCTGCCTTAGCCCCGCTGCACCACCAACCAGGAGCTGCCCAAGGTAAGTGCCGCCCAACTGGAGCTCACACCCTGAACCCCCTCCAGGAGACAGCACCCCATACCCCCTCTTGCACCCTTGACCCATCCCTAACCCCCTGCCGAGAGCCAGCACCCTGCACCCAACACTCTGCCCCAGCCTGGAGTCCCCTCCTGAACCCGGAGTCCCTCCCAGACCCTGCACCCCTCTTGCACCCCAACACTCTGCCCCAGCCTGGAGCCCCCTCCTGCATCCAAACTCCCTCCCAGAGCTTGCACCCCCTCACTGCCTCCTGCACCCCAACCCCTGGCCCCAGGCTCAGCCCGGAGCCCCCTCCAGCCCTGCAAAGCCCTCGGCCCCAACCCCCTGCCCCAGCCCTGTGAAAGTGAGTGAGGGTGGGGGAGAGTGAGTGATGGAGGAGGGCGGGGAATGAAGGGAGCAGGGCAGGGCTTCGGGGAAGGGGCGGGGCCTTGGGGAAGGGATGGGGTGGATCCTGGTTTGCCTTTAAATTCAAAAAGTGATCTTGGATGTAAGAAGGTTGGAGACCATCCCTGACAGGTGGTTGTCTAACCTGTTCTTAAAACCCTCCAGTGATGCGGTTTCCACAGTCTGCCTTGGTCACCTGTTCCAGTGCTTAACTATTCTTACAGTTAGAAAGTTTTTCCTAATATCTAACCTAAATCTCCCTTGCTGCAGATAAAGTTCATTCTTGTCCTGCCTCCAGTGGACATGGAGAACAGTTGATCATTGTCCTCTTTGTAAGAGCCCATAACGTATCTGAAGACTTATCAGGTCTCCGCTCAGTCTTTTCCCAAGACTAAACATACCCAGTTTTTTTAACCTTTCCTCACAGGTCAGGTTTTCTAAATCTTTTATCATTTTTGTAGCTCTCATTTGGACTCTCTCGTTTGTCCAGGTCTTTCTAAAAGTGTGTCATCCAGAACTAGAGACAGTACTCCAAGTGAGGCCTCACCAGTGCCAAGTAGAACAAGACAGTTACTGCCCATATCTTAGATCCGACACTCCTGTTAATACACGCCAGAATGATACTGGCCTTTTTTGCACCTCTATCCCATTGTTGACTCATATTAAATGTGTGATCAATTTTTACCTCTTTCACTCACAAGAAACATTTAAGATTCCTATAAATGAAAGAAGTTAGCAAAAAAATCTTTTTGGTTTGTTTCCTTTGTGCATTTGATAGCATTCCCTATCTAGTCTACTAATCTGTCAGTTTCTCCCCTGCTGAAAAGACCTTCACAAGCATCCACAGGAAAAACATGATCATGTTTATCAATTTTCTTTCCTGTAGGAGGTAGCAATGGTCGCTTTCTGTGTGGTAAACAAACCACTTTTGAAGGTGGGATGAGGGAGCCAGCTATTGCTTGGTGGCCAGGCCAGATACCTGCAGGACACGTAAGTAAGACACGTAAGGACACTTAACAATTTTAGGCCCAATCCAATGACAGCTGAAGTCAATGGAAGGAGTCCCATTGGCTTCAATGGTCTTTGGTTCAGGGCTCTTAGCACATTCTCAATGGAATCACTGTGTCAAAACCTGGGATCTAATTAAGTAAAGAATTGGTTGATGTATATCATAAGATCAGTTAATTACATTATTGCAATCTTATACCATGAATGTACATGACTGGATTTTTTATGAACACCAAAGGCTTTGACTTTAGCTAGCAGGTACCTTTTTGTTTTCCTGGTCTGTTTAACCCCTTCACTTTTGTTGGATCAGACCTCTGAATGTTTAGTGGCGTATTGATGCGATCAAATGGAATGCAAGGACATTCCGGTTAATGTGTGTCCTGCTGCAGTGGAGGAACATGCTTTCTGGACATATTCTGTGTCTCCTGCAGCATCAAGTGATTTTAAACCTGACACTTCTGTTTTCTGTGGCTAGATAGCAGTTTCACTCCGGGAGGTAGAACACCACTTCTTTAGATGCATCTGAAGAAGTGGTGGTTTACCCATGAAAGCTTATGCCCAAATAAATCTGTTAGTCTTTAAAGTGCCACCAGACTCCTTGTGTTTTTGTGGATACAGACTAACATGGCTACCCCCTGATATCAGGGAGGTAGGTCTGTGTACCAGAATGTTTCTATTTCCTGCCTGCACAAAGATTAAAATGATACTCATTCTAAAATAATCCTCAGGTGGTAATACCAGCATGTGCAGGAAATTGTCCCAGTACTCATTAAAGAAAGATCTAATCAACTCTCCATGCAGCAGGATTCCTGTTAAATAATATGCATTCCCTCCCCTTTGTAGATGTCTTTTATTCAGAAAGAAGTGATACTTCCTCAACTCGACACTGTGCCCAAGATCGCAAAATATTTATAATATTTATTTTTCTAATTTACATTCCTTTTCAATGTTGTAAATCCGTTACATCGGATAAAGATCATTTATAGAGCATATTTAGAGGCCACTGTCAATTTGGCTTAAAATTTGGAGCACAAGAGTGATTTGAGTTTGTCATTTTTAAAGGTTTTACAAAACCTAATAGGAATGTTTTTATGATTCTTTAAAATTTGAAATGAAAACAGTTTGTTTGAATTTAAACATTCCCATGAAGTCCTTGCAAGCCAAGCATAAGTAACCTTGGACTAGTGCATGAGTACACGAAATTGAAACTGACTATTTTGTTTTGTATGTACAAACTGAGTAAAGTGCCAAAAGTAAACAACCATCATAAATGGGGACAGGTACATTAGATATGAAAAAATAACTCTAAGATATAATTAGGAACAAAGGCAAGGAAATTTTTTTTTTGCAATAACTTAACAACAGTAATCTTGTACATGCAGTATAGCTAGCTATTTTATGTGATGGTAAGAAGTGTTTGCCACAGATTGGAGCTCAGTGTGGTAGTTTGTGGTGAATTGCTTGTTGTTTTAGAAACAGCTGAAAGTTTAACCTAAATTTGTATGATCAACCATTTATGTATGGTTAACACATTGGCACCGAATGAGGTGCCATACTACCATGGGTGCACACACAAAGGCCCCGGTTTGGGAAGCTACCTCTATTTAGAAAAGCTCTTATGTATATGATTAACTTTAAGCGCATGCTTAAGTTGTCTTATAAGACAGATTCTCAGCTGGTGTAAATCGTCGAGCTCCATTGATGTATCTGCCTTACTTGATTTTAATAACACTTGAGTAAATGCTTAACTTTAGGCATACACTTAATTCCTTGCTTGATTTGGCCCCATTTCAGGAAACTGGCCACCAAATGGTTACATGTATAGCGGTCTGATCCTGAGAGAGGTTATGATCCCACAATTCCCACTGGGCTCAGACTGCTTTTCAAACCCATGGTCCATAATGTGCTGCTTCATTCTGTGTTGTGGATGTGCTAGCATGAGTGATATCTTTAAATAAATACATAATAACAGATATTGATAGGTCTTCTATGCTTGTATTCTTGCAATCAAGGCTCCTGCAGTCTGATGCCCACAGCAGAACTGTCCTCAGGTGAGAAGTACAGCATTGCTTCAGGTTTTTGGGTAGTGCAACTCTGCCGTTGCCTTCTAGTATTACAGTCGCATGTATAGTTTTTATCATGCTATTTCTCAACAATTGCCTTTTCTAGACATAGTAGGTGGAGAGCTCCCTTCTACAGTTTTGTGCCTATTTTACCTATCGTATGTTGAAGTTACAGACTTTATATGGTTTATTGTAAATCCAAACTAATTAGCCCATGTTCCACTTATTCTGAGTGGCTGCAAGAAATGTCACGTTACTCGTAAGCCTCAAAGGTGATAGAGAAAGAAGCTGAGGTCTTCTCTGCACCTACAGAGCAACGACTGCTGGACAATGTCAGTGGAAGCTTTTACCTTCCCAACCTGACCAGGAGGGAGGAGTCAGAGGTTAATTCAGAGTTAGTGCCCATGTAATCATCGAATTCTCTGGTAAATCAGTCCGGAGCTTTGCCTTCCAGGATTAGTGCTGGTGGTTTTTATATGGACACAAGTCCACCAGGAATTGGAGTGAACCACAAACTGTTTCATAGAAATGACCAAACATCTATCAGATGATGACAACTTTTGGTTACTGTTGGCTGAGGCCACGTTCAAAGCCTTAACCTGCTGTTGAAAGTTTCCCTATCCTGTTGCCTGTGCCATTCAGTTGCTCAGTCCCGCCAAACTACTGGAGTTAGTCCTTCTCTGGAAGGGTCATGTCTCCTTGTTGGTAGTCAATTTGATAAATGCAGACTAATGCACATTGGAAAACATAATCCTGACTATACATACAAAATGATGGTATATAAATTAGCTGTTACCACTCAAGAAAAGATCTTGGAGTCATTGCTGATAGTTCTCTGAAAACATGCGCTAAAAGTGTAGCAGTAGTCAAAAAAGTGAACAATATTAGGATCCGTTAAGAAAGGGATAGATAATAAGACAGAAAACATCATAATGCCACTATATAAATCCATGGTACGCCCACACCTTCAGTACTGCATGCAGTTTTGGTCACCCCATATCAAAAATACTATATTAGAATTTGAAAAAGTACCGAGAAGGGCAACAAAAATGATGAGGGGTATGGAACAGCTTCTGTATGAGGAGAGATTAAAAGACTTGGACTTTTCAGCTTGGAAAAGAGACGACTAAGGGGGGATGTGACAGAGGTCTATAAAATCATGACTGCTGTGGAGAAAGTTAATAGGGAAGTATTATTTACTCCTTTACATAATATAAGAGGGGACCACCCAATGAAATTAATGGGCAGCAGGTTTAAGAGAAACATAGGGAAGTATTTCTTCACGCAGCGCACAGTCAACCTGTGGAACTCTTTGCCATGGGATATTGTGAAGGCCAGAACTATAACAGAGTTCAAAAAAGAATTTGGTAAGTTAATGGAGGATACATCCATTGATAGCTATTAGCCAACATGGTCAGGGATGCAAACTCATTTTCTGAGTGTCCCTAGCCTCTGATTGACAGAAGCTGGGAGTGGACAATATTGGATGGATCAGTGATTGCCTGTTCTGTTCATTCCCTCTGGGGCACCTGGCATTGGCTACTGTCAGAAGACAGGATACTGGGCTAGATGAGCCATTGGTCTGACCCAGTGTGGCCATTATGTTCTTATGCTGACAATCTTACTGACTTGTAGTTTGTTTTTTTTTAGTGGGTGTATTTCTTTATTTCAAATAAAAGGAATATTGAGTAGAAATTATAAAGTGGACGGTTCTAATAAGAACATCAGTAGTGCTATAGGTAACCAGTTTGGGGCGGGGTGGGGGTCATGCCACAGGAGGCTGCTGCTGGTGTTGGCATCAAAATTCAGTTCCTTTTGGCTCCACGTTTTGGCATGTTTATTCATACACAAATCCCCTTTCTGTAGCTTCCTCCCCCGCTCCATTTTCCAGGTGAATTCATAACAAATCAACATTTTAAACATTCCCTGCATCACATCTGCCTTCTGGAAGGATCCAGCTGAAAGAAATTCATATTCTGCTGGTATTTGAATCCTTCTCCTTCTCTCTTTCTGCATGCCTCCTCCCCTTCTCTCCCCAGTTCCTGCTCCCTGAAGGAGAAAAGAACATATCAACCCAAAGACAGCATTGCAACCTTTTCTTCACTATCTCCCATGGGGCGCAAATTGAAATTGAATTAGACAGGGATATCAGGTCTGCTCGCTGTGATAACTGTAAAAGGATTTTATTTAAAAACACCCTGACATTTGTTCACCCAGTTTCAAATATTTAGCTTTTCTCCTTTCCTTTCCTGGCGGGGGCGACTTTATTAATTGTCGCCTTTGATTCACAGTTAAAGCTTGAAAGTGCTGATAACAGCAGTGGTGACTATTTCTTCCCGCAACGTGGCCCACAGCAAAAGGATTTCATTTTCTTAAAGACGTTATGTGTTCACCGAGAGTTTATTTTTTTTAAAAAAAGGGGGGGGAGAGCCCTTCTTACGTGCGTAATGCCAGCTGTTCCTCACTGATAGGAGGAATATCTGATCTCTCTCTTCTTTTATATGTTATTTATTTTCTCTGGGCTGTTACTCTCTCTGGATTTTTATTTTTCTTTTCATAAGAAAAAATGGAAGAGGCAACTAGAACGAGAGTGCTGTTGAGAGGAGAAAATGGTAATTTTAAAAAAAATTCTCTGAAAATGCTTCACAGTTTTTATAAATATTAACCTTTTTTATTTTTTTCCCTCTCTTTGTGGTGCTGCAGAGCACAGATAAATCCAACTGGCTGTGGCACTGGTGTTTAATTTCCTTAAGAAGTTTTCTCTGCTTCACGGAAGAACGTTGTCTGAGACCAGAAACGTAACTGGATGATTAAAGGGAGTCATCTACATCAGGTTATGTTTAATAAAGGCCGGTACAAGAAGTCAGTGGTGGCCTAATAGGACTGTCACAGTGTATAAATTTAGGTAGTACTAGAGGCCTACGTCTCAGCTTGGCTATTGCTTCTTGCTGTCTGTTAGCCAAAAGATTTAGGTGACAGGATTGAGTGGCAACATGAAAAGTGATTTTTTTTTTATTTGCCTTATAAACTGTGAAAGGCCTAATTACAAAGTCTTACATGCTAGCTGTCCTGTTCATTCCTGCTGCAGCAGGAGTACATGGAGAGCAGGCACGTTAATAACTATATCATGTGCCAAATATCCCCTTTATTCATCTCTCAAATCCTTCACGTGGCATTTCTCCAACCTCACAATGCCTGCCACGTGCAAAGGGTAAATAGCAGGGGGCGAACATACGAGACACTCAGCACCTCCTGGTGTGTGAAGTTGTCCACCTTTGTCAGGAACGGCTGTGATAGCTTCTTTGAAGGAGGATAACCTTGTTGTTGTTTAGTGTCAGGACCGGCTCGAGGCACCAGCAAAGCAAGGACGTGCTGGGGTGGCACAATTCCAGGGGCGGCGTTCCGGCTCTCCCCCCCACCCCCTTTTTTTGTTGTTGCTTGGGCAGTTGCTCTCTCGGAGCTTGGGGTGGCAAATTTTTTTGCTAGGGCCAGCAAAAAACCGAGAGCCGGCCCTGTTTAATGTCTGCACTCTTAACATGTGCACAGCCCTTTACAAAACACCCACACACACGGCAAGATCCTTGCTCTAAGGAGCTGACAATCTAGAGGGTATGTCTACACTGCAGCTCGGGGTGAGCCTCCTAGCCCTAGTTGACAGACTCATGCTAGCTCGGTGAAGGGGATGGGTCTTAGAGCCCGGACTCCAACCCAAGCAGGAATGTCTGCACTGCTATTTTTAGCCCTGTAGCATGAGCCTAAGTCAGTTGCTTTGAGACACACTGCTGTGGGTCTTTTTTTTATTGTCTGTTTGGTTTTTGCAGAGTAGATGTACCCAAAGGGAGCAGTGTGGAGACAGTAGAGCGTAAGGAGCAACAGCAGCAGCATACTAGCACCCATCAGAATGGGGTCAGTGGGGCCTGACCTCTCCCCAGATCTCTGTATCTGAGAGCTACACAAGAGCATTTTTGTTGATGTTTGAATCAGCAATAAAAACGCATGCCTGTCATTCGGGGGAGGGATAGCTTGGTGGTTTGAGCATTGGCCTGCTAAACCCAGGGTTGTGAGTTCAATCCTTGAGGGGCCCATTTAAGGATCTGGGGCAAAAATTGGGGATTGGTCCTGCTTTGAGCAGGGGGTTGGACTAGATGACTTCCTGAGGTCCCTTCCAACCCTGATATTCTATGATTCTATGATTCTTGCAAAGGATCAGGGAGTATGTGTGTAACCATTATGTATGTGCAATGAGCCGCAGTCCCATTGGAGTCTGACTTGGGGTGGAAGGCAATGGGAGGTTTGCCTGAGTAAGGACTGCAGGATTTGGTGCAGTGTATGTAGGTTTTCTTTGCTTTGGTCTGAAGGGAGAAAATATGGAACTCCCAGTACCAGTGCACATTATAAAACTAAAACAGTACGTCCAGATTCACTGTAAAATGGAACTGTTCCAGTTCCTTCTCCGAGGTTGTGTAGCAGAGAAAGTTGCAAGCAGCTTCCCTCCATCCTCTCTTCCAAATGAGGACATGAACCTTTAGAAGAGTTTGTGTACATACCTGCCTCTTGTGCTCCTCATGTGGAGGACCGTTTAATATCTCAGGTCCTGTGATTTAACCCCTTCCCATCCCTTACTGCCCACAAAAACAGGCTGACCCTAGCCTCTTCCAGAGTACCTCAGTGCACCAAAAGCTCTGAATCAAACTACGGGCCTGATCCTACACAATCTTTCCCATGCCAGTAATCCCACGAATTTCAGTCAGATTACCCTACTGATTATAGGCTACTTTCATAAATAAGGGTTTCCAGGATCAAGCCGTCTCTATGCTTGCTGCTTTGCGTTCTGTTTCTCCTGCATGGGAACAGGGGAAGCATTGCCCATATCCTACCTCAGTATTAAATGCTCCTGTCAGTGTTCTGTGATGAATTCAAACGGTTAAGAATTGAAATTACTGTAATCCAGCAGAGTGATATTGCAATGTTAAACGCTTAATCCGTCCCACTAGTGCAAGCACAGCATGCAGCCTGTTGTTTTTGGAAAGAGGAAAATACTGTAATTTTCAGAAATATCTTTTAATTCCCTGCTTAAATCCTTAGATGTTCACTTTTTCAACCTATTGGCCATCTAGCGACTTAGAGCAAGAGGTTTAGTATTTCAGAAAAAGGTTTGTTTCCCTTAATAGGGCTGAAGAACAACTGAGCTGATATGTTGCAGAGTTCCTCTTTTATCATAATTTGCTCCAGTATTTAAATCAGGGGTCTCAAACAGGTGGGCCGCATGCGGCCCGCAGAGTTATTTGCTGCAGCCTGCCAAGCTCCCCCCCACCCCGGAGTTATTTCCTGTGGCCGCCAAGCTCCCCCCACCCCCCAGTGCGGCGCATCCCTGCTCCTCTTCCTATTTCCAGGTGTTTCCCACCGCCAAACAGCTGTTTGGTGGTGCTTAGCACTTTCCAGGAGGGTGGTGGGAGGAATAGGGAGCGCACGCTTAGGGAAGGAGGCAGAGAAGAGGTGGGGCAGGGGGGGATTTGGGGAAGGGGTGGAATAGGGGCAGGGAGGGGGCAGAGTTGGGGTGGGGGCTTTGGAGAAGGGGTTGGAATGGGGAGGGGGAAGGGGTGGGGCCTCATGGAAGGGGTGGAGTGGGGGCAGGGTCGGGGGCAGAGGAGGGGGGTTTTGTATCTTTGTATGAAAAGGTGTCAGCGATGCGGCCCTCAGGCCAATGTACTCGTCCTCATGTGGCCCTCATAGTGATTTGAGTTTGAGATCGCTGCTTTAAATACACTTTTAGTGTCAGCTTAGTAAATGGAGATCATTACTTATTAGCAGGAAGATTCATGGATAAGGCAGGCTTTGATGGTCATCATGTTATGACAGATATTGGTATCCTTGGTATATTGGTAGAACATGCGAATCTGCCTTGGATGGAAAAGAAATAAAATGTTTTTTTTCCACTGTACAAGTATATTGAATTGTGTCACATGGCTCCTTGTTTCCGAGTTTGCAGTATGCCTGGGAAGGTTCTGTTGTGTCACATCTGGTACTGATGCATCTTAGCGCAGAGCGCTCATACTCTCTCACTTGACTGAAGATATCTCCCTCAACTTTGTGTAATGTCGGTTAATTCCCCATCCCAAGGCAGATGATAGTCTCCTAACATAGTAGCATAGCACAGAAAGATAGAAGGGGTGTGCGTGTGTGTGTGAGAAAATCAGTCAGAAGGTAATTGGTGGAAACAAATACTGTGTGTGATGCTTGTTTTTAAAACTGGGATAATTAAGACAGAAGGAATTATAAATATGGCTACCAGTTAAAATTAAAAATCTCTTTTAAAAAAAAAAAAAAACCCACTAAAGCGAAAAAATGGTGGTTTTTCCTTCCTGATAAAAAATACTTTAAAATATTCCAGATTCACCATTCTAGAATTGTTGAAAACTATTTGCAGATGAGGTCATTGGGCCCTGAAGATCACTCCACATCCACCCACTTCTGTACTTGCTGGGAGCTCACTCCTGGCAGTGCAGGGCTCCGGAGGGGGCCAATGGATGGAATAAATCAAGGGGGACTTCATACGGAATACTGATTTTTCAATCTCAAAATGAGTAATAATTTGCCTGTGCACACCAGGGGGGCTCTAAGCGCCACAAAGTATGAATGAATGAATGGAAAGTGGGTGAAATAAAGGGAAAGGTTTTAAAAAAAAATTCCATAAAAAACAACATGAAAGGAGGAAGGGCCTGATTCAGCCCTCTAGAAACTAATGGGGACTTTGCATATGACTCTTACGTGAGCAGGATCAAGCCCCAAGTGGGAAATTTTGAGAGATGCAAAAAAGGAATGGGACTGAGAAAGCAGCTCTTTTGTAGCGGAGAGGCAGGCAGCCTCGTCTGCTTGAATTTGTATGGAAGGTCTGTGCAAACGCTCTTCGTTGTCTTGTCGATTTCAGGTGAGTCATCAGATGGGTAACGTGATGGATCTCTTCACCACCAGCCTCTCCCTAGCTGGATTGCAGCCTCCCAGTGACCGACACATTGACGGTATTGACCTTTCTCCTGCCATCCTGCAGGGCAAGCTAATTGACAGGTTAGTTTTGAGCATGGAGCTCACAGCTCCTCCCTTGTGGTTATTGGAGGGGGGCAGAATTCATTTGTTTATTTTAAAAATCCCTTCTTTAAAATTATTATTACTTTAGAAACAGGCCTGGTGTACTTTATGTTCCTGATGGCTGAATTGGGGTGAGAACCAGTGATTTACTTTCTGTGCTAATTATGTGCTGGAGCTAGCGAGGTGGGATTTCTTGAAACTCAGCATACTGCCATGAAATGGATTCCAATGGATTCAGTTGTCCAGGGATTAGCACATATCCCTGGAACAGCATAAGGTCACAGTGAGGTTAAATTCCGTGAACTCTAACCTGGTTAGGGAAAGGAGGTTTAATTATTTATTACTGTGGAGCAACCAAGAGTGTCTGGGTCCTTCACAAAACACAGCCACTGCCTGAAAGAGCATATGGTCAAAGGCCTTGATCCTGGAAAGGGACTTCACTGAAACCCCATTTGTTCCTCTGGCTCTGCTTGTGTGGATCCTTTTTCACGGTTGGGCCCAAATTTTAGACTTGACTTGAAGAGCTGGGATAATGAGCAGCAGGGAGTAAGGGTGGGCTGGGTGTTAAAACGAGACAAGATTAGACAGGGAACATGCTTGACTTCCTGTCCTGGGCAATGTAGAACTGGTGAGTATTTCCAGGAATGGTTTAATTGAGCAGAGGGAAGCAGCCTGACAAATCAAATTAGTGAGGATGTTCCATAAATAGGGGAGAGCATGAAAAAAGGCACAGGGATGCTTGCAGGATTCATCTGTGTTCTCTTCTGTGTTGACCTTGAACCTTAGGTCGGTAAAGCTATTTTTGTGCCCATTAGGGCAGAAAGCACCTGCGTAGCTCTGCAGGTGATTCACCTAGTGTCTAATTTAGGGCGTTACTGGATCTGCGAGTGCTGTGAAATGTTTGCAGTTAGCATTACTTTGTTTCTTTAAGGTTGAAGAGGTTCTTTACTGACATAAATGAGTTTTTTCATTGGAGAGGCGAACATTTTATTACTCTGCCACTTGCACTACAATAATTGTCACTTCAGTGCACAAGGTGAACCAGGTCAGGTCTTCCAAAGCCAAAAACTCCATTAATGTTTCTTTTCCAGTGGGTTAGATTTTAACATTCTTTTTGGCTAAGAAAGCAGGAACAGTAAAGATGATTTGGGGATGGAAAAGATTGTTTTTTAAAACAGAAGACCTTATACAAACACGCTCAACTAAAGAAAGTTCCTCGAGGAATGAGTATTATGGGTGAGCGAGAACCGGATGAGTGAGTCCTTTTCTTTCACTAGTGTGAACATTTTGGACCCCGTTCTGCATTCTTGCAACCCCCCTCACTCCCATTTTCCGTTAGGAGTTTTTGGTGCATACAGAGTGGACCAAAAGGAATGGGGCCTGTGTGATAAGCTGGGTTTTTCCCCTTTGTTCACAAGCTCCTCATAAATACAAAGAGTAGAAGACACTCATTGTGCAGGGAGTGATGGAGACTGTAGTTCATACTCAAAACAGAAGGGATCTAAGACCATTCCTGTGCTTCAGTCAGGGAGATTTTTAACCTTCTCTTACCGTAAACATATGGTCTTCAAGGTGGCACCATAGAACCGGACAGTTCTTCCAAAATAGGAATTCTGAGTCCAAACCAAAGCTGCAGATTCAGAACTGATGATGACCAACTTTCTGGCTTCATGTAGCAGCCTATAACTACCGGAAAAAGCTGACCAAGCTGGATGTCCTTGTATGAGGAACTCTACCAACAGAGTCTGCCCTTGAAAGATGCTTCAGTTCTGCAGAAATTGAGTGGTCCAGTTTCACCTTCCATTCCAAGAGCAACAGTGTGCTTTGTCAGTGAAACCAAAGGGAAGAGGGGGGACAGTGCTGAGCTCACCACAACATTTTTTGAAAGGGGGAGCAGGTCATTAACTGTTCTGAATGGAATATGTTTTCCAATATATCCCCAGTGTGCTCCCTAAATTGAGACCCCTTGGCATTTGAGAAAAGGCAGCATCCAGAATTACATTAGGCCAAGTTAAAGGGAAGGCTTTTTGAGAAATTGATGGGGGTGGAATATAAAGCGTGTTGGAGTGCTATGATCTGTGATTTGGGTGCATTCTGAGATGGCAGTGGAAAGCAGAATGCGTCTTTAATGCCGTTTTCCCCCTTTTCTGGCTAATCAGCCTGTATGACAGTAACAGCTGGTAGTCTGGTGCTCTCTAGCTGTCCCCAGCCATAAACAGGAGACCAAGCATCACATGTTCTGTGAATTCCCATCACACACCCCACTCTTCTGAGACATTTGGTGTTTAAATCGTCACGCTCGATAGAAAATTACAGGGGCTGATAGTTCAAGGATTAACAATCACTGGCAGCCCGGTTGTATAATGCTTCATTCTTGCGCAATGTGAGCTCTCAACTTGATGAACACTTTAAAAAATGTTAATTGAAACCCTTGCAGTGGAGACTATTAGAAGGCAGCCTGTTCCTGACTGATAGCTGAATCGGAAGTCAGACTCCATTAAAGTGTTTGTCTCCCTTATCAGTGTGCCTGCCCAAGCACTTGTTTAGGCACATTGCATTTCTCATGCAGCTGCACTTCCCCTCCCCCTTCTGCTTCCCTGTCAGGCCGATATTCTATTACCGTGGCAACGAGATGATGGCAGTAAGACTTGGGCTTTACAAGGCTCACTACTGGACCTGGAGCAACTCCTGGGAGCAGTTCAGTCAGGTAACAGAAAACAAACCCCCCTCGTTTAGTTTATTTTCCCCATTCCCAACTTGCATCAAGTGACATTTTCGTCATGGGGGCAAAAAACCCATTAAAGGGGAATTTGAAATTATTGGCATGTCCCTGCGCTCCATTTTAAACCAGCCATTTATTGGAGACATTGATGTGTAATTACTGCTGGATCTGTACTAAAAAGTGAAAGGAGGAAGGAGACTAGTATTTCAGCACCTTCATATTGAAGTCAATGTCATTCCAGGGCAATAACAGAAAATTGTCCTCTTGGGTTGTTTTGGATGTTGGGGTGGTTGGTTTTTTTTAGCATCTAATATACTGTGATGTTCAGCATCTTTTCATGACCAGTTCTTACCAAGCTTATATGTCACACCATTTGGAGTGTTACATTAAGTTGTTGGTATGGATCCAGTGTCTGATATGAGGAATTCAATGCCCCTCACTATTTAAACGAATATAAGGCTGTTTTGCTAAGCAATGCATGGAGAGGGAAGGAAGCCCAGCTGTCAGCAGCTGTACTGTGCAGAGAACAACAGTTGCTGAAAACAGAGCACATGTGTTTCATCTCTTACAAAAGTATGCTCAGACCTAAATCATTCTAAGACTTAGCACATTTTTGAGCTCTCTCAGTTGATCGTCCCTTTGTTATAAGTTATAAGCTCTTGCTGTTTTTCTGATTTTGTATCTTTCTTGTTCCAAACTTGGGTAATAAACTCTGGGGCATTTCACAAATGGCAGCTTGCAATTGTGCCATGCTGATTATGCCCTTAAAGTGAAGTAAATATGCTATGGCACAGCTCTCAGCAATTTCAACAGCAGGCTGGTGGTACAGGGGGTTGTTTGTAAAATTATTACTATTTGTTATGTATGGTAGGCCCTCAGGGCTTCACAGGTGCAGAACAAAGTGCTACTGGCATTTGTGGATGTGAAAACAAGCATGTAGTTTGTATACTCAGGGCGACGGGGATGGGGTAGAGGCAGCATCAAGGAAGTAATTTACATTCATGGCTGTAAACTTTGTATCTAGAAAGACTGTAAGGCTCAAAGAGTCAAAGTTGCAATTTTACATGGCACCAAAGAGACTTACCAACTGGGAGGGAAAGTTGGCCCCCAAAATGCATCGCATACTTTATGCCATTGTTAACCCTTTGTGAAGGGGATGATGCAATCTATTGTTGACACTTGTATGTGAATAAAGCTTGGATCTTTCAAGTGACATGGAAAGAGTGTGGAAGATTTTCGCTGTGAGTGGGAACACTGGGAAAGAAGACTATGTCAGATGTGAATAACTGCTGTCCATTGTAATATAAGCACATACACACACTTACACACCTAGTTCAGAAAAAAATAAATACCTACACTGATCTAAGCCTGTTTGTACATGTCTGAATATGTGTGTAGCTGTGATAATGGAGACCAGTTACTCATTTCAAAGACTCTCCTACTGTGAGCAGTGGCAGTTGTGTAATTAAGGAATATTTCTTTCTTTCTAAGTCTTTGTTTAACTATGGCTGATTAAAGTCAGTAATTATGCTGTACATCAGAGAGATGATTAAAAATTCGCTTGTATCACATGTGGTTGATGTGGGTAAAATTGGAGCACATTAGTGGACAGAATAGCCATTAACAACATGCAGAGGAAGCTGGGGCTGAAATTTGTTCCGATTCCTCTCATGTCCTCCAGACGTTAATTACAACCCTCACGAGTTTTAAATAAATAAATTAATAAATCCGAATGCAGAATGTTTTTACTGTTCTGATTTTTGTTTTCTTTTTTGCAAGCTTGTCATACATGACCGCTACACAGTTCCTCCTTGCTGTTACTGCTTTGTTATCAGTAATATTTATATTGTGGTTGGAGTTATCTTGGCAGAGTAGGAGGGGCCAGTTTTGCTTGCTGGCTTCATTGCAAATGGACTTTTTAATGTACACTTTTGTGACATTAGAAATCCTGATAGTCGACAGAACAGATGAGTTTGCCTTGCCAAGCCACTGGGGCTTTTGGCTAATAAGGCAAGTTTTTACCTTGTCTAATGGTGGGGTCTCCTGACTGGCTCATTACCTGATTATCTGAGTCCGATGTGGAGATGTATTAGACTCCCTTTGAACTTGGAAGCCTTTCACTCATAAAGATGATGGGGCCAAAGTCAGATCTGGTGAAAGCTGGTACAGTTTCATCATCTTTATTGGAGTTGCAACCATTTAAACAGGCCTGGGGTTGTCCAGATATATCAAAACAACTCTGTTTATTTTCAAGAGGTTTACTTTACAGATAATTTAGTATTTTGTTATTTTTGTAGAGTTGCTTCATTGTTTCATGTTTCAGCCAAACCTTCATTTGCTCTTGAAAGCCCCTTGTTAATTGGCAGAGTGGAAAATTACTAAATATAGATAGTCTTGTCAGAATTCAATTTTTTTCTTTAATTTTAATTATTAATATCAATTTTTATTTTTAAATTTTCACTGTTGCTTGATATTAAGTGGTGGGTAGGGTTGGGGCAGGGCTGTAGAGGGCTCCCTGTGCCACTGAGGGGCCCAAAACATGGGTGCAAGGTGCGAGGGAGGTTGCAGTCCTGACCTGGAGCAGAGAGCACCTGGCCAGGACTACACAGAGGAGGATGAGTCCCTGGCTGCAGGGGAGGCTACCCCACTGCTGAACAGTTCCTGCCTGCGAACAGCTCCCACACACCTGGCTGGTGGGTGAGTGAGTGGGGCCATGAGAATGGAGCTGCAGAGGACTCCCCGCGTGGTCACAGTCCGGTGACACCCGATCCCTGCACGTGCAAGATGTGGAGTAGGCTGCAATCGTGGGAGGGCAGAGCAGAAACCCTTGGCCAGGATGGCACGGGACGCTTTGGTCAGAACGGCCCGGAGGAAGGAAAGCCCCCAGCCACAGCGGAGGCCACCCCGCTACTGAATGGTTTTGTCCCTGGGCAGGAGCCTTTCAGCAGCAGGGTGACCTCCCCCACAGATGGGGACACACTCCGCACAAGCCTGGCTGGGAGTCTCCGCTCTGCCATGCGGTGGTGCTGGAACAATTTGTACAGGGGGGGTGCTGAGAGCCATTGAACCAAACTATAAACCCTGCGTATAATGGAAAACCACTTCAAGCCAGAGAGTGCAGCAAGCCCTCCCAGCACCTCTAATTCCAGCACCTATGCTCTCCTGCTAGGACTGTAGCCTCCCCCTGACCTTGCTCCTGCAGGGATCCAATGTCACTGTGCAGGAAGCAATCTGCTGTCATGGCCCTGCTCGTTCACTCCCATGACTGCGCTGCCAAAAGGCCAGTGACATTGGATCCCTGTAGGTACAACGTGTGGGGGGAGGAGCAGGCTGTACTCATGCCGTTACTGATGGATGCTTTTTTGTGTTGATTTCCGTGTCAGCTGAAATTGACATTTACCAGCATCTATCAATTTAAAACGAATCCTGCCAAACCGAAATACAGACAACTTACACTATTTTTAATTCATGCTTGGTATGCCTTTGTTTTAAGATTTTTAAACCTGGAAATGCCACTGAGCAAACCAGAATCCAATTGATGTTAGGATTGGAAAACATCACATTGTTATCCTTCTGGCCCCAAGTGTGTCTTCTGAACACCTCCATGCTTTTCACCGTCAGGCTTGGTTAAGAAGAATTTGTGCAAGTTTAGGAATTTTAGCCTCTAACCTGGAAAGCTACTTGCTTGATTGCAGCATTAGGCAGCTAAGTAATAAAGTATGTGTAAAATGGAGCACAGAGGAGACGCTTACAGACAGCTAACCCCGGGAGATAACTCGGTTGTGCATGCTTCTCCCCATATGGCACTTGGAATATTTACACTGCAAAGATCCCAGCAGTCCACTGGTTTATAGTGTCTTTGCCTTATTAAACTCTCATGCCATTAACATGCTTTAACTGGTACCCATCATCTGCATTCTAGTTTGGGATTCAAATTTATGTCATCCGTCACAAAGATGAAATGTGTTGGTTTTTTGTTTTCTGGGTTTTTTTATCCTCCAGAGGCAGTATTTTCTAATCCAATTCCTCCCATAAATCGTTGTAATCTATTTATTAGCACTGTAGGACTATTTGGTGTTATCTTCCCTGCTATTTCTACTTGATTATTTAGATAACTTATATTCATGAACGGCTACTCCCTTGAATAGCATAAGGGAAAGAAATATAAACCCACTCAGTAGAAATAAGTGAGACTAAGGACTTGATGGCACACACCACTCCTGCCTGTAAATTACATGGGACACTCACATGAGGAATATTTACCTAGCTGCCATCTTCGTACAATAAAAAGCCTTTGTGATTTACAAGTGGTTCATGTTTATGCAGTTTGAATTGTCTAACATCCAGGAGCTGATGAATAGGACAGAGAAAAGTGAATTTACTGAGAGAATATATTTATATTTGTAAATAATTTGAGAAGTAATATGTATTCTATTCCAGAATTAGATTTGGTTTTGGACTGAAAAAAGGAGACAAGGAGAAGTTTAAGAATTCTGTAGTCTCAGACTTCATTGGCGAGTCAGTAAATAAATGATTTCACAGGAAAAATACTTTCTTATCGACCCCTGGAGTTTAAAAAGAAGCTGTGAGAGCACCGGAAGTACAGTCTGCAGTGGTGTGGCAGAACCTGTACTGGATTCACCTGGAAGGCATCGGGCCAGATTTTCAGCTGCGGTAAGTCGAAATAGCTCCATTGAAATCAGTGCAGCTATGCTGCTTTAGACCTGCTGAGGATCTGGCCCGTACTGTCCTTTGCTTTGGTGCTTATGGTTATCCGAGCGTAGGCTCTTCCATGGCCCTATCATCGTTGGCAACCTTGCTCTTCCAGCCAAATCTCATAGTGATGAACACAGCAGTGTACATTACACATCCGGTCCAAATTGGTCAGAGGATCTATGTTACCAGTCAGGTAGGGTAGTTGGCTGGAAATTGAAGCTAGACAAATTTAGACTAGAAGTAAGGCACAAATATTTACCAGTGAGGGTAATTAACCATTGGAACAACTTACCAAGGACTGTGGTGGACTCTCCACCATCAAGATTTGGATGTTTTTCTAAAATACATGCTGTAGTTCAAACAAGAATGAATTCAGGGAAGTCTTATGGCCTGTGTTATGCAGGAGATCTGCCTAGATGATCACAGTGGCCCCTTCTGGCTTTGGAATCCAGGAATCGCACCCAACTGGCATTCAAATGTAATTTATAGGGAAAGGGAGATGTAGCCAGGAAACCAATTCAAGTGTAAGTTAGCCCCCTCACGCACCCCACCACTTTGCCTTACAGCCTTCTTTTAGTTGCTTTTCCTGCTGCATTCCCTTGCCATCCCTGTGGCATTTAATTTGCATATGTTTGGCACAACCATGGAATGCCAAACGGATACAAGATATGCACACAAGTGGTAGTGTATCACATACCACTGTTAGTCACCACTGAATTTAGCCTAGAAGAGGTCAGTGAAAAGAGGCAGATCCTGGAGCACAGGCAGATTTACTCTACCCACTCTGAAATACATATGCCTCATGCTCTTCACTGCTCTCCTGCTGCCCTGCCCACCTGATCAGGAGTAATGCTGAAGGGCTTAGAGGGAGGGAGGAAGCTGCATTTAGCCCTCCTTCCTTGGGAGGACAGGTCAGCTTTATGCAGGGCTGGGGGGAGGGGAATAAAGGGGGAAATTGTGGATTCTTGAAGGAATCTACTTGCCTCTTTTTTTTTGAGGGGTAATTAGATTCCTTCCAAAATCCCAATTTTAGTGCTTCATTAGAGGTGGCAAGAACGTGAGCCACCAGGAGGTTAAAGTTCTCGTCTCTGCTTAGTCCTGAGATCACTCCAACAGAGCGTAGCTCTTCAGTAGCACTGGTGAGTTGACCTTAACTGGATCTTTGCAAAAATATTTTTTTAAAAGCCCTTTGGTTTAGTGGATTGTGGCTGATAAACTTCAGCCTCTCTGCTGTCAGCTTAGTATCTTTAGTAGTTTTCAGTGGTTTTTCGTAAAGGGTGTGTGTGTGTGTGTGTGTACATACACACACCTATTGTTTCACTGTAAAATGCCAAAGGGGTTATTTGTGCTGCGATCTGTTCTGATTGCCCTTCTCATCAACATGAAGGAATCGATAAAGCCTTTTCTGTGAGGGAGGATGTGAAGTCAAGTAGAACCTCACAAATAATGACATTTGATTGTGGTCCTCTGAGCATCTGAGCTAGCTATTGATCGCTTCTGCTTGAGAGCCGATGGAGACTTTTCGATTTGCCCCTTTTCTCCGCTCCCTTCCAGACAGTTAACACATTAGAAGCGATTTTTGTTCAACAGGGCTGAAGCAGCTGCCATGAGAAACCAACACCCGCATTTTCAGGTGTTCGGTCACTCTGAGTTCCAGTGCTGGAGGCTTTTGCTGAGAACTGCCACGAGTGAGAATCACTGCTTTCCAGTGCTGTGGCAAGGACAAGAAGAAACAGCAGATTGCTGCAGTTTTGGGGATACCTGCCTCAAACAAGCTGGGTTTTTCCTAATACTAATATTCATTTTGTTGTTCTGTGTTTTGAGCATTGGAATGAGGAAACATTGACAAGGAGACAGTCTAGTGTTTGCTGTGCCACTATCATAATCCACAGTTGCTTGTAAATTCAGAACACTCTGGGATAGTGCCAGGCAGATGAATCGCCAGAGGGCTTACATTAACACAAGTGCTGATTCCATCGCTTGGCTAGGAGCCCAAAATGGCGAACTGTTGTATTTGTCTCATGTCATTATTGACATAGCATCTGTGGGCCATTTGCTCTGGAAATTGAGTCACAAGCCGTATAATCAACAGTCAGTAATTCTTGCTGAGGGGCTTGCAGTGGGGCTGGAGCGGCAGACACTCCTGTCCCCTTAAAAGTCCACTTGTCCCGTCTGGAGGAAAGGTTTATTTTTATTTTTTATATGAGGAACTCTGTGTAATTTCTCTTCATTGTGCAATGGTACAAAACATCATCCCTGTCCAGGAGATCTGGTCCACTAGCAGACATGCTTCTGGTTGCTATTTGCAAGTAATCTGATGCTGTTTTAGTTGGCTGTTTCTAACAAGGCACAGAACTGTGACTAGCTATAGACATGTCCCTCGTGTTTTTATAAGTGTGCGGAAAAAGATCAGAGAATTTGTCTAAATACACCAGACTCTCGCTAGAACATGGGATTCGGTGACTGCATTATAGCGGGGACCGCGTTAAAATGAATTGCAATTAAAGTAATTAAATTTGGGATACGTGGCCGCAACTGCATAATATGCGAACTCGCGCTATATAGACGTGCGTTCTAGCAAGGGTCCAGTGTACAAGCAATTACCTTCCTTCTTTGTGAGGTCACTGTTTATTGTAAATGAACATCTTACCTCAGGTAAGGTGCAGAGTAAACTGTATTAGAATTGTGCAGGGAATCAATGGCCAGTTAAAAACGCATTGTTAGTAACAGGCTCTCATAACGAAAATTATTTAAGGAAACAATATAATAAGTCTAATGATGGTTTTGGTTTTGTTGTGGGGAGGGCAGGAATTAGATCAACCCACTTCCCTAAAAGGGATTCTTCATTCTTTTCCTATATGAATTTCATTTTTAAGTGAAGCTGGCCATCTGGAACTTGGCAAAAACACTGATATGCATATGGTGTAGATCAAAGCTCCTCTGATTTCAGTGGATGGATGTTGATTTACACCAGCTGAGGATCAGGTATCTAACATTAAAACTGTATCTAACATTAAAACCTGCAAAGCTCTTAGTTTCTAAGGCCTGTGCGGTTAGCTTTTCCTTTTAAAAAGAAATATCTAATTTGCCGAAGAGTGGGAAATCATTTTGAAACAGTGACATGATTTCAAATTCCCTACCAGTCTTCACCAGTACAAATATCTAGAAAGAACAGTCATGTCTGCTTCATCAGCTCTCACTCCAGCTTGTGCAGAGAAGGCAGAAGGACCTTCTGTGAGGCAGGAATGAAAAGTAGTAATTCCTTTCATCCTGATATAGGAAGATCTAGACACAGTCGGCATCTCACTTCCCCCTCCCAAGCATCATACACAACCCTAATCTGCATGTTTCCCAAGACACCAGAGGCACTGTCCAGATGTGCAAATGTGTGGATTGTCTGTTCCTGAAAATTCTTCCCAAGTCTCAAGCAGAATTGATTAAAAATTCTTTGCTCTGGAAAAGGGAAGCAATGCAGACGGAGCATCCTAGACTTTCAGTTTATTCATAGAGGATATTGTGTAGTTTCCTTCTCAAGAACTGGAAACAGCATTGAATTTACAAAGTGTTGGGAGAGGCAGAATTACTGTTATGATATTTAAATAGTAAAGTGATTTTCCAGAATATAAGCCGTTTTACTGCCTCTTCAACTGGGTATTGATACTGTTGGTGTCTCAGATAATGCCATTTTCAGCAATAGTATTCCATCAAGAGGAGGCTCAGAAATGTCCATTTTAATGGGAAATTGGGGTTTGATGCACTGTATGTAACCAACATTTTTTTCCCCATCAGCACATCTTAATTGCTCTGGCAAAATCTTTATGATGCCATCAGACCTCCTCACTTGCCTTGTACAATGGCAATGGATGTGTCCTCAGTCATCCTGCTGTGTATTGTACTCTGACACATGGTATAGTGTATATATAGTATTCAGATTATCAACAGGTTATTTATAATGTTTTTTATAGCCTCAGTCCTGCAGTCAGGTTAATGTGAGTGAACCCTTGAAGTGGATGGGCCACACAAGCATTCAGGATCTGCCTGTGCAGTTTCTATTGCAATACTGGTTTTTTGAGTTGCAAACAGGGCTCTGGTTAACTTGACTCATGAACCAGGTGGAAGTGTGCACGCTACGCATGCCTGCGTTCTTTATATTGGCCACCAGTAAAGTAGAGGCTTGAATTTTTAAATTGACAGTCATTGGTTTTGAAAGCTCTTCATGGCATAGGATCTTGGAGCATTGAGACCAGGAACCTTGTCCTGATGGATAGCAGCCTTTGTTCATCACCTGCCATTAGGGATCCCAGCACCCTAACGTCCTGTCTGGCACTCAGATGTATGCCAATGGACCTTTGGGACCAAACAGCTCTGACTGCAGAATCAGGGCTTTCCTCAGTAACCACCCTGATGTTCCGGGTCAGTCTGACCTGGAACCTGCTTCCCCCTGCTGTCCAGCTCAGTCCATCCCTCCCTATCTTTAGAAGGCAGCTGACTACTGTTTTTCCCCAAAAAGGTGGTGGTGGTTTGTTTTCTTTTTTTAGAGTGATCACTGTTGGTTCCTGTTTATCATCATCCCTCTGGTTTGTACTGGATCCTCTCATTTGCTGTTACCTCTTCCTCTCTCTTTCACTTACCTAGATATTTATTATGCCAGGCTTATTCCCATTGGATCTCAGGGTCTTGACTTCTAAGAGGATCATTTTTAACTGTTGATGTTGTATTTTGATTTAGTGGTTGTTATGCTGGACAGTGTCTTCAGTGGAGATGGAGGGGGAATATTATTTTATTTAGCAGTTGATCTGCAAGTAGGAAAGTTTTGAGGCCCTCTCTGGGCCACAGCTGGATTTTGATGTCACACAGAACATCATAAAAATGATTCGTATTTCACTTCTTATTTGTGGAGATAAAGTTGAAAGGCCTTAGAATGTAAATGGTAGTTTCAGCCACATTTTCGGGGTATTATTTATCAATGTCACAGAGTGTTATGTTTGAGGGATTTTCTTTTTCCCTCTAGTAAATTAGATTTGAAGAGGGAATTGGCTTTTGAAGCTAGAGAGACAGGTAGCTTTTTGTTAGTTCTGAGACACCTTTGTGGAAGCCTTATTTCTCAGGAATCTGGGGGATATAATCGGGAACGTGTTCTGGAGCACCTCATTATGAGAATTACATTTCACCATTTGCTTCTCATATAAGCAGAGCAATGTAGAAGCAAATGCCCAAGAGAATAAATTCTTCCCTCAAACTAAAACATTTGCAGTGGAGGAGCAGTGCATCAATTAGCAGGCTGTTAATTAAATACCTTGTTTGATTTGCATCCAAATTATAATTTGTATGTTATATCTGGGCTTTGATACCTTTCCACTAACTGTTCCATGTATCTTTTTTAAGTTAAATTCTATTTTCCACTATTAAAACCTCATTCAGTCTCCAAAGTCTATGGTACGAGAAGATTAAAAGGTCAATCATTTTTGTATCCATTTAAAGTCCATTATTAGTTGCCCGCTACAACCTATCAAGCAACTCTCTTATTTTTTCCAGCCACTGATTCAGGAATCTATAGCTCTGTGCAGATAAATGGGATTTCATGGGCTTCTAACCTTCTTGCTTTATTGAAAAGCAGAATATTAACTGCTCCGCTGACCAGCTGTCCGTTAAAAACATACAGGCTATTTTTAGAAAATTGTTTGCCAATCAAATCCTAACATCTGTGGAGAGCCTTTCAGTTTGTTTGTTGTTTTATAAGCAAATGGTACAACTGCTTTCCCCCCTCCATTTAAATATTACCACTTACCTTCTCTCTGGGTCTCTGTGCATGTCTCAGGGCGTTATGAAGTACTGTAAATAGCGCAGCATGTTAGCTGGAATTGTAAACCTGTGAGGTTTAACAAGTCCATTAGGTGCTAGTTCTTGCTAGTCTATGGGGCCCCCTGCTTTATTTTCTCTTTAGTGAAATTAGCACTTAAAATTTTTTGCTAGACCCAGAGCTAAAAGTGTTCTGTTAGCCGGTAGGACTGTAGGCCAAGCTCTAAGTTATTAGGGAGTTGACATCTGGCTAATAATTGGCTGGAGTTCAGGAGAGACACAACCTGGCAAAGCATACAAATGCACAGATGCAGAGAGCTAACTGCTCTGGATTTCTGAAGAGACAGCTCTGGGTGTCTCTGGGCTGGCTATTGAGGACTTAACCCATTGATGTTAGCAACTGAAATGTCCAGATACTTATCGTCATCATACCAACCGCTACTGCTGGGGAAATCCTGATTTTTCCTTCCACAGAGTTTGATGGGCACTGGAGTTTTTTTCAGACCTAGTGCAAATCTTCCAGCCCACCTAGCATTACCAGGTTAATAACCTAATACCAGGACTTCGAGAAGCTGTAAATCAGAAAGACAAACATCTTTTTTTTTTTTTTTTTTTTAATTAAAATGTACCGCTTTCTTCAGTGAAATATGGCTTTGGGTCAGATTCAGAGAGACTCTGAGCATTCGCATCTCCTATAGAAGTTAGCAGGAGTTGTGGGTGCTCATTGTCTCTTGGGATTATGCCCTTTAATTTTATTAGATTTTTTCCCCTTTATATCATTGTCACCAGCCAATCAGAACCCATCTATGCAGCTCTGTACTGCATTAATCAAAGAGAGGAGATGCTTTTTATGTGCAGAGTTGTTATGATTAAATTACCTCCCCTTTTGTCTTTCATTTGCCATTTCATTTTAATGAATATTTTATAGAGATGATTTCTGCTTTTTAATAGTACAGAAATGTGAGTCCTGCTTCAGCTCTCACTCCTGCTTTATACCAGTAGAGTTACCTTTTCCACCCCAGCATAAATAACAGCAGAATCCAGTTTGCAGACACAGAATCAACTTTCGGTTAAAACTTCTTTTAAAAAAAAAAACCTGTCACAGTTAATAACGGGAGAGTGGGAAAGTGGTCTCAGCCAAAGTCTTGAGAGCTGAGGAGTTCATATTTACATCTGTTATTAAATAATAAACTCAAACCCATTATTTCATCCCACATTCCCAGTGACCCACTTCGTTCTCTCCAATGCAGGGTATTGATTTCTGTCCTGGGCAGAACATTTCTGGAGTAACAACCCATACTCAGGAGGAACACACCAAACTGCCTCTGCTCTTCCACTTGGGAAAGGACCCTGGGGAAAAATATCCAATAAGGTGAGCAAGAAAGACACTAATGGAAATGTTCATTGTTGGAAATGTTCTGGTCCAGAAGGATCTGGGAAGTGAGGTGACAGGAAAGTCTTCAGAGAGCACAGTGTGACTTTAACACAAGGCTTAGTTCATCTGGCATTTACTCTCCTGTTACAGATGCATTTGGTCCCATTATTTCACTGACCTGACTCTTTTGATTACTGGAAAAGGTGGGTGAGGTAATGTTTTTTATTGTACCAACTTCTGTTGGTGAGAGAGACAAGCTTTGAAGCTTACACAAAGCTCCTCTTCCAGCTATTCAGGTTCTGTTTCCTATGGGTAAAATCAGCTGTATTAAATGGTCAGCATGTCACTGTGAGCATTATATTGTTTTCATGTCTTGCTGTCCATCTTATTAATTCATTATTAATGGTATGTATTTTGTTAATTGATTATTATTTTGTCCCAAGAGGGATGTGAACAGGCAAATGCATCGAATGAAACTGATATGGCGATTGTGCCAATCTAGCAGTTAAAGCAGAATCCACAATCATATAGCTGTGTGTGGAAGGGAGACACATTTCTTAGGGAACAAGTGGTGGTGTAGTACATTAGCATAAATATCACCTTGGGTATATGGCAGTACCTAAGGGGTGTCTGTTTTATATATTTCTCAATAGACTTGCTAGCTGTATCTTAAAATCTGTATGAAGATCAGGCGTTACTCCCCAGAAAGCTTAGACAGGTGACCACAATTCCAAACTAACAAATAGAGAACAGAACAAAATATAGTTTTTCAAATGGTTTGGCCAGACACTGGGTTGGCACCTGTCCCAGCTTGGCTTAGACTGTCTAAAGAAAAGGAGGACTTGTGGCACCTTAGAGACTAACACATTTATTAGAGCATCAGCTTTCATGAGCTACAGCTCACTTCATTGGTTGCATGCAGTGGACAATACAGTGGGGAGATTTATATACATAGAGAACATGAAACAATGGGTGTTACCATACACACTGTAAGGAGAGTGATCAGGTAAGGTGATGTATCCGATGAAGTGAGCTGTAGCTCATGAAAGCTTATGCTCTAATAAATTTGTTAGTCTCTAAGGTGCCACAAGTACTCCTTTTCTTTTTGCGGATACAGACTAACACGGCTGCTACTCTGAAACCTGTCATTAGACTGTCTAGTAGCTCTTGTCCCATGTCCAACACCCCTTACCTTTTGTGTCCCATGGACAGGACTGACTCTAGGGCAGCTGCAGAATAGCAAATCAGTGAACATGCACACCCAAGCTAGTCTGCTGTCTGCGCTTGTTCTCCAGGGCCACGCCTCCCCTTTCCCATCTCAGCACATTCTGAGAGGTTTTGTCACCAGTACCTTCCCCCTGCATTCTGTCATGGCAAGTGGGAAGCTTTCAAGCCTGTGGGAGCTTCCTCAGAGAGTAATTGAGTTGGTGGATTCCCTGCCTACTCTTTGGAGTGGGCTGGCCTCTTAATCTCCCATAACTGTGTCACTGCAACCTGCACCTCTAGCAGACTTCCTGCCTCAAATGATTTGTGCAAAGGTTTAAGCAGGCATCAGCTAACCCAGCCAGAAAGTGAATCAGGCCCTGTAAGTTTAATTACAACCACCCTACGAAAAGTCTGGCTGGGCTCCGCCCTTCTCCATTGATTAGGAAGAATGATATGGGAGTTTTAGCACAGTCAGATGGCGGACTGGGATATGCTATCATTTCCATTCCCGTTGGCTCTGATTTATAGAATGTATAAGTAAATAAGGAGGAAACTGGAGCCACCAGGACCACCTGCACAGAAATGGTTTTGCGCAGTGGCTTCGACAGAGATGTTTTCTGAACTGACAGGACTGCAATTACTCAACCATTTTAAATAATTGAGTGGATGCACTCATTCCATTATTTTCAACAGCACTGAGCCTGTACTGTCCACTAAGTGTTCTCACTAGACAGAGAGAAGGGGAGAAAAAATATTTTCACTTCTCTCTCTCATAACAGATGAGCACCCTAGAGGTACATTACAGAGTGTATAAAACTCTCCAGAATCCCATTGCATTTGCTCTCTTTCTATTGCATTTCAGCACTAATGAACAAACCAAATCATATCACATCTTATTCTTTGCAGTTGCTGCTGTGTTTTAAATTCAGCTCAGTAAAATTACATTACTGGATTGGGATTCCAGATGAGACTATATCCGGCTTGGGTTAATGGCTGTGTTTTTTGCGGAAGGTGGAAATCACCCCATTCCAAAAATTAGATAATCAGAAATCTTATCTTGGCTATGTTGGTCTGTGTTTTGGAGAGGCTTATCTGGGAGGTGTCTGTCTGCAGGGCACCTGCTGCCTGATAGTTTAAGCATTCCTTTCAACATCCATGTTTTGAGGATTGAACTAAATTCCAGTGATACGTCTGTAGTCATTTCTCATATGGTTCCATTGCTTTCTGGATACACACAAGCTGTTGCCTTGATTGAATTTTATGGTAAGATTATGACATGATTATGGAAAGCAGTGATGTTATTTAGTCTGCGGAAGAGAAGAATGAGAGGGGATTTGATAGCTGCTTTCAACTACCTGAAAGGCGGTTCCAAAGAGGATGGATCTAGACTGTTCTCAGTGGTAGCAGATGACCGAACGAGGAGAAATGGTCTCAAGTTGCAGTGGGGGAGGTTTAGGTTGGATATTAGGAAAAACTGTTTCACTAGGAGGGTGGTGAAACACTGGAATTTGTTACCTAGGGAGGTGGTAGAATCTCCTTCCTTCAAAGTTTTTAAGGTCAGGCTTGACCAAGCCCTAGCTGGGATGATTTAGTTGGGGATTGGTCCTGCTTTGAGCAGGGGGTTGGACTAGATGACCTCCTGAGGTCCCTTCCAACCCTGATATTCTGTGATTCTGTGATATGCAAACCATAATGGACAGGCTGTTTTTAGTAAATGAATATTTCTTTCTGCAACATGTAATGTTACTCTTCTCTTGTCTCTGGTCACATTGGAAACATCATGGAAAGTAGGTCTTCTATGTAATACTTAAATTATCCTCATTTATGGGGATGTTACTGGTGTGTATTTTTATTTAGTTTAATTATCCCCTTTGGCAGCTTGCCCATTGGGAGTCCCTACATTAATGTTCCTCAGAGGGAAAACCAGCATTCTGTTGCCAAAAGGGTAATTTAAGTCCGTACTGGTCCCAGTAAGAACCTTGATTACCTGCATCTTCTTCACTTTTGTGTGGTAAGGATTGAACCAGTTTTGTGTCTTTGTCATCTGAGATGTTAATGATCATGTCTAAGAAGGCTGAGGGACAGACACTAATTTATGTCTTACGTTGTTTTTTGTAGCTCTGAGGGGTTATTTTTTGAAACATAAGATCATACATTAACACTGACATCGTCGGGGAGAAGCATTTCTCTAAGTCCAAGCAATATTCATTCTCCTCTCAGGACACAATTCCTCGTCCTTCAGATTAATTTAAATCCACTGGAACTGTAGAAGGCCTTTGTTACAGAATATATTAGAGACTGGACTAGGTGATTTAATAAGTCTTTTCCTTTTATTAAATTCTTTGATTCTCTGAGTATTGCACATCCCACAAGTACCATACAGGGAACAGTTCTTCCAAGAATATCATGCATCCAAGCAACATTTTAGAGAGATTAAAATAATCTGTTGCTAGCACCTTCAGAACCAATTGTGGGGAAAAATACTTCAGCTTTATTCACACGTGTCTATATTAAGATGCTTTACAATACTCACTAAGAACACAAGCAAACAGTATATAAAACTAAATTTAGCACAGCATAAAATACAATAAACCCAATACAAACTGCAATAAAGAAGGTGTTTGGAGTCAAACTCTGAAGGTGCAGAAGGAATTGTCAGAATAAATCTCCAGAGGTGCAACATCTTAACAAACCAGCACAGAAAGCTAAAGCCATTGCTTGTCATTAATGGCAGTCAGTACTGCCATCCGACCTGAGTGATTAATCCTCATCCAAACTAGGAGTCCACTAAAACTCTGGGCCTAGAGAAGTAGTGACCTCTGATTTAAGACAATATAGTTGGCTAAAATGGAGGAAACAGTTGGAATCCACAAAATTGGCTATTTACTAATGATTTCCGAATCCAACAGGAATGTTTTTAAAACAGGGTTTACAAGAGCATGATGAAAAATCCTAGAAACCATCAAAGAATTAACAATGCTAGTTATAGCGCCAGAAAAGAGAGGAAGAAGCGCCTGACAGAACTGATAGGAGAAAGGATCTGACAGAAGAGCAGCCAATCTGACCTCACAGGTCAGGGCAGAAACGTCAGAATGAGCAAAACCGGTGTATAATTTCACCCAGGGGACAATCAGAGGGAAAGTTATGCTAGGTCCTCACCATCTAACCAGAGGGAAACAGCAGCGGCCGCATTGAGGGAGAGCACCTGCAAATTACCTGCAGCCCAAGGAGAAGTGCCGAGGAAAGCATTAAAACTATGAAAAAGTTGCTGAGAAGTATGGTTAGATGCCTCGGTCAAGACAACAGAAGCCTAGTGTCAACCAAGCAGGTGTTAGACAATGAAAGATTGCTAGGAAGCACTCACGTCAGGCACATGCCTGGAGTTCTTCCAGCAACACCTCTTGCAACAAACAAGTCATCCCACAGCCTGGAGGGGTCTGAAGAGAAATATGACTGTGGAGGACAGCTTGTCTAAGTACATCTGTGGGCTTTTGCCCTCTGTAATCCAGACATTGGTACCTCTGTGTTGCAGTGAACCATTAAATCAACCTCTGCTTATATAAACACCTGCAAATATTTTGATGATTAACCCTCTTAGCTGAGAGTGACGCTTCACAAAAAGGAATATTAAAAGAAACTCATGAATTCAAGTGAAAAATTATCTGAAAAGGGCAAAGTCAGCTAATAAAAAGGTCCAGACAATGTCTAGACAAGTGAGTGGCCACAAGAAATGGCTGCCTCAAATCAAGACTCACAAATCAGCATTGAAACAAATACAGAAATATCAGGTGAATAATCGCCATCATTTTTGTTTAAGTGGCCCATAATTAAGCAGTGGACAGTACAAGGCTGAAAAGTCAGCAAACCGCTCACAAATTCTATTGGTGAACTAGGTTGTACAGCGCCTCGCACAACGGGGTCCAGGTCCATGATGAGGGGTACCTCCTATGTAGTATGTTAATATTGCTACTACTGCTCATAATAATAGGTAGGAAATAAACTACTTCTGCCCTGGAAACTGCCACATGGCACCTAGATGAGGTTACAGGGCAGGTACTAACTTATAATAAGGCTCTACCACTAGAAACCCCATTAGTGCAACACCTCCAGCCTAAGCAGCCGTTGCAGAAGAGTGTGGAGAACAGTGCCACCCTAATCTGTGACGCTACGGGAGTGATAAGAGTCTCAGAGACGAGTAGATCTCTGTCACTGCCAGAAGGTCAATCTTCCTGATGATGGACCATATCAGATCTGTTAACCACAGACTGCATTCTGGAGTAAAACCATCCATGCTCAGATGACTGAGGAAGGGAAATACAGTCAACAGGAGTTATGGAAATGAAATTAGCCAAACAGAGAGCAGAGGAAGAAAAGTCCAACTGGCAGATGACACAGGAGGACCCCCCCAGCAGTGACCTGCTACCCCCAATGATGAGTCCTGGGAGCAAAAACAAAACTTAGCACCACCAAGTAATTAATAAGACACAAACATAACTGTAAAAGCAGCAGCACAACCTATCCTCCCAGTTAAACAACGTACTTAGCTAAATAGCAGCAATAAGGGCTCCGATGGAAAAAAGAGACAATGCAGCATGGAATACAGGAACGCTCCACTCCGAGGCAACGTCTGGTTTTCAGTGAGGGTCTAGCTCTACCCTGTTTCACAGCTGTTTTGACCGAGGTGCAAGCGGCCGTGCCTTGTCTGAGGTCATGCAGTGATCCTGGGGACTCTGCAACCAAGGAATCTCTTGTTTTCCAGGCCTCGGATAAAACTGCTAAACCACACTCCCACATCCCCCCCCATGCCTCTTCCCCCCACATTTTCTTTCTAGGATTGTGGTGTTCCCTGTTTAACATGTGCTTGTTGAGCTCTTCTGAAGACAGAAAATTGATGTAGGAGGTGTGGGGGAGGGGACTACCCTTCTCATCTTCTGAAAGATCTAGAGCTCATCTGGTGTTTCCATGCTTGGTAACACCTAATCAGTACAAAAGTTACTTCCCTTTCCCACGTGGGAAGGAAGGTGATGGTATGTCTGGGCTATCTCTGCTTTCCACTGGGAGGAAGGGCTAACTCCAGACTCTCACCCTGAATCAGCCGGGACTGTAGCTCAGTTATACATGCCTACACTTGCCACAGTCCAGCCCTCCCTATGGTTTCCTTTTGTCCAGTGTTATTGCAACAGCATTTCTTACTGCACTCTATTCCGACTTTAGGAGTAGTAGCCCTGTCTAAATGGACACGGGCTGCTGTCACCCACGTTGTAGATCGATAAAAGATGTCCATCTCCAGAGCTGCCACTGACGCTTTGTACAAGGCCTTCTCTCTCTCCCTCCCTCCCCCACTCTCCACCACCACCATGGCAAAGATTTGAATAACAATAGTGCTTTAAAATCTGCATTTGATCATTGTGTGCAGCTTTCATGGCGCCAGCACACACTTCAGGGACACCTTAAATTCTAAAGTTAGCATTTAAACAAAAGTGGTGTAAATGGGTCCAGTACTGAGAGCTGAGACCCAAGAAAACACAATTGTTGGAATTAATGCTAATACGGGAGACCATCAAACACTCATTTAACCACACATTCCTTTATTAAGTCCAAAGGCCAAATGGTAGTTTATACAATTGCTCTAAACATGTCCAACAGCCTAAAGAATAAGCAATTACAACACCCAATACAGTAACAAAAAGTATTTCACAAGCATGTGATCAGCATACTTATAAACAGGCCAGACCTAGGGAAAACTGTCTATTCCTGGCATGCTCCAGCATGACAAAGAACCCTCACAGTTCATAACTTTTTAAATCCCCTTCAACAAACAAACAATGTCCTAGGTAATTAATACTCTCACTAACAACCAGTTTGAGACAGTTTGCCCTTATTTCCAGTCTTAATCCAGATAAGATTTACAATCTCCCTTTTCCCCAAGGTGTCTCCTGTTTCTCTCTTCCCACCCTTCCCGCTGACCAATAGATTTTTTTGTTGCAGCGGGGTTCCCATCGGTCTTCCTTTCTAAGGTAACACTGGTATCCATGTTGGCTCCTTCTAAGACAGACTTTTTTGCTTTATTTAAAACCATCAGCAGCACCCCTATTGGTCAGAGGCCCTCTTTTTGGAAACTTCCCCTTATCTCATTAGTTATTTTTTTTGAACCAGACATCCTCCCTATTTCATTTCTTTTACCTTATAACTTGTTTCTTTCAAGGCCTTCCTTTTACTTGCCAGCCAGGGCCTTTCTTTACAACGCACCTATTTCCTTAAGCAAACTTAAGCTAACTCTGATTCCCTAATTTTGTATTTACTCTACAACAATGGTCAAAAAAAACAAACAAACTCAACACCAGAAAAAGAAGAGCAGTTAAAAATAGGCTGAGATTAAATGGACCAGAGGGACAATCCTTTTGCTGATTGCTAGAGACAGACAGCCACCAAGAGGAACCTGATTGACATACTCAGGAAGGGTGCTCCCTAGATGAGCCTCTGAATTCAGAAGGCCTTGCTTCTACATAGAGCCAGCTAGAATCTCAGACAAAAATCAAGGACAACGTGGTTGATTTGTAAATGCCTTGGAGAGAAAAGGTGTGAGGCAGTCACTCAGGCCTAGCTCATTGTAGGCTTTCTATGTTGTCAGCAGGAGAATTGTAGGAGGAGTGTGATAATTTTGCACAGCAAGAGCCAAAAGGATTTAAGAGCAATTGTATTAAAATTCCCCCAAAAGCTACCAGAATAAAAGATGATTAAAATATGGGTCTCAGGACTGTTTTTTTTATTCTAACCCTCTTCCCATTTCCCTTTATGTCATGCCTCCTTCCAGTCAGTGCAACTTGCTGCATCTGAAAAGCAGAGCCCAGACCAGTTGTCTCCATCTCATCTAATACAGATTTTACATTGAGAATAAACTTGACAATGGAAAACAGCAACAAAGGAAGACTGAATAATAGCAGAAGATTAAGTCTTAGATACTACAGTGGTGGACGCTGTAGGAAACCCAGAAGGTACCTGAAGTAGATAAGATTAGCTCATCAGGGTCTGGATGTGATTATTTAATAATTAGAAACAAAAAGGGATTTTTGTTAGACCAATTCCTATAGAGAAAGAAGTAAAATACAGAAGCCACTTTATTAACCAGATATTATGTTCTTCCACTACCTTCACATACGTCTGGTAAAATACACTGTAAATCTGAGCACTAGTATTAAATAGCTTGGTGTCAGACTTCTGTGAAGCTTGTTATATTATCACGAGGAGTCCGGTGGCACCTGAAAGACCAACAGATTTATTGGGCATAAGCTTTCGTGGGTAAAAAACCTACTTCTTCAGATGTATCTGAAGAAGTGGGTTTTTGACCCATGAAATCTTTAAGGTGCCGCCAGACTCCTCGTTGTTTTTGTGGATACAGACTTAACACAGCTACCCCACTGATACTTGTTATAGTATGACCATTTGGGACCATTTCTCTCAATAATAAGGTAATCCTATGGTCCCCAGGATAGAGGTATTGGAGTCTGCTTGTATATTAATCACATGGAAAAGGTATAATTTAAAAACCAAGATCTAGCTCAAAAACTAAGCTAGCTAGAAATGTTTCAGAGTAACAGCCGTGTTAGTCTGTATTCGCAAAAAGAAAAGGAGTACTTGTGGCACCTTAGAGACTAACCAATTTATTTGAGCATAAGCTTTCGTGAGCTACAGCTGTACTCCTTTTCTTCTAGCTAGAAATGTTCTCCCTGATTTGGGTATACTGTGTATTACGGGTTTATGTGTGATGAGAAAGATAAAGAAATTGTCTCATAACTTCTAATAGAATTCAAAATTAGTAGCAAACCTGAAGGTGAAGGACTGTGAGGATTCTAAGATTAAAATGATACTCTGTTAATCAAAGTACTACATTAAAGACCTCTCCATCCCTTCCTACAAATGTTAATTTCACAGTAGGGCATGGAAGAGGGGGGTTAACAGCAGAGCAGTTTATGTGTGGATTTGTTTGGAGAGGGAGGAGACCAGAACAGATTGCCAAAGCACAATTACTCTAAATGAACTAAGCACAGACCACACCTGTGTCTGGGACCTAGTGCTTGCAATCCAGCCCTGATTGGCTCTCCAGAGACTTCCCAGAGGTAAAGTGTCAATTAGTGTAATGACCCTGGACTTTGTCCACTCTGTTCTTTCATTCTGAGCATGGAATAACTTCATGTACACAGGGGGATCTCTTTTAGCAAACTCCTCTCAACAACACCTGCTCAACCCTTGCTCACGTTCTCTCTTCTTTCACTGCTATTCCTAGCTCTTTCCTTCAGCAGGATTGTTGAGCTAGAATACAAATCCAGTGTGCCCTGGAGGCAGAGAGGTCTGAACCTTCACTCAGATGGTAACATTCAAACACCTGGCTTGAAAATATCATTTTTATAGAAAATGCTGCAGACTCTGCACTTGGGGCCTGATCCTGCATTCCCATTGAAGACAGTGGGGTGACTCGTAAGAGTAAGAGGTACATAGCTAGGAACCTCTCTTACAATTACGAGTCACCCATTGTCTTCAGTGGGAATGCAGGATCAAGCCCCTAATCAAACTCGCACTAATCAAACTCACACTCCTATTACAAACGCCTTCTCCAAACATGCTTCTGCCATGAGGCTGTGGGCAATGAAAACCCACTAAATACAGTCACCAAATACTGCTCTGTGAAAGCACGGCACGTGAGCGTGGGATCCTCAGCCAGCATATTGTAGATATGAGCAGATCAGCCTGCGGGTCTGAGTAAGTTGTGAACTCCGTGGGGCAGAGACTCCATCTTCCTCTGTTTTTTGGGCCAGCCACACTGGCACTCAAATAACAACCACAAAGGAGCGAATGATGATTTCACGGCATGACTCCAATTTAAAGTGAACAGTAGTCACATGGCCAGTGCACTGCCCCGGTATACCCCCACACACTTGGAACGGGACTAGATGAGAAACAGGGGTTGTGTTTTAAAAACATGTTATAGCTAACACATTTTAGGGCCAGACTGAGAGAACCTTACATTGACTAGTACTCTGGCCTGTACACCCTGAGGAGTCCCACTGAAGTCAGACTTAGAGTACTTCAGGTGAGTAAGGCTGTCACAATTCAGCATGTTTTAAAACACTTGTGTAGGCTCAGTGTAACTTTTAAGAATATGTCTATACAGTACTTAGCTTGTATTCACTAATTTAATTAACTAATTCACTTTTAGGTCATATGTTTTCAAACACAGCCTAGACATGGCCCTGAAGTTTTAGACTGCACTTGCTTTACAGATGTGAAACTATTTTCTGAGCTAGGCTGCTTCAAACAGACCATGCTTCTGGAAATTGTTCAGTCTGTGCCAAATACTGAAAGGATCTAACTGTTGAGGTACTACAGTGATGGATGGTTTGAATACCCCAAGATAGGTAGATAAAAGGATCGGGGTGTTTCTGTTCAGATCAGTCGAGGAAACTGGAATGGGTTCACAGGAACTGATGTTGGGCCTAGATTTCCTCTGGTAACTGAACTAGTGAGGAACACACAAACAATGTCCTGCATGTGCAGATTAGAGCAAGGAGATGCTGTAAATGACACTAGCCTTCTCGATTCTATTCGGCACCATGCACACGGATAACAGATGGCTGGTGAGACGTAGAGCTGTGGGCAAACCCAGTGGCTGTGATTATGATGAAAAGGAGGGTTTCACCATCTACCGCCTTGACATGTATGGAGCAAAAAGCAGCAAAATCACAGCAACACATTGTTACCTGTCAGCCAGGCCACATCTCGGTTTTCCAGCTAATTTTGAACCCTGTGTACCAAAAGCACTTTTGGTGGGTGAAGCATATAACCCTTAGGTATTTTACAAAGAAGATGTGAAGCTTAAAGTTCCATTTATAAATTGTTTATAAAAGGTTAATAAATGCTGAATAGGGGTTAAATGTGTTACAGACATAAGTAGTATGTGTGTTTAGATCATTATAACCACATCAGTAAAAAGTCTGGTGGTTTTGAGCAACCTATTGATCCATTGGACTCTAACAATTAATTAACCATTTATTAACCCTTTTATAAATGGCACCTTACTACAAAGTGTGATCAAATAAGGTTTTCAAAGCGCTTTGAGGTCAATAGATGAAAGGTGCAATAGAAGGACAAAGCACTATTGCTATTCGAATGTATTTTCATGTGAAGTACACAAGCTATCTTGGTTTCTGATCTGCCAATCACAGTAGCATTTAGGCTTGAGATGCGTTCTCTCTTTTCAATTTTGCAGCATAGTTTCATTTCCTCCTTTAAAGAACTATCCAATTTCAATAGGCTCCAGTGCCCAATTTATTGGGTAAGTCATTGTACATCTCCTCTCTTACTACATCCACAGCCTTTGTGAGCTTCCCTTTGTGTTGTCTCCTGCCAGCGCACCGGCTCTTCTTTGTGGTCTCTTCCTGTATGTCAACATAGATTAGCTTTTAAGGCCTAACAACCTCCGCTGAATAACTTTTTTTAACAAATGGTCATCCTGGAAGTCCTGTGTGTTGAATGTGACCAGAGAACCTCCAGATACAATGTGGCCATTGTGCCATTCGGGTGCAATGCTGTCTCAACTCACTGGCCATGTGGCTGCTGCTTTGAATGCTCCTATCAAGAGTGGTAGCCAGAGATGGTCTTTGGGACTGGCAAAACGTTTGGTCGACCCCCAGTTTTCAGAATAGCCTCAGGTGTAAGACAGAACTGTAGAATCTTCTGCAATTGGAGAAAAAAGGAGATAGAGTGTGATGGAATGGGAACTTCACAAGAATAATCTCTCCTGGTGGTCCAACCAAATCATACAGCTGGACCTGGTGATAGTCTCTACATTTGTTCTCTAATCCAGGATACAGCTAGCTAGGTGTGAGAGAGACAGATTAGCTTGCTTGAGCTTGTCATTCCCAATTCCCTTTCGTTCCCTATCAGCATAGCTCAGACCCATCCCCACACTCAGCTTCTCTCTGGAAGGCTGCCGAGGAGATGTGATATTTATAGGGTTTACTGGAAACAGTTGGCACATTGCTGGGCTTCAAAATACGATTGTTTTTCAGAGAAGGAAATTAGCTGGAGTGTGGGGCTGGTGGCCAGCTCCGGCTGTTAGCAAAGAGAGCCGGGGGTCAGGGCCACGTTGCATTGTTTCCCTTTTATCTCCAGAAGCAATTTGCCGTTCTCTGTTTCTTAAGTGACTCTTAATATGGGCAAAATAAGATCATTGGGTATTATCCTCCATTTTAGAAGTATTTGAAGTATTACCACAGTGAAATAGAGTGTAAACCACTTAAACAATACCTACTGAAGTAATCATTCTGATTAACAGGAGATAGGTTCACAGTTCTTTGCATGGGGGCTTTAGGCGGCCAACTCCCCATTAAGGTCAATGGGAGAAGCTCGACTAGTGTCCTGTGTATGAATGTGACTGGTTGGTGCCAGCCAGCAACAATAACGTTGCTGAGAACATTCTTGTGGTTTAAACATGGGCTGGGGAGTTGGGAACTCTGGGTTCTGTCTCTGGCTCTGTTCCGTGAGTTCTCTCTTGGGTTTCCCCATTTGTGGAGTGGGGTTCATGATATTTGCCCACCTCACTGGGGATTGTGAGACTGAATTAGTCAATGTTGGTAAATAAAATACAAAATCCTTGGGTCGGAGCGCAACAAAGTCGCAAAGTACTGCAAAGGAAAAGTGGGTGGGGTGTTCCAAACCACCAAGGCCCCCAATTCCGATTTGAAATTCAATGAAATTCAATCCTGCGCCCTCCAATGCTTCTGGAAATCCTACCCAACTTACTCATTTACTTATTTCAATGTGTTACCAGTGTTCGTATAGTGCTCTAGGCACCGTCCCAGAGCATCCGTACCAGGCATCAGTTTCCCAATGGATTTTAGCAATTGCCCTAAGTCCCATGCGCTGTACAAACTCATGTCCCCTAAACATACCATACATCAAACCAGACACCAGGGTAGTGTCTAACTAATAACTCCTGTTGCTTTTCATATTGTTCTAGTTTTTCCAGCTCTGAGTATCAGGAAGTTATGGAACAAATATTCCCCCAAGTTCAGCTGCACAAGAAGACCATGGTGCCAGGGGAGCCACAGCTAAACATGTGTGACAAGGCCGTCATGGTAAGGGATTAAAACATAAATCAATTTGAGCATCCTTGTCTTATAATGTATTTTGTAAAGCTTAAAAGTCTCAGCTAACACTGAGGCGGGCTAGAGAAGAAAAGTCATTCAGGCCTTTCGAAGGGCTATCTGGCTACTGCATTGAAGATACAGCCATTGGTTATCTGTGGAATGCCGTAGTACAAAGTGAGCGGCCTTAGGCCTGGATAGTCAACCAGCACACTGTGATAAACTCTGTGACTTCCTTCCTTATAGATAGCACAGTATCCACTGCTCTGGCGCCTTCGCCTCCGTCCTAATCCCCTGTACACATCGCAGAAATCCAGCTGCATTGTGAGCAATGGTATCGGCACCTGGGCTCTCGTAGTTCTCCGTGGGTTTGGGTATCTTGGGTCCACCTCCCCAAGCCCTCCCACAACTGTTTTTCCAAAGTCTTCATGATCTTAAACACAGCAAATGGAGAGGAGTGCTGATTTTCTGTTCAGGTGGTATTTGAAACTGCATGTTTGATAGCTGTGCTTTGGCATTTCAGTCGAAAAGTCCCTGATGTCTACTGAGCTCCTTCTGAACTTGGTGATTTGGGACATTGAGAAGGGCACAGAGCAGTGTGCAAGATCTGAAGCCTGTAAACCCCAAAGAGGGAGAAGTATTTAGTGTAGTCCAAGATGTGTGTCTAGGATACTGGGATGAAACTGAAAAAACGGAAAACGTTGTAGGTTGAATAGCAGGAAAAATCCTCCTGACCATGAAATAATCTTTCAGGGCAAATTCCAACGGCTACAGTATATAACATAGGGAACAGTCTTGCATTAGTAGAGAGATGGATAGTGTCCCCTTGTAAGTTTTTACCATCTCTAATTTCTAGGGTTTTTATTTCTTGGATGTTGTGCAGGGGGAAGCAATTGAATCAGTCCTCCTGTGCTGCGTTTGTTCACGTTTGCTTTAATAACTGTCATCACTCAACAATGGTATTATATTGCCTGCTTTGATAAATGGATTGAAAGGTTCTCTTAATTTCTGCATGTATCTACTGGTGGGTCCCCATATCTGTTCTTAGTGCCAAGCCCATTTACTTGGGTTGTGCACTGAAGAGCCCTTGGGGGACTGGGAAGAGGAATCTTTCCTGTTTGGCTATGGAATAAAGCTGGTCAACCACTTCGTAGCTGTTACTCCAGTCTCAGGACAGGAATAGGCACTGCAACTTCAGCACCTCTGCACCACTGATGTGGCAAATCCTCCACTCTCTTGTGCTCCCCGTCACTAGTGCTCAGGGAACCCCTGTCGCGCTGCTCTCTCAATGTGCTGGTTTGGAGAAACTGCCCCTATGCCTGGACTCACTCCAGGTTTGTTGGAGGTGGGACTTGGCACATGAAGGGATCTCAGGACGTGGTGTTTAAAGAATGGATCTATGAAAGCTGAATGGATTTAAATCTTTGAGTCTAAAGCAGATGTAATCCAGGTTTTCAAAAGGATGAAAATTCCCTTTGTTTGTTTGGATCTTTATTGCTTCAGCAGAATGTTTAGCCTGTGACATTTCCAGTGGGTTTCCCGTGTTCTTATGTATTTTGAAAGTGAGAAACATATTTAGAAAACAGAATTAATTGTTCTTAAATTGTCTGGAGCCCTTCGTTTCAGGAGACGGGCTGGTATGAAATCTCTCTGCCTTCCCGTTCGCAGCCTGCAGAGGTTGCTGGCACGTCACTGCCATCTGCTGTTAGTTACATGGAATGTAAACCTGCTCCAGCGTTTTTTGTAGCATTAATCTTTTCCCTGAAGGAATCTGATACTAAACAAATGCAAATGACTAGATTAAATAAATTATATATATATATCTATCTATATGACAGTAGGTCAGAGCAGACTTGACCTTTAATAACTGACAAGAAGAGTTTCCCATGGATGTATGGGTACTGAGAGAGAGGAAAGAGAGATCAGCATTTACAAGGCTACTGTTTCATAAGAGGGAAAGCAGAGGATTTCTGGAGACAGAACAGGAATTGTAACTTTTCATTCATTTTACTGCAATCCCACATTTCATTTTGTTTTTCATCATTTAAATACTCACACACACTCCCACTCGCCCATGGGTCTGCTGGGTTTCCTCACTGACCATGTTTATCCTCTGCCGCCTGCACACTGGGACAAGATCATTCAAGAAGCAAGAAAACAAGGGAGGCAAATAGCCTTGGTTCACATGCTTTGGCGTGGTCATTATCTAAGCGTCTCCTAATCCATCAATTCATAGGCTAATCCCCCAAAATGCTCATTAAAATGCAAATATTCTTCTCTCTTTCACCCTCAGCCTTCAGAGGCTGCTGTCTTGTACTTGGTTCCTTAAGAAATTTTACAAAATACCTTACTGCTAATAATTACAGCCTCTTTCGGGATCAGGGGCAATTTGAGGGGTTTCACCAAACATGTAGATTTGCTCCCTCATCATGTTACTGGAGAGAGGGGTCACCACAACAGACTGCAGATCTCAGAGGGGAGGCTAATGCAGGTGTCTGTTACTGAAAATGTGGAAGGCAGTTTCATAACCATCTGCTCAAAAGGGATTTGTGGGCTTGCCTGAGGACTGTAGGGATGAAATTCCAAAGGTGTAGATAGACAGACCCTGCTAGCTTCAGTCACGTGTGAAGGTTCCTTTTTCAATGAGAATATCAGAGTGGTCTGTATACTAAAAATGTAAATGGGTCTGTTGTGGCTCAGGGCTCATTGTCCAGCTCCTCTTCCAGATCTTGACAGTTTAATTCCACAAGGCTGATTTTATATGTTTGTTTGTTTCTTTCTTTTTTAACAGAATTGGGCTCCTCCAGGCTGTGAGAAGCTAGGAAAGTGTTTGGAACCTCCCAAGTCCAATCCAAAGAAATGCTTTTGGCCGCACTAATATTCCAACACGCAGGGTCTGCTCGAAAGCCGTAAACAGCTGAGGTCATGGTTCACAATGCACATGGACACTTGTGTTTACGTCATGGAAGGGAGTGATGTAAGATAACATCACATACTCTTCAGAAAGGACCATGGTTACAGCATTACTCCTCAGGGTTATAGCAATTAGCTTTTGTTTAATTCAGTGTTTCTCTTAATGGGTCAAATGAGATGTTGCTGCAATACAGGGTAAATTTTCAGTAATGAATATAATTTTTAAAAGATATAACTAGAGAAGATTTTCAGCCAATCACAACTCTCTCATTCCCTCAGGAATGACATGGCTGTCCAGTCAACTTGCTCCTTTCCCACTCAGGCTGTTCTCGTGGATAACTCTTCATTTAAGTGGCCAAAAGTGGCCTCAAGGGAAGGTCCAAGAAGAAGGTTGCCAAGAACTTTCATACCCTCCAGATAGAATATGCCAGATTTGCTTTGTTTTACTTTCTAGTCACATAGGAATAATGTTTGTAGCTAGCTGCAGTAATTTTCAGTAACTGTTTTTTAAAATTATACTTATATTGTAAGCTCTTTGAGGCATGGCTTTATTTCCCTTTTATCTTTTTAGTGTGTGTACGCAGCACCTAGCACATTGGTCCCTGATCCTTGGTTGGGCAACTTACGTGCTATCACACGACAAACAACACCAACGGGCTCTGTGTCTCCCTGCTGTAAACATTCCCTTCAATAGCCCAATATTAACCAGCAGCTTCCAGGCGGGAGAATGCCCTGTATTTCTCAAGCATGAATCTGCAAACACAGCTGTGGTGAGCATGAGCTAGGTAATGTTTGTAATGCACTTCAAAGATGAAAAGTGTGATGTAAGTGCTAAATTTTCCTACAGTATTACAGGGAGTTCCTTTGGGACCCAGGGATGGCCCTCCGGGGCTTAGTTCATGATCCATTCACTTCAGAAAATCTGGGTTCAGATATGGATTTGGTCATACTTCCAGCCTGCCAAAGGAAGTCACTTTTCAGTCATATGGGCACAGCCAGCTGGAGGCTCAGAAAGGCCCATTTGCATCAGGATCTTTAGTTTTGGCACTGTTCCCAGTTTATGCTCTATGGGGAATTCTTCTCCCGGTGCAAACTGTCCAAGCACTGCACTCAGCATCCTGGGGCCAGCATTCCTGTAAGTGTAGTTCTCAGGAAATGTGAATCCCCAGCAGAATTGCACATGGAAGGCTCTTCCCCTGGCTCTGTATCTGGTACTCATGCGCCTCGCTAGTGCTAGCGGCTTTCTGCTGCACAAAGAAAAGTCCTGTGCAGCTTGTCTGGGCCACTGAAGACCCCACCTCTGTCGCTCCAGAGCACCCATTTGTCTTGATGCAGCGGTGAGTTGCTTCAGGAAGGAAACAATCAAGATACCCCACGCTGCTGCACAGCTCTTCCACTCCTCCCCCCACCAAACCCCACAACTCCAGATAAACGGAGACAACCAGCTTCAGTGCCAACCATTATGCCACCCTTTGCGACCCTGGCTCTACACCTTTTGCCCACACAAGCTCTTCCCCTGCCTCCAAGCCTAAATAACCCAATCCGTCTGTTCCCCAAAGTACTTACCTCCTCTAAACCCCTTCACAGAGGCTGGACAGACCCACAGATATAGGATTGTCAAGAAGGGACACTGGAGTTGGCCTTGGCGCCCTTGGTGTCAGGAATTATAACCAGGAATTATCACCCTCTAGCAGAGCCCTCTTAGTATCTCTCAGATCTGCTCGTCTGTCGGCGTGATTTTTCTGCTGTTCTTCGTCGTATTTACCTTGTGGGTTAGAGTGTTCCTTGCTATCCATCAAAGATCTCAAGGCATCTCTGGTTGAGTCCTAACATATTTTATGTATGTCATCACAGTATGGCTGGTCCAAATGGCCCATTTTGAGTGATACGCTGGATGACCAGAGATGATGGATTGGATCCTGAGTGTAGCCAAAGGAATCATTACAAAACCGGCACCCCCGTTTCAGATCTCTCTCCTCTCTGAGCTTGACTGCCGCTGGGGCCTGTCACCCAGAAATGCTCAGAGCTTTACTATCCACGTTTAATACTCTACACTATCAACAGGCATGGAGATCAGAAGATGTTGGATTCCTTCATTATGATGCTCTGAAAATCACTGTCAACCTAAAATGTAATCATTATGAATGTAACGCTATGAGATCTGTGGACGAAAGGCACCATATAAACAGGGGTCAATGCTTGTTCTTTGAGCTCCAGCCCAAACACACTAAGTTATTGCTCATTCTAAGCATTTATACCATGCTTGTCACAGTAGGATCTGGGTGCCTCTTATCCCATGTATTCCTTACCTTCCTCCCCCTTTTTCTTTCTTTCCCAGCTTATCATCTGTCTCGAAGAACTGCTTTTTCACTCTCTATACTCTCTTTTTCCCTGCTGATACAGGCCCATCAACTTCCTCAGTATTTGATCAGTTACATGTAGCCCTGATTTTCATCACTCTGACAAGTCAGTTGCTTGAGATAACACTCCCACACTCCTGATCTCTGTGATCAGAAACAAAGGAACAGTCAGACACCACAAGCCATCATCCTTAGTATATCTGACTGTTCCTTTACTAACTTTAGACTTTGCTAACTCCAGGTGGGTTGCATCAACTGAAACATTCCAGAGGAGCAGATAATATTGACATTTTCCCTCCTGTCTTTCTGGTTCTCTAAGCATCATAGTGTTGTATTATTGTCTGGAAAAAAAAGGGCGGGGGGGAGGGGAGAGAAACCAACTTAGAGAATGTGCAAAAATAAATAAAACTGATGCACAAGCTTGTAAAGCAAAATGGCAGTGCACCCAGCCAGGGCCCCTTAATGGGGGCACAGTAAGAGAAATGTAACAACCTGGGGATCCCATGATGCCTTGTTATGATTACACAGATATCAAGAGTACTGAACTGATTAGGTTTTACAAACAGCCTTAAGTGTTCATTATAATATTTCTAAGATATTGAATTTATAACATATCTCTGGGGTCTGTGATGTGATTTGGAAACAATCATGCCAAAGTGATAAATGCTGAGAAGTGCAGCATTTCGAGCCAGTTTTTTCAAAAGGGTGTGTGGAAAATGTCTGCATGTGCACATTTATTTGCAGTAGTTGTGCACAAAAATAGCCGTTTAGATGTCTAATTGATCTAATTAATCACTTGCATGTGCTGTTATGACGAGTGAATACACAGATTTTGCACACATCTGCATGCAGAATTCTGGATGCTGTAAGTGAATTGACAGTGATATTTGTTTAATTCTCTGCTCTGCCCTTGTTTCTTTATAAGAGACAGAAATTTCATATGAAGGAGCTATTGCTTTAAATTAAAATGAGAATAATTGTAGCAAATGGAAATAGCTGTATTGTTAAGAAGTATTTTTAATCAATGCCTCTTCCAAAAGTGGACAGTTTTTAAACTTGTGGGCCCAGGGGAATTGAAGAACAAAATAAAAGGGTATTTGATCAGCATGTGCAGCGTGTATTTTCTGAGGCTGACAAACTGAGAACACAGCAACCGAGATGCCAGCACTAGGATTAGAAACAACTAGAAACCGGCCTCTCTTCACCCTAGCAGAGTGAGAGCAAGTTGGGGTGAATGGCAGGATTCTAGCCAGGTGCTGATACAGCTCTAAGAGATGGAGCACAGTCTAGGATGGGACTGGGAATCAGGAGAGTTCTTATCCCAGCTCAGCCAGTGATCTGCTGCATGACCCTGGGTAAGTCACTTCCCCTTTCTGTGCCTTTCTTCTTCTCCCACCCTTAATCTTGCCTATTTAGACTGCGAGCTCTTTGGGGCAGTGCCTGTCTCTTACTGTGTTTGGGGAGTGGAGTTGGCGGGGAGAAGGGTTCCAGTATAATGGGGCCCTTTACACACTACTGTCATACAAATAAATACCTCACATTGGGACAAATTCACTAATGAGCTCCAACTTTTGCACCACTCTGGTCACACAGAGCAGCTGTAAATTTGGCTTACCTGGATGGGTAAGGTGAGTTTATGGTTGGCTTCTGTCACTGTAGCAGCACAAAGCAGCCAGAACATATTGGTATATCCTGCCCTTAATATTTATATAGGACCTTTGATGCAACTTTGATCCAGTCTCCAGCTGCCCAGTGACCTCACAGTGACCTCTCTGGTTTGGGAACTGCCCACGCTGAGGCAGGAGTTGGTTTTCTTGTGGCTGTTGGCAGCTCAATCTTCTTTCAAAGGCAGGCAGGCTAGCAGGTGGGTCTGGCTGGTCTGTTATTGGCAGTGATGGTTTCTTGGTGTTTTGCTCTTTTAAGAGGTGTAGTTTGGAGCAGCACATAACATGAACTGAGAGAGGACTTTTGTCTTGAGATTATTCATGGTTATGTGATGTTCCCTTCTTTATATTTAAATATGCCTCCTAAATGGCATAAGCTTAAAAGCTGCCTAGGCTGAGAGACCAGGGAATTCCTTCCTTGACTTTAATTTCCAATTAGCTGATCCAGGAGACTCCAGAGATGGCCCGTTCCTCACCCCTTGAGGCTATGTTATCATCAGCCCCTCAATGCAAAGAAGCTTCTGAAATTGATGTAACTAATAATCATGGGAAAAGTCCTACGATATTCACAGTCTATGGCTCCAAAATTGGAGGCTTGATTTGAAAACCTGCAGCAACAAATGGATTATCTCGGTAGCAAATTAGTCTCTGTGGACCAACAATTTGGGAATCTGCACACTGGAATTGGAAACCAGCAGATCAATTCCAAACACTTACAACCAAGGTTGATGCCCTGCACACTGTGGTGAATATGGTGATGAAAGATAACATGCCTCTGCATTTTAAATGTGACTCCTTGGAAAGCAGTATTAAAAGTGAAAATGCAAAGGTTCTGAACTGACCTGCCAGAATGGAAGGGAATGAGACCTGTACATTTGCTAATCAAATGTTGAGCCAGGCCTTGGAACGGAGTCCTCAGGTGGGTATTGAGTTGACAGAGGCTAGTGGGTTTTTACTAATGGACCTAGAACTAATACTAATGCGGAGGAGATGACTGTTGGACTTTATGGGGATATTCATTTTAGCACCTGATCCTGCAAGGTTCTGAGCTTTTTCAGATCCTGTTAACATCAACAGGAGCTAGCAGTTCTCAGCACCCTGCACATTTAAGCCTTTTACTGAGGTATCAGATATGCTCCCAGGGTCACTATCTTTAGTAACGACTTCCCAAAGCCATGTCACTCTTTGTAAAGTGAAGCTGATAAGGTGAGTAACTTTTGGAAGGCTGAGTACCTTGTTTTCTAGGGATGACAACCTCTCCTCAGAACACTAATGATTCTGAACAAAGAAACACTAATGAAGAACTCATGAGGATAGGGAGCTACTGTTTTCACCTCTTTTTTTTCAAGAATATTCTGATTCAAATCGGGGAGATAAAAATTGAGTGGGATAAGGCAAACTGTTCTGCAGCATGGATGGTGGCTGTTTCACCAGGCCTGGAAGAGGAATCTCACACCAGTGATCTTGCCGCTTTACTGTGCACTGGAAACTTTACAAACTGCCACGCAGAATAATTTTCCTTTTTTACCAGGTTTTATACCAGCTACTCCCAGAACTTCAAAACCCTGTGAACTCTATTGGATTTCGATTGGTGTCAGGATGGTGGTCTTCTTAATGAGTGGCTTGATTTCTCTTTCTTGAGACTTATTTGGAAATGTATGGTTTTGCTTGAATGTTTTTGGCAGTATCAATGTTTGGTCCAAATTTCCCATGCATTACTGGAAGAGGTAGTACAGAGTAAGGTAATGTTACGGTTTATGTTTCGTCTAGACTAAACTGTTGTGTTTTGTTGTTTTTTTTTTTTAAAGCATGTGAAGAATAACAAAAAAATATTTACTTCTCATTTGGGTGGCTTCCTCTTCTCTTAGGGTTATTTTTGACCCTTGAGCATTGTTTGCTGGATTTCATGGCATATCCTCTGCTGTGGTTTATATTTATTCCTTCTTCAAGATCTAGTTAAAATCCTATAAATATTTTTTTTAAATAATTCCATAAGAAGGTAGATTTCCAGGCAGGAATCTGTCACCTTTTAGGAGAGAAGAAATGTGAAATCAGTCACACTCCCTGAGAGAGAGCCAAGTCAGCAGGTGGCTTTTGGCTTTCAGTGCATTTTATCTCCCTGGAATCAGTTAATACCCTTCTGGGTGATATCTAGGTTGGATGGGAATGAGAGTCCTCCATTGAAAGGGATACAGGCTATAAGCACAGGGAGATGTGATTTGAGGCATTTGTGCCAAATCCGCCAGTTCTGGATCACTCTCAAAAACCCATTTTCAATGACTAGGCCAGCTAGGGAGCATAAGGAAGCCAGTAGGAGGCTCTGGATTGGACCCTATGTCATGAAAAGTCTAAGCAGTCATGGATTTATGGCTAACAGTAAACTTTCAGCATTAGACTATGGTGCATTTGACTTTATTACAGAAACCTTCCTAATTATCCAATACCAAAGCAGATTCCAGCAGAATATGTGTTTCCATCAAAATCTAAACCTTTGGCGAAGTCTGGTGGATTTCACTGGAATTTCTTTTCAGAAGAAAACCAGGGAAAAGTTTTGACAATGTTGAATCAGTTTCCAACATATTTGGAAGGAAACATTTCAGTTTTTTGTTCTGAAAGGACATTTTCAAAACTTTATTTTGTGTTATAATTCTAAATTTCAAAAAATTGAAATGAAATATTTTGATTATGAAGGAGGGGTTTGTGGAATGAAGCCAGATTTCCAAAGCTTGAAATCCTTAGTGAAATGAAACGTTTTCCTTCTACCAATGAGTAGTTAATCAGATTAAAGTTAGATATCAATGTCTTATAGACATGTGTGTATATAATACTTCTCACATCAGGATCTCAAAGCACTTTTTACAGGCTTAACTAATTCAACTTCCCAGAACCCCTGTGAGTGAGGTGTAGCCTGGTTAATTTGGTATGTTTGGGTTGGTAGTACTAATGGGGATCTTAAACCACAGTGACTTGTGCTAAGGGTTCGGCCTCCAGAACACCTACAGTATCTGGATCAGTAGAGTGAGAATCACCTTTAGGAATTCCATTACGTGTAGAGACTCTAGGAGTCCATGAGGAACTGTGAGTGTATGACATGTGGTCACAGGTTATCAAACATCCTCTTATTGACCATTTAATTAAGCAGATGAACAATGCCCCAACTACTGAAACATATACAGAGATAGAGAGAAACAAGGAGATGTCCAGCATCAATGATTTCATACTCTCATCCCCTAGGGAAACATCGAGATGGGTAAAAAGATCGTCAGATGGCCTTCCTTTTGGGTGTCCCCGATGTGCTTCCCTCCACACTCGGGCTGGACTACACGTTTTATCTTGTTACTCTTACGCCCGCTATGCTTGTGAATCAGAGTATCACCCCTTTTTCTTCCACACTTTATTAACTTAGGCATGGACTGTTTCTCATAGGTTATCCCCTTCACTTAAAATCATAGGGATGGAAGGGACCTCGAGAGGTCATCTAGTCCAGACCCCTGCACTCATGGCAGGACTAAGTATTATCTAGACCGTTCCTGGCAGGTGTTTGTCCAACCTCTTAAAAATCTCCATTGATGGAGATTCCACAACCTTCCTAGGCAATTTGTTCCAGTGTTTAACCACCCTGACAGGAAGTTTTTCCTAATGTCCAATCTAAACCACCCTTGTTGCAATTTAAGCCCATTGCTTCTTTTCCTATCCTCAGAGGTTAAGGAGAATCATTTGTCTCCCTTCTCCTTGTAACAACCTTTTATGTACTTGAAAACTGTTATGTCCCCTCTCAGTCTTCTCTTCCCTCTTCAGCTTTCCTTATTCTCATTAACATACACGAGTTACTATGGTAAATTGAGGTTATTACAGAATTCTTTGAAAAGTTACTACAGGGCATCTTGCGGTATTAACTGGTACATTGAGGCCTGTTTCCCAGGACATCAGAAACTCATACATCTATTACTGTATTTCAGAATCTTACTGGCCCAGGGTTATCCCTCAGCCAACTTGTCATGTCAACCTCTTCCAGGCCTGAGACCTTCAATGGCCAAGCTAAATCTCTTACTGACCTAAAGCATGTAGGCCTTAGGTTGATGCTTTACCTTACTTATCCTACGACTTAAACTTATTAACCACACATTGATTGTATTATGTATTCATATATTCATCTATCCTTGCAGTTAATTTAGATATAATCAATCACACAACTATATAATTATATCAAATGATTAACTACAGAGGTTAGTAGTGATTGCAGTCACATGGAACATAGTCTTTCCAGGGTTAGCCATATAACATCCCAAGTATTTCTTGACTTAAGGAGGAGACACAGTCCATCTCAGTCTCCCTAGCTTGTCTAGTCAGACTAGGTGGTCCAGATCTCACTAGTGATAGTCCAGAACTAGAAGCAGTTTGGCATGAATGCCTCACCCGTGGAGAGGTCTCTGCCTGGCTCACACTGGCAGGAGAAAATTTGTCTTAGGCAAATTCTTTTCAGATGAGACTCTCACTGCCCATCCCCCCTCATTCTTCCTTAAAAGTTATTAACTAGTTGCAAGGGTGGGGGGAAGCATTAGATACCAAAACCCAATCTATTGGCTGCTAGAGCAGTGTTCATCTTGTCTCCTTTGAAATGGAGGAATAGAGGGGGGAAGAGCTTGTAGGGGTTGGGGCACTTTGATTTTTAAGGTATCTGACATGGTGCGATCTGGGGCATGGCAAAGGGCAGAAACATTGTTTTTCAAAAGTATGTTTATCAGCTCTCTGGCAGGGCTGATCTAGCATTATCCGGGGAGGGACCTGAGTCTCTCTGAGGCATGAAAATCCTCCTCCCTTCGGATTGCGGGTAGAATCCTAACAAAGGGCTCCTAAGAGGCCCCTGCAGCACAGGGCGTGTGAGACTTCTGCTTCTCTAGGAGAAAATGGCAGAGCGTCATGGGGATGCCCACTTGGCAAAGTGGCATGGTGCCTCGTGTTATCAATGCTAGCAGAGCTTTTGCAGATAACATGAGAGGGTTTCAAAGAAAAAAGGAGAGGTAGCCTAAATAGGAGAGGATGGTGAAAAGTAAAACTTGTGCTCTGGGGTCACAGATCCATCAATGATGAATGGAGGACGACGGAGATGATTTAACCTTGGATTGATGGTACATTGCAATGTGGAGCTCCCACTTCCTAGCCAGTTGGCTATCCCTGGTGGGCAGGAAAATTACCTGAATAATTTCTTTCTGCTGAGAAAGCAGCCAAGATGCTGGAATAGCTGACTGCACTGTACTTCAGTTGATAAAGCAGCAAAACAAACTCTTCTGATCCACCTAGAGGAATTAACAAGAGAGCCGAAAAGACTCTGTTCCAATGTAAAGTTATGTGCTTGATCTGTGTTTGTTTCTTCAGTTGTTGAAGGGCTCGTTGACTTGGGCCAGCTGTTGCATAAAGGATTTGCTGGTGGCAGATAAGCTAATTTGACTTGGGGAAAGTCCTATTCCTAATGGGAACTGCTATGAAAATAACCCACACTGACCTTCTCCTGCTGTTGTCTGTCTCTCTCTCTCTCCATAGAGTGCTTTCTACGAAACATAAATCCCTGAGAAGTGACAACCTTTGCACTGACCTTCAACTTCCTCCAGGCTTACACTTAATGCCAGGCGCTCATTAAAACAGGTGTCTTTTTGTCACTTTGCCAAAGCGGGTCCATATCCCTCCGTGTATGGAATAGGTAGGAAATACAGCCATGTAGCCTGCAGTATGTGGTACACATCTCCTGGGGGATTGCACCAAGAACATCTGACTTCTCTTTGAGCAGTCATCTACCCATATTGAGGGTGAAGTCGTATAGGAGCAGGATGAAGACAAACCAAAGCCAGGTGCAGGCTATGCGCTGTGTGTCTGAATTCATCGTGGCCCTAGTCATGAATCACCATGCCATTCTTTCCTGTAGGCTGCACTTCCTGAGTAGGCACACCCTGATTTCCACTTCCCTGCAAAATGGGACTACTGCCCATGGGATATGAAAGCAGCAAGGGCTGTGAAAAACAAACACCCTTTTCTTTAGAGATACATACCAGAAGGCAATTGGGCCATAGCAAACTGCAGAGTCTAGATAGCAAGTCACATGACTCTTGGGTTAATTGACAACCACTGATATTGCTACAGCTGTGAATGAAGTCCATGCAACCCCCGCATTTCTACAGCAGGTCTACTCCAGCCTGCTTTCATTTGATTGGTCATAAATAGCCAGCTTGGGCCAGGGCTGACTCGCTCCTAACCTACTGGCTAGCCCACAAACGGCATGGAGACCTTCCAGTAAAACCCCTTGTGCGATTTATTTATACCCTCCGCCCCCTTTGCAGACTAAGCATCCCAACAGTAACGTGGAATCAAGCCCTCCGTTCCTGACCAAGGAGCGGTCTCTTACTCATGGCACACCCCCCAGCTGCTTCTCAGTCCTTTTACACTTCCTTCTTGTGCCAGCTGGGCTAATGAGATAATTAGCCTTCTCCAGCCCATCTCTGTCTATCAGTCGAGCACAGGTCCCATAGTCAGGTGCACTCTGGGAAACTAACTGGAGTTGCAGTGATCAGCGCTCTGGTCCAATTGCCGTTACCCAGTGTCATAACCCCGCCCGGACAGGATCCTCTTCCTGCCTCACTGGCTGCTGCCTGGGAGCCCTGCTGCTGTTGCTGACATCGCGGAGGAGGAAGATAGAGCTGCTGCTGCTGGACTGAGTGACTATACCATCTTGGTTACCTCCTGGGCCTGTGGTGGTCGTTGCTTTCGTTGTGGGAAGAAGGGGGAGCAGTGCAGAGCTGGGTTCTCTGCTCAGTGTCTCCCTCTGGCTCCCTGCTTTTGACCCTGTGACCCTCACATCCTGGCAGAGTCCCTGCTATACAACCCCCAACTTGGTGTGTAGGTGGTGGAGTCCTCCTTGGTGTGCCAGAGGTTGGTCCTGGCAGGTACCACCCAGATTGGAGACCTCTTGGTCTATGACTGAGGGGGGTCCCCTGGGGCTTGGCCGACACATGAGGCTTTCCACCCTTCATGTTCCCTGGCACATATTCCAGGAGGAGAGGGCAGCCTTACCACCCACCCCTCGGGCTTTCCTTGGGTGGGTCTTGTGGGAGGAAGTTCCCTGCCTGTCCTTCACGCCTGGCCCTCTGGATCTTGTCATCGGGCCTCTGCCCCATGAGTCCTCCTTCCCCTGGCCGCTCCCCCTGCATGACCTGCAGCCAGTTTGTTTCTGAACCACACGTAGAACACAGCTGTACGTTCTCATGCTCCATGCCTTTCACTTTCTCACCCTCATGACCCACCCCGACACCAAGGGGCGGGACCTCCCGCCATCTGTGCAGGGTGAGCAGCCCCAGTAGGCCAGTCTGTATTCTGCCCTGGTCCTGCAGCCTGCCGGGGATACCGGTTGGCGGCTCCTTCACGGAGCTGCGAGCACGGGCGTGTACATGGGGCGGTTCAGCCTCCTCCCCGACACCTGCCCCTTTTGTGGCATGGGGGAGACCCTGGCACACGTCGACCTCGAGTGCGCCAGGCTGCAGCCCCTTTTCTGGCTCCTACAGAACTTTCTCCTGAGGTTCTGGCTGCACTTCTCCCCACACCACCTACTCTATGCGCACCCCATCCATGGCCCCACAGAGTCACGGGACCTCCTCCTCATCCCCTTCCTGGCACTGGCCAAGATGGCCCTGTCCTGGGTGCTCTGTTTGGTGTCCCCCTCTGGCTCCCTGCTTTTGACCCTGTGACCTTCATTCCTGTCCCTGTTTAATTATTTGTTGTTCCCCACCTTTACTTGAACCCTGGGTTTAGGGGCTCCTCCCTTTAGGCTGAGTGAGGGGCCTTCTAATGTTGCAGGCGGCTTGCACCCACCTGCTCCTGGGAATTCAATAGGATTGCTGTTGCTCAGCTCTCTGTTGTACAGCTGCACACTTGTAGTATTTTCTGTTACATGGACAACATACGCCATAGATATTGTGTGTTTTTTAAAGTGTGGGACTTGCCTAAGGCTGCAAAGATGATGGCAAGTTAGGATCAGCAAGGGAGCCATGCCTACTAGGACCCGTCATTGCTCTAGGCTGCCCAGGGACCATCTTTTGGCCATTCAATAGGTTTGTTGTCCGTACAATAGGAAATCTCTAAACACTTCAGCTGTAAGTCTCTTGCCTAATATGTTCTTTGTATTAGTTAACTGATGTTTGAAGGTGCTGCAGAAGAAACAGGAGTTAAAAGTCTGTCAAGATGCTCTGCCCTGTGATGGGCTGATAACAGTTGCTGTGCTGAATCATGTCAAGCTATTTGGAGTGGCTCACTACAGTGAGTACCAATCTCAGGGCAGACTGCCAAGAGGCAGGGCAAAAATTCCAAACTGTTGGTGACAAATGTGAACTTCTGGATCCCTGTAACAGTCTTACCATGGAGTCACAGACGGTCCCCTTAGATTCTCCAGTCTAGCTTGCCAGCCAGGCAAGCTAGACTTAGTGATAAATGATAAATGGTCACTTACACCAAAAATCACAAAATATTCAGGTTGCTCCCAGGCCCAAGAGGCCAGTCACTTACCCCAGATCATTTTGTATCTTAGATCTCACACCAAAGACCACACCTCTAGCCAATCCTGTAATAAACTAACATAAAAGATTTATTAACTAGGAAAAAGAAATGAGAATTATTTACAGGTTAAAGCATGCAAACGTGTACACAGAGGAGTTGCAATCTAAATCTGAAGAGTGCCAGAGTTGTAGTGATCTGTCTTTCAGGGCAGACCAGGGGTAACCCACGGAGATCTCTCGCTGCAGTTTAGTGTCTCTAGCCCTGTTCAACAACAAAGATATGGAAAATTTTCCTGTGTGTCTGTTTTATTTCCTTCATTCAGCCTCCAAGTCCATAGGATGAACTTCCTTGCGTGTAGCATTTCCAAGGTGTGATAGGGCCATTCACCAATCCTTTGTATTGCGATGCTCCTTGATGGCCCCTCTGATTTTGGTAGTTCTTCTGGCAGGGGGAAACACTCTTCCCATCTGAGTTCACACATTTAGAACAAACATTTTCAAAGTTATCAAGCAAAACTTATATATTTCCTTATAGCCTGGTAAAATACAGACATTACAAATAAGATTAATGCATGCTGCAACTTACAAACATTCTATACAGTCTAAACACTAAATATGTTCTTATAAAACTAATACCTATTTCGAGCAACACTAATGCATGAAGAACAGGACTTGTGGCACCTAGAGACTAACCAATTTATTTGAGCATAAGCTTTCGTGAGCTACAGCTCACTTCAGCGGATGCATTCAGTGACCTGATCTGGGCACCAGCTATGAGTTTGTCAGTTCTTAGCTAATGCCTGCAACCTTTACAAGAGCTGGCATCTGGCCTGCCAGCATCACAAGCCATTAGTCCAGAATAGAATCATAGAATATCAGTGTTGGAAGGGACCTCAGGAGGTCATCTAGTCCAACCCCCTGCTCAAAGCAGGACCAATCCCCAATTAAATCATCCCAGCCAGGGCTTCGTCAAGCCTGATCTTAAAAACTTCGAAGGAAGGAGATTCCACCACCTCCCTAGGTAACGCATTCCACTGTTTCACCACCCTCCTAATGAAAAAGTTTTTCCTAATATCCAACTTAAATCTCCCTCACTGCAACTTGAGACCATTACTCCTTGTTCTGTCATCTGCTGCCACTGAGAACAGTCTAAAGCCATCCTCTTTGGAACCCCCTTTCAGGTAGTTGAAAGCAGCTATCAAATCCCCCCTCATCCTTCTCTTCCATAGACTAAACATCCCCAGTTCCCTCAGCCTCTCCTCATAAGTCATGTGTTCCAATCCCCTAATCATTTTTGTTGCCGTCCGCTGGACTCTTTCCAATTTTTCCACATCCTTCTTGTAGTGTGGGGCCTAAAACTGGACACAGTACTCCAGATGAGGCTTCACCAATGTCGAATAGAGGGGAACGATCACGTCCCTCGATCTGCTGGCAATGCCCCTACTTATACATCCCAAAATGCCTTTGGCAACAAGGGCACACTGTTGACTCATATCTAGCTTCTCATCCACTGTAACCCCTAGGTCCTTTTCTGCAGAACTGCTGCCTAGACAGTTGGTCCCTAGTCTGTAGCGGTGCATTGGATTCTTCCATCCTAAGTGCAGAACTCTGCACTTGTCCTTGTTGAACCTCATCAGATTTCTTTTGGCCCAATCCTCCAATTTGTCTAGGTCCCTCTGTATCCTATCCCTGCCCTCCAGCGTATCTACCACTCCTCCTAGTTTAGTGTCATCTGCAAATTTGCTGAGAGCGCAATCCACACCATCCTCCAGACCATTTATGAAAATATTGAACAAAAACCGGCCCCATGACCGACCCTTGGGTCACTCCACTTGATACCGGCTGCCAACTAGACATGGAGCCATTGATCACTACCCTTTGAGCCCAACAATCTAGCCAGCTTTCTATCCACCTTATAGTCCATTCATCCAGCCCATACTTCTTTAACTTGCTGGCAAGAATGCTGTGGGAGACCGTGTCAAAAGCTTTGCTAAAGTCAAGGAACAACACGTCCACCGCTTTCCCTTCATCCACAGAGCCAGTTATCTCGTCATAGAAGGCAATTAGATTAGTCAAGCATGACTTGCCCTTGGTGAATCCATGCTGGCTGTTCCTGATCACTTTCCTCTCCTCTAAGTGCTTCAGAATTGATTCCTTGAGGACCTGCTCCATGATTTTTCCAGGGACTGAGGTGAGCCTGACTGGCCTGTAGTTCCCAGGATCCTCCTCCTTCCCTTTTTTAAAGAACTGAGCATCCTCACACTTTCTACTTGATTTTTTCCCCCCAGTTTACGCAAATGAAGCACCAGGTTTTAACTGATACAAAATACATACTCCAGGATGTACTAGTCTGTGCTTAATGTTCAGGTCGTGCTGTGACAGTCACCTATTTTATCAAGCATTGGAGAGGGTGAGCGATGTAGCGGGGGTGAGCCTCTGGCAGAACAGGGAATGGGTTTGCTTGGTACTGAATAACTACAGCTGGCTTTTGCCAGAGGGCGAAAGTGACGTGTCATCCTGAGCTTGATAACTGGTAACTTTTTTTCTTTTTTCTGATTTTTTTTTTTTTTTCAGGCAGACCTATAAACCAAATTCCGACTCCTCTCGGAGACTCTGCGTCTCGGCAGGGGCGGGCAGCAGCGTGGCCTCACGGGGGACAGCGCCTCGTGGCAGGCCGGTGACGTGGCACGGGATCAGTGTCATGAGGTCACTGCGTGTGACATCACCAGAATGCTAGCCTAGTGCTGGTATCATGGCGGTGCAGGGAGGGGCTGGGCGTGACGTCCTAGTGCGGCCGCGATGACCTCACAGCTGCTGTGACCGCATGATGACGTCAGGTGTCAGCCCGGCTGCTGTGGGTGGCCATGGTGGAAGGTGACACCCCGGGGACGTTGTCATGGGGCACCCGCGGATGTGAACCCATGATGCCACGGGGAGGGCAGGTGCTGATGGCATGGGGCATACCACCAGTAACAGCCCCCTAGCTTCCTCTCGACCCCTTTCCAGCTGCCCTGGCTCCCCCCCTCCCCACACATACACGCTTCCCCCCTTTCCAGCTGCCATGGTTTCCCCCGCATTCCCCCCCCCTCCGCCTCCAGCCATGGTTTCCCCCGCACCCTTCCGCCTCCTCCCCCAGAGCAGCGCGAGGCGCTAGGCCGGCCGAGGGGCGCCTGCGCAGTGCTGGCGGTGCGCGCGGCGGCATGAGCGGGGAGCTGGGCGCGCGGCGGCGCCTGCTGGAGGAGCGGGTCCGGCCCTTCCCGGACTTCCCCTGCCCCGGGGTGCTCTTCCGGTGAGGGGGCTTGGGGGGCGGGTCAGGGAGCGAAGGGGGGCGGGGGGGGCTGAGGAGGGAGGGGGCGGGTCAGGGAGCGAAGGGGGGCTGGGGGGTGAGGAGGGAGGGGGCGGGTCAGGGAGCGAAGGGGGGCTGGGGGGGTGAGGAGGGGGGGCGGGGGGTGAGGAGGGAGGGGGGGTCAGGGAGCGAAGGGGGGCGGAGGGTGAGGAGGGAGGGGGGGTCAGAGAGCGAAGGGGGGCGGGGGGTGAGGAGGGAGGGGGCGGGTCAGGGAGCGAAGGAGGGCTGGGGGGGTGAGGAGGGAGGGGGCGGGTCAGGGAGCGAAGGAGGGCTGGGGGGGCTGAGGAGAGAGGGAGGGGGGGTCAGGAGGGAAGGGGGGCTGGGGCGGTGAGGAGGGAGGGGGCGGGTCAGGGAGCGAAGGGGGGCTGGGGCGGTGAGGAGGGAGGGGGCGGGTCAGGGAGCGAAGGGGGGCTGGGGCGGTGAGGAGGGAGGGGGCGGGTCAGGGAGCGAAGGAGGGCTGGGGGGGCTGAGGAGGGAGGGGGCGGGTCAGGGAGCGAAGGGGGGCTGGGGGGGTGAGGAGGGAGGGGGCGGGTCAGGGAGCGAAGGGGGGCTGGGGGGGTGAGGAGGGAGGGGGCGGGTCAGGGAGCGAAGGGGGGCTGGGGGGTGAGGAGGGAGGGGGGATCGGGGAGCGAAGGGGGGCTGGGGGGGCTGAGGAGGGAGGGGGCGGGTCAGGGAGCCAAGCAGGGCTGGGGGGGAGGGAGGAGGGGGCGGGTCAGGGAGCGAAGCGGGGCTGGGAGGGGAGGGAGGAGGGGGCGGGTCAGGAGGAAAGGGGGGCTGGGGGGTGAGGAGGGAGGGAGGGGGGGTCAGGGAGCGAAGGGGGGCTGGGGGGTGAGGAGGGAGGGGGCGGGTCAGGGAGCGAAGGGGGGCTGGGGGGTGAGGAGGGAGGGAGGGAGGGAGGGAGGGAGGGGGGGTCAGGGAGCGAAGGGGGGCGGGGGGGTGAGGAGAGAGGGAGGGGGGGTCAGGAGGGAAGGGGGGCTGGGGCGGTGAGGAGGGAGGGGGCGGGTCAGGGAGCGAAGGGGGGCTGGGGCGGTGAGGAGGGAGGGGGCGGGTCAGGGAGCGAAGGAGGGCTGGGGGGGCTGAGGAGGGAGGGGGCGGGTCAGGGAGCGAAGGGGGGCTGGGGGGGTGAGGAGGGAGGGGGCAGGTCAGGGAGCGAAGGGGGGCTGGGGGGGTGAGGAGGGAGGGGGCGGGTCAGGGAGCGAAGGGGGGCTGGGGGGTGAGGAGGGAGGGGGGATCGGGGAGCGAAGGGGGGCTGGGGGGGCTGAGGAGGGAGGGGGCGGGTCAGGGAGCCAAGCGGGGCTGGGGGGGAGGGAGGAGGGGGCGGGTCAGGGAGCGAAGCGGGGCTGGGAGGGGAGGGAGGAGGGGGCGGGTCAGGAGGGAAGGGGGGCTGGGGGGTGAGAAGGGAGGGGGGGTCAGGGAGCGAAGGGGGGCTGGGGCGGTGAGGAGGGAGGGGGCGGGTCAGGGAGCGAAGGGGGGCTGGGGGGTGAGGAGGGAGGGAGGGGGGGTCAGGGAGCGAAGGGGGGTGGGGGGTGAGGAGGGAGGGAGGGGGGGTCAGGGAGCGAAGGGGGGCTGGGGGGTGAGAAGGTAGGGAGGGAGGGGGGGTCGGGGGGCTGGGGGGCTAGGGAGGGAGGGGGGGTCAGGGAGCGAAGGGGGGCTGGGGGGTGAGGAGGGAGGGGGCGGGTCAGGGAGCGAAGGGGGGCTGGGGGGTGAGAAGGGAGGGAGGGGGGGGTCAGGGAGCGAAGGGGGGTTGGGGGGGCTGAGGAGGGAGGGAGGGGGGGGTCAGGGAGCGAAGGGGGGTTGGGGGGGCTGAGGAGGGAGGGAGGGGGGTCAGGGAGCGAAGGGGGGCTGGGGGGGCTGAGGAGGGAGGGGCGGGTCAGGGAGCGAAGGGGGCCTGGGGGGGTGAGGAGGGAGGGGGCGGGTCAGGGAGCGAAGGGGGCCTGGGGGGGTGAGGAGGGAGGGGGGATTAGGGAGCGAAGGGGGGCTGGGGGGGCTGAGGAGGGAGGGGGCGGGTCAGGGAGTGAAGGGGGGCTGGGGCGGTGAGGAGGGAGGGGGCGGGTCAGGGAGAGAAGGGGGCTGGGGGGGCTGAGGAGGGAGGGGGCGGGTCAGGGAGCGAAGGGGGGCTGGGGGGGTGAGGAGGGAGGGAGGGGGGGTCAGGGAGCGAAGGGGGGCTGGGGGGGTGAGGAGGGAGGGAGGGGGGGTCAGGGAGCGATGGGGGGCTGAGGGGTGAGGAGGGAGGGAGGGGGGGTCAGGGAGCGAAGGGGGGCTGGGGGGGCTGAGGAGGGAGGGGGCGGGTCAGGGAGCGAAGGGGGGCTGGGGGGGTGATAGAGAGACATGGGGGCAGGACAGGTTGCGGGGGGGGGGGAGCGCTGTGCAATTACACTCATGCAGCATGCGCACTAGGGCACAGCGTGAAGTTTGGCCCTGGCACACGGATGGCGCAGCTGCAGAGTCCTACTGCCCTGGCGCTGGGGATAGACCTGCTTGGCCTGCCTAGGTTTGTCCTTCGTCTGCGCTGGCCTTTGCCCTGCACGCTCTGAAGCAGGCAGCCTCTGCCCGGTACGCTGAAGCTGAGCTCAGGGGTACGGCCCATGACCCGCAGGCTGCTGCAGTCACTTGGTCAGTGAGCAGCCAAGTTAAGCCTTAGTCCTGCCAGCAGTTACATATGGGAGTAAAGTCACATTCTATGAAACTGAACTGGTGTGTAGCTTTGTAGTCGGGCCAAACTCTCTCCCAGCATGTTCTTACCTGAGCACCTTATCAGCTGTAGCTGAGATAGGTCAGGTTTATATCTGGGTTATATCAGTGGGTTATATCTCGGCAAGTAAAAAACACTTTGCAGATGCCCAAACAAAGGCATTTCTTAAGGAGGGCTGTTTCAGCTTTTTTTCTGTAGCGGTGTCATGCTTATTAAAAAAGTATGAATTTCATTATAAGAAGTTATTTTTCCATCACACGTATTTTCAAAAAATCTGAATTGTTTTGCCTCAGAAATAGTCACCATCTGGAAATTCTCAGCCTGGAGTGTGAACACTTTGGAAAGGTCTGAGCATCTGAAAAAAGGGTTAGAATACAAATGCTTAGGGAATCGTAGCAGCAGTTGCTAGTTGTCTAGCTATAGGACATGTTTCTTCACTCAGTGCTGAGTCCAACCACTGTTTCAAGAGATCTTGTAGGTAGCCTCTTTTGCAGCTATTATGAACCCCTGGAAATGGAGTGATGACTCAAATCCACTTGTAGAAACCAAGCTTCTTAAACATGGAGCGGGTAAACTGTGGGCTCTGATCTGTGTAATGTAGCTTTCAGGTTCCAGGGATAACTCATTTTGTTCTTCTGTTTTTAGTGATATCACCCCTTTGCTAAAGGATCCTATAGCCTTCAGAACTGTGGTTGATCTTTTGGAAGCTCATTTGAAGGCACGCTACCCACAGATCGACTTCATTGCGGGTGGGTATCATGATAAATGCTAGGGAAACTTCTATAAAATACAGTACAGAACATTACTGTCCATCCATACAGAGATTGCATGGTAAGCAAAGGTCAGAAACAACCACTTTAACGAGGCAGGAAAGATGGTAGAACATCATGGCATTGCAACATTATGACTGTTTATCATAACGTTTTATTCTGTACCAAACTACGTAACACTTGTGTGATGGTGGTTTTATTTTTGTGCTGTAGTTTTCTGACATGCTGTTTTGAGTGTTGAAAACACCGTCTCGATGAACATTTGGCAATGATTTCCTTTATTTAAAAAGATTTAATAACAGTAAGCAGTGAATTAGCCAATATAAGTTAATTACTACTCTCAGGTTTCAGAGTAACAGCCGTGTTAGTCTGTATTCGCAAAAAGAAAAGGAGTACTTGTGGCACCTTAGAGACTAACCAATTTATTTGAGCATGCATCCGATGAAGTGAGCTGTAGCTCACGAAAGCTCATGCTCAAATAAATTGGTTAGTCTCTAAGGTGCCACAAGTACTCCTTTTTCTAATTACTACTCTGTCTTCCTTAGTCTATAACTTGCCTTTAAGCCAGGTCTAGTGTTATATAAATAGCAAAAAGACAAGCTGTGTTTCCATTTTTCCACTTGTCTCAGAGTGACTGGTTACAGACCAATTGTAGCTGTGCCTTATGGAGATAACTGTTCCATTCCAACGAACACGTTGTTTAAGGATATTGAGAATAATAAGTACTGAATGGAAGAGGGGTGATTTGACAATAATCCAATGTCAGTGAGTCTAGTGGACTCTATTCAGTTCTTAGTGGCTGTGATATAAACCCATCCTGATGTGATACTGAGTTTCTGGCCCTACAGTTGAATTGATATTGAGACTTAATTTCTTATCAGTACAGACAAGAACCAGTTCACAAACTAATAGAGGGAGCTCCTAACATAGATACTGTGGTGATATATGTGGAACTCCCGGTTCCGGGCTGCATTTCATAGTAATTCTGTGTGAATACAAACATACAATGCAAAGTAGGTGTGATTGCAAATCAGTACAAATAGCTGCTAGGCTCCCTGAGTACAGGAAGATAACAGAAACATTGAAGATTTGCTGAGAGAGTGAAAACTGAACCGTTTCCCTTTAACAGTATTTTTGCTGCTCTGCTTCCCATAGGCCTGGATTCTCGTGGTTTCCTCTTTGGCCCAGTTCTGGCACAGAGACTAGGGATTGGCTGTGTGTTAATACGAAAAAAGGGAAAGCTTCCGGGTCCCACAGAATCTGTCTCATACGCGCTTGAATATGGCCAGGTAATAGCGAGAAGAGAACCTGGTGGACACTGCTGTAATTGCTAATGTCTTGTTTGTTGAAATCACTGAGCTACTTTGGGGATGAGGATGGTGGTGAGGTGAAGCCCATCTAATAATATTTGGTGCTAGAGATTTTCCCAACCACTGTAGCCCTTCTGGGGCTGGTGATGAGAACACAGCAGTGGGAGTCAGGCATTCCAAGTTCCATTCTGGTTGTGCCCAGTGACTAATACCTACCTCATAGGGGTGGTGTGAGGCTTAACAGAGAGTTAATTTTGCAAACTATTCTGAGATCTTTGGAGAAAAGGTACTTTGTTCAGACAGCTATTAGATGGGGCTTGAATCTGAGTGTACGTATTATTAATAGTACTGAACATAAAAACTAATGGCTGCTGATTTTTAGAGGAACCTAGTTAAAGGACTGACAGCAAGTCCTGTGCTTCTGGAGAAAGGCCAGCGGAACAGGGAAGAGGAAAGAAGGGGGCGTTGCACAAAGATATCCATTACTTTTTCCCACTCTTGCTTGTTTGAGTAAATGTTCTAGTAAAATGCTCTTTTTTTAATGGTTTTAAATTAGGAAACACTTATTGCACAGCAGCTGGTTCATGCCTGGCCCTAATTGTAAGAGAGAGAGAGCATAGGCTTAATAATTCTGCCTTAGCTAGCTAGCTAATGCTGCTGGAGTATCTGGCAGGTGAATACTGTTGAGGCAAGCCTTCCCTTGCATAGTACAAAGTTCTGTGGTAGTCATAAGCATTGCATGGGTCAGTCCTTATGTAGAATGGGTTCATCTCTCTTGGAGGACAGAGAAAAGATGCTTCCATGGCTGGCTGCCTATCTGTAGACACCATAGGGCTGAAACCTGGGACTGTTTGCACCAAAACCATAGGAGTCTTGATCATGCACGCTTAGGCCAGTGTATTACATACAGGAGTTCCAGTCCCATCTGGGGTGCTGTTCTGGGAGAGCTTATCTAACAAAAGGAATAGAATACACTGTGTTAGCATGCATGATTGGGACTCTAAAGATCTCCTTTAGCTCAAGGCCTGTATATGTAGATGCTGAAAGTCAGGATTTTATTCTTGCTGATGAATGTAATGTCTGCATTTTGCTACACACTAACATTTTTGAAAGCAGTGCTCCATAAAGTGAGACTAGAACAAAGTTGCCTTTTCAATCCTGCAGGCTGAACTTGAAATCCAGAGTGATGCCGTGGAACCGGGAGAGAAAGTGGTCCTCATTGATGACCTGCTTGCAACTGGAGGTAAGAGCAGTCGCTTAGTTAAGTCTGCTCCATGTGCAGCTGTGCTGTAACTGGTATTGCTCATTCTATCTCAGGGTGCTCTCTGCTGAAGCTGCTTTGAAGAGGACAGAACCTCTTTGTTAAAGTGTCCTTGTGACTTTATGGGGAGAGGGATGCAGCAGTTAACCAACTGGGGTTTATACTGTGTCTGAATTACTGTACTATAGTACCTGAAATCCCTGCCCTAAGGCCCACTAGAGTTCAGCTTGGCTTAAAAAAATAAAAGCCATGTTGGAATCATAGAATCATGGAATACCAGGGTTGGAAGGGACCTCAGGAGGTCATCTAGTCCAACCCCCTGCTCAAAGCAGGACCAATCCCCAATTTTTGCCCCAGATCCCAAATGGCCCCCTCAAGGATTGAACTCACAACCCTGGGTTTAGCAGGCCAATGCTCAAACCACTGAGCTATCCCTCCCCCCATTGTCTTGTTCTTGGCTTTGCAATGCGCTGTGTGATGCTTTCTGAAAATCGGACGTTACCTGTTTGCATGCTTCTAACCATGTAGTTAACGATAGCTTAAAGTTGGAACTAAGACTGTGTGCCTTATCTGCTTGTAATACTTGGAGTGATTGTCTGTCTCTCTGCTTAACATCCCTGTTGTGCAGGTACCATGTGTGCAGCCTGTGAGCTGATGAAGAAACTGAAGGCTGAAGTCCTAGAGTGTGCGGTGGTCATAGAGTTAAAATCTCTGAAAGGGGCAGAAAAACTGAAACCGTTCCCTGTCTACTCTCTGCTGCAATATGACTAATGAGCTTCAGATCAGAGAAGATTGCTATGGTCTGATTGCAGTTGCCTTCTTGGTGAAGATCTTCTGCTGTTTCTTATCTTGATCAATTGTTTGAAGACAACAAGCAGTCCCCTCCTCTGTCTTCTAAAAAAGGAGGAAGCTGCTCCCCATTACAGCAAGGGCAGTTAGGCCTCTCTTGTTCCAGCTCAATTCTGCTAAACTTGCTGCACTGTTTATGCCTCCTTATTCTGGGGAAACTGACAGAGCCAAAGGTAGTGTGTTTTTTTGGGGGGTGGGGTGGGGGGGAGTTGTCCTTCGATCTAAAATATCATTTAGAAGCCTTTATATCATTCCAATTTCATGTTAGATTTTGCTGAGGGTTTGGTGAGAAATGAGGAAGGGCTTTGAGATTTACTTGTGATCAGGGGAGGAATCAGTTTCTCTAGATCCTGAAAACTAACATGGTATTGGACATCTGTATGATGGCCCCTTTTACTGTATCCACATGCTTGGGTTACAGCTGTTCTGTCAACCCTGGGAGCTGTACACATTGGAATTCTTCAATTTGCAATGCTAATGGAGCGGTGGTGACTTGTTCAATATAAGAAATGGGTGCAAGTCCCCAGCATGTCTCACTCATCCTATCTCATGTAAAACATACAACTTTTTACATGCCCCCTTCTTATATATACAGTAAAGTTCCCTGAATTCTGCCTTTATCCTCAGGTTCCAGCATACTGAAAGGTTACTGAGCTTGGGTTGATATTGTTGTCTCCCCTCCCCCCAGCCCCTTCCAATCAACTTCCTTGTTCCAAAATACCCTCCAATATTGGCACAACCTAAAAAGGAAAGGGAAAGGGGAACTTTGCTCACTTTGCGTGCTTTAGCATGAGGTCTAATATTAAAAGCATTCTAGTTACTAGGGTGGAGAAAGTTTGATAGGCAGATTTTTAGAAAAAAGACTCCTAATTGCAGTGTGTGATCTAGCTGTAACATCCAACTCTGTCACAAACACTTAAAAATCAGAGCCAGGGTACCCAAATCTCCCTATGGATGAGAGAGGATGCTTTGGATTGTAACTAATATTTGTAATGGCTGTCTTCAATGGAATCTGTAGCTGATTAGTAAATAAATATTGACCTTTTAATTCTCAAAACTATTGTGGTAGCAGGATGAAGGGGGTGTGTATTTCTATGACCATTTCTCTTCAAGAAACCAACGTTCAGTGAAATACAAAAGGGTTGGAAGTTAGGCCAGCCCAATTGCTTTACATGCTGAGCTGAACCATTAAGATATGTTCCTCATATCTGGTCTTACTGAATTCCTCCCCAACCCTTGCTCTTTGAGCTCTCACTGGAAGATGCTAGAGAAGCCAACTTTGGGACTTGCTCCTCCTAGAACTGTAATACTTAATATCTGATTCTGCAAGGTAAAGAAAGGTAGTTAGTTATTCAGTGCCTTGAGCGCACGGAAACCTTTGCTTCCCCGCAGGTGTGTGAAAGTGCACCATATACATGGAGAACAGCCCAGGTACAACATTAAATCAAATAGGCATGCAGTTAAAGAGTAGGAACCGTAGAGAGGGTTTGGGCATTTGTTTCATTGTAGGCTGCTTTTGTTACTGTATACTCCCCCTCCACTGGATAGAACCACCCGTGGGGCGACACTGCTGAAACTATACAACTTGTCTACAGCCTGAGTTGTGTTTAGCTCTGAAGGGTGAGTGTTGAGTGGTATGGGCCTCCCTCTAGTTACAGACCAAGTGTCCTTTACAGTGCCCCCGGCCTGCTTGCTTACCAGATGTGTAGCCAAGCACTTGTAGTTAACCTTAAACATCAGATGTTCAGTTTCTTAGGTCTATAGGAGTACTGGGGTTAATTTGCTCCTAGCTTCAGAACCAGGTAGTATTAAGAGTCCCCAGATAGGACATTACAATTCTTTGGGAAGCCTCCAGAAGATGTTTAACTTTTACACCCAGCCTGTGTAAGAATCAGTACCCCTCCTGCACACTTGGCAGTGAAGGCAGGAGAGTTGTTGTGAAGTGAAGAAATAAAGCTCCACCCAAAAAACCCACGGAAAGCAGCTGCAGCACTGTCACATTTATGTTCTTCGACTGCCAAAGCACAGCGCTGGGCCCCATGCAGTGCCAGAAACTGTGATGTCAGGCAAGGCTCGGACTGTACCCTCTCTCTGGCTTCAGGGCCTGAGATAGCTAACTTGATTGTAAAATCCTAATGGTACATAGCCCTGTAGCTTTTGCCTTAGTGGAGCTACTTATGGCCAGCCCTGTCTCTTCCCCCTTGACCCACTACATCAAGGTAAAAACTAGTGCCTTCTCTTCATTAGGATTTTACAGAAATAGGTACCTAAGAGGAGTTGTCTCACTATAAAGAAAACTTTTTGCAGTGAAACCAATCCAGTCTTTCATTAGGAGTGGTGAAAGTAGCTCCTGGTTTCAGGTTCTTAGCATAGAGCACTGGACATCAGTCTTATCCTGGAGGAGAGTTTGAGTATCTCCATTTTGATAGAAGTAACATTGCTAATAGCCAGGTAGTCCAAAAGCATGATCTTTATTTGCCTTTGAAAGTCGTCAGCTTTTTTTTTTTTTCCCCTGCACCTGGGAGCGATCGACTTGTAAAAACTGAGATTTTCATCTGATCCTGTGACTTAAAGAGTTAGGATGTTGGTTTTCCTTAAAACTCCAACAGGGGGCAGTGGTGAACAAGGGATATGCTCAAGACCCCCAGAGAGGTGTGCACTAACGTTCAGACTAGATGTGATCAGGTTTACCTGCCACACTTCACTGCTGTTTCCTACTCAAAAAGCAACAGGGAGGTGGCTTTGTTCTGTTGCGTCATCATCTAGTGCTAGCTCTGCACATGTGCAACCGCTTTGTCTACTGCCGTCCTTCTGGGGGAAACGGGCACCTTCTGAACCTGCTCCCTAAATGAGACAGGCCAGCCTGGCTGCACTTTACCCAGGGGAAAGTGGTAAAGAACAGAGCTGCTCCCTGTTTGGACTTCTGATATAACCAAGCAGTAACTCACATTCATGTCCTAGTACTTGAGACAAGGAAGACTTGTTCCTTAACTCCCCCACGCAGCATTTGTATATCCTGAAGCCTCTTTAGCTGAGAAAGCCCTTGCTAGCACAGACCTGGATGGCACCTCTGATTTGTAAGCTCAGGGGTTTAGGGTCCACCCTCAGACTTACAGCATGGACCATCTAGAGCAGGGTTCCATCAACAGGGGCTTGATGTCCTACCAATTCACAATACATTTTTAAAGTGGTACATGAACCAATAGTTAAGAATGCTCTGTACCCCTCCATTTGTGCTAATTAGATTATGCTGCAGTTGCCAAAAGCTGTCAGCAGTTCCCAAAAGCTGTCAGCAGTTCCCTTTCCTTGAAGGCCTAACCTTTGATTAGGTACCAACCCTCAGATGCTAAACTCTGCTCTCAGCCATGCCTGTACGTACAAAAGTTGCAGTCATTTCTCTACAAATCCCTGCTCATTTTTCTCAAGAAGTCTCTGCATAAATTGGCCGACAACTCAACCCTTCCCCTACTGGTAATTCACAATGTTCTGCCGCCGCTGAGAAGCCTCAGCACCTACAGCTGGAGTTAAGGGTGCCTCAAGCAGCCCACTGTTTAAGGCAAGAACTCTTTCTTTAAAGCAGGGAGCATTGCTACTGCCAATCATTTAAAAGTTTAATACCAACACATTTCAACAATGTCAGAGCTGGAGTGGTCTGAGATGCACTCTCTCTCTCTCTGTAAAACAGAACAGATTAAAAGAGCCCCTGGGATTTTTCCTTTCCAAAGGAAATTCCATTTTTCTTATTTCTCACTTTCTAGAAATGGCGTATGATCCCATCCACCCCCACAACACCTTCAGCTAATGGAAGAAATGGATGCAAGTTGTCATACTGGAAACTTGTTCAAGGGAATTAAACATTACAACATTGCTCAGAGAGGGGGGTCTGGCTTATGTAACTAAGGCCATGCCAGCCAGAGATGCTCAAACACCCCTGGCTCCCACTGTGGCCCGAGGAGTTTTATTTGTTGTATGAAGTTGCCCATAGTAACTAAGCAGTCAGAGCTAAAAAAAGGGAGCAATTTAGGTAGGAAAGCCAAATGCAACCTCCTACTGAAGGAAGGCATGCAGTAGTGAACATAACCTATTAGCCCTCATATTTGAGGGCCAGGGGAGTTGCCCAGAACTGTGCCAAAGGAACAACTTCAGATCCAAGAGGCTTGTCTACCTTCTTGGTTTCTTGTGCATAGGTAGGAACGAGAGAGGTCACAAGCAGCCCAAAGGGGAGTTCTCTGCAAGACCTTAAGAGGGACACATCTCTGCTACATTCAGAGGCACATCTAATTAAGATCAGGATCTCACCCCCAGCCACTCCCTCCCCCCGGAATCAGAGCTTCTCCTCCTCCTTAATTATCCTCCTCAGTCTCTCCATAATGACATTGAGGTCCATGCTCTTGTCCAGCTTGATGTAGGTGTCTTTCCTGATCCGATGGATGATGACCCAGTCAGGCAACAACTCCGAGAACAGGTGTAGGTGTTTCTCCATTTCACCTGCAGAGAACCAGAAGTGATCAGCAAGTTAGTTTCAAACAGCTTCTCCCAGCTGTCAGCCAGTGTGTTACACAATGGGCAGCAGTTCTGGCTTCTGCTCCCTACCCAAATCACAGAACCACGCAGGTGAAATTCCTCCCAGCCATTGCTTCCAGGCTTTGAGCTTAGCCATCAATTACACAGCTGTGCTTGGCACTGCTGGTACACAGGAACGGAAGCAATACAGGGCAGGGAAGCCCTATAAAAATATTCCCACTCCTCTCTCCATCAGATTACAGCCGTTATTTGAGGAGTTCAGACTACCCCAGGGTTTCCCATGTCTGGGGGAGAGGCTACAGAACTCACAATACCAAGCCGATGAAGCAGTGTCAGCTTCTACATTGGCAGGCAAACTAGTCTCTGGGGGAGGGGTGCAGCAGCTAGGCATTCTGGGGGAGCATAGAGATGCCGGATAAAGACTAGACCCTTAGCTTCCACCAAGGTAGGGTCTTAGGGAGACCACTGAGGGAAAATGAATTATTTACTATTGTTCCATTGACAGGATAAGCACTGTTCCAGGATTCCATCAAGACCAGCACGAGGAGCATGAGTTAGAAGTGAGGCTAGAAAGTAAAGGTTCTGTCCATAGGGATCCTCCAACTACAGCTAACTCCAGGATAGCGTTGCAGCTCCCAAAAATGTATTGTTTAACATGGTAGCCATAGCAACCTCTAGAGGTAAGTAGGTATTACGGTACCCATTCAGTGCTTCCTAGCATTCAGCTCTACCTTCGCTCCGCGGTGGCAGGAGATGTTGGATTTTGTGACTCAGAACCTCACATGCCAGAGGCAAAAACCCCTTTCCAATCCCCCTCTATTACCAGCAGTCATTGTGGTACAGTAGCTGTCGAGCATCCGCGCACATGCCACCTCTGCAGTCAGCGCCTGCTTCTTTTCAGCCACGAACACATTGCGCAGGAAGCGTGCCATCTCTGGCAGCCGTGAGATCATGACGAGCCGCTCCTCCTGTTGTGGGTTCCGGGTCATCAGAGCCTGCAGTTTCTGAGCCTCCTTTGCTCTGATCTAAGGGAACAGAAGTTAGTGGGGGTTGGGTCAGACACTCTCCAGACCCCCCTTGTCGGGGACACTCCCTCTGCAGTCACAACCAGGTTACTCACCCTTTCTAGCAGGGCCTGGGACACTCCTTTCAGGGCACTGGAGGTGTTGGCCGTGCATGTTGCTTTGGGGGCCTCATGCTCTCCTGGGCTGGTTTCAGCTGTTCTTAGAGCCAGGTTGGCAAGAGCCTTTTCCATCTGTTCACACAAAGGAGAGTCAGAAGTCTCATGCGGGAGCTGCAAGGTGTACCCAGGGAGCCTATGCTTGAAGCTAGGGGCACGGTTCCCAACTGCAGGTTAACAGTTCAGGGTCTTTGATCAATAGCAGGGAAGAGTCTAAGATGGAGTTTCCTCCCCAGGGAGGAGTGGGTGCTTGAGTATTACTGCAATTGGGTCACAGGAGTACCAGTGATCCCACAGATGTGAGAGGGGGTAACAAGTTCTTCACAACCATCCAGTATTGGTGCTGTGTACTCCATCCTAAGCATCTCTGTCCCTTACCTTTGGGGTCATCATGCTCTGGGCCTTGGTCAACACCTCCTGTGCCGTGGTCAGCTTGTCCACCTGAGGGGGCCGGGGCAGCTCAGCTGGTATGATGTCTGGCACCTCGTCTACATTGAAGCGAGGGTGCCATCTAGTCAGCTTGTCATCTGGTATGACCATTGTGGGGTTGAGGGAAGCCATGAACATCTGGAGTGAAAAGAGTTGTGTGTCAGCCACTGCAAGTCAGATACCCAATAAGAGTTTGGTTTTGTTACCCTTGAGCTAGATCCATTACCTCACCGCAGTGTTGTGCTTTTAGCAGAGTTTAGTGTCATGTATCTATGAGAAACCAGAGCCAGGAGAGTCCAGGACAAGTCTCTCTCCCTAGGAGAATCCTGATCCTTGTCTCAATGTTTCAGATTTTCTCCCCTCCCTGCCTAGGATTCCACAGACATGAATGGTTTGGTGGTCCAACTATGTACTTTTATTTTGGATCCCAGGCCCCTCAGTTAAGTGGATTCTTATCTCTGCCTCTAGATATCAAAAAAGTGTCTTGGGGAATCCCAGATCCCTGAAGGTGAAAGACAGCAAGTGACCTAAGAAAGAGCAGGTCTCATCATTGCATGATGGGGAGTTTCTGAATTGGAGAGATTGTTAAGGAGGCGATGGCTTAGCTTCACGAAGTACAGGAGAACGCAGCACCCCCGAACGGTAGTAAGGTTCCAGCTGGCTGCATGCACAGATGGCAGATTCACTCAGTCGGCATGGCCCCTGGTCTATACCAGTCTCCCCAGGATACCAAAAACACCGAGCCATTCACCTTGTGGTGCTGTTTGACAACGTTCAACAAGTTCCTGCCGAATACCCTCCTGCGTTCCAGCAAGCGCGACGCTGACAGGTGCGGGCAGCCATCTACCTTCTCCTCTGGAGACAAGAGAGGTTCCCTCATTATCCCCAGGTCCTGAAACTGGGGAAGCTACAGGGGGAAGAACTGGCTGCAGTACCCCAGGGCTGACACATGCCATCACACTGCGGCAGCTGTAAGTACAGGAGCGTGAAGCAACACAGCCTCAAGGACACCAGACTTGATTGTCAGCTTCAGAGCCAGCCCTCCGCCCCCGCCTGCTGCATCACAGGGAAACAAACAGAACAGCACCTGGATGAGTGCAGAGCACCAGCGTAGCCAGAACTGGGAATGCCATCAACAGGTTATGTTCTGAGCCGAGTTTCAAAGGAACCCCTGGGAAAGACGACAGGCTTCGAGATCCATTGCCAGGCCAATAGTTTTACATGTCTGGCCCACTGCTGGAAGAGGTCAGAGCTGCTCCCCACTCTGCCCACGTTCAGGGAACCAGCTAGTCAGATGGTCTCAGTTCCGTCAGACACAGTGAACTCGTTTGGGGGGAAAAGGTTTCCAGAGACCCAAACATCCTTTCCCAGCAAGCACCATTAGGGATCAGGTCAGAGAGAGAGCTTAGAGCCCAGCCTGCCAGCAAGGTCTCCTCCACAAGGGCTCGGTCAGACAGTATGCTGCAGCACGTACCTTCCCCCAGCACTGGCTCTATGGTGAGCTGGTAGCTGGATTTCTTCCAGAAATTGCTGAAGGTTGGGATGTTCCTCTCCTGGCGGAACTTGTACGAAGTGGGGTACACGGCTTTGATCTGACCCACATTCCTCTCTTCAAACTGCCTGTGGCATTGCAGGAAGAGTCGGAAATTAGGTAGCAGCACGGACACAAATGAGCATCAGCAACAAGTGCTTAAACCCAGCAGCCCCGATGGAACCCAGAGCAAAGGGGGGCCCCGGGAATCAGACTCCCACGCGACACGCAGGGTACTAGCAGTCAGAGTCCCTGCCTGCAATACGTATGGGAGTGAACAGCAAAGGACAGAGGAGCTGCAAGTTAAAGAGCAAATCCTGTCCTGGGAAGTGGTCTGAGTACAGGTCCAGGAGCCAAGGGCTCTCCTGGTCCAATCCCAGTCTTGACATAAGCTTCTTCTGTGGCTTTAGGCAAGTCATTTAATGCCTGTGCCTCTGGTCTGCTCTCTGTGACGTGGAGACAGTCAGGGTTTTCCCCTGTGACGGGAAATAGATTTGTAAGAGGTGCTGCAGGTACCGCAGCAAGGAGTGAGTCACTCCACACGCTCCAGCCAAGTCTCCCTTGTGCCAGCATCAAAGACTCCTCCCCCACCCACATGGGCACATCCAGCAATGCCAGTCCTCAGCTATGCTGAGCCCTTCCTCATTTAGAGGAAAACGTTACAACCAGAATTTATCACAGGCAGCCAGAACAGGTGGAAGCCCCCTCCCCCTCAACCCTTCCATGTATGCTTCTATAGGTCCCTCTTTGCAGGTTTGGGAAGTCTGCATGAGAAAGCCCTTCCAGTGCACTTGAATCCTGACCTTCTTAGATGCTGCTCATTGTGCATCTGCTTTGTACTAGGCACAAAACTGGGAAAGTTCACAGCTGTTATGCTGCTGGCACAATTACAGGGAATGCCGAATGCGGAGTCCTACAGCGCTATAGCAATTCCTCGTACATAGAGCTACCCACCATCAGGAGGAGGAACTTACTTGTGCATTATATCTTGGACACCCTGTTTGACTTTGGCAAAGGTTACCGTCTCGGAGCGATTGAAGAGCATCCCCACAATGGTGTCCATGCTGCGGAACATCTCTGCCAGTACTTTGTATTTATAGGGCAGCGCGAGACCGGGGGGAATATCCTGAGCAAGGGTGTGGAATCGCTGATAGGCAGGTGCCCTCTCACTGATAGAAGGGAAAAGTGACCAGGAATTAGACCCACAACAAGTAGCTTCAACATGAGATTAACACCAGGTGTCTGTGAGCACGTGTGTGAACAGACTGGCTCTTGGTTTGCTACTCAGAAAGGAGGTCAGTAGGAAAGCCTGCTAGTTTCAGGTGTGGTAGAAATCTCTGTTGAGTCCATGCTGACATGGCGATTTGATGTTCATACAATCCCCAACCTCTGCAATCTTTTGCCTCTATGTTCTCCAAGGGCCAATCCTGTGCTGGCAGGATGGGGATGGATTAGAGGAGCTGAAAAGGTCCAGCTCAGATTCTGAGGCTGTGCTACACATTCCAGAGGCAGAGAGTTTCTTTTCCTAGCCGTCAGAATAGAAAGAAGATACGTGCGAGTTGCATCCCAAGTTCACGACAGCATCTGTGTAGTGCTTTCTTCAAGTGACCCTGCTGAAGTCTTCCCCCACCCTGACTCTGCTTCAATGGAGAAGCCCGCTCACTTTTGCTGTCCAGAGCATAGGCAGCCGCAGGTCACCCCTCAGGGATCACTCGCGCAATGCCATGTCAGTGCCCAAGAGTGGACATGCTCAGAAGTAGCCTCTCGGTTTAAACCATTTAGTGCTGGCGCACATATTTGTGTGAACGAGGCAAGCAGGCTCTCACTTCTGGAGCGGAGATGTTTGGTCTCCGAGTAGAAAGATCCCATCTATGCTGAACCCCAACTACTGGGTATTAAACATCAGAAACAGATGTTTGAGAGACCACTGGAGAGCTGCAGCATTTTGCTACCCAAGTGCCTTGGGCTACATTCTACCTCTGCCTCGTAGGTGGTAATTAGCCCTTCAGGAAACCCAGAGCAGCCTTAGTTTTACCATCGCTGACTACGCCAATTAACTGGAACCCCAGGTCTATTGTCCCAGACTTTGTTTCAGCACCAGGTTAAACACACACTGAAGGTGAAGTTCCTATTCCAGCTATCCCCAAAGTTGGCTTCTCACCTGGCTTCCACGGTTGGCTCACAGGTCTCTTTGGATGGTTGCAGTCCAGATCCCTTCCCCTCCTCTGCCTTCCTGTTGCGGATTTTGGATTCTAGCTCCTGCACTTGTTTCAAGCGGCTCTTCAAGTCACTGCAGGTCTCAGAGGGGCAAGCTGGCAGTTTGGCTTTCCGAGTCAGCTCCTGGAGTCTCTGCAGGCGGTGTTTCAGCTCCTTGGATGAGACCTGAGATGGGGAGTGGGAAGGGAACAGATACAGGACTCTCAGAATGGGAAGATTGTTTACAAGTAATGCTCAGTTGTTATTCTGGACGGGGCTGGAGGGTTAGCATAGCTCCAATGGTCACTTATACTCCTACAGAATCATGTATTTAGCATGCAGGGGGCCAATCTAGGTACAGCACACTTGCTGAACATACCAGGCACGTGCTGGTATCTCAAGGACGCCAGAGGTGGGTTAGTGAGAAGAGAATTCATAAGGGATTCGGCAGGAATTCTACCCCGACCCAGCTTGTGAGCAGAGGGAGCTGTTACATCCCCCCTTGGTGTTAACATGCATTTAGATGCCGCTGCAGAGCTAAGAGTGATGGGGTTTGTATCCCCATCAAGCCACTTTGAGGGAGAGCGTGCAGAAGAGCGCGGAGTTATTAGCAGAGCTCACTCAGTGGAGCCCCTTCCCAGTCTCAGGGAGAGAAAACTCACAAACTTTCCATACCTGCTTAAAGCTTATGTTTCCCCCTAGCGTAGCCAGGCCAGACTGCAGCCCACTTTCTGGACCTGGTGAGAGGGTCCCATTCACCAGGTTCTTCACATTCTTGTCAAGGGATGACGGGGTTGGGGGTCTGAGGGCAGCACTGGAGCAGGGGCTGGAAACCTGCAACCGGAATTTGTTGTTAGAATGTTTTGCCTTCACTGCCTGGCTGTTACTCACCAAGGAGTCTCCCTGCATCAGTGGAAGATAAACCTTCCTATGGCTCCGAGTCAGCATGTCCGCTAGAGCTCGAGTCAAAGTCAGATTTTCTAATACCCAGTGAATCCAGGTCCGAGCAGTGCGGTGCAACTAACAGACAGCATTCGTTCTTTGACTCCCCCACTCCCCAAACACACACACGCTGTCTCAGCAGCCCTGCACCAGCGATTACAGACTGGGATTAGGAATTCCATCCCTGGCCCAAAACGTTTTCTACACTAGTTCTACTCCACCAAGTTTTGCAACATCCGAAACCCTAGCAGAGATGGGCCACCAGCTGCTGCAGGCTGTTAATACTGAGTCACTGCCCTTATCAAAGCAGATCTAATCTCCAGAGTGCACAAAATACCAGCAGCCTGTCTACACTAGAGCTCCCAGCGTGCTTAACACCAGGATGAGCAACAAGGGACGAGTCCTTCCTTCCTTCCCTCCTGTAAGCAGGACCCCGGAGAGCCCAGCAATTTGAGTTTATTACAAACGCTATTGCTCAGGTTTGTTGCCCGCAGGGATGTGCCCTGTCTGCTTCAATGGGGTGTGAAGTAGGAAGCACAACGGCAAGGTGAAAAGACACGCTGTTAATGGTTTCCCTGCTGATATTTTGGGCACTGGATCTTCAGCGCAGGCCGGAGGGGGCCAGGGGAGCAGCTAGGGGCCTGTCCTACTTCTTGCCAGCACAAGCGGTACGGAAGGTCCCAACAGGCCTCAGACCCCGCGCTGCCCAGAGGCCCCCAGGACAAAGGGAACCCACCCAGATCTGCGGGGCCAAAACTGCCCCCGTCCAGGGGTCTCGCGTGGGTCTGGGCTGGCCAAGGGCCTTCAGGGGGTACCTACCGTGACTGCCGCCTCCTGCTCTGTACCCTGGTGATCTGCATCTGCGGGCAGTACGAGCTTCTTCCTGGCCCCTCTCTTGCGGGTCTCCCGGGGCTGGAGGCCGGCTGGCGGGTCGGCGTTTCGCTCCGCTTCCGCTCCAGGATCCAGTTCCTGTCTACACCGCTTTCTGCCCGTGGGTGTCCGTGCCGGGGGTTGTGGGCAGCCGGGATCGGGGCGCCCCGGGGTGCGGGGCGAGGCCAGCAGCTGCTGCTGCTGGGGGCTCAGCGGAGGCAGCCCGGCTGCGGCGCTCACCGCCGCCCGATCGTCATTTCCCAACCCGCCCAGCGTGGCTCCGGGGCTGGCTTCCCGGAGGCTCCCTGCCGGGATCGCTAGCGGGGCCGCGTTGGGCCGGCTTCTGGAGCCGGCGGCCCGGCGCTTCTCGCCGGCCGCGCCGCCCACGGGCTGGGTTTTCCGCCGCTTGCTGCCCAGCGGCCCGTCCCGGGCGGGGTTTTTGCTGTGCGGGAAGAAATCGGTCACCCTGCGCTGAGCCATCCCGGCGGGGCCGGTTCCGGGGGGAGGCCGGCGCGGGTGGGCGCTCGGACGGACCTGGCCCGGCTCGGCTCGGCTCGGCCCGGCTCGCTGGGAGGTCCGCGCGGTCGGACGGTGCTGGCCGGGCCCGGCTCGCTGGAACGTTGGCGCGGCCCCGCGTTCCACCGCGCGCCGAATGTAGCCACTTTCCGCGGGAGCCCCGCCCCCCCCTGGCGGCGGGCAGCTGCGCACAGGGTGCCGCGCGGGAAATTTGGCGCCAGTTTTCTCGGGAAGGCGCCGCCCGCCGCCCCTCTGCGCCCGCGGGGGCCCTTGCGGGCGGCCCGGGCAGAGGCGGGGCGCGCGGGGGTCCTCCGCCCGCGCGGACACCGCCGCCCTTTGGGGCGGAAGGATGGTGCCGTGGTCCGGCGCCCGGCTGGGGCGAGGGGAGGTCTGGAGTGGAGTCTTTGCTCTGGCACCGAGTTCCCCTGGCACCTTGGGCAGGTCACTTAGCCCCGCTGGGGGTAATGACATGAGGAGCGTTAGAGATTGTGAAGAGATCAGGCATTCCTGCCACAGAGGCCACCCAGCCTCCAGCCCCTTCCCCAGCTCCCCACACCCTGTGGAGGGGCAGGCCGCCGTGGGTTCTAGAGGAGATGGTGCTGGGCTTCGGTGTCTGAGACCTCTTCCCTCTGGGCATGGTACGCTGGGGGAACAGACCAGGGACCGTGTATCCAGTCCCTGTCCTACTTAAAAAGCCGGGTGTCTTCTGCTGCCAGGTGCCAGGGAGATTCAGGCTCTTTCAAAGGCTAATATCTTCAGTGGCCTCCAGGGCGTGGGTTTGTACCTTGCACCAGTGGGATGCTGGCACATGGCCAGGGTTTCTGGGGCTACTAGAATACAAGTAAAAATAATCATAATTAGTAATAGAGATCAATTAATGAATTGTATAATTAAGCATAAAAGGCTGTTTGTCGATGGGCCCGTTAGGAGTTCATCATAAGGTTGGGGGTGACCCTGAGGCTGCGAGACCTTCAGGCACTGGGGAAAGAATGCCCAGAGAGGCTGCTGACACACGCCGCTTCGGCTTCTTCCCCCTCCACCAGCATATATCCCTCCAGCCCAGTGCTTCCCTCCAAGCTTATCAGAGTTTCCAGCATGTCTGTTAGCAAACAGATGTGGGTTTCCAGTCAACACACGGATACACTTTAGACTTGGCTTTTTAATGGCTTGTCAGCATTACTAGTTCTTTTTGCTTCATACTCCAACCCTGAGTTAAAGTTGTTGACTTAAAACTTGATTCCCCTCCATGATTTGACATGTCATAACAGCTCTGACCTACTCACATTTTGCTGTTTTGCCCAAACATCCCATAGCAATTTAACAATATCCATTAATAAACCTCACAATATCCTTGTGATATTTTGTTTTCTTTTTTACAGATTGGGAAACAGGCACAGAGGCATTAAAGGCCAACATTTTCTGTCTAAAGTTAGGTTTCAGAGTAGCAGCCGTGTTAATCTGTATCCGCAAAAAGAAAAGGAGGACTTGTGGCACCTTAGAGACTAACCAATTTATTTGAGCATAAGCTTTCGTGAGCTACAGCTCACTTCATTGGATGCATTCAGTGGAAAATGCAGTGGGGAGATTTATATACACAGAGAACATGAAACAATGGGTGTTACCATACACACTGTAAGGAGAGTGATCAGGTAAGGTGAGCTATTACCAGCAGGAGAGTGGGGAGGGTGGGGACAGATGGCGGGGCGGGGGGCCTGGGGGAACACGACCTTTTGTAGTGATAATCAAGGAGGGCCATTTTCAGCAGTTGATAAGGAACAGTGGTGGGGGGAGGAAGGGGGGGAATAAACATGGGGAAATAGTTTTACTTTGTGTAATGACCCATCCACTCCCAGTCTCTATTCAAGCCTAATTTAAGTTTGCAAATTAATTCCAATTCAGCAGTCTCTCACTGGAGTCTGGTTTTGAAGTTTTTTTGTTGAAGAACCTAAATTCATATTTATGCACCTAAATAATTTATGCAACCTGGTTTTCAAAAGCAATGAGCTCTCACAACTCCATTAACTTCAATTAACAAGAAGGCCACGTTTATGTCATGGAAGTCACAGGATGTGTGTGACTTCCAGAGACCTCTGTGACATTCTCTCCATCAGCCCCAAGAGCTGCAGGACTCTGGAGCTGGCAGCCAGCAGGGCCCTGGCAGGGTTCCAACGACAGGCGACAGCAGAGACAGGAGGCCCCCTGCAAGGTTCCAGCAACGGGCGACAGCCTCACTTGGGGGGGGCACCTCGGGTGAGCACCTGGGGGTGTCCCATTTTCTCCTGCAGATCCCAGCCACGGGGGGCAGAGGGGGAACCCCGCAGCTCAGAAACCATGGAGCCACAATGGCAAAAGTCACACACAGGTCACGGCTTCTGTGAATTTTTGTTTATTGCCTGTGACCTGTGTGTGACTTTTACTAAAAATAACCGTGACAAAATCTTAGCCTTAATTAACAATCCTCCAAGGGGTCCTCGAGTAAATAACAGAAGTCAAGTCCTGTGATTTCTAATGCAAAACAACAAAATCCAAGAACAAATCCCTATATTAACAACAAAACTCTTTTGTTTTGATTTATAATCATGCAGAACACAAAAAAGATACTGGCACGTTTTCCTTTGTCAATCATCTTTAAGGTTAATTAATCCATTCAAATTCCCTAGCTAGAGCAATGTCCATCAAATCTCTGGTGAAGGTCTGACTACCTGTTGGACCTAACTATGAGTCCAAAGATGCAAGGGCCAAGATGGCTAAAGACCTTACTATGGTTTCAGAATCTAATAAATTTATTTGAGCATAAGCTTTCGTGAGCTACAGCTCACTAGTCTCTAAGGTGCCACAAGTCCTCCTTTTCTTTTTGCGGATACAGACTAACACGGCTGCTACTCTGAAACCTGTCAGAATTTAATGTAACTATTAACGCCCCTCGGAGAGCTCATGGGCAGTTACCTTACAGTTCAGCCCAGAATTCTGCACGGACAACTGGCAACCAGCGCAAGGGGCTGAGAGCCCTGTGTGTGGGTAACACCTTGCAGACTTCAGAGACAGAAGATGGACACATCTGGGGCACAGTTGTTTCCACATCCACATAGCTTTGATCTGCTTCCAGGTTTGTGTCAAGGTGAAGCCAAATCTGGGACGCAGCTGCTTCCACGTCCAGCTGAGCTTGAGCCTTTAGGAAAGTCCTGCTGTGAGCAGGGGGTTGGACTAGATGACCTCCTGAGGTCCCTTCCAACCCTGATATTCTATGATTCTATGAAAGAAGCCCCTGATGCAGCTGGCAGTTTAGTGTTCTGCAAACACATACAAGTCACGGCAACCCTTTGGAGAACACCCTTCCTCCCAAGGGATCCCAAAGCACTTCACAAACATGGAAATATAAACGCCTCTGGGATATAAGATGGCAACCAGCCAGCTCACTGCACAGCCGCAGGGGAAGGGAAAGTTTGAGGTTGACGACACTGAGGCAGAGTTTATGGGTTCTTAGTCCAGGACTAGGAGCCAGCAGCTCCTGGGGCACCTGGTCCTAATCCTGGCTCTGAAATCATCTCTTACTGCAGCCATGGGCAGTCACTGCTCATCTGGCAAATGGGAATAATGTTACTGACCCACCACCCAGGGGATTAGTTTGATTGCGCTAGTGCCCTAATTTAGCTAGGTGGTGTACAATCCCTGTCCTGAAGAGCTTATGTTCTAAAGGTTATTGTCAATCAAAATACTATAGCCCCAGCTAATAATGGATATGCTGTGTATCTGTGTGGAGGATATGCCCCTTAAACGAATGCAAGCCAGGAAAGGCTGAGTTAAGGTTGTATGGATCTGATCTCACTTTCAATTACTTCAGTTGGCTTTGGATCAGGCCCCAAATGAACTTGGCATGCGGGTATATTCTCTAGGGGTCAGGACTCCTGGGTTCTATTCCTGATCCTTCCACTTACTCCTTGTATTATTCTCTGATTCCCTCGCTGTAAAATGGAGACGATGCTTTCCGAGTTCTCCAGGAGGATGGGAAGTTGAAATGTGTGAAAAGCACATTTGGATGGAAGGTGCTAAAAACAAAGGGAGTACCACCTTTTCCTGGAACACCTGCATCGGCTCAATACACAGTGTGTCAGGCTGGACTCATTTGCTGCTGAAGTCCTGCCGTGTCTGGTTTTTGTGGGTTTGTTTCAGGCTCTGGACATTTAGTTAATGCAGAGCTCTGTGGCTGAATGCTGAAGAATGCTTTACCTTCAGTGAATACGTCTGGAGACCAGCCTTACCAGAATCAATAGCAAACCTGCAGTGCCCAGGCTGTAAGTGAAATGAGCTTTGATGTGTGACTAGAATTGGAATCTTTGTTCCGCTCTAATGACATCTGACAGCATTTAGGCCAACTGAAGCCATCTCCGGATTCTCTAGGAACACTCTGACGGGGGGCTGGGTTTGTTTGATTAGATCCGTGCACAGCACAGGTATTTCAAGCCTGTGTGGCTAGTAAGTTAGGCTCCCTTACCTTCCCTTAGGGCACAATCCTGCTGCTATTGCATTCACTGGCAAAACTCCAGTTCACTCTCATGGGTGTATGATTGGGCCCTAGTAGAGCAGCATTTGCTCCTCCCTCCCCCATCATAAGTTATGCATGTTCTAATTTGCAGTGGAGCTGGGATGTTCCAAACCACATTATTTCAATAGCAGCTAGAGCCTCACTGCAGGTTAGAGTTTACCACAATTGAATTGGAGGATCTGGCTGAGACAGCCAAGGTCAAGGCAAGGTTGCCCCCAGAATTGAGTAAGTGGCAGCTTTGGATTTTTGTTGGGAGGTTTTTGTGTTCTTTTTTTCTCTCTTATCTACTCCTGTCCATGCCCTCAACTGAAACATCAGACACTGGGGCTCAGTAGAGTTTGGTTAATTAATTGCTTGGTGCAGAGTTGGAAGTTAGCTAGAGAAACCATGCAAAAAGCTAGTTACAACCCAGGTACCTTTAAAAATAAAATTTAAAAGAGTGTAATCAACTTGCAGGAAACCGTGGGAAACAAGCTATCTGGGATGACAATTGGATGCCATTTTATTTAACATGGACAAATGTACTGCGAACCAAGTAATGTAAAGAATTTCATGCCTGTTATTTCCTGTTACAGTGTCTGGAACACCATTTATCATTACTGTAATTTGAAATTAATAAAACAAATCCGTTCTGTCCCATCTGGAAGGGGGACAGGAAAGTGTATTCTACTTTAAACTGGAGCATTTATTTGCATGTATACATCAATGTGGACTTGTCTCAGCACGCAAATGTTAAGCATCATATACTGGCCGCAGTCTGCATGCTCAAGTCCCAGGGAGGTTAGTGGGAGCTCTGCATGTCAGCTGAGGACAGTATATTATAATTGGTTTCAGAGTAGCAGCCGTGTTAGTCTGTATTCGCAAAAAGAAAAGGAGTACTTGTGGCACCTTAGAGACTAACCAATGCATCCGATGAAGTGAGCTGTAGCTCACGAAAGCTCATGCTCAAATAAATTGGTTAGTCTCTAAGGTGCCACTAGTACTCCTTTTCTTTTTATATTATAATAATACTTAACATTTATACACAGCTTTTCGTCATCAAAGCTGTTTACAGACATGGCTAACTACATGGCACTAAATGAAGCACTCAACCTCAATTGGATTTACTATCTTAGTTATGATAGGCAAACAGAAACCACATTATCATTTTGACCACAAATGTCCTTACCCTCTACCTGCCTGCTGTAAAATGAGAAGTTGGCATCTGAGCACTTCAGTTCAGCCCTGATCCTGCAATGGGATGCATGCAGGTGGACCCAGGCAGAGATGCATCAAAGCCAGGGCAGCTGGGCCTCCTTCAACAGTTAGATGCTCAAGAAAGGGCAGGGCTGTGTCCTCAGGGTGGGGTAGGGAAGTCATTTCAGGGGGAAGGTCTGCAAAGGCTAGTATTATACTCGGCCTAAACATCCTATACACCAGGGTGAAATCCTGGCCGACTGGGGAGTTTTGCTATTGATTCCAATAGGGCCAAAATTTCACTGCAGGCTTTGTGTACTGGCTGGGTTATTTGATGGCTGTCCCAAACAGCTGAGGATGGCCTGAGAGCTCAGGCCCACCGCCCACTAAATACATGGTCTCCATGCTGAGACTGACAACCAGGGTCTGGTGTGACAGAGTGGGAATTTTCTGTAATATTATGAGTCTTGTTTGTGCCTCAGTTCCACCGCCCCCAATGTGCTGCATTGTTGCCCAGCGGTGGAAGGGGAATTGTTTGCTCTCAGGGAAGGCTGAGACACATAGGTGTGGGTGTCACCTACCTAGTTGTCTGGGCCTCAGTTCCCATATGAATGGAGGATCTCAGAAAACAATGGCAAATCCAATCATCAGGACATTGACACCTGGCAACCAATGACCCAGAGGGATCTGGACTTCCCTGCCTCTCCTGGGGGAAGCTGAACAGTCTCTAGCTCCAGATCAAAGGACTGGAGAGGTGTGAGAGTTGGCTGCTGGAAGGAAAAGAAGGAGGCGGTGAGAGGGAGAGACAAAGCTTGAACCAAGGGGTTCACTACAGGTTGGCTGGGCTCTGGGCTAACCAGAATGGACTATGCTTTAACCTTCATTTGTGTATGCTACCCTAAGGACTTCCTATGCTGTCTACCAGTTAATGAGTAACCCTACTGTTTTGACCGCTATCACCAGTTGTCACGGGGACTCTGGAGCTGCTCCCTACGAAACCAGGCAGGACTCTGGGGAAGTCTCCTCTCTGGGAGCAGACTGTCTGCAGGGCAAGAAGCTCACATGGCTTTCACCTTCCTGGGTCTGACCTCGGAGCAGTCAGCATCCTCTCTGCCCCTCCGTGCGCTTCCCACAGCGAGTCTGCCCAGGCGGGGTCCTGGGGAAGCCAGAGGGTCCTGCCCTCCAACTTTGCAGTCAGACATGACTGTCAGCCAGCCAGTAAAACTGAAGGTTTATTAGACAACAGGAACATGGTCTAAAACAGAGCTTGTAGGTGCAGAAAACAGGACCCCTCAGCTGGGTCCACTTTGGGGGGCAATGAGCCAGACAACAACGTCTGCACTTCACTCCATGTCCCCAGCCAGTCCCAAACTGAAACTCTCTCCAGCCCCTCCTCCTCTGGGCTTTGTCCCTTTCCTAGCCAGGAGGTCACCTGATTTATTTGTTCTCCAACCCTTTAGCTCTCACCTTGCAGGGGGGAAGGGCCCAGGCCATCAGTTGCCAGGAAACAGGGTGTCGGCCATTCTCTGTGTCCAGACCCCTGCACACACCTGCCCTCTAGGGCTCTGCAACGATCATACACCCTTATCCCACCCCCTAGATACTTAAGAACTGCACTGGGGAAACTGAGGCACCCCCACACTATTCAGAGGAAACATTAAGAACAGTCCCACTTCGAGACCGAACTGAGCGGGGTCACTTTAGCTGGTGACCTGGGGAAGTTTGAACCCACCAACATTCGCTGTGTGAGTGTCACTGCAAATGTGCACGGAGCTCACAATGTGAAGCAGGCATGCTGAAGGCTCAGAGGTCCAGTCTAAGGAGCTGGTGAAGATGTTCGTCTTTCCTCAGAGGAAGAGTGAGACACCCAGGGGGTCTGGCACACTGAAGAGTTTCCTCCTAGAGGGTGTTCCAAAGCTGGAGCCGTAGCACCGATACTGTGAACATAAGAACGACCATACTGGGTCAGAGCAAAGGTCCATCCAGCCCAGTATCCTGTCTACCCACAGTGGCCAATGCCAGAGGGAGTGAACCTAACAGGCAATGATCTAGTGATCTCTCCCCTGCCATCCATCTCCACTCTCCGACAAACAGAGGCGAGGGACACCATACCTTACCCATCCTGGCTAATGGACTTAACCTCCATGAACTTATCCAGTTCTCTTTAAAACCCTTTTATAGTCCTAGCTTTCACAACCTCCTCAGGCAAGGAGTTCCACAGGTTGACTGTGCGCTGAGTGAAGAAGAACTTCCTTTTTGTGGATCCAGGACGGTTGGTGCCACGATATTAGAGAGACAAGGTGGGTGAGGTAATATTTTTTATTGGACCAACTTCTGTTGGTGAGAGAGACAAGCTTTCAAGCTTACCCAGAACTCTTCTTCAGCTCTGCCAAAGGTTCTCAGAGCATCACAGCTAAATACAAGGTGGAACAGATTGGTTAACGACATATTTAAAGGGACCATTCAAGGTGAAATGGCTCATTAATACCCCTGCAGTCACAGGAGAAATTAAAAAAAGGGGGGGGGGGTTAGTGGGTTACAGATTGTTGTAATAAGCCATAAATCCAGTGTCTTTATTAAGACCATGGCTTTTGCTATCTAGCAGAGTTATTAATTTAAAAGCTTCCAGGCTCATCTTTTGAAGGTGTTTGCGCAGGTTTCCTTTGAGGATGAGAACTGAGAGGTCAGATATGGAGTGATCATTCTGTAAAAAGGGTTTGCCCATAGGGTGTTTTTGTCTTTTATCATTTTCCCATGTGAGTTCATGACAGTGTAGTGACTGTCTGGTTTCACCCACCTAGTTGCTATTGGGGCACTTAGTGCACTGGATGAGGTACAGCACATTTTGTGATCGGCATGGGTAGGACCCATGCATTTTGAAAGGTGTGTTGTGGGGGGTTTGATCACTGCAGCGGAGGAGATATGTCTGCAGGTTTTGCATCTGTTGTAAGTTGGATACAATACTGGGATTGGTCCCCTAGCCTTATCCCTGCTTCTTACCAGGTCCTGAAAACCCTGTCCACAGAAAAGTTTTCAACTAGCAATAATCACACCTTAGTCTGAACTTCATCTACGATACTGCCCTGTTCGTCTGGCAGTGCACTGAGTTGGTGTGTCCTGGTCTGTATGGCTCTTGCTTTTGAGGATGAGCTTAGTGTGGTTAGGGGTTGTTCAAAGGCCAGAAGAGGGGGTATGGGAAAGATTTCTTTCAGGATGTGGTCTCCATTGAGTTATGGGTTATAATTGTTTAATAATACCCCAGATGGGTTCCAGTGTGGTGTGGTAGGTGACAGCTAGGGATATGCAGCCAAAGGTGGTTGTTCCCCCTGTCCCCCCCATTGAAGGTTCTTTTGGAGTATTTGGGTGGCCCATTCCATGCTGCAATCTACATCTCTGGGGAAGTGTCTCTGTTTGGTGAAGGTGGTTTTTAAGCATTGTAAGTTGTGTATCTCGGACTTTCTCCTGGGAGCATATTCTGTGGTATCTGAGGGTTGGCTGGAGATAACCGATTTCTTGGTGTGTTTGGGGTGGCTACTGGATCTGCAAAGGTTTGTGTGGTGACCGGTTGTCTCTAGGGTTCCAACACTGGAGCTGACCAGGGTGCCCTGGAAGTTGGTGGGGGTGCGGGAGGGGGAGTTTGATGGATGGGTGCTGATTGTTGAAGTTGTGGTGGAAAGGGTGGAAGGCAGGTGAGCTCTGGCTAAGGCTTCTGGCTCCTGGCATATGGCTCTGGTTCCTCTGGCAGGGGGAGAGGTGATTTGCTGTTAATTTGCACAAGGCACCTCTCAGGTTGGTTTCTCCTTTTCTAAAGGGCAGCAGAGACCGAGGCTGTGATCCGCTCGCACTTCAACAATAAGAGGAGTCTCCCAGAGCTTCCCCTCCACTAACTGCACAGCCCCAACCCCCCTGAGCCCCCCAGCCCGCAGTCTCCTCCTTGCGCAAGGCAGCCCCAAATACAGCAGCGGGCGCGCACTCTCCTGGCAGAGCCCCGCCAGCCCTGTCTCTTTTCCGACCGGGCAGGGGCCACCCCAGGCAGGAAGGACGCCACAGGGTGGGTGCTGGGTGCCCCCCAGCGCTGCGGAGTGTCGCGGGCTGCCCGGCGCTAAGAGGAGCAAGCGTGGTACCGGCGCTAGGTGGTGCTGGCTCCCCGGCTGAGCGCGGCGGCTGCCCGGGGACGGGCAGGGAGTGGGACCCGCTGGCGCAGGCCGGGGAGGCCACAGCAAAGCGCAAGTTGGACGCAAAGCGCCTTGTGGCCGCAGCTTGCACACGTGCTGCGGGGATGGGGTCGGGATCCGAGGCCAGCCAGGACCCCCGGAGCCAGGCCCGCGGCAAGGAGGGCTGCGCCTCGGGAGGGCGAGAGCGAGCAGCCTGCCCCTGCCCCGCCCCGGGCGGCAGAGCTGCCAGCGGGCCGGACCCACACGTGGGGGGAGCCCCTTGCTCCGGGCTCGTGGGCACTACGAGCAGAAGCCGGGCCCGGGGGGCAGCTGTCGCTTCCCCATGAGCCCTCCGCGCCAGGACAGCGGGGCCTCCCGCCCGCGCAGCGCCTCCCCCGGGCAGGCTGTGAGCCCGGCCGGCCCGGCCCAGCCCAGCCCAGCCCATGGGGGCTGAAGGGAAGCGGCCCGGGGCTGGGCAGGGAGGAGACCGCGCCTATAAAGACCCGTGGGAGAGCAGCCGGGCCCAGCCCGCCGAGCTCGGCCCCCGGATAAATCCACCTTCTTCCTTCCCCCGCATCAGACTTTCCACTGGAGCGCCGGGGCCAGGCTGCTCGGGTTACACACGAGCCTGCGCGGGGCAGCGCGGGAAGGGGGCTCCGCGATGCCGCGCTGTTCCGCCCCCCGCAGCTGGGAGCGGGCTCGGAGCGGGCCCCGCTGATCTGCCCGGAGCGGAGTTCCCGCAGGAGCGGGGCCAGCCCGCCGCGCCCGGGCCCGAGACTTTCCCCGCGGGAGCTGCCCGGCACCAAGGGACGATTGCGCGCGGAGCCCGCCGGGGCTTGCCCAGCGCCATGCGCTGCGGGCGGCCCCTGGGCTCAGCCTGACCGCGGGGCTGGCTGCGGGCACCCACGGGGAGTCTGGGCTCTTTCTGCCCCCCACCCCCGCCGAAGTCGCGGGGCGGGATGGAGCCGCGGGCGCTGTGTGGGGCGCTGTACTGGCTGCTGCTGCCTCTCTCGCTCCTGGCCGGTGAGTAAGGAACTGCCCCCCTCCCTCCCGGTTTGTCAGAGCCCGCTGGGGGGGCCCGCTGGGGGTCCAGGCGAGGCCGGGTGGGTCGGGAGTTCCCTCGGGAGGCTCGCGTAGTGGAGAGCCTAGGGAAAGTCCGAGCCCCCTGCTGCCAGGAGAGGGCTGCTTGCCGCGCGCGGAGGCTGGATTTGGGGGGGTTGGATGTGTGATGGTGCGGTGCGGTTGTTTGTTTTTTAAGACGTGGCTGGCGACCCTTCCAGCCCCCGTGTATGTCGCGCTGGGACGGGAGGAATCGCCAGCGTAGCGTGGAGAAACTTTGTGTCCGCTCCGGGCTCTTGGGCTTCCCCCGTCCCTTTGCAGAGCGGAGAGCTACGCGTTCCGCGCGGCCGGCGGGCGATCCCGCGTGGGAAGCGCGCTGCGACTCACCAGCACGCGTGGGGGAGCGAGCTCGAGAAGGAGACCGGACTGGGGCAGAGCCCCCTGGGCACTCGACCTGTAGGATGAACTGGCCAGTCACTGCACGCAGCACGTGTTCTGCCAGGGCTGGGTCCGCTCTCTGAGCAGCGCGGGCATGTCCATGGGGGGAACGGAGGAGCAGGAGAGAAACAGGGGGCAAGGCCGACCCATGGGGGGAAGGAGGGGGGGTGTCACTCTATATAAAAACCACAGATCAGTCTCAGCTTTTCTTTTCCCCACCCACCAGTCCCTGAATTGCTTAATTTTGACGCTAAGTACATCCCCAGCAGCAAGAAGAAAAGGAGGACTCGTGGCACCTTAGAGACTAACCAATTTATTTGAGCATGAGCTTTCCTGAGCTACAGCTCACTTCATGGGATGCATAAAGTGGAAAGTACAGTGGGGAGATTTTATATATACATACAGACCATGAAAAAATATCATTTGGCAAGGAAGATGATGTCTGTCTGTATCTGTACAAGTTCTTTCATGAAGTGGATCGATTTCCACTCCATACAGCTAAATGCAGTGCCTTGCATAAGGACAGGTTTAATGTCCCTGCCCATAGGGGCACCACCTACCCATATGGGGCACCACCTCTCCAGCTTTCCTCTTCATTTCAACCATCTTTCTTCCTGCCAGATGAGACCTTAAGAAAAGATCCCCCCCGCCCCATCCCCACCCTTCTGGCTGCACCCCCACCCTTCTAGTTGGAAGGCACTGGGCAGGAACCCAGTCATGTTCCTGTCTTAGCCTGAAGGGCCCTTGTTTAGTGACCCGAGGTGCTCCCAGGGGTGAGAGGTTAGCATAGATCAGTGGTTCTCAGCCAAGGGTCCGTGTACCCACCCGGGGGTATGCAGAGAGTCTTCCAGCAGATTCATTGACTCATCGAGATATTTGCCTGGTTTTACAACAGTCTACATAAAATGCACTAGTGGAGTCAGTACTAACTAAAATTTCATGCAGTGACTTGTATACACTGCTCTAGATGCTATACGCTGAAATGTGAGTACGTTTATATTCCAATTGATTTAGCTTCTAATTATGTGGTAAAAGTCAGCAATTTTTCAGTAACCGTGTTCTATGACCTTTTTGTATTTTTGTGTCTGATTCTGCAAGCAAGCAGTTTTTAAGTGAGGTGAAAGTTGGGGTGCACAAGACAACTCTGATTCCTGAAAGGGGTACAGTAGTCTGGAAAAGTTGAGAGCCACTGGCATAGAGGATGGAACATGGGTGTCCACATGGCAGTGCTGGCTAGGTTGTGTGTATTTATATTCCTATGTATGGTCTCTCTAAAGCTGCCTACCGGGCACCTATGTACTATGGCAATCAGTGGCATGCAAACACTCACAATAGTATATCATCTTTTGAAGAGTAACTGGCTTGTCTATCACCACTGGTGTGCATGGCACATTCAAGACATGTAAGAAACCATGGTCCCTACCCTGAACAGCATGTCTGAAGAACAAATTTGTATCAAAGCCCTGAATGCTTAGTGTGGGATGAAATCAGGTGTCATACTTTCCAAGATGCTTTGTGTTCATGGCCCGGGTGAACCTGGCTTTCTGCTCTTAGGCACCTGTGGAACTCATTGCCAGGGGATGTTGTGGAGGCCAAAAATGTAACTGGGTTCAGAAAAGAATCCGATAAGTTCATGGAGGACAGGTCCAGCAGTGGCCATTAACCAAGATGATCAGGGACACAACCTCATGCTCTGGGTGTCCCCAAAGCTCTGACTGCCAGATGCTGGGACTGGATGACAGGGGATGGATCACTTGATAATTGACCTGTTCACTCCCTCTGATGCATCTGGTTCTGGCCAGTGCTGGAAGACAGGATACTGGGCTAGATGAACCATTGGTCTGATCCACTGTGGCCGTTCTTATGTTCTGTTGTCCCAAGACACAGGGTTAGGGGGTAGAAAAACAAGCAACTTCTGCCTAGTGCTGCTGGGGGAGTAGCTCTTTTAAATTTTCCCCAGGCAGTAGGGAAATGCATCAAATCAGTGCAGGCCAGCTATTACTAAACATTCGCTTTGCTTGGTTTGCCTTTAGCTAGGTGAATGGGACCACACGTGTTAACAGGACCTTGTCAAGAGGGTTAGGTTTGTAAAAGGAGTCTGCTGTGGTCCCATGGATGGAGTACAGGACTGGGAGTCAGACCTGGCTCCTGAGTCCGTCCTGGAACCACTGTGAGAACTCAGCCTCTGGGCCTCCGATTCCTTAACTATTGAGTGGGGACAGTGATGCTTGTCTGTGAAGTGTTCTGAGAGCGGCGGGGGTAAAGACTAGTGTTTTATTGGAGTTTTATTAGACTAGTGTTTTATTCGTTACCCATCAGATAGCACTGTGCAAGAGGAGTGGAAATGTCTCAGAACAAACAAGCAGCGTATGTGGTAGAATGTCCGCTTCACAAAGCAGTAGTGGTGCAAGAGCCAGGGCCACGCTGTCCTCAGATGAGGGCAACCCAGCTGGGGAAGGAACTTCCGGAGATTAGAATCAAGCAACTGAGCACTCTTGAAAATGCTGCAAATCCTTCCTCTTTGATAAAGCTTTTCTTTAGTAGAATGATCTATTCCACATCAGCCACCCCTCAGCGTAACCTCCCTCTTCTCCTCCCAGCATAACTCGGAAACAGAGAATATCCAGAGATAATAAAGTCCCTAATGTTCTTCATGTGTCATCAATCTATCGTAAGGGGAAGGCACTCGGCTACTATGCTGGTGAGTGGCAGTACAAAACCCTAAGACAGGTGGTTTTAATCATATCAGGTGGTAGTAACAGGTGTTTGTTGGTTTTTTTGAAGTGAGTGTCATTTTTGCAGGAGTTGTTATTCAGAATGATAAAACAGTGAGTGCTACCAAGGCGTGAGTATGTGAAGTAGGAAAAAGTTGTGATGTTGGAGTCTAACTTCTTACTCTTCCTCCCCGGCCTCTGTCTGAAGTCTCTGCATGCATCAAGTCAGCGAGTATTTCAGAAATATTTAAAAAGCAAACTTCTGGTCATCCCTGAGCTGTTTCTGTTAATCCAGAGTTTACTTTTGCAATCTAATTTCCAGAAACTTGTGAGAGAGGGACTGACTGGCGTATAGTGACGCAGGTGGCTGTTAGAAAATCTCGGCAGCGTTTCCAGGAGCTGTGCTAATAGCCTTCAGGGTGCAGTTTTGACTAATTTTGGCTTTTCCCCCTAATCCATTCACTCAGCCCAGAGAAAGTCTCAATCTGTTAATAAGACATTCTGGGTAATTTGTATGCTTGGGGAAAACCCACCTAGGCTGTAGCAACTGGTTTTCAGAGAGGTCAAATCAATGATAAAAGGCTGCTCTCAGACTGTTTTAAGCAATGCACCACCAGCCTGAGCAGTCATTTGGCTAGTAGTCTGGAAAATATCAGTGTCCTGAGACTTAAAAAACAGAATAAACCTTTTCGATCTGTACTACTCTGTGAAGTACGTTAGTTGACAGTGGACTGTCCGTTTCCCTTTAAACAGACACTAATGAAAAGCCCTGTTGGGTCATCCAGCCCATTGCTCTGCAAATGAAGGATTGCACTCAACAGCTTCCTTGTGTTTTGTCTGGCCAAGTTTAGAGAGAGGCCCAAGCTATGGTGCTTCCACCATTTCCCCAGGGAGATGAGCCACAGCCAAAGACCTCCTCAGATTCTAGTTAGAAACTGGGGGGAGAGGGAAGGGGAGGGAAGGCGGCGTGTGGCTTTCCAACCCAAATTCTGTGGCAAACTGCTGCTTGGAGGGGAAAAGAGAGCGGTTGAGGGGGAAATCTGCCGCTGTGAAAAGCTATAGTGTGACTCTTCTCCAGTAGGTCAAAATTGCTTGACTGCTTCTGCCATCAGCAATGCCACCTCCTCCGATTAATAAACTGAAACTGTTTTGCCATGAGCTGTCAGGCTGCATTTGGGATCACAGCAGGTCAGGATGTGATTTACAGGGATTCGGGTGGCAAAGTGGGCTTTCTTGGCGGTTAGAGAAAATCTGACTAGCTCTTTAGCTGCCCTTTTTACTTTGGGTGGCAGAGGCGTTTTAAAAAGTTGCTGACTTCCTATTTGTTCTAGTCTGTGTGTGTCTCTCAAGCAGTGACTCACAGTGACAGAGTGTGCAGGATGTGAGAAGATAATTATAACTCTGCCTGCAAACACCACTACGACAGTGTGCCCATCTGTCTGTTACAAACCCACTTTTCTGGGTGTTAACCACAGCCGCAGGAAGTTGATGTGGAGCATTTCAGGCTGGGAGCAAGGATTTGTTTCCCAAATTTGCTTCATGTTGGTTTGGGCATCTTGGAGACACACATGGTTATAAAATATACAGGGGCATATCCTCACCTGGTGTAAATTGGTGTGGCACTGTTGACTTCTGGTGAGGCCTACTGTCATTTACACCAGTTGAGGTTTTGGCTGGTTAAGTGTGTGTTCACAATGGATATAATCTCTTTCTAAAAGAGACTTCCTCTGCGTGTCCCTGTAGTAGAACAGCAGCTGAGATTTGGACTGAAAGTACATTTTTTGCTGTTCGGTGAGTTTTGACAGCGCCGCGAACCTTGTCAGTTTCACTTTCTGCCTTGGCCTACTGCTGGCAGCATTTACATTCACAGCACTACAGGCAAATGTTTAAAGCCGCAAACCCGGTGTTCTTCGAAATCCTGTAAAATTGCATGACTTCCCCCTGCACGTTAGGTTCTGTAGTTGTTTCTTTGTACTGTACTAGGAACTGAGTTAAGTAGCCACTGTCCCTTTTAGTTAGAAGACTCCTGGGTGTGCTCAAAACTATTTTTCCGAAGTGGAACGTTCAGGTGACCAGCTCCCAGTATGATGTGGGGAAGAATATTGTGAAACACCTGCCGAGTTATTTCCTTCTGAAAAGGGCTATTGCGCACTTCTGTGGTCCTGCGCCCCACTGTGCCTGAGCACTTCGCAAACGTCACTCTGTGAGCTTGGGCAGAACTGTGCATTCTATGGATGGGGAAACTGAGGCACAGAGCAGGGACATCACTTATCCAAATTCACACAGTGAGTCAGTGAAAGAACCATCAATAAAACCAGATGGCCTTACTCCCTTCCTTCCAAAATCCAGAACATAACCCAAGTCCTGCAGCTTCTTTCTGTACAACATCTCTAAAACATAACCCACTCTTCCTCCCCATCCCAGCTGCTTCTCCCTGCCCTAGTCTTCGCCTGTCTTGACCCCGTAATCATCACCTCTCAGGTCTTCGATATTCCTCTCTCCAGTCCATCCATCCGTGGCTGAATCCTCTCCCCTGCCTGTAGTGTCACTTTGCTGCCTCCCTTTTGGGGTGCATGTGAAATGAAAGCCCCATGTTGTCTTTCCAGGCTCCCCATGACACTGCTCATGTTTCTACCCTGGTTTTATTAGGGGTCTCATCCCCATCTCTGTCGTTGCTGCCAGCCTCCGTTCCCCTTCAGTCTCTTCTCACTATTGTCTCTGCTGCCAACAACCTTCCCAAATCTTGTCCTCTTCCTCCCCCACCTCACTTCAGCTACTCCTGAAGCCCCTCTCTGGAAGCACCACATGCGAAAAGAAGCAGGCATCTTCACTGCCAGCCCAGAGTACGTGGCTTAGCTCCAGGCACTGGTCCAGGGCCATAACCTCAGTACTGCTCCTCAAGAACTCCGTGCGCATGTAGCCTGCCCAGACCTTGCCTCGCCTCCTAGTCCCTTTGCTCGGATGCCTCAGTCCCTTCCTCCTCCTGCCCTTTGCCTGTAGACTGTTCCTCTTCTCAGCAGCTTTGGGCAGGGAACTTGTGTATGTGGGAAACACCTGGCCCATTTACAGTGCTACCAGGCTACCCCCTCGGGGGCTGCTTCCTCAGAGCTATTTCCCTCCCTGGTCCCACCCAGCTGTCTCCATTGTGCCAGAGGTTCTCCGGTTGGTCATAGGCAGTAATTGTGAATGGAAGCTCCTAGGCGCACACCCCGCTCCCAGGGCAAGGCTTGGCATGGCTGGGGCCTGTGGCCGGGGCAGGCGTGTGCATTCGGACCTGATCTCATGCCCGCAACAGGGAAGACGGACGTGTGGGGATCAGTGTGCCGTGGGTTAAAGCTCTTTGTAGACCAGGCCGTGTGTAGCGTTAGCGGGTGTTCGCTGGTGGAGGTTCCTTGTCTGTACTAGAGTTCTGTTTAACATCATAACTTTAAAGTGATGGAAATAGAACTGCACAGCCCGGAGTACCGGGACCCGAGCAGGCTCCTGACCGTGAGGAACTGGCGCGGAAACTGCCCTCTGTCCACACCAGGATGGCACTAAGACTGGGATAAGGACCCCGCGCCGATGTGACCTGCTCTTGAGAGGCCTCATTTCCCTGGGTTTCAGCCTCTCTCAAGTGTTCTGTGTAATAAGGAGTCCCCCTAACCCCACCTGTTTAATACTGTAACGATAGGGAGTATGTTGAGGGGTTTCTCTCCTGGACAAGCCCAGGCGTTGGGTGCTGGCTGCTGTTCCCCAGCCTCCCTATTTTAGCTTTTATGTTTTTTCCTCCTGAAATAAAGGCTCCACGAAGTCGGCTCCAGCCGATGACTCCGCTGCCGCTTGTCTGGGAGAGTGGGCTGCACGGCCGTCCCTCCTGTGGCTGGGCCCTGGGTTAAATAGAAGAGAAGTAAACCAGCATCAGTGGCTGCGTCTTACGGGCAGGGCCTCAAAAGAAAAATAACTGGTGCTTCCAGCAAAGTGCTGGTCTGCACTGTGTGTGTGTGTGTGTGTGTGTGTGCGCGGTCCCGGTCTGCACTGTGTGTGTGTGTGTGTGCGGTCCCGGTCTGCACGGTGTGTGTGCGTGGTCCCGGTCTGCACGGTGTGTGTGCGCACGGTCCCGGTCTGCACGGGGTGTGTGCGCACGGTCCCGGTCTGCACGGGGTGTGTGCGCACGGTCCCGGTCTGCACTCTGTGTGTGTGTGCGGTCCCGGTCTGCACTGTGTGTGTGTGTGTGTGCGTGGTCCCGGTCTGCACGGGGTGTGTGCGCACGGTCCCGGTCTGCACTGTGTGTGTGTGTGTGTGCGCGGTCCCGGTCTGCACGGGGAGTGTGTGTGTGTGTGTGTGCGTGTGTGTGCGGTCCCGGTCTGCACGGGGTGTGTGGGTGTGTGCGCGGTCCCGGTCTGCACGGGGTGTGTGTGTGTGTGGTCCCGGTCTGCACGGGGTGTGTGTGCGCGTGTGTGTGCGGTCCCAGTCTGCACGGTGTGTGTGTGCGTGTGTGTGTGCGGTCCCGGTCTGCACGGGGTGTGTGTGTGTGTGCGTGTGTGCGGTCCCGGTCTGCACGGGGTGTGTGTGTGTGTGCGCGGTCCCGGTCTGCACGGTGTGTGTGTGTGTGTGTGTGTTGGTGTGTGCGCGCGGTCCCGGTTTGCACTGTGTGTGTGTGTGCGTGGTCCCGGTCTGCACGGTGTGTGTGTGCGTGTGTGTGTGCGGTCCCGGTCTGCACGGGGTGTGTGTGTGTGTGTGTGTGCGGTCCCGGTCTGCACGGGGTGTGTGTGTGTGTGCGTGTGTGTGCGGTCCCAGTCTGCACGGTGTGTGTGTGTGTGTGTGTGTGCGGTCCCGGTCTGCACGGGGTGTGTGTGTGTGTGCGTGTGTGTGCGGTCCCAGTCTGCACGGTGTGTGTGTGCGTGTGTGTGTGCGGTCCCGGTCTGCACGGGGTGTGTGTGTGTGCGTGTGTGCGGTCCCGGTCTGCACGGGGTGTGTGGGTGTGTGTGTGTGTGTGTGCGGTCCCGGTCTGCACGGGGTGTGTGGGTGTGTGTGTGTGTGTGTGCGGTCCCGGTCTGCACGGGGTGTGTGTGTGTGTGCGTGTGTGTGCGGTCCCAGTCTGCACGGTGTGTGTGTGCGTGTGTGTGTGCGGTCCCGGTCTGCACGGGGTGTGTGTGTGTGCGTGTGTGTGCGGTCCCAGTCTGCACGGTGTGTGTGTGTGTGTGTGTGTGTGCGGTCCCGGTCTGCACGGGGTGTGTGGGTGTGTGTGTGTGTGTGTGCGGTCCCGGTCTGCACGGGGTGTGTGGGTGTGTGTGTGTGTGTGCGCGGTCCCGGTCTGCACGGGGTGTGTGTGTGTGTGTGTGTGCGCGGTCCCGGTCTGCACGGGGTGTGTGTGTGTGCGTGTGTGTGCGGTCCCGGTCTGCACGGGGTGTGTGTGTGTGTGTGTGTGTGCGGTCCCGGTCTGCACGGGGTGTGTGGGTGTGTGTGTGTGCCGTCCCGGTCTGCACTGTGTGTGTGTGCGCGGTCCCGGTCTGCACGGTGTGTGTGTGTGTGTGCGTGTGCCGTCCCGGTCTGCACTGTGTGTGTGTGCGCGGTCCCGGTCTGCACGGGGTGTGTGTGTGTGTGCGTGTGCGCGGTCCCAGTCTGCACTGTGTGTGTGTGTGTGTGGTCCCGGTCTGCACGGGGTGTGTGTGCGCGTGTGTGTGCGGTCCCAGTCTGCACGGTGTGTGTGTGCGTGTGTGTGTGCGGTCCCGGTCTGCACGGGGTGTGTGGGTGTGTGTGTGTGTGTGTGCGGTCCCGGTCTGCACGGGGTGTGTGGGTGTGTGTGTGTGTGTGCGCGGTCCCGGTCTGCACGGGGTGTGTGGGTGTGTGTGTGTGTGTGCGCGGTCCCGGTCTGCACTGTGTGTGTGTGTGTGTGGTCCCGGTCTGCACGGGGTGTGTGTGCGCGTGTGTGTGCGGTCCCAGTCTGCACGGTGTGTGTGTGCGTGTGTGTGTGTGCGGTCCCGGTCTGCACGGGGTGTGTGGGTGTGTGTGTGTGTGTGTGCGGTCCCGGTCTGCACGGGGTGTGTGTGTGTGTGCGTGTGTGCGGTCCCGGTCTGCACGGGGTGTGTGTGTGTGTGCGTGTGTGCGGTCCCGGTCTGCACGGGGTGTGTGTGTGCGTGGTCCCGGTCTGCACGGGGTGGTGTGTGTGTGTGCGCGGTCCCGGTCTGCACGGTGTGTGTGTGTGTGTGTGTGTTGGTGTGTGCGCGCGGTCCCGGTTTGCACTGTGTGTGTGTGTGCGTGGTCCCGGTCTGCACGGTGTGTGTGTGCGTGTGTGTGTGCGGTCCCGGTCTGCACGGGGTGTGTGTGTGCGATCCCAGTCTGCACTGTGTGTGTGTGTGTGCGTGTGTGTGCGGTCCCGGTCTGCACGGTGTGTGTGTGCGTGTGTGTGTGCGGTCCCGGTCTGCACGGGGTGTGTGTGTGCGATCCCAGTCTGCACTGTGTGTGTGTGTGTGCGCGGTCCCGGTCTGCACTGTGTGTGTGTGTGTGCGTGTGTGTGCGGTCCCGGTCTGCACGGGGTGTGTGCGTGTGTGTGCGGTCCCGGTCTGCACGGTGTGTGTGCGTGTGTGTGCGGTCCCGGTCTGCACGGGGTGTGTGTGTGTGTGTGTGTGTGCGGTCCCGGTCTGCACGGGGTGTGTGGGTGTGTGTGTGTGCGCGGTCCCGGTCTGCACGGGGTGTGTGGGTGTGTGTGTGTGTGTGTGCGCGGTCCCGGTCTGCACGGGGTGTGTGGGTGTGTGTGTGTGTGTGTGCGGTCCCGGTCTGCACGGGGTGTGTGGGTGTGTGCGGTCCCGGTCTGCACGGGGTGTGTGTGTGTGTGTGTGTGTGTGCGGTCCCGGTCTGCACGGGGTGTGTGGGTGTGTGGGTGTGTGCGGTCCCGGTCTGCACGGGGTGTGTGGGTGTGTGTGTGTGTGCGGTCCCGGTCTGCACGGGGTGTGTGGGTGTGTGTGTGTGTGCGGTCCCGGTCTGCACGGGGTGTGTGGGTGTGTGTGTGTGTGCGGTCCCGGTCTGCACGGGGTGTGTGGGTGTGTGTGTGTGTGTGTGCGCGGTCCCGGTCTGCACGGGGTGTGTGGGTGTGTGTGTGTGTGTGTGCGGTCCCGGTCTGCACGGGGTGTGTGGGTGTGTGCGGTCCCGGTCTGCACGGGGTGTGTGTGTGTGTGTGTGTGTGTGGTCCCGGTCTGCACGGGGTGTGTGTGTGTGTGTGTGTGTGTGTGCGGTCCCGGTCTGCACGGGGTGTGTGCGTGTGTGTGCGGTCCCGGTCTGCACGGGGTGTGTGCGTGTGTGTGCGGTCCCGGTCTGCACGGGGTGTGTGCGTGTGTGTGCGGTCCCGGTCTGCACGGGGTGTGTGTGTGTGTGTGTGTGTGTGTGTGCGGTCCCGGTCTGCACGGGGTGTGTGTGTGTGTGTGTGTGTGTGTGCGCGGTCCCGGTCTGCACGGGGTGTGTGTGTGTGTGTGCGCGGTCCCGGTCTGCACGGGGTGTGTGGGTGTGTGTGTGTGTGTGTGCGGTCCCGGTCTGCACGGGGTGTGTGGGTGTGTGTGTGTGTGTGTGCGCGGTCCCGGTCTGCACGGGGTGTGTGGGTGTGTGTGTGTGTGTGTGCGGTCCCGGTCTGCACGGGGTGTGTGGGGGTGTGTGCGGTCCCGGTCTGCACGGGGTGTGTGGGTGTGGGTGTGGGGTGGCCGTCTGCACAGTGGGCGGTGGGCGGTGTGGGGGGGGTGTATAGCACATGGGCATGTACAAATATGTCCTGTGTGCAGGGTCCTAAACCAGCACAAATTTCCCCGCTCTGGGCCTTGCTTAAGGGCATATGCATGAGCCCACTTGTAGGCCCTCAGCCTTGCACCCTGCACCGCCCTCTCACTAACCCTATCTCTGTGCAACATCTCCCCCCACCCCCAACCGCTTGCAACACTTGCTTCAGTCCTGCCCTGCCCCTCCAGTTTTTGGTTTCACTTTGTTCCCCTCCCACCTCTTCCCAGCCCCTGCTGTCCAGTCCATCCTCCACCCCCCACCCCCCGCCAGTCGCATTGTTTGGCAGCTGCTATACAAACCTGCCTAGGATCAGCCTTGTGAAAAAGCTGCCGTGTAAACAGATTCCAGGGTGGAATGTAAGCGCACCCTGCTGCCATGCTGTGTGGGCCAGTCTCCTCTTCCTTTGGCCTGCTTTCCTCATCGCTGCCTTGGCTTGCAATCCTGGCTGGGGTTTCGAACTGGTCCGGAGCGCTGTGGGGACTGGGAGAGCCGGAGCCGCTCTCAGCCCCGCTCTAGGACTGTACACACGCGTGCTGTTTAGCACTCTGCTCCCGTCAGACACGGCGCGATCAAACGCCGCACGCGTCCGAGGGCTGCCGTGGTAATCGCTTGTAGGGCAATGAGCCGGCTCTGCACGTGTTCGGTCCCCTGCATGGCTCTCTGACTGAGCCCTCTGCAATGTCATTAGGGTATTAGAGATCCAACTTAGACCAGGGGGCCTCTGTATACAGTCACCTGGCTGTATCCTGGCTCTCTTGGGTGGTTAAAACCACGGAAGCATTGATCTCTTTTGCGGGGGAGGGAAGGGGGCTGTTCCACTGATTAATTTACATTGTTTATTTCCAAACGGTCCATGCTGCTGACTGTGTGTCCCAGCCTGCAGGGGAAGTGTGACCCGGGGAGGGCAGCTGCACTGTGTTCAGTTTGCAAGTTTATTCTGTGGCGTGTGGTGGGGTGGGGAGGTTGTTTAAACAACGGGTGTTTAACTTCACTGCAGTGGCGTAAACTGTTGAGACCTGGACAGCGAATGGAAAATATGATGGCAGCTCAGGGAATGTAGCTGTTGGGGGTGGGGAGAACTGGGCAGTAGGTCGAAAGCAGGAATCGGGTAGCTTGTTATCTAGCGTGGGCCTTACCTCTCCACGGGCAGTGTCCAGAAAGGAGTCTAGGCTGGTGACTGCAGCCCTGCTATTCTTGGCCATTGTAAAATGCCCCTGTTGGGATCTGAAGTTTGAGTGAGACTTGCAGATAAGTAACCATTGTTTAGCACTCTGCTTTAATGACACCCCCTGGGAACTTGGCTACGGAAGCTGAAGCAGAGAGAGTGACTTGCCCCCAGGCCACAGCAGGGTTGGTGTCAGCGCTGGGATTAGAACCGAGTTCTTGGTTCCCACTCCTGTCTTCAGCCCATGCCTCTCTCTTGAGTCTTTGTATCTTTCTCCTCTCACTGAGCCCAGTGTTTTGGGTGATGATAAGCTTCTCTCAGCTCAGGAGCGGGCTAGCCTATGGTCTGGGAAGCTTATGCAAAGGGCAATGGAACTCCCATAAATCTCTGAGAATGTTGAGCCGGCCAGTGTGAGTGAATATGGTCCTGCCAGGCCGGGGCAGAAATGCCAAGGTGCAAGAGGAGAGAGATCCAACGTCTGGAACACTTTCCTTTCCAGTCCTTCCAGGGTCTCAGACCCTGAAACCCCAGGGTGCAGGTAATGCTCTGAGATGGTATGGGGCTGTGCAGGCCAGCTGGGCCCCGACACCTACACAATAGAGCTCTGCTCTGGTGGGATCAATGGGGCTGTTTTGGGATTGCAGGGGCTGTTACAAAGAGTTGCGGGTTCACACCCAGGACAGCAGCTGCTTCAGCCCTTCACTGTGAAGCTGCATTCTCAGGGTTCCTCTGCCATTCAGCCCTGCTCAGCCTGGTAGCTGGGTGGGCACAGCAGGGACTGAGATGGCAGCTGCCCTGTACCACACACAGGTCCCACTGAGTTTTCTGCCTGCCTGTGAAAATTGAAGTTTGCAGGCAGATTCCAGCCCCCCAGGTTGGCGCAGACCATGTTGCTCCCAGCACCATCTCCCCTCCGAAGGGGGATCATTTGCGCTTAGCGCAGACTGTTGCCATTCCCCGTGCCTGGCCCCGGTGAGCCCAGACTTCCCAGCCAAGCATGCTCCTTGGGCTTATCCCTGAAAAGCACCCAGCAGGCTCAACTACTGCAGAATTTATGAGCCCGTCTCTTAAGAGGGGCAAACCTCTGAGATCCCAGTGCCCATATCAGTGCTCAGCTTGCTCCTAAGTCACTTCTCCCTGCATCCCATCGCCAGGCCAGTGGGGTCCCTTCTGCTGGCTGGTTTGGGGGCAGGGGCTTGTCCAGACCCCTCGCTGTCTGGGCACCCCAGCTCCTGGACTGGCCTAGCCTCAGGAGTCTGGCTGATGGGGGAGGGGTTTGCATCCCTTTCCCAGCATGCCAGGGGCTCTGTTCTGGATCTGTGGAGCTGGGCGACTGCACGCTGTTGTATTTCAGTGATCATGAGGTGCTTGTGGGCTGCACTGGTACATAAAACACCCCGCCCCAAACTCCTCACGGGGGTCAGCCATCCACTGTGCAGAGGGGCCTCCCAATGGGCAGGGGCTGTGGGGCAGGGAGGGATGTGGTGGGGAAGCATCCCAGATGGAGGGGGAGAGGGAGACCACTGGGGAACAGCAGAGCAGCCAGGGGATGAGAATTGGGGCAGCTGGTCTGAGCGAGCCCTTGGAGCTCTTGGTTGGCTCTGGAGCGGGCTAGGGAGCCGGCGATGATACTGGAGGCTGGAGAAGGAGCCATGGTCCCGTGCAGGCTCTGGCTGCAGGAATGCCATCCTAGGGGGCTAAAGCAGAGTGTCTTCCCACATTGTTTTACTTGATTCTGCCGGTGCTGTGGCCTAAAGGTGTGTCGGACACAGACTGGCCAGGTTGTCAGGACGCTGGGATTTCTCTGTCCCCTTCCGCAGCTCTGGGCTGACACAATGTCCATGCATCCTGGCTCCACATCCCGAGGAGCTGAGGGCTAGGGCATGCTCCAGGGCGCCCCGCCCCCCGTTGCAGCTGAATGCATGGGGGCTGTGTGGCCTAGTGATTGGAGCACAGGACTTAGGAACTGCTGCTGGGGGCTTGTGACCCTTAATGTCTGCAGACAGCTTTGGGATCCTTGGGTGTCAGGGGCTGTGGAAATGCAAATGATTCCTAGGGGCGGCTGCGCCTGCCAGTACAGAGCGCCAGATGGTGCGTTGCACAGAGCCAGAAGCTGGGCTCTCTCCTGTACCCTGCCGTGCACCTGGCGCTCCCTCCCCATTTGACAGGCTCCCACCCTAACCGGAAGGGCTGGTGACGCAGGAAGGAGCCAGGGCCACGTATCCATCCATAATAGCCACGCTCCCCCTTCCTTGCTGCCTGAGCAGCGTCGGTGGCCTGCTCTCCTTCTGGGTGTCTGTCTGTGCCCGGAGCCTGCCTGTCACGCTGGTTCCTGCTGCCTAGACATCCCCTTTGTGTCACTGCTGAGCCGAGGGCGGGCACAGGCTTCCTGTGGGGATGAGAGCAGCGGAGTCCAGGCCAGGGGCTTGTCCGGCCTCCGCCGCTGGGAAATAAAACCCGGGCTGAGCCCTCTGCCCTTCCTGCTCCTCCCAGCCCAGCCTCCCTGCTGGCCTCCTGGGTTCGTGGTGTATGGTCCTGCCTGGCAGGGTCTTTCTGCCACCTCCCCGTTAAGATCTATTTTTAGCAGAGCAACGAAGCTGGCTCCCTTGTGGGGCATGCCTTGTGCTCCTGCCGGAGAGCTGGGCTGCTCCTCTAACACCTGGACCTCTCTGCACCTCCTACCCCACCCTTCACCATAGTTGGCATCCAGACCCGGGGGGCTGCCACAATAGTGCCCTGGGGTGGGAGCTGCCCCTTCAGAGCATGGCCGCAGCCTGTCATGATTTCCGTGGCCACTGGCAAGGGAGATGAGCACTGCCCAGCCGCTCTCCATACAGCCTGCTTGGGATTCCTGGGTCCAAATGGCCACCCCCTCGGAATATGGTGACCCTGACCGCAGCTCCTCCCCCAGCAAAGGCCCCGGGGATCGTTAGCGGATGTCTGCATCTCACTGTGCAGTTAGGAGTTGGGTTAATTTCCCATAGAAACAGAATGTAGTGGGTGAAATGGCATTTCTGATCGCCTCTTCCAGTAACAGGAAATCTCGACTGATTTGCTAGGAATCTTGCTGGCTGGGAGCGTGTTCAATACGTCCCTGGCAGCTCAGAGCAATCTGTCTGTCCTCTGAATTAGTGGGCAAGTGGGTTTTTCATCTGAGTGTCAAGTGCAAGGCAGCATGGGTGTGTGCATCCCAGGGAGGCTGGAGAGTGTGGTGAGGTGGGCAGCTGAGGTGGGACAGAAACGCAGTCAGGATTGATTTCCCTGTGATTCACTGCGGGGGAGCGGGAGGGCAGTTGGCTTAGGGAGTCTGTTCTGGTGCCAGAGCTAGAGGGTTTCTAAGCCTGGTCCCATTAGCATGGGGAAGGGAAGCCCTGGAGCTGGAATACGAAGGTGACTGGAACTCCTGAAGAAATAGCACTTAGAGAAGGGCAAACTCCTTTTGGCTGAGGATCTCCAAGCACTTTACATCCTCATCGCCATGGTAGCAGGGGGTTGCTAGGTGCTTTAGAAATGTCTAAGATGTTCTCGTAGCTGCCTGATAGGTCACTTCCCCCTCTGTGAAGTGGGGTAATGGAGGCGCAGAAGGGTTAAGTGACTTGCCCAAGGTCTCACAGCAAGGCAGTGGCAGAACTGGAAGCAAAGCCGCAGAGTCCTATCTCCCAGTCCCCAGCTCTAATTAACATGCCACCCCCCCTTCCCCACCAGATGGGTGTCGGACAGAGGCAGCATGCTGCCTTCTAGCCGTTTGAGTCACAGCTGCCCATTCTCATGGGCCCTGAGATTTCCAGGGCTGGGAGCGTGATGTGATCTCGTTGTTCAGTTTGCTGTGTAACGTGTAGAGACACAAATCTGTCCTGTCTTCCATGGCATGAAAATAACCCCCCAAGTGCAGGAAGAATGACGCCTCTGCAGCCTGTGGTCACACGGGTCACGGCCTTGGGTCGCTGGTCTGGCTCGACGCCTTTCTGTGGCTTGTTTGGGATGAATGCGAGGCCTGGGTGTGAAGGAACATCATGGGGACATTTGCCTGCACCTTCTAGCTGGGGAGCTGGAGTGCGGCTTCATGTCACTGCCATGCCATGGGGGAACCAGGAGAGCTGCCCACTGTCTGCGTCCGTCTCACCCAGCTTTGCTGCCCTCCTGCCAGGGGGCTGCAGCTCAGGTGTGGGAATCAGGAATGCTCTAAATGGGCACGGGGTGAGTGCTCTAAGGAACCGGGGAGCCGGGGAATGACCCTAATGGGGTTTGTAGGAGCAATTCACTGTGGATAATCTCCCTCAGCTATAACTGTGATGGGGACATTGGAGGGTTAAATGCTCAAAGCATCCCATTAATGGGGAGTCCCTAGGCTAGGTCCCTTGTTCCTGTCCTCGTAACACGCCCTCCGTCACTGCCCCCATTGTGGGCGTGTACAAATAGCGCTGCAAGCCGTGGATTAAATAGCGCTGTGTTAATTACTGCTGAGCGCCAGCGGGTCCCTGGGAGGGCAGCGGTAATTAATGAGGCCAGCTACTTAGCATAAAGAGCTCCTGAAACCTCTCCACTTGCTCTTTCCAGTGAAACAGCCACTGTGGAGATTCACAGCCGCCAAAGGCGGCAACGGGGTCAGGCCGATCATACGAGGGGGACGCTTCGTGTGTGCGATGCTGCAGTGACTGTTTCAAGCGCAGCACTGAGCAGCCGTCCCAGCACGGAGAGCCGGCTGCTTTGTCAGGGGCTCTGAGGCTGGCTGGCTACTTGAATGGGCTTGGGCCAAGAGGCCTGGAAGCTGCTTCATGTTGCATTAAGAAACCACCTGCCTCAAACCGGCAGGTGGCTTGCCCCTGTTCTGCCAAATCCCTTCCCTTCTGTTCGTGACCCAGCTAGAGAGCCTGAGTCCCAGAGCAGCACAGCTTGGTGGAGGTGTTAGCCACTGACTAGGAAGTAGATCCTAGCCCCTGTAGTTAATGCCCGACCAGCTAGTCTGGGTCGTGAGCTGGGGCTTTCACACGACCTTCTGTCCCCCACTGTTTGCTTCAGAACCTCCCTCTCTTCCAGCACTAGCTGCTGCAGCCAGCAGTTTGTGAGCCGGAGCTGGGTTTCATCCCAAGGCTAACCTGCGAGAATGTGAGCTTGGGGTAGGTTCCTTTTACGTGCCCCGGTACGAGGGCTGGGTGGACATGGGATCTGCACCGTTATTCAGAATGCAGCACTGTTTCTAACATGGAAGCTAAATGAATCAAGTCTGGCTGTGGATTTACTCTGGGACTGATGATCCAAACCAGTTGGGTCCCCTGCAGTAGCCCCCCGCATAGAAAACACAGTAACTTACTCTTGCCAGGATAGGAGGTATGTTGTTATGGAGATGGCTTGCTATCAGCTGGCAATAGTGAAATGGGAGATGGGGCACATGCTGTTCCTTGACTATCTTCAGCTCCTTGCTGGAATTCCTGCTCTAGGGGATGCACCCGCCACCCGTGCCAAGAACCTGTCCTCCTTGGGTCAGTAGTTCAGGATTTCTGCCCTCTAGGTGAGTTTCTGTACCAGCTTCCTGGCTACGCCCATGAGATCCCACTGGGTGGGAAGGGGTTGAGTGGAGAGATTACTCCTTACAAATAAAACAAATGGGGCTGAGCACCCTTTCCACAGAAATGCGATTGATTCCCAAAGAAAGGCGAGGGGATGCTTCCCAAAGCTCTGACCTGGTGAGCTGGGGCCCCTAAATCCATAGATGACCCCGCTTTGCCATCAGGGTACAGTAGCGATTCTACTGGTGATATCTCCTCTCCAGGGTCACAGGTCTTTGTTATCCTGGGTATTGAAGGTGACCAAGTTAGGGAGCTCTTCCACAGAGCTGAAGGTGTCTCTAGAGTCTGGTTCTTGACTCGCAGACTTTTCTGGGACCAGGGAAAAGCAAAGCAGCCATTGTCATCATCTTCCTTTTTTATTTTATTTTTTTTATTGTCTAGCTCCTTCTTTCTCTGCTTGTGAAATACCCTCTCCTGTCATTGGCCAATATGTCTTGCTTTGAAATTTTCTGCACCAGCTGTTATTCTGGCTCATTAAGCCAACTGGTTGGCCACTTTGGCTTCCCAGTCATGGATATTTCTGTTGCAGTAGGGACGGACGTATTTGGGTCTCTTCCTCTCTTTGCCTCGTCACCTCTTGCCCATATTAAAGTTCACTGTAGATTTTTCCTTTTGGAACCTGTCATCTTCCCTGAAGAGGGCATGTCCAGTCAAGCAAAACTAAGCTTTCATAGGCATGTCTTCAGCACTGTTTGTGCAACATCGCTGGAGAACCTCTCTAGAGTCATGACTTTATCCGGCTACCTGAAATGAATGAGACCCTTTCCACCCCCTGGATATGCCTGGGATAACGCATCTGTATTCCAGTGCTGTGGAGTAAAGTGAAAACACTACATGATGGGAAAGGGGGACTTTGTTCTCACGCATGACCCTGTGCTGTTACAGACCTGATGCTGCAATCTGCCAAGTGGTAGAACATGTCTACAGTCCCACTATGCTGCAGCGTAAGCCCTCCTTAGTGGAGAAAATCACTCCTACTTCCCTACTGAAGGTGACCTAGAGAGTGTGTCTAGTGAATCTAGTACCCCGCTTGGGTGTGGTGTAAACAGTGATAACTCTGGAAGGACTCGGTCAGTTGTTATCTTCGGGGAGCACTCCAAAGAGAGGGGACCCATCCCTTTGAGAGTACTTGCCCTCCCTTTCCTTGCCTCTCTTCGTGATTCAATAGATGATATTGATAGTTCCTTGATCTTCATATTTATTATTTGTAGTATCGTGTAGGACCCCAGTGTGCTAGGCGCTGTACAGAGACTGAACAAAACAACTGTCCCTGCCCCAAAGAGCTGACGATATACAGATGAGACAGCAGATGGAAACAGGCAGACTGATGGGGGAGCACAAGGAAATGGTGCTGCTCAACATGACAGGTTGTGCGCTCAACATGACAGGTTGTGCTCTCAGCACCCCAGCAGCCGAACTGTGGCCAAGTTTTTCTGGAGGCTTTGAAGGAGGAGGAGGTAGCTTTGGAGACTCGGATGGGGAGCTGCTCCCAAGTATAAGGGGCAGTGAGGACCTTGTGGGACTAGTCCCTCTGCCGTTTTGTCCCAAAGCAGGCGCACAGAGGGTTGGTAAATACAGTGCTGCCAGGCACACAGGCTTCCGGGGCTGTTTATGTCAGGACTTGGGGCTCTTTTGGTTTTGATCACTCTCACCACAACATGCCAGGGAGCGCTCAGCGGGCCGGATGCTGCTTCCCTTCTCACCCTGAGCATCGCTCTCCTCCCCGCGTGTCGCGGTAACCAGGGGCACAACTTGGAGAGCAAAGTGTTGCTCAGCCCGTGCTCAAGGGTGGGGAAATCTGTCCCCTGAAAAACCAGGGAGAACCCTCCTCTCTCTCCTTGTGTCACTGAAAGGGTGGCTAACCTGCAGCCTGCTTACCCATCATGGCTCGCCAGACGGCCCAGTCAGCTCTTCCTCAGGCATGAGTCACGCCAGCCCTTGGAGTGAGCTGATGGCTTCCTCCAAGTCTCTCTAGAGCTGCTGTTAGTCATGCTGCGGCCATGCACAGCACGCTGAGAGATGAACGCCTCTTCCTTTGTGCTAAGCTGTGAACTGACTTATTCCCTCTGACAAGCTCTCCAGATCCTTACTGATCACCTTCCAGGCTGTAAATCTGACACCAGCACATCTGGGCCCTTCACCTGGCTCGCCATGCCAGCGGAAGCCTGTTTCCTGAGCACACCGTCTTCTGCACAGAAGGGCATTAGGAGGTAGCGCGTCAGTTCTCTCGAAATCTGGGCTGTTTTTCGCTCTCAGCAGAGTGAATCGTTATTCTCCTGAAGTGCCCAAGATGAGAGTGTGACCCTCCCTTCTCTGTATCCGCTGGGGTGTGATGAGCTACCAGCCATGGCTTACTGCTCTGGCAGAAGGAAGTGGACAATTCACAGGGTACCCCGGCTAGCCCCTGCACTACATAGGATGAGCAGTGGGATCCTAAACAGGCCTGCCCAGCCAGCCAAGGCATCCACTCCTGCTGCTTCCAGCTCCAGTGTCCCACAGCTCACGTGCAGACTTGCAGACTGCCAGCTGCTGCTGGTTGCCCAATTGACCTGCATCTGCTCAGATTTAAAGTGAGACTTGTGTGGAGCCACTCCAGTTCTCTAGTGGGCCAGTGCCCCTGGTGAGCATGGCACAAAGCAATGGATGAGTCGGGTTCGGGTTCCCTTCCCCAAGAAGGCCAACCTACAGACATACCCACTTCATCCCACAGAAAGTCCCAAGTCGATGGAGTATGGGTGTTGGGTACATGGGCCGATGCACTGCCCCTCTGGGACCCAATACCGCTCTGAGATCCACAGTCTAATATCCTTAGGGAGCCAGTTACTGTTCTGAGAGCCAGAGGGTGGTGCAGTGGCCCTTGCTTCTACAGACTGGGCCATAGAATGGCAAAGCTAGAGAGCCCCTGGCTCTGGCTCTTGCTTGCAGCCCGGTCAGCCAGTGTGCAGCCCCTGGCGTAATGAGGGGTGCTGGGCGGGGGCGGTGGTGTGCCTGGCACAATGGAGGGCCCTGGTCTCGATCGATGTTAGTGCTGTGCCTGGCTCAATGGGGGCCCTGGTCTTGGCTGGGGCCTCTAACTCTCCCGTAATGCCGCTAGTAAATCCCGTCGTGCAAGGGGAAGAGTCACTCGCTCCGTTTTGTGGCTTTGTCTTGCTGTGCCTTCACCTCTCCCTGCTGAGTTGCGCCTGCCGTTGCGCTAGCCGTCTCCTCCCCACGCCCCGCCAGCGGTGGTTGGCGACTGCATGGGGCACTAAGCGGCTGAGCGAAGGAGTCGGTGAGGTTTCGTTTCCTTGGCAATCAGTGTGTAGCCGTGGGCAAGTCTCTTGCACTGAGCTCTTCTGACTTTGCTTCTCGGCCTCGCAGGCAGGGTTGCTCCTAACCCTAATGTACAGCACCGAGTCGTCTGGGAAGATTTCTATCACATGCTGGATCCGAGCCCCTTGCGCTGTGAATCCCTGGCTAGTTTTTGCCATGCAGCCAACCCCACCCCAGCTGTGACAGTCTCCCCTGTAAGCTAAGCAGGGTCAGACCAATTCAGCCTCTGGAGGGGAGACCGCGGAGGAGTTCTGGGGAGCTGCAGGAAGCTGATGCTTCGACAGGAGGTGCTGTTCCCTCCGCAACCACACAATGCCCCAGCCATGCAGCTGCAGCATAAACCCCCTTGTGAGTGTAAAAAGTCCCTCGGTGGCTGCCCTGCTTCTCCTGGTGCTTCAAGCTGGGAGAGCCCCCGAGGGACCCCAATGGTGACAGATGCTCTGAGATGCATCAAGCCCTGGCTGAGCTGCTGGTGAGTCCCCAGGCTCTGTGCCAGGAGCCTGCTTGCTGCCCTCCGCTGATGGATGGTGTTTGTGCAAGAGAAGCGGCTCTGCAGCCGCTTTCAGAAAGGTGCTGGCTCCGGGGTGGTTGTCTGCTTACGTCAGCACATTGGAAAGGATTTCACGGGCACATCAGTTCACTGTTTCCCAAGTAGCCCTGCCCCGGGGAGGGGAAGCAGCGTACTCCAGAGAGGCATAAAATAATCAACCCGGCTCCTTGGGAAAGTCCATAAAACCCAGCGCTTTGGTCAAATCGGGAAGATGCACGTGGCTCAGCAGGAGCAGCTGTCTGCCCAGAAAACAACCGTCCCAAAGCCCCAGTGAGGGAGGAGGAGGCGGGATTCAAGCTTGGCGAACTTTAGCCCATGCAAAAAGATTGCTGCTTCTCTCCTCTCTCCCTCACCTTCCCGGCTCTCTGGCAAGCCCCACTGGCTAGGCCTGGCTGCCCCTCAGCCCCGCTCCTCAGCTGTGTGTGTAGCGGGTGAGACTGAGTGATCTGGGCAGGTTAGTGAGACCAGCGAGGTGGGCAAGGGAGCCTTTGCAAGAAAGAGGGCCCACTCGGCAAACCCCAGTGGCTTCAACTGGGGGGCTTGGACAGCACCTCTTTACTGCCCTCCCCGCCCACCAAGGGCAAGGCCCTGCCAGCCACAGGCCAGCGGGGTGAATCCGTCAGGTTCCTTCCCCACAGAGTTTCTCTGGTCCCTACAAAAACACTGGGGAGGATTGGATCAGAGACTTTTTATTAACTCTCAACATTTTGAATAGACTCTCGACTGTCTTATAGATCCCGGTCTGAGGCCTCGGGAGAGGGCTCGGAATGAGAATCTGAAACGACTGGTGCTGTTGAGTTTTGAGAGGAGATTAATAGGAAAGGGCAATCCAGAGGCGGTCGCAGTCATGATTGGCACAGAGCGGGCAGATTGGGAGCTGCTCTTTACCCTTTCTTTTCATCCAAGCGCTGGGAGACAGTCAGTGCAAGCAGCAGGTCTAAAACTGATAAAGGGAAATGCCCCTTTTATGCCAGGCCTAATTAACCAGTGACCCGAGGTATTGTTGAGGCCAGAGCGAAGCAGGTAAAATTGAAAGAGGATTAGCCTTTATAAGGATAATCCAAGCCTGTGTGATTACATTGGATGGGATAGAAAATTAAAAAAAAAGTGTGTGTGGGGGGAATAAACCCTCATGCTTCAGAGCATAAGCAAGCCACTAAATGATGGGGGTCAGGAAAACTTCCCTAGGGGCGGACATTGCGTAACTGCAGCCCAAAGGGGCTCTTTCACCTCCTGTGAAACACCTGGTATTAGCTACTGAGAGAGACAGGGTGTGGGACTAGATGAACCTCTGGTCTGATCCAGTCTGGCAAGTCCTGTGTCCCTAAAGGAGAGTGTTCTCGCTGTCCTCTTGGCTATTGCCCCATCTTGGAGCTAACTCCGAGTCCTAAATCAACAATGTGGCAATTGTAATGGTTCTGGTACCTGGAATGGCTCCAAGGGTGAGCTGTGGGAGGGAGGATCCAGCAATCCTGGACAGTGTCCTTTGGTACCAGTTAGCATAGCAGCATGTTTGCACATAGAGGGAGTTTTGCGCCAAATTCCTCTGGCCTGTCGGCCCTCAGCTCTGAGGAGGGTCTGACTCCGCGCACAGCAGTAGCAGCTGGACGTGGAGGAGCAGAGAAACACCCCTGCTACAAAGGCAGTGTCCCAGGGAGCACCACTCGCATTGTGCCTGTGGACTGAATTTGGCACAAGTATCCCTTGGCCACTGCTGAGCTAGACAGGGCAGGGCTGGAATGTGGAGTGATTGCTTTGGATTGTCACCTGGATAATGTACTTATTTATTGAGGGCTCGGTTTGCGTCAAGATGCAGGATTGAAGGAGGAGCAGCATAGGGGGAAATTAGTATCTATCTTTCTTGTAAGTGATGTATATACATGGAAAACTCTGTTTGGTGGTGGTGGGTTTTTAACCTTTAGAAGCGTAGCAATACTGCGTTTCGTCTTCCCTCTTCCCTGTTCGTTCTGGAGGGCTAGAGAACTAGGCATCTGCTTTCCCAGAGACAGTAACTGGAACGGGTGGGTGTCACGGAGTCCTCGGGTGATGCCCTGGAACTGCTCCCTACGAAGCCAGGCAGGACTCTGGGGGAGTCTCCTCTCTGGGAGCAGACTGTCAGCAGGGCAAAAAGCTCACATGGCTTCCACCTTCCTGGGTCTGACCTCGGAGCATTCAGCATCCTCTGCCCCTCTGTGTGCTTCCCACAGCGAGTCCGCTCAGGTGGGGCTCCTGGGGAAGCCAGAGGGTCCTGCCCCCCAACTCCGCAGTCAGATGGGACTCTCAGCCAGCCAGTAAAACAGAGGTTTATTAGACGACAGGAACATGGTCTAAAACAGAGCTTGTAGGTGCAGAGAACAGGACCCCTCAGCCGGGTCCATTTTGGGGGGCAGTGAGCCAGACAACCACATCTGCCTTTCACTCCATGTCCCCAGCCAGCCCCAAACTGAAACTCTCTCCAGCCCCTCCTCCTCTGGGCTTTGTCCCTTTCCCCGGGCCAGGAGGGCTGTTCTCCAGCCCTTTAGCTCTCACCTTGCAGGGGGGAAGGGCCCAGGCCATCAGTTGCCAGGAGACAGAGTGTCAGCCATTTATGTACACTGGCCCCTTGCTCTGCAACAATCTCACTCCCTTATCCCGCCACCTAGAGACTTAAGAAATGCCTTGGGGAAACTGAGGCACCCCTACAGTATTCAGAGGAGACATTAACAGTCTCACTTTGTCACAGTGGGCCAAGAGAGATTTTCTCCCAAGTGTTTCACAGATGTTCACAACAATCAAAGTTTTAAGTTTTAAGGTCTCACATGTCAGATCTCAGTCTTTTGTGACGTCCGATCCCACTGCCCACCCATGCATTTGCTCGAGGGCTCTTTGAAGGCAAGACTGAGATTTTTAACTTTAAAAAAACACGGGCTATACCCAGGGCTGGATTAAGACCTTTAGAGGCCCTAAGCCTCTAAAGATTATGGTGCCCCCCCATGTAATTCAAAATAAAAACAATATTATACCGTAAAATAAAATTTTATTTTTCAAAATGACACAAAATTTACGTGTATGCTGAAATTAAAATAGTTTCTTTCTAGATTTTCTGATTGCAAAATTCTGGATAAGTTCATCGAAGCTGACTCGACGAAGCATGTTTGCTTCCATACACAATAGGGAAAGTGAATCAAGACTGTCCTGACATGTTGTTGTTCTCTGAGGGTTTTTTATTCTTTTCAGCTGAGAAAAAGAGCATTCTGTGGAGCAGTTAGTAATCATCACTGTTAGAAAAATCCATCGTGCGATTTATGTACACTGGCCCTTTGGAAATACACATTTGGAAATGCACATTGTATTCTGCCTTTCAGTATTGTGTCCTGAAGATCAATGTGACTGAATTTCATTTTCCCTGTTTCATTAAACGTTGCGCACATGTAACGGTGAAACTGCCGGACTTCTCCACAGAGATTCATGTTCAAGTCAACAGGGTCTGAGTCAACTAGCTTTTGGGAACCTTGTGAATATTGTTAGTCAGATAAGTCCATATTGTTTAGGGGAAAAAAATCTACTTGATACTACTTTGTACACTTCACCTCTCCTCTTCATATGAGCTTCAAGTTTATCAATTATAGCGTAGTAAGTAGATATGGAAATTTGTCTTTAGAGTTCAATGCTGTTTCTGTTGCTCTGCTATCATTTGCTTGTTTTTTCCTGATTTGACTGCGGGACTGGCCTTCTTTATAGTTAGTATCAGGCAAGATATCTTGATAGGTCTTCAGATCTTTCAAAATCATTCCTCAAAGTGTGTAAGTGGTCTGCTGATGATTGGCAGAGGTCTGCACATATTTTCAAATCCAATTCTTTTTCTTGGAGAGCTTGACTTGTGTGGTAAAACTGCTGTAAAATTTCATTCCACATGGTCAACATGAATACAAACTCTAGTTCTTGCATCTTGTCTGCAATGTTTGCTGCCTCTCGTCTAGTTTCTCCCTTTTGTGATTGGTCTTCAGCTGTACTTTCTAATGCATCCACAATCTTTGAGTAGGACTCCAGAATGGCACTTGTTGCCGCTTCCTGAGCCTGCCAGCAAGTATTAGAAAGAGATTTCAACACAGTCATTGCCCAAATATGTTTTAAGAACTGCCCATCGGTATGTTGAGGCAGAGAAAAATGTGTAAAGTAACTGGACTGTTGAGAAGAACCTTACTGCCACCGGACAACAATCAACAGCTCTGCGGCCAGCAAGATTGAGAGAGTGCGCAGCACATGGTGTGAATATGGAGCATTTGTTCTGTTCTAAAAGCTTCTTCTGCATTCTTTGATAACGCCCTGACATCTTGGCAGTGTTGTCGTAAGATTGACCTCTGCACTTTGAGAAATCTATTTTACAAACTTGGCACAGATAATGCAGTACTTGATTTGCCATTTCTTCACCAGGGTGGCTTTTCTAATTGAGGAATGTTATAAATCGTTTGACTGGTTTTCCATCTGTGGGAGACACGTATCTTAGTACAATACTCAATTGATCAATATGTGAAGGATCAGGTGTAGAGTCAACGGATAAACTGAAGTACCCAGCCGTACTTATTTCATCCACAATAGCTGGACGAACTTTGTCACTCATTAGACCAATGAGTTCGTCACATATTTTCTTGGATAAGTATGATGGATTACCTTTGCCGGCATTCCCATATTTTGAAATATGTGTCATCTGATCCCCGGAAAGGCAGACCGTGTTCAGCTAATGTTTGAATAACAGCTATAACGTGCTGCAAGACATGTTGCCAGTATTCACGCTCCCTTTAATTTGTTCTTCCAATTTTTGTGTTAATCCAAAATCCTGTCTTCGATTTAAATATGTCAACATTGAATCTTTGTGAGTAATGCTATTTTCATGTTGTTTAATTAAAACAGTATTCCACCAGTCACTAAATCCATCTGTAGCAAACCGGGGTGTTGAAGGTTTATGTGCAAAAAGTTTGCAAACAAAACAGTACACAGACCCTGTTGATGGTGAATACAGTAGCCATTCTCGAGTGTATTTCTCACCATTCGCTTTCATGCCGAAAAATATTTTTTGTGGACAATATTTTGTTTGCTTGCCACTGGTAAAAGTCTGACGTGATTTCTCAAATGGCCCAGTGTGGTGCTGACAGTCATTTGGTCATGATCTATCCAGTAAGCTACATCATCGGTACTGAAATCAACCCACATACCAGGATCTTTTCTCCTATTATTTACAGCATGAGCAGGTTCAGTCTCTGACGCATCCACACCTTCTAGAACAATGTCTGTTTTACCACCAGGAGTAGGATGATCGGTTACAGTCTCTGACACATCCACATGTTCTGGAATGGTGTTTGTTTCACCAATAGAAGAAGGGTTAGTCTCTGAAACACTTACAGGTTTTGAAACGATGTCTGTGCTACTGAGAGAAGATGTTGCTTCTGATGGATTTGCTTTGAAAAATGTCAGCTTTTTGGAAGATTTTAGAAAATTTCACTAGTTTTTTGTTCTGCCAGTTTACGTTTCTGTGCTCCAATCAGTTGGTTACGTTTCATCCTGCCCCTTCTCTCAGTTATCTGAACTTAAAAAAATTACACAACTTACACTATTTTTATGTATATATTGTGACAGGGTCGGGCCAGATGGCTACAGGAGAGTAATAGAAGGTAGATATATTAGCCCCAGGCTAAGTAGGTCCCTTTTCCCTGGGTAAGGTAACAGGGAAGGTTTCAGAACAATCAGGAACCTTCTGGAGACAATTAAGACAGACAGACTGATTAGAACACCTGCAGCCAATCAAGAAGCTGCTAGAATCAATTAAGGCAGGCTAATCAGGGCACCTGGGTTTTAAAAAGGAGCTCACTTCAGTTTGTGGTGTGCGTGTGAGGAGCTGGGAGCGAGAACGCGGACTATTGGAGGACAAAGGTGTACAAGCATTATCAGACACCAGGAGGAAGGTCCTGTGGTGAGGATAAAGAAGGTGTTGGGAGGAGGCCATGGGGAAGTAGCCCAGGGAGTTGTAGCCATCGCACAGCTGTTCCTGGAGGCACTCTAGACAGCTGCATTCCACAGGGCCCTGGGCTGGAACCCGCATTGGATGGCGGGCCCGGGTTCCCCCCAAATCCTCCCAACTCCTGGTCAGACACAGGAGGAGTCGACCTGGACTGTGGGTTCAGAAAAACGGCCAAGCTGAGGGCTGCCATGAAGCTCCAAGGCGAGCAAATGCGCCAATAAGCGCAAGACCCACCGAGGTAGAGGAAGAACTTTCTCTCTCTCTCTCTATATATATATATAGAGAGAGAGAGAGAAACTGAATCAAGTACATATAACTCAAGAAAATATCAATAATAAAACATAAATTTATTGCAGTACATGACAGGATCTGATTTCCTCGCATTATTTCGATCTACGTTAGTAGGATGTCCCCCTGGTTTAGGTGGGGATAAGTAATAAAAAGAGAACAGAAAAATGGAGGAAGTGTGTGTAGTGGAGTGTAAGGAAGTCTAACAAAGTTCTGATTTTTACCATGATGACTACTTCGATGCTTTTTTGAAATATCAAATATCAAATTTTTTCCAAAAAAATCTTTTTTTTTTTGGTGCCCCCTGCTTTGCTGGTGCCCCAACCGCGTGCTTAGTCTGCCTATTGGGTAATCCAGCGCTGGCTATACCTGAGCCAGGGAAAAGCTTTTCAGGTTTTCTTTATACGTATAAAAACTTGAAGGCTGGCAACCCCTCATGCTCTTTAGCAGAAACCCTCCATGCATTTGCACCTTCTGGCTAGATTGGCTCAAGTGAATGAGTCAGAAATACCAAGAGGGAAAATAACTAATGACCATTGGCACCCCCGAGCTTGCTGAACGGAGTGAACTGGAAAAATTGGGCCCTGCCCTTTGTAGCCATGCCAGGAGCCAGCAAGGCTGAAGGATATTTGTGAGCCTGAAGCTGTTGCCCGTTAATGCTAACGAAGAGGTGAAAAGGGTGAAATCAATGGAAATTAAGAGCCTAAGTAAAGTACCTCAGTGGATCTGGCTAAACTGGCTCCGTACCAGAGGGAGCTTCCAACGCTGCCCTGCTGGGATAACTTCAAGTCAGCTTGATGAGAACATTTACCTAATAATCCACAGTGCTGGGGACATGGCCATATAGTAACACCCCATATTCCCTGTCTCTGACTCCAGCACCGATTTGCTCCATTGGCAAGTTCCGAGGTGATGCCCGCCCCCTCCCGCACACCGCTCGCCACCTGCCTTGCGAGGGGCCAGGGATCTGGCCGCATCGCTGGGCTTTTTCTGCCTCCTGCAGCATCAGTGCTCCATGGCCTGGTAGGATGATTTCGCTGAGGAGGCATGTGGCAGGATGGACACTGACGGGGCTGACGAGGCCAGACTCACTGTCCGCAGGTCAGCAGGGGAGCCTGGCAGGGGCTGCGATGGAGACGGAGCGGAAAGTGACGCCGCATAGTCACTGCGATGGCTTCAGGTGCTGTAAGCAGGGCAGGGGTGGTGGTGTTGGGATGGGCCTTAGTCTGATTAGTAACCAGCCCATTCCGCAGGCTTTAGTTGGAGTGAGGCTGGGATCTTCCTCATTCTGGGTCAGGATCTCCCCAGCTTGGCTAATCCAACGTCCCTTGGGCTGGGCCGGCCCCTTAAGTACTCTCAAGTGGCAGGTTTGCCTTGCTTCAGACAGCTGGATCTTTGACCCGCTTGTAGGCCAGCTGGCTAGGAGAGGCAGTGGGTTCTGTGATTCTTCTGGCTCTTGCTTAAAGCCTGTTCTCGTTTTTCCAACACTCTCTTAATCACATATGACTCTGAACTCCAGTGGGTTAAAGTGGATGTTACCAGTCTAACCTGCTCAGAGGTTTCCTCCTAATCCCCACAGCTGGCTTCTGAATGGTGGGAGGGTGGCTGCTAAGTGAGGAAAGGGCATAAATCAAAGGAGTGGAACAGCTGACCGGGGCGTAGTTGGGTAATGGTGATTCTCCCTTGCGAGCAGCAATCCAGATCTGTGCGCTCCATAGGCCTGAGACTAAGTTAGGATGTAAAAATAGTTCCTTCTCACTGCTGTGTGCACGCTCGCAGCTCGGCTGGGACAGGCAGGTTTTCACTCCTGTTGGCCCTGGCGAGCCGGCTCTGCTGGAGGCTGGGAGAGCTGCGCTCTGACCTCTTGGGGATGCATGAGCCAGAAGTGCGAGTGAGGCTCTGAGAGCAAGGCCAGATCCTGCTTCTGGGGCCTCCTGTGCAGCCCTGCTGGAGACCACCAGGAGACTGCAGCTGCCCGGGCATCAGTCTGTATCACTGCTGTGGAGAGGAGCAGAAAGAACCGAGCTTGACTCTCAGATCCCAGGCTGAGTCATAAAACTTATTGTGCAAACCTCCATCCTCCTCCTTGTAAACTGGAGCAGGCTGGATCTGGAGCCAGCGAGAGGCAGCAAACAGGAAATTATGTGGTGAGCTGTATTTTAATTTAGTCCCTTTTCTGAGGAGCAGGAGGCTTTCAGGCTTCCATAACTTGCTCAGCCGGTTCTTAACTACGGTTTTGACAATGTCTGCAGAATCCTCCTGTCCCCGCCCAACCCCTGTGATTGCACAGGACTGTGTTAAATTGCAGGCGTGTGAAAACTCGGGGACCAAATCCCTGTGCTGCTTGTTCTAATGCTCTCTCTGGGGCAGCGCCGCTGTGTCTGTGCTGAGTGGCAAGGCACGGTCTGGGAGGTAGAAGCTGAATGTGGATTTCTCTTCCTCTCTCCCCCAGTAGGTTTTCTGATCCTCTCCGGTTTATTGGAGGTGGGGCGGGGAGGTTGAGCAGATATCCTGAATGCCTCTGTACACCAAAGCTTTCCTCTTCCTGGCGCCTGGCTGGCCCCGTGATAACAGCCAGGAGCACGTGATGGGGGAGATGAGACTGAGATAAGCCTGTGGCTTCATCCCATGAGCCCCATGACAGCAGGAGGCCTGCGGGATGCCACGGGTGCCAGCAGGCTCTGCTCTTGCTGCTACTTCCTCTCTGCCTGGCCTTGTGGCGGGAGCTAGAAACTGAGGGCCTTGTGGGTAGGGGCAGGGCTCTCCCCATTCCTGGCAGTGTCTGACCGCGGCACCGCTCCAGGGAACGCTGGGTGAGTGGCCTGGGATTCCGCCCCACCAAGGTCTCGTACCTCGGGCCTGTGCAGAGCAGCTGCGGTTGACTAAAGTGAAGGAATTCCTTTGGGATTGAAATCGCTTTCTAATGCATCAGAATAACCCCCTGGCTCCTTAATGCCACCCCCCGTAAAGTGCCATTGCTCTCAGGTGCGCAGTTATAGCTTACCCCTAACGGGCAGGGCCTTCCCTGTCTGGTGCACTCTGCCCGTGCAGGCCAAAGATGCTTTGGGCATCCCCCTCTGCCCAGGAGCTGGAGAAGGATTGGGGTCCCCTCACTCATCCATGGGAGGGCTGGGAATAGAACCCAGGTGTCCTGGCTCCCAGCCCCTTCCTCCCTTGTGCCCAAGGACCGGTGTGCTGCATGCATCAGGTTAAACGTGGACAGAGGCTGCCTGCATGTGCGACTTGCCCTTAGTTGGGAGAAGCTGGGCACAGAGGACAGGGCTGTGCTGAATGCCTGGAACAGCACAGCACACTGGCAGCAGCTTCTGAAGGTGTGCCCCACACCGCTGGGCACACACCCAGCAAGGGTCACTACAACCCCCTTGAACAGGATGCAATGTGCGCTCCTCACTTCGCTAGCTCATCTCTGCAGACTGGTACAGAGCGGGGTGAGGCCATGGCCCCTCTGGGGTCCCAGCCACTCTAGACTCTCCAGCGCCATGGCTTGGGCAGAACCAGGGCTGGCTTCAGGGCTGGCCCATGTGTAGGGACATAAGGGTATCTGGGAGTGCAAGAGATACCCTGGGGCCCCTTCCCCTGGGGCGCCTGCGGGAGACGAGCTACAGAGTGGCCCTTAGGACTTGTCTACGCTTGGAAACGTACCAAAGTAGCTACTCCGGAGCAGTTTCTTGCGAAAAACCCCCATGCGGCCAGAGAGCTCCTAGAGCGCAATCGCCTTTGGGCAGGGGACTGTGTTTTCTCTCTAAGGCACAGTGACATGGGTTTAACCGTGCTGCGGTGGGATGGCGTGGCAAGGGAATTGCAATAGCTCTAATCACGCTACAGCAAACGGGCTTGGTGGTGGCATGGCTGTCCCCGTGGAGACAGTTTGCCCCCGTTGTGCGCTCTGGGGATGGGGAACGTGCCTGGCAGAAGGTGCAGTCAGTGGTGCGAGCGTGAAGGGCTGTCTGCCCAGGCATGCGTGTGGAATGGGGGTAAATGGTCCGGGAGCGATCTGGGGCCCTGGAATGTGCCGCTTGCTAGCGGAGAGTTCATGGCACTTTGCGGCTGACTGGCAGAGAGCGGGAGAGAGCCCTCGGCGCGTATCTTCCCCACTGCCACTTGAGCAGCGTTCCCAGCCAAGCAGAGGACCCAGCAAACCCCGGGATCAGACACCCAGTCCTGCTGCTCCGCAGCTCCTGTTCTCTCTTGGCTGGATCCCTGTGCGGCCTGCAGGGCGCTACCGGGCCTCCACATATGAGCATCGCTGGGGCCATTCACGGCCTAGCCGTCTACCAGCCTTTGCGGCGGTGGGGTCAGACTGTGTGAACCTGGCTGGCTCTGCTCGCTGTGCTGGATTTACCACGTCTGAATGGTCCTAGAGGGCAGCTGGCTGGGAATGCAAACCTCCTCACTGGGCCTGGAGGAGCTGCTGCAGCTGCAGGGGAGGCGGGATAGGCTGGGAAGGGGTCGCAGAGCCTAGGTCACTGGTGTAAATGCAAAGTGAGGCTGCAGTGGGCCGCCGGCTCAGGTCAATAGTTCTCAAGGTCTGTCAGAGGCTCCCGCCTTCCCTGCAGCAGCGGGAGCACCGGGCCACGCGAGTGCCTCCTTGGGATGGATCGAAATGGAAGTTGCGCTAACGGGATGGCCGTGGCTGCCCAGTTCCATTTCCCCACCCTGGCGGCAGGGTTTAACCTGTCTTAGCTCTGAGTCACCTCCGTTGCCTGCTGTCCCTGCAGCTCTGCATCCCCCCCCGGCTCTGCGGCTCGGTTCTCCTCTCTTGGGTGGCAGCTGCTTCCCCGCCAGTTCTGGGGCTGGTTGCAGAGGGGAGGGCTGAGTCCGCCCCAGAGAAGCAAGGCGAGGGGTGAAGCAGCTGCCCACGGCACAGGGATGGGGTTCGCTGGACTTAGTTCAGCTAGTTGCTGAAAGCCATGGGACGCCTCCGAGCGCCCAGGCCTGGGCCTCAACAGGCGGGAAGCGCTGCAGCTTGGCTGGTGCTTCCCCCACGCCTTGAGGACAGAAACAGCCCCTGGCTCCGGAAAGTAGCTTAACAGGGCCAGGCCCTCTCCAGTGCCTTCAGCGCTCAGGCCCCGGTGGCTCAGGTCTGAGGCCCTGTGAGGCAGAGCGGGGTGTGAGCACTCCCCCTGCTCAGTCCGCTAGCTCTGTGGCTAGACGGTTTTGTCTCCAAGACCCTCAAGGCAGCTCCTCTCACCCACCCTGTTCCTCTTTTTCACTGAGTTTTCGGTACAGAATTTCCCACCCCGCCCAGTGCCACCCAGACACTAGGCTTAGGGGCTGCTGAGCTTATTCTCCGCAGCGAAGAGCAGTTCTGAAAACCAGCTGCTGCACAGGGAATGCTCAGCATGTTAGTGTGTGTGTAAGGCTCTCTCCCTCATCCCTGAAGTGCAGCTGCCTCTGGGGTGGGACGTGGCGTATGCTCTGGCTCAGTATTGCTGCAGAGCAGTGTTTGAGGAGGGGGAGGAGATGAACACTGGGCTGTCGTGCGTGCGTGTATGCATGCACAGTGCTTAACACAGTGGGGCTGGGCCGTCCAGGTGCTCCTGTACCAGGCAGGTAGGTTGCTACAGCCCACCAACCATTGCACTGAGTCCTGGCCAGAGGCAGGAAGGGAAGTGTGGGACTCTGCTCACATGCCCTGTTGCCTTGAGGAGCTGGGATCCCATCCCACACATGGAGCTGCTTCCAGTCCCACACCCTGGCCTGAGTTGCATTTAGCTGCTAGTCAGTTCTGGTGGCTGGGTCTGTGCCGACTCCTCCCGAGATCAGCCCTTCTGAGTGGCTAGAGCCCAGCAGCCGTGGAGACTGCTCTGATGGGGAGAAGAGAGGACTCTCACTGCTTGCTTCGTCACATAACCCTGGGGGAATTCTGTGCCTTTGCACATGTGCAGAATTTATGTCCCCCCCACATTTCTTTGCTTCCCTGCAGAAAAATGACTCTGACGGGGAAGCAAAGGGAAGCCAGAAGAGTGGTCATATGACCTTCCCCAGCAGTATGTTTCAGGTGCTCAGGGCAGCTGGCAGAGAGGTAAATCACTATGGGGAAGGGGGCAGACTGGGGAAGACCCAGCTGGTGGTTCCTACCCTGTGCGGGGCTCAGCGGCTAGTCCCGGCTGGGCTGGGCTGGGCGGGACTTCCTTTTTCCCTGCACGGCATCCAGGGCTGTGTCAGACCCACCCCCAGATTTCTCCCCCAGGAGCAGAAAGTTCTGCAAACTCCCCCACCCCCCTGTACAGGGAGTTGCTCCCCCATCTGCCCAACCCCTGTGCATCCGGACCCCCTTATAGCCAGACCCTCCCACCAAGCCTCATCCCCCCGCACTCAGAACAACCCTAATGAGCCCCACTCCCTTTGCACCTAAGACCACCCCGACGAGCCAACTGCACCTGCATCCCAGCCCCACCGAGCGCCAATCAGCTGCACTTGGATCCCCACCCCGCTGAGCCCCACTCCCCCAGCATCTGGACGCCCCCACTGAGCCTCCCACACCCAGAGCTCCCTGCTGAGCTCTATCCTCCCCACACCCAGTCAACCCCCACATTCATCTGAACCCCCCTGCAGAGTCCCATTATCGTTGCACCCAAAACTCCACAACAACCCTCTATGTACCCAAATCCCCCTGCACCCAGATCCCCCACTGAGCTGCTCACAGCCAGATTGCCCCACACAGCGCCCTCTCAACCCACACCGAGCCCCTCTTGCATTGCTGAGCCTGCCTTCCCACGCCTGGTGCACCTGGCATGGAGGGGCAGGGCCCTGGGGTGTTTCTGGGGCCGGCCCGGTCCTTGCGGTGTGTCAGGGTTGGGTGCAGCCTCACCACTGAGTCCGTGTCCCAGGGGGAGTTGCACAGTGAGCTCCCACTTCTGTGCAGCCAGTGGCCTGTGCTCCCCACTGCCATGCTGGAGTCTCCACATTTATCTGACATAAAATTTGCAGAATTTTAAAACATGCACAGAATTTTTAATTTTTTGGCACAGAATTTCCTCAGGAGTAGTCACAGCTGGATCTGGGGTGTGGTAGGTCTTGGTGCTGAAGGGGTTAACTGCCTGGCGATTTAACCTAGAGGCTCTAATGCCCCTGGGCTCAAGGGGCCAAGGTCCCTGGCAGGGAAGCTGGGAGTGGTCCTGAGCCTCCTGGGGAAGAGGAGGTGAAAACGGGGTTGCCCTCCTGAGTCAGCCACAGCAGCTCCAGCGGTCTCTCGCTCTCAAGAAAGGGCGCTCTCTGCCTCATTGTTGCTGGCACCGGAAGAGGCATATTTGCTCCATGAGATCATGCAGTCTGCTAACTACAAAACGTACAATCGTTGGCACTTGTGAAGCCAGGGAGCGCAAGTCGCTGCAGGCAAAGGTCCCTGGCTGGACTGCTCCCCTCCCAGGGCAGCACCGAGGGATGCGCCGCGACCAGTGTTGTATGGGACTGGAGTCGGGGATGCCGCTGATCAGCGCTTGCCCCGTCACCCACACCTGTCGCCTCCAGGCTGCAGCGGGCAGGGCCTGCCAGTGCTGGCCGAGCTGGGAAGCACCCAGGGTGCACACAGAGGAGGCCAGACCTGCGCTCTAGGGTGGACCCTGTGGCTCGTAGGCACTGCACTCTGGGAGCCAGACCCCTTTTGGGGCCACGTGACTTACAAGCTTTTGGCTCCAGCTTTCCAGCCTCGACTGCCCTGTGACACTCGCACTCGAACCCTCTCTAGCGCTGGTTTCCTGAGCGGACAGCCGGGAAGCGAAACTTGGGGGGTGGCTGTGCGGAGAGAGAGAGCAGCACCATTGCTAAAGGGCAGATCCCCACTCCTCGGGGCCACACCCTAACGCGTGCTAAGAAGGGAGGCTGGGAAGAGGGAGGCACGCTGAGGGGGCATCTCACTCCTGAGCCCTGTATGCCCCAGCCTGTCTCTCCCCTGGGCTTAGTCTGACCCTTACCGCAATGGGCCGTGTTCACCCCTGGCTGGCATGGGTGGGCTTCTTGTCGTGGAGAGCCAGTGTCTCCCTGGGGCAGTGCAAGATCTGCCTTTTTGGGAGGGGGCGCGTTTTAGGAGACCTGGGAACGTCCAGCAACTGCCTCTGCCCCCCATCCTCAATGACTGGCTGCTCCTTCCTTGTAAGCGGTCACATCTCTGGGTGTGGGAGGTGCCCCGAATGTTGTGCATGGAGCCACTGGGGAGGAGGAAGCGAGAGGGAAGGGGGTGGGTGATCCTTGCCTGCCTGGGCACAGCTTGCTCTTCCTTTGCACAGGAGAGGTTGCTGGGCCGTACCCGTTCCCCAGGTGGCGGATGGCGCCTGCTGGTACTTTCCCTGGAGACCATGGGCTGTTTTGCCTTCCCACATGCTCTGTTTCAAACTGGGCTCCGGGCCCCCGGGCTGCCCTCGTCTCCTGCCGATAGGGGGGTCTGGTGGGGCAGGCTCCTTAGCAGGGACGGAGGGGGCTGAGTGGGACATGGAGCCTAGGGGCAAGAGGCGGTGGTCGTCCCCGTCCCCCCACCGTCCTGTGTTGCAGGATGGGGGGCACTTGTTCTCTTGCCACCGTTAAGATTCCTGAGAAAGCGGCTGAGCTGGCTTTGATCTCTGAAACGCTCTGCAGGGCTTTCGCCTTTTGCCACGTGTCCCGCTCCATCAGCGCCTCGTTCGGATGCATGGAGCGGGACCGGGGACTGGCAGTATCACGGGTACCTCACTCCCAACATAGGGAGCAGCCAGTGGGTCACCCCAGCTCTCTGCATTCTGATTCTCCGCGGTGGACCCCCACCGTGTGCCCCACACCAAGCACTCTGGGTGCAGCACCAACCTGCCCATTGGTGGGGCTCAAGGGAGACTGGTTTGCTGGGCTGCAGGGATGACAGGCTCCAGCCCAGCCTGCCCCCAGCAGGGCTCTGGATGGTGTGCTCACTCCTGGGCGTGTGTGTCGGGCAGCACGGAGAGGCCCTCTGTCCAGGCAGTAATTTTATATCCTTGGCATCCCAGTCCTGGGCTTTCCGCCTGGGTGCATTTGAGCTCCTGATGGGAGCATGACGGGGCAGTGGCTGGGGTCATGTTTGTTCCCGCGGTGTCCGGCTACTCGGCCTTTCTGTGCATGTGCGGCTTCCTATCCCCAGGGAGCGAGATCCCACGGAACCCTGCTGGTAAACACAGGAAGAGCCGTGCCCCCTTCCTGCCAGAGCACACCGCCCAGCACCACCAGCCCCCTTGTATGGAAAGGATTTATACTGTGCTGCTGCCTGGCTGGGGCCTGTTCCGCTTGTTTCCAAATTGCCGTTGGCAGCTGGGGCCTTCTCCGTCCCCCCCCTTGAGAAACGAGGCCCTGGCGCTCCGTGTAAGCAGGACAGGCCTTGCTTATTGCCCCCCCACCCCCGCTGCGTTTCGTTAACTCAGATAAAGGCCGGGGGAAGCTGGGACCTGGGAGTCCTCAGCCTCTGCTTCTGGCTGGGCCTGTGGGTGTGAGCCGCTCTGGCACAGGGAGTCAGGCTAAGAGAGGCCACGGGCCTGGAGCGAGCTGGGGAGGGCAAGGGAGGAGGTGATGACTCCGGGCGAGTGCTCAGCAATCAGACACTGAGGGGTGCATGTCAGGGCGGGAGAGGCCAGCCAGTTATACCCCTCCCCACCCTACCCCACCCCATTTCTGCACCTGGCCCCTTCCTAGCCTCCCCAATTGCTGCTTTAGCTGCCTCCTAGGGCCGTGGTTCTCAAACTTTTTTTTTTCACAGACCACTTGAAAATTGCTGGGGGTCTCAGCGGACCACTTACTGATCTTTCCAAATGTTGTTTGTACCCTTAGCTAACTATTGCAGCGCGCTTTGGATAAAAGCGCTATATAAAAAAACCTTAATAATAACGAACTTTTTTTGTTCTACAAATAAAAGCACAGGGTTCAGAGTAGCAGCCATGTTAGGGTATGTCTACACTACGGAATAAGGTCGAATTTATAGAAGTCGGTTTTTTAGAAATCGGTTTTATATATGCGAGTGCGTGTGTCCCCACAGAAAATGCTCTAAGTGCATTAAGTGCATTAACTCGGCGGAGTGCTTCCACAGTACCGAGGCTAGAGTCGACTTCCGGAGCGTTGCACTGTGGGTGGCTATCCCACAGTTCCCGCAGTCTCCGCTGCCCATTGGAATTCTGGGTTGAAATCCCAATGCCTGATGGGGCTAAAACATTGTCGCGGGTGGTTCTGGGTACATATCGTCAGGCCCCCGTTCCCTCCCTCCCTCCGGGAAAGCAAGGGCAGACAATCGTTTCGCGCCTTTTTTCCTGAGTTACCTGTGCAGACGCCATACCACGGCAAGCATGGAGCCCGCTCAGGTAACCGTCACCCTATGTCTCTTGGGTGCTGGCAGACGCGGTACGGCATTGCTACACAGTAGCAGCAACCCCTTGCCTTGTGGCAGCAGACGGTACAGTACGACTGGTAGCCGTCATCGTCATGTCCGAGGTGCTCCTGGTCGCCTCTGTGAGGTCGATCAGGAGCGCCTGGGCAGACATGGGCGCAGGGACTAAATTTGGAGTGACTTGACCAGGTCATTCTCTTTAGTCCTGCAGTCAGTCCTATTGAACCGTCTTATGGTGAGCGGGCAGGCGATACGGACTGCTAGCAGTCCTATTGCACCATCTTCTGCCAAGCAGCCATGAGATGTGGATGGCATGCAGTCCTTCTGCACCGTCTGCTGCCAGCCAAAGATGTAAAAGATAGATGGAGTGGATCAAAACAAGAAATAGACCAGATTTGTTTTGTACTCATTTGCTTCCCCCCCTCCCCTGTCTAGGGGACTCATTCTTCTAGGTCACACTGCAGTCACTCACAGAGAAGGTGCAGAGAGGTAAATCTAGCCATGTATCAATCAGAGGCCAGGCTAACCTTCTTGTTCCAATAAGAACGATAACTTAGGTGCACCATTTCTTATTGGAATCCTCCGTGAAGTCCTGCCTGAAATACTCCTTGATGTAAAGACACCCCCTTTGTTGATTTTAGCTCCCTGAAGCCAACCCTGTAAGCCGTGTCGTCAGTCGCCCCTCCCTCCGTCAGAGCAACGGCAGACAATCGTTCCGCGCCTTTTTTCTGTGCGGACGCCATACCAAGGCAAGCATGGAGGCCGCTCAGCTCACTTTGGCAGTTAGGAGCACATTAAACACCACACGCATTATCCAGCAGTATATGCAGCACCAGAACCTGGCAAAGCGATACCGGGCGAGGAGGCAACGTCAGCGCGGTCACGTGAGTGATCAGGACATGGACACAGATTTCTCTGAAAGCATGGGCCCTGACAATGCATGCATCATGGTGCTAATGGGGCAGGTTCATGCTGTGGAACGCCGATTCTGGGCTCGGGAAACAAGCACAGACTGGTGGGACCGCCTAGTGTTGCAGGTCTGGGACGATTCCCAGTGGCTGCGAAACTTTCGCATGCGTAAGGGCACTTTCATGGAACTTTGTGACTTGCTTTCCCCTGCCCTGAGGCGCATGAATACCAAGATGAGAGCAGCCCTCACAGTTGAGAAGCGAGTGGCGATAGCCCTGTGGAAGCTTGCAACGCCAGACAGCTACCGGTCAGTTGGGAATCAATTTGGAGTGGGCAAATCTACTGTTGGGGCTTCTGTGATGCAAGTAGCTCACGCAATCAAAGATCTGCTGATATCAAGGGTAGTGACCCTGGGAAATGTGCAGGTCATAGTGGATGGCTTTGCTGCAATGGGATTCCCTAACTGTGGTGGGGCTATAGACGGAACCCATATCCCTATCTTGGCACCGGAGCACCAAGCCGCCGAGTACATAAACCGCAAGGGGTACTTTTCGATAGTGCTGCAGGCTCTGGTGGATCACAAGGGACGTTTCACCAACATCAACGTGGGATGGCCGGGAAAGGTGCATGACGCTCGCATCTTCAGGAACTCTGGTCTGTTTCAAAAGCTGCAGGAAGGGACTTTATTCCTAGATCAGAAAATAACTGTTGGGGATGTTGAAATGCCTATATGTATCCTTGGGGACCCAGCCTACCCCTTAATGCCATGGCTCATGAAGCCGTACACAGGCAGCCTGGACAGTAGTCAGGAGCTGTTCAACTACAGGCTGAGCAAGTGCAGAATGGTGGTAGAATGTGCATTTGGATGTTTAAAGGCGCGCTGGCGCAGTTTACTGACTCGCTTAGACCTCAGCGAAACCAATATTCCCACTGTTATTACTGCTTGCTGTGTGCTCCACAATATCTGTGAGAGTAAGGGGGAGACGTTTATGGCGGGGTGGGAGGTTGAGGCAAATCGCCTGGCTGCTGGTTACGCGCAGCCAGACACCAGGGCGGTTAGAAGAGCACAGGAGAGCGCGGTACGCATCAGAGAAGCTTTGAAAACCAGTTTCATGACTGGCCAGGCTACGGTGTGAAAGTTCTGTTTGTTTCTCCTTGATGAAGCCCCCCGCCCCTTGGTTCACTCTACTTCTCTGTAAGCTAACCACCCGCCCCTCCTCCTTCAATCACCGCTTGCAGAGGCAATAAAGTCATTGTTGCTTCACATTCATGCATTCTTTATTCATTCATCACACAAATAGGGGGATGACTACCAAGGTAGCCCAGGAGGGGTGGTGGAGGAGGGAAGGAAAATGCCGCACAGCACTTTAAAAGTTTACAACTTTAAAATTTATTGAATGACCGCCTTCTTTTTTTTGGGCAATCCTCTGTGGTGGAGCGGCTGGTTGGCCGGAGGCCCCCCCACCGTGTTCTTGGGCGTCTGGGTGTGGAGGCTATGGAACTTGGGGAGGAGGGCAGTTGGTTACACAGGGGCTGTAGTGGCAGTCTGTGCTCCAGCTGCCTTTGCTGCAGCTCAACCATACACTGGAGCATACTGGTTTGGTCCTGCAGCAGCCTCAGCATTGAATCCTGCCTCCTCTCATCACGCTGCCGCCACATTTGAGCTTCAGCCCTCTCTTCAGCCCCCCACCTCTCCTCCCGGTCATTTTGTGCTTTCCTGCACTCTGACATTATTTGCCTCCACGCATTCGTCTGTGCTCTGTCAGTGTGGGAGGACAGCATGAGCTCGGAGAACATTTCATCGTGAGTGCGTTTTTTTTTCTTTCTAAGCTTCACTAGCCTCTGGGAAGGAGAAGATCTTGTGATCATTGAAACACATGCAGCTGGTGGAGAAAAAAAAAGGGACAGCGGTATTTAAAAAGACACCTTTTATAAAACAATGGCTACACTCTTTCAGGGTAAACCTTGCTGTTAACATTACATACATAGCACATGTGCTTTCGTTACAAGGTCGCATTTTGCCTCCTCCCACCGCGTGACTACCCCCTCAACCTTCCCCCCTCCCTGTGGCTAACAGCGGGGAACATTTCTGTTTAGCCACAGGCAAACAGCCCACCAGGAATGGGCTCCTCTGAGTGTCCCCTGAAGAAAAGCACTCTATTTCAACTAGGTGACCATGAATTATATCTCACTCTCCTGAGGATAACACAGAGAGATAAAGAACGGATGTTGTTTGAATGCCAGCAAACATACACTGCAATGCTTTGTTCTACAATGATTCCCGAGTACGTGTTACTGGCCTGGAGTGGTAAAGTGTCCTACCATGAAGGACGCAATAAGGCTGCCCTCCCCAGAAACCTTTTGCAAAGGCTTTAGGCCTACATCTAGGAGAACCGCAAATGCCAGGGAAAAGTAATCCTTTCACATGCTTGCTTTTAAACCATGTATAGTATTTTAAAAGGTACACTCACCAGAGGTCCCTTCTCCGCCTTCTGGGTCCAGGAGGCAGCCTTGGGTGGGTTCGGGGGGTACTGGTTCCAGGTCTAGGGTGAGAAACAGTTCCTGGCTGTCGGGAAAACCGGTTTCTCCGCTTGCTTGCTGTGAGCTATCTACAACCTCCTCCTCCTCATCATCTTCTTCGTCCCCAAAACCTGCTTCCGTATTGCCTCCATCTCCATTGAAGGAGTCAAACAACACGGCTGGGGTAGTGGTGGCTGAACCCCCTAAAATGGCATGCAGCTCATCATAGAAGCGGCATGTTTGGGGCTCTGACCCAGAGCGGCTGTTCGCCTTTCTGGTTTTCTGGTAGGCTTGCCTCAGCTCCTTCAGTTTCACGTGGCACTGCTTCGGGTCCCTGTTATGGCCTCTGTCCTTCATGCCCTGGGAGATTTTCACAAAGGTTTTGGCATTTCGAAAACTGGAACGGAGTTCTGATAGCACGGATTCCTCTCCCCAAACAGCGATCAGATCCCGTACCTCCCGCTCGGTCCATGCTGGAGCTCTTTTGCGATTCTGGGACTCCATCATGGTCACCTGTGCTGATGAGCTCTGCATGGTCACCTGCAGCTTGCCACGCTGGCCAAACAGGAAATGAGATTCAAAAGTTCGTGGTTCTTTTCCTGTCTACCTGGCCAGTGCATCTGAGTTGAGAGTGCTGTCCAGAGCGGTCATAATGGAGCACTCTGGGATAGCTCCCGGAGGCCAATACCATCGAATTGTGTCCACAGTACCCCAAATTCGAGCCGGCAACGTCGATTTAAGCGCTAATCCACTTGTCAGGGGTGGAGTAAGGAAATCGATTTTAAGAGCCCTTTAAGTCGAAATAAAGGGCTTCATTGTGTGGACGGGTGCAGGTTTACATCGATTTAACGCTGCTAAATTCAACCTAAAGTCCTAGTGTAGACCAGGGCTCAGTCTGTATTCGCAAAAAGAAAAGGAGGACTTGTGGCACCTTAGAGACTAACCAATTTATTTGAGCATAAGCTTTCGTGAGCTACATCCGATGAAGTGAGCTGTAGCTCATGAAGCTTATGCTCAAATAAATTGGTTAGTCTCTAAGGTGCCACAAGTCCTCCTTTTCTTTTTGCAAATAAAAGCACGCAACTCATATTTTAATATCAGTCGTCTTACCTTTCTAATGTGATGGATGTGCCCTCTCTCCCACACCGCAGCAGTCCCCGAGCTGGGGCTGGGAAGACGGGGGGTCTCTCCCTCTCTCCCCTGCTGCGGCAGCCCCCGAGCTGGGGCTGGGAAGACGGGGGGCCTCTCCCTCTCTCCCCTGCCGCAGCAGCCCCTGAGCTGGGGCTGGGGAGGAGGGCCATCTCTCCCCAGCGGCCGCAGCCCTGGAGCTGGGGAAAGTCGCCTCTTTCTCTGCCCGCCGCAGCCCTGCACTTCCCAAATTCCCCCCACCCCCTCTTCTCACCCCACTGCCCCCTCCCACCTACCCCCTATTCCCCCCAAGGCCACCTCCTCACCTTACATGTGCGTCTTCTCCAGGGTCCAGTCATCTAATTAGTGGAGTCACGCCGGTCGGCTCCACTAATTAGGTGGGTGGCCCTTCATTCTCTCGTATGCAGGCCAGGCACGCACCTTACAGGGAACTATCCGCAGACCACCTGAATGGAGCTCGCGGACCACTGGTGGTCCATGGACCATAGTTTGAGACCCTCTGTCCTAGGGGAAGGGCCTCCCAGTGGCTATTTGCCTAGTGCCACCCCCCTCCCGCTTCGCTCCTCAGATGCCCCCTTTCCCATGAGGCCTCAGTACATGAACCTCCCCCTCCCACGGCCTCCCCAGACTGCCTGTGCCAAGTATCAAAAATCACATCAGGCCCCTGAAAATCGGGAGATCGGCTTGAAGATCATGAGATTTTAAAACCAAAATCAATGTTTGGGCCTTTATCTTGGCCTTCTGGCCTCTGGCGGGTCACACTGCCAGTTCTTCCCCGCAGCCATGTACACTAGAAAGTGAATTAAAAAAAAAAAAAAAGCAGAGATTTTCCTGTAATCGCATGACTCAGGTACTGGGGCTTTAAGAAAACCAACAGATCATCAGCTCCTGATCTTGTCGGGTCTGGCAACACCATGCAAATAATCCTTCACTTTTATTGTTGGGGGGAAGGGCGCAGCCTGCTGCACATGGTGGGTGACCCGTCCCACCCCGGTCTGGTATTCCAGTAGGAAAGTGGGGAGGGTGGCTAGAAACGTGGGGCACAAATTAATGCTGACAGCAGCTGCGGTAAGCGGTGCACCTACGGCTTTGTGGCTAGCCTCCTTCAGTGCCGGCGAGTGGTTCCGGTCGGCCTGTTGCTCATGTGGGTGTCTGCAGTTGATTGCAGCTCGTGCGTGGTGTTGCTCAGCAACCCTGTTTCTGATCAGATAGCATCTAGCCTGGTGAGTTACACCTGAAGTAGACAGACTTTCTCTGTGTATCCCCGTGAGCTGCCGTTTTTGTAACCCCACTGTATGGATTGCAACTTCTCCGTCGCTGTTGCTGTCGGCGACGTGGGGTTTCCAGCTATAGATTAAAATGAGAGGCTGGCTGGAAGCACAGTGCCCATCGTTGGATCTAAATCCCTCCAAGCTCCAGACTGGTCAGATGGTTTCACTCCTAAAACAAGCTGTAATTTGCCTAAAAATAAACCCCAGCAAAGAGGAAAGCTGATCTTGTGATTAAAGCACAGGATGGGGAGTCAGGCGATCTGTCTCCTAGCCCGGACGCTGCTGCTGACTTGCATGCGGCTTTGGGCAAGTGGCTTGGCCTCTCTGTGCCCCTCAAGTACAGGTGGGAGGATGGGCCTGAGCTTCCTTCCCAGTGCACAGCAAGGGTGAAGAGCAGGACAAGGCTAGAGTTACCCAGTTTGGACCCCAGTCTGGACTTTCCCCTAGCTCAGTGGGCTTGGAGCCCATGTTCTGGTGTGAACGAATCTCTCCATAGCTGTAATAAAGCTACAAGTGCCATGGCTTCAGGTACAGGGGCGTGGGGATGGGACTTACACTCCGCTTCCCTGGAGCAAGCCAATGAGAGCAGATTGGTGTCACTGTGCCCCCAAAGGTCCCCCACCTCCGGCCTCCCATGCGTGTCTCACAGCTGTTCTTAGAGCGGGTTGAGAGGCCGTAAAGGGTCCCACACTCTGGGGAGCCCAGAGGGAAGCCGTTGTTTAAACTGCTTGTGCTCTGAATGTGCCAAAACAAACACTGATAATCGGGATACACAAGGGCCCTCACCCAGACACCCACCCTGCTCCCGGACGCTGTGGCTACTCTGCAAGCTGTGCCAGCTTCCTGCCGAGGGCTGGGGCAAAGAGCGCCCGCCCCCTGAAGGCCTGATGGCAAATGGCTGGTTCCTTAGGGTGTTGAATTTCCCCTGCAGTGGAGCCCAGAGGGCCCACACGCAGTGGCATTTCTCCCAGTGTCTTGCCTTTGGGGTGGTCCATCAAGGTGCTTATACAGTGCACAGCACCGGTTTACGCCCTCCACCCCCGTGAGTGGGTGCAGCGGACACGTGAGACACGGGAGGTGATGGCTCTGCTGTACTCAGCACTGGGGAGCCCTCCGCCGGAGCGCCATGTTCAGCTCTGGGAAAGACAGGAATGAACTGGAGAGAGTCCAAAGGAGAGCAAGAAACGCCATCAGAAAACCTGGCCTATGAGCACAGGCTGGAAGAATTCGGCGTGTTTAGTCTAGAGGAAAGGAGGCTGAGAGGGGATCTGAGAAGCCTTCAGATATATTAAGATAAATGGACAGTGACCAACTGTTCTCTGCATCCACTGCAAGTAGGACAAGAAGTGATGGGTGTAAGCTGCAGCGAGGGGGATTTAGGTTAGGTATTAGGAAAAACTTTTGAACCATGAGGGTAGTGGCCGAATGGAATAGGCTTCCTGGGGAAGTTGTGGAATCCCCAACAGGTTGGACAAACACCTGTCTGGCATAGGGTTGCCAATTTTGGTTGGACGTATTCCTGGAGGTTTCATCACATGACATAATCTTTAATTAAAGATTGATCTTTAATTCCTGGAGACTCCAGGGCAATCCTGAGGGGTTGGCAACCCTAGTCGGGTATGGTCTTCTAGGCTAAGACTCCCCAAACCTCGGCTAATGCTCCCCACCATGGCCCCAGGGCCAGGCCGTGATGGGGCTCAGGACTCCTCCAGTGGGTGGGCTGGGAGTGGCTCAGTCGAGCCGTCTGGAGCTCCTCCAGTTGTGGTGGGGGCCTTGGAGATCCTCTGGCCCTGGTGGGTGAGAGCAGGAAGTGGGGACACGGGGCTAGCCTCCCTGAATAGGGGGTTCACACACTGTCCATGTTCAGCATGGGGGAGTTGGGCCAGGTGACCTCTTCCAGCCCTACGTTTCCATGATTCTCTAATGTGGTAACACACCCAGCCATAGGCCGGGGCAGCACTGTGCTCGGTGCTGTATAAACATCACAGAAAGAGAGTACCTGCTCTGGAGTGCTTACAATTGACGTAATTCAACCCTGGGCACAGGATGAGCTCAGTGCCCCAGCCCCGGTGGGAGTCTTGCAGAGATGGTGTAGGGTGGGGCAGATCCCCCAGGAGGCCAGGGCCAGCCCTGCTGCCTGTGACTTGTTTGGGTGTCAAAGCAGAAGGGAAGGCGTGTTCCTGGCTCTGGGTGAAGCGTGCCTGTCAGGTCCCGCTTTGCAGGGAAGGCTGGTTCTGGCGCATTCCCAGTGTGGGCTGTAGTGCGAGCTCCTTGGGGAGGGAAGATGATGGGACCCTTAGCGACACAGCGGGCTTCTTGTGGCATGTCTCTAGAGAACGCTGCCCTGATCTGAAGGGGTGCGTGTGGGTTTGTGTGTGAGATGTATTGTGGAAATGGGAGTGGGAGGTTTTCAAATAAACAGTCACATAAAAAGGTCTTGGCTGGCACCATAGTACCCGCCCCCCCCAAGCATTGGACGAGATTGAGTTTTGTTTTGTTTGGATGGACACATACAACTACAGGAACTCCTCACTTAAAGTCATCCAGGTTAATGTTGTTTCGTTGTTACGTTGCTGATCAATTAGGGAACATGCTCGTTTAAAGTTGTGCAATGCTCCCTTCTAACGTCATTTGGCAGCCGCCTGCTTTGTCCACTGCTTGCAGGAAGAGCAGCCTGTTGCAGCGAGCTTGTGGGGGCTTCGAACCAGGGTGGGCTGGCAGCCCCCAATCAGCTCCCTGCTCCCCTAAGTCCCCTGTGCAGCACCCGCCTAGGCCCAGCAGGCTATCAGTTGCTGGCAGTTCAGCTGTCCTGCTTTCCCTACCCCCCCCCCCCCCCGCCATGTGCTGCTCCTGCCCTCTGCCTTGGAGCTGCTCCCTGAGACTCCTGCTTGCTGTGGGGGGATGGTGGAGGGGAAGAAGAGGGGGGCTAATGTCAGGGTGTCCCCTTCCCCACTGCTCCTGCACCCCGCTCACCCCATCTTCTATAGAGTGGGGGGACACACAGACGGAGGGAGCTGTGGTCTGGTCTCAGCTTGCTGATCTAACAAGGCAGTGTACTTCTGACTCCACTCTTCATACTTAAAGGGGAAATGTGCATCTCCATCTCTCAAACACACACAGGGTGTGTGTCTCTGTCTCTGTCCGCCCTCCCTCCTTTCCTGCTGCCTTGTAGAGTGTGAGTGTTAACCCCTCAGGGCTCAGCCAGTCACTAATTCATCATTTAGCAGTCAGGCATTCCCTGGGAAATATCCCACCCTCTGACTCTGGCTGGGATGATTTAACTGGGAATTGGTCCTGCTTCGAGCAGGGGGTTGGACTAGATGACCTTCTGGGGTCCCTTCCAACCCTGATAGTCTATGATTCTATGACTCCTCCACCTCAACCGAGCTTCACAATCATCATCGCTGTGTACCAGTATTACACTGTTTGTTTAAAACTTATAGTGGGTGTGTGTGTATATATATATATAGTCTTTTGTCTGGTGAAAAAAATATCCCTGGAACCTTATCTCCTCATTTACATTAAGTCTTATGGGGAAATTGGATCCGCTTAACATCGTTGCGCTTAAAATCGCATTTTTCAGGAACAGAACTACAGCGTTAAGTGAGGAGTTCCTGTATTACCAGACTGCCCACTTTCTTTTAAAAAGGGGAAATCCTGGCAGCCTGAGCCTGGCGTGGGGGAATGGAGTCTGGCCTGAAACCATTTCTTGGGACAGTCTCCCAGTACGGAGCTCTGGCTCGCACGCTTGTGCTCTCGCTTTCTTGAGAGGATTTTTTTTTTAAAAAATATGTATTTGAAGTGGCTGCATCACTGGAAGGAAAGTCGCCGCCTTTTCCAGAGGGCAGTGGCTGCTAGCCATGGGGAGGGAGTGCTGGCTGGATGAATGAGTGGAGATTTATCCTGCCTGTATGGTGCGCGCCTCCTCCCAGAACATACGGGCTGATTCCACGCTGGGGTCGCCCTGTGGGTCGGAACCAATAGGGAAGGTCCGGCCGATCTAGTGGCCAAATGGGATGCTCCTCCACCATGATCTGTCCCAGCCAAAGCCCCAGCCATGGGAGGAGGGCAGCAAGTCCCAGAGCCTGCCCACGGGCTGGAAAGCCATACTGTGACGGCAAGTGGAAAAACCTGCACAGGAACCTGCTTCCGTTTGGGAGTCTCCGTGTGTCGTGTCCCCCCCCCCCCCCCCCCCCCCCCGCACAGGCTAAGGGCTAAGCCTCTGGTGTGAAGTGACAGGGAGGCAGGAGGGGCTAAGTTTTTGGGGAGGTAGGAAACCCTGGGAACTGGATCACAAAAACGCTGACTCTTGTCCAGCGGTATGGATCCTGACTCCCTCCTGCAGGACTCTCCCACGCAGGGGTTTTGCCCGACACGGGAAGCACGTCTCCCTCCCCGCTGATGATGGTCCAGCTTCAGAGCGTCCCTTTTGGGCGCATGAGCGAACAAGAGGGTTTCCCAGCGTGCCAGGTCCGATTGGAGGCTGGGTCCCCCAGGGGATGAGCAGGGAGCCCGAAGAGAAGGGGTCAAGGCTGGGAATAGGGTGTGTGTGAGTGAGGAGGGGTCCCGTAGAGATTCCGTCTTGTGGAGCAAACTAAATGGTGTGAAGAACCAGACTTGGAAACACACTGGGGGCAGGGTCTTAGAAGGGCGAAGCCACCCTTCAGCCCCCTCGCTGGCTGGGGCGGGGCTGGAGCTCTCCAGAGGGGTGGCTGTGTGAGGCCCCTGCTGCGTCTCTCTTCCCCCGCACCTTGAAATGCAGGGTCAGGTGTGCTGGGAGTTAGGCATGGTCTAGTGGCCAGACCCCTGAGCTGGGAGCCATGAACTCCTGCGTTCTACTCCCAGCCCTGATGCTGCTCTGCCTCTGGGGGAGACTTGGCCTTTGTTAAAACGTGTAAAACGCCATGTAACGGTTGAATATCGTATTAGCCCTGTGGCTGCCTGGGAGCTTCAGTCCTCTCCATGCTGCACAGCAGGGCTATGCCACAGCAGGGTGATGGTGGGGCTGGAGCTCTGCAGCTCCAGACACACCGGCCTTAGTGCTGCAGCTAAAGGGAGAAGTTCTGTAACCAATACAAAAAGAAAAGGAGGACTTTTCCTGGCACCTTAGAGACTAACCAATTTATTTGAGCATGAGCTTTCGTGAGCTACAGCTCACTTCATCGGATGCATACCGTGGAAACTGCAGAAGACATTATATACACACAGAGACCATGAAACAATACCTCCTCCCACCCCACTGTCCTGCTGGTAATAGCTTATCTAAAGTGATCATCAAGTTGGGCCATTTCCAGCACAAATCCAGGTTTTCTCACCCTCCGCCCCCAGCAGGAGAGTGAGTTTGTGTGTGTGGTTTTTGGAGGGGGGTGAGGGAGTGAGAGAACCTGGATTTGTGCTGGAAATGACCCACCTTGATTATCATACACATTGTGAAGAGAGTGGTCACTTTGGATGGGCTATTACCAGCAGGAGAGTGAGTTTGTGTGTGGGGGGGCAGAGGGTGAGAAAACCTGGATTTGTGCTGGAAATGGCCCAACTTGATGATCACTTTAGATAAGCTATTACCAGCAGGACAGGGGGGTGGGAGGGGGTATTGTTTCATGGTCTCTGTGTGTATATAATGTCTACTGCAGTTTCCACAGTATGCATCCGATGAAGTGAGCTGTAGCTCACGAAAGCTCATGCTCAAATAAATTGGTTAGTCTCTAAGGTGCCACAAGTACTCCTTTTCTTTTTGCAAAGACAGACTAACACGGCTGTTACTCTGAAACCTGTAACCAATACAGGGGATATGACACACGGCTGAACAGTTCTGAATCTGTCCAGTAGAGGGCAGTGGTGCACATTCCAAACCAGGTCATGGCTGGATTGTTTTTTGACAGGCTGCTTCTAGTCTACTTCAAAAACTTCAGTTCTTCTAGGGACCTTCCCTCAGTTTCTTCCCAAACATTCCCATATTATGAATCTGCAGACCCAAAGTTTAACAAATCCCATGTCCTGAAACCCCATGCTGGTGGGTGTCGGGAATGCCCCTGCTTTCTGGGAAGCATTTGGGGGTGAATCCCCCCTTTTGGGGTCAGAACTGGTACTTTTATATGGAGTGGGCGAGCAGCCAGAGGTGGGTTGAGGTCAGAGCCTGTCTGCCTGTGGGTCCCTCTTCCTTGGGGGGACAGGCGGTGGCTGGTAGCTTGTCGGTGCCTTGACGCTGTGTGGGTCCCCCAGGAGGAGGTGATCTGGGTTCTTGCTGCCTGAAGGCACAGGCCTTGTGCTGCAGCGAGGCCTCGGTTCCTGGACCGAGTAATGAAGAGCTCTGCCCGGGGTGGAGATGGGGGGGAATGATTCCCCACAGCCAGTGGGCTTGTTCTACAAGTCGCTCCCAGCTGCCTAGGGGACCCTGCAGCAGCGGGGGCCACGGGGCGTCCTGCCCCGGGGCGCCCCAGATCTCTAACCCGCCTCCCTTTGCCTCTCTCCCCAGCTTGCGTGTTCCGGTTCAATGCCCTCTCGCTCGTGTACCTGCTCTACCTGTTGCTGCTGCCGTGGTTCCTGGGACCCACTGAACACACCATCAAAGGTAAGGGCCGAGGGCTGCCGCGGCTCTCGCCTCCACAGGCTCTGGACACGGCACTTTTCCCTTCGCCATACGATCCCTGAAGGTTTGCCCTCTCCCCACCCTCCACGCCTGCTCTCCTCGCTCTGTCCTGGCTGATGGTGACTGAGATTGGGGGGCAGCGACCTGCCAAGTGACAGTCTCTGGAGGGAGATGCCAGCTGCAGTCACGGGGAGACTGCTGTGCTTCCAAGGGGCATTGCTCTGGGAGCTGGCGTGCTCTCTCCGGCAGGGCTCCTGGCCTAGCGCCGGAGCGAGTTCCTGTCCTGGATACAAGCCATAAAATCCTTCCTGGCCTGGGCAGCCAGAGCGCAGGCCCCACCCTGAGAAGTGTCCTGGGTTTTAACAGGAACAGTCCCATCACTCAGCTGCTGTGGTATTCTCCACCCCTGGAAAGCCAGGCTGGAGTTGGGGGAGGCAGCGTTGCTCAGCGGCTAGAGCGTGAGACTGAATATTAGCAGTCCTGGTTCCGCAGCCGTGGGCGCACCCTGTCCCAGTGCTGTGCCTCAGCCTTCGCAGCTGTCGAATGGGCGAGAAGGAAACTCCCCCTCTCTCTAATACTGTGAGATGCACCCATGAAAAACATCCTCAGTGCTGTGTATTATAGCAAGTCAGCCCACCTGGAACTGCTCACTTGTCATCGGGCTGCACTCCAGGCCCACTGAGAACTTCCTGACAGCAGGCACAGGGCACAGGAACTCCTGCATCCAAAGCTCAGGGCTCTGCCTCTTGAGCTGAAGGAGAATCTCCCTTAGCTGCTAGCAGTATTGAGCCTATGGCACACAGCTGAGCAGTTCTGATTCCGTGCAGTAGAGGGCAGTAGCACACACAGATGCTATTCATTATGACCTTATTCATCCGTATTCATGCTGCCTCTCTAACTGGGAATGGGCTAAAGGCCACAAGGCAACTCAGACATGGCTTGGAGATAATCTCCCTGTCTCCTGGACACAGCCCACATTGCTAGCTTGCCTTTTGGGGCCTGAACACAGGACTTGCCAGACTGGATCAGACCCCAGGTCCATCTGGTCCAAAGTCCTGTCTTTGACAGCAGCGCACCCCAGAGGCTGCAGAAGGAGGTGGAAGAACTCAGCCGTAGGCAGGTGTGGGATAAGCCGGCCCCACGTTATGTCTCAGTCTGGTCTCTAATAGTTAGAGGCTGGCTTAAGCACTGAAGCAGGAGGCTTAATATCCCTGCCAGAATTCTGATCCTTTGTATAATGGATATTCTAGTTCTCCATAGAAATGTCTATCCCTTTTTGAATCATGCTAAACCCTTTGCCTCAGTGACTTCCTGTGGCAGTGAGTTCCACAGTCTAGTTTTGCATGGGGTGAAGAACTATTTATCTCTGTTGGTTTTGAATTTTCCATCTTTTAATTTCTTCGGGTCCCCTGCTCTACCCATCCCATAGCCCAAAGACAAGAAGGTGCTGCTCCCCCTCCCATTCATTACTTCATGTACTGCTCTCAGGGTGGATATTTGCACTTGGCATGCAGTGGGACTGGGTCCTCACTGGAGCAGGGGCTGGTTCTAAAGGAGACCTCGGGCACAGACGCGTGTGAATCAGCAGTGGCAGGGAAAGCGAATGGAGACAGTGTGGACGAGTCAGTGAAGCGCCGAGATAATCTTGTGCTCTAGCTCGGTGCCCGGGCCCTGCCCTGTGGTGCCCCCACAGTCTGGAGGAGTGGTTGCTTTTCTTGAGTTTTGCTTCGATTGCTGATACGAACCACGCTTGAGGGTAGCTGCCATGGCGGCTCACCTCTGAGCCACAAGGTTGTGGGTTCCAGTCCCACACTAGGCCTTGAGCCTCTTGCTGGTGCTGCCGGGCAGCCCAGGGGAGGCAGCGGTGGTGCTAGAGGGGAGACATGACGGAGAACTAGTGTTCCAGTGGAAGTAAAAGATCCCAAGTTCCACTGGGGACGATTGTCCTGGCCGTTCTGCCTCTTCCTGAGAGCGCTGACGCGAGTCTGCAACTGAGAGCCGGACACCTGCCACGCCTGCCTGTGCACCAGCATCGTCCATCTCCCTGAAAGTGACTGGGACCCCTGGGGTGGGAAAGGCTCTGGAGATGGTTTGGATGCAAAATCCTTCCTGCTTCCCCTCTCGCTGCAGTGCCTGGCCTGAGCCACTGTCCTTTCTTCTGCAGGCCGACTCCTGCGTGGAGGCCAGATTGTGGCTTTGAACCACAGCCCAAGCTGGGGGAGGCAGCAGAAGGCATGTGATGACTCAGCCAGGATCCCTCCCTTATGAAGGGTGCTGCAAGCACTCCCATCCTAGGGGGCTCTGCTCCCCACGCTGGCCCCGTGTGTCGCTGCTGGCTAGCTCGAACAGCTCCTGATGGGCATTTCAGGAGAGACGGCTGCATAGCAGCCCTGACTAAATCAGCTTTTGGGGGCAGTGGCGGGCAGCCGGCTGGCTTAGGGTTTGCAGAGCCAGGGGATCGTGAGAGAATCCGCTGCCTTGTTAGCACTGTGGAGATGGGGTATCCCAGAGTCGCCAGGCGATAATCCCTCTCCACGTGGCTGCTGAGAGCGCACCTGGCATGTGGCGTCCAGCTCCGGGGCCCTCCGTGCCAGAGAGATGTCAGTGAACTGGAGCCAGCTCAGAGAAGATCCACAAGAATGCTGAAGGGACGGAGGCTCGACTGGGGAGACAAGGGTAAAAAGTCCATCCGTGCATGTCCTTCGGCTGCTCGGGGAGGGACCGGGCAGGATCCCAGAGGAGAGGAATTGGAATCGAGCTGGGAGCAATGGGATGATATGTCATCAAAGGAACAGAGAGCCTGGCTCTCTGGGACAGGACTGTGGAGTGGGGCCCAAGGGAAGAGTCGCTTATAAATAGAGGGTTCAATCACTGCAGGCTCCCTGCCAGGAAGAGCCCTGTCTTAGCCCCAGGGCCAGCCGAGGTGACGCAGCCATGGCTCTTTGTACCATCGTGACCCCAGCACCACTGGCTGCTGCCCCGGGGAATGGGGGGCACCAGCGTGTCCGTGGGGAGTCCTGGCTCTTCAAGCTGGCGAATTGCTGGAGAGGGGCGACTTGCTCACGCAGCACTCGGGGTTTAACCGGCCCCAGCACTGACCCATGGCTCCTCGTTCTCCACCTGCCGGGAGCAGGATTAGAGAAGAGGGTCTGAACCCCATCTGCACGCCCAGGATACCACTCCTGCCCGCACTGGCCTGCACCACCAGGGAATTATGGGTCCTTCTTTCTCTAGTGTCAGCCCTGGCCTGCCCTCACTGTCCTGCACCCCTCTCGTGGTCCCGCTCGGAGCCGTGACTGCAGCCGAACGGCTATCCAGATCTGCCTGTGCGAACAGCCTGGGTCCTGGTGAGGTGTGCCACGGTATAGCATTGGCACCAGTGTCTGCCAAAGACCAGTTAGCCTCTTGGCCAGCGGCTCTGGGTGGGCATGGGAGCTTTGTCTGCTCTGACGGGAGGGGTGCTGGGGCAGACTGGACTCAGGCAAGCAGCAGGGGCTCCCCTGGCGCCATTCATCCTGGGGCAGGACCCGTCCTCGGAGTTCAGAGCTCACCTCTGGGAGCCCCTGATATTAACTCTGCTGCCCCAATGCCTCCCCCACTGGGGCTCACCCTGGGGGAAGCAAGCTCACTTCCTGGGCACTGGGCAGGCCCTCAGAGCTTTATCTCCAGGCTGGCAGCACCTTGCTGTGGGCAGAAGCCTTCCCTTGCCCGACGATACCATCGGGCACTGCCCCCAGATGTTTGACATGCAGAGGAGAGGAGGGGCAGTCGAGACCCAGACTCCATGAGTGGCAGGAGTGTGGTGTCCCCCGGGGAGGGGGCTGGAGCGCCATGCCCCCGTGACTGAGCAGGGTGGGTAGCTCTGAGGCTGAGAGGCCTGGGTTTCTCAGTCTTTGGGGGTTATTTTTAGGGCGAGGGGGGCGTGAGCTGTTCTAAAGTGGGCACCTTCTCTCCTTCCTTTGTGGTTTCCCCCAGGCCGGGCAGCTTGGGGACTCTAGTCTCCTGGTGGTTCCTGGGCAGTAGCACCGCTGTTAATTATAGCCCGGCTGTGCTATGAATAGGCCTCTTGCTCTGAAATGGCTGGGTCCAAACACCAGGCTTATTAACCAGAAACCTCAGAGCCGAGCTGCATCCATCCAGGGAGGAGGGAGATGCTGCGAGTCAGCCCCCCTGCCTCGCCGTGCTCGCCGCAGGAGCAGAGGGGCATGCGGCGGGGGGGTGGGGGCTGGCTGCAGCAGGAGCCCCATGAGATCAGCTGTTCAGCATCTCCTGGGGGCCGTCCATGGCTGGGCTGGTGGGAGCTGCTGGGGGCCTCCGGCGTAGGGAGACCCACCGCAGGCGGGCAGGCAGTGCCTCCCGCAGGGGGAGAGGTTGGCAGTGCCATGGCTTTGGGGCAGCTGGCAGGGCTTTGGGGTGTGGCGAGCGGGCCGCCCCTCCTCCGAGAGCTGGCACTGGGGCCGCCCTGCTGCCGGAGCCCGTCTGGATCGGGCCCCAGGACCGCCCGCCCCCTGCAACAATTAAAAGATCCATAATCAGAACTGGCCTCCCTCGTTTGCCACCACTAAAAGCTTCTGCCCCTGAATATTTCATGGCTTTCATGCCATCCGAACCCAGCTCTCTCCGGCGAGCCGCAGAGCTGACTTACAGTAAAGGATCATCATCACTGAGTGAGACTTTGGACGGGCCAGTTCTCCCTCCCCTCCCGGGATCTCTCTTTCCAGCTGGGAGAGGAAAATGTGAGCCCCCCCAAATCTGGCATCCTTGGATTTATGAGGCGTGTGTGAGCACAAGGGGCTTAGCAGCATCTGGTGGAAGATTTGACTGGGGTTATTATCGAGGGTGTGGGGGGGTTGAAGTTATTGGCTACCTTGTGGCTCACGATTGGAAAATTCCAGGCTGGCTTGAGCCAGGGCCGCAGCCTGCAGTGAACGGGGGTGGGGAGAAGAGCCATCCCTGGCAGGCCGCAGGAGCCCAGCTGGGTTTCATTTCTGCAGGCCCCGGCAGAGGAAGGTGCGGTGGGGTGAGGAGGGGAGCCTGGATCCTTGGGCAGCTCCCCTTTGTCAGGGCCAGCTGGGCCCAGGGGTTTCATTTAAGCAAGAGGGGAGGTCCCTGAGACTGCCCACTGGGGGGCATTTGGGGTGGTATCACCCCAGGGATTTGCCCCCCCCCCACAGGGACCCACCAGCTTGTTTCCCATGGGACCCCAGCTACTGGGTCGTGACTGCTGCACCCGGCAGGGTTGGCACTGGCTTTGCAGAGCTGTGAGGCTCCGTATCCCGCTGCCCGTCACCTTTGCCAGCGGCTGTCCCGGATAGCACACCGGCCGTTTGGGGGCGTTTTCTCCTTCTTTGTGTCCTGGCTCTAACCCATGCCCCATGTCTGACCCTGTGCCTCACTTCCCCATCTGTAGGGGGGGATGATAGCTCTTCCCAGCATGACCAGTCATGCTGAGTTTAACTCATGAATGTCCATTGAGCCCTGTGAGATCCTGGTGTCAAAGCAGCGAAGCAGTGGGAGGGAGAGAGGGGATTTTTACCTAAACCTTCCTGCTCTTGGCACCCAACCTGCTGTATGGAATCAATGGGGCTGCCCCAGATGGGACAGCATGGGCGGGGCGATGTTCATCGTCCACTTCCAAAGGTCCCTTTGTGCTGAGAGTAGAGAGGAAAAACGCAGCACTGGGGACTCAATCCGTGGGCCCAGCATCTAATCCCCAGCTTCTCTCCCTGCCCCAGCACAAACATACCCCCAGCGTAAAGCCTGGGCATGGACTGCTGGATTTTTGCTTTATTTTGGTGATTCGGTGTCTAATTTATATGTGTGGGACCGCGATGGTGTGTGCAAATTGCGAAATCTCCCTCCACACGCACCTCAGCTGGCCTGGTTTGTGCACATCACTGTGGTCACGGTGCACAGATACAGAAGTGCAATTGCACATGCATTTTAAAACTGAACATATGCACACCGAGCGCTGGCCCCTCTTAGCTCCCTCTCCCGCCCCCGGAGCGCCGGTTCTGTGCTCCGCCTGGAGCTGGGATGTGCTCAGCAGCTGGCACAGTGCATCCCGGTGCATGTAGAAGAGAAGGTGGTGGCTGGCAGGAATGGGAGAATGTCCCCCCCTGTGCCCTGTTCTTTCCAGGCTGTTTGGGGCATCTGGCTCATGCCGCTGGTCTGAAGTATTTGCAGGTCCCCTCTTCAAGGGAAGTCATAGTTGCCCCATGGCTGGGAGAAGACGAGACAGTCCCCGCCGGCATTGCATTGTGACGTGGCCTCCTACAGGAGAGACCCTCGGAAGGGGTGACCCCTAGCACAAGTGTCTGACTGAGTTCCCCCAGGGGAGCCCGAGGTTCCTGCGGGAGGTACGGGGATTCTCCTTCAAGCCATCCTCTCTGCTGGCTTGATCCTGCTATGTGCAGAGCACTCTGCCCCGATCCAGCAGGGCACAACACCCCATTGACATCAAGCACATGTCTAAGCTTTGCTGGGTTGGGTCGGAGCACTCAGCCCCATGCAGGATTGAGTCCTCACGGCTGGTGCTCTGTATGAAGTGGCGTGGCTGTGAGCCACTGAAAAGGATCTGATTGAGAATTACACAATCTTGGTTTGGCTGTTGAATACCCAAAACTCGGGGCCTCGGGGTTTGGCCCCGTCTCTAAGCTGGAGCAGAACCAAAGGGAGGTCCAGTTTCATTTCAGATGTAAACTGATCACTTTGCATAGCCCACATTGCCCGGGCTGGCTGTGGCTGCTGTGCCCCGCACAGGGGTGTGCCCTTCCCAGCCTGCCCGAAAGCTGGTGCTCTCTAGTGGTGTGTGGGGCAGGAGTTGTTTCTCTGAGCTGTTTGCTTTGTGAGAGTGTGTCTGACTCCTCCAGCATTGCAGCTGGACAGGGCTGGCTGCGTGTGTGCAAATGGGACCGATCCTTACGCAGGTAGAGCTGTGCTGGGGGTGCACAAAGGCTGTGAAAGGGTGTACACAGTAAAGTCCTTCGTGGGCCGATGAAGTGGGTGTGGGAACTGTCAGCTGTGTGTGTGTGTGTGTGTGTGTGTGAGAGAGAGAGAGACTCGGCCAGTCATATGGTGTCCCATCAGTTAATGTAGGAGCCTGGGGAGGAAGTAGGGATCTGCATGACACCCCCCGAGATCCAGGGTTCATTCCCCTCTTGGTTTCCCAAGGCAGGGGATCCCATCCCCCTCTTGTGTGGATTCAGCCAGTCATAGTGATGGGGGTTGGTGTTGAGACCCTCAGCTCCAGGGGTGACCAATTAGGTCTCAGGCCTCCGGCCGTCACTTGTCTATGGGCAGGGCATGTCCCACGCCCTCCTGACCAGGGGTTAGGCTGCCCAGCTCCTGCCATGCACTGCTACCCCCAGCAAGCCCGTCTGCCTAGCAGCCAGCCTCTGCGCTTCGCTTTCTCTAGTGCCGGCAGTTACCCCCAGCTCTTTCTAAGCTTGTTAACCATAAAGGTTCCTGGACGCAGGCTCGAGGTCCCCCGTGAGCCTTCTGGAGCCCTAGCAGGCCCAAGTCTTTCCAGCCCTTCCCCCTGGGTTGGGCCCCCATGGACAGAAGGCCCAGTCTGGTCGCTGGCACAGAAAGAAGGCCCTGAGTCAGTTCAAGCTCATCTTTTTTACACCAAAAGCCCTTTCTTTGTCTCTGAGTCTTGGGAAAACCCAGCCTGACCAGTCTATGAAACCTCGCTGGGGGGTTCCTCTCCAGGGCTGGCTAGTGTCAGTGACTCACCTTAATCACCCCCCAACCCCAGCTGTTCTGAGTTTCTGGAGGAGCTGTGGTCCCCATCCCCGGGGCAGAGCATAGCCCGTCATGAGCCATTCAGAGATTTGATTCAGTGGTCCCAAAGATACTGCCTGGGGGTGCAATATCAGTGTGCACCGGGCAGACTCCGCTGGGGTTAACGGGCACGTGAGGGCACGATCCCTGCCCACCAAAGGCCTTCAGGGGACAGCATCTAGCCCCCAACTCCTGGGGGAGGCCTGGACGTTGGTGCTGCTCTTGCTGTGGTCTGGGCTACCCTGCGCCAAAGCAGAGGGCCTGGCGGGCTCTGTGACCGCCCCACCCACATCTTCCCGTGGCCTGGCAGACCGCGCCAGTCATGTTCCCCATCTTGCTAGTGAGGAGAAGGGTTAGTTCTCCCCCGTCTGCCTCGCGTGGGAATCTCTGCTCCCAAGGGAATCTCTCCCAGAAGGGACCTTTTGTTTCCCACCGCCTCCTTCAGTGGGTCTGTGTTTAAATGAGCCCCCGGGGGCCTTCCTGATTCTGGTCTAAGAGTGTGACTTTGCTAGAGTTGCCTTGGAGGAATCCTTTGCTAATAACTTGAGGCTGCTAGCACCTTTGCAGGGCTGGTGTGGACACTCTTCTGCCTGTTTGTTTCCAGGTAGAGGCACTTGGAATTTACTCTAGGCTGATCCCTATGGGACGTCATAAGCCGTCCCCACCTCCCACTCCCCAACTCCCATCCTGCTTCCAGACATCACACCAGGTCTATCTTTCGCCTCGGTCCTGATAGTCTCACGCTGTCTCTTTCAGCTGTGGGCCCCACTAAGAACAAAGTCCTCCCTGGCATATTCCCCGGATTGCCCTGTCCTGATTGGCTGCAGCTGTTCCTGGAATGGGGGACGGCTGCTTGGGCACCATGGCCCCACCGTGCCATCTGACCGGTGTGTGGATATCTCCCAGGATTGTGACAGCCTCCCTCCCTTCCTCCCACAGATCTGCACTCCTCTCTGCTCCTGGTGATGGAATGGTCCCTGCCGATCCTGCCCCTGCCATTCTGCAGGGAGAAATCCCAGGAGGCCTGGGGCGGGGAGATGCAGGCCCCTCAAGCGTGGGCGTCTGTTGGGAAGGGGGCCCCGGCCCTCTCTGGGTGGGTCCGGCTGGACTCTCCTGGGACATAGCCCTCCTGATGCCAAGGGGCGGAAGGGACGTTCCTCCGATAGCATGCAGGGTGACACATTCCTGGGTCAACCAACCTTGGAAGGTTTGGAGGCTGCTTCTCCCAACCCCTTGGGTGTGAGGACAGACACAGGGACCCAGCTTGCAGAGGACAGGGTGGGGAGTGTGCTCTGACTGTGCCCCCGGGTGGTCAGTGTGAGGAGTGCCATGTGGGTGGGGCTTGAGAGACCCCAGACCAGGTAGGGGCTCTCGATACAGAAGCTGTGTGCGTTTTGCTCCCAGTCTGTGATGCTGTGAAGGGAACGTGCGTCGGGGAGCAGTGCACCAACCGCAGCTGGGGCTGGCTAGGATGCTGGTGTCCGAGCAGGCTGCTGGAATGCAGGAATAACGTAGCCGCCTCCGGCCCAGTCCGACACAGCTAGAGCATGGCGTGCGCTGAGCCCCTCCAGCGGTTGAGCTGATGGAGTTGCTTGCCGGGGGGAGGCCTGCGTTTGCACAGCAGTGGGTCAGGTTCCCTGTACGCAGCTGGCGAAGCGTTTGTGGGAGATGCAATCATTCTCTGGCACTGGAAACATCACCCACATTGTGGGGTGTAGTGGTTAGAGCAGGGGGGACCGGGGTTCTCATCCCAACTCTGCCACTGTCTTGGTGCAGAGCCTTGGGCAAGTCACCCAGCTTCTCTCTCTCCCCGTCTGTGAAACAAGGATGCTGGCCGCAGTGTAAAAAGCATTGGGGCCTTCGGCTGGGAGGTGAGCCAGGAGGAGGATTTAATAACCGGGGGGTTATTTTTGTCTTCTAGGGCACACAGGTCGTCTCCTCCAAGCTCTCCTGGGAACCAGCATCCTCTTTCTCACTGCCCATTTGGTCTTCCAGATATGCCTGTACACTGTGCCGGATCTGGGCCAGCTGCTGGGACAGAACTGTGAGTACCGAGCCCCCATGTGGCTCTGCTGGGGGTTCTTCAGTGCAGCTCAGTGAGCTCCTCCCCTGGCCCCAGTCAGTCGTATTCAGTCCCAGCTCCGTTACTGGGCCCATTTTGCCCATCACTCCTCTCTGCTAGTCAGATCTGGGAACCAGTCTGTTCCCTCTGGGGTTTGGCTGGGGCGCTCTCAGCACCTTTCCCAGACCTGAAGAAGAGCTCGAATGCGTGTCTCTTTCACTGACAGAAGTTGGTCCAAAAGGAGATATTACCTGCCCCACCTTGTGCACTGTAGTTACTTGTGAAATATCCCAGGCAGGAGTTGATATCTGAGCAACCTAGATCACAGCTGCACTGCACAGGCATCCACTCATCATGGACTGACCAAGTGTGCATTTGGTGGGCAGGGTGACTCTTCCCCAGCCTTGGTCAGGAATTGTCAGAGGATTCCCTCTATGATTTTCCAGGACCCATCTCCCACCCCCTTTCCTCCCCATTCTGGGGGCAAATGTAAATATTTGTTGCATCTCAGTGGTAGCTACTGGATTGATTCCAGTTAGCCCCATTTTTATCCCAAGCCTCTGCTCTTCTCCAAATGCCTTGCAAAATGCCCCCGGGCTCCCTCCTGCCGCCCAATGCAAGCTTTCATGAAGAGCTGGCACTTTGTTTTCAGAGGTTTCTTACTTACTTGTCGAACAACATCCCCAGATGGGCGCAGGCTGGCCGAGGGGTGAGCGGGGAAGGTGTGTGCCTCTGCCCTCCAGCCCCTGCAGTTCTGTTTATACTGGATTCTCTCGCAGCCTATGGCAGACGGAGTCTGTTTGGTCTCTGGAGGAGCGGGGGGGGGGGGGGGGGGGTCTGGCAAGTGCCTTTCCTCTTCTCCGAGCGGAATTGGAGGCAGTAGGAAATTGTTTCCCTTATGGAAAGCCAGGCTTGGCTTCTGCCGCTTGTTCCCGCTGTCTCTCCCCCCATCCCCCGGGAACAGCCTGGCCGGTCAGGGCTGCATATAGTACACACCAGTGAACCACTCCCCGGCAAACCAGGACAACCAGTGGGAGAAATGTCCCCCTACTCCCAAATTTCCTCCTTTCCCAGCGAGGGGCTCCCTGCAGCCAGTGCCCCTGTCTTGCTCCCCGTGGGCCCTCCTTCCCCAGACCCTACAGATCTTCCTCCCCAGTGTGGCAGGGGGCAGAGGAAGGGGAGCAAGATGGGAGAGGGGGGTGTGCAGCCACCTCTGTCCCCAGAAACCACCTTCTCCTGGGCCTTGGCTCTGTGTGTCTCCTTTGGAATCCACCCAGAATATAGGTGTCCGCTGGGCGTCACCTGACAGTGCTTGGCCAATCCGATTGCTCGGCTCCCGGAACTGTCAAGGTGAAGGAGATGTACCTGTGTCACGGGGTTCCCGGGCGATGCTCTGGAACTGCTCCCTACGAAGCCAGGCAGGACTCTGGGGAAGTCTCCTCTCTGGGAGCAGCCTGTCTGCAGGACACACAGCGCACACAGCTTCCACCTTCCTGGGTCTGACCTCGGAGCATTCAGCCTCCTCTGCCCCTCCGTGCGCTTCCCCCCAGTGAGTCCACTCAGGTGGGGCTCCTGGGGAAGCCAGAGGGTCCTGCCCCCCAACTTCACAGTCAGACGTGACTCTCAGCCAGCCAGTAAAACAGAGGTTTATTAGACGACAGGAACATGGTCTAACACAGAGCTTGTAGGTGCAGAGAACAGGACCCCTCAGCCGGGTCCATTTTGGGGGGCAGTGAGCCAGACAACCACATCTGCCCTTCACTCCATGTCCCCAGCCAGCCCCAAACTGAAACTCTCTCCAGCCCCTCCTCCTCTGGGCTTTGTCCCTTTCCCGGGCCAGGAGGTCACCGGATTCCTTTGTTCTCCAACCGTTTAGCTCTCGCCTTGCAGGGGGGAAGGGCCCAGGCCACCAGTTGCCAGGAAACAGGGAGCTGGCCATTCTCTGTGTCCTGACCCCTGCACACACCTGCCCTCTAGTGCTCTGCAACGATCATACACCCTTATCCTACCACCTAGATACTTAAGAACTGCATTGGGGAAACTGAGGCACCCCCACACTATTCAGAGGAAACATTAAGAACAGTCCCGCTTCGTCACAACCTGCTCCCTGGCCTGTTCTGTTCCAGCCCCGGGTTGGGGTGGGGGACTTGGGACAGCTGAGCTGGGTGTTCCCGGCTCCTTGAGCGGTGGTCCCGGCTCATCCTGTTGTATTCATTTTGATGGATAGTATGGGCCGAAGGTGTTCCCGTAACCCCCGTGTCCTACATCAAACTGTGTCAAACAAGGGGAGGGGTCGGTGTACAGAGACCTCCGCCTGCGTCGCCCCGGGGCGGGTGCCCCATTAAACAGCCACCTGACCTTTCGCGAAAGATGCAGCAAAGCGGGAGAGACCGTTCAAGCCTTGGGAATGTGACATCAGAACTACGGCTTTCACGTTTGCCACATCCCTGGCCCTTGAGCTGGCGAGCGTCCTTAGAAGGAGAAAGCCCCTGGTGTGCCAGTCCCTTGGGGGGCGCTCTTAGAGGTCCTGCTGGGCCAGGGAGAAGTTTGCTGAGATGCGCTGGAGATGTCACTGTTGCTGCTGTCGTGGAAGTCTGGCCGGTTAGGTGGCCGGACGGTCAGAGGGCGGCGCGGGGAACGCTGGCACGGAAGGCGTGTACGCGCCGGGCGGTGCCGCACGGGGCTGCGGGGAGGAGGTGCTGTGGAGGAGGGGGGAGTGGGGCTGTAGCACACAATCTCCCCTCTGCCCCTGCCATGGAGCAGCTCCCCACACCTGCTGACCCTTTCGACGAGCTCGCTAGCCAGCTGCAGAGCGGGTGGTGTCTGAGCTCTCAGCAGCTCCACTGGCCCTTGCTCCTGTTCCTGGCACCCTGCCCTTCTCGTTCTTCCGGGCTTGACAGGGAGAAGGGCTTTGCTGGCGGCGTCCCCCCGAGCAGTACCGCATCCACGTGTGCTGGGGACGTTGCTGGAGGCAGCAGCCTGGGGCCAGGGTTGTGGGGGGCTCTTTGCCATTCAAGGAGACCCATCTGTGCCCCCCGCCCCCCCAGTGTTGTCGGATATATCGTGGCCCCATAGTCAGGTGTCCCAGCCAGCCGGGCTCTGCTCCCAGCCAGAGCGCTCTGGAAGGAAGGATGCACTCAGCAGTGCACGGCACGGCGATAGGGATACAGATTCCCTGCATGACAGGGGCACGTTGTGAATGCCTGAGGCAGGATTCAAAGGTCCACGTTAATTCTTGGTGGGTCTCCATTGCCTCTGCGCCAAGTGTGGCCGTGACCCCATGTGCCCTTCCCCATGTGCACTCTGGGGAGTCCGCTCCGGCTGCAGGGCTAAGAATGAGATGGCAATGCTACGGTCCTGACCCACCTGGGGTTACGGCAGCCCCCCCCCGACCCCCCCGAGCAGGGCTGGGAACCCCGGTGTCCGGCTCTAATTCCAACCTGGCAAATTGCATTTTGCTTCCTAAATTCCCCTGCAGTTTCAGCTAGATCGAAGATTATTCTTATCCTCCTCTGACGAAGTGGGACTGTTCTTAATGTTTCCTCTGAATACTGTAGGGGTGCCTCAGTTTCCCCAAGGCATTTCTTAAGTCTCTAGGTGGTGGGATAAGGGAGTTTAATTGTTGCAGAGCAAAGGGCCAGTGTACATAAATGGCCAACACTCTGTCTCCTGGCAACTGATGGCCTGGGCCTTTCCCCCCTGCAAGGTGAGAGCTAAAGGGTTGGAGAACAAAGGAATCCGGTGACCTCCTGGCCCGGGAAAGGGACAAAGCCCAGAGGAGGAGGGGCTGGAGAGAGTTTCAGTTTGGGGCTGGCTGGGGGCATGGAGTGAAGGGCAGACGTGGTTGTCTGGCTCACTGCCCCCCACAATGAACCCGGCTGAGGGGTTCCGTTCTCTGCACCTACAAGCTCTGTGTTATACCATGTTCCTGTCGTCTAATAAACCGTCTGTTTTACTGGCTGGCTGAGAGTCCCGTCTGACTGCGGAGTTGGGGGGCAGGACCCTCTGGCTTCCCCAGGACCCCGCCTGAGCGGACTCGCTGTGGGAAACACACGGGGGGCAGAGGATGCTGAATGCTCCGAGGTCAGACCCAGGAAGGTGGAAGCTGTGTGAGCTGTGTGTCCTACAGACAGGCTGCTCCCAGAGAGGAGACTCCTCCATAGTCCTGACTGGCTTTGTAGGGAGCAGTTCCAGAGCATCGCCCGGGGACTCTGTGACACCTCCCCTCAACGGATATTATGAGGCTGTTAGACAGCCGGCCCGTTCCACCTCGGAGGTGATCGCATTTCAGCGGTGGGCAAAGCGATCCCTGCATGGCTAGTCTGGAAAGAGCTTTCAGCTCTTTGGAAGATGTTGTATAAATGTGAGATCTAGAGGGCTGAACCTGGCATTTCTATGGGCAAAGCGGATTGTACAGTATTCGCTAAGACCGTAATTGGGTGTGCAAACAGCCGGGGGCAGAAATAGCCGTCTGACTGTTCCCTCCCACGTGCCCTTGCAGTAACTTTGCACAGATTCGGTGCGTGCCGTTTTGCACACACGGGTCTGGTGATCTAGGCCTGCACTAGTCACACTGTTCCTTTAGGTGAAACATTCTAGTTTTGAGCCATTTGGCTCGCGAGGGTCAAGCTGGTGAGTTACTGCAGGCGGCCACCTGCTGTGGTATCAGGCGCTGCTGGCCCTGTGCTGGCCCTCAGCTCCCCTGCTCAGACACTGTCCATCTGCTGCTGGGCTCAGCAATGTCTTGGTGTCTGTGTCCGTTCCCAGGGGGGTTGCCAGGCTAACTCCCTCTTTGTTTGCTTCCCTACAGGCAGCACGTGGGAAACGCTCGCCCGTCACATTGGGGTCACCAGGTAAGGGGCAGATCTCTGCATTATGCCGCGTGGAGCTTGGGTGGTGATGGCTTTCTCGCATGTGGCCCCAGGCACGCTCCTCTGGGGCGGGCCCCATATAGGGAGCCAAGCCCCTGCTGTGATTGGGCGTTGGCTGGGTGGTCACGGGGGCCATCGGGGGCTGTGCTCCAGCCCATGAACTGATCGCTGGGGGGAGGCTCAGAAGGCAGGTCCCCACCCCGGGGGAGTGTCTCACAATTGGGCCTTACGCCTACCTCAGCAGCACCGTGTGGTGGGACAGGCCAGGGCCAGAGCCCGCCTGTGTGCCCCAGCATGCCGCCGCAGCGACTCAAGGCATTTGCTGCTGTGCTGGCAGAGGGCGAAGGCAGAGCCGCAGTCTCCTTGTCCCAGCTGGGTTTGCCAGCTTCCCACCCAGCCTGGCGGAGGGACTCGCTCGCCCAAGGCAGGGCCAGAGGGAGCTGTGGGGTGGCCAGCAGGAGCACGTGGCAGGGCGCGTTGCTCCCTGATGGTCTGTTCCCACAACCGTGGCTGAGCCACGTGGGTCCCCCCCCAGCCACTCCCACTGGCCTCTGCCCGTGGGTCTCACACAGCGCGAGGGGCTGGCCTGTCGGCAGGCGAGTGTTTACCTCTCCCTCCCCCCGCCCTCCGACTCGTTCCCTCGCAGGCTGGACCTAAACGACATCCCCAACTCTGTGCGCCTGGTGGCTCCCGACCTGGGGATCCTGCTGGTCTCTGCCACCTGCCTCGGCCTGGGCCACCGCCTGGTGCCCAAGGGCAGTGCAGCGGTGCGTGTCCAGAGGCTGGAGTCGCTCGAGCCCCTCGAACAGGTGAGATGCTGCCCCGGCACTGGGTTCTCCACCAGCTGAGATGGCTGGTCTCTGACGGACAGGCGCCAGGCCCGGGTGTGGTCCCTGCTGGGATGGCCCGTGCCCAGCGGCAGGGGGAAGCTGGTGAACTGCTCTAGCTGTGGGTTAGAGCTGTCAGGCTTTTCCACCCCGGGTTTCTGTTAGCCCCTCCCGTGGGCAGGATTCTTCCCCAGGGCCTTGTCCAGACTGGCTGTCAGTGTCTCGGGTGATGGGATTTCTTCTAGACCAAACACACACACAAACAGCCCTCCACACACACTTTGGGGAGCTGTCCTGTGCAGGGCATGGACTCAGGAATGACCCCCGCACCCCCATTAGAATCTGGACCTCAACAGAACCATTCCACGGCCACAGGGATCTTCCGGGCTCCAGCCATGGCCTTGACTTGTGTCTGCAGCTTCAATCCGTGCGGTGGGGGAAGGACTTCCAGCACAGGCCAGGCCAGGCCAGACCTGCCTCAGGATAATGAGCATTGGGTCCGCAGCTGGTGTGTGTTTCCTTTCCTTGCCAGCCACGGCCCTGCTCTTTCCAGAGCCCCAGCCAAGATAACAGGCTGGATTCCTTGGATACAGGATTGTCCTTCCTGTCCGGAGCAGTTCTGCCCTGTTAAACAGGGGCACCAGAGGTGGCTGCCTGGCACTAGGGCTTGTCTACACTTGAAACGCGGAAACAGAACAGCTGCAGCGGTGCAGGGATCCCCCTCCCCAAGAGGCGGTAGCCAGGTGGATGGAAGTTTTCTTCCACTGACCTAGCACTGTGTACACCGGGGGTTAGGTCAGCTGAACGACACTGCCGTGGGGGGTGGATTTTTCACACCCCTCAGCAACGGGGCGACCTCCCTTTTCAGTGTAGGAGGAAAGTGATCCTTGTGCATACGTGAGGCTTGCTTCTGCCGTGGCTGCGTACATGAGCTCAGAGGGCCTGGCGTGTGCACTAAGATGGAGAGCCCTTGGGATGGGAGGTGTTAGAGAGCATGGAAAATGATGTACTTATTGTACCGTCCTGGCCCTCGTACACGGGGAATCCCATTAGCTGACACTGAGCTCCTGGGAAAGCGGCCCCGAGGAGGAGTTCAAGGGGCTAGGTCTGTCTGGTCCCAGGTTAATCTGCAGCACAGAAGTGTCCCAACCTGTCTGCAGCCAGCCCGCCGCTTAGCACAGGAGCTGGCCAAGCTGAACTCCCTCCTGAGCATTATTTAGCTTTTCAAATTGCTGCCGCTGGAGCCAGCTGGGAGCCTGGGAAGCTTGGCCTGGCCGAGGAAGCCCCAGAGACCACTTATGGAACAGATGTGCTAATGGGATTAGCCAGGACCAGCGAACCTGGCCCCCTGGGAACCGCATTCCCGGCTGTGGAATCTGGCACTGCTGCCTAATTTACGGGGCAGATCCTTCAGCTTCACACTGGGCCTCGCCCTGTCTCAGCCCCCGGAGCTTGCAGGTGCTCAAGGGCTGACAGCGAGAGATTGGACTGTTCCAGTTTGCACCAGATGCCTGCTGCGTGCCGGCCTTGCATTCATTGGCCTTGCAAACCCTGTCCGCATGAAGGGCTCTTCAGCTCTGGGGCCTGGGAGGGACCCATCCCTGGGACGGGGCAAGATGCAGCCTCCTAATGGGGGACACGTCTTGTACTCGCCAGCCTGCCCTGGATCTCCCCCAAGAGCCGGGGTTGTCTGCCTGCACTGACTCATTGACCCCTTCCCCTCGGGGTCCCCCCTGGTGGCTAGGGCAGGTGTGCTGGTCGCTAACCGCCGGTGCTGTTGGATGCCGTGGCCTGGCCGTGTGCTAATGAAAGGCCTGGGGAAGAGCATGACCAGCCCGTTGGGTTGCCAGAAGGGAGGCAGCCCTGTCCAGTGAACAGGGCCTGGGGCTGTGGGTCCAGAGAGCAGGGTGCTGTTTCTAGCTCCACCGCTGCCTCTGTCATCTGACCTAGGGCAAGTTGTGGTCCATTCCTGTGCCTCAGTTTCCCTCTCTGGAAGAGGAGGCTTGGGCACCCCTTGTTCCCAGTGGATTTGGGAGGGAATCCCCCCCCCCGCCATCCTGGGGCATATTTATGGGAATGGGACGTGAGCTGGGGTTAAAGCAGAGGACTAGAAACTGGGGAGCTCTTCCATTCCCAGCTCTGGCATTGCTGTACTGCCATCTTGAGCCAGGCCCTCCCCTGCCTTGTGCCTCAGTTTTCCCATTGGTTTGTAAAGTGCCTCAGGCAGACGGACAGCTCTAGAGAAGGGCAGAGGGTTCTGATTCCCTTGGCCTGACTGACCGGGGTAACCTGGGCCCTTTCCCCACGACTGACGCCCTGGAACTGCAGGGCGAGGGAGCCCCCAAACATGGGTGGGGCTCGGTTCCTCCCATCACCTGCACTCCCGGCTCAGTGCAGTCGTCCTTTGTCCTGCCTGCAAGTCACCCTAGGGCCTGTCTGTGCATGGGAACGGGCGGGCTCTTGGCCCATTCACCGGCGGCCTTTTGCGGCAAACCACATCAAGGGCCCCAGCTGACTTGCCCTTTCAAGGCACCACAAAGACTCTCCTGAGGGAGGAGACCAGCACCCGAGGCTAATCCTGGCACAATTGTCCACAAGCTGCTCCAAGCCTGACTCACCCAAGCCCCCTCAGCATGGCTCTGGGTATGAGGGGCCCCAAGGCAGGTGTGGGAGAACCCCACAGAGAGTGTGGAGCACAGGGCCAGGCCCCCCACCCATCCTGGTCCTCCCTGGCCTGTGTCCAGTGAGCCTGGGTCATGGATTCATAGCAGCCAGATGCTTCTGCCACGGACACAGAGTGCCCTGGTGTGATGGCAGAGAACCTGGCCCGTTGTGTTTCCCGGAAAAGTGGGGGGCGAATGGAAGGATGAGGCCAGTCGGTCCCATCCCGGACTGGTGCTTCCCTGCAATAGCCCCGGCTGGAGCCTTTGTTAGCTGGTCAGACAGCTCCCATGTAACAGCCACCGGCTGCAGGAGTGAGTCTGCGTCGAGCCTGGGAGGCCGCTGGGGAGAGAGCATGTGAAGTCGGGCGTCACAGCCTCCTGCACTGCTGATCTGATCCAACCCCTACTGGTCTTAGAGACGGAGGCCAGCCCTCCCCGCTGGGCCCTGCCGCCAGCCCCCAGTCCCTGAGCTAGCACCCAGCCACGAGCTGCAAGGCAAGGCTGTCCCCAGCTCCAGGCTCCCGGCATCTCGGAAACCTTGTTTCAGCAGCTGCTGGGCCCCTCTGCCGATGGAGCCAGCCCAGCGCGCCTGGCTCAGTGCTGCGTTCGCACAGCCCAAACTGCCCGCGTCCACCCCCGGGCAGATCCAAGCAATGGCATGACCGCAGTGCCGATAAACCCCTGGCCTCGAGCGACACGCGATCTCCACAGTGGGGAGAGCCAGCCAAGCGGTTTCCTCCCAGCCCTGACCCCACGCTCCCTCTGCTCCACAGAGGAAGTTTCAGGGCGTCTGCCCAGATAACCGGAGACTTAGCACTGCCAGCGCACACTGGGTTCGGTTCTACTCCAAAATCCCACGGACGCTTTGGCCTCCTGCGTCTGCACATCCTCCAGTATCCGGACCCCGCAGAGTTCTGTCCAGCCTGTCAGCTGACACGCAGCCCGAGATCGGGCTGCTGCAGCTACGAGCCCAGATATGTAGCCCTCTGGCAGCACCGTTTGCGGAGGATCTCAAAGCACTTCACAGATCTTCGCACGGCCCCTGTGAGAGAGAAATCCCTTCTTCCACTGGTGAAATGCAGCCACTTCCGAGCTGGAATGGAGACGTCGCGCAGCAGCTAAGGACAGGACGTGCAGGGAGTGCTGTGTCCCGCTGAGCACGTGTGGGGCTTTCTGGGCGGCAGAGTGGAATTACCACAGCACGAGTCTGGCCAACATGCAGGGCCAGAGCCCCCCCGTTTCTGCTCCAGGAGGGCAGGACTCTCTGACGGCCGTAACACCTTGGCGTCTCCGTTCCTTTGCAAGTCACCGGCTTCCCGGCTCCCACCCCAGGGGCTTTGGAAGGAGGTGGACGCATGGAGCCTTTTATCCCGCCGGGGGGATCCAAGCATGGAGCCAGCGTGAGGATCTAGGCACGGAGCAGGCAGGACGTCCATGGCGGGTGAAGAGGAGAGCTGCTCCAGGGCTTCTCTAGCCCCCACTGATTTGGGAACGGTTTGGATGTTGGACCCTTTGGAGGCCAAACCCCAAACTTCTGACCCGCCAGGCTCCCCACTGGAATCCCCCATCCTCAAACTCAGGGCTGTTTGTTGGGAAAATCACCAAGAAAATGGCCCATGAGCAAAATCACCAGGCCTGGCCTTGCCGGCAGCGGGACACCTCTAGTGCCCTGAGACAGGGGGCAGGAGGCCCTGCCCCAGTGCAGCATAGAGTCTAGCACACCCTTTGTGACAGCCGTGTGCATCCGCCTTTCCAGCCAGAGGAGAATGAGTCCTGCCCAGGACCCCACACGCTGGGCCGGGGTAAGGAGCTGGTTTGGCAGAGCTGGGCCTGTGTTGCCCAGAGGCTGGGGTTTGGAATCCGGGTGCGTGGGGCTGGTGCTGCCTGGCGCCGGGGGGGGCGGGGTGATGCAGGCAGTGTTCCCCCCACGCCCACCTGGAGGGAGCTCCTGCTCCTCTGCCCCCCACCCCCATCCCTTGTTCCGGGCGCCTTGTAAAACCCAAGGTGAGTCACCCAGCGAGCGGAGGAGGGACCGCGTTTGCTCCTCGGTTACCATGGGGACCCTAGGAAACAGCCCGAGTAACAGAGCCGATATTATGTGGGGCTCGCCAGAGGCCAGGCTGCAGCTGGGGCCGGGGCCAGATGGGCTGGTGGCCGAGTGTTGCTGCCTGCAGCTCCTGGAGCCTCCCGCGGCCTCCCTGTCCGGCCCCTGCTGCAGCCCCTGGGCTTCATCACTGGAGCGGTGCTCCTGGCGAGCTGCCCTCGGGGCCGGGCGCAGCTGGATCTGCAGCCCAGGCTCCGGGGCTCACAGCAAGGGGTGTCTGGGGGCAGCGGGGTGGCACGTGCAGCCTTCTCCCTGGTGTGCTGTCCTGCAGCGCTCTCTACTCCCAGCACAGAAAGCCTCTCCTGTCCCATCCCTTCAGACCCTCGCTGAATGGTGACCAGTGGAACGAATCCTCCCCCCTGAACAAACCAGCCCGGCAGGTCCATCCCCAGCCAGGGCACCCAGAGGTGCCTGTGGGGGCAGGACGCTGGCACTCCAGCTGATGAGGCCGGGAGGTCACCGCTGTGTTTGAGGAGTTGGCGTTTTAGAAGCAACCAGTCACTCGAAGCCTGAAGGGGAACCTAGGAATTGCAGCTGCGGAAATGAGCATTGGTCCGTCTAGCTGCAGGAGAGGCCAGTGCTGCGTGCTTCAGAGGAAGGTGGGAAAAGCCCACAATGCACCTGGCTAAGGCTACACCCTGGGAGGGGATGCTTTACTGCCTCAGCTGGTGATCAGGTTGTGGCCTGAAGCCTGAGGATCAGTTGCCTGAGTAACTATATCCTAGCAACTAGGACGTCTAATGCTGCAATCCATGGACATCTGGAACCCTTGTTGTTCGCCTCACTAATACCCTGCAGCAGTGAGTTCCACGGGTGAATTGTATATGGCATAGAGAATTCTCTTCTCGTCTGCGTAGTGGTGGTGCAAGGTGCTGGACCGGCAGCTCCAGAGCCTGCAGGCTAGAACTGCTAGTGCAGGTAGTAGCACTGCATTTCCCCGGCTCTGATCCGTGCCCCTGCCCTGGAAGGGGCACCCCCAATGGAGAGAGCTTCTCCGCTGAGCCCAGCAGCAAAGTGGCACCCAGTCTGGGGTTTGTTTTGTGACAGGGACACAGGACTGAGGCCATCTGGGCCGCAAGTGGCTATGGGATGGGAAAGGCCTCTGATGACTACCAGTCAGCGACCATCTCCTGACCCTCCTCTTCTCCATCTGACTTGCCCCTGGTTCCTCAGAGGAAGGGGCCTTGGGTTGGGAGCACTCGTCCTGCCAAGACGGACAATGTTTTCCTCATTAGCTGTGCCTGCGGTTCCAGGAGCTGCCTGGACCATCCCAGGAATTGTCTGAACCGGTGCCTGTGCTGTATTTGGGATTGGCGCGGCCCCTGGCCCCTGTGAACATTCCTCAAGATTCACATTCCTTAATGAGAGCTCGCCTAAGCAGCCCCGGGCCGCGGACCTGGGGAGCAGGGCCTCCTGCCTCTTCTGGATCAGACGCTGCCCAGATCCCCCCGTGTTCTGCCCCAGCTGGTACCTGGGCTCACTTGGCTCCTGCCCTCCAGCCATGTTGGCAGGAGGCCGAGCGGCCAGAGCAGTGAGCCAAGTAGGAAGGAAATTTCCCTCTGCGGTTTGGAGATGCTTGTCCGCTGCACTGGGGGTCTGGCTTGTTTGGGGACCCTTTGTGGTAGTGGGTGCTGCCGGGTGCCGTGTTCAGTGGAGATGTCCCCCTGCTGCCACAACAAGCTGTCGGGGGCCTTGGGGTGCGTGTAGGGGCAGAAAGCAAAGGCGGACCTGGGGCAGCACCGCGGGGGATGTGGGCTTTGGCCAGCCTCAGGCCCAGCCGCACCTGGGCTGGGATCGGGGGCGCGGAGCCTGGCCCTCTCCGCTCCTGCTGGGAACGTTAACTCTTCAGCTCCTCCCAGCCCAACGCCCTGCCCTGCCCTGCCCGCCTCAGAGCTCTACGGCGCCAGCGTCCCGCCCCGGGTTGCGAGGGGGATGTGTGTCGGGGTGTTCTCGTGCGCCTGCTGGCCAGAGAGGGGGCTGATTGCTGCACCCAGGAGTGGTTCGGGGCGGCTGGCTCATCCTCAGAGCTCTGCCAATGTGCCTTGGGCCCAGTCCAGCCCTTTTGTGGCTGAAGGCTGCCAGTCCTACCCAACTGGCGGATGGGTCCAGACAGGGGCCAGGTAGAGACCCAGCAAACTCGTTCCAGCTCTGGCACTCAGAGCTGAGCGCTGTAGAGCTCCCTGGTCCCTGCTTGGTGTCTGGGCTGAAGAGACTCACTGGCAGAGAGCTGAGCTTGCGTCCCATGATGGGGACCTGGTCACCAGCACCCTGCGTGGCGGGGCCTTTAGGGGGTTGCGAGTGGATTATTGTTTCTAGTCCTGTGCTGGCTGTGTGGCTGGTTGGGAGCAGGGCCTAGTGGTTAGAGCAGAGGGTCCGGGTTTGGGTTCTGGCTGTGTCCTGACTTGCTGTGCGGTGCCACGTCTCTGAGATGGGAGCAGTGCCCCCGGTGCCCTCCTTCCAGAGGTGGCACAAGGCTTCATGCCAGAAGGATTGTAAAGTAGCGTGAGATTCCTCAGCTGCTACGACCCGGCTGCTTTCCCCAGTTCCTCAGACAGCTCTGGCATGGGCCTGTCCAAAGCCAGCTGCTCGGGGATAGACCGTTCTGATTGCTTCTGGCCGTGCTAGCAGTGAAGAAACCAGGGGGCTTCTCCCCACCCTCTGTGCTCCCGGCCCACAGGAGACAGACCCCAGCCTAACTCAGGGCCGGCCAGGCCTTTTGTTTCCCATTGGCACTGGCCCGTGAGAACGTTGCCCAGTGAGGTGGCTGGCACAGCTGCGCCGGCCCCTGGGTTGCGCCAGCCGCTGCTGCCAGGAGCCCCTTGGCTCAGCTAGGGGGAAACGCCATCGTTAGCTCTTGGGTGCTGGGGGAGGAGGGTGGGGTTTGCAGAGTGCTCAGGTCGGACCAGGGTGAGCCAGGGGCGCGGAGCCTGGAAGCTGCTAAGTCTCAGCTGCCCCAGCCCCCCACGGGGAGGCAGGTGGGAAGTGTCCGCGTCCCCCAGCAAGCTGCAGCATCTGATCTCTCTTGGTTCCTAACACTGGCTGTTTGTCCCAGCCCGGCCTCGGGGATGGGGCTGCCTGGGCCAGCCACGGGGAGCGCCCAGCAGGGTGCCTGGCAGAGCTGGCCCCGCAGAGCTGATGGAGGCTGGCAGCTGTGGGGGGAAGGGGAGGGATTTTCTCTCCAGCCGTGGCACTTGGTGCAGCAGCTTCCTGCGGCCAGCGCTCTTGGCAAGCCGACCCGGGCTGGGGCCACGCGCAGGGCACTTAGCTGGGCACTGGAGACCACAGGATGCGTGGGGACGATTCCCTGCCCACCCTTCCGGCAGTGGCTCTTTAGGGGCAAGGGGGCCCAGGCTCAGACAGCGAAGGAGGGGACTCGCCTGGGGTGACCCCAGAACATGGCTCCTTCATGCCTTTGATTGGGCTCAGTGTGTGGCTGCAACCCGCTGTACCCCGGCCTGCTCTCTGGGCATGGTGCCTCAAGGGCCCTCGCTTTCTACCATTGCTGTGAATTTTAGCTCCACGTGTCCCGGGGTCTGTTCTGTGACTGGTGCTTGTGACCCATCAGCCCTGGGCCTGGCAGCCTGGCGGGCGAGACGCCCTGGTGCTGATGGACAGTGCCCAGAGCAGAGCCAAGGTCTGCCTTGGCATAGCTCTCCTGGCAGAAATGGAAATACCTGGCGAGGGCCTCAGCCCCATAATTCAGTGGGGTTCCACCTCCAAATCCCACAGCTGCAAAGCCCTGGCTCCCCTGGGTGCACAGCAGGGACCCTATCGATACATCCAGCTGTGCAGGAGGGAGCTGCCCAGTTCTCCTCGGCTGCCCATCCCCCTCCAGTTAGGATTGAAGCACTCCCTGGCCCTGGCCCTGGGCCTGGGCCCCCTCTCGCTGCAGATCCCCCATAGCAGGGGCCAGCAGCGAGTGCAGAGGTGAGGGTGGAAAAGGCTGAGTGAATGCCGGCTCCAGGAGAGGGTTCCAGCCAGCCCTCATGCCGTTTAGTTGCGGTCTGTTTCTGTGCGTGAAGTAATCTGAACTGGATCTGAACCCGGCGCCCCGAGCCCAGGCCCGGACAGTGCCAGGCTGCGGCTGGAGCCCCGTCAGCTGCAAATACCTTTGCTGCGAGAATGGATCAGTGCGGAAGGCGGCCTGGAAAATTGCTCGGTGCCGGGAACCCAGGCTGCAGCGCCAAGAAAAACAGGCTTTTTGTAATGTGTTTTCCAAGCAGCTAATGAGACAAACAAGGCCAGGTGCAGGGCTGTGGGGTGGAGAGTGGCGGCAGCTGGCTCCCACACCAGCAGGGCTGGTTCCAGAGCTGCAGAGAGCAGGGATTGCTGGAGGACTGGGCAGCATGTGAGTGAGCAGTGACCAAGCTCCTGGTGGAATGTGCTGGTCTCCAGTGACCCCCATGGGACGGGGCAGGTCCCCAGCCTGTCTCACCCTCCCACCCCCGTGTAACATGACCCAACCCAGAAATACTCCCAGGTTGTGACTCTCTGACCTGGAGGGTCAGGTTATGGCTGGGGAGGGACGGGACACCACTGTACATGGGGTGATGAGGCACCTTTGCCCGCCCAGCCCAAACAGTCTGGGTCTGAATCTGTCAGCAACGGGCTGAACCCGACCCACCAGAACCTTGGAAGAGTCTGGATCTGGATCTGGACATTGCGGCCCGGGTTCCTCGTCTGGTAGGCAGCATCACTCAGTGGACAGGACACACAGATGGGAGCCGGGACTCCTGGGTCCTCGTCCCAGCTCTGCCACTGATTCACTACCACTGTGGGGGAGTCGCTTCTCATTGCTGGGACTCAGTTTCCCCTGCTGTGGGGTGTGGGTGAGGATGCTGCAATGGACGGCTGGAAAGTGCCCTGTGAGAGCAGCAGAGCCCGGGGGGATCCCAGATCCCTTTCCCCTTCCCAAAGGTCTGGAGAAGCTCCTGCCTCTGAATCTATGGCATTGTCTTGGGCGCTCGCTGTTAGAGACAGGAGACCAGGCTGGCTGGGCCCTGCCCTGCTCCAGCGTGGCAGCTCCGTACATAGGGCTGCCCCCTTGTGCCCTCGCCAGGCAGATCATGCGTGGCATTTATATGTAGCTACAGCTGGGCTGCTGTTGTCTGAAATCTCTGAACCTCCCCGTGGCTGAAGGGTGCAGCGAAGGGAGGAAGAGGCAGGTGGCCAAGCGGCTCCCGGCACGCCTGGTACGTGGCCCGGTGGGGCTGCTCTGGCAGCAGATTCCTCGTTGCTCCGTATTTATTCTTCCCTCGCCCACCTTGCTGTGGAAATGGCAGGTGCTTTGAGAACTGAGCAGGACGGGCAGCTGGTTCCACTGCGACTCCCTGTAACACCGGTGGCTTCTCCAGCTATCCTCCCACCGAAGCCCTGGTGGGGAGCTTGCCGCCTCTGACCACAGGAGACGGCACCCTTTCCCAGCAGCCGCAGCAAACTCCTGCTGTGCCACGTCCAGTCCTCTCCAGGGCTTTGCTGGTACCTTCCACCTGGGACCCTCAAAACACCAGCCGGCTGAGTGAAAAAATCCCTGCAAAGCAGGTCTGGTTATCCCTGTTTTACTGATGGGAAACTGAGGCATGGAGCTGGGGTATGACTCACCCGGGGTCAGTGTCAGAGCCAGGCCCAGCCCCTGACTCCTGTGCTCTAGCCACTGGTCACTGAAATGACCATGGTGTGGGTGCAGAACCCTCTCGTGTGGGGCTGGTAAAAAGGCCAGGCCATTGGGCAGGTAAACCAGACCCATAGAACCTCCCCCACCCGTCGGGCCAGCGCCACAGGCTGGTCTAGAATAGGAGTCTCTGTCCCCATTTATTCCTCTCTGTGCGTCGGCGGAAACCGCAGCCTGACCATGCTGCCTGCATCTCCCGACCCATCCATTGCTGGGGGTCCATGTCTGTCCGGTGCTCTGTACAGCCAGCGTGACTGATCCCTGAGCGTGGGCTCTGCTCCTGCCCTCCCTTGCTCTGACGCCTCGCCTCCGGTGCCCTGCCCAGAGACCGATCGAGGGTCTCCTTTCCCCGGCAGGCTCCATGGTGGTGTCGTCCTTCTCTGCATTCCATGGCTCTGCTCTGCGTCGCCTGGCCGGAGCTCAGCTCATCCTGGGCTTCCGACTAGCTCAGTGCCTTTGTATTGTAGGGATAAGGAGCCCTTTGCGTAAGCCAGGCAGGTCAGGGGCACCAAAGGCATCTGGAAGATGGGGAAACTGAGGCACAACAAGGGGCAGTGACTTACCCACGGTCACACAGTGAGGGTGACGGAGCCAGGAATAGAACTCCGGAGTCCTGCTCCGTGCTAACCACCAGTCAATGGTGTCTTTACCACGTGGTGTGTGCCGCACCCTCTGAAGAGGGGAACTGTCTCCTCCTGGCCCCTGGCTCTGTACTGCCTCCTGTGGGGCCAGGGCGCGTGGAGAGTGTGTGCGTGTGTGTGAGACGCCCCAGCGTGCAGGGCTGGATCCCTGGATTTCCTACCACGTGTGCAGTAACTGCACCGACCAAAGGAATCCATCTCTGTGGCCGCTCTTGCTGCCGGGCCGGAGGGACACGGTGACAGCCTGGCTCTCGTTCCTTACTTAGGAGGAGGAGGAGGAGGAGGACCTGAAGAGGCCGGCTGGGCAAGGGACTGCAGAGGAGGTGGGCTCTGCGAAGCGAAGGGGGCTGCTGGCTGCTACGCTGCGGGTGAGGGTGCACTGGCTCCTGCTGGCGGTGGGGAAGTTTCTGGCCATCCTGCTGCTGGCTCTGGCAGGTAGGTGTTGAGGGGAGGGTCCTCTCCAGTTTCTCCTGGCCCAGGGTCGCCGGGTCACTGCAGGATCCGTGGCCTGGGCATGGGATGAGTCTGGGGCTCTCAGCCTAGCTGGCAGCAGAGGGGCTGGGGGTTCGGGGAGTGCGGGGGGGAGCACAGCCTGCACTGCCCCTGTTCACTGCAGAGGCCTCTGTCCCCAGTGCTGAAGTGGGGGGCCCCCGTGGGCCTCAGAGCAGGGCCCTGGGGGGAGCCCCAGCTGTGACCCGGCTACTGCAGCTCTCAGCAGCCCCAGTAACAGCCCCGGTGTCGGCTCGTTCCCCAGGGATCGCTCTGCCATCTGCCTTCTCCAGTGTCTATTACCTACTCTTCGTGGGCATCTGCACCTGGTGGGCCTGCCACTTCCCCATCAGCCACCTGGGCTTCAACACGCTGTGCGTCATGGTGGGCGTCTTCGCCGGCGGCCACCTGCTCTGCATCTACAGCTACCAGGCGCCGCTCATCCAGGGGCTCTTCCCCCCTGCCAGCATCTGGGCACGGTAAGGCCCCGGGCCTGGCCTCCCTCCTGTGTTCTGACGCCCCTATCCGGAGCCCTCCCACCCCCCTGCTGCCGGGCTGGCCCGCCCCTGTCCCATCGCCCCTCCAGCCGGTCTGGCCTTCCCCTGTCCCGCTGCCCTTCCATCCCCTCCAGCCGGTCTGGCCTGCCCCCGTCCCGTCGCCCCTCCAGCCGGTCTGGCCTGCCCCGTCCCATCACCCATCCATCCCCTGCAGCGGGGCTGGCCTGCCCCTGTCCCGTCGCTCGCCTGTGGCAGGCCTGCCCCTCCAACTCCAGTGACAGTGGGCATCACGGCCTCATCCTGCAGCACAGGTGGGTGCAGCCGCCTGCCCCCTTCCTGACTTGCGGGGGGAAGACCCATCTCCCACGGGTGATATTCCCACCTCCGTCCTGCCTATCAACCTGCCTCTGGCACCAGAAGGTTCCCCTGAATAAGCCCCTCCCGAGGGAGCAGGGAAGGAAGGGGGGACCTGTGGGTCGCCAAGGAGGAGCTCTCCCGTAGCCAGGGGCTGGTTTGGAGGGGGATGCCAGGGGGAGCTGATGGAACCAGCTGCCAGTGAAGGGACCCTGGATGTGCCGATCAGACCGGGATCCAGCAAGTCCTAGGGCCTAGTCCCAGCTCTGCCACTGGTTCGCTGTGTGCGGTGTGGGCACGGCACGGCACGGCCCTGCTCTCAGTGCCTCAGGGGGGCTGTGAAGCTTGGTTGGTTAGCACAGCCGTCTGTGCAGTCACCAGTCCTCGGCTGGGTTCAGCAGTAACTATGGCCTCTGCTCAGCGGACGGTGGCAGTGAGGAAAGCCGAGGACGATGGGGTGGGAGGGCTGGGCTGAGAACTGATCCTGAGCTCCCCGGTTGGGTGGATTGCTGGGCCGCTGGCCCGGCAGGTGGGTTCTGTCCGGCCCGAGGACAGAGCCGAAATGGAGGGATGACCCGCGAGGCTGGCTGGAGCCCTGGCGAGAGGAGGGGGTATGGGAAAGGCTCAGGTGGTCCCGTTTGCAGAGCGGCCGGGAGAAGTGGCAGACGGGGGGTGGGGGGCAGCGAACGGCAAAATGAGCAAAGGAAACAATGTGCTGTTGTGGAAGAAAGCATGGTCGCTTTTCCCACTGGCGTCCCGGGCAGCGAGAGGGGCTCTGGGGCATGCTCAGCACCGGGGCACCCCTTGCAAGCCTGCGAATGACCATCAGCTGCCGGCACCTCAGTACCCAGACTGGCCTGCCAGCTCCCAGCTGGCTCTGCCCCCTGGCCTTGACAGTGCTTCCATGCCCAGGGGTGTAACGCCGCCTCCTTCCTCCCTGCAGCATATTCGGCTTGAAGGCCTTCATCCTGCCGCTGAATTGCTCCAACCCCAACGCCCTCCTCCTCAACACCAGCCACCCCTGGCCGGTCTACGTGAACCCCGGTGTCCTGCTGCTACTGTATTTCACCGTGGCCTCTCTGCTGAAGCTGAGGAGGTTGGACTCCTCGGAACGGGTGAGGGGCTCGGGGGCCGGGTACAGCACAGTGCTGTGCCCATCCTGCCCCCTTGTATCCCACCCAGTGCCAGGGGAGGGGCAGCTGGGAAGCTGGTGCTCCAGAGGGCACTGGTGCCGACCTGGGGACGTGGGCAAAGAGCAATCAAGCTAGCGGCTGAAAGTGGAACTCTTCACCATGCTACACAGCAGGGAGTGGGGCCAGAGCCCCAAACCATTGGCTGCCCCACTGCAGATGGTCCTCCTCCAGCCCTGCCAAGTGTGTGCCCCATGGGTCTGCAGCACAGAACCCCACAGCTAGGGATCCCTGCCAGGCCAGGCCTCTGCCCTGCCCCGAGTTCCCCAGAGCTCGCTCTCGCCCAGCGTGTGACTCCCCGGGTGCTGGGGAGCCTTGGAGAGGGAAATGGGGCATGTGGCCAGTAGGATTTGGGGGCTTTACGTGCAAAGGCATCCAGAGCATGGAGGGGACGGTTCTGTTCCAGGCAGCTCAGTCCCAGAGGCTCCCCTCTCGGAGCAGGGAGGGCGCAGTCCTTCTCTACCTGGCTCTGGGGAGACCCCCCCCACGCCCCGGGTCCCTGCTGCAGCGCCCGTCACCGTCTGCCCCACTGTGCATGTGGGAGCGAGGCACTGAGGTTGGCTCTTTCCCCCCCACCCCGAAGGACATGGCGGAGGCATCAGCGGTGGCAGCGGACCCCCAGGATGAGCTGCTGGAGCTGGAGAGCTGGCCCAGTGCGGGAGGCCACCTAGCTGAAGAAACCGAGGTTAGGACAGGAGCCGCTGGCCCTTGGGTTTTTGGGAATGGGGCCCCTGTACTGCGCTTGCCCTTTGGAGACTCCCGGCTTTCCCTCTGGAGTTAGTGCGACAGCTGGTGCCTCAGGGCAGAGGACGGGGCTGTTGGGCACCAGCCAGACGAGGGCTCGAGGGCTTGGTGGGTTAGTGGGGCCGGAGAGAGGTGGCATGGAAGGGGGGATGCTCTTGTCCCTCATGCTGGAGAGTCCATGGGGTGGGGCTGCAGGGGGCAGCAAGAAGGGCCAAGGGACACTGGGTCGGGGGTCTTGGTGCAGGACGGGTGTGTCTGTGTGTGTGAGAGAAAGAGAGAACATCCTGGACAGATAATGGCGGGGGAGGCAGGAGGAGGGGTTGTGGGGGGAGGAGAGCACACAGACCTGCCCCTTGCACCCTCCGTGGCTGTGAAGCCGCCTAGCGTTTGCAGCCTGTATGCCCAGGCCTGACGCTCTCCAGACTGGGGCTGCCCAGGGGTTCACCCCCCTCCTATCTCTGTCCCCCAGCGGATGCTGTCCCCGGGCACCGAGGCCTCAGCTGCAGACACTGAAAACTGCACCGTGCATGTGATCGGGCCAGGTAAGTGGCCGTAACCAGCCCAGGAGAGACACACTGGGGGGCGGCTCAGCTCAGTGACTGCAGCGGCTGCCCCTTCCTGGGCACTGCCCTGCTGTGCTAGCCTCTGGTGCTCTCCTGGGCGTAGGGCTCCATCACGGCCCCACTCGCCTCGGCCCTTAGCTGGTCCCCACCCCAAGCCTGCAACCCCTGCGCCAGGAACCCCCTTTCCTTGCGCCCAGGGCGGGGCAGCCTCCAGAGGGGAGTTTCTAGGGCTTGGCTGGCACAGGCCCTCGTCCCTGCTCTGCCCCAGGCAGTGAGGTGGGCATGAGCTGCCCCCCAGCCCTGCTCATATTAAAGGGACCCCAGCAGCCAGGCTGAACCGGCTGCTCAGTTGGGTGTGAAGCAAAGCTGACTCCTAGTGGTCAGAGCTCAGCATTGCAGGGACGTGCACCTTCCAGGGGTCACATGAATGGGGGGTCTGTTCCTGTGTGATCCCCCAGGCCCCACCGCCCCCTGACCTGGTCCCGGGCACTGCGCCTGTCACTGTCTGATCCCCTCATGGCCCCACAGCTCCCTGCGCTGACCCTGGGCACCGCGCCCATCGCTGTCCAATCCCCCCACAGCCTCTGACCTGGCCTTGGGCACTGCGCCCATCACTGTCTGATCCCCCCATAGCCTCCAGCCTGGCCTCAGGTACCGTGCCCGTCACTGTCGGATCCTCACGGCCCCCGGCCTGTCGGTGCCGCTCTCGTTCTATATCGGTCCCAAAGTGCGTGGCCAGTTTTCAGCCTTGCTCTGTCTCCTCGAGGCGGGTGGGGCTGAAGGGGCTGGTGGGGGGATTTTGGGGCAGTGTCAGGTGCCTATGGGGTGAGCTGGAGCCTTCATGCCCCATGGGATGGGCTCCTCTCTGGGAGGTGATGGGTATGAGTCGTGGGGTGCTCTGGTGGTGGTGGGGGTGTATCTGGGCAGTTTTGGGGCTGCTCTAACCGTCCCTGCGATTCTCTGGGCAGTGAGTAAGAAGCCGGAGCGGCGCAGGCAAAGGCTGCCCCTGCACGCGCTGGGCCACGTGATAATGAAGCAGAGCTACGTCTGTGCCCTCATCGCCATGATGGTGAGCCTGGGGCAGGGTTCCGAGCGGCTGGGCAGGGGGAGCGCCGGAGCGGAGCGCTGAACCCAGGGGGGGCTGGGCTGACGTGGGCAGGGGGTACGGCTGCTCCGGAGCGGAGCATCGAACCCCAGGGGGGGCTGGGCTGACGTGGGCAGGGGGTACGGCTGCTCCGGAGCGGAGCATCGAACCCCAGTGGGGGCTGGGCTGACGTGGGCAGGGGGTACGGCTGCTCTGGACCGGAGCATCAAACCCCAGTGGGGGCTGGGCTGACGTGGGCAGGGGGTACGCCTGCTCCGGACCGGAGCGCTGAACCCCAGTGGGGGCTGGGCTGACGTGGGCAGGGGCCAGCTCTGTACTGGGGCTCCGAGCCCCAGTTTGGGGGCTGGACTGACATGGGGTGTGGGAGGGGGTGCACCAGCTCCGGATCAGGGCTCTGAGCCCCAGTGGGGGCTGGGCTGACATGGAACATGGGGAGCGATGCACCAGCCAGGTGCAGGGCCTGAGGGCAGAGTCTCCTCTGCCCACCAGGTGTGGAGCATCACCTACCACAGCTGGCTGACCTTCGTGCTGCTGCTCTGGGCCTGCCTCATCTGGATCGTCCGCAGCCGGCACCACTTCGCCATGCTCTGCTCCCCCTTCCTCCTGCTCTACGGGCTGGCGCTCTGCAGCCTGCAGTACGTCTGGGGCATGGACCTGGAGCCCGAGCTGCCCACCCGCGTCGGCTTCATGAGCCTGGAGCAGCTGGGGCTGGTCAGGACCAAATACCCCTGCTTGGACCTGGGGGCCAAGGTAACCCCCCCTCCGCTCCCCTCCCCTCCCCGCCTTTGGGCCGGCTGGTTCCTCTGCCCGTGGCTGATCTCCCGCTGCTCCCCACAGCTGCTCTACACCTTGCCCTTCTGGCTGCTGCTGCGGCAGTTCGTGAAGGAGAAGCTGCTGAAACGCCAGCGCCCGCCCGCCCCGCTGCTGGAGGTGACCGTCTCCGACACAGGTGAGAGCCCCTCCCCCACAGCCTGCGGGGTGACCCCGAAACACCCCCGGGTCCTGCCCGGGGCCTCGGCCTCCCCCACCTCCACGGGGAGCCCACGGCAGCCTTCGGAGGGGGAGGTGCAGCGAGTGCGCGCTGGCCGGGGAGACGCTGCTGCGCCCTCCGCCGTGCCCTGGGCTGGAGCGGGCACAGCCAGTGCCTGGCCGGGGCCGTTGTGGCACTGCAGACCTGTGTGCCGGGATGATGAGGGGCTGGTCTGCGTCCGGCTGGATATAACTGTGGCGGGACCTGGGCAGCTGTGTGCCCCCCTGCCCACAGTAGCAGGGCTCACAGGTGTTGCTCAGAGCAGCCTGGGCACGCTCACTGCTTTGCCATGGGGAGGGGAGCGGGTTGGGGAGCTGGCCCCCTCTGCCTGGGCACGGAGCAGGGCATCTCGGGCACCAGCGGGCTCTGATCCCAGGAACCATGCCTGGTGCCACCTGTGGGTGATGTCTGCGTATCTGGGGCCGGAGCCTGCCGCCCACCAGGGAAACGTACATGCTGGGTCGCCCGGAGCCGCTTCCCTGGCTCCAGGCCTGGCATGTCCCCGGCTCTCACCCGCTGTGCCCTGCAGAGCCCGGCCAGCCACGGAGCATGCTGAAGTTCTTGGGCGAGCTGCTGATGGATCTGTACGCCAAGTACTGGATCTACGTGTGCGCCGGGATGTTCATCGTGGTCAGCTTCGCCGGGCGCCTGGTGGTCTATAAGATCGTCTACATGCTCCTCTTCCTCCTCTGCCTCATCCTCTTCCAGGTGAGGCCTGCGCCCGGCAGGAGAGGCTGGCTGGCAAGCCCTGCGAGGCACCTAGTCTGGGCATGTTCCCTGCATGGGGCGCTAGCCTAGGCAGCCGCTTGCTGTCTGATTCCAGGGCTGCCTGGGCACCTGCCCCGTGATCGGCCACTGTCTGCAGCTGTGATGGGGAACCCGCCTAGGTAGGGTGGGCAGGTGCACCAGGCTGCTGGGTGGGGTGCTTCCCGGCCAGCCCTCCGTGCCGAGGCTTAAAGAAACCTCCAAGGCCCCATGGGGTGACTGAGCCACTCTGCGGGTGGCAGCCATCAGGTGGGGCAGAGCAAGGGGCATTGAATTAACTGGCACAGCCGTTGGGGGTCCAGGCCAGGCTCCGAGGGGGGTGACAGGGCTGCGCTGGGCAGGGTGATGGTGCAAGCTGATCATGGGCTCAGGAGAGGGAGCGCGGCACCCACCCTACCCTGAGGACAGAGAAGCTGGGCAGCCCTGCTGGGAGCTGGGGGTGCGGCCGGGGTCTGGGCTGCGAGGGAGGTGGGGGCCCAGGAGCTTATGGCTTCCGGTCCCTGCAGGTCTACTACAGCCTGTGGAGGAAGCTGCTGAAGGGCTTCTGGTGGCTGGTGGTGGCCTACACCATGCTGGTGCTCATCGCCGTCTACACCTTCCAGTTCGAGGACTTCCCCGTGTACTGGCGCAACCTGACCGGCCTCACCGACCAGCAGTGAGTGACGCCCCGGGGGCCGCCCAGCGGCCGCCCCCCCCTCCAGCCCTGCCACTGCCTGCACAGCGCTCCAGGCCAAGCTTTGCTCAGTGGCTGCTCCAGCTCCTAGGTGCTCAAACCCTGCCCCAGGGTCAGAGCCCCCAGGCGGGGTCGCCCCATCCCCTCGGCAGGGCAGGGTCTTCCCTGGGAGTGGGGCCGGAGTACACGGCGCTGAGCTGGCCCTTTCCAGAGCCTGGCCCAGTGACCCTCCCCCCCCGAGAGGAATGGCAGGATTGTTACCTCCCCCTGGTCTATGGAGAGGGAAACTGAGGCACAGAGAGGGGCAAGGACTTCCCGAAAGGCCGTCTGTGGCAGAGCCAGGGAGAGAACCTAGGAGTCCTGTTTCCCAGCCCTCCTCCTCTCCTAGCACAGACTCCAGCTTGCTCTGTGGCCACTCAGGTGATTCCCACAGAGGATGTTCCCGGGTCCCAGCGCTCAGCCTGCTGTCTGGAGCGTGTGCTGGGACCGGACGGGACCAGGGCGTCTCCGTGTCAGTAGCAGCCTGCATCGCCGGGCGCTCTGCCGGCATGCCCATTCTGCTCCCCCGGGGACAGGCAGCTCCGGCCGGTTCGACTAGCTGCTCTCCCACCAGGCTGGGACCGAGGCAGTGCCCCGGCTGCAGCTCTCCAGCTCTGCTCGCTGCGGCTGGGGAGCAGCGTTTGGGGTTGGATGCAGGAGTTGGGGTGGGGGCTCCGTCACCCTGGCCCTCAGCTGCTCTCCTCCCATCCAGGCTGGGCGACCTGGGCCTGGAGCAGTTCAGCGTCTCCGAGCTCTTCTCCAGCATCCTCATCCCGGGCTTCTTCCTGCTGGCCTGCATTCTGCAGCTCCACTACTTCCACCGCCCCTTCATGCGCATCACCGACCTGGAGCACGTGGCCCTCCCGGAGCCCCGGAGCCCGCCTGCCCCCAGGTATGCTCCCTTCCCGCCTGGCGCTGGATGTGCCCTGAGCAGCACGGGGGGGACACGGCTTGGGGGGTGGCTGCAAAGAGGAGGGAGCAGCAGCCTGGGCAGACCCAGGGCTGGTGACACTGGCCAGGTGATTTCCCAAGAAGGGTTAAGCCGGGCATCTGTGGGCCCTGACTGCTGAGTAGACCCAGAGTCCCATCAAGCCTACTCTCTGGCCTGCCTGGTGCCCCAGTACAGCGTGATGAGCCAGGGCTCGCAGTCTGGGCCCTTGGGTTTGGCTCGGCAGTGGGGCAAGTGGGCAAATACGCCAAGCAGGGTCTGTGGGGACAGGGAGCCGGGAAAGGGGCTGGAGCAGGCTCTAGGAGGTGTGTCTGGAAGGAGAGGGCGCAGTTCTGGGCATCCTGTCTGCTCCAGCCTGGTGCTCCTCTGGGACCCCTGGGCTGGGAGCAGGGGTCCCTTCTGCAGACAGGCCTGGATATGAGCTTGGGGTGGGGGGTGGGCTGGCATGGGACCCTGCCTCTGGCGTTCATTCCCCTTGGTCTGACACGAGGGTAGTGGGGTCCTGGTATCTCCCTGTGCAGGAGCAGTGCAGCCCCTTCCTTGATGAACCTTCCCTGCCCCTGGGCAGCCCCACGCCCTCTCCCCTGTCCATTTGCCCCACGTGTTCAGGAAGGGAGCGTGCGGTGCCTGGTTCCCAGCCGGGCAGGGAGCAGCGTTGGGCTCCTGCATGTTCGGGTAGCACCTGCTGCTGGCTGCGCTGTGGGGCTGGACCGTCCCTCCCCAACCTCCTCCCTTGCTGCCCTGAACGAGGGAGGGGCCAGCTGTGGGCGCTGGAGCCGAGCCTAGCCCTGTTCTGAGCTGCTCTTGCAGCTGGGCCTCGGGATCCAGCCCTGGGCACGCTGCCGTGCAGAGAGCTGGGGCAGGTGAGCGGACGCGGGGCTGTGCCCGGCGGGCTGTCGGAAGGCTCCAGCTGGCCAGTGCAGCGCGTGGGATAAGCAGAGGGCCCTGCCGGGGGGTCTGTCGGATACCAGGGGCTGCAGGAGCAGGGCAGGTGGCTCAGCAGGGCCGCCCGCCCCTCGGAGCGCTGACCCCGAGGCCCCGCATTGGCACTGGCGGGCGCTGAGCTACTTGGGGCACCACCTTTGGGATCTGGCTTCTGCTTCTTCAAGGGCCCCTGGCCCCTCTGCTCCCGGCATCCCGGCCCCCGGGATCCCCCTCTCAGCTCCTCCCCTCAGACCCCGTCCCTTCCCTCCCTGCTGCAGGTGCGAGGAGGCGCGGGGGAGCCACCTGCTGCCCCGTGCGGAGGAGGAGGCTGACCCCGGGGACGCCGACTCAGCCTCGGAAGGTAATCGCCGCTCAGGGCTCTGGGCAGAGCCCAGCGGGGGAGGGAAGGGTGAACTGGGGTAAGCTGGGACTGTGGGGGAGGGATGTTGGGAAGGGGGAGGGAGCCTGCGGGGTGGGGGGGCACTGGTGTGGGAGGGAGCAGGGAGTTGCAGGGCCTGTGGGGGGTGCTGGTGGGGAAGCGGATTGGGAGAGCACAAGGGCGGGAGCTACTGGGGGAGGGGGAGGGCACCGAGGGGAGGGGAGTGCTGGGCACGGGGTGGGTGCTGGTGAGGGAGGGGACATGGAGCCCAGGGTACATGGGGGGTGCTGGTGGGGGAGGGGAAGTGCCTGGCGGGGGGCGGGGCTGGGCGGGGGAGGGCACGGCACGTGGGGGACCGGTGTGGCCGTGACAAGCTGCCCTGCTTTGCAGCGGTGCCCAGTAAGTGGGGCCTGGTGCTGGAGCGCCTGGTGGTGCTGGGCTGGACCTTCTCCGACATCCTCACCCGCGGGCAGGTCTTCGTGCGGCGCCTCGTGGAGCTGCACGTCCTCAAGCTGGTGGCTCTCTACACCGTGTGGGTGGCGCTGCAGGAGGTAACGGCAATGGGCGGGCGTGCTCGGGAGACCAGAAAGGAAAATGCCCTCGAGGGCTCCCACCCTGCTGCTGGGGAATCTGCCTCTGCCAGCCATGGGGAGGGCCCCATAGGCAGGGGGGGATCCTCGGGGCAGGAGGGAGCGCTGCGTCGGGGTGGGAGAGGGGCCGCTAGCTAGCCGGGGGTTCCTTTGGCTGCCCTACGACTCAGTGGGGGGCCCCGGCCGTCCGCGGTGAGGCTGGAAGGTGCCCCTGGAGTTGGGGGCCCCCTGACCCGCGCCCCCAGCTCTTCCCTCGCTCCCGTGTGCTCTCTGCAGGTGTCGGTCATGAACTTCCTGCTGGTGGCGCTGTGGGCCTTCGCCCTGCCCTACTGCCGTTTCCGCCACATGGCCTCCTGCCTCTGCACCGTCTGGGTCTGCATCATCATCGTCTGCAAGATGCTCTACCAGCTGAAGGCCGTCGACCCGCGCGAGTACTCCAGCAACTGCACCGAGGTGCGCGGGGCAGGGGCGGGACAGGATCCAGAAGGGGATCGGGGCTCCCCCACAGCCTGCGGGCTCCCGGCACGCCTGTCCCTGCAGGGCAGCCCAACGTGCTGCCACCCTACGACGGCAGCTGCCAGGCAGTGGGAAGGATTGGCAGCCGGAGGGTCTGACGCCCCTCCTCCGATGGAGAATCGTGGGGACCCCCGGCCGGGGGGCTGGGTCCCTCCCCTGGCAGCTAACGTTTGTTTGTTGGTTGGTTCCGCAGCCTCAGCTGAATGGCACCAACCTGCTGGGGGCGGAGCTGAAGAACTCCACGCTCTACCGGGGCCCCGTGGACCCTGCCAACTGGTTCGGCATCCGCAAGGGCTTCCCCAACCTGGGCTACATCCAGGTGGGTCGTTCGGGGGCACAGCCCCTCTCCCCATGCCCCTGTTCTCTGCTGGACTCGCTGCCCGCTCTGCCGCTGGGGATGCCCACGAAGCGGGCATGGGGCGGAGACCCCCGGCTCCGCCCATGGCAGGATTTGAGCCCTTGGAGGCAGCAGGCTGCTGGCCCAGTGCAAATGGGAACCGGCTGCCCCTCTGCCAGGGTCAGCGTTGGCAGCAGAGCTGGTGAATCCATGTGGGCCGTGGGCAGTCCAGCACCTCGCCCACAGCTGGCGGGGTGACCCCTCCTGCCTCTCTGCCACCCCAAGCTGGAGGCTGGGACATGGCGGCTTAGCATCCTGCCCGCGATGCCCCGAGACCTCGCCCGGCTGGGACTCACCTTCGTCCCGGGCCGTTCCCCTGCAGAACCACCTGCTGGTGCTGATGCTGCTCGTCTTGGAGGCCATTGTGTACCGGCGCCAGGAGTATTACCGCAAGCAGTACCAGGTGGCGCCGCCCGCCACCCAGACGCTCTTCGAGGAGGCATCGCGCGAGCACCTGGACCGGGGCCTCGTCAGCTGCGCCAAATACTTCATCAACTACTTCTACTACAAGTTTGGCCTGGAGGTGAGATGGGCAGGGCTGAGGGCATCCCCTGGCGCTGAGGGGGCAGGTCTACGGGAGCGGGCGCTCCCCAGCCCTGTGAGCGGGACCCCAGCGTGGCAGGCAAACGACCCCCCAAGACCTTGGCTTTGGACACGGGCGGGCACCGGTTGTTGGGAACGAACTCCCCCTGGATGGTGATTCCCTGGCCCTGCTGCCCAGGGTGCAGTTCAGGAGGGGAGACCCTGCGGGCCCAGGGGGACCCTGGTTCTTCTTGCCCTCGGCTGGCTCCTCATGGCTCGGTGCGGGGTGGGCGGCGCCAGCCAGGGCCCCCCCGGCATGGGATTGCCGGCAGCTCAGCCCCTTGTCTCCCCCGCCCAGATCTGCTTCCTCATGACGGTGACCGTGATCGGGCAACGCATGAACTTCATGGTGATCCTGCACGGCGGCTGGCTGGTCGTCATCCTGACCCGGCGCCGCCGTGCTGCCATCGCCAGGCTCTGGCCCAAGTACTGCCTCTTCCTGGCCCTCTTCCTGCTCTACCAGTACCTGCTGTGCGTGGGCATCCCCCCCGCCCTCTGCATAGGTAAGGCCCAGGGGCCGGGACCAGGAGAGCAGGGGATGCTTGGAAGCCCTGGCCCTAAATCTCTTCCTGGGCAGGAAACCCCTTCCTTCCCCCCTCCCCAATCTCTGCACAGGCAGGGACCCCCTTCCCCCGCCACACCTCTCCACAGGCAGAGAGTTGCAGATCCCCCCACCCCCAGATCTCTGCATGGCTAAGAACCCCCTTTCTTCCCACCCTCCCAGATCTCTGCATGGGCAGGGACCCCCTTCCTCCCCCCCAACCTGTCCACAGGCAGGGACCTCCTCCCCCTGATCTCTGCATGGCTAAGAACCCCCTTTCTTCCCACCCTCCCAGATCTCTGCATGGGCAGGGACCCCCTTCCTCCCCCCCAACCTGTCCACAGGCAGGGACCTCCTCCCCCCAATCTCTGCATGGCTAAGAACCCCCTTTTTCCCACCCCCAACTCCCCAGATCTCTGCATGGGCAAGGTCTTGGGAGTAGCTGAGGGGAACATGGAGGCTTGTGTGTTATCGAACCCACATCTCTGTAGCAGGCCTGGGAGCAGACCTATGGGCATGGGGGGGGCACGTGTGCCGCCCTCCCCCAGTGACCTCTCCTCTCCTTGGCAGACTATCCCTGGAGGTGGACCCACTCCATCCCCATGAACTCGGCTCTCATCAAATGGATGTACCTGCCTGACTTCTACATGGCGCCCAACTCCACCAACCTCATCAGTGAGTACCCGTCCTCACCCCCTGGCTCCCGCGGCACCGCTGCTCCCCGCTCCCCACGGGACTGGTGCCTCCTTCTGCCCGTCTGTCTGTCCACCCACCCGCCAGCCACAAAGCAGTGGGCGGCACGTGTTCCCACCCTTGGACATGCCTCGTTCCAGGCCTTGGGAGCAGTGTCTTGGTTGCCAGCGTCCTTCCCCAGGGGAATCCCACAGGCCTGACTCTCCCCGTGCATAGCCCCCCTGCTAGACAGAGGAGCTTATCGGCCAGCCTCGCCCACTGGCCCCATGACCCGGCCAGCTGGGTATTCACCATGCGCTTCACACCTCTGGGCATGTCCCGGGGAGCAGCTTCCTTGGAGGTGAGAACTAGCTGTGCCTCCCAGGCAGGGGGAGGAGCCTGCCTGGGGTCTGCCCCCTTGGAGGAGGGGCCCAGCTGGGGTCCACCCCCTTTGGTGGAAGGAGGAGGGGCCTGGCTGGGGTCCACCCAGCTCATTCTCCAAGGTGCCCATGGTGGCGGCAAGGTGGGGTCCCTTTGTCTCTCTCTCCCTGCAGGTGACTTCCTGCTCCTGCTCTGCGCCTCCCAGCAGTGGCAGGTCTTTGCAGCCGAGCGGACGGAGGAGTGGCTGATGGCGGCCGGGGAGAACACGGACCTGCTGGAGCTGGCGAGGGGCAGACCCAACCCGGTGCCCAACTTCATCAATTGCAGGTAGGGAGCTCCCCGGGGCCGCGCTGGGAGCGGGGTCTGGCCTGGCCTGGGCGACTCCCGGCTCACCTGGGGCTGTGTGGAAGCACCCGGATGGTGCAGGGCCCGCTCCCTCGAAGGCAGGGGGGCTGGGGACCCACAGGCTGGGGGGCCCTGGCTCAGGGGAGCAGGACATTGCTCTGACTGGATTCCAGTGGAGGCCCACGGGCGGGGATGAGGCATGCAGACCATCTGGCGACCTGTGGAGCCTCTTGCTCTGCTCCTTGGGGAAGGGGTGTCCTGCTACCCAGACCCCCAGCGGCCCAGGACCGAGCTGCCCGCTGTGCCGCAGGGATGGGGTGGGAGGGCCCCGCGGGACCAGGGCTGTCAGCGCTGCTCTGAGCCGGCTGCCCCGGCTGCAGGTCGTACCTGGACATGCTGAAGGTGGTGGTGTTCCGTTACCTCTTCTGGTTCGTCCTGGTCGTGGTCTTCATCACCGGTGCCACCCGCATCAGCATCTTCGGCCTGGGCTACCTGCTGGCCTGCTTCTACCTGCTGCTCTTCGGCACGGCCATGCTGCGCAAGCCGGCCAAGGCCCGGCTGGTGCTCTGGGACTGCCTCATCCTCTACAACGTCACCGTCATCATCTCCAAGAACATGCTGTCGGTGAGCACCTGCCCCCGCCGACGCCCCGCTGGCAATGGGCACCGGGCCCGGCTGGGCGAGCCCTGGCAGGGCCTGGGGGGCAGGGGTGCTGCTGGGTTGGCCAGAGCCCGAGGGAGCACCCTCTTAGCACCCCCCATGCAGCCCCAGTTCCACTCTGTGCCTTGCCCTGACACCTTTCCTCCTGGGCGATCTGCCCATTGGCTGCTCCGCTGGCCCCGTGGAGCCAGGGCTGGGTGGGCGAGAGGGGGCTCTGCCTTTCTTGTCCGTGCAGAATTCAGACCCCCATGTGCCCCTGGGGCTGGATGGGTTGGGCATGGTTCACACGCCCCTGTGGGAGCCCCCTCCTCCGTAAGGGCCTTCTACCTGTGCTTTCGGAAGCCCTGGCAGGGGCCGGGCTGGGCATGCATTTCCTTTAGACAAAGGGTGGTGCGGAGCAGAGTGGCAGGGGCCCAGGCAGGCAGCGTGTGGGGAGGGGAATAGTCCCACGCTGTTTGCCCAGCGAGGGGGGGCTGACCACCTCCCCAACTCTGTCCCGGCAGCTCCTCTCCTGCGTCTTCGTGCAGCAGATGCAAAGTAATTTCTGCTGGGTGATCCAGCTCTTCAGCCTGGTTTGTACCGTCAAGGGCTACTATGACCGTGAGTATCCCTCTGCTGGGCAGAGCTCACCCGCGGGCAGGCCGCGCTGGCAGGGTTAGCGTGGGCACCCCGGGCACGGCCACAGACATCTCCGCCTTTGTCTTGGCTTGGACAGTATCTCTGGGGGGAGCAGAGGCCTCATACTAGCCCCACTGCTCTCTCACACCCCACTGCTGTATGCCAGGGCTTGGACCATGGGCCTATCCCAGTACGAGGGGCTGGCCATTGGGGCCTGGGGTCCCCCCAAGGTCAAGAGGATGGGAGGGGCTGAGGCTCAGGGTGTTGTGGGGTTGTAAGTGGGGGGCCCAGAACTGTGGGAAGGGAGCCTGGGGTCTCCCAGTGCCCAGAAGGTGGGGGCTGAGTCCCGGAGATTTTGATGCCTGCAGTGTGGGGGTTGAGGCCCAGGATCTCCAAGGATGTGTCTACACTGCATTGTAGACTTGGGGTTTTCAAGCCCGCCCTGGAGTGTCCACCCTGCACTGTAAACCTGGACTTACAGGTGCTGAACCTGGGTCTCTCAGCCGTGTTAGCACATCCACACTGCGCTGTGCAGCCCTTCTGAGCTGGGTCTGCGGTTTGAGCTGTGTCTACACTGCACAGCGATGGTGCTTGGCCCTCAATCACAACAGGACTCAGGCTGTGACCCTCCCCACAGCAGGATCCAAGGACCGGGTTCCTGAGTGCTTGTGACCCAAGTCAGACAGATCTGTGTGTGGACGGAAGAGGGGTGTGGGCTCAAACCTGAGTCAGGACCTGGGTTCGTGTGCTGTGTAGACATAGCCCTAGTGCCAGGGATGGAGTCCGGCCCAGCCTCGTGCTGCTGTTTGCCTTGCGGTTGCTGGGCTTTGCCTTGTGCCCTGAACGCTCCTGTCTCTCTGCTTTGCCAGCCAAGGAGATGGGCAAGGACCAGGACTGCTCGCTGCCTGTAGAGGAGGCTGGCATCATCTGGGACAGCATCTGCTTCTTCTTCCTCCTCCTCCAGCGCAGAGTCTTCCTCAGTTACTATTTCCTGCATGTCATGACGGAGCTCCAGGCCTCGGCCCTGCAGGCCTCCAGGTGGGGGCGGCACGGCCAGGGGATGCGTGCTGGTGGGGCAGGCGGGGAGCCCACTCACTGCAGGGGCATGGGGAGAGGGATCTCCCTGTGAGGCGCTTCTGCCCCCGGCCCAGCCTGTGCTCTGAGAACCAGACGGGGCATGGAGGTGGCATTTCCTGCTTTTGCCCCCTGCAGAGGCTGCAGGCTGCATTTCCCACAGCCCCCAGCTCCCATGGAGCACCGGGGACTGGAGGCCCTTGTTCCTGTGGGTCCCTGGGCCCCTGTGCTGGAGGCCCCCATCCCAGAGGCCAGCAGGGGCTGGAGAGCCTGGCTCTCTGGGGCCCCAGGGGAGGCTGGAGGTGCCTCTGGATCCCTTGTGCCCCAAGCTCTGGGCGCAGTGCCCCGGGGGTGGAGGTTGTCTCGCCGTTCTCTGGAGCAGGTGCCTGGAGTGCCCGGGCAGGGGGCAGTGTGCGGGGGGGCGTGCCCTGGCTCACTGCCCCGTGGTGTCTCTGCAGAGGTTTCGCGCTGTACAAGGCCAGCACCCTGAAGAGCATGAGTTCCCACCGGCAGACCGAGGAGAAGTCACTAGCCCAGCTCAAGCGACAGTGAGTCAGCAGAGAGGGCGGGTCCCAGGCTGGGGGTTCTCGCTGCCCACAGCCCCTCTGGAAACGGGGGCCTGGGGAGTGGAGGCTAGCCGCCCGGCTCTGTGGGGGGAGATGGACCCTCCAGCTGGGGGCAGGGGAGGAATTGGGCAAGGAGAAGGTCTCCTGTACCCGTGGCTGGGGCCGCTGCATGCTGGGGGACTCCACAGCGGGCAAGGGGGGTTCCAGGCCCAGGCTGTGATCAGACAGAAGGCCGGAGTGGGGAGACAGACAGCGACAACGCCCGCAGCTGCTCTGTGTTTGTGGCTGCAGGATGGAGAGGATCCGGGCAAAGCAGGAGAAGTACCACCTGGGGCAACACCCCAGCGACTCTGCCGAGGCCCCGGATGAGGACCAACCAGGTGAGGGGGGTGGTGGGGCGCAGCCTGGCACCATAGGAGTGGCAGAGCTAGCTTCTGCTGCCACCCCCAGGGAGTCCTGTGCACCCAGTGCCCATCACCGGGCTGGTATTCCAGTGGGAGCCTGGCTGGGTAGGACGGGCTGTAGGGCAGGAGGGAACTGGCAGTGGCTTTTGGGGATCCGGGGTGCATGCGGTGGGGCTGTGCGCCCCACGCCCGGTACCCTGGAGAGCCTTAGCCCAGGTGGCCCCTAATCCCCCACGTTGAGCAGAAACCTCTGTCTGTCCCTCCCTCCCATGTGTGTCTGTCATTCCCCTGCCCCGGGAAGCCTCGCATCCGTCCCCGTTCTCCCCCAGACCCTCCCTTATCAGTGCAGCGAGGTTGTTTGCCCTCAGATGGTGCCACCCCTGGGGTACGGCTCGTTTCAGGCCCCCACAGCAGCACTAGTTCCTTTGCCGGCCGGGGAGCTGCTGGGGCCACGGCTTGTGCTGTGAAGAGTGTGAGCAAGCTAGGGATCCTCCCTCCCTGCCTCACTCGCCCCCAAGTAGCCTCAGGGGCTGGCTTGGGCATACTGGGCGTGTTCATTTCCACCCAGTGCTTTGGGTGTGGCCCGTCACCTCGCCTCATGTGCCCTGCCCTAGGCCGAGATCTTTGAGGTGGTCTTGGCTGCCGTGGGGCAGGGTGGCTGGATGCAAGCTGGTGCAGCCAACAGGCGTCCTGCCCCGGCTGACGGGGTCCTCACCCTCCGATGTGCCCGTTCCGCAGAGCCAAGTGGCGAGAAGGACCCTTCCCGGCAGAGGAAGAGTTGGTGGCGGCCCTGGTTAGACCATGCCGCAGGTACTCCCCCCGCCCCAGCATGGAGCACTAACACGGGCGACTGCCCTCGGCTCTAACCCTTCTGGTGGCGAGTCACTGACGCCTGTGGGGGGCTGCAGCAGGGGCAGGGCCGATCCCCAGCTGGCTGCCCGTCCCCTCTGCAGCCCTGGGGCAGCAGCTCCAGAGCTGCCTTCCTCGTGGCTGGCACCGGTGCTGACGGTCTGTCCTGTCCTGCATGGCCCTGAGCCCGGCTCCCTTCCCCTCTGCGTCCCACCCCACCCTGGGGCGCTAACCTGGTGTTTCTGTGCTTGTCGGTACTAATCCAGTGAGGGGCGCAGGGACAAATCCTCGGTGCCCATTGGAGCCCGTTTGTAGGCAAGTCCCGGGACAAACTCCAGGCTCCAGGCTTAAACCGAGGCAAGGCTCAGTTCCGTGAGCAGAATGGCTTCCCCGGAGCACTCACATGGGCCCTGCCTACAGGGGCGTGTGCCATTCAGCTGCTCGTGCGCACCAGTTCCTCCTGGGGCGAGTCACTGGTGCAAGCTGGCACATGGCCCCAGAAAATCCCCGAGTGCCTGGCCGTAGAGGTGCCAGGGTGCTCTGTGAGCACTGCGCCCCAGGGTGCTCCCCGCGGGCTCCAGGGCTGATTGGGATGCAGCTGTTTGAGCGCTCGGCGGCTCTTCGGGGACTCCACTCTTGGTGCGTGGGTGCGTGAGATCAGATTCTTTGGCCGTCAGTGTGTACAGGGCCTGTGCCTGTGCCCTAGGTGTCCACCCACAACCCTCCGCCCAAGGGCATAAAGTGCACGGAGCCGACCCAACCGCCCCTCGGTTCCTTCTGACCCCCCGGGGCCGCAGGACAGACCAGTGCAGTGTCCACCGTCCCTCTGCGCACCATGCCGGTGCTGTGTAGGCCATTAGTTGATTGCCTCTCGGCAGAGTAGCTGTGTGTATATTTATGTCTTTGCCAAGGTTCGGGTAGGCTCGGAACATGGCACTAGCCACATGGCACAAGCGAAATCTCGGGGGTTTGAGGCTGCTGCCCTGTGGCACACTCCCAAGCCTGTTCGTGCTGGCCCCGCACAGTGCCTGGCCCACGTACGAGAGGGACGCGGCCCAGAGGGACGTGCCGCCCATTGCTCTTTCTCCAAGTGCTCATGGTGCGAGGGACGCCTGCCTGGAGCTGTCCATCCTCGAGAGATTGGATCCAGCCTCCCCCAGCTCCAGGAGGGGCTCACCCAGAGCACCGTCTCTCGGTCAGTGCCCCGGAGTCCACGCCCAGCTCCCAGGCCGCATTTGCTCAAAGCCCTGTTTGCCCGCCACCACCCCAGCGTCGACATCGTGTGACCGGGGCTGGAAGCAGCGTTGCTCCAGGGCACAGCCAATGCACGGGTGCCATCTCCAGGGCCAGCAGGTCGAGCCGCAAGATGACAGACCTGTGACTCGTCTCAGGCTCTGCGTGTAAAGGGCCAGAGGCTGGAAACCCTGCGCCTGGTGCCTAGGACTGACCTCCAAGAGCACAGCAGTCCCTGTCACTCTTGCTACCAGCCCCCGGCCCCACGGGCATCAGTACTCAGACCACCGTGCCATCCAGCCCTGTCTTGATTGCCTGGGAACCGTCTCTGGGACCTGGCACCATGGCACCAGCTCTCCTGGCACCTAGCTGGTGTTGAGTGCTTTATCTGTGGGCCAAGTAGCCATCACCTCTCCCTCCAAAGCTGCCTATCCAAACTGTCAGTGTCAGAGATGTCGGTACGCCAGGGTAAGGGAGGTGTCCCTTGTACTGTCCTCTCCTCCACCAGGGCCTGATAGACGGGTCCCTCCCTAGGAGGAAGTAAAGTCCTCTTCCTCCTCCTGTGCTGGGCAGAGCAGGGCTCAGCTCCCACCCTCCCCCTCCCCTCCCTCGGTGGCACGGTGGAAGAGGAGTCCATGAGAGGTAGCAGGAAGAGACCTCACAGGGAGCTTGGCGCGTCATGCCAGCAGAACAGAATGATTCCGGGATACCCCCATGCTGAACTTGGCCTTTGCTGATAGAGACCAGGGGCCATGGACACCTCCCAGCCGTTCTCCACCGGTAAAGACATGGTAGGAGCTAGCCATGTTGGATCCAAAACGCCACGGTAGCGCTCGTTCCTCTGGAACTGAGGCAGCCTCTGGGGCCTGCCTGAAGAATGTCCCCATTTCTCAAAGGCAGGGCAGCCCTGCAGACCTCAGGCTTCCCCCTCCAAGACACTGCTCGTTAGCAGAGGTGTCCAGATGGGAGGCCCATTTTGGCAGGGCCGTCCTGCTGGTGAATTCCTACCCACCTCCATGCTTGGGAGCCATCAGGAGCAGGAGCCGGCTGGCCAGCAACCCAGAGAGGACGGTTCCTGACCTTGCAGCAAGGGTGGTTCCTCGAGCTGGGTTGTCCATGTGGCTTCCTCGCCCTGCCCGCTTTCCCCACTGCTCCTCTGGGGTCCCGGGGAAGGAACTGGGGGATTGGGCTCCCTAAGTGCCCTCGGGTGGGGGTGTGAGGACGTGTAGGGCACAGGCAGGGCCCCACGGCCAGGCGCAGGTCTCACGCGCAGCGAGAGTGGAGTCCTTGGGGAGCCCGCCGGGAGGAGCACCGTGACTGGAGGGTAAGCGACTGCTCGCTGGGTTGAACTAATGAAGCCCTGAGATTCACTGCACTCAGGGCAGCCTCCAGGTTGGCTCTGCCCCCGGGGCTGTAGGCCTGACTTCACCTTATCCTGAACTGTGCTGGTCAAACCCCACAGACCCGTCAGTGCGGTGGGGCCTAGCCTGAGTGCCATTCCCCTCCGCCAGGAGTCAGGGGGGTGGGGGCAGGAACCTTCCCTCCTGGGCTGCGTCCTCTGCGGGTCCCTCCATGACACCGGCTGTTGTGTGTTGTCTCCCCCCGGCTCCCCGCAGTCCTGCACTCAGGTGAGTATTTCCTTTTCGAGTCGGACAGCGAGGAGGAGGAGGAGGCCAGCTTGGAGGAGCAGAAGCCAGCCAAGCAGAGTGCATTCCAGGTAAGGGCAGCCCCCAGCCGGCCTGCTGGAGCCGGGCAGCTACGTGTCCGTCTGTCTGCTCTGCCCATCTGTCCGTCCATCCATCCGCATTCTGGCCACCTATCCCTGTACTTAGCCATCTGTCTCTCCCCTGCCCCTGCCCCCAGCTCTCCCCACCGTGCCGGCCGTCTCCATCCCACATCCTCTTTCGCCCTCCTCGGCCAGGCTGCACTGATGGCCCCTGGGCTCCCTTGGTGCCATCCCCGGGGATAGACGGGACCAGACTCCAGTGCCAGGAGGGCACCCTGGATAGCTTGTGGAGCCCGGCGATACTTTGGCACAAACCTCTGGGCAGGAACCACCCCCCAGCTGCCCGCCTGCCCTCTGCTCACCAGGAGGGGCAGCGGGGCAGGTTGGTCCTGGGCAGGGCTGGCGCGGTGGGGCTGGCGGCTGCCGGACACTGAGCTCTGCACCTTGTCTCTCGGCTCCAGCTGGCGTATCAGGCCTGGGTGACCAATGCCAAGTCTGTGCTGAAGGAGCAGCAGCAGCAGGACCGGGAGGACGCTGAGTTGCCAGCAGGTGGGACTGGCTTGCCCTCCTCTGCCCCTTGCCCGGCTCGCCCTGGCTGAGATAGATGGGGGCAGGGAGCCCCCTGGGCTCGCAGCGTGTCCCTGCCCAAGCTGGGAGGAGCCCTGGCTGGGCGCGTCCTGTCCCTTGGAGGGGAGAGCGTGACAGAGGCGACGTCACAGCTGGGGAGGCCAGCAGCATCCCAGCCCCATGTGGAGAAGGGGTGTCCTTCCCCCTGATCCCAATGGCTCCATTCCCCTCCCTGTCCTTTTCCCCTCCTCTCTGTGGCCCCATTCCCCGCCCCAGGAGGGATGTGGCGATCCTTGCTGGAGAGGGGCCCAGCTCCCCGCCCAGTGCCCACAGGTCCCATAGGAGCCTTGTCGCGGGCCAGCCCGAGGGGGCGATGACGACCAGCCCCACGGAGGCTGTGCGTGAGCGTCTGGAGACGGCAGGCTGGGCGGGCGGCTGGTTTCGGGGGCGTAACCCACCCTGCCGTGCAGGGGACGGCGGAGACGGAGACGTCTGTGAGGCCGACGCACCTGAAGAGCCTGAGGACCAAGAGGAGGAAGAGGACACAGGTGGGAGATGGGGAGATCTAGGGGTTTGCGTCCCCCATGGCACGGGCCCCCCATAGCCCTGATTGCCTCCCGCCCTGTGCCAGGCCCCACTCCCTCCCCCGCACACCGAGCGTGGGATCTGCCGGAGATCGCTCCCCCTGGGGATGACCTGCCCTGCTCCCCGCAGGGCCCGGGGAGGGGTCGTGCCCACAGCCAGCAGGGCAGCGTAGCCACGCCCCAAGGGGGTTGACAGGAGGCGGGGGGGGAAGGGGCTGCCAGACTGGACCCTGCTCTGGCCTGGGCGCGGGGGGCTCAGTCAGGCACCAGGTGCTGCCAGGCCCTTGTGAGAGCAGCCAGGCGCTGCGTGAGCCATGGGGGAGACCAGCCCGGACCCTCCCTGACCTCTGGGTGGACAGGGGCCCCTCCCCGAGCTGGGTGCCGCGGTTCCAGAAAGCAGCTTCCCCCTCCCCGTCCCCGCAGAGAGGAGCAACACGATGCAGCGGGCGCTGAACATGGTGCGTTTCCTATGGGTGCTGTGCCAGGCCACGATGGACGGGCTCACCCAGTGGCTCCACACCTTCACCAGGGAGCACAGGGACATGTCCACCGTCCTGTGGGTGGAGAGATACGTCCTCACCCAGAAGCTGTGCCAGGTAGGTGTGGGTGGGGGGGAGGAGCGCTGCAGGTGCCAGGCCGAGGGGCGCTGGGTGACGCTGCGGTTCCCCTGGCAGGGAGACGAGGTGCACAGCGGGGTCCTGGACGACCTGTACCAGCCGGCGTTGGGCGACGAGATGGGCCTGCAGGCGGCCGTCGCCGTGGGCTCTCGCAACAGCATGGCTTCAAGGCAGGTGCATAGATGGCCTAGGGGGCCTGGGCAGGGGCAGCTCAGCCCGGAGCCAGGTTACTCTGCTTCCTTCTCTGCAGTCTGGTGCCCTCTTCTGCCACCTCTCTGCCCCCCAAGTGATCCCTCCCTGTGGCAGCCGGGACTGCTGCTCCTCCCCTCCTGCCACCTGTGCTCTCCCCTCAGCCACACCACGCCAACCCTGCCATGCCCACCTCTGAACCCCAGCATCGCCCAGGCCGGGGGGCAGCGGTGCTTCCCCCGATGCAAGCCCTGGCTGCTCGGGGAGAACCTGACCCTGTGCTTGTTGCCCTCCCAGTGGGTGCGAAGGAGGAGACCTTCTCAGCAGTGGGGCTGAGGTCACTAACGACACCACCTCCCCCGTGACAACCGGCTACCACAGCGAGGAGCAGATGGGCTCCCAGGAGGATGTGGAGCGGATCCAGGGGTCTCAGGAGCTCCTGGTGTATCCCAGAAACCGGACCCGGACAGCCAGTGAGCTGCTCTCCAACAGGTAGTGGACGGCTCAGAGTGAGAGGCAAAGCATTGTGGGAAAGCCATGCAAATTAGCATGGCCCTGGCTAGGAAGGACATGACCTCGGAAGCCTGCAGCAGCCACTGGGATGTTCTCGTTAGTTTCACGGTGTGCATGGTGGCCTCTAGTCGCAGATGTGTGTCTGTGTCACTGCTCCATGGCTGCTCAGCCAGCCCCCACGGGCAGCAGCTCCGGGCAGTAGCCCTGGGGCTCGGTGCTCCGCACATGGAGGTGAGAGACCCGGTTCAATCTGTGCGTTGATCTCCCAGTGACTCAGCCAGGCCACGGGCGAGTGGCTGTGTGTGCAGCCCCGGGAGAAGGGGAGCCCTTGGACTGCTCTGGCTTCCTGGAGTCCCATGCAGCTTGCCTGAGCCAAAAGACGGGCAGAGAAAGGGTGGCAGGTGCTGGGGAGTGGGGGGATCCCTGGGGAAGGCGTTGCTAGGCTCCCAGCCTGTCTTTTCCCTCGGCAGGACAGAGCAGGCCTGTGGACGTAGAAGACCCAGCTCCTGTGTAAATGACACTCCCTCCAGGGAGGCAGGACACAAACCGGGGAGCGCAGCACCCCAAACACAGGCCTCTGCCAGTGGAGCTAGAGAGGGTTTCCCTTAGCTGGTAGCAGAGCAGGTCCCTTATCTGTCCCAGGGCTCAGCCACTAGAGGGCGACACTGGGCGTACCAAGCGTATCCCCTGATCCCGCAGGCAGGAGGATCAGCCCACGTTTGGCTCTGTGCTTCCCAGGCAGGTGATCTTCCAGGAGCTGGAGGAGTCGGAGCAGTTCTACCTGTCCCAGAACCGCTTCCTCAAGCTGCTGCTGGCCCTGTACCACTTCGTGGCTGCCCATTCCGAGCTACTCTGCTACTTCATCATCATCCTCAACAACATGGTGACGGCTTCCGTCATCTCCCTCTTCCTGCCCATCCTGGTCTTCCTGTGGGCCATGCTCTCCATCCCACGGCCCAGCAAGCGCTTCTGGATGACGGCCATCATCTTCACCGAGGTGGGTGCCCTCTCCAGGCTGGCTCCTTTGCGACAGAAACGCAGGCGCTGCCATGTGCCAGCAAGGAAGCCAGCCTTCACTCTGCCCCCCGGCGGGCTGGGGTGGGGCATGCTGGGCCCCGCGTCCTGCCTGGTTGCACGGGGGTCGGAGCACTCCCACCTGGGCTCCCCGCTGACCCCCTCTCCCCTCCGCAGGTGGTAGTGGTGGTGAAATACCTCTTCCAGTTCGGGTTCTTCCCTTGGAACAGCTACTCCTCACTGGTGCGGAACGAGGCCAAGCCCTTCTTCCCGCCGCGCATCCTGGGCCTGGAGAAGACCGACCGCTACCTCAAGTTTGACCTTGTCCAGCTCATGGCTCTGTTTTTCCACCGCTCCCTCCTGCTGGTAAGACGTTGCAGCCGGTGTATGCGACTTGTGACTGAGATGCCGTGGGGCGACCTGCCTGAATTCTTGGGAGCCAGGCCTTGAGGCTCACTGCCCCAGGCAGGGGGATGGCCCAAGCCCTGGGTCCACCATGTGCCAGCAGTGCTGTTACCTTGGAAGCTCCAGGAAGTATGGTAGCAGAGGTGGGGTGCTGGAATTTGGGGTGGCAGCCTTTCCCAAAGCTAGGGGTACACCCCTGGGGGCATAGGACCAGCTGGGGGCACAGAGAGCCTCTGAATGGCTCCCCGGCGTCTCGGCACGGAAATCAGTCACTCGTGGTTCCGGCCGTCTTCGGGCGGTGAGGCCAATGTAACCTGTACAGCAAGTCTGCCTGAAGTCAGGGCGCTGGAGACAGTTGCTTGGATGCGGGTGTCACCCCCCTGGGTTTCAGTAGGTGCCAACGGTGGTACCTTAAGTTGTTAGTGATTTGGGAAGGAAAGGGGAGGGTCAGGCTCTGCAGAATGATAGGGGCAAGTGGGGGCCCAGCGCTAGCTGGGAAAGGTGTTTACATCCTGGTGCCCGGGCCTCTGACAACACACAGGGGTTGCAGCGGGTCTTGTTTCACGGGAGTGGGGCTCAGCTTTCAAAGCCTGGGAGGCGCTGTGGTGCGGGATAGCACAGCCGAACATGCCGTGCCACGCTTCAGGCTGGACACCGCAGTGCCCTGATCCCGACCCCCAGTCACCCATTCTCAGACAGCTGGCACTGATCCTGGGTGCCCCTCTCCCCGGCAGTGTTATGGCCTGTGGGATCACAAGGAGGATGCCTTCGCCAAGTGGAAGCGCGAGGCCGAGCGGGCGGCGGAGGAGAAGCGCGAGGCCGAGCGGGCGGCGGAGGAGAAGCGCGAGGCCGAGCGGGCGGCGGAGGAGAAGCGCGAGGCCGAGCGGGCGGCGGAGGAGAAGCGCGAGGCCGAGCGGGCGGCGGAGGAGAAGCGCGAGGCCGAGCGGGCGGCGGAGGAGAAGCGCGAGGCCGAGCGGGCGGCGGAGGAGAAGCGCGAGGCCGAGCGGGCGGCGGAGGAGAAGCGCGAGGCCGAGCGGGCGGCGGAGGAGAAGCAGTGCGAGCTGGACTCGGGAGACGGTGCAGAGGCAGAGGTGGTGTCAGCAGAGCTGGAGCCCCAGCTCCAGGAAAAGGGGGCTGGGGAGGGGGAGAAGGGGAGCCACCTGCGCTTCCGGAAGAAGAAGGAGAAGAGGAGGTGGACCAAGAAGTGGAAGGCAACGGCAGCAGTGTCAGGTACATGGGCGGGGGATTCCTGGTGGTGTGAACACATTCCCCACTGGGCGGGCGCTAAGGACCCTGGCAGGGTTGCTGGGCCATTCTGCTGGGATCTCCCTTAGAAACCCTGGCACTGTGGGGACCCGCTGCCAGAGAAGGCTGGGGGGTGCCTGTCTGTGCCACTCTGGGGCTGTGCAGAGCAGGGTGCTGTCCTACCCCACCCATCCGACGGGCAGAAGCCCACGTGCTCGCTGCCCCCAGCCCACTCGGGCTGGGCATGCTGGGGGCTAACTCTTGATTTTTGAATGGCAGAGGAGGAAGAAGAGAAGGAAAAGGGAGAGAAGAAGCAGAGCCCAGCCTGGGAGAAGCTGAAGGCTGCTGGGCTCAGAGTCAAGCTCTTCTTCCTAGCTGTGTAAGTGACCCCAACCCTCAGCCTGGAGGGTCAGCGAGGTCAGGCCAGCCTCTGAGCCCACCACCACCGCACACCCTGGCCCCCCACCCCTGCTACCCCCCATCCCCATCAGATTTGTCAGGTGCGGGAGGGGAAGAGATGCCCATTTCTATCAACCAAACATTTGATTTGCTTGATGGTGGCTGGTGGGCCCTGGGGGGGGCCCTGCCCCTTGGCTGCCCGGGGGTGCCCTGGCCTGAGTTCCTCGCCTACTTTCAGGGCACAGAACATGTATCGGCCACTGAGGGGCTTTTTCTGCGCCATCCTGAACACCAAGTATCAGGCTGCTACTGATGTCTACGCCCTCATGTTCCTGGCAGACGTGGTCGACTTCATCATCATCATCTTCGGCTTCTGGGCCTTTGGGGTAAGCCGGGCCCCAGGGCTGGGCTGCTGGGCTGGCTGCTCCCCTAGGGACCTGCAGTGCCCACTGCTCCGGGCCAGACACCCGCCCTGCTAACCTGCTCCAGCCTCCTTGCAGGGCTGGAGCCCGGGCTACCTAGCTGGGCCCAGGGCCAGGCGTTGTGCCCCGTAATGGCCTGTCTCTCTGGCTTCTCCCAGAAACACTCGGCTGCTGCCGACATCACCTCCTCGCTGTCGGACGACCAGGTGCCGGAGGCCTTCCTGGTCATGCTGCTCATCCAGTTCTCCACCATGGTCATCGACCGCGCCCTCTACCTCCGCAAGACCGTGCTGGGCAAGCTCATCTTCCAGGTCATCCTGGTCTTCGGCATCCACCTCTGGATGTTCTTCATCCTGCCCGCAGTCACCGAAAGGTACTGTGGCCGCGTGGAGCTGGGGCCGCCGTCGGGCACCTCATTCACTCCAGCCCAGGTCTGGCGGAATGGAAGACGAGGGCACTGCGCAGCGCTCTGCTCCCAGAGTATCCCAGCCCGGCCCCTCGTCGTTCCAGATGGAAGGGTGGCCCTATGGTCCAAGGGAGGTTCTAGGGAGTCAGGACACCTGGGTTCTGTTCCCATCTTGCCATTGGTTTTTGTGGGCAGGTCATTTCCTGCAGGGATAACCCTGCGCTTCCCCTGGGGGTGCAGATAGATCGGTGAGCGTCTGCAGACAGGAAGTGCACACTCGGTACGAATTGTTAATTACACAGCCCCTTCATGCGCAGGCTGCGTGGGGTCTGGCCCAGCCAGGTGGGAGCCGAGAACTGTAGTGATGCACAAATTGCCCAGACGCCTGCCGGCCTCCCCATCTCTTTGACTTCTCTCCCCCCGTCTCTGCCCCTGCAGGATGTTCAGTCTGAACACAGTAGCCCAGCTGTGGTACTTCGTGAAGTGCATCTATTTCGCTCTGTCGGCCTATCAGATCCGCTGTGGTTACCCGACTCGCATCCTGGGCAACTTCCTGACCAAGAAATACAACCACCTCAACCTCTTCCTCTTCCAAGGGTAACGGATCTGCCCTCTGATCTTCACGGGGGTGAGCTCCACCCTGGCCCCCTTGTCTCTGAGCCTCGCTCCCCAGGAGTGTGTGCAGGGACTGTATAGCACCAATGCCAGGGACAGGACTAAAGAAGGGTCCTGAATCCAAGTGGTGCTTCCCAGGACCCTGGGGGAGGCAGAATGGGAGGGCTCAGTCTGGCATGTGCCCAGGGCCCCAGGGCTGCCCCTGAGCAGAGGATCCTGGGGGAGGGGGACACTCAGGGTGGACAGAGGACAGCTGGCTCCCCCCAGGGTGCAGCCAGTGACTGCTCGCTCTCCCCTCGCCCGTGGCAGATTTCGCCTGGTGCCCTTCCTGGTGGAGCTGCGGGCCGTGATGGACTGGGTCTGGACTGACACCACCCTGTCCCTCTCCAACTGGATGTGCGTAGAGGACATCTATGCCAACATCTTCATCATCAAGTGCAGCCGGGAGACTGAGAAGGTAGGGCTCCCCATCCCTGCTGCCCCCCACTGTCCACAGTATGGTGCTAGCACCCAGCCCCGTGCCATGCCGCGCTGGAAATGGAGACCTGGCTTGCTCACCCCCCAGCCTTTTGGGAAGGGAGGAACCTAGGCAGGAAGGATGGGCTCCCGCTAAACCCAGGTGGAGCCAAACTGCTGGCGTGTGTAGCTACAAAGGTCAGAGAGGGTTTTCTAAACGAAGCCAGGTGGAGGAACGCACAGTTCAGGCAGACGCATCCCGTAGGGGTGAAATCATTGAAGGGAGAACTCTATATCCTGGAAAAGAGGACAGGAAAGAAATGGGTAAAGTCCAGGGAGGAGCTAGTGAGGAACAGTCAAACATACAAGAGTCTCATGTAAATCTAACACAGGCAGGCAAGCAGCTGAATATTGACAAAATGTACAAGTGCTTCTCTAGAAATACAGGCCGTTGAACTATGAAGACGGGTGACCTAGAACAGCTGGCATGAAATGAGGATAGGAATGCCGGAAACTTGGTGGAACGGTGCTAATCAATGGGGCACAGCAATAGTGGAATGACTGACTAGGTCGCCCTCGTGGGGGAGTGGTGCTGTGTGCGAAAGCAGAGTCCATACAGTAAACATCTGTAATGAATGAAAGCGCCCCTTAGACTCTCCGAGGAAAGGAATTCCATGCCTGCATGATAAGATCATGGCCGTGGGAAGGTGCTGCCGACGCCTGGCCAGGATGGCCATGGTGATTGTGACATGCTCAGGGGGATTGGAGAGGCCACGAAAACAGTGATCATGGGGGATTTCAACTACCCCTGTATTGATTGGGACCGTGTTGCCACATGTTATGGACAAAGTCATGCTCACTGGGCAAATAATCCCAAATGTATATAAATGAGCTGTTGCCACTCAAGGAAGGGATCTTGGAGTCACTGTGGCTAGTTCCCCGAAAACATCTGCTCAATGTGCTGCAGCCATCAAACAAGCTATGTTAGAACCGGAAGAGGTGCAGAGAAGGGCAACGAAAATGATGAAGGGGATGGAACGGCTTCCGTGCGAGGAGAGATTAGTAAAACTGGGGCTGTTCAGCTTGGAAAAGAGACAACTGAGGGGGGATATGACAGAGGTCTGTAAAATCATGACGGGTGTGGAGAAAGTCCGTCAGGAAGTGTTGTTTACTCCTTCTCATAACACAAGAACCAGGGGTCACCCAATGAAATTAACAGGCAGCAGGTTTAAAACAAACAAAAGGAAGTATTTCTTCACTCAATGCACAGTCAACCTGTGGAACTCCTTGCCAGGGGATGGTGTGAAGGCCAGGACTATAACAGGGTTAAAAAAAAAAAAAAGCTCATGGAAGATAGTCTATGGCTATTAGCCAAGATGGTCAGAGATACAATCCCACACTCTGGGTGTTCTTGGGCCTCTCCCTCTGGGACATCTGCCATTGGCCAATGTCAGAAGACAGGATACTGGGCTAGGTGGACCTTTGTTCTGACCCAGTGTCGCTGTTCTTATGCCCAGGCCTGGGGACTTGAAGCTGAAAGGGCATTAGGGACAGGGCGAGGTGGGGAGTGCGAGGGGGCAGGGCGGGGTGGGTGAGCTGGGTAGGGAGGGGGGCTGGGTGGTGTAGCAGGCACTTTCTGCAGAGCTGAGTTTCAGGACAAGTGAAACGAGTTTGAGGATCTCAGCTAGGTGCCTGGCATTTCTTCAGCCACAGAATGTGGCGACGTCTGATTCAGCTGGCGGACCCTGCTCAGGGGAGCCCGGGACTGGCAGAGCAGGAGGCCGTGGGTTGGGGCTCAGGGGCATCAGCTGAGCTGCGTTGCAAGGAGCCCAGGGTAGAATAACACAGGGGCTGGGATTGAGGGGTATCCGCAGGGGTGTGTGGGGAGACCATGTGCTCCAAGTCACTCAGGTTTTAACTTAGTGTGATCCTCGTCCCCCCATATTCCTCCTCTGCCCCCTGTAGGGTGGGAAAGGCCTTGAGATGAGCCTTGGGAGCCATTAGCACAGCTGTCTCGCCAGGGCGGGGGTCTGTCCTTTCCCAGGCTGGGCCAGTGCCTGCAGGGAGCCCCGCTGGCCCCAAGCTGAGCCCACCCTGTCCCCACAGAAATACCCCCAGCCCAAGGGCCAGAAGAAGAAGAAGATTGTCAAGTACGGCATGGGGGGCCTTATCATCCTCTTCCTCATCTGCATCATCTGGTTCCCGCTGCTCTTCATGTCGCTGGTGCGCTCCGTGGTGGGCGTGGTCAACCACCCCATTGACGTCACCGTCACCCTCCAGCTGGGGGGCTACGAGGTAATGGCCAGGCCAGGCCCCGGGCATCCCACTGCGGGGGGGCTCAGACCCCCATGGCTCTGATCACCACCAGGGCAGCTCCGGGGCTCTGCTCAGCGGGGCTCTGCTCAGCCACGCTCAGCTCTGGCTGCCCAATGGCCCGGCTGCTGGCTGGGGAGAGGAAGGGGACCTTCCTGGCTTTGGGCTCAGACTCCCCCTTGGTGGGATAGGGAATCAGGCCACTGGCTGGGGATGCCTGGCCTGCGCTTGGCTGCAGAGAGGCAGGCAGGCTGGTCTAGAAGCAGGGTAAGGGCCCGGACTCTTGGGTTCCCTGGCTGTGCCTGCCTCCTCACGTGACCCTGGGCACGCAGGGTCCGCAGGATGCTGAGACCCTCGGCCGGATGGGGCTGCGGCTCCTGTTGCCCCGACCTCCCACTCAGCCTTGCCCCAGGGCTTCCCAGCGGGTGCCACGTGGCAGGAGGAGGTTGGCGCTGCTGCCCGGGGGGGCATTGCTGAGGCTGTCCCCACCCGCTCCCTGGCCCTAACACCTGCTCCCCTTCCCCGCTGCCTCGCAGCCGCTCTTCACCATGAGTGCCCAGCAGCAGTCCATCCAGCCCTTCACGCCCCAGGACTACGAGGTGCTCACCAACCAGTTTGAAAGGCAGCCGGTAAGGGGCCCACCCCCCAGCAGTGGGGGGCATGGCCGGGCGGAGCCACGGTGTGCGGGTGAGGGGTGCAGGAGGAGGGGCAGATCCTGGCTCCCAGGGGATGTGCTGGGGGGGACTGGGAAAGGGGGGGTCAGCGTGGGGGGCTGTGGAGGGGCTGGTGGTGCTCACACTCACCCATCCACTCCCACAGAGGGGCTATGCTGGGAGGCACCCATGGGCGTGGGCTGGACTGAGCGTCCCCCTCTCCTCCCAGTCGGGAGCGGGACTGCTGCCAGTGCTGGCTGCCCATGCTCTGCTCCTGCTGCCAGGCCGAAGCCTGCCGCCTTTGCACCCAGCGGGAGTCGCACCCACTCCTGCCTGTCCCTAATGTGTGCAAAGGCAGCGACTGCTCCAGCCCAGGGGCCTGTTCACTTGGGTCGGGGGCCCTGTCTGGAGTGGGGGGTCCCTGCCCCACACTCCCGCCCTGACGGTCTCTCCCTGCCCCTGGTGTCAGTGATGGGTGGGGGCCGTGGCAGCCATCTGGGGCGGGGCTGACGGGCAGGGTCCACGCCCCTCATTCCTGCCCTGAGGGTCTCTCCCCACCCCCGGTGTCAGTGATGGGTGGGGGCTGTGGCTGGGGTGGCAGCCATCTCGGGGGGGGCTGACTGGCAGGGTCTCTGCCCCGCACTCCTGTCCTGATGGTCTCTCCCCACCACCCCCATGTTGGTGATGGGTGGGGGCCGTGGCTGAAGGCATCTGGGGCGGGGTCCCTGCCCCTCACTCCTGCCCTGAGGGTCTCTCCCCGCCCCCCCGTGTCAGTGATGGGTGGGGGCCGTGGCTGGAGCCGTCTGGGGCGGGGTCCCTGCCCCTCACTCCTGCCCTGATGGTCTCTCCCCGCCCCTGGTGTCAGTGATGGGCGGGGGCCGTGGCTGGGGCGGGGCTGTCAGATGGGGTCCCTGCCCAACACTCCCGCCTTGACGTCTCCCGCGCTGGCAGGTGGCCATGCAGTTCATCACGCTGTACGGCTACGAGGACATCGTGACAGCGCGCATCGAGGGCAGCTCGGGCTCGCTCTGGAGCATCAGCCCCCCCAGCCGCGAGCAGATGCGGAGGGAGCTGCTGAACGGCTCGTCGGACATCACGCTGCGGCTCACCTGGACCTTCCAGAGGTAGCGGCTGGGACCGGGCGGGGGGCTCTGCCGCCCCCAGGGCCTGTGCCCTGCTCCACACTCACCCTGCCTCCCCTCTCTCTCCCGGCAGGGACCTGGGCAAGGGGGGCACCGTGGAGCACACCTTCGATAAGCACACCACCGACCTGCAGCCGGGCACCCCCGTCCGCACCGAGCTCGCCAACCTGCTGCAGGGAACCAGGGACGCCCCCGTGTGAGTGCGGGCACCGCACTGCCCCAGGGACGGAGCCGGGGGAGTGGAGGAGGGGCTGGAAGCCTCCAGTTAAACCCCTCCCCTCCTGCAATGAAGCATCGGCTGCCCAGTGGCAGGGGGGACAGGCTCCCAGGGCGTCACACGGCCTCCCAGCGGGGGCGTTGGGGCCCCGTGGCATGGGGGTCGGGGGAGAACTAGCTTCTCCCTGCAGGGCGCTGGGGAGAGCACAACAGGAAGTGGGGAGTTGGCCCTGGGAGGAGGGGATAATGGGGGGCAGGTCAGAGTCAGCTACAGCAGGCAGGGCAGGGTGGGTGGGTAGATGGCCGTGGGTCAGGGCTACGAGTGGAGTGACTAGGGGTGGAGTGGAGCCACGGGTGACTCAAGGGTGACTACCATGGGGCGGGGGGTTCTGCCTGGGTCCAGCACGCTGGTGAACCGCGAGGCCTGGGGGCCCGTCCCCACAGCGTGGCCGGGAGGAAACCAGCCTGCGCCGTGCTGAGGGGCTGGCGTGTCAGGGAGCGGGGAACAGCGCGGTGCAAGCAGTCTGACAGCCCCCCAGCCGTCACCCTGTGCCCAGCTCCCCACGGAGCCTGGCCGCCCCAGGAGGAGCAGGAGGGCTTGGCCTGGCTCCCCTCACCCCCCTTTGTGTTGCAGGCAAGTCCCCCACCTCTTCCCCACGTACATCCGCGCGCCCAACAGCCCAGAGGCCAACCCCGTCAAGCAGCTGCTGCCAGGTGAGCCGGCCGGCCAGGGTCTGCCCCCGGCATGCTGAGCTGGGGGGCTGGGGCTGCCTGGTGTGGGGAGAAACTTGCCCCCGGGGTGCCAGGGAGGAGGGGCTCAGTCCCTGGTTTCTAGGGTGACGGGTGTCCCCAGTCTCCATGCTGCTGGCAGCGTCAGGGCCTTGCTTCCTTGGAGGGGGGGCAGCTGAGGGGAAGATGGCCCCCTTTGCCTCTCCAGCGGGCAGGCCACGGGAGCGCTGCTGCAGGGCTGGGCCTTGCAGTGGTTGGCAGAGGAACTGTGGGAGGGGGTTGCCCGGGGGCATGGCCCAGCAGGAGCCGCTTTGGGGGGTGGCTGGGCTGTGCCTGGGAAGCCAGCCACGGGGGTGCTGGGGGAGGCGTCCCGCCTGGCTGGAGGGGGGCGAGCCCCCAGCCCTGACCCCGTCTCTCCCCATCCCCGCAGAGGAGGAGGAGAGCTACCTGGGCGTGGAGGTGCAGCTGAAGCGGGAGCCCGTGGGTGCAGGGGGCGGCACCGCCAGCTTCCTGGAGTGGTGGGTGGTGCGGCTGACCGAGTGCCAGCAGCGGGACTGCGACATCCTGCCCATGGTGATCTTCAACGACAAGGTCAGCCCGCCCAGCCTGGGCTTCCTGGCCGGCTACGGGTGAGTGCCCGGGCCCCTTCCACAACCACCCCCCATTGGCCATTGCTGGAGGAAGGGCACCAGGCTGGGGCAGCCCAGGGCTCTAGTGTGGGGAGGGGAGGGATAGCAGCCTTGGGGTGCTGCACTGTGGGGGGAGTTGGCCATTCAGGGGTATGGAGAGATATCAGCCAGGGCGGCCCAGTGGCTATTTAGTACAAGGGGGTGGAAGGATGCCAGCCCAGGGCTCTGGTGTACCAGGGGGGCAGGGGAAGAGATGGGCAGGGTGCCCCCCATTGCAGTGAGGGCACCCCTGGGCTCGCTGGTACAAGGCAGGGAGGGTGCCCCCCTGCAGTGTCAGGGGACATCTGGCCTGAGGAAGCCCCTAGGCTCAGTGGGGCATTACTCCCTATGGCCTGGAGGCCTTTCTGGGGGGACTCCCTGGCCTGTCCCCAGTACTGTGGTACAAACCCTGAGCCCATCCAAACAACCATACCAACAGCAGAGCTCAGGGCCTCCTGCTCCCGGCGCCCCCCATTCCTCACCCCAAGGAGCACACGAGTGCGCTCGGGGCAGCCTCCTGTCCCTTGCTAGCTTCCCAAAGGGAGTCCCAGCCGGTCCCATTGCTTGGAGCCAGGCCGGAGGCAGCAGGACCTGACCCTGCTCTCAGTGCAGGACCCAGCGGTTGTAGGGAAGGGCGCTGCTGGGGGGCAGGGAGAAGGGCTGACCCTGTTGCCCTCGCCCCATTGCAGGATCATGGGCCTCTATGTATCTATCGTGCTGGTGATCGGCAAGTTCGTGCGGGGCTTCTTCAGCGAGATCTCGCACTCCATCATGTTCGAGGAGCTGCCGTGCGTGGACCGCATCCTCAAGCTGTGCCAGGACATCTTCCTGGTGCGCGAGACGGGCGAGCTGGAGCTGGAGGAGGAGCTTTACGCCAAGCTCATCTTCCTCTACCGCTCGCCCGAGACCATGATCAAGTGGACACGGGAGAAGGAGTAGCAGGGAGCCACCGGTGACCAGCGCTGCGGCTGCGGGCCCCCTCTGACCCCTGGAATGTCACAACTGAGGCCTTAAACCAGCCCAGCTGGAGAGCCCCGTCGGGGGGGGGAGCTGGGCCGAGCGCACCCTGAGCGCTCCAGGCCAGCCCCAGTGACTGCAGGGGGTCCCACCCTACCTGGGGGTCTGAGCTGTGCCCAGCACCACCCATGAGGGAGAGGGGGCACCTTGGGAAGGCTGGACTTGTGCTTTTTAAAAGGAAGTTTAACTGCTTTACTAGTGAGTCCTTCAAAAGGTAGCTGGGTGAAGACCCCCCCTCCCCAGGAGCCATGGTCCCTCCACATCAGCTGGGTGGGGACACGCTCCTGCCCCAGCCCCACCTCAGTGCCTTCCAGCCCTGCTGCTGCCAGGCTGTTAGCACCCCAGAGAGAAGGGGGGGTGCACTCTGGAGCCCATTCAGCAGCTGTGCCTGCCTGTGAGGGAGATGGCCTCCCCCTCCTGCAGCGGGAGAATCCAAGCCAGCCGGCCGCAGTTGCTCCCAACCCCGCTGCAGGCAAAGCCTGGCCCAGTCACCCCCTTGGCCTGCACTAACTCTCCAAAGCAATACCTTACTCCCTCAGCACAGCACTGGCCAGCACCCATGGGTGCAAGCAGAGGGTCCCACTGGCCTGACACCCCCGCAGGCGGTGCTGGGCTTGCCGCCCCTCTTGCCCTGCCTGCAGAGGGTGTGGGACATGCTACTGCAGCCACTGCTCCCCATGCTAGCCCCATGCAGGCAGCTCAGCGGAGCTCCGCTTGCCCCAGGACTGGTTTGGCCCCCCGCACCCCCCCAGCCACTCCCAGGGGCGAGGGCTGGGCTCCCTCCAGCTGGACTGTAGATTTTTTTTTAAAAATTCAAATGGTTTATTTATAAAGATCTCTAATAAAAGCCAAGCCAAGGCCTGCTAGTGTGACTGACTGACTCCATCTTCCTGCCCAGGCGAGGCGTGAAGCTGCCTCCTCCTGGCTGGGTGCTCCACTGGGGACTGGCACAGTCCGAGGGCCTGACTCAGCCTGGCCTCACCCGCTCAAGAGTGGGGAGTTGGCCCAGGGCCTCGATCCAGCTGTGCGGCCAGGGGTGCAAAATAACGTATTCTTCTTCAAAACAGTCATTAAAAGGAGGGCGGTGTCTTCTCTCCTCTCCCCCGCAGCAGGTAGCAGGTGCCTCCCAGGGGCAGGCAGTGAACAAGAGCTGGGCCCTGCACCTTGGAAACAAAGGCAGGCCCAATGCCCTGCAGCAGGGCCCCGGTGATCTCAAGCCCAGGCTGGAGGGGGCTGGGCCCAGGCCCCATTTGCTCTCTGGCAGGTGTGCTTCTCCTGGGGCCCCAACAGCCAGGACAGTGTAGAGCTCTTTGGGAGTGTGGTCCAGAGAAGGGAGCCCTGCCCACCTGTCAGCTCTCACCCGGATTCACAGCTTCATCTTCCAGCAAGAACTCCTGGATTTCCAGCTTCATCAAGGCCCTGGAAGACAACCAACATCTCAGACCCCCAGCACGCTGGGTTGTGAGCTCCCGGCGCGGGCCTGGTCCCACTGGCTCAGGTCACGTTCTGGATGTTACGGTAAAGGAGGAGATTCTGCCTCTGATTTACTTATAACTTGGCCCCTGGGTCAGCGGCTCCTCCCCGGCCTAGAGCCACGTCTGCCGACGAAGGGGTTGGGATCCGTGCAAGAGCCAAGTCCCGGCCCTCCCAGGGCTCAAGCTGTGATGCAGGAGTGCGGTGACTGATGGCGCCGACCTGCCCGCCCTCCCCATACCTGCGTTTCCTGCGCTCTGCCTCCGAGCGGACGTAGAGCGGGAGGCTCTCCAGGCAGGTCTGTAACAGAACAGAGCGGTGGTGACGGGCTGCCCCCAGCACCCCCCATTCCTGAGCTGCTGGTGTCCCTGCAGGCACAGCACATGCAGCGCCAGGGTGTGTCCTCCACCCGCCCCGGCCCCTGGCACTGTGCCTCAGCCCTTGGCTGGGGGCAGGGGAGGATGCAGGGAGCTGATGGGCAAAGCTGGGATCCTAAGGAGACTCCACCGGGACCACAGTCCTGCAAACAAAGGAGACCCACCCCTCTAGACAGCCAGGTCTGCCGGGGGCATAAAGCAGGGCTGAGACTGGTCCCGCCAGCCCGGCCTGGGCTGCAGCAGAGCCCCGGAGGGGCAGAGGGGCTCACCATGTCCTTGATGGTCAGTCTGCAGCCGTAGCAGAGCAGGGGCAGGAAGTCAGCCCGGGCGTCGGCCCTGAGGGGAGAAGGCAGAAGTGAGGTGAGGGCTGGGGGCCGGTTCTCTCCAGGGATACCCTGCGAGGAGCTGGCTGGGGGCAGCTCAAGGAGGATGGTGGTGGGGAGGTGCCGCGGCTGCTAGGGGAGTGTCGGCCCAGACGGGAAGCGCACGCAGGGCCACAAGGCCAGTGCTGATCCAAGCAGAGCACCTACCCCGCAATGGATCCTGGGCTGGGGGTGCCTTACCCTGGAGCGGTCGTGTTCGTGCAGCACCCTCTCTGCTCCTCTGCCCCCTGGCAGCACCCTTGCCCGGCAGGCGATGCAGCTGGCAGCCTCTGCTGGGAGAGCTGCTCCGAGACCAGGATTGCTTGCAAAGCAGAGCCGTCCTCTGCACCAAAGAGAGATGGTAGTCAGAGCCCCTCGGGCTTCCGTTCCCCGTCCAGCAGGCCAGGCATCTGCCTCTCCCTGGCGGAGCAGACAGGGCCAGCCAGTGACCCGAGCCAGGATGGCAAACCCCACAGCCCTGGCCTTCAGACGGCCCCTTCCAGGCCAGGCACAGCCAGAGGCAGGTTCCCCTGCACGAGGCGCCCTGGGAATATCCAGGCCCCTAGTTCAGCTGGGCAGATAGGAAAAGGGGCTAGTTAAATCCTCACCCTGGCCTGCCCTTAGCCAGGCTGCATCTCTAGGCCCCTGGTACCCCACCATGGCAAGGTTCCCCTGCTTTGCTCCTGTAGGGGTGGTGAGGGGCCAGACCCCGATGGGCTCTGACCTGGGAGGGTAGCTGTTGATGCCCTGCCCTAGATCTGGGGGGATCCTGTGGGTGGGAGAGGCTGCCCCCCAGGGAAAGGGGCCGAGCGAACAGAGCCTGCACTGGCTGGGCTCAGCCGGGAGAGGCGGGTGGGCGGCGTTTGCACTTACCCACATTAGTGTCCAGGGCGCACGAACAGAGGAGGCAGCGCTCGGGCTCAGTGGCACCAGGGGCAAGGCCGGCATCTCCAGGGGTCGCACTCAGCTTCTCGCCCGTCCTGCAGCCCAGAGGGGGACGCACAGAGGTTAGTGCCAGGCGATGCCAGCATCTGCCAGTGCCCCTCAGTCCTGACCCGCAGGTCCCATTACTCCCGTCCCAGGCTCCCCCACGCAGTTCAATCAGTGCCTTGTAGCCCCACCCATGCCATTGCAGTCCTGGGCGCCCTGCGCAGCAGGAGGTGCTGTGAGTCAGGGTTCCGGGGCGCTGCAGAGTTCTGACCCTCCCATAAGCAGAAGCTTCCAGCCATTCCCACCAGGGCTCTGGTCTGATGAGGGCAAATGGCCTCCAAGGTGAAGCCAACCCCACATTTCCCAGCTGAGCAGAGCCAAGGTCTGCAGAGGTGTCGCAGGGACGGGACTGATCTCAGTCCCATCCCCGCACAGGGGCCAGCCCTTACCGGTACACGGTGCTGACGGTCGAGGGGAACTCTGCCTGCAGCCCGTAGAGGAAGCGCTCGATCACCCGGTGGATGCTGGCCTTCTCCAGGGCCTGCGGGGAGAAAGCCACAGGGCGTCTCGTAGCCTAGCTGGCTCCAACCCCCACGCCCACTCCAGGACTCCCCTGTGATGATAGCAAAGCAGCTGGGTCATCCCCACAGACATTCAGGGGCCCTGGGGTGATGGATTCGGCACCATGCCCAGGGGCGGGGGCGTTAGCCTAATCTGCCAGAGCCTTCCCCCAGTCACATCGGCCGGGCCTCTGGGCTTGCGGCCCTGGCCTCGCTGCCCACCCCTATCTGGGATCACTGCAGGCAGGCACTTTGGAAAGTGCTCCTTGGTGCCAGGGGCACCGGAGTCCCTGCATGGCACAGCCACCCTGTGGCACTGACCGCTGGGAAGGGCTGCAGATCCCGTGGGCTGGGCTGGGATGTGAGAGACGGGGGGGCCCAAGAGGGGGTGCCACCGCCCTGCCGGAAGAGCCCAGTGCCCGGCAGGCTCAGACCCGCGCACCCCCTACCTTGGTGTCCAAGGCAGGAGTGAAGACCGTGGGAACGCCAAACAGGTGGTTGTAGAAGGCAATTTCCTTGGCCATGTACTCCCTCATGGGCCGCACCACCACCACGTCGCCATGGCGATCGTCCGAGAAGCCCTGCGCGGAGAGAGACTGGGTGAAGGACCAGGCGGGCCCTGAGGGCCCAACACCAGCGCAGAGCCGGGATGGCCCCAGTCCAGCCCCCTGGGGCCATGGATGCACCCAGCCGTCCTGCGCGTCTGCCCGGAGCGCTCGGGCCTGAGCGCGGCTGGGTGAGCACCGGCCCCATGCCAGGAGCACACCAGGGGCAGCGCCAAGCGCTGGGGGTGAACTGCCAGGCAGGAGCATGCCCCCTGCCCTCCAGACTAGCTTCCCCATGGAGCTGGACTGCAGCATGCTCAGAGCTGTGCTGCTCTCCGAGGGCAGTCGTAGGAATGATTCTGGGGCAGGCAGCGCCCACGTCAGGGTTCTCTACAAACCCCTCCGCCCAGCCGCTACCCCCATCTCACAGGGGGGCCCGAGGCACTAAGGGGAAGGGACATGCCTGAGGCCACACAGGGGGTCTGTGCCGGAGCAGGGTCTAGAACCCAGGAGTCCCAATTTCCAGCCCCTCGCTCAAACCACTGGGCAATGTGCCTTGCCAGCTGCTGCCCATAAGGGAGTGTGGGGAGTTCTCAGGCTGGACATGCAGCCTAGTCCAAGAGGCAGATCCCAGCGGGGCGAGGGTGTGTCCTGCTCCCTGGTAACCTAGCGGCCTCCAGCAAAGGGACAGAGGTTCTCTCACTGAGTTGGCATTCACAGGCCTCTTGCGGGGCTCCACAGAGGGCGGCACAGGTCGCTGCTGAGGGGGCTCTGTGTTCAAAGCAGCTGTGAGGCAGGACCCAGGGCTAACCCCGGCACAGCTGCTGTCTGCAGAGTATGTGCAAAGGAGCACCTGGGATCCCCCTTGAAGGGCAAGCAGAGGCTGGGAAAATAGGGATCGCCACCCTGGATCAGATCTACCATCTGTCAAGGCCAGTAGCTGATCTTCAGCATGGGCTTCGGTGGGAGGGAGAAACCCCAATGCACCTAGCCTGCTCTGTGCAATGGGGAATGCCGTCCTCTGATCTCCAGTTGCCAGACAAGCAGTGTCAGCAGATGTAACGTTATTGGTCCCTTGCGAGGAAAAAAATCAGGCCCCAGTTCTCTCTGGCCGACCTCCCAGTGCTGGGAGCAGCTGCCTACACTACAGGAGGTGGGGCTGCTTTTTACGGGAGCTACCTTTGCTTCCCCCTGAATTTCACTAAACCCCTCCGCTGCGCACGCACGGGAACCCCGGCCAGCCCACTCCCCTTGCTCTCTGCTGCTGGGAAGGGATTCAAGAGCAATTTCCTCAGGACGCACAGTGCCTACGGCTGCTGTCCTTCTTAAAATGGGGACTAAAGAATATAGATCAGACCATTCCCTGGGGCTAGGAGTTTCCCTAACTCCAACTCCCCCCTTTAGATTTTCAGGGTGGGAGAATCAGACATTAGTTTTTATTGTAGCTTTAACTTTTTCTTCCTTGGCCTCCCATCAGTAACTAATAACTCAGTGGTTGGTCTCCTGCTCTGAGCACGGACAGGGGAGCCAAGAACTCTTGGGTTCTCTGGTCTTGGAGCAGTCACTTCCTGTCGGTCCTGGCACCTGCCCCACGGGGAGGCGTGGGTGAAGATGTACAGTCCCAAGTATCTCTCTGTTAAATCAGTCCCCAAGTGCCTGGGAGCTGCAGTCTAAGGGTTAACGCAACCCGGCAGGATCCAGGGCTGCAAGGCGTTCACTCCAGCTTGTGAAGGGAAGCAGAAGGACGTGGCTCGGCTTGCCTGACCGAAAGCCCTGGCTCGAGCTGTCAGTGCAGTGACATCTGTCCCAGCTCCAGTGTTCGCTACTGCAGCTGAGAAATGTCAATTTCAGGGGCAGGAAAACTTCCCCTTCCTGGAGCGCAGAGAGCAGAAACTGATTGGATCAGAATCCCCATGCTGATGCGTACAGCAGCTTGCACGCTGCTCTGCTCCGATGCCCATGTACTGGCGGGGAGCCTGGTAGAGGCACTAAGGCAGCTGGAGAAGATCAGGGAAATAGCAACTCGTTGTTCCAGACCCCCACGAGGGCTACACGTTCACCCAGCATGAAGCCGTGGGCCCCGGGTGCGTTCAGCGACGAAGACAATGGAGACAACGGCACTGCCAGCTTCTCCCCAAGGTCCCACTGAACGACAGCGCATTACTGCCGCCACGGCCCGGGCAGTGCAGGTAAGGCTGGGCCTGGGGCCTTCCCCCAGCCACCCTTCCCCCTAGCACAGCAGCCTGGCAGCGCTAGGACCAAGGGGCTAACGGTGCAGTCTGGGTAACCAGTGACTCCGACCCAACTGCGGCCAGCACTTACCGTGTCCATGGCAAGGGAGGCTCCCCGCCCCAGAGAGAGGTTGGTCAACAGTTTGACAGCCAGGCGGGTGCAGCTGTCTCCCATCATGACCTTGGAGTACCCTTGGGCCCTGGCCGTGTGCAGGATCAGGTGGTTGCTGAAGAAGAAGCCAGAAGGGAGTGAGGGCTGCAGCCCGGACCCAGGCAGAGACGCTGAGCCCATCAGCCCTGGGCAGCTCCTCACGAACACCAGCTCACACAGCAAGCCTCCCACCCATTGCTGTACCCAGGGCGAGGCACAGGGGCCATGTGGGACAGCAGAGCCCACTCCTTCATGGGGGCTTCACAGGAGGGAGACGAGATCTCAAGGGAGCTGGGGGGAGATGAGCAGGGCTGGGCTTTCCCAAGGCCCTGAAGGGAGATTGGAATTCAGTGGGGATTGGAGGCCAAAGGCAGCTGGGTGCCTTGCAAAACCCAGCGCACGCGGGGTAGCGGCCTAGGCAGCTCATCCTGAGATCCCCAGAGCTCGCTGGGGGGCCTGGCCCGAGGGCGATGGGACAGACAGACACTCCTGTGGACGGGAGCTGCAGCATCATGGCTGGGAAGCAGTGCATGCTGGGATGGACTGGAGGACAGGAAAGGCAGAGGAAAAAGGTCCTCAGCCCCTCCCCACCTGGGCAGTCCCCCCCCCCCCGTGGCAGGGTCAGAGAGGGCAAAGCATGCAGCCCTGTTCACAGAGAAGGGGGAGGCCCTGTCCATCCCCCACAGCACTCTGGAGGGGGCTCACCGCAGGGTCTGCAGCAGCTCTTCTTTAGCCGTCAACGTCTTCACAGACCCAAAGAGCTGGATCAGCTGCTCTGTCTGGACTGTGGCCAGCCCCTCCGTTCTGGGGACATCTTGCATGCAGAACTCGGCAAGCTTCTCCTGGATATGCCTCTCAGGCAGAGAGGGGCCTCCGCCCTCCTCCTGCCTCTGCTGGCGGATGAAGCCCTCCACTGCCTCCTTGTAGCTGTTCTTGGGGCCTGCGGGATTGTGGGGCACATGCTGCAGGATGGAGCTGGGCAAGTCAAATACCTGCACAGAGCAAGCAGATGGATCCTGTTAGCCACAGCAAGCACCTGCATGGTGCTTCTGAGTCCCACACCTGCTGGCAGTGAGATCGGTGCCTCGGGAGCTGGCAAAACCCAGACATTGGAGGAGCCCCAGGGAGCTTGTGCCAGAGACAGGATTAGAGGTCAGGTCCCAGCTCCAGCTCCTCACTCACACCAGGCTGCCTCTCTAATACACTTGTCTCATTCAGGCCCTATCATTGCTAAGGACACCTGGCCATAGGCCTCCTCCATCCCAGCCTCATCGGCTCCTATTGGATGGATCTGTTTCCCTCATTCCTAGGGCACTGGGTGGCTACCCTGAGCAGGGGCCTCGGACATCTCATCCAGAGGCTCTTCTCCCAGCACCTGGAATTGCAGCGAAGGTCTGATCTCTCGCCCAGTGACTGCCCCAGTGTGGGAGCCCCCAGTTCCCTGCAATGTGACTCCGCCCCAGCGCTCCCCAGGGCTGTGATCCCACCCTACCTCTTCTAGGTGGGCCAGGTGATATGGGAACCCTGAGGCTTGCAGGATGGTCTCCATCTGGAGCAGCGTCTCCGCTCTCTCAGCCAGGCTTTGTCCGCACACAGCTCCCTCTGAGTAGCAAACGAGATGCCAGATGAGGTGAGTTAGCTGCCTTGCAGGAGAGACTTCTCTGTCTGCGGGGAGGGGGTGACCTAGGACACTCCAGCCAACCCAGAAGGCACGCGGCCACATCTATCCTCCTCACCAACTAATAAGGCAGGAAGCAGGGGCTCTCCAAGGCTTGGGCAGGGGGGATATTGGCTTGCAGGCCTTGAGGGCTGCATGCAATGGAGCAAACTGCAGCCACCCTTCTCTTTAAGACAGGAGTGCAGCCTGGGGAGCAGTCCCCAGCAATGCTCCATCTTCCTAAAAGTAGCCAGACCCGACCATCTCCAGGTGGGACCTGGATTCTCCATGGGCAGCCTGGAGCCATGCTGCAGAACTTCAGATGCGTACGCCCTCCCTTCCTCATCTCCATATACACTATTCGCCAATACACGTTAGGTGTAGTACACCGCATACGAGTAGGTATTCTGTGCATGGGTTTATAGATCTAGGTGTTGGGAAGTTATGTTAACTGAATGAATTATGCCCTTCCCAAAATTCTGTTCATCCACATCAAATATCCCATAATGCTCTGCAAAGCTGAAGTCAGCTTTGGCATTAGAAAATAAGAAACTTGTCAAAGGCAAAATCCATGAATGTTCTGCCCCAGCACAGTGGGGAGGTACCTTCATATCCCTGGAGTGCTAGTAACCAAACAAAGATAAGGAACAAACAGGCCAACAAGTGAAGGAACCGGTACACACGGAGGGATTGGACTTCAGTGACGTATAAAGAGCTTTGTAACTTGTAAAATCATCCTATAAATGCCGCTAGTTGAAATGCGGATCTTTGAAACACCCCTTCCATGCGTGGCGAACCCACCGCGCAAGTTTGCTTCCCGGCCGGAGGGTGCGCGTCTCTCTGCGTGTTGTGCTGGTTTCTCTTTAGACGATGCATTTGGATAAGTTCAGCTGGCTGGTCTCCAATGTTTTTAAGACTGAAGTGTGAGTGTCATCAAACAGGCTACGCCACTGAGTCAGCAGCAGCACCCAGCAAAAGAACCCAGAAGAAACACACTGATCCTCCAGCCAGGCCCCACTCCCTTTCAGCACCCCGCAGGGACGGCGGGAGGGGTAGGAGGATGCCCCCCTCCATCCTGAAACAAGCAGAGCAGCTCCACCCATCCTATTTAGAGTCTCTCTACTCCTACGCAGCTTGCTGGCATGACCATGTGGAGAGCGCCCAGCTGGTCGGGCAACAAAGTGCTGGGTTCAGCAGGGCATGGCCAGTCCATGCACCTGCTGGGGTCTGGGAAGAGACCCGCTAACTCGTGCTCTGGTAGGGTCCAGACTGGGATTGCTCTGCAGTCTCTGGAGATGGAAGCACAATTGGTACACTAACCCCCTGGTCCATCCCACTCCATAATGGGGGCTAGTGTAGCTACCTAGCCTCTTGTCTCTTAGGATTTAAAGAGAGCAGCTAGCAGCTGCCGATAAGCCTAAGCCTATCTGCGATGGAGCCACACATCCCCTGCCCAGCTGAGGGTGGGGTAAGGGTTAATAGTCTGTCAGGGCAATGACAGAGGAAACTTCCCCTCCTCCCCCCCAACTCATGAGGGCAAGGAAAGTAGATGGGGCAGTGGGAGGCTCTGAGTCCCCCACAGGGGAAGGGATCTCCCCCTGCTTCCTGCCCAGGGGGACCAGAGAACCAGGTCAGGTGGGGAAGCTGCTGCCTGCGGAGGGGATACTGTGAGTGGTGGATCAGGCTAAGAGCCCTACTCCTGAGCCCATGCCTTGGCCTGCCTTGCCAGGAGCTCTGGCTGGAGGGGTGTGGGAGCGTTTGAGTGGTCGGACCCTTCCTGGGAAGGGGACACCATCCACCTGCATGCCCTGTGTGTCTGAAGCGTGCCTCCCCTGGGTTCCAGTCAGTGAACCAGACTAGCTTAACCCCCCATTTCCAATGTGTTTACTCTGTCCACTGGCCATCTCACTGCTCTCTTGGGGATCCTGCCTCTCCAGGCCTGAAGGGACGCTACCAGCAACAGGAGAGCAGAGAAACCAGACAGGCCTTAACAGTGAGAGGGGCACTATCCGAAACCAGGCTCTCCTAATGCTGGACAGCGTCAGCCTGTAGGCTGGCCCAAAACCACGTGCACAGAATGGGCTGGGAGCAGGACAGGTTGCTGGGTTACCGTCGATATAGATGATGCCTGGTATAAAGCGCAGTTTCTTGGCTGTCTCCCGACTCAGCCCCTGAGAAGAGAAATGGGAATGAGCCGCTCGCCCCAAGCGCTGGGAAAGGTAATGAATGGTTGCGTGTCTTAGCAACATCCCTTGGATCTAGCAGAGAGGGCAGGTCTGACTCTTCTGACCCTGGCTGTTAGTGAGGCATTCCCATAGCCCCAGGAGAGATAGCGAATGTTTCTAGTTAACAACACGCCTAGATCTTGTGGGCTGAAGGCCCCAGCCTAGACCAAGTGATTGTAATCGCCACCTGATTAGGCTCAAACGTTGACCTGGCCACTTACACGCACAGTCGCAGTAACTGTTGGCGCAGCTTAGATGCCCCCCTCGCTCGGACTTCCCTGGGGGGCTGTGAGCTTCCCACCTTTTGGGAAAAGAGAGTTGCAGGTGCACTGGACAGGAATTGTGAGAACTTCTAAGGAGCCACATTCAGTGATTGCACTACTATGGGTTTAGACATGGGGGCATACAGAAGCAGACAGCCCTCTGGGAGATCCAGTCCATCACCCCACAAAGCAATGCTTTCCTCTCTGCTAGTTCATCAGTCTCCTCTTAACCATTTCTAATACCCCAGCTATGGTCCAGGTGGCTGTTCCTTCCTCTGGCTAACTGCTCTCACTGTTCCTAACATCTAACAAGTTTCCACGCTGCGCTGCAGAGCGGATACCTCTTGGACTTGTCGAAGCATTGAGCTGGAGGCAGGTCCACCTGATAACGCAAGAAGAACCTGTAAGGGAGATATGAGAGACACTTAACCATCCATCTCTGCTTCCTCCTCGCCTTCCCACATCCGTCCCTCCCTTACACAAAAAGCGACTCTACCTTCTCTCCTGGGTAAATGGCACGATTCTTCCCAAGCATCGCACGGAACTTGTGAACAAAATACTCCCTAAAACAGGCCCTTGGAAACAAACACGCATGTAAGTAATTAGAAATGACAATCCCAACCCTACGCGAGATCCCAGCCTTGGCAGACAGCACCTCAAGCACCCGCATCTCACTGCTAATAAAGCTTTGATTCCAGCACAGGCCAATTGGGAGGCACAGTGAACTGCCTGCTACCCTGCCCGACAGCAAAGTCAGTCAATGAGTCCCCCTTAAGATTTCATCAATTAGCTTCTGTCTGACAGCAAGACAGCTCCAGTTTGGGGACCCAGAAATCTGTGGAGATCCATTTTAAAGCTAGCCTGAGAAACCAGGCTTGCTGGACTGGATCCCTCTCTAGCCCTCTGAGCCAAAACACTTAAACAAAATAAAAAGCCCAAGAGGAAAAAGTTCCGTTGTACAATGACAGATATCAATTTTAAAGGGTTTGCTGCTTTTTTAAATGGTCAAGTTAAGCCAGACACAAGGAGAGGTCATTTAGTTCCCCAGCCTCAGTTCAGAGCTGTCAGGGTAAAAAGCACAAGGCGAAAGAAGGCCACGTTTGCAAAGAACGTAGGCATGCAGGTAGGTGCATGCATGCTGGTAACTGCAACTACAGCTCTGATCAGTCGCGTGCGTGCCGTTGCTTGGGTTGTATCTCAGTCACAGCAGCCCCTGTACAAACTGCTTACGCAACTGCAATCCCAGGCTTTCAAAAATCTGGCCTGCAGAGCTCAAACCAATCAACTTCCGAGATTCATATAAAAACAAAATGGGGCAGATTAGATCTGTTTGTTTTCCAAATTTAAAAAAAAGGGTGACCCACCCCCGCTTTTCCCTATGCTCATACCCCATTTCTCTATAACTAGGGCCATGCATCACAGTATCTCTTGCATGCAATGGTAGTGATTGAGTCTTTGCAAAAACAAAAAGATGCAAATCCAAAGCAAGGGCCTTACAGGGCAACTACCCACATTCCTGAATTAGTTCAATCTGCTGTACACAACTGTACACAATAAAGCGGCTCTTTATTATCTAGTTGGTTTGAATCTCTCTTGCAACCCTCATCATAAACAGCCCTATTTCAAACAGATTTATAAAGATCAGTAAATGAGGTTCTAAAGATGGGAACGTTCTGGCCTTCTGAACAGGGTTTCCTCTTGCAAATCACTATGACTGTTTCTTTCTTACTTGCAAAAGGCATCTCCAACACGAATGACTAACACGGGAGACGCCTCCTTGCACTTCATGCACTTCTGTGCACAGCTGGGGAAAGAGACAATCAAAGCGAACCGATTACCATCCTAGGGACCACCTTCAAGCAAAGAGCATTGCAAACCACCATCAGCTTGTTTAAACACTTGGAAGATACCAGGTGCTTTGTAAGTTCAGAGTTGAAAGATGGGTGTAGTACAATTGTGAAATGAATCTGGGGTTGATGTGGGAACTATAGAGCTTGAAATGCTGTGGTTATGTATGCATGGGAGGTGATAGCACAACCCGTGCTCTAGCAGTAAAAGGCTATATTATACTATTAGTCCCTGAGCTGACCAGTTACCACCTCCAACTATACAAATCTCTGTCCACATCTCAGTTATGTCAGGCCCAGTTTTCAAAGCACAAATCCGGAGGAATGCCTTCAAGCTGCCACACAGCTGCAGTTGTGCCATGCACAATTGCGGCCACGTGCAAATCTGGCCAGATGCAGGTCCAGGGGCACCCTGCAACTTCTCTCGCCTCTGAAGGGCCAAAGCACCAAGGAGTGGGTGGAATACTCCCAGTACAAGGCAGCGGTCACCTTTGTGGCTCTTTACCGATGTGCTGTGCCACCCAAAGGCCCAATTGGGCGGGGCACTGCAAGCCCCCCCCCCGCCCACCGATCGACGCCCCAGGCCCGGCCTGTCCCCAGGATGTCGGCGGGCACGGCTGCCTCGCTCAGGGAGGCGAGAACTCCGCATCGCTGAGCTCCGGGGCGAGAGGCCGGCGAGCCCCCAGGGCAGACGCAGCAACGGCCCCCCCGCGGCTCAAGCGAGCCGGGCAGGCCGCGGGCGCTGAGGCCAGAGCTGGCCTGGCCCAGGCTCCAGCCGGCCGCCCGCCCGCCCCCGCTGTCTCTGTGGCCGATCCCCAGGGGACCCTGGTCGCTCCCCGCGCGGCGGGCCGGGCTCTCACCCGACGCGGGGCCGCCCCTGAGGCCAGCCGCAGCCCCCGTACTGCTCCTGCGCCTGGCACATGGCGGCGGCGGCAGCGCTCCCCTCCCCTGCGCTTCCGGCGCGCCCCTGCTGCGTCACCGCCGCGCGACGCGCAGCCCCGACCACAGCGCTTCCGGCGCGCCCCTGCTGCGTCACTGCCCCGCGCCGCGCGGGGAGGAGGTGCCCCGCGCCGCCCTCACGCGCGCATGCGCGGCCCCCCCCCCCCCGCGCGCTCATGGCGGCCGCGATGTTCCGGAGCCTGTTGGTCTCCGCGGCCCAGCAGCGGCCTCAGGCCCCGGGCCCCGGCGGGGCCCCCCGGGAGCAGCCGCCGCCCGGCGCCCCCGCCCCCGACACGCTGGAGGCGCAGTTCAGCTGCCCCATCTGCCTGGAGGTGTATCACCGGGCCGTGTGCATCGGGGGCTGCGGCCACACGTGAGCGCGGGGGGGCTCCGGGGGGCGCCTTGGGGCCGGACGTGCGCATCCGGGTAGCGGGCCGGGGGGGCGGGGGGTAGGGAAGAAACCCCCCTGGAGCCCGTAACCCGCCCCCCCCCCACGGCTCAGCGCCTGCCCCGCCCCCCCCCGTCTCTGGGGTACCCCGGGACCCCTCAGGCCCCCGGGCTGCACCGCAGGCCTGTGGCTACATCCCCTCCCTGCCCCCCAAGCCGGGGCCTGGAGCCCCGCCCCCACCGGCCCCGCCCCGCGCGGCTTCCAGTCGGCGGGTCCTGGCCGTGGATGGGGGTGTGAACCACACGCCCCGGCCCTGCCCGGGCGGGACTCTCCCGGGGGCCGGGTTTCGCCCCAGGGGCTCGCGCGCCATGGGGCGCTTTGTCTGGAGCGGAGCCACTGAATTCTCAGCTTTGCCTGGAGTCTGTTTGGGCGCGGGGTGATTGGCAGCTCCTAGTGTTGCGGTATCCGATCATCTAACGGCTGAGTCACCCGGTTCCCTAAAACCGCCTTTCGGTGCACATGTCTTATGACTAGATTCTCCCCGGAGCCAGAGGCAGTTGTAAATGTCAGAACATGCACTACTTGTTTTGATTAATTTTATCTCCGGAGCAAACAATACGTATACCGACGACGGTGGTGGCTTGCTTGTGTGGTATCGGCAGCATGCAAAGTGCTTTGCCGAAGAGCTCTGCCCTGACAAGCTTACAGTCTAATTGGGCAAGAGGTGAAGGAGGTGGGATGGGAAGTGACAGGAGGCAGCTTGAGGGGCAGGTGTCCCTAGCCTCTGTTTGCCAGAAGCTGGGAATAGGTGATAGGGAAAGGATCACTTGATGATGACCTGTTCTGTTCATTCCCTTTGAAGCACCTGGCATTGGCCACTGTCGGAAGACAGGATACTGGGCTAGATGGACCTCTGGTCTGACCCAGTATGATTGGTCTTATGTTCAGTGCTAGCAAATGTCCTATTCCATGGGTTTTGTTTTGATTTAGGGTACAGGTGGAGCAGCAAGGTTTAAAGGGTGCCTGGAAGGAAGCATTTCGTAGACCGTCCCTTGATTTTCCCTTCTCTTTACAACCAGAAGTAGTTTCCAGGATATCTTGAAGATCTCCAATTTAAATACTGGCAATACTGAATGAAACAGCGAAACTTACTGCCTCCTTCACCATCTTGGACTTTACCTCAATCTCCCCATATCACCTCCTCAATGTAAATAGCTACGCCAGGGAGTGGGGCCCACCCTGATGGTATGGGTGTTCCATAATCTGCCACCCAGGTGTGACACTGATGGGCACTTCAGCAATGTGTGTGAGGGCAGAACAGAGCGCTGCATAGTAAAATGGCAGCTGGAGTGAAAGGAATGTCTGCTAATGACAACACCAGCAGAAACTATGGAGTCTTATTGTGCCCTGTGCTTGCATCCGTCACGAAAGCTCATGCTCAAATAAATTTGTTAGTCTCTAAGGTGCCACAAGTACTCCTTTTATTTTTGTGGATACAGACGAACACGGCTGCTACTCTGAAACCTGTGCTTGTATAGTTATCTGTGGATCTGCTAAGAGGCTAATAGGGAAACCCCACAACGGACAGGTCCCTCCTTGGCAAAACAAGATAAGAGAGAGCCTCACTTGTTGATCAAGAACTTTACACTCATCGGGAAAGGGAGGACTGCTGGAGGAGATGGGGTACAAACCCCCGGTTACAGGGTCACTCAGAGTAGCAGACAGATGACTAGGTGGTTCTGGTCATGTAAAATACACTCCTGCTGGTAGACGAATGTAGCTTGGTGGTTTGAGTTCACCAGCAGTGGAAAAACTTGCAGCTGATGAGCTTTGCCCTGGAGTTTCAGGGAGTGTCGTGTCTGGTGCTGCATTTTCAGACTGAGCATCCCTTGAGGGTGGATGGAAGGCTAACTGTTTGGGGGACTGCAAATGGCATGGCCAGACCAGCTGACAACTCACACCATAGGAGAGAGAATTCTGTGTAGTGGTGGTGTGTGAAAGACTGTTAAATCAAACAGGGAAGACAGGCACCTTTGACTATTTCCAAATTCTTAATTCTAAGCCATGTTCCCCTTGGGTAGTAAACAGCAAGAGTCGGGGTCAGGGCTGCGTGTCCCATGGGGGAGGGGAGCGCTGCCGCCAAGTGCCAGACTCCTCAGCAGGCTGATGGGGCCCAAAGCTCTTCTTGAACTTCCTTCAGAGCCTGAAAAATGTCCAGTTTCTCCAAATCACGGACTGCAGTTTAAAATCGCCCCTTCTCTGTTGGACCAATGACAAACGTGGCAGGTTCTGGGTTGGTCTGCAGGCCTCAGCCTCCAGCCATTGTTCACTTTGCTGTTGATGAGCCAGACAGGATCAGCAATTCCAAGAATCAGTTCAGAACATTACTTTCTCAACAGAGCAGAGTGGAGGGACCGTGCAGTTCATGCTCCTACATCAAAACAAGCTGGCCGGTCCAATTTTAGGCCTCCCTCTGTCCCAGTAGCATTCCTTTTATTGATTGAGCTTCAGTGTTCAGCACTGTGCCAATGGATAAGTAGACAACACCGGACCCAACAAGCTTGCAGTCTACTGGAAACAAACAAAGCTGTTCTGGTACCTAGCCTTGCAATGGTGACTCCCGCTGGAGTCCTGCTCCTTTTGTTCTGGTCATTTTGGGTCACTGGGGTGGATTTGGCCTGCCTGCAGTACTGTCTCGGTAATGATTGAGCGTGATGTGGAGGGCAGCCATGTCTATCACTGTGCCTATCCCTCCTGTAGACACAGTGGTGTATGCACCAACTACAGGTAGGAATCTTGCAGGGGACAATGTTGGAAAGCTTTGCTGTGAAGAGGAGAGGGCTGTCATCCCTGCATCGGGGTCAAAATGGAAGGAAGGAATGGGTGGGGGCTAGGTCCCCATGAAGGAGTAGGCGGGAATGAGGCTGCGAGTGAGCAGAGCTTTGAAGGTCCTATGCTTACACTTGGTGGGGAATGGTAGAGGAAAGGTGGTAGAGAGTCTGCACAGGTGGTTGGAGACATGATGAAGATTGCTAGCAGCATCTGGAGGGAGAAGCAGGGAGACCTGAGAGCAGATTACAGGAGTTAAGGAGAGGTGACCAATGTGCACATGAGGGCTTTAGATCTTGTCTTCACTAGGAAAAAGTTGTGGGAGCTAAAACTTGAGCCTGAGAGACAGAGCTGTCAGTAGTGATGGCAAAGGCAGCGTTGGGGAGGGATGTGGAGAAGCTGTGGGTTTATTTGACCAAAGTGCTTTTGAGTCGGTGACCAAACTGTTTAACCTGATACCTCACCCTGCCTGTCCAATAGGCTGGACTCTTGGTGAGCTGCCTGTGCTAACAGACCCTAAGAGGATCCTGTGGTCCTTCCCTCTGTGCAATATGCTGCATTGGAAGCTGCTGAGGAGAGGAGTCTGGGTGGAAGGCAGGTTCGCTGGTGGCTCCCTGCTTTTGTTCAGGAGCAGGGTAGTGACCATGTGAACTCTGCCTCCCAGCAGGAGCTGCTTGTACATATCTATTACCCTGTTCTCATGCCACTGATCCAGAGAGACTGTCAGGAAGTGCAGCTTTTGCGGACACCGGCTGCCTTTAATGTGTGAGAGAGTCCATCTTTGCACCAAGCTGGGGGGTGTCGTTGAGGACTCTCATGCCAGTGACAGGAAACTAAGCAAGTGGCATGAGGTGGGTGTGGGAACTGGCATGTACCACAGTGCTCTGCATTATCATTTGCTTGTGTTACCATCATGCTTGCAGGCCTCAACTGAGACAAGGCCTTAGTGTGCTGTGTAAACACATAGTGAGAGACAGTCCCTACCATGAAGAGCTTAGCGAAGTAGTCAAGACAGGCAAAGGCTAGGAGAATGCAAAATGGGGCCGATAGTATTCCTTAATAGGGAACTGCGACAAGGAGATGAAGCAACTTGCCTGGAGTTGCGCAGGGAACACATGATGGAGCCACATCTTGTTTTGACATTTTCAAAATGAAAAATTCTGGTTGTCTGGTTCAATATGACATTTTGATTTGAAATTTCAACTAATTAAAGTGGGACAGGGTAGAGAAGAAAGGTAAAGTCAAAACAAGATGTTCTGATTGACCTGAAACGACAACAAAATCCATGTTTTAGTGCAGAAGTTTGAGATTTGGGCGGGGGGGGAGGGGCGGATTTCCAACTCTCAGGTATTCATGGGACCAATAAAACATTTCCCACCTAGCTCTAAATTGAAACATCCAACCCCACTCCAAGAGTTAGTCGTGGGCGGCAAGACGGTGTTGGGTAAACTCCACTTTGTGTTGTTGGGGAGCAGACAATGAACCAATTGCATGTTGACCTTAAAGAATTATGGATTAATTGCAGATTCTGTTTGTCTATTTCAGAGCTGTTGAGCATGTCTTGGGTGAGCGAGGGAGGGAGCGGGTTCTTAATATAGCTGTCTGGAAACTTTCCATGCTGAAACTATAGCTTCCAGTTTATTTTCAGCAGGGATCCCAGCTCATCTTTACAGATGTCTACACTTTTCCCTTTGCTCAAGATAAAAAGTTACGGCCAACTAGCTGTTCCACTCTGGACAAATCAGTTCACGGTGGAAAGACTGGTGCACTACCAAGAGAGATTTGCCGTTTGCCCTTTTTGTCTTCCCCACTCACCCATAGCCCTGTTTCCAGTAGAAAAGTTTATTTCCTAGAATTTCCTCTCCAGCACTTGATTTAAGGTCCCTGTTTCTGCAGCCATAAGAACTTTGAACGGTGATCCCCAGCCTAATCTCAACGTGTCCTGGCCTATTACTTCCCTCCCATGAAGCCCTAAATGGCTTGTTTTTGAAAATCATTGCATGAGCATCTACAGTGAAAGCACATTACTTGGTCTTGCTGCCTCGCTGTGGGTCTCTGGATCACTGGTCTAATGCTTCCTGCCCTTCATCTGGGGTTCATAGCAGAGCACTTTTTCCCAGCTCGCATTTTGTGCATGGGTGCGCATGGAGATCAATTAGATCTTATTCATGTGACGTTGTGTAGTGCAGCATGGAGTCTGCAAAGGGCAACAGGCTCCTGTCTGCTTTCTGGCACGTACCCCCCAAACGCTCTTCCTCATCCCTAGATGTCTACAGACAGGCCTGACATTAGAGGTGGTGCAACCATCGTTCACTCTCACTGAAGAAATGTTGTTGGGGATATTCCCAACATCCCTTCAGCCTGTCCCAGGCTGGCTGCCCTGCCAGCAAGGTGTGGCTGGCTGCGATAGGTTCTAATAGTGTTGTTCAGCCTCAGAGAGTGGTCACTCTTCTCCAGCGTTTGAAGTCTGGACATTTCTAAATTGGTATGTGGAGATTTAACCCTGCAGCTACCATGGAAAGGCAGTCACATTGGTAGGTCCTCACTTGCACTTGTAAGTGTAACCCTGGGGCACAGGTGAATTCCTGGATGGATGGTATCATGAGCAGAAGCAGACCTAACTTTGGCCTCTGTTAGTGTCCAGGTACTCTGTTGGTTTAAAGGAGCAGTGTGGCAAGAATGTTACTTACACGCCTTCTGTTGTCTGGTTAGCTGAACACCTCTGTTTACCTCTATGGCTCCTATCACCACAGTATGTCAGCTGGCAGCTCAGCTGTGCAAACAGCCTGGAACAAACCAACCTCACTCACTGTGTCAATGAAGGAGATGTTTTCCTTAATGAAGGACCAGACGGTAGAAGGGTGTCCCCTTCCCCGAGGGCCAAGTCCGTTGACTGTCACACTCCTAATTCCTGCAGGCTTGGGAACCAAGGATCAGGAGCTGACTTTGCCCCAGACAACATCACTAGCTCTCGGCACCAGCCTGTGCATGGGATCTGAAACCTCGTTAATTCTCAGCGATGCTTCCCAGTGAGGCTGTAGCCGGAGAGCTAGCATAAGATATCTTTCTGTGAGAGGCCATTGGGGGTAAATGCAAAGCCAGACCTTGTTGCACAGCCTGAAATTCTTACCTACAGGGGCCAACCCAATGTGGTTGCTACATTGGCTGCAGCCTGACACGTGATCGCTGGCTACTGGGGAGGAAACCTGAGCGTGTTTGTTCTGTTGTGGTCATGCATGCAATGGGCACGTTCCGCTCTGTATAAGTCCCTCACTTAGAAGCCCTGCCCGCAAGCTATCTGTTCTGGACACATCCAGATCCTTCTCTTTGGACCCTTAGCCATTGCAGCCTGGCTGGGTGCTCTGGTAGCCCTGTCTCTGGAGGTACTCGTAGAAGTCTCTGTATGTATAGAGCATCCATTTTCAGATGGTAGGGAGAAGCTGCTGGAGAAGGCAAATTGGTCAGTAGGTTCAGTAGCCCTGTGACTAGTCTGGGGAATTCAGGAAAGTGTCTAGACTATGCAGGAGGGAGGTGGCAAACTAGAACAGGAGAGTAGTGGCCAGGAGGAACAAGTAGGTGAAAGTCTCAAGTCCCTGCTCCAGCTGGCCTATGAGCCCCCCACATGCCCCCATAAAGCAGAGTGGGGTGGCTACATGAGGCCTGCAACTCAGATGCACAGTGTGTTACTTTTGAAACAGGAGTCCGGAGTTGCTGATTTCTGTGTATTAGTAGTGCATTGATGTGCACGGGAGAAGTTCAGCCTGTTGGACCTATGTGCTGGATCTACGTGGAGGAACCGTTTCCATGCCCTTAGATCTCATAGATGTTACTAGATCCTTGGTGGCTAACAAAAAGCTCCTACCAGCTTCCTAAAGTCTGAGGAGAAACCAGTTCTGTTGATCTGTGTGGGATCAATTCCTGCGTTACTATACTGAGGGACCCCCAAGAAGGCAGTAGGCAGGGCTTCTTCCTATGAGTAGGTGTGTCAGGGGGCATGTGGGGGGAAACCAAAATGCCACGGGGCCCTTTCATAGAGTCATAGACTTTAAGGTCAGAAGGGACCATTATGATCGTCCAGTCTGACCTCCTGCACAATGCAGGCCACAGAATCTCACCCACCCACTCCTATAACAAACCTCTAACCTATATCTGAGCTATTGAAGTCCTCAATCGTGGTTTAAAGACTTCTAGGTGCAGAGAATCCTTCAGCAAGTGACCCATGCCCCACGCTGCAGAGGAAGGTGAAAAATCCCCAGGGCTTCTGCCAATCTGCCCTGGAGGAAAATTGCTTCCTGACCCCAAATATGGTGATCAGCTAAACTATGCGCATGTGGGCAAGACTCACCAGCCAGACACCCAGGAAAGAATTCTCTGTAGTAACTCGGGTCCCACCCCATCTAACATCCCATCACAGGCTATTGGGCATATCTACCGCTAATAGTTGAAGATCAATTAATTGCCAAAATTAGGCTATCCCATCATATCATCCCTTCCATAAACTTATCAAGCTTAGTCTTGAAGCCAAATATGTCTTTTGCCCCCACTGCTTCCCTTGGAAGGTTGTTCCAGAACTTCACTCCTCTGATGGTTTGAAACCTTCATCTAATTTCAGGTCTAAACTTCCTGATGGCCAGTTTATATCCATTTGTTCTTGTATCAACATTGGTACTGAGCTTAAATAATTCTTCTCCCTCTGTGGTATTTATCCCTCTGATATATTTATAGAGAGCAATCATATCTCCCCTTAGCCTTCTTATGGTTAGGCTAAACAAGCCAAGCTCCTTGAGTCTCCTTTCATGAGACAGGTTTTCCATTCCTCAGATCATCCTAGTAACCCTTCTCTGTACTTGTTCCAGTTTGAATTCATCTTTCTTAAACATGGGAGACCAGAACTGCAAACAATATTCCAGATGAGGTCTCACTAGTGCCTTGTATAACGGAACTAACACCTCCTTATCTCTACTGGAAATACCTCGCCTGATACATCCCAAGACCGCATTAGCTTTTTTCACAGCCATATCACATTGGCAGCTCATAGTCATCCTGTGATCAACCAATACTCCAAGGTCCTTGTCCGCCTCTGTTACTTCCAAATGATGCGTTCCCAGTTTATAATAAAAATTCTTATTAATCCTTAAATGCATGACCTCACACTTTTCACTATTAAATTTCATCCTATTACTATTACTCCAGTTTACAAGGTCATCCAGATCTTCCTGTATGATAGCCCGGTCGTCTCTGTATTGGCAATACCTCCCAACTTCGTGTCATCCGCAGACTTTATTAGCATATTCCCACTTTTTGTGCCAAGGTCATTAATAAAAAGATTAAATAAGATTGGTCCCAAAACTGATCCCTGGGGAACTCCACTAGTAACCTCCTTCCAGCCTGACAGTTCACCTTTCAGTGTGACCTGCTATAGTCTCCCCTTTAACCAGTTCCTTATCCACCTTTCAATTTTCACATTGATCCCCATCTTTTCCAATTTAGCTAAGAATTCCGCATGTGGAACCGTATCAAATACCTTACTGAAATCGAGGTAAATTAGATCCACTGCATTTCCTTTGTTTAAAAAATCTCCTTCTTTGAGAAGGTAACAGATCAGGTTGGTTTGACACGATCAACCTTTTGTAAAACCATGTTGTATTTTGTCCCAATTACCATTGACCTCAATGTCCTTAATTACTTTCTCCTTAAAAATTTTTTCCAAGACCTTGCATGCTACAGATGTCAAACTAACAGGCCTGTAATTACCCGGATCACTTTTTTATCCTTTCTTAAGAATAGGAACTATGTTAGCAATTCTCCAGTCATATGGTACAACCCCTGAGATTCATTAAAATGTTTTGCTAATGGGCTTGCAATTTCGTCTGCCAGTTCCTTTAATGTTCTTGGATGAAGATTATCTGGGCCCCCCGATTTAGTCCCATTAAGATGTTCAAGTTTGGCTTCTACCTCGGATGTGGTAATATCTACCTCCATATCCTCCTTCCCATTTGTCGTCCTACCATTATCCCTAAGCTCCTCATTAGCCTCATTAAAGACTGAGGCAAAGTATTTGTTTAGATATTGGGCCATGCCTAGATTATCCTTAACCTCCACTCCATCCTCGGTGTTTAGCGGTCCCACTTCTTCTCTCTTTGTTTTCTTCTTATTTATATGGCTATAGAACCTTTTACTACTGGTTTTAATTCCCTTTGCAAGGTCCAACACTACATGGCTTTTGGCCTTTCTCACTTTATTCCTACATGTTCTGTCCTCAGTAAGGTAGCTTTCCTTGCTGATCCCTCCCATCTTCCACTCCTTGTAGGCTTTCTGCTTTATCACCTCTCTAAGGTGCTTGCTCATCCAGCTTGGTCTACAACTCCTGCTTATGAATTTTTTCCCCTTTCTTGGGATGCAGGCTTCTGATAGTTTCTGCAACTTTGACTTGAAGTAATTCCAGGCCTCCTCTGCCTTTAGATCCACAAGTTCTTCAGTCCAATCCACTTCTAATTTCTAACTAATTTCTTTCATTTTTTAAAGTTAGCTCTTTGAAAATCAAAAACCCTAGTCACAGATCTATTTTTGTTTATCCTTCCATTTAATTTGAACTGAATTAGCTCATGATTGCTTGAACCAAGGTTGTCCCCTACAACCATTTCTTCTATAAGGTCCTCACTACTCATCAAAACCAAATCTAAAATGGCATCCCCTCTTGTTGGTTCAGCAACTACTTGATGAAGGAATCCATCAGCTATCGCATCCAGGAAAATCTGAGCCCTATTATTATTACTAGCACTTGTCCTCTAGTCTATATCTGGGAACTTAAAGTCTCCCATGATCACACAATTCCCATTAGTATTTACTTCATTAAAAACATTAAAGAGGTCTCTATCCATATCCAGATTGGACCCCGGCGGTCTATAGAAAACCCCAAGCACTATCCCAGGGCAGGCTCTAGTAGCTTTCTTCCCCAATGTGATTTTTTGCCCAGACGGACTCTGTCTTATCCATTCCATCGCTTCTTATTTCTTTACAATCTACCTCATCCTTGATATACAGTGCTACTCCACCACCTTTGCCTTTATTTCTGTCTTTCCTAAACAGCACATACCCTTCAATCCCTGTAGTCCAGTCATGACGACTATTCCACCATGTTTCTGTTCTCCCTAGAATATCTGATTTCACTTCCTGCACCAGTAGCTCTAGTTCCTCCATTTTGTTACCTAGTCTCCTCGCATTGGTGTACAAACATCTTAAATTTTTGCTGTTTGGCCTCGCTCACATTCTGTACCCGATTAGGCACGGACATTCTACCACCAGTATCACCTATTAGACTGGTATGAACACTACGCCTTCCTCCTGATGTCCATTCTCCTACCCACGACCGTATCCTTTCTTACTTCGTTTTCTTCCCTCTCGATGTTAAAATCCGGTGTGGAGATAACCTGGACATCTCCCAACCATCTCCCCTAGATTCCTAGTTTAAAGCTCACTTGATCAGTTGTGCCATCCTAGAAGTCTGTTTCCCTTCTTACTCAGGTGAAGTCTGTCCCAGGAGAACAGTCTTCTGTCCATGAATGCCTCCCAGAGGCCATACTTCCCAAAGCACTCCTTGTAGCACCACTGCCTGAGCCATCTGTTGAGCATCATAATCTTGTCACATCTTTGTTGCCCTTCTCTAGGAACAGGCAGAATCCAACTGAAGATCACCTGAGCTTCGATTTCCTTAAGCGTCTTCCCAAGCCTGGCATAGTCTCCCTTGATACGTTCCAGTGAGAATCTAGCCATATCATTTGTTCTCACATGAAGGACAGTCAGTGGATTCTTTCCTGCTCCCGTTAGGATCCTCTTCAGCCTCAGGTCCACATCCCGTATCTTAGCACCCGGCAGACAGCACACCCTTCTGTTCTCTGGATCAGCTCTGGTTACAGGCCTGCCTATCCTTCTCAGTAAGGAGTCCCCAATCACATAGACCTGCCTTTTCCTGGCGATGGTGCGATTCTCCAGTCTATCCCCTGTTCCCTCTGGCTGCAAGTCCTCTCTATTCCTATTGTCCCTTGCAATCCTCTGCAACCCATCCCAAATCCTCCTGGGGCTCATATTTGGTGGTGTTATCGCCATTGACTCTTGCCCTCTTCCTATAGGACTAGCTGCTCTTCTCTTCTTCATTGCCCTCTCACCTTCAATGACCATCTACTGTGACCCTTCTTCATTTTCTAACTCCGCAAACCTGTTGTTGAGCTCTGTTTCTCCTTCACTAGTCTCTTTTCCTCTGCCTGGTTCTCTTAGTCACATGCTTCCACTGTCCACTTTCCTCACCCAGCAATATCCCCTCAGAGTTCTTTGGTCTTGCTTCCACCTGCAAGTCTGAGCTTTTCTCTTCAGCCTCCTCATGTCTTTGCTTCATCATCTGCTCGAACCCCCTTCTAAACTCGACCAGAGTTTCCACCTGCATCTCCAATCCTCGGTTCTTTTCTTCCATCAGCTCTATCAGGTGGCACTTCACGCAGACAAAACTCTTTTCAGGTACCCCCTCCAGGATCATGTGCATACCACAGCTTCCACATCCAGTCATCTTCATTGTGCCTTCCACTGCCTGGGTCACTACCACTGCTGCCTCTGTGTCTGTCATCGCCTTCCCACCTAAGTCCTGTTAGTCTTCTCCTCCAACAAAATACCTTTTCCTCCAACAGAACTCCCTCTCAAACTCCCCTGTTTACATCTCGGTTTGCTGGCTCCTGTGCTGATGCAGCTGTCTGGACTGTGATAAATAACGGTTCTCCTCTGAACAACTTAATGGTTTTGTTTCTCCTCCAGATTTTGCGGGGAATGTTTGCAACCATGTCTCCAAGTGCCGTCTCCTCTGTGTCCACTCTGCCGCATGCCCTTTGACCCCAAAAAGGTGGAGAAGGCCTCCAATGTGGAAAAGCAGTTGTCCTCCTACAAGGCTCCCTGCAGAGGGTGCAGTAAGAAGGTAATCCATCAGAGCGGGTCCAGTTGTGACTGCCCCATAACTGGTATTTTGGGGGCAGGACAGGTATGGATGACACCCCGTGTGGCCCATTGTGCTAGTCAAGGTTTTGTCTGTGCTCAGATGAATGTTGGTTTATGTCTGAGCACAGTGTCTCTTTCGGGAGTTACTTCCTGCGTCCCCAAAGATTGTGAATGGGAGGCAAGTGGGATGCTCCACTGCCAGACATGTGGCTTGGAACCTCAGGGCAGCACGACAAACAGGGTACCCCACCGCTATAAGAAAACCTGACCTTTGCTCCAGTTGGGGAGGCGGTCAAATAGCAGGAAGGGCGGCCTTGTACTCTAAGCACCAGAGTGGGAGTCAGAAGAGCTGGGTTCTGTTCCTAGCTCTGTTACAGAGTCATGGTGTCTCCTTGAGTCAGTCACTTACCCTCTCTCTGCCTCGGTTTCCTATCTGGACAATGGGGATAATGCTTCCTACATCAGAGGTGCTGAGGCTTAACTTGGGAATGTTTATGAAGTATTAGCAATGCTCTCTTGCAGGCCAAAGTCAATATTTTATTACGTGGATGCATCTTTTAAAAAGGGAACCTGGGCCCTTTTCTCCCTCTGTTACTTAACCCTTTCTACAAGACAAAAGTTGTCCGTTTTCTACTAAAATGCATCCTTTCCCTGTAATGATCATCTCCCCACTCCCTGTATTTGGAATCAGCACTGCTCCATGCCTAGTTCTTGTTAGGGAGTTTACTGCTGGCTGAGCAATGGTGCAGACCTGACGTGGGAGTGTTAATTCCTCAGCACCAGTGCATATTACAGTGGTAAGGTTGCACCGCTGTAGTTAAGGTTGTGTCAAGACTTCTGTTTAAAGGTTGAACTTCCTAAGTCCTCTGAAATGGACATGCTCAGTTGGACGCCTTTGAAATTTGCTGTGCCTCAGGAGAGTGCAGGGTGTGGCGAATGACCCCAATGTTTCCTTCTTGTTCTTTGATGGTGTTCGATGGAAACCTGTGGGGGAGAGTGAATGGGTTGTAGAAGGAGGTGAAGAGCTTGTACATTTCAATAACACTGGGGTTGGCAGAGTAATGGGGCCATTGTGTGTACTGGGCCATTGCTGAAAGAGGGCAAAGTTAAGATTGCGTGGACCACCTTGACTGTGGATTTCCTGCTTTTCTAAATTTGAGATTTGCTCAACACAATGTTCTGCAAGGGGACGGCATACCACCAAGCAACCTTAACTCTGTGTTACCATAGTTTTTTTGCCACTGAATTTAACATAGATGTTTAGACTCTAGAGAACACTCCTCACGAACCAGATCAAATTCTGGAACCCAAAATACTTGCTACCATGCTTGGTAAAGCTCCAGCTGGTGGTTACACCCGAGGGATCTCCTGGTGGGCTGGCTGAGTTTCACATGCAGTGCTGCTCAACTTGAGAGCTTAGGTACATGGCCTTTTGCAAAATCCTACGCTGTTGGTGCTTATGAACCCACAGGGCCCCTGCAGGAAGGGCTGTGAGATATCTGAGCTATGCTGACGTGGCTGCCTTGTGCGAGGTGGTGCTGTGCTCAGATGAAACATCTCTGTGTCCTAACACCCTTTGGCAGAAGACTAGTGCCATTATTAAAACAGTGGAGCCTTCCAGAGAGACTTGGGATGACATAAGAACAGAGGGGGACAGACCTCAAGTGGTACAGCTGGTGTTTCATCTCTTGTGTATTAGCAGCCTTACAGAGTGGGATGTTCTTCCCTTTAGAGCTGGTGAAAGAAGTTGGATTGACCGCCCTCAAGATCACAGCAGAGAGTAGGTCTGACTAGGGCATTGTCCTGCCATCATGCCTCAGCCCTGCCTTGAAGGGACCACCTGTGGGGTAATCTAGACCTGGGTGCCTCTGAGACTGGCAGTAAAGTTGTTCATTTGTGGTGGCTTTGTGATGTGGATACCTGTCACCTAGGGGACAGAGACCCTTTCCCTCTGCTGCTCCAACACCTCACTTGCTGTCAAGTGAATAATTCCATAACTCTCTGTGTACCTTTGAGCCTGGCATTTCTGTTCCTTGTTGAGAACTTGACTCTAAGGTTTGGGTTGCCTTGAAGGGCAAGAGCTCTACCATGACTTGCTTTGGTCTTATGAAAAGGAAATGGGCTTTCTTAGCAGTATCTGGGATCAGCTAGACTAACCCACCCCACTCCCCCAAAATCCTGCATCTCCTCACTGTAGCTGGTTGGTTGATTGTTTTAGTTGGCTATAATGAGACATGCTTTGGCCCAGCAATTCCACATTGGTGCAGATTGATGTGCAATAATCCTAGTTCAAAGATTTTCCTGGTTCTCCAATAATCTTTTTTTTTCTTTTTCCCTCCCTCGGTTTGTCTTTCTAGGTAACCCTAGCGAAGATGAGATCCCACGTTTCATCCTGCGCTAAGGTTCAAGAGCAGATGGCCAACTGCCCAAAGTTCGTTCCAGTGGTTCCAACTTCTCAGCCCATTCCAAGGTATTAAAATACCAAATTCAACTACTTCACATGAGAATCCTCCCATTTCGTTTTTGTAACAAATTGCTATTTAAACAGTGCACAAGATGAACCAGAAACTGTCAGGTCAAATCTGGCCTTGAATTTTAGAGGGATTTCTAAATAGGCTTTTCCAAAACCTGATCCAACACAAATGTCTATGTGATTTAAAAAAAAAATCCAGTGGAAAAGCTTTTCCTTAAACAAAACTTATTCTATGTATAATTATTAGGAAACACATATCATATGCCTCAACACATCCTAATTTCATAGGAATTAATACTGATAAAATATAAGAATGAAATGGATTAATTCAGAAAGAGAAACATATTATTTGATACGGGTGGCTGAATTAGTAGGATATAATAGCTAGCAAAATAATCCTGTGGGTACACTGACTGTGATGTAAATATGGAGTAAGTCCACTGAAGCCACTGGAGGTGCATCAGCATGTGATCAAAATCTTTGCCTTCAGTCTAAGGTGGTGTTTGGTGCCAGTGGTGAGGAAGTGACTCATGGTGCATCAGATCCTTTGGAGTCTGCTGCGGTCAGCTTGTCTCTGTGAAGCTAGTTCTGTTTTCACCTTTCCTCTTCCCTGTTGGTCTCTGTTGTGTTGAATTCTTGACTGCTGTTTCTTTTTAGCAATATTCCAAACCGTTCCACTTTTGTCTGCCCTTATTGTGGAGCCCGGAACCTGGACCAGCAAGAGCTGGTCAAGCACTGCATGGAGAACCACCGCAATGACCCCAACAAAGTGGTGAGCTTTCCTCTGGCAGACTGGCGAGTATTTGGCACCGTGGCTCTGATTTCCATGTCTGGCTCTTTGCTCATGAACTTCTTACTGGGCAGAGAATGGGAGCGGGGTAACCTCCAGTGAATTGGAAGTCTCTGCGTATTTTAATTAATCCCTTGTTCAAAGTCAACAGGCGCACACATCTGCTTCTGGGCATAAAGTACTATCCGCATTTCTAACTCATTTAATCTTTGTTAAATCTCTTTGACAGGCAGACACAGAGCTGGATCTATTAGCTTTGCTCGAGGTGCATTGCAGAGCAAGAACTGGGTTAAGCCTAGATTTCAGTGCTGTCTCCCTAACTCTAATGGTTTTGCTTTGCCACTCACTTTCCACTACAATAGGCTGTGACTTTTAAGACCTCTTTTGTGCTTCTGAGACGGGAGCTTCTTCTGTGTCCCTAAATGCATTGTGCCTTTAAGCTCACAGAGGGATCACAGCTTTTTGGCAGGGAACCCTCTGCATTTAATTGATTATATTTCCTGTGTCCCATTCTGGTCCTGAGCCTATTGCGCTCAACACCCATCAATGCTAAAAGGGACCATCTCCAGATTGAAAATACCTCTTTAACCCACTAGAGCATCCCCAAGGGTGCTCAGCATTCTGTCTGTCGCTTTCATGCACCATTCCCACAGTTGCGGGAAATGTGTGAGCATGCATAATGTCTAAGCAGTCTCAAAAATCTGCCCTTTGAGTCTGGAGGCTTCCAGCACTAACCGACATGCCCTAGCTCTCCAGCTTGTGTAGATGCACGGTGTCTCTTGAAGAGGGTGTTTGCAGAAATTGCTCTGACTGATAGAAGTTAAAAGGGAAAAGTAGTCCTGCTTGTGTTTGGGCTTTGGGTGGCAGGCAGCAGTTTCAAGAACTGCACCACATTGCTGGTCTCATGACTTCCCTTTCCTCCCCTGTATGTTCTAGGTGTGCCCAGTCTGTTCAGCGATGCCCTGGGGGGATCCCAGCTACAAGAGTGCCAACTTCCTGCAGCATCTCCTACACAGGCACAAGTTCTCCTATGACACCTTTGTGGTGGGTACTGCTGCAAATCAAAGTTCAAGTTGCTTAGGGCCCTGGCCTGTTCCCACTGACGACATTCCAGCCCTTAATCAGCTGGCATTGCCTTCACATGTGGCTGGCGCATATGAGAAATGAGAACGCCACTTTTGTGTGCAATTATTGCACAGTTTTCATGCTGAGCTATCAGTTACTAACATCTTTTAGTGGGGGAACAGAAGGGGAAAGGTTTTCTTCTGTATTGCAGGTATTTGTCCCAACCAGCTAAGTGGCCTTGAAATAACTTCTGCCTTTTTAGATAAAATCACATCTATACTGAGACAAAATAGCATGTTGGAATGGTGAAGCAAGACTCTGCAATAGGCTGTGGCAAGAACCTGTGTTGAATAGTAGGAAGTTCCCCTCCTAGCAGGACACAGGAGGGTTGGGGGGGAGGGGTCCTGTCTGAAGGCTGAGCTTTGTTCCTGTGGCCTGCACTTCTGGGAGACAGCTGTATGTTGCTTGTCCTGCCATCTCCGGGTCATCCACTTTAGTATTATCGTCATTGCGGTAGTACCTTGAGGCCATTGGGAGGGATCTGGGGCCACGGAGCTAGGACCTGGAGATGCATGCTGTGAAACAGATCCCTTCCCCCAAGGTCTGACAGTCTGAGTGATGAACTTCGCCAGTTTGTGATCAGTGAGGCCAGCCAGGGGAGTTGGGAAAGGAAGAGTATTTAAGCTTTCTATCATCTCCTGTGTCCCATTTAAACACACTGGGAAATGAGCAAGAGAAGTGTCACTGAAAACCTGCTAGGGCTACAAAGTTCCAGCCAAATGTGCTGTCAAGTTCATATCAGCCTCTACGTGCAGGCTGAATCTCACCTGAGCTTGACACATTTTAACGAAGAAGGTTTTTGAGAGAGGTAAAGCCACTAATTCAGGAGCTGGGCTGCATTTGGCAGGCTCCACGCTGCCTTTTGGCATGCAGCACGAGCTCCCTTCACAATCTGCACTGGGGACTTGAGAGAAGTGAGCCGGTGGTAATTCTGTAGGAGTAGTCATCGTTCCAGACAGCCTCAGGAAGATCTCCATCCGTGAGAGGCTGGCCAGGCTGTACTGGCATCTCGCCAGAAGCAAAGGTCCAGGATGTGGCCATAAGCAAATACCTGTGTTGTACAAACAGCTATGGGGCCTGTGGCCAAAAGGGGCGTGGTACAACACTGGACTGGCTGAGTCCAGCCCCTCACTCTGAGACCGGCTCTTGCACAGCGGCGTTGGAATCTGAGCTCCAGAGACCATTCAGAAATACAGAACATGCACAGCGTGCGTGCTATGTCCTTCTCTGGTGTGGTGCGCAAATGAGAACTCTGGCAGGTCTCCCTCACTGTTAATCTTTTGTGTGGGTGTGGGGTGGTACTCTCCCCTCGAAGGCTGCAGCCAGGGCAGTTCTGCTCCAGGGACCTTGTAGATAAACTCCTGTTTGTATCTGCCATTATCGTTTGGTAGATTAGATTCCAGAGTGACTGTTAACCTCAGAGGACAGATACTAAGCTTTGAAATATTTGCACGTCTCATCTTTCAAAGGATCCTCATGGTCATGTAGCTTGTGCCCAAATTTGGGTATTGAAAAAAAAAAATGGTGGTGGTGATGGAAACCTTTTTTGACTTTGTAAATGAAACCTTTTCAAGTGGCTGCATCTTCCTGCTGCGTGTAGGCAAAACAGAGCGTGAAACTGAGGGTAGAACTGACCAGTTTATCTTCACTGTCCTTTTAAAATGCAAGAAATAAGCTTAGAAAAGTAAATTAATCTCCTGTTCTTCCCAGCCTGGCCTGTCTGAGGTGGCAGTAATTGCACAGGAGAGGTTTCTTGTAATCATGTGGCTGTTTTGACAGTGTCCATGATCCGAAAGGAAGGTCAATGTGAAGATTCTTTCCGCTTGGCATTCTGGTCCTTTCTTGGGAATGTCACAGGAGGTACGAACACCCGGGCAGACAGCTCACTGATGCAGGGAGAGACGCGTTGACTCTTCCTCAGCCCATCTGACCTGTTCACTCTTCTTGTTTCCAGGACTATAATATTGATGAAGAAGCTGCATTGCAGGCTGCATTGGCGCTCTCCCTCTCGGAGAACTGACGGCGACTGCTGAGCAGCGGTGTGGATCCTTTGCACAGGTCGCCTTTCCACTAGGAGAGGTGTGACACTTGTTCATCCCGCTGCATCCCCTAGAGATTAGGCCGCCCATCTCTGTTTAAATCACACCTTGTTTAATAAGGTGGAATCTTTTGTTGCACAATGAAATGGTGAGCGAGCATGATCTGGTGAGAGTGACCCCTGCTGGATGGGAAGAGGCAAAGGTGACCTTACCAAATGTTTGTTTTTTCCAATTGGGCATTTCATATCCATATACGGAGTATATATCTATATCTATATTTATTATTAGATGCTTTTTGGCACCGTTGCTCCTCATATTTGTTGCAGTTAATGGGTACGTAAAAAAATGATGCATTTTATGTAAAATGCCCTAGTTTTCAATTCTTCTCAACAATAGGGTTTTGTTTTTGTTTTTTTTAAAGCATTGAGTGTTTTTTAACCTCGTAAGAGTATTTATGGAGATGTTGGCCCTCCACCCTCCCGAGGGCATGAGCACTCTGTTGCTCAGCTCTGTTGCCACTGCTCAGGGAAGGCCAGAGGCAACGAAGCGCATTGGGCTAAATCTGGGCACGAACCTGCTGCGCTCAGAGACCGTGATGACAGGTCTATTAAAAACAGCTAGGTAGAAATGGGAAGGAATCCTGAACTGTCCTGCCACTGGCATTCTTTCCCCTTGCTCATTTTGTACTAGCTTTTGTGATACTAGAGTTCTTGCATTTTTTCTACATTAATCGGTGTGAGACCTTTTCACGTTTTATAGAGCAAAAATCAAAACAGTTACTCTTCATATTGCAATATTTGTGTTTGACTAGGAACAATAGTATTTTTATGGAACCTTATTAAGAAAAATATTATATTTTTTAAACACATGCTGTGGATTCAAGAACTGGGGGGTAGGGTGGGGAACTGCTGGAACCTGGAATTGAGAGGGGGCTCTTTTCCATTCGCGCCCGAGCAACAGAAAGGTTGGATTGTTTTGTATTTATTTTTTGTGTTTACAGTTTTTTTGCTTTTGCTTCTTTTACCCCCTCTTTCCCCACCCCCATGATGCTGATGTGCAGCCATGCTGGATCAGCCATGTGACCCAAGCATGGGAGGGCAGTACTCGGAGTTACTCACCAGGCATTAACCGGGGTATTGGTCAATGGATCAAATCCACTTCTGAAAAAAAATAAAAACTGTGAATTAGCTACAAGCTGTGCGTGTCTCCAAGATGCAAAGCCCTGTGAGTGGTTCAGCAGAGGCGGTGTTCTCTGGGGCAACAGTCCCATTAGCATTATCAAGGTGCAGGCCAGTTAGTGTCTCGACTCCAGGCTGTTCGTTCGCTTCTGTTGGCATGGATGGGCTGTTTGGCTAGGATTGTGAGGGGGCTGATCTGGTCCTAGCTTGGCAGAGCTCAGTTCAGCAGTGGTCTGGTGTTTAAAAGTGCATGTACAGCATGACAAGCAGGCTGCCTTCCACTATTACTACTAACTTCAGGTCTCTTAAAGCTTTTGATTAATCTATGAGTTCTAATGTGTGTGAATATGGCACTTATAGTGTGCAAATCCAGCCTTGGGCTGTGGCATGTAAACTGTAGTTAGGGACTCACTTAGATTCTAGTCACCTATAGAGAGGGAAACCGATGCTCTTCAGCAGCCATCCAGAGATTGATTGAGTCTCCGTGATCCCGAGGCAAAGATTCAGGAGCTCACCGGGAGTGATACCAGTAGGATAATTTATAATAAATGTCATGCCCAGATTATTTTTTCTGTTACAACTGTAATTTTACAGCATTAAACTTTATAAGGAGGTGACTGCAAAACTCTCCATTGGTGTGGAGTTAAACCCAGCATTTGGTGCTGGCCCTGTCTGAGACAGGACACATGACTCAACAGGCCCTTGGTCTGAGGGCATGGCAGGTCCTGAAATCAGGTAGAGCGAGATCTGTTTGTAACCGACCATTACGTACTGTGGGGTGGCTGAAACTTAGGCCTAGCTGCATGCATTCTTCCTGGGGGCCAGGAGGCTGTCTGGGCGTGCTCAGGTCCATGCTCTTGCTGTAGTGTAGAGTCAGACCTGCTTAGTCCTCCAGCACTGTGAAGATCACTTCCTCGTTTGCTCCTCGGAGGGTGCAGGCGCCTCTCTGGGAATAGGGAGGATCTGACCAAAGGTTTGGGCTGATCCTGTTTTTAAGGGAGTTGAAATTCATTTTGGAATAGTATGGCTAGCAATGCTGGGAAACGGAATGGCTGGAACAGGGTGCCCTCTCCATGGCAAGGAGACGTGTGTGTTCAGTTAACTTGTCCAGCCAGCGCGGTTCGGAAGGAAGTGCTGGGAGTTTTGACAGTGCATTCCCTGTCTAGTTTCTGCTCAGGTCTGTGACTTAAAGGTCATTGGTGATGTTGCGTTGACTGTCGTTCAATGGGCCTGTGTAACACTGGTTTAATCCTTGTACTGACTTGAGGCCTGATGTTCCCCACCTTAGATGCCAAGCCTCAGACCAATGCTGCACACAGCCCCTTTCTTCCCAGCCAAGGAGAACTGGCCGCTTGTCACTGGGCGGTTCCCATCCTTAACTGGCCTCTGGGATCCCCATTGCTGGGTCCTCCTTTCTATAGTGACTGGACATCCTACTCTGCAGCACAAAACAAAACAAAACAAAAGTTCCTGGTTGGTATTCACAAGCCCCTCTGTTGATGAGTTCTGGGGAAGAGCCCTGTGGGAGGCAGGGCAAAGTCCATCTAGAACCATTTCATTTCCCATCTGCTAAGAGACATCCTGTAGCCTCCCTAGCTATAAACACAAAACGGGTAAATCACGTACAGTCCTGCTTAGCGAGCTGGAACCCAGCACCTGCCACTTCCAGGGACCTGGGAGCTTTTCTCCTCCAGTGCCCCCGGAGGGGAAGTCACGGATAGGAACACAACCCAGCAATAGATACCTTGTCCACTCACAACCTGCTGTGAAATGTGAAGGGGCAGGATTCATCAGGTTCTGTGATTCTCTCATCCCATGGGTGTTTGGGTGACGCTGTACTTTCACATTCAGGGTGTTTAAAGCCAGAAGAGGCCATTAGAACCTCTAGTCTGATCTATGTAACATAGGCCATTAAAGTTGTCCAAGCATGAGGTGGTGTGTGGCTAGTGGCCATGTGTTGGCCTCTTGGAAGGGGACCTTTCCTCCATCCATCTGTTCCTGCTTTAGCTGTTTTGTTTTCTGGCTCTGTGCCTGGTTCCTGTCCCTTCCCATCACAGTTAAAATCAGCCTCATCACTGGATCACTTTTTTGTTCTCTATTTGCTCTTTTATCCTGTGACCTTTGTTATTTGTCACCTGACCTACCGTGAATCCTTCTATCTGCAGCAGTGCAGGAGGCTATCCTATAAACCCACCCCAGGGAAGGAGCATTGCAGCTTGCTAACCTTCCTGCTCTTGGTCTCCCAATATGGACACATTGTGCTACTAAAGTTCTTGGCTTATGGCGGTCTAATCTCAAGCACGCTGGCTGAAGGCCACCTGGTGCTGTGGGACCTTGTGGAGGGATCTTCTCGTTTTCTTAGGTGGGATCTCCAGCTCCAAACCCTTATTTATCATCCTTGGACCTTTGCTCTAGCACGCACAGTTAACCCTTTCTCCAGAATAGCTATGGGTCTCTGCTTGCCTCTGGTTTGCCCACTGTCGCCTTTTCCCTTTGTTGCAAAGCAGCTGCCACCTTCCCAACATGCTAGAACACCACCTACTTTGCATCGCACTTTGATAGTCTGGGACCAATTGGCAGGCAGTAGCATTGGTACATTCCCTCTGAGGGATGGAGTGCTCTGCTGAGTGAAAGCACGACTTCGCACTGACGCCTGTGGACTCTCAGGGTGTGCATGGCAGCTAGCTAATCTCCTGGCGTTTGGGAGCTGGCTTGTGCAGGCCTTCCTTTCAGCATTGCTCTGGCTGCGTGATACTCGCCATCTGGCACCACACCGTCGCTGCGAGCAGTTCCACGGTCGTGCCAAATTGTCTTGGGGGTGATAGTTTAAACATCTCAGTAGCCACTTCATTCCAGGCTGGAAGCTTAGTTTGTAAGTGAGTTACCTACCAACCATAGCTGAATGCAACTGCCTACTGCAAACCCAGGGACTGATGGAAACTGCCCCCAAATCTCTGCCTTTGAATGTAAGATGAGATCGGACTGGGAAACTCTCTAGTACGGTGCTGTTAACCTTGCTTGTTTTGCTTCACTTAGTTGGGATGGGTTAGGGAAGGAGGTTTTGTCAATCTAGCCTTAAAACCCAGCCATCTGCCAGCAGGCTGTTTGTCCTGGGTTTGGATCTGTACTGCTGCAGGGGCAACGTAAAGAGGGCAGCGGAAATATAATCCAGAGGGCTTTTCTTCTCAAATGAGCGCCTTCTACCTTTCGCAAACGTCAGATCTCATCTGTTCCCATTTCTCTTCCAGCAGCATTAAGCTGCAGAGCTTATGTACCTTTAAAGTATGTAAGCTTTAATAAACCTACCTAACTTTTCTACTCTTAATGTACTATATAGAATGGGGTCCAGTTTTGCACTGGCTTTCAAGGCATGGGGAGTGGGGAGGGTGTCTGAGTCTTGTCTTAATGTAAATTGTGTCTAACAGAAAATGGGAGTTTTGGCAGGAGAATTTTTTACTTATGGCTTGAGGCTGGATGTGCTTGATCTCTCTTCAAAGTGGTGGCGTAGGACTGTGAAACGCAAACCTCGTGCTGGGAACAGGAATGGCAATGAGTTGGCCAGTGTGATGAGGAAGAATCAGAACCCATAAACCTTGTTAACTTTCTCTAGCCCTGTCTCACCCCAACCTGCCAGCTGACAAATTGCCTTAACTTTTGTTCCTAGCATGGAGTTTGTTCCTATCTTTGTATTGTTCGCTGTCTTGTTATAACAAGCAGAATCCTCTAGAGGGAGCAACAATTACACACTTGCTAGGGGAAGCCTGTCTAGTGTATATCTCAAGTGCTGCATTTTGTCATTACCCTTGAGATGCCGTTGGAAAAAGCCCTGTGCTTTGCTGAAGCCATGCGCATCTTACAATGCAGTGTGTAAATGTCTCTGGAATGTGTGCTGTCATGCAAGAAATATTCATGTGCTACCGTAGAAGTCTTGTTTGCCATAGGTTCAATTGCACTTGTGAGGCAGCAAGGATTAGTGGTTAGAGCAGGGAGCTGAAAGCCAAGACACTCGAGTCTGTCTCTACTACTCCACTCACTAGCTGGGTGACCTCGGGCAAGTCACTTAATCTTTGTGCCTCAGTTTCCCTACCTGAGCAATACCCACCTTAGGGATTATTTGGGGGTGATGCCCTCCTCTGTAAAGTGCTAGGGGATCCTCGTATGAACGGTGCTATAGAAATGGGAAATGTCACCTTTCAAAATCAGTTGAGTGTCAGTAAGCACAGTTCATTTTTCAGCTGTATAATTGTTCAGATCTCTTTACCTAAGAAATTTGGTGATGTTTGTAAATCATTCACTCTGTGCTCAAAATGGCTGTTCATTTCCAGCGGGCTAATCTGGACTTGCTAAATGAGTGAACTGTGCTGGAGCAAGGCTGACTTTCAGTGCATGCTGGTATATTGCTGGTTTGCAATATACTCTATCTATATTTTCAGTGCAAATACACAGAGATGCTATCGAGTACATGAACGTCAATGGCATATCGCTCTCAGACCTGCAATGTACCGCGGCCTGCAAGAGAGAAGAGTTTTTTCATACGATACAGTTCTAGCAGCATCTCCATGGGTGACTTTGGGTTTATGTGGCACCTTCATACTCCAGGTGTCCTGAAGCTCTTTCCACTGGAGTGAGTGAAACATCGGCAGGTGCAGCAGCTGTTCTGCCCTCTGCAGTTGCCCAAATGTGGAGGGTGAATGCTGACCAGGGTTCTGGTGTTGTGGAAAAACTCTTTGAAGCAGATGGGGAGCAGCCGTCAGATATGGGCAGAAAGGCCCTTGATGGAATGTCTCAGCCAAAGGTTGCTAACGGGGCACATCAAGTCGCCATGTGGTGTTCACCTGAAAGAGCAGCTGCCGCTTGGGAGACTATCCAGGGTGGGTGACTGTGAGGAACTCCCTGTGCAAGGACAGCGTGTTTCAGCTCGTACTCGGTGGATCAGCACAACGCTCAGGAGCCCAGCCCTTAAAAGGCCTATGTTTAAGTTCACTCATTCCCATTCTGGGTCCATCTTAACCTTTATACACTGTTCCGTACTGATCAGTTTGTTGTGAATGTCTTCACTTCTCACCCTGCTCACCCAAAATCCAGGCAGGGGAGGGAGTGGGTTAGCGTTCATCAACCACACTGAGATGTAGAAGGTGGCTGCCTTCTAGTCCAGAAGCCATCCTCTCCCAGGATTGCTTCGTGTCCGACTGGGGCCTGAGAGAACTTTCAGTAGTGCCATTGGCTTTTGATGGGACTCAGGCTCTCTTGAAAATTTTGCTCTACATTCCTAGGTTGAAGAGCGCAATTTTGGGGCTTAACCAAGGTACTTCCCTGCACCCTGTTATCCGAGTTTTAGGCTCACACTCTTGTAATACAGGTTTTTTTCCACCTCAGTCTAAATAGTAACAGAAAATATTGCAATGCATGTTTGCTCCCGAGTGGCTAGCTGTCCCTCCCCCACCCTCTCACCCGGAGGAACCTGCAGTCATCTGTACAACACATGAGCAAAGGGCAAACACTTAGCAGAGGCTGCTCTGAGGAATTTCCTAAGTTGGGAGTTAGCCATGTGGGGCTGCTTGGGAGACATGAATAAAACCATAGGCCCCCTGGCTCACTGCGGATTTCTTCCTAGCCTGCGTCTGCACTTTTCCCCTGGGGACAGCTAACTGGATTTCCTGAAGATTATGGTACCTCCTTGCAATATATGCTCTCTCCAGGAAGAAAGGAGTTGATATACAACCTGGGAAGCGTCTGGGTTTCCTGTTTATGCCCGTCCAGTACCCGGGTCACTGCCCCTGGCCTGTACTGTTGGGTCCCATGTATAAAGAGCTCATGCTGCTTTGTGGGCAAGTCTGTGCCACTTCTTAGCTCCTTCTGAAGGGGACTTTGCCCGGAAGGGGGGCAAGTGGTGGCACCCTGAGCGGGTTGCTGGCGAGGACCCCTTTCTGTGGTATAAATTATGAATGGCAGCATTTATTGGCCCAAGATTTGCACTGGAGGTGGGGAAGGGGAAAGTGCAACAGATGCTAGCAAGGCAGCATGGCTCTGTGGATAGACTTGTGGGGCTGGGAGTCGAGGCTTGAGTTCCATCCCTGGCTCCTCCTGTATGATCTTCAACAAGCCACTTCTCTGTGCCTCAGTTTCCCCAGCTCTGTAGCAGGGGCAATGATACCTGCTTTTGTAAAGCACTTTAAGGCCTATGGATGAAAAGCCCCATATATGTATGTGCTAAGTGGATATTTACTATGCTCCCTTTGCATCAGTTATGTGTAATAACGTAAACTAAAGGGGTTTACACTCAGAATTCCACGTGTCACAGCGAATCATCAGACTTCTTCCCCTTGAACTCCTGATTCTACTCGAGGTTTGGGAATGTCGGGCCCACGGTTCTGGGTGTAGGCAGAGTCCCCCGTGTTGCGTGTTCTCTGTCAGGTTTGGCATTGGTGACGGTCATGCTGTTCAGTGTGGTGTTGTGACTATTTTGCATATGAATAGAACTTTTAACGAGACATACTGTTTTTTGAAGAAAAAATCAATGATGTATTTGTAGCAAACCATTTTTCTCAATAAACGCAGTTTCATCCATTGGTGTCGGGCTGAAATCTCTTGGGAGCTTGGGACAAGTTGGGGTAACAGTGTCAGCTCAAGAGAACAGAAACACCTTCCCCCGTCCCACTCAGTAGACCTTTGATGGGTCTGTTTCTCCTCCCACACTCCTCATCCTCCCACTTACCGTGTTTGAATCTCTTATTAACACGGTTATGTGCATGTCAAAGGGAGATGAGCACCCTCCAGTCTAAATCTCAAGGTATGTAAATGCTTCGCTCTGATACCTTGCTGCTAACTCTCCAGTTCGGTCCTTTAGGGATATTCTTGGCTCTTCCTTTCTGCCCGGTGATGGGACTCCTGACTAGCAGTTAGCAGCTAGGAGGAGGGGAGTAGAGTGCTGAATGAATTTTAGTAGCATATTAACTTGTCTTTTTTTTTTATGGCCATTCCAGACGCTTTGAGCCTGCCCGTTGCATTGGACAAGCGTTGCTGATCCCCTCCAAGACATAACTACAGGTGTCTAACCTGTCTCTGCTCGGAAGCACCCTGAGCCTAGAGCAGAAGCAGGTATACCGAGGCAAAGCCCACTGAGATAGGGCAACAAGTGCTGAATGTAATCAGCCTCTTTGTTTGGAAAGGGAGACGCTGAGCTGATCTTTATGACCTCGTCCACTGACTCATTAACTACTGCTGAGCACTGTGGTGCCTGTCAAGTATCTGGCAGACTAGGTTTCATCATCCTCAATCTTGTATTTCCAGTGCCCTCTGCTAGATAGACGGTTGTATCAAGTCTCCAACAATGCACTGACTGCTGCTTATCTGGCTGACGCAGAGTAGTTAAAACCTTATCTCTGTCTCACCTCTGTCAACAGTGGATTTAAGTGTGGATTTAAAACAAAAACCCAAAGAAGGGTGATCATAACTACTGTCTTTCTTCAGAGCCTGCCTTATGCTTCTCAAGTGGCCTAATTTAGCTGCACTTTTCGTTGGTGAATTCCCCCATGCCTCATGCTTGCACAAGGATTGCTGAGCTGAAGGAAAAGTCCAGTGACAAAATTCTGTACAGGGAATGCAGTTACAGTGAGCTCAGACAGCATCTCCTGCAAACACACTGAGCAGTTGGCGGTCAGGGCAAAAAGTGCCCCCTACTCCTAGCAACCTGAAATCTTGCATAAAGCTATGCACTTTCTGAGTCGACTGCTCCCGTCTGGTCTCAGCAATCCATTGCTGAAAGCAAAGGGGATGCTTTTTTACAGGTTAACGGCACTTCTTCGCTCTCAAGAGCAGGAGCCTAATGCATGGCATAGGTTGATGGAGCTCTGTATCCCTCTTCCATAGCTCTAGGAAGTCTCTTACTCTGGGATTAGCTTCTCTGTGCTGTTGTGACTGGATAGTGTAAGCAAGGGTGTGGCTGTGCCTTGGAAGATGAGGACAGGGAAGCTCCTAGCTTTGGGAATCCTGGGTACTCTAAAACCCTAGAAATTGGGGTGGGGTTGTGGATTTTTTTTCCCCCACACAGCCGTGCCTGGGTTGAACATTCCATAGTGCTTTAGCGGTGTGCTGACTTCTCCCCAGTCCTGCCTGTGTGGGGGTCCAGGTTGGAGCGTGGGTGTGTAACTGCTCTTGTGCTGCATTAACTGGGCAGCAGGTAACGACCCTGGCTGCTGAAGTGCCATGGGCTGGCACTTGATTTGAATGTCAGACTGAATAGCAGCCTTTGATTATTTCTACAGGACCAGAAGCGGGCAGCTCTAAAAAGACTGAACCCCATAGGAAGGGTTCCATGTCTGTATTCCGTGTTGTAATTGGCACAGCTCACAGGTCCCTCCATGGATGATTTGGGAGCTGTTTTAGTAGCAATGGCTGCCCACGGCTCCAGGACCCCTCATCTACCCTTCTGTGTGACTGACATACCCCCAAGGGTTATTAAGGAGAATATGACAGGTTTCAGAGTAACAGCCGTGTTAGTCTGTATTCGCAAAAAGAAAAGGAGTACTTGTGGCACCTTAGAGACTAACCAATTTATTTGAGCATGAGCTTTCGTGAGCTACAGTGAGCTGTAGCTCACGAAAGCTCATGCTCAAATAAATTGGTTAGTCTCTAAGGTGCCACAAGTACTCCTTTTCTTTTTAAGGAGAATATGGTTCTCTTGGTCCCTTCCTTGCATTATGGGACAAGTTCCAAATGCCAGGCAATGCCAGGAGATTTCTGTGACCCACTCTGGCTACAGTCCAATCTCACCTCCCCATCCTGTATGCATGATTGTGTCTGCCTTTGACTGCAAAGGGTTACATGATTTCATGGCTCGTTTATGCCTTTTAGATGCCAGAGGGAGAATATTTTTAAAGTGCATTTATATTGAAATATAAGTATAATAAATCATACAAAATACACCACATTTTCTGCACACGCAAAGACCCTCGCCTTTATTGGGTAGTGCTCACTAAATGACACTAGGTTCACTATAATCACTGGAGATCTTGCCACAGAGGGGCAAGTCAACAAGGAAGCTGGGGCTCATGGGTAGTCTGAGCCCAGCACCTGTCCCCCTTTCCTTGCAGCTGCACTAAGGAATAGTCACTGAGCGTGAATCCAGTTCAGAAGCTGCAGAGCACCTTGCACTACCCATCTACCAGAGCAAAGTGGCTTGTTGCATGAATTGCACATAGCGGTTGCCCAGTGGCCTCTCGACTGGGCCAAGTCCAAAGGGTGGTACTCAGTAGGCTTATGTGGAATAATTCTTGCTCTCAGGTCCAAAATCTGCTGCAGAACTGAGGACAGGAGCGGCTTTTGTGCTGACCCACGAAGGGTCGTCTGGTATGAAGCCAGGAAACTGGTGCCAAGCCAGAAAGGTGAGTTTGCCTAAGCACTGTATTGTTATCCAAGGTGAGCTCGCTGGGCTGCTCCCACAGAGGAGGCCACAATGCGGGCATTGATATTGGCCATTACTGATTTGATTTTTTTATATATATATTGCTGTAACACCTAAGAGCCTAGTCATGGACCTGGACCCCAGGGTGCTAGGCACTGTATGTACGCTAGCGCACCCTTCCAGATGCAGGCCGTGTGTGTATCAGTGCCCCCAATGCCGTCTTATGCTGTCAACTGCTAAGATGCTGCTCTGAAACTGGGGGAATTGCTATGGAGACAGACGATTGGGGATGCTCGCTGGGTGAGAGATGAGATTGGGAGTTGGTAAGTTGAGTTGTTTCCTGCTCTGCCACTGACTTCCTGTGTAACCTCAGTCAAGTCACTTAACCTCTCAGGCCTCAGCGTCTCAGGCCACGTCTACACTGCAGGGGCACAGCTGCAGCACCATAGCAGAGATGCTTCCTACATCAGCAGAATTGCGTTTTCCATCAATATAGTTAATCCACCTCTCCAAGAGACTGTAGCTACGTCGATGGAGGAATTCTTGCCTCAGCTATACCAGGGGTTCAGTTGACCTATTCGAGACATGAAATTTCTCGCAACCCAGAGCAACATAGATAGGTCCATCTAAGTTTTAAGTGTAGATCAGCCCTTAAGTTGATAAAATGAGGAGGGTAATAGCTCCTCACCGTTTTATAAAGTGCTTGTAGGTTTTTGGTGATGAGCATTGCTGGAGACCAGAGTTATCTAGCACTACTGGCTGGATGATGAGATGCCCAGATCATTTTCCAGGACATGCACACACGTGGGGCTGTGTTTCTAGAGTCACTTACAAAGCTGCTAGATTTTTGCTGCCTTAGTTGCTAGGCCTTGTGGGTGGGAAGTAACAGCCTCTTTTCAAGGTTACTGCGGAGCCCCTGTTCTCCGGAGCACATACCAGATGGGACTTGAAAAGCACCTATAAATCATCTTAATTGTAAGCACCAGAGGGCGGGGGGGGGGTGTGGATCTCTGTTTGCTCCCATTCCAATTTCTCAGGATTTGAAAAATCGTTTGTAGAACATGATACTCTGAACACTGTCCTGAGCAAGGCAGGTGCTGAGAGACTTCTGCGGCATTCTCCCCTGTAGCCTGACTCTCTCTGCTTCTCAGAGTGGGGGACCCTGCTTCCCTGGCAGGCTCAGGTGAGTGGGAGCAGCACCTGTGCCCCAACTGGGGAAGAACTACGCAAGCAGGATGAAATCTGCCTGCAGGGGTGGGAATGGAGAGTCCTGGGGATGCCCGGAGTATACTCCCTGTGCTGAGGAAGCATTAATCTCTCAGCCCATTTAAATGCCTGATGATATTAAGCAGCATTAAACAGGGGTGTCAAGGTGCTTCATACTGTCATTGTTCTCGGGCTGCCCCCTACTTTGTCTAGGATGGATCCTGGGCTAATTCAGTCTGTCATGTGGGCCCCCCCCCCCCCCACCTACTGTCTAGGCTGCAAAGAACCTGGGGTTTCCCCTTCCCAGTCTGGTGAGTGGAGGATAAGCATGATCAGTTCCTTTGCGGCTGCTTCCTCAGTGTCTCATGGCCTCCCACTGGGTAGAGAATCAGCAGATGCCTTTGCAATGGACTGGCCCAGTCTATGCTTCGGAGCGTGGTGGGAAGAACTATTTCAGCAGGCATGACTTTGCCCCTACGTGGATGGGACATAACTTGATTTAAATACTTCCCGTGGCCTGCTGTGATCAGCTATGGGGCAAAGCCATGCCCGCTGAGCCATCTTTAACAATAGCATAGCCTCTCTCTGGAGTATTGACAGGGCCTTCTTCACAGAACTGGGGCATTGGGAGGCAATGTGCAAGCAGTAAACACCATTTCCTGACAGGTTTCAGAGTAACAGCCGTGTTAGTCTGTATTCGCAAAAAGAAAAGGAGGACTTGTGGCACCTTAGAGACTAACCAATTTATTTGAGCATAAGCTTTCGTGAGCTACAGCTCACTTCATCGGATGCATACTGTGGAAACTGCAGAAGACATTATATACACAGAGACCATGAAACAATACCTCCTCCCACCCCACTCTCCTGCTGGTAATAGCATTTCCTGACAGTTTCCAGGAGCCCCAGCTGCTTTTTGGCCAGGGTGCTGCTGTGCGCCACTTTAGAGGTGATATCTGTGCTTAACTTTTATATTGTCCCTTGGTTCCTCAGCATGAGGGTTATACCAGCCCAGGACCCCTTGCACATGGGCAGATGTTGTGTGCAAGGGGTTGTGTGTGAAGCAGCCTAGCTTGCACTAACTCTGAGTTTAGCCTACAGTCTCAGAACCAGCAGCGTAGTTTAAATGCAGCGAGCTACTCTAGAGGGCTAAGTAGCACTGACTAAACCACTTCTAACGGTGGGAAGTTAGTGGTGGGCTATCTTGGCTTTAGGCTTTCCAAAGCTCCAGGAGGGGTTCTTTCCTGAACGTTACAGGACCTGGCTTGGCTATCCTGTGGAGAGCAAGCTTCTTGAGGTTTAAAGTACAGGACCAGAACTTGAAATCTGGGGGCTCTGTTCTGCTACAGACTTGCTGTGAGATGTTGGGTAAACCATTTAACAGCGCTGCCTCAGTTTCCCCTAGCTATAAAAGGGAGACTATTTCCTAACCTACAGGTGGTTTGTGAGCTTTTATTCACTAGTGTTTGCAAAGGGCTTGGAGAGTCTGATAGAAAATGCTGCTGAAGGACAATTGGCTTATAAGCCTAAACACTCCTCTGGTATGGGCGTGCCCAGTCTGGAACTATCAGGGAGTGTCCGCTAGCTGTCTGACACCAAGCAAGTGGCTGCTGGTGCATTTGGATCCTCCTGCTTTAGTACCACAGTGTGGTGCCTCTGAACAGCACTATTTGATCCTGCTGGCTGGGTGCCTTGCAGCGCACAGTTCTGCTGGCACTCCTGAGGTGTGGAAGGCCAAGTGCAGATCCCCTGGAGAGCCTAGGGGCTAAGAAAGGAGCTAGGCATGTTCGGCACCCACTACTTTTGTGAGCAAAGCTATTAACTGCTCGGTTACTGCCTGGGCTTAACCACGGTTTTCTCCAGCCTTGCTCTCCTCTCCAGCATGCTCTGATGCCTGAAGTTCCCCCTCTTTTTCTTCACCTTGCTGCTGCCTCTGACCGCTCGGCCCAAACCCCAGGCCCTTACTGGTCTCTGCTAGGCCCCCCCCTTGTGATTCCCACCCTGTCTTCCACTGCTCCCCCGTCTCCGACGCTGCCTCCACTGACTGTGAGGGAGGGACTCCTTCCTCCCCACGCACTGTACACCTGTCTCTGTGGACAATGCACCTTCGGAGAATAGGGGTTAGTGCCTGGGCAGTTCCCGTCCCTTCAGTCTTGGCCAATATTTGCTGTGTGTCATTGTCATAAACACTCATTTCCTGCTAATCCGATGGGTTTGGGGGTCTTTGCTCTGTTGGTTCAGAACCAGCCATGGGCTTGCTGAAGAGTTTCTAGCCTAGATTCATGACACAAGGGTTTTCACACACGGAGTGGGGCTTTTGAGTCAGTGGCTAACGTCTCTGAAATCCTGCCCTGGGCGAAGGGCAGGCTGACCCAGGAGGGCTTGTCCAACTCCAAATTCCAGGCTCCGATTTCACTCCAGACATGCAAGTGCTGGTTGTCAAAGACGTGCTGGGCAGGAGAGGCCCGAGGGTGGTGTGTCTAACTGTGTGTGGTTAAACATGGGCACTGCCAAGGCGGAGACAATGGGCAGTCTCTGCCTTCAGCTTGATGGGGCACTTCTGTAGTGGTGGCAAAGCAGTTCCTTTGGGTGCTCATCCTGTGTCTTAGCTGCAATGAGGGGTAGGGAAAATCTGAGCCGCTATAAAGGTAACAAACCATTTTCTCAAGGGCTAAGACAGACTCTTGCTCACCTTCCACCGTAGGGGCCAGGCATGCTGCTTCTACCCACCTTCTCTGACAAACGCAGCACAGCGTGCCTGCTCAAAAAATCAACCCCCTGCCCTAATTAAACGCTGCACCCAGCGTCAGACCGAGAATGAACCACCTGTAATGGATTCCTCGAGGCCAAGGCCAGAAGAGACTGTGGTGATCATCTAGTCTGACCTCCTGCATAACCCAGGCCAGATGTGAATGCTGTCGCTTAATGCATTAGCAAAAGGTGCCCAGCCGCTACGGGGAGGAAGGTGGTGTAAGACCCTCTGTAAAATAGAAATGATGCCTGAATAAAAGCAATGAGCTCTGTCCCAGCCCTGGCTTCTCTTGCTGCCTGCTGTTCTATAACCTTGGAGACTGTGATGCCGATCTGCAACTGCAGCCATCACGGGTGTGTCAAATTCAGTTTTCGGATTTCACAAGAGGATCGTGTGTAAGAGGAGACAGGCCAGGAAGGTGCAAAGACCCTGTTAGAACATAAATTATCTCCAGCTATTCACAAATGTGGCAGTAAGAATTCTGAGAAACAATTGCCAGGTGAATGGGCATACTGTCTGGGGCTCTGACAACACTGAAGAATAACTCTTATCTAGCATCCTGTTGCTTCAAAGTATTCTCCAAACATCCCCTTAGCCTCAGATCTCCCGGTGAGGTAATGGTGGCTATCCTGGTTAGACAGATGAGGAAATTGAGAGCGGCTCGCTAAGTGAGTGAGGGGCAGAGCTGGTTGGCATTAGACTCCAGTTCTTGGCTCCCAAGATGCTCAGACCACCCCCTCTTCGCATGGGTGTGCATGCCTATCAGTACATCTATCTCCCTCTCTGGGCCCTTACATTAAGGGGTGTGTCCTACACCACCCTGGGGAAGTGGAGAAGTCTGATCCCGATTTTGCAGCGGGGGAAACTGAGACACGGACAGTCTGCACTTGCATTATTCCTAATCCTCCACCCCTGGGTGGTGCAGTGTGTAGGGTGGGTGCAAACCTTGCTAGGCTGGCAGTGCCAAGGGAGAAGTGCAGGAGGATTATGCGGGGGGTTGTATTTTGCGGGAGCAGCTGCTGGATTACTTTGGCAGGGTGCTGGGGGAGGCCTGTGTGTTTGAGGCAGGGCTGCAGAGGGGGAGGGGGTTGTGTGATGGGAAGACGTGAGGGTGCTGGGGCAAGGATGGGTGTGGCGTGTGGGTGAGCAGGAGGGTGCTGAGGAGGGACTGTGTAGGGTGGGGTGTGTTGGGGGAGCAAGAGGGGGTTGGGTATGTGTTCGTAGAAGGGGGAGGGGCTGTGTACAGGGGGGTTGTGGGTGGTGGCTGGGGATAGTCTGGTGGTGTATGGGGGTATGCTGGAAGGTGTGGGGTAAATGGTGAGCGGAGCAGGGGATGTGTACGGTGGGGTTTTGGGTGGTGTCTGGGGGCAAGGGGAGAGCAGCGGTTGTGTAGCAGGTTACTCTGGGTGATGGTGAGGGTCAGGGCTGTGTATGGGGGATCAGGTGTAGCGTAGGGGGTACTCTGGGTGCCCTGGGGGGTCAGTGCTGTGTAGGTGGGAGCAGGGTGGTGTAGAGAAGTGCTGGGGGGGAGTAGGGGTAGTGTAGGGTGCGTCCTGGGGGGGTCGGGGTGCTGGAGGGAAGAAGGGGTGTGTGTGGATGCTGGGGGAGCAGAGGTGGTGTAGAGGAGTGCTGGGGGAAGCAGGATCAGTGTAGAGGGGGAGTGGGGTATGGTTAGGATGTGTAGGAGGACACTGAGGGAGAGCAGGAGCGGTTTAGGGAGTGCTGGGGAGTGCTCTGGGTGCCCTGGGGGGGGTCAGGGCTGTGTATGGGGGTACTGGGGGGGATAGGGTGTGTGAATCGGGACACACTGGGTGGTGGGTGTGGATACTGGGGGAGCAGAGGTGGTGTGGGGAGGAGCGGGGGCAGGCAGGGGGGTGGGGGTGGTATGGGCTGGGTAGGGGGATACTAGAGCTGGTTTATGGGGGTGCTGGGGGGAGCAGAGTGGTGCAGTGCAGGGGGGTGGGGGTGGTTAGAGCGGGTAGGGGGATACTGGGGGGCTGTTTATGGGGGGACTGGGGGGAGCAGAGTGGTGGAGAGGCATGCTGGGGGCAGTGTAGGGGGTGGGGATGGTTAGGGCTGGGTAGGGGGATACTGGGGGGCGGTTTATGGGGGTGCTGGGGGCAGCAGAGGGGTGCTGGAGGAGCTGGGGGCAGTACAGGGGCTGGGGCTGGTTAGGGCTGGGTAGGGGGATACTGGGGGGCGGTTTATGAGGGTGGTGGGGGCAGCAGAGGGGTGCTGGAGGAGCTGGGGGCAGTACAGGGGGTGGGGCTGGTTAGGGCTGGGTAGGGGGATACTGGGGGGCGGTTTATGGGGGTGCTGGGGCCAGCAGAGGGGTGGAGAGGGTGCTGGAGGAGCTGGGGGCAGTGCAGGGGGTGGGGCTGGTTAGGGCTGGGTAGGGGGATACTGGGGGGCGGTTTATGGGGGTGCTGGGGGGAGCAGAGGGGTGGAGAGGGTGCTGGAGGAGCTGGGGGCAGTGCAGGGGGTGGGGCTGGTTAGGGCTGGGTAGGGGGATACTGGGGGGCGGTTTATGGGGGTGCTGGGGGCAGCAGAGGGGTGGAGAGGGTGCTGGAGGAGCTGGGGGGCAGTACAGGGGCTGGGGCTGGTTAGGGCTGGTTAGGGGGATACTGGGGGGCGGTTTATGGGGGTGCTGGGGGCAGCAGAGGGGTGCTGGAGGAGCTGGGGCGCAGTGCAGGGGGTGGGGCTGGTTAGGGCTGGGTAGGGGAATACTGGGGGGCGGTTTATGGGGGTGCTGGGGGCAGCAGAGGGGTGGAGAGGGTGCTGGAGGAGCTGGGGGGCAGTGCAGGGGGTGGGGCTGGTTAGGGCTGGGTAGGGGGATACTGGGGGGTGGTTTATGGGGGTGCTGGGGGGAGCAGAGTGGTGGAGAGGGTGCTGGAGGAGCTGGGGGGCAGTACAGGGGCTGGGGCTGGTTAGGGCTGGGTAGGGGGATACTGGGGGGCGGTTTATGGGGGTGCTGGGGGCAGCAGAGGGGTGCTGGAGGAGCTGGGGGCAGTGCAGGGGGTGGGGCTGGTTAGGGCTGGGTAGGGGGATACTGGGGGTGGTTTATGGGGGTGCTGGGGGCAGCAGAGGGGTGGAGAGGGTGCTGGAGGAGCTGGGGGGCAGTGCAGGGGGTGGGGCTGGTTAGGGCTGGGTAGGGGGATACTGGGGGGCGGTTTATGGGGGTGCTGGGGGCAGCAGAGGGGTGCTGGAGGAGCTGGGGGGCAGTGCAGGGGGTGGGGCTGGTTAGGGCTGGGTAGGGGGATACTGGGGGGCGGTTTATGGGGGTGCTGGGGGCAGCAGAGGGGTGCTGGAGGAGCTGGGGGCAGTGCAGGGGGTGGGGCTGGTTAGGGCTGGGTAGGGGGATACGGGGGGGCGGTTTATGGGGGTGCTGGGGGGAGCAGAGTGGTGGAGAGGGTGCTGGAGGAGCTGGGGGGCAGTGCAGGGGGTGGGGCTGGTTAGGGCTGGGTAGGGGGATACTGGGGGTGGTTTATGGGGGTGCTGGGGGCAGCAGAGGGGTGGAGAGGGTGCTGGAGGAGCTGGGGGGCAGTGCAGGGGGTGGGGCTGGTTAGGGCTGGGTAGGGGGATACTGGGGGGCGGTTTATGGGGGTGCTGGGGGGAGCAGAGTGGTGGAGAGGGTGCTGGAGGAGCTGGGGGGCAGTACAGGGGCTGGGGCTGGTTAGGGCTGGGTAGGGGGATACTGGGGGGCGGTTTATGGGGGTGCTGGGGGCAGCAGAGGGGTGCTGGAGGAGCTGGGGGGCAGTGCAGGGGGTGGGGCTGGTTAGGGCTGGGTAGGGGGATACTGGGGGGCGGTTTATGGGGGTGCTGGGGGCAGCAGAGGGGTGCTGGAGGAGCTGGGGGGCAGTGCAGGGGGTGGGGCTGGTTAGGGCTGGGTAGGGGGATACTGGGGGGCGGTTTATGGGGGTGCTGGGGGCAGCAGAGGGGTGCTGGAGGAGCTGGGGGCAGTGCAGGGGGTGGGGCTGGTTAGGGCTGGGTAGGGGGATACGGGGGGGCGGTTTATGGGGGTGCTGGGGGGAGCAGAGTGGTGGAGAGGGTGCTGGAGGAGCTGGGGGGCAGTGCAGGGGGTGGGGCTGGTTAGGGCTGGGTAGGGGGATACTGGGGGTGGTTTATGGGGGTGCTGGGGGCAGCAGAGGGGTGAAGAGGGTGCTGGAGGAGCTGGGGGGCAGTGCAGGGGGTGGGGCTGGTTAGGGCTGGGTAGGGGGATACTGGGGGGCGGTTTATGGGGGTGCTGGGGGGAGCAGAGTGGTGGAGAGGGTGCTGGAGGAGCTGGGGGGCAGTACAGGGGGTGGGGCTGGTTAGGGCTGGGTAGGGGGATACTGGGGGGCGGTTTATGGGGGTGCTGGGGGCAGCAGAGGGGTGCTGGAGGAGCTGGGGGCAGTGCAGGGGCTAGGGCTGGGTAGGGGGATACTGGGGGCGGTTTATGGGGGTGCTGGGGGCAGCAGAGGGGTGCTGGAGGAGCTGGGGGCAGTGCAGGGGCTAGGGCTGGGTAGGGGGATACTGGGGGCGGTTTATGGGGGTGCTGGGGGCAGCAGAGGGGTGCTGGAGGAGCTGGGGGCAGTGCAGGGGGTGGGGCTGGTTAGGGCTGGGTAGGGGATACTGGGGGGCGGTTTGGGGGTGCTCGGGCGGGGTGTGGGGGGGCGGCCGCGCAGCACGTCCCGCCGTGTCTCCCCCCCCCCGCCAGCACCTGTAGCGGGGGGGCGGCCCCGGGGGAGGCGGCCCCGCCCCGCCCCGCCCCGCCCCGCCCCTCGCCCTGCGGTTGGCCCGGCGGGCGGCCCATGCTAATGAGCCGGGCGCCTTAGGGCACCTGCCGGCGGGCTCCGGGCGCAGAGCCGCTGCCCGCCCGGCCATGCCGCGCTCCTTCCTGGTGAAGAAACCCTCCAGCACCCGCGTCCCCAACTACGGGCAGCTGGAGTCGCGGCAAGGTGAGGGCGCGCCGCGCCCCGGGGCAGGGCCCCCAGGGGGGCCCCCCGGCTCTGGGACCCGTCGCGGGGTGCGGGTCCTGCTGGGGGTCACCCTGCTGCCGGACCGCGACTTCCCTGCGCGCCCGGGCTGCTCCCCTTCCCACCCCGCCCGGTCTCCCGGCTTCCCGCGGGCGCTGTCCCGGGGCGCAGGCTCCCGCGGCGGGCAGGTTCCCCTGCGCCTCGCCTCCGGCAGCGGGGCGCCTCCTGGGGGTGACGGCGAGGGTCTCCCCGCCCCAGCGAGCCAGCCCCACCGCTTCCCGGGCTCTGGGGCTGGCGGCCCGGCTCTGCACCGCCGGGAGGAACGAGCGTCACGCCGGGCAGGGGTCGGCTCCCCCCTGCGCCCCGCGCAGCGCAGCGCGGCGGCCCGCGGGCGGGGGAAGCGGTGGCCCGGTCCTGCCGTGGGGCTGCCCCGGCGGCTGGGGGCGGGCTGGAGCAAAGCAGCGCGGGGGTGCGACTGCAAAGTAACCTCGCTTCCTTCTGCAGGGGGGTCTTCGGGCCGGGGGAGCTGCGGAGAGGGGCTCCCAAGCAGTTCAAACAGGCGGTCCCAGTGGGGGGCCCCCCTTCAGACAGGGGGACCCTCCCGATAGACCCACTGCTGTCATCTCATCCGAGTCCAGCAGGAGGGGGGGAGGGAGTATTTCCAGTCTGCTCCGGCGGGGGAGGTCAGAAATCTCCCCAGGATGGAGGCACAAGGGCTGACACTGGCCGTGTTGTGATTAACTTCCCTCTTGGACCTCCTGGAAAGTCCAGCGCGCTCCACTGAGCACCATGGTGGGCCTGATTCACCCATGGATAGATGGCCTGGGCCGTCTTCCCAGCAGGGGCCCCTTGGCTGGGGCAGGATGCCACCGGATGGGAGCCTTAGCAACTGCTGGAGCCAGTTCCCTTCACAGGTCCAGGACCTAGGAGACTGGGGCAGCAGCAGCAGGAAAGGTGGCCAATTCCATCAGGTAGAACAAGGCTCTGGCTTCTGCACTGAGGCTTCCCTTCCCTAGAGAAGGGGGATCATTGTGGGGAGTTAGATGGGTGGACCTTGGAGCTAGCAGGGAGTGCTGGGGCCAGCCCAACATCCTGGTGCTCAGCCTGTAAATAGCACTGCCCCAATAGCAGCCCCTGCCCCAAAGCGGTCCCCGGCTTCTCTCCACACAGTGCGTAAGGGCCGAGCAGAACAAACCCGCAGGGGGTGGAGGAGTTGGGGTGACCGTGATGCAGGGCCTGGTGTGTACACAGTGTGTAGGCGGAGCGGACTTTGGTTAATGGACACACGGGGGGAACTGGCCTTCAGCTCTGCCGTGCTGCTCTCCCCGGTGCACAGCTCCTGGCTAGGCGCGCCTGCAGGGCATGCGGGTGGGAGCCACTAGACAATGTCCATGGTTCCGTGTTCACCTGCCTCTTGCTTCTCCCCAGAAATCGATGGCGCGTGCCACGCCTGCGGGGGGCTGGTCATCCCCATCCTCATCCCGAATGACGGCGCCCCTTCCGCGCCCTGGGCCGGCAGCTCCATCCTCGCCCGCTTCTCCTTGCCTCTCCCACTGGATGGGGATACCAAAAGGACTCCCAGCACAAGCCCCCACAACCTGGAGATCAGCCTGGTGGACACGTTAACGGGCCGAGCGCCGGGCTCCCCTCTCAAAGACAACCAGAACAACCTCAACCTGCCCCCCGTCCTCAGCCTGCCCCAAAGGAGGCCACCCGACCCGGGGAGCCCAGCAGAGGGGCACAGGGGAGCCCAGGACAAACTGCAAGGGGCACGGGGCAGGGCAGCTGAGCCCCTGGAGAGATTTGAGTGCTTTGACTGCCACAAGTCCTACCACACCTTCTCCGGGCTGGCCAAACACCGCCAGCAGCGCTGCGTGCTGCAGGCCAGGAAGTATTTCACCTGCAAGTACTGTGACAAGGAGTACGGGAGCCTGGGAGCGCTCAAGATGCACATCCGCACCCATACACTACCATGCGTCTGCAAGATCTGCGGCAAAGCCTTCTCCAGGCCTTGGCTGCTCCAGGGACATATCCGAACGCACACAGGTGGGGTGCAGTGCCGGGGCGAGTCCTCGGGGTAACAGCGCAGGGCTGCACAGGGAGGGAAGCACCTTTCCTGTGTTTACAGGGCTCTGCCTGGCCAGTAACTTTGCACAACAAGCTGGTCTAGTTGGCTCGCAGGTGCATAGCGGGCGGTAGTGGAGGGCGGGTTGGGAGAAAATGGCTAATCTGTTGTTGTCCCCAGGCTTGACTGGCGGATCGGCCTTTTAATGTGGCATTCACAAAACAGCCTGCCAGGCCCAGTTGGGTTCAAAATGCTTGTATTTTGTATGGAGATTTTTTGCAGATCCCAAGAGTAAAAGATCAAACGCTGCAGACCAACCTCTGTACCTGGGACACTAATACTCTGTATCTGTATCCCAGTAGCACCTAAAGGCTCCATTTAGATCAGAGTGAGCCTTTGGCGTTAGGCGCTGTACAGAGACCCAGGATACCGCAGTCCCTGCCTTGAGGAGTTTACAGGCCAAGGGCTTGTTTTAGTACACTGGAGCTCCTCTCACTGCTCGCTCCAGGGGCCACAGTTGATGAGTTGTTGTAATCTGAGTGGCTGCATCCCCCCTGGAGCTTCAACTCCCCCTTGGTGGTGCGCCAGCTAGGTGGAGTTTAAAGTGTGGACGGGAGTCAGGGTAGGGGCAACGGGCAACGTTTGAGCTCTAGCTCCGGCCAACAGTGCAGAGATGACCAGCCCTAAGGCATCCTGCACAGACTTTACCTTTATGCACCCAAATAATCCCATTGGCTTCAATGGCTCTACCTGCATGCAGGAAGTTAAACAAGTGCATAAATCATGCCAGGATCTTGGAAGAAGAATCTAACCCCTTAGAGTAAGTAAGTAGATCCTCAGAATCCCATTTGCTCGGCCCTGTTTTGCTCTTTGTTTGCCCTTTGCATTTCTATTTGTTTGGACAATGCAAACTCAATGAACTTAGTTTTCCCCCTGTGAGTTTCAATTTATAACTCTTGGTGCTGTAATGTCTGGGTTACAGACACTGCAGATGAATGTTTAAAAACAACTGTTTTCATGGGAATGAATTTTTTTAAAGTATGGAAATCTTGCCCTGTTGGGTTTAGGTTTCATAAAAGCTTGTTTTAGCAAAACTAATATTTTTGTCACCATTTACCTTGATTGTGTCCCTTTAGTAGAAATATTTGCAGTATTTCCTACCTATTCCCTTAGAAATTGGATAACTCAAGTCAAATTGACTAGCAGCGAAGTAACCAAAAATCAGACTGACTAGCTTTGTTCCGTTATGCCAGATGAGAACAACATCCAGAGCAAATGCAACTAGTGAGAAGTAAATGATTTAAAAGAGAATTCTTCTGGTTTTAATAATCTTAGGTATTACGGATTGGGGGAAGGGAGGGGAAATTCCCCTCTCCTTTTAAAAAGATGTTCTCTACTCCATCCAGATTAGCCCTAATTCTATTTACTCATGGTGTGTTTATTGTAAGATTGTTGTGGTGCCTTTACAGTCTTGGTTTGCCCCCTCTTGGCTCACGTACTATGGCCTTGGGCATGTTGCCTCAGTTTCCCCATTGTGAAACATGGGTAATACTTACCTATCTCCAGGTGGGTTGTGAGGGTTGGTTAGTGCTGATAAAGTGCTTTGAAGATTTTAGTGCTGTCAGCAAAGAAAGTGGCAGAGGAGCACTGGTCGAGTACATTTCTTCTGCCTAAACAGTCTCTTGCCAGATTTGCTGTTGTGGGAAAGTTCCTCTTGTAATAGGAAGTGCTCATGCCATGTAGGCTGAGAAATCCAGTTACAAAGCTGGTTGTTCCGAAGTGGGAGACTTGCGATTTCCCCCCTCCCTGCACGCTTAAAATAGAGGTGGTAAACAGGAAACACAATACCAGTGCCCAATGCACATATCCCCCTCCATATCCCATGTACGAACCTAGCCCAGAGCTGTGCGTGAGCAGCAGTGCTCCTGCAGAGGATACACAATAAGCTGATGTTTGTCTCCCCGCAAGAGAGGCTGGGGGCGGGCTGGAGGCTGACTCACCAGTGTCCCCTTAAGCAGACAGCCCATCGGACATGAGCAGGTAATAGGATCCGGTTGCAAAGCAAAGGTTAGCGTGTGTGACTCTTGGGCTCCGGAGCAGGGCCAGTCCTGGTTCCTTTGTACAGGGCTCTGGGCACGGCACCTGGAATATTGCCCCTGGTTCTGGGCACCAGGATCGCAGGAAAATATGGACAAATTGCAGGGAGTTCTGAGAAGAGTGACCGATCAGCAGCCTGGCAGGATTGATTTACAAGGAAAGACTGAAAAAGCTGCATGCACCTAGCCTGGCTAAGCAGCACCTAAGGGTGGGAGCAGAGGAAGTGAGGGGCTACTCAGTGTGGTATATAGAGGGATAATAAAGGGTGGTAGTGGGGTGATTAGGTTGAAGCAGGGCAAACCTGGCAGTGAGCTGCCTTGGGGTGTGGAATATTCTCCCCAGGCGAGTGTTGTAAGCCCCATGGCTGGCAAATGGTGCTGGGAGGGGAATGATCTGGGCCTCGCCCTGGGGAGAGGGTCTGATGGGGCTTTTCCATCTCCAACTTCTACGTCGAAAGGGAGTCCTTAGATTGTGAATTTCAAGCCAAACTGTCTGGCCTGTGCTGGCTTCTGCAGCAGAGGCTAGGGGGGTGGCTGGGAAGAGTCACCTGGCTTGGCTTGGAGGGAATACAAGATCCTGACTCCCCTGGGTGCTGTGTCCCACCCCTGCTGCTACGATATGCTCAGGTGAAAGGCTTCCAGCTGGCAAGTCCATGCTCCCCCCATGGTGGAACGCTTCTGACATTTACGTGTGCAGTCAGCTGCTGGAAATGAGATTCCAGGTCTCTTGGGCTGTCTGTCCACCTGGCTCCAGTCTCCGCTCTTTCTTCCTGCTGTACAGCCCCCTTCCACATGGCAGGGAAGCGGAGCATTCCCCTGGTTACAACGGGCAGCGGGCTGGGCAGCCACTGGGATGTTCACAACACTCCCTCCCTCCTACTCCCTGGAAACCCCCTAACCCACCTGAGCGCCTAGCAACCCATGGCGATTGCCTGCCATTCGGCCTGGCCGCTGCACCCCACTGATTTCAAGGGGGAGCCAGGATAGAAGAGTTGTGTGGAATTTACTGCTATTTCTGGGACCCCAGGCTGCTCGGATCTCAAAGGACAACTGTACAAACCAGACCAGAGGCGGGACCGGTCCCTCCCCCGACCCGGCCAAGCCAGGCTGGTGCCCCGGGCCCGGGGCCTTGTCCAGCTGGAGCTGCTTGAGTGGGGGCGGTTCTCTCTGACAGTGTTGTCTTTGCTCCCCCCCAGGTGAAAAGCCCTACAGCTGCTCGCACTGCAGCCGCGCCTTCGCCGACCGCTCCAACCTCCGCGCCCACCTGCAGACGCACTCGGACGTCAAGAAGTACCAGTGCCGGGGCTGCTCCAAAACCTTCTCCCGGGTGTCTCTGCTCTCCCGGCACGAGGAGGCTGGCTGCTGCCCTGCATCCTGACGCCCGCTGCCCAGGGCCGCACCAAGCGGTCAGAACAAGGAAACCCACTGTAGACCTGGGCATCTCCGTGGGAGCTCCTGGCATCCTGCCACGCTGTGGAGGGTGCGGGTGGATGTGTGCTACCGGGGGAGAAGGCTCCGGTTCCTGGTGGTGGTGGAGATCTATACCCATCTTCCAGCTTTGTGTCTTCAGCTGAATGGCACCAGCTTTGCAGAGGGCAGTGCTGGAGGCCTGGCAAACGCATTGCAGGAATGGCTTGGTTCTGTCTCCATGCAGGCAATGCCCTTCAGTTTGCACGTGAGGAAGGGGAGTGGAGACTGCGTTCCAGGCTAGCTTTGAGCTCCTTGCCTTGAGCTCTGGCTCTCTAGGGGTGAACTGGATCGCCCCCAAAGCCCCAAGCTGCATCCACTCTACTCACCTGCCTTGGAAGTATGTTTGTCTGCACCCATTCAGCTGGGCTGCCTGAACGGTGCTTCAAGCACAGCCGCGCCGGAGGAATAGCCTCTAGTCATTTCTGCCCCTCTCCCATCCTTTGCATCCAAGAGTCTCCACCTCCCTCATTAGGGGCTGGGACGTCAGGTTACCTGCAGCCAGTGGGAGCTGTCCATTCCCCACCTGCATGCTGCCACTGCTCCGTGGCTGCCCCTGTGGGATCTGTTGTTGCACATGGGTTCAGTTTGATTGCCTGGTGTCTAATAAAAAATAAAACTGACAGTCTGCAAAATGAACTTGTCTTATTGCCCAAAAGAGGATGGGGCCAGCGACTTCTCACTGCGAGGGCGCAGGTTGCTTGCTGCCCCACCTTGGTGACACACCCTCCTAGCCTTGTTTCACGATGCATTGCTCCCCCCCAGCCTCAGCACTTATCTGATCGGGGTTACTTGTATTGCAGTAGCACCCAGAACCCTAGCCATGGGCCAGGATCCCAGTGTGCTAGCCTCTGAAACACAGAACAGAAAATGGTCCCTGCCCCAAGGAGTTACAGTCTTAAGTATCAGACAAGGGGCAATGGAGGATAGAGACAGAATAGAAGAAACAATGAGACATTGATTGGCAGAAGTCTCCAGGGCTGTGCGTAGTCATAGCAGAGGAACTGCTTCTGTGCTCTTTGGCTTTCAGACACTCTCTTACCTCTCTCCCAGGCATCTGCTTCTCCCCATTCGTGGCACAGTTTCACTCACCTTCACCACTTGGACACAGACATGTCCTCCAGCCCCAAAACATACGGTGTCTTGCATTGTTAGCAGCTGCTGGAAGGACAGCTCTCAGGTCTGAAATCTCTGCTGTTTGTGTAGGCTTTGTTCTTTAAGGACCTTGTTTACGTAGGCCTACGCCAGTGTGTCATGCACCCCTGCTTTTGCTTCACTGGCAGTCGTGCTGCATTCACAGCTGTGCTCGGAGGTAGCAGAAGACCCATGGGACCAGGCCCCCACATCTCCTCGTTGCCTATCTGGGTGTGCTCTGGTCCCAGCCACAGCCAACCTGGCACCACACCGCAACTACCATGATGAGGGAGGGGCTCACTCCCTTTTACCTCTTTTTGTGCCTATAGGGCCAGATTTCCAAGGGCTCGGTGCCCACAACCGGCCCTATCTTTCCATGCTGCTCCGCTCTTGTTGCGATGCTTTTATAGCCAGATCTGTCTGAGAGCTTCTGCACCCAGAGCGATCTTGAAAAATCTGCCCTTAACCTTCAGTGTTCTCTGATCTTTTCTTGGAAAGAAATCCTAAAGCCAGGAGTGCTGGAGGAACCCCTCAAAGGGGCTGGGGCTCTATCTTTTGGATCAATTTTCCTGTCTCTCCCTCTGACTTAAGCACTTGAGCCCTTCCCTCGGGGAGGAGCGAGCGAGGGAATGAATGATCGGGTGTAAATTCTTCAGCTAAACTCTCTGCATTTCCAGAGGGGCTGTCAGGGGTCAGCCATCATGTGAGTGTAATTTGGTATAAAATTTTACCGATTGGGGAGGGGGGAATGGGTCCTAGGCAGGGAGGGATTTGCTGCAGCTCTGCACCAGGGATGGCACGTGGAATTTGAATGCATTATCTTGTTTTGCCCTATTCAGTGTTATGTCTTCATCTCTTAATTTTTTAAACAGGAAGCAGAGGGCCTGGACCTGAGGCTGCTTCCATGCAGGCAGTATAAATAGAAGCAGGGGTATTTATTTTTGCTGATCGCTGAATGTAATTTCAGTGGGCAGGGCTCTCACATATCAGATTCCTGGCCTGGTTTTCTTTTCTCCCAAACTGCACGTGCCCCTCTGCCCTACCCCAAACAGGGTGCTGTCACAGTTGCTGCTCACGTTCCTGGGCTGGATGAAGGCCGAGGCCCTAGATTGCTACTCAGGACCCCAGCTCCTGGAGTCAGGATTGCAGCTTGGGATTTCATTTTTTTTTGTTTGTTTTTTTAAAGCGTCTCTGTCTTGTGGTTGCAAAGAAACACTTGAAAGGGGAGTCTGGGGGTAACCAAAGCAGTGATGTCTGCCTGTGTCTGCTGAGAGCCTGAACCGATAGCTCTGAGAGCTGCTGCCTGCCCTGTGCATATGGATGGGTGTTCACACCAAGTCCTCTCCATGTGGCAGCAGATGGTTACAGCAGGCTCCGCCCACCCTCTACAGATACACCTTGACTGCTGGGGGATGTACTGGGGCTCCCCTGCTGTCCCTCTTGCCTCTCTGACGATGGGCAGGGGACCCCCTGCTGCCACTTCTGTGGGACAAGGGGGCCACATGCTACTGGCCCAGTCTGTCTGGGAGCAAAGGGAGCGGTGACTGTTGCCACGGCCACTCCGAGTTGGGGAAGGGCTGTGGGGAAAGGGCAGTGACGGGGCCCTACATTGTGTGCATTGGGCCCCTGGCCCCATTTGTGGCCTCATGTGTTTTGTGGCTTTCAGCTCCTCCTCGCATCCTGCTCAGTGGGGGCAGCATGAGGCAGGGCTGCAGCCCTGTCGGATTTCGGGGGGGGGCTGTGGGAATGCCCCCTTCCCTTCTGGGGTCTTAGAGATGAGCAGGCATTTGGCTCTGGAAGTTACCTATCTACCCCTTGAGCAGGTCAGGGCAAGCTTCCCCCCCCTTCTCCCCGGGGGCTAGGGAGGGCGAATCTCTCTGTATCCCTGCTCCTAGCCTGTCTGCCTGCTCCTCCTCTTCCCTGGTGTAGCTCTAAGCTCTGCGGGGCAGGACTCTGCTTGTGTTGGACACAGCTGACTGTGTCCGTGCTGACTGCTGCTGGTTTCGGAGCCCTGTGCAGCTGGTTAAACTTCCAGACCCGTGGTGATCTTAGTCAAAGTTCCCCCAAGACAACGGCTCATGGGGCTGATGCAGTTAAGGTATGTCAGTTTCATAGCCAACGAGCGAGTCATGAGGCCAGCCTCACGTCCACCCACCTCTGCCTGCCCTCACCTGAGGGATCAGGTCTCCATTTTGCAGCTGGGTGAACCAGTGGTGGTTTGGCAGTGTGATGTGGACAGCCCCTTCAAGATGCTGTGGGTGGACGATCTGAGCCAGGCAAGCCACCACCCCAAGCGCTTTGAAGAACAGGGGGCCGGGTTATGTTGTTTCAGCACAGAGAGCAATGGGCCAGGCACCTCATACAATGTGCAGTGGAAGTCCTTGCCCCAAAGGGCATGTCGTGCCAGAGAGGTGTTTTCCCCCCACCCTGCACACATCAGAGATCTCAGCTACTCATCCCTAGCTGTGTGAGTGGAGAGACAAGACTTTGGCACAGGGGGGAAGCTGCTTCTGTATTTTCATGGGTCTGGGCTGTTCCCTGACCCATTTGCTCTGCTGGTGGCAGAGAATAGGTATGAGACCTGCCCAGTACCAGCTGTAGAGTGGGCAGCTTGTCTCCAGGGGCCTTTTCTGTTGTACAGCCAGGGCCTGTGCGCTAGGCGCTGTACGGACTCTCCAAAGGGCAAACCCTGCCCCAAGGAGCCAACAAGCGCCGTGACAAAGGGAACTCAGGGCTGCGGGGAGGGGAAGCAACGCAGGGAGCCGTGAAACAGCTCAGCTCAGGGCCATGTCGTCATGGGATGCTTCTCAGTGTAGAACCCCGCGTCCCCCCCTTTAGCGGCTATGGAAAGCTCCGTATGAAAGAGCCCGCGTGTGTTTCCTTAGTGGAGATGGCAGTGTGTCTGGGTGAGCGGCGGTGTGGGGGCTGCTGATGTCACTTTCCTGGCCCAGCAGAAAGGCAAAGCAGAGCTAATATGTATATTTTGGGCACCAGGCGGCTTGAGTGGGGGGTTATAAATAGAGCCCAGAGGCCTAAAGGAAGCTATATTGTGAATTGCATTCTATTCCTAGCGCCCCATGTCTAAATATGTCCATTGCACCTGTCGCCAAGCGGGGCAGTGGGGGAAAGAATCTTACAGGCTCTAAAATAAACCCGAATGTTTTCCCTTCTCCTAACGGTGCATGGAAAATACGTATAAATATATCCCCGGGCTGGGGGGAGAGGAGCAGACGGGGACCCTGGCAGCCAGCCAGCCCTGGGTGCAACAAGGGAGAGCAGGATCGGAATGAATGAATGAGATTTTCCACTCTGCGGTGGTTAGGCTGAAGCTGTAAACAGCGTGTGGGGCCTTCTCCCCCCATCATCTCTGGGCCTCCTGCACACCCAGCCCATCCTCCCCACGGGGCCTACAGGGCCCCCCGCCCCCTTCTCTGTTCCCCTCTATTGCCTCTTTCCTCTGGGCTATCTGCCCTCCACCCCAGGCAGCTGGGCCCCTTTACCTTCCTCGGGGCTTGGAAGGGCAGTGCCTAGCTGGGCCATGTGGGTCAGCGCCTCTGCACTTCCCTCTGAGAGGACAAAATCCACCCTCCTGGGGGTTCCCTCTCCTTGTACAGAGGCTGGGTGGGAGATGCTGGGCCTGTGCCAGCCGGCCTAGCAGAGCCTGGGACCACCCATGGGAGCCACAGAGCCCAGGGACCAAAATTTACCAGAGCCCATGGCTGCAGGAGCCGTAGTGGGACGCTCAGCACTTTATACCTGCTTCCCCATCGGTGCGCCCACGCGGCCCCTACTTTCCCCATCTGACAGCTGGGGAAACTGAGGCACAGCCTGGCCTCAGAAGGGGCACACACAGAAGGAGTCAGGAATCTCCTTCCCTGCCCAGCCCATTTCCAAGCCCCACAATCCCCGTTAGAAAAGCGATGCCTTGCACTGATGTGCTAGCAGTGAAATGGCTGTGCTGCACGGAGCCAATGGATGGGGTGGTCTTTGTGCCGAGGCGCAAGCGTGGCAGGGGTTCTCCTTTCCATCACTCCCAAACCAGGCTGATCTCCCCTTCAGTACAGGCCACCGGCTGATTGCTAGGGGGAGGCTGCTGGGCTCGCAGCTTGTGCGTGCGCGAGGGGAGAGAGAAGAAGCTTGCGGCCTGCAGACAGAAAGCCAGCAGCTCTGAGACATTTCCTGAGTGAGGTCACCAGGAACATAGTTCTGCTTTCGAGGGCGCTGCATGTGTCTGGCTCGGGCCTTCTCCCTTCCCCACAGCGGCAGAGCGGCGACCGTCTCATGATACGGGTGGGAAGGGGAATGAACCAGGGCTGGCTCGTCCAGTGCAAGGAGTGACCTCCCCATGAGCTGGTGCACCTATGGATGCATGCACGACTCGTCAGAGCCGGATCTGGCATGTGCACATTAATCAGGAGCAGAGCCCATTGTTCGGGGGGCTGGGAGCACTGGTCACGGATAGCATGGAGCCATTTCTCTGCGTTTTATAGTTGGACAACCTGCCTGGCCCATTTCACGCCCCCAACACACCAGGCGCCCGTCCTGCTCAGGGTTTTAACTGGCGGTGGATGTTCGGCACGTTTACAGGTTTCTGCAGCTTCTCAAAGCAATTGCCCACGGCCGCACTGTTTTAGGAAGCAAAGGAATACAAGAAGGGAGTTAATTTATGTGTCGTGGCAGGAACTGGCAAACCAGTGGGGCTGCCCAGAAGGAATCAAAGTCACAAACTGGCAAGGTGGCAGCTGCACTCACCAGCTTAAAGAAGATTTGGTTGTTAACAAGCTACACTTTTAAGACCAAGCTACAAACCTTCCAGTCCAGGGTTTATCTCCACCTTACCCTGTGGAGGTGAAAGCCGGAAATCCACCAAAGATCCAGACAAATCTCGGAATGCCTTCAGCGGCAAATGTCTTAGGAAAACACTCGCTATCAAATGGAATGACTTTATAGCAAATGCCAAGATTGGTCAGAGTTCAACGGCTCCTTATCTCTAAAGAATCAAGCCAGAGCAGTTGTGCCAGGGGCATCCGGAGGAATGTGCAAAAGGGGTGGCCGAAAGAATCCAGCTGCCAAACAGTGCTCAGAGGGAGAACTTGTGGGACTTAACACAGAGAAGGTACAAAGAGCAGCCTGGGATAGGCAGGAAAGGTGAGCCCTGTTTGTGCCTCCAGTGACATCTGACGGTGCGGGAAGGATTCTGATTCAAACAACCCAGGAATGTTCGCTGTTTGAGAATAACGGACAGCCCATGTGCTCCGTGAGGAGCAGCCTGTGTTGATTTCTGGGGCTTGGGCACAGGAGGTCCCTTAGCAGAGGAGTGAAACTTTCTTACCAGAAGAATGAAGAGTAATGCACCTTGCTACCCGACCCCCTGACACTTTCAAGGTCCTCACAGTACAGTTGCTCACTACGGCCCAGTGAACAACGTCACATCCAGACTGAGGGCCGTGTTTGCAAATCAGGCTTCTGCTCATCATCCACAGAGCTGTCGTGCAACAGGGGGTGAAAACAGATTTCTCCCACTCTGGTAGACTCTCCCCAGGGAGGGTGTGGCCTAAACTGCAGCAACCTGTCTTGAAATAACCAAACGGGAGTGCGTTGTGTCTAGGGGGAAGTCTGGCCCCTGGCATCTTGCACCAGAGTGCAGAATTACAACTGCTGCCTGTAAATTATGCACTAATTGCTTGTGCAGATCCTCTCTCCTGGGGGAGAGTGGCTGGGGAACCGCACCCGTCTGTCTGCCTCACTCTTGTCAGAGTTCAGTAAATCTGCCCGTAAGAGCTGGTATTTAATTTACACATGAGAAACAATCCTATTACTGTCCCATTAAGGGGGTGGCTAGTTTTTGGGGTGCTCTAGTGATGGTGACGCTGCCCCGTTGACACGGCGCTGAACTGCCATGGGTTCAGACTGAGTGTTTGGGATCTAGAGGGAAGGGTTCATGGCTCTAGGAGGTGAGAATAGCATCTCCCTCCTGGCTCTGCACCAGTGGATTGGCGCGTGTCTGTTTAAATTGCCTCTCCCAGGTGCCTTGCGATCTAAGGTGCTGGTGTTATTTGACGAGCGTAATGCTGGGTGGAGAGCCCTGGTGAGCTGGAAGGGGCAAAGCAGTGGGGAAGCGGGGTGTTCGGTCTCCAGCACAGCCCAGGCCCTAGCTGAGTGCGCCAGACCCCAGCGCCCCTTCCCCCTTGCCTTTCACGCCATTCTCTGGCCGTACCTCCTGCCCCTCTATACACATATGGGTGGGGGAGCGGGATAGTGGCTAAAGCCTGGGACTGGGAGCCCATGGCTCTCCTTGGCTCTGGCATGCGGGGTCTGTGAAATGGGGACTGTGAGAGCAGGGGTGGGAGAGGCAGATCCGCAAGCACCTGCCAAACTCTTTCAGATGGTCGGATGGATCCTCCTCCATCACTTGCTGGCTTTAAGCCTGGCTGCCTTCTGGGACATGATGCTGCAGCCAAGCCCAGGTTGCCGGGATCAGGACCAGGGTAACTGGGGGGAGCTCTGTGGTTACCCAGGAGGGCGGTGGGGTGGAGCTCATGGTCCCTTCGGCCCTTAAACCCAATCTATGAGGGGAAGGCCAAAGTCACGTCCTCGCTCGCCGGCTCTGGGCAAGTTGGAAATGATCGGATCAAGGTGTGGGCCGGGGAGGGACTGGCACAGGGTTGTGACGGTTGGAGATGCAGCACGGTTCGCTCCTTTGCTCCCCAAAGCACCAGCCCCTCGATCAATATCCCCTGCAGTGGAGCCTGGCAGAGGGAGGGAGGGGCCCCTCTGGTGAGTGTGACGACCTGTCTGAAAATAGCCGCGTGGTTCCTAGCTATTGCCAGCTGCCCTGGGCTGGGCCTGCCCTCCACTTACTATCTATAAGCAGCTGGCAGGCCCCTCTGGAACCACACAAGTTTCCAAGGCTCTGTTAGCACGTTAGTGGAAGCGGCTCAGATGCCAGGGAGGGCACCTAGGAGCTGGTGAGGCAATCGCTGGCTGGTGCTGGGTGGTTTGAGCTGGATCACAGCGGCGGGCTCCGCACCCCCACGCTGTGCAGGGCAGCAGGCGTCCCCGCCGCTGGGAACTCCTGCTGCTGTCTAGTGTGACGGGCAGCAGGGAGCCGGCTGGATTCCCAGAGCCTGGGGCAACAGCCTCTTGGTTTGCAAGTTGCGCGTGTTCGATCTGGGATCGTTCCCGGGGCAATTGGGTCGGAGCTTCCCGGGGCCAGAGCCCACGTGGTGGCAGGGAGGGCTGGATCACGGATTGGCCCAGTCTGTCAGCAGTTCTTCATCAGATTCAATCTGGACGGGTACCAGGTGCCCAGGTCTGAGTCAGGCCTGCTTCCCATTGCCCACCTGCGGCTTCTCCAAAAGCTAACCCCGAAAGCCTAAGGCAACAAGGGCATATGGGACAAGCCACAACTGTCACTGATTTCAGTGTGTGTGTGTGTGGGGCAGAGGGTGTCTACATTGCTGACGCTGGGGCTGAATTTGAGCCTAATAGAGAAACTGACCTCGCTAGCTGGGTGCCACAGGTGGCTTTTATTCCGTGAGTCAGGGCTGAGCCTAGAACGCCCCTCGGCAAAGCCACGGGGTGTGAGGCTGGGCCAGCCCTAGTGCCTGCAGGGAGCAGCAGCCCTTCACCCCCTCCCCAAGACATAGAAATCCCTCTCCCCCATTGCATGGATCAGCAGCATCTGCCGGGCGGGTTGCAGCTGGAGCGTGACTGAGGCTGCTGCAAAGCTGATGGGTTAGCTGGGAGAGCACAGGGCAAGGGCTGGGGGTTCTCCACTCAAGCCCCCGCCCAGCCTGTATGGGGAGGAGGAGCCTTTCAGAGAGGCACAGGGCCAGCTCCCCAGCTGGGGTAAATTGCATGGCTCCACTGAAAGCTATGGTGATTTACATCAGCCCATGGCTCTCGAAGGGGGCAGGCTGAGATGGGACACTGACAGCCCCTTGAATCCTAGTGAGCACACACAGTTCTGTCGCTTTGGACTCACCGGCTGGGGAGGAGGCTTAGTTCAGCACCAGAAGTGAGCCCACGTTTCTGGAACTCTTCGGTGCTCAGACGCCATGGTGATGGGCTTGCACTTTCGGGACTGAGCTGAGGCCGAGCCCAGCCATAACTCAGCGCACAGTGACGGTCATAGCTCCTGTGCCCCAGGCCAGTGAGAGGTTGGTGGATCCACCCTTAACTGCAAATCCGGAGTTGTGGTGACCAAAGGTAATGGGGTCCAGGTGAGGACAAGAAATGAACGGCCAAGGTGGCAGATTCAGAACCCGTCCCAGGGAATGCTTTTTCACACGACACGGAATTAGGCTGTGGAACTCACCGCCACAGGGAGCTGAGGCCAAGAATTTAGCCTGGCCATGTGTACAGCTCTCGGGAATAGACTAGCCAGAGTTGTTATGATGAGTGATGATAATGCTGGCAGGGAGATTACATCTCCCGTTCCGGGGCTTGAGCCGATTTCTAACTATCAGAGACCAGATTATCCCACGTCTGCGGCTGCGTCACCTGCCTCTGGTACTGGCTGCTGTTGGGGACGAGACACTGGATCAGATGCAACTTGGCTCTGATCCGCTCTGGCGGTTCCTAAGTTCCATACGTTCTGATAAGAAGGGCAGCGGAGAACCCTGTGAATGAGTCACCCTCAAGGCACTCAAGGGGCAGAGCCGCAGGTTTCCTTGGCACGCCCGGCTCTGCCTAAACTGCAGGACAACAGGGCATCAGTCTGGAGGGATGTGGAGCTAACTGCAGGGCTCTGCTGGGACCAGCTTTGCTTCTTCAGTGGTTGTTTTACCACCTATGCCAGGGTTTCCCATTCTGCCTGAGGGGGATCAGCTCTAACGTGCTCCAGCTATTAACCCACCAAGCAGGTGTGCGCTAAGCAAGGCTGCTATTTTTAGCCAGACCCAGTGAATCAAGGCTGGGATATATTTATCCTGGGGGTTGGGTGCATGTGTGTGTGTCTCTCCTAGGGCTGGGATTTGCTGAATACTTTCCACTGTGAAGGACTGGAGGATAAAAATACCCCTCCACCCCCCCCGGGGGCTGGCTGGGTGAATGAGGCTTTACATGCACTTGTTACCTGCATTTCTCTGCTAGGTTCATGTAAATACAGGGGCAAAAGTTTGTAGCTGCTTGTTTTGGAAATTCGTTAAGGATGCAGAGCAAGCCGGGCTCCTCAGAAGGTGGCAGGGGCAATTTGCCCCCCCCCCACATGGCGAGGGAGCTGTCTTTGTTAAAGGGGGCGCAAGGACTGAATTTCAGCTGTTGCCCAGGGGATGGGGCATCTGCTCTTTCTGGGGGGCGAGGAGGGGGAAATTTGGAGCTAGTCCCCTAATAATCTTCCATCTAGCACTGATCAGATGGCAGCTGGAATCCCGTGTTCCTCAGTGCCAGGAAGATGTTGCAAAGGTCAAGGGAATTCAGAAAGCAACTAAAAGATGCCGAAGAGATGAAGGCAGAATCAAATGATCCTGTGTGGCCTGGCCAGATGGTGACTGCAAGGGGCATGAGATAACCCTGGGAGCTGCAGGGGCAGAGCAGGGCTAGCTTGGTCTAAGGGACAGGCTGCTGGGGATTCCTCCGAGCCATCAGTTCCCCAAGAAGTCAGTCTGACACCAGTCTCCTCACTCTGGTCCATGGGTGGCAGGTGAACCCCTGCTTTAGGGAGGCTATCCCCTGGCCCCCCTCCTTCCACCTGAGCCCTGCCCCCTGGAACCCTGAGGCCCTGCCCCCATGGCTGGAGGAGCCCCGAGCCTCCCTCCCTGCAGCCGGAGGAGCCCCATGGCCGGAGGAGCACCAGCCGGCCCACACCAACCGGCCCGAGTACCCAGCCACCAGCTGGAGCAGAACCCCTGCCAGCTTCAGGGGAGAGGGAGAGCGAGGGTGGGCGGAGGGTGGGCAGGGCCACAGGCCTGGGTTAGGGAGTCTTAGCCTCCCCAGCCTACGATACCCACCACCCATGCTCGGGTCCCTGGATCTGGCATACAGCAATGCTACGCTGAGTTGATCAGACTCAGTGTATGGTGAGTACAGGCTACCCCACGCAGCCAGAGTTACACAGCAAACCTCTTCCTTCATATGCACGTGCACATCACATTGCATCTGCTGTACACTGCATCCCACGTGTCGGGATTGGCGCGGTCCCTTGTAGGGACCAGACCCGGGGCAGCATGCTCTGTTCCCGCACGGGCTGTGCACGCCTTACTCTGCGCCTCATCTCACATGCCAAACTTATGTGATCCCCTGTAAGGGGGTCCGTGGGTGTCCCCCTTTATCTTAGCTCATACAGACGTTCCGCTTCCATTGACCTCCCTCGTTCGGTCTCCCAAGAAATGAGGCCGTGCCGTGTCCCATTACTCACGTCAGCCCAGGCCTACGGGTAGCCGGCTGTGATGGGACATTGGAAAAAAGGAAAATATGATAGTAATATTCACCATCACTCAGAACTCTCCCCACAGGCCTGGACAGAGCCTTGGAGATCAGACAGCAGGGAACAAGGGCTAGAGTGGCCGGGATCCATCCCCCTGCCCCCAAAATGATTTATGGATAATTATTAGCACCCCCAGCAAATGGAGGGGAGGCTGGGGCTCGGGTCTGTGCTTTGCTGTGGACTCTGAACATTGGGTCTGTTCATATAGAGACTATCAAGCCAATGGATTGTCTCACCGGGAATTACCCCAGTGTCAGGGGAAGTCCCCGGTGTTGCGCAGAAAAGGTTCTAAGCTGTCCCCCTCCAGCAGCTCCCAGTCCAGGGATGGGGCCAGGGATGAGAGAGGGTGGAGGAAAGGAAGGGTGGGTCTGTGCTGCTTCTGTTCTGGGCTGCAGCTTGGCCCTGCTGCACCTATGGGAGGCCGTCACAAGTTAGAGCAGCTCCTGGCCCTGGCCCTTGACCCCTGCAGCAGGCCGGAATTCAGGAGGGGCAAAGCTCACCCGTGTAGCTGAGCTGATGGGGGTCAAGATTCTGAGCTGGGAAGGAAGAACCCTGCCCCCCTGCCCCAGGAAGGAGAGTGAGATGGGACCTTTGGGGCTGCAGGACTGAGAGAAGAGGGAGCATTTGTTATCAAGGAAGCCCTGGACTTAGTAGGTGTCTGGGGCTAATGGGCAGGCACCTGCTTCCTGGAGCGGTGACAAAGCTGAGGAGAGGACTGTGTGTGTGAGTGTGACTGTGAGTGAGTGAGTGTGCGTGTGCGCACGCAGTGGGTGTGAGGTTAAGGATGCGCCTCGGGACCCCCAGCGCTCACCCCCGTCCTCCACACCCCATTCGAGTGTCATTCCCTTTGCCGGTGGCGTGATCGGGTGAGAACTATGCCCGGAATCCAGAGAGCTGGGTAGGTATTTAAAGTGCATAAATAAATACGGCAGCTGGTTCGTCAAGGAGCAGCGGCCCCCCCCGAGAGCTTAGCAGCCCGTGCCCTGCGCTGGCCCCCCAAGGGGCGAGCTGTGCTCCTTCTAGGGGCGCAGCAGAGTATGTGGGCAGACCCAGCAAAGAACAATTCCCCGCAAAGTGGAGGCGCTCTAACCAGTGGGCATCGCTGTCTGCAATGCTGTTGGAGAAACGATTAGCGTCTTTGCTGCTGCTGCTTCCCCACCTGGGCGGCTCGCGTCTCTCAGCATTCCACTCCCATCCATGGCATGTCAGGCGGGCCCGGTACCGGCAGTGCAGCAGGCGTCACCTCCCTGGGTATGCCTGGGCCGTCCAGTGGCATGGCCAGTGTCTCGTGCACGGCTCGCGGCCAGCGGCCTGGCCAGTGTCTTGTGCACGGCTCGTGGCCAGCAGCATGGCCAGTGTCTTGTGCACCGTGTGCGGCCAGCGGCATGGCCAGTGTCTCGTGCACCGTGTGCAGCCAGCAGCATGGCCAGTGTCACATGCACGGCTCGTGGCCAGCGGCATGGCCAGTGTCTCGTGCACCGTGTGCGGCCAGCGGCATGGCCCGTGTCTCGTGCACCGTGTGCGGCCAGCAGCATGGCCCGTGTCTCGTGCACGGCTCGCGGCCAGCGGCATGGCCAGTGTCTCGTGCACGGCTCGTGGCCAGCGGCATGGCCAGTGTCTCGTGCACGGCTCGTGGCCAGCGGCATGGCCAGTGTCTTGTGCACCGTGTGCGGCCAGCGGCATGGCCAGTGTCACATGCACGGCGTGTGGCCAGCCGCATGGCCAGTGTCTCGTGCACAGCTCGCAGCCAGCGGCATGGCCAGTGTCTCATGCACGGCTCGTGGCCAGCCGCATGGCCAGTGTCTCGTGCACCGTGTGCGGCCAGCGGCATGGCCAGTGTCTCGTGCACGGCTCGCGGCCAGCGGCATGGCCAGTGTCACATGCACGGCTCGTGGCCAGCGGCATGGCCCGTGTCTCGTGCACCGTGTGCGGCCAGCAGCATGGCCCGTGTCTCGTGCACGGCGTGCGGCCAGCGGCATGGCCAGTGTCTCGTGCACGGCTCGTGGCCAGCGGCATGGCCAGTGTCACATGCACGGCTCGTGGCCAGCGGCATGGCCAGTGTCTCGTGCACCGTGTGCGGCCAGCGGCATGGCCAGTGTCTCGTGCACGGCTCGTGGCCAGCCGCATGGCCAGTGTCACATGCACGGCTCGTGGCCAGCGGCATGGCCCGTGTCTCGTGCACCGTGTGCGGCCAGCGGCATGGCCCGTGTCTCGTGCACGGCGTGCGGCCAGCGGCATGGCCAGTGTCTCGTGCACGGCTCGTGGCCAGCGGCATGGCCAGTGTCTTGTGCACGGCTCGCGGCCAGCGGCCTGGCCAGTGTCTCGTGCACGGCTCGTGGCCAGCGGCATGGCCGGTGTCTCCTCTCTAGCTGTGGCTGGGCACTTCCAGCAGCAGGGTCGGGGAGTGCTGCCTGGACATCCCAGGGAGGCCCTGAACAGAGCAGGTGCATTCTGGTGAGTGGGTATAAATGGCAACAGAGTAGCCTGATGCAAAAGGGGTAGGTAAGTTTGGGGCTCCTGCAGAGTTCAGCAAATGAAGGAAGGAGATGCCCCGCCGCAAAGCTGCCTACGAAGGGGGAATGGAGGGGCTGGTGCCAGGCCAGGGAGGAGGGGACACTGCCTGGAAGTGCTTTGGCTGCAGACTGCCCAGGGCTGGAGGCTGCAATAGGCCTGAGCCGTGCTGCTTCCGCTGCAGATTTGCTCCACCCTGCTGGGGCTGCGGGGGATGTGAGATGTCAGCTGTTGGGCCCTGCTGGGGAAAGCCTGTTCCAGGCAGCCCCCCCTCCCCAGGAGACGGAAGGGGGAAATCTCCGAAATCACCCTGGTCGGTTTCGTCCTGAAAGGTGGGGAATATGGTGTCCGCTGTCCGTGGGTCTGTCCCTGGGCTGGCTCGCGAGGGTCCCTCCCCCAGCCCTGCCATCCCTTGCATCTGGCTCCGTTTCCATCCCCCCAGGGACGGTTTTTGGGGGGGCGTCACTGGGTTTCTTTGCCCGCAGGAGCGATCGCTCATCTGGGCGCCATCCCCAGGGGTCCGGGTTCCACCTTCGCATCTCGCCGGCGGGCGCTGGGCTCGGCTGTGCAGAACCCGCCCCTGGGCAGACATGAACGAGGTCCTGGCCTGGCTGTGTAGGTGCAATGCTGAGCCTGCCGGGGAGGGAGCCGGGGGGCCGGCTGCAGGCACCAGGGCTCCAAGAATGCTGGGCTGGGACCCCCTGCATACTGTGTTACCCACACCAGGGCCCTCAGACAAGGGAGATGAACTGACTCTAAGCTCTCCAGGGAACGGGCAGCCCCAGTGATGTTGGTGGGCCCCCTAGGGTGGTGCTGGAGGGGGACCATTGTGTCCGTACTGGGGGCAGCTGTGCATTCGCTCTGCTCCTCGCTCAGCCCCTGCCCCCAGGCGGCCTGGCTGGCAGGTGCTTGAGGCCCGGAAAACAGGGCCTGGCTGCCGCGCCCATTCGTGCCCCTCCCCGGATCTTTGTGGTGCTGGCGAGATGAGCGGGGCTGTTCAGGGGTGATAGGCGGCCGTGGACAGGGCTCAGCTGCGCAGAGAATGGGAGCTCATTAGAGCCCTGCTGGGGGCTGTTGATGAGGCTGGGAGACCCTCGCAAAGCTCCCGCCTGCCTCTGTGCCCAGTACAGGCACAGAGAGGCCGGGCAGTGCAAGGAAGGGTGGTTGACCTTTTGGAGGGGCAGGGTACAAAGGAGGGGCAAACTGAGTGGGTCGGGCCCTGCTCCTTGCAAACCCTGTGACCTCCTGTACTGTCGTTCTGGCCTCTCCAACTCTTCCCCTTCAGCTCCTATTTTTTTCACTAGGAGGGTGGTGAAGCACTGGACTGGGTTCCCTAGGGAGGTGGTAGAATCTCCATCCTTTGAGGTTTTTAAGGTCAGGCTTGACCAAGCCCTGGCTGGGATGATTTAATTGGGGATTGGTCCTGCTTTGAGCAGGGGGTTGGACTAGATACCTCCTGAGGTCCCTTCCAACCCTGATATTCTATGATTCCCTGGGATCGCCATTAGGCGCGGAGAGCCAGCCCCGTCGGGGCTCTGACTTCACGCCCCGGCCCAAGGCCATGATCTGGGCCGGCCCAGCCCAAGGCAGGGAAATCCCCCAGCAAACCAGCCAGGAGAATTCTGCTTAGCACTTCTCTTCCTCCGGGCCCCTGCCCGACATGAGCGCTCCCCGTGTCCCAGGGGGGCTGGTGGGGCCTTGCCCACTTGGCTGGCGGGAAGGAACCAGAGGGGTGACGCTGTGGAGATTAGAGGGTGACTGGGAAGGTGCTGGGGGATGGAAGGGAGGATTCTTGGCCCGCTCTCGGCCGGAAAACATCCCTGGTTCACAGCGAAAGCTGGGCCTACGCCGCCACCTGCTGGGCAATCCCCGTCATGCTGCCCCCAGTACCAAGCTGCCTTGGCCCCAGCGGTGACCGTGTATTTGATACAAGGCAGCGTCTGATAGTCAAAGCGCCATCAGAAACAGCCCTCCTGAGTGCAGCCACCTCCCCAGAGGTGCTGCAGTGGAGGGCAGCGGGGACCTGTAAGGCAGTGGTGTAGCTGCAACGGGGCAAGTGGTGCAGGCGTACCAGGGCCCACGAGGTTACGGGGGCCCCACCACCTGGAGCAATGCTGCGGCATGTCTCCTGGCCCGTGGGGTCACGACGCCACTCGCTCTCATTTGGCTCCATCGCACCTCTGTCTTGATGGAAGCGGGGGGATGGCGGGTCAAACCTGACCAGCAGCGCGACCTTGGCACCATCTCTCAGATTTGGCTTGTGTTGTGTGAGCGTGGGGCGGGTGATGGGAGCAAGCGGAGCTGCTGAGTAGCCGGGATTGGGAAGAGGCCCCATAGGCAGGGAGGCGAACGGCACGCTGAGCGGGAGGGCGGGGAGCGGAGGCAGTGCTGGTGACTGGCCAGGAAGGTCCCAGGCCTGTGGGCAAGTTGCTAGTGGGCTATGGAGTGAGTGGAGCGTACTGGGAGGGCAGCAGGCTGAGGGGTTGGGGATGGTGGGGTAGGCCAGGGGACCATGATGTCGAGAGTAAGCAACATTTTAGCTTTCAGAATCAGGAAGGGGGCCCATAGCCTAGTCTTGCACCAGGGCCCTCTGAGGCATGTTACGCCACTACTGTAAGGAAGGGAACCAGCAGCTCAGCTCAGAGCCTTCCTGTGGTTAACAGGAGCCAGGAGATCTGGGTTGTATTTCCAGCTCATTGCGTGAGCAGGATCACAGCTCTGTGCCTCAGTTTCCCCATCTGTAAAATGAGGATAATGCTAGTGACCTGCCTCCCAGGGGCACCTGCCTCCCAGTGAGCTCCTTAATGTCTGTAAAGCCCTTTGAGACCCTGCAATGGCAGGTGCTAGACAGGTGCAAAGCATGCATCTAAGAAACGGGGTGTCCCTGACTTCCGTCGCCCAGCCTCCTGCCAAATGAGTCCTGCTGAAGAAATACATCAAGGCTGGCAGAGTCCAAACCTCCACCAGGATCTCGTTCTTCTTTTACTTCGGCTGTACCGCCATGCGAGGATCATATCTACCAAGGGGGTTTAGGTGCCTGAGGAGCCCAATTCATGTGCTGCAGATTTTCCCCACATGTGACAAGGGCTCTGTGGCACAATGGATAGTGCATTGGACTTCTAGACTGATGACAGATGGAGTCATTCAAAGGTTGTGGGTTCAAGTCCCACCAGAGCTGTTTTACCCCTCACAATGAATGTGCTGAAACCAAAGGATATTCCACTCATCGGCACCAAGACTGGTTTGATGAAAACAACAAGGCAATCCTAGCATTAATTCAAGAGAAAAGAAAGGCCTCCTGTATCTGGCAGAATGATTCCTCTAGCCAAGGAAAACATAAGGCCTGTCACTTGCTCAAAGCCGAAGCTACGTGACATCAAAAACAAACAGGAGCTCTCTCTATCTTCAAAAACAGTTCGGGGAGGAACTGGTCATTGTTCATTCCTGCCTAGGCCACTGGTCAGAGGTGAGTGAAGCTGTTACCATCTGAGGGTTGGTCAGTGGCCCCCGTGCCATGGATTGGCACATCAAGTCCAGTTCCCGGCAGACTCCACACACAGAAATTACAGCGGCACTAATTGTCCGGCTGCTGATCAGTCTCTGTAGACAGGCCGGTGACCGGATTTTCCCCATTTCTCTTGGGAGATGATCAGATTGGAACAGTAGACAGACAAATCCATTGCGCCTGGCAGGAACACTCCCTGCTCGCCAGCCTCAACCTCCCTTTGCTCAGTTTTACACCTTGTTAATTTCCAACATGCCCACGGAATGTTTTGCAATTGACTTTGATGGAGCAGGAGCGAGCCTTAAATCTCAGCTCACCCCATTTGAGGGTCCCAGCCGGATCCTCAGGCTCTGGGGCTGGAATCTAAAGCAGCTCCAGGCTGCCTGCTTGGAGGATACTGGCCAGTGGAATCAAGAGCCGCCTTCTGAAATTTAGGTAATTACTGCAAACCATGAGAACAAACCAGCAGGGCACTGGCTGGTTCAGGGCCTTGGCAATGGGCTGCAGACCCTCTTGTCTCTCGATGACCCATTCAAACCAAGCTGGTACTAACCTAAAACCTTTTCATCTGGTGACCATTTGGCTGCCTCTATGCAATGTAGGGTTGCCAACAGAACACCCTAGCCCTGCCCCTTCCCTGAGGCCATGCCCCTGCCCTGCTCCTTCCCGAGGCCCTACCCCTGCTCACTACATTTCCCCCTCCCTCAGTGACTTGCTCTCCCCCACCCTCACTCACTTTCACTGGGCTAGGGCCAGGGGGTTGTGGTGCAGGAGGGCTCTAACTGGGGGTGTGGGCTCCGGGGTGGGGCCAGGGGTTGCGGTGCTGGAAGGGGCTGTGGGCTGGGGCAGGGGGTATGGGTGCGGGAGTGGGAGTGGGTGAGGGTGAGGGCTCCAGCTAAGGGTTGGGGCAGAGGAGTTCAGGGTGTGGGAGGGGGCTCTGGGCTGGGGCAAAGGGTTGGGGTGCAGGGTGGGTAAGGGCTCCATCTGGGGGTGCTGGCTCTGGAGTGGGGATGGGGATGAGGGATATGGGGTGCAGGAGGGGGCTTTGGGTTGGGGAGGTGCTCAGGGCTGGGGGTTGTGGCACAGGCTTATCTCCAGTGGCTCCCTGTCAGCAGAGGGGTTACTAAGGCAGGCTTCCCACCTGCCCTGGCTCTGCACTGTGCCCCAGAAGCAGACAGAGGTCCAGCTCCTAGGCAGAGGTGCAGCAGGAGGCTCCACTCACTGGTCTTGCCTGCTGACACCACCCCCACAACGCCCATTGGCCGTGGTTCCTTGCCAATGGGAGTGCGGAGCTGGTGCTCAGGTTGGGGGCAGCACGTGGAGCCCCATGGGCCCCCTGTCCCCCGCCAAGGAGCTGGACTTGCTGGCCGCTTCCGGGGTGCAGCACGGAGCCACGACAGTTTGGGACTAGCCTGCCTTAGCTCCGCAGCACCGCGAACTGGACTTTTAACGTCCCAGTCGGCTGCGCTTTTCCAACCAGGTGTTCCAGTCGAAAACTGGACACCTGGTCACCCTAATGAAATGAGGCCTGGATCCCTGCCCAGTTCACAGGCCTCTGTAGCAGACAGATCATTCCACAAGGCACCAATCTGTCCCTTTGCTGGCAGGAGTGGGTGGGTGAGATTCTGTGGCCTGCATTGTGCAGGAGGTCAGACTAGATGATCATAATGGTTCCTTCTGATCTTAATGTCTATGAGTTGCAGCAAAGCGGCCAAGAAGTGAATGGGAGACGCTGGCCTATGTGGGAAGCTCACCCTGCTGCCGCCCATGCTGCATGAGCAGAGGCCCAGATCCTCAAAGGTATTAAGTGGCCTAACTCCCACTGGAGGCAAAGGATCTGGGTCAGAGTGCAAAGGGCCATCGACAGTGTCTTAATGTCTCCAGAGTCAGCAAGCAGCAATGCAATGAAGGGTTAAAGAGCCTGGTCCAAAGAAGGGGTGGAAATCAGCTGGCTTTAATACATAGCGAGGATGACACATGGACCTGCCCAAGTCCACCCTTCTTGCCACAGCTGCCTGTAGAACAAATGCATCCAGGTGTATGAGGCTCAGAACCAGCACCAGAGCCAGGCAGCCATGTTCACAGGATCTGCCTGGCCACCAGGGCTGACCCATGCTTGGCAGGAGAAAGAAGAGGAACTAAAAAGCCAGGCTGAATGTTACTTCAACGAACTCTGGTTACAAATCCCCTAGTGTCTAAACTCTTGTGACCCAACTTACACACAGGCTGCTTCCTCAAATCTCTTTGAACTGTCCACGTCATGCCACTGGCTGACATTGCTGGAAGGGCCCCATTACAGGCAGTTACACAGCCCCTGAGGGATGTGCAGTACTTTGCAGGAAAACATAGGGAACCAGGGCTGAATCTCCTCTTTCATTGGTGTAAATCAGGAGTGACACCCTGGTTGGCTACACACGAATGGGGCGCTGCCAACCTCAAATGTTAAAAAGGCCTCCCCAAAATCAGAAGATTGGATTAAAAATCACAAGAGTTATAAAAATAACAAATGCCTGGTTCTTTTTATTTGCCTGCTGGTGTCTGAGCCATTGGGGGGAAGGGGGAAGGATAGTTTTAAGCTTTCCTCGGCAACCACAAAGGCTAGAAACTTACTAGTTTAAAATGAAAGCTGTGATTTCGCAGGCGATCCCCTGACTCCAGAAGCTGGGGCTTTCCAAAATCTGCGGAGGTACATAGATTTTTACAGCGCTTGGACAAGTCAGTTGTTAAACAGTAAGAGAGTCTCCAGCTTGGCTATAGTGGCCCTCCCCTGAAGATCCCCAAATATCCCTCCAGCCCCCCCAAATGTTGCAAATATCCCCAAAACCCTCCCAAAGTCACATAAGCCGCCATATAACGTTGCAAGACCTGGCACCCTGGGTAGTCTGGTGTCAGTGACCCCAGGATCAGCCCCCCCAGGCTGCTCAGCTGCAGGATCAGTCCCTAATTCTGGCCGCCCCAGCCCGCACCTCTCCCTTGCATTTGCCTATAGTGTCATGGCCGACGCTGGAACGCTCGGGCCTGAATGACGGGGACGCTAGTTGTATAGACTGCGCATGTGCATGCTGTTCCACTCTGGAATATGGCACCTGGTGCGACCGTAGCAACAGTCCCCTCTTCGTGTGCCAGCTCAAAGCCTCCGGGTGGTAACGTGCACCCGGCGCCGCCAGGGTCCCCCCCCTGCTGGGTGCGGAGGGAGCGGCCGGCTCCCATCTTCCGATCCCTCCCATTGGTTGACGGAGCCAGCCGCGGGCGGGGGGGCCGGTGCTGATTGGAAGCGGCTGTAGCAGCTGCTGGTCCGCTAGCCAATCCGCTCCCGCCAGCTGATGGGGGGGGCGGGGGCGTCGCGCGGGGCAGGCACGTGTGGGAGGGCAGCTGCCTGGCCGGGCAGCCAGAGCTGGGCTCCGCGCTGGGGCGCCCCTGGGCTCCCTCCCTGGGCCTCTGCAGCCCCCGGCATGGCTGAGGAGGCGCCCCTCACCGTGGTGACCTGCACAGCCCCTGTCAACATCGCTGTCGTCAAGTACTGTGAGTATCCCCTGCCCCCCCCCCGGGCACGCCCCCCCCCGGGCCGGGCCCCCCCCCCGGGCCTGGCCCCCCCCGGTCCCAGGGCAGCGCCCCAGAGGGGGGCGCGTATCCCCCAGGAAGGCCCTGGGGTCGGCCTGAGCGAGCAAACGCCCGTGTCTGTTAGACTGTGTAACCTCCTCGGGGCAGGGGCTGCGTCGTCCAGCGGGGGCCCCCCCGCGCGCCCCCCCCGGCCCCTCCCCCCGCCCCCCCGCGCCCCCCCCCCGCGGCCCCTCCAGATGGCGCCTTTCATCAAGGGCAGCGGAGCGGGTCTGGGCCGGGAGAAGAGCCCTGTCAAAGCCTATCTCATTGAGTCTGGCAGTCTTGGAGGAGCTGAAAGTTACCAAACCCTGTGACCCCGGTGAGGTCCCCTTCCAGTCTAACAGGACTGGAACAGAGAGCACTGCGGGACGGGGGCACAGCTAGGGGAAAGGCTCTCGCCATCACTGGGGCAAAGGTCTCTGGGGGGGCTCTTGGCACCCTGTTCTGCCCCATGTCCCCTGCAGGGCGGGCCATCAGGCCTGTCTTTAATGGGGCTGACTTTGGCTTGTTCTCTGTTCCTGGGTTTGCAGATTTTGCCCTCCTTGGTTGTCTCAGGCTCTGCATCAGAAGCACCTCCAGCTGTCGTGGCAGCACACGCTGTAGGATTTAATAAATTAAAACAGAGGCCCTGGTATCTAACCAGGACTGGGTGAGGCAAGCAGAATGAATTCTGTAGCCTGATCTCGTCAGACCTGTTTCTTGTAGCCAGTTCGCTGTGGACTGATGAGGATTATTTGGAAGTGACTTGGGTCTCTCTCTTTTATTGCATTATTGGGCTCCTCTGATGGGTCTCCACGTGCCTGAGAGCAACTGCTGAGGCAGGAACCTGAGTGATTAACTGTCTGATGAGAACCCCAGCCCCGTACTAATGACTGGGGACTCTCCATGCTGATTTTGCCATCTAATCTCTTCCAGGGGGGAAGCGAGATGAAGAGCTGATTTTACCCATCAATTCCTCTCTGAGCGTCACCCTGCACCAGGATCAGGTTGGTATGAACTTGTAATAAAAGCCCAGGAAAGATGCTTCTCGGGAGTGACTCGGAGCTGAGGCTGGTAGAGAAGAGAGATTGTTAGCGGTTGGACTGGAGCAGAGAGGGGGGTTTCATTTGAGAGTGAAACAACAGCAGCCACTCTTCTTCTGGGAACAATCAGGCAAATGTTCAAGGAAACAGGTGGTAACTTTCTTCCCAAAGGGCTTGGAAATGATGGGCCACTGTGGGAGAAACATCTGCCTAAAGTGTGGTTTGCTATAAACCCCACTGTCAGCGTGTCATAGAAATCTTTCCTCTCTCTACTTTCTATGTTATCATCATTCCAGTGCATTCCCCAAGGACCAGTACATGATTGTCCCCTGTGGCTCCTGTCCCTTCCCTTGGGACAATATTACACAGCCTCCTGGGTCACAGCGTTGGGACTTATTTCCCTGATATTTAGCCAAAATTTCCCCCTTTCTTATTTTAATCTCATTTGGCCCAGTCTATCCCTTGGTGTAATCATTAACTCCCGGAAATTCAATGGAGTTCCCTTTTGCCCTTCATTTGTAGATCCCTGTGCACTGTGATCTGTCCCTCTGCAGTGTTTGAACTGGCACGTGTGCTTGGAGACATGTATCAGCCACGTATTAGCTCAGCGCTTCCCCGCAGGGCGAGGTGGGTGCAGCCTGGTGAAAAGGTGGGGGCTTGGGATCCGAAGGGATCTCTGGTTGGCCCGTGGCCTGTGCTGAAATGCTGCCTCGTCTCGGGTGACTTGTTGCCCCTCAGCCCCAAAGAGACACCTAGTTTAAACTGCACTTCTAGGGCCTTGGGAAGGTCATGCCCAGTCTGGCTCTCATAAAGGTGAGAGGTGCCAGCCTGTTGGCGATGTCTCTTCCCATTTTAGAAGTGCTCACATTGGAGGGAGTATTGCCTGGTGGCAGGAACACCTGGGTTCTCTTCCCACATCTGCCACTGGCTTGCTGTGTGTGGCCTTGGGCCAGTCACTTCCCAACTCTGCCTTGTTTTCCCCATGTGTAAAGTGGGAGATGATAGTATTTACCTACCAGCGGGGGTTATGCAGCTGTGAGTTCACAGGTAAGTGGTGGTATAAATAGAAACCTTTTATTATTATCCTAGCAAAATGTGCAAGCCGCTGCCCCCTGGGAACAAGGGGTTGGGGGCACTTAGCTTTTGCTCTGCGTACACTTGCGGTTAGAGAGGAGCCGCTCTGTAAAACAAAGTAAACTTTGCACAGAAGCTGTTCACACATTCAGCAAAGCCGGGTAGCAGCCTCTGAATGGAGGGGGAGGGGGTGACCAGTGGGCAGGGTGCTGGGCTAGGAGTTGGAAGACCATGGTTCTAGTCCCACCTCTGCCACTGACCTCTGCTGACCTTGGGCAAGTCTCTTCCCTCTTCCACCTGTGTCAGCTCTTCAGGGGATTGTGTCACTCTGCCTGTATACAGCACCTAGCACAATGGGGGCCTTTGGGTGCTACCGTGATAGAGAGCAATCGTGATACATTAGAATAATTTTGGGCTTTTGTTCTTCCTCGTCATAAATAGAACTTGATCCACGGCCCCCTCTGAGATGGGGATGGGGGCTTCGTGTGGCCCCGTGGGTGGAACACAGTGGCCACTGCCACGGGGCGGGGCTCAGCACTAATCCCTGGAGCTAAATCTAACCATGTGCTTGCACGTCGCTGGAACGCCCCTGCCTAGCCCTGGTTGCAGCTCAGCGCACTCTGATCTCTCCCTCCCAGCTTAAAACCACCACCACGGCCGTCATCAGCAGAGACTTCAAAGAGGACCGGCTCTGGCTGAACGGGGAAGAGGCCAACGTGGGGCACCCGCGGCTGCAGTCCTGCCTGCGGGAGAGTGAGTATCCTGGCTGGGGGCAGGGCAGGCACAGCCAGGTGGGCTGGTGGTGAGCAGCTGGAATTGCCAAGGGGCAGGCCCCAGTTTGAGCCCCCAGCTTTCCCTGCGGTCAAGGTCTGTCTCAGTCCCTTGGGTTGCCCATATACTTCCAACTTGCTGCGAGCATGATCCCCACTGGGCGCGCTCAGTACCTCCCCACAAGGCCATATGCAAGCTGCAGGTGGGACTCCTGGGGTCCATTCCCAGCCATGCCAGTGGTTCCCCACGTGACCCTGCACAGGTCGCCGCCCTGCTCTGTGCCTCAGTTTCCCTCTCTGTAAAACCTCCCCCGTGTTCTTTGGGGTTTGAAGGGCTGTATTTAAAGCTTGTGAAGTGCTTTGGGACCCTTGCAGATTGCGGGGTGGAGGCTGCTTCTCTGGGACGTACCCCGCTCCCTAAAAGTCCCTTGTGCTACCCCAGTGCAGGCCCTCTCCTGTCCTGCCCAGAACCCATCCAGGAGAGCGAGGAGGGGCAGGCAGATACCTCTGTGGCTGGCACCATGGCCCTGCTGCTGCTGCCTTGCTCATTGTCTTCTCTCCAGCACCCAAAAGGGAGGGGGGGTGTTAGGTGCTAACCATGGACCTGCTGCCCCCAGTCCAGACCCCGTGGAACCCACTGGGGCAGGTCAGATGCCTCTGGACATCTAAGCCCCGCTCTGCTCTGTCCTGCAGTGCGCCGCCTGGCCAGGAAGCGCAGGGGCGGCAGTGCTGGGGCCGCGGCCCCCCTCAGTCTGTCCTACAAAGTGCACGTTGCCTCGGTGAACAACTTTCCCACGGCGGCCGGCCTGGCGTCTTCAGCAGCGGGGTATGCCTGCCTGGGTGAGTGCATGGGTGTGAGCCCTGCCCCAGCTCCTGTCCCCCCCCCTTTGCCCCCACACCCTGCCCTCGGCTCTCGGGAGGGGGGAGTGGGTGGTGTGCATGCGCTGGGTTGTCCCTGCTCCTGGCTCTTGAGAGAGGGTGCCGGGCTGTCCCTTCCCCCCCACACACACACTGTCCCCGGCTCTCCAGGGAATGGAGGGTGGGCTTTCCATGTGTCTCTCTCTCCTCTCGTCCCCCTCCCCTCCCAAATGCCCTGCACTGGGCTGCTGGGCTGTCCCCTTCCTCCCCCGTGGCTGGGCCGTGCTGTAGTGAGGTTCGGGGAGAAGCCTGGGGGGGGCTGTCTGGGGACGAGCGACCCTAGGATCGGCCCAGGGGGCTGGATGCTGGTGGAGGAGGATCCAGCTGGCCAGAGCCCTGGGGCCAGGCCCCATGGGTGGGGAGCGAGTCCCCCAGCCGCGCTGACCTCACCCCGTCTCCTGTCCCAGTGCACACCCTGGCCCGGCTGTATGGCGTGGAGGGCGAGCTCTCCGACGTCGCCCGCCAGGGATCGGGCAGCGCCTGCAGGAGCATGCTTGGGGGCTTCGTGCAGTGGCTGATGGGGGAGCGGCCCGACGGCAAGGACAGCGTTGCCCAGCAGGTGGCGCCAGAGACACACTGGCCGGAGCTCAGAGTGCTCATCCTGGTGGTGAGTGAGAACCGGGGGGCGACCCAGCGGGTCTGGTACCCCTAGGTCACGGCATCCATCCAGCCTGAGGGTGGGGCAGGAAAAGCATTATGGGATGGTGTGGAGAGAGTGAGACCTAGGGCTGGTTCTGCCCTGGGAGCTAGGACTCCTGGGTTCTGTTCCCAGCTCTGGAAGGGAGGTGTGGGCTAGTGCTTAGAGCAGGGACCTTGGCATCAGGACTCTTCGGTTCTGTGCCAGCCTCTCCCACATACTAGACCTTGGGCAGTCACTCCCACTCCCTGTGGATCACTTCCCCTGCAGTCCCGGGCCTGCCTCCCAAAGGGGCTGGAGGGTCATCCGCGGGGGTATGTTCCAGATGGGATTCTGGCTAGTAGGGCTCTTGCAGACAGTCGCTCTCCGAGACTGAGAACCTATCGACCCAGACCTGGGCTCTGGGGTTTGCTGCGTCCTCACTTGGGAGGGAGAGCGGTGTCTGTTCCTGGTGTGCTGGGGCGCGTGGAGTCAGAGTGGTCCTGAGGGTTTAGGGGTTAGATACTCCCAAGAATGTCCCAGTTGGGGTGGGGCAGCTGACTGGCCCCAGGTGGTGAGATCTGTTCCCCAAGCATCTGGGGGCTGCTGCACCTTCCTCTGGGTGGGGAGAGCCCTTGGGGATGTTGATGTGAAGAGCTTTCTTCCTCTCCCCCCCCACCACAGGTAAGCGCTGAGAAGAAACCGGTGGGCAGCACGGCTGGGATGCAGACAAGCGTGGACACCAGCCGCTTGCTGAAGGTTTGAGGCTGGAGCCCTGTTCTCAGCTGTGTGGGGGCAGGTGTTTCTCTTGCTCACGTTTGATCTAGCTGTCCCTGCAATGCTGCTTGGGCGGACGGGGGCGCTGGCGTTTGGAATAACCCCCAAATCACTCACTCAAATCCCATAGCAAAGGGGGCCTGATGCTAACTTCCCACTTCCCCTGTGCTCCAGCACCTGCCCCTGGAGCCCTGCTGGGGGGCGTGTTTGACTCCTGACCCCAGAGACTGGAAATGTGGAATTTGGTGGAATCCAAACTCTCCTGCTTCAGGGCCTGAGCTGACCTCTAGCTAATGGTGGCCGGGAACAGGCAGGTTATTCCGTCCATGCTGTCTGCAGGGCTGCTGGGCCTGATGCCGTGCTCCCTTGCAAAATCTGCTGGACCTCTGAGTGCATTTGGTGGTGTTTTTCCAACTCCTTCCAGCACAACGGATCCATGTCAGTGTTACTCGGGCTCTGGTCACTACAGTGACTGAGCACCTTTGAATGCACTCGGGGAACCAGCTCATTGCTTGCAGGCTGTAACGCTATGCGGCTGGAGACACTGAGGCCCTTTAGCTCCGAGTCTCTTCCTGCGGGGGCTGCTGGATCCGAGGGTATTGCCTGCGCGTTGGGGAGGTTTTACTCGGGGGTGAGCAGGCTCTACCCAAGTGGCCATGGGCCGAGTTTTCAGCCAGCTGCTGGAACATCCCTGACTGTGTTAACAACTCAGCCAGCTGCCGCGTTGTGATGTGACTGAGGGCGTCTGGGGAGACCCTTCGTAGCTGAAGCACTAATTCTATCCAGAGGGTGGGAGGGAGATTTGGGAGCCCTCCCGCCTGACATCCCCTTCAAAACAGGACAAAACAGCCCTCCACAGCCAGTGGGGAGCAGCTGTGCACTGACTCCTGGTGGGCAGGGACTGTTATCAGTGGTTCACGGTCAGGCTGGAAGGGCATAAGGAGTGGGGTCCCACAGGGATCAGTTCTGGGTCTGGTTCTGTTCAATATCTTCATCAATGATTTAGAGAATGACATAGAGAGTACACTTATACAGTTTGCAAACGATACCAAGCTGGGGGGGTTGCAAGTGCTTTGGAGGATGGGATTAAAATTCAAAATGGTCTGGACAAGCAGGAGAAATGGTCTGAAGTAAATCGGATGAAATTCAATAAGGACAAAGGCAAAGTACTCCACTTAGGAAGGAACAATCGGTTGCACACATACAAAATGGGAAATGACGGCTTAGGAAGGAGTACTGCGGAAAGGGATCTGGGGGTCATAGTGGACCACAAGCTAAATATGAGTCAACAGTGTAACATTGTTGTGAAAAAATCAAACATCGTTCTGGGCTGTATTAGCAGGAGTGTTGTAAGCAAGACACAAGAAGTAATTCTTCCGCTCTACTCCGCGCTGATTAGGCCTCAACTGGAGCTTTGTGTCCAGTTCTGGGTGCCACATTTCAGGAAGGATGTGGACAAATTGGAGAAAGTCCAGAGAAGAGCAACAAAAATGATTAAAGGTCTAGCAAACCTGAACTATGAAGGAAGATTGAAAAAATTGGGTTTGTTTAGTCTGAAGAAGAGACCACTGAGAGGGGACATAACAGTTTTCATGTATGTAAAAGGTTGTTACAAGGAGGAGGGGAAATATTGTTCTCTTTAACCTCTGAGGAAGCACAAGAAGCAGTGGGCTTAAATTGCAGCAAGAGTGGTTTAGGAAAAATTTCCTAACTGTCAGGGTGGTTAAGCGCTGGAATAAATTGCCTAGGGAGGTTGTGGAATCTCCATCATTGGGGATTTTTAAGAGCAGGCTGGACAAACACCGGTCAAGGATGGACTCTAGACAATACTTAGTCCTGCCATGAGTGCAGGGGACTGGACTAGATGTCCTCTTGAGGTCCCTTCCAGTTCTATGATTCTATGACTCCTCCAGCTCTCCTGGCTCTTTTCCCACCTTTGTAGGGGCATTGTTGGTGGGTAGGGCCTTGCTGGGAGCAGCCCCTCCCGATGATTGTGTGGGGCCCAGGGTTAGAGATGGTGCAGTCCATCCCTCGTGCTGTGATGAGGTGCCCCCACTGGACGATGGTGCCAAGGAGATGGCACAGGTGCCCAAAATAGTAATGAGACTTTGTGGGTCTCCCCATCCCAATGCAGTGGGGCCCCCCCCAGTGTAACTGTCCCTGTTGCCCCATTGCAGCATCGCGCAGAGGCGGTGGTGCCGGAGCGCATGGCCCAGATGATCCAGTTCATCCGGCAGCGAGACTTTGAGGGCTTTGGCCAGCTGACCATGAAGGACAGCAACCAGTTCCATGCCACCTGCCTGGACACCTTCCCTCCCATCTTCTACCTCAACGACATCTCCCGGCGCATCATCGCCCTGGCCCACCGATTCAACGCGCACCACGGCAAGACCAAGGTGGGCTCAGAGTGGGATACCTGGACTGGCATCAGGGGTGCACAGCATGGCACTTCGGGCAGGGCCTCCTGGTTCAGAGAGCGGCTGTCCTTTCACCAAGGCGACAGGGGCCAGGGGAGCGAGTGTCAGAGCCCCGTGATCGGAGGGTAGTGTCTGTCTGCTCAGAACATGAGCCATTGGCCACCCCTTTGAGATCTCCCGGGGGCCGATCTGCTGTGCCGGGCGCTACAGTCACTCACTGAGCACGTGTGCTCAAGCAGGTCCTAGGGAATCTTGGGATTTCCCCAGGAAGATTGTGGGAGTTGGGAGACTTTTACCACCTTCTCCCCTGGCACCCAAGAGGGCCCCCCCCCAACCATGTGCAATTGTCTACCATGCGCTGCAGCTTGGAGTGGCACTGGGAGCTCTGGGGTATGTGTCCAGGAGACGCTGCTTCCCACCTAACTGAGGGCAGCGCAGTCAGGGTGCCGGGGCAGGACAGCAAACCGGTGTAGGGCTGCACTGACTTGTAACCGCTACGCGGGAGGTAACTTCCTAGTGGAGCGATTTCCCCCATAGAGGGCTCCGGTGTGTGACGAAAGGATCCTTGCTGCCCCAGACGACCTGCCCCTAGGAAACCAACTAAAATCGACCTCCCTGTGTGAGTGATCTATCCTTCCCGGCTTCTGCCACCCACCCTGCAGCACCTACCCCCCTTCCCCAGTGACTAACCTTCAGCACATCTCCATCACACGCCCCTGACTGTTTGTGGGAAATGTGTGGGATCCCGCGGCCCCGATCCCTGGGGCGTGATGGAGTCGAGCAGTTGGTGGATGTGAGGACGAGGTGCAGTCGGCTCGCACGCTTCAGGGGCCCCACTGCTCTCTGCAGGGCTCAGGGAGGGATCCCCACCCCAGATGCAGCTGTCGGGGGATGAGGGGGTTGGTTCATTCTGCAGCACCGGGTGTTGCCCATGAATACTAGAACTCATGGACCGCTGGGCAGGATCTGTTTGCCCACCTGGCCGTGCTAGCATCGGCCCCGTGGCGTGGCGGAGGAAGGGATGTGCATCTCATAGGGGGCAGATGAAACAGGAAGCAGCTGCTGCTCTTCTTGCTGCCTTCCTCGAGCAGGTGTTTCTCTCTGGTCAGCCCCATTCACCTGCCCCCTGAGCTCCCTGCTCTGGTGCCAGTGTGCCGCAGGGCACCGGAGTGTGGAGACGTGCCCTGGGCCAGCAAAGGCTGCGGCTATGGGGCTGGGCGAGTGTTCGGGATGCCGGGCGCTGGAGCCCGCGGGCGACAGGCAGCCCTGCTCCGCGTGCTGTGCTGACCACGTCCGCTCTGTTGTAGGTGGCCTACACCTTTGACGCTGGCCCCAACGCCGTGGTCTTCACCCTGGCGGACACGGTGGATGAGTTTGTGGAAGTGGTGAAGTGCAGCTTCCCTCCTGAGTCTAATGGAGGCCAGTAAGTCCCAGCCGCCCTGTTCAGCCAGCGCGGTGTGCTGGGGACTGGGGTAGCAGGGGCTGCAAGTCGGGACTGAGGGGCACCAGCAGAGGGGCGTAGGTCGGGGGAGGGAAATGCTGGTCAGGATTGAGGGGTATCGGTAGAGCTGAGGGCTCCCAGGGGAGGGGGCTGCAGGCTGGGATTGAGGGACATTGGCAGTGCTTGGGGTGGAGGTGCAGTGGGGCAGCAGGAGAAAGTTGGCAGCAGGGCTGTTCCCTCTGCCCGGCCCGTTTGATTCTGGTCCGTCCAGGGTCTCTAGCGGCTGCTCTCAGCCCTGGTGCCAGGGTCTGCTCCAGGCGAGCATTTCCCGGGGCCCAGGGCCTGCAGCGGCCAGAGGGTTTGAGGCTGTCAGGCAGCACTAGTGGGGTCTGCCCGCGACGGACTAAGGCGGGAGCTCTAGGAGCTAGGCCTGGGGGCCTGGAGAGGGCATTGGTGAGAAAGAGCCAGTCTGGAGCAGATGAGGGGCAGCCCGAAGTGACCCGGCGCAGGGGGGGATGACTGGGAGGGCAGCGACTCCTAGCCCCATTTGACCACCCGCCCATCTCCCCTCTCTTGGGGTGTGCCCCACGTACCCCTGCCGATATCCCCTTTGTGCCCCTGCAGGTTCCTGAGGGGGCTGCCGGCCGGGCCCGCCTTGCTCTCGGAGGAGCTGCTCTCCACGGTGGTGCTGGAGCCTGTTCCTGGGGCGATCCGGTACATCCTCCTCACCGAGGTACGGCGTGGGGCTGGGCCCGAGGCAGGTGTGGGGTGCTGTTGCAGACCCGGGCCCATCCACACTGGGGAGCTCAAACATGGCTGGGCCCTGGGGTTGACTGTCTGCAGCGGCAGAAAGAAACCATGTTTGCGCAGCCTGGAGTGGGTAACGAGAGGGGCGCAGGTCTGTTTGACTCCCCTCTGGGTCTCTGGCCACGCTCCGAACCCCAGAGTCTGAATTAGGGGCGGGGAGGGGGGCTTAAGTCCTCCCCCCCATCCCCATTGCAAAGGCCGTCTTTAAGCCTGGCCCTTTGTAAGGACAAGAGCCCTGTGCCATGGGGGAGCGCCCCGAGATTGTGGAGCCAGTTCCTTGGGTGGGGCTGAGTGCTCGTCGAGGCCTTGTCTACACTGCCACTTTCTCGCTCAGGGGAGTGACAAAACCCCCCCCGAGCGCTGCAAGTTTCAGTGCTGTGACGTGCCAGTGTAGACAGTGCCCCAGTGCTGGGAGCTGCGCCCCTCGAGGGGGTGGGTTTTTTGCAGCGCGGGGAGAGCTCTCCCCCAGCACTGGTGCAGCACTTTAACATTGCTAGTGAGGACAGACCCTGAGTTCTTTCCCGGCAGCTGGCCCCGCCCCATCCCAGCACCTGCTTCCTCTTTCTCTGTGACCCAGCGGTCCCCTAGCACGTCGGCCACGTGGAATCAGGGCCTGGAGGAGCCATGTGGCTCCCAGCCGTGGGTTTGGCCAGTGCTGGTGTGAGAGGAAAGCAGCGTGTGATGCAAGGTGTCCCCTGGCATCACAGGGTTAAATCCAACGTACCCACCAGAGTGCGGAGGAGAGACCTGGGGCAAGCATCCGGTTAAGAGCAGGATGGAGGAGGCATTGGATGGGGGGCAGGCTGCTGGTGAAGACTTAGTCATCCCAGATTGGACTGTGAGGTTCACAGATCATGCAATGGCATGCTCAAAGGGGGCTTTCTTCAACCCCCCCCCCCCCCCGGCAGGGCACCCAGTCGGCTGTTTGGTGCTCTCTAAACCCTCTGCTGCGTACGTGTCTGGGTCTCTCACCCGTAGTACCCAAGGGGTCCCAGCAGCCCTCTCCAGCTCCCCTCTGTAATGTGTGGCTTTGTTCTTCTTGTAGCCGGGGCCGGGGCCTCAGCCTCTGGACGATCCCAACCTCCATCTGCTGGGAGCAGATGGGCTTCCCCGCCTCAGTGCCTGAGCAGCCCCCTGCAGAGCAGCCACCCGGCACCCTTCAGCCTCAGGGATACACGCTGAGCAAAGACGCTTCCAGCCCGCGGGGAGTGGGGAATGTGGATGGTGGCGATGCTGTTTCAGTCGCTGGCTCTCAGGAGAGCAGAGAGGCGTTCGGGGAGTGGCCTTGGGGGATCGATCCCAGCAAAGCTTGGGGATTGCCAGTGAGGTACAGTCTGGGAGAAGGTTTTCAGGTCCTGCTGCTCCCTCTTGGGGGATTTAATGCTGGGGAAGAGCGCTGCTGACCAAAGCCCCCTTGCAGAACACACGCCACCTGGCCAGTGGCAGGGCTAGTGTCCCCACACTGCCCAGCCAGGGTGCTTCTCCCCCCATGGGCCAGGACCCCTCAGGAAAGGAGGGTCCCATCTCCAGGCCAATTCTGCCAGCAAAGGAGGGCAGTTGTGATGAGGCTGCTCGTCTGCTAGGAAAAGGATTGACTCCACAGCAAACTGCTTCCAGATGGGAACAGCTCCTGGTGCCAGCTGCCCTGGACTCCTTTCTGGTGGGGCCTGATCTGGACTGACCTAGAGATGAAGGGCTCACTTACCCATCCCCTTAGCCAGCTGGTGCTGCTCCCCGGCAGGCATGGAGTTCCCTCCCCAGATCACCCCATCCCACTCTACGCTAACTGGGAAGCTGGGTTTTAAAAATGGAGCAATCTTGAAATGTCCCTACTTCCTTGTTTTTGGTTTTAAGTGTAAATGTCCATGAATATCACTTTCTGAACCCAGGAGTGTGTCTGCTCAGTTTTTTACATTCTTCTCTCCTCCCCCCCCACCCCGCTTTCCCTTCGACTTGTTAAGATCCAGCGGGAGACACCCAGAGGGATGGGGGAGAGGGTGTTGTCCAAGAAGAGGCCGGAAATGAAGCGGGTAGATTAAATTCCTACATTACATTAGCAGCCCTAACCAGTCCAGTCCCACCATGCATGTAGGCTCGTTTCTTTCCATTGTGATTCCACAGCTACTTTAGCAAATGTTTGGAATAAGAGCCCTGATATCTGGGGCAAATTCTGGTTACTTTTTGGCTACCCTCCTATTCCCTTCTGCAGGTCCACTTGTAGGAGTTATTCTTCACTTCCCCTCTTAAAAACACACTCCCCCCACCCCCCCACATGCTGGTGTTGTGTGCTGCTCAGCAGCTGCAGTGTTCCACCCCGAGGCAGCTGCATTTCAGAGGTGGGTGAGTGATCACTAGTGCAGGGACAGCCAACACTGCACTTGAACTGGAAGGCAGGTCCTATCCAACAGTTCGAGCAGCTTTATTGTTCAGAATCTTTTCCAAACGTCCCATAGCTCCTCCTCCCAGAGACCCTTCTGCTGTCTGGCAGAGCCCGCTTACTCATGAGGAATTTGGCTACAGGCGACCTGGTTGGTTGGTTTTCATTTTGTTTTTTAAAGCCCTTTGTCATAGTTCATTCCAGCACCTTGGTTGCTCTTCTCTGCTGTGCTTGAGACCTATTTGACCCTGATGAAATACCCCCGTTGGCGGAAGCTCTGCGGGGAGGGTTGCTATAGAAATAGGGTTGCTCATTCAGAAGTTCAGGGGGACTTGGGATGTCAATGGGGTAATGTTTGAGGGGGGTTGCGTCACCTCCTGGGTTAGAGTAAAAGTTGAAGGGACAGGCCCAGAAATGTGTGTAGACCATAGAGCTTTGCCTGATGCCTTTGTATGGGGGTATCTCGAAGGCCTGGGGCAGCGGCAATCTTGGTGGCCTGGGAGGAAATTGGGTGATCTAAGAAGGGAGGAGACAGGAAATGTTTGCTGTAAATCAGGGGTTGGGGGATAAAACAAAGGAAGCATGGGGGTCAGATGGCCTTTGCCGGCTGGGGGGCAAGGAGGAACTGCCTTTGTCAGGTTCCTCACTGACTGATTGCAGCCGGGACTCCTTCAGCTGTGGCTTGCAGAGCCTAGGCTGGGCTCTGTAGCCAGAGACTTGAGTGAAAGCATTTCAGGGTGGGCTCAAGGGTCCTGCCTGGTGCCTGACCCACAGAGCAGGAGCAGGGTCTGGCCACGCAGCAGCCTTCCTCTCATTCCCCACCCATCTGGAGAAGGGGAACAGGGCAGCAGTTGCCTCTGCTTGCCATGATTCCACAGCCTCTGTTAACTCCCCTGGGTTGCATGGCTCTCTTGCGAAGTGTATCGCAGCTGTCAGGGCCTGACTGAAGCGATTCTCCCCCAGCTGCTTTGGGTGAGCAGGGCTGGGCCTGCAGAGAACCCGAGTTCAGTCCCTGCTCTGCCACTGCCATGCTTTGTGAGTGAGGGCAGGTCCCTTTGCCTCTCTGTGCCTCAGTTTCCCTAGCTTTAACCTCCTTAGGTCAAGTGCTGCAAGATCTCCTCATGAAAAGCTCCATAGGAGTGCGGTAGATAGCCCTGCATCCTTGTCCTTCTGCCAAGCTGTCCAGCCCTTAGGGTCACAGCTCCTAAGCTGCACCCAGTTTCTGATGAATGCAAAGAGCACAAGGGCCTTTTAAGCTCCTGTAACAAGGAATGTTCCCTTTAAGCAACCTGCTTTCCCCCGTTGCTCCCTACCTGAGGAAGGTTGACCTAAAGGTTAGATGAGTCCAGAGGGCTGGATCCGGGCCCAGTCCTAGCACTGGCTCCACGAGTGATGCTGGGTCATACAGTCACAGCGTTTCATGCCCGAAGGGACCACTGCCCGCACCCACATCCTAAATGCAACAACCAAAATGGACCCGTGTACTGGGGGGGGGGAGACAATCTGGGAGTGAGCGAGGTGCACTAGTGCCCGAGGCCTCCCCAGGAGCAGGAAGATGTGATACACCTAGATAATTCTGGCAAGTGACTTGCACCCACATGTTGCAGAGGAAGGTAAAAACACCACCAGTCTGACCGGGGCCCTCCCCGCCCTGTGGTCCCGTCTCCAGCCTTAGCCCTCCCCACCCCGTGGTCCCTCTCCAGCCCTGGCCCTCCCCGCCCCGTGGTCCCGTCTCCAGCCCTGGCCCTCCCCGCCCCGTGGTCCCGTCTCCAGCCCTGGCCCTCCCCGCCCCGTGGTCCCGTCTCCAGCCCTGGCCCTCCCCGCCCCCTGGTCCCTCTCCAGCCCTGGCCCTCCCCACCCCCTGGTCCCTCTCTAGCCCTGGCCCTTCCCACCCCCTGGTCCCTCTCTAGCCCTGGCCTTTCTCGCCCCGTGGTCCCTCTCCAGCCCTGGCCCTCCCCGTCCTGTGGTCCCGTCTCCAGACCTGGCAATCTCTGATGCTTCAGAGGAAGGAGATTAAAAATAAAAACCCCAAAACCCGGAAGGGGGGGGGAATCCCTTCCAGACCCCCTGCAGGTGGCTGGCTGAAAGCCTGCAGTCGCTTCACGTCTGTGCCTCAGTTTCCCCGGTGTGGCCGGGGGCTGGCTGAGCCCTGCCCTTCCCCGCGCTGGGGGCGGGTGCCGGGCTGTTTGCGGAGCCGGGGGCCCGCCGCTGGCGCCTCCCCGGGCCCGCTCCTTCCTTTGAACGCGGGTTTTAAAGCCTCCGAGGCAGCGGGCAGCGACGCGCCGGGCTCCCCCGCCGGGCCAGGGCCCGAGAGCCGGACCGCCCCCGCCCGCGGCTGGGCTGGGGGCGGGCCGGTCCCTGCCCCGGCCCCGGCGGGTGTGGCCAGCGGCGGGGGCGGGCCCGGGCCCCGGCGGTGGGGCGCAGTGTGTCCCCGGCCGGCAGCAGCGCAGCCATGGGGCGCATCGAGTGGGCCATGTGGGCCAACGAGCAGGCGCTGGCCTCCGGGCTCAGTGAGTCGGGCGGGGGCGCCGCTCCGGGCGGGGCGCTGGGGGCCACCGGGGGGCTGCGGGAGGGGAGCGGGGTGGGGGCAGTGGGGGGGGCGGAGAAGGGAGCTGGAGGGTGATTGGGGGGAGTTGGGTGGGGATTGATCGGGGGTTGGAGGAGGGGGCAGTTGGGGGTTAGGGGAGCTGAGCTGGGGGGAGACGGAGAGTAGGTGGGATCTGGGGGTGAGAACTGGGCTAAGGGGAGCTGGGGGTGGGGTGGAGAAGGGGGTAGGAAGGGGGGTATGGGAGGATAGGGCTGGCAGTGGGCAGGGAGCTGTGGGGCTAGGGGGGACGTAGGGTTTAAGAGAAGATCTGAAGTGGCTGCCTTACCCCAGGGTCATTCCTGGGGGTGGGGGGAGCCTCTGTGCCCTGCAGGGTCTGTGAGCAAAGCCCACTCCTCGTCCTTGCATTTCCCAAACGGCTGTTCCTCACTGGGGACCCAGCCTCCTCCCCCCCACAGTACCAGCCTCAGGGGGCCTGGGCTAGCACCCATCACCCTGCAGCTCTAGGCATCCCCAGTGGCTGGGGCTGAGGTTGAGGAAGTGAAAAGAAAATAAAAAGGGGAAGGAAGCAGCTGGGCTGTTTTTCTTCTCTTCTCCTCTTGCTTAACGAGTCTCTTCCATTGGCCTGATTAGCATCTCATGAAAACTCCCACTGCAGGGTGGGTACAGGGCCTGCGCCACCAACTTCACTTCTCTATAGAGACCCGAGTAAACTGGGTTTCTCTGGGGACTTGCTCATATGAGAGAGCTGCCGTTCAGCCCCCTAACCTGAATGCAGTTATCCCAGGATAAAGGCGCTTGAAACCGGAATCGCTGTCCTGGGCAGGAAGGGAAATAAATCACCCTACTGCTCCAGCACCTTTATCCTGGGACGACCCCCCTCGCCAACACAGGGATGTGGTAACGTTTCGAAGTGGAGCCAGGCCTCCGTTTGACACATGACGTGGGGCTGAGTCCTGTGGGAAGAGAGTTTGTACAGGGGTTTTTCTCTTCCAAAGTGTTCTTGAGCTAGGATTTGGGATCCCTCCAGGGCAGCGGTTCTCAACCTATTTATCATTGCGGGCCGCATCCAATATGACCTGTATGGCCCTGAGGGCGTCACATGGGCCGCAGCTGTGTGCTGACTGGGCTACAAGTGGCCCACAGGCCGCAGGTTGAGAACCACTGCTCCAGTGTCTAAATTATCTCGATCTGCCCTGCTGGCACCTCAGCTTCTTAGCCCCCAGCCATGACTTGACTGCGAACTTTGCTTAGCTGCCGTCCAGAGAGAAGAACCTAACTACATCATGGCACCACTGAGCCCCTTCGGTAGTTGGGGAACTCACTGGAAGTAGAGAGCGAGTGAGTGGCCAGGAGGGCCGGTTGGAAGAGAGGGATGAGACGGGGGAGCCTTTTGCTTCTTGGTTACAGGATGTTGTTACCATCAGGTGATTGTAGCCACCAAGTTTCATTACGGTCTAGTTCCCGTGGACAGTTGGTCATCACGAAATCCACTGTCAGTCTGGCACCCATCCTGGCAGTGAGGCTTAAAACCAATAGCTGGAAAGACTGGCCTCTGGGTGTGAAATTCTGGGCCCATTGAAGTCAGTGGCAGAACTCCTGCCGACTTTGCTGGCTCTGGGATTTCACCTTCAGGGTAGGTCTTCCCTGCAGTTGAGAGGGTAGGCAGACCTGAGCTAGCTTGCTAAAACTAGCAGTGTGTCTGGGGCGGGGGGGGAAACGGGGGGTGGTATCATGGGCTAGCCACCCACGTACTGTCCTGCCTGGGTACGTACTGGGGCATCTACCCCATGCCGCTGCCACACTGCTAGTTTTAGTGAGCTGGCTCCATCTAAGATAGCTCAGTTCTGCCTACGCACGCTGCAGTCCACCTCCCGATTGGGGGGTAGGTGTACCCTGTGTTTCCTGCCACTTCCATGGCTGGTGCCTCCAGCTTGTGCTGATGGGGACGTGAATGAAGAGCAAGGTAGCTGTGGATAAATGAAGGAGCTGGGAGCTGCCAGGCCAGCACCAGCCTGGAACTCAAACCCACAAGTGGCCAGTTTATAAATGCAAATGTGCAATGCTGCATGCAAAATACACGTCTTGTGGGCCTGGCACGTAGGAATTGCCAGTCTGGGTCAAACGCAGGGTCCAGCTGGTCTGGGAACCTGTCTCTGGCAGTGGCCAGCCCCGGATGCTTCAACACAAGGTCCTAGGTGACTTGTAGCAGGCAGTGAGGGACTAGCCTGTCTGCAGGGAAGGCTGCTTCTCCACCCATCACTTAGGATTTGGTTTACAGCCTGAAGCAGGCATGGTTAGAGCACTTGGCTTTTAATCCTTACACCTGCTATCTGGGTAATTATGCATGGCAGTGTGCCTAATTAGTGGCTGGCGCCTAATTAGCGATGTGTGCATGTCATTATCTGAGTTGTGGGATTTGCTGTGGTAACTGTGGTAAATTAGACATGCCTAAAGAGTTAAAAGAAAGGCCCCAAAACAGGCAATGGGGGGCATTGCATTTAAGGCTCACAAGTCGGGCCATGTCTTGGGGTGGGTGAGAGAGGGTTGAAGATGGGGGTAGGGGTAGATGAAGCTACTTATTGAGCCTTGGACCCTTTGGGCTTATTTTTTCCTGTTTGGACACGGAAAGTCCCGAGGCGTCTGTTAGTCTAAAGGAACCGAATCCAGTGAACGGATCCTGGCAGCGGGGCTGTTTGCTTTGGTCAGCTAGAAATCTCTCGCTGCAGCAGATGCTGTGCTTCAGGGTTAATCGCCTCTGCTTCGAGAATGTCAAGGCTGCATTTGTGGGGGGTTTTTAAGCAAGGAAAGAATATGACGGGCTGCGCTGGAAACAAGGAAGTTTCTTAACTTTGGGCCTGCCTCTGAGAGTAGCATGACCTCCCTTAGACCTAAACCCTCCTCTCTGGCTGGCTCTGGGCTTTCACGCCAAATATGCTGGCCGTTGTCTAATCCAGTGACTAAAGAGCCAGGCAACTTCTGTCCCTCTGCTCCCACTCCTGTCCTGGCTGATGGGAAAGTGCAAGATGGGCGTCACAGGTGCACTAGCTGTGGTTTTTAAAAAGCCGCCTCTGGGCTGGCTTGGCCAGAGTGAGAGCTGCATCACCGGTCAGCTTGCCGGTGGGCGCTTGCCCTTCACAGGGGACCACGCCTGCAACACTGGCTCTGCTTTAGGGCAATGTGAAAATGCCCGGCCAGGCTGCTGCTATCTGGCAGATTCAGGTGCCAGCTGCTGTGACAGGGCAGGTGTGCCCTCGCTGGGAGGGGTTGTCTGTGCTCTCGCTGTGTGAATTGCAGGCTGGAGCCTGTTTCCAGCTCTTACCTCCCAGGGAGAGGCTTTGATTTAAAATCTTACCCAGGCTCCGTCTGTGGCGTGATACTGGCTGGGCGGGGAGCAGCAGCGGGGGTGGTTTGAGGTTGTACGGTGTGTGGGGGGGGTTTCTCTCCTGCATGAGAACTGTGTCTCTATAAATAGACAGAAACTACCCGCCAGGGCGTGTGGGGTGCTCAGTGCATGGCTAGACCTGGGATTAACTATCGCTCTGGAGCAGAGGAACATGGGGTCAGAGCCTGTTCCGGGCTCAGGGGAGATCAGCTCTTGGGTACCACTCGGAGAGAGTGTGGGGATGTTCACTCGGGTTTAGTAACCTCCTCTCTCTCTCCCTTGCCTCCTAGTTCTAGTGACGGGAGGGACTGTAGCCGTGGCTGCTCAGTTCAAAGGGTGGCAGTTTGCTGCCTACGCCATGTATCCTCTTCCAGAACCGCCGTCTGTCCCCAGGCGTCTGGCTGGCGAAGATCTCCGGAGGCTGCCGCTTCCTGGCTTTGCTCAGCACAGCTGTGGTTTAAAAGGGTGCCGACAAACGGCTCGGCTGTCGGGAGGTTGAGAGTCGCTGGAAAAGCTTTCGCAACGTCACAAAGTCAAAATGAAGAGCCTGGGAAGGGGCATTTCAGCCCCTCCCCCCTCAGGGACTAGAAACCCAAAAGCAGCCATTTGGGGGCCAGTGTATTGGAACCCGGAAGTGGACCTTACTATAAACAAACAGTGAAACTTACTGGCCGAGTTCCGCAGTCTAAGTGATGAAGTGCCCAGCTGCTGTGGCTGGGTTTGTAATGAGGCTGGGAACTTGTCTGCGGGTTAATAACCTCTGCGGCTCTGTATGCTAGAGCAGGGGTATCCAATCCTCACCTTGGCAGGGGCAAACGCCTCTCCTCTCTCCCTTCCCTGCCCCCTGCTGGGGTCAGTCAGCTGTTGTTACCCTCTGCCTGGCATTGCTTAGCTGGCTAACATTATGGGCTTTTTCTTGTCTCCCTCTGGAACATCAGGCATTGTCCATGGCCACAGGTGGGATCCTGGATTTGATGGGCTGATCTGCACCGGCCAGCCCTAGGCTGCTGCAGCTGGCAGCAGAAGCTCCCCAGGGTGGATGCTGGAGTCAAGGTCCCATCCAGGCAGCGAATGCCAGAGGGAGTCTGAAAAAGGCTTCTCCTGACCTCGTGGGTCTGTGCTGCATAGACCAAGGGGGTGGGGGCATTGGGAAGCTATTTTCCTTGACTGGTCCTCTTAGAGTGGCCGGGGTCTTCATCTGCTTGCTGGAGTACCCCCGGGGGAAGCGGAAAAAGGGCTCCACCATGGAGAGATGGTAAGTACTCCCCTGCCTTCACCTCCAGCTGCGTGTGTGGCGGGGTTGATCATAGAATATCAGGGTTGGAAGGGACCTCAGAAGGTCATCTAGTCCAACGCCCTGCTCAGAGCAGGACTAATCCCCAATTTTTGCCCCAGATCCTTAAATGGCTCCCTCAAGGATTGAACTCACAACCCTGCGTTTAGCAGGCCAATGCTCAAAGCACTGAGCTATCCCTCCCCCTCCCTCTCCCCTCGCAAAGGGGATTTTTTGGCTTTCAGTCCAGGCCCAAATTGACCCCTCGTGTTGCAGCCCCTCCTGGCAATGAAATGGCATGGAGAGCGGAGGCAATGTGCTCAAAGCTAAGGAAAAGAGATGGTGTCTTAAGCCATGGATAAGTAATCTGTGGAACTCACTGCAACATGATATTAAGGCCAACATCTTAGCAGGGTCCTAAAAAGGGATTTTGACATGGGCAGGCTTGAAAGGAGTATCCATGGCTAGATTAGATTGGATAAAACCCGATAAATCCTCATGCTTCAGGGCACTGGCCAGCAACTCACTGACAAGAGTTAGGAAGGAACTCTCCCCTATGAATGGGGTGATCCTTAATGCCCACAATGGAGTTTCTCATCCCTTCCTCTGAAGCAGTTGGTGTTGGTGGAAGACAGGTTATTGTTCCTCTGATCAGATCCAGTCTGGCAATTGCTTTGTTCTTCAGGCCTAGAAGGGCCAAAACATGCCTCTTCCTGCTCCAACAGCCCATGTCTCCAGACTGAATTACAGGAGAATCTCCGAGCAGTGTGGGGGTTATGACACATGGCTGAACAGCTTTATTCCACCAGCAGGATGGCGTGCTAGATAAGGTCTCACCCTGCCAGCAGTGGGGCGTTTCCATGGCAGTGATGCATGGCTTGGCTGGGGTTAAAAAGCCCAAAATGCAGCCGTGGCCCTGAAATTCATAGCTGGAGGGACTCTTTTGGAGAAGTCGTAAGGGAGCTGGAGTGGCCGAACTGGGCTCGGGTCTCTGGGTATTGCAGCCTCGTGTCCAGGGTGCTGACCCCCTCCATAGCAGCAGAGTTTTCTCTGCCTTGTCTGGCTGCCTGTCCTGTTGCAGTTCAGATCCCCAGAGTGCCAGGGACCGCTGGTCACTGCCCTGTTCACTAGTCGTTGGTGATCAGGTCGGGGGAGACTTCTGCGCTCCCACAATGTTTTCCACTGCCTGGGTGAGCATGTTAGATCCTGATCAGGATAGAGGGGGAGAGGGAGGGGTGAGGCGCAGGGCAGATTGGGGCATGTGATCGGGAGTGGAGGGAGGGTGCCCTTCTGTGTCATGTGCCCCATCCTCTGTAGGAATCCCATGCCTTTCTGACCCCTCCCCCCCCCCTGCTCTCTCTCTCCACCCAATGCAGTGGCCAGAAGTACCTGACAGCTGTGGTGAAGGTTTTTGGGCCGGTCACTAGGAATTACTACGTCCGGGCCATCCTGCATGCTGCGTAAGTCTGGCTGGCATCCCAGGGGGTGTGTGTGTGATCTCTGCTGAGCGAGTGCTCCCTGCTTTATCCCTTAGTCTGATCCCAGACGCAAACCGCAGCCGCTGCCAGCTCCTACCCGGGGTTACGTTTAACCATGTCTCAATACACACATCCCTGATCCCGAGTGAGGCCCAGCCCGGCTCGGGCTGAGGGGGTGTGCGTAGCCAGAGGGGATGGTTTCACTCCGTAAGCACCAGGTTTGAAATCCCTAATCCCCGCTCACCATGGGGTGAGATCCCCATAGGGTCAGTGTAACCCTCACCCTTCCAACATCGATCCGAGCCCACGACTGCTCTGAGTGAATGAGTGCCTGTTTGCCCTGGCCAAAAACGCTTTTTGTTTTCAAGCAGGATTCCCCCTGGGATCTGGCCCAAAGTTTTCCCTTTCCCCTGCTGTTACACAGCACAGAGTGCCCCCGTGGGCTGCTTCCCTCCACCCCAGAGGTGGCTGCATTTCAGGGGGGCTGTGTGCGTTGCATGGAGTTTGCGATGTGCTCTGCAAGGCTTCAGAATGGGACGCGTGAGACGGTTTCATTGATTTGGCGATGGGAAGCCAGCCTTTGCTCTCAGCAGGGGCTGGTTTCCGTATCCATTCCTGCCTCCTGGATGTCAACGGCGGGTGTCTCCCCAGCTTCAGTTCACAGGGAGTTTATGTGTAAACGGCCTGCTCTGCCCGCTCGGGAATTCTCCCAGGTTGCCTGCGGGGCTTGGCAGCTGTCTGGCCTCGGGTTTGGTTCTGAGCCCGTGGAGGAGAGTCTGCTCCCATCCCCCAAAGGTTGCAGCAGGGAGAAGCCAGGAGTGGGCAGCGAACTGTTCCTGCTAAACCCACACTGGAGTTTTGGGGTTGGCACCTTACCCAGCCTGTCCCTGTGCCCCGCACCATCTCCCCCATGGCAGACAGGCTCTTTTTGTCTGGCCAGCCACAGAGAGAACCAGGGATTTGACTCGCCAGCTGAGGAAACGTTTGATTTCTGGGTAAATGAAAGCCTGGATTCTGCAGAACGCATCAGAAGCCACAGAGAGAACCCGCTTCCCCCGCGCATTGCCCACAGGCCTTTGCTCCTAATTTATTTGGAGGCTTGTCGGCAAAGGTTTCTGTTGGAGCTAAATCTCTCTCTGTCTCAGTCTTGCAGTGCCGGCGGGTTTCCTGTTATCCACTATTCTGGGCACGGCGTGTTTGGGCATAGCAAGTGCCATCTATTTATTGGTAAGTGCCCAGTGCTGTCAACTCACTGACCTTGTTAGCTCCCTCGGGCCTTATTTCTACAGATCAGGCGCTTGGTGGATTGGTTTTCTGAGAATGGCACCAGGCAGCATCTGCCTTTCTACTCACCCTGCGTGATGCCTTTATCACCTTTTGTTTGCTTCTGCTTTAACCATGGATATAGTTGACAGGAATTTATTTGCCCCCCAATGGTATAGTCTAGTGGTTAGAGCATGAGAGAGGCAGGACTCCTGGGTTCCATTTCTGGGTCTAGTGTTTAGAGCAGGGGACTGGGACTCCTGGGTTCGCGTCCTAGCTGCCACTGCTTTCCCACCTGATCGGTGTGTGCCTCGGTTTCTCCATCAACAAACTGGATGGTGTTTAGCTACAGTCCCCCACAAGGGGTTAATTAGTTAATATTTGTACAGAGCTGGCAGGGTGTCATGTGTAATACAACCCCAAGGCCACCGCCTCCTTTGCTTTCCCTCGGTCTGACAGAGACGTTTCTCTGCCAGGTGCTGAGTGCCCCCTGCTGGCTAACTTGAATGCTGAGCACTCTGGATCCCTAAACACCTCCAGGGTCCATCTAGAGTTAGGCTGGCCAGCAGAAGCGCCCGTTGTGTGAATGGGAGATGGTGGGGGTGATAGCTGTGTGGACGGGTTCCTAACATCATTTCTTCTGCCCTGGGCCTGAGGGAGGCCCTCTGGAGGGGAGGGCTGGCTGGGAAAGGGGTGACTCGGCTCTCACTGCCCTGTGGGGGCTGCTTTGCAGGCTGCGATCCGCGGCGAGGAGTGGAACCCCATCGAGCAGAAGCCCCAGGAGCGGCCACAGGTGGGAGGAGGCACCATCAAGCAGCCCCCCACCATGCCCCCGCCGCGGCCGCCCCCAGAAACGCGCAAGAAGCAGCCCGCGGAGGAGGCCAGCCAGGAAAATCCCATCCCGGTCACCATTGAGGTCGGGGGAGTCGGGCGCTGAGCACGCTCTGTCTGCAGCCGGGCGCCCCCACTGCCAGCTCCGTAGCCTGTTGCCCCCTTCACCGATGCTCCCTCCCGGGGTCCAGCCTGCTCCCCATCCCCCTGGACAGCCAGTTCCCCCCCCTCCCAGCTCTAGAGCCCCATCACCCCTTCACACTAGAGCCCGCTCAGGACCCCCCAGTGTCACAGAGCCCGGCAGCCTCGGTGTTCTTTTGCACGGTGGAGGGCTGTGGGGCCCACTCTGCCCATGTGGGGGTGGGGGGGCAGCTGTCTCCTGCTGGGCCCCTCCCCTGTATGGGTGCGTGGTCGTGCTGAAGGGCAGCACTTCAGTGGATTGTCTCCTTTTGATACTGTAATAAAACGAGTGACGCGATCTCTGATCTCACTGCACGGGAGGGGGCTGTGGCTGGCTGGGAGAGGGGGTGCAAGCAGGCAGGATCCCCCAGGCCTTGCATTTTCCACCTTGCCATGTTGTTCTGCCAGTGCTGAGATGCCTGGACCCTGCCCCATCCCCCTCTGGTACCAGGGCATCCCGTCCACGCCTCGTCTACATCTTCTCAGGCACCAGCCTCTCTCAGCATGGCTAGCCTCAAAGGATTGGTTACAAGGAGAGCCCTTTTCAGCCTGCCAGGGCAGCTCCGGGGGGCAAGATCCCTGGGGCAGGAGCAGGGACACGGTGTGGACCGCTGCCATCGTCTGGCTGCTGGGGGAAGCCAGCATCCAAGGGGATCTCTGGGTGGGGCAGGGGGTGCTGTGAGGAGGTTGAGTGGTTCCTGCAGGGGGTGTCTCTACCACCCAGCTCCAGTGCTGGCTGGGGACCCCAGGCTCACCCTCCTCCTCTGCTGGCTGCCTGATGGGGCTGGGGGTGGGTGGGGAGGCAGAGAGTTGGGTGGGGGCCGGTGCTGGGATGGGGGTCAAAGAGTCAGGTCCAGGGAGGAAGGGGTCCTTCCTCAGCCCCCTGAGAGGTGAGCGCCAGAGGCAGCTGAGCTTCCCCTGGGGCCTGAGCTGGGGGGGGGGTCCCCCAATCCCAGGTGCTTGCTGGGGCTGAGTCGTGGGTAGGGTCAGAGTCTGGCTGAATTTGTGGTTCTGGACTGCAGGGGGCGCTGTGCGCTTGCTGGTGCTATTCAGCCAGGGCAGCTCCAGCTGTGAGGGCAGGGGCAGCCCTGGGGCGGGGTGGGGTGGGCAGGTGGTAGGATTGCCCCCATCCCATGTGGGCAGTGAGGGTGCTGGGGTGAGGGGCTGGCTGATGTCCTCTGGGCCCAGGATGGATGGTGGACAGGCAATAGGAGCCATGGAGGGGAGGGCAGCCAGCCCATGGCCCCCAAGGGCCAGTTTGCACCCATGTGGGGCTAGTGTTTGCAAGGGCATAGTTGCTGGTTGTCCGTGGTTGCTACGTTCAGACGGGGCACTGAATGGCTGGCACGTCGCAGCCGCCTTGGGCACATCGGGCTGGGGGCAGTGGATTCCCCCACCCAGACCCTGGGTCGGCACCGGTGTCCGGAAGGTGAACAGCACCGTGGCCCAGGAGGAAATGAGCCGGGTTTCTCCTTTCCCCCAAGGCAGCTAGTGTCTCCTCTCCTTGCGTCAATCAGGGCCCGAGACATGAATCACCCCGGGCTCCCTCCCTGGCCTAGCCTGTCCTCCCCTTGCCCAGGCAGGGCTGGCCTGCAGCAGTTGTGTACCCCATTCCTGACCTCAGCCCGCTCGCCCCTGCTTCCAGGTGTGCCAGCCCTCCATGCTCAAGTTGCACCGTTGTGCGTGTCGTGATTGCACCATGTCTGTTCCGTCGCGGCCCGGACCGTGCCAGGAAGGGCTCACGCAGCAGGTGGTGTGACAGAGCCTGGGGGGCCAGGGGTTTGGCCTGTGACCCACGCAGCGCTGCCCCGGCACTGTGGACTGGCTACGCACCCAGCCACGGTGCCGCGGCACTGTTGGCTCTGGCCTGGGGGGTACCTGTACCTGCCTCAGAGTCACACGCGTAGACACTGGGCTTAGTTAACAGGTCAGCAGTTGCGGGGTGGGGGGAGCTGTCTGCTACTGTCTGTACAGCGTCCTAGGACAGTGGGGGCTGCTCGTGGCTGGTCCTGGGCTGTGTTGCAAAGGCCACTGGGCCCAGGGATGCGCCTAGACGATCGCTGACGTGCACGACGCCAGAGTGAGGGGCCTAGGTGCCTGCAGAAGGATTGGGGAGAGACGGGGCTCATAGAGTGAGTCGCAAAAACCAGCGCGCTGAGTGGGGAGCTGCCTGAGCCAGCCGTGGGGGGGGTGATAGCGGGGTGGGTGCGAAGCCCTGCTGCTCTCTGGGAGATTGGGGTGCGGGCTGCCCCCTCGCGTAGTGCCGAGGGCACTCTCCTCCTTTGCCACACCAGCACCAGCCTCTTAGCATTTAGCCCAGTGGGTGGGGTGTACGGTGGGAGCACCCCGGTTAACTCCCCTCCCCGCCAGACGGGATCAGCTCCCCCATCTGCAGTTGGTGCCCTACCCGCTGGCATCGGGGGTGTGCTGCCCTGCGGCTCCGCCAGGCCGCCCCCTTGCAGCTATTGTACTGGGGCAGTGGGGCCGGGGGGGGGGGGGGGGGGCTCAGAGGCCACGTCAAACCCTTCCTCCCCTTCACATCGAGGGGGTGGGCATGAGACCCAGCTGCGGACCCTAACCCTGGGTTGAGTCACGGGGGAGGCTGCTCCCGCCCGCCAGCGGGCCTGCAGCTGTGGGAGCCCATGCCTGTAGGTGAGCTATGAGCGCAGATAGCAGCTCAGGGCCCCATGGGTGACTCGTGTGTGTGTGTGGGGGGGGGGGGATCCATCCTCGGGCTTCATGTCCGGCCAGCTGGGCATGAGGCTGCGTCGCACACGTGCCGAGACAGACCCGGCGGAGCCCTGTGGCTTTAGGGGGCCTACGATGTGCAGTGGCTGCTGAGCGGGGGGTTTGCGAAGCCCAGTGGGGCCTGATTCTGGGATTTAGACACTGAGGTGTCGGGCACTGAATGCTCTCTGGGCCTCTAGCCTGAACAAGAAAAACCTGGTTCGGCATGACAGTGACGCTTGCCCAAGGCCCCCAGCAGCACCTGAAAGCCGGGCACGAGGACATCCCGGGCAAAGCGGCTGGTGCTGCGTGGTCTGTCCTATCACCTCCCCCCCCACCCCCAACCGTCACGAAGGCCAGCACCACACCGGGTTTTGGGGCCATCGCCAGCAGACACGTCAAAGCACATGGGCCGGTGTGTAAACCACGCCAGCCGAAAGGGCCCGGTGGGTGCGAGGCGGGCCCGTGACCTGTTTCGGGGAACGGCGCGCCCAGGCCTGCCGCAGTCTGGCCCCATTCTGCGTCAGCTGCCCAAGCAGAAACAAAACCCAGAGCCTGTGGAAACTGCGTGGAGCTACAAAACACGTCTCATTTTTATAGCGCACGGCTGGCCGCCCGAGGTGCTGATCCCAGCCTGCCCGCCTCCTTCGCGGGAAAGACTGGGTCTGCGTGTTCGTGAGCGCCCGGTGGCATGCTGGGTACACGTCCTGCTTGGGCCAAACGCACGGGCCACGAAGGGGGGGGGGATTGTGGTGTTTGTTGAGGTGCTCGTGATACTGGGCAGTTCTGGATGGCAGCTCCGGGCTGGCAGGTCAGCCACGCCAGCTGTTGCTCTGGACCCTGACACGTCCCGGTATGGATCGCCGGCTCGGGGCTTAGCTAAAGTACGTCACCGTACAGCCACGGCAGTAATTACCGTGGTGGGTCACAGCCACACTTGTTCCTTCTGGTGGCAGTGTGCGGCCTCACCAGGAACGCTGCCACCGACTGACGTGGGGCAGTGGTGGGGGGAGGGGGGCTGACCGCTGGAGCCTGGCAGCCCAGGGACTGATAGCCTCGGCTGTAGGCACTGAGCTCTCCGCTGGTTTCCCTCCCTGCCCCTCCCCCCTAAAGCTGTAGGGTGACCAGATATCCTGATTTTATAGGGACAGTCCCAATTTTTGGGTCTTTTTCTTATATTGGCTCCTCTTATCCCCCCCACCCCAGGCCCGATTTGTCACACTTGCTGTCTGGTCACCCTACAAAGCTGTCAGGTGGGCACCAGCTCATAACTGGGCCCGCCCACCCCAACAGCCTGAGCCCTTCTCCCTTCCTCCCCCAGCTCCCCACTTGCCCCTGCTTGCCCTGGCCCAGTGCTGACAGCCCAGCGATGAGGCCTCATGGGCTTCCATTTCACAGCAGGGAGTGTATTATTCCACATTTCGGCTCCGGCTCAGGCTGTCAGCTGGCCCCAGGGGGGAGGTGAGGGCTCCGTTCCTTGGGCTCCCACCCTTGGGAGCCAGAGAGGTAATGTGAAATAATAGCAGCTGTGAAACTGACATTCTTGTCAATTTCACAGCTGGCAGACCCCCTCCCTGTGAAACTGAGCCCAGTGCAGGGTCACAGCTGGGCTGTCAGAACCAGCGCTGGGAAGGGGAAGATCCTGCTGTGAGCCCCTCTGCTGGGGCTGACAGCCAGGAGCCCAGCTACCTGCCAGGGAAGTCTCATGGTGGGGGAAGAGACCCACAGCCTGGCCGGGGCTGTTCCCTGCCCCCATCCCTCACTGGGAAGCAGTAGCAGGGGCTGGGACTGGGGGAGCTGTGACTCCTGTACCCCGCTGACAGCTTGGGCTGTCAGTCCCAGGACTTGGGGATGGGAGGTCAGCCCTTTTGGGACTGGCCGCCAACAGCCGATGTAAGTCATGCAGGGTCTACACAGACCCACGGTGAGCGCTACACCCCTCGTGGCGGGGGGGGGGGGGGCATCATGATGTCGGGGTAACGGGCTGCTTACTTCGGCAGGCGCACCATCGCAGTGGACATGGCCATAACTAGGGTGACGTACGCACCCTTTCGGTGCCCTAACTCTGTAGTCCCACCCTCCGGCTGGGCCATGTTGTTATAGCCCAAATGCCTCCCCTCCCTTTAGGAAGTTCCCTGGGAAGGCACATTAGCAGTATATATTGCTAAAGCTATTGCAAGGTGAAAGATGTGCACGTGGGGAGTGGAAGTTTTTTTACAGGGTATAAAAGGCCAAAAAAAAAGCTAATTAAATAGTTTAGTTAGCTTAATTTGAAAATAAAACGCTGGCCCCAGCCAGTCCAAGGTCGCAGTTTGCAGCCGACTTTTGGCTGCAAGCCGAGAAAGGCGGGGGCTTTAAAGTTGCCCAAGCAGCCATAAAAAAAGAAAATTTAACTGCACAGACATGCACTTTCAAACAGCAAAGCCAGCAAACAAGAAAACAAAGCCCAGGGTTGCAGAGTCTGAAAACACAAACACAACAACAAGGGGCAGGGCGGGGAGGGGGCAAGCCAGGTGTCCCTAAAGCCAAGGTGTTAAAAAAAAAAACCCACAAGAAGCTGGTTTAGACTGGCACAAAGAGCACCAGGAACAAAGGTCATGGAATAACCCCCCCCCCCCCCCCCAAGAAGCCCAGGACTTATAACCCTACTAAAAGCTGGAGCAATTCGGAGAGCACAGCAGATCCTTGGATGGCCTGGGCCCAGGACAGCACTCCTGCCCACCTTCCCCGCCCGCCTTCTTCTGACATGACACTCAGACCTGGCCAGTCTGGGTCGTGCGTGTGTGAGAAAAGAAGTGGGTTAGGGCTTGGGGCATTAATGCTTACTTTCTTCCCTTAAGTAACGTGGCCGCATTCCTAACACTCTCTGCTGTTCTTTTATGATTTTATTCATAAAGCTTTAAACTGTAAACACTTGGTGTGTTGTGTCCTCTCTTCCCCAAAAAACCCTGTGGCCCCAGCATGATCAACTGTGGCCCCAGGAAAATTGGAAACAAAAATCTGCCACGATGCCATGCTGGTGCCAAGTGGTGCCACTGGGCGCAGGGGTCAAGCAACCGGTCGAGGGAGCAAGGTAGGCCAGGAGGACAACAGGGGGCTTGGACGGGAGCAAACGAGGGAGGGGAAGCCAGAGCAGGTGCTCACATGTATCAGGTGGGGTCAGTGCTGGGCTGTGGGCTCAATGCACCGATGAAGGACAGGCTGACCCAGAGGCCTGCTGCCCTTGCCGGAGACTAGCCCGGGAGTCCGGATCACTCTTTTGCCCACCCCCGTCTCGCACTGGGTGGAATAGCCCATCCTCTAGCTCATTCCCTAATTAGGCTGGGTTTCCAGCACACCAAGCTGGGCCCATTCCTCTCCTTGTTCATCAGGCACGGCCCTTGGCTTGCCTCAGTCGCCCCTTTTGTTAGGCCTGAGCCGTCTCTCTGCTTTTCAGACCCCTGCCTTTCCACTCACTGGCACAGGGTGTTGCAGCCAGAAGCACGTTCCAGCGGCTGAGCTCACAACCTGGGTAGAGTTGCAAGACCCCCGCCTCCCCCCAAAATGATAACAGCAGTTCTCCAACTCACCCCAAACCTCACTGGCCAAAGAGTCGTGTAACAAACAAGGCTGAGCCCTGGACGCTTTCCATAGCGACATAAAACTTTATTTGCTGGCACTTCTCCCACTTCCACACCAGAGAAATTACATCCCAGGAACAACAGATGCTTTCAACAAATCAGCAACATTCAAATCCAGGCAATATTAAATAGGGTGGCTTAACAGGGACACAATAAATAACAATGGCTTGGCATAAATAATAATAATAATTAGGCATTATCACACACTCACCAGAATTCACAATAAGGACACATGGAGCTTAAATAAATAGATTTTCCCCGGTAGCTGTGGAGCTTGGAGGGCTGGCCCTGGGGAGAGCGTGCCCCCCGAGCCATGTTCAAAAACAACAACAGCAGCTGCTGCAAAGGAAATGGCCCTGCTGGTGTGTAGTCTTGGGTCCAGCTGGGTGCTGGGCTGGCCTGGTGCACTGAGCACACATGCGGCCACTTGGTTTACGCTTTACAAGCCGCGAGCCACAGGGATTGCTTTGCAGGGGCATTTTGAAGCTCATGAGGGACTATAAGCACTGCCCAGAGCCGGCAGCCTCCCGTCAGCATGGCCAGAACAGCTCATTGGTGTCCCACTTGGCAGGCCTGATTTCCAATGCAAGACTTCAGGCTGTGGCTAGTATGAGACAGGCCAGGGGATTGGATCTGTCTCAGTGTTTTTCCAAAGAAAATGTTTCTCGGTAACAAGGGAGCCAGCACCTTCATCTCTGGGGACAGCATCTCCCATCAAATAGAAATAAATAAATAATCAATAAATACACAGAACAAATCAGCATCAAGGCTGGCTGGCCCCGACCCCTGTCGGCCCAGCTGGGGGCCATCTGGGCTGGACACAGCCTTGTAATAGCCCATGGTTCCCTGCGTTGCAGCGTCAAGGACGGCTGCAGGGTATTGCAGGTCTCCCAAGGGGCTGGGAATGCGCAGAGCACAGGCTGATCACCCCACTTCACAGCTTGCTGGCCAGTCAACGTGCTTGGGTTTGCTAGGAAAGTATATGTGAGACCCCAGCCCACAGAGCATCTTAAGGCTGCAAAGTAAAGCAGCAAGGACAATGCTCGTCGGTATGCACTGCTTTCTGCAGGGCAGAGTTAAGGCTATGGAGGCAACCCCAGCTTTGCCATTGCTTCATTGTGCAGCCTTTACTGTCAGGTTTTTCTGGCTGGAATTTCATATGTTTTGGGGTTTTTTTTTTAAAGACAAATGTAGCCACACAAAGAAGAGCCCTGGCATGCTCTCTGTTAGCGAGCACCCGGAGGCAGTGCCTGGCACAATGTGTGCAATCAGCAAGGCGGGTGTGCTCGCCTACCTCCATAACACCCCTCCTCCTCCTGTCACATGCACCCTCTATCTACCTTGGGGAAGGAGGCAGGGCCAGCCAGGCATGAGGTCTGTAATAAACACAAGAGCATTAGAATGAGCCCTCCAACAGGCTAGTGGCCTGTGGCTAATGCCAGTTGCTTCAGAGGAAGAAATACATTCCCGCTCGCCTCCCAAGAGATGCACCTAATTGTGCAAAACTCTAGCAAGGAGAAAATTCCTTCCTGGCCCCTCTAGCTGGCAGTCAGGTGGTGCCCTGAAGCATGAGGATTCACAGCTCTTTTCATTGCATTTCCAGCTTGCAAAGCACCTGCAGCTCAACCTGGGCAGCTGACGGTTTGGATTTCAGGATCACCAGGTGGCAAGCTGGAATCCAGATCCCAGGACAGCTAGCTGGTTGGGGTTGGTCTCGCTAATAACAGGGAACTGGTTCCATAGGGCCTACAATTGAAATAAATAGTAAGTAAGTGCTTTAAAACAAACATACTGGTCTGTGTGACATGGTCACACTGCGGGTCTGGGGTTAACATGCTGGAAACCAGCTGCCTCCACAGGAGCTCGGCTGCTCCAGCATCTGTCACATGTGTTCAGCCGCTGGACCTGGGGAGGACACAGGTGCAGCCGACCGGCACCTTGATGTAGTCCATCTCGAAGGCAAAGGTCCCAGGGCTGGCACTGTGCGGGCATGGCTTGCGGCGAAGCACCATCATGGTCTGGCGCATGGGCACGGAGTTGAGCGAGGCCGTCTCCCGGCCTGTCTTGGCGTCAATGCAGCCGGTACACAGGCACTCGGCGAAGGCCAGCTTCCGCGGGTAGCGGTTCTCATCCTCATCGATGCTGCGGGAGAGGAGAAGGGTCACGCCACGCTCTGGGAGAGGCAGAGCTCATGCAGCCCCAGCTCCCACTGGCAGCAGCCTCGCCATGCTCAGAGCTCAGCTGGCATCTGAACACTTGAAACTCCCCTGTGTGACCTGGGGGGCACAGGAGCTGGCCACGCTCCATCCCCCATGGATGTCAGTGAGAGCTGCGGGTGTCCAGTCCCAATGCCATGTTTCCAAGTGTCTCCATTCACCCAGCTCTGCCCCAGACATCCTGCGTGCCCTTGGGCAAATCACTTAGCTTCTCAGTGGCCCTCCTGTATGATGCGGATAATCTCTCACAGGGGTGCGGGAGGATAAATACATGAGCTGCGCTGGGGATAGGGCCATGGAAGTACCTTCAGTAGATAGTTCCATATTGCTGCACCATCTGGAGATTCGTTCGGGGTCTATTTAAGGCCTGTTTCCACTGGATGGACCCAAGGAAACAGTTTCGATGAGCATTTGGGCACTCAGTTTCCCCATCTATGAAATGGGGACAGTAATACCTCCCTCCCAGGGCAGGAAGGGAGACAGTAGTTCATGGTGCATCAGCGCTAAGCTCCAGGAGAGGGGTCCAAGCCTGCCCTGGCTGCAGGGGATGGACAAGGTGTAAACAATCAACAGGTCTTCTGTTCTGCAATTCTCTTGCAGAGATTTACCAGCTGGGGAGATTTGCTCTAGGGCCACAGTGGTCTTTTTCTCTCAGAGATCCCCTGTGTGTCTCTCACTGAACCGGGGGTTCCTATGACTCCCCGGGGAGTCCACAGATCAGTAGTTCCTTAGCAACTGTCTGTTCCTTTGTGGCTCCCTGGCTGGGGAGCAGTGGGACTGGAGTGTTTTGCTCCTGCTTTGTGTGGGGGAGAACCCACAACCCTTGTTCTGCCGCGGGAACCTTTCCACCTGTCAGCCCTCGCTCCCTACTGGGGATTTTCATACGGAGCCGGTTGGTCTTCAAATAAAAAGGACCAGCGACAGCCATGCTCAGACGGCATCCGGTGCGTTCGTGGGGCTGCGCGAACGCTAGCGAGGGACAGCTAGCGTCAGCCCGCTCCCCAAGAGAGGAAACCGAGGCACAGCCAGGGGAAGAGGTGTACCAAGGTCACGCTGGGTGGCGGGGTCAGAGCTGAGCCTCGAGCCCAGGAGAGCTGCGATCACTAGGCCGTGCAACCCCGACTCAAGCCTGCTAGGCACAGAATGCTGCCAGGTCTCACTGTCTAAGGTTCCTCCCCATGCAAACCCTGCCCACCCAGGGGCGGCCCAGGCCTACCGGTATCTCCAGGGAGAGAGGGAGCGCTCGTTGGGCTCGCTGTTGATGGTAGCCTGGAGCTGCAGAGCCGGGCAACCATCTACTTGGCGCTTGCGTCTCTGGCCTCCGTCCTGCTGCAGCTTTTCCAGGTGTGGCACCAGCTGCACGGGGGCGTAGCGGTCCCACTTCATGGTCCTGCTCACAAAGTGGGTGGGCAGCTCCCCGGCCTGCAGCTCCTCCTGGCTGAAGCAGTGGTGGTGGTGATTGCGGCGGTCCCTTGACCGCCCCTGGGCTTGGCCGGCCGACAGCGAGAGAAGGAGCAGGGCGCACAGCACCCCCTGATGTACAGAGACAGGGGGGGGGAGATAAGTGCCTGCAGACGAGCAGCCTTCCCAGGAGGGACGTCCCGTGACAGCCCGGGGGACACCTCCAGAAAACGCCCTCCCCTCTGCAATCATTGCCGGCTTTCCCATGAGCCTGAGTCCTGGGGCAATACAGTCCCACCCCACCCCGCAGGCCCGGAGAACAGTCACAGCTGCCATTGCATTTTATCTACACACACAGTCACACAATGGACTGTGCATATTCCCCCCAGGCCTCTACAAACATACAGTGTGTAGGTCTATACACCCCCTTCCCACACAAACACACAGCTTATATGTGTATCCACACACCTCTCCACATAGTGTGTGTGTATATATGTACACACACACACAAAGCATATATATGTATCCACACTGCTCTACACAAACAGGGTGTGTATATAGGTACACCCCCCCACCATGCACACACACAGAGCTTCTATATGTACCCACACAGTGTATATATCTATACATATGTACACACACCGCTCTACACAACCCTACAGTATGAGATTGCCAGCTATGGACCTGCCCACCCACCCTTATTCTGCTTAACTGCTGACCCCCTTTGCCACTCAGCCTTCCTGGCCATTGCCTCACACACAGCGTGCCAGGAGGGCCGCACTGGCATGGGTGCCGAGCCAGCCCAGGTGCTGGGAATCCCTTGGCGAAGAGCTGGCCGAGGCAGCCGCCTTACCACGCTGGCTGAGTCCATGGAGGAGGGGGAAGACCAAGTGGCTTGGAGCAGGTGATGCGTCCTCAGGCTGCAGAGCGTCTGCTCTCTTCTGTGGCTCTCCCTAGGCTGGCTGCTCCTGCCCTCAGGGGTGGTAGGTGCAGTGACAGGTGTTCTCTGGCCAGGTCTCTGGCTGCCTGAGTTTATATAGTGACCGTGTAGGTGATGTACACACACCTGGAAACTCCAAACACTCAACCTCTCTTCCTCCTCCCATTTTACCTCGGCTACTTCCTCTTGGGCAGGAGCAGGACAGTGGCTAATTGATTGTAAGAGTCTCTCTTCCTTTATTCTGCAATCTGTTAATCATTGGCTCAGCACTTTAGGGGCGAGGTGGCCCGGGGCAGGGAGCTGGGGGAATGTGGGGGAGTCCTTTTTACAGGCTGCCATCTCCCTGCTGTTCCCCACATGTGGCTCCCTCTGGAGCTTGACCCAGGGACCATGTGTTTGATTCGGGAGGCAGAGGAAGATATGCCCCAGCTGAGCTTGCGGGGTGTGTGTGTGTCCCACAACTCAGTCCCCCCTTGGCTTTGGAGACTGCCACTTGGGACGAGCTGGCTGACGCTCTGCTAGGGCTGGTGGGCGCCCAGAGCAGAGGGGTCTGGGTTTGTGTGGGCGGGTGCCTGTTTGGGTGGCACACTTGCCTCAAGGATGAGATGATGCAGGATCTGCTCATCTTACACCGCTCCAGGAAGAGACGTGCCCGAGGGGAACGCTCTTGGCATTAAAAAGCTAGCAGTAGCTCCTTTGCACTGGGTCTGCCGGTTCGTTCTCAGCTGTAATCCCTCCCTGGGGCAACACTCTCAGCCACGCGGTAGGCGTCAGAGTTGGCAAAGGGAGCCAGTCAGCTAATGCCGCTGTACAGTCCACATCCGGGACGTTCAAAGCACCGCATATCTGGGGAAACTGAGGCACAGAGCAGTGACTTGTCCAAGGGCACCTGGCACAGGCCTCAAAGGTGCCCTTAACCCGCGTCTGGAACAGGCCCCATCTCTTCAGTCAAGCCCCCTCCCCAAAGATAACGCCCCGAGGCCTGACCACGTCGCACTGGCAGCGTTGGACACGTGCGGGCTGCCTGATCGAGGGGGCACTTGGGCAGCACCGGGAGATGCCGGAGAGATGGGGTGCCTTCCCCCCCCCCCACCGAGCAGCCGTGGAAGGGTTAACATGCAGCCACAACTGGGTGAAACGTCAACCCGCAAAGCAGGCTCTGAACTTTTGGCTGGATCACGGGTTCCCTGCAAACCGGCCTTACCAGGCGCTGCTCCTTGCTGCCATGCGCTGGAGTCACTCATTCACCGTGGCTGTCACGTGCTCCTGCCGGCTTGGCCCGGGATTAAGGGGAAACCCCCATGCCGCACTGCAGCTCGCTGGGCCACGCCCGGCGGGGCAACTGCAGCTTGCTGGGACCGGCCCCGATGCCACCAACGGCTGGGAGGCAATCTGGCCTGGAGCCTCGCTGCGTGGCTGAGCCCGGCCCCCTGCCCCGCTGCGTGGTGATGGGGGCAGGACTCGGCCGGAGCCCCAAGGCCATGCGCTGCCCGGAGAGTGGGGCTGGGCAACCAGGGTTTCCAGGTACCGGGCCAGCACCCACGGGTTCAGACAGGGAGGGAGCAGTCCCTTGCCCTTGCGCCCGCCGTCAGGTTCACTCAGCGCAGGCCTGGGGCTCTCTGCGCACGCCCGGGCCGGTGACTGCAGGGCTGTCCTGGGGCCAGGGCTGCATATTGAAATGCAGCCTTTGGCATCGGGAACAGTGAGGCATGACTCCCAGGCCTTCCCTCGGCGCCTCCTAATGCCTCTCTCTTGGTCTCCCTGCCAGGCAGCACCAACCCCCAGTTCCATGGCTGGAGGGTGAAGCGGGGGGCAGCACTAGCAGGGGAAGGGGCAGGCAGTTGCCCTTCTGTCCAGCTCCTCCCACGACCCCATATCTCAGACCCTGTGGGGATAAGCCTGCGGCTTTGTTTGCACTCCCCCCTCCCCAAGCTGATGTGTCCTTACGACTCTTCCCTTACCCCCGAGCAGGGCTGAGACAGCCGGACTATTTCCAGCCCCACAGCAGAGGCGAGATCCAGCCCCTGGCGTTGAAGATTCCTCCCCCTCCCCCTGACTTCTGCAGGGGAAGCAGCCTAGGAATTTTTGCAAAGCACTGCCCAGCACCCGTGCTGGCCACGGCTCCTTGCAGGGACGCCCTGGGGCCCCTGACTGAATGGAAAGGGAGAGAACAGCAGAGTGACGGGGGGGCGGGCAACTCTCATTAACCTGCCCACTGAGCACACCCGCCCCCTGGGCCAAAGACAGCTGCTTGGTGCCAAATGGAGTCTGTGCTTCCCAGCGAGCTTCCAGCCCTGGGTGCCAGCAGGGAAGGGGCCTGTCCCCGGTCTGTGTCCACTCCATGCTGTGTGTGCAGGTGAATTGTTTACAGGAATAAATGCAGCACCCCCAGTTGGGGAGAGAGGCAGCAGGTGACCACAGGCAGGAGCAGAGTATAAGCCCTGGCACCTCCAGCTGGCAGCAGCGTGGGGCTTGGCGGGCAGAGAGCTGGCCCCTCGCCCACGTCCCAGCGGCACCGAGCTAATCAGAGCGAGCCGGAGGCCCCGGCCCCCTTGCGGCGAAGGACGTCACCGCCCCATGTAACAAGTGGCCCATTTCTCGGTGGCTGCTGAGGTGGGGAGCTGAAGCAAGGTGAGAAGTCCCAAGTTGGGTAACACAGGAAAGGGCTGACAGGTGATACCTTTCGCCCACGCACATGTGAAAGGCCGGCCTGGCGGGCGTGGGTTTGAGAGCGGCTGCAGCTGCTGAGGGGCCAGGGACCCAGCGGCCTGGGCATCGAGCAGGGCCCGCATCGGAGCAAACATTAAAACACAAGTCAGTGGCTTGCCCCCCCGACCTCAGGGCCAGGGGCAGACACACCTCCGCCGTCACGAGGCCCCCGGCCCTTTGGCAAGGCTCAGTGCAGGCATGAAACAAACGCAGCATGGAAAGAATGCGAAACTTGCCTTTGAGGCGGCCGCTAGCTCAGGAACTTCCTGGCTGACATGCCCTGGCGCGGGAGGCTGGAGCCAGCCACTCCAGGCGTTACATGTCAAACACGGCCTGAAGGGGCACTAGGGGGAAGAGAAGGGAGTTCTGTGGGCAGGAGGGGGGCCGGGGGGGCTCTGAGATTGGGATCTCACCTAATGTGGGAGCAGAGGTTTTCGAACGGGGAGCGAGGATGGGGGAGAGAGGGGGGGGGAACCATGCTGAGGTCATCCAGGCTGCAGCTCTCTTGACGGAGGGGCATCGCCGTGTGGGCTGCTCCCTGGGCCATCGCCTGGCTGGATTCACGCGCTAGCTGGGTGCCCTAGAGACAAGGCCGAACCCTGCCTTTAAATGGCTGGGGCTACACCAAGGAGCGAGCGCTGTGGGAGACACAGCGAGGGTTTGGCGCCCCTAGTATCCCTGGGAGTTTCAGGCTTAGCATCAATAGACTCAGGCTGCTCAGACACGAGGTCTCTGGGCCCAGGGCCACCCCTGGGAGCCGGCCTCTCCTGAACGGCGGGGTGGAGCTGCTCCGCTTTGTCCCAGCCCCCATTTCAGGAGGCGATACCCAAACAAGCATCTCCCGCTTTCCTGGGGGAGAGGGTTTGCCGCCCCCTCTGCTCTCCGAACCTTGCTCTGAAATGCCTGGGAGCGAAGGGCCCACGTCTGCACCCCAACAAAGGGACTTGCCTATCCAGAGAGGCCGGCAAACCTTCGCCTGGCTGGTTGCAGCTGCTTGCTTCTCAGCACTCTGGCCAAGCAACCCCCCGCGCCCGCCCGCTCACTGACTTCTGCACCGTTAGACTCCATGTCTTACAGCCATTACATACCATCGGGGGGAGAGAGACTCTGCAGACCGCGTGGTCCAGTTCCAGCTCTGGGAGGAGGGGAAGGGCATTGATGTCTGTGCTTTGGAAGGATGTGCGCTCACCTTTCTAAAGTGCCGTGGGAGCAAGGGCTAGAAAGCATTACCAAGCCTTAGGGGCATGCACACGGAATCAAGCTGACGGAGAAACGAATCCAAAGTGATCCTTGTAGCTGGTCCCCTCGGAGGCTTATCTGGGGGTTAGACTGCATTGCCAGATCCCAGGAGACAGGCAGCGTAGAGCAAATGAAAATGAGTACAAGGGCCTCTAAACGGCAGTGCCCACAGCAGAGAGCTATTTAGCAGCAATTCCAGGTTGCAAAGGTGGGGTGCACCCTTACCAGGCGTTTTACTTGGGACTCTCAAGCCCAAATAGTCATCCAGCTCATGCCACCAGCATGCTCCATTTTGCAAAGCGTGCACATTTTTTGTACTTAACCCTTTTTAAACCAGCAGGTTCATGACCTCTAAATAAGTGGCCCTTGGACAGGTCACTGCTGACCCAAGCCAGGCTGCTACCGTCCCCAGGAAATGGCAAGGTTTCAGCAGCTAACTCTGTCAGAAATATGCGCTCCCGCCCCTAGGTTAGGAAAGTCAAGGTAGAGCAATGCTACTGGAAGTTTAAGAATGCGGCAGTTGTTCTGGGGAAAGAGGTCATTGGTCCAGCGAGCCAGGCCTCCCAGCCATGGCTGAAGATACAGGGAAAGGTGCAGCCCCATGCCTTTAACACCAGTCACCACCAGCTTCGGGAACATGCTCCCCTCCCAGTGGCACGACCAGGCAAGATACCCAAGCACCAAGTCAGGCCTTTTCTTTTTGGCAAGGCCTACTTCCCAAACCCTCTAACGTAGGGCTGGGGAAGGTGGGAAAACCAGGAGTTGATTCCAGAAGGCTGGTGTCTCCCCCCAAATCTCGCTGCTGTGAAGATACTTGTTATTGTCATTAGTACAAGTGCTGAGAGTCAGGTGAAAGTGGCAGACGTGCAGGAGACTCTCACTTCCCAGCTGAAGGGCTATCCAGTGATTGAATTATTGCTCCTGGCCTGTGTGTTCTTTTGGATCTGTGCGCGGCTGAGCTCTGAGTTTCATCTCACAATGAAACCTAGGTATTGCTGTACTAGGGCCTTGGATGTAAAGGCCCCTCACCTTTGACTTGCCATTACATCACAGCTCACCACCAGGGATCCTAGTTTTCTGAGAGAACAAAATTCTCCTATAAAAACCATGAAAATCCATGTTTTCCCACATTTAAAATGAAACACTGAAAGTTTAGAGAGAGGTATCTGTTGAACACCTTTTGTTGACAGACAGCAGAACCCTGGTAATCGGAGCCTCCATTATCCGGCTTTCTGTATTAACTGAACCGGCCTCGGCTGGTCAGCCCCACCCCTGGTCAGATCTGGGCTGCTGGTGGTTCAGTTAATACGGAGAGCCGGATAATGGAGGCTTGGATAAACGGGGTTCTAGGGTATGTTTTGTCACAAAATGTAAAAATAAAAAATTCCCTGTAAAAATGCAAATTCTGCCTTTTTCCTTGGCAAATGGAGTCCTAGGATCCCTGCTCACCACTAGAAGTAGTGGTGGCTTCTCCCTCGTCTGACGTCCTTCACCCCTTATTTGATCGTGCAGCAAACACCGACAATGCTAAGTTCGTAACATCAAATTAGCTCTCGAAGCGGGTCAGGAGAGGAAGCACAATCTGGAGGTTAAAGGACTGGCCAAAGCACCATCAGGTCTGGGATGCACTTAAAGCTCTACCACGGATTTGCTATTGTGAACTTGGGGATTTCACTTTGCGCCTGTGCCTCAGTTTCCTCCTCTGGAAAATGGGGATAGTGCTACCTTCCTGATGGGAGTTCTGCCATGGTTAAACAACGCAGCTGGTCTTCAACGGAAGTTCTGGCTGGAGCTCAGTGTTTATAAGGCATTAGGAGCCTCCAGAAACAGCTCCAGAGCACAAGATGTGCCAGCACTAGGATGTTAATGTAACATTAAGCAGCAGCCCGCCATGACAGGAGCTCACATTCAGACAAACCTTGGCGACAGCAATGCCAACACTGGAAGATTAAATGGCTCTGTCACCTGACCGCACTATACTACACAGGGAAGTCAACCTGGCTGAAGAGCTTACAGACAGAGGGAAGAAACACCCAAAGAGAAGAGGGCAGGTGCCCAGAGACCACAGTGAGGGATCCACACTGGGATCGTTAAGAGAACAAAATAGATAGGAAGAACTGTTTATCAAAATACTTTATTTCAGGGAGACCCCTCAAAAAAAGACCCTCCTCAGACAGACATCCCAACAATACCTTGGCTTTTTTTTTTTTTTTTTTTTTAAATCAACTAAAACAATCTGATGCTTAAAATAAAAGACAGGTCATAGTTCCCAATCAGACTTTAGTCAAGAATATATATATATTTTTTTTGTTCCTGGGGGAGGGAGGGACAGGGGAGAGAAGATGATGTTGCCAGTAGTTCACAGCGGTTTTCGGTTCTCTCATTACACAGTATATAGAACTGCATTGCTGAAGACACTCAACACACAGCTAGGCTAACTAGAAGAATACAACTTATGGCTAGCGAAGAGGGGAGGGCAGGGCAGGGCAGAGAGAGAGAGAGAAAGTGAAAGTATCCAACAGGGCTGGAATTTGGAGTCCTCTGTGCATAATTTACAGGGAAAACGTGGCGGTGTGGGCCTCCATCTCGGTGCCGGCTCGGTCTGTCTTGCATGGCTGATGCAGAGAGGGGATTACCCCCCGACTCTCCACCGTACGGGTTAGGAGCCAGAGTGAGTCGTCTCGTCTGTGGGATTTTTCAGCTGACAAACTTTTTTTTTTTTTTTTTTAAATTTTTAAAAAGAATTGCAGCCAAAATCAGACAGAACTGCAAAATCCAGAGTGGCCGCTTGTATACTATTTATAAAAACATGGAAGAGTCTCGAATCCAGGTGGAGACAGAGCTCTGCACACATTGGACTATACTTTCCCAGGGATTTTGGCCCGTTTACGAGCAATGGCGTCTTCCACGGCTTTCAGCTGCTTCAGGAGCTCCTCCCGCCGCGACAGCGTGCTGGACTTGCCCGATTTCGCACTTGCAGCTGTTGGGCCTGGCTCGGTTGCTTTGCCTGGTACACTTGTGACTTTGCTGGAACTCTTGGACTGGGGCGACAGCTGGCGTTTCCTATAGGGTGGGGGAGAGAAAAAGCCACAACGCGGTAAGGGGGACGGATTGGTAACAGAGGGGGCTCCTGCACGTGCAGCTCCGAGATCAAGAGGTTTTCGAACAGCAGCAGGGGTTCAATAGCACAGCACGTTTCCCCGTGCTGCAGAAACACTAATGAAGCAGTCAGCTCTTTGCTGGAGGAAGTTGCTCCACTGCTTTAAAGGCTGGCTGAAATGAACGAGTTTTAGGATTGGAGTGGCAAGCCCAGCTGAAAAGTACCTGAGGAACGGTGGAGTTAAATCCACCGCACTCATGCAGTAGCAACCCAGAGGCCTAGGTTAGCGCTCCAGCATGCTAGGACGGGACAGACACACAGGAAGACATGGTCCCTCCCGCAAGGAATTTACAAGCTGCTTTGAGATAAGGGACAACACATGACTGTACCAAAAAAAGAGGGGGAGGTGGGGAAATCACATGGTTAAATACTGCACAGCTTGGTGGCTCCAAAGAATCCCCGTGCTGAATGAACTCGGCTGTCCCAGCAGCTGCCCCACCTAACCATCCACACTGCCTGGCTTTTTCCAGATGACCTGGCAGAGCTGGAGTTCAAAGAGGCGAGTCACACGCTTGCTGTTTTATGGACTGCACTCCACCTCCCTCCCTGCTCCCACCTACTGGGGCCATAAAAATCCAGAGGAAACCCCCAGCCATTAGGTAAGGCAGTGATGACAGCCAGAAGCCAGGAAATGCTGTCAACCCTCCCACGCCCCCCCTCGCAGGGATTGCCGAACAGCGTCTATAGTCCTCGGAATTGCACAACGTGCAGCTGACTGCAGTGCCCAAGCTCAGCGGGAGGGGTGCAATTTGAGCCTCACCTCCCTCTTTCTGGCAGCTGTCACGTGGGGTCATACTAGTGCCACTTGGGACTGATCTGTGACCGTTTGTGTAGCTGCTTCTGGCAATCTGACGGCATGTCACATGAGTGGTAAGACTCAACAGCCCAGGTTACAGAGACAGCCTGGTAATCCTTCTCCTTAAACCCAGCAACTCCTCACTTGACGCCCTTTGATATTAATCCCTGAGCAAGGGGCAGGCTGTTCAAATGTGAACTGAAAAGCATTTAAAACCTCAAAACTAAGCTCCGGGAGAGCTCTGCCTGCCTCTCCTTTACCCCGGCCAGTCCCCAAGCTCAGGGTTCTTGTGATTCCCTTGCCCAGCATATACTGTTACTAAACCCTCAAACAAGAGCAGGTGGAAGAGGGTTAGGAGCTAGCAATGCCAGCTCCAGAAAAAGCAGGTAACAATGCTCAGGTTCCCCATTACAGCTTAGAAATATAACCTCCTGGTAGTCTAAGGAGGAAGGCCGGGCTTGAGGACTGAGCAGTGAGAGACCTGGGTTCTATTTCAGGCTCTGTCCCACTTCCTGTGGCGCACTGGACAAGCTACAATTTCTCTGTGCCTCGGTGTCCCAATCGGCAAAGACCCCATGTCATAGGAAGGCAAGGCATTGGACAAGACTGGCTCAATGTCCACAGAGATCTCTGAGGGAAGTTGCTAGAGAAATGCAAAGCAGTGTTACCTGGCTCTCGGGTGACCAGATGTCCCGATTTTTGGGTCCCTTTTCTTATATAGGCTCCTATTACCCCCCACCACCGTCCCGATCTTTCACACTTGCTGTTTGGTCACCCTACCCGGCTCCTACCAGCATCAAGTTGGACAGAGGCCATCTCAGCTGTACCAGAGACAACACTCCCTATTTCGCTGAGCAAGGCACTCCAACAGAAACCATGCTGACACAGCGTGGTCCTTGCTCACTAAGGCAACGAGGCCCCTGGCATCGCATTTTGGGTTCTGCTATGCAACGAAGGTGGCATTTGCTCTGTTTCAGTTGAAATACTACAGGAAGGAGAAAAAGCTGGCACCAGAGACCAAGGCCTGGATGGGCGTAGATGGAATCAGGGTCATTCACTTTAACTCCTACCAGAAGCCACATCTTGGCAGCCTGCTCTGGTTTTTAAGTGGCTCAGCTTGTGCAAGATTAGCCAAGAGACATGGAATGATGCACACCGGCCAGGAGAGACGAGGTCACAACCAGCACCTGTAGCTAGGACTGACCCCACAATGGGACAGCTGGCACAGGGAGCCCACTGGCTTCCATGCAATCTGAGCTCTGCCCAGCAAACTCCACCGGCTGCAGTTCACACTGAAGTAGTTGTATATAGTTAAGATCTTCACTGCTAGTACTTTGCATGTCCACAGCACCTTTTATCCAAGGATCTCAATGTGCACTACATGAGACGTCTGAATTAAACCCATTTCAGAGGCAGGGAAACTGAGTCATGGGTGAAGCAACTGGTGTCAGGGCAGTGGCAGAGAATTCCTTGCTTCTCAGTACTACCTTAAGCCACTCTACCGTCCAATTACATCCCTATCCTCCCAGTTTTCAACGAACCATGAGTGAGGCTCTTACGTCTCTCTGTGGTAGACTGCTAGAGAAGGGAAAGAGAGGTCTTCCTCCACAGGTCTTTGGCCAAACAGCTCTTTCCCTAGCCAACAAGCCAAGGATTTTGCTCTTCTGCAAACCATGATGGCCAAGAGATAACAAGTCACAGGTGGGAGTGGATGGCGGGATACGCACTGACCTGTCTGTCTGAGCAGGAGATGGTTTAGGGTTCTGGCCTCTCTGCCGATCTTGTTTGGGTGAAGAGATTCTCCCAGCAGGTTTCCTATCGCGAGGACCTATTGCAGAACGTAAAGACAAAAGGTTTTAGCCCTTGCATAAGCCATGGTGTGTTACCAGAGCACACAGTACCATTTCGCCACTTTAAACACAGCCGTTCCCTAGATGGGCCAGGCTGCATCAGGAAAGGAAAGATCCAGCTGCAGCACTTTGAGAAACTCCCTCAGCTCTGCAGAGACACTGCACTTGTGAGGAATAAGAGTAACCTAGGAGTGTGTGATGCACAATGTGTTGCTCTCTCGCCCTCCGCCGGGAACTGCATGGAGCGCTATACCCTGTGCCTTCCAGAGGGATCTTTCCACTGGCTCGCAAGCCCCTGGGACACCTTTATATTTGCCCATGAACTGCCAGGCACACATGAATCGTGAGGAGAGGTGAAGCAACACAGGTTTGCTGTATTCAGGCAGTATGTTCGGTGCATTCTCCTTCACGGGCAGTCAGGCACTGGGAGGATGAGAACAGCCGTGCTTCTTAGCCCGCCTTTCCCATGTCCATCCAGCAATCCAAGAACTAGGATAAAACGGCTGTCTTTACTTCCCAGCTGGCTGAAGGCATGAATATCTGGTCTAGCTACACTGTTTCACTGAGTCCTAGTGATTTTAAATCTAGCCGAATTCTCCAAGTCACCGTTTCAGCAGTGGGATGGGACAGGGTTATGAGCACTCTAAGGATTTTTGCTGGCTCCAGGCCACAGCCAATGTAATATGCCTACAGTGAGAGATTAGGGAAAACACCATCACGTGTCACAGCCAGCTTCTGTACAACACTCAAGGCAAAGCTGCAACACCTCCACCATTGCCTGCTTCTTTGTTTTTCATTAGCAACAGCCAAGGCTGAAAGAAAGCAGGGTAATAGCTGGTTCTCCGACAGGTTGCATCTACAGGGCCCTAACCACTATAAAGGTGCTAATGGACGAGTTTGCAAATAGCTAGGATTCAGTGCTAACAAGTTACAAGAGAAAGGAAAAAGACTGGAGTCATGGTGTATTTTTATTACAGTCCCAGCCCAGATTTTGTCACACACAAGTGTATGGAAGTATCTGTTTCACAGGAATTAAGCAGGGTTAATATTATGTTCTGGCCCCTCAACCTTCTGTGCTCCCCTCATATGCCTTTAAAGCAAAGGGCAACACCACGAGCGGGGAGAGAGCTGGAGATGTGGGGGTTTCTAAAACCTGCTGACTCGAACAGCTGCATCAGTAACAGGCAGCGAGTGGACAGCAGGCCTGCATGCGATGAAGGTTTCCCCAGGACTCCCAGGAGACTAAAGCATAGTACAGGAAGGTGGGGGATTGTACAGCAAGTAACTGAGGCAAGATAATTATCTTGCTGTAAAATCTAAAGTGGAGACCAGGCACTGATAGCCACAAGGTAGCCGGGGAGGCCAGTGCTATACTCGCCCCCTGGGGTTGACCTCACAGTAAATGAAAGTTCCTCCTCCCCACCATGTTTCGCCAGCAGGAGAGCATGACAAACACCCCTGTTTTTATTGGAGAAGACGCAGCCCTGGTTTGGAGAAATGAACTTCTGGCACACACCCTTCCAGCTAATGGAAGGCAGAGGCAGCGATCCCTTGGAATCTAACCTGCTGACCGCCTCATGACCAAATGACCTCCCCTAGCAGTTAAACTGCTGCCCGCAGAGCTGCATTCAGGCCATGCCAGAGAGCATTTACCCTATCACTGCATCTCTCAGATTCCTCACCTCTGTCAGGTGACAGGTTAACCCGTTTGGCTGGAGGAGAGCCCTGTCTGTCTTTGTCTGCTGGCTCATATCTCTTCCTGCTTCCTTTGTCAGCCGCCTGAAATGGAAGGAAACAGATGATAGATTCGGATACATATATATCCCGTAGGGAGGAAACTGACGCAGCTGGGCGCTGTTCCTTTGTCATGGGCATCGCAATGCTTCCATACCAGTGGAACACACTGCCCCAGTACTTAAGGAGGTTTCCTTGCAGCAGGCTGGTAAACTGCTTTCCCGGGTACAAGCCACTTGAACAGCAAAGTGATCCCTTGGAGTCATGTGCCATTACAATGATCGGGAACAGCTCTTAGAGGTCAGACTGCGTTTCTGCTAACGGGGCATTTTACATCGAATCACAGGAAGTAAAAAGCTGCATTTTGTCTGGTCTCTTTTGGCTTGGCTCAGGATGATGACACGAGTACTAACAAGGTCTACAGGGCCATGTTTTTCTCTAGAACACGCCCCAATACAAGGGAAAGGGGATTCTACCACCACATTATGGCAGGGTCCGTGTAACATTTAGTAAGTCATTTATCATGTCCCCTTCACCAGAGAGGAGCCTAACTTGCTTAACAAGCGAGCTGTCGGAATCCCATCACACACAGAACACTCCTCACTGCAGTCGAGGGAGGAGAAGTCGGGAGAATGTCGCAAGCAGAATTCAGGGTAGCAGGAAATGACCACTCCAACTGAAATTATCCAGGTCATTTGGGTAACGCCCTCCTCCAGCATGAAGCCCCATGAGGGTGAACCACCACATGCGGTCGGGATCTTGACCGAGCTTCTCAGCCAAAGGATGGCAAACTCTAGGAGCATATTTTCTCCTAACGGCATGCTGGGGTATCAGGCCCAGCACTAACTACGAGGGAGTCACACCTAATAAGACACCAACTCCACCTTCTGCAGGACAGTCCTTTGGGGTCTCCACATTCATGCACTGACCCATTTTAATCTCTTTCAGTGATCACTTTTAGAGCCAGCCAGGCTAAGGAGAGCTCATTCCCAAGGCAGGCTCAGCACCCTTATGCAACACGAGTCAAGCTCGTAGAGATCACGCTTCCATATGGCTGCAGGTTGGCGAGGCTCAGACGGAGGCAGGAGAATCTGCAGTGAAAGGCACCGCGTGTGACCCTGCCTAGCTCAGGAGGCTCTCACGCTGAGATCTCAGGCCAAGGTGCTATATGGCCACAGGCCTAAAGAATGTGGCTCAGGGAAAGCGGGCAACAGCCCCTGATGGGGCAGGAGGAATGTGCCCCAGGGAAGCTTCCAGCACAGCCAGAAGTCAAGACATAGTGTACGCTGCCTAACAGGTTCTGTCATTTGACCGCTTTCCATAATCATGAGAACTTCAGAAGCAACTGCACACATTCCCAGCAGAGCTCTCCTCAGCAAGAGGGCAGCAAACTCTCCTCCACGGGCCAGAGAGCCAGCAATGGCCCCTTCCTCCCCCTGCTCTGAAAAGCCCTCCGAGAGCCATCACCCCACCTCTCACCTTATTCAACAGCGTCAATTTGATCTCTTTGTGGGCACTGAACCCCCCCTGCTGAGGCTGGGGCAGTGGGGGCTGCTGGGGTGGGAGCAGCTGCTGCGATTTACTCGCTTGTGTGGGTTTTGTTGATTTCAGGGGCTGGGCAGGCACCTCCCGTTTCCGTTTCTCCTCTTTAACACTGTCTTCTTTTTTCGATTTTCCTGCTGAAACCAGAATTCTAGTGTCAGCGATGCGCAATAAATCCTGCCCTGCCTTTTAAAAAGAAAGGCTCAAAGGATGGAAGGTGCTGCAGGGACCCATGCTGGTTAGCAAAGCCTACAGCGCCCGGATTAAAACCGGTGGGAAGCCAGAATTCCCCAGGGGAGAATAGTTAACATATTAGCAGACAAGGAATGAGAAGCTCTTGCAACAGACCGTGATGGGGTCTCAAATGAGCAAATGGGGAGTTTATGAGAGGAAATACTAGTCCCCCCAGGAAGAGAGAGCTGCACTGGCTCATCATCTCAGGGGAGCGAGAGTGAAAAGAGGATGAGCAATGGAAGGATGCTGGGGGAACGTGCACCAAAGCACATACAGGGTTTGTGAGGAAAGGAAGACCCCTTCTCAGACAGGCAGCCAAGCAGACACAGACAACAGTACAGAAATGATGCATAAGTCTTCCCGCTCAAGCTCATCACCTCTGCCTTCTCAGCAGCCATCCAGGGTGAAGCCTTTGGACTCTCCCAATCTATATCAAACCTCAGTTGCTCCCCACACTTTCATTTACCTCTGTGTAATGGGTTCCATGCTGTTTGCCATATCACCAAGTGAGCTCTCTGCAGATCTTGCCCCACCCCCTTCCCTCATTCTCAGAACTGGATACTTCTACCTTTCTTCTGCTGGGCTGGGGTCAAGGATCGGGAGCTGGCTGAGGACACTGGACTGGCCAGGTCGGCGTACATGTCTTCCGAGTCTGCACTGCGTATGGAACTGCTACTGGAGGAGGCACTAGAGACAGAGGAGACGCTGCTCACGCTCAGGGACCTGGAAAAGAGACAGGCACACTCACCACCTCCGCCCGCGGAGACCGCCACGAGGGCCTCTCGAATTCACACACGCGCCTGCTCGCTCATTCTCACGCCGCACCGAGGAGCGGTCACAAGGGCTGCAAAGGCGAGTGGCACTCAGGACAAGATAAGACTGTTGTAATATTATACTCAGAGACACGTATACAGCTTATTCATCCAGAGATATCAATAAAGCAAGAACTAGGGTAAGCCCTGGACTACACGTTTCAGGGATATAGTTCAGGTCAAGAGTGTCCCCATATCATTCACTCTGCCTGATGCACAAGTTGCCTGATACTTATTTACCAAGGAAGCTTTAAAAGACATGGATTCTCCAAGCTCGCGATTCAAGAGCTACATTCCAGAGGCCATAAGGTTCCCTTTTTGAAGGGCCACAAGACCACAGAGACGGAGAGAACAGCACAGGCAGAGGGGAAGATGGCTCACAAGATGGATGCTGTCTGATGACATGTTCCGCACAATTAAAATGCTGGAGAACGACTACTGTATTTTTTTGATACAGACTTTGTACTTTGCACTGGACCAGATAAAGATAAGATAGTGCCCGACCCCAAACCTTTGATCTATCGCAGGGAAATTCAGGGGAGGGCACATCACTTTAAAACAAATCACAAGCTCACAACTCAACAGTACCATGACAGAAGTGAGTTGTTAGAGGAGAGGGTGATGACTTGGTATCCCAGGAACCCAGGGATAGAATTTCGTCTCCAAAGGAGGACGTGGCTACAGAATTGTGTCAGTAGTCTGTTTTGGTTTGAGTACATTCAGTACATTATTTCCTGTGTTCAAAAAGTGCTTTGGTCCTGGAGTATGAGTGGGCCCGGTGCTCTGACCGTGTCAGGCACACACTGTTTGCACACTGCTGGGGAAAGCAGCGCAGTAGCAAATATTAAGCCAGCTCTGTTTATGTTTCAGCAGGAACACCAGCACTCCCTGTCCATCTCTGCCCTCACACCATATCTGTGCTGTCTACAGTAAGTGTCACAAGGCAGGGATCTTACTTGCAAATACCTGCAAAGCAGCAGGCTCATCATTTGGTGCGGTGTAAGTAACAACTAAAGAAGTAGACATCTGAAATCCTAAACATAAACTTTACAGTGGGGTTAAGTTAAAAAGAGAGCATCTGAGAGGCAGACTCACCCCTAGCCTCTCATATCAGCCTTTGGAGGGCCTAATGAATCAGACCAACATTTAATAAACATGCTTACATTCCTGGAAAAAAAATGTAGCCATTCAACCGTGTGGCTCTGCAGTGCACAAAGGTGCGAATTGGCTCTGATTTGAACCACATTCTGCTCCATTGTATAGACCACACCGACCATACTACCCAAGGGCTTAAGAACTTTAGATAGAAAAAACGGAGCAGCTGCTTATGGGGTTGCAGAAACACTCTTGTGTATGAACAGGTTTCACAAGTTAATCTAAATATGCTTTTGAAGGGGACTCATTTCAGGACTATCAGAATTTGTCAGTCACTGGGCTTTGGAGGGAGCCAGACACAGCACACCCATTCATGTCAAAGAAATGAATGGTGTCTTGGGGCAAAACGTGCAACGGGAACCATTCTTGCAACCTTATTTGCCATTAACAGCGCAAAGCACCACCACGAGCCAGATCTATTAGATGCTTTCTGATAAGCGGTGCTGACATACCAGGCATCAGCCCTAAAGAGATCCAACAGTGAGATTTAGAGAAAAGTTTAGAATAGCAGCATTGTGTAAGATGAATGCCTATTGCCGTAGAAAAACAAACACCCTGGAATTTGTATTTACAACAGCAAGGTAAACGTTCAATTAAGATTTGAAAACAGGGGGAAGAGAGGCTTCAGCCCCAAATTAGAGTGAAAATGGATAATTCAGGGCACATTGACAATAATTTCATTATTTCCTAGAATAAGCAACATGGCAGCTGTTAACATTGTTTTCATTTTTCAAAATTTAAGACTCATTTATATACTCTGGGCAAAGGCATCTTTCCTTGTACTGCACACACCTGCTAGGAAGGTGGTTTCCTGCACTGTGAGCTCTCAAACGTGTCCAGTACAACACCGGCACATAACCTGGGTCGGTTAACCGTTATGAGCAAGTGTGAAACTGAAAGTGACAGTGCTTTACCTGGATTTTCTGGACCCAGATGGGGAGGGGGAAACTGAGGCAGACGTCGACCGGGAATGAGACCGGGAGAGAGACCGAGACAAGGACCTAGATCGGGAACTGGAGCCGCTATAGCTGCTGGCACTGCCACTGATGCTGCCACTTACAGTCCGCCTGCAAGAGAGCAAAAGAAGCCATTCTCATCTGATTCTACTCAGCAATAAAGCAGGGCTGCTTTTTGTGCATTTCAAGAGGCTTCCAATGCAGTTATTTACATACATTGACTGACACTCGACAATACAGCAGAGAATTCTGTTTTGTCAGTCAAACAGATTTCCCTGTCCTGGCCATGCATCCCCGCTTCCGAACAGCAGATATTTCGTGAGAGACTGAATGGTGCTGGGTGGAGCAGGACACAGAACAGCACCTCTGTCCTGTCCTATTGCATCAGTAGCGAATATTTCCTAACAAAAAAGTGTCAACTGCACAAGATTGTGGGGCTGACTTGTAGCGTGGACTATAGAAATATCAAACTCGCCACTCGCTACTTAAAGTTTGGGGTGACAAGCTAACTGGTACCGATCTTCTAAATTTTCACATTAGGGACGGTTTATTTCCTTTTCCTTCTGCGAACACTGACACCCATAACAGTCATGTAAGGGATCATGCAGCGTCTAAGGACTCCTAAGAGTAACCTGTTCCAGTAAAGGAACCATAACCCACTTTTCTAAGGGGAGAGGAATCCCAGCAACCAGAGACAGAAGTAACTCAAGGTTTCCAGTACTGTTCTCTAGTCACTATTAAGGAACAAGGGGAACAGCTCCATTCAAAGCTAAGAATTGACCTAGGAAGCTTGGCATTGAAAGGAAAATAGAATTATGGCATAGAACTTTATTTTTATTGATTTAAAACACCAGGATCTAAGGAAACTGTTGTTTGCCCTCAAAGGGCACATCAATTTAGCTAGGTCTGAGGGAAGTTCCACATTTTTGAAGTCACATTTCCTTCTGAGTTGGCACAGTAGAAATCTTCTCTTTAATTTATTAAGCATCAGATGCAGGCCAGCACCCAACTCTGCAGCCCCGAGTCCTTCCCTCCCTTTACTTCATTATGGAGCATGACCCTCTGAATTCAACGTAGCTCTGAGCTTCCTTTGCTTCCTCAATGGCTGGACTAACCAATCAGTTGCTCTAAAATGTGTGCTTACCCTATAATATGAGCGTTTCCTATTGGTACAATTCAAGGATTCCACCTGCTGTTCTCATTCAACAGGTCTCTAGAGAGATCGGCCTGGGTTTTTTTTTATTGCATGCAAGTAATACATTCTGCCCCTTTTTTGGTTCCCCTGCTATCCCAGGGGACAGATTTCTCCTCTAAGTCAGAGCGAGTTCTTGGTTAATTCCTCAATTAGCAATTACCGGCTCTTCATTTCTATGCATGATCAAACCCCATCTGCCCAGGTTCTCCTACCTCCTGGGTGGAGTCCTCGTTTGACGTTCCTTCCTTCTGGCCTCTCTGTTATCCCCCGGTTTGGCTGGCTCTGGTGCAACTGTTGCAACTTTAGTCAATGGTGGTGGGACTGGAAGGGCACCTACTTTCTTCACAGATTTCTCACTGCAAAGTTAAAATGGAGTTTTGATACTCTCGTGTATGATCAAACACCATGGGCATGTAACACGGGGATTTTCAGGAGCAACGTATTTCCCACTGCTGAAACATTATACAATTCCTGTTACCATAGCCTTTTGGAAAAGTCAACGTAAACCATATTTCACAGAAACACTCGGACACTACAAAGCCCCTTAACAAGGGCAGTTTATTGCATTCTAACATGAAAGATTTTTAAAGAGATCAGCTATTATATAAACAGGCAGTGTTACGGCGACAACGTACTCCAGCAGTTTACAGTTCCACAAGTTCCCCTTGGAATTGGTTACTTATGATACACAGGTATCTGAAACAAACGTCTGCTTACAAGTTGTGGGTCAGACTTTAGACACACAGAACTAATTTGTGTGCAAATAACCGGTTCGCTTACCCGTACTGGACGTTTGCATGCTAAGGTTGCGTGCAAATGTATGCATCGATTTGTGCATGCCTCATTTTGAAACTCTGATCCTAGACTTTTAATCTTGCACTTTACAGTGTGCAGTAAATAGCAGACGTGTGCATTGCCTTTAAGCTTTTATACTGAACATACCAAATAGGAAAGGGGTCATTTCAGCACATTTCCAGCATTACTCCTCTTCAGGCCCACGATGAGCCAATCACTTACATAATAGTTGGCAATTGTCCAGCGTTCACTGTGATAGTGATGTCACACCCATTATTAACCAGCAGCGGAGCTGGCTGGCTGCAAAGGCTGTTAGTTTCTCCCTTTTGCTACCTATTTCATATTCTTATTTTATAACCTGCAGAACACAAATATTAAATACGTGCTATGTTTGACCAGGAAAAGAAAACGCGCCATTTTAGGCAGCTGTGGGGTTGCAATGCTGTTCTGCAGTAGATGCAATATTACCAGAAGAGAACATATAAAGGCATCACTCCACATGGGACTCAATCCATCAGAAGGCACGCCATGGGCTCAGGAAAGTGAGTAAATACTGAATTAGAAATGGGCTGAAGTAGTCATGTGCCCTGCTGGAGCATTCAGCCTGACCTCCAAGTTGTAACTTTTGGAAAAATTTCCATATCACCTTTAAAAACAATGACCTCAGCATATAGCAGAGAAACATTCCCCAGGATAACCACGTGTACTATGTTAGTGTGACAGAAGTGGGTGAAATATGAAATATAGGCCTATTAAAAAAAGCACAAGGGGTGACATAAGCTACTAAACAAATATTTTACGTTTACAGAGCTATTGTACTTGTGTTAATTCATACCCAAGAATTTGCAAACAGACACACCCTAACTGTATACAGCTATATTTCTGCTCGCTAGTTTAATGATATGTGTAATACACACTAGCTTTAGTCACATGCTTTATATCACAGAAACCCTTCTACAAGAGTGTCATTCAGATTTCGTATCTGTACACACCCAATTTACAAATCAGTCTGTGTGTACATATGGACCATTTACATATACCCATATGTGTAGCTTGTGTACATGAACTATAATACAATTAAGGGAATACAATTAATCAAAGACTTAAATGCAAGTGTCAATCGATACAAATAACGTTCTGTATTTACAGTTTTCAGTAGGGTGGGTGATTTCAGAACCAAAAGTCAGAATCGTATCCCGGGACCCTTTAAGGGCCAAGGTGAAACTACAGTTTGAGGGCTCTCCTACACCATCTCTTCCAAGTAGACAAGAAGTCTTACCCTTTTCCAGCAGGTGGTGCAGGCTCCCCTTTAGCTTTCACAAGCGCTTTGTGTGGAGATGGCGTTGGGGAAGGTGAAGGGGAAGATGAGAAGGATCGCGACCTGGGCAATTAAATAAAAAAAGATTAGCTCTGGGCGGAAGAGAAGGTGTACATCATTCAACTCAGTCCCCGGGATCGCAGAAAGGTTCTCTCACTTGTGGTCTCCAGGCCTTTCAGGTGTGGGGAGTACCCTCTTCTTATTTGTACCTTCTCCTTCCCTGGGTTAAGTGGCTATATTGCACGGACTACTTTTAGTGGGACAAAACTTGTTCTCTTAGTGTCCTACCTGCCCTCTGCTCTAGATGCCAGTATGGGAGATAGGAATTCTGAGGCACAAATTGGATGTTAGCCAGAAAGTGACTAGCTCTCAGCTATTCCATCTTAATGCTTGGGTCCAAGTCCTCCATACTCCATTTCAGGCTTCAGGTCCACAGGCAGGCACACCAAATGGGTTTTTATTGAGAGAGAAACTAGAGATGAGATCATGCTTGCAAGTGTGAATTCTATTTCAAGTCCCATGTATTCCTGCTCTGGCCGAGACACTCCAAATGCAATCTACAGTCACTTAGATAGGAGCAAAAAGACTGGGGAACGGATTAAGCTCTTGCGATTTCCTGAAACGTGAGGGGAACAATCAAGCAGAGTATAGCAAAGCCGAGAGAGCCAAGTGCAGAAGTTATTTCCTGGACTGGCACTTAAACAGTAACTCAACCAACTAACATTAAAAAATTACAGAATTTAGTTAACAACTTTGCAAGACTTTCATTTCCAGGTCTTTTAAACAGTGAAGATGATTCTTTCAGACCTACTGTGTATGAACAGGAGGTACAGAAAGTATCAGTGGGAAAGAAGCAACGAACAACAGCGTCCACAGAGAGAGCAGTAGGCCCGTCCACTGAATGGAGCTGTTTGGTGAGAAAATTTTAAACACTGTTTTGAAATAGAGGCAGTGCATGGTCTGTAATTATTCCAGTATTTTAGTTCCCAGTAATTATCTTTATACGCTGATCTTGCTGTTTAAGATCATCGTTGGTTTGACTATTTTTGTTTCAGATACTGGTTTTGTATCTGCTTTTAATATCTGAGAAACACAAAGAAAAGATTTTAAAACTAAGCACCCTATTTATTTATTTTGGTGAGTAGAAGAAAGTTGCAGCTGTTGCATTAGAAGCCAAAGAAACAGTACCTTGACCTGCTGCCTGAGAAAGAACTGTGTCTGGAAGAGTGACTAGAGTAGGAGCTGTAGGAAGAGGATCTGGAACGAGATCGTGAAGAACCAGAACCAGAATAGGAGGATGAGCGAGAAGACGACCTGGAAGAAAAAGATTAACAACTCATTTTGGGGAAAACAAAATTTCTCATTTTCACTGTTTAGTTTCAGGGACTCTCCTGAACATCATTCAAACCTCCCACCCCCATCTTCAAGACCAATCCAGGGACATATTACCCTATAGATCTATAATCTCTCTCCCTGCACCCCACGCCCCTCATTTCCTGCTTCGATGAAGAGGGCTCTCTTGCAACCACCACACCAGCCATCTGGAACAGGCTGACCACCTTCCTCTGCCCGAGTGACTCTCCATCCCTTTTTGGGAAAGGGCAGCTCAGAATCCAGCTCTTCTATATGATCTTCAACCACGTCACCACCAGCTTGTTCCCCGGTGGGCCAGGATGGCCTGACCACTGCTGATCTGAGTGGGGGGAGGAATCCAGAGAATGCAGCAGTTCTTAAGATAAAGGTATGTTGGGATTTATCTTATCAGTGTTTTATACCCGTTTCAGAGCCAAATCATATCAGTTTGGCGTGCTCTGTGTATCTCAAGTTCGCTTGAGGTCCTTTTTCTTTTTGGAAACCCAAAGTTCAAATCTGTAAAGGGAGTTAGGCTCAAGCCTGTGTCCAAATTCTCCCTGATTCAGTACCTGCTTTCCACGGGGCTGTTCTGTCCTCTATGGCTCTATTCGACCTGGCTCCTGGGCTCCACAGTCTCCATGCTCCCAGCTTTTACCAGACTCTCCTTCAGCACTCAGAGCACACCCTTCCTATCACCAACCCTCCCGCTGCTACCCCTGGAGTGAGCTAGGTTGATTTATATGGGCCACATACCCCACCCCCCAGCAGCTGTTGCAAGGATTAGTGACTAGAGCTGAACTTCACTCAAGTTCTAATTTTCTGGGGTAGTCCACTACCTACAGCTGCTTCTTGGAAGACTTCCTCTTGCTCCCAATGACAGTTCACTGTTGCAACCCACTAAGCTGTAAACCAATGTGTCCCACACCAGTGTTTACAATTACCAGTGCTCCAAGCCTCATCTCCTCCTGTTACCACCTGCTTGCACCCCATTCCCACTGCTATACAGGTCTAGGAATGGTACATGGAAATATTCAATTGTGCTCTAACAGACCAGCAAGACTTGCAAGTGCCCGTCGAAATGGCTGCTCTATTGGACAGGTAACCATATCACAGGAATAATCCAAGGGAGGCTCACGTGTTCGCTCTCCCTCCGTCTCCCCTGCTTCCATTTACCTGGAAGAACCAGAGGCAGATGCTGATGACGCAGAGGGTTTCCGGCGTCTGCGTGCACGGCTGGGAGAGGCAGACATTCCAAGTTTCTTCTTGGGCGACTTGGATCGGCGCCATGGGTCTTTCCATTCATCTGCTCTCTTGGACTGAGAGCTGGTGGTTGTAGTTGTCTCCTTTTCCTTCTTTGGTGGCTCAGGTTGACGGCTGGAAAATACATATGTTTTTAACTACCTGGCATTCTCTCACATGTATAAATATCTTCCAAGTGGTAATACAACGTAAAACTTGATGGCAAGGGAGACATTCATTTCTCATGTTCATCTGTTTCACGGTTGCAGCCCCAGGCTCAGTCCGACAGGACTTTTGTACAGCATTTACACAGAACGCAGATCATTTAGGACAGGTATGCAGAGCAGTATTAGGCTTTTGTTCCATCCCTCCATATAGCATTACTGTCCGTTTCCAATGCCACTCTTTGATATACGCTATTTAATGCAAGGTGAGTGGTGGACATGGTGATAAACCATGACTTGACCTAGGTTTTCACACTGCGTCCATAACCATATCTGAGCATCTGACCGTGACTCTCTGCATTTATTCCCGAGACCTAGCTGACCACTGCAGGGCCTGTTATTTGTATTTTGATAGCCCTGGCTGGTACTGTTAGGAACTGAGTTGCCATTTTGTTAGGTCTAGTACAGATGCATAGTATGAATCAGTCCTTGCTCCAAAGAGCTTACAGTCTAAACCAACAAATCAGAGGACAATAGAAAGGAAGCATTATCCTCTTTTTACAGATGGGACATAGAGGCACAAAGGGTATGGCTACACTGTAATTAAAATCCCGTGGCTGGCCCGTGCCAGCTGACTTGGGCTCATGGGGCTCAGGCTGCGGGGCTGTTTAACTGCAGTGTAAATGTCCGGGCTCAGGCTGGAGCCCAGACTCTAGGACCAACAAGGTGGGAGGATCCCAGAGTTCTGGCTGCAGCCTGAGTCAGCTGGCATGGACCGGCCGCGGGTGTCTAATCGAAGTGTAGACACACCTAAAGTGATTTGCCCCAGGGTCCCACGTGGTCTGTTGGCCCAGTTGTTCCCCAGGTGGCTTGGGGAGATAGCAAGGTGATGCTGGGTGCGTGTAATCTGCAGTGCCAGATCTACCACTTCATAACTGAATTTAGTCTACTGAGAATCTTATTTTAAACTGTCCAGGGACTGCTAGATCTCAGAGGCCAAGGTGCCAAGATTACCAAAGATCTCAACTCAAGGGTGTTTCACCCTTCTACAGCACTCTAACCCTCACTCTCAAGAGCTTTTTGAAAGAAACCACCCACTGAATTCTCAAAAGACACGAAGTCACTGACTCCAGGTTCTGATTCATCAGAGACAGCACATCGTCCACACTGAGCACGAGCTTGGACTGAGTAAGCCCAAGAAAGCAAACCTGCTGCATACACCTATGGCCTAGTTTGATACAGTGCTTTCTCCCTGCTTACACTTCCTGGAGAGGATTTTTGCCTGGAAAAAAAAAAATCACAACAGGAAGCCTGGTTTCCATATATGCTTCTGTTATTGACTCAGCAGTGAGCATACAGCCAGGTGAACACCAAGGGGGAAATGATGCTTCTGTGTGGGCATTTCCATGGTTAGTCTTTCCTCAAGAGCTACCTGCTTACTCAACGTATAGTAACACCCAGCAAACTGGTTCAACTCTCTATCATCAACTAGTCCTGGCTCTGGTCCAGTTAATATCCTGCAGGGATATCTGACAGCCAGCATTCAAAACTATGCTAACAGGCTACAAAAATTCTTACCAGACTAAGGACACTCCTTTTTCTCAGGTCTACTTCAGCCTACACTTGTTCAACAGCTACATCTCAACTACACCCAGTCTTTCTTTAAATGAAAGCCATTCCAGTTATTGAGGCTAGTAGCCCATGCAACCTACCCTGCTGTGTTTTCAAGTGGATTTACACACATACAAGACACCATGTACTCCATGGTAGTGTTGGCATGTAGGCAGTGAAGAGAAATAAAAGAAGCCAGCTCTTTGTGGCTTCAAGAGGGTTGCTGACTCATCTCAGACTGCTGCTGGCTCATGATGTGAGGAAAGATGGTCACAGCAGGGAAAGACTCTAGGTGCACAGTGAATGGTGAATGGAGAGAAAGTAATCAGAGACAGGGTAGCTTGCATGGGATTTTAGGCATATTTGATCTAAACTTCAGCGTGTCTTGCAGCTTTATGCCTCATAGAGCACAGAGATACCACACAGAATGGGAACTACAAGTCTGCTTGCAGTAAAGTAGTCAGCATGAACCTTGACCATGCACTCTGATAGTAACTCCTCTCTCCAGGATACCAGCCACATAAGGTGCTCTGTGTATATGAAGTCGCTGTATATCCTAGACAGGGGGACATTAATGTGTTCACTACTGAAATATCCAGCATGGCAATACTTCTGTTCCACTATCAAGAGACTTTCATGATGAGGTTTGTTCTGCTCCAATGGAAATCTGCGTGCTAACTATTAATGCTCCGTCTTGCTGTTTTGTGCTGGGGATAGGGTGAAAGACAAAGGAGGATGGCTCATACTTATTAAGCCATAATTCAGTTAGCCCATTTATCAACCTGTGGATTCCCTCAGATTTGCCCTATTCAAAATGAAAAGCAGAATGTACGTCATTTGCATTTATAGCACATGGATCATCCTGTAGTTACATGAGCTCCTCATCTTCCAGTTTGTAGAATTTAATAAAAATAGGATTTATTCATCAATATAAACATTCAAAAGAATCTATTCACCCCCTGCTGAAGTGAAGCTACAGCTGAGGTGGAACGCAGTGATTGTTTAGAAGCCAGGACTGGCTTTAGGCACCAGCAAAGCAAGTACATGCTTGGGGTGACAATTCCTGGGGCGGCACAATTCCAAGGGCGGCATTCCGGCCACCCCCGCTTTTTTTGTTGTTGCTTGGGCAGTTGTGCTCTCGGAGCTTGGAGTGGCAAAAAACCTAGAGCCGGCCCTGTTAGAAGCACACAGCCAAGTGACTGTACAGCTCAATTTAAGAAGTCTGTTCCAACTGATGCCGCATGAGGTTATTAAGGAACCAGAACATAATTAACCAAATTGGAATTTGGTCAGGACATAAAAGGAAAAACCCTTCTTTTGCAAAAAAGCACCCTAAAATCTTGAGTGACCTCAAGTAGCGAGGGCCTCAAGTTTCCACTGACCTGAAATATGAAACCTCTAAGTAAAGAAACACCCAGGGAAGCCTCAATGTACATATTAGAAGGCCCCTTCATTCTTTTTCACTTAGGAATTACTTCTGGTAAATTGGTATCAGGCACTCCAACCAATGTAAGAGTGTTTATACAAGGCGGCTGCCCAGATTTAACTAAATCAATTTCTAAACAGAGTTAAATTAGGACAGCTGTCTGGGGAAGACAAGGGCTGAGAAACAGGTGAATGTAAGTCAGACAAGGTGGGGGAAGTAGTATTTTGTTTTGGTGGTGAGAGACAAGCTTTCAAGCTTACACAGAGCTCTTCTTCGGGTGTTGGCCCTGGTCTACACTACAAACTTAGGCTGGTACAACTACATCGCTCAGGGCTCGCCTACACTTACAGTGCTGCAGGGGCACAGCTGCCACGCTGTAGTGAGTAGCGAAGATGGTATCTACACCAACTGGAGAAGTTCTTTTGTTGGCGTAGGGACTCGACCTCCTTGAGAGGTGGTAGCTACGTTGATGGGAGTAGCCCTCCCATGGACATACCACTTTCTACACCAGGGGTTAGGTTGCTGTAACTACATCGCTCAGGGGTGTGGATTTTCCATGCCCCTGAGCGATGTAGTTAAGTTGGTAGCGTAAACCAAGCCTCGGGGGTGATATGGTGTTTGCGTCTTGTCTTATTTTTCAGTATGAGTTCAACTGAGTGCATAGTGATTGTCTGGCTTCACCCACCTAGTTGCTATTGGGGCATTTAGTGCACTGGATGAGGTACACCACAAGTTGTGATAGGTATGTGCAGGACTCACAGATCTTGAAAGGTGCTGTGGGGTGTGTGTGTTGATTATTGTAGCAGTGGAGATATGCCTGCAGGTTTTGCAGCTGTTGTTCTGGCAGGGTCTGGTGGCACTTTGAGTTGGTGTGTCCTGGTCTGTGGGGAGCTTGCTTGTGATGATGAGCTTGGAGAGGTTGGGGGCTTGTTTGAAGGCCAGAAGAGGGGGCTTAGGGAAGATTTCTTTCAGGATGGGGACTCCATCGAGTATGGGTTATAGTAGTTTGATGATACCCCGTACGGGTTCCAGTGTGTGTGTGGGGGGTGGGGTGGGTGACAACTATGGATGTGCAGTTGGAAGAGGTTTTATTTCTGAATTGAAGCACGTTCTCTTGGGATATCTGGATGGCCTGTTGCATGATGTGATCAACTTCTCTGGTCGAGTGTCCCTGTTTGGTGAAGGCGGTTTTGAGTGTGTTTAGGTATATCTCGGACTTTCTCCTTGGAGTGCCTGGCTGTAGATAACAGATTTCTTGGTGCGTTTAGGGTGGTTACTGGATCTATGAAAGCAGATGTGGTGATCGCGGGTTTGTTGTATGTAGCTGTCTGTAGAGTTCCATTGTTGAAGCCTATTGCGTTGTTCAGGAAGTTGATGCTGGTGTGGCAGTGTTCCAGAGAGAGTTGAATGGAAGGGTGGTGGTTGTTGAATCTGTGGTGGAAATCTATGAGGGAGTTTACGTCGCTGGTCCAGAGGATGAAAATATCATTGACGTCTCTCAGGTATATCATTGGTTTTGTGGAGCATTTGTGAACCTAAGTAGCAGTCAGAGTCACCTGTTTGGAGTTTACCGCCCAACTACATTCAGAGAATTAAATCACAACAGGGAACAATCCTGCACTGCCTGGGGGATGGACTAGAACCAGATGGCTTAATAGGTCCTTCCCATCTCTAATTTCGATTAATCCCTAAAGTGACTAGACGTCAGTTGTAGAAAACGGAAGACACATTAATTTGGAATTTCAAATTGTGGTGATCAAGAAAAGGCGTCAGGCTGAGCTTGTTTTTGCCAGGGAAAGAACACGGAATAAAGCTAACCATGCTGGAAATGCGGTCAGACTGCCGATCACCACTGCACACAGCTTAATCTGCAGCTCTCAAACAATCCAATTCTAGGACTTTGTTGAAGCATGTCATTTAAATCCATGAGGAAATTAAAAGAGGAAGTCTGACCTCGTGCCCCAAGTTCTCCCCCCAATGTATTTATGCAAATTACTGTAAGCATTTCTAATCTAAGGCCAGGAAAATAACTTAGAGAAAGTGCTTCCTTCCCCTCCCCCACACATGACATCAGTCTACCACAGGTAATGCAATCTTATCACACAACAATACCAAGGGATGTCAAAAGCTTCAGGGCTATTGTTCTGAAGTGTACCTACATTTCCATTTTTGAAAGAGGAAACTCCATCTTTATTATTTGAAAATAATTATTTTCTAGCAGGAAGGTAAACTTTTAAAGTGCATTGATATCAGCACACATTCTCCAGCAACGTACAATGGAATTTTACAGCAGGAAATAAAAACCAAGGAATGTTTGGAAGTGTTTGTCTGAACAGCCATTAAGGTTTAGTCACTTAAAACATATATAAATATGTTTTTATAGATATAAAAACACATAAAAATATGTTTTTATATATATATAAAACAGTCACTTATATATAAAATTAAGCTCTGTATAGATGTGTATTACCAGATTTTTAAGTCTCTTAGTATGCTATGGGAGATTAATGACTTCAAATTTGGTCATTTGCATGTGCAATTACCCAGTTTGGGCACAGGTGTGAAAATCTGTTCCTTGCAGTGCTATCAATTATAAATGTTAATGTGCCACTGAAATGGATGGGAACAGTTTGCATCTCTTGGAGCATTTCAGGCCAAGACAGAACTATGTCCATCGTGTCTGGAAGCTTTTCTTCAAAACCACAAAGGACAAACTCTAAAATTCAATAAAGCAAACGCTTTCATGCTGTAGAATCGGAATCTATCACCGAGACTGGTATAAATATATTTAGGAAACGGGACCTGTCTTGCGGGCTGGGTATTTGACACTTTAGAGCTACAGCCTTCTCCGTTGCGGGGGTACAAGTGAAAGTGTCTAGTCACTCTGCCTCATTCTTTACAGTAATTTTATAAGAGCGGCACACATTCTTTCTAGTAATTCCAGCTTTGAACGGCTACTAAGAGAAGGTCCTCTTAGGTACTCCCTTTGGTCCACATTCAAGTCACACAAGCCACTTGCTGATCCCAGCTTATGTTCACAAAAATCTTTCGTTTTTATTGTGAAAGTAGTGGACAAGCCTGTATAGGTAGGAAGTCTTTACAGGGATGCTAAACTTTAACAAAAGCTACCGTCAATGGAAGCGTTTTCACTGAAACCTTTTAAAAGTTCCATTAATTCTAAAAAAATCATTTCTCTGCAGCAACATTGCAGCGGTGTGCTAGTCCATGAACTTGACTTTGAGGCAGACTTAATAGAACTGACACTGACTAGCCAATCTTCCGTGCCTAGGCTAAAATATAAAGTGTCAGAGAAAACAAATAGGAACAAGGAAACATTTTCTACATCATCATTAACAGTCTACGTTTGTCAAAAATGTGAGATTTTTAAAATGGAATGTTTAGAAGTTTTTAATCTAGCAATGCTTCAACACGACAGCTAAGATTACTCACAAAACAAAAAGGGATGTTAGATGCAAACCCCAGCCCGTCACACAATTTTGTATATTAGGATGAAATCCTGTTACTGACTACAATAGAATATTGTGCTGCATTTCTGAGATAATACCAGCTGCTAGAATACACAGTATCTACCCAGAAAGGACACAAAAGCAATTGAAATCAAACAGCAATGCAGAGGTGGTTAACCAAGACCTACTAGGAAAGACAACACTGACCGAGGAGCACTAAAAATTATGAACTCTTCTTGCTGAATGCCAGCTCTGACAGGTTGCAACAGCATGTGTCTCACAGTTGTGAATCACGCTCAGTTTGCATTGCCTTATTTTGAACCACTTTCTTCTGGGATCAGCCTATTCTAACACTTTCCAGTTTGCACACTGTGGGTGACCAGATGCAACTGCACTGGTTGGTTCTAAACTCAGAAAGTTACACTATTCTCTAATGCACCCACCACAGAGAGTAACTGTCACGATACAAGTTATTTTCATCTCGGATCACAAAGTAGCTCAAGATTTCCATAAACGTACAAATACATTTGTATTTTTTTGGGGTGATACTGAAAATCTAGCAGGGATTTTTTTTTGGAGGGAGTTGTCTGGGAAGCTGGGTGGAGGACTTAATTTTTGGTCCTGCGGTACTGAGAAAATTGATATAAGCAGCAAAAGGACACCAGGAGAAATCTATGGCCAGCAGAATTAAGGTCAATACGGAGTTTTTAAAGATTCTAGAAACTAAAAGAATCCTGACAATGGTATTGGGTCATTACTAGATGGAAATGGCAGAATCATCATAATAATGCAGAAAAGGCAGAAGTGTTCAATAAATATTTCTGTTCTGTATTTGGAAAAAAACCAGACGATATAGTCATGTCATATACGATGACACTCTTTCCAGTCCACTAGTATCTCGGTAGGATGTTAAACAGCAGCTACACGAGTAAGACATTTTTAAATCAGCAGGTCCAGATAACTTGCATTCAGGAGTTTTAAAAGAGCTGGCTGGGGAGCTTGCTGGACTGTTAATGTTGATTTTCAGTAAGTCTGGAACCAGGGGAAGTGTCAGAAGACTGGAAGAAAGCTAATAATTAAAAAGAGTGAACAGGATAATCTTGTGTAATTATAGGCCTGTCAGCCTGATGTTGATCCCGGGAAAGATAATGGAGCAGGTGACACAGGACTTGATTAATAAAGAACTAAAGAAGGGTAATATAATTAATGCCAGTCAACATGGGTTATGGAAAATGGATTTTGTCAAACTAACTTGATTTCTTTTATGAGATTACAAGTTTGGTTGATAAAGGTAACAGTGCTGATACTTCTGTAAGGCATTTGATTTGATAGTGGATGACATTTTAATTAAAAATTAGAAAGACATAAAATGAACGTGGCACACACTACATGGATTAGAAGTTCGCTAACTGATTGGTCTCAAAACATAACTGTAAATGGGGAGTCATCATTGAACAGGTATTTCTAATGGGGTCCCACAGGGACTGGTTCTTGGCCCTATGCTATTTAACATTTATATTAATGACCTGGAAGGAAACAAAATCATCACTGCTCAAGTTTGCAGATGACACAAAAACTGGAGGACTGGTAAACAATGAAGAGGACAGGTCACTGGTACAGCGTGATCTGAACCGCTGGTAAGATGGGGTCAAACAAACAGTATATGTTTTAATACAGTTAAACGTAAAACGTCTACATCAGGGAACAAAGAATATAGGCCATACTTACAGGATGGGGGACTCTATCCTGGGAAGTAGTGACTCTGACAAAGATCTGGGAGTTGTGTTGGATGATCAGCTGAACATGTGTGACACCAGTGTGACACGCTGTGGCCAAAAGAGCTACAGCAATCTTTGGATGCATAAAAAGGGGGATCTTGAGAAGGAGCAGAGAGGTTATTTGACCTCTGTATTTGGCACTGGTGTGACTGCTGCTGGAATCCTGTGTCCAGTTCTGGGGTCCAGATTTCAAGAAGGATGTTGATAAATTAGAGAGGGTTCAGAGAAGAGCCACACGAATGATTAAAGCATTAGAAAACCTGCCTTATAGTGATTAAGCTCCTTAAGTCTATCTATTTAGCTTAACAAAGAGAAGGTTAAGGGGTGACTTGATTTAATATCAAATTAAAGTATTTAATAATGGGATCTTCAGTCTAGCAGAGAAAGGTATAACATGATCCAATGGCTGGAAGTTGAAGCTAGACAAATTCAGACTAGAAATAAGGTGTGACTATTTTAATGGTGAGAATTATTAACCATTGGAACAATTTACCAACGGTCATGGCAGATTCTCCATCAGTGGCAACTTTTAAATCAATTTTAGAAAAACATCTAATCGCTCTGCTCTAGGAATTATTTTGGGGCAGTTATCTGACCTGTGCTGTAGAGGAGATCAGACTGGATGATCACAATGGCCCCTTCTGGTGCCCTGGACTCTAAGAGGACATCATTCAATATTCGCTTTTACTATCCATTTTAGAAAAAGGGTTATAACTATCCCCCATGGTGAAGACCAATGTAACGATTCTTAGCAGCATCACCATTCTCAACCACTCCCTTTGCTGCCAGGGGGGCCACTGCACCAGACTCCAAATACTTGAAGCGTCAGATTTGTTTTTACGTTTCTGGGTATTTGATCTTCAAATCCTCTTCCATCCCTCTCAATTTCCATCTTACATTTTGCTGGTCATAGTTTCTGTTCTATTAACTTCCTTTGGGGAAACTCCTGTGTTAATGCACTGAATGCCATTTACTAGTAATTATAGTTGTCCTTGGTACACCAACGGCAAAGATCCTTAATATTTCAGTAGTTGCATCATGCTTTTGGCATGGTCTCTGTGGAACTGGGCTTTCAGAGCTCTTTAGTCACGAATGAGCCAAGGAGAATTATTCACATTCCAGCTGGAAATGGGAATCTGTTTATTATGCAATGTCCGGCTTCACTGCCGCAGTGCCTGCCAGAGTGCTACCTGATGACTGCCTGCCTGAGGAATTTCATATGAGCTTGGAACGCCAATAGTCTTCAACGTCAAAAAGTCACGTGACAGGGAGGCATTGAATATCAGCAGCCAAGAACTACGAAAGAGGCTGGAATTGCCAACAGGTTGTGATTTAACACATTAGGGAAAGCACAAGAGTCTATAAATAAACTAAGAGCACAGAATTACTTCCCCTATGAGGGAGAGGCATGAAGGTTAAAAATGAAGCAATTGCTAAGATGTTATGTATTAAACTTTGTAAATGGTTTATTCAGAGAATAGCAAAATCAGAACTCAGTTCTATAAATAGTGCTGAGTTATTTGTATGTAATGGAGGTAGGGAGTTGGTTGAATTCTTATTGGGGCAGGATCACTACATGCTAGGTGGAATTTAAAGGGCTGGCAAAAATGTGTAAGAGCAAATTTATATAAATATGCTCGTGTTTCAGATTACAACCACACTTTAAATGTGCATTGCAAACAGCAGCATGTCAAAGCACATTACCGAACTTTGAGAACACTGTAGCAGCATCCACATGGGATGTTACTGCACGGCAAGCTACTGTGCTGTAGTCGCACACTGGCTTGCCGTGCAGCAATCTCCTGTGTAAAGAATCCCTAGGATTTAACCTGCAGCTTCCTTTATTTTATTTGCTTTCCTGCATTTCTCTTTCTACTGCCAATAAACCCAAACCCTCGTACATGTAACAGAGCGAGTGGATCAAGAGGAGAGTCCAAACAGCAGAAACTGGGGATTTGACTGCTTACATAAGAGTACTTCTAACCTGCAGGAGTCTTCAATTGGAGCATCATCTCCATTGGAAACAAGATAAAGAGATTCTCAGACAGCAGCTTACTGTTAAATATTCCTATTGCTTCACTCCATATCTGTTACCTTATAAAACAGTTATAACCCTTCATTTAAGGGTTTGTGTCAGATTTTAAAGCATTAAATTTTACATCTATACTATGTGCAACAATGCTAGCGCTGAAAACAGCACAATAGCCACCTCATTTCTAGCATTTGGAGAGGTGATTTGTTTTTGTTTTTTGTTTTAAACCAACCTACAAAGGAAGCCAAAACAAGTTCCTGTTTGGTTTTCCCCGTAACTTCTGAGCGAAGCTTTGCTTGACCTTTATCTATTTCTTGTAATTACTGGCTGAGACAGGAATGGGTATGAATGAGTAGATTTGTCAATCAACAGTTCCTAGAAATAGCAGATATTGAGCCAAAAGCAATCAGATTATTGGAACCGTTTGGATCAGTGTGCTTTGTATCAGATGAAAATAAGGCCAGGAACACACACAGCTTCCCCTGGTGTATTTCTTTCTTTATCAGACACAGACCTATCTTGAAGAAATCTGGTTTAGGGAGTTGATATGTAGTTCACAGATCACTGTGAATCAGGAGAGGTTGTTCGCTGGGAAAAATCAAATCCATAAAGCGTGTAAAGATCAAGAAGAGTACCGCAAGACCATGAGCCTAACCTTCCTGCTATGGTGATAGCGTCCACTATTCAGACCCATGAACGGTTTTGAGGAGGAGGCGGTAATTGAATTTAAGATTGGTGAAGAGTGCCATAGTTATCCCCAGCAAGTCCTTGGGCATCCTACCCCTGACTTGGGGCAGAACTACCTCTAGTGCCACAGAAGGTAGTTTAGTCTCCATGGCACCATTCAGTCTGTAGTCTCACATCTGTGCCCATGGGCATGGTCATAAGATCAGTCACGACAAACCAGACTAACACTAGCATTTTAGAAGTGAGGTAATCAACTTGCATCATGAGTCGAACAATTACAGATAACAAGATCTTGGCTATCACTGACCTAGCGCGAATGTGAACCAGCAGCCTAAGATGAACGAGTGGCAACTGAGGTAATTAAACGGCATATTTATATTCGTTACTTCTAACATCTGTGTTTTAACTGCAGTTTTTTACATTAATATAACCATATTGATAACATACTGGAACACTTAGTATTTATTAGGGATAGTAGAAAGATTCTTAATAAAATGTTTTCCTGTTGGAAAATGGGATTTCATTTAAAAATACATCAGAATTTTCTATCAGGAAAATCTAAAAGTGTTTCATTTTGGGTTGGGTCGACATTAATCTCTGCACTTACTTGAAGCAGAGCAGCACTACGTGGGAGTTGTAGTTCTGGGTCACTCATGGTCTCAATTCATCCCTAGAGGCCCAGCTCCTCAGATGGACTAACTCTTCCATGATGCACTGCAGTCTCTATGACTGAGGCACCATTGTGGCTCAGCCACATGTGCATCGCAGGAGATGCAGTTCTGGGTCCCTCAGGCATGCATTTCCCCCATGGGCCTTGCTCCTTGACTACATCTCCCACCCATTTCCCAAATATTTCAACATTTTTTAATTGAAGTTTTACTGAACTTTTAATTTTGCAAAAGGTTTTGATATTTTATTTTTTCTCTGACATAGGATGAAAACAGGTGTTGCAATATCAGAATTTCCCAAGGGATGAAAATTCTATATTTTTCCCCAATCAGCTCTAATATTTACAGAAAGTGCTTTACAATTAATCCAAACCCACTTGTGAGTTATTGTAGGCAGTAATTTAGTTGACAGATTGGGAAACAGGAACATAGGAATTCCCATGCAGGATCTAGTACTCTGACTGTGGCTAGCACTAGAGGTTTCAGAGGAAGGTGCAAGAAACCCTGCAACTGGCCAATCTGAGTAGCCCCCTCCCCCGCACCAGGAAATCTCATCCTAATTCATAACAGAGATTGGCTTAATCCCTGAAAATTGAGGCTTTACATGCCTTCCAATCCCCTTTCTGTTTTTAGTATTAACTAGAACACTGGATATTTTTGTTATCTATAAAAATGCCCAATCCATCCTGGATTCTTGCCAAGAGTCATTTGCCAAGGCCACAGAAGGAGCCGATGTCAATGCTTCCATGTCCTGTGCGCAGCCAGCTAGACTTCCGAGAGGCTCACAAAACTCCGTTGCCATGGCTCTGGATTCCACAGCTCTACACAGTCTAGACTCCTCCCGGGTACGCACCAAAGACACCCTGAACACCTCCACCCAGAAGGTCTCTTCTCTCTGTACAGCCAGCAATGGTGAACGCCCTTGAAGCTCTAATCGGACGTTGCTTTAGCTCCATTTATGGGCTGGCAAAGCATATTCCCTATGGTTAGCGCACATCCCTTGGAACGACTGCTTTTCCCACTTCGGGCAGCAGACGATAGAGATCCAAAGAGCATACATCCCCTCTCCCTGTTTGGTGTGTCTCTGGTTAATCCACAGTTAAAACAGTACCAAACAAAACCACGCATCAGTAGAGGAGCACATACCTCGGTGGCTGCGGTGATCTAGGCTTTGGTTTTTCTTTTTCCTTTTCACGTTCCCTCTCTCTGTCCCGGTCCCGATCTCTGTCCCGGTCTCTGTGTTGTCTGTCTTTTTCATCTCTCTTCACTCGCTCCCTCTCTCTCTCCCACTCTTCTTTCCTTCGCTGGCGTTCCTTGTCACGCTCCCGTTCCCTCTCTCGTTCTCTCTCTCTCTGTCGTCGCTCCCGCTCCCGTTCTCTCTCTCGTTCCCGTTCCCGCTCTCTCTGCCGGTTCTCTCTTTCCCTTTCCCGTTCTCTCTCTCTTTCCTTGTATAAAAAAACAAAAGACACTTTTACATCATTTCCATGGTTACATCTCCTCACTAATGAAAGTGTGAGGTTTTAAAGTCTCAAATTGGAAAGAATTATACTAGCTCGCCAAAGTTACAGCAGGGCATCAGGGGGACAAATGGTGTTTGTGTTTGCCATAATGTTTCAGAACAAAGAGACATAAAACACAGCATCAGGTTCATCTAACTTCAATAAAGGCAACAGAGTCATCAAAGATGACCATGGTCCATTATCTAGAAGGCTTCCCTTGAGAAGAAAGTAATATGTATGTGGCTGTTCACCTATCTTAGGGAGAAGATCACTGCATCAAGTTGCTACACTGACCCATTAGCAATTCCTGAATTTTGCAAATAAGCATAATAGAAATAACCGGATGACATAGCACCAAAAACTGCACTGCGGACTGGCCACTTTCAGACTTCCGAGATGTTCAGATTTAGAAAAGTTATTATTTAAGTTTACAGGAAAAAAACAGCTACTGCTGTTCTTTTGTATAACAAATACAGCGGAAAAGCTTAGCGTTGGGCAAAATTAGTTCTCGTTACCAATGCGTCCCACGGCACTGCACTCTGTGGCCTGGCAACAAGTGCCAATACAGCCTTTGGAATATGGAATGGAAATAAGAACATTTTCAATGAAAACACTCTGAGCTTTCATTCTGCGAGCAAGTCGGGTGCAACAATGTAACAAGGAGATGCCCCCTGGATTCTAGCAGCAGACCAGTGAAAGCTGCTGTCTCCCTCATCTCAATGCAAAGTGACAGCTGTACGCAATGCCCAATTATAGTAATGGATATTACATTTCTTAAATACCCATTTATCCTGGTGAGAGTCTACTTGTGTAGACAACACACACAGCCAAATCCATCCTTCTTTTTCTGTCCCAGTGGACAATGTTCATGCAGACTGGTCTTCATTCAAATCCCTCTTTTAAACTCACTGCTTTGCAAGGCCCCCAAATACTACCCCCATCTGTCAAATGCCTTCTCCACCCCCAAATGTAAATGACAAAGGATATCGAACACACACATTCAGATGGGGTTTGTGCCACTGAGTTCGGCCTTATCGAAAAGGCAGAGTGTGAACTCAGCAGGACAGGGCCAGTATATTTGTCTTGTACAGTACTCTGCACATTGACAGAACTTAGATAAATAATTAATGATTGAATCTTTTTAGAGATTAAGGAAAAGTCTTGTCTACACAGTCTGCCAAAAGAGGAAAAAAATCTAATGCTAACATACTTCCTATATTGTAATTTAAAACAAACGTACGTGAAGTACCTGGAGGAAGAGAGAATGCAAAGCTTAGGAAAGGGTGCATGTTACCTTACTTACTCTGTAGTTACGATATGGGTCTGGGTCTGTGTATTGTACCCGAAAGTTCTCATATTGCCCACCACGCCAGAACCGTTCTATTTCATAATCATAATAGGGATCTGTATAGGAATCAAGCCTACATTGAGAAAAGGGAGAAGATTAAATAGGTAAATATCATCTGCACATTAGGAAAACTGTTGCATTTATAAATGAAAACGCTAAGCATATTGACAGGGAAAAATATTCAGAGATTAACTTATATGCATCTGGGAAGAGGTTCAGAAAGCTTCTAAATATTACAATAAAACAAAACTTAGAAAAGCATGTTCTCAAACATACATAACTCTACAGGTCAAATTCTGCTCTCAGTTCAATTGGGGTGAATCTAGAGTAACTTCATTTGATTTCTACAAAGGTTATTTCGTATATTTATGTTGGTGTAACAGAGCACACTTCCCACCCCACCCCATTTAGGGTTTAGCATATTTTCTCCTCAGTGCACATGTGCAGCTCCCATCAAGGGAGGTTACCCAGGGACATGGAAAGTAGAACAGACCCTGGAGTCTCCTACTGCTGTGTCCGCAGATGTGATGTGTCTATGACACTTGTGAACATACCATGAACAAGCATGTTGGCAGAGCTTTCTAGTGAGAGAAAAATATGCCACACGCAGACATTTTTCTTATGGGGCAAAGTGTCTAAAAGCCACCAGTCTTCTAGTATGCAAAGCTTCCTTCGTTAGAACAGCTTTACTAATACTACCTGGTATCTTTATGGCATGTACCCAATAATAACTAATCCTTGCAAATCAGATGGCAGGTAGCCAGTATGATACTTATTTTACAGATCGGAAAATGGGTACAGAGTTCACTTCAGGGGGAATTCTGTGCCACTGTGCACGCGCAGAATTTATGGTCCCCTGCAAATTTTCTTTTCACAAAACACAATCTGCTAGGGAGGTGCTGCAATTACACCTTTCACACACCAGGGGCTGCTGTGGCACCAGAAGAAAGGGCAGCTGACTCAGGGCCAGAACAGCCAGCCATGGAAAGAGAGGAGGAGAGGCCGCTTTCCTCATGGCACCCTGCCCGCAGGGCCAGGTGAGGAGGCACGGCAGGTGGAGAAGAGACAGCGCAGGACACACGGGGCTGCTGGGGGTCATATAGACTGGAGTTCAGAAGGGAGTGAGGGAGACAGATTGGGGCAGGGGCACAGGAACTAGTGGGGTGACAGAACTGAGCCAGGGACTGAACAGGAGTGGGGATGCACAGTCACATAGTAAAAGGGGGGAGAGGAGCGGCTGAGTGGGAGTGCATGGGGACTGGACGGATGTGCCTGACTGAATGGGAGAGGCCAGGGGGAGGGCCACCTCCCTAACAATTCCTCCTCCCCTGTCCCCCTTTCTCCCAGCCACCCCCAAAAACCCTCCAGGTTCACTCCCAGACTCCTGCCCAGCAATTACTTCCCTCTCCCTCAGCTCCTCCGTTACCCCGAATCCCCCCAGCCTTTGCACTGCTTCTGTGGGGCGCAGGAAATACAGTTCTGTACTGTACTTTAAATGAATTACTTCTAAAAGTTCTGTTATAATATGCCTAGTAAGGAAACTGTCAAAAAATATTTCTTAAATCTTTTTTGCTGTTACAGACATACATGCTGACAGATATTTTGCAATAAATCATAAAAATAATCGAAACTGATGTGATTATATTGTGTTATTTTGGCAAATAAGACACACAGAATTTTAACATATTATACACCGAATTTTAAATTTTTTAGTGCCGAATTCCCCCAGGCATAAGGGTTCAAGTAACTTCCAAGGCCACAGGAGTCAGTGGCAAAGCCAAGATTAGAAATCAAGAGCTCCTGTCTTCCAATCCCATATTCAGTTCAGTAGCCCATCCTGAAAGATAGGAAGGGTAACAGCACCACTACCACCCCTCCGTAGAATATAAGTGGCCAAAAAGCTAGGGCAGAGTGAGATCTGAGTGCTATCCTGGGTGCCAAGTTATTATATGTATTTATTTCAACACTTTTACATAGGCTAAGATTTTCACTTTTCTGCCTGAAGATGCTGACGACTTATAATACAGCTCCAAATTACAGGTACCAGGTACTGAATTCAGTTGTAGATTCTTGCACCGCTAGCAGAGAACAGGTTCAGTGACTCCTGGTGTTCAGGAACGGAATTTTAAAGGGAAAAATTGACTTTTTAACCCAGCCCTCCCCCATTGTTCTCCACTCCCTTCCCTATAAGGTATTTATGTAAAGTTGTAGTTATAGAAACACACACAATTGTTTTACCTTCTAGGTGTATTTATAAAAATTAAGGACATAACTTCAAATTTTATAGTCTGCTGCCAACAGGTGGCAGTATCCAAAAATGAAATATACACAAACAATTGATCAGCTGCAACCAACCTTGTGACAATCGCCTGTAGCCTAGGAAATTTGAAAAAGTGAAACGAAAAATTAAGGGAACATTTTCATTTTCTTACAGAAAATGTTGGTACAGTATTGAAATCAGCAAACCACCACTTACCCATAGTTAACGTTTTCTTTGACGTCCACCTCCCTATAATTTTTCAAAAGAGAAAAAAAAATTCATGAACTATTTAGCCATCTTTGTATGTCACAAAACAATCAAGCTATCAACATGATGATCCAAATATTCAATAGTTAGGATTTGCTGCGATATGTTACTTTGCTCTTGCAATGATTAAGGGCTTAAAAATTGCTGACATTTTCCAAGTTAAATTTAATGGCTCAACATACAAAGATTACTAAGGAGAAAAAGTTATGTCCTATATCAATCTGGTTAGACAGAACTGTTCCTCTTGAATTTCCCGAATGAATCGGATGATCACTTTTTCAGCACTCAATTCATTATAGTTTTATGAATTCTGTTCAACTCTGCTGCACACAAGTAAAAGGTTAAACTAACTATTTAAGGAGAGTACAAGTGCCTAGCAAAATGGGGCACTGTTCTTGACAGGGTCTCTGCTGAGTACTACTTCAATACTGTAAAATAATAACCTGACTATTTGTAGGTTTAAGAGGACAGGTTTTACACAATGTTAAAACCCAGGCTGAAATTATTGATCCAGGCTTTGACTACGTAGATATTTAAGAATTGTAATACCGGCGTTGTAGTTAACCTGTTAATATTAGGGACAACATGTACTGGTTACGTGTGGAAGTTTTTCAGAATCAAATAGAGGGGCATGGATCAGTTGTTCATGTTGTGCACCCTGTCAGTACCCGTCCTGGGCCGGGAAACCTAATGATCCAACCAGCGGACCAAATTTGGTGATGAATCCTGGTCACATGCCACTTGAGGAATGTTGCAGATATGCTAAGATGAGAATCAAATAAAAGCAGGTTACAGAATGACTGATGTTAGCTTTTACTGTATATAGGGAGTTACTGTTCTGCAACCACCTGCAGAATTGGGTGCATGGTCCCTCTCATGGTGAAAATGTGGAAAAGGAATTATATTTAATTCCAGGGCAAATCTGCACCTAACAACCAAACAGTTTCATTTGCCCCTCTTATGTTTTCATTTCCTCCACCTTCAAACTAGCTGCAACCAAGGCTTGGCAAATGCATTCTTGTAGGGGGTGTGTGTGTGTGGGTGGGTGGGTGGGTGTGGTGTCTACACACACCAGGGCTTACCCTTTAGTTCCTGCAGAACTTATGCCTTAATGTTTTTAAATTATTTTCTAGTCCATATGACTTAAAAAAGACCCAGAAAACCAACTCCTAAAGGTAACTGGTGTCATATTGCCTGCCGGAGTCTACAGCCAGCCAGAAACACTGGAGAGCCGTGAACTGCTTCCAGTCCCCAAAGCAGGGTGCTGACTGATGTTTCCATCACTCCCACTTAGTTTTACCTCACAAAAATCCTGCAGGTTTGATGTTTCAGACATTTCCCATTCCCAAAATCTTCCCACTCTGCAAGTCCTGACTGCATGTAGGTTAAGTCTTCTGGTTGGTGACCTATCAAATGATTAATCAAGGGCTGACTAAGATGTCAGAGGCTGATCTAGTGCCATGCCAACCATGATTGCTGCCCTTAGACTTACAGTGAGCATTAACCCAGTCAAGATGGTGTCACTGCTGCTCTGGTGATGCAGGGTATTGGTGTGTACACACACGATATTCACTTTTTAGTGTATGTTTGAGTTGTGTAAATACCAAAAGGAACACAAATCAGTAGCCCAAACTAACATGACAAATGCAACATGCAAGACGACAATCAAATTGGCATATCAGGCTCTGAAGAAACAAGAGCAAAGTACTCTGAAGGAATAAAGTTAAAAAAGCATAGAAGGAAAACTGGTTTTGAACTAGGACCAAGCTGAGGCGTGCCAAGTAACAGTAGGGCCTATCAGTTTTTGCTGGCATGTTTCTGATGTTGTTACATACATTTGGCTAATCTTCAGAGGGCTGTGTATTTCTACACAATTGGACTGAAAGGTTAACTGCAAACAGACATTCAGGGATTACTTCCCACTCATCTACTCCAAAAAGCAAGGATACATGCACAAAGCCACATCTTACGCTGGATCTCGGACATCTCTAGTGATGCGATAATTCCAGTCCCGGAAAAATTCATTCTCTTTGTCGAATTCACGTTCGTCTTCTCCAATGGTCACCGTAAACCGCTTCTCCTCAAAATCAGGCTCTTGTTCTTTTCTCATTGTTGCCTTTTTTAATACCTGTCACAAGGCACAATGAAAAGCTTTTTAAGGAAGCAACAATTTTGAGGCATGGAGGGCAAAGTTCAGCTTACTAATAGCACATCAGCACTAGTGAGGGATCTGCTTCCTAATTAACCTGTCCCTCTTCTGTTCAATTCTCATGAACAGTTAGGGTTTGGATATCTACTTGAAACAAAACATGTAATATGTCATTATCCTGTTAGCTCACAAAGATGAATCAGAAAGCTTTACCTCTTTAGCATGCCGGAGTCCTCTCTCCCAGGCACTTTCTGTTGGAGGGTCTGGAGGGGGTGGGGGCAAAATTTCATCAACTACAGGTGCACCCTGTTAGAAAAATGAGAAGGAAAGGGAAAAAGACACAGGCTGATATTAGAATTGGAAAATGGTGCTTTGTGAACGTTAGCGAATATCCAGGCGAAACATCGGTAGGGAGACACTTGAAAAGTTATTAGCATTTACTAGAGGTTGTAAAAAGGGCCTTCTTAAGAATTATGCATCCCAGAAGAACATTTGATTTTGCTAAGTTAACAGCCCAAATAAAACAAATCCTTCAACGCCTGCAATGTATCTGCAGATCTAAACAAGCAAAAAATGCAGAAGCAACAAATGCAAACCGGTGTGTTCATACCCAAGGGTTTGCTGGCATCAGTGGGTGAGGGCCAATGGGAGGAGCGCCGTTGGGTGAGAAAGGGTCTGGTTTGGAGATCAAGGAGTAGTTCCCTTTATCGTTCACACCAGGATGGATAAACCTACAGTTCATTCCCCAAGTACAGTGACCTGTGAAAAAGCACAGAAATCTCATTAAAATGCTGTACAGAATAGTCAAATACCTGGAAGCTCTGGTATCTTGTTCAGCTCCAGAACTATCTGAAGTCTTCCAGGAGAGAACATCTCTGATTTTCAGAGCCATGACCTTTCTGCTCCCCACATTGGTCCACCGTCACTTACTTTCAGGGCACCCCGCAAAGCCTTTTTGCCTGGGCTTTCCCTGCGAGATGAATTCAGTTGGGATCATGTGTGAGCAAAAACCCAAGACACTTACTCTGGTAGGGTGGGAGGGCTGTTTATGTGGGTAGTGATCCAGAGAGTTGTGTGTGCACTTTTATAAGTAAAAAGTGCATAGAGCATAGTTAGGAACTTTTATAGCTCAAAACTAAATAACCGAGCAAGAAGTTTAAAGGCATCAGTCTGAGTTAAATACACAGTCTGGTGATAGGGAGGAAAAATATAACCCAAGCGCGTCTAATAGCTGATTCTGCACAGGAGCAGGAGAAACATTCTCAGGGGGCCAGAGACAAAGTTTCACATCGGCTCCGCTGAAAGTCCACTTACGATGCTTCAGTGGATTAGGTGAAGTTATCGTACCCATGGGGAACTCAGGTGTTTGTAATGGGATATGGGCTACTTCCTGGTCTAAATTTAGCTCAGGTTAGTAGGTAACAGAACTTGCTTTTCCCTTTAGCTGCTCACATGAAATCATTTGATGGACCTTCAGTAGAGATCCTGATAGGTGTCTGTGTCACACAACCACTGCTATAACTGCAACCTTGATTGGCAGTCTCAGCATCAGCGATGAAAAGTTAACAGAACACAGAAATTTAACCACATTCTCACCCCTAAAGGTGGTCCCTCCAAGTCAAGGTGGAGACACATTGGCAGGACAACACACAAAGGAAAGTTACTTTGACACTGTCTGTGTTGTATCAATTCTGTGCTAACGGGGAATTCGGTCTCCAAGGCTGTCCATTGCCAGGACACTAAGTTAACTGTGAGCTTTATATGTGATCAAAGATAACACTGAGTAAGTTAACCTGAGTCATTTGGTACTTTCATGTTTTCTAAGAGGGTTAGTGTGCCCCCTTCAGGAACTTTATAAAACTGACTTCACTCATTAAGAGAGGATAATATATTTGAATATTTCCAGTAGGGCTGTCAAGCGATTAAAAAAATTAATTGTGTTTAATCACACTGTTAAACAATAGAATACCATTTATTTAAATATTTTGGATGTTTTCTACATTTTCAAATATATTGATTTCAATTACAACACAAAATACAAAGTGTACAGTCCTCACTTTATATTTATTTTTGATTACAAGTATTTGCACTGTAAAAAAACCAAAAGAAATAGTATTTTTCAATTCACCTAATACAAGTACTGTAGTGCAATCTCTTTATCATGAAAATTGAACTTACAAATGCTGAATTATGTACAAGAAAAGCGGCATTCAAAAATAAAACCATGTAAAATTTTAGAGCCTGCAAATCCACTCAGTCCTTCTTCTTGTTCAGCCAATCGCTTAGACAAACAAGTTTATTTACATTTGCAGGAGATAATGCTTCTTGTTTACGTCACCTGAAAGTGAGAACAGGCTTTCTCATGGCACTGTTGTAGCTGGCGTCGCAAGATATTTATGTGCCAGATGTGCTGAAGATTCACTTATCCCTTCATGCTTCAGCCACCACGCCAGGGGACATGCGTCCATGTTGATGACGGGTTCTGCTTGATAACAATCCAAAGTAGTGTGGACTGACGCACGTTCATTTTCATTATCTGAGTTAGATGCCACCAGCAGAAGGTTAATTTTCCTTTTTTGTGGTTCAGGTTCTGTAGTTTCCACATTGGAGTGTTGCTCTTTTAAGACGTCTGAAAGCATGCTCTATACCTCGTCCATCTCACATTTTGGAAGGCGTTTCAGATTCTTAAACCTTGGGTCGGCTGCTGTAGCTATCTTTAGAAATCTCACATTGGTATCTTCTTTGCGTTTTGTCAAATCTGCAGTGAAAGTGTTCTTAAAATGAACAACATGTGCTGGGTCATCATCCGAGACTGCTAGAACATGAAATATATGGCAGAATGCAGATAAAACAGAGCAGGAGACACACAATTCTCCCCCCCAGCAGTTCAGTCACAAATTTAATTAACGCATTTTTTTTTTTAACAAGCGTCATCAGCATACAAATGTTTAGCATATCTGGCACGTAAATACTGTGCAATGCCGGCTACAAAAGTGCCATGTGAACATCTGTTCTCACTTTCAGAGGACATTGTAAACAAGAAGGGAGCAGCATTATCTCCTGTAAATGTAAACCAACTTGTTTGTCTTAGTGACTGGGTGAACAAGAAGTAGGACTGAGTGGACTTGTAGGCACTGAAGTTTTACATGGTTTTGTTTTTGAGTGCAGTTATGTAACAAAAAAAAATCTACATTTGTAAATAACACTTTCACGACAAAGATTGCACTACAGTACTTGTGTGAGGTGAATTGAAAAATACTATTTCTTTTATCATTTTTACAGTGCAAATATTTGTAATAAAAAATACACACTTTGATTTCAATTACAACACAGAATACAATGTGTATGAAAATGTAGAAAAACATCCAAAATATTTCATACATTTCAATTGGTATTCGATTGTTTAACAGTGCGATTGAAACTGCCATTAATCGTGATTAATTTTTTTAATCACAATTAATTTTTTAATCGCGATTAATTTTTTTGAGTTAATCACGTGAGTTAACTGTGATTAATTGACAGCTCTAATCTCCAGTAAAGGTGTAAAGGGTTTGGAAGTTGAATGCTAGGACTATTAATAAGACTCTACACAGACCATTTTTTATTTCTTGTTGAAATATGTCAAGTGCAAGACTTACTCCTGGCAAGTAAGAGGCCCTTGTGCATGTGGTAGAATAGCTACAAATTAGGTGTTCCACTAGGATAGGTTATAAACATACATTATTTCACAGAATCAGTTATAGTTATCAAAATGGACTGATGTGGCCACATGACATGACACTTAGCAATTAATTCCTCAGAAAGAGCGGAGACTAGAATTTGAGCATCAGAGGTCCCACAATGATGCTTTTAGCTTGGCTCCTGGATGGCAATATTCTTATAGACCTCCTGTACCGGGGAAGACAGAGATGAAATCAAGGTCACTTAAACAAAGCTGAAACCAAAGGATTGTATCTTTGGCAAAAGAGCTTGACGTGATTCAATCTGAACTTTTCACACGCTGAGATAAGGGACTGGTGATCACAATAATTCTGTGACGCATTGTGATGTAATATGATTGAACAACACTAAGAATGAAGGAACAAACAACCCCACCTAGGGAAAACTCACCTGGTTCAAACAGAGGAACACACCCCTTCCAGCGATATCACTACCAAACTCATGACAGGAAACAAACAATTAGATACAGGAAGCCACTCAATAAAACAGGCAAGCGACACTTAATGCTCAGCTCTTGGAAAAATCCTAAACAAATCCCTCTGTAGTCGTTGTTCAACACAGCAGAGAAAGCAAGTCTTCCCACTCCCCACTTTCTAGCTTTATTTTAGTTAGTTTATTTCATTTATAATTTCTATTAAAACAAAAGCATTTGGGTGAACACAACTTTAAGGGGAAGTTGAAGGAACTCAGTCTAATATGGTCCATATTAAATTCAGTTAAAAACAAGGCTTTACAAAACCAAGTCTCCACATGTTTTGAAGAAATTCCATGGAAACAGATTTTTTTTTTTAAACATTCTCCACAGTCTTTGCAACAATGTGCTAGCATACGAGACCTTGAAAGTGAAACTGGTTAGTTTATTTCCAATGATCAAGATGGAGAAAATGCAAAACGCGAACAGAAAGCACAAACAGGTTAGTTTTTAAACCTTTGTTTTACAAATCTCAGGTGTTGTGTGTAACAAAGGCAAGAACATTTGTTGAGTAAAATATGATTTTTCACTCAATAGCACTCCTCTTTAATCCCAGTCCATAAAGACCTAAGTAAGTAAAATCCATTTATTCACATCTGAATATTGGTGACATTGTAGCAGAATTTTTGGACGCCTTCGATCTATAGCTAGCTTTGAACACTCAGCGGCTGAACTCTGATTGATCTGCCACAAATCATTTATCCATCTACTCGCTGGTCATCCTCTACTATGATAATCTGCCACTTTTGAGGTTACTTCCATCTCTGCGCCTGATGGGACCAATGTGCATAAGTTTGTGCCTATTGATTTCTGACAGCAGGGTCTGCTGGTCTCCAATAATATTTCTAACATAAGCATGTGTCTTTTTTCCCCCCCCCCCATTCAGGAAATATGCAAGAGTCTTTGCCAGCACCACATCTCAAAGGCTTGAATTTTCTTCTTGTCAGCAGAATTAGTTTCCCACAATTCACATCCATAAGTCACTATGGAAAAAATAAGCTGTTCACCAATAGTACCTTTGTACATGTTGAGATACCACAGTGTTTCCAAACTTTTGTAAGGGAGGCCATTGCTGATGAGCCATTCCTAGTCATGTTCTGATTTCTTTGGAACAGCCGCCTTGGTTGGTATGCATGAGCCCAGAAAATTACTCTACGGCCTCTACAACCTGACGTAACCGTACTGTCCGAGTATTCTGTTTCTGTTAATCATGTCCATGTGCATGCATTTCATTTTCACCTCATTCAGGGATAGTCAAACAGACACCAACATATGGTGCCTTCCCTCAGTGGCTGTAGCAAAGAGCACTGCTATCCGAGGCTGGTTAAAAGGTGTCCGTTAACGAAATCCCAGCTCCTTCCACTTTGTCAAAACCTTCCAGGGCTTGTCTCGTAACTAATTCTGCACACATGTTGAAAAGGCTTGGGGACAGAATAATCCCTCGTCTCACCCAGTGGAAAAGCAGTTGCTATCACCTGCTGCTGTTTGCACCGTGGTCTGTTACTGACAGTGGAGACTTGTGATGAGTTCAGGGAGATGTTTTGGAATCCACAGGTCTGCCAGGGTCCTCCAAAGACAGTCACGTCAGAAGGTATCAATGGTTTTGAGTAGTCAATGAAATACATGATCAATAGGTGATTAAACTCCTTGCATTTTTCAATGATATAATGGATAAGAACATAAGATTGGCCATACTGGGTCAGACCAAAAGTCCATCTAGCCCAGTATCCTGTCTTCCGGCAGTGGCCAAAGCCTGGTGCCCAAGAAGGAATGAACAGAACAGGTAGTCATCAAGTGATCCATGCCCTGTTGCTCATTCCCAGCTTCTGGCAAACAGAGGCTAGAGACACCATCCCTGCCCATCCTGGCTAATAGCGATTGATGGACCTATCCTCCAGGAACTTAACTAGTTCTTTTTGAATCCTGTGATAATTTGGCCTTCACAACGTCCTCTGGCAAGGAGTTCCACAGACTGTGCGTTGTATGAAAAAACATTTCCTTTTGTTTTAAACCTTCTGCCTATTCATTTCATTGGGTGACCCCCTAGTTCTTGTGTTATGAGAAGGAGTAAACAACACTCCCTTATTTACTTTCTCCACACCAGTCATGATTTTATAGACCTCTCTCATATCTCCCCTTAGTCGTCTCTTTTCCAAGCTGAAAAGTCCCAGTCGTATTAATCGCTCCTCATAAGGAAGCTGCTCATTTTTGTTGCCCTTTTCTGAACCTTTTCCCATTCCAATACAGTATAACTTTTTTGAGATGGGGCGACCACATCTGCAAGCAGTATTCAAGATATGGGCGTACCATGGATTTATAGAGGCAATACGATATTTTCTGTTTTATTATCTATCCCTTTCTTAATGATTTCTAACATTGTTCGCTTTTTTGACAGCCGTTGCACATTGAGTGGATGTTCTCAGAGAACTATCCACAATGACTCCAAGATCTTTCTTGAGTGGAAATTTAGACCCCACCTAATTTAGACCCTATCATTTTATATGTGATGCTCGTGATCTGATCATGTGTGCCTCGTCCCTCTCTGAAACCGGCTTGTTATAGTGGTTTCTGTTTCTACCATTCCTTCATTCAATCCTAGATTACACAGAGCAGAATTTCGCCCGGGTGCGATAATAGGGAGATAATATGATTGTTACTACACTCTGTTATGTCTTCTTTCTCTGATAAAGGCAGAAAGATTTCATTCGGCCAGTCATTTGGTCAGTTTCTAATCATCCATACATCACTGCAAATTTTCCACATGAGATCAATATGTGGTCATCAATCTCTTTTAACAATTATGCTGATACATTATCTACCCCCAGTGTTTTACCAGGCTTTTTTTTTTTTTTTTTTTTTAAATATAATAGCATGCACTACTTCCTGCTGCAGGATTCATGGCTCCCGTTCCACACTCTCTTTTCCGCTGTCCTGTATTTTACGTGGCTCCAATGAGGCTTACAGATTGTCACAGTAATCCCTCCACCATCGTTTAGTGTCATCACCTTCAGTGAGGACTCTGCCATTATGATCTGTTATCATGAAGACCATAAAGACCTAAAATTTCATTAATCCAGATTGTATTGTATCACATACTTTAATAGGGCTCACACTTTTGATGTTCTACACTGAGGGAAAAAGCTTCTCTTCCTAGACTATGCTAGTAGCCTACTCAGTCTGAATCCAGTGTTTTGTGCTAAAAGGGACACCACCATTCCTCACCTAATCAATCAATTCCGATGCTACGTCTGCCTTTAACACTGGGCTTCTTTGGAACTCTTTATGGACAGTTTCTAAAAATGTTCTGCATTTCAGAACAGTACATTTACACGCAACACACTGCTTGGTAGAAAAGGCAGACACTATTAGTCAAATGCAATACAGAGCAGATCTGTGTTGGTGGAGCTGCAAGGAAAGGAACATGACACACCAAGTTAACATTTACAGCGAAATGCAACATTATTTCTAGCCTTGTCTTCAATAAAAGACATTTCAATAAATGTCTCAAAGGAAGAAGTGGAATCCTATTGTTTGAGATTTATAGAAGTAACCTGGATACTGGAGTGCAGGGAACAATTCTGTTAAAGCAGGGCATGAACTAGACAAGAACAAATGAGTATTTTCCATCTCTAATTTGTACAAAATGTAATATTTTAAAAACATTTTAAGCAATATTTAATTATTAAGAGGATGTCTGAAAATAATTTTATTTCAAGGTGTGGTAAGTCATCCTTTATTTGAGGAATTCTGCACTTAAGACAGAACAATTTTTACATATTTTGCATGTTGGCCTTGCGTAAAATCAGCACTTGGCCACCATGGAAAAGAAAGGTGATACTGAGCCATGTCTGGGACAACATGCCTCATGTGACTAGTATAACAGTTGCACAACTGAACAAGAGAAGCCACAGAGTGCTCGATTCACTCCCTCTGCTGTAGTATATTGTTACCTTTCATGAAGAATCGGCAGGTGGGACGCGGCCTCACTTTCCTATCACTGGGATCTTTAACTTCTCCCTCCTCCAGATCATCATCCTGCAAGGCACAGAAGGACAGATGCTTAAAAGAGTCAAGTCATCATGAAAACCACAGACTCTTTCACAGTAAAATCAAAGCCAGCAACTCCAAAGTTACTGGGAATGTGTGTCGTGGGGCAACTGGGAACATAACAGTGGGATATGCACTGTGGACCTTCCCATGCCTAAGAAAGGGTAGGGAGGGTATTAATTCTAGTGTTCCAGGGGAGACTGGAAATCCTGCAAGAATCAAGAGCTTCTTAGTACCTAGACAAGGCTTCAGATTCTAAGATGCACCCATTTTCCATGTTTTAAAATAGTTTTAGTTAAACTGGGGCAAACCCAAGTGGATACTCTGAAATCAACTGATTTATCTTGAGTCCCTCCTTTGGTTTATCAATTTAAAAATGCACGTTTAATTACAATGCTGTGACTCTTGTATACAGACCAGCCCGAAAGACTGACTGGTGAGGAAAGCTGAGACAGATGTTGGGAACCTACCTATTAAGTTCTGGAGGACAACTGCTGTGTTATAACACCCATTTGAATATGCCTCTTTATCATGTGTAGTGACAGAATCTCTTGAACAGCCTTTCAGGGAGGAAGTTAGGTCTGTTGTTTTCATAGTCCCCTGTTGCAGCAGTTAAATCACACTCCCTTCTCCACCATTCCTACCCTTTTATTTTTTAACACTGCTCAAGAGTTCAGTGTTGACTCACAAACCAGCATGGCTTATAATGGAACTTGGCATAAACTGAGAGCCATGATACAGCACAGGGAGAAACTCAGGAAGAAGGAGCGCGTAGAAGCTCTCTAAATTGCCTTCAAGATTAGTCATCCTGGAAGATTAGACATCAAAATATGATTTATGAAAAGAAATGTATGTCCACAGAATAAAACAAGTGTAGCTTCACAGAGCAGGCCTTTGCTTTTGTTCTCAAAGGAAACCCTTTCGGAAAAAGCTTTCAGCCACTTGGATTTGTCAGGTCAAAGGGAGGGTTTTTTTAAAAGGGGTCCAGTGGAGAGAAAATATGCATGTGACAAGCGACATCAAAGGCACTAGGGGCAAGAATGACAGCTGTTCCGACTAAGGGTATGTCTACAATGCAGCTGTGAGCATGCTTCCCGGCTTGGGCAAATGGACATGTGCTGGCTCTCCTCAAGGTAGCATGCTAAAAACAACAGCGTAGCCAGCAGTTGCATGGGCAGTGGCTCAGGCTAAGCCACCTGCTCACAAACACATCTGGACATCCTGAGTATATACTCCATCAACAAGCCCAAGCTGCTGCCCATGCGACCCCTGGCTACACTGCTATTTGTAGCATGCTAGCTCAAGCAGAGCTAGTGTGTGTCTGTCTACCCATTCTGGGAAGCACAGTGTAGATGTGCAGTGTAGATGTACCCAAAAAGGTGCTGGAACCTTATCTTGCCTCTCTCAGCTTCTCTACCTCAGAGATGCAAATATTTCCCTACTGTCTGTGGAACACATCTTAATAGAGAGAGTGTCTTGTGGACACCTTCCCTCTCACTGGCAATCGTGACATCCCTGTAGCAACTACAGTGATTACATCCATGGAAAAGTTATATGAAGAAAGCGTTTTATGTATTTTTATCAACGTAATAGCTGGAAACTAGGAGAAATGTCCACTTGGCTCTGGATAACCCAGCTCTCCAGGGACCCACTGTTTAATATCTCTTTCACTATATTCCTTCCAAGATTCTCTTGGGCCAGAGCTTTTTAAAAATGCCTGCAAATGTGTACATATTTAAATCTTGTGCTAGTTTTTCTTCCCCATCAAGCTAAAAATGTCTGCAAACAGCATAAATTGCAGACAAATTAACATCTCCCCCCCAAAAAGATGGGTCTTGCATTCAACATAATGTGAATGGTAGAGCCAGCTTAACACAGCTCCTTTCAATAGAACTGTGTGAAATCTTTGATAACCTGGTGCTTGAACAAAAGAGTATTTAATTCTGTGCGGTCTAACGAGAATCAGACAGCTGGGATCTTCATTATAAGCTAATGTATGAAAGCCATTCAGAATGCAAATTCATCTTGCATATTAGTGTGGACAGCATTCCCAGGAACCCCTAGCAATTGGGAGGAATGCTTTAGTATGAACAACGAGGAGTCTGGTGGCACCTTAAAGACTAACAGATTTATTTGGTTTCAGAGTAACAGCCGTGTTAGTCTGTATTTGCAAAAAGAAAAGGAGTACTTGTGGCACCTTAGAGACTAACCAATTTATTTGAGCATGAGCTTTCGTGTAGCTCACGAAAGCTCATAAATTGGTTAGTCTCTAAGGTGCCACAAGTACTCCTTTTCTTTTTTAGATTTATTTGGGCATAAGCTTTCGTGGGTAAAAAATCCACTTCTTCAGATGCATGGAGTGAAAATTACAGATGCAGGCATAAATATACTGACACCTGAAGAGAAGGGAATTACCTACAGGTGGAGAACCAGTGTTAAGAAGGCCATTTCAGCCAGGGTGGATGCGGTCCACTCCCAATAATTGATGAGGAAGTGTCAATACCAACAGAGGGAAAATTGCTTTTGTAGTGAGCCAGTCGCTTTAGTGTTGTATCAAGATGCATGTTAAAGTTATTCTGAAATGATTTTAGGGATCCACTAAATTTAAATTGCTTGGGTTCTCCCACCACAAGGATTTCAGGTAACACAGAAATGTCTAATCCAGGGGTGGGCAATAATTTTCGCAGGGGGATCACTCCAATGATTTTGGTAAGTCATCATGTGCCGCACATTTCTACCATATTAATGGAGCGGGTGTGGGGTCTGGGAGGGAGTTTGGGTGCAGGAGGGGGCTCCGGGCTGGTGCAGCATGTTGGGGTTCAGGAGAGGGTGACGGGTGTGGACTCTGGGAGGGAGTTTGGTGCAGGAGGGGGCTCCAGGCTGGGGCAGGGGTGCAGGAGGGGCTGTGGGGTTTGGGAGGCAGTTTGGGTGCAGGAGGGGATTCTGACCTGGGGTAGGGGGTTGGGGTCCAGGAGGGAGTGCAAGGTGTAGGCTCTGGCCGGGAGGCGCTTACCACAGGCAGCTCCCAGCCGGCGACACTGCCGGGCTCAGGCAGGCTGCGTGCATGCCATGGTCCCACCCACTTCCAGAATCGGCTGCGGCAGGCTGCTGCTGGCACGTCTCTGCATGCCCCTTGGGGGGAGGAGAACAGTGGGTCTCTGTTCGCTCCCTGCGCCCACAAGCACCACCCCCCGCAGCACCTATTGGCCAGTTTCCGGCCAATGGGAGCTTTGAGGATGGTGCTGGGGGTGGGGGCAGCGCATGGAGCTGCTTCCCCCTCCCGCCAGGGGCACGCAAAGACACGCTAGCAGCAGCCGGCCGCTTCCAGGAGCGGCGTGAGGTCACAACAGGCAGACAGCCTGCCTGAGCGCCCCGCTACGCCACGGGACTTTTAGCCGCCCAGAGATCACGAGGGGGCAGCCAAAGAGCCTGGTGGGCCAGACAGAAATGTTCGATGGGCCGGATCCAGCCCGTGGGCCGTATTTTGCCCACCCCATGTCTAACCTGTATTGAAATTGAGTCAGAACGTTTGAGTCATTTGAAAATATAGAATGTATTTTATCAGATCACCTTCCACAGTGAGCAGAACATAAGAGGAAACTTGTGATCCTGACCACTGAGTTAGCCAAAGCATCATGTGATTAAACATGAAAACAGGTGGTCAATGCAGGACAGATCAATTTTGTTACTGTATTCTACCTACAAGATTTAGGACACACTTCTACTGGATTACAAAAGGACTTGAGGTTTCTTTGAAAAAGCCCTAATAAGCTAAATCCTCTGTCATTCACCCCAGTTTCCTTAACGTTTTACCACAGTAGAGGTAGTTCAGCCAGACATCAATGCATAATTTGGGTTCTACGCTAACTTCAGCCAACGCCGGTCTACTACAGTTTCCACTCAGCTATGAACCTCTTTTAGAAAACAGCACTGCCAGCTGCAGCCCAACTGGGAAAGAAACTGAAATGACAGACGATTATTTTGCACGTCTCCTCCAATTAACTTCCTCTCCCTTAATCGTCAGTGAAGAACCTCTTACTTTTCTACCCTGCCCTCCTAGCTCTCAGATTTGGGTAACCTTCCTTGGCTGAGTAGGACTAGAAATGACTCCTTCCCAAAGCCATTGCTTCCTTGCTTGATTATCGAGAGGTGCTGCAGTGACAAACTTTCCCTGCCCAGTTGCACCTCTTGCATGGGGAACAAGAAACAGAGCCAAGAAATTGCACTTGGATCTCTGACAGAGAGGAATTAATGCTAACCACTTGGCTTTTATATTTTAAATGCTGTCTTACATTCCCAGTAGTCAGAGTGAAGTGTGGTCGAAACTCAAGACTGGGAGCCCATAGGAAGGGTTCTAGTCCCTGATCTGTGGTACTGAGAAAGTCATTTCACCACCAACTCATTCTCCTCCACCTGTAAAATGGCACTAATATTGCACACGGTGACTGATGAGTGCTGCTATACAGCAATCCAGGCACAAAGTACTAAGTAAGCACTACTGACCACAATTCCTAATGGGATCAGTCACTTTGCCTTTCTGAGTACAAACTCGGATAGGTCACCACAGGAAGTGTGAATCACCAAAATGTCAGACAACAACTTACTTTGATTGTCAGCTCTTTTATGTGTTTATACAGTGCCTAGCACAATGGGGTCCTGACCCATGACTAGGGTTTTAAGGCACTATTGCATATAAACAATACAATCTATTTTAAGCACATGGGTTTGCCACACATGCCAGACATCCCATCCGCAGGAGCCATTAGAGCCTGGTAGGTTAACAATGTACAAGTGATGACATAGCTTGTAAGCGCCTAGCATGTGGCTGGCTAACTAGGTGCTAGCATTACCCAAAAGTCCTTTGTGAGCAAAGGTAGAAAGCTGAAGCTCTGGAGACCCTGTGCACTGATCAGGACCACGTTTACTTGAGATCTTTACAGATGTTGTGCGCAACAGGGTTTTCCAGAGTACACAGCAACGGAAGTCACAATTAAGTACACAGCAGACCTTCCTTTTCAGAAGTGTGCACCTCATATATATGCTGGGGCATAACCTGAGGGATGGGCAGTGATGGACAGTTTGAGAGCCCACAGTAGTTATAGGCCATAAATTAGACCCAAAAAAAGCTACTGAAGATATTCACATCAAATATGACAGATGTTCAGGGCACGACAGCCTAAGAGCCAGCTAATTTTGAATCCAAGGGCAGAACAACAGATTTCCCCAACCCACAGAGGCTTGTTGAATTCCGTCCCCGTCTAAGGATAACTCAAACTTACATCAATCTCGCCATCATCAATTTCTCCATCATCTTCCTCTTTCTTCTTCTCTTTGAGAGGATCCTGGCCATCCTTTTCATCATCGCTTTTACTGTTGGATTTCTTCTCATCCTCAGGTGCATCGTCTCCCTTCTCCTCCTCCTCGTCATCCTCACCCCCCACCTTCTCGGCCTCATCCTCTGGAACAGCCGCACTTGGCTCCTCGGGAACTTCCTCATCATAGTCCAATTCATGCTCATCCAGTTCCCGGGTGACAGAGGATGCTTCGTCTCCAAGGTCATTTGTCTGGTCTTCCTCCTCCCTGAGACACGGGGAGCTCTTCAGCTCCCTGCTCTGCTCATTACTGTCAGAGTCCTGGGACTTGGTTTCACTTAAGTGGTCCTCCTCATCCGAGTGGTTCTCCTCTTCGCCCTGACTCAGTCCCCTGACTGCATCCTCCTCTTCCTCCAGAATGTTGCCATGACCCTCTCCATCCAGTTCCCGATCTGAGCCACTCTCTTTCAGGATTTCGTCGTCTGAGAGTTGCTGGTCCTCCTCCTCGGGAGAGCAGGGGTGTTGCTCAGGACTGTCGGAAACATCCATCAGTACTTGGTAGTCTGCTAAGGGCAAACACAGTACGTTTAGTATGTGGAACAAAAACCTTGTCCTCATAAAATACAGGAATACAGCTTGTATCTTTCTACTGGAGGAGGTGTTGCTTGAATGTATGGTCTCAGCTTACTCCACAGAACAAAAGAAGTTTAAATATCCAAACAGCTTAAATTGTTTATTTCAGTATTGTCCCAGACTGACTAGTTAAATGGGATGCTACACCTTGTGTATGCACAGATACAATCTTGGATAAGGATTTCACCTGCTTTTCCAAGCTACACAGGGTCAGGCCAAATCACTACTTGGATAGGCGACTTCCCCAAAAAATTCCAGATGCTGCATGAAACAGTGTGGTACTCTTCCCTAGAGGACAATACTTCACTAGAACCTCAGCATGGTGATATGCCGCAGCTTTAGGATGACATGTAAAATACAAGACCTAACCAGACATGGTTAAAGATCCAAGATAATCACATTCTGTCCACAAAGTAATTCCCCTCTCATTTCAACTGCGTAAGTCATTTTTCACATCTCCTTCTAAAAGCGGCAGACAGTACTGCTGGTGTAAAATGGCTGCTGCGTTCCACCCCAGAGGTAGCTGTATTTCATCAAGAGGTTGGTGAGCGCTGTATAAACAGGGTCTGATTTCAGAAGTGTTCAGTTCCCAAAAATCTATCTGAAGTAAATGGGAGCAATGGATGGTGCAGCTCCTCCGATTACAAGCTGTGTTCCAGGTTATGAACTTTGGCAAAAGCAGCTATATATACTGGCCAGAGCAAATACAAAACAAAAACTGTATGTGTGTGTGACTGATTTAAATTATTAAGAAATTTTGAATATAATTAAATTTAGAATGCAAAACTATGACTAAGCACCCCCCTCTCTACATAGTAACACTGTATCTAAAATATCTTTAAGTAAACATTTCTATTTCAAATATGTCCATGTGCTCTATCGTGTCTTTTTTGTATGGTCCATAAGAACATTTAAAAATTAGGTCTCTGCTTATGATAGAAAAGATAAGTACAGTAATGACAAGAGGCAAGGCAGAAGGTATTTCAGAAGTAATACATCAAACGCATTTGTGTTCCACAAAGGAGAAGGCTGACTTTATAGGGGACTGGATGGCCCAGGGAACTGGTAATGAGGTATAAGTCCTCTGACCTCCAAGTACAGTTGTTACCATCTGATAGCTGTTTGGTACTCTATGCAGTTACCTCAACCCTCAGAACAAAGTACATATCACCAGACAGATCACAATAACTGGCACCAGTTGGCAGTCTCAGAAGAAGCCAAGGACTGAATGGGCATGGGTCTAAACAGGGTATAGAGGTTACTCCTCCAGAACGCTGGAGAGGCAAACTAATGGTGTAGCATGAGGAAGTGTGTACTGTAGTTCTCCGTCCTGTACCTATGGGATGATTAAACAGAGGCCTTCAATTCCCAGCACTGTCAATCTGACGCTCTTCCAAAGTACTCACTTCACCATTAATTTTTTAAAATATATATGTACACACACACACACACACACGCACACATAGTCTGACTTGTCTTTGTGAAAGTGTTCTGTAATCATGGAGGTTTGGGAGGGCAGGAGGCAGAGTTTAGACGTCAAGAGGAATACTGGTACTGGGCTTGTTAAGGTAGCTTTATGGCTGAAAGAAAAATCATGGGATTGAAATCAGTTTTATTAAATTCCTCTCACAGACCGATTCCATCCCCCAAAATATGTATCATGCTTCACTCAATTGAGTCTTCTCCATTATAGATCCCTGAAAGCTTGTTCACTTTGTGGAACAACTGCAGTTGAGAGCTGCATAAAGTACCAGACTTTCACTGATTACATTTAAACTCTTTAGATGAAAGATGCTACATATACAAAATATTATATTGAACCAGGCAGAAGGGAGCTTCTCTAAGGAGACCACCCATGTCTCCTTCAAACAGTTTGTATCCATTAATTCTACTTCTGTGTGAAAAAAGAGTTACCGCCAGCAGTCAGCTGAGCAGTATTTTCTACTCTCCTGATCCACAACTGGCTCACTCACTCTTCCCTACTGAGTTTCTTTGACCCGGACCGTAGCAAAAAAGGCTGCCATTTACCTTAGGAGTAGGCAATAGACTATGACAGGGGCATGCTAGGTCTCCGGTGATCAAGCATACTGCCATGAAATCTAAATAGATTTTAAGACGGAAAAAAGCTACAACAAGTCTCAGAATTTGAAACACCAGATCCTGGCTGATTATTATGGAATTTGGGATCTCAGCTCTGAAATGGGACAGGAAGGGTGTTACAGGCAACATGGGTTAGTAGTTAGAGCCCAGGGTAGGAAACCAGGAACTCTGGAATTCCAATCCTTGCTACTGATTTGCTGTGTTGGCTTGGGCACGTTGCTTAGCTTGGGTTTCTCAGTTTACTCATCTGTTAAAAACAGGACCAAGAGAGGCTTAATTTTCTCCCACTTTTGTTTTTGTGCCTTCTTCCAGCAGCCCCCCCTGTCCTGCATGGATCGCTGTCACCCCCAGTCAGCCCAGTTTACCACTGAGATTATGGTAAAGACACATTTTAGCCCTAGCAGTAGCTTCTAGTGTTTCTCAGCACACACAGCTTCCTCAAATGACCAACTTTGTGATTTTATTAAGAAATTAAAAGATCAATAATAACATAGCTAATTTCTTCCTGCTAATTGCAGCTCTGGGCAGTTAAGTACATTATGGGGCAGATTTCAAATAAATTGTGCCTTTAAAAACATTTAAAGGTTGATGCTGAACTCAAATGTCAGCCACAAATTGTTACTTTCTATAAGAACAGTTCTATGACCATTTTAATGATCTAACTGCCTTCGAAATTACCCTTTCCAGCACATGCATGGCAATTTACTTACAATTTGTTACATCTCACATAAAAGGTCAACATTAACAAGCCTGGAGAAATGTACAAACTGTCAAGCAAAGATGAGTTAGGGGAATTTATTTGTTTTCTGACCTACTGCAAATACGTTGTTTAAAAAGAGGATGCAGATTAGGGGATGTGAAGGGACTGGGAGAAAATGTGCTTGTGCTCATTTGATCAATTTAGCTGCTGAGTATAAACGTTCACCTCTGCTGGCTGTTACTAAAACTACAACAGGGACACAGTCTAGTCCTGGTACATCTCTCTCCTCTGTTGAGCTCCACTAAGAAGTGACGGAAGGGGACAAATGTGTATAAAACCAGTGCTATCTTTAATGATCACATCCACAAAGGCGACTGTTCATGTTAGTTCATTACATATTTCCTGCTTCCCAGCAACAGCATTGCAAGTTTCCCCATACCGATCCTCAGCAACAGGCCTCAGACCTCCTCTGTTGGGTCATTTCTAAAGCTACTTTGATGAGGCAGCGCACATGGGAAGCTTGCACTGCCTGCTGTTACGTGGATACGCAGAGGGCGCTCAGTTCAGCCAGCTGGTCAATCTCCATGGCCATCACTCTGCCTCAGTTCACCAGTACAATAGAAAAACTACGCCAAGACGAAGGAATGCTGTGATTATTATGCTACAAGCAACTATGTGGAAATCAAGAAAACCCACCGTAAGAATCACAAGGTGGAACTAGAACCAGGAAAAAAGTGGGGAGATAAAAATGGTGTGACAATTTTTTATACTAACATGGGGACAGCAGTGGCCACCATTCTCCTTGTAGGCCACTAACTGTTGTTCTTTCAGTGAAAGGAAGGCTAGTGAAAATCCCAGCCCAATTTTTATTCCAAGAAGTTTAGACTGACAGCATTTACCACCTTACCACAGCAATCAATCAGTCCTGCCCTGGCTGGCGTGGAGATGCCTAGGCCCCAGAAGACACACTTGTCTCTGAGGTCTCAGATTCCCCAAACAGGTCCAGAGGACTGGAGGGAAAGCAAGCGAGGAAGCTGTGTTAACACCACAACAGCTTTATTTGGAGCACTATTTCAGAAGTATGATAGGACAGGAAGAGACGCATTGTGACTGCCTGAGAGCCTTGCTGATATAGTGAAGGTGAACTAAACAAATCTGTTCAAAGAAAAGGAATAACTCTGACCTACAAAATTGGCCCCACTTATACCGGGTTAAAGGCAAATTTGTGAGAAATACAAATGGAATTTTTTTTTTTGAGAACTACCAATCCACATATAATGCTACAGGACTTATAACCTAGAGTTACGTGGCAATAAACCAATTAATAAACACTACCTTCAATTGACAGCACTTCAAAACCACTTTATAATTTATGGGTGGGGCCACCTCTGTTTAAGGTTGCCTGACTTTTTCCAATAGAAAACCCTGTTTTCAGTTGCCTGTAACTTTGCCAAACTTTAACCTGAATCAGTTCCTTAACCAGGCTGGGTTTTTTTTTTCTTCTGAAAGTTTCATCTAAAACATTTCAGTTGTTTCTGAGAATGGGATTATAGAAAAATGTTGGTTTCACTCAAGTTAAAAAAATGCCTTCATGCATTGGATCTGGGATTTTAAATTTGGCAGACAAGGTTGTACCTTTTGCTGTCCTCATGAAAATTCACCTACATTTGGCCACGTTATAAGCCTTTGAAAAAAATCTAGTTCACATATGCTCAGTTGAGACTTGCTAGACTTTGGTAGCTAAATTCTCCTAAGATTCTGCCTTTACTGAGCATTCTGCATCCCTTCACAGATTCTACATGTGACTGGACTGTGCGTGTGTTATCCCCACAGACCAACTGAACGTGTTCCTTCGCAAGGCTGCAGGAGCTGAGCAGGACCTTCCCTGCAATTGCACCTCCCTTGCTGCCAACGGTCGTGACACCAGAACTGAAAGCAGGGAGACTGTCTCTCCTGTGCTTTCAAAGCCTCTGCTTTCCTCCCTCCACGCCACGCAACATAAAGGAGGAAACCGGCTGACCTGACTGCAGAAGGGTGAAGTCAAAAGTGTGACACTAATGTAGGGTCCCCAATTTGAGATGCCAAGGGTCTGCCTATTCAGAGCAGAGCTCCCAGTGACCTTAGCTGCAACTGTGAGTGCTCAGCATTTCCGCAACTTTGACCCTAAGTGTCTCTTGTTGGGTACCCAGAAAACGAGGAACACACAATGGCTACTTATGGAAACTTTGGTTTAAGTGAGTTGCCTATCACATAGGAATTCTGTGGCAGAGACAGTGATAGAATCCAATTCGCTACAGTGACATTCTTCTTTTCCTGCAATCCCCTGCCTCATTCACTATACATGTTCCAGATCTGTGACACAGGAGGCAGGGGTGCTAAAGACAAAAAGCCTCATTCACTACACAGTTCTGATTCATCCCCAGAGCGGGCCCATCCTGTGCACACTGAATGAGGCAGATATCCTGAGGAAAGAAAACAGAATGTGATCATAAAAGACTTGACTTTAGCAAAGCTTTTGACATGGTCTCCCACAGTATTCTTGTCAGCAAGTTAAAGAAGTATGGGCTGGATGAATGCACTATAAGGTGGGTAGAAAGTTGGCTAGATTGTCGGGCTCAACGGGTAGTGATCAATGGCTCCATGTCTAGTTGGCAGCCGGTGTCAAGTGGAGTGCCCCAGGGGTCGGTCCTGGGGCCGGTTTTGTTCAATATCTTCATAAATGATCTGGAGGATGGTATGGATTGCACTCTCAGCAAATTTGCGGATGATACTAAACTGGAGGAGTGGTAGATACGCTGGAGGGCAGGGATAGGATACAGAGGGACCTAGACAAATTGGAGGATTGGGCCAAAAAAAATCTGATGAGGTTCAATAAGGATAAGTGCAGGGTCCTGCACTTAGGACGGAAGAACCCAATGCACAGCTACAGACTAGGGACCGAATGGCTAGGCAGCAGTTCTGCAGAAAAGGACCTAGGGGTGACAGTGGACAAGAAGCTGGATATGAGTCAGCAGTGTACCCTTGTTGCCAAGAAGGCCAATGGCATTTTGGGATGTATAAGTAGGGGCATAGCGAGCAGATCGAGGGACGTGACCGTTCCCCTCTGTTCGACATTGGTGAGGCCTCATCTGGAGTACTGTGTCCAGTTTTGGGCCCCACACTACAAGAAGGATGTGGATAAATTGGAGAGAGTCCAGTGAAGGGCAACAAAAATGATTAGGGGTCTGGAACACATGACTTATGAGGAGAGGCTGAGGGAACTGGGATTGTTTAGGCTGCAGAAGAGAAGAATGAGGGGGGATTTGATAGCTGCTTTCAACTACCTGAGAGGTGGTTCCAGAGAGGATGGTTCTAGACTATTCTCAGTGGTAGAAGAGGACAGGACAAAGAGTAATGGTCTCAAGTTGCAGTGGGGGAGGTTTAGGTTGGATATTAGGAAAAACTTTTTCACTAGGAGGGCGGTGAAACACTGGAATGCGTTACCTAGGGAGGTGATAGAATCTCCTTCCTTAGAAGTTGACAAAGCCCTGGCTGGGATGATTTAATTGGGGATTGGTCCTGCTTTGAGCAGGGGGTTGGACTAGATGACCTCCTGAGGTCCCTTCCAACCCTGATATTCTATGATTCTATGACTATAAAAGACTAACATAATGCAGATGCATGATGTGGCAAAATGAAGGTTGCACAGACAACCTGAGTTCTGGCATTTCCTAACTTTTGAGTGTTTGACTTTGCAAACTCAGTTTGTTTTAATGTAGGTTTTTGGATGTAAATATGAACTAATCCTCATGCCATCACTGCCAGGTATTTAAGTTATCCTCATTTTTACAGTACATAAATTGGATCTGCTTACTGAGGAGAGGTGAAAAGGGCAGCCTGTTCATATTTATCCCTCTTCGGGTTATGTTAAAATAAACTTGTACCAAACCAAAGACCAATAAAAATGTTCTTAGAAGAACCCAAAAAACAAAACACATTTTAACAGGTTTTTTTAAATACAAAAGTATTCTTCTGCACTTTTGCAAGTTAAACAAGACAGCATTGGAGCTATGCATGAGAAATTTCACAATGAAATTTGGAAATGGAAACAAATGCAATAAAAAACAGCTTAACTAATTAAGAGATTTTAAAAATTATTTCCATTTTTATCAGTCAAAGTACTGTTCATAATATAAGAATGTTATTTTTTGAAACATAATTTTTAACCTGAGAAGCACTCTTTGACTTGCCCAAGGCAAAGAGCCTAGATGAGAACTCAGGAATTCCAAGCTTCTGGTCCTGTGCTCAAGACTATGTTCAACTTCTATTGTCTGGAAAAGTAACATTGTCGAAGGAGAGACAAGGCAGGTGCAGTAATATCTTCTATTGGACCAACTTCTGTTGGTGACAGAGACATGCTTTCGAGCTTACAAGAGTTCAATTTGTCCCTCTCACCAACAAAAGTTGGTCCAATAAAATATATTACCTCATCCACCTTGTCTCTCTAATATCCTGGGACCTGAATACAACGCTGAATATTGTTGTAAATTTTGATGCAAGAGACTATCTACCACAAGGGCAAGGATACCTGGATGGTAAGATAGATCAGAATACCCAAGGGGACTGTGTGTGACTTCATGGTTAGGTTATTATGGTGCCTGAGGAGTTTACACTTAATAAATGGTTGGGGAAAACTGAGTATAGAATTCTCATCCAATTTGGGGTTTGTGACCCACTTCTTAACAGACTGCCCTGAGGTTAGTACTCACGTTCTTGAGTTACTGCAGCACAGTTTGACAAGTACACTGAACAGAGGGGCTGGATTCTAACTAACACTGTTGCCCTCATTGTGTGGAGTTAACAAGTGTATAAGGGAAATAGTTTAGACAGAAATATATATGGGAAACAGTTCAGAGAGAAAATAAAAGCAATGGAATTTAAGGTAGCTTAGTATTCTGGGCTCAGGGCCCTTGCCAATGCCTTTTACAAGAAATAGTGCTAAATTCTGTCCTCTCTTGCTCTATGTATATCTCAGTGAAATCAACAGGAGCTGTGCACATGACCCTAAGGGCAGAATTTATCCAGTTTTAACAAAGATGTTTTAAATAGCTGGAGATGTATGTTTCTTATTTGGACAAGCAGTCTTAAAATAGGTGTTAATCAAAATCTGTCGCTAGAGCTCTCTTTCTGCAGAAGGAAAATTCCACTATTTGAGCGTATTGGACAGAAACTGGTTAAAAGGCACAACTATTTAAGTAGTATGTTCAATTAAATCTACAGATAGTTAAGCTCTGCCTACAATAGCAAACTGACCAGTTGCTGAAAACAATCTGTTAGCAGTAAGTCCACTGAACTGGTGCTGAAAACAGTAACTTGTTATCATCAGGTCTGAAGAATGCTTCTTTCTGTAACCATGCTGAAAATGATTTTGTCCTAGATACACTAAAATCTATTTATGCAAAGATTTGAAAAATCCAGTCTCCCAGGACTAATAGAAAAGCTTTCTTGGGCAAATGTCATCAATTTCCACAAAACCTAAGCTTTCATTGAAAAGAAAAAAAAAGGGGGGGGGGTTAACCATCATGATTGAAAAGAAAATCGTCCAAACATGAACAAAGTATGAGCCCATGAAGTAATTCCTCCCTCAGCTCCAGCATCTCTGCAACTGCTCAGGCTCTCTGAACTACAGCAAAGTGGAAACTGATTAGAGTATTGTCAATTTCAATATTGCAATTCCATGAGCCATCAGAGCAACAGGTCAATTTCATTTTGGGGACTTCAGAGAGCTCTGAGCAACAGAGGCAGGCCCTGGAGAAAAGGACACCTTATAACACAGAAGTTGAGTGAGAAACAATTAGAAGACACCCCTCCTCAGTACAGCTAGGAGGTTGTGGGAGAGGTAGCCCCCTGGCTGCTGAAACAATTGTTAGGGTTCTCCTTTAGTTTACCTCTCCCATAACCTTGTAGCTGCTACTATTAGACCATGCAAAGCTTTTCTAGTATCTGTAATCTGTGGAATTCCCACTTTAAACTATTGGCACATTAGTCTAACTACAGAGAATAAATGAATTTTTTTAGCTTAACAAGTACATTATTCATTAATAATTCGGTTTCAGAGTTAAACTGCATTAAAATAAGTTGAGTGAGATGGTTGTTAAGGGTTTGTTTACACTAGGAAAAGATCTTAACCTCTTTCCACACTCTGGACAAACCCTATAAAGATCAGGAGAAAGAATTCACACATTTGCCCTAGTTCATGCTACTGCTGGAATAGTGCTAGTAACAATTGTTTTTTGAAACAGTTGAACCACTGCTGACAGATTTGTCTGAAAATCAAGTCAGTGAGCAACTGCAGCACAATTCTGAGGAAAAAACCCTGTCCACACTGCTCAGGGAACTCAACCGAGAAACTAGAGTTTTGAAATATAGCTGCTGCTAACATGGCTACAGCTATACCATGGAGAGGCTTTAGTGTTACTGTTTCACTGTCCAGATGAAACAACCCAACAGGGCATAGATATCTATATTGCAAAGACTACCTTTCTAAACAAAAGGGTTAGAGCATCTAATTTATGAGTTCAATAACACAACACCTATATTCCTAATATGCAAAACTCATTCTAAAACAAATCCACATATGCAATGTCACTAGAAGCGACAAGAGAAAAACAAGTTTAGCTGTAAAACATTATGCATTAAAAGCATAGAGAGCAGCATCTGGATTTCCAGAGTGCATGTTTTCCAGACAGCCCTGAAGGGTTTTCATCAGTAAAATTTTTCCTGTTGCCTCTCTTAAGGGCACTTTGCATCTATCCACAATTCTGAACAAACTGTCCAGTTTAAATAATCCATCATCTCCCCATATATTTACCAGTGGGCATACTAGCTCAGACCCTCACCTTCTCCAGATACCACCTGCACCTAGCCACTTGGGGCAGCTCACGGTACAGTTGGGGTTCTCAACCAGGAGTCCGGGGCTCCCTGGGAAGAAGAGGCGGGGGGCAAGCAGGTTTCGGGGGGGCCACCAAGCAGGGCCCGCATTAGACTTGCTGGGGGCCAGGGTAGAAAGCCAAAGCCCCACGGTATGGAGCTCAAGCCCGGAGCCCTGCCACCCAAGGCTAAAGCCAACGCCTGAGCTATGTAGTTTTTCGGGGCTGCAGGCAAATATCCTGCCTGCTACCTCTTAACTCTGGCCCTGGCTTTTTTTCTGCAGAAAACCAGTGACTGTGGCACAGGGGGGCTGTGGAGTTTTTACAGCACGTTGGGGCAGGCTGGGGGTGTGTGTGTGGGGGGGTGGGTGGGTTCAGAGAGAAAAAAGTTGAGAACCCCGGACATGCAGCACAGCCCTGCCCTGCCACTGCCCACCCACGGTGAGAGCTGCCTGCGACCCCACCCTAGGCCGGCCCTGCTGCAGCCCCCCAATGCCCCATCCCTCTCCACCCCGCAGGCCCCCGCTTCTCCACACAGCTTCCTCCCTTCGACCCCGGCCTGGGCAGGGGGGCCAGATCCGCTCCGCTGTCCCTCGCCCGTGCGGGAGGAGGGCCCCCCCCATTGCCGCCCGGCTCCCAGCCCGGGGGGCAGAGCCCCCCTGCGGCCCCCACCTCAGGGTCAGGCTCCCCCCAGCCCCTCCGGCGCCCCCGCCATCCCCACGTGGGGCCAGGCCCTCGCCCCGCCCTCCATCCTGGGAGTCGGGCCCGCCCCGCGCCGAGGGCCCAGCCCCTCCCGCGGCCCGGGGCCGGAGCCCGGCGCGGCCCCCCCAGGCGCCCGGCTCCCTGGGGCCCCCCCCGGCGGCTAGGCCGCCCCGCGGCTTCTCACCTGGGCGGGGGCGGGCGGCTCGCGCGGGGCGGGGGCGGGGGGGCGGCAGCGCCTCGGAGGCGGGTGGGGGAGGCGGCTCCGGCTCTCAGCGCGGGCGGCGCGGGACGGGGCCTCTACTCGCGGCGGCGGCGCAGGGCGGCCATTGTGTGACATCATCGGAACGCGACAGCCTCCCGGAGCGGGGCCGCCCCGCCCGCACCCGGCCGGCCTTAAAGGGCCAGCGGCACCAGGCCGCGGGGGGCTGTGTGCGTCGCAAGCTGGGGGGGTATGTGTGGAGGGGGGTGTCAGGCTGTGTGTTTATGTGCTGGGAGGCAGGCAGTGTGTGTGTGTGTGTGTAGCAGGCTGGGGGGGGCGGGCAGTGTGTGTGTGTGTGTAGCAGGCTGGGGGGGACGGGCAGTGTGTGTGTGTGTGTGTAGCAGGCTGGGGGGGACGGGCAGTGTGTGTGTGTGTGTGTAGCAGGCTGGGGGGGCGGGCAGTGTGTGTGTGTGTGTAGCAGGCTGGGGGGGACGGGCAGTGTGTGTGTGTGTAGCAGGCTGGGGGGCGGGCAGTGTGTGTGTGTAGCAGGCTGGGGGGGCGGGCAGTGTGTGTGTGTGTAGCAGGCTGGGGGGGCGGGCAGTGTGTGTGTGTGTGTAGCAGGCTGGGGGGGCGGGCAGTGTGTGTGTGTGTGTGTAGCAGGCTGGGGGGGCGGGCAGTGTTTGTGTGTGTAGCAGGCTGGGGGGGGCGGGCAGTGTGTGTGTGTGTAGCAGGCTGGGGGGGCGGGCAGTGTGTGTGTGTGTGTGTAGCAGGCTGGGGGGGCGGGCAGTGTGTGTGTGTGTGTAGCAGGCTGGGGGGGAGGGGCAGTGTGTGTGTGTGTGTGTGTGTAGCAGGCTGGGGGGGAGGGGCAGTGTGTGTGTGTGTAGCAGGCTGGGGGGGAGGGGCAGTGTGTGTGTGTAGCAGGCTGGGGGGGCGGGCAGTGTGTGTGTGTGTAGCAGGCTGGGGGGGCGGGCAGTGTGTGTGTGTGTGTAGCAGGCGGGGGTCGGGCAGTGTGTGTGTGTGTGTAGCAGGCTGGGGGGGCGGGCAGTGTGTGTGTGTGTGTGTAGCAGGCTGGGGGGGTGGGCAGTGTGTGTGTGTGTAGCAGGCTGGGGGGGACGGGCAGTGTGTGTGTGTGTGTGTGTAGCAGGCTGGGGGGACGGGCAGTGTGTGTGTGTAGCAGGTTGGGGGGGCGGGCAGTGTGTGTGTGTGTGTAGCAGGTTGGGGGGGCGGGCAGTGTGTGTGTGTGTGTAGCAGGCTGGGGGGGGCGGGCTGTGTGTGTGTGTGTGTGTAGCAGGCTGGGGGGCGGGCAGTGTGTGTGTGTGTGTGTAGCAGGCTGGGGGGACGGGCAGTGTGTGTGTGTGTGTAGGAGGCTGGGGGGGGCGGGCAGTGTGTGTGTGTGTGTAGGAGGCTGGGGGGGGCGGGCAGTGTGTGTGTAGCAGGCGGGGGGGGGTGGGCAGTGTGTGTATGAGCCATTCATTCGCTCACAGAGTGACACAACACACACGATGGTGCCCTGCATCCAGCTCTATTGCCAGAGAGCTCAGTGCTACACAACACCGCCCTGATCCCCCTACCAGGCACTGAAAGGCGAGGCAAGGCAATGCAGCACACCACAACGCATAGGGGTCAATGCAACAATGAAACCCAATGCTTATACAGCACAACGGCAGGTGCCAGGCGCACACAGACTGTAGGCCCAGAGCAGAAGTCTGTGTGTATATTGTCTTTCAAGAATGTTAAAGTTAAAACAAAACAAAAACCAAAAAGCAACCCATGGAAATGCAGAGTTAAAGTTAAATGCAGTTATCAAGCAAAGAACCCAAATCACCTTAACTCTGCCTCTGTCACGATAGCCCTAGGAAAGCCGGAAAGGCAGTTGGCATCATCTTATCATAAGACAGGGCTTCATTCTGTTAGGGATCACAAACCCAAGAATGTCTCACTGACAGTTGTGTAGTGGTGGGCCTGCTTTCCAGTCAGGCACACCATGGAAACAAGGATTTTACAAATTCCTGAGTAGACAAGGTAATCACACGCCTCCCCACCCCCGTTCATCATTAAAGTCCTGAATGTGCCAGGTGATCAGTTTATGCTTAGCACCTCACAGAATCTGGCCTTATGATTCCACGTGGCCACCAATTCTCTGTGGATTGTTAGACCCAGAGCTAGCATATTGCAGTATCCTTGTGTTTGAAAAGAGAGAAGGTACGTGTGGTGTTAAAGCAGCACATGGTAGTGGAGACATGCACGCACTAAGTTATAAAAGCAATGTGCTGGGGCATATTTTCTATATGCTGTGTGCAAAGAGGGAAAGATGGCAGGATACCATCTGTAGGGGGCGGAGTTAACACAGGTACAGCAAATGCCTGTATTTACAGATGGGAAAACTGAAGGAGACAGAGGTTAAGAAACTTGGATAGGCCACCCAGCGGGTCAGTGACATGGCCAGGGATAAAACCCAGCTCACCTGACTCCCTGCCCCGGCTCTAACCGTTGGCAAATTCTCCCACCAGTGATTGAGAATAGCCGAGGGGGCTGTAGCTCAGGACTGGGATGTGTGGTTTGGGATGCCCGGAACTGGAATTTGAGGTGATGCTGCATGTCAGGTCTTGGGTGAGATTTCTGACACTTTTACCATGGCTTTACTCACACTCTCCATCTCCCCTGATGGAACTCCAGCCTGGGGCGACGCTTAGATCCAAGAAACCCAGCTATGAGAGACTGCAGCAGGATGTGGTAGGTCAGGGCCCTTCTGAGTTTATTAACCCATTGGCTAGTTACCGGGTTGTCCTGAGACCACACCAGCTCAGTCCCTTGGTGCTATCTTATTGTTATGCACAGTGTCAAGGACTGCCTGTCACTGTGTGTTTATTTTAAAAGTGTTCCCTGTAAAGCTGAGAACTCAAATTTCACCCTTGAGAAGGATCAGATCCGAGTGGGAATGGATGGATAGATGGCGTGAAGAGTGATGCACCCAAAGGCAGGGAATGTGGCACAGGAGGGTGTTTTCCCTTGGTGCCTGCAACAGGATCCTCTCCACCTTTATCTTCTTTGATACAAAAGAAAGTCAAACTCCATAATCCAGATCCAAAGACTCCCAGTCTTGGGGTTAGGCATCTCCTGATCCAGATCTGATCATTGGTGTCCAGGCTCAACTCTGTGTGAGGCCTTGTTGACGCTGGGGGCTGAATCCAAATAGAGCTGTGCCAGTTTACATCAGCAGAGAATTTGGCCCTGAGGTTTTGCCCATCAGGTAGCTGCATTGGGAAAACCCTTAGTGCAGACACGGTTTATGCCACTGCAACTTATGTCAACATGAGGGGTTTGCACTGGTGTAGCTATCCCGGGGGCCGAAACCCCTGTGTAGAAGAGGCCTGGTAGAGGAACAGAATCTCTTGGTTTGGTTCACTGTGAGCTGTTCAGTTCTTCTGCCTCTGTTCACATTGAATTTTTGCAAAGTGGCCCCTGAAGAGTTTGACGATAAAGCCCTCGGGTGCCGCTCTGTTCGGAAGTGCCGGTGGTTCGTGGTTAGTGCACCATTTACGACTGGAGTTTCCCATAGAGGAACAGCCGGCAGTGTTTTGTTTCAGGGGAAACAGCCTGGGTTTTGTTTCCCTTATTCCACCTTCTACGACGTATGCTCTGGTCTGGCCATTCTCCGTCCTTGTTACAGCATCCCAGAGGTCTGAGGAGCTCCGGGACAGGCCTGGATGTTCGGGTGGTATTTAAAGGGCAGTCAGGGTCTGTAATTTACAAGCCAACAGAAATTGATTAGACATTAATATTTTTTACTGAGCTTAATTCTGAGCATTAGAAGACTCTCTGCACTGAGACACTGACCGGCACCCACAGTACCAGGGGTGAGAATCACAGAAAAGGCCTGGTTTGCTCCAGTGGGCCCAATTCATCCTTGCTCTGAGATTTCTCTGTGCCGGCTCTGCCTGTGAAAAGGGCCATAAAGCAGGTGTGAACCTGCAGGGATAATTACCAGCACAGGGAACCTCTTCCCCCTCTCACAAGCCCCCCTCACACGTGCTATGCCAGGGAAGATCAGGAGGAGTGGGGGGCCCGTCAGGGAAAGAGGAGGTGTAGTTGGGGGGTCCCTTCACCTTCGCTGTTCCTCAGCTTGAGGGATTTTCCAACCAGTGCTGAGCGCTGGGCTGGTCCCTGACAGCACCACCTCCCTTCCAGCCCGAGGGGTGGATCTAGGCCTCAGGGAGTCAATATCCTCAGCCTCGCTCTTTCTAATTGGGCCTTTTAGGGTTAGCCTGTGGCTTCCCTTTGCAAAATTAAGGTCTCTCTTTCCAGGCGGAGGAACTTGACGCCGGAAGACTCTGTCAAGGATTCTACAAGCAACAGCCCCATGATTTGCTTGGGCCCACGGGATCACCCCAAGAAAATCCAACCCGTGGTGCAGACGGGACACAGACTCTGAGCTGCTCTGGGCTCCCCTAAGACTCAGCTCTGATATTCCATATGCCAGCCTCCACCCCTGCGAATACAGAACGCTGACCCCCTTGCCAGGGTGTCTTTGGATTTCTACCAGCATGGGGGTTCCTGGGAATGGCTTTGAATCAGTGCATCTCTCTGCCCCAGCCAGCCCTGGGCCCCCCACAGGGCAGCCTTTCTGCTGCTAGGCATGTGAAGGACCTAAGCGTGGATCTCTCTCCCTTCGACTGGGTCTTTCTTCCTTCCAGCTGCAGGTGGCAACACCGTGCTCAGGTGAAGGTGTGTTTTGCGCATGGATCTGGCTGCTGGGGACTCCAACAAGGCACTGGAGCAGCTGAGTCCGTCTTCTAATGCAGCTTCTAAAATGCACCCTGGGGCATGGTGCCATGCTCCTCTGCTGACCCTGTGAGCCTGCCACCAGGTGCAGTCAGGACCCTTGATGAGACGGGAGGCCAAGGACTATTACATGAGGAACCTCATGGCTCTGCATCTGTCCCAGGCATGGTGCACGTACCAAGCCCACTGAACTGGGTGGACAGTTGAGAAGCCATGCAGCGGGCAGGTGGGGGGCTGCCCCAGGGGCGGGAGACAATGGGTTTAGGGTGGCACCTGGATGAGCTACTCTCTGAGAAACGGGGAGAAGAAATGGCAAGTAAGACCCGGCCTTCTGCATTTCACCGAAGGCTGGGGTGTGAGGTTTGGAAGGGCAGCTAGTTACCCAGGCTCTTTGAGAACTGGCCTGGGAGGAGTGGGGGGGTGGGGCATGACTCCACGCTAACAGGCAGGGGAAGGAGAGTGTCAGACATTGAGGCAAATTGATACTGTTTGCAACATGGCATCTTTAAGTAGGGAGATCAAAGACAGGTGAAAACTCCATCCCCAACCCCAGCCATCTGCCCCCCACCCCCATCCACCCACCATCCCCTCACCTCCACCCAGCCATCTACCCCTACCCCCATCATCCCCTCACCTCCACCCAGCCATCTACCCCTACCCCCATCATCCCCTCACCTCCACCCAGCCATCTACCCCTACCCCCATCATCCCCTCACCTCCACCCAGCCATCTACCCCTACCCCCATCATCCCCTCGCCTCCACCCAGCCATCTACCCCTACCCCCATCATCCCCTCACCTCCACCCAGCCATCTACCCCTACCCCCATCATCCCCTCACCTCCACCCAGCCATCTACCCCTACCCCCATCATCCCCTCGCCTCCACCCAGCCATCTACCCCTACCCCCATCATCCCCTCGCCTCCACCCAGCCATCTACCCCTACCCCCATCATCCCCTCACCTCCACCCAGCCATCTACCCCTACCCCCATCATCCCCTCGCCTCCACCCAGCCATCTACCCCTACCCCCATCATCCCCTCACCTCCACCCAGCCATCTACCCCTACCCCCATCATCCCCTCGCCTCCACCCAGCCATCTACCCCTACCCCCATCATCCCCTCGCCTCCACCCAGCCATCTACCCCTACCCCCATCATCCCCTCGCCTCCACCCAGCCATCTACCCCTACCCCCATCATCCCCTCGCCTCCACCCAGCCATCTACCCCTACCCCCATCATCCCCTCACCTCCACCCAGCCATCTACCCCTACCCCCATCATCCCCTCACCTCCACCCAGCCATCTACCCCTACCCCCATCATCCCCTCACCTCCACCCAGCCATCTACCCCTACCCCCATCATCCCCTCGCCTCCACCCAGCCATCTACCCCTACCCCCATCATCCCCTCGCCTCCACCCAGCCATCTACCCCTACCCCCATCATCCCCTCGCCTCCACCCAGCCATCTACCCCTACCCCCATCATCCCCTCGCCTCCACCCAGCCATCTACCCCTACCCCCATCATCCCCTCGCCTCCACCCAGCCATCTACCCCTACCCCCATCATCCCCTCGCCTCCACCCAGCCATCTACCCCTACCCCCATCATCCCCTCGCCTCCACCCAGCCATCTACCCCTACCCCCATCATCCCCTCGCCTCCACCCAGCCATCTACCCCTACCCCCATCATCCCCTCACCTCCACCCAGCCATCTACCCCTACCCCCATCATCCCCTCGCCTCCACCCAGCCATCTACCCCTACCCCCATCATCCCCTCGCCTCCACCCAGCCATCTACCCCTACCCCCATCATCCCCTCGCCTCCACCCAGCCATCTACCCCTACCCCCATCATCCCCTCGCCTCCACCCAGCCATCTACCCCTACCCCCATCATCCCCTCACCTCCACCCAGCCATCTACCCCTACCCCCATCATCCCCTCACCTCCACCCAGCCATCTACCCCTACCCCCATCATCCCCTCGCCTCCACCCAGCCATCTACCCCTACCCCCATCATCCCCTCGCCTCCACCCAGCCATCTACCCCTACCCCCATCATCCCCTCGCCTCCACCCAGCCATCTACCCCTACCCCCATCATCCCCTCGCCTCCACCCAGCCATCTACCCCTACCCCCATCATCCCCTCGCCTCCACCCAGCCGTCTACCCCTACCCCCATCATCCCCTCGCCTCCACCCAGCCATCTACCCCTACCCCCATCATCCCCTCGCCTCCACCCAGCTGTCTACCCCCCACACCTATCCACCCATCCACTCACTCACCTGTACTTCCGACAGGCGGAGCCCTGAGCGGATACAATAATGTGTATTGACACCCTATCCGTGATACGCAGGTACCCATGGATTTGCAGGGCTCTACTTACTGAGGCCGGGGTGCAGCTCTGAGGCACCCTCCCGCTGAAGCCCCGTCAGGGAGAGTCACGCGTGCAGCTGTGGGGATCCACGCGGAGTCATGGACCCTCCACTTGCTCTCAGCTGGGTGGGGACCCTGGGGAGTGGGGACACAGCTGGGGGCTGCTCTCTGCCTCCCCCCTGCACGCATTGCAGGCAGCTGGAGGGTCCACTGCAGCTCCCCAGCTGGGCTCCGTGCTGGCCTGGCAGGGGGAAGGGGGGTGATCTGTGAAGCTGGCTGGGAACTGCTCAGGCCCCCTTGCCCTGGGCAGGTGGAGGGTCCACAGTGGCTCCTCACAGCTGCCCGCCTGGCTCTTACCATGGCCAGGCTGCGGCTCTGAGCCACCCTCCCCACCAACCTGTGCCCCTGCTCCCCAGCCCCTGCACCAGTGTCCCTGTCCCCCAGATCTTCTGCCCAGGGCAGGTGGAGGGACCCAGGCTCCCCACAGCTGCCAGCGCAGCTCTCCCCAACACGGCTCCAGTGGGGGTCGGAAGCGGTTCGGAGCTGCAGCCCGGCCATGGTAAGAGCAGGGCGGGAGCTGAGGGGAGCCACAGAGGACCCTCCACCTGCCCTGGGTGGGGGGCCTGAGCAGTCCCTGGCCCCTGTCCTTACCTCCCTGGCCCTCCGTCCAGGGCAGGTGGAGAGTCTGTGCCCTGGTTCCTCAGAGTTGCCCATGCGGCTCTTACCGTCAGAGCCCTGGGTACAAAATTTGTATCCGCACCCACTCTGCTCTCCATAGAAATGGTCCATGGATACTCGCACCCGTGCATGTGGCAATCAATGAATATAAAGTGGATACCCGCATTTGCAGGGCTCTACTCACAGGAAGGGATCCCTCTGCAGCAGAGCCGAATGGAAGGGGCTGGGTTCTGCTCCTGTTTCACTGCATTTACATTTTCTAATGAAGGGGCGAACAAGCTGTGAAGCTGCTAATTACAGCTGGGCTGGCCACACACAGGCCTGGAGGCCTCAACCACCAGGCAAGGGGTAAAGCTGCAGGGAAGGGAGGAGCTCTGGCCTGCAGAAGCCCCTGGGTCTGACTGGGGATGCCCCCTTCCCTTACCCTGGAGTGCAGCACAAGCCAGCTGAGACCTAACACTTGTGTCTGCCTGCGTTTCCCCAACAGCTGCCCCTGCCTTCGTGTTGGCACCTGTAAGCACAGCCAGCTGGGTACAAGTCGTGAAAGAGGAGCCCGACTGCACTGTGTTCGGGGATGTGCAGGACGAGGTACCTGGCAGCTGGGGCCCTGCTGTGGCTGCCCAGAGAGGCATCAAACCCCAGAAATGTTGGGGCCAGAAGCTCAGTGGAAATGGCATATGGGAGCCCGACAGCCAGGCACCTGCAGAGGAAACAAAGAAGGGAGCCCTGCGCTCGCTATGGCGACCCTGAGCTTGATTCTCTGAGCTTTCCTGGCCCCGTTCAGCTGCCCCTCCGCACTGGCCTTGGTCAGCTGGGAATTCCTCAACCAGGCTGCATTTGCCATCCTGTTGCTCACTGCCTGGCTTCTCAGGTCTCTCTGACGTTCCTCTCATGCTTCCCTGGCACCGACTAACTCAAATCACTTGGTGTCTTTGGGACATTTTCCTGGCTCCCGGATCCCTCCCCTGGCCAGATCACTAATGAACCTATTAACCACCATGAGACCTAGCCTGGAACCTGGAGGCCGTGCTGGTAACTCCTTTGCCCAGGTGAAAAGGGACCATTTAACCCTGCTCTTTGCTGTCTGTCTCCCAGCCCATTTGAGACATGACAATACTTTGCCTCTCACCCAGTGACAGCTTAGTTTCCTTAGCAGACCTTCCTCGACCGAATCCCATCTCTTTCTGCTCCCAACTCCTGGCTATCCGCACTCATTTGTCTGCCCCCTGAAGTGGCATCACTTTCACTATAGAGGGATGGTACAACCCCCTGGCGTGGACTCATTTATACCAGCATGGCTTGTTCCTGTAAGGGTAGGGTTACTAATAGAAGGCTCTTCTGTATGGCTAGAACTGCATCCACATTAGGGGCTGCTGTGATTGCACTATTTGGGTAAATCATGCTCCCTGTGCCCAGAATAGGCCCAGTTTTGCACCAGGTTGGCTAACGCAGGTTCTATCCCAGCGGTTCTCAGCCAGTGCGCATGTGGCCCAGCTGTGTGCTAAAAAAAAAAATTCAAATTTTGGGGCGCTGGTCAGGCAGGGGGCGGGGCTGGCTGAGGGGAAGAGAGAGTAAGGCAGCCTGCAGGAGCGCTCCTGCCAGAAAGGGGGTGGTGAGTGTGCATGGGGGCGGGAGTGTGGGTGCGGGGAGGCTCTGGGTTCTAGAGTTTTGCTAGGGTGCGGCAGCACCTCCAGGTTTTAGGTGGGGCTGCTATCCAGGGGTTGGGTCTGGCTGCCCAGCCCCGTCCGGTGGGGTCCTGGGGTCTGGTGTCTGGCCCTGCTGCAGGGTCCAAGGTCCAGCTGCCCCGTCCCACGTGGGGGTCTGGGTGCCGGCTACCCAGCCCAGCACCCAGGCTCTGCTCCTGGCCCAGCTCTGGGCAGGGGCACTAGGCATAGGGGATTGTTGAGGGGTTTGGGGGGGCGCTGCGGTTCTCAGCCTGCGGCCCACAATAATAAACAGGTTGAGACCCACTGCTCTATGCACATCCCACAGTTCATACGTTCTCCCCACCACACAGACCCTGGTATGTATCCAATCTGCCACAAGAGGGAGCTCCAACCCCATCCAAAGGGGAGGCATTTGCCAGGCTTTCAGGGAACAGGGCAGCGTATCTCCGCTCCCCGGAGTGGCTCCTGTGTGCCAGGCCACGCTGCGGGCGTCTGGAAGGGCCGGTCACACTCAGTCCTGATGGTTCGGGAGAAGTCAGAGGCCAGTTCGGTAACAGAGCAGCAGCCCAGTGCCTGGTCTCCAGCCCAACTCGAGGCCCACTTGTTATTGGGTACGTCTACACTGCTCTAAGAGACCCATGGCACGGCCCTGGCTGGCCCGACTCAGCCGACTCGGGCTGTGGGGCTAAAACTGGTTTGAGCTCAGGCTAGAGCCGGGGCACAGAGACCCCAGGAAGGGGCAGGGAGGGTGGTCTCTGAATCTCCTGGGCTCTGACACTCATGCTGCATAGACTTACCCCTTCTGAGCGCTGTCTGGGGCATCTCCCAGCCATTCCATGGTGGTCTGGAGGGGAACCCAGCCCCTCCCTCTACTCTGGGTTGTAGGTGCTAGAACTAGGGGTTCTGGGGGTGTTGCCACGCCCCCCCCCAGCTTGAAGTGGCCTCCATCACATACCGGGGTTACAGTTTGGTTCAATGGCTCTCGGCACCCTCAGGATACACATTGCTCCAGCGCCCCTGCCCTGGGTTCCTGCCCAGGGCCCCTGTAGCAGGTGATGAAGGTCTGTTTCTTCAGACCTCCTGCTTCTTCCCTGGGCTATGTCCTACTGCAGCCTGCCTCAGGCCTTCTTTCCCAGGACCCTGCGAGGCCTTGGAGGAAAGGTACCAAAGGAAAAGCACAACACAAAAATAGTCCAAACTTGTCCCTGGCCTCCTCCCCTTGGGAGATACCTGATGAGCCATGGCCCAGTGCAGTGTCTCAGGGTTCACAGGACCCCCAGGCAGCCCCATCCCCTGCAGCACTCCTGGCTGGGTGGGTGCTAAAGTGGAGGGGTCTGTTCACCTCCCAACCTGGGCCCTACTGAATTTAGCGCCTCCCTTTCAAGGCTCCACCTTTAAGACTGGCATGCCTAGCAGGTGTGGCAGGGCGGGGCTGCCAGAGCCCAAAGCTGTTTTAACCTTTCCTTGCCTGGCAGGGGGTTTGAACACCCCGTCGCAGTCACCCTGTGTGGAAAGCCCAGCCTGGCCCAACGCGGCATGCCTGGCCCCTGGAGCACAGCAATGCCCTGTGCAAAGCTGAGGCCCATAGAGCACAGTGTCTCCTTGCACAGAGCATATGGACTGTATAGCGCAGTGCGGCCCTCCATGCAGCGTACAGACCATATAGCACCACACGGTGCTCCCCGGAGTGCAGTCATCAGACAGGTCAGTCATCAGGTTCGGGGTGCCCTAGGATTTTTAAACTATCCCTGTCCTGGGGCAATCCAAAGGCTAAACATTGGCTCTGAGTTTCCACCTACATGTTTATGGATCCCAGGCTGTCACCACAGGCAGGAAGGATGTTTAGCATCCATGATATATATGTATATGCATGGGGGAAGGGGGAGGTAGAGAAAAACTCTCCAGGAGGCAGGGAAATCTCCCCAACTGTCCGTGCAGGCAGGGGTGGGCTCCTGAGAGTCCTGCTTCTGGCACATCACTAGACAGATCCTTGGGCTGTTCCACCATGTCAGTTTCCACTTTCTAGCCAGTGCGACTGCTGTATGTAAAGTAGTTTTCGGCGCTGCTCAGGCACCCATCCAGCAAAGCACAGGCCCAGGGCCTTCCTTGAACTGTTTTATTCAGCTCTGGACTCACCGTGGCCCTGCATTCTCCAGGAGAGTAGGCAGCGCTGGCTCCACTTTGGCTGCAATTCCCCTTTCGACTGCTTGGTTAGCATGGGGAGGGCGGGCAACTGCTGCAAAGCTGACGGGCCTGATCCACAAGGGGCCTGATCCTCGGCTGGTGTGAACTGGTGGAGTTCCAGCGAAGTCAATGCTGAGTCACACCAGCTGAGGATCTGGCCACTTGTCTCCTTAAACATCTTGAGGCAGATCTGGCTCTCCCCAGGGGACTGGGCAGAGCCAGGATGGGCCCATTCGGAACTGTGCATGTATGTGACACTGTACGAACAGTGATCACTGGCTGGGAGTGAGCAGGCCCTGCGACCTGGGGGAATCACGCCACCCCACCTCCCCCACCTCACTCCCTGCAGTGCTGGGGTGATGAGCATTAAACCCCTTGGATGTCCTCAGTGGCAGTGGCTGGAGAAGGGCAAAGGGTGCTGAGAAACGATGTCTGGATGAGGCTCCCTCGTGTTGTCTAGAGCCAGGGGGCACGTGCACAATGCCATTGGGAATATTCGCTCCCATTGTGAACCGAATCAGTTTCCACTGGGTTCTTGCATCCTCATGGGACAAAGTGGGAAGGTGCTCCTTGCCATCCCAGTGGGGGGTGAGCTTGTTCCCAAGGAGAGCCCAGCTCCCTGCCTAGCCCATGGCTGATCTGGGAGGGGCTATGCAATCAAAGTGGGGGGTGCTGTGCCAGCTGGTCTCTGGAGAAAGGTGGGCCTTCTCCCTCTCTGCTTGCTGGGAGCTGGAGGAGTTCCCAGGAGGTGAGTTCCTTTGCTCCTGGCCCTGGGCAAAGGGAGTCAGACTGACCCAGAGTTTGGGACTTTATCTGCTCCCTAGCTTACCTCACCTTCTGGCCTATCCCACCCCACAGCCTCCTGACAGGAACATGGGTGGGAATAGTGAGTCTCCCAGAGAACTTTCAGGGAAGGGGACTTCTGAATCCCCAGCCATGATGATCACAGCAGAACCCTGCTTTGAAAAGTGGCACTCTCCCCTGCTGGGATCAGAACCAGCCACACGTGTGAGCTGTGCGTAGCGTTAGGCCCAACCGACACAACTGGCATTCCCGACACCCAGTCCAGGTGGCATGCTGCCCCTGGCCGTGCCAACGCTGGGGCTGTGTAAGTGAACTGGCAAATCATCTTCCCCAGCAAACACATTAAGGAACATCGTGATCTTCTGCTCACCAGCGGCCCGAGAGACGCAGCAAAATCCTTGAATGAATGATGTGTTGTGAATCATCCACCTTGCTCTGCCTCCCACTCTCTCCACTCCGCTCCTGGCTGGAACCGCTCTCCTGTTCTCAGACAGCTGCATGCAACAGAGAAATGGGTCTGATCCTTTCCTCCCACTCTGTGGGCTCCGGAGAGTCTAACATGCACCATGCTGAGCTTTATATCAGTCAGCAAACAAACAGCAACTCAGCCTTCCAGGCCTCCTGTCTTTGGCTTCATCGGGTGCCCTTTGGCCCCATCATTGTTCAGTCACACAGCAGCTTGAGTTCTTAGCCACATACAGAGGAGCAACGACAGAGTGAAATCACTGATTGTTCCCCTCTGCTTCCAGGGGAGGAGAATCCCCGCCTAGGAAAGGATGTCCAGAGCTGTAGAACGTGTGGCCTGGCCTCTCTAGGGCTCAGTTCCCCGGGGATGGGGTCGCGAGACACCACTGTGAAGGCCTTATCCAGAGAAAGGGGAAAGGAAGTGTCCATAACTCGCTGATCAAGCCAGATTACCAATGGGCCTGGATGGTGAGATCCTTGTTCTTGTCCCAACACTGATTTCTCTTGAATTAGTTGAAACAGGCCATTGTTCAATGTCCCACGGCTCAACTGGCTGGATCCCCACCCAGTGCTCACAGCACCAGGAATACAGACGACAAGGGGGCACTTGAATTTCCTGAGCATTCTGCAACCATGAGCTAATTAACTAATCCCCCACCTGACTGCCACCTGAGGTAGGGAAGCACCAACACCCCCATTGTACAGATGGAGACACTGAGGTACAGAGTGAGCTTACGGGGCTTGCCCAAGGAGAACATCTCTGGCTAGGGAGGGGGGATGCTGAGAGTGTCACTGTTGGAGCTGGGTCACCCCCCCCTTTAGGGCATGGCCATGCCCAATCCATCCCATGCTGCCATTCCACCGTGGGCTGTGAAAGTTACCCCAGATACTGGCCTCGGACCTGCAAAGCCTCTGTCCTGATACAGGGCTCCCTGGCCCACCTGCCACCAGCTGAGATTCCTTGGTGCTTCTGCCGTTTGCTAGCAGCCAGTGTCCTAGTCAAACAAACACCCACTGAGCCAGGTTCCCCCTAACTAGCACAGGGGCTGGAGACCCAGTGGCTGCAGCAAAGCCCTCTGTTCCCCCATGAGGAGTGACACCTGTGCCCTGCCTTTCATAGAATCATAGAATATCAGGGTTGGAAGGGACCTCAGGAGGTCATCTAGTCCAACCCCCTGCTCAAAGCAGGACCAATCCCCAATTTTTGCCCCAGATCCCAAATGGCTCCCTCAAGGATTGAACTCACAACCCTGGGTTTAGCAGGCCAATGCTCAAACCACTGAGCTATCCCTCCCTTGAGAGCTCCAATGGGGAGGGCAGATTCCATTACCCCTGGGGGGCATCCTAGGGTCCCCACTGGTGGAGACTGGCTGGGGATGAGCTTCAGCCATTGGCCATCACCCCTCCCCAGCCAGAGACATTCTCCTCATTCCACGCTGCAGGAGGGCCCCTGGCAGAGAGAGAGGCTCTCTGGGGTGGCCCTTACCCGGCCTGAAGCCCTGATTGACTCCACTGGAAACCAGGGGTGCAATCGGCTGGTGGAGAGACCCCGTTTCCCATGCAAAGCATAAGAACGGCCATCCTGGGTCAGACCAAAGGTCCATCCAGCTCTGTCCTGACTTCAGACAGTGGCGAGTGCCAGGTGCCCCCAGGGAATGGACACAACAGGGAATCATCAAGTTCTGCCTTTACTCTCTCAGTCCCTGTTGGGCCCCTCACCACGGTAGCTCAGCATTGCCCTGTCCGGGGCATATAACGCACCTCTCCCTTCCAGAGGCGAAGGAGCAGCATGCTCTGTGCCCGCGCTCTGGCCGGTCACTTTCAGCACCGGAGCCCTGTGGACAGCGGAACCAGGGAACTCTCTGTTCAGCACCCCTCAGTGCATCCAGGGGAGGGACTGCTTCTGGCCAGGGCCATAAACATGGTGCTGGAGCCAGGCCCGCTGGGGGAGCCAGGCCCGCTGGGGGAGCCGCTGCCCCCCCCAGTGGTTTCCATCATATGCAGGGTTTACAGTTTGGTTCAATGGCTCCCAGCACCCCCCCCTGTACAAACTGTTCCAGCCCCCCAGGCCATACAGTGAGGTACAGAGAAACCCTGCCCAGCCCTGAGCACCGGGAGCTAGTGACCGGCCCTAGGGCATTCAAGGAGGCATGTCTGGGCTTCCCTGTTTGACAGGCGTGGCCTGTGGGGATCTGAGCCCAGAGGGCCAGGCCTGTTCACCTGCACACACCTGTAAGCATGGGGAATGAAGGCCTCAGTCCGGCGCAGGAGGGCCAGCATGAGGGGGCACCTGCGAGTTGCCCTCAATGGGCTTCTGTCACGCTAGACACTCCTGATTCTCTCTTGCTGTCAGCGAGGCGGCGGGGACGCGTCTCTCTCATAGGTTAGCCGGGGAGTGAGGAGCTGTATCAGCTGATGGGGAGCCCTCTTATATCGGTGAGCCAGCGGCCCCAGCCACGCAGAACCGAGAGAGGGAGGGAGATGGGCTGCTGTCTGGCGGGGAAGGGACCACCCCACCCAGGCGAGGCTGGGTCCCCGCCCTGGGGGAGCTCAGGCCTCCAGCTGAGATCCTAGGAGGAAGGAAATGCATGTCAAGGTAAGTTCTGCGGGGAAGTTTCTTTGGGGCTTTGGAGCGGCTGGCGGGGATCGTGCAGGGAAGGCGGGGAAGGGGAAGGGGAGAGCGGGGGGCTGGGCGGGTCTGATGGACAGAGCCAGGCGAGCCAACGGGCTGTCAGCGAGGGTCTCGCATCTGACTGGAGGGCAAGAACCAGAGTCCTTCTCCGCAGGGCTCCTCGGGCGGCGGAGCGGGGCCGGGGCAACTGCTAAGTGGCGAAGCAGCTTGGAAGTGACCCGGTGCCGCCAGCTGGCCGAGCGCCCGCCGAGCCCGCAGCTCCTAGAACCCCCCGGGGGGTGGTGCCTTGCCGGGGGGCTGCAGCCTGGAGTCTGGAAGGACCAGACCGGCCCGACGATCCCCGTCCGCCTGGCCCAGCCGGCTGGCGTTCCCAAGCCTGGGCGGGTTGGCTCAGCTGGGTCCATTCGCCTTCGGGGGACCGCAGCTTTCGGGGCCCAAAAGCTGCGGGTGTTTCGCATCGGCAGGAAGAGCAGCGAGACCCCGCCGGGGCTCCCCGCAGGGCGGTCGGACGAGGCGGAACCAGGAGTCCGAGACGAAGAGCCGGGCAGGGGAGGGAGAGCCCGCTGGCGGCAGGGGGGCGAGATCTGGGGTCGTTGCCAGTGAGAACAGACCCCCCCCCCGCAAGCCTTTTGCAATTCCCCGCCGAGGGGACTCGATCGTTTGGGAGGGATTGGACCATCCCCCTGCGCAAGCGTTGGACGATCCTCCGGACTAAAACAAGGCAGCCCGAAAATCCGTTCAAAATCACAACGAAGAGCCCGAGCTGCCGAGGCCCCCGCGGGACCTGGGAACCGCGCTGGCTCTTTGGGTTTGATCCAGCGGGAAATTCCGGCGGAGTTGACGCGCCGCGGTCCCCTTCCGAGCGCGCTGCCTTGCCCCGGTTTTCCCAGCCAGCCGCACTCCGCAGTTCGTCCCTGGAGCAGAGGGGTGCAGGGGGCGGCGGGGTTCCGCTTGGCGATCCCTGGCCCCAGTACGGAGCTCACCTCTCCCGACCTGCCGGCGTCGGCGGGGAATCACCGAAGCGCTGGCGGGCGAGAACACGGGTGGAAGCGAGCGGGCTGGTCCTGCAGCGTGTGCTCCCAGCCACACCCGTGTGAACACGGAGTCAGCGGGTTGGTTCGGCGGGCATTCCCATCACCGGAGCGGGCAAGCAGATCACCAGAGCGGCTTCCAAACTCTCTCCCCCTCCCTCCAACCACCACCACCAAAAAGCCACCCAAGCCGCCCCGTGAAACTAACCACCCCTTTTCCAGCCTCCGATCCTCCACACTCCCACCCTTCCCTTTGCACCGGCTCAGACATCGGGGTGCGGGCTTAGCTTGCCCTGGGAGTGAGCGCTGGGAAACGCCCCCTGGGACCATCCTGGCGTGGTGGGCTCCCAGCCAGCCTCGCTAAGCCCCAGGAGATGCGCTGTGGGGGAGGACTCTGCATTGGCAGGGAGGGAGGGGCTCGGTGAACGAACCCAGCTGTAACTTCTGTGGTTGAAGGGGGCTCAGTGACCGCTGGACATGACTGACCATGAGCTGGGGAGATTCCCTAGTGGGGAGTGTTCACACCCCTCCCCTAAGCCAGCCACTGTCACCCGCTCAGGCCCCTTAACGCATGAGCATGTCGGGTGCGATCGTGCTGCTTGCCCCCAACTCCCCTCGCTTCGGAGGTGGCTGAGAGGGCTCAGCACGCGGCCGGATCAGGCCCTTGCTGAACTCCAGCCTGGCCCTGCCGGAGAGGGCTGAACCGGGGAACTAGAGAGCGAGCGAGCCCCAGGCCCTGAGGCCCCCAGACCTTTGCGCTGCAAACACCGGGCAGCGCCGGAGCTGGGGAAGCTGCCGACGCACCAGGCAAGGAACAGGACTGCAGGACACCTGGGTTCTGCGTGGAGGGGCTCTGCGCGTTGGTAACGGGAGAGGCAGGGCCCCCAGGGCCGGAGAGCGATGGGGGGAGAGCGGGGACTCAGCCCCACAGAGGGGTTTTGGAATTTGCCCCAGTCTCCGAGACTGAGGGAGGGGAGAGGGGGAGCTGTTACTAGGGTGATGCACAGGGGCTGGATGGAGGCGAACACAGAGCCAGCCAGGCCCGGGGGCAGGGGTGCTGATGGTGCGCCTGGCTCGAATCAATCCCAACGGGTCCCTCCAGGGCAGAGCCAAGGTGGGTTTGGGGCAGGGCTTAACGTGGGCCAAGGCTGACCCCCCGCACCTGTAGGCCTGGCAGCTCCTAGCCCCGGCACCTCCGGGCCTGGCAGCTCAGACTCCGGGCACCTCCGGGCCTGGCAGCTCAGACTCCGGGCACCTCCGGGCCTGGCAGCTCAGACTCCGGGCACCTCTGGGCCTGGCAGCTCCTAGCCCCGGCACCTCCAGGCCTGGCAGCTCAGACTCCGGGCACCTCCGGGCCTGGCAGCTCAGACTCCGGGCACCTCCGGGCCTGGCAGCTCAGACTCTGGGCACCTCCGGGCCTGGCAGCTCAGACTCCGGGCACCTCCGGGCCTGCAGTATCAGTTGTGAATGTAAACAAATTGCTTGAGTTGCAGCACCTCTTTCGTTGCACAGTCCGCCCTGGCTGGGGGCGCTCACGGGGCCTTGCCAGAGGGGCGCAGGGCTGGGGTTCGTCCTTACCCGTGAATTCCCTGGGCTGGGGACAGGGTCGTTACAACCTCCCTGCAACCCTTAACCGCACTGACACCATCTCCCCCCCAGCCCAGCGTAGGGCTCTGTCTGGGCATTATTATGGCCAATGCGATTGCAGCCAGGGCCGCCCTGGGCTGGGGACTGTACAGACACATGACAAAGGCCGTCCCTGCCCCAGAAAGCTCCCCCAGCAAGGAACAGAGGCCTTGCAGCAAGTGGCACTGGGCAGGGGCGCTGGAGCAATGTGTGCAGTGGGGGTGCTGAGAGCCACTGAACCACACTGTAAACCCTGGATAGGATGGGAACCACTTCAAGCCAGGGGGTGCGGCAGCGCCCCTGCACTCCTCGTTCCAGCACTTATGGCCCTGTGTGCGCAGGAAGCAGGACAAGGGAGCAGCAGAGAACAGTCAGTACAGTAGTTTTAACCCTAATAAAGTTAGATAATAATTTAAATTTTTTTGGGGGGATGACAGAATAAAGTCTTTATATATAACATGCATTTCTCATTTTAAAAGAAATATATTTTATGCATTTAGTCCATTTCTAAATAGCCATTAAATAACTGTACAAAGTTTTAATGAGAGAGGAATAAAGGAGAAGTGTTCAGCCATATGTTGAATTATGCATTTTTAGAGGAAAATGTGGTTTATGCCGTTTCTGCAAAGCCCTCGGTTATACTCCACAGCCACGCAGGTGCAAGACTTCAATGAGCAAACTCCATTGATATTTTTTTTAAACTGATAGGCCCGATCATCCCCCTATGATGGAATCAAATTAAAAGCCACAGCTGAAGTGGAGGAAGGGGGTGATTTAAGAGAGTTGAAGGAAAAGGGGAGCTGAGCTGTTGAGGAGTACTTTGCAATGGACCAGATGCCCTACCACCCATGTTCCTACCACCCACCTACCAGCCCCGAGGAACAGCATAACCCTCTAACAAGCACTGGATATAAAAATAATACCAAACTAAATGTATAAATATCTCCCCCCAGCCCCCTTCAGTCCCCTTCCGACTATGATTCAAAACACTGGATACAGATCTAGAGCCCTCCCCACCAAGTTTTCCCTGGGATGCCCACACCCTTCCAGTCCTGCTGCTTCAGATCTCATCACGCTTCGCGGACAGGGTTATGCTGGATAAAGAACGACAGGCAATAGACGGTGTGTTGCCCTCCTCAGCGGCTGGGTCAATGCCCACAGAGCCAATGAGAAATCAATCACCCTTTGAGGTGTGCCAGGCTCAGCCCTTGGAGGAGTGGAGGAATTGGAGAGGTGGTTTGCCAGGGGTGAGGCACATAATAATTCACTTTGTGCTTTTCTTGCAGCAAACGAAGCTGAGCCGGTTTGGTCTGATGAAGCTTCAGAGCGTCTGACTGGGGCAGAAGGCCAAAGGCCGCGTCTTGGTGTCTGGGGACACGGACCTGCCCCTTCCAGTTCTCTATAGACCTGCGCCATCTGGAAGCACGTAGGAAGGCAGTGGTGCCCTCAGCCTACCTGCCCACAGCCATGGAGAACAGCAGCAAGTTCGACAGCCTCGCAAACATCTCTCTGGCCAGCAGTGACGCCGTCTTTGACATGATCGAATACAAAGCCATCTCTGTCTTCCTGGTGCTGGTGATCTGTGGGGTGGGGATCGTGGGCAACGTCATGGTGGTGCTGGTGGTCCTCACCACCCGGGAGATGAAGACGCCCACCAACTGCTACCTGGTTAGCCTGGCAGTGGCTGACCTGATGGTCCTGGTGGCTGCTGGCTTGCCCAACATCTCCGACAGCCTGGCGGGAACATGGATCTATGGGCACACCGGCTGCCTTGGGATAACCTACTTCCAGTATCTGGGCATCAACGTCTCCTCCTGCTCCATCACGGCCTTCACCGTGGAGAGGTGGGAGAGGATGCGGCCTGCCCCTTTGCTCTTGGTGCTGGATTGGCAGCCCTGGGGACCAGAGCCCTCTGCCCACAGGGCAGGGCAAGCTTCCCCTAAGCCACTCCCTGCCCCTCATCCTCATGTGGGCAGACCCCCTCTAGGGACGGGACAGTAGTTCTGTCTCTGGTGCCTAGTCAGTTCTTGGCCTCTCTGGTGAGACACCCTGGAAGGGATCTAATCACTCGAATGTTAACTAGACCCAGCTCACCACAGCCTCTCAGAGGCTGCTCACCCACCAGTGAACGGTAGCAACTCTTAGGCGTTCCCAGCCTGGGTCAAAGGGGGGATCAGTCACTAGGCATTGAAAGGCGCCCCGTTCCAATGGCTAGGCTCTTTCTTTGCCCGCTCCACCTGACCATTGGGACACACGGGTTTCGGGCACGCAAATCCGACTGCCCGGAGCACAGTGCCAGAGCGGGCAGGCTGGTGTGAGAGCTGTTCGGGTGTATGCACAAGCAGGAGAGCGCACACAAAAGGCCAGACCCGCCCCGCCCTCCCCCCCACGGGGCTGGAGTTAGCCCCGCTCAAAATCAGCCTTGCTCTCCCCACATGGCTGCCAGGTCCTGGTTAGGAAAGATCAGCATACAGATCGTGTTTTAGTAAGTGCCAAGAAAACCGCCTCCCAGCAGCCCTGTGCTTTGCTTATTGCCTTTGTTATTTTGTTGCTGAATGTGAGTCAAATAGTGCCCCAGGAGCATTTCAGGGAGCTCTTTCCATTGGGCCGACGGGGGGCGGGAAAGTCCAGCTGTAAGCCTTTTGTCAGGGCTGATTCCCCACTCTGGCCCTTTGAGTGCAGAAGGTGGGGGCCCGCAAGGATTCTAAAATTTAATACTGGCCACTCCAGGCTAGTAGTAAACTCCCAAGGTTACAGCTTCTCTCTGACCTTGGCTTGGTAAACGCTGCCACCACCCAAGTGAAAAAACTGCCTCTTGCAAATCCTGGAAGAACTCACTTGGGAAGGTTTCCCTGAGGCCCCTCGGCTTTTCCACCTCTCCCTCAGGGAAGCTGAGAAAGAAAACAAACAAGAGGGAAACCCAGCTGTTACCACCAGCTAATGGAAAAACATATGCACAGAACTTTTAAGACACAAAACCAATCAGGTTTTTAAAAAAGGTAAATTTTATTTAAAAAAAAAGGAGAAAGGAAACATCTGGAAATTCAGGCTATTGCTAGATTTTATAGAGCAACTGAAAAGGGCTTAAACATCAGGAATGGCTCCCTGGGGTCCAGCTTAACGTTACAAAAGAAAAACAAAAATACCTGAGCTTAGCACGGGGGACTCCACGAGACAAAACAAAGAAATGAACCTGATCACGTCTATCTAAACATTCCCTGTCCCAACAACTCCTTCTAGGCATGGAAGATAATTTTTCATACCTGGTTACACAGCATTCCTGCTGCCCCCATCTCTTCCGCTCAGAGAGAACAACCCAGACACACAGGGAAAGCTTTTTTCCCCATTTTTAAAAAGTTCTAGCCTTCCCATTGGCTCTTTTGGTCAGGTGCCCACACCCTTTCCTTTACCTGGGGGACTTTGTTAACCCTTTACAGGTAAAGCAAGCAGAGAACAGCCACCAAGAGGGACTTTACAGCTAACTGGCTGGCTGGGTGTCCATAAAAGGGAGCTACCGCCCCCCCCTTCATTTAGCACGCCTTTAAATGGCCCCAGGAGCGAAAAGGGACATGGGACATTCGTACAGCAGCAGCACCTAAAGGCTCGGCCCTAGATCGGGGTGCCATGGTGCTGGGTGCTCTAACAAAAATACATAGTAAGAGACAAGTCCTTCCCCCCAAGAGCTTATATTCAAAACAAGGGCACTGGACCCTTTGTGTGGGGAGGCCAAAGTGCCCCCTCCCTCTCCATGGCTGGGTGCTCCTCCAGCTGCCCTCTCTTCTGGTGCCCACAGCAGCCCCTGGGGAGGTGAAAGGTGTAATTGCAGCACGAGTATGAACATGCAGGTGGTTCCAGGTGAGTCTGCTGTAGGAGGCCTCTGTGTCCCCTTCCTGCCTGCCACAAGTCATCTCTGCCCCACCCTGCCTGCCTAGCTCTTTCCTCCTGGCCAGTGTCATGGCTCTATCCTTCCCGTCCCCAGGTACATCGCCATTTGCCACCCAATGCGCGCCCACACCATGTGCACAGTATCCCGGGCCAAGCGCATCATTGCCTTCGTTTGGATCTGCACCTCCATCTACTGCATGCTCTGGTTCTTCCTGGTCGACATCAATGTCAACAAGAGCCAGCACCTGGAGTGTGGCTACAAGGTCTCCCGCAACCTCTACCTGCCCATCTACCTACTCGACTTTGCCCTCTTCTTTGTCACCCCCTTGGTTGTGGCCACCATGCTCTACGGGCTGATCGGGAGAATCCTCTTCGCCAGCCCCATCCCCCACCAAGCTGACTCCACCGCCAAGCCCTGGAGGGAGAGGAGCGGGAGGGAGAAGAACGGAGTGGACACACGGGAGAGCAAGCCCAGCAGCCGCTCCAGGACCAGAGGGGCTCTGTCCTCCCGGAAGCAGGTATGGAGAGCTCCCCGGGTGGCGAGCGTAACCAGGTTCACAGCAGGGTCCTGACCCACGCGTGGTAAATGCTGCCCGGGGAAAACCGGACGGTGTGCATGCAAACCGTGGGGTGGCGGCCCCCGGGAAAGGCGACCTGAGCATCTTTATTGAAAGGAGGAAGACACTGCCCGGTACGGCCAGGCTGGGATGGGCTAGGAGGCACCCTCTGTACCGACGGACATGCCCGGCCACTCCTGAGGGTCTAGCTGAGCACAGCCAGCCACAGGAGGGGAACCGGTCTGGCTGGACTCTCAAGGGGAAGAGCAGCCCTCTGGAGGAGCCCAGCACAAGGCCTCCTAGTCCGGTGCCAGACTCTGCCCGACTTAAGCCTCAGGCATTGGCCTTTTGCTGGGCCCTGAGGGGGCCGGGGATTTCCAACTCCCCTGGCAACGTGCATGCCCCACACCGCATGCTGAGCCTTGGGGATGAGGGAGGGGGCACATCTCGCTTTACACTGGTGACAGTGATGGGCTCTGAGGGGCTGGACATGAGGTGGGGGCAGGTAATGGGGCAAACTCCCAGCCATTGTCCTTTGTCTGACAGCATCCTCCTAATGCCACCATGGGTCAGCCTTCTCCACCCCCCATGCCCAGGGACCTGGAGGCAGACAGGCTTGGCCAGGGGGACATTACAGGCAGGTGGCCGTGTGTCAGACTGTCGGGAGACCAAAGGGGAAGATGGCAAGTGCTGGGATAAAGGAGGCTGGAGTGGAAACGGTACTGGGCCGGGAGTGGGGCCATGGCTCTGGGTGGGGAGATGCAGACAGAGGTAAGGAGGTCAAGGCTGGGGCCAGCAGCTGGGGATGGGGCCAGGAGCAGAGCTGGGTGGCACTCCCTCCCCCCTCACCTATGGGGGCTGGCCTGGGCCTGACCGCGCCCCCCCTGAATGTTCCTCCGTGGCCCCCCGTAGGAGGGCTCACTCCACAGTTTGCGGATCTCTGCCCTAGTGGTTTAGTGACCACAGGACACCTGGTTTAGGACTCTGCCCATCACCCCCAGCCTCCCTTGGCATAGGCACGCAGGGTCAAGCCCATGGTGAGATTAAGGACATGACTTGATTTACACTGGTGCCCTGACACACACAAACACACACACCCACCCCCCGTCTGGCCGCCACCCACTGAACTTCTTTCTGCTCAGGGCCAGCAGGCTGGCAAGAAACTTAGCTCTGGGACTGGTGTTGCTGCTGTGGCATGAAGGGGGCTGTCAATCTGACTTTGGACAGCTCCTCAGTCAATCCCGGTTCGGAGACCTCCGCCTCCAGGGTCACCATGGCCCCGTTCCCGGGCAGCCCATTGCAGCCGAGCCAAAGGGCCCAGCGAGGCAACCGAACAAACGCTTCTTTTCTGCATTGAAACTTAGGAGGGAGGGGGGTGCGTGTGTGCGTGTGTGTGGACATATGCAATGAACAGGGGACAGTCTCAGCATGCAAGGGGCAGCTCGAGTTTCTGCTCCTGCTAATAATGCCCAGCTACCCAATTTGTAACCCAGGTGGGCAGGACTAGGCAGCGGCCAGCGAAACGCTGAGTGTGGCACCCAGGCAGCGTGCAGGGAGCTGGACCAGGGGCGGGAAGCATACCCTACGGTCGGTGAAGAAGAGTGGTGGAGACAGGACCCATTAGGTCATTTACTCCTCAAGCACTGCCCTGTGGCCAGAGCACGTCTATCAGGGAGGTCTCTGGCTGCTCCCGTTTTAAATGTTCCAAGCCATAGGCTCCCATCCCTCCTCTTGGGACATGGTTCCCTAGGAGATTTCACTGTCACAAAGCTTCCTAAATGTTTCTATCCTCCAGTCACACCTCAGAGTCAGTCTAGCTTCTTGGGTCAGTCCCTAATTGGGTCTCCCTCCTGGGTGCTAGCACCCTTCAGAGACACATCCATGGCTATTGCCTTTCCCACTTCCTGGAGTGATCTCGGGAGGCAGTTAATGGATTTTCCTTGCCTGCTACGGCCCATTTTCCAGTGCCCAGAGCTGCATATTCAGGGGTTGATTTTTAAACGTGCAATTGCCCAAGAAATCAGTTGCACATTTGCATGCCTGCTTTGCTGACACAGTTGCACGGAGAGATCCAGTGACTCCAGGCACAAGAGGCGATGAGCATTTGCACATGCAATTATCTGCTGCCCAGGAGCTACGCACCTCGTGTGCTTAAAAATCAAGTTACAGGCTCCCAGGTGCCTTGGGGGGAACGAAAGCCCCACGAGTGGCTTTAGAAGCAACTCTCTGGCTCTGTCGTTCATTTGCCAAATCCCCATGTTTTGCACTGAGCCTGCTGCTTCTGTCGTTGCCTGCATTGCTACAGAGACGCAAAGGGTCCCTGTTGGCTGAGCCTTGACAGTTATTCTTCCTCAGCGATGACCAGATCAGTTGAATGCTATTGGCAAAGCAAAGGAGCGGGTGTTTTTCTAACTGGCAATGCTGCAAGCCCAGCCCAGTGACAGAGCACCCTGCTTCGCGGTCATCACCACCAGCCAGAGATGCTGGAGTCACCTCATAGCTAGTGAGCGGCCACCACCAGACAAGGGAGATTGGACTCAACTCTCTCCCTGTGCAGCTGTGACCGACTGGCAGGTTTCAATTCAGAAGGCGGGGGGAGCAGAGTCAGCTGCCCTTGGTGGTAGCCCCGCTTTAAAATCAGCCAGCGATTCCATGCTTGAGTCCTGAACCTGCCTGGAAGTCACTAAGCAGTCCTGGGTGTTCAGGACAGTGGGATCAGGTCTCGGGATCAGGTCTCACCGTCACTGACCAACAATCGGAAAGTGCTGGGGAATGCTGGAGTTTGCAAGGCCTCGGCGGACCCCAGAGGGCTCCTTCCCTATGGGCTACCCAAAGCCAGCCCTGCTGGGTCTGTTCTCAGTGTGGTCTTCCCCTGCCAGCTGCGGTCCCACAGCACATGCCCTGCCATGGCAGGATGCCCGGTGGGGGGAAATCACCTCAGATGTTCTCACATGCCAACCCTGTGGCGATGTGAGCAATCTGGGCAACCCTGTGGCCACTGGGCAATGTTAATGAGCCAGAGCCAGGAATACAGGAGAGTCCTTCCTACTGAGATGGTACTTTGGGGAGGGGCTGTCACCACCTTAGTAGAAGACACAGATGTTCCACATAAGAATGGCCATACTGGGTCCGAGCAATGGTCCATCTAGCCCAGTGTCCTGTCTTCCGACAGTGGCCAATGCCAGGTGCTTCAGAGGGAATGACTAGAACAGGGCAACCATCATGTGATCCATCCTCTGTCGTCCAATCCCAGCTTCTGACAGTCAGGGGCTGGGGAGATGCAGACTGTGGCATTGCGTCCCTGCCCAGCCTGGCTAATAGCCATTGATGGATCTATTCTCCATGGACTTACCCAGTTCTGTTTTGAACCCCACATGCGGGCTCTGCTCTGCTCTCTCTCCCTCCCCTGTGACTCCACTCACTATAAAACAAGCCATCAAATCTGCTAATGGGGGATATGCATCTCTGATAACCTAACTGCGGCTGACAGGAAATTATTCAGGCCCAACACAATGAATAGTGAGCGAATCCAGGCCGGTGTGCCGCAGGGATTTAATCATCCTCTCAGAGATGGGATTGTCTTTCTGGAGCCCATGAATAACATTAGGACCATGGGGGATGTTGCGAAAAAGGGCTGAAATAAACCAGCACCTCATAGACTCATTCTAGGGAAGCGGACGGTTGGAGGATTTTTACAAATCAGGACACATGTGCACTAGCAAAAGCGAGTGTGGGAGAGACGGAGGAGCCCAGGGCTGGGCTAGCAGGGGGCTGCAGGGTGGGATCGAGGGGCACAGGCAGGAGTTTAGGGGTGGTGGGAAGGTAGGGTAGGGTGGGTTTTGGGGACTGGGATAATAAAGAGCGCTGCAGTTCAGGAATGTGACTCGTTCTGGCAAAGTGAGGGTGAGGGTGGGGACCCTGGACCAGAACCTGCGCACACACCAACCCTGGCTATTAATCCTTCACCTCCCCAAACACTCCGTTTCCCAGGTGCTCAAAGCGGAGAAGAGAAGCTGAGGAAACAAGGGGCTGTGAGAAGAAGGGGCCCTGAGATCGGCGTTGTCTCCCGTGTGCTACCGGCTCTCTCTGGTTTGGCCTGGTCCTGCCTGCGGTGGGCAGCTGCCAGGCTCTCAGCTGGGTTTCGCCCAGCCTATGCTCAGGGAAAGATGGATTTTCAGGGGATCACTGACCCCAGACCACAGCTGTGCTCCAGCCAGCCCCTAATGCAGGGATGGGCAAACTATTTGGCCTGAGGACCACATCTGGGTGGGGAAATTGTATGCAGGGCCATGAATGTAGGGCTGGGGCAGGGGGTTGGGGTGTGGGAGGGAGTGTGGGGGTGGGAAGCGGTGCAGTGTGCAGGAAGGGGCTCAGGGCAGGGGATTGGGGTGTGGGGTGCAGGAGGGGGCTCAGGGCAGGGGATTGGGGTGCGGGGTGCAGGAAGGGGCTCAGGGCAGGGGATTGGGGTGCTGGAGGGGGCTCAGGGCAGGGGATTGGGGTGCGGGGTGCTGGAGGGGGCTTAGGGCAGGGGATTGGGGTGTGGGGTGCTGGAGGGGGCTCAGGGCAGGAGATTGGGGTGTGGGGTGCTGGAGGGGGCTCAGGGCAGGGGATTGGGGCACAGGGTGCAGGAGGCTTTGGGGTGTGGGCTCCGGCCCGGCGCCGCTTACCTCGAGTGTCTCCAGGGTGGCAGCAGCACGCAGCGGGGCTAAGGCAGGCTCCCTGCCTGCCCTGACTCCTCACCGCTCCCGAAAGTGGCCACCATGTCCGGTCATGGCTCCTGGGGGTGGGGTGGGGTGGGGCAGGCGTCTCCACCACATGCTGCCCTCGCCTGCAGGTACCACCCCGAAAGCTCCCATTGGCCAAGGTTCCCCATTCCCGGCCAATGTGAGCTGCGGGGGGGGGCCCCTCTGCTCTCCCCAGGGGCCGCAGGGATGTGGTGCTGGCCACTTCAGCGAGTGGAGCGGGGGCCAGGGCCGGCAGGGAGCCTGCCTTAGCCCCGTTGCGCCATGGGGCTGGCAATCCCGCGGGCTGTAGTTTGCCCTCCCCTGCCCCAACGCTGGCAGAGCTGTGCTGGGCGTGGAACCTGTGGCTCTCTGGAAGTGAGTCATAGAAAACCAGCCTTCACTTGGCCCTCCCTGCATCGGGCTGATTTCAGTAGCTCATAGCGTCAAGAGACGCTTCAGCCAATCCACCCCCCGCCCCAGCGCTCCTGTCCGGTCCGGTGCCGGAGCTGCCTATCCTGAAGACAGTGCTGCTGTGTCCCTAGGGATGGTGCTGGGGCAGCTGGCAGGCCTCCCTGGCCGGTCTGCTTCCCCACTCTAGGTGAGACGCCTCCCGCCCCCGAAGGCCTGTGTACAGCCCAGCCCTCTGGTCACTGGCTGGGGGGCTCTCTCTCAGCTGCCTCCAGAGAGCTCCTGGGAATGCTCAGAGGGGGCTGTCAGTCACCAGTGCTGGTTTAATTCCTCCCTGCTGTGCACCTGTGGGAGACCGGAGGAGGCAGCTTGCTCCGCCTGCCGGATTCAGGCAGGTCCCCCACGCCTTGGCACGGGGACATTCAGAGATGCCTGCATGCCTCGGGATGCCCGGCTGGGTTCCCACCTCCTGGCTCTATGAAAGCAAGAGCGCTGGCTGCAGCCAGCAAGCTGGGTGCCGAGCAGTCAGTGCAAAGCCCGCGGCCCTGCTCTGTCAGCTCCCCAGACAACACAAAGCCATGGGAGGATGCTGAATCCCACCCCTGTCCTTCCCTGCCCTCACAGCTTTGAGCCAGCAGGTCCTGCAGGCCCAACAGCCATGGGCTGGGTTGGGGAGGGTGTGACGTGGCTCCAGGCCTGACCCTGGTGACTGTGACTACGGGGACCTGCCCAGAGAGCGCTTCAGCTACGGCGAGTCAACTGAGCTGGGGCTGCCGGCCCACGGGCTTTGTGATGAGACTGGGGTCTGGGAATTGGTCTCCAAGGGAGGTGAAATGTCCCCATGGTGACACATCTAGGGCACCAGTGACTCCCCCCGTGTGCCTTTTGCAGGTCACCAAGATGCTGGCGGTGGTGGTGATCCTTTTCGCCCTGCTCTGGATGCCCTACCGGACGCTGGTGCTGGTGAACTCCTTCATGGACAACCCCTTCCTGAACCCGTGGTTCGTCCTCTTCTGCCGGCTCTGCGTCTACGCCAACAGCGCCATCAACCCCATCGTCTACAACCTCATGTCCCAGAAGTTCCGGGCCGCCTTCAAGCGGCTGTGCAAGTGCGGGGGGGAGCCGCCACCCCCCAGCCTGTACATGGCCACGGCCAGCTACAGCCTGGCGAGGGAGCCCCTGCCGCCCACCCCCCAGCTCCAGGACCACAAGGAAGACAAACAGCCTCCACCGGTGAGCAACATGGCTCTCCCCAAGCGGCAGCAGCCACCGCCACGGAGCAAGGGAGAGAACGGGGACGAGCTCTACTTCAGTGTGGTGTAGATCCCCTCCCACCCAGCTCCATGGTTCCCCTGTCTCCGTATACAGACGTGCCCCATACACAGGGGAGGCTGGGCTCAAAATCCAGATCCGTTCTGCATCAGTGTCCAGCGCTGGCTCTCACAGAGCACACGTGGGTGAGCGAAAGTTCAGGGAGCACAAAGGTGATCCAGGGGAATCAAACCAGCCCCCACTTTGTGCGTAGATGCTCTGACGTGGCTTGGTTCCCACCACTGCAGCCTGATGGGGAGGCAGCCAGTCCCAGGCAGGGATCACAGATCCCGAAATAGACTCCCTTGTTTTCCCGAGGGTTTGCTAGCATCTCTTGGAAGGCTGGGGCACTGAGCTCTGAGCTCATCAGTGGAGCTTGGCTTCCTGTGTCCAGCCTTGGAGGAAGTCCTGACGCTGGATGGGGAAAAAAAATCCATACAACTTCACAACCAAACAGCAGGCAGTTAACAAACCAGCAGCCGTGCTCCAGAGGAGGTAGATGGGGAATTTCTGTTCTCCCTGTCTTGTAACATGGAAACAAGGAGACACTCAATGAAACTGAAAGGTGGGAAATTCAAAATGGATAAAAGGAAGTCCCTTTTCTCATGATGACTGTGGAACTCACTGCCACATGAAGTCACTGAGGTGAAGAACGTAAGATTCAAAAAGAGACTGGGTATGGATAACAGGAATATAAAGAGTTACTACCGTGGGGGTTCCTACACCGTCCTCTGAAGCATATGGCAGTGGCCACTGCCAGAGGCAAGCTACCAGACCAAATGGTTCTGGGGTCTGATCCAGTCTGGCAAATCCTGTGTACCACTGAACAGTTTAGCCTACGTGCCCTTTGCATCAGGGAGGTGTTTCCACCTGGCTCGAATTAACCAGGCAAGAGGAGTGGGTGTGCAGGGAAGATGCTGCCTGGCGGGAAGAGCAGTCGGAATTGGTTCCTCAGCACCAGGTGCCTCTTTAGAGCATCTTTGGTTGGATTCGCTCATGGGCAGAGGTCCCAATCACAAGGCAGCAAACAGCCCAGTGTCTGACCAGCCAGGGCTGTGCTCACCAGACACTGTGTCGCAGCCAGCATCAACGCCCCGGCAAGGCAGCTGCAGGTTTCATGTGGGTCTCATCGGAGATCACTGAGCACTGCACAGAAAAGAGAGCGGGGCTCTTGCTGGCTAGTTAACCCTTAGAATGCTGGCATTTTCCAGATCAATGAATGCACTAGAGAATCTCTCCACCCTCTCCTAAATGAGGGGAAAGCCTCCAGGAGAAACTCCTGTCCCAGAGAGCTAGCATGAGACCAAAGGTTGCCGATGCGGGCAGAGTTGGCTTGGTGGCCCGTTTGTCCAGACAGTCGTGGGGAGCGAAGAGCTGCTTGCAGAGCTCCACCCTCCCTCCTCAGAACAGCTCTTTGGCAAAGGGCCATCTGAAGGTGAGAACTGGGGTGAGACGAGGGCAGCTAATGCTGTGAGCGGAGTTTAAGTTGTCCTGGGCCCGCGAGCGGGGAAGACAGAGTAGCTAGACTAGCTAGACTTTACCCCCACATACATACTTACTGCCTGTATGATTGATCTGGTTTTACTAGAGAGGGGCTGCAGCCACAAATTTTGGATCTGGATGCAAAGATCGGGAGTATTTGGATCCAGTGTTCTGGTTCAGCCCATTATGAACAGCGAGCCATTTGCAAAATTGGGATCCAGCCCACATCTCAAACCCCTGCAGAATTCCTAGATGCTCTGGTCCTGGCCTCGCTCCAGATTTATTTCTGACCAAAGCATGGGCCTACGAGCAGGATGTGCTCCAACTGCCAGAGCCTCTCCAGCATGAACACAAAGCCCCATGCCGCCACACAGGGGGTGATGTTTGTATCCACGTGAGTTTGTATAGCTCAGCATAAACCCAGGGAGCTGTTGTTTTAATTCATGCCTGGATTTGCAGAACTAAAACCCTGTCGCCCTTTGTATTTCAAGCCTTTGTGTTTATCGGTATTTGTGTTTGTTTTTCTTCGGCGCCCTGAGAAGCCATTTGTAGGGGTGAGTATAACCCGAGGCCTGGTCTCCGCTGGGTACTTGCAGAGCCCAGTTTACTCAGTCTACAACTGCTTGCTTTGGGGCTTCCTCCCCTTCTTGCTGAACAGCAGAGAATTGCCCCATAAGGGGGAGGGGCTGGGGCTGCACAGCTGGCTGCTTTCCCCGCCAATGTGGGGTGTAGCCCTGAGCTGGCCTCTGGCCTGAGTAAATAATACCATGGCTGCACTCGCTGGATGGGGGGAAATGCTGGAAGGTAGCTAGATCGTGGGTTTCAGCCCCAGCTGTGGCTCCAGGAGGCGAAGGAACCTGGGCCAAGCAAGCCAGCAGCAGAAGGCATTAGCCTCTCATTGTAAATTACTTGTAACGTTCTCGAAGAATAAATCGTTCATTCAGAAACTCTCTCCCTCTTGTTCATTATGTAGATGTTCACGGCCTAGAACACGGAGCGATGAGCAGCCCCTAGCGCAGGGCGGTTTAGATCAGGGGTTCTGCTTGGGCCGATTATAGAGATGTACAAAACGTCTGCAGTACTTGAGCTGCTTTGAGACTCCAACACCTCCCTCCGCCCCTGCAAACTGCATAGGGGTTAGGAGCCCAGGCTTTGGTCTGGCCCAATCCTAGATTTCTATACACACAGATAGATGGATGGATGAGAGGAGGAAAGATGCTCGTGAACCTGCTTAGCTAGAGAGAGGCCAAAAGGTCATAAGGAAAGAGGTGAGTTTTAGTACCCTGAGCTGGTTTACTGGAGCCAGGAACAGCTTCTCAATATGAGAGCCGGGGGATGTTCAGTGACATGGAAGGGAAGCATGTTTAAAGAAGCTAGAAAGGAAATACTTTTTTGCACAAGGCCTGATTACCCTAGGGAACCCATTGCCACAAAGTTTCCTGGAAGCCAAGAGGTCAGTGGAATTTTAAAAAAAAGGTCTGGACAGCCAGAGGGACAATAATACAGATTTAGAGCAAACCGAGTGCTTGGGAAAGGAGGTAACCCTCCTGCTTCAGGGCTTAAACTGAATTGAAGTATCAGGTACAGGCCACCGGCGGAGTTAGGATCCTGGACTAGACAGACCAGAGGGCCGAGCCACTCTGGCAGTTCCTTGGGAATTCTAGTCCTGGCTTTGACCCGGTTTCCCTCTCAGAGCCTAGGCAAGTCATGCCTCACTTTCCCTGTCGCATGACAGGGGGGCCAATGCTTTCAGGAGTCGGCAGGGAACAGCGTCCTGCCCCCGGCATCACCAGTCAGCCAGCAGCAGAGGCCAGGGAGCTCTGACACCTATCAAAGCAGGAACTCCCAGTCCCTCATGCAGCTGAATCTGTCTCGCTACTCAAAGGGCTGAGTTTTCAGATTCATCTCTGCACTGTCACACGCCCACTCCCTCCCCACACGAAAGCGGCCCCGTTTCATCACAAAGCAGATCCCTGCAGTCACCCGTGCAGCGGTGTCAGCTGGCTAGTGACAAACCTATGACTACTTTGGATTTCATGCTCTGGGCTCTCCTCCTCCCAGGGCTGCTCAGAACTTCCCAACAGCCGCGAAGAGAGAAATCGGCCAGGGCGTAGCCCCCTTTCCCCTGGTGACAGGCCGCGCTCGCGTTCTGCCAGAACACTCCTCTACACCATTCCAGTGCTTCTTTTAGGAGCTGGAACAGCATTTCAGGGCTTCTGCCAGTCCCTTTTCCGCCCCACGTCCTCGACATTGGTAGCTGCTGGTGCCAGCAGTGGGAGCCAGGGATGCTGCAGGTGGGAGCGGACGGGGAGCTGTTGGGAACCTGGGGCAGAGCCATTGTTGGAGCCAGGTGATGTGGGGAGCCGGGTAGCAGGGCTCCCCAGACATTGGCGCCCTCCGCTGGGAGTAGGAGCTGGGCACAGGTGGGGGGAGGCAGGGATGGGATGGGCTCTGGGGCAAATCACTGCCTGCTCCCCTGGGCCTTCACCAGCTCCCCCTATCATCCTCTCAGTGTCCTCTGCTCCCTTCGACAGCCCTGTGTTCCAGCTCTTCTCTTTTAAGGACTCCAGCAGTGGCTGAAGGAGAATCTCTATCTGTTGTTAGCAGTACAGGGTCTAGCATACAGTTGAGCACTGATATCATCCAAGAGAGGGCGTGGCAGGCAATTGGCAGTACATATAAGGAAATGTGAATTCCAAGCCCAAGGCCACTTTGCCTGGACTGGGGGTGGTGGTGGGAGAGAGCTGAAAATTCAGCCCCCTTTCCCTTGCCCCATGGTAGAGGCCTATCCAAAGCATCTGGGGGGGCTGTGCAGAAACCTGCCACTTCCCTCTAACGCTCCACCCAGCCCAGCTTCTGTGTTCCTCCCCCGGTTGCTAGCACAGGATCTCCTGCAGCGTCACACACAAGCAGTGCGCGTGTATGTTCGCACCAGGCTTCAGAGGAGTGAAGTGTGAGGTGCGTGAATACAACCTGTGAGCCGAGTCACTCTTTCCTCTCGCATTGTCTTTTTAATTAATAGACTCGGCGCCCTCCTCTCTTCCCCTGCTCGCTCTCTGCCCTTAGGGCAACTTCCCTAGTTATGAACGCAACAAGTTGCTCATCAGAACGTACTGGAGCTAGACGGTGCCAGAACCATGCAGGGGCTGATGGCTATTCTTGCTCCATGTGACCGCCTGGGGGAGCAAATCCTCTGTCTGCCCAGGAGCAAGTATCTGAGCCAGCTCCTCAATGTGCCAGCCCTAAGGGGCATGGCAGGCCCTGCCCACAGCAGCTACCTGGATTGGGAAGAGGGCGACTCAGCCTGCATGCCCTTGGCCATGAAGCCAAGGAAGGGGTGAAGAGTGGTTGTGTTTCTTGCCAGTGGAGGGCATCTGTCAGCTAGGACCTGGACTCAGAGCGACTCGTTTCTCATACGCCAAGGACCCATTGTCTAGCAGGGACTGTGAGTCACCGCAGCCCCAGCATGGGGCACGTGACAATCTCCCTCTCTGAGCCACCCGCATTCCCAAGGAGGATCTGTTCCCCACCACGAGCCAGGATTTCCCTTTCTCAGCCTCCTGTAAGATGCCAACACCCAGCAGCGTGTGTGGGGGGGATCATTTACCAAAGGCAGGTTGGAAACACGCCAGGTGCTCCCAGTTCAGCCCACGTTTTACTAGCTTGTTTCCCTGCAGCGCTTGGCAAGCTGAGAAGCGTTAGCGCCTCCGAGCACCCACGAGGCAGCAAAGCAGCCCCTACGTCAAGGGAGAGAGAACACAGAAAGTATCGTAATGCCACTATGTACATCCTTGGTCCGCCCACACCTGGAATGCTGCGTGCAGTTCTAGTCGCCCTATCTCAAAAAAGATACTGGAGTTGGAAAAGGTTCAGAGAAGGGTAACAAAAGTGATGAGGGGGCTGGAACAGCTTCCGTATGAGGAGAGATTAATAAGACTGGGACTGTTCAGCTTGGAAAAGAGACGACTAAGGGGGGAGATGATCGAGGTCTATGAAATCATGACTGGGGTGGAGAAAGTGAATCAGGAAGTGTTATTTACTCCTTCCCATAACCCAAAAAACAGGGGTCACCCATTGAAATTAACAGGCAGCTGGCTTAAAACAGACAAAAGGCAGTACTACTTCACACAATTCACAGTGAACCTGTGGAACTCCTTGCCAGGGGATGTTGTGAAGGCCAAAACTATAACTGGGTTCAAGAAAGAATTAGATGAGTTCACGGAGGATAGATCCATCAATAGCTAATAGCCAAGATGGTCAGGGACGCAACCCCGTGCTCTGGGTGTCCCTATACCAGAAGCTGGGAGTGGACAACCAGGGATGGATCACTCAATAAATTGCCCCGTTCTGTTCATTCCCCCTGAAGCGTCTGGCACCGGTCCCTGTCTGAGACACAGTACTGGGCTAGGGGAACCATTGGGCTGACCCAGGATGGCCATTCCCGTGTAAGGCCAAGTGAAGAGCGAGGCTGGAACCCTGAAGATCAGCACCTGCCAGTCACCAGAGGAGAATGAGCTGATTCTCCTCCCTCCCCTTGCCTTTGCCACTGTAACACCATTGACCGCAGCCGAGTTACGCCGACTCCCACCGGCACGAGACGAGAATCGGGCTCAGGGAAGGGAGAGCCAGAGGCCTTCCCTCTGTGGGGTTTGGGGAGGAAATAACGAACCTAGGAACAGCTTGTGCAAAGGCCCGAAGCGGCAGGGTGGAGGAAAGCTGTAGGCTCTGCCCTAGCAGCCAGGGCCAGTGGAGGGGAGCAGCGAAAGCAGCATCCAGTCACAGGTGGTTGGTGCTCCGCTGCACCCCGTTCGGCCCCACGTGGAACGCTCCAGAGTTCAGTCTGGGCCACCCAGGCTGCAGGTGCTGCCTCAGCACCATGGCCAGGCCTTCCTCACCTTCCCTGGGGGAACCGCTGGCAGGTTCCTCCACTCTCCCCCTCATTAGGTCCCTAATTAGCTATTGGGGAACCGCAAAGCAATTGTGGTTGCCAGCGTGGGTCGGTTTATGACTCAATTACCTTCCCCGCTTTGTTAGTCGAGCAATGTGTCCGGTTTATTAAGCCCTGCTGGTCACAGGCGGCCACACAGCAGCTCCCAGAGCCCTGGCGCGTGGGCCCTGCTGTTCCTTTCCCCCTCGAGCTGACCTGGGGCAGTTCCCTTTCCAGGTACAACGCAGGGCGGGGCAGGGGGTGAAGTGTGGTGAGCTGGGTTATAGCAGACACCAGCGAAACCAGGAACAGGCCCTGCTACCCACTTACTCGACTGCACCTCAAGGCGTCCGGTCAAACCCAGGGAGTGGGAGTGGCGACTGGCCAAAGGACGACTTCGGGGTGCGCATCTCTTCACTCGCTTCCCAGGGCTCTGCCTCAGAGACCTTCCCTGGTTGGCTGGGTGAGCAGCCAAGCCAGACGCTGAGCCCCACCCCGCGACGGCAGCTGCTCAGTTTCCTCCCCACTGTTTCTAGCCCACTCGGCTAGCCTATGGCTCAGCCCTCCAGCCAGGTCACAGTTCTCTGCCGCCCTGAGGCTGCCATTCCACTCGCCCTCTGGGCTGCTCTCCTTGCCAGCTAGCCAGAACTGAGCGAGCTCGCCCCTTCCCACAGGCTTGACACTCACTCCAGGGGTGGCCATTTCTCCTCGCCACTCCCCTGGAAGGCAGGGCAGGGCTCTTATGCAGAGTGTATAGATGGGAAACTGAGGCACAGGGAGACTCACCCGAGGAATCTGTGGTAGCGCAGAGACTTGATCACAGGTCTCCCGGGTTCCAAGCAAGGGCTCTAACCATTGGACCATCCTTCCTATCCTAGAACAGACACAAGCAGATGGCAGAAACCTTTGAGCCCAGTGGGCTGGGGGGCTGCCGAATATATTAAATAGATCATGTCTAGGGGGACAGCAAACAGGATGCTCAGGAGGCAGGTGCAAGGTGATGCTAGAGACCCCAGCCTGATGCTTCTACCCAGGGAGGGGCCCTGCCCACCATCTCCTCCATCCCTCCCCTCATCTCACGTTTTCCGTGTCGCCTCTTCTCCCTGCGCGTGGTTGAGACAACCTGTAGCTTCTGAACCTGACAGGCTGCAGCTGGGGAGCTGGTGTCTTCGTCCCGAGCTTCAGCGAGCCGCAAAGCGCAGGAGATTCCTGCCGAGTCTCTCAGTCCAGAGCTGTCAGATGCTGGCCCACACGAGGGAAACAAATGTGAAAGGAAGATTAATGGAAGGGAGATAGGCGGGGGGGAGAGAGCTGTCAAGCAGAGCAGGTACCAGCTGCTTCTGGGAGAGACAGATGATGGGGATGGCGGGGAGATGGGGGGCACAGGGCTTGGGAGGGTGTGTTAAACGGTGCCGCATAGCCTGAGACAGAGTTAGTGAGCTCTGGGGGTGCCAGGCCTGGCCCAAGCTCACAGCTCACTCTGAAGGCTGGCTGGGGGTAGGAGCAGGGACAACTCCCTCGGCCCCGGGAGAAGGCAGCCCCTTATAGGTTTTCCAACAACCGCTCCAGACCCCTGCACCAGGTAGAGGGAAGGGCGCCTCCGGCCTCCCTCGGCCAGACCCGGGGGGAGGGGGGGCAGAATTTGGGGTAGGTGCTTGGGTACCCCAATGGCGCTGCCGTCTCCTGAAGTTATTCAGCGGTCCCAGCACTGACTCGTCAAGGGCCCAGTTGTGTGAGGTACAATTTCTGCCTCGGTTCACTTCATAGGACACCCTCCCCACACCACAGCTACACTCTGCTGCCCGGCCACCACTTGGCAGTTGCAGCACAAGCTACATCAACATGCAAACCCAGGCTGCTGGCTGGCCGGCAGAGCCCCACCGATGCCCCCTTGGTGGTAGGCTTCAGGTCCACTCCTTTCTTTTAGATCTGCCCAGCGGCTCTGGAACATACCAGCCCCGCCCAGGTGGGGTGCACCTGCCAGTCCACTCTGCGCACCACCTGTCCATTGATCGCACTGGACGGCCGGGGCAGCAGGTGATGAGCCACTAACAGGTTAGTCCTCCGTGTTGGTGGACGGCCACTTCCTGCAGGCAAATCTGAGCCTCCCCGCATCCCCTGCACCCCCTCGGGAGGCAAATCCAACCCAAGTCATCATCTGGCTTGCCCCAACCCCAGCTGGGTCACCCTGGCTTCCCGCAGGAAGAGACACCCCCTCACAAGCATCGGGAGAGTGACAGAGAGAACACGGTTGTCACAAGACCAGTCTTTTGGCTCCAGAGCTATGCACAGGCCCCAGGGGGGCCGTGCAAAGGGGCCCTTCAGACTGGACCATTCAGCCTCCCGAGGGTTTGTCAGGCCTGCTGGAGAACCCCTGAAAGGGTTTTGTTCCGTCCTCAGGCAGCCGAGTGCTGCTGGGGAGGGGAAGAGCTGCCAGGAGTGAGTTTGGGGCTAGAAAAGGATTAGATAAGGCCCCGGAGTTCACTTAGCCACACCCTGCACAGCTCAGATGGTTTCTGGTCCTCAGTATCGATCAGAGACAGCCTCACAGCATGAAATTTGGAGCCCAATTCCGGGGCCCAAGCTCTGGGGTGTTTGACTCAGGCTCATCTCTGACTTCTCCAGCAGGAGGTTTCTGAGTCGGGGTAAAATACCAGCCCTGCAGCAGCCGGAGCATCCAGTCCTGCCCTTTGCTTCTGGGTGGCAGAGGGATTTCCCCCTCCAAATCAGTGATCAGATTTTTGCTGCCTTGTAACTTTCACCTTTGTTTAGCTAGCAAGCGGGGAGCGGCGTGGAGGATGGACCTACAATAATACAGGGACATTTGCCAGCTGTGACCCTGATCCTGCTGCCGCCGCCAACATCACTGCAGCTTGGGGGTGAAGGGGCAGCTGCTGGGCTCGGGCCCCAGGGCTGCCATGACGTTCTGAGCGACTGCGGATCACGGTGTTGTGACAGCAGAGAAATCCAGGCTAGCCCCGGAGCGGTCCCCAAAGCCCGAGTTGGACCAGTACAGTGTAATGGGCAGTGCTGGGGAAGCGGCCCTACAAAAGTGACGCCACCCCCGGTTACAGCACCTCCTGCCCGCCGCTGCTTTCCCCCTCCCCCCCAGACCCATTCCCCAAATAATCAAGTGGAATGGGGAAGAGGCTCCCGTCCCTTGTTCTCTCTCGTTGTAGCGAGTTCTAATTACGCTCGCTCTCTGTCCTCCGAGAGCCGGAGCGCCCTCTCCACCCCTGCCCGGGAGAGCAAGCCCTCGCCTGCCGCCCGTCTCGGCTGCCAGGATCAAAGGCTGGCGCAGCAGCCGGGGCCACTAGCAGAGCTGCACTACCGGCAAGCAGCCGCTTCATAAGGAATCTCAAGGAAAAGACAGAAATACCAGCTCCTGTTTTTTTAATTAGCAGAAACAGAACAGAGCACACCTGGCCTCAGTAATTGGCTGTGTCATTACAGGTTTCAGGGGCACTTCTGGAAACGAGGTACCTCACGCTACAGGAGACTGACTGGTGCTGTCAAGTCAGATATTTCTTGGGGCAGAGGGAATTCTGGTCCCGTCCCCCCACCAGGGGCCCTGCTATGTGGTCCCCGCTCATCCCTCCCACTCCCCTGCAGTGACCCCAGGTCTCCGTTGGCCAGGGAATCTGCCCTCTCATTTATTCACACAGTGCATCAGCTGGTACCACCTGAAATCAGATTCTCCAGGGATTCCCCTGTGCTCCAGGGATTTCCCTGCGTTCAGGAACAGGCTCCCTGGGCCCCAGGTCACAGCACCATCTGGCCCAGCCAAATTGGTGCGGCATTGTGGCCATGCAGCTGGAGCCATGCTCCCGACCTCTCCGTCAGCAGCCATACAGATTTCCTATGAGACCACTGCTTTCCAATGGTCACATCACGGCCTCCTGGCTCTTCAGCCTATGGCACTTTGAGCAAGCGCAAACACCCACCCCCCAGTCCCTTCTAACTGCTGACAATTATTCCTGCAACAAGAATTCACTTCCCTCCCAGAAACAGCGGGTCAGGGCGTACTAAGAGAACAAGGACAGACAAGGGGCTGGAGCTCTTACAAGCTGAGACAGATGGGTCCTTCAGCAAAGGCGGCCTACAGTCTCTAGGAACTGAATATAGGTGAGAAATCTGCTTAGACCAAGATCTTCCAGCTAGGAAGACAAGGAAAACCAGCCCCTTGTGCTTCCATGGAAGGTCCTGACTGAGAGAAAGTCAGCCAGGGCTGGGAAGAACCCTACCTTGAAGCAAGGCTGTCGCATGTTGAGTTAAGTCTTAGCCACTATCAAGCACATTTCACTTTTGTTTGCTGACTTGATTTCTATCTTTACTCCTTATGCTGGACCTTACTTAAAACCTCTCTCCAGCCGGTTAAACAAACTTGTTTTACTTTTATTCTAAATCAACCCAGAATGGAACTTGACTTAAAGTGGATTATCACCTCGGGTTAAAGCAACAAGCAGCTGTGCTTTTGTCTCTGTAAAGGAGCAATGGCCCAGGCGAGGGCTGGATTTTCAGGGCAGACTGTTTTGGGGAAGTTCAGGGCTGCTTTGCGGTCACTTGGCTAGTGGTAACCAAGGCTGGCTGAGATCGGAACGTGGGCATGGCATGGTCAAACAGGCAGCTGGAGTCAGAGCTGCTGACCTAGACTTAGACACAGACACTCACTGCATGCTTGTATGCTGGCTGAGAGCATCCGGTTACAGGACAAGTGGTGACCACCTCTCACTGGTCTGGATCGCACCCCAAAATGGTACAGCAGCTTGTTGCAAATCCTGAAGCAAATCCTGCAGTCCTTCCACTTGGTCCTCATTCAGGTGGATGTGAGCTGTGGCCACGCAGCCCCCCTGGTGATCAGCCCCCCAGAATCAGATGCATTCAAATCACAGACCGCTTTGGTAAAGTTGGCCCTGGGCATAACTAAGGATCAGGCTCAATAAGGAGCCAACCATGGCACCTGCTTTGTAGGGGTAGGGTCCCAGGTGCTGGACCTCATGGGTGGGTGTGAGAAGGGGCAGGGAGAGGGGCACAAGAAATGATTATGAAACCGACCAGCCTGACTAAAATGCCCCATCTGACTGAAGGGCAAGAGAGTAATACACAGAACTGGGGACAAAAAGCAAAATTAGGTTTTTAAAACCTTTCCTGTCTGATCCTTTGAGGCATATCAGTGTTACAGCAGCGCGTGGTATTCTTTTAATTTAAACCTCCTCCTGTCCTTTTGAGCCATATATCAATGCTAAATAAAAACGTGAGTGACATCTGGTAGATGAGATGACATTTACAAGAGAAAAACAACTGATGTATGGGCTTTCTGGCAGATGCTTTGCCCTCCCTGTGGAGAGCCCACGATGGCTGCCTGGCTTCTTAGTGGGTCTCCATTGATCGTGTTGCCCCTAGGGGTTGTAACAGTGGCTATGCTGGCATTTTGGATTAGTCACCTGTATGGGGAAGTGTTAAACATTTAGGAGAAAGGCGATCAGGGAAAAACGGCTCCCTGGCCTTGAAAACAGAGCTTATAAGTGACATGGAAAGATAATCAAAAGGATTCTAGCCATCTTTCCGGGAGAGGGCCCTCCCTTGCACAGAAATATCTATTCCGCACACGCGGTCCAGGGGGACCTGAGCCAAACATCCCTGAACCTTAGGAAATGTCCGAGCCGGATCCAAGCGTCAAAACTGCCCCTTCTCTCGGGAATGGGCTGAACCAAACCCCTGGAGCAGCACAGGCTGGGCTTGGCAACACGGTCCATCTCCAAAGTAGTCACAGCCCCTCCCGCTCATTCCTTCAGCCCACAGGTGGTACAGCTGCCCATCTTCTAGCCACCGCTAAGGAACCTGGGAGTGACTTGACTGAAGAGGGTGCCTGAAATCCTTTGCACATCTGAGAGCATGCCGCAGTAACATGCGTATCACCTTCCAGGCATCCTGCTCCCAAGCGGACTGCTAACGGCTCCTGGTAGATAGGGGAGCCTCCCCACAGCTGGAGTCTTTGGGATGGAGACAGCTTGGGGGTCCCAAAAATCTTTAAAAATCTGGTTCCAACCAGTAAGGAGGCCCCTGTCCGCCTTGGAACATGAACAGTCTTGGAACATTGTTCCCCTTTCATGTCCAAACTTCTGGGACACCCCAATCTACCACTCCCCACCTCTGCCAAAGGATGCTGTAACCCCCTGACCCTCTCCAACCCAGCCTGTTGCTTGTTCTGTGTGAGCAGACGAGAGCTGCACAGCAGACATCTCTGTAGGTTTCATTCCAGCGATGCCTCAGCCAATTTGATTGTCTCAGCCAGTGTGCAATTTCTCCCCTCATAGAGGGCACGAGGGGAGATTTATTTTCTCCAGACATCATTTACTCAGTAAACTCCGAATGAAGCCAGAAATCACTGGTTTATGCCACCCTCGGATCAGAATAAAATGAGGATGGATTCTCCCATTTAGCGTAATTTTCCATTCTCCATTCACAGAGATTCTCTTTTAATTGGATATTTATAAAGCTATTTCATCTTGGTTATTGTAGCCAAAATGATTCATGTCCGCTAAAAACCCAGAGAGGCCATAAAAAAAAAAAAAAGACTGAATAATGAATATAGTCTCCAAAGATACCCGTCAAAATTCCTTTTTGCAGCGGATTATGGGCAGGGGCTGGAGAATGAGCTCCCACACCTCAACCCTCTGACTCAGCCCAGAGCCCCCTCCCACATTCCAAACCCCTCAGCCACACCCCCCAGCCCGGAGCCCCCTCCTGCACCCCAACCCCTCATCCCCAGCCCCTCCCCAGAGCTCCCACCCCCAGCCAGAGCCCACACCCCAACCCCCTCTCCCAGCCCGGTGAAAATGAGTGAGCGAGCGAGGGTTGGGGGGAGAGTGATCGGGGGTGGGGCCTTGGAGAAGGGGCAGGACAGGGGCGGGGCATCGGGGAAGGGGCAGGGGTGTTTGGTTTTCTGCAGTTAGAAAGTTGGCAGCCCTAACCCTGAGGCCAGCACGAGCATCAGAGACAGGAGGGCTGAATTTCATCTTTATGCAGGCAGGTTAATCTCACGCCTCTTGTCACATCCTAGCAGGTACTGCCTCAATGCATCCTGCTCCAAATGAAAACACTAAGCGAGCTCCTGTTTAAACTGCTAAACCTTAATTCAGCCGAGTGGCTTATCTTCTGTAAGGCTCTTTCCCACCCCACCTCCTCCAGTTTGCAGGAAGTCTTTGAAGGAAGGAATAAGCTTCTCTCACAGCTTTGAGCTGACAGGTTTCAGAGGAGCCGTGTTCGTCTGTATTCGCAAAAAGAAAAGGAGGACTTGTGGCACCTTAGAAACAAACTAAATTTGTTAGTCTCTAAGGTGCCACAAGTACTCCTTAGCTTTGAGTTGTGAATTCTTCCTGCACAGATCTCGGTTCTATTGATCCCTTCATCTCCGGAGATTATTCCGCCGCTCTCCAAGAGAGACTTTGCTGGGCTGCCCAGATCTCCTCTCCTAGCCTTTAGGCCACCTCATTGCAAACTGACAGCTTTCAGAGTAGCAGCCGTGTTAGTCTGTATCCATAAAAAGAAAAGGAGGACTTGTGGCACCTTAGAGACTAACCAATTTATTAGAGCATAAGATTTCGTGGGCTACAGCTTGTAATGGGAATTCAGATACAGGGCTTAAAAAAAAATTGATCAGGGTTTAGTGAATGTTCCCAGCACAATCTCTCATTTCCAGTTGCAGGCTGGATCGGTCACACCACAGGAGGTTGGGGCTAGTGAGGACTGTGATGACGAAGAGTTTGCATTACAGCAGCACCCAGAGGACCTTCTCCCCCCTGCATACACTTCTGCCACCCTTCAGGATCCAAGCTACATTGTGCTCAGTGCTGCACAAACATGGGACGATGAAGGTGTGGGTCCTGCCCCCCAAGAGCTTAGAGGCTAAGGCAAATATGACAGAAGGTCTGCGAGGTGGGCTTACCTGGTACAAAGCTCTGGTGCAGGCCCCTGATCACAGGGCTGCATCCACACGAAGGGATAGGCCTGAACCAGCATCCCTGATCCCGACCTCCCCAGGCGCCAGGGGATTTGAAAGCTAAACCCCACCCTGAGCTCTGCGCACACTTCTCCTCCCACCACCCCACCCCAGATCTGGACACCCTCAGACTAAGTGTGTGGGTGCAAGAGACACTTCCCAGGGGCGCCCAGTGTCAGGAGGCACCACACCACCACCACCTGCCCTTAGCGTGAGGAAGTCTTGTCTGAGCCCGCTGTGGATCAACTCCCTGAAACCACCAGCCTCTGGCAGCACGACGCCTGCCCTCCGCAGACCTCACTCTCTCTGTACAGGTAGCACGAGGCGCTTACCCACCCCCCAAGTCCTCTGAGAGTTCCCTGGAGTCTTCACTGGACTCCCAGAATCACCCGGCCGGCTGTTCCAGCGTAGTAGCCATACCTTGGAACACAGCTCTGCCAAACACACAGCATTTGGATACAGCGCCAGTGAAAACAAGAGATTGGAGGGATAGCGAGCGCTCAGATTGGATTCAGCTGGTTACATGCAACACAAAATCGTACTCAGCTTTGTCGAGACTCACTTTCACTAGCAGGTGACCAAAGGAGCGTCTCACCCAAAGTTCTCTCCAGGGTTTTCAGGCAGCAAACTCACTCTCTGGTTACTTGCGAGGTGAAGGATGCCAGGGTGTCCTCTTTGCCCTGCAAATATACCAGCACAAACCTTTGAGGTGCACCCCAAGATAGGGTCCACTCGTATTTACTTTCTGTTAGTGTCTCTAAAATGGAGCTAACAATGCTGACCAAAGCATTGCCAGCTTCCAATTAAAAGCACTAGATAGAAGCTGGGCATTATTCTTACCCCCTGGAGAGAGCACCTTCCAAATCCTGACCATATCTCTGGAACAACCAAAAGGTGAGGGCACTCCCAAGAGCGCCCACTCTGTGTTTTCTGCTGAGCCCAGTGCAGGCTGGGACAGGGCTTTGGGAATGGATGCCCATGGGTGCAAACACCCTCAGAGCTCAGGGTTCTGCACCTGCCTGGGCAGCCCCAGTGCCTTGGATTGAAGGAGCTCCTGCCACACCATGCTTGGGCACCACTGCGAGCTTTCTGATCGTCTCACCCCTGTGGAGACCAACCACTGACTGTTTGCAAGACACACTGGATGGGGAGACAGCTGTAGACTCCCCAACAGCAGCATTCTCCCCCCATTTCTGCCCAAACGCCATCTCACCGCAGTGTCCGCTCGTGTTATCCCAGACAGGTGTCCAAGGCTGTCGCCGGCTGGTGCCAGAGAATGCACAAATCCCACATTGCCTGCCACTGGCAACGAGCTGGCCTGCAGCAGCGCTTGGCCCCATAACTTTCTGACCCGCACGTCCCACCCAGCAAGTTGCTCAAGGCCCTGCTGTCCGGTCACAAATCACCCTGGCCTGGTGTCTCCAAAGCTATGTAGCTTTCAGCAGAGAAGTTGGTGCCCCCCCCCAGTTCTTGCATGTCCTGTCACAGCAGGACAAAGCTGGCTTATCTCCTGCGGGGGGTGAGGCAGCTCTAGCTCCACGTGCTGCCCCAGTAAGCCCGTGGGCAGCTTCACCTGGCATGTTTCCTGTCCCTGTTGCTGCTGCTAATAATCTCACATCCTTCTCTAGCGCCTCCCAGCACAGGATCTGATAGAGCCTCCCCAGCACAAATCCATTCCTCCTCAGGACAGCCTGGGCAGTAGGGAACTCTCATTTCCCACATTTTGCTGATGGGGAAACTGAGGCATGGGGGAAGGGACTTGAAGAAAGCAGCCAGCACCTAGCCAGGAAGAGGACAGAGAGACTGTGGATTTAACCTGATCGGTGACAAAAGGCAGAGCCCCAAAGCTTTCCCACCGGCAGCAATTTTCCCAAATAAAACCAGACATCTGGCAATCATGACTGAATAGCTATAGTCCCATCACGTCTCTCAGTCCCTCCCGTCCAGGGAGCACACGCCCTTTAGTTACAGGGTTACATTCCACACAAATCTGGAACAGCCTTCCAAGGGGAGCAGCGGGGGCAAAAACGAAACTGGCTTTAAGACTGAGCTTGATAAGTTTATGAGGGAATAGTGTGACGGAACTGCCTACAATGGCACGCAGGCCATCGGCGACTGCCAGTAACAAAAATTCCCAATGGCCGGTGATGGGACACCAGATGGGGAGGACTCCGAGTTACTACAGAGAATTATTTCCCGGGTGTCTAGCGGTTGGGTCTTAGCCACATGCTCAGGGTCTAACTGATCGCCGTATTTGGGGTCAGGAAAGAATTTCCCCTGGGTCAGATTGGCAGACTTTTTTTAAATCTGCCTTCCTCTGCAGCATGGTTTGCAGCATGGTCACTTGCAGGTTTAAACTAGTGTAAATGGTGAATTCTCTGTAACTTGCAGTAAACCATGATTTGAGGCCTTCAGCCAGAGGTCGGGGTCTATTACAGGAATGGGTGGGTGAGGTTCTGTGGCCTGCAAGGTGCAGGAGGTCAGACTAGATCAAGATGGTCCCTTCTAGCCTTAAAGTCTGAGCCAATACATCTGGTGTCCCCTCATTTTACTGCTGAAAATTATTTATAATCAGCAGTAACCATGGAACTATCCGGAGAGCAAGCACGAGTGCTGCTTACACGGACCCCACAGCATTTTAAGGGTCCGGCCTGAATGATTTTCACATCCCTCATTCTGGGTCTTGGTCACACTGTGTCCCAGACATCTGGGCCTCGGCAGGCTCAGCATTCTCTTAGGGAACCATTTCCTAAAGGCCTGGAATTTGGAGAGCCCTTGAGCAAGTGCTTAACTTCAAGCAGGTGCTGAAGTCCCACTGAAATCAATAGCAGCCTTGCTATGGTCTCATTCCCACAGGGAGATGGAAGCACTGCTGAGGACTTCAAAGACTCTTCATCAAGTCCCTTCCCCTCTGTTCCTCAGTTTCCCCATCTGAGAAATAGGACTAATGGGAGTTGCCGACCTCCCAAGACATTGTGAGGATGAAATGGTCCTGCATCAATGCAGGGGGGAGGAGTGGATGACCTCTCACGGTTCATTCCAGCTTCACATTTCTCTGATTTTCAGTAGGTTCATGGCCAAATTCACCCCTCCCCACTCCAGCCCTCAGGAACACCCCACACTAGGTAAATGCTGCAGAGCTTAAGTCAGGCCTGACATTGACAGTCCCAAACTGAATAGATTTCCTGGGAGCATTCTTGCCAGTGGAAACGCTTCTGGAGAGACTTGTTCCCCATGCCAAGGAACCCAGATCCAGGGTTGTGCCATGAACTGGAGAGTGAAGCCAATCGCTCCAGTTTAACTGTCCAGGCTAAGCGAAGGGCCGTCAAATGAGCAGGATGGAGAAGGGGCCATCATAAGGATGTTTGATAAGCAAACCATAGTGCAGGAATGGGCAGCCCTGGCCCCCCCAGCTGTTAATTGCATAGCAACAGTTTAGTCGCCAGGGAATTCTTGAGAGCTTTGCAGACGGTGAGCGAGTCTCTGCATTGAGTGACACGTTCCTCAGTCCTTACCGGCGATTTCAATCAGGTCAAATGCTCTAGGTGTCACCAAACCAGCTCCCAGCCGGTCTAAGCTAGTTCAGAATTGATTTGAAATGGGCAAGGCCAAGACCAGAGGGTGGAACTGCTCAAACAATCAGCCACCTGCTCCCCGTTGGGTGCTGAGCTCTTCTGAAAATCCACCTTGCCCAGCCTCACACAAAAGGTCAGTGGCCAAGCCAGGACCTGGACTCCTGAGGCCCAGTTCCAGGAATGAACCCCATTAACTCATTATTTTATCAGCCTGGAACTACCACAGATAGAGGGAGGAGAAAGCTTGATCTCTAGAAGAGATCATACAAATGCAGGAGAAGCTGGCATCTCTCCTGCTGGGGGCCTCTTCTCGCTTTTGCGATACCGGCCTCCTGGCTACACCTCTCCCTTTGTGTGGTGGCACCGAAACTGCCCAGCCTCTCAGCGCCTGTGGGTCATTCTGGGGAAAGATGCTGCCAGTTCTTGGAATTTTATGGCACATTGTACGAAAACCAGAATTGGTTTCAGAGGATGACACAGGGCTATTTGCTGCAATTACTGCAGAGTGCAGCTCTGCTCAGAAAAGAGAAAAACAGCATCGGGGGGAGTGTCTCTTAGCGAGGCCACATTGCATATGATCAGTTTACAATTAAGAGATTCCTCCTGCTGCCCACCAACTCCCCACCCTGCAAACACGGGGGGCAGTTCTTGTAGTTTTATCTTAGCTCAGTTACAGGTGCCAGGGGTTTATTTTGTGAGAATCTCAGTTTTCTTTTAAAGAAAAAGGAAGTTTCCAGCATTCCTGATGATGGAGAAAGGCTTGAAAACGTGACCCAGGGGCATTCGACATTCTCACATAAATCAGAAATCAAAGAAAAGGAATGCCCCACGGTTTGTCTTAAATCATGAGATTTAAAAAACAATCATGAGATTTTTCTGCTTGACTTGTGAATGTTGCAAACTTCCCCTGCTACCTGTGAGCCAAACTGGATAAGCGTGGGCACTCCACAAGGCGAAGGGCTCACACTCTCTGCCTACCTGGCTTTTTTTAGGCGAAGGGAAAGAAGAACGAACAAACAGAAAAATCTCCATGACAGCCTGCCACTTGGGGAATTGCCCTCCCAGCTCTGGCCAGCAAGCTTCCTACAGGCCAAAAGGTGGAACATACAGGAAAGAGAACCGCAGCTAGATGCAACACCAGCTGTTGGAGCAAGGGCAGGGGAGAGATAAGCACAAAGATGGATGGGGCCAGGGAGCAAGTGGAAGGGGGCTGAAGAAGGAATAGCTCGGTTCCAGCAGTCGGCAGAGAGCGGCATTTTGTCTGTTGCTTTCTGACTGGGCTGGAGGGAGCTGGGCTGGGAAACGGGGAGACCTGGGAGTAGCAAGGAGGGGCTCACCAAGGTCCAGGCAATGTTTCAGCTAATGGGAGGGTGTGCAAGGGTGGGTGTTGGGTACATAGAGAGGGAAGCAGCTAGGTTTGGCAAAACATGCTCGGGGACAGAGGCGGGCAGAAATTTGCTGGCTGAATCGTTCAGGGCTAGTAGTTCACTGACCCCCCGATATTCCTCATGGCTGTGTACTTGCTTTGGCCCTCCGCAGGGAGTGATAAAAACAACCGCATGCCAAGAAGCACTGTGGCATCCTCAAAGGAGCCAGAACACCTGGAGGTGCTCGGTAGGGAGAGTGGGCTTCTACAAACCAAGTTTGTCTGGTGCACAGAGAAAGGTCTCACTTGGATGTGTGTCCGAGTCCACCTCCTCCCCAGCCCCATAGGCCCCTCTGCCCATCCCTCTCGGCTTTTCTATCCTGGCCTCCTCTCTGTCCCAGCCTAATCTTGGTGCAAGAGCCTTCTCCACCGCAGCTCCACAAGCTGGAACAACCCTCTCCAGGTGACCTCTGCTCCTCCCCTCTTCCAGTCTGCTCTGAGAGCATCTCCCCCTCACATCTACACTGCATCTCTCCCTCGGCTGTTAGTTGTGGGCCCTGGCTGCAGTGTTTAACTCCACAAAGCTGCATGTTCCCTGCCTGCTTACCTATCAAAGCAGATTGTATGTCAAAGCAGGGGCAGGGGGCCTAGACAACCAACTTTGCCACCCTTTATTTGTAATCAAATGCGATGAGAGAGGCACAGTTGAAATGGCTCTGAAAACCCGATTAAGCTCTTTGGCTGGCATTCCTATGTGGATGAAAGCTACAATTAGCGATTGCCAGCCAGGGAAAACTACAGCCCAGGTTTATCCCAATTAATAGATTTGGGGGGTGAGGTGGAGCAGTTTGGCTTATGGCAAAGCTCATTTCCATAACGAAGGGCGAGGTGCTTATCAAGTGGGCCCCTAATAATCTGGACAGCAGTGTCTGAAATTGCATTTACACCTTCCAGGTGCTGGAGAACAGTTCCCTCCAGAGGCAATTCTTCGTTTATTTTCAGAACCCATGGCACAGTTCTGAGGGGACATTTTAATACACCCCTAGACTTGCCTCCAGGGGTGTTTCATCGGGGGAGGGGGCTTGCAGAGAGATGGAGGTGGGTGGGAGACCGGTTAGTGTAGCTGAGCAATCAGGGTCACTGAAAGTCAAAGCTGATTAGACGTAGCAGGAAATTGTCAGCATGGCTTCGGTTCCTGGTGGATGTGGAGCCTGTGGCCCCAGAACCCCCAGGGTGGCCCGTAGGAGCCCTCGGCACAGCTGACACGGTGAACCCAAGTGGGCCTGGCAGAACAGTAACAGACGAGGTGCCAGCTGACCAAGCAGGTACATTGCTGGCCGGAGAGGATGGTAGAGGGACACCCAGAGCTCTCAAGTAACTCTGAACAACTTCCCAAGAGACAAATCAGATGTCAAGAATTATAACATTCATAAACCAGTCGGAGAACACTTCAATCTCTCTGGTCACGCAATCACAGACATGAAGGTCGCTATCTTAAAACAGAAAAACTTCAAATCCAGACTCCAGAGAGAAACTGCTGAATTGGAATTCATTTGCAAATTGGATACTATTAATTTAGGCTTAAATAGAGACTGGGAGTGGCTAAGTCATTATGCAAGGTAGCCTATTTCCCCTTGTTTTTTCCTACCCCCCCTCCCCCAGATGTTCTGGTTTAACTTGGATTTAAACTTGGAGAGTGGTCACTTTGGATGAGCTATTACCAGCAGGAGAGTGAGTTTGTGTGTGTATGGGGGTGGGGTGTGTGTGAGAAAACCTGGATTTGTGCTAGAAATGGCCCACCTTGATTATCATGCACATTGTAGGGAGAGTGGTCACTTTGGATGAGCTATTACCAGCAGGATAGTGAGTTTGTGTGTGTGGTTTTTGGGAGGGGGGAGAGGGGGTGAGAGAACCTGGATTTGTGCAGGAAATGGCCCAACTTGATTATCATGCACATTGTGTAAAGAGTTGTCACTTTGGATGGGCTATCACCAGCAGGAGAGTGAATTTGGGAGGGGGTGGTGGAGGGTGAGAAAACCTGGATTTGTGCTGGAAATGGCCCAACCTGATGATCACTTTAGATAAGCTATTACCAGCAGGACAGTGGGGTGGGAGGAGGTATTGTTTCATATTCTCTGTGTGTATATAAAGTCTGCTGCAGTTTCCACGGTATGCATCCGATGAAGTGAGCTGTAGCTCACGAAAGCTCATGCTCAAATAAATTGGTTAGTCTCTAAGGTGCCACAAGTCCTCCTTTTCTTTTTCCCAAGAGACGGTACCAGCCCACACTGACCCCTCATAAGGGGAGGTTGGGATGACAGGATAACAGATGAGGATGGTTTGTTCGACCTGGCAGGCACAAGGCCGGTAACTAACCCCCTCTTGCTGGTATCAACGTCTAAAGGAGAAGTAATAGGAGGGGCGTCTTTGTGCTGGTCTAGGGGACAGCAGCCTGGTGGGTGATGAACTTGGACCTTGTGGCCAGCACACACACGTTAGTGTCCCTGGAGCTCCTATAGGGTGCCAGGACCATGCTTCATCAGCCATAAAGCTGGCCGAGCGTCTTTACCCCAGAACCGAGCCCGGGGCCTTTATGGCCAACCCAGAGGTCAGCTGACTCAACACGCTGCCTTCTCCCCTAGTGCAGCCAACACCGGAGCAGCACCAGCAAAGCTCCACAGCGCCACGGGGAGCTGCCCCCAGGCCTGAACGAACAAGGGCACCAAGACCCTTGCAGCTGCCGTTAGGGGCCAGGCTCCCTCCTCTCGCCCTTACCCACCCCAGCTGCAGAGCCATTGATCCTTGGGCAGAGGGGGGGAAATGACACACAGAACCAGCGGCGGAGAGAACCGGTAGCTGAGGGCTGGTCCCTAGCCTTTATGCCCTACAGATTCTCCCAGGCTAATCCCCTTTCCCCCTGCCCTCTGAAACTAGAGCCAGGCAAGAAACGGTTTTTACTCCTGCAAAGGAAATGTAAATGAACAAGTTTTTCTTTTCAACTCCGGACACTCAAACACTCTCATGTTTTCTCCCACCCCCTCCTTGGTAGGGGTAACCTCACCAGCACAATCACACCACGATGTTAGTGCTGCTCAGTCCAACTAGGTCAGGCTTGTGTGTCTGCACCCGGGTAGCTGCGTCCCACTGAATCCTATTTCCTGACAACACCGAACTCGTCAGTGGGGCTGGCAACAAGCCCACAGCCACTTGCCCCGACTGCTCAACTCCCCAAGGAGCAGCAGCTCCACTGGGGTGTGGGGCTACCCACCCCCCTCTCCTGCAGCAGTGGACTGGGAGAGGGTCCTGAGCTGGGAGGGACTGAGTGGGAGCTGGGCAATGCATTGCATGCGAGTTTGGCGTGTGTTTGTGTGAGAGAGAGAGATTGGGCACTGCATCTGACTACAGGGTGCTTGTGTGTGCAATGCCATGACTGCAAGCATGACAGAGCATGTGCATTGCAGCATGCCGCATGTATGTCTGTGTGCGCTTATGTATTCGGATCAAGAGAGCCGGCTCCGTTATTAGACCTCTCCCCAAAATTCAAACACAGTTGTATTTGGCACCATGGAGCAGGGACACTTCCCAAGGGAGAACGCCAGAAGCTGGCCTTTCCTCTCACCCGCTATCACAGCCAGGTTACTATAGCTTTAATTCTAGCAAATGTATCGAAGCAAATCAAAGCCTCCAGTGAGCTTACTAACTTCTGGAACCACTTGGGCTGTGTGGCCTCCCAGCTCAATTCAACACGACCGTGTTGGCATGACCAGCTCAAGGAGTTTCCAAAACGGGCCAAGGAGGAAGAGCCCTCAGGTATTGGGCAGAGGCAGGTCCGACTGGGCCAGGATAGGGCTCCATGCTGTGCTTGGCTTTGAACCTTGTCCACTTGTCCATTCCTGCCCTGTCACTCCATAGCACAATGCCACCTCTGCCATATTTGGTGTCCCCCTCTGGGGCAGACAGTCTCTCTCTCCATCCAGTGGCAGAGCTGGCCTGTTGGGGGCCCTAAGCAGGAATATTTTGCCCCCCCCTCACTAAGCCCAAGCCCTGCTGCCCAGGGCTGAAGTCAAGGAGATCACATAAAATCATGGAATCCATGACTGACTGGTAGCCTTAATAATAAGCAAATAGGGGGCCCCCCAAGCAATTGTCTAGTCTGCTGATGCCTAGCACCGGCACTGCCTCCATCCTTTTTTGGAGCTTCCTGCTCATCTGAGGAACTCCCTTAGAGCAGGGGCTGAGAGGCCCCCCCTGCTCTGACAAAGGGAGCTGGCATAGAGGTGGCTGCCTGGGAGCTAGTACAGGCCATCCCCTTTAGCGCCAGACTCAGAGCACGGCAAGATTCTTGGGGCCAGAGTCACAACGTGTCAAAATGGTCAGAGGAGGTCAATCACATGCTGACAGTTTAGCTCAGCTGAGGATCTCACCTTTACTCTCCCAAGTCAGTACAATGCAGCCCCAACCCCTGCTGCTGTAGAGGGAGACGCAAGAAACCCAACAATGGACAATTATGGCATAATCTGCCCCAGGGTAAAATGTCTCCCCCTCCTTACCTCCCTGCTAGCAGAAGAGCTATGAAACACCTTCTGCATTGTTCTGAATCCCATCTAAAAAACTATACACGCTCTCATTATCCTCACCACAGTCAACTCCTTCTCTAAAGGCTGCTAACCTTGTGGGCTGAGTGTGAACTTGTGACAGTGAGTTCCACTGGCTAATTGTGCATTGTGTTGAGAAGGAGGGGTAGCACACTGAAAACACTTTTGCCCTTGCCTTTGTATTATGAGATGGGGATGGTGGGGATCTTCCTCCTACCCTGGACTATTGGATATACTGCTATCACAATCCCTTCTCCGTCCCCTTTCCCAGGAATCCTGCTCCTGTCACTCACTCCTCACACAGCAGTCTCTCTGCACCTAACAATTTTCACTGTCAAGCTCCATCCTCTCGAGGATGGAGGGGAACAACAGCCAAATTCGCTACTGCAGGCGAGGGCATCCCACTGCTTTCTGGGATGGCATTAGGACCTTCCCAGTATGATCTTCCAGCCCTTCCCTCCCCAGCACTAAATGCAATTGAGAAAACAAAGAGAAACCCAGGCCTGGTGATTGGGGGGTGGGGGGACGGGATGGACAGCTGCCCTCTTGGCTGGCATGCCAGGGACCTCCAGAGCTAGAAGCATGAGCTGCTACAGCTTGAGTTAGATAGCCAAGCCGCTGACATTGTGACTGGAACAGATTCATATGCTCTGTAGGGAGCTGTAACAGATCGAGCCCCCTAAAGCCAAGGGTAGCCTGGGCTGAGGATGCCCCTGACCCGGCAGCCCCTTCCCCCCAGCTGTTGGGCAGTTTCTCTGCACCCCCCGGGTCTGCAGCATTGCTAATGAACCCTGAAGGCCACGCCAATGCTCCTGCAGCAGCAACGGAGGCCTCCGGCAGTAATTAGTGTCACCGAGCCTGGACCTAAACTAATCTGACAGGCGATGGAGAGTCACAACCCAGGCTAATTGCCAGATATTTGAGCAACCTGCCACCAAGATGGAGGGTCAACCCCTCCCCCCGCTGAACGAGCTGGATGCGGGACAGGGTTAGTGAGACTCCAGGCCAACCGATACTTTATGGGGGAAGATGATGCTCCAGGCTGAACGGCCCGTTTGGCACAGGCTGCCGAGGCCCAGCAGAGCCCAGGTCATGCCCTGCACACCGCTCCAGCCCTGACAGCCACCTGCCACAGGGTGTGGCCTTATCCTGACCACTCAGCCCTGCCCCCTCCTTTCCAGGGGGGGCTGGAACAATGTGTACAGTGGGGGTGCTGCGAGCCATGAACCAAACTGCAAACCCTGGATATAATGGAAACCACTTCAAGCCTGGGGGTGCAGCAGCCTCCCTAGTTCTAGCACCTATGCTCCTCTCCCCCTTGTGCACCCGGCACAGCCATCAGCCCACCCACCGGGCAACACTCCAGGAAACCCACACTCCAGCAGCCTGGCTTCAGAGTCCCAGACACGGCTCTTTAGCGCCAGACTCAGAGCACTGCAAGATTCCTGGGGCCAGAGTCAGCCTTTCTGAAAGCCCAGGCCCACACCATTAGGGAAAGAAGGGGGGCAGGACCTACCTGCCTTGCCCCTCCGGGTGCATGGGGCTGAGGGTAGAGATCTGGGGTCTGCACTCGGGAGGTAGCCAGTGGATCCAGCAGCTAGAGCGAATGCCCCAGCGCCCTTCACGGCTCCTGCAGCCAGCCTCCATCTCCATCCTCCCTCTGAAGCTATCAGACTTGCTCGCCCCAGCAGCGATTGCTGGGGGTGGGGAAGAAGAGTGTTGGGAAAGGGCTTTCCCTTGCCACTGCATTTTGATTGCAGATCCCCAGCACCTCACTGAATCCTACTCCGAGCTCGGGCAGGCCACACCAGGCCAGCTGCCTCTGCTCAGGCCGGGGCGGGGCAGGGATGGATGAGTCAAGAACCCCCTCCTGGGAGGTCAGGCCCACCCCAGCCCTGCTCATTACAAACCGCACCCAGCTGCCAACAGAAGCAGGTCCCCAGCCCGGTCTGGAGCTGTCACACTAGCTGGAGTGGGGGAGGCCAGGTGTGCAATCCCAGCCGCTGGGGGCTACTCTGAATATACAGCAGAATAAATACCAAGGAATTCCTTCACTGTGGCATGGTCAGGGAGGGGGGGCCAGCCCCTGCAGGCGGCTGTTCTCCATCAGCTTGAGCTGACTGCCAGGCAGCGCAAGAGGCCCTCAGCGCAATCCTTGGAGGACGCTTGCCGGAGCCGTCCTGGCTGGGCAGGCAGGAACGGTGGGGTAGCCAGCTGACAGGTGAGGATGCAGCGCTGGGAAGGGGATGTCAGCGCTCCGGCGAGCGCTCCGCGGGCAGGCCGACCTACCGATCCCAGCAGCACCCTTTGGACCACAGAACAGAGCTGCTCAGAGCCCCAGGGCGGGATGGGGGAGCCTCAGAGAGCAGCTGCTGCCCCCACGTGGAAGAGGTTGATGCAGTTCTGATCAGCCCCGCACTTGCTGGAGCCTTGGCCCTCTCTTGGGAAGGCTGTTTGCACTAAGACAGGATCTTTGCCCGTTAGGGCCCAGCTAGATCCTGGGGGCCCCCAAGAGACCGACTGCTCAGCTCCTAACACTTGTGACTGATTTATGGCCAGTCAGCACCTTACTCCAGGAGGTGGGGAGGTAGGTGCATGTGTCACTCCCTACCCCCATCCAAAGAGGCACAAGTGCTCGGAGCTGGACAGCAGCGCTCAGCTCCTGCAGGGTCAGGAGGAGGAAATCCCGGCACTCTGGCCACGTATTGTCTGTTCTCTATCAGGAAAGCGTTGGGGTGCGGGAGGAAACAGGATGTGGCATGAGAAGGCGGCAGTTCCTGGCCCTGAGGCTGGGCATGGGGGTGACAGGGAGAACGGGATGGGAGCCCGGGAAACAGCTAGACTTACACAAAGCACCCAACGGAGACAACTCAGGGATACAAAGTGGCTTTGGGCGCAAGAGGCCCCGGCCCCGAGCTGAGACCTGCCCCCCAGAACACTTCTTCCTGCTCTTACCACAGTCTGACTGGCTTTTCGGAGCCTTCTTTGGGGTGTCTCTCTGCCCAGCTCATTTTCCCTTATCCCTACAGCTGCTCCCCACAGCAGCCCCCCGCCCCCCTCACGCAGGCAGCTTGTGCCTGCACTAGCTGGGGCCTCTCTTGCTGCATCTCCCACTTTTAACGGCTTCTCTGGACCTTTTGAAAAAGCAGCAAACAGCTTGGGCCTGCTCCTGCCCTGAGGCCTGTGCACGCAGCTCCGACCGGTCTGAGGGCACCGGTCTGCGGGTACAGCCTGGGCTCAGGCTAGGAAGGAGGCAGCTGGAGCGTCACATGCAGGACTCTGCGGGGGGGTGCAGATCTGCGGCTTTTGGCCAATTTTGATGGGGAAGGGGCAGCATGTGATCCCAGGCAGCTTCTCTTCCCTTTGCAGGGTGGGCGCTGGGGAGGCTGGAAGTTGGCAGCTTGGAAGGGAGCCAGAAGGGGAGGGGGGTCCAGTGGAGCAGCCTGACCCACATGCTGTTGAGTTGGGTTTTCACAGTCGTCAGGAGAAAGCACAGTCAGTGACTGAACACTGCTCCAGAGGCCCCGCGGCTGCAGATCTGCTGCTACCCGTCGTCAAGTCACAAGGGGCAGATACGCCGCTGGTACCAATCCCTAGAGCTATAGCAATCTCCTCCCCACACCAGCTCACACCAAGTTAGCCTGGTGTAAGCTCACTGGATTTGGTCCATCATCAGAGAAACCAAGGGTCTGATACTGCAGGGTTCTCAGTCAATGGCAATGGATATCTGTCAGCACCTCCTGGGATCAAACCCTAGGGACAGTAAGGCCAGGGCAGTCCACTTGAGTCAAGTAGTCTGAGGCTGCACCCCCCGTAGCATCGCCTCTACCTTCCTCTTGACCCTGGGCTGTGACCACTCCCCAGGGAGGGAGTAGGGCTGCCTTCTCTCTTCGCCCAGCTGCGTTTAAGAGACTTTGGCTGGAGCTCACTGAACTCAATGGAAAAACATGCAGCCACTTCCAAGGGCCAAAGCAACTTCTTGCTGCTGCCTAATCTAAACCTTTCTCCTCTTAGCTTCAGGTCAACCGCCTTTGCGGCTGTTGCCAAGATGACACTTTGAGAACCCCTCGATCTTGGCTAGCTACCTGCAACCCCAGGAAGGGAGCAAGGCAGACCCTCGGGGGGGAAGGTTGTTTATATCAGAAACCAAAACACAGAACAAAAAAACAAGTGTTGCTTAAAATCAGTGATGGGTCACCGGCTGCTTTGGAGGGCCAGATGAGGTGAAAGCCATCAGAGAAGCCTTTTCTGGCTTCATAGCGGGTTATGAAAGAAAAAACCGACAGACTTCAACCCTCATAGAAGAGAGCTGGATTCACCCTACCCACAGCTTTAAAGGAAACAATCATTTGCTATCAGAGAAATGGAGGCTGTCGGTAGGATAGAGCTGAGAATAATCATGCAATAAGCATGACTGGCTCTTTCATCCCTTTCTGCTGTCTTCATCAATACTGGCGGTGTAACAGGATTGCAGCTTCCCCGACACAGTGTGAGAAATACAAGTGAGCTGTAGCTCACGAAAGCTCATGCTCAAATAAATTGGTTAGTCTCTAAGGTGCCACAAGTACTCCTTTTCTTTTTGCGAATACAGACTAACACGGCTGTTCCTCTGAAACCAGTTACAGCTCTAAAGCCCAGCACTTAAATACTCCTACATCCATGCACTTACCGAACGGCATATGCAACAAATTTCCTTCGTTTTCACAACAGCAGTAATGCTCTTGAGACACACATATTTGGATTCAGAGTAGCAGCCGTGTTAGTCTGTATTCGCAAAAAGAAAAGGAGTACTAGTGGCACCTTAGAGACTAACACATTCATTTGAGCATAAGCTTTCGTAAGCTACAGGTCAACAGATTGTATCTTTCAGGCATATAAGTGCACCCCTTGTCTGTATGTTGCGGCTCTTTTGTTGAAGGAAAGCACTGTCTTTCTGAGCAAAACTCTTAGCTGGTGCTTTGCGTGGCTGGTGGGTCTCTGCATCCCAGAACCATGATTTCTAACCTACTTAGCTTCCCATAGTAACATGCAATGAGCTTGCTAGGGCTCAGTTTATATTTTAATAGAAAGACAAAAACCCTCAAATTATGAACAGCTGACAGAGACTGGGGGAAATGCCCTGCAGAAGCCATGCAAAGAGGTAAGGGCTAGTGAAATAAGCCAGGACTGAGAGTTGGGAACCCCTGAAGCTTAATCCCTGCTCAGACAACTGGCTCCCCTCTATGGTCTCAGAGAAGTCCCTTAACTTCTCTCTGCCTCACCTGCAAGATGAGGCAAGCTCCATCCTGAGAGGGATTGGAGGGCGAATCAGTTAATACTTGTAAAGAATCGGGCAGACGAGTGTTCTGTTGATGAGCTCATGGTTTTGCTGTCGAGGCAGAGCAGGAAGGTTTGTTAAACTGCTGAGAATTTGGAAGTCTTACCCCCAACAGGCGGCTGTTCGGTGCAACAGTCACGCAAGGGAAGGGGTGGGAGTCCTCGGGCTTGGCAGATTTTAAGACTAAACTTGACAACAATACTGTACTGGGACTCTGGACCGGATGGAACCTAGTAGGTATTTTTTAGCTCCAGTTTCTCAGGTCTGAGTGTGGATTGTGAATGTGACATGTCTCAGACACAGAGAGCTGCCCTGCATTCTCACCCAGCCTTTGCATGAAATAGGGCTGGGTTAACACCACAGTCCAGGGCTGTGAGACACAGTGTAATTGTTCCCGTGGCTGGGCACTCCTTAGGCTGTTTACAAAGGTGGTCAGTAGCATTAGTCCCATTTTACAGATGGGGAAACTGAGGTACAGGGTGGTGAAGCGACTTCTATAAGCTAGACAGTGGCAGAATAGGGAATAGAACCCAGGTCTCTTGAGAGATTAAAAAGAGTGGGACAGTCCCGCTTTGAAAAGAGAGGAGTAAAGGGGGATGACAGAGTTCTATAAAATCATGCCTGGGGTGGAGAAAGTGAATAAGGAATCATTATTTACCCCTTCACATAACACGAGAACCAGGGGTCATCTGATGAAATTAATAGACAGCAGGTTTAAAACACATAAGGAAGTACCTCTTCACATAATGCACACAATCAACCTGTGGAACTCATTGCCAGGGTATATAGTGAAGGCTAAAACTATAATGGGGTTCAAGAAAAAAATCAGATAAGTTCATGGAGGATAGGTCCATCAATTGCTATTAGCCAAGATGGTCAGGAATGCAACCCCATGCTCTGAGTGTCCCTAGCCTCTGACTGCCAGAAGCAGGGAGTGGATGACTGGGGATGGATCACTTAATAATTGCCAGTTCTGTTCATTCCCTCTGGGGCACCTGGCATTGGCCACTGTCTGTAGACAGGATACTGGGCTAGATGGACCATTGGTCTGACCCAGTATGGCCATTATGTTCTTACCCTTCCAGCCCAAATCTGCCCTCCCCCGAAAATCACCCTACTGCGGGGACCAGTCCCTCTCACTGGACCCTCACAGAGAAAGAGTTAGGTTTGCTGCCTTTACAGAGGCAGAACACACTGCAAACTGCTAGCTTTCTAGATGCTGGTGCTTTAATGAACTTATAAATCAGTGCTGTGTAATGAAAAGCCAAACAATTTATTTTTAAAAAAATAGAAGAGAGATAAAGACAGAGATTGTTACAAGCAAATAAAAGTGAAGATTCATCTAAAAGTCTAAAGGTTAATCTAGCAAGATACCATCTGGACTAAAGACTATTTCTTCACCTCCTAAGGTGACAGATAAAGATGGATTCTCTCTCTGTTACTCACATGCCCCAAAGGATTGTTTTTGTCTTACAAGGCAGGAAGGACTCTGGGGGATTCAGTCTCCGGTGTCTCTCTGCGGTGCAGGAGTCCTGTTAATTCGCTGTCAAGCTCAGGAGCAGGATAAGCCCCGGTTGTTTAGCTCCATGGCTTTGGTTAACCATTATATGTAAATGGAGGTGAACCCACATTCCTCTGTCTGGGGCAGACTCGTTCATCACCTTCACCTAGGCTAGGCTGTTCAGAAACATCAAACCAAGGGAGCCCATAACTTCCCATATACCATTAACACATGCATTTTACAGGGATAACTAGTGTGTTATTAGTGTTCATGATACCTCACAAGGCACACTCTGTACAGATATTAGTGCAGTAGCGTGCAGGGTGTGACTAGGTCACACTACCCTAAACTAGGCTCCATATTCCCCAGACGAGAAGTGGGGGAATGGTTTGCCCGAGTTTACCCTCGACTACGTAACTGGCGGAGACCTGCAGCCTAACTGCCTAGCTCTGGGACTAGCACGGCCCCCTCCGACTGCCTGAGGGCTTTTCCAGAACTCCAGCCATATGAGCACTCAGGATGTGCAGTGCCTCTCTTCAGGGGCTCGTGACAGTGAAAGCAGACACAGATTTTGCACAGGGGTTTAGACAGTTACTCCACACTGGACAACGTGAGAAGCACATCTGCATATGCTTCCCTGCCTGTATTTCCTCACCAGGGCAGGGCAATGGCTCAGGGCAGATTCTTGGTCTACAGTCCCCCTCCAACACAAGGGCATCTCTTCCAAATAACAGATTCTCGCTCTCCTTCAGCAGCCTTCCTTTCACCGTGGCTGGTCCTGCAGCTAGACAGGATACCCCTGCTACAAAAGCATGAAAGCCCAAGGCCTCCAGCATGCCTCTGAGTCTTCCCCAAGCCCATCCAGCCTGCAGTGTGTTTTGAAGACTAGTATCAACAGCTGGTTTCAGAGTAACAGCCGTGTTAGTCTGTATTCGCAAAAAGAAAAGGAGTACTTGTGGCACCTTAGAGACTAGCCAATTTATTAGAGCATAAGCTTTCGTGAGCTACAGCTCACTTCATCAGATCACTTCACCAGATCAACAGCTGGTGTCTTTGGTCTGCTGCTCAGGATCTTCCCTGCTTCACTGCCCCAAAGAAATATGGTCCGACTGGTTACGCTGGACTTTAACCAGCCCTGAGCCCACTGTCCTGTTAGGGGGCTTATTCCTTCACCCACTTACTTCCCTGGTCCTTCTCGCATGAACAGAGAGCAACAATACCCGAAGTGCAAAGGTGCAAACAATTCGATGTTTATTAGGGTGAACTTCCAGCAAGCATGATTCCAGTTTCCTTCCTTAGTATCCTCCTTCCCAGCTCTGACACCACAGAGCCTTACACCTGTGTCCCTGTTCCCATTCCTGCCCTTAGCCAAACATGATTCCAACTTCCTTACTCCCATTCCCTGTTCCCATTTCCCCCTTTAGCAAAATGTGATTCCAATTTTCTTACCCCCATTCCCTGTTCCCATTTCCCTCACCCACATGCCCACCCCCCTACTTCCTGATTGACTGCATCTGAGGAAGTGAGCTGTAGCTCACGAAAGCTTATGCTCTAATAAATTGGTTAGTCTCTAAGGTGCCACAAGTACTCCTTTTCTTTTTGCGAATACAGACTAACACGGCTGTTACTCTGAAACCTGCAGACTATATAGTAAAACTTGAGTTCTGCTTCGCTATACCTTAACCAATCATGTTCCTGAAATTTAACTAACCAATCCTAACATATTGTAACATGATTATGTACCCAGTTATATCCCACCACCTTAATTAGTTTACACCCAGCAAAATTAATTATACAGCAGACAGGAACAATCACAGAACCAGACAGAGATTATACAGACAAACAACAGCAAAGTGGGAACTATAATGACAAAACAATACAGAAGTGAGGATTTCACATCCCAGCTATTGATAAGTGACAGACAGGATGCTATCAAACTAAGTTTCCTTTTACATTTTCTAGGCACTTCCCTTTCTCTGGAGGTGATAGGAATACAATCCTGTCCTGATAGTGCCTAACAGCCCAATAGTACCTTATTTCAACGTGACTGGTTTGGAATGTGAGGATGTGACTGTTCGCTTCCTAGCTTATGGCTGCCTCTGCTGCTTAGCCAAAGGCCTTAGCCTAAGAACAGGGCCTCAGACTGTCACAGTAAGAGAAGGCCCTTACACCAGCAGACAGTGATTTTGATTCTTCTTTTATACCTCTAGAACTAGCCAAGTGATAAGAATACACCTAAATTCTTAAAGAACAGGCCTTTGCAGACAGGCCTGAATATCTTTATCCTAACATGTCCCAAGGTGTTTCCTCTTGAAGAGGGGACCACGAGAAACCCATGCCTGGGCTGGGAAGAGACGGGCAACAGCCCTGACAGCAAATACCTGATTCCACAGCAAGGCATTACACAACACAGCAACTCCACAACTTGAGGCCCCAGCCTGCTAGTCTCCCCTTCCTCACTGCAATGGAGTGGTCACTGATTGACCTCCAAACACCCCATCATGGCCAGAGATGCCTCCAAAGTACCCTGCTTGTGTTCCTACTCTCCCCACCCCCTTTTAAGAACTCAGTTTAACAACAGTTCACATAGTCCCTTCTTGGGGTCAAGTTTTCCTAATCCTCCAGCTCATACCAGCCCTCTAGGCCCCAAACCCAGTTCAGTACCCCCCTCTTAATTAATCCAAATCAACATAATACAAACTCACACATTCTTCATCTCAGCAGGTCTTTAAATCCTCTTCCTTACTCAGGGGTCTCTTCTCGGCCTCCAGACCTAGACAGCTTCTCCCACTAAAGGGGCACCTCACCCCCCCCCAGACAATCTGTCTAAACATAGCTGCAGTCTCCTAGCCCCCTGTATTTCCATCACATGATGCCTAGTCACCTTGCCCTTGACCACAGCCCCAAACCCATTACTTGGAAGTGGATAACAAGGCACAGATGGGACTGAACCCAAATCCCTTAAAGGGCCAGCCCAATGCTAGGACAGTGCTTTTCAGACTTTTCCATGTTGTCACCCTTTTTGCCATACCAGGACCCCAACAGAACTCCCTACCCCCAGTCAGGACATCCCCCCCAGTAGCAATATGGGATGGGCAGAGTGGTCATGCAGCCCTGCTCCCATCACTTCCCTGGGCTGAAAGCATAACGAGCCCAGGGAGCAAGGGGCTACTGCAGCTACCTGTGACTGGGGCAGTAATTAGCCAGCCACATCAATGAGACGAGCTCTTGTGCAGCACTGAACGACGGCTGGCCTGGCTGGGCACGCTGATGTCTGAGGCCAGGGCCAGCTCTTCCTTTTGAAGGACCCCACAGGGGGTGAATTACCAGGGAACCTGAAGCACTGAGGCCTAGATCCCCAAGGCTATTTAGGTGTTTAGCTCCCACTGAAACAAAGGGAAGTTAGGAGCCTAAATACCGTTGTGGATTCGGGCCCCAGTCCTGAGGCGAGCGGGTTTCCAGTCCCTGGGCCACGACTGAAATAGCTACGCCACATGGCAGCACCCACTGGCATGGCAACGCTGCTCAGGTGCCAGCAGAGGCCTGGCCAATGCTGTGTGCGGAGCCTTCTGGGAGCAATGGAAGCTGCTTTTCGGTCACCTCTGGCCAGCCCCTGCTTTTCCTCTGCCATACAACAGCTCTCCTGGGGCCTGGTTTTCGGGCGCTCAGCGGCAGGCCTGGTTTGTTTGCACAGTTCCCCCCCGCGTGCGACGCATGCAGCCTGGGGAGCTGCCCACGTCGATACAGCTCCTTATTCACTTGCCCCCTGTCGTTCCTGGGTCTGGGTTTGCAAACTAAGGGTATGTTTTGCACAGGCATTTGCACTCTGAGAATCAGGCTGTCCTATTGCACCGTCACCTGGCGAGGTGAGGGGGCACCAGAGGTTGGATACTAGCACCTCTCACTACCACGGTGCCCTGTGGTGAAAGGATTCCTTTGAGCCTTCAGGCTCCCGGCCGCAGCTCCCTTTCTCCCGGCCTGCCTGGCAACTCAGTCTGAACCCTTTCTCCCTGTGCCTGTGCCTCAAACCCTTCCCCTCCACAGGAGCTCCTTCCCTTCTCTCCTCACACAAGCCTTCCCCACTCCCTGCCAGCCCCCGCTGCAGCAACTGAAACCTCTGGGAGCTGCTTTTCAAAGAGGTGGATGGGCCAAAAGCACTAACCGCTAGGCCCCTTGACCACTCTTTGCCTCGCCTGGAAATAACAAAGCCATCTATTATTTTCCTCTCTTCAGAGGTTGATTTAACCCAAGGTGCAGTTGCCCATAATAGTTGCTGATTGCTTAAGCATCTCCTCACCTTCTTACCGCTGACAGCTGAGACAGAAGGAGGGAGCTTCTCTCTCCCCATGGCAGCCTCCCAGCTCTACTGCAGAGCTTTCCTCCTCTACGGAAATAGCCCCAGGCACAAAGCAGCTGCAATGTGCTGCACAATCAGGAGCATTAGCGAAAATCCCCTTTAATACTCACGTGTCCACAGCCCCCAAGACCTCAAGCTGTTCGGCTGAGGGCACCATGGGCAGGGAATGACATTAGCTGCCAGGCCAGCGATTCGCACCGGGGCCCACTCGGTACAAGAGGCTGCGGTGGAGGGTTGTTGGCAATGATGTGGCGATGGGTGCTCAAGGGGAATCAGGCGCTGCCCTGCTGATAGTCCTTAGCCCTCACAGTGGTCAGGTGGACGCTAGCCCTCTTTCAGCAACGGGGGAAATGAGACAGAGAGTGGATCGCCCGGCTCCTCAAAGATACTTCAGCTCCTAACGTCCTCTGATTTCAAGGAGCCTAAACACCTCTGAGGATCGGGGCCAATGGCTAGGCAATGGCAAAGCAGGGCCTGTGACTTTGGAGCTGCCGGCTCCCAGGCATCACCAACAGCCAGATGGTGGAGTCCTCAGACAGCTTCCAACTAAGGGCAGCTGCTTGCTCCGGGTCCGAGCCACCTCTCCCAGGTCTGGTTTGCTGCCCCGGCCGACCCACCACGACACGAACCCGCCGCCGGAGCCTTTTGCCCTGGCCGTGGCTGCCCGGAGGGTCCCTTCCAGCTGGCCCTGTCTGTCCCAAGCCCAGTGGAACCCAGAATCGCTGCTGCACTCTGCACAGCAGAAGCACATGCTGGTTGCTCGCGCCTGCCCTGCGTGGAGGGGAAACTCCAGCATCACTTGTTGCAGCCAAGCTGCCCGAGGACAGTCCGTGCAGATGTGAGCGAGAGGAGGGGGCGACTGGCAAGCTCCAAGACCCAGCCTGCCTGAAGGATCAGGTCGTTAGCTCAAAGGGCTTTGGGGCAGGGACTGTGTCATATTTGTCTATAAAGCCCCATGCATGCTTACCACACTGTATTAAATTCCCAGACAAGCCCTATGTTAAGATGGAGTTATGGGTGCGTGTACACCTCAGCAATTTATATGACAGGGATGGTGCAATTCTCCCCAAACTAAGCCTTATAAACCCAGGAAATTCAGACACGGTTCAATTTAAAAGTGATCTGAACCTGTTAAGGTCTGAGGCACACACAAACCACCTCAACTCCGCCTGTCACAGACTTCCCATAGAGTTAAAACTCACTGCAATATTGTTCATTGGCTAGATCTGAATAAGATTTTTTATGGGATTAATAATTGTTTCGCCCCCGTTATTGTTTAGACCCGACGGTTCCTCTTTCACCAGAAACCTGGACGGCCCTGCAGGGACACCATGAGGAGAAAATGAAAAATACTTGAAGACTTAGTTTAATCTAATGTGGTTTCCTACATACCCACGAGCCTCAATCCTAATCATGCGCTTTGGTCTAATGTCATTATTGATCAGCCCCCGCTGAGGAAGAAATGCTCAGTTATGAAGAATAATAGGAAACAATGACCAGTAGTCTCTCTTCTCGCCTAGCCCCCTGCACTAGATCTCAGTGAGCTTTAACTACGGGGCACGTCTGAAGCATCTGTGCCCTTCTGCTACTGAGATGATAAGGGGCAAAGTAAAAGATCTGATGCTCTCTGGCCCTGCTGGTGGAGAGTCACACGGGGCCGCAGGGGGCAGCCAGAGCTGGTGCTAGGCATAAACAGACTAAGCTATTCTGAGGGCCCTGAGCAGCTCAAGGGGCCCCCTATTAATTATTAGTATGTGTTGTATGTGGGTGGGCCCCCCAAAATGTTCCTGCTTACTTAGGACCCCCAATAGGCTAGAGCCAGCGCTAGGTGCAGCCCACCAAGGCCCCTCCCAGGGCGACAGAACAGGGCGCTCAGCCTGGGGACTGAGGTGCCCGGGAACGGTCAGGTGCAGGGCGGCACACTGACAAGGCGCAGAAACAATGGCACAAGCTGCCCACCCCACTCAGTGCCTGTGGGGTGCAGGTGGTGGGCAGAGGGATTCCTCGCCCAGAGGGAATTCCATCATTGGCACCCCTCCTGGAAATGCCCGGGGCTCCCAGGAGCCTGCAAGGCAGAGGCTGCAGGTCCGCCCCCCTGCCTGTCTGCGTGGGGATTGGCTAACGAGGCAGGGGGTGAGGGAGGAGTTTGGTTGTGGTCAGGATATAAGCTGAGCCAGAGGCAGTAAAGCTGTAGAGGTTTTCTGGCTGGGTAGCAAGTGTCTGTTCCAGGTAAGGTGCCTGTTTTGGCTGTGGGTTTGTGCTTCTTGCTAGATGGATGATGTGGGGGAGAAAGGGCAGAGGCTGAAGGTGTGGGGCTCTGCCCACCCCAGAGTGGGGCAAAGGGTGCTTTGCCCCTTTGCAGGGCAATTACTGATGTCTGCTCCTATAGCACTAATGAGTAGCTTGCTATCTCTAATCTCTCTGGGGGAGAGCTGAGGCCCCTGGCAGCCTCTCCCTAGCCCTGTGTCTGAGGGAGGCCCAGCTGTAAGGGGCAGCAGGATGGATGACCTGAAGATGGGAGTAGGGCAGCAATTTGAGGGTGAATCCAGGAAGCTGGAGGTGGCTGCTTGAGGGGTGCTGGCTGCTCTGCCTCCAGCTCCTCCACAGCACTAAACTGCTGAAAAGCCCCAGTCCTGAATAATTTTCCTGGTCCATGTTGGGGAGGGCTGTGGTGGTCTCTGGTAAGACATGGGGGGAGGGTCCCCACCAGACACCCTGCCTTAAGTGTGGCCCATATGGGGAGGATTCCTCTTCTACTCCCACTTAGCTGCATGTTCCTGGATATCTCCCCCCCCACCCAAGGTGTGGGAGGAGGGTTCCTTGGTGGTGGCCCTGCTTGCTTGAGGGCTGGGGTGTTTGGGGGTGGGGGGAGGAGGATGGTCTCTGCTGCTGTGGGGGGACTCAGGAGGGGTGAGCAGATTCTTTATGGCCAGGAGTACAGGGGTCTATACTAAAAGAGCATGGCCTTGGGTGGGGGTGGCACTTCCTGGGGGTCCCTCCTGCTCCCTGGAAGAGATGGCAGCCTTTGGTGTCTGGGGAGGGGGTGGCCTGGGGCAAAGGGCAGCCCCAGCTGAGTACAGGTGGGGGGGACAATGTGAGTGCTAGGCCCAGGGCAGCCCTGCAGCAGGTGCTGGGGGGCTAGTGGGGTCAACATGCTGCTGGGGGAGGTAGGGTGTTAATGAAAGCAGTTCCCCTGCAAGGGGAAAGCAGTGTGAGCTGGGAGTGACCGGGGACCTTGGCTCCCTGTGCTGCTGAGTGGCTTTCCCACGTGCTGCCTTGTGCAACAGCTGAGCTGGCAGGCAGCCTGTGTCCTAAGAGCAGCCTGTCCCCAGCCCTTCCCTGGCCAAAGGGCGTGGCTCAGCATTTCCTGCACTGGGGCCCTTATGGGTCAGGGTGTGGTGAGGACCATAGGCAGAGCCCTCTCTGGAGGAGGCTGCCTGGCTATGGGACAGCCGAAGCACAAGGTTCTGGGGTGCAGAGGGGTAGCTGAGGCTGACCTTGAGAAGGGGGGGGTCTGTGCTGGGGGGGAGTGAGGCTATCTGGAGGGGGTGATGCTGATTTGGGGGGCAGGTCAGTGAAGGATTAAAGGTCCCGTCACATTGGGTGTCTCTAGCCTAGATGTGGTAGCTGGTGGGTGTGATGATGCCCAGAGTGGTGCCCAAGAGGCTGAGTGGGTTCCTGGCAGTGCGTGGGGGCTGTGCTGGAAGGGGCAGAGCGGGTGGTGGGAGCCACAGCCTTGGTACTGAGCAAATCCCCTTTCTACAGACCAGACTGCTGATCACCAAGATGGACTATGCCAAGAAGTCGCTAGGCCTGCTGTCCCCAAGTTCCCTCTCCAGGTAAGTGTCAGTGGGCTGAGACACTCCCCCAGGGTGAGCCCTGGGTGGGACAGCTGGCTGAAAGCCTGGGGACTCACTGTAGGGCTGGAGTGCAGAGGGAAGGGGCAGGTCCCATGGCTGATTACAGGCTGAGCTTACTGGCCCTGTGCTGTCACTCCATGATCCCTGTGTCACTGTGGGGGATGTGGCTAGTCTAGCCACAGGGGTAGAGAGTCCTCAACTGGCTCCTCTTCCTCTGCTTTGAGTGGGTGGCTGATCTCTCTTGTGGGGTGTGGTGGTCCCTGCTTAGCTGGGGAGGGCTGGTGGGGCAGATCCCTTCCTGATCCCTCCCTCTGTCCCAGGTGTGTTTCTGTCAGTGCCTCCATGACCCAGCAGCTGCTGTCCAGTCCTGTCCCCAGGGCCCGGCCCTATCGCATCTGCAACTGGGACCGTAGCATCCGCAAGGGCCTTGTGGCAGAGAGCCTGAGGGACCTGCTTGACAAGGTGAGCATGGGCGGGGAGCTGGTCCTGGGGGTGTCCTGTCCTGCCTGTCTCTCTGGCCTCTCCTCACCGGTGGCCTCGCCTTCCAGATCCGTGCCACGCTGCTGATGGTGGGCACCATCTCACTGGTCCTGGATGAGGATGGCACCAGTGTGGAGACAGAAGAGTTCTTCCAGACGCTGGAGGAGGGCACAGTGTTCATGGTACTAGGCAGTGGGCAGACGTGGCGTGCAGCCAAGGTGAGCAATGGGACCCTGGCATGACCTCCCCCCACTGATCCAGGGAGTCAGGGTCTTGAGGTCACTCCCCCAATGCTGGACCAGGCTCCTTGGGATGGAGCCAGGCCTGGGCTATCACAGTCCACTGACCTGCAGTGCCTTGTACTAGGAAGGGGGGCTGGATCCTGTCTGCCAGGCATTAGGGACCCTCCCACATCCCTGTACCAGGGACCTGATCTTCTGGGGTGCCCAGAGATAGTCTAGTCTGCCCAGCCTACCACTGTGCATCCCACACGATAAGCCAGGAGTATGGGTGCTAAGAAGGGCCCCAGTGAGGTGCCATTCCATCAGTGCGTGGATCAGGGCTTAGTTCCATCTCCTGGGCACCTTTCCCAGGGTGCTCTGCCCTTCCCCTCATTGAGACAAGTGTGGGCAGTCTGGGGAAGATAGGCCCTCTATGGGAAGGGTCCAGGTACAGCCTTCCTGCCCTGCCAGATGGGTCCTGGGCAGCCAACTGCTCCCTGCTTCTCCCTACAGCTCCATGTTGGCCTGGCCCCTGCATGGGGTGCACTGGCCGATGGCCTCCTGACTCACTGCTAGCCCTGCAAAGGTCCATGAGGCCAGAGCTGGGACTGTCCAACAGGGAGTTCCAGTGGTGCTCATATAGGGGAGGTGGTGGCTGCTGCTTCCTGACACTGGGCTGGTCTCTTGCAGGTGGCAGGGTACCAGCTGTCTCTCTCCCGCAAGCCCCGCCGGAGGATTGATGTGGCCTGTGTGACTTTTGACCTGTACAAGACCAACCCCCAGGACTTGGGCTGCTTGAATGTCAAGGCCACACTCTATGGCACATACAGCATGTCCTATGACCTGCGGTGCTATGGGGCAAAGAGGCTCATGAAGTGAGTGCTGGGCAGATGTAGCAGGGAGGGAGAGATCCCTGCGACCTAAGCTGGGGTGCTGGGAAAGTCAGAGCCACACTACCAACCAGAGTCTAAGGGCTGGGCTGCCCAGATCTGAGCCCCCTCTACCAGCCTGGCATGTCCAGATGACCCCCCCCACCACCACACACCATTCTGGGAGCTACTGGGTCTTGGGGGCAGGTGCTACACAAAGGGATTAAACCCATGATTCCATCTCAGCTGCCTCATGCTGGAGGGTGGAGCAGGGTGTTCTCCAGGCAGGTGCCGGCCTCTTGTACAGCTCACTACCTCTAGCCTGCCACTCGGCTCATCTTCTGACCCTAACAGTGCTCTCCTCCTGCCCCAGGGAAGCCCTGCGCTGGACCCTCTTCACCATGCAGGCCACAGGCCATGTGCTGCTCGGCACCTCTTGCTACATGCACCAGCTGCTGGATGCTACAGAGGAGCAGAAAGAAGAGGCTTCATCTCTGCGGAGCCTCCAGCCCCTTCACTGCAGGAAAATGCTTCAGTGAGGTCTCTGCCCTTGCGAGCGCCTGGACTCTACTGTGATCACCACATCCCTCTCCCATTGCCGCATCCGCCTGGGAGCGTGAGGTGGAGAGTGGGAGGTCAGCACTGCACCAGCTAGGAGGGCCCCAGCTCCCCAGGGCAGGCTCCCTTGGGCTCTGTGCTGGAAGCCCAGGACCTCTTTGCCTTCTGCCTGAATCTGCTCTGCTTCAGCTCAAGCCAGCCTGCAGCTGCTGACTTACCTGGAGTAGTTTCCTTCCACACCCTGAGCTGGCCTCGCTCTCACCTGTCTTGTTGCTGCCTCATGGCACTCACTCAGCCTTGGCACTGTCTGCTACTCCCTGTAAATATATTTATTCACATTAAAGATAGTCTATTAAAGCCTCCAGACTCCTGCTTGTTCATACACCCCTATCTCTGTGGTGTCTGCAGCCTCCTGTCCCATCACCATCCCACCACTATGCAGGGGTTGTGATCTCTGATCTCCCCTCAGCCAGACCTAAAATGCCCTCCTGAGCTTAGGGAAGCTCTGAAGTGAGCAGGCAGGGGGAGACCTGGGGCTTGTTAAGCCATTCCCCTTGCTTCCTCATCAAAGCAGATTAAGCTCTGAGGTGACAAGGGCTGCCTCTCGCCTGCACAGTAGATCCTGGCTTCAGCAACACAGGGCAGGGACGGGGCACTTCACTGCTAACCTGACCAGCAGTGCATGAATCCAGGAGCTGCAGTCACTGCCCCTGGAGTCTGCAACCTGAGCCAGGTCTGTGTGCAAGGCAGCAGGAGAGGGACCAGCCCAGGTGAATCCCTCCCCTCTCCTGGAAGGTGAGTGCAGAGAGGGAAGGTGTGAGGGGCAGAAGCTGCATGGGGCATAGGCTGGTGCCCAGATGTCTCTGGGGAACTCTAATAGTGTTCAGCAGCCTTATCCTAGCCCTATGCCCTTGCACTACAAGGCTTCCTAGCACTAGGTGCTACAGACCCTCCCCACTCTGAGGCGGTAGCTACACTGTATCTAATTTGGGTTAGCAATGGCAGAAGCTGTAGTTTAATTTCTCTTTTGGTAGCCTGCAGTGCCCCAGTGGGGTGGGTTACCTGAACAAATGATTCCCATGTTATCTCTAGAGGCATGAAGATGCCTTAGTGGAACCTTCTGCAGGGTGTTGCTATGGGGCTGGATTATGGCATGGGCTGAAGCCTCCATGAGGAAGAACGTGGAGGTGATCAACAGAGCTCTGCCTCTAGCAGGACCCATAACCCTATCCTGTGCTACCATAGGGGAGGGGAGCTCTTAGGGGGAGTGGAACTAGATTAAAGAGCATCTTAAAACACTTCCTTCTGCTGCCTGGAATAGCAGTGCAGCATCAAGGGGGGCTGGCAGCTTTAGCTGTGACTAGCCAGAGCTTCAAAGAAATCCAAACAGGTTACCCTAACTCTGGGTCTGGGGACAACTGCAGCACCCATCCATAACTATTATACTCCCATGTATCATAGCTTATGGGCTGGGAGAGCCCTGAAATTCCACAATGAACAAACACAAGGAGAAGGTTACCAGGTGTCACTCCTAATTCCTTGAAGATAGGAAGACCCTCTCTCCCTCCAACTTCAACTCCAAAACAATTTATGGCTGGAGTTGTGGGTGCCTCATCCTGCCTTGGAAAGGCACAGGAGCATAGAGGCCTCATTGACAGACATGCAACTCTGTTTTGCCAATTTAGCGTGGAAAAGGCGTACTTGTGACACTGTAGAGACTAACATTTATTTGAGCATAAGCTTTAGTGAGCTATAGCTCACTTCATTAGATGTACACAGTGGAAAATAGACTGAAGACACCTGCCTCTTTCCCTCATTGTAAATGCAAAGGCTCATCTTCCCCCACCTAATCATTGAGTAGATTTGACGCATAGGGGAGGGAGCAGCTTTAAAAAAATCTATTTTGATAAACTGTCACCTAGGACAAAATAGCAAAGGATTGTCAGAGAATGGCCCTCACCCATTGTTCTAGGGAAGCCATATCTCTCCTCAGCTTGCCCCTCTCCACAGAGGACACTGAGCAGCAGGGTGCCATGGACAAGGAGGAGACATACCCTTTCCAAAATGCTTCCCCCAGTGAGGCAGTTGCAGTCTTATTGCCAAGGGGCTGGGGCAGCTATTTTGAAAGAAGGTAAGGTTCAATGCACTATTCTAGCACAAAGAAAAGGAGGACTTGTGGCACCTTAGACTAAACTTTATTTGAGCATAAGCTTTTGTGAGCTACAGCTCACTTCAGATGCATTCAGTGGAAAATACAATGGGGAGATTTATATACACAGAACATGAAACAATGGGTGTTACCGTACACACTGTAATGAGAGTAATCCGGTAAGATGAGCTATTGCCAGCAGGAGAGTGGGGGGGAAAAAACCTTTTGTAGTGATAATCAAGGTGGGCCATTTCCAGCAGTTGACAAGAATGTCTGAGGAGTGGAGGGGGAATAAACTCTTCCTCAGTGCTTGCAGCAGGGGGAAAGGTTAGTGGAAGAAGAAGAAACAGCAGGAGGGAGAGAACTGATCACTAATTCAAACACTGCAGATGGAGTTTACACAAGATTTCAGTGAGTTTTAACCTCAGGTGAAGCTTGGTGCGGACAGCACTGGGGCACAATATCTTGCAGCATCTTAAATCTCTTTAAAGGGTTCTTTAACTTTATTAATAGATTTACCTGCAAAACCTCATTCTGGACTGGGTATGCTAAGGGAAGATACATGGTATGGCTCATACAACAGCCTGAATCCCTGCATTACCTGGGAGACTTAACTCCTAGTTAACGATGGTAAGTCAGGAAAGGAACCCTACCAAAAGGCCAGCCTTGTATCCTACACTCATCCCCTTCAGCCTGGGACAGAGCTGACCCCTCACAAGCGAGCTAACACCTCAGACAACTTGTAGCAGACTTTTCACAGTCAAGCCCAGGAATAAAAAACAACCCAGTATATAGACTCTGGGAGGAAATCTGCTCAAAGTTTTTTTTTTTTTTTTTTTTTTTTTTTTTAAAAAACAGCTTTAAATTTGGCTGCTTTCCCTTCTTCTGTCTGCTCGTGAATCATCATTATTCACTCCATGATATTCATGCCTGATGCTGAGTGTCTGGATTCCAGGCATAACTGGCAATTCGCTCACTGAGCCAGGCCGAATGGAACCTTTCTAGCCCCTCTGTAGCGATGTTGGCAGGAGGAAGGGGAGCAAGGGGGGAATAAATTAGCATGTTACTCAGAGCAGCAGCAAATAGTTAAGGTGCTTGTGTGTCAGCTTCATAACTCCAGTCCCAAACCCACAAGGTGGTTCCGGGGGGCTAACAATGGAGCACTTGGGCCTGTTGTTGCATTTTAAACTCCACTGGCCAGACTCCCCGCTGTCTCCCTGGTGGATAGCCCAACAGCAGAAGGCTGGCTGGTGCTGGCAACCTGGCCCACGGTCTGTCTGAGGACACTTTCCAAGTGTGTGAGAGACGCACAGTAAATTGCTGCTTGATCGGAAAATACTTATGCAGTCTCCATCCTGTATCACATGGGCACCACCCTCTCCTGTCACATGCCTCCTGTTATAATTGTTTGCATTGGGTAGCATACAGGGGTTGCAACCAGGGCTCCATTACACTAGGTGCTGTACAGCCTTAGTCCTACCATCAGGCCTACAGCAGCAAATTCCTTCTACTTACAAAATATCAAGGGTGGGTTTTGTTTTTCAAACTCCTGCCCTTCGTCTCCTGCCGCTTCTCTGTTTGACTGTAAACTTGGGCGGGGGACTGAGTTTTCATAGGATTTGTCTAGCGTCAAGCGCCTTAGTTTCACCAGCCAATGCAGCGGCTCCTCCCCCATGAGTGGTTTTGTGATGTTATGGTACTCCTGGAGTACAGTGCTACACTGAGATATGTTGAAATCAACAGGAAGGGCTCCTTTTTAATGTCAGCCACAGCTGCGGGGGGGGGGGAAGAGATTTGTCCTAGCTACGCTCTCACCTGCTGAGCCTCTCCCCCCCACCCTCCCCAGGGGCCTCAGTCAGGCCTGGCATTGGCCTGCTGCAACTGGAGAGAAGGGGCATGCTGATCTGGTTCTAATGCACACGGCTCGGTTTCTCTGCAGGTGCATGGGAACAGATGCACGGCTGGACTGGTACAAGCCCAGAACCGGGGCCTTTTCCTCACACCCCTGCAAGTCAACACTTTGGCGGCACCACCTTGGGCTGAGAGGTTGGTGCACACAACCAGATCCGTTGGGCCCTCTACAAATAATTGGCCAAGAGGGGGCACTTGAGACAGCCCTATATCTTCCTCCGCCAGAGTTGGAGGAGACGATCAATGCAATTGCTTCTGGCTGCCCATTGGCAATAAAATTCACTCCGTCACTTGTTGGTGCTTAGCCGGTTAGTGATATAAATGCCCATCAATCAAGCTTTATCTAATCCTCTCTGCCTGCACCTGGTTAGTAGCACCCTGTCTGCAGCATCTGGGAGAGGATTTTATAACTAGCCTGGTCAAGCCCCTGGGAATAAATAAATTGCAGATCCCAAAGCAGCGACCTGGCCTTCTGCCAAGACAGCCTGGGCCTGGTGCTTGTAATAGAATGAAAATGGAAATCAAACCCTGGGAGTTCAGGTTCAAAGCCGAGCCGAGGGGCGGAAGCCAGACAGAGACTGTGCAAGCTGCCCCTCAAGACAAACTGCAGGGAATGAAGCCCTATCAGTTCTGGCAGTTCAGACACCGGCGACTGATTGCCCCGGAACCCAACATCTCTGGGGCAATGAGCCAAGCCCAAGGCAGCTTTGCACCTGAGGATCTTGTTTCCTGTGTACTGCACCTTTCAATTGCTAAAACCCCTGCTGGCTGCAGACTAGAGGCAGCTGCAGCATGTAACCATTACAGAGCGGGACGGCTACCTGGGGGGACTTCACTTTTGCTCTTTCCTGCTGGGTGTTGCTGAGACTGAAAGGACCCGGCTGCTCCTTGTGAACACCGTGTTGCCAACGCCACGCATTTGGAAAATCATGAGTCAGGCCCCAAAAGCTTTAAAAAGAAAAAATAATTGTGGATTCTTTTCCTTTCCTTTCGGGCTTCTGAGCCTTCAGGGTGCCTGTGGATTATGTTTTGAAGCTTTTCTCTGCAACCAGCAGGGGTAGAAATCTTTTCTTAAATGAAAGCCAAGATTTTCAGATATAGTCACATGACTCCAGGAGCTGGGGATTTAGGAAAAACCCCAGCTGTCACAAAACACAGCTGGCACCACTATGTACCACCTATAAAATGCCAGGTGGGTACACCTTCTCCACTACATATAGAGCAGTATGGGTCCAGCATCACTCTTATGAAACAGGCCCTATACACCTTGATATGATTTAAACAGTGGGCTGCTCAATAACTAAATAAATAACCCCCTGCATCACTTCTATATTTACCGCAATCATTCTTAATACCAATATTAATAGTAACATTTATTAGTGAATAGAATCCTAGAAACATTGGGCTGGAAGACCCTTGAGAAGTTATCTAGTCCAGCCCCCTAGGCTGAGGCAGGATCAAGTAACCCTAGATCACCCTTGACAGCGGTTTGTTGAACCTGTTCTTAAAAATCTCCAAGGACAGAGATTCCACAGCCTCCCTGGGAAGCTTATTCCAGAGTTTAACTCCCCTTAGTGTTAGCAAGTTTTCCCTAATATCCAACCTAAATTTCCTTTGCTGCAGATTAAGCCCCTCATGTCTTGCCCTACCTTCAGTGGACATGGAGAACAACTGATCTCTGTCCTCTTAAACAGGCCTTCACAGATTTGAAGACTTATCAGGTCCTTTCTTGGTCTTCTTTTTTCAAGACTAAACATAAAAGGTTTTGAAAAACCTTTTATTGTGTTCGTTCCGCTCCTCTGGACTCTGTCCACATATTTCTTAAAGCGTGGCAACCAGAACCAGACACAGGACTCCAGCTGAGGCCTCACCAGTGCCGAGCAGAGCAGGACTATTACGTCCTGTGTCTTACATACAACACTCCTGTTAATACACCCCAGAACATTAGCCGGTTTTGCAACCACATCACACTGATGACTCATATTTGATTTGTGATCCAGGCTAACCCGCAGATTCTTTTCAGCGGTACTACCGCCTGGGCAGTTATTCCCCATTCTGTAGGGGTGGATTTGATTTTAACTTCCTTAGTGCAGTACTTTGCACTTATCTTGATAATAATAAATAGAATATCCCTGCCGTAGTATTCTAAAGGCTGGTTTAAAAATTCAGTATCCCGTTGAGCATGCTGTATTAAGTTCTATAGGCTTTTTCTTATGGAAGTCACCCACCGCCTAAACAGGCCAGACCAGACCAGACACTCCTATCCGACCATGAAAAAAGGGAATCTGTGAACAAGGTTCCTCCCCTGACAGCTGAAAGGAGTTAGCCAGGAAGCATGGGATGAGAACAGCATAGTTTACGTAGTCAAAGCTCAGTGCAAACATTAACTAGTTAATCCTAATTAATCATCCCAGCAACCTGATGTGTTGCCCCAGCAAATCAATGAGCCACAATACAAGTGAAGGGCGCTGGCTTAATCTCTGGCCACCAGAACAACTGCTGATGGGCACAGAGCCGGTGGCAGGCGGGGATAACAGCAGAGCAGGCTGCCGGCTTAGGGAAACCCTTGTTCTCGCTGTAGAAGAGGCGTATCTAGAAATGACAGGCCAGCAGCCGCGGGCACACGTGCAGTGCAAATCTTTCACTGAGACAGACAGAAAGGGTGGCCTTTTGGCGAGGATTTGGACAGCTGCTGTGATTCTGCTCCCGGTTGATGATGTGCTACCTCCCCCACCCACCAAGGGAGCAGCATCCTTCTGCCGGTCTGTTTTTGCTGTGACGTGTGGGTTGGGGAGGCCACGTTGCACTCGATAAACAGAGAGCCCAGCTATTACAGTAGGCAACAATCATATCGGCTGCATGTTTTATGAAGCACCGAATTTCCTCTCCCACTTTGGGACGGGAAGAGATGCATGGATTTGAATGGTTTCCCAGCCCTGGTCAAGCTGAGGCCAAAATGGGCAGGCTGCATTACTGCTCCCCATCTCTTCCTGCAAAGGACATGCGACTGGCCATACTGGGTCAGACCAGTGGTCTATCCAGCCCAGAATCCTTTCTTCTGACAGTGGCCAATGCCAGGTGCTTCAGAGGGAAAGAACAGAACAGGGCAATTATCGCGTGATCCGTCCCCTGTCGTCCAGTTCCAGCTTCTGGCAGTCAGAGGTTTAGGGACACCCAGAGCATGGGGCTCTGCTCAATCATTTCCCCTCTTCCACGTGCCATCATCCTCATCTTTAGGGAGTTGGACGCTTCTCCTCCTGGCCATGCAATCTCCCAAGAGGGGTTAGTTGTTGGAGAGCTAGACAGGGCTTTAGGTAAGATAGACATGCACGTATACTGTGGTTTTAAAATACTTTTTCTCTAACGGCTTTATTCTTATTGTTCAAACAAGTGACACTTTGCTTTAACAGCAGGCCGGCTGGCCGTGGTATTCCCCACTGGTCCCAGACCCGCAAAGGGGAGAACCCAGGCAGATGTCAAACCCAGTTGGAGCAGCTGGGTAAGGTTGACACACAGGGTGCTGTAGCCCAGGGCCCAGCCTATGAGTGGGAGAGTCATGGGATGTCCCCCCAAGCGGGGGGAAGACCTGAGCCCTGACACTCAAGGTCCGTCTACACTGCAATAAAAGGCCCGGGACATGGGCTGCCGAGTTGGGCTCACAGGTTCAGGCTGTGCCCTGTGGAGCTAAAAATTGCAGTGTAGACGTTCGGGCCCAGGTTGAGGGTGACCAGACAGCAGCTGTGAATAATCGGGATGGGGGGTGAGGGGTAATAGGCGCCTATATCAGAAAAAGGCCCCCAAAACGGGTCTGTTGCTTTAAAAACGAGACATCTGGTCACCTGACTCAGGCTGAGTTCCAGGCTGGGAGAGTGCGTGAGGAAGGAGGGTCTCAGAGCCCATGAGTCTGAGTCAACTGACCTGGGCTCTGTGACTCGGGGCCACAGGTTTGGTTTTGCTGTGTGGACGTACCCAGAAGGAGTGGAGGTGCCCTGTAACCGTGGCACCGGCTAGCCAGAAGATACAGCAGTTGGTTCTGGATGTCACAGACCAGTTTAACAGCCTCCCTCGGGCGACTACAGCTCTGTCTTCAGGCTCTTCCTCAACCCAGGAACTTCCCAAGAGTCCAGGAACAGGGTTTGCCTCTCCCCAGCACAGGATCCTGCTGCCCCTGCCTGGCTGCTCTTCAGACGCTCTGCCAATTAACCTTCTGAGATTCGGCACCTGATGAGCAGGGAAGAGGCAGGCAAAGCAAGTTTGTCTTCATTAAGGGCTAGGGGGGGGTGTCTGGTGCTGTACGGGCTGTTTGGGAGCAGGCCTTGACTGTCTCCAAATGATTATAGAAGGGTGCCTGTAATTTTTGCCACTTCTTTCTAACTGGCGCCAGAATCTGAGGAAGGTATTAAAGGAGCAATGGGAAATTAATGGAGGCCTGCACGACCCTGTTGGCACAGCCCCTGCTGCGCTCCACGGTGCCTCGAAGAGAGAGACCGATACATCGTTATAAGTAATCCAGACACTGGGCCAGCCTAGCAATCTGGCTGTAAGCACACAGCCCTGCCGTGGTGTCTTGCAGCCGCACCCGGAATAATGCAATAATTCCGGGCTTGGCTCCAGGCGTGCCAATGATAGAAACGATCGGGGGCTGATCTGGAAGTTTGGCTACACAGAGCTTGGCAGAGGCGCTGTCTATCCTGAGGTAATGCGTCACATTAGCAATGGGTTGCTTAGCTTGTTAGCCATCACTTAGCACCAAATGTAGACAAAGTCCCCTGGGGTTAACCGGGACCAGCTAACAGGTGTTTAAACGGGACTTCCGCTGTCAACAGTTGGTACAATGTCCCAGTGCGAGGCACAATCGTGTTGGTTAAAAGGCGTTGGCTAACAAGCTTTGAAACGCAGCTGATTTCCAAGGCTAGACATGGCCCAGGAGTGATCGCTGAGCAACACATCAAGAATTAGAGCCTGAAGAAATATGGCCTGGGGCAGGTCTACGCTGCGGAATTACTTTGGTATAACGAGGTCGCTCAGGGGTGTGAAAACCCCACGCCCCGAGTGACACCGATACAGCGACCCAACCCCCTCTGTGGACAGAGCTGTGACAGCTTCTCCTGCCGCTGCACCTACCTGCTCTGGCGGGGGCAGAGGAACTATCCCGACGGGAGCGCTCGCTCCTCTCGGCGCAGAGCTGCTTCACTGAAGTGCTACAGCAGTGCAGCCCTTTGCATCCGAAGGTTGGAAAGATCCACGTCCGCATTGCGGTCGGCCCCCTCTCTGTGAAGAGTCTTCCCAGGGGAAGTGAGAATAAAAGCAGGCCAATTTCAGCTGGGGCAGACGGGGACCTCCTTGGTCAGCGTGGGGCCTGTGATCCATCACACCGTGCCGAGAAGTGTCTGCAGCACGTAGCTACTTTAGGAGCTATCTGAAGCCAGTGTGCTTCCATGGGGCTAAAAGAGAACAGTTTAGCTGCTTCACATCTTTCACAATCTGCTTTTTATTTTATTGATGCTTCCCATGAGTATTTTGGGAGGGGCGTGTGGGTGGACAGCAAGTGAACGGTCTCTTCTGGGCAGACAGGGCTTGTCCGTATGAACGCTTAGGTCGCAGCAAGCTGGGGTGTAAGCCTGCCACTCACAAGCCTGCCGCATGCTAGTGGTCCGTGTGGACCCTGCTGTCGTACACTAAAAGTTCCCTACTGCACTTTGAGCTACCCCACTTCGAAACAGGAATTGCAACATCCTGGGATGTCATGAACAGGTGTCTTGGGGTCACAACCCCTCTTCTCCTGTATGGCTAACTGGGATGAGGATCTGAGTGAGTCCCCAGCCAAATGGGCCCGGTAAGGAGGAGGTGGAGAACCACTGCTTCAGTGGGATGAGGTGGCACCTGGAGATGCCCCTTGCAAAGGCATGATGCAGATGACACACTAAAAACATAAGAATGGCCAGACTGGGTCAGACCAAAGGTCCATCCAGCCCAGTGTCCTGTCTGCCGACAGTGACCAATGCCAAGTGCCCCAGAGGAAGTGAACCTAACAGGTAATGATCTAGTGATCTCTCTCCTTCCTCCACCTCCACCCTCTGACTCCACTACAGCTTAAATTGTGGCGAACTCTACTAACTTCCTTAAATCCAGGTTCTTATTTCTTCGGGAGCCACTATCAACCACGTGCAAACGGAGCCCAGAGAACTCTCAGGCAAAGAACTCGCCTTTTCCCTCACTTGCAGCAAAGAGACCGAATCGAATTAAAGCCCTGGAGAGCTGGCGTTGTCAGGAGCAATAGCTCCTCTGCTAAGGTTAATAACGATGCCAACCTAGCCAAACAAATCAAGCAGAATTGCTTTTGCTTTCAACAGGTCTTTGATTAAAAGTGTACATGCCCTGGTACAAAAAGTCATTTGAAAATGCCATCAGCCTCCACCTTACTTGTTGGCGGGTTTAAAATCACAGCCGCAGTCATGCATGACACAAGGCGGCAGCTGTCGCTGGTGACGTTGACCTCTCCAGAGAAGACAAAAGCGAGCTACGTTTCAGTTCTGTCAAGGCCATCCAGCAGCACTGTGATTAAGCTAGCATAGAGGGGGAGAGAGAAGTGGGTAAGTGAACGCGGAACTTTCTGGAGGTTTATCTGACGAAGCAATCGTGCCCTCAAGATGAGATTCTCCTCAAATTCTCCAGCTCCTGGAAACTGACAAGAGCTATTTCCGTAGCAGAACCGGGTGACAATTCCATCATCAAACCCATCTGCCACCCCCCAGTCTCGATTCATCACCAGCCGTACAACGATGGGGAACATTCCTAGGGTGGACTTTCCTCTTCCCAACTACAGCACATCCGTCCTCCTGTAAAGTGGCTTCCAAAGGCCTGGGAATGCTGTAATCAGCTGGTCTTGTTGGATGGATCAGAGGGGCTTGTTTGGTGATAGCCGCTGGGTAGAGGTTGCTTCTTGAACCTTAATGGGCCACTGACACTTTAAAGCCCCTGCAGTTTGGAGACTGCGCTGCTTCAACATTTGCCATTGTCCCGTCTTTCCCCAGTTAGCAAAGATCATTCGCTAAAACAAGATCTTTGTTTGGTGCAATAAACTCAGGTGAAGCAGCATGAACGGATGGCCTTTATATTATTTTTTTTAAAACATGGCCTCTATTTTTGCACACATGTGTGTAAACATGCACACACACGCTTTTCTGCACAAACAGCCATTTGCCCCCAACGCACAGAACTGGCCCATGTAGCCAGATTTTGATAACTCTTTGCAGCTAAATACCTGCATATTTAAATGACGTGTGCAATCACAGTACTTGTGCATCCAAACAACCCGTAACACAGCTCACTGGCTAGTGGCGTATGCAAAAGAAGCACGCACACACACTTGAATTTTTGCATGCACAAATTTGCACCCGGCTATAAAAAAATCAAGATTACTCGCTTTATTTGCCAACCTCATGAAAATACCATTTGGGTGTGCCGTTTCCACCATGAGCTGGGAGTGCTCAGAACTGCACACATCTATGGATGGGCATGCAATTGCAATGTAAAATTAGAGACCGGGTTGGGGGCCTTTTGAAAATGTGCCCTGACGGATCTTTTATGCATTTATCCCTAATAATAAGAAGAACACGAATGAAAGCAGGAAAACAAAATGAGTTAACATGACAGTGAGGCTGAATTGTCTTTAAGTAGAATGCTTTTTAAGCTTTCCCATGAGGCATCAGTGAGTGTCAAAGATTTTGCATTTGGAGGCTGCACAGCAGAAACCATCAGTAAATGGAAAATTGAGCTAGTCGCTATGGCGTAAAGCTTCCCCACCGATCTGAATACCGGGGCGCGGATGTGTGGGAGGAAGGCCTGCAATGTGGAGTACGAGGAGAGAGAGAGAGGAGACGGGGCACGGCTGGGTTGGGAATCGAATGGATAAAAAAACATTCCAAATACAGACACAGAAGAAATGCAGGGCGAGGATTTCTTGGTGCTTGCAGTGCTACAGAAAAGTAATTATAATCAAGTTTGGAGTTGTGAAATAATCCCCTCTTCCCCTTAGTTACACTCCCTTTTTTAAGGGAAAGGTAACAAACCCTCCATATATGTCTCCATCTGTCTTCAGTGCACTAACCACCATCTGTGCCCCAAATCATTGAGCATTGCCCTACATTCTCTGTCCCACTCTCTCTCCGGGGGCTTGGCTTCCAGGGGCTGCCTCAGTGGGAGCGATCTATGGTGGGGAGAGGCTGCCTTTGCTGGTCGTGGCCTCAGCAAGCACATGCTTCTTGCAGCCTGATCTACAGGAGGGAAATAGATTTGATATATTTAGATTTCATAGAGTTTAGGGCGAGAAAGGACGAACTGGTGTGACCTCCTCTATAGAACAAGCCATCACATCTCGCCCAGTTACTGCTTTATTGAGTCCAATGACTTCAGCTAGGCTAAAGCATTTTGGTCCTCAGCAGACAAAACCGTTCTGTGCCACAGGCAAAGAACAGGAGAGACCCCTGGAAACCCCTGCCATTGATAGAGTAGGTCAGACATGCCTACATGATCCCAGGAGCTGATCCACACTTCATGCTGCGGAGAAAGGTAAACCCCCCCACCCACATGATCCCTGCTAATCTAACCTGGGGGAAAATTCTTTCCTGACCCCAAATCTGGTGATCAGTTAGCATGCCAGCAAGACATATCACTGGCTTGTTAGGAAGAAGATTTTCTGTTCCACCCCTGAGACTGGTTCGCCTCATTCAATGTCCTGTCTACAGCTGTGTAGAATCTCAGATGCATCAGAGGAAGGTGAAAACAAAAAGCGCCCTAGAATACATCAGGCCAATTGTGCCTTGGGGGTGCGACAGAACCTACCTGAGCATGAGATTTGATTACAGTCATTGTTTTAATGCAGAGTTGCAAGAGTTATGAAGCACACTGAGAGCATTGCAGGCAATTCTGCTCTCCCCATGGTTCAGGAAGGAAGGGAAATCCACTTGATCTCCTACAGCAGATGGATGCTCTAAGGAAGCTGTTGCCATACAAACGAAAATTCTCACTTAAAAGACATTTTTGCTCAGCCTCTGGCTCTGCAAAGTAAGAGCCAGGCAGCAGTTCAGAGATTGCTTTTTGCAAAAGGCAGACACTTGGAGTGGCTCAAACTTTGCTCTAAATCCAGAATTTGGGGGCACAGAGCTCTCCATGAGGATGAGCCCTCAGCTTTGGAATTCACTCCCCATGGACCTAATTGGCCCAGACATATTGGCTTGCAGGGCATGCTGAAAAAATCCATCTCTTTGAGCAGCCTCCAGGAGCCAGGGGGATTTTGACTGGCTTCATCTTGATTTGCTGCTTAGTGGTTGCACATGTTGGAGGTTCAGAGGGGAAAGTGCTGTTCTTTTATATTGGAATGGTTTTTAAGTGATGGCAAAGGTGCCTGGGCCCTGGGATCTTTTGTGGGTGTTTATATAAATCTAACTGATACAAATGCACGTGGAAATGAAGTCCAGTGAAATTAAATGCACTCCCTCCCTCTCCTACCGCTGGGCATTGACGTTAGGAGGGTCCAATGCTCAGAGCAGGACTTATCCGTTCAGCACGCTGCTCAGCAGTCGGGCCTTGGGCATAAATACACAGGACCCTCCGTGTGCCCCTCTCCACCTTCTAATCACACAGGATGAGCCCTGGGGTCCGACAGTCACCCCAAGTGAGGACTCCAGCAGCGCGGGCTGCCTCTTCTGCCTTAGGCTCAGCATCACCACTTGAGGAGCAGCCACCCATTTCAAGCACGCCCAGGCTCTACCCACGCGTCGTTAGGTGAAGTACAGCAGGCAAGAGAGGGCACGGATAATAAGGCCGGCTAGCACAGCGTGGACCAGCTCTGCTGATGCATCTCAATCAGCCGGCAGCACCTCTTTTGCTATTACAGCCCCGCGTTTCTTCCTACAACGCCCCTCAGTCCGCACTGGCTGTTCCCCCTGTCCCTTCTGCCACACGCTGCCACTCACGTGGGTTTCGACGTGTGCCCGAAGTGCCGCATCTCCCGCCTTAACTAGCTGCCAAGCGACAGACTTAGGCCTGGGCCAGATCCTGATTTCACCTCTCACCTCCCCCTGCGTTCACAGTGTCTGGAGAAAGGGTTTGGGGTTGGGCCCATCTCTAGAGTCAGTATGCTTTCAACTGCTTAGGGTATCCAGGAGGGGTGGGCCAGGCTAGTGGTGAGGGCAGGGGACAGGGAGTCAGGACAGCTGGGTTCTGAAGTTCCAAGTCTACCACTGAGTGAGTCCCTGAGCCTCTCTGGGCCTCAGTTTCCCCATCCATATGTCAGGCAGGCACTCAGGCTCAGCTGGCAGATGCTGTGAGACCTCAATCAGATTATTTCTGGTGGAGGAGGTAGGTGTGTATGTGTGTGGGGTGTGTGTGTGTGTGTGATTTAAAGGAAGCTTTGGCTCCAGGAGCAAGAGTTCAAAATGACATTCACATCAGCAGCCCTGCAAGTTAGGTATTTAGGCAGGTCAGCATTAATATGACTGTTTTACAGATGGGAAACTGAGGCACGGAGAGGCTACACCCTCACAAGGAGACAGTGTCAGAGGTAGGACTAGCACCCAGGTCTCCCAACTCCCATTAGGCCATGCTGCCTCCCATAAAGAGGGCAGGGCAAGTGCTTAACAGGTCACGCCCTTTCCTCTCAAGGGTTTTATCACACTATGGGGTCAAGCCATTTTGCTCTCATCCAGTACATAGCAGCAGTGTTGAGCTTGCTTCCTGCAGTGTTCAGACCAGACAAAGCCAGGCAAACGGCCATGGGGCAGGGTGGGGCTGGGCTGGGCTGGGCTGGAGTGTGGCGGGAGACCACCACATGTTTTCTGTAACCCCGCCCGGCCCATCTTACAGACCAGTGAAGGGGAGAAGCACCATGTGAACGTCACTCGGACACCACAGGGCCAGGTCAGCATAAGACCCTAGTTTCATAATCCCTCTCTCCTCCTCCATTTTGGGGAGAGGGGCTTGAAACGGTAACAGCTCAGCTCCCCCAGCTTTTGATCTTTGGAAGAGGCTCCCCAGGACAGCAGGAAGCACGGACCCCACGTCACCCTGGACCCCACTTCAGATATGAACCAGCAACCTCCCCCGTCCACTCTGGGCTGTGCAGAGTAACTGACTTACCTCTCCTGGCCGCTTCCACGGAGCTTCTCTTCCTCTGGCTTTGGCACAGCATCCTCTCCACACCACTTCCAGGCCACTGTGTCCCTTGAGCGGAGCTCCAGCATTGGGAAGGAGCAATACCGCTTACACCTAAGAGCCAGACAGGCTGGTGCATTTGCCCCTTCAGCTTCCAGAGCCAGGAGGGGCAATGACAGGCTGTGACTTTCTTGTTCCCCGGGATTAAACTCTTTGTTGCCAGGCTGCCTAGGGGCCAGCAGAAGATACATTTCAGAAGCCCAAGGAGAATTCAGCTCTGTGCACTAAAGCAGCTTGCCCCGGTTGGCAGGCTTGTCGGGGATAACTGATTGCATGTGTGTAGCAGGGCAGCAATCAGGTGAACCAAGCCCCCGGGACAAGCCAGATTTGCTTAGATGCTGGCCAGCTGAGGGTATGTTGCTTTCCTTGTTTCGTAGCTGCCTGTTAAATAAGCTCTGCCCTTAGGGGGCGCTGTGAATCACGGTACCCGATCACCATTGCTCACAAGCCCCAGGGCTGCTACTCCCAACACCACGCTGTCAAGACCACTTCTGCTGGAACCATGACACCCACCCCAATCCTGCCCCAATGGGGCCCTAGCAACACTAGGAACAGCTGCTCAGCACGTCCAGGGGTAGCTCAGCACCACGCAGGATCAAGCGTATTTCTGGGATGGGCCCTTGCGGCAGGCCAGGAACCCAGGAGCATTTTAATAGCAGCTCTTCCAGACGAGGCCGAACCCGCTGGAGCTGCGCCAAGTGATCGCAGCTTCCGCTTGACCCTTGCTCCAGTGCTCGTCTGCTGCAATTCCCTGCCTCCCCCGGCCCTGTCATGAGTCACAATCCTCCAGCTGAATGCACCTGACCGGGAGGAAGGGAAGAGAAAAGCAGCCCTGTGCAGTAGAAAGGTGTCACGCCCTTGGGAGGCCAGCCCTGGGCTAGCTGGGGGTGCAGCCTCCTCCCAGGAATGAGATCGCTCTGGAGGGGCCCACGCACACTCTGTCAGCCAGACCTGATCAGCAATTCCCTGGTTTGGGGGCAGCCTAGGACCCCTTTGCTTGCACTGGGGAGCAGCTGCTCACTCCCATAGCTCCTGGCTCGTGTCACGGGCCAGGAACTGCTCCCCAGCCTGGGGAAGGGTTCCCCATCCAGCCCTCAGCCACTCAGCACGCTGCACCTTCCGTCGGCCAGCCTGGGCTCCTCGCGGCACGTAGCCGGCAAGGGCGCACCGCAACGAAAAGGGAGTGAAGGCCCAGCAATGTGGTCACCGAGTGCCCTCCCACCATGGATGGGGCAAGGGGCTGCAGGGCAGCCGTATCTGGGCAGGTGCCTCTCATGGCAAGGCCTGGATTCAGGGCAGATCCTCTCCAACGTGTCGGTGGGTGGGAGGCCTTGGAGCTGGGGGGCCGAGTTTTGGCCCCAGTATTGAGCAGATGCTTGGCTGTGGGCACGCGATGAGATGGCGCCTGGCTTTGCCCTACTGCACAACACAAGGCTCAGGGAAGCAGGTGGAAGGGTTTGCGGAGTGTCAAGCCTCAGGGTGGCTCAGAGAAGGGTTTTAACCCCGTTCTTGTTCTGCTGGCGTACTCCTGCCTGCTCTGCTAGTCCAGGAAAGGGAACTGTGAAATTCCAATTGCCAGGCTTAATCAGAGCCCAGCTGCAAACCCCCTCGGGGAGCGGCAGCCTGTGGCCTGGCTACCGGCCCGGCGGCACTCAATGCAGCTCTCCTGAAACGGGAGTTATTCCGGAGCTGTTCATTAGCCAGGCAATTAATGTGCAATCAGAGCATCCCAGAGATGGCTGGTGCATCAGTCGCAACAATGTCACTGAAAATAATTGAGGTCAGCAGGGCTCCCGCGGCCTCCCATTGTTCACTGGAAAGGAAGGGCCTGTGGGCTTTTCACCACCCAGGGTCTTGTTGGGGAGTGTCTGTGCGTGGACGCCCGCCTGGCTAAGGCCGGGTCTAGGAGGCCTGCCTGCCTGTAGCAGAACAGCTGGGGTCGCTCTGTGTAGTGCGTGGGCAGTGCTTTGCATGCTCCAAGAGGCTCCGTGCGCATGAACAAATGAAATAACAAACCGTGGACGTGCTGCTGTTTGGAAAAGAAACCGCCCTGCCAGATTCCAGAGCGAGAAGCAGAACGGGCTGAGGGGGTGTTTAGTTAAACAGCTCCCGGAAGTGACTCGAAAACGAGACCCCCCCACCATTATAGTTCTACAGGGTGGTCCAAACCCCACCGGAAGGATCCCCTTACTGCAAGGAGTGTCACCCTCTTTTCAGCTCACGCCCCCACCCTGGGCAGAACGTCCTCCTTCAGCCGACCCCTTCCCACAAGCCTTGGTGGGTGCAAAGGACAGTGGGCTTGGGTCACAGGACAAGGTTGTAGCCATTTTGTGGATTGTGAATCAAAAAAGATCAGGAGGGGTGAGAGGCTGGTGAAGTTTGCTGGAGCGGGGGGACTTGTGCTGCCGTGGTGTGGGTGGCTGTAGAGTGCTTTGAAAACTGGGGAGAATGCTCAATTGAGCTCAGTAGGTTTCAGAGTAATCACTATAGACCCCCTGCTGGGCTCATCTTTCTTGGCTTCAAAAGGCTCTGACAGGCGCATCCAGTCCCAGAGTGGCTGTCCCTGAATGTTGACCTGGCTGCATTTCCCCCTGGCCTGGTCCAATTCAGCCTCCAGCACCCCACCGTGCAGTACCAACCAGCCAGCCTGCTATGTCGCTCCATAAACAGAGAACAGCCCCAGAGCTCCACTCTGCCAGATTTGTAGCTTAAAGACAGCTTTAAGAAAGAACAAAGGTCAAGTCCCCATGAGAGCGCACGGTGTGGCTCTCCCCTCTGTCACAGGCCGAGAACTCAGTGGCCACGACCTCTGCCCACAGGCCGCTCCAGAGGCTCACGTTTCCCGCTCTGGCCGGCCCAGATTCAATCCCCGCTGGTGGCTAAGAGGGCGGCCATCACATGGCAAGGAGCACGTGTTGTCCTGGGACGCGCCTTGGATCTGCTGTTTCCTCCAGTGGCTCCCACGTCTGAGCTGCTCACGAAGGGACAGCCTGGAACCCCGGCAGGGGGCAGCCAGAGCCAGAGGTGGCCCAGGGGTCGCGGTGGGAGGTGCACCACGGGCTGTGCCGGCCGAGCACAAGCCGAGCCGTGTGAAGTCTCTGGCGTGCCAGGCTGTTCCCGTGAGCTGCCGGTGCCCAGCTGGCAGAGAAGCTGCGGAGCTGACGGTGTTTTGTCAGCCTGCCAAAGTTCTCTCCTCTCCTTCAGCTGCTGCCAGCTGGTTGGTGGTTCATTGGTCGCGCGAGCGAGCGGATTTAGCACAAAACCGGCTCCCAGCCGATCTGCTGCCAGCACCACGGCTATTTTGAAACAGTAGGTTACGGATGAGTCTTGCGCACCTTCCCCCGCGTCTGATGGGGAGGCCGAGGCGGGCAGGACGCACGTACCCGTGCGAGAGCATTCCCGCCTCTCTTCTATTCCGGTGCTTATACTGTGCCCATCACCATGGTATCTGAGCACCTTCCAGGCAGTGCAAACCCCTCGAGGTAACCTGTCTGCAGCTCAGGGCCTCCCTGAGGCGGTGGCTGCAGGTTAAGTGGAGGATTAGGCATTGCCATGAATGAACGGAGCGTCTGGAGTGACACGGGCTGGGATCAGCTGACCCGGGCGACCCGCTGCTCCTCCAGCTCAGGGCATGGGCAGCTCAACACCCAAGTGACGTGGGCACTGGATTCCCACGGAAAGTCAAAGCGCTGAACTCCCTTTTGAAAGGGTCCCCCCCGTGCCCGGGTTCTAGCTCTTCGGTACCAGCAGGAGGGAGGGGTGGAGGAATCGACACTTTCCAAGCCCCACAGAGCTCTGCCATGGTTTCTTGTTGCGCCACCCCTTGCCCTGTCCGCTCTGCCAGGGAAGCCAGCCTGGAGGCCCTGTGCTCTGCTTCCCATGCAACCCTCTCTGCACCTTTTCCCGCTTGAAGACTCATGAAAGTGAGGGACGTGCAGCATGCTCGAGGGTCTGTGCCTGCTGTCCACCATGAGGCTCTGCCCAGCACCCCCCGCTACTCCCATCCTGCCTCTCTCGCTGCTTCCCCCCCATCTCTGCCAATGCACCTCTGCACCATTGGCTGTCTGAGCCCTAGGCCAACCCATTCCCTGCTCCCTGACCCTGAGCCAAATCAAGGAGTCTGCACTCTTCTGTGCTCCCAGGGTTTGCTGGCTCTAACTGGGAGCACCCCAGCTCGTGGGAGCTGTGACTGCCAAGCAAAGAGGGGCTAGTCGGGAGGAAAGGGGATGCCAGGATCTCCCCGGGATTCCCGACTCATCGCAGCTGGGTTACGATAATCAAACAACAGCAATCAGCCGAAGGCCAGACCCGGCCGCGTTGGCGGGAGGGGACCCAGAGCAGGGCAAAGGGAAAGTCACTGTGCCCAGGACAGCAGTCCCCGTGTAGCGGAAGCGGGAGGCGGGGAGGAGGCAAGTGCAGGCTCAGAACACGACTAGCTCTTGGGGGAATTCACGGCCGATGTTTCCCTGCCATGTTTCCCTGCCGAGGCGCTGAGCTCCCGGAGGGAGGAACGTGGGAGGAATGAGAATGAAGCTCAGCAGGGGCCAGGAAGCAGGCGGGGAGCACCGAGGGCAGTGGTGGGGCTGAAAGCGGCTGGATTTATTTGGCGAATTGATTTAAGGGAGCCCAAGTAACCGTGTCAGCCAGCGACTGTGTCAGCCCCACCTTGGCTCACCTGCCTCTGCTCCACCAGAGCTTTCCTCCTCCTCCAGGCAGCCTTCTTCCCCCGGCCAGCCCTCCTGAGCGCCCACCTTTCCCATCACGGCGCGGCTTCTCCACCTGGCTGGGCTCCACCCCAGCCCTCGCTCCCTCTTGGCGCGGCCCCCCCTGGGCCTCCCCCAGTCCCGCTCCGTCTTCACAATGACGTCTTGCACCGCCTTCTCCACCTGGCTGCACAGCGCCTCGGCCAGCTCGACCCGATCGGCTGCTGCCACCGCCCGTACAGCCTTTGCTAGGATACGCCGCAGAGCCACTTCCACCTGGCCATGCACAGCCCTTGCCAGCTGGCTTAGTATGGGGAGCCTCTGGGCCTGCTTCGCCCTCTCCAGACCCTGCAGGGCCAGCACCAGGATACGGTGAACAGCCGCAGCCACTTGCTCATACACCTGCTTCAGGAAGGGCCCGGACACCACCTGGGCTTGGGCCGGCTTGCGGGCATCCTTCGGCTGGTCCTCTCCCTGGACCTGCAAAGCCTTCAGCTGGGCTTCTGCAGCGCTGGCTTGGATCTGTGCAGACCGGGCCTGGAGCCAGGCCACGTGCATGAGGATCTGCGGAAGATGGAAGAGGGTCTGCGTGGTGTTGGCTGGGACCTGCAGAAACCTGGCGGGGGCCCACGCCGTGGCCTTCACCTGGGTGTCAGTCACCACCTCTTCCCACGCTGCCTGCACCTCGTCCCAGCCAGCCCTCACCTCGTCCCAAGCAGCCTTCAGCTCGGATTGTCGCTGCACCTCGGCCTGAATATGATCCAGGCGATCTCCGATGCTCTGGTCCCCAGGGGCTCTGATCTGGCCTAAGGGAACCTTTCTCCACCCCTAGCAGAGAGAATAGAATGAAAATGGAGGGGGTGAGGCTCCTTAACTTCCTTCCTCTGGCTTAGCAGCGTCTGTTCGAGTCTGGGGGCAACCCCCACCCCCGCCTTTCCGGGAGAAGGAGGAGAATGAACCAGGCGGGGTTTTATTGCCCGTGCCTGGGAATTACACAGAGGGGGTTGGTCTGCATCGGGAGGGTCACTGTTACGCACAATCGGAGGGGTGCAGTTAGCCGACAGCGCAGACAAGAGCCACTGTGGGGTCGGCTCTGCTGGCAGGAAGGTGGACACGCCGACAATCCTGAGCGCTAGTCCTTGGCCACGCTGACAGGTGAGCCACTGCCAGCAAACTCGGCCCAATGCTCCCTTGGAATGCAATTGAGACTTGCATGACAGTAAACCCGTAAGGTGGGGGGGGGTCTGTCCATCCCACGTCTGAGAGCCAGGCAGTGAGGAGACCCCAGGGCTCTTCAGAAATTCCAGTCTCAGTGCATCTGGTTCTAAAAAGCAACTAAACTGGCATTAAAAACAGACAGCCTCGGCTCAGCCCCAGCCCCCGCCCCCGGCGGTAGCCATGGTGGCGGAAGGTGCCCCAGAGTGGGGCAAGGGGAAAGCTGCTGCACCCAGGACAACAGTCCCCCTACAGCAAAGTGAGGGCCAGGAGATGCTGCAGAGCAGGGGAGGCATCGAGAGCTGGATTTTTACAAACAGTGGCTTGTGAAGCTTGAAATAAGAGTTGCTTCTTGAGCTCAGCTAGTGAGGTGCTGAGCACAGAAGAAAGGAGGAGAGAGAGTCAATTAACAAGCACTAGACTCGAAAGAAAATGGAAGGGAGCCAGCCTGGACAGTCGGTGGCGATGCCTATCTGAACAGCTTGTTTATTTGTAAGGAGTCCAACCGGCAGGTCATATTATCTCCTGGTCCCTGGTAGCCCTTCCTGTGCACCTGGCTGCTCCTTCTCTAATAGTGTCTAGCATTACAATGCTCCCACTGCCCCTTCTTTTCCTTCCTGGGCAACTAGCTGGTCTTCCAGCCCAGCTTCCTGGTCTTCCAGCCAATCTTCTTGGTCCTCGGGGCCCAGGGAAGCTTTGCCTCCCCACAGCCATGCCCCAAACCTCCAGCTGCTCCTGTGGGGCCTGCAGCTGGTCCCACAGGGGACGTTTCACAGGCGTGGTCTGGTCCTGCTGTGGCTCGCCTGCGCCATCGTGTAGCGGCCTCACCCCCTTGCCCTGGAGCTTGTCTGTGGATTTGGCCACTTGGCTGGGCCCAAAGCCACCCCGGTTTTGCTTCTCCCTCGCCACATCCCGTGTGGCCTTCATCCCCAGGTCCTGTGAGGGACTCACCTCATTCAGGACAGCCACCAGCTCGGCCTGCGCAGCTGCCAGCTCAACTTGAGCCTGCTCGTGGCTGGCTTTCAGCCTGGCCCTGGCCACGTGGATCTGGCCCTGAACGCAGCCCAGCCTCGCCGTGATGCTCTGCTCCATGGGGGCGCTGTTTCACCCCTAGGAAACAGAACAGAGACTGAGCGGGATCATCCACTCTGCCCTACGGGTACATGGCCCATCTCCCCTTGCCTGCTCCTGAACGCCGAAGGATCGGTCAAACCCACCAGCTCTCTAAGGGCCTAAGAGCCCTAGGGTGAATGTTCATGGGCTGATGAGATGGAGCTGCCTTCAGCCCTAACTGAAAACCATTCATTGGCTGTTGGGTTGGACTCCAGCCAGGCAGGTCCCCGCTGGCAGTGGGAGATTCCCTGCCACGGACAGGGTGGGGACAGGGGAACCCAGTGCCGGCGGCAGGGTGTTCCAAGTCTCTACACACCCTCATGGACAGAGATTAGCACCCGGTGGGAGTGCGCACGGGGACCTAGCCCCGTGGGAAGCGCCTGGGTTGGGCTGCTCCCATCTCTGCGACGGGAGGCCTGGGCAGTGGAGCGGGGGCGGTTCTGCTGCAGAGCGAGGGTTTGGGGAGGGTGGTGTGGCCACCCTGCAAGAAGCTGGCGGGCTGGGGTCAGAGAACCTGCCGTACACAAGCCTTCCTCCTCCACAGAGGGATCCCAGTCGGCCCCGAGGACACCCCCGTTGCTTTGCAGCCATTCCTGGCTCCGGGTGCAGGTGCTGGCAGTGTGGTTGCCCCTCGGTGACCGGATGATGCGTTTTAGGTGGGTTTTGGGGCAGACGCTCCCGGGGCAGGAAGATTGGCGCCTGGTTGCATTTTGCCAGCCTCTGCCCTTCGAGCCAGCGGGGCTTTGCGCTCCTGCCTCGCCATCTCCCGGGGGCAATGAGGACGGGACTGACTAGCCCCAAACCAGCCACCCCCAGCTCTAGCCAGGCGCGACCAGCCAGAGCCACGTCTTCCTTGGGGGCTCCTTCTCCCCTCTGCTTCGCTCCCCTCCCGCTTCCAGGCTGGAGGGGAGTTTGTGGCTTGGGATATGGGAGCAGCTGGGTCTTACCAGCACATGCCCCCCCCGCCGGGGGGGCAGTGACAGCAGCTAGTCGTGGGGCAATCCAGTCCCTATAACATCTGCCCTTTCCCAGTCTTTGGGAGCGGCTTCCTTCCCCTCCCAGTCCAGCCAGTGTCTCCCAATGGCCCGCTCTTCTAGAACCAGATCCCTGTGACATCAGCGCCAGGCTGCCTAGGGGCCTTGTCACCTGGGCCAGCAGGGGCCAAGGGTCCCGCCGGAACAGCGATGGGCAGTAACTGCCGGGCTGCCTCCGCCCAGTGCTCTCCTAGTGGTTAGCGTGGGGGACCGGCTCAGGAAGCCTGGGGTCTACTCCAGCTCCGTCAATGACCTGCATGGGCATATTCCCCCCCCCGCCTCTGGCCTCAGCTCATCCCCCTGCTAACTGGAGCCAGCGAGGCACCGCAATGGGATGTGGGGGGCAGCCCGTGTGTTTGGCGTCGGGAAAGTGGTGCTATTCAGGCCTTGCCTTCTGTCCCCGTTAGGCGGCAGTGGATGCCATGACCCCCACGCTTCCCCGCGGGCCACGGGCACAGACCACGGGTGCCACCTAGGCCGCTGAGCGCTCAGAGTGCACGCAGGTCGATTCAGCAGCGACGCTGCCTCCGATTCACTGCTGCCACGGCTCCGTAATCCAGTACGTCAGGGCCCTTCCGCCATTCGGCAAACTCCCCTTTCGCTGCCCGGGGCCGATCAGCAGCTTGCTCCAGCCCCCTCCCTCCATCCCAGCGTCTCTCCTCTGAACCTCGCCCTCGTCCCTTCCCGGTCCCCGCGCCCTTCACTTTCCTCGCCATTTCGCCAGCCCCTCCCACCGAAACCCACCCCCCAAAGCTCACGGGGGGGACCACGCGCTTGGCTGCCATCCCATGGTTCACGCTGCTGGTGTGCACGCCCCCTTTCCCCACCCTGGGGGCTGGGATCGGCCGCTCTTGAAGGCAGGGGCTGTCTAATGCATGGCACAAACACAGTGTCTCACACAGCGGGGCGGGGGGGGCGGAGGCACCATTGTAATAAAGAGGTGTAATATTTTCTTAAATCCATGCAACAAGATGGCCGGTGCGCTCACCAGCTCTTGGCCACTTACCTTGGCTGCCAAGCCGGCCCCGTCCCTGTTCCACCCTTGGCTGCTCTGCCTGCGAGCGGATGCGTGGTGCTGTCCGGTCGAGTCGCAGCCTGGGGGATTTTGCTCCCCTGCCCTGTCGTGCGACCCTTGTGGTGCACTGGCAGCTCCACGGGGATGGGAGACGCGTACGCTGCCCTGCTAGCGTACCTGAGCCCTCACCACGGGCGGGCGGGCCGGCCCTGCCACCCGGGGCCTGGACCTGGGCTGCTGGCCCACCCAGCCACGGACAGGACACGCACGGGTGGTGTCCGGCCATGCCTTGCTACTTCATATTGCCATTAAATCAAATTACTTGTCCCCCACCCCACCCCCGGCAAAGACCCAACCGCCCCCCCATGGACGTTATCACAGCATAAGGGAGAGGGTTTTAGCACCACGCCCGTCCCTCGGCTGTTGTACCCACACCACGGAGTGGAACAATATGGTGGCAGGTTTTGCTTTTGGCCCTGTGGTGGGGAACGGCCTGGTCTGGCTTTGGGCCCATCTGCTGCCTCAGTTTCCCCCCAGTCAATTCACTGGCTCCCCTCCCACCGCGGCCCTCCAGCTCTCAGCATCGTTAGGACAAGGAGCCCTTTGGCAAAGGCCTTGGCGTTGGTAGAGTCCGAAAGGCCAGTCTTCTTCTCCCTGGGTCTCACCGGGCACAGCCCTCCCCGCAATGGTTGTCCTCATTTCATGGCCTCTTCACCCCTTCTCCTGGGTTTGGCTTCCAGCCCTTCTGGACCCCAACCAGGCCCTTCCCTGGTGACAGGGTGACTGCCCCACCTCACAAGGGTGCAGCCGTGAGGGGAACCTGCACCCATCATCTCCTACCTGCGTCCAGCCCTGGGACCAGCTGGCCTGTGACTCAACCAGCCCTGACTTCCCTTCCTAGGGGCTCATCCTATGGCCTGGCCTGTCCTGGCCAGGCCATGCCGCTGGCTGTTTCCTGGCTGGTCCCCTACTTTTTAACAGACCCCCCCCCCCATGCCCACATCTAGTCTCCCTCCCCCTGGCTGCCCCCGTCTCCACCAACAGGCCTGGATCCTGATCTCCTGTGCCCTCAGCCATGACCCTGGTACTCATTCCTTCCACCTGGGGCTGGGGCTAAAATCCCAGTGAGAGCCCCTAACCAGCAGCACCTCTTGGGAGCAGTTACTGCTTCGCGGGCAGCACCTCCTGGGGCAGGCGGTGGTGGGCAAAAGCGAGTCCACGCAGAGGTGGGCTGCCCCAGAGCAGGGCAGTGGACCTTTGCACCTCCCTCTGGGGCTGAGCCCCTCTTATCTCCCCTGCCTCTTCCCCGCTCCTTGATTAGTGCTCCATTACCATCCAAATGCAAACCCCTCTCTGGCGGCCGTGCGGGCGGATGGGCACAAACCCAGAGCACCTGCACAAGTTGCCCTGCAGGGGCTCAGAATTCCTCTCCCTCCCCCCTGCCTTTGCCACTCAGCCCTCCCTCCGCCTGTGTGTGTGAAGGGGAAGTGTATTGTGGTGCCCTGCTCTTTACCACAAAAGCCTATTCACGGGGGGGGGGGAGCGAGTGCTGGCTAATCAGCCCTGGGGTGATTCCCCGTGTGGAACAGCTGCTCTCCAGAGGCCTGTTGCAATGGCCCTTGTGAGCAGGCCCATGCAGTGGGCTGAGGACTCGGCTGGATCCTTTGGGTTAGATGGTCAAGAGCACGCAGCTCCCAGTTCAGCACCTGCCAGCTGGAAAACCAGCTCTTCCTGCTCTCCAAGATCCCAGCCCACGGCTCCCTCTAGCAGTCCCAGGTCTGCAGCACCCTGGGTCTAATCCAGTGGTTTTCCAACTTTTTGCATTGGTGACCCCTTTCACACAGCAAGGCCCTGAGCGCGACCTCCCATGTAACAGCTCACGACCCCTGAGGGGGGCAATCCCCTGTTTGAGAACCCCGCTAATCCGTCAGGACCGCTGCTGGGCAAGCGTCACCTCTTTGCAGCCCTGCCAGAGAGCTGCACTCATGCAGTGGCCCCAGCAAGATTCAAACCTGCGACCCCTGAATTCTGAGACCACTGCTCTAACCCCTGTGCTATGGCGCCAGGCCCCCCTCAGCCCAGGGAGGAGGTTGGTTACGGCTGAGGCACCAATATAGTCCTCCCTGCTTTGGCGCTGAGCTGCACTCTGAGCAGGTGTGCTAGGTTTGCACGACCCCAGTCTCCAGCCATTGTCTCTGTTCAGCTCCCTTGCACCAGCCGATTCTGTCCCTCCCCAGCAGCCTGCTTCCCCGCAGCCTCACCAGCTAGAAGAGCCACCTGTTTCTCTCTCAGCCACCTCTCCTCCAGCCGTCTGAGCTGCGCCCTGAGCAGCATTTGCCCTCTCCTGTCGCTCGCCCTTCGTGGGAAGCTGTGCCCAAAAGACTCCCTTTGGTCAGCGAGCAAGGCGGGAGCACGTATGTGCAGGTCACCCCTGCCCCATTCCTTGCAGGGCCTTGCATCTGCCCTGGCACCCGGGCTTGCAGCACAGACTCCAAGACAGCCCAGGGCCGAGCCCGCCTCCTGGCAGGGGACAGCATCTCAAGAGGCAATGGGCTGCGAGGGTGGCCAGCCGCCCCTTCCCCTGGCTGCTGCAGCAGAGCGCCGAGGTCTAGCTAAGGCCACTTATGCTGCCCTACCTATGCACGCGAGCCATAGTGGGCCTGACCCCCACCTGAGGCACCATCCTGCAGGCCCTGCGCCCGCTGGATGGGGGGATAAGGAAACGCGCCCCAGCTACGACCACGCCAGCATGCCCCCAGCCCTCCTGCGGGCATGACTTAACTGCCACCCTGTGGCCAGAAGTGTGAACTGCTACTGGGCACAATGGCTTGAGCGGGCACAGCCCTGGCCATGGTCATAGCAGAGCGAGCTTGTGGAAGGGACGTTCCAGCAAGGGCAGCTTCTGGCCCAGTCCTGGCAGGCTGTGCAGGGGCATGAGCTGGTTTGGAAGGGGCGGCGTCCAGCCCAGCAATCCCTCACCCCATAAAACAGGCCCTGAAGGCGGACAGTGCTGCACAAACAAATCAGGCTGTAGCTGCAAAAATGAAAAAAGCGCATTCTTGCTGGCAATGCAGCTAACCCCTAGAGTCAGCTGGAGGAGGAAGGGAGATCCCATCTGGACTCAGAGGAGGATGCTTTGCCTGCCCGGCTTTGGGGTTCTGCTGGCACATTTTGAGGATTCTAAGGTCCTCCCCATTTAGCATCTGGGCCAGCCACCCTACCCTAGTCAGTTTCATCCTGCCTGTTTCACATCAGTATCGCTGTCTGGTTCCCCCAACCCCGCCTCATCCAGTGCCTTGGCGTTCCAGCACTGGAGGGGAGTGCATACAATTGCCCCTGCCAGCAGCTCTACCCGTTACTGCTAAGCCGGCAGAAGGATCCCAGCAACCGTGATCAAATGCCTTTCAAAGGGATCTAAACCATCGGGCCTCCTCCTTTAACTGCTGGAAGGCTGGGGATGTAGGTGCTTTCTGCCCTCCCATCCCTGCTGATGTTGCAGCCCCTTCCCTCCCCAGTGGCAGCCACTCACCGGGGCTCTGAAGCTCCCCCTCCTCCATCCTGGTTCGAGTGCTGTGGGGTAACCAGCACCGCTCACATGGTGAAGAGTTAGTGTCACGTGATCAATGCTCCCCACCTATATATGTGCAAAGAGCAGGCATGTTAGACAGCCCCCGTCTGGGTTTGAGGGCAGCCTTGCTCCAGGTATGGACACCACCCGGGGCACTTCTACAGGCAGGTGTGACAGCTGCCTGCTTGGCCAACACACTGGGGACCGAACCAGGGGCTACTCCAGCTAAAAACACAAGAGCCAAGCCCTGCTTTGACCTCTGTCGCTCTGGCTCAGACACCAAACGATTCGGGCAACGCACATGGCCCAGGAGGTGATCCATGAGCACGCTGTCCGAGCCCCTCTGGACACACACAGGTGGACACGGGTTCATTAGACATATTTATTTATGTACACGCTTATACACACAAGTTCCCATGTGTAGGCTTCATTCTCAACTTCAGTGCTGTCTTGTTTCTTGTTCCAGTCCCCGTCGGTTTGACATACGCCCCCCGGGGCCCAGGCTCGATGGGGGATGAGAGAGGGGCGCACACATGATGCAGGGAGCTCTGGAGAAAAGACCCAGAGGGTGGATCCAAAGAGGAATTGTGCCTGGCCGGAGGGGTCTGTGAGCCACCATCCTTGGATGGCCTTGTCCGGGCTCCCGGAAAGGAGAATCCAGGCACCACTGCTTGGGCCGTGCTGTGCAGGTGGCATTGGCCAGGGCAGCCCCTTACAGAAGGGAGGGAGTTTGCAGGCAGGTGGGGAGGGGGATATTTGCCCAGACTCCTGTTCTCTCCTGCTAGCTCTGAGAGACCGGCCTAGCGCTCTCACCAGCCTGCCCTCACCCCAGCAGGCGCTAAGAGCCGTCAATACCTCCAGCCCCATCCTAGGCCTTAGTTCTGCCCGGGCAAAACTTCCACCAACTCCACTGGGGCCCCAAGGGCAGCTGGGGCAGGATTCCACCGCCAACGGGGACGTGCCCTAGGACTGCCCCCATGCCCAGGGGCACAGCCCGGGGACCAAGGCTGCACACAGAGTGGGTGAGCAACTGGGCACCGGTAGAGGCATTCAGGTGGATGTGGAAGAAGTTGGCACCTGGGGATGCCCAGTGCTGTTCTAAAGGTGCCAGGCAGCCTCCCTGAGCTGCCCATGCTGGCGCAAGGCTCTCAGCCAGCGGCCAAGGGATTGGCAAAGGGGAGAATGAGGCTGGTGCTCCCCATAAGGGTTTCTGGGCCCGAGGGACACAAGCTGGCATAGGGTTTTCTGCTCAAACCCCCTTGCCCTGTGCTGCCAACACCCCCTGCTATTCCAACAGGCTATTTACGAGCCGGACTGGCCAGGAGGTCTCAGCACAGGGCTGGGAGTCAGGGGAGCTGGGCTGCCTCCCGGCTGTAACACCAGCTCCCTGCGTGACCTTGGGAGAGGATCTGTGCCTCAGTTTCCCCATCTCCAAACCGAAGTGCCAAACCGCCTGTTGGATGCTGATTGTGAGAGGCTGGAGCAAAGCCTGGGACCGGGGGAGGGGAGGGAAGAGGAGAGAATTGAATTTCTGCAAATTTGCCCCCAAACCTAGAAAATCGCATCGGCCAGGGCTGGGGAGCAGGGAGGCAGCCCATGCTGCAGAACCAGCACCGAGCCAGAACGAGACCCCTGCTGTGGGCGGGTGTGTGGGGGAGAAGGTGGGCGAGGGGGGGCTGCCTTTAGACATATACAACCCAGAGCACAAAAATACGGTAGCAGGGAACACTCCCTCCCTCCAGCTTCTGTAACATACGGGGGGCAGTGGGTAGCCATGGGCAAGGGTCCAGCGCAGGCCGGGTGTGTCCCTCTCTCAGCCTCAGGGGACACTTTCAGAAGAGCCGTTTGACTTGTACCCATTGTGCAATCACCCCCCCCCTCCCCATTCCAGCCTCCTGCAGGGCCCTGGCTTGGGGCGAGTCCTGCTTTCGAACCCATCGCTGGGCCGCAGCCAGCGGCCGCGGGGCGTGAGCGGCGGGTGACGGCCGCGGGGCGTCCTGCCAGGCTGCCGAGCTGGGCTGGGGCAGGGCTCACTTGACGTGCTCGGCAGCGTGGGAGGAGCAGTAATACTTCTTGTGGGCGATGAAGGTGGACAGGCTGCTGAACTTGATGTTGCAAAGGCGACAGTATCTGTGGTTGCCGTTGGGGCTGGGGCTGGGCAGGGCCTTGCTGGGCGCGGTCTGCACGCTCTTGTCCGTGGAGCCGGGCGGGGCGGCGGGCGTGGGCCCAGGCTCTCTCGGAGCCGCGGGCGCCGGTGACATGGTCAAAGGGGCGGCGGGCGAGAGGGGCAGGCTGGGCCGGGGGGAGCCGGCGGGCCGGGGGCTGCCGTTGGAGGCTGAGGAAGCGGTGGGCTCCTTGCCGTTTAAGCTGTCCTTGCGGAGCCTGGTGAGGGGCTGGGGCGGGGAGGCCGTGGGCAGAGGCGGCAGGCTGCTCTCTGGAGCGCAGCCGGCCTGTGTCCTGGCGGCAGCTTGGGCCACGGCCTCTGGCAGTCCGGGGCCTGCCCCTGGCTTGGCTCCAAAGAGCCCGTGGGTGTTACGGAAGTGCTCGATCAGGTCTCCCTTGACGGCCCCATTGAGTGGGCAGTAGGGGCAGACGGCCAACGGGACCTTGGCCCCCGAGAGGTGGAGGGCTTTGGCGGTGCCGTAGCGCTGCACGGAGTCCACGCCGGAGGCACAGGGGTACGTGGCCGGCAGGGCCAGCGGTTTGGCCACCAGGACCCCGGGGCTCACCGACGACACCGCCTTCTCCACCTTGACCCGCACCCCATCGGGCTCCTCGCCCGGCATGTCCGGATTCTCAGGGGCTCCACTGCCCCGGCCTTTCAAGGGGGGTGGCACGGCCCCCTTGATCTTGTGCAGCTGCTCCAGGGTGCCGGCCTGGAGGGGCACGGCGGGGCAGTAGTATTTCTTGTGGGCCAGGTAGCTGTCCAGGCTGTTGAAGCTGATGCGGCAGGCTGTGCACTCGTGGTAGTCCGCCAGGGGCAGGAGCGAGGCGGGCAGCACCTCGCCGTGCAGCCGTGGCTTCTTGCTCAAGTCAATGGGGCCGTCGGCATCGGGGCTGGAGCTGGGGGAGGGGGCAGCGCCCTGGACCTTAGCCACAGAGATGAGAGCTGACAGCATGGGCGGGACCTCGGGCCGGGTGCCCCCCGCCAGCTGCTCAGCCAGGGGGTGGGCCGGTCCCAGGGCAGGGCTGGCAGCGCCGTGGATTTCGTAGAGCTTGCGGCGCTTGCGGGTGCGGACGGGCTGGTGCAGGAAGGGCACCTTGGGGGCGCTGGGCCGGCGCAGGGGGGGGTCGTGGCGCGAGGCGCAGTAGAAGCGTTTGTGCACCGTGTAGGTCTCGTGGCGGCTGAAGCGGATGTTGCACGCCTCGCACACCGTCTTGCTGGGGTCGTCGTCCGCGTCGTCCACCGAGCTGCTGGGGCTCTGGCTGTCCTCGCTGGCCCGGCCCGCCCCATCCGCCTCGGGGGAGCCCTCCTCCACCTTGATCTCCGGCTTGGCCTCCGCGGCAGGGGCAGGCGGGCTGGCGTCCCTCTCGGCTTCCCCTTCCTGCGGGGCCGGCCCCGGGCCTTCGACGGCAGCGGGGGGCTGGGCTGAGAGCAGAGCCCCGGGCGTGGCCGGGCCCTGGGGCGTGGCGGGCGTGGCTTTGGCCTTGCGGGCGCCGGGCGGGCTGCCCTCGGCCACACGGCGGCTGGAACAGTAGAGCCGCTTATGCACGTAGTAGTTGTTGATGTTGTTGAAGGTGATCTCGCACTCGAAGCAGGTGGCGCCCTTGGGCAGCGGGGTGCTGGGGTACAGGGCCAGGGGCGCCGTGCCGTGGCCCTGCTTGAGCCGGCTGTGCACCAGTTCCGACATCTTGGCCAGGATCTCGGAGGCCTGGGGCACGACGGCGGCCTCGGGGCCGAACATGTACTGGGGCAGGAAGACGTTGCCGCCGGCTGCGCCCACCCCTGGCTCGCTGGGCACCGGGCTAGACCCTGGCGTGGGGCTGGCGATCTCCGACTTCACCTTCACCGAGGGCAGGCTGTGCGGGGACGAGGCCCTAGAGGAGGCTTCTGGCTCCGACCTGGGACTGGCAGCCGGCTCCGCCAGGGGGTTGCCTTTGGCCGCCTCCACCTCCCCTCCGGGGCCGTCCGTGGGCTCCTCCTTGATCCTGAGGGGTGGTGCCGCCTCGCCCGAGGAAGACGAGGCTGAGGGGCAGCCTTCTGTGTGCGGGGGCCTGGCCTCGCCGTTCTCCAGCTCGTCCGCCGGGCACGGCTTTGCCGCCGGGGCGTTGGCAGGGGACTCCGGCTGTGCCAGGGCTGGTGTGGGCTCTGCCCCTCCCAGGACAGCGGGCAGGGGGCCATGCAGGACCATGTGCTGCCGGAGGCTGGCCAGGCTGTCGGTCACGGAGCCGCAGAGGCTGCACTTCAGGATGGGGGTCCCGCTCGGCTGGCTTGGACCTGTCGGCGGGGAGGGAATGGGGGGCATCAGTGTGGTCACAGGGCCTGGCCAGGCAGAACAGGCCCCATGCCCTGCCCAAGCCCCCTCAGAGGGCAGGAACCACAGGCCCAGCCCACACAGCAGCATTTCTTAGGGCCAGGAGAGTCTCCTCCCTCACCCCTTTCCCTCCCACCCTGCCGGATCCCATCTGGAGCGAGTGCCCGGCGCTCAGTGACCCAGCCCTACGTGCTGGGGGCCTGGAGCGGACAGCTCTGCCTGGCAAGGGGCACAAGCAGGGGGCCTGTGGGACGCGCCTGTCTGGATGGCAAACGTCTGCCCTGCCCCAGGGCCAACGCTGCCTCAGGGCGCCAGAGTTCCCATGGACCTGGGGGGGTGGGGCAGGGGCAAATGACCCCCTGTGCCAGCAGTAGGTGACTCGAGCCCTGTGAGTCTGTGTCAGCCCTGCAGTTAAATGCGTCTGGCAGCTGAGACACCAGTCCCAGATCTCCTGTCCCCTGGAAGCCTCTGTAGGGAATCACAAGGGCAGGGCAGGGCAGGGGCCATTTCCCAGGGCCACCTGTGTGGATCGTTTGCTTCGCTAGTCAGTTTCAATTTCAGAGAGGTTCTGCACAAACAACCCCCACCATCTGGGGTGATCACAGATGCACTTTCGATCCAGTTTGGGGCCAGCCCTTTGTCCCCACTGGCATGGAGCAAACAAGGCAATTCCAGCCTGGGAACCCCAGCCCAAGCCAGAAGCTCCAGCGGCCCTGGGTACAACTGACACAACCAGACAGCAGCCTTACTCCCAGAGAGTTGGGGAAGAGCTGGAGAAGAGGCTGGCTAGGGACCAGGCAGTTTAACAGCAGCACTGATGCCCATCAATGCCTCTGGGCTCCCCATCCCTGGCAGACCAAGGCCAGCTCTGCCACCCTTGGGCATGCCAGGGCCCGGCACAAGAGGGGCGACACAGCCCGGGGGGACTCACCTGGTGTCAGCGGCTTGGCAGCTGGGAGCCCGGGCCCAGGGGAGTACACCTCGCCCTTGGAGCCTGGCTGGCAGATCATGTGGTTGGTTACCAAGTGGCTGTACAGGATGTCCCGGGTGGTCGAGATAAAGCCGCAGCTGTGGCAGATGCCTGCAGTCACCGGAACGACAGCGAGAGGAAGAACTGTGAAGGCCATCGCTGCCAGCGAGCTTCACAGCAGCCGCGAGCGTGCCCGGGGGTCTGGCCGTGCTGCAGCTAGGGGGCGTGATGGCAGCGCGCCTTGGGGCGAGCTCGCTCCGAAGGCACAGCCTAAGCGAGCCGCTCGAGCACGTACCCGGGCTCCCTGCTAGCTGGGGTCTGTCTGCAGGGTCGACATTCCCACTGGCACTCAGCATGGCTCGAGCCCCGGGGCAGGGGAACCGTACTGTCCGTCTTTCCAGCTGGGGAGAGTCCCGGTCTGAACGGGAGACACCCTGCTCCCACCAAGCTGGGCTCCCTCCCCAGCCCGTCGGTAAGCAGAGCCTCAGCGTGCCGCTCCCTGCTGCATGGTGATGGAGCCGCGGCGAGCCGGCCACTGGGGACACCGCGCCCTGGAGCCCGGCCGAGGGACCCACCGTTCAGAGTGTCCGTGTGCACCTTCAGGTGACGCTCGCAGTTGGCTTTCGTGGTGAAGGCGGAGAGGCAGATCAGGCACACGAACGGCCTCTCCCCTGAAAGGCAGAGGGATGGGCGTGAGACCAGGCGCTGCCCCCCTGCCCCCATCGGAGCCGGAGCCTGAGCACGGAGAACCCAGCCCAGCGGGGAGCTGCAATGCAGTGCAGCCTGCTCGGCCAGGGAGAGAATGGGAGCAGGGGGACTGCGGGCGTGTGGGTCTCAGGGCTTTGAGGGGGACGACTGGGAGGTCCCAGTCTTAAAGATGGACACACAGCCGTGCAGTGGTGGGGCATCTCCAGAGAGCTTACTGACAGCTCCCCAGTGGGGCCGCCCCACCCTGCCCCTGGAGGATGCGATGGGTTCGCTGCTTATTTGGCTGCATGTGGGAGCCAAGCCCTGGAAGCTGTCACTGGGGGCGCAGAGGGGTCACGGGCTGGCTGCCCTCACCCCTGGCCAGAGGCTGCCGTCACACAGCCGGGGGACGGGAAAGGACAATTCTGGCTTGCAGAGAATTTCCAAATCTCAGCATAATCCTCTGAGAACGGGGATGACGGGGCTCCACCCAGCTCCACGGGGCTTCGGCACGCTTGGCATGCGACGCTAGCATGGCACCTCTTCCCCCCGGAGGGAGGGCTCTGCCCACCCCTCACGCCCAGCCAGGGCTGGGAACGGCTAGAGCCACCGCCAGCCGACGGCTGGGAGGATGAGTGACAGCACGGGCTGCGATGGGTTGACATGGGTCTCTCTCTCTCCCTGCTAGGGAGCAAAGCAGGAGGCGGAACAGGAGAATTCACGGCCCGCAGACCTGCGCTTTGATCCTGCCCGCAACGATCCGGAGGCTAAAGGCTTTCCATAGCCTCACAGGCCCCCGGCCTGGATTGAAGCTCCCATCTCCCTTGCCAGGGGGTGCCCTTACCGCTGTGACTACGCATGTGGATCTCCAGGGAGCTGGCGCTGGGGCAGCTCTTCTTGCACTGCGGGAAGGGGCAGACGCGCTCGTTGGGGTACGCCTCCTTGGGCTTCTCGTCCACCGAGGGCGAGCTGGAGTTCTGGCGGCTGGCGCAGTAGTACATGAGGTGGGCCTGCAGGTTCCGCTCACTCCGGTACCAGATGCCGCAGTCCTTGCAGGGGAAGACGTCCTCTGCCAGGGGAAACTGCGTTACCACAAACCAGGGGAGCAGGGCAGGGGTGATCACTAGGCCCCTTCCCCGAGCCCAGGGCAGATCCTGGCCATGGTGGGCCCAGCAGGGTCATGGAGCAGCCTGCCTAGGGAACAGCCCAGCGTCAGGGCTGGCTGTGCGTCTCCCTGGGACACGCTCCTTCCGACGGGAGTTAGTGGAAAGGGTTAAATAAATGCTACTTCACACAAGCAGGTACTTCTCTAGCCTCCCCCAGCCTCAGAGCCCTGCCCAGACCCTATTCAACCCCCAACCCTGGGAGGTAGGTGCCACCCAGTTTTAGAGATAGGGAAACTGAGGCCCAGTTACAGTCATAGACTTTAAGGTCAGAAGGGACCATTATGATCGTCCAGTCTGACCTGCACAACGCAGGCCACAGAATCTCACCCACCGACTCCTGTAACAAACCCCTGACCTAGGTCTGAGCTATCGAAGTCCTCAAATCGTGGTTGAAAGACTTCAAGGTGCAGAGAATCCTCCAGCAAGTGACCCGTGCCCCATGCCGCAGAGGAAGGCGAAAACCCCCCAGGGCCTCTGCCAATCTGCCCCGGAGGAAAATTCCTTCCGGACCCCAAATATGGCGATCAGCTAAACCCTGAGCATGTGTTAGGGGAAGCATCGCCCAGGGCAGAGCTAGGAACAGCACCCAGAGCAGACCCTGCTCATGGCATGAAGCTGGGGGATGATCTGTTTCCCCATATTGCTGGCCTTCTCCCTCCACAGCCCCTTTCCAGGGGTGGTGAATTCTGTGATGCAGACAGGCGTCTGCCGGGAGCCAGGCCGAGGACCGATCGTTTCCCGCAGGGTTGCCTGGTGGCAGCTGCTGACTTACTGTTAACAACAGCTGTGGCCAAGATGGCTGCCATGCCTGCCTGCTGGGGCAGAAGCTGTATGTCCGAATGCAGCGTGGCTGGGTAGGTGGAGTCCCCGGGTTCTGATTTCACTGTGTGGTTCGGCAGGCCCTGCGGCTCGGCCATAACGAAGGTGCTCAGCAGCTCCTTCTCCTCAATGGCCTGGGTGGTTTTGCACCAGATCAATTCACCTAGAAGGCAAAGCTTTGGTTACAGGGGCACCGAGCATCATCGCCCCGCCCCAGTGCCCTCTGCCTCAGTGCCGGGAAGGGATGTGCGCTCTTGAGACGAGCACAGAGAAAACCTCTCCACCTAGGGGCAGATCAATGGTGCAATGACTGTGAGAGCCTGGCCAATGTAGCACACAATGCATGCCCCAGAGGAAAGGGTAAATCCAGCACATATAGCACCTTACTGTGTAGCACTGTGCAAGGAGAGGACACTTCTTCCTGACTCCACCTGATGATCTACTTATGCCCTGAAGCATGAGGATGGATGCCCCCAACAAGCTTCTTTTGGCGAGTGTGACTGCAGGGGCTGCCTGACCCCAACAGGGTGGGCACCCCCAAAGCTGCTCCAGCTCTGTGTGCTCGGAGCTCCAATGCCAGCGAGCCCATGAAGCAGGAGCCGGGGGCTGCAAAGCCCTCTGGATAACGACGTGCAAATGAGGGACGCCAGATTGTTTTAAAGGCGCAAAACAGCTGCCTCCCCAGCACAAGGCACGGGCTCTGGGAAAACAGTTCTACCCTCTGATCCCGTCCGCACAAGACAAATTGCCGAGCGCTGAGAGGTGAGTTCACCGACGCCAAGGGTTTTGGCGGCCTTTGTACAGTAGCTCGTAATACCCACAATTGCCTGGAGGTGGCAATGTCAGCACGTGCTGAGGCTGAGCTGATGTCAGTGGCCTATTCACACTTCAGGCGGAACTTCTCCCTGCCCAGCCTCTAATGGCCTGACGGCCGGGCTAGAGCCTGCAGACCAAGGGGTGGCATTAATGCAAGGGAGCCATCAGGAAGGGCTCTCTCCAGGGGAACAGTTGCCCGGACGCCAGGACTTCTAGCCGTGGAGTGGAGAATACAGACAGTGGGGGAGACTGATGTAGGGCATGGGGGAGAGATGGGACGGTGACTAGATGGGAGCTAATAGCTCTGTCCCCTCCCTAACTTGTACAGACGAGCCGCCTCTCATCCCAGGAGCCTTCCGTCCCAGCCGCGCTCAGGCCGCGCGTCAGCGAGCTCCTTGGCTCTGTAAAAGAGGACGGTGGCCATGTGGCTGGCACCACACACAGCCGCCCTGGGCACAGCTGAGCCGTGCTCCCTGCCCACGCTGGACGCTGCGTTGGGGCCGCTCAGAGCCCGGGCTGGGCTACCGGTGGCACAGCCTAGTGAGCAGGGCTGCGATAGCACGGATCAGTAGTTCCACTCTCAGCCAGCTTTCTGCCGCTGACGCCCTCCTGCACAGAGCCCGAACCTGCGCAGGCAGAGAGTGGACTGGAGCAGGGAACCAGCCAGTGACCAGAACCAGAGCGTGAAACTGACGGGGGCTCATTTGCCTGCCTGAGCCAAGCCATGGGCAGGACGTGATTAGCAGTAGCCCCAATTACTTTCTGCAGCCTGGCCTGAAGGACTGTGTTTGTGGGGAGGAATAAATCTGATTTTCAGGGTGATGTTGGCCCTTTAAACGCAAAAGGTCCGCAGTGGACAGGATGTGGTAGGTGCAAGAAGAGGCCAGGTGGCTTGCTACCCAGTGAATATAATACCAACCCTTCCTGTAGATCACCGAGTTGGCGTCGGCTTCTCCGGACACCAGGGGCAGCCTGGACAGCCAGCAGCGCTCGTCTTCCAGCATCAGTGTCACGAGTGGACTCTGTCAACAGTGGAAACACAGGAGAGAAGACGCGAATGAATGCAGGGCTGTCGCTGATCCATCCCAGCATGGAGCAAAACAAGCCCTGACCCAGCTACCTCTGTGGGGTACCCACTCGCCTGGGCCCCAGTGGTAAGAGCCCAGCCACGGGGGTCTTGGGAGTGGGGGACACAAGGAAGGAGGGAAGGGCCCCAGGAGCGGAGCATAGGTCTCGCGTTGAGATTGGCAGGATCTGGGCACTGCAAGGCTGTACGTGGGAACTGCTGTCACAAGTCCTCCTGGGGTGCCTAGGTGTGGGAAGAGGCACTCAGGGGCTCTGTGGAGATCGATGTGGGGGAGAAAGAGCTACTGGCCAGGCCAGCATAGGGAGCTGGAGAGCTCTGCATGCAGAGACCTGCCAGCATCACTGTAACACTGCCAGGGAAGCTCAGCCCCAGGCAGCTGGGGGTGCGGAGCAGCAGGACAAGGCCACGCCTTGGGGGTGGGTAAAGAGGAGACAGGCTGGGGGAGGAGACGGTCGGGAGGGGGCACTGACTTGCCCAGATGACCCACTCAAAATTGGACTTGTTTGCGTCAAACATTTCAGCGTCTACAAGAGTATTTACGGTAGGGTATGGGCATGCTTGGATACACGCACGCATGTACATGCAAGACACCCCCGCGTGCCCCGTGTACGCACCACTTGCCGCAGAACTCAGCCCTAGGATGAGCTGTCGCATGCACGCTGCCCCCCACCGAGCTCCTCTTGTCTGGGGGCCGAATGGCACCGATCCCCGAGAGTCACTCCTGACCCAGGCCCCTCCGTTCTCCAGACCTTTGGGATCCCCACCCCGCCCTGCCCCGAGTAGCTGGGTCTGAAGCCATTCTGGGCACGAAGATGCAGCCAGGCACCAGCCCAGGTCACCACTCAGCAACGGCGCAGCATTTGCATCGGCCAGTCGCTGCCGCAGCATCACACAGGGACAGATGTGCGGGGCCTGAGAGCCCTTGGGGTCCTCTCGTGTTGCAGGAGCCTCAGAGCATTGGATCAGGACAGCCCCAGCACTGAAGGGTGGAGCCCCCGCCCCGAGTCCCCCACCTGCGCCCTCGTTCCACTCGGTCAGCAGGCTCCTCTCGGCCCCGCTCTCCTGGCTCAGCTCCCAGCAGCGCCCTCCCCACAGAGCGGCAGGGGAACCCCTCCCCTTTGATCGACCTCAGCTCCGTTCCCCAGAGCCAGCCCTGCTGATTGTCCCACGAGGCGAGCCCGGGGCCTCAAAGCTCTTCACGTATGTCCGTGCATGACCCAGCTGTGCTGCACATGGATACACATCAACCCCTCCCCCTGGCCCATTGCCATTACGGCATCAGCAATACGGCGGTGTGCCGGCCAGGCCGCTGGCCAGCCGCCCCTCGGGCCCCACATGCTGCTGGCGGGCTCTGCATTCGCACTGACAAGCATGTTATTTCCTCTCCTGCTTAACTCGGGGTCTAACAATCCCGCATGCCCCCTGCGCAGGAAACACTCGCATCACCCCTGGCCTCGGCGGAGCGCCAGTGACGGGGGCAGGGAGGAAGGGGAATGGAGAAGGGAGGGATTGTCTTCGCTTGTCCTGGTGTTAGCAGGATGCTAGCAGGGGTGGGCAGCACAGAGAACTCCGCATCCCTGTGGAGACAGCGACGGGCACCGGGTTCACATGCCACGCAGTGCCGTGGCCTTGTAAATCTGATGGGGGAGAGATAACGTTTGCACAGACCACGTGGTGGCAACAGCAGACCATGAAGCACCGGGGCCGATGCCTCCCCTCTGCTGTGACAGGGGGGCAGCCATCTGCCTTGTAGAACCCGCCCCCTGCCATCATGGGCATGGGGGAGACGTGGTTGGGTCACGCTGACCCCTCGCTGATTAAACATGCCCAAGACACCACCTCTGTGCACAGAAACAAGGCCCAGCAGGACATGTGGGACCCCCTACCCCCAGAGCTAGTTGGCAGTGTTCCAAGGAGCGCCCTCCCACCCATGACAGTGGGGTTAAAGCAGGGTCAGGCATGGGCAGAGGGACACAGGGATGCCCCATCTCCAGTGACCCACAAGTTTCCAGTCCAGCTTTATTCACCCCACCAGTTACACACCAGCTTCTCCCAGGTGACCGGTTCGTGGCATCGTCCCGGACCCGGTTGGCTGGCTCCCACGCTGGGCCACCGGTGGCGTGAGCACCAGGACAGTGCAGGAGGGGAAGAGCACAAACACACACCGCAAGAGTCGTGTCCCTTGGGGAAGGGCGGGGGGCTCACAAAGAGAAGGGGAGCTCCTCTGGAAGGGGAAAGAAAGAGGCCCGAGCACCTGGGGTGCACCCCCTCTGGAGAAGCGTCAGGGCTTCAGCAGTATCCGCCTCCCACTCCCCGCTCGGGACTGGCCTCAGACCAGCTCTGCCTTCATGCGTCTCTAATGAATATTAATAAGCAGAGGAGGGGGAAAAAAATAAATCTGCCTGATCCTTCGATGGCTGCTGCGGTAACGATATGAAATCTAATTATTCGTCCCAATATTTCTAAACCCTTACACTCCGACTGACAGGCTGGGTCGGTTTGGGCCTTATCACCGCAAGGAGCAGAGTGCTCCCAGCGTGATAAAAACACACACACACAGACACGCACACACGGTTTTTGCTGATGGTGCAGAAAGGATCCTAATTTTTTGCATATATTTTTCCAAAAAAAAAAAAAGAAGTAATGCCTGGAGCAATCCAAGGTCAGAGAGGCGGGTCGGGGTATGGAAATGGGGGGGGGGGTCACCGCCAGTATTGGGCAACGGATTCATAGAATCTGAGGGTTAGAAAGGACCTCAGGAGGTCACTAGTCCAACCCCCTGCTCAAAGCAGGACTAATCCCCAATTTTTGCCCCAGATCCCTACACGGCCCCCTCAAGGATTGAACTCACAACCCTGGGTTTAGCGGGCCAATGCTCAAACCACTGAGCTATCCCTCTGACCCCACTTAGGCCCCCACAGCCTGGCTCAGCGACCCTCCGATCCCAAACCGGCCCCCACGGCCCAGCCCAGGAACCCTCTGACCCAAACCAGCACCCTCGGCCTGGCCCAGCGACCATCCAACCCCAAACCAGCCCCTGTGGCCTGGCCCAGCAACCCTTCAACCGCAAACTGATCCCTGAAGCCCAGCCCAGCAACCCCAAATTGGCCCCCAGGACCCAGCCCAGCCCCCCTCTGGCCCCCGTGACCTGGGCCACCCTCCTCCCCAAACTGGCTCCGTGACCCTCTGACCCCAAACCGTCCCTTACAGCCCGGCCCAGTGACCCCAAACCAACCCCTGTGGCCCAGCCCAGTAAGCCTCCGACCCCGGCTCCCAAGTAACCCTACAATAACGAACTACTCCCCATACTCCCACACAAAGTGACCCCCGCTGCCGAGGGACCAAGCACCAGCCATGCACATACAGAACCGAGGGGAACGGGCTAGTTCAAGGAGCAGCCCCTGCCTGTGAGAAGTCCGCCCCCATATTTACACTGGTTTGGTCGAACTGCAGCCAAATTCAATGGCTCATCCCCTTCCTGCACCCCCATCCCCACAAATTCAGCAGGGCTCAGCCCAGGCCCGGTCTCCCTTTATGTCCTGGCACAATGCTGGGGAGGGATCGGGGAGGAGCGAGGCCCCAAGTCCCCTCTGACTGATAAGTGCTGGCCACCTGGCATGGCTCCCCCTTCACATGCCCCCGTCTAGGGTGACCAGATAGCAAGGGTGAATAATTGGGACAGGGGGTGGGGGTAATAGGCACCTAGATAAGAAAAAGCCCCAAATATTGGGACTGTCCCTATAAAATCAGGACATCTGGTCACCCTACCCCCGTCACAGCGCCATGCTGTGTCTCGGTCCCCCCCCCAGCTGCCCAGTGGCTCTCACAACCCTCCTTGTTTTTCTCTTAACAATGAGATCAGTGTCTAGATTCTGAACCGGCCCCGATAACCATCAGAAACCCTATCTGCGCTGCATCCGCTCGCAGAGCTTTATCTGGGGCAGCACCGACCCCTTGCTCCGCCACTCAGACACCAGAAGGCACCCCGGGGGCAGGGACCGGCCCCGCCAGTTAGCCATTAACTTTGGGTGGAGGCTGCCCAGGGCTTTGGGGCACGGAGGCAGCTGGGTGGGGGAGGAAGAGGAGAATAAAGATGCAGGCGAGGCCGGCCCAGGCCCTGTTACAGCAAGCAGCCCGGTGAGCCCTCAAAGCTGGGCTGGGCAGCTCTGTGGTTCACGGGCACTGGTCCAGGCAATAGTCACGACACCCCTGTGCCCAACAGGGCCAGCAACATTCTCGGGGGTCCCTGGGAGTCCGTGCCCCCATTGCCTGGTGGGGGAGCAGAGTCCAGGCTTAGATCCAACCCCCTGCTAGACTCAGACGGCTGGGTGGCACCGTGATGCAGACCTCTTGCCTGAATAGAGGTGGCCCATGAGCTGGCCCTGCAGGGCTGCTGCACAGGGGTCATAAGCAGTGTGGGACACCTGGATTCCTTGTGCCTCCAGGCAGAGGAATAACTCGAGCAGTGGAGACATGCCAGGGCTTTTATCTATGGGGGTAGCGGGCCACCCCTCCCTAGCTGGGTTCCTCTCCAGGGGGGCTGTGAGCCAGGCTGGTTACTTGGCAGTGACAAGGCACAGGACTTCACTTTGCCCTGCTAAGGGAGAGCCCCGTCCCGTTAGCGCCGGAGGTGAGGCAGTGTCACCTAGTGGATTGAGCACTGGCCTGGGACTCCGGGGAACTGGGTTCTAGTCCCAGCACTGCCACTGGCCGATTCTGGAGAAGTCACTGCCCTGTTCTGTGCCTCAGTTTCCCCATTTTACAGCTGTCGCTGACCTCCTTTGTACAGCGGCTGGAGATCGACAGGCAAAAAGCCCCGTGTCCGTAGCACAGCTCGGTGTTCGTATTATTAGGTGGAAAGTTGGGCTGGCCCGGGCTGCACTTTGCACAGCTTGAGCGGACGGCCCTGGCCAGCGATGGTGCCGGTGGAGACGGCTTGTGGTGCACCTCCAGCAGCAAGGAGAGGGGATCAGGGAGTCCTTCTTAAGAGCGCTTGCTGTTTGGATGTCAGTTCAAGGATCAGCACAGGCTGCCCCAGAAACGTGGCTGGCCTGGAGTTCCCAAGGCCCATCGGTCAAAGAAACCTGTGGAAGTGCACTCCAGCAAAGGCGCCCCTTGGTGATGTCATCCCAGCAGCCTTCCCGCAGGTCGGGCACCACAATCAGAGCCCGACGGACAAGCCAGGCCCCGCGGCTTGTCCCTGGGCAGGATGGCAGCCTGTAACCAGATGCTCCGGGGAGGCCATGCCTTATTCTTCCTCCCCCCTCCTCAAAAACAACAAAGGAAAAGTGACTGAAGGGCGATAGTTGCTATCAGGGATGGAGCTGCGATTCCTTCCTCAGTTCTCTGGGCAGAGATAGGAAGGGAGGCGAGCGGCAGAGAAAAGCAGGGCTGGAAATCATCAACACGGCTCGATAAGGGAGCTGCTGAAATGGGAGCAAAAATATTTAGACAATAAATGAAGTATCCGAAAAGCCGCGCATATCTTTAAGGAATCAATCATCCTGTACCGGGTGTCTGGACATACGGCGCCAAAGGAGAGATAGCCGCTGAAATGGAGAGATAAGGGTTAATCAAGGATTTAATTCAGCAAAGATAAACAGGGCCTGAGCTAAAAAAGAGAGAGAGAGAGAGAGAAAGACACAGCCAAGACGCTTTGTCCCAATATTTCTTGCAAGAACCTTAAAGTTCTGGACGATCCCGCTGCCCCCTCCCAGCTTCTGAAGATATAGTCGGGCTACAAGTTCAGCTGGGGCCTGGCCAAGCCCCCGCAGCGTCGGGCCAGGGCTGGGAGGGAAATCCATCGAGGGCACAGCTGTCGCCTCAGCCCATCCTGCTGGAGATGGCGCTGTCTCTGTAAGCTGGGAATCCGCCTCCCCGCGGAGGAGTGGCTGAGCTGCCAGTGAGCCAGGCTGGGCACAGACGGCACTGCCAGGCAGCTCGCTGGGCAGGTTTCACCCGGGCTTGGGAGCAGGCTCCCAATCCCGCAGCAAGGGCATCTCGTCACAGCAGCTTGTCTGGATCAGAGGAGGCTGGGGTGGGGGAAAGCCAAGCCACCCCTGCTAGCTTATCCACTACTGTGCACCCCACTTCCAAGCTGGCTTGTCCCCTGGTCCTCCCAGTCCATGGAGAAAGGCTGATACTTCTTAGGCTGCCAGCCCCCAGAGCCTGTAAGCTCCTGGCAGATGGTGGGCACCATGCAGGCAAAATAATGAGTGGCTGAATGGAGCACACTCGGGACAGGGGCCTGGAGGCACTGGCTTTATGCCAGGTCTGCCAATCTGCTCCCATTTGTGTCTCCCAACCACCAGCCTTCCCCGGCCTAATGGTCAAAGCTGCAGATCCATCTTCCAGAGAGGAGAGGGGAACACGGCCCCCCTGGAGTCACCAGTGCTGCCCCCGACTGGTTGATGCAGCCGCCTGTGACTCACTGGGATGTTCCTACCCGCCCCCCATCGGCGGTTCTGTGCTGCTCCTCGCCATGCGCCCAGTGCAGGGCTCGGCTCTCCCGGGGCGACCAGAATCAACCCCCCACAGCAGAAAGGCACCTCTAGTACTGCGCGAGCTGGGCAGGTGGCTCTGCCAGTCCACTAAAGTGGGCAGAGTCTGGCCGGGCACACGGGTACCACGGGGACCGCGACAGCCACAGGCTCCCCAGCTCAGCCTCGTAACTAACAGCCAGGGAGCCTGGCTTGGTTAATTAAAGCACGTAACTGCTACAGAGACTCTCTCGCCCTCCCCCGCATCTCACACACCATGTGTATTTATGATACCTTACACACTCGTTGCACCGTCCATCCATGGAGCTATACATAAAGCTTCAGACATTGCACCCTGATGTGGGCAGGTCAAGGGCATCATCTCAATATTAGTCCTGGGGAAACTGAGGCAGAGAAGTGACATAACCGAGGTCACCCTCTGAGTCAGTGGCAGGGTCAGGATTAGAATTTGCAGCCCACACCCACAGAGTGCGTGAAGCTGCTCTGCATCCCTGCACTCTATCAAGTAGGACACCAAGCCCGAGCCCAAAGGCCCGTGTCCCTTCAGCCCCCTGGGAACTGAGACACCACGACTGCCCTCCTGAAAGGCATCACTGTCGGGAGTCTGGCTCCTTTATTTTCCAGTGGCAACTGGGTTCCAAACTCTGTGTTTGTACTAGTTCTGTGCAGAAACACTGTTTGGAGTTTAGACTGATCTTTGTGTAGCGCCCGCGGTCTTTATTAGGATCATCCCTCTCCCCAGTAACCTTTCAACGCTGGCTCTCTTGGCTCCATCAGATGGGAAGAGAAGCCCTGCGCTGTCAGAGATGTGCACCACGACAATGCACACACAATAATAGACGGTGGATGTGCAACTTCAACCGGCAGCTATGCATGCATTTGCTTGAAAATATGGACCACGAGATTCCATATACGAGACAAGAAGAGTATGTTACCAAAGCATCCCAGGTTCTCCTACAGTCATCCCTGCTGCTCCCAGCCTCCCCTGGGCCAGAATGGGGCAATCTCTTTGTTGACTTTGGCCCTCCATTTTTTGTGTGAATTGCCTGGCTCAGCTCCCATGAGCTTCACTGGCAGCTACTGGACACATGTCCAATGGAAAAACCACATCGTCTCACAAACTTCACTGCGAGGCTCCAGCAGTCGCTATTTGAAATGGGAACAGTTCCGCCCGGCCGTAGGTCACACGGCACTGTTTCAGTTTCCTGATTGGATGAACGGAACTTCGAGTACCTCGCAATTGCGTATTTGCAGGGCTGGGGTGGCCGATGCGCCCAAGTGTGCAGAGAGGCCCGACACGGTGAATGGGCCGTGTGCTGCTGAGAGCCCTGCTGCGGGGACGCACCGTGGCACCCTCACTGGGAGCTGTGTGCCGATCACCGAGCCCTTTGGGAATTCTGGGTGGGTGCCCTGTTGTGCAGCTTTGCCCGGGGCATTTTAAAAGAGCAGGAGGGGAAAACCTGCAGAGGAAGCTCCCACCCACCGGTCCCCTGGCTCCCTCCGGGCACACACCAATGCCAGATACGTTTCCCGGTGTGTCCCTCCGGCTGGTCCCCCCTCTCCCTGCATCTGTGGCAGCCTGGTGTGAGAAGGCAGCGCACACGCCTACCAGTGGTGACTCTCGGAGAGCGAGAGCACCAGGGGCCGAGACAGCCACAGCCCTTGAAAAGGTGAATGAGCGCTGGGGAGCCACTTCTGCAACATTCCCCCAGGTCTAGACAGGCGTAGGTTCCTGGGGGCAGGGATCTGTAGGTTTACCAGCCTACGAAGCGCCAAGGGCACCTGCAGAATCTGGACCCGTGCTGAAGAATGGGAGGCAACAACGGATAGTGGTCATCTGCAGGAGCCGGCGAATCCCAGGGCGCTGCTCTGATCCTGGGGCCTTTCCTTCCCCGATGTCCCCAAGACCCTAAAGGAAGCCTTTGGCATATTCTGCAAGTGCGGACAGAGCTTCCAAGCAGACTACTAAAAGTTTGTGCCGTGGCTGGAAGATCTACCATCCTATGGAATTGGCCAGGATGATCACAACGTCACTCGTCCGACCAAGAGTACTGCAGAGCAAAGGGCAGAGAGAAGAAATGCTCCCTCACAGTACGTCTGTGATGAGGGTTAGTACAATGGGTGGAGGGGACGGGCGGGGATGACGCACAGTGAGAGACAACAGGGCGGAGCAAGCTTGGCTTGGGTCTCTGTACAACTGACAGTGGTGGATTCAGAAATTAAGCCCAGTAGGTAGGAAGCTCCAGCGGGGATTTCAAAAGAGATCACAGGTCTGTTAATCAACGCACTTCTAAAGCCTGGTGCTGCTGTGATATAGCCCTGCATTAATGAGATGAACAGAACAGGAGAGATGGCAGCTCACGTCCCACACATGGACGGCCACATTTCGGCACCAGGGAACTGGGGCCTCGGCTTTGTGTTATAATTACACCAAGGTGTTTGGAAGGGACTGGGGAAAAAGGGATTCAGGCAGGCACAAGCCTCGGAGACAGCCGGTGCGGTGGGAAAAGCAAACTTTAGGCCTTGTGCCAAACTGCAGCTTGGGGTCGGAACCAGGAGGGCTTTGTGGTAACGGTTTATCAGCAAGAACAAACGCACCCCATCCATCATCTTGACCGGACCTGTGCACTGGGCCAGGCCTTTTCTCAAGGGGTGTGCGTGCATGAGAAGTTAACCCCTTTAGGTCACTCACAGAGGGACAGAGCAATTCTCAAGAGCCTGCCAAAGTGAGTGACAAGTAATCTCATTGCCACGGCCACATTGCTGGCCAGCCCCAGCTAGCACTAAACCTTGCAAGAAAGGCTTCCAAAGAGGCGACCGATGCCCCACAAGAAGACATCTTCCAGGCACTGTCCATCACCACAGAAGACTGAAGCGCAAATCAGCCACGTTGCTTCTCCAAGGGATGGGTGTGCGCGTGTGAGCGGAGGGAGATACCAGCGGAGTCAGTCACTGAGGAACATCACATCCCCAGTGCATAAATTGTGGTAGGGAGGGAAATTCCTGCCAGAGTCTAGATCTGGAGCCAACTAACTCCTCCTGCCTGTAACTCTCACTCTTTTCCCTTCCGACCCCTCCTCTTTGGAAGAGATTTACGTCCCAATTACATCCCATTTCCACCACCATTTTAAATAAGCAAACAGGAGAGAATTCGCTGGCACCCCTTAGCTGACGGCGTATTGACAGTTACAATGGCCTCTCCCTAGAGAGGGTCTAGCGGACTGCATGCAGAATGGGGAGCTGCCAGGAGCTCTTGGGCAGAGCTGGCTTTTCCTAGATTTCTTGGTGGGGAAAAGTGTTTGATTAAAAAAAAAAAAAATTAAAACAATGATTGAAAGTTCCCATTGGCTGAAACCCGGAATTACAGCATGTGAGATTGACGACAGCCATGCAGAGACTGTTCATGGGTAAGACAATGTTTCATGGGATTTTTTGTTTAGGGAAGGGGGGAAAAGGAAACCCCTGGAGTGCTGTAGGGCCGCGAGGGGTGGTTCTTCCATGGAGGGGACAGAGCTAGTCCTTCTTGGTAGGGACAGAGGCCCTGGAAGACCTTGCCCAAACTGGCTGCATGGGACCCAAACAATGGGAGCACAGAGTGGTTCTTACCGTCTCGCTCTGCCCCAGAGAAGCCGGCTCGCTGTGGATATTCCCTGCGTACGGCCCCCAGGACAATCCCTCTGGCAGGCTCCGCCTAGCACGCACTCTGCTCTCCCCCTCCAGCACGACCAGCTCCAGCTCATCTAGGGAGAGAGAGGACAAGAGGAGGGTGAACGAGGGGCCTGGATTCACCCTGCTGCCCCACGACAGCCGGCAGCATTCAAAGGGCATGGCAGTAACCCGTCAAAGCCAAGCCCAACCTAAGAGCGCTGCACGCCTTCCAGACTACAAATGGTCCCAGTTAAACAGGAACAAAGTCAGACCTTTGCTCGCCGATTTAAAAACACACAAGTAACTGACTTCTCATGGGATCTGCAGCCCATCAGGAAGCAGGTGAGCGTCAGAGCCTGTTTGCAGGAGATTTCCAGGTCAGTTTGGTGGAGTCAAGAGATTCTCTGCTGGTTCAGAGAAGGATCAACTTTTGGGTGCTTTGCTGCACGGACCCAGCCGCACTTCCTGTTTACCAGGCACTGCGTACTCTTTCAATCTGAGCGACATATCAATTCCCTCGGGAAAGGTCTAGGGACTAACTAGGTGTGGCTGAGGGAGGCAACGAGTGTCACGTGGATACGCAGCTGCTACAAATAGAAATGCACAAAACCCAACAGTGCTTGCGTTCTGCACAGCTGGGGGCAGACGGGGACAGAAATATCCTCTGGGTCCAAGGCAAACTGCCCTTTGCAATTCAGCAGCTGGAGCGGAGGGGACTGGGTTGGTCACAGGGACCAGGATGACTTTGAAAGAGGGAGAGATCGCACACACATGGGGAGGGTGGAGCTGAAATCAAGGGATTCAAGCGAAGGCTGAACGCACACAGGAAAGCACGACGAGATGAGCAGGGGTGGACGCAGATAAGTGGCAGCACTGGAGGATAGGAGCTGGGGGTGTAGTGGTGGGCAACAGCGGAAGGTGCGTCGATGCAGAAGTCAAAACTCTTTAAGTAGTTTCGTTGTCTCGTCAGCAGCCGCACCAGGTGTGCACAGCTCAGCCCGGTGCTGCTGCCAGGGCACAAAGCATCAGGCAAGGTCAGGTCCGAAAGGCCTGGTCGACAGTGCGACTTTTGAGCCAGTTGGCGCTAGCCAGGGTGGCCCCTAGTGCAGACGGGCGATTGGCATTTTTAACCACTGTGGTGTGCAGACGTGAGCAGGACGACGTCACCCGGCGGTAAGGACACCTGAGGCCAGTCTACGGCAGTGCCCCCGTCTTTGCTAGCACAATAATGGCAGAGCTGTAATAATTCTCGGTCTAGTACCAGCCCAAGGCAAACAGTGCTATGTAGCCAGGCCTCTTCCCGAGTGCTTCCACGGCTGCTCCAGCCAGTGATGGGCAGGAAGAAGAGAACCAGAAACATCTTTCCACTCAGGGCGACAGCAGGGAACTGCTTTAAATTCAGGAGGCAGCCCAGGTTCTAGGGAGGGATTATATGTGTAAATGCAGGGACTCATGCTTACATGCAGCGGATCAGACTGATCAGTACATATTTGGGGTTGGGGTCCTGCAGGGGTCAGTGCTGGATGTGGTACTATTCAGTATTTTCATTCATGACTTCGATAACAGAGTGGAGAATACAACTTATAAAATCTGCAGCTGACACCAAGGTGGGAGGGGTTGCTAGCACTTTGGAGGACAGGATTAGAGTTCAAAATGACCTGGACAAATAAGAAAATTGGTCCAAAATCAACCGGATGAAACGTACTACAGAAAAGTGCAAAGTACTTCACTTAGGAAGGAAAAAATCAAACGCACACCAACAAAATGGGGGCTAACTGGCCAGGCAGGAATACTGCTGGAAAGGATCTGGGGGTTACAGTGAATTATAAATTGAATACCAGTCAACAAGGTGATGCCGTTGTGAAAAAAGGCTACTATCATTCTGGGGTGTATTACCAGGCATGTTGTATGTAAGTCATGGGAGGTGATGGTCCTACTCTACTTGGCACTGGGGAGGCCTCAGCTGGAGTCCTGTGTCCAGTTCTGGGTGCCTGACTTGAGCAAAGATGTGGACAAATTGGAGAGTCCAGAGGAGAGCAACAAAAATAATAAAAGATTTGGAAACCCTGAGCACCTCTGAAGAAAGGTTTAAAAAACTGGGCAAGTTTAGTCTCGGGAAAAGAGGACGGAGTGGGGACCTGAGAACAGTCTCCAAATACCGTAAGGGCTGTTATGCAGTGGACAGGGACCAGTTGTTCCCCGGGTCCACGGAAGGCAGGGCAAGAAGTAATGGGCTTAATTTGCAGTAAGGGAGATTTAGGTTACATATCAGGAAAACCTTTCTAACTCTAAGGGGAGTTAAGCTCTGGAACAGGCTTCCAAGGGAGGCTGGGGAATCCCCATCATTGGAGGTTTTTAAGAACTGGTTGGACAGACACCTGCCAGGGATGGTCTAAGTTTACTTGGTCCTGCCTCAACGCAGGGGGCTGGACTTGATGACCTCTCTAGGCCCCTTCCAGCCTGACATTTTTTCTGTCTCTATGAAATCATTTCCACCTGGGGCACGGTTCTTGGTGGGACTCGGTCTCTCCTATCGGCCTGTTTTTTGACAGCATCCTTCAAATCTAACTCCACAGAGCACATTGATTTGCACTAAGTCGATGCCTCTCACCATGAAAGAGGCTGTGCCCAGGTGCTCATGTCTCTGCATCCATGGCAGAGCATGGAGTGAAAAGCCTCTTCCATCACGCACCGGCATTCCATCACAAGGAAGGCTGTAGCAGCCACTTCACTTCCGGGAACCCTAAGTCGAGGCAGCTTCAGGGCTTAATGGCCTTGATGATCTGATAAGCTTCTAGGTTTAATGCGTTAGATAACATTTAAATACACTATGAAGGCTGCTCTAAAATGTTTTAACTGCGCTTTTGTCTTTCCAAGTGCAGATAAGATGGCAGCGAACCAACACTCAAATGTGTGCTAAATGGCGGCCCCATCACCCCACTCAGCAGGGTTAAAGCGAAGACGCCAGTGGAAAGGAGACAGCTATTGCATCCCCAGAAAACCTGCAGAGAGAACCAGAGAGAGATTCATAGAGTCCAAGGCCAGACGGGACCATTGTGATCATCTAGTCTGACTTCCTGCCAAGCACAGGCCACAGAACCTTCCCAAAATAATTCCCAGAGCCGAGCTTTTAGAAAAACAGCCGATCTGGTTTTAAAAATGGCCAGCGATGGAGAATCCACCACGACTCTTGGTAAGTTGTTCCAAAGACTTTACTGTTACTTTCACTGTTAAAAATGTACACCTTATTTCCAGTCTAAATTTGTCTGGCTTCAACTTCCAACAGTTGGAGCCTGTTAGACCTTTCTCTGCTAGACTGAAGAGCCTATTATCATATATTTGTTCCCTACGTAGGTACTTACAGACGGTCATCAAGTCACCCCTTCACCTTCTCTTTGTTAAGCTAACTCCTGTAATCATTCTTGTGGCTCTTCTCTGAACCCTCTCCAATTTAACAATGTCCTTCTTGAACGGTGAGCACCAGAACTGGACAGAGTGTTCCAGCAGCCGTTGCACCAGCGCCCAATAGAACGGTAACATAACCTCTCTGCTCCTTCTCGAGATTCCCCTGTTTATACCTTCAAGGATCGCATTCGCTCTTTTGGCCACAGCACCACACATTCAGCAGATTATTCACTATGACTTCCAACTCTTTTTCGGAGTCACTGCTTCCCAGGATAAAGTCCCCAACCCCGTAAGTATGGCCAACACCCTTTGTTCCTAGATGTGGACATTGACATTTACCCGTATTAAAACACCTATTGTTTGCCTGAGCCCAGCTTAGCAAGCGATCCAAATCGCTCTTCATCAGTGGCCTGTCCTCTTCGTTATTTACCACTGCAAACTTTATCAGTGATGATTTTTTGTTTTCTTCCAGGTCACTGATAAAAATGTTAAGTAGCCAAGCACCAATCCCTGCAGGACTCCACTAGCAACACACCCATTCTCGATATTTCCTTGTTTATAATTACACTTCGCAGTTTTTAGTCTATTTAATCTATGCCATGTTAATTTCAGATCGTTCCTGTTTTTTCAAAATGTCCTGGGTACCAAGTCGAATGCCTTACAGAACTCTAAGTACATTACATCACCACTATGTCTTTATCAATCATACTTGTAATCTCTTCAAAAAAAAGATATCCAGTTGGACAGGATCTATTTTCCCCAAACCCATGTTGATTGGCATTCCTTCCTTTAATTCTTTATGGGAATTGAGTCCCATATCAGCTGCTCCATTATCTTGCACGGATCAATGTCAGGCTGACAGGCCTATAATTATCCGGGGCATCCTGTTTACTCTTTTTAAACATTGGCACAACTTTTGCTTTCTTCAGAAACGTCCCCGGTGTCCCAAGGCTTATTGAAAAGACTGCTGTACATGCAGGCTGCCCTCTCGTGAAGCTGACCTGGCTGCAGCCCAGCCTGGCCTGTCCGTGACATGGGCTGGTGACTGTCAGTGAAATCAAATCGCTCATTTCACTCTGAACACCCATGCACATTATCCAGGAGGTGGTGGGAGGAAAGGCAGTGATTCCGGCCTCTGAACACTTACTATGTCAGGAGTGGTACAGAACAGCTCTGCTATATTGTCCGTGGGATCAGGACGGCCTGAAGAAGATACCCAAAGTTGAGCGCCCACCAAAGAGAATAGAACAATAAGGTCATCTTCCTGGGAGGGTAGCATCACGGTGTGCACAATGCAGAGAAACTCGTATTCCTCGCTGCTACCAGGAATCTTCCCACGATTTATCATTTATTTAGACTGATCCCAGCCCCCTCTTCATGGCTGGGCCCTCAGCTGGGTTTGAAACCTCTGATCTTCAGAGATGAAAATCTAAGCCTGTATTGTTTGAGCTAAGGGAGAAACTCCAGTCACTGCTGGCAGCAATGTACTCTTCACCTCCTGCTTTCCTAAAACGGGCTTTACACTCAGTAAAGAGGGACTTTCCAATTGCAATAAACCCGAGGGGGGGGGGGAGGGGGGGAATCACAGAGACTCCATAGACCACGTTGGCCGGATTTTCAAAGTTAGGGACTCGCAATTATACATACATTTAGGCATACCTAATTTGCATATGCAAATACAGCACTAACACACACTCAGAGCCACTTGTAAACCCACGTCAGGTGTTTGTATGCCCAACTCCCACAACCTGGCCTTGGTGTTCTGGCCCTGGATCGGCCTAATGCAGAGTTGAACGTTGAAACATTCTGGACCGAGATTTGTCTGTGCTCCCTCTCAGCTATTAAAAGACACTCAGTGTTGGGGAGGTCTCCGTTACCTTCCAGCTCCTCTTCCTGCCTGGCTCTGCCTCTCCCTCTCCAATCTATCATGTCTTTTGATGGCATCATCCGCCCCACTGGAAATTCAGCCCAGCCATGGGATCTGGCAGGCCAAGGGGAGGAGGCAGTGCTTGTCTGAAGGCAAGTTGCTTTAGAATTAGAAACACCATGAGGTAAAAATAATATGCCGGCTGGACAGCTCAGAGCCTGACGAGGGGTTTATTACCCAGCGGGCCTCTCTGCACTCAGGGTGTTGGCAGCTCAATGTCTGTATCCTCAGTGCTGGGGTTATTTCAGGAGAATTATGGCAGCACGGGGCATCACCCATGAGGGAATGCCTGGCTAGGAGGGGCTGATTAACCTCAGCTGGTCCTCGGTCCGCACCAGACTCAGCTGCCTCCTTCTAGGTTTCATCTCTGTGATCTACAAACCTTGCAAAAGAGCAGAGGTGCTGTTTCCGCCTGGGGCCTACCCGGGCTCTAACCATTGTGGTGTCCGAGAACCTCGCACACAGTGCTGCTGGGAGGGCGGTATCGCCATCCCCACTGTATGGGAAGGTGGTTCAGCACCTCCCATGGTGCAGGGTCTTTGGGCTCCCACTCCTCCAGGCCTCAAGGGCAGCAGCAGCCACCAGGCAGCTCCCATGCCGTCACCACTGGTGTGTCCTTTCAATGTGATTGCTCGGTGAGGTCCCTGGTGCCTAGGCTGGCCCTTTGGCTTGTGCTCCCATGGATCAAATCAGTCCAAAGCTGCCTTCCTGGCCAGCCACTGGAGCCTGTGACAAGAAAACCACCCCCAGTTCTATTTCGCAGCCCCCAGTCCATGTGGGGCTACCTCCCTAAATCACCCCACCCCTGCTCCCTTCTGCTCTGACCGCTGACTAGGAGTGAGCTTTAGCAGAAGGAAGCCCCTCTTCAGATGCTTTATGGCTGGGTGTGACTTTGCTTTCTGGGGGTGGGGTTAAATATAGCCTCCAGCATGGGGGTGACTGGCTGATTGGCTCCTCTTTTGGGGTGGGGCTGGGGGGTCAGAAGCATCTTTCCTGTAGTTGTCAGAGAATCTTCTAGGTCTGCTCTCTCCACTTTTCTCCCCGAGGGTGGCTCTGATCCGAGAGATCTCTCTCCCTCTGAAGCATGGGATCAGCCCAGAAGGCGCGAGCCGAACACCCTCTACCCGCAAGCCGTTGGCAGAAGAGGTGATGTCAGCAGAGATGCCAGACAGGTCCTAAGCCAGACCCTCGCTTGTTTCCTCCATAGTTCAGTGCAGGACGGTCCATTGCTTCAGCTCACACAACGTGGCTGGCAGTGGTGGGTATAGGACCCAGGAGTCCTGACTCTGTTCTGTGCACGACTAGCTAATGCTTCTTTCAAACATTATCCTCCTAGAAACCAAAGGGACACAGGCTACATTTGTATCTTAGGCTTTATCCTGACTTTGGAAATTAACACAGTGATGGTGCTGCCCGTCCCATGTCCCTGCACACTGGGCCTCCTTAGGTACCATTACAAACCAGCCTCACTCTGGGACAAGAGGATTGGGGGGGACAGAACAAGGCCACATCTCTCTGGTAAGAAGAGGCAGAAGGACAAGGGGGGAGAGCAGAGGAAGCAGATTTCCTGGCCTCTCCTCCCCCGGGAGCCACCGGCCACAGGGGACCCCTTGCTTTTAATGAGCCTTTGAAAAGCTCAATTGGATTTGCTGCTTTGACACAAACCCTGCTTTATTTCCCTGCTCTTGAAGGTGAGAAGGGCGGAGGCGGCAGCTACCCGCCCATCTAATCCCTGGCTCCCAGAGGAGCATGAAGGACTCTGAAGGGCAGATGCTATGTACAGTGGGAGCTACTCCTCCCACATACCCTTCTCCCCCTCTACAGTACTGGGATACTGAGAAAAGGGAACAAAACCCAGCAGGAACAAGGAGGGAAAAGCAACCGAATCCACTGTCCCTTCCAATCAGAGATGGGCCAAGGAGCGGGGCGAGGGAGGAGGGGGGGGCGGGGGAGACTCTGAACCCATTTGGATCAGGCTAAGGGCTGGGGCTTGGGTTCCAGCCAGAATCATACCTAGGGGTTGGCAGGACTGAAACCCCTGTGCTGCAGACCCCAAATGGTGGAAATCTTTGGGGGTGGAGGGGAATCGGATGGTCTCACAAGATTTCTGCCATCTGGAAACACAGCAAACCCGGTCTGGCAGAGCCAGGACCCTTCCCTTCGCTGATCCAATCCCGGCCAGAAAGCAGGGGCAGGGTTCGCATCCAGAGAAGCAAACGTGAACGTGCTCCCCCTTGAAGAAAAGACTTGGAGCGTGTGGGGGGCGTGTGGGGGGAGGGGGAGGGACACAGCACTGGCTCCGGCCCATCAGGGCAGATCTTCTACAAGTTTCCCAGCAGAGGAAAATGCACAGGGTGAAAGGTGCAGTATACCTGCCTATGACGCTGTCCTAAAGGCAGAGCTTCTGCTCCTCACACCGTACCCTTGATTCACTGGAGATGAACCACCAGCCGCGCACTGGTCCCCTCATGCTCTGGGCAGGCCAGAAAGAGCCCCTCTTACATCAATGGAGTGAGCTTGGGTGCCAAGGTCAGATTAAGCAAAGAAATTCTGCACCTGTCGAACCAGCTCAGAGGTATGCAGCAGAGAAACACCCCAGGGCTGGCAATGGAAGAGCCCCACCGACAGGCTGGCAGTTAGGGCATTTGCAGGGGATGTGGGAGAGACCCAGCTCCAATCCCTGCTCTGCCTGATTCAGCAGCACTCTCAGTTTCAAGCTGTTCTGCTTTGTATAAATAATTAAACTTTCCTTGGGCCAGAGAGCACAAGACTATGCCGCGGTTCTGGGGTCTCTCTTGTTTTGACCTGGACGTGAGAAAGCTTCCCACCAAAAGTTTGGTCTCAACAGAGACATTCCTGGGAAACGTTTCAGTTTTGATGGCTCAGTATTTTCAGCCCCGGGGGTGGATGGGGAAGGGTTGTCGACTAATTCCTGACCAGTTTGACTTTTGGGTACCACTGTGGAGAGGGCAAAATGCAGCCAGCACCGGGGGGGAGAAGAGGTCATGCTGAGATAACTGAAAAGCCACGGGTGAGGAATAAAGGGGTGGTTGGGGGGGTTAGACACCCTATCAGCTCCCAAACGAAACCCGCTGCCAGGACACTGCCTATAAAACTGGACAGAACAGGGCCTGATTGGGGATTACTCAATGGCCACCTTCCCTAGGGTCTCCTCCATTAAACCTTATGGACTCTGATGAGAAAACAGCAGCCAAGCATATGTCTCTTTCCTCCAATCAGTCCCATCCCCTTTCTCCCTCACGTCCTCTCTGAGAGCGTCCAAGCCCACCCTGCCGGCCTCCCTGCCCCCAGCCCCACTTCCCTTTGGTGGCAAGATTTGCATTTCTCAGGGGCATGTGGGCACAGAGTGATGCTGCACCAGCAGCTTCTGTTACTGCCCTGGAGCAACAGAGCTGGGCTCAGAGTTCCCATTTCCCAGCGTACAAAGTGAACCTCCCCCGCCCCCCCAGGAAGGGCCTGCCCCAGTGCATGCAGGGGACTTGCCCGCTCTGCCCCGGCACGAGACCTGCCGCTACGCAGGGAATTCTCTGAGCCAGCCGCAAGCCCCGAGTTAAGAGGATCATTGCAGAGACGTGCAGCGTTTGAGCTACGGGGCAGGGTGCTGAACGGAGGCACCAGCCCAAGAGGGCCCAGGCCCTGCTGTGGGGCTCCAGAAGGGCTGGCTGTGCTCCAGAGAGCACCCCTAGCTCTGGGAAAGGGACAGCGTCACTCTCGTGTGACTATTCCCGGGGCAACAAGAGCGCAACCTTGCCTGGCTCTGGAGGGGCAGAGGCCCTGTTCCAAGGGTGAGGTCTGCAGCTCAGAGAGCAGGTGGCTGACCTGGCGGTCCCTCCAAACTAGGCACTGCCTGAGACGGCAGCTGGAAAGCACGGCACTGAAGGCGATGGAGAACATACACTGAGCCTCCCGGCAGATTTCGCTCGGCTCTTCCACTGAAGGCATCACCAAGGGCTGAGCCCAGTGCCGGGTATCTGGACTTTCCGCCTACTTCAGCCCTTGGACTTTGTTACCCAAAGAACGACTCACATTTGTATGGCATCTTCCCCCTGAAATGATTCCCAACACGTTACAGAAGCTGGCCCACAGCTCGTACACAGCACCTGGCACTGCCGTGAATCCCTACTCGTACAGAAAGGGCTGGCATGCCCACTGAGCCCTGTGTTTCCCAGGCTTGTAGGAATTTGTCCAAAAGACAAGGGTTAATAGCCTGATACTGCCAAAATCCAAACCCCAGGGCCAGGCCTGAAGCTGTTAAAAATCCCAACAAGTGGAGCTGCTGTATACAGGGTCAGGACACCCGACAGGACCGTGAGCCCATTTCTCCAGTCAACCTCCCAGGGGCCAGCCAGAGAGCAGCTACCCTGCTCATTAGAGATACCCCCGGGTTTAAACCCTGGAGTCTTTAACTCAGGCATGCTCCTGCCATGCCCTCCGCCCCTGAGCTCCGGAGAGAGTCCTTGGGCTTCCAGCAGGAGCGAAGGAACAACACGCTGTGGAGGGAGGCTGGGACGGGGCCTCCTGTGGGAGGGACCCCTGCTGAGGAGCTCTGGGGTGCAGGGATCTGGCTGCCAGTACGGCCCCGATGGTTTGCCCAAGGAGCTTGCCTTTTGCTGGCCCAGCTGCAGACAGGAATCCCTGCAGCGATAAGGTGGCGCTGTATTTTTCAGGCCGGGATGGGGGGAGTTGGTTCCTTGCGTACTTTTCTCATTCGAGCAGCTTCCTCCTGTAGGAAACTTCAGGGGAAATCGGTGACACCTAGACAGCTTGGACGGGCCCGGGGGTTATGCAGCATTCCTGGCCAGTTTGGAAAAGGAGCTGATTTGGTGCCCAACAGCCACCTCCCTTCCTTGGCCCCCACCCCCACCAGCCTCTCTCCTTCTTTTCCCCCAGCCTGTCCCCACGTCTCACGGGCTAATCAGTGGTGTTTGGGTCAGGAGACCATGTCTCTGAGATAAGAGCGCCGGCCTGACACTTTCCATGTCAGAGCACTCCATCTTCTGTGTATCAATCCCCAGCAGAGAAAACACACAGCCACTGATAAAAGGCAACCGTTCCAGACACAAGGGACGAAAATAGTGCAGCCTGCACCAGCCGGCCGCGCACCGTCTGCCCTTGCCAATGGCAACTGGGGGTGCAGGGGCGCGAGCGGATGACCCTGCACGCAGCTCGCCAATTAGCGGGCAAGCAGGCAGGCCAGACGTGCTGACGGCCGCAGCAAAGTGGTGTGAGATGCACGCAGGAACGCTGGAGTTCATGCCACAGCCAGGTCAATATTTCCCTCTACCAGGGACCATTATCCCCAACTGCCCATGGCCTGTGGGTCCCATGTGTCCTGCTCCTTCCCTGCAGGGTGGTGGTTGGTTGCCACAGAGCGATGGCCACGCGGGCATATGGCCGAGACCAGCGATGTGCTCTGGGCCACTGACCGCCAATGCAGAGCTGCGCATTAGGAGCTCTGCCTGCCCCTCCGTTTGCACAGGCAAGGCGCATTCCCGGCTTGGGCAGCGGGGCGGGGGGCGTTAACGACACTGCTAACTCATGCGCCAGGTTCACGCACCCAGGACGAAGGGTGCCTGAAATTCACAGCAAATCCCAGAAGCAAAACCGAGACGACGACGACGACCACTGAGGAATGAAGACTCGCCACCCAAGTGTCTCAGCGGGCTTCTCTTCACGGCACTGTTAGCTCGAGCGAGAACTCAAGGGCTGTCCCTCACCTAGCTCAGGTCAAGCCATACTGTAAGCTTGCCCACAGCGAGCCGGGGTGGAGACTAGAAATCCAGGCCCGCTCACTCCCGGCTGACAGAGCCGAAAGGCCGGGCGCGACGGGCCGGCATCGGAAGTGCCAGGGCAAGGCACAGCTGTCCAGATCCCGCAGCAGCTCACTGGAGCGTCGTGGAAATGCAGGAGGCGCGAGAAAGGTGGGAGGCAGCATGAAGAGAGGAGAAAGGAAGGAAGGAAGGAGAGACGACGACAGACTTGGGAGCAGCCTGAAACAAAGTTCGCCTGCCCTCTCCCCGGAGTCCGAAACCAAGCAGTTCCCAGCCTCCGCCTCCAAGCCACGTGTCAAGCAGGCCTCCTTAACGGTACCTGCAAAGATGCTCAGCCCCCATGCTCTCACGTGACGCAGCCACGGAGGCCTGCAGAAGACCTGGCTTGGGAAAGTTAATTGTGGATTAAAAGTCACCTTTAAGATTTTTGGCTGGAGGCAGCTACAGAGAAGAACCATGTAAATCAGAGATGGAACGAGCTGCTTGAATCTCCACCATGCCCCCGCCAGGCCAGGCCTACTTCTGAGCACGCATTCCCTGAGTGGTTGGCCCTCTCTGTTTATTTGTATTATGGTAGTGCCCTAAGAGAGAGCAGGGCCCCTGAATGCTGGGGGTTGTAGGAGACATGGTAGGAGACAGTCCCTGCCCCAAAGAGCTGCCAGTACAAACAGACAGGAGGTGGGAAGGGAAACAGAGGCAAAACGATTTGCCCAAGGTCACTGCCAGAGCCAGGATGAGAACCCAACTCTCCTGATCCCCAGCTCAGCTCTGCTCCACTTGGTAGCAGTGCCTAGTTTACGAGTGGTCTAAGGAATGGGGCTTCCATCACTTCCCTTGGGTAAAATCTAAGCAGAGACAAGGCGTGGAAGGCTGGTCCAGTGGTTACCTGGAAAACCCATCTTCAAGTCTTTGCTCTCCCATGTGACTCTAGGGCAGGGTCACTTCATCCCTCAGTTCCCCATCTGTACAAGGGGGATAACTGCCCTGACTCCCCTTGGCTGCGGTGAGAATAAATCCACGAAATATAGTGAGGCTCAGATCCCACGGTGATGGGCGCCGGATGAGTACAAAAGATAGCAGCCAGGCCTTTTCTTGGCAGTGAAGACAAAGCCTCAGACTCACCCCCGATCCCCTAGCCCCACCCCAATCCACCACTCAATAATTCCTCCCCACCCTGCTAATATTTGAAGAATGGTCTTAGCCTCTCCCCCATTTTAGCCATCTTGGAGCCAGGCTGTACAGATTTCACTGCAGTCCCTCCCTCCAGCTGCAGGGTCATTTTATCGCACTTCTCTGAGCTCTGGCCAGTTTGTCAGAATCCTCATGGCAGCGCAGCAGCTGGAAACATATGAAATATTCCAGGTGCAGTCGTGCCGGAGCAGCACCCGAGGGATTAGCGCCTCCGAAGTCATTAGCAGCTCTGATCACTTTGTTCTAGTCTGTAGTTATTGCAAATTCAGGGTTGGATCAGTGGGAGGAATCTCAGGCTGCAGCCACAAAGTTCCGGGGATTTGAAGCAGAACTGTGCCACAACTTGTCCCTCGCCAACAAAAGCCCTGGCAGTGCCAGGAACCCAGCACAACAGTGCCCAGCATGCCCCAGCTTCTCCCACCGTGGCCTGCTGGTACGAGTCAGCCATCACCGGGGGGGATCCATTCTAGGTGTAAGTATAGGAAGGAGAGTGGGTGTCTATAGGACTATTCTAGGGTGCTTGCCCGGTGCTGAGCTGGATTCAGATGCATTTGGCTTTGTCTTCAGTCACTTAGGTGCGTGGGTTTGAGAAGTGACGCGGCGGGTAATTGCTCTGCGGTCACTTAGCAACCTGGGCTTGGTTTAGTGACAAAGGGTTTTTGGCTGGTAACGTTTCACTTTCCAAACACTAGCTCACTTCTCCTCCCAGCCTCCTGTGAGGCAGAGCAGTACCAACCCCCATGTCAGAGATGGGGAAACTGAGGCACAGAAAAGCAGTAGCTCTCCTCCCAAGATCACACAGTGAATGGCAGGGAACTCCCAGGCCGGCGCTCAGACCGCACCCCCCTCTAGTGTTTCGGAATGGCTGGGATCCCCACTCCTTCTTGGCCATGTCAGACTCACAGGCATATGTCTGGCCTCTGCGAAGAACCATTTCCCCACGGTTCTCGTTCACACCACACGGCTTTGCAGCTGCCTGAGCTCTGCTATGCAAACAGCACCAGAGGAAGTATCCATAAAACGCAGGCAAACAATGCTGTATTACGTTACTTCCAGAACACGCTGCATCTGGGATTCCATTTCTTCCCCTCCAGCACGGCAGAGGAAAAAACAAGACCTTTCAGATTCTGCGCATTTATATTCTTAGGCCTCAAAAAGAAATCTGCTAATGAATTCCCTCCTGGAATCCGGAGATAGAGGGAACTTTACACTGTATCCCTTCTGGGGCTGGGACACGTTTCTCCTCTCAGGCAAGCGGCTCCCCTAATCCGACCCCGATCCAACCAACTAGCAGAAGTGAAACCAAGAGGGGCATTATGCCACTTGTTCTTTAATGACAGGCACCAGCCAAGGCTGGGAAATGGAAAGTTAGGTCCCTCATGGAGAGGACATTTTGTTTGCTGGCCTGGTAAGGCGCGAGGGGATGGAAAGGAGCAAGAGTTCTGCTCAGCTCTGCCACATCACAATACCACAAGCTGCACTTGCAGTGGGACTGGAAAGCCAGGTTCTGCTCAGGTTCTTCCCAGAGGAGGGGGAGGTGGCTGCATGGGGCTGCCGTCAGCCTAACGCTAGAGAGCCTTCAAAAAAAAGAGGAAAGTGGGTTTGTATCTACATACACTTCAGGTGTGTAAAAGAAGGAAACCATGACCAAGGTGTAACCCCCCCCCACCCTCCCTCCCTCCCTCCTGTGCTCGGAGGGCATCACAGCCGCTTCGGCGACATCTCCAAATAACCAGGCATGCCATTCTGGGGGTGCAAAGTCCATTAGCCAATCTGAGTGCCGGCCATGCAGTGAAGGCCCTGTGGGAAGATCGCCCTGCATTGTATGCACGGCTCAGCAAACCCAGGCCGCTTGGGGTTGAGCTGGCAAACAGCTGATCAGGCGTTAGGAACTCCTGAGCACTAAACCCCAGCCCTGGCACCAGCTTGACCTACCTGCTCATCTGTGAAATGGGGACAACAGCCCACCGCCGAGGCGCTGGGAGAACTAACCAGCCTGGCTGTAGAAAGGTCAAGGTGCTATTCCAGAGTAGGGTGCGGCATGTGTCCATGGGTAGCCAAATCTAGGGGAGAAGTAGCTTTCCTACCAGATCAGAATACAGGTTCCATAGCTTCTGACATCCAGCCCTCAGGTTTCAGGACAGTATCCTCTCATCTCACTCCTCTTGAGCATTCACAGGGACTACGCACGTGAGCAACCGTTCACCAGCGTGGACAAGGATGCACAACCTGGCCACGTGCATGCAGCCTTAGAGCTCTCCTGCACAGAATCTCCCCCGGCCCCTCAGTGATGCACAGGGAGTGCACGTTGCCCTCTGATTAACGCTGCGAGTCTGCCACAGAGGTCACAGAAATCATGGAGTCCATGACTTTCCGCGACCTCTGTGAAACTCCGCAGCTGCAGCAGGTGGCCACAGGGCCAGCCACGGCCATGGAGCCAGCCGCATCAACCCACTGCTTATTGGCCCCGGGGGCGGCTGGAGCAGCGGCTGGTGCAGCTGGCTCCCGGGACCGCCTGAGGAGCAGCCAGTAGGGCTGGCCCCGGGGACCCCCAGAGCAGCGGCACCCCAGGGCAGCAAAGATTTAGTCAGGGGTGTTTATAGTAAACATCATGGACAGGTCACAGGCTGTGAATTTTTGTGTATTGCCCGTGACCTGTCCATGCCTTTTACTAACAATACCCGCAACTAAATCTTAGCCTTACGTATGATGATTTATGCAATATCCTGACTTCTTGGCACTATAGGGGGTGGCTGCATATAGAGTAGGGGTTTGCAATTGGGGAGACCAGCGGGCTGCTAACAGGTGTCAGGGGATCCCAGACAGATCCCGGGTAGCTGGGAAGGAGACCATCACCGTGGAGGGCTTTACTGCTCAGAGACACCTGCAGAATCGCCAGCAAGAGAACAAAGCCACGAGGTTTCAGGAAATCTGCAAAGTGCAGAGAACAGAGAGTGGAAGGGATTTCACATGGCGAGCACCATGCCATCCCTCAGGTTAATATGGGCTCTGGCACATCTGTCCCCCGGCCGAACGCACAAGCGCCCCGGCAGCTGAAAACAAATCAAGTCAGGGACAATCGTGCATGTCATTAAGAGCCGGACCTTGCTAGCTAATAGCCAAAACAATCTCTCTGATTATCGCAAGGGACAAAGTCCATTCTCTCTCCCTGTGTGTGTGTGTCTCTCTCTCTCTGCCCGTAATCTCAGGATCTGAGGCGCTGGCTCTCAGTTTCACCACCCTGCAGGTTAATACAATTCCCACTTATCTTATCTCCATCAGTTTCCTGGCAAAGCCGGTATCCGATTGGCTCCCACCAGCCAGCTGGTCTGGAAATTATCGGAATAATTCCTATCTCCAGGATCATAAACCAAATCGGGCTGTTTGCTTTGGATAAAAAATAAAATACAAAAGGCTGCTGGGGGAGGGGCGGGGGGAGAAAGAAAAAAACGGACAGTCAGCAAGGTTTGGCCTCGTTGAATTTCACCTGCCAAAGCAGCCCCCTGGAGGAGTGGGAGGGGGAGCAGGAAATCCCATGTGCCCTCACTCCTTCAACAAAACAGTCTCTCTGTGGCTCACAACCCTTCTGGGAGGCCAGGGAGGCCCAGGGAGGAACAGGGAAATTGCAGTAGGCCAGTTACAGGTGGGGACCCTGAAAGCACAACTGACTCCGGCGGGGATGAGCTCAGCCTGGCACGTGTCAAGCAAGGAGCGGGGAAGACTGCACAGAGACAGCCCCGTGGGCCAGGTGTGTTCAGGCTCTCCTGTGGAGGGTCTGCATCATTTGCAAGAAGGGCTAGTGCAACGTGCCCTGGCTCACTCACCATGAGCCAAAAGGGAAACGGGACCCTGGCGTAGGCAATGCACAGGGGCACGACACCGGCGAAGCATCTCCCTGGAAGCAGCACCAGCCTACGCTGTTATCTCACTGGAGAGCATCCCATTCCTCCCAAGGGACATTACATCCTCCCTCCCTTGGAAGGGTCAGCTATTAGCAGCTGCAGAGGTACAATACCAGGCTTCAGGAGGTGACCGGGCCAGCGCAGCCAGCGAACGGCAGGGGACACTTCCCCGGCTTCTGTATCATAGCCGGCTCCCCAGTGGGGTGCTACAACCACACCAACCCACAGCGCCTTTCCTTCCAGAGCGCTCCGCACCGGGGACAGGCCAGATTAGCAGACTGCACCCGCTGACTCCGCGCTGCGTGCCCATGACCCCCCGGGCTCTCTCTGCGTCCGGCTCGCTCCAGCTAGACAACAGACCACGCCGGCTCCAGCCGCAGCCCACCTCGGATGAGATAACGGAGCCAAGTGTCGCCGTGCACTCAGCCGGGGGAGGCGATTACGGCCTTTGGCACTCAATGCTGCCTGCGTTTCCTTTAGCGCAAGGCAGGAAGCGAGGATGTGCCATTTCACAGCCACTTACACATTCAGCGCCGGCTATAAACATCTGGCAGGGGCTTCCCGGCTCTTCCAGCCAGCATACCAAACAGCACACGCGGACCTCAGCCAGCCAGCGACACGGGCGTTAAACATTAACCTGGCAAAAGGGCAGCAGCGCAAAACAGGAAACTCGTTCTGCTGACTGGCACCAGCAAGGGCACCAGAGAGCTCTGGCCCTGAGGGACCCATGCTCCCGGCACGGACCGACAGCAGCCGCTTCCCGGACGGGCTTCTTGATAAAATGCCTTTTGCTGCAGCAATGGGGGTCTTTGTTAGCCGTGCCCCCTCCCGCGCGCACAGACCCCTACCTGCCGCAGCAGGGACGCGAGAGGAAGCACAGAGGCCCCAGAGCGGGCGCCCCATGGACTACGGAAACACACAGGCTACAGCACTGCCGCAGGACACCACCGCCTGGGCGCACACTTGAGATTCTGGTTCCAGCCCCAGGCTGGAGAAACTGTTAACGCCGAGACACCTGCAGCTCTCAACTCTGCTGTAATGCGGCCCCACGAGGCCTAGGGACCTCCCCCACTGGCACGGCCTCAGGGCCCCCCCCACCGCCTCTCCCCAAGGGCAAGGGTTTGGGAGATTGTTCCTTAACATCTGGGGCTAGCGGGAGCCCATCCGAGCGCTGATCCCGCCAGGGCAACAACAGAAAAAGGCTTCTGAAAAGCAGGCCCATGGCCAGGCCCTCCCTCCTTTGCCTTCGCCCTCGCTGCAGACACCTATGACTCAGGAAGGGCTCTCGCCCCTCCCAGCCTGCCTGCTCCAGCGGGGGAAGTCTGTCACCCTGCCCTCCGACATAACAGCCCATCGACTTCGCGGCACCGGAGATGGGTGGGGAGGATCAGAACCCTGCTGGCACTGCCATGCCCCATCACGGTCTCAGCCACCTCCCCCCCCCCCGGGAGCCACGCTGCTGCCCAGGGGCCCATCGCCGTGGGCGAACCGTGGGAAAGGGGAAATATCGGCGGGCAGCAAGGAGGAGGGTTGGCACATCCAGCACCTTTCCATCGGTTACGCCTGCCCTGCTTCGACGAGGCAGCAGCGCGAGTTCCTGGGGGAAGGGGGTGGGAGTGGGGATTTATGGAGTCAAACTAAGCTTAAAATCAACATTGTCAAGGCTTCCAATGCCTCATCCAACCCCCCACCCACAGAACACAGGGCAGCCGGTTGGATCCGTCCCGTGTACCTCCTGCCACTGCAGGCCTTGCTGCCCTGTTCACCCCCTAAACCAGGCCGGAGGGTGCAGGAGAATGGGCAGGCCCGACCCGGGGACAGCAGAAAGCAAAATGCCGAAGAGGGAGCAGACACTGGGGCGTTGGGATTGCAGGGCCTCTGGGATCTCCAGGGCTTTTGCTGTAACTTGCAGCATCACCTTGCTAGCGAAGCCAGTAAACAGCCTCCACGGGGACTACATGGTGCATCAGCCAGGACAGAGGCCAATACTCCTTCCATGAAAATTCAAGTCAATGGCTCTGCTGAGTCTTCTGCAGCGAGAAGCCACCTGCTAATGCCACCGTGGGGCCTTGCTTTGTTACAGTCTCGAAGGGCAGAGCTCCCCCTACAATCTCAACACCGCCACGCTTTGCAGCACCCAGGCTTCTATCCGGGGGGCCTCCCATGACAACACGGCTTCTTAGCTGGTGCGATCGCACCAGGCCATAGCCCACGCAGCACGGCTGCAGTCAGAGCATACACGCATTGCGGAAAGGGGCCGAACCCAGGTTTCCTCTGGCCGTGCGTGTTGTGTGGATGGTGTGTATTTGGGTGGGCAGGGGTTGGGAGGAGCGTGAGTGCATACGTGTGTGTGTGGGGGGGGGCGGCAGCGGAGATTCAATTAAAAAGTGACCTGAATGAAGCCAAACCCAGAGATTTTGGATCTCTGAAAAACCCAGCATGTGTCAGTGACAGACACACACACTAGTTCAAGGGCAATCCTCCCAGGGTTTTTAGCACTGATTAATCGGCAGCTTGAAAATCTTTATCGCTTTTCTCCATTGTGTACCAGGGGTGTGTGCTTCCCCCCCCATATTTCTTTGACAGGGGTAAAGATGAGGCCATTTCAGGCTCCTGGCTGACAGTCGGAGGCAGAGGGGTTTTTAAAATGTAACCATGTCCCTGGTTGGAACTTACCTTTTTTATTCTTAGGGGTACACAAACCTCTTGTCTCACCCCAAGCAGGCTGCAACGTTAAAGTCTCAGAGAGTTTGGGGCTGGAGGTGGAGAACGTACGAAGGACAGCTTGCCCGAAATGGAGTGGGGATTACAGCACACGATGAGCCACTGAAGCACATGGCATCTAACGGCAACTCTGCCATTGACACATCGGTACAATCATTTCCATGTCTCCCTGCCTCAGTTTCCCCACAGGGAGCACTATATTTACCCACCTACGTGACATGCTTGGCACTGATCTTTTCAGCCAAAGGTTTCAAAGGATTAGCCTGTGTGGAAGATGGAGAGCAAAACCGAATCTCATTGTCACAACGCTGTAATTTTTCGGCGGATAAATTCATTTTAAAGAATGCAGTTGCCACCCAAAGCCATACAAATAAAACCAGTGCCCTAGTGGGATTGAGCCAGGATCAGATAAGGAAAGATACAAAACATACAAAACTGTGTAAGCCCCCGTGTAAGAATTCAGAGCCAGACTGCTCACCTGAAAGCTTTCAGAGCTCCAGCACTGCTCCAGACACACCCACTGTTAATTACAAAGACAATTACAACTTAACGGAGCAAGATTTCACCTGCCTTCAAATAACTAGTCCCCAATCTTCCAGCTTGCAAATATCCATACTACATTGTTTATGTAGGACCTAGACAAATGTTACACGTAGGTAGCTCCTTTCATCAGAAGATTTCAAAAATCTTTTCAAGCATTCATCCATTAAGCCGCGCTATTCCCCTGTGGACAGGGGAAGGATATAACGTCTTCTATATAAGGGGAAACTGAGGCACAACACACCTACTGGCCCATGGGCTGTGTCTACACAGAGCATCTCCTGCTATCGCTGTAGCCGTGGTGCAGTGTCATCAGAGGACTTTGAAGAGTAAACTCAGTGCAGGCAATACCAAAGTGACGCAACTGCTGAGTCTGGAATTGAACCAGAGCTCTGCCTTCCAGTCAAATCCAGGGCTCTCACCCTTAAAACATACACCTTGCCATACTCCAGTGCTCCTTCTTGTATGTCCAATACCCAAAAACCACTATCCCAGTGCTATCCACACTGCTGCGCACAAAGAAGCGAATCAAAGGGGCTGCATAGGTTCAAACTTCATAAGGAACACAGGGGCAGGGCTGTGGGAAATACCAATAGTTACCCAAATGGAAAACTTACCGGTGAAAGGGCATTTTCAGTTTCCAGCTTTCGAAAAAGGATCTTACAACCACAGGGAGAGGGAAAAACTAAAACCAAGTGTAAATCTTGGTTCCTGTGCCAAGTACTTGCAGTTAATAGTCTCTAGTGTGGGAATCTGTAGGGCTGTAAAAAGCAGGAAGCAGAAGTGAGAATGTTTGAGGATTATTTATATTGTGGTTGCGCATAGGAATGCCTCTCGGGGACCTACTGTCCTGGGTGTTGTACAAACCTCGAAAGAAGACCGTGCTTGCCCCAAACAGGTTTTACAAGATTGGATTTGCACAAAAAGTACGAATGGAAATGCTTTCATGGCTTAAAAAAAACCCCAAACACAATCAAAGAAACCTGCTAACTTTCCCCTGCAGCGTCAGAGAGGGCTGGGGGGAGGCAGAAACATGAGAAAGTGAAACTGACCGAACAAAAAAGAGTAACTGTCCAGCCTAGATTCACAGGGCCAAGCACCAACAGGGGAAACACAAACGAGATTTGAAAATTCTTTCCGGTTCAAGTGGTAGCAACACGGGAGAGGGGGGGTGGATATCTGACATATCCGCATTGATCCCGGCAGCGGTGGCCGGAGCCGGAGCCAGCCTGTTTATTTCCCCACTCCGAACAGCACTGTGAATAGGGGAGCATTTCTGGACGTTCACACACACAGTCGAAGTCCAAAGGCAGGAGAAGGGGGGGGGCACCCCAGACCCAAAAGGCTGCAGGGAGGCGACAGACTATAACCCCCATGGAGAAGATCACTGCTCTTAGCACGAGCAGCACCTCTTCATCTGCAGTTTCCCCCTTCCCCAACCTTTCAATGCCCCGTCTGTGCAAGAGCAGAAGGCTGGGAAATCCCACCTTGCTGGGGTGGAAGAGGAGAGAGATTTTTCCTCCACATGACCCCACTTTACCTCACCCTTTAATAAAACATGGCATAGTGAAAAAAATCTGCCCGTATGCAGTAGGTTTTATTTGAAGACTTTAGCATGTTTGGAGCTTCTCAGAAAGCATCTGGATAAATACTGCTATCAGGGGCACCCCAGCCTCTGTGCTTCCTGCCCTAATCCACTGAGGTTGGCAGGATGAGGCAGTTAAATGCTTATAAGTCACTCTGAGGATTTAATGCATTGTACACATGCTGGTTATTAACAACCCTCCGCTGTTCAAAAGACCGAGTTCTCCTTTTGGCAGGAAATGCCAACATTTCACAATTATTTTTTTTTGGGGGGGGGGTGTGAGGGGACAATATCGGAATGAAAAGTCGAACTCTGAAAAGCTTCCCAGGGGTGAGCACTCGCTTTGAAAGTTCTGAATGGACATTTCAGCACAAAACGCTCCATTCCGAGTCTCCCGCCGAGATGATTCCAGGCCGTCCGCGGAAGTGACGTTTTCACGGGGGAACATTTCAAATGGCGACAAAGCCGCATTTGCCGATGGGGACGTTTTTTGGAGTCAGGAAATGTCAACCTGCTCTACTGAGAGCCTGGGAGCTGGGCACAGGGTTTGGTGCCTTGCCCCGTGGTTACAAACGGAGTTGCTAACATGGCCAGAAAGAGTGTCCAGGGCTTCTGCTCCCTGGCCCCATGCTTAACCATTAAGCCATACTCCCCTACCCAATGTCTGGGAAGTTCTTTCCTTCTCTGAGAGAGTCCAGGTCGGAGAGAACTCTTGCATTTGCAGCGTGTGCACCTTGCCCACTCACCAGAGGGCTAATCCTCATCACAGCCAGATTTCCAAGGGCACCACAGCTGGGACTCAATTTTCCAGACAACTCAGTTCCCTTGTAGACACCTAGGTCCTTTTGAAATCCTCGCCCCACATGACTTAGCAGCACTTGTCCCAGTGGCTTTCAATGGGACTTGGGCCCCGTAGATCTCAGTGGGAGCTGCCGGGCCCTTGGGAAAATCTAGGGCCTAGGGTCTCCAAGCAGTCGGTGCCTTTGTCACTAATGATGTCACAGGCTAGTAACAAGAAAACACAAGCCACAGCCAGCTGGTCCCTTAGTTACTGTCCGTTCCCAGCTGCAACTGAGGAGCCGTTTGAACCCTGGCCGCCCGGCATGTTCCTGCCCCTCGAGATGCGGCACCCGCACGCATCAAAGAATCCCTACAATTCTTGCAGCTCCGTCCGCCACCACAGCCCAGGCTCGGAGGCTGAACACCCAACGTGGGGAACCCTCCTTTTCCCCACGGCTACCCCCACGCCCTTCATTCCAGCCCATATCTCCCCACTCCGTACCCCCCTGCAAGTAGCTGCCCCGGGGGTGGGCCCTGCAGTCCAGCACAGCTGCACTTGTGACGGCAGCTGTCCGGAGGTGCCCAGTTCTCCAGGCTGAGCTCCCCGGCTTCGTGCAGGTCTCTGGGCGAGACCCACGCCAGAGCCTGGGGCTTCGAGCAGCTGCTCCCGGCAGACGGAAAGAGTAAATCCTGACAACTCTACTAGCGAGGCGATGGTGCCGGGCCGATAAGATGGAGGCGGGCGATTGGGAGAGTCTTAAGCTACATACAAGCAGCATCTTCGCTCTTCACCTTCTCTCACAAAAGGAAATCACTCCAAAGGGGCTAAGGAGATTATCCCAGCTTTGCCGTCCTGGGTGCTCAAGTAATCAGGGCGCCTTGGGAACACAAGGGAGTGAGCAGGCCTTCAATTAGAGTGGGCGACAGGGGTGGGGGGCGTTCGAGGCAGGGGCAGGCTGCTGTTCTGCCACATTTACAGGGGACCCCAAAATCCCTCTGCTGCCCCCCCCCCCACGGCACATTGTTATGCTGGATGGGTGTGCCTCGGGTAGTACAAAGAGGAAGTTTTAGTAGGAATCTGCAGTGGAAAAGGGGGGTATGGTGGCAAAGATCTTTGGCACATCTCAGATCCACAGGCCCATGCCAGCATTGGCTGCTGCTCCATCTCCTGAAACACTTTGGAATGCACCCCCCAGCATCCACCCTCCACCCCCAGGGAAGGAAGGAGGGCTGGGGGGTGCCAGAGAGAAGGAAGAATGCGCGCGCTCCCAGCAGCAGCCAGCAGAGGGCCCTGCAGCCTCCCAGTTTGCTCTTTGTGGGTTCTCCAAGCCCACTCCCACAGGTGGCCCCCAGCCATGCCAGCTGGTTAGATTGGGGCTGGGGTAGATCCGGGTTCAGGCAGGCACAGGGGCAGCAGAGGACGGAGTGCAGCAAAGGGGAGCTAGGCAGCTGGGCCGTTGCACTGAGAAGGGAGGGCGAATGGAGAGGATGAGGGCGGGGGGCTGACCCTGGCAGGACACAGGGTGGCTCTCGGAAAGGTGCCCCCCAGACCCCGTCTCAGCCCCCAGGCCCCGTTGGAGCACAGCGTTCTACCACTGGATAGCGGGCAGGGCAAGACTGGCACTCCCGCCCAGGGGTCTTGACACACACGACTGTGGGGTCTGTCTCTGAGCTCCCTGACCCGCCCCCTGCCACTGAGACTTGCCCAGTCCCTCCCCAGCACTGCTCCCCTCTTCTGGCTCTGTGCCTCTCTGCCCCCCTCACAGACCACATACCCTGGCAGGAAAATATCCCTTTAATGCTGGATATGGGGACTGCGGTATCCTCTACAGGGGAAGAGAAAACGTCCCCTCCCCTCTGCTCCCCCCCACCCACTCCCATCTTCCCAGACCCCCTTTTCAAGATGAGCCCTCCTTTCCCCTCCGGCCAGGAGCCAATCTAGACACAGCCCCTCCCCCACGAGCCGGGTTTGGGGGATTTCTCCTCGCTATCACTTCCCAGCATCACTTGGGAGTTATTGATTTTTTGACACAGTACAACAGCAAATCTTTATCGTACTGAACCCTGACCCCGCTTAATGGAGGAACTCTTACCTACCCTGAATAGCAATATGGGCCAATCTGCCCGGCCTGCCTCCCAGCCCCTCGCCGGCGTTGATCCTGCACTGAGCCAGCCCAGGCGGGAAGAGATGAGGGGAGAGAGGCAGCGGGTGTGATTTTACGGAGGTGTAGTCTGCATATCCCCACTGCCAGATCAGAGGGCCTGTCAGTTACTCCACGGCTACAGATCGGGGCTGAGCACCCCCTACCACCGTTCCCTCTAAGCCGTGCGCGTGTGCACACAGATCCTAAACCCCACGCACACGGCGAAACACCGCACGCATAAAACTTTGCACAGAAGCACAACAATTTGCACAGAAAAATTTTTTTTGTGCACACGGCCTGTCAAAAATTAGAGGGAACATTGCTCCCTACCCCTCATACAGCATGGGGGAAGTCCGCACTAGGCAAGCTGGGGCGCCCCATATTTTATAGCAGGGGCAGGGTAACATTTCAGTGCCCAGGGTCATAGGATCCAGCTCTGCAGAGATCCATAGCTCCAACCAGACCGGTAGCCTGCCTGCGTCCCGTCACGGATGCTCCGTGAGTACTGCACTGCATTGATACAGCTCCAGCCCTGATGCACCACGGCTTGGTCATTGTATCTCTGGTTTTATCACCCCCAAGGATGCAGCCGCTGACGTGGCTGAACTGGTGCGGTGCCTTCGGGATGCTAGGAAAAACTGTCCTCACAGAGGGAACATGTTGCCGCTTGGAACCAGGCTAGGCTGCCCTAGACATCAAGTGTGGCCTAGAAAAGTTTCCCCATCTATGCAACGGGTATGCTCATGGCTAGGACCAGTGTAACCAACCCATGCACACAAGGGCCTAGCTGGGGTCACTGAAGATGCTGCTCCTATCCAGAGTCCACGCCCATCCTCAGGGCTTTACAAAGCCATAGGCTTCACGCGCCTGGCCTCTGGAACTCCCCACCACCGGGTGTTCTGTGTCAGCAGAGATCCCCAACACAGAGCGTGGCAGAATGGATCCAGTCTCTCTTCCCTTTGCTTATTAAAGGGTTTGACTCCATCTTGGCCTCCCGCCCCAGGCACCCCAGCAGGTGCGTGGGGATGAAACAGCCGCAGAGCGCCCCAGAGCAGGTGTGGGGAGCTCAGCACAACACCTGCTCCAGGGACCCAGCGCGGAGATTGCCCTGTCAACACGTGACACTGACGGCTGGCAGACCCCGGAAGAAGATCCTGGAGAACTCCCGGAGGCTCAAAGGAGAGGAACCGTCCTGATGGCTGCCTTCAGGTCCCACTGGGGTTTGCAAGGCTCTACGCCTGTCCCAGAGGGTCGGGGTGAGCATTCAGCCCTGCGCTTGGCTGCTTGTGGATGGGAATGGGGGTGGGGGAAGGAAGGAAGGACTCCAAGTTCCAGCAGGATTTCTCCATCTCTGCTCCCACTACCTCCAGTGCAGGCTCCCCTCACCCCCATCCTGCAGAACACGACCTCGGCTGGCTACACCGTCTTGGCACCCACTGCCCTGGCTGGCACTCAGCTGACAGGTGTGCTCCTTAGCACCCCTGCCAGGGCTTCCCTGCCCACACAGGATGTGCACAGATAAGCACCCAGCCGACCCCGACTCCTCCGAGGGAGATTTGCACAGAAGGTGTCTCTGATGCTGTGGCAGTGGTGGCTGCTGGCTGTTGGAGAAGTGTCCACCGTACACACCGGCACCTCGGTTTCTTAGGCCCGGCAAAGTTCAGTCGGTGTAACTCCGCCGCTCAGGGCTGTGAAAAACGCCACGCTCTGGGTGATGCCATTAAGCCAGCCAAAGCCCCAGTGTAGACGGTACTAGGTCGCTGGAAGAATTCTTCCGCCCAGCTAGCTACGGCCTCTCGGAGAGGTGGATTTTCCACATCATCAGAAGAACCCCTCCCGTCGCTGTCGTCAGCGTCCACACTCTTACGTGCCGCTGCAGCGTTCCCAATGTAGATGGACCCCAGTTGAAGAGCTGGAGCTGCCATCACCTAGACCTTGCTCTCCCCTCCGGTCCCACAGCCCTCCCCGTCCCCGGCGGGGAAATGAACGCTGGCGGAAAGCGCGGGGCTGGCGTCGGAGAAGATAAAAGGGTAGCTCCAAAGAGAAGAAAAGAGCCCACCCTTTTATTGCAGACAATAACCATAACCCTGGCGGGAGATACCATCGCAGTTCATTTCAGGCCTGAATGTATGCCCTTCCAGCCAGGATATGATCAGACCCTTCCCTTTGTCCCACCTCCCGCGCTGTGATGGTATCGGGGCCGGCCGGCCAGGGCCAGCTGAATGGGAAATGCTTTAAGAAAAAAAAAAATTAGAAATAAATTAGAAAAATCCTTCCCCGGAAAGAAGGAAACTTTAAGGCTCCCAGAAGCTGCCGGCCTCCCCTGCCCAGCTGGCTGCATTGGAGGGACGGAACTGTAGACGGAGCAGGAGATCTAGCCACGAAAAGGGGTCTGTCTCAGCCGTTCTGGGGAGTGGGTAGGGAGAGGGTGACCCCCGCAGCCCATCCCCAACTTCTACACAGACTGACGCCATCAGAAGAAGCCTTGAACAGTAGTGTGACAGCTCCCACGGGCCATGCTGTCCTGCTCTGCTGAAGCACCTGCCCCTGTTCTCCCACCACGCCTCCGTATTTGGGTTAAAGTAATGAGCTGTAGCTCACAAAAGCTTATGCTCTAATAAATTGGTTAGTCTCTAAGGTGCCACAAGTATTCCTATTCTTTTTACAGATACAGACTAACATGGCTGCTACTCTGAAACCAGTAAAAAAATGCGACCTACTCCATTCTAGGCAGAGCTGAGCTGATGCGGGGAAGGGGGGAAAGGGAAGCCCAGGGCTGGAATAGCCGGTGAGGCTGGGGGTCAGGGCTGATGGGCACTGGCAGAGCTGCAGGGGGGGATCTCCCTGTTGCAGCCCAGCAGCCGGGCCAGGGAGCCAGGGCCCATTCTCAGGAAGCGAGGGGAGGAGGAGGAAGCGGAGTTGAGAGCCACGAGCTGCCGCTGGGCATGACAGAGATCCTGCCTGTGGGGCACTCACAGCCCCGAGCTGGCTGGGAACTGGGAGCCAGGCCCAAAGCCTGGGCTCTCATGGCTGGAAACGGCCAAGGTGGAGAAACCAGCTAAAGGGCAAGGAGGGTCTGGAGGGTGGGTCTCACCCTCATGCTCGGGGTCTAACTGATCGCCGTATCTGGGTCAGATTGGCAGAGACCCTCGGGGGGGTTTCTCCTTCCTCTGCAGCATGGGGCATGGGTCACTTGATGGTTTGAACTAGTGTAAATAGTGGATTCTCTGTCACTTGAAGTCTTGAAACCATGATTTGAGGCCTTCAGCCAGGGGGCTATTAGAGGAGTGGGCAGGGGAGGTTCTGTGCAAGGTGCAGGTCAGACTAGATCATCACAATGGTCCCTGCTGGCCTTCGAGTCTCTGAGTCTGACTCCCTGGGCAGCAGAGCCCACTCAGCCCCCAGGGCCTGGGGGCAGCGGAGGACAGACAAGGGGTGGTGGAGGTGCCTGCAGGGTCAGGACAGTCACAAAGGACTGCGGCAGCCTATGTTGAGGAGGAGACAGGGGCCTCCAGCTCAGACCACCCGGGGCGCCCCACAACCCTCCCTCCCTGCCGGCTTCATCCTGCACCCACTGCACGACTCCAGGCCTTTGCTGCAGTGCCCTCGCCCCACCCCAGCTCCAGGAGCTCGGAGCAGGGCTCAGGCCAGGCCAGAGCGTCCGCCCCCTCCCTCACCTTGTAGTCTCAGCAGCAGCCCCAGAAGCACCTGGGCCACCAGATCCAGACCGATCTCCCCTGGGCCACCAAGGCAGCTCCTGCCGGGCAGGGGCCAGGCCCATGGGCAGGCCTTGGGGCACGTGGGCAGGGAGGAGGGCTGGTGCAGCTCTCCAGGGGCTCCATAGAGCCCTGCAGCCAACCTCCTACCTCCCCCCAGCACAACACTACAGAGAGCTGCTGTGATGCTCCGATCGCCAGACCCTGCACACTGGCACCGAATCCCCCCAGCCCCTTGCACCCGCGTGCAATTGTGTCTTGGCATCGCAAGGACTGCAGACCCGGGAGCGGGGGAAGCAACCCGAACAGGCCACGTTTGGGGCCAGCCGCTCCTCCGTCATGCCAGCAGGGAAGGGGGCTCGGCCGTTTTGCCACCCAGCTCCGGGTGGGGCCAAGGGGGGCTGCCCCCTCAGCGCTGCCAAGTTCAGAGTTTCAAAAGGGCGGGGGGCATGGCCTCCCCTTTTAAAAAGTGTGTGCGCGGAGGGAGGGCAACAGCCCTTTGGACTCCCCTGGTCTCCCGCACCTGGGATCTTGGCAGCGGCTTGAATGACATCCCTGCTGGTACATGGTGAAAACCTGATCTGGGCCCTCCCAGCTGGCCCCACAGAGGGCACCACAATGCCACTACATACCTTCATGGGGGCAGGGAAGGTCATTCCAGCTGTGCCGGGGCACTCCCCCACCCCCGACAGGGAGGTGCTGGGGCAGTGACCTGCTATGCAGGGTAAAATGGGAGACGAGAGCTTCCCTGTTTGGTATAGACGGGCAGGGAATTGGCAAAGGAAGCTCCGTAGCCGCCCTCCCCATCCCAGGCTACTCCAGGAGAGGGGTAGCAGACAGATATCCAGCGGCAAGCATTATCAAAGAGGCAGTGCAGTCCAGTCCAGTAGGTAACACACCACACCTGGGAGCCAGGACACCTGGGCTCTATTCCTGGCTCTACCACTGACCCGTTGGGTGACATTTGGCAAGACAAATGATTGCTTTGTGCCTCAGTTTCCCTTCCCTCCATCTATCAGTCTTGTCTATTTAGACTGGAAGCACTCTGGGATTGGTACTCCCTCTCCCACTGTTTGTCTGTGCAGCACCAGGCACCATGGGGACTTGACCTCGGTCTGCTACCAGAACACACAAGCAGCCAGGGGAATCTCAGGAGGGGAAGCCCCTAGCCAGTCCTCTCAGCACCCTGCCCCATCTCACGTCTCTCCCCCTTTGCCCCCAGGATCTGCCCGCGCTGTCCCTGGGTTTCACATGGGAATGCGAGCCGGAGGTCTATTGGTTCACCCCCCACAGTCAGACACATATAGTGACTCCTGCCCCAGTTCTAACCACTAAGAGCTCCCGAGTCACCTCTGCCATTCCCCCATAGCACCTCCAAAGTGCCCCACAAACCCAGACAGCAGGGAAGAACCATCTCACCCACCATCACTTTGCAGCCACCTCTGGATTGGAACGTGGCAGCTGCTTCACAGAGCACGGCCAGACTACACAACGACTCGGGGCTGGATGCTGCCAAGAGGGAAGTTTAGCAGCTCTGGCTCAGATCATGGAAGGTGAATGTAATAACCAGGGCTGGGATTGAGTCAGGTTAATAGGGCCAAATACCGATGCGCCTTGGGAGTTACGGTTCTTATGAGTCTTTCATGAGCCCCCAAGGGCTGGGAACTCAGACGAAGGAGCACACTTCCAGCTGCACAGCCCCCCCAATGCCCCCTAGTGCACAGCGCCCCCTAGACACAAGAGTGCCCCCTACTGAGTCACCAGCACAGAGCCAGAGCAGCAAGCAGAGTTATCAAGGGTGCGGGGGACTCAGCAGGGCAGCACCAGAGGCCACGGGTGGAGGGATGCACGTGGCCCATGTGCTTGTTGGATCCAGGCGAGTTCCAGATGATCAGGTGCTGCCTCCCGCCACCCCCAAAGCCAGTTAATCTAAAACAAATAGAACGAGTTGGTGTTAAACTCAGCTGAAAGCGATAAAGAAAAATCGCTGGAATAATTTTTCCCACCCACACATACCAAAGGGAAGGGAAAACACACAAACACACACACGGCACACTAATCATTAGGATCTCTCCCGGCCCTGTCCGTCAGCACAGGCCGTCCCGCCTCCCCGGGCCCTGCTCGGCCCGATAATAAACCTTGAGGTTTGCACACAGACTCCAGGCTGAGAGAGATTATACAGACAGGAGTCACAGTGCAGATAAACACAACTGAACAAGAGAGTGGAGAAAAAGGGGAGGGGGGCGAAAAAGAGTTTGCAGTTTTAATTAGAGACAAGTGACCCCACCTTCCACGCACAGCGAGGGACCAGGGGGCTATGGGAAACCGGAAAGCTTCATTGGGGGAGGGAGGGGTCAGAGCTTCCCATGTTTAGGGGTTCTGTAAATGGGAACATGGCTATTCCACCCCCTACACACACGCTTCCTCTGCTCTGTGCTGAAGGCAGTGGGATTCAGGGGTTAGAGCAGGGGGCTAGGAGTCAGGCAGGACTCCTGGGTTCCATTTCTAGCAAGGTTTCCCGCCTGCTCCCTGATGCTGACCAAGTCAGCACCTGTTGATTCATTTTATTTACCGTCCCTGCAATGGGAGGATATTATGCCCTGGCAGGTGGGGTGAGGCTCAGAAGCATCTGGCAAGGGCTTGGCGATCCTGTGATAAAGAGGTGACGTAGCTGGGCTGAGGGATTGGTATTGCATGGGGCTGGGCTCAGGGCAGCAGGAATGAATCCAGCGGGGGTGGGGAGGTGGTGGCGGGCAGCTGAGAGCCATCGCTGTAAACACAGCCAGCAGCAATAGGAAAGGGAAGGCCGCAGGAGAGGTCGGGACACTACAGGGGCAGGGGGCTTTACGTAAAGTGCTCCAGCGAGACTGCTCAGGATCACTGGCTCTAGGCCGACCACCACCCACAGCAACTACCAGCCAGCGAAGGGCTGCCCTTTGCAGAGCGAGCTGGGCAACTCCCCAGCTTGTGCCCCTCCCTCAGCCCCATGGCGTGAGCCTTGTCCCAGCCCCAGATGGGATGTCGACACAGCACAAGCTGGGCCCGGGCTAGCCGACCCGCGCCAGACCCGATGCAGCGAGCGTGGATAACGAAGGGCACCGAAGACAGGGGAATGTGGGCGAGGGAACTTAGTGCCTATGCAGGGAATGTGCCGAGAACTAACTGGGGTGGGCTGGCCTGGGCACAGCTTCTGGGGTGTAGAGCCCCTCAGACGCCAAGGAGCATACAGGCCTGGGATTCTGAACTCTTTCGGGGCAGGCTGAAGGGGTGGACAAAGCCGTCCAAACCCAGCGGGTTCCGTGGGCACCATTCGCTCTCCAGGGCGGACAGCCCTGCTCCTCCCACGGGCATGAAAGTCAGAGAGACACAGATGGACACATGTTCTCAGGTGCTCCTCGAAGCATGGGCCGCCCTGGGCTAGCAGCTGCCATTCAGACCTGTGCTTTGAGAGCCCCTGGGCGATGCAGAGTCAAACCCCCTTCCTCTGGGAGCAGCCGGCAACCCCTGTCACTGGACCCCCCCTCAGCTTTGGGGCTGCTCGGAGATGTTAGAACATCCCAGCCCAGAAGGGATTTTTTTTACCCCCTCCGGGCAGAGGCAGACACTGCCATGCTCCGTACCACCTGAGTCTGTGGGCAGATGGCAAGAGACACAGGCTTCCGGCAGGCACAGAAATGGGATGGCTCTGGGGACTAGCTCCCCACCTAGCCAAGAAGCTGGCACTGCGAAGGACAGACCCTCCTCTAATCGTGAGGATGGGATCGGCCTGAGAACAGAAGCTAACTGAGGTTGGGCTGGGTCCCTGGGAGCCTTTCAAAGAGATGAAGGAAACTGCTCTGATTCCCAGAGTGGGTTGTGGGGGGGAAAGGAACACGCAACTCGCTCTGTGTCCATGCTGATCTAAAGGCCCTAGCTTGGCAAGAGGAGTACCACAGCAGGGTAGGGGCTTGCTTCCAAGTGAGATGTAAAACTGAGCCACAAATAACTACTTACCATTGTGGCAGTTTTCACAGACCCTGCTTTTCCACCCCAATCCCACTCTGTCTGCTTGCACGTTCAGTCTGATACGATCTTCTCCTTCACTTCCCGTCCTGCACTGTTCCACGGTGTCGCTGTGCGCTTTCAAATTGCTCCCGCGTTCCACCCCAGAAGTGGCTGCATTTCCAACCTTCTGCCTGAAAGTTCTCAGACACACAGACCTGCTAATTCCAGGTCAACCTTTGGGAGGCAGAAATAAATTCTGGCATCTGGAAACGAGCTGCCCCGGCTGGCCCCTAGCTGACCAACTCCCAAGGAGCTGCACTGGGGAATGTGCCACCCCAACTCTCCATAACTAAGAGTGAATAATCTTTACTGCGCACCCCCGGACAGAGGCAAATAAAACCAAATAAATGAGCCAGCGTTAAAAGGCCCAAAGGCTGCAGATATACTTAAATCTTTGATGGGGAACAAACTGAAAGACAAGAGCCCATAAAGTGGAAGCGGGACAATAAAGAATAGGGAGAGTTACAGCTCGGGGCGGGGGGGGGGGAAGGGGAGGTTGAGATTTTCAATTACTTCTCCCTTTTTACAGGGCTGATTGGTATTTGTGTGGTTCGAGCGGCTGCCATGATGAAGGGGCCAGAGGCTGCACGCATGTGAATGGGGCAGGTAGCTTGATCTATCTGCAGAGCGCACCCATTATTCTGCGGAAGGATAGAGTATCGATCGGCCCTGCATCGGAGACATTCCCGTAATAGCCTCAAATGAATTGCTCCTGTGCAGCAGCTGGCAGCCACGAGGACACCCCAGGCAGTGCAGGGAAAGGGGGCGTGCCATGGCTTTCCTGGGAGAGGCCTCAAGCTTATGGCAACCTGCTCCCCCTCCCTCTTCTCCCAGCCCCCTGCCTGCTCCACGTGTGCCCCGACCCGATGCCGGTCTCCACCCTCTTCCCACCCTCCAGCCACCTCTCAAGCCTGAAGACGCTCTGCTGGGGGCTGAGCCAGGAAGATTCCTTCCTAGCTGCTGCCTGGCCCCTCTGCAGCGGAGAGGGCAGTAGGAGCCCCCCGGCCTCTCCTCCCATCCACACCTGGGGAAGGAGCAAAGGAGACAGGGAAGAGTGCTTAACACTCAGGAAGCCAGTGAAGATGGCAGAGCATTAGGCCATAGGGTTCCACTTCCCAGAGGCCTCTCCCTGTCCAGCTGTTGGAGAGACTTCGAGCTAGAGTCTGGGCTACGGGACCACCCCACTCAACACCTGGGAGACAGCAGCCTGGGACATTGGCACACTTAAATCTCCCTCCCCTATTTCTCATCTGCACTGCTGGACACACTTCCCCTGTGCCCCCCTCCGCAGAGGGGCCAGCTTGCCTTCCAGATTACTCACCACCCAGCCAAGAGAACTTGCCGGGGGTGGTGGTGGATGCCAAGTCCCTTAAAGAGACACTACCGAACTATTTAAGACTCAGATTTAGAGCACTTTAAAAAAAGGGTGGGGGGAGGGAAAAGGTTTGTTAACCTCCCTCCCCAAATAAATAGTGCATTTGAGATTTTAAAAGTGGAACTAAAAATAACGTGGGGCGAGTGGAGGGGAGATAGTGTGGGGGGCAGGGAAAGTCGTCCCCATCACACCCACGATGAACTAGGGCACAAGCAGCAAGGAGTTTAATTCCACTGCCCAAGCTGGGCGCCCTGCAAAAAATTTTAAAAAGAAAAAGTTTGCACGCACAAGTTAAACGTGGAAGGATTTCGAGAGATGAAGGGGCGGGGTTTCAAAAGTGAATTCATTTGCATGTGCAAACAGGAACTACCAGGACTGGGTCGACAGAGTGTGTACTCGAGGTGTGCAAAGGGCCAATTAGGTAGCTCCCCTGCCATTTTGGACATGCAACTACCCAGGTTGCATGTGCGTCTCTGGTAATTCCACGCACACGCTTCCATTGCACGGCTGTGTGCAACTGTGTGTCTGGGCAGTTTAATCAGTATGGTCGAAAGCCATTTCAGAAACTCCAGTATGAATTTGGGGGTCTCCCAGTATGACTTGTCATGGCAACAGCGTCCTTTTAGCCAAGCGCCAGTGAAGCAAGGGATCGTACGTGGCCATCTCTCGGCTGTTCAGGCTAATTATAGAGCACGGAGCCCTTCCCATCACCGAGACACTCACCATCCCTAAATTACTATTATGTCTTCGCAGTCTTTAGTGCAGTCGATACAGACCAGACCTGAATGGGGCAGCAGAGCCATTGTTACAGTAAATCTACCATACTTGGACACCGAGCTAGCCTGCGTTGCACAAGACTGCCAGTAAAGAGCTTAGCCTGGTGATGAATGAGGGGGAAGAACTCATTACTTCTCCGCAACCTTGATGCCTGAACCAGTTCCATAAACAACCTTAACTCTCACCCACTTCCCCTGAGAAAGGTACCTGGAGGTTTGGTTCTAGAAGCCACCTCACAGTGCAGTTTCTGAATCCTTGCAGGAAGGGAATGGGGTAGTTAGTCTCGTGTGGTACCCAGTGTGCATCAAAAGATGAAGGGGAAGGTCATCTGGGGCTATTAAAACGGCTATACACAGGGTGGAAGAGGCAGATGGCGTTACAGAGTCAGAGTAAGGCTGTTTGTGGCAACTTAAAAACCATGAATGCCCTGCAATTACTAGCAATTTGCCAGTGAGGCTTTTGGGTGTAATCAAGGATGTGAATTTACACTGATCTTGAAAGGTTTGGCGTCTAGGAATTGCCTTAGTTTTTCACACTAAAGTCCCGGTATCATTGGTTCCAATGAGGTACAGCTACCCGCACTCTGTGGCAGAACAATGCCATTTCTGACAAGTATCCAATTCAGATGAGATCACAACCCAGATTAACCAGACACTGGGGGGAGGGACGAGACTCAGTGACCCCCCCCCCATCGTAAAGGGCAGCTCCAGCCCCAAAGAGAGAAGAGTCCGGAAGATAAAAGACGACAGGTGGAGATGAAAAGACTAGAAGCCGGGAGAGAACTGGGCGACAGAAGCAGGGTGTGCTAGCGATGAGTACCACTGTGCACTATTCTTAGCCAACCACAAACAGTCAAAGATTTCAGGAAGCTGGGTGCAGTGAGAATGGAGGTCTCAAGCTAGCTACACCGCTGATTATGGGGTCATTAATGGTGCTCCATTATGTGACAGTACATGCTCATGGACCAAGGAAAGGGATGAGATGCTTACGGGCCGGCCTGCTCTGGGGTCTGATCATTACTGCACCGGATCTCCCAGAACCAGAAGGGTTTCAAGTTCTGGCCAACTGGATGCAGTGCCTGGATCAGCATCTAGCTACAGCTATGGATGCACGAGGACTGCATCTCCATCCTTGAACCGCTAGGCGAGCCCCAGTGGAACGCCAACCTGATGCGTTCATGCTGAAATATACACACACAACTTAGATAAAGCCTGAGAGATGGGGGTTGTCTCTCCAGCACCTCAAATCTCTGAATGGTGCCTCCTTCTGGGGTATTAAGAAATTAAAAAACCAGCCTCTGCAAGGGGGCAGTCTTGGGCACGGTGCCTCAGAGGACTAGGGTAGGAAGGAAGGGAAGGGAAGGGTGAGAGCATCTGATCCTTTGGAAGGGGGCTACTGAATCTGAAAATCAGCATAAAACAGACCCGTGCACCTTATTCTCTCCCAGGATTGGCTAGAAGCTATTTTTAACAAGGAGCGAAGTCAGTCTAGAGATTAAGCCTTAGCGACTGAAGGCAGCAATTTGTGAAGTCACTTGCCCATCCCAGGTAGGAACTACTTTCCTGCCCCACTCCTCTTAGCAGAATCCTCCCACCGTGAAGGAGGAGGGTCTCCTTTTGAAATGGGCAACAAACTGGCTGGCCAGTCAGGACTTGAGTAGGGAGCACTACGGGTCAGCACAAGAGCCAGCCTATAAAATAGGAGGAAAATGAAATGGCACAGTACCTCTGTAAACGCTCCCCAGTTGAGGATTATAGATTATAGCTATCAGCTATTTGCATATCAGAATTTTAAGCAGCCAGCCACCTCCAGTGAACAAGGTCATTTCAAAGATAAAAATATTCCTTCTCCCCTGCCTTTCACGTTCAGTCAGCATGTCACACAGCCCGTGCGAGAGATTACCAAGGAGACATGGGAAGGGGTCCCCCCAGTGCACAGGGAACTCTACAACCCAGTGCGAGGCGTTCCATCAGCCCAGGGGAAGTGGATGGGAGGGGGGTATCCAACCTGCTACCGGGTTAGAGAAATTAAACGGGGGAGGGTGTGTGTGTGTGGGGGGGAACATCAGAAAGACGACGGGAGGAGCAGAACGGGAGAAATCCAAATGGGGGCATGGGAGAGGGGCACTGCCTAGACACAGAGGAATGAAGAACAGGGAAGATCTAGGCTCATGGATGAGCCGCAGGTCCCTAGAGCCATAGGAAACTGACCATATGGAGCATGGCCACCTGAGTCGAGGAATGGGCCCTGGATCAGCTTTCCAGGAAGGAAAAGTCTACATCCCCGCCAGCCAATGCTGAGTGTGTGTGCGAGCTGTGGGAGGGAAGGGGACCCCTTCTCCCTAGCAGGAGGGAGGCCTGCAAGAAACGAACCTGTTGGGTCACCTGAGGAAGGGGATATATGGGACTGATCCTGTGAGGCCTCAATGGAGAACTTCTATGGACTTCAGAGGCAGCTGCACCAGGTCAGATGCCAGGCTTCCCCTCTGCTGGCAGCTGCACTGCTTCATAAACAAAAATGGACCCACATGAGCAGCTGGCAGAGGGGGAAGGGGAAAAAGCTAAAAGGGACAGTAGCAAGCTTAACCCCCGCAGAGCTGGAAACAGTTATGCCTAGTGCACCAGAACCAGGAAGTGAAACTGACCAGTCTCGCTCCAGGTGTGGAGCAAAGAGATACAGGCGAGGTGAACAAACAGCGTAAACACCAACGGGGGAAAGCATGCTGGGTGTTTCAAACACTTTCAAACTGAGTGATCCAATGAATTGACACGGCCCCTTCAAATGGGATCTCCGGGACACTTGAACAGCTGTGGGGCAAAATCCACCCTTATGAAGCTGGGAGAACAGAGTCGCCCACTCTCGCGATTCTATCACGATATTTGTGATATTTAGGGTTTTACATCTCTCCGAGCGCCAAGGCTTTAAATCCATCCCTCATGTGGAAAATGGGTACTAATCCGGCCAGCCATGTTCAGGAAAGAGGGAACACAAACTGGAGCAGGTGCAGAGAAGGGCTGCTACGGTGACCAGGGGAATGGAGAGCCGATCGTATGGGAGGAGACTTTGGGGACGTCGACACTGCAAAAACACCCCACAGCAGCGAGTCTCAGGGCCCAGGTCTACAGACTCGGGCTTGTGGGACTCGTGCTACAATGCTAAAAATAGCTTGCTAGATCTTCCTGCTTGGGCTCGGAGACCCACCCCTCTCGCCGGGCTTCAGAGATGAAGCAGGAATACAGAAACCACCATTTTTTGTGCTCTAGTGCGAGCCTGAGTCTGTGGACCTGGGCTTGGAGACTCATTTGCTGCAGGTGTTTTCATGTGGCCTAGACATACGCTAAGAGAGCTTGGCTTGTTTAGCCTAGCTAGACACAGTTTGAAAGGGGATCGGATTGTGCTCTATAAATACAGCAGGGGGTAAACACTAGGGAGGAACAACAACCCTGGAAGCTAAAGGACAATGTTGGCACAAGAACAAATGGGGATAAACTGGCCATGAATGAATTTAGGCAGGAAATTAGAAGGCTTCTAACCCTCAGAGGAGTGAGGTTCTGGAACAGTTTCCCAGACAACCCCGGCCTGGCTTGATGATGGAGTTTGATAAGTTTATGAACAGGATTATCTGAGATAGCAGGGACTGGACTTCATGGCCCAGGAGGTCCCTTCCACCCCTATGTCTCTGGCAAGCCCAGCTTTCATTTAAAAGAGAGGACAAGTTTCCAGGTCTCATGGTTTCATAGAGAAGCTTAAAAATGTCCCTCAAGCGCACCCCAAAGGACCAAAATCAGAAGGGAGATCAAAGGAACCCCCTTTAAAAAACTGATCTTGATTTTAAAGCCCATCTCATGATTTTAAGGGGATCGCTTTTAAATGCTACTGGATGGCGATACTGATTATGTCTTCACAAGTCTGTGTATCGCCTCGGGCAACTTGGGTGCTACCACAGTGGCAATTGTGAATTCCTAACGAGGGGCAAACTTTACATAGAAATGGGGGGGAAGGGGGAAGAAGGGGGTGAAGGGCATGCAGATAAGTGTCCATGCTTGCTCTCTTTAGGTGAAAGATCTGATCTGCCCTGCATGCTGGGAGTTCAGATCCCAACTCTGCAGCCAAAGTTTAACACTCACACTCACTCCCAAATTTGAGTTGAGCTGGACCATGCCCCCCTTTGGCATGTGCCAGTCAAGTAAGTGGGGGTCCAAACCTTTGCATCTCCAGCAAGACTGGCCCCCGCAGAATGGGGGTGTGACCAGTTTCACAGGTGACATTAGCTGCCCAGGCAGATGGGGGCGGAGGGGTCCAGCTACAAAGTATAGCCCTTATATGTAGGCTCGCAGCCCACCTTTGCTCAAAAAGCCCTTGTTGCATGTTAGAGGGGAGAGGAGGGGGCTGTCACCTGGTGGCCATCTATGCAAGAGGCCCAGGTCTGGAAGCCAACAGGGGTGGGAGGAGAAACCCTCCCAGGCAGACGGGGAGTTCTGCCAGTGTATGGAGGCCGCAAGATCTAGCCAGCCTAGGGGGTGGAGCTGAGACACTCCCAACAAGGTTGCGGCAGGGCAAAGCCGTCTCTTCTCCGCAATCAGTGACCAATAGCCACGCAGAAGGAGCCCTTTCCCTCACCCAGGGGCCCATCCCAGCAGGATTCCATGACCCTACGCAAGGGGGCCACTGGTTAAAACGTGGACGCTTCATTAGCCAGCTGTTTGTGCCCAGAGCAAAGTGGAAGCCATTTCTGTAGGCCCTACAAAAACATGTTGCTTTCCCCCTCCCAAGCGACACAAGCCATGAACCGGTATGTTTAAAACAATCCTGGAAATAGGTCCTTCAGGGGGCTTCCCGAGCGAAGCTCAGTCGCATTCAGCAATTTGGAGTCACCCGCCAGCATCTCCTTTAAAGGAGTCATTCCGTTATGCGGCCTCCTTCAAAATAACTTCATCCTCCGGCCGTCCCCCAGGACTTAGCATCGCAGGCAACCTCTCCTCTGTCACGGAGAGGCGGCCGAGGGGTCAGCAAGCGGGGCATGACGGCGAGCTACCTCGCCCCTTTGCCGCTCTCCTTCGTGACAATCCCAGAGAGGAAAGTGATGCTGCTACGGCAAGTGCCCGGGCGCAGCTCAGCCTGGCGCAAGAGGCAATCCCGGGAGACACCTCTCCCCTCCCCCGCCAAGCCCCACAAGTCCCAGAGGAAGCGCACACGGAGCAGATGAGAAGTGAGATCCAGAGAGGCACAAAGAAAGGCGGCTGGGAGCAGAGCCGCTCCCCCGCTCCCCCTTCACACTGCATCTTCACAGCTGCCATTGCTGACATGTGGCGGATCCTGCCAGATAAAAAGAAAATTCAGGCTGCTCAAAGTTTCCCTTTTTGCCAGTTCTATTCCTGATAAGGGCAGTGCCTGCACGGAGGCTGATAGACGGCCTATCGCGGCGGTTAGCTCGAAAGGAACACCCTATCGCTCCAGCATCGCCGGACTGCCATCAACTCCCAGCCACACAGAAATTAATATCGCTCCAATTACCAGAATAGAGATGGGCTGGGAGAAGGTGATAATAAAATCTCTTTTACATAAAGAATGCAAATAACTCACTCTGGCGAGGGCGGGGGAGGGAGACGAGAAACCGGTGCCACTTTCCACGCACACCTTCAGCCGACTGAAAGACGACATGCAGGGCGGCTCCGAGCCTCTCCTATTTCACTGCTGCTTCGGCCTCTCGGGCAGCTGGAGAGGGATGCTGGGGCCAAGCGTGGAACTCTCTCCCCCACTCCTTTTAGATCCGTTTGTATGCAGTGTCATTAGGGACATAGGACCAGAAGGGATTTCCCGTGCCAGAACAGGCAGCCCCATCACACTGTGGATCATTCTCCTCCCAGCTTAAAAGTGACAAGCGCTCTAGCCCCTAACGCCAAGCGTGTGTGTGGACACACGCTGCTGAGCCCCAAACTCTGCTCAGGACTCAGAAGCAACCCTACAAAAACAAACCCAAGGTGAGTGGCTCAGCACCAGCCAGCAACCTCGTCGCAAAACAGCGTTCCCAGGATGGCACTCGCGGGGAACCTGACCAGCTTGCCCAGGGCATGTTGTGGAGGAAAATTACACGGGAGATTTGACCTCCCAGCTTCCTAAGAGGTGCTGAGCAGTGAGACAAAGCTGCTGAAGGTATTGTGGAAAATACGATGACAATAACCCAATTAAATTAAGTATCCAACCCCTTAATGATCTCCCCTGGCATTGCCAACTGCTGGGATGTGGGTGGAGTAGGAATACCTTGCTTTTTATTCCCTGGCTTGGAGGGGTCCTGATCATGCTGCTTCCCCCGCCCCACAACCCCTTGACCTCCCCCGTCCAATTCATTCCACCAGGTGACCAGTCAGCCAGAGGAGAGCGGATCTGAATATGGGGGATAGGAAGCGGGGAAGCTGCTTGGCTGGAAAGCAGTGCTGTAAAAGGAAGAGGCAGAACAGCCTGGGCTGAGGCCGCTTATTAGCAATTAGGCTAATGAGGATGAGAGATCGGAGAAAAAGAACACATCACGTCACCTCTCCTCCGCCTCCCTCCGTGGTCACTAGGGCAAAGGGCCGGGGTGGGAGGGAGCCGATAAAGAAGAGATTGGCGAGGTGGAAGCCGCACAGATACTTCCTGCCAACGCATCCAGGAAGGGCCAGGGATATCAACTGGAGCACATTTCCCTTCCTTGATGAGTTTAAACGGGGGAAGGGGGGGAGGGAGGGGACCACTGACAGTATCAGCAGCAAACAGCAGAGAGATTCATGGGGGGGAGGAGGCTGGTTAACTCTCCTGCCCCAGCCAAGGGACGGGCTCAGCGCTTTGCCAGGCCCTTCCTATCCCCAATGGGCATGGCCCCATAGGGAAGGTGGCAGGACTGATCCCCAGACTTGCCACAGCGCCACCCCACCACTCACACTCCTGGTCGCTTTGCACCAAGAGAAACGTCTGCCCCCTAGGAGGATAGGCAGGGCTAGCCATGGCATGGGGCCTGCTCAGTGCCACGGAGCTTGTCGCCAGTGGGTATTTCACCAGATGAGGCAAAGCCGCTGGAGACGGGGTCATGGGAGCTGCACGTGTGCCCTGGCACTCGACGTTTCCCAGCTGCTTCAATAGCAGAGCCGGGACAATCTCCAATGTGACCGACAGGCCCCGCCTTAGCCAGGCAGCCCTAAGCAGGGGCCAGAGGCCAGTCTTTCGTCAGGTGGTCTTTGCCATGGGTGGCACCTAGGGAAGGGAGGAAGGGCCTGATCGATAAGGCACACGCAGGCAAAGCCACAGAGCCGAGAGCTTCACGGGCCCTTCTCCCCAGAGGTCCAAAGTCAAACCGATAGCAATCGAGCCCCAAGGTCACCCCTTCCCAGCATGCAACGAGGGCTCGAGCAGAGAGGGGAGGGAAACCCAGTTCTTCTTTTTTTAAAAACCCAACCTAACATCTCTCTTTCCGCAGCTCTCCCCCTAGCCCTTCCCTCGCCCTACCCCCATCCCATCCCATGCAGCTCTCCCCCCAGCCCTTCCCTCGCCCTACCCCCATCCCATCCCATGCAGCTCCACTAGATAGGAGTGTGACACACTGGGGAGTATAAGGGAGACCTAAACGGACGTTTGGAGCATCTTCACCTACGAAGAGGACAGCCCAATGGTCCTCTGAGTCGCAAGGAGGATATACACACACACTGCACATCTGTTAAAGTGCCAGGTCTACAGCGATCCTCGCCCAGATTTGGGGGAGGGGACCTTCCACCTGGGCACCATGGCCAAACGTTACCAAGCCAAGACCGTAAGCTCCTTGGGAAGAGACTGTGTCTTCCGCTTGGTTTCTAGATACCACAGCGATAGGCCCACCAAGGGCCCAGATAGCGTGCACAGCACTGTACTGTCTGGCAGGCATCACGCAAAGACATTCAGACTCAAAAAACAGAGATGACAAGACAGGAAGACGGCGATATACGGCTATAGACACTTCTTGGGGTTTTGATAACATCACTAACCACTCTAGCTCTCTTCTTGTGGTTGCCATGATGCTATCAAAGCCCCACTGTGACTGTGTAGGAACATAGACCAATGGCCAGAGCTGGCATCGCAAATCCAGTCATGTAGCGGTCAGCGCTGGGTGATTTTTTCCAGAGGAAGGGAAAAAAACATCATCCCTGGATCACCTTGCCTCGCGTGCAACGTTGTCTATCGACAACTCCTCCTTCCTGACACCACATGCTACCTAGCTCTCACCCTGAAGCATCTTCAGCGTGATATCAGCATGCAGTTATAACCCAGGCACAACATTAATACAAATAAACAATTAATAGCTATTCAAGTCCTTTCAAAAGAAATCCAGCTGCAGTATTGGCTCCTGCAACAGTATCGGCTCCTGCAACAGTATCTGACTCTGCTCTCCTGCAACAGTGAGTTCCACAGGTTGGCTGCAAGTTTACATCTAGTCCTATTAGTGGTAAATATACTGTCCTTCACCATGTCATCAAATGACCCCATACTCTTCTGTTAAGGGACAGGACCTGTGTCCCCTCTGGCTCTTTCCTTTCTCCTGGCTAAATCCTGAGGTTTGTAATATTCAATCATGCACAAGTCCTACCAGACCCCGATCTCCTTTGTTACCCTGCTCTGAGCCTCTTTTAGGATCAAAGACACCTGTTTTGAGGCTGGAGGCAACAAAGCCTGCAAGCCACACCACAAATGAGTTGAAGGTACAGAACAGGGGAGCGAATGCAGCTCCTGCTTCAATCCCAGGTTTAGGCCACCAGCTGTGCTTCCTTTGTTCTCTGGCCTGCGTTCTGCAGGAGATCAGACTTTCTGATCACAGTGGTCCCTTCTGGCCTTGGAATTTAGGAATATTAGGGGGTGGGGGGACATGACAAATGTGGCATTCGGATTTGGAATTCAGATTCCAACCCTCTCCCCTCCTTCAGATGCAGGAAGTCTGGGGGTGCTCGGATCCTGAGTCTCTGCTGCCTACAATGGCTAAATACACCATTGACGGTGTATTTCTCTCAACGCCCCCATTTCTTGGGCCACACATTCAAGTAGTTTGTAACTTGCCCCGCTCATTGCTAAATCCGTGTGTGTCGGAGGAGGCTGGAGGGGTTGGGTTTCCTCCCCATGGAGCATTATTCAGGTTTCCTTGTTGACATCAGGAGACTGCTCACCCGCTTCCCCACGCCCTCCAGCTGTCACCCCAGCGTCACTGTGTGACCAGACCTCCGGAGACATTGGCGCCCATTCTTCTCAAAAGGTCACTTGCCGGCCGAGCTACTCCCAGCCGCCTCCACGGAGCCCTTTGAAAGGCAAGCGGCCCGGGAAGACACTGACATTCAAGACGTTCGTATCTGCCTGGTCATACATGACTGGCCAACCAAGGAAGAGCCCAGAGACAATGAGCAGCATGAGAGAAAAGTCAAAGCCATGAAACCCGGCAGCCAGGCTGGCCGCTGCCTCCATCCGAGGTCGAGCCACAGCACTGTTCAGCTGGAAGACGGCGGAGGACATGCTCCTCACAGGGAGAGCACAGGGGCCGAAACGTGGCACTACGCGCTGCTGAGCCCTCCCTCCTCGAGGGTGCAGGGTGTCCCAGCAGGGTTCAGGATGGGGCAGAGGACATGTTTTGGGGATCGGGGGGGGGATTTACCTGGCCCGTTCCATGGATTCAGCTCCTGCAGATTTTCTCCAGGCTCCTGCTTTTTTGACTCCTTGGGACTTTCCGAGGCTTCTCTGGACTCTGCTTCTGGAACGGAAGAAACGGCCGGTTACCGTGTCGCACAAGCTCAAGAGGAACGTCAGCTACAACTTCCCACCATGCTGGGGACTCCTCAGCCAGCCCAAAAGCCCAGCGGAAAAGGGCCATCACAAACGGGACACAATAGCAAGTGATGCCCGAGGATGTTCTTCACCGAGTAGAACTCCACGGCCTTTCCCCACCTTTCTCATCTCTCGTTCACTTCCCAAACCTCCAAGCTCAATCCCGATCAGCCCATGATGCCAGCCTCCATCGCCCAGTTGCTACCTTTTCAAACAAACCCCTCCGTCCTTTCTCCCAGGCTGCCCTCTGCGCCTGGGGAGGGCGTCCTGTAAACACCTGCAAAGCCATCTCATCCTCTCCCTTCAAATCTCTCCTCAAGCCTCTGCTCTCTGCAGTGAAGCCTACAAGAAACCTCAACAATGGTTAGGCAGCTGGGGCGCTGAGATCACAGCCTGTCATTCTGGCTTCCTTGTGCTCCCCCATTGGTCCGTCCCCATCGGTCGCCTCTTGCCTTGTACTTGGATTGGAAGCTGCTTGGGCATGAACTGTCTTTCTTCTGCATTTGTAAAGCACCTAGCGTCTGATCCATGGAGATCTCCTAGGCATTAAGATACCGCCAATACTAATAAAATGCCCAGTCCTTCCTGTCTACTCTGCAGGTGTTCCCAGTGCAAGCGAGCAGGAGGGAGCCTTTCCATCCAGGACTCCTGGGTTCCTAACCGTGAACAAGGGAATAGCAGCCATCTTGAAACCCTTCTTAAGCGGGTATTAGTCCATATGCAACCCCACTGCTGTGCAAATCGACGTGGCTGGTAGTTCCTGCTGCGGGCACAGCCAACCACTTGAACAGCGGACGTGCCCCAGGTCAACACTTAGGGGTTCCGGGAAAGTCCTGCAAGGGCAGCATCCACTGACGTAGCAGCATGCTCGTGTATGGGGCAAGTGAAATGGGGCCTTGTGACTAGAACACAACGGAGGGCTGGACCCAGGTCAGAGGAGTACTGGCAAAGCGGGGTGGTGAGCAGCAGCCTGGGAGATAGGATTAGAGTAACAAGTGGGGGTTGTGCACCAGCAGGGGGCGGGGTCAGGACTGATGTGCGCTGGCCGATCGAATGGGAAAGGACCTGGTATGGACTCGTATTATCCACGCACGGAAGGGAACTTCCCTGTCGATCCAGAGAACAGCATTGCCAACACGGGAGAAAGCGAGACGGGATGGGTGTGGGGGGCAGTGGGGCGTAGCAGGGCGGGAAGAATTGGCATTTGTGGATTTAAGAGCAACTCGGGCAGATTTTTAGAATTGCATTAGCAAAACATGCTCCAGGAATGGTGATCAGTTGCACACATGCAACCAGCGAGCTACTGCCCACTAACGCAACTGTGTAACGGCATGGGGCCAACACCTGACCCTCGGTCTCCTGCCAGCTGCCCCGGGCAGAGGGATATCGCACAACACTAACCAGGTGGGAGCAAGACCTTCAGCTAAAGGAGAGGGATTGTCTGACGTGCCGGTGTTTGTAAATTTCATGTCCACCCTGATCACGCCAGAGAAGCATTCAAGCACGTGACACATGCAAAGAGAGCAGAGACTGACACTATACGCCCGAGAGCAAACCAAGAGTGGGTGAGCATCTGGATGGATGGCTGTGCAGATTTCAGCACCTTCCCCCCCGAGTTCCCAGAGCAGGAGTTGCCAGTTCAGAACCAGGCAGAGACCCCTCTCTCCTTCTCTATGGACTTGGAAGTTCTCATTAACATTCAAAAGCCTGAGGGAACCTGTGGAAAGGAACCTCCTTGCCTTTCCTCCCACCAAGGGCCCCATGTCAGGGAGCCTGTTGAAATACAGCTCCCGGCATGGCTCTCTTTGTGGTATCTACATAGCAACTTGATAACAATTATTTTCTCCATTAACTGCTGTTAAAGATGGTGCCGATAAGCCTATCTGCATATGACAGTGCGACAGATTAGCGCCCAAAGTGCATGTTTGTCTTCACGTCCAGGGCGGATAACCACTGCAAAGCCCAGATCGATCGGCGCCATAAAGAACGCCCCTGGGTGACGTCACCAGCATTGGCAATATTAATACAGGTGATAAGCGGGATGATTAACATCAAATAAATCAATCCCTGGGCATAAAAGCCCTATTATTTTTGGCTATAAATCAAAGTGCCTGGCATATTGATTTTTATCCATCTCGCTGAAAGCTCTCGCGGCCGTTAGTGCCGCTCGGCGGTATCTGCATTATCACCTTTTTATCAAAGCAGCCTAGTGCCAGGTGCAGCTCTCCGGCTGCATTTCCACCTCCCTAACCCCCCAACCTCGGAACTACACCGAGCTCCCCAATCAGATAAAGAGCCACTCGCTTCCTCTGTCAGCCCAGCCCAGCGGGGAGCAAAGTCTGCCAGCAACAAACCACTTCGCCTCAAAAGGAGCCTCCTTCAACAACCCCACCCCCCAAGACCACCTCAACCACCATCGCGCTTGGTGGATGACTCAGGGCCACATTCAGCGGGGACGGGGTCGAGGGGAAGAGATACAGAGGGTCACGGACAAGACTCTGGCTTGGAGGAGCTCATGCTCTCCTACCATGCTAGCTGTCCCTTATCTGGGAAGATTATCAGGAGATTTAACATTCTGCTCCCTTTGCTCAAGGCCTCCTCCCCGGGGAGCTTTCCTTCCCTTTATCTATGGGGCAAGTGCTCGGGTTTATTGACTGCCAAGTCAGAGGCCAGAATCTTCTGGTGGCATCGATCTCTGGAAAACTTTGCTATCATGGCAGGTCTCGGACTTTGACGGAGGGTGGGTGCCTGCAAGGAAATAACACCAGCACATGGCGATTGTGGAATCTGACTGCAAGAGCCACCTGGTGGGGTCCGGCCCAGGAAGGGGTGTGTCTATGATCTGCACCGCGCATGGGATAAGAGAGTGTTTCAGCTCCAGGCAGGGGAAAGAAACTAACCCTCTCCAAAATGTGCATCAGATCTAAGACTCTGGTACCCCTCACACCTGGGCACGACTGGGTTTATTAAGATCACCTGGCTTTGTTTTGGCACCACTGATCTCAAAGGGCACTGCAAACATTAACTGATTACACTTCGCACCCCCTCCCCAATATAGCTAGGATCGCTTTGCGCCGGCATGAAATGCAGTCACCTCCCAGGATGGGGTGCAGTGTGGCTGCGGATTATTGCTGCGTGCCAGCCAGGGATGCTGCATGATTGTTTGGACAGGAAACAAATGACCAGGTAGCAAGCATCACGCCACTGGATCCATGCCTAACCGGGGCAACTTCCTCCAGTGACATCACCATGACACCCATGCAACATCATGTGCACGTTTCCACTGGGGAGAGAGAGACAGCTATCCACGACCCTGATCCACGATCCTTAGCGGCTGCAGGATGGCTCCACTTTATGGGTCACTTTGTACCTGCTAGCCAATGTCACCAGACTGCACTGGCCCATTTAAAGAGGTGCAATGCAGCCCTGTACCTACCGGATCACCCACTCCTGCATCCCCCGCACTCCCTTGGAGATGTATGCCTACTCTGGGCTCGTGCGCTCGAGGGGAGGGCTGTCCTCAGATCACTACACAGGGAGGGTTAGAGGAGCTGAAACGGACATGCAGCCATGAGGCAATTAGCAGTCAGCTCGGTGTCCGTATCACACCTCAAGTTTCCACGCTCCTGCTTCTGGCTCCCAGTACCCTCCCCCCATACAAGCTCAGGTTGCCTCCACCAGACTGTCAAGCAAAGGGGCTGCCAGAGAGAGACGGGTCAAGAAACGGCCCTCCAGTGAACACAGGAAGAGCCCATCTCCTCCTTCCGCTGGCTGCACTAGTGAAAGTTGGGGCAAAGGGGCACCGGCTGGACCAAAGTCAGAATTACTGTGCCAGGGCACCTTCCGATGGGAGGGTCAGGTTAGGAAGCATTTCGAGGTGGAGGCCTGGGTACCTTTTGCCAGATCTCAGGCCCCATGGAAGTTGCTCCTCCCAGGCTGATCGCCAAACAGAGAGCCGAACACCCGCCACATTTGCGTGGAGTTGTGAACCCTGCGGGGCAGAGGCCTGGAGGGAGAAAGTGGTCAATGAGCCACGAGAGATGTCCCCTGGCCCAGCCAGCAGCTCCCCCGACATCAGGGAGGAGTCTCCTTATGCAGAGCCAGAGGGGAGCGGGTCAGGGATGGGCTGAGCATGGCGCTCGCAGATCTGCAGATGACAGTTTTGATGGCATCATTCTGCCAGTCTTGTAACACCAGATACAGCCCCAGCGAGAGGCCAGACTGGTCGCTCCTCAGCCACAGGGTGTCCAGGAGCAGCACATGTCGAGACCACAATGCTCTTCTTTTCCCACACCATTTCTGTGGCCTGGTAAAGGCCGGGGGAGCCAGCCCTCCAACAAAGGCAGCGATCCAACCACTAGAGAGCCAAGAGGAACTCCAGCTCCTCGAAGACAGAGCTGCCTGTGAGTGACTCCACCTCGTTTGCCTAACACCCTGCCCTGGAAAGCCACCGCTCAGATGCCTACTGGATAATCACAATCAACACTCACTAGCTTCCTCGAAGGGGGTCTTAGAGGCCAAGCAGTGGACAGGCCTTGGAGAATAAGCAATCCGGGTATTGTCTCCGGAACAGAGTTGAAGCACACTGGCCAGGGGGCGACCTGGTGGGCTTGCACTTCTGCTGCTTACCTTACCGCTCCCTGCTCCCCCATTAAGTGGAAGGCTACTGACGCCCTTGGGCGGGAAGCTTCTCTCACCATATGCGGCTTTACACGAGAGCCCATGCAAGCAGAGCAGTAACTCCACAGCCACGAGCCACCAGAGCGGGACTTACCTTCACTGCCAGGAGGGCTTGAGGCATCACACTCTGCAGATCCGTTTTGGGCTGATGCAGCACCCTCTGTCTCAGCTTGGCTGTTCTCCTCCGCCGTGGCGTCATCACCTTCCTCCATCTCTCCAAAGGAACCTTCAAAACACAAGAGGAGTCCGACAGGTAAGTGATGAGAAGGCAGAGCCGTTGGGCCACATGTCCAGGCAGGCGCCCGGCACAGTGAAAGGCCCGGTTATCAGTTCCAATCAGGCAGATTCTCATCCTTCCTTTGCTGGGGAGGGAAGATGGGAAGCTACCTGTTGCAAACTCTGAAGCATCCATAGTCAAGAAGCCCTCTCCACAGGGGGCATTTCATGACACAAGGCTGATAAAGTGCCTTGTTCTCATCAGGGCTTGGAGAGCCACCCCCCAAAAAGTGTTCCCCCCAAGGTTTCCCACCTCTTCCACTTCCAGGGAAAGAAGCAGACAGACACATGCTAATTTTTTAGAGATATGTTCCTCTGTCCTCTCCTTCCTGCTAGGAGCATAATAAGGAAGATGCTCCAGTGACACGCTGCGCTCCAGATGTTAGATACTCCCAGCCCCAACACACTCACTGTTCTGGGCAGATGGAATGGGTTCTTCCATAAACCCTACTGCAAGAACACGGATTTCAAAGCCACACACATGCCAATCGCAGAGTACACTGAGGGCGTCCTGATAGACTAGCCATGTTTCCTCCCCATGAACTGGTCCATTACTATGGCTGGGGGAGAGACACTGAGTGCCAGGGTGGATTTTTTCTGGGGGAGGAGGAGCAGGGTTTATACCAGTTAGGATTCACTCAGCTCTATGTGCAAAAGGAATTCAACAGCTGAGAAGCGCTTCCCAGGGCAGACTCCAGCATTTTCCATGCTCACCACCCCCAGCACTGATCAGACCACTGGCAGCGTTGACCCGCAGGCAGAGTCCGCAAGCAGCCGCCCAGAAAGGGACCAATATGAAACGAACGATGCCCAGGGTCAGGTCTCCAGGGCACTCCATCGCAGCACTCAACACATTTAGCTGCCGGGGTGAAGGCCGTTTCCTTCACTGAGGGACCCGGATACAGCTCAGCCCCAGCCCCTCCAGAGCTCTCTGCCCCATCCTGGCTAGCAGGCTCACCTTGCGCCAGCCAACACAAAGCCAGGCTAGTTTTACTGTCACTTTTATAAGCTCTGCTGGCTGCTGCAGTCACACGGTATTGAAGGAAATATATTAACGCTATAAATGTCTCTCCGCCTTGTAAATGGTGCTCTCCAAACATGCGTCCACCAGTAAGGCAGGAAAGGAAGAGGGGCCGAGGCCACGGCTAGATAGGAGCTGCTTTTAGTTCCTTCTAGGTTCTACTCACAATCACACGGCTTGTTTGAACCGATCCGCTCCTGGAGGCGGGGAGCTCAGTTATCTCGGGCAGGGGGGTATTCTACTTCCTACCTGGTGGGACAGAAAGGAGAGGGGTCCCTTCCCCACCCCCCAGCCCTGCCCATCCAGAGTTAGAAGTCCAAGGGGCACCGTGGCTTCACCTGTGTGGGGTTTGCCTCCTACACATCTGGCAAGTGCTTTGGTCTCACACTGCTGACACGGGGCCCAGGGGTGAGGATGTCTCTTGCCATGTTAAAGGAGTGCAGGGAACTGGGCTGAAACCCTCTCCACGTGTTTCGCAGACATCCCAACGAGCCACCCATGAGACGGCACGATCTCCCACAGCTGGGCACCAGGCGGACCGTGACAACGGAACGGGCCTCTCCTGGTACTCACAAAGCCTTTGTTTCACAATGTCTGTAGGGATAGGAGCAGCCAGACTGATTCCCGCGCTGGCATCTGGGGCCCATTGGGAGGGGGACGGGGGGCAGAGGAGAGAAAGGATCATTTTGACACGCCCCTTGGGAAGTGGATGGTGCAGGGGTTGAAGGAAGCTTTCCCCACTCATGTTACTCTGGGGTGAGGCTGCCTTCATCTCACCAACAAGGCCGCAGGCTGCATGGGGCACTACTGAAATGTTCGCAAATACATAAGAACGGCTAGACTGGGTCAGACCAAAGGTCCATCCAGCCCAGTGTCCTGTCTTCCGACAGTGGCCAGTGCCCAGTGCCCCAGAGGGAATGAACAGAACAGGGAATCATCAAGAGATCCATCCCCTGTCGCCCATTCCTAGCTTCTGGAAGCCACTACTAAACATTATGTTTTTCCATGGCATCTTCCGGAGGACCTTAAAGCCCTTTACAGACATCAGTGAATTCAGGTTTGAAACATTCCTCTGGATTTTCATCATTCCATTTGACTGACAGCTAAGCCATGGCATGGCAAATCAAGGGAGAACAATGCTGGCTCCTTAAGGGACTGGGCTCCTCAAAGTGTGACGGATATCCTCTGCCCTCATTTTCTGTGCAATCATAAACGAAGACAGGCTGAATTCCTTGGAGCAGAGAGTCTAACACGGCTGGGCCATGCGTCTATGCAATGATGCCACAGATTGGGGCTTGAAGCAGGGGCCTCCAGAGCTAGGAGCCAGAGGCCTTTCTAGCTAGGGTGGTAAACTCCCATCCTCTGCTGATCGGGCACCAAGAGGGGACGCAGAACGCATACACCTCAGTGGGTCACGTGTACGCCAAGCTCACCCCAGAGCTGGAGAAGGCTTTGCCCTTGCAGCCTCCAGACCGGAGCGTGGGTGGCGTCGTGTTTCTAACCTCAGCCAACCTCAGGCTGTGCCACGTAGACTAGCTCCAGCAGGACCAACCCCTCAGGGATTAGTCGGCCTCCTCTCGAAAAGCACCCGGTTCACAGCAGACAGGCCCACGTCGAGCGGTTGCGACAGGCACGGCTAACTCAGGGCAAATCCAGTGCTGCTAGCACTGGAGACAGAAATTCCAGACCAGGACTCTTGGCCAACTCGTGTGCGTGCTGTTACCCAGAATGCTCAGGGCACAGCTGGCATGGGAGCCTGGAGACCACACGGGGAGGTTTGGACATGCTAGTGCAGTGGCTTTCAGCCTGGGGTCCACAGGCAAGGTCTAAGATTTCCAAAAGGGTTGGCACCCCTTTCCCTTTCCCATGCCCGCTGGGGCACCTGGCACTGGCCACTGTCAGAAGACAGGATCCTGGGCGGGATGGACCTTTGGTCTGACCCAGTGTGGCCGTTCTGTCCTGCACCTCCATTTGAAAATTTTTAAGGGGGTTCACAAATGAAAAAAGGTTGAAAACCACTGTCCTATTGAAACCCCTCCCCACACCATGCAGCTGAGAGGGGGACTTCCATTGTACTCAGGAGTAGCAGGATGAGTCCCACCATACCAAGGAGGCGCTGCCTGGCAGGTCACCCACCCGTTAGACTACTTGCAGACTGCAGATTTGATCAGCCAGGTTCAGAAATAAAACCGTAGCCACTTAAAAAAGAGAACCCTGCTTCTAATGATGGAGCCGCCGAAGGGAATGCTGCTGTGATAATGAGCTCTCCAGCACAGAGAAAGATCAAACACAAAAACACGATCAAACCGATTCCCTGGGAACAGACCATCACATCCTCCAAGCCCAACCGGGCTTGGAATCTCCAGCCTCCAAATATGGCAAGCAGCTCCCGCCAAAAAGGGGAAGGGGGATAAAACCGCACAGCGCATTTCTCCAGACCTCAGCCACTCTCTGTGACTCCAGGCATGTATATTTACACCGGGAGAACAAAGGGCCCATAATCTATACAAAGCAGACAACAATAAGCGTGAATAAAGAGGCTGCTGGAGAAGGGAAGGCAATTTATTCTAATTCTGCTAATTTCAGTTCCAGCACAATTAAAAAGACTCTGATAATATTCAGAAACAATTGCCGGCTAACAAATCGTTTCTCTCGCGGTAAATGAAACATTGTTAGGCTAATTTTTTCTTTCACGCCTTCACGGCTCTTGGGCGTCTGATAAAGTTAACCCGATTCTCTCCTTCTTCCCCTCTCCTCCATCCCTGCTCTGTGGGCAGGAAAGGCCAGTCCTTACCAGAGGAGAGCAGATGCAGGGGGGGACGGGACACAAGCGACGTACACACTACAAGCTAGGATTGTGGTTCCCCTGCTCACAAACACATACTCCTGCTAGCTCTCTTCGAGCTACCACGAGTACCTGCAGTAACACAGGTAGGGGGGGCAGAAACACGGCTGAGCTGGTTTCCAGTGGGTGCATACTCTGCATGGGTCAGCCGCTCTGTGCTACTGAGGCTATGCAGCTGTTTCTACCCATTGAGCTAGCACGAGCAGGGACATCACACCCCTAGCTCATAGCGTAGACGTAGACACTCGCTCACTTGGCCTCTATCTATTCAGCTGTTACTGTCATGCCCAAGGTAGGCCAGGGCTGCTTGTACTCAGCACTGACCACCCAACCTCGCCCTCAGATGTCACACGGCTGAAATTCTGGGCTCCAGCAAAAGGCAGGAATCCTGTTCGGAGAATCCTTGCCCTCCTAGATGGACTGTCACTCGGGGTTTTGACAGCTCCTTTTGCAACACGGCCCCGATCTTGACCTGGGCCTCTGGGTGTTACCATAATACAAAATCATATTAATCTAGCCTGACAGAACAGGAATCTATTCAGACAGGGGCTTCCTTGAACCCCTCTTGCCAGATGGAATATACTGGGGCCTTCCACTCCTTATTCTGAATCAGGCTCATTAATCCTGATGAGAGGCAAAAACAAGATAGCTCGGTAGATTGAAAAAGGGACCAGGCCCCTTCCACCGCCAGGCCCCAGATCAGGATTAGGCATCCAGCCACATCACCAGGAGATGGACACCAACATTGTAAGGTGCATCCTCACCCCCACAGCTAGGCCCCGGTTAAAGAGAGACCCCAAAGACCGAATGAGCCATGGAACATCTCCATCTAACTCCAGAGTGGCCATCTCTAGGGCTCATCAGTGGGGCAGTGTGGAGGTAGGTTGTAGTGTTGTTGCATGTACTGTGTTTGTTCTGAAAACAAATGGATGCCGGTCTCCAGGGAAGTCAGTCAATCTGCGACCTATTAGCACCAAATTCACTCTTACAAAGGAAGGGGGGTAGGGTGGAGGGCCCCCCGCATGCGTTGGTCTTGTTGAACTTTAGGTCCATCTCTCTCCTTCATGAGATCCTCTTCCAGTGGAAAAGGTGCTTCTCAGACACCAATGCACCAAGCTTTTTTGGATTGGTGCCAAGCATTAAATAGTTCAGATCTGGCACAACGGGACCCAGGATCACAGCAGTGGTTTTGGGAAGCCCGGCACTTTAACAACAGAAGTCCCTGCTGTGTCTAGCGTCACGGAACGCAACGGGTGTCTTGGCAGTGCTTCCCTGTGCCGGGCCAAGACACGGCCGCATTTCAGGGACAGTAAAGTCATCCACTCAGTAGCTAGCGCTCAGGATCCCGGGGTTCAATCCAGGGGCCTGTGCACCCAAAAAATGCACGTGCAGGTGTTCAAGGAAAACTGTGACTCCCAATCTCTGCTGTGCCCAGGCGGCGCTGGGGCAGAAGCTAAAATATTTTTGTATCTCCATCAATGATGCTTTAAGGTGCCACAACCATAGCCCCCCCATTCTTGGCACACAAGGTCAAGCTATCGTGCCCCATCTGGCTCGCAGATACGCTCTCCAACACCTCCCACATCCTCTGGCAACTTTGCACCCCTCGCTCTGCCTGCAATGTGCCAGGAGCAACAATGTTCCCAGCTGCGTGGGTTAAATGAGCTACTGGATATTTTAAAAGACGAAAGCAGCAAGTGGAGCGTCATTTCTCTGGGATTGCTGGAAGCCTTGCACGGTTATCACCTCACGCAGACTCCCTCAGCTTGCCTGATCTGTCTATTCTTCATTAAGCAAATACGCTGAAATGGAAATGAAAACATAATAGCTATTTGATTTTCGGCGAGATATTTTGCATATTGGTTCAGTGCTGATAGTGGAATTTCATCAACTCCCTTTTTTCATGCTTTAAAACTGAATTACTGAGGCTGGCTTTACAGAGAGGTGATGAGCCAAAAAATGCTCCATTCCAAGATACTCCGCTTAGACGATTAACTATTCTCCATCCCCCTCCCTCCTCCTCTCTCTCTCTCTCTCTCTTTTTTTTTTTTTTTGATAACAAGGAAGGATTTCTTTTTTAAATTACAGCGATTGTAAAAACTTGCATTAATCTGAGATGATGTGACAAAGTTAACTATGTGAAGGCCGGCCCCGGATGAGATCAGGGCCATTAATATACGGTTTGGCTGGTGGTGGGAAGAAAGGGTAGAACATTTTTGCTTGGCAGGATGGGAAGGGGTAGTTAAAAGTTCCAGAAAACCAAATATCCTACAGAACAAGCCCATCGTATCTCAGGGTGCAAGGGGCAGCATACTAGGACTGGTCATAGACAAGACTTGGGAAAAACCTATTAGCCCAATTACCTGTGTTCCCCCCACCCTGAAGCTATACCCCCCCATCCTGTAATTTAAAGGAATGTAACAATTGTGTGTTGTTCACTGTAGCCATCTACCATCAGCCTTGTACTCGATAAATTGTAGGCAGTGTAGCTTAGTACATCTCCTCTCTTGTCGTTTTACTGTCTTTCCATTCCTGGCTTGCCCCACTTTTTCATACCTTTCTTTCCTGTCACAAATCATGGTGTGTTTTTTTTTCCCTCCATGACTGTGTGTGTGAGTGAGAGAGAGACACACCCACCCCCCCCTTCTTCCTGATCATTTTTGTCTTTGCCCTTTTCCCAAAACCTATTTACACTTATCCCCCTCGCCCCCCTCCCCACACACACCGCTTCCATTGCTTTAACTTATCCCAATATTGTTCCTTTGCCTGCTGCCCCCTCCTCCCATAGGGTCTGAAATGACCAGAAACCTCATAGCCACAATATTAAACTAGGACAAGAAGCTCCTCAATCCAGGGGCAATGGCCAAGTGAGAAGCCACCTGCCTCCACGTAGTTATTGGAGAAGCAGAAGGGCAAAAGGGTGCTGGGATACCCATCAGGTACCTCAATCCTGCTTAGGGATGCCACCTCTGTCCCTCTATCAGTTTCTCAGCTGCTGCTGGGGTGCAGAGGTCTCGCCTGCTTCGCTCTCTTTTGGGTCCCCGTTCCCCAGAGGGCAGCTCTGGATCACCCTTGTTCTCAGCTCTTTCCAAGGCTGCAAGCGAGAAAATGACCTGGGCTGTCAGTTTCACATGGCTGGGCTCCCTAGGAAGCAGCAATGAAAACTGCCTAGTCAGGTTTTGTTCTTTGGCAGCTTAGATCTCTGATCAGCCGCGGCAGCCTTGCCGTGCAGTGGTGCACTCAGTTCAGGTCTGGAAGACTTACATCAAACCACAAGGACTAGAAACCAATACGTTTAACAAAAGCTCAGGGCTTGTCTACACTGGGGAAGTTACACCGGTATAAGCCAATGTGTGAATTCATACTGGTATAATTATTAGTTCAGGTCTTCATGTGGACACTTTGTCTGGTATAAAAGACATAGTTTTGCGGGGGTGGGGCGGGGCAGGGAGGGGTTAGTTTATGTCTATTTGGAAGGGGCTATACCAGGATAATTAGATCAATTTACTGGTATAATTGGCAAGAAACTTTCCCAGGTAAACAGCTCTGCAGGATCGAGGGGCTTGAACAGCCCTCTTTCATGTACTAAGTTGCCACCAATTCCCACCTTGCAGCGAAAGCTACTCGCATGTCAAGAGAGGCATTGGCAGGAGAATTTGAGAGTTTTATTTTTGAGGGCAACGTTTCTCCACCACCAGCAACCCTCCAACAAATGCTTATTTCCCCACCCACCCAAAGCAACCCCCCAACCTTTGGGAAGAACTTAGCAGAGTGAGGTCTCCCCCACCTCTTCCCAGGCACCATCCCCCTGGCCTTCAGGAGTTGATCATTAAGATGGGCTACCCCACTCTTCACCCTTCTACACATAAGGGCTTCTGAGCCGATGTTCCTAAGAGTGCTGCACAATCGGTGGCCTAGGGTTTGAAGCTCCAGCTCGTTTCCTCACTGAATTCCAGGGGCTCCACTCTCCCATCGGATTAGGAGGCGTGGGGCCTTCACAAACTCTGGGTCGGATGCAGGCTCTCACTCTTGTCCTACAAATGGGACATGGGAAAGTTGCTAAGCGACAGCTCTCTCTTTCCCAGACGCGATCATAGAAAGCGTGTATCTGCTACACGTGGATCAGCACCCACCAACTCCAACCTCTGCTGGTACACTGTGGCCTCAGTCAAGTCTCTTCTATTTGAGCCTCAGGTTCCCAGTCTGTGAGACTGGGACAATAACCCCTGCTTCCCAGGGGATGTGTGAGGGGCTAACTGCCAAGCCTGCTGGAGATGAGAAGCGGCGTGGATTAGAATTTGAGTTCAGACACAAGACTCTTACGTGTCAGGGGATTGGGCAGAAGCACCGTGTTAACCAGACCAGGGATTCATGGATACATTTACACACCCAGCAACTCCAGAAGTGACTGGCGATTTGGGGCGTCACTTATTGGGCAGAGGGCTGTCCCAATCTGACACACACCAAAGGAGCCAGTTTTCTAGACAGTATGTAGCACCCACCTTCTGAAAAAAATATCAGGCCCCTTTTAGGTGTCAAGTTGGGCACCCCAATAATGGAGGTGCCCAAAGTCACCGGCGGCTTCTGAAAATCTTGGCCTGTGCGTCAACCCTCCTGCAACAAGCTGCTCACTGGTCTCCATGTGAGCTGCTGCAGGGAGAGTTCCACCTCTACTCCCCCTTTCTTAGATGCACCCAACCCCATTGGCTCAGCAAGGCTCCTGCTAGCGGCTGGAAATGCCGAGACTCCAGGCCGGAGCCAGGCTCTGGCCCTCTCCCTTCTCCAGCAACAACGGCAGTGGGCTGGAGCGGCCGTATTTTGGGTTTACTTCATTTTATTTGGAGACACACCGCGAGAGAAAGCGTGAGTGACAAACCAAGCTGTCTGGGCTGTCAATCATCCCTTTCAGGATCAGGACAGCCAAGATAATCTCCTGACGAGTCCTTAAAATGCCCACTTTGAGGAGGACGACAGGCTCATATTTAGCCCATCAGTCTCCCCACAGAGCCTAATTACTACCTACGAAGGCCACTCGTTCATTACCGGAGGATTACAGCAGGGGGTGGATAAGGACAGTTAGCAGCTACCAGCACAGGAACAGAAACGGCCAAGCTGAGCTTTGAAAGGGAAAATGGCACATCCAGTGGCAGCACCAGGCATCAGCTCACCAGCAGGTTCAAGATGCTGCCTCCTGCCTCCCCAGGAATACAAAGAAGCAGGACCACTTCCACCCCACTTACCCCGCCCAGCCCTCCTGCTCCCTGGTTCCGGTTCACTTCAAAACTGCCCTCCCAGTTTCTTAACCCTTCTGCAGAATTGCCCCACGCTGCCTGACCCCATAGCTTTGTTTGCCACAGGCCAAGAGGATGCTCAAAAGAACACTTTGCAGAGCCGGGTAAGAAGCATAAGGGAGGACGATGGCCGCTTAAAGATTCTACCAGCTGCGCTGTGGCATCCCTCCTGTCTGTGGGATTCACTCCTCAGCTGTACTCCAGGTTCTGATGCTTCCATTAAAAACAAAATAAATATGTCTAGCCACCGTCCCCAATCACAAAGAAAAATCTTTAACACATAAACCAAGCGCAATACACGTAGCAACGTCTGCCTGAGTCGGCAGACAGCAGAGCCGCTTAGAAAACGTGAACAACAACAAGTTATTTGCAAACAGGTTTTTATTTTCCAGCCCTAGCAAGCAGCCTGAAAAATTAATATATGGGGAGGAAGGGTGGTCTAAGAGCAAAGGTCCTGGATTGAAGAGGCCCAGGTTCAATCCCTGGCCCGGTGACAGATTTCCTGTGCTGATTGCAGGCAAGTTGCTTCATTTCATCTGCAGAGTCGGGATATTAAGCACATCCATCTCCCCACAAGTCTAACTACTACCTAAGAAGGCCACTCGTTCATTACCAGAAGATCAGAGCGGGGTGGGGGGCTAGATAAGGGCGCGCTTCTCCACAGCTCACGTGGCCCTGGAAGGTAAATCCATTTAGTAAGTATAATGTTGTGTAGCAATAGTTTGGCCACTCCTCCTCCCTGCTTGCCATACTAAGTTCCTAGATACCAGACTGTAGTTTGTGTACATGGTACTAGACAAAATGAAGTGCTTTCCTGTGATCAGTGCTAACACCAAGAGACTGACGCAGTTTTCACAGTCAGGAAGCAAAGAGGGTGCGGGTCAGCAAAACTGTCATTACACAGGTAATTATTTGATCATTTCACTCCAATTAAACTTCTTTCAGCATCTGAACAATAAACCTTTTCTTGATCCTTCTCATTTATCCAGCAAATTTAGAAAAAAAAAGTTTGTTTCCAGGCTGCCAAGAGAGAGACCCTGGACTATCCGAAAGCAGGCATGCAGACAAGAGCGAAGCGATAAGAGGCCTTGATAACAGATAGAAAATAGCAACAGATTCAGACTTTCCCACCGGCTTGGAAATCAGGGGAGGAGGCGATTCCACGGGGCAAATGACAATCTGTTCTCCGTCCATCGCCCTCCCAATGTGGGGGGGGTGGGGGGAAGGGGAGACAACGACAAGACAAACAGGCTCATATCTTCAGCTAAAATATGTTTGATCCTCCAGGACAGTTCTGCACTGCCACAGGGTAGGGACCCCAGTGTTGCCAACCCCTAAGCCTTTAAAAATAACAAAATCCACAAATTTATTCTTCTCCCTGCAAAACCAGTTAGATTTTTATGAAACCAATCATGAGATTTTCAGTTTGGGGGTCTCCTTACCTGCCTTGGGGCCCATATTCCCAAGCTCCTCTCTGGAGCAGCCAGGGCTAGACACACACTTTATTATTTTTATTATTTTTTTTTTTTAAATGAAAGGACAGGTTCTCACGCAGTCAAAGGACTCCAGGGGCTGAGGCACTGATAAAAAACCACCAACTCTCCAGGCTCAGGCGAGCTGGCGACGCCATCTCCATAGAGAGGTTTCGCTGGTTTACAGAGGTTCTGAACAGCTTAAATGCTACACGGGCAGATGCTGAATGCAAACTCATAGGGCAGGCACATGCGTGAGTCAGACAGCCCGACAGGCCTGCCATGGACTTAAGGGTGATCCAGAAGTGGCTCTAAGTCAGTAGAGAAATGGGGTGGAATCTTTCCTTCCGTACCAACAGTTTGGGCCTGTTGGGCAAGTTATTGTCCCCTCAACCTCCCTCTTTTGCCTGTCGCGTCTATTCAGACAATAAGCTCTTTGGGTTAGAGACTGTCCCTCTCCTTCTCTGTACAGCACCTAGCACAACAAGGCCCTGATCGCATTGGGGGCCCCCAGGTGCTACCGTAAGACCAATACAAATTAAGCAGTGTATTGAGTTCTGCCTGTCAGCTCTGTCCAGGACCTTAACAGCCTCCTCTACCTCCAGCTGCACACCCTCCAGCCCTAGATCCACTGGAGCGCACAGCTGGTGTCGGGTGAGCTTGCTGCTTCCTCTCCCACCTAACAAGAGGAGCAAAAGGGGTTGGGATTCACAGGATGGAGACCGGATAACGTAGCTGGAGTCTTTCCCTGTCCTCCCACCCTTGGCAATCCCTGTTTGTGTAAGGAACACAGGGGGACAAAGATAGGAGGAGGAGATCGGCACCCACGGAAGAGCTAGATAAACCCCCATCGCTAGGGAGAATTCCTGCTCCTCTGAAGGCAGCTGAGGTCGTTCCCACCACAGATCACACACCTAGGCAGACCGGATGCTTAGGGCTCCCCATGCAAGCCCAGGGCACTCCCAGCCCTGCAGAATGCACGGGAGGGAACAGAACCACCATACCAGCAGCTGGGCATAGACCAGGTCATCCAACAAGCCCTGGTTTTAGAGGGCTCCTAACGATGCCAGAGGAGTTTGAGGGTCCCCTGATTGTGCACCCTAAAAGCATGCATTTGCTTTGAGGTGGTGAGGGGCCCTCGCCCAGGGTCTGGGTCCCCGGTACCCCGGCAGAGGAGGCAGGGTCTGGAGAACAGAATGGGTCTGTTCAGACACTGGTTACTTCAATGGGGCCACATCGGGCTGGAATCCCGACCCCGCTCAGGTAGGCAATAAACTCCCAGTGACATCGATACAGGCATTCTGTGCCCGTGGCTATGTCTACATAGCAAAGCGCGTGCCCAGGCTAGCCTACTCACCTCTGAGTGAGACCAAATCCAGCGAGCGCAAGGGACCAGCAGCCGTGAAGACAACCCAGGGTCCGTGCCACCAGCACTGGGCCACCTTCACTGCCACTGTTACCCACAGCAGCTGGATTCAAGCTTGCTCAGGTAGGCCAGCCGGTGCACAGCTTTTGCTGTGTAGACAAACCCTTAGAGAGCTTCTGGACAGACACCGGTTTTAATAAATCCTCCCCACTCACAACAGCTACATCTGGGGACTAATCAAAGTTAACACCACCCCTCTCCCAAACTAAGGTCTCTGCCACCTATGTACTCCCAACAGGATGCACCGTCCCCCGGCCAGCAGGACAGAGGTAAATAGGATGCATCGCTCCAGACAGAGACCCCTAACAGCGGGAGCATTGCAAGGCTGATCAGCACAGCCTGGAGAGCACACACAGGAAACACAAGCCAAGCTGGGAAAGGCAAAGCACCGCGGCAAATAAAAAAAATTAGAGGGGAAGATGCCAAAAAACCATCTCCAGCTCCCACCATCATCTCCCAAACCCCTCCTGAATCAGGGGCTCTGCCACCCCAGAGATACCCACCCCACCCCGCCACACACAGCTCCCTCCCAACTTAGATCAGGTGTCCATTCCACCAGGCTCAGCTATTACTAGACGGAGGTGCTGATGCTTTGTTAGGAATTTGGAGGCATCTTTTGGGGCAAGCTCTGTGCTTTCAGCAATGGGAAGGTTCGAGCTGGCCTCTGTTCGTTCACATCACCACCCCCTGGGTGACCTCCAAAGCCGCCACACTGCATGTGGCTGGAGGCGCTGCAAGCAGCTGGGCAATTCAAGAATGCTTGGGGGGACGGGACGGGGGACAGGAGAGGTACACGGCAGGATGCGCAATTCTTCCCGATTATTTCTTCTCCCGTGGCCTTTACCTTCCCTCTGCAGGGGACAGCACAAAGTCTGGGGAGACCCTTGGCATGCCCACCCCTAGCAAAGCTTTCCCTCAACAGGAGAGAGGAGATGCTCCAAGCTAGCCAACTGGAGCCAGGAGTGCGCACACACAGAGAAAGGCCCTGCACACATAGCATCTGCCGGGAGCCAGCCCAGATGCCTTGAGCTGGCCATTCCTGGAAAGCGTTAACATGCAAGCAGTGCCAGGCTCTGAGAGAACTTGACCCTGAGGAGAGCAGGAGGAGTGACCGTGCTGGAATGAGAGGGCCATGCACAAGGAGCTGGGGGTGAATCCAGGTTCTCCTGCAAAGTCAGCGAGCTTGATAGAAAGCAGATAATGGTTCTTTGTCTCTGCAGCGTCCTTCAGGCTCTTATCCAGTCGCTGACCCTGAATTCATCTTCAAATTAAAAAGAAATATATAGAACGGAGACTGGAGTCGGCAGACGGATGCTTCCCACCAGGCCCCAGGGAGCTGAAAGAGACTCTGCCAGCTTGTAAAACACGGGCATGACGTCCACCAGTCACCTGGCAATTAGGAAGCAGGGAGACCAGTTATTACCTGGGCTTGAAAACACTCCAAACTCCCCTGTTGACTCGGCCCCAAGAGTGCCAAGGCAGGCGAAGGCCTCACTCTAGCTACCACGCTTCCCTGTACCAGTCTCTTCCTCCAGCCCAGAAGAGAGTCTTCCCCACCCTCCCCAGGGCTTTCCTGCTCTGGACCAATCCGACCAGCGATTCAGCTAAGGGAGCGGGGACAAGCAACTAACTTTGCTCAGTAAGCCAAGCCGGGAGCTGCCTTCCCTGAATGCGGGACAGCCTTTTGCCTCCTCACCATTTGTCTCCGAGCACCATACCCGGAGGGCAGGGACCAGGCGCACCTGAGATGGGAGCTTCCCCACCTGCACGTGACCGACAAGTCACTGGGTGTATAACAGATTTGGCCAATCATCCAGGCTCCTCCATTTCCCCCATCTCTTCACGAAGCTTTGTTAGGGTCTCTCCTTTAGGAGTTGCATGCACACACGGCAGGGGAAGAATAGCCCAGTGGCTAGGGCTCTAGCTTTGGAAACCTGAATTCAATTCCCTGCTCCGCCACAGAGTTCCTGTGTGACCATGGGTAGATCACTTAGCTTCTCTGGGCCTCAGTTCCCCCATCTGTACAATGGGGTTAATAGCACTGCCCTAGTGCACAGGAACTCCAGGGAGGTTCCTATTGTGATATGCCAGAGCCATTGACCGGACAGTCGTGCTTGCCATAGCCAGCATCAACAGATGACTTGTTACACCAGAGAGTGCCGCAGAGAGGAAGCCGTTGTTGGGAGCAAGCGGGTGGAAAGCCACAGCGCCGCAGACGGGGCAACCCATTGCTCTCCACCGCTACAGGCATTTTGAAGAAGGATTTGAGCTCTCTCTCTTTGTCCTTGTTTTTACTTCCCTCCCACCCCATTTTCTGAGGCCTGGTCTATACTTAAAACGGAGGTGGAGATAGCTAGAGGGGTCAGGGATATCCCTGGTGGAGACACAGGAAAGTAGGTTTCCACCAACGTAGCTCCCGACAGAAAGAGAGCCCCCTTCCATCACCATAGGCTGCTACAGTCCCAGTCGTGTAGACTCAGGGCCTTAGTGAAAGAGATGTAGAAGTCGTACAGCCATCGGGGAATGCTGCTCTTTGTATTCACAAGAGCAAAAAACCCCGAAGCAACTTCGCCCGCACTAACATCCGCCGAACCTTCAGGGTGAGGCATTAGGGTTCAGGAGTCAGGAGAGCCCACCGCCATCATCGAAGCACCTCAGCACCTCTTTGATCCGAGGCCCTGGCTCTGCTCTTCGGGAAAGGCAGAGAGCCCAGTGGGATATGCATAGCGTTCTCCAGCCACCCTGGCTGACTCACCGCCTGGTTCAGCCAGACGAGAAGCCAGCTCCTGAGTCAGACCTCGCCCACACGAACATCCTCACGGGATTGAAACAGCTGCCCGCATGAAGCATTTGCCACCGGCGTTTTCTTTGTTAGACTGAAGCTTGCTGTATTATCACCTGTGGTATGTGTAATGCCCACCCTTCGTCACCGCAGTCTCTTGGCGCCTCTGTCTCAAAAGCATTTACCCTCACACACCCTTGGGAGGCAGGGCAGTGCTATTACCCCATCGCACAGAAGGGAAACTGAGGCAGATATTAAAACGACTACCCACAGAGTCTGTGGCAGAGTGGTGACTTGAACACAGGTCTTGCAAGTATCAGGCAAGGGCCCTGACCACTCGGCTATTTTTCCTTTCTTATCCATGGGTAGTTAAATAGCTACCCAACCCCCATCCTGACACACAGAGAGTTCTGGCCAAGCTAACACTGTATCAGAAGCCGTAAGTTTTGCATCTGTGCCTCACAGGCATGGTATTGCCAGTCTCAGCAGTCAGACACCCCTTTCACAGCTTTGGTGGCTGCTGCTCCCCAGTTTAAAGCTCCGAGTGGGGCACAAGAAAAAGCCACCGCCATCATCGAAGCACCTCAGCACCTCTTTGATCCGAGGCCCCGGCTCTGCTCTTCAGGAAAGGCAGAGAGCCCAGTGGGATATGCATAGCGTTCTCCAGCCACCCTGGCTGACTCACCGCCTGGTTCAGCCAGAGGAGAAGCCAGCTCCTGAGTCAGACCTCACCCACACGAACGTCCTCAGACCAAAGGGGTGGGGGAGAGAGTTTGCTCGCCCACCTCGCTCGAGGCCTGGGACATTACAAGAGTGGAACTGCGGCCGGGCACAAGCAAGCGCGCAATGCCGTCGGCTGTTTTCAGACGCCTATCTCCTCCAGAAAGGATGGGTGAATGTGCTGATAACTGCGGATACTGCAGGAGAAGATGCTGGGGAGATAATCTGCTATTATAAAAGAGGAGGGCAGCTCTTGGCCAGACGCACAGCACAGAGAGAAGGGGTCCCCGAGATCGCTCCGTTCCCCTGCAGATCAGAAATCCTTTGGCGGGCGTCGGTTCCCCCTGCCCAGGATCTGGAGGGGCGGGGGGGGAAGGGGAAGTCAATGAAGCGGGAAAAGGAGCATCTCCTTCCCAATGCAGAGAGGCCCTTGTAACTTACTTCCCTGAGCTGTGATTTAAGATTGATGGAAAGCGAGTCTCTTCCCAGCAGTGGCTCTTAGGGGTGACAGCTGGATGTTTCTGCCGGCACATCCCTCTCCAGCGCTAACGCCCCGAAGGAACAGAGCACAGAGCCAGACCCAAACTTCAGAGGCTCTGGGGCCGGCTTGCGCTCACCACGTCCCTGGGAAGCGCTCCCCAAGTCAAAACAGAGGCACGGCGTCCTTCTGACCTTTGCCCGTGCCAACACCGACACCAGTTTGAAAAGAGACAAGCCAGCCACCGAGGGGGACGCATCTGAAGGGGCCGACTGGGTCTTTTCCTACCTGGGAAACCCTGCGAAGAGGGAGAAGGCAGCCCCCCTCAGCCCAGCGTCAGGTATAAAGGGCATCTCAGGGGCTGGGCTCCCCGCTCTTCCCAGATACGTTTTAATATCAGTCGGGTGCGGGTAGCGGATCACGTCCGGGCCTGGCCCAGCCCCGCGCTAGAGTGGTACCTATCGCCAATTAGGAGCCCTTCTCTATCACGCCGAGATAAACTCGGCCTGACCTTTCCCGATGGTCTCCATGGCAACGCGGGTGCCCTCTCCACATTATCCGCCCCTCCCCCAACGATTAAACCCATTAAGGCGGGGGCGGGGGGGTGGGGGGAGATAGTGGGGCGGGGACGGAGAGAGGAGATGCTGAGCGGCGATAAGTCAGGCAGCTCTGGCAGGCGGAGGACTGGAATCGAGCGTGATACACAAAGCCGGCCCCACCGGCACTTGCTCGCCGAGTCCCGCTCGTGTCCTGACCAGCCCGTTCAGCCGACGTAGCGACGCAGCCCCCTCCTCGTCTGCTGGTTTCCACCCTCCCACCTCCAGACTCGGATGCGCCTCCCAACCCGCGCGCCCTGCCCTGCCCAGCGGCCCCTGCACCACTGGCCTTTTCCCAAAAGCGGGGCACCCACTCAGCCTGGCACCCCCGCCGGCTGCTGGAGCAGCTTCGTTCGCGGCGCTGGGCCGGGGCTTAGCGACTTTCTGTGCCAGGGCACAGCCGTGCATGGGGTAGGGGGCCGGCAGGGTTACCGGGGGGGGGTGCGGGGGCTGCGACGTGATGCTGGCCAGAGCCGGTGCGGGGCGGCGCTCAGGAAGCGCTCCGTTTTGGCAAGAGAGCAGCGATAGCCAGGCAACTACAGGCGAGGTGCCCCCCCACCCGGGGCCTGGCCAGCAAGTCGCAACCCTGAGCTAAGGGCGGGGGATGAAAAAGGGAACCAAGTCCCCAAGACCCTGTCAAGTCAGAGAGTCTCTCTGGGGAGCCTGGTTTGCCCCCATGTGAACACTTGCTGGATGGGAGCTTCCCATCACTACAGGCCTGGATTTGAGCGAGCAGCCTAGAGGAAACAGGCCCCATAAATCACAGACTATCCCCGGGGCCCCCCCTCTGCAGGACTTCTCCCAGCCTGGCCACGGAGGGCCAGCACCATGCAAAGAGACCCTCAGAGCCGAGGTCTCCCATCCCAGTGCAAACAGCTAGCCCCAGCAAGGTGCCACCCCCGGCCTCGCCTCACCCTGGGAAAGGAAATCCTCTGGGCAGGACACACCGAGGGTGGGGGAAGTGGGCCAGGCTAGCAGCAGAGGGCACAGGAGGTGTAGTGCCCCCCCCCACATCAGCCACACTCGGAGCAGCATGTGGGGGAAAGAGAGGGAACAAACCCTGCCCTCCCATTGTGAACAGCTGCTGCTCCCTGCTCATTTTACTAGCAGAAGGTCTTCTCCCCAGAACAGAAATGGGCCCCCCCGCTCGGCCTCAAAAGCTCTGGGGGAGGCTGGATCTGAACTTTGCGGCTCAGGCCCCAAAAAAGAGAGGGCGGGGGGGGGGAGAGAGAGAGAGAGAGACAAGGAGAGCCAGAGCCTGAGAAAAAACAGCCCTGCTGATATCAGAGAGATTGGTTTCAGACGGAGCTGCTCCCTCTGCCAAGTCCATACCCTATCTAACCGGGGTGCAGTTACTTAACATTCATCACTGGCTGAACTCTGTAACTTTATCAGCTCCCAAGCATGGCGCCATCGGAGGGCCCGGCCGTTCTCAGCTCTCAGATAGGCCAGATAAACCACTGATAGATTACAGGAGATTGTTTCACTTCAGGGGACGGGATTACGAATAGGAATAGTAAGAGAGCCCACATCATATCGAACAGCCAACGAGGCAGGGGGGTGCTGGGGTGGGGGAGGGGGAAGAGGAAAATAATGAGAAAGAAGATACAGGAACAATGGCAATGAAGTGACTTTACGTTTCAGATAGGGCCGATAAAGCACTGATAGATTTTAAGGGAGGAAAGATTCTAATAGAGCCATCCCCAGCCCTCAGACACATCAGATGGATAGAAACAGATTGCTTCACAAAAGGGGATGCGACTTTTAATGCAATCCTGGCTTTTCATCTGATAGAGGAGGAGGAAGGAAGGAGGGAGGGGGAGAGGAACTGTAAATGGAAGGGAAAAGTGTTTAAAATTACACCCACACTGGGCCAGACATAAAGGGGCTTTGGCTTGAGTTTGGGCTTCTAGGGCACCTTCCATCCAGAGGCTCAGACAGTAACATGGATGTCACTTTTCAGATGGGAAAACTGAGGCAAAGGGGAAGCAATCAGCCGTGGCTAGAAATAAAACCCCACTCTCTCGATTCCATACTAATGTAAAGTCAGCTGCTTTCACCCCTTCCTGGTTTTTAGTCACCCCAAAAGCATGGGCTCATTAAGGGCCTGTTGCAATAGCCCATCCCTACCCAGCAAAGCACAGAAGCACGTGCTCAAAATTCAGCACGTGCTCAAAATTCAGCACGTACTTACGTTCTGTTGAAGTAACGGGCCAGAACCGTGTACTTCAAGTCGAGCACATGGTTAAGTGCTTTGCTGAAGAAGGATGAACGTAAGCAAGCTCTCAGAGGCTCTGCTGAACGGGAGACGAATAGCACAAGTCTAACCCAGTGGTAAGTTTTCCCTTTTAAATCCAAGGAGGAGATTTCAGTTCTTACAGCTCTCGGCACTCTGAAGAATCCCGGGGGCAAACAAGCTATGCCCGGCATGGGGACGTATATTTTGTCTCCTCAGCCAGCTTTGAGTTTAGCAGTGCACGCCGCCACTTGTTTAGGACAGGAAGTGAATAACCACCACCTCCAACTGACACGTTTTACGCAGAACGCACAGTAGTTATCCTGAGTGGGATGGACCAGGATATCGGTCCTATTGCAAAAAGGGATCTGCAATGAGTAAGAGCTCCCAGGGCCTCTGTTTGCAGCGGTGGGTAAAGAGGATGTTGGGGTATGCGTGCTGGGCTGGCATGCTGGCACAGTTGTCCGTCAACAGCAGGGAGTCAGGAGTCATGCTTCAAATGGTTTCACATGCCCAGGGAAGTCAGATGCTCCAGGTCATCTCCAAAGATGGAGCTTTCAAATACCCAGCGTGGCTGGCAGTAGAGAGAAGGGAGGAGGCAGTCTCTGCGCCAAGCCCCACGCAACTCAAGGCCCACCTCTGTTCCCCCTGAACCGACTCCTTTATCCAGTAGCAAAGTCCCACTCCTGCTGCCTTCCTATCGGGATCTCAGAGCCGCCCCACCCACTGGCTCACTGGGAGCTATGTAGAGCAGAGCAATTGGAAGGATCCGTTCCCTTCCTGCCCCCCAAAGTCCACGGTTTTATAGATACCTGAGCAGATTCAGATCCAAGCCTCTGCAAGGAAATGGGTGCAGCAGCTGTGCCTGCCCACTGACCATCAGCGGCTGCTTCTGCAGCCTGGGGGGAGGGGAGCAAATCACTCCAGTAAACGTTCATGCAATTGCACACACCAACATGGAGCAGAGAATGAGGCCTGGAGAGTATAGGTCTCAGGAAGGGTTCCCGTGGCACTCTAGACCACTCCATCATTAGAACGTTATTAACTCCCTCCATCAAGCACGCCATGACGGAGAGGGAGTCTAGACAGCTGGAGATCCAAGGGGGGAAACAAAGCAACAAATGGCTCAGGCAGCATCCAGTAAGACCTGGAGCCTTAGACCTTTGAACTCTTGAAAAGTTACTTTGCTGGCATCTCTGACACACCAGCTGCTGAGTGTCGCTGACAAAGGCAGAGGAGGATTCTGGGACCAGCAGGGGAGATGGGTGCCTGTGGAGTTGGGAATCTGCCAACTTAGTCCTATTTGTGGCTTAATGGGAAGTCACGTGATTTTGAGGTTGGAGCAAAAGGTAAAGGAGCCAGGACACCTGGGTCTTACTCCCACCTCGGTGTCCCACACGAGCGAGTCATTTCACATACCCGGTGCCTCCGCTTCTCTATCAGAGAGGAGGCTCATTCAGTCCTCAACCCTGCAAGGTGGGCGGTTTTCTCAGTGAGCGTAAACCGCTTTGAGATGCTCGGACACAAGGTGCAGTAATGCTGTCCCACGGCTCTATACGGCCCCAGCAGGGAAGCAGCTTCACCCCTAGCCAGTAACATCGGAATATTACCACCACGCATTAACTAGGAGAAAAAGAGCTTCAGGGATATGCACTCTCATGCTTCAGGACATGAGTCAGCTACTCACTGCCAGAGACTGGGAAGAAATTTTCCCTCTGAGTAAGTCAGGGCACAGTTGTCCATTGCAGGGGATTTACGCTTCTGTCTGAAGCCAGTGTTATTGCATCCTGGCTGAGAAGGGATAACAGACAAGATGGAGCATTGGCTGGCTGCGTATCGGGATTCCTACGTTTCTACTGCTAGAGAGACTTTACTTTTTTCTTCCAAGCTAGAATAAGCCGGCAAATATTTGCTCACCAGATGCAGCCCTTAGGAACAGCTCCCCCAGCTTCTGGCAGGGCAGGGAGGACCAGAGGGAGAGATCTGCGATGGGCAGGTTTGAGGAACACTACAGGACTTCCCTGCCAGGGCACAGCAACTGCGTTTGGCACAGGATTCCCCTGGGGTAGGGGTTTGCTCAGTTAGTGGAGTGTTGCTGGGGGTGCCTGCAGGGTGGACCCAGAACCGAGTGGGGGGTAAGGGTGGAAGTTGGAAGGGGATCCGGACAGGTCTTTATCCCCTTCCCTGTCCCCACGGATCCAGCCTCTCCATGTTCTCTCCCCCCCAGCCAGGGCAGGTTTGTCTGAGGCCACAGCTGCTGCGGGAGTGTAAAGAAGCCACTTTTGTTCACTTGTGGGCAAGAAAAATCCATCTGGGCAAGCAGCTGCCTCTCCTCCGGTCCTACTACACCCAGGCGGCCGGAGCCCGTAGTAGGTCCATCCCCTCCTTCCCCATCCTCAGTGGGGAAAAGGAAGCACAGGACTGGCAGAGACCAGCCCTGCCCAGCGTCCAGCAGCCTGCTCATCTCCCAGGGTTTTCTTTACACAGAGCAGGCATGGACCCAATGCAGCCGAGCCTCAGGTGTGCTGGAGATGGCACAGAGCCTCCTCTCCCACTAACAGCAGCCTCCAAGCCAGCCGTCTTGGGACAGGAGGGGAGGACAGGGAGTTTCACTCCCACATGGCAGGGGAGCAGAGAGGGAAATGGAGACAGAAGCAGATTCTGCTCTTGATTCACATTCCATGTCCCCGGACTTTGATGGAGTTACTCTTGATTTACATGGAGAGGGGGGACGGAAGGCAGGAACAAGGTCAGATGATTGGGCCCCTCCATTGCCCGAGCTCAGAAAATCTCCCATACATTCAGTGGGAGTCCCCCCCCCCGGGGCTGCCTGCTCGCACCGTGTGGGGCAAGCACCATGGCTCCTGCCCGCAGAGTCTCCAGCGGAGAGGAAAGGGTCTGTTCCTTGGAAGACGGCTTCTGTGGTTTCCTCAGGTGGCAGTTCAGACCAAATGCAGGCATTTCCCCCGACACATGATGTAAGCGGCACCAGAGAGATTGTAAACACTTCCCTGCCATTACAGCAGCTGGGAAGAATTCCCCGCAAAAGCAGCTGACTGCTCATTAAAGAAGCTGTTTGGGCTTTAGGTTCTGATCACTGGGTTTTAGTCCCAGGGATGCTCAGCAAGTCTCTCTGCTTCCTGCCTGCAGGTTTGGCTCGAGGAGACACACAGAACTTACAGGCTTCTGCCCGGAAGGGAGGGGAAAGTTCTGTCCCTGCTGGAGTGACAGGATCTGTTCAATCATTTCTTCCAGCTGGTTGCCAGCCTCGCTACCCTGCAAAGAGCTGCAGGGGTCACCAGGACCTGGGACTTCAGCTGGCTGAAGGAGGGGCAGAGAGGCTGAAGGAGTCACTTTTAAAAGATGATCACAACTTTCAAGGTGGGGGTGAGGGGGGAAGAAAGCTCAATACAGCAGTAGTGACAGGACCTCAGACACTCTCCTTTCATCTTCCACCAGCCTTGTCATCTCTGCAAGTTCTCCTCTGCAGCTCCTCCGTCCCTGCTGCAGCTAGCAATCTGCTTGCAAAGCTTGCTTGGAACATGCCTTGGTTCTCTCTCCCCCTAACTTCTACAAGTTCTCCCCTCCTCCCCCGTCTGAGGTCCCACTGCAGCAGAGGGAGCCACTACGCAGGACTGTCCTTGCTATGGCTCAGTGAAGCAGAGAGGTGTTTCTTTATGATTACACAGCCAGATACAGACTGGTCCTGGAGTGGGGAAGGAAGTTATTTTGAAAAGGAACTTTCACACAAGGGGAGAAATTCCAGAAGATCAGAAGAGATTTATTGCACACGCGCGCACACGCTCTAAATCTGCCAGTTGCCAGGCTCAAAGGGACTCCCCATAACCCAAACTTGCTAACATCACAGCTCTTCCTGCAGCAACAGGGGATGATGTCAGTTACCATAAGGTGACATCACTGCAGGATTAAGCAGTCAGGAGATGCCATGCTGCAAGGGGCTGGAGATCTCATTTGAAAACCCTGAAGCTCCTACCTGGGGAGCCAGGATGAGTGCTGACAGCGATCTGCTGACACACACCCTCCCTCAGAATCAGAGTGAGGGCCACTTGGTTGAGCTTATTCTGGAATTTGAGCTGTTGCTTTTCAAAAGGGGAAGCTACTTCCGCTCGCCTCTCGCTGTCTCAGACTCTGGATGGCCCTACACATTCCCCGCCATTGCTACTAGGCTGAGGCCCAACTTATGGCCCCTTCAGCCCAAGACACATACCCAAGCTTTGGCAAGTCCCCACAAGGGGAGCCCTGTTCCAAAAATGCTTTTGCAAAGCCGCACCAGGCTGGAGCAAAGACGTCCAGGAGAAAGGTCTTGGCCAAGGAGCGCCTGCCCGTGGCCTGCGCCACTCATGGAGGAGTCGTCAGGATCCACCACCTGTATATTCCCAATGCTCCTGCATGTGAGACGGACACCGGCCCTGCCTAGGAAGCAAGGAGAGCCACCTAGGTAACTGGTTAGTCGGTTCGAGAGTCCTTTACCTGGACGCAGGTCATGCGTCCTCCTGGTCAAACTTTGGGGGACCAGACACTGGATGCTGATGAGTGAGGCACATCCCAGGTGTACTACTAACTATGCCTGCCACTTTCCCTTCAAAGGCAGCAGGGTCTTGCTCAGACAGAAGGAAAGGGGCAGGCTAGGGTGGGGTTGGAGGGGAGGACCCAGCTACACCGGCCCTTGGGGAATATATCACTAAGATTCTAAATAAAGAAAAAAAAAATCAAATCAGGCCTAGAAAGAAGAGTTCTGCCCAGAGTTTCCTTAGGGCACCTCATCACTGGAGAGAAATACTAGCCAGTCCATAAAGACATTAGATCCTTGTGCCAGCCTGTTACCCATAAGGAGATCATCAATACCAGGGGATATTGAGGTCTTAGGTCAAATTGGAGGACCGTCTGGCTAATCTACGACAAATTACTGCTCCAAAGATAGTTGCAGTGTCATGGTAGCTGCATTGGACCCAGGATATTAGAGGGGCAAGGTGGGCGAGGTGATACCTTTTACTGGACCAACTTCAGTTGGTGAGAAAGAGAAGCTTTTAAGCTTACACAGAGCTGTTTGTCAGGTCTGTGTTACAGAAATCTAAAGCTCAAGGCCTTCCAATATCTGGAGGAGCTACTTGAGTCTTTCTAGTCAGAATGGCCAAGCGATGCCCAATGGGTCCCAGCTTCGCAGAGTCTCCCAGGATACCCGAAACCTCGGGCCAAAGAGAGGCTGGGTTCTAGACGAATATTCGACAGCCAGAATGATTTCCAAGCAAAGCAAGGCAGGATCCTGCAATATACAGCAGGTATCCAAATACAGCGTTACATATTCATCTAGATACCACGGTGGGCAACAGCCTCGCTTGGAAGGCACCGCTGGAGCAACACACACGGCCCCGGGGTGAAGTAGTGGGAGTGCAAAATGATTCCCATCCCCCAGCCACTGGGGGGCACAGGAACCCATTTCTCCATCGCCTTCTCCCCCACCACAAGTCGCTGGGGAAGGGCAACACTTTACCACAAGGCCTGGTGGACAAGCAACCTGGCACCAGTTTAACCTGATCTAGTGTAGGTTTATGTCTAGCCACTTGGCTTTAGGACTGGCTTATTCAGTTTAGTTGCTTTGGTAAATACACAGGCACTAACTAGACATGTGTGTGTCCACATAGTGGCTAGCACCTGTGTCCGTTCGGTCGGTTTATAAAGAGGTTTTAGATAAGTCAGGACAGCTGTTGCATCTTGACGAAGCCTTGGCACAGAGCACGCCAAGAACGATACACACAGAATTACAATGGCGTTGCCAGCTGGGACTCCAGGGTCATGACCAGCGTTTCAGGGTTGTGACTGTACCATACCTAGCGCAATGAGGCCTTCAGCTCAGATGGGGACGTCTAGGCACTACTGGAATACAAATAAAATAACCACCCAGGAATCGAACACGCTTATAGGAAACCAAACATCTTGTCTGGTTTCCACTCCATGCATCACACTCCAAAGCCAGACACACACACCTCCCCCCCATGGGAGTCTGGGTGCCTCTCCCACCCTGGACTCGGAGTGGGAAGCTAAGAAACAGGCCCCAGATCAGTCAGTCATTTCCAGAAAGAGCCTGGGAACAGATGCAGCAGCAGAAGTCAACTGGGCCAAGTCAAAGTTTGGGACACCCAGGATTCCCCAGCAACTTCATTTTGTAAAGAATTTAAAGCAACCAGTCACACTGATCAGGAAACCGATCCTGAGCAGGGAAGCAGGAGCCCCCCCTCTTCTTTCCCTCCAGCTCAGCCCCGAAGGCTGCCGGTGGCACATGCTGGGAGCAAAGCAAGAAAGGGAGAGAAACAGAGGAAACAGTTTTCTGTGGAGGTGGTGTTGTGATGTCACAGGTAACTCCGCCAATCAGCATGCAGCTGACAAGTTCATTTACATAATGCTGTCTTCTTGCTTACAACGTTGCAGAAACGCTCAGGGGGAAATTCCTAGGCTCTTTCAAAAGGTCTTATTTCCAGCGAAAGTGTCACAGGCGTTAACATAACAGTAAAACACTAGGCCCTGCTAGGCCAAAGGACCTCCGAGCATTTTACAAATGGCAGGGGAGCCTTAAAGGTGCTGTGACAGAGCTACGAACAGCAAAAATAATTGCTGAAATGCAGCCACCTCTGGGTTGGCATGTGGCAGCTGTTGAACAGGTGGGATGCTGACGTAAACACACCTTATCTCACCTCACAGAAAGTGCCACGGGGTAGCTGAACGTCATGGCCCCTGCTTTAACGCTCACCCTAAGGATCACACCTCCAGCCATACAGCCTGCCCTGCAAGCCCACACCGGGACAGGGCTCACCCAAAGGGAAGGTGCCCCCTCGTGAGTCACTGCCACCACTTCCTACAGCACCCGGGAGTTCTGGCCCAGTCTTGCTTTGCTCATGAGCTACGGAGCGCAGCACAAGGTACCACCCTTGCTCCAGGAGTTTTGTGCATGGGCAGAGTCCTAGGTACAAGCACGGAATGATCTTGCAAGTTGAAGTGGCAGCAGCTTTCACCTTCCACCGAAGCCAGTTAGTGCAGCCAGAAGCAGCAATCACTGCTTCAACCCCCGGGCAAAGAGAGCGAAGCACATAACAAGGCCTCTCTCTCTAGCCGCTCAGATCACCCCAGATTATGATGTGACGAAAGAAGGGGAGAATGGCAAGAGAGGTGAGCTCTGGGGAGTACAGCACCACTGCCTTGTTGCATTTTCACTTTGTTTGCAAAATGAAAATAAAACCTACCCTTAAATTAAAATTGTAACATTGTATCACCAGGTCCATGAATTATCGAGGCACTGGAGCTTGTGTGTGCCCGCTTTTTTTTTTTTTTTTGGGTCTTGGCATTTTGGTGGAGCGAGATAAGAGTAAAAAACAACAGATCTGCTCAGAGAGTGAAAGAGGGAGATAGATAACGCAGATACCAACTCCTACACAAAACAGTCCCGGCTTTATCGCTGCTTTTTATCACAGTTCCTTTAAAAAAAAAAAAGAAGAAAAAAAGAAAACAGCCCAACCGGAATGGGGCAGCACATTAAAAATGAACTTTATACTGTTTGCTCTTTAGTTTTACATTTAGATGAAGCAAACTTAGATTTTCAGTCGATACCTTCCCAGCGCAAGAAGCTGAAAGTCTGGAAGCCAGAGGCTCCCCCTCCACATTCACACCAAAAAGCAGGTGGCCTAAATATAGATTTAAGAACCTAAGAGTGACTTGATTTTCAAACGGTACCGAGCATATGCCCTATTGGCTTTTTGAGGATTTGTACATTCTGCACTGGGGGATCGGGGGGAGACCCAATTCTAGGTGCCCAATTATGGGTTTAAGAACCTAACTTTAGGCAACCAAGTTCAAGAAAGTTTGGGTCTTTATTTTTATTATCGGTTGGCCAGTGATGACAGCATGTCTCATCACTACTCTAAAAATGTGGCATTGTAAGTGATGAGCAGCTCCAGTCCGGCAGACTGAAACAGTGCTTGCTATCGTGAAGTCAACGGAATTACTTGCAGTAGCTACCACGAAATTCAAGGAACAATCTACCAGGAAGTCCAGGTAACTAGCATTACAATCTGTAGTAAGTGCAGGCAGGGTGGGATCCCCAGAAATTTCAGGGGAAGCAGAGTGGAATACGAGTCAGATAAAAGAGGATCCAGATCCAAGCCATGTGTTTTTATGCACCACAGAATTTAGCAGACTATGTTCTGCAGAACCCAGCATCCCTTCAAGCTCACTCACCTACCTCTCAGCTCTGCATAAAAGCAGCTGTTCGCAGACTCTGTGCCCCACTTGCTGCCTTAACTTGCCCCAGACTCAGTTACAGGCCAAAGGAAGAAGCTGCTCTAGGACATTTTGGCAGTGTGAAGAAAGGATAATCCACAAGCCTAGGACTTTGCAGGCCCGGTTTCAATTCCCTGCTCTGCTACCCACGGTCCCAGGAGAAGTCTGTAAGTCACTTAGTCTCTCTGTGGCGTCAGTTCCCACATACGTACAATGGGGATCACAGCACTGCCCAGCCTCATAGGGGTGCAGTGAGGATAAATACAGTAAAGATTGTAAGCCGCTCAGACCCTACAGGGATTGGTGCCAGGCAAGTACCTAAGATAGATGGTGAGCTTGGCTCCTGACAGTGCAGTGAATGCAGCCAACAGTGGCGGTACAAATTAAAAACCAGGACCACCACTCAGAGGTGCGGAGGGAACATTAGCGAGGAAAATGAAGGTTACAATTTATAGATATCCAGCCCCACCTTTGGCTCAAAACAGAGTCCAGACCTTCACCTGGGTTACCACGGGCATCCGCTCTTGGCACTCGGCATTCCAAGCACACTGTTGTTCGTGACCTCCGTGTGAAAGCTGGAAACAGATTTCTTGGTTAGGCATCGCAGGGTTGCCAGCTTCAGGCAGGTTGCATAGAGCAGTGTGTTAGCGAAGGGTAGCTCTCCAGCGGCAAGCTATTGGGACTTCACTGTGAAAGTGAAGATGGAACAGTTTGATCAGAGATTTTTTACAGACAGGCATGAGCAGAAAAGGGAGGTAAATCTGGGGTTGACCTGCCACATCTATATATCTGTAAGCAGTGCTCCCTGCTGGGAAGCGGATAACTAGGGCCCTACCAAATTTAGTCGTGGAAAAAGCATCACGGATCGTGAAATCTGGATATTGTGGGTGGAAAATGACTATGCTGTCATGGACACAGCAAAGACACTTGGAAATAAATTCAGTTGCAAGATAAGGAAAGTTCATGATAAATTAAGCGCCGTGTATAAATTTTTTTAAGAGCCTCCATTTTAATTCTGGTCATTATTCAACAAATTTGTCTAAGAAAATGCCAAATAGGCAGGAATGAGTCATTAGGACTGTCACACTTACTTCTGCGCTGCTGCTGGCGGCCGTGCTGCCTTCGGAGCTGGGCGGCCGGAGAGCAGCGGCTTCCTGCGGCTGGCAGAGGTTCCTGGGGACGGGAGCACGGAGCTCGGTGAACAATGGGAGCCCTTGGCTGGGGTTCTCCCAACCCTGCCCTCTCCGGCTCCAAGCCCAACACTTGGGGGCTAAAGGAGCGTTGGGCTGGCTGTGTGTCTAGGGGGTGATCACGGTGCTCCCCGACTACAGCATCCTGGGTGATTGCTCACCCGTAAGGCTGGCCTTGTCCCCTTGCCCCGAAAGTGTCAACCCACCCCAGACCAGGCCAGCCTCACGTCTGCGCTGCTGCGGGCGGCGGCTCTGCCTTCAGAGCTGGGCTCCTGTCCAGCAGCCGCTGCTCTCCGGCCACCCAGCTCTGAAGGCAGCGCTGCTGCCAGCAGCAGTGCAAAAGTAAGGATAGCAGTCCCGCAGCCCCCCGCATACAATAGCCTTGCGACCCCCCCTCCCCCACATGGGTCAGGACCCCCATGGTTTCAATATCATGAAACTTCAGATTTCAATATCCGAAACCATGAAATTTACAATTTTAAAAATCCTATGACCATGAAATTGACCAAAATGGACTGTGAATTTGGTCGGGCCCTGTTCAGAACATATACACTGCTGTGGCAGATGCCACTGTAGGGTGGTGTGATGCAAACAATACAAACCCTGACTGCATTAACAAATCAGTCAAGCTCCGAATACACTTGCTGAGATAATACTCCCTCAGTGGGAGGCAGAGTATTTTCCCAGCAGCGGCTTTTGTTGGGAGCAGACTGCATCGTCCTCAAGGCTGGAAAGGAAAACCTTTCCTTCAGTGGGACACAGAGCACTTGAAAGGAGGGGCAGCGGGGTCCAGTGCTTGGACTGGAGTGCGACTCAGGACAAATGCGTTCTAATCCCACCTCTGCCACAGATCCGCCATGTGATCCTGGGCAAATCACTTCATCTCGCTGTACCTGTTTCGTCTCCTACACTTGGCCTGTTCAGACTACGGCCTGGTCAATACTACATAGTTAAGTCAACACAAGGTAGCTTACGTCAACCTACCTATGGAAAAAAAGAGCCTACACTTAAATGTCAGTCGCACCAACGTCACCGTCCCGCTACACCGACTTAATAACGCCACCTCCATGAGTGGCGTAGAGTCACGGTCAACGTAGTTAGGTCGACGCAGCATCAGTAGAGATGCGGCATTGCTTACGTCAGCTGTTACTGGCTTTGAGGAGCCTTCCCACAATGCCCCACGCTAACACTACAATTGATACGAGCGCTCCTGGTGAGGACGCACACCACCGACACAAAGAGCCAAGTGTAGACGCGCTCGAGCAATGTAACCACGGCAGTGGCTGTGTGCTGATGTAAGTTAGGCCGACTCCATTTTGTAGCGTAGACACGGCCTAAGCCCTTTGAGGCAGGGATGGTCTCTCACAAGGCATCTCTCAGGGTCCTGATCTCAGCCAGGGTCTCTAGAACTACTCCACGACAAGTAAACAACAGGACAGCCAGTCACTTCATAACAAAGTGGGTAAGAGAGGCATTGATATCATATTAATACTTGGCATCTGTAAACCTACTTTCATTTGAAAGTCTCAGAGCCTTGGACAGCCACTAACAGACTAAGCCTCAACCCTTCCAGGAGGCCGGTATTAATTGTTATCTGCATTTACAAATCAGGAAACTGAGGCAGAGTAGCAAGCTGCCCAAGATCACACAGGGCGTCAGCGTCAAAAGCAGTACTAGGATCAAGACCTCCTGACCCTGTCTCTCGGCTCTAACCACTAGACCATGCTGTGACTTGGGAATAGGCAGCAAGTTAAAAAGCTATCAGTACAGGAATGGGGTTTTTAAACCTAAATTTGCCCATTCCAGTTCAGTTCTCCACCAAGCAGCTTTGCATCAGTGTTATGACCTGCAGCCACAGAACCATGAGCTGTGATTCCAACAGACCTTAGAAGCTAGGCAGGGTTGGCTTGATGCAGACCTACGTGGGAGACCCTGAAGGAAAGCCCAAGGTACAGCAGGAAGTACTGATGGAGTTTCAGAATGGGTCATTCTATCTCCTGAGTCCACGTGGGCGTTTTTTATACTCACGTAATGCTTCATCTGCTGACTGCAACGTGCTTTGCAAGAGGTCTGTATGGCTTATCCCTATTCAGAGAGGCACCGAGGGGTTAAGGGATTTTCCCAAGGTCATAGTGAAACAACAGCTTCCACTCAGGTGTCCTGTCCCTGGGCCACCAACGCCTCTGCACGTGCAGTCCCCTTCTGCATCTACTGGTGGGTCTGATTTCGGAGGACACCTAAAACACAGGCTTTCCAACCAGTTATCACTGGCCATGACAATTCCTAACCCTCTGCCACCCCGTAGCAGTAGCTCCAGCGTTCTAGACAAATTCCAGTTCGGATGTGTCACTTGGATCCTGTGCTTTCCACTTCCTCTCCAGTAGCACTGCTGGGCACATCTTAAACATGGCACAGAGGAAGATCCTACTGGGAAGCCCCAGAGCCAGCCATAGACAAGGACTCCCTGTGAATCCTATGCTCATTCCCTGCGGGGAAGTTCTCTTCCACCCTTGGAAGGAGAAGAGGATGGCACAGTTTAGCAGCAAGCTGGGGGAAGTGCTTTCTGCCACCAGATCCCAGGATGAAAGCTCAATGGCTACAGAAGTAGGTTTGATTGCCACTGGGTAAAGGGGCAGGGATTTAGCTGGCAAATCAACTTATTCTTCTCATGAGATTCTCCCTGCTTGACAGCTCCTCTTTCCGCTCCCCCCCCCACACACACACACCATGTGCACGAAAAAGAAAATCTCTTGACAAAGGCAAACCCCCCTGATGGGGAATCTTGATGGGTCAGAGACTACATTGAAATTGGGGCGGAGGAGAGAATCAGAAAGCTTTGAAATCTTCAAAGCTCTGGCTTGACAAATCCCTGCTGGAAATGGCCTAGATTCATCAGAGTCATGCACACCCCGCAGGGGCTGCGGAAGATCTATATTACACGCACATTGCGTAGTCACTATTCACGCAGCGTTGCTTACACAAGCAGGCCACCAGGGTCAGGTTACTGACCAACCGACAATGCCCTTACAGTATAAAAAAATACAGCAGCAACGGCCCAAAACATTACAGCTGACAATGGGATTAACTCTGCGGTTCGGATCTTGACCGTAGGCACCTCTTCCTGCGCCCATGTTCGTCCTAGCATGGGTCACTACTTGGGAGGCTTTGGAACGGGATTTGTGTTAGGGCAGAGGGAATTATTTGTGCTGTCTACCAGCATTTAGTGTGTTGCTTGGTTTTAAGTGGCTCCTGACCCCAGGTGCCATAGCTAAGGCATATTCAAGTTACAATTTAATATACACAGAGCGTCCTGCCTGGGCTGCGTGGCAAACAGAGCCTGGGGTATGAATGGATCCCTTGTACAGTTTGAGAACGATCAGCCCCTGGCTTCCCGTCTCACCCACGCGAAACTGGCATCTAGAGCTCGCCTTTCCCCTCAATAAAAGGTGCCAACTAGTATCCACTTTCCCCTCCCTTCACAGCACCAGTGTTTAAATGGCATCGGAATCTAAACACAAATGCAAATCTTTGATGGGCGGGATGCATTCTAGCAGGAAAAACCCCTATTCCGGAAGGGCTGGAGCTTTCCACAGCAGAAAGCGTGGGGCACAGTGAGAAAGAGAAAAAATAAAAATGGACTGAACGGTTCCCCCCCCCCCCCCTCGCACTCCCTTCCCTACCTTCTTTTTGAAAAACATAATTTATCTGTGTATTATCAAGAAATCCAGACACTTTAATCAGTGAGCTATGAAGTCAGTATTTCCATTCTTATCTAGTGGAGGAGTGGAAATGGAGAGCAGATAGGCAGCTCCCAGCCGATCCGTGGTGGGGAATGTTAATGGGAGAAGAGGGAGAGCTATTGGCTACTGAGCGTGGGCTATCTCCACCATTATCAAGCTGTTATCAATTCAACCATCTCAACGCAGTAATGGGGCCAGTTCAACTTTCCGCATTATCATAGGAGCTGAAACCTGCATGAGAGGCCTCAGCTGGGAGACAGAAAAGTGAGTAAGCGGCTGAACTCCACATTTTAAAAGCGCGGGGGGGGGAGCTGGAGGGAGGGAAGAAAAAGCCAGATGAATCAATTCAAAAGCAGAATTAAAGAGGAGCAGGTTGAAAGGCTACAGGCAGAACAGACCATGTAAACTGGGCAAGGAAGCCAAGCCCGGGTGAGCAAGACACGATTGTGTGGGTTTGGTTTCTGGAAGGAGAGATCTGAAAGACTCCATCTAAAGTCCACCCTGGTCAGACAGCTAATAACTTATGCAAGCCAGCTTGAGCAGAGGTGCCTAACCAAGTGGCAGGCCCTCGGCATGTGGCAGGAGAGCAACGGGAAGCTTCTTTCTAACGGGGCTACAGTTTGAGAGCCCTCCTGAGCCCTGGCTGAAATCAGAACCCAAGATCTGTTGACCAGCCTTAGACCGCGGGGCAGGGACCACTTTGGTGTTGCATGTTTGCACGGCACCAAACAGGAAGGAGCAGGGCTGCCGTAAAGCGGAGCAGAGTTACAGTCTGAAGAGTAGAAGGGAACTGCAGCTGAAGGAGAAAAGAATAAGGGAGGGAAGGATGGGAGAGGTCACCAAATGCGCGGCTGTTCTCACTGGCCCTTGCAGGAAGGGAAGCAGTCAGGTTGGGAACCGGGGACAGAGAGAAGTGAGACTAGGGTAAGAGAAGGACAGGACAGGTGTAAGCACAGGCGGGCCTGACTTCCTCAGAGGTTCCTATGAAAACTGACTTCCACAAACATTTGTAAAGGGGTGGGACAGAAAGAAAGAGAGACGTGTGAATTCATTCGAGGTGCACACATCACCAGAGGCCTTCTTGGTGACTCAGAATTGCACCCTGCATGGGAAACATCCAAGCCATGAGCTGGAGATTTCGCTGGGAATCCCTGCATGCCATTTGTGATCGTACACTCACCAAAACAGCACCCACGAGCGACAACGCTGCGTGTGCGTGCCAGGCCACCACTTCACCCGGATGCTTGCACTGGCCCCCATCAGCACCTCTCCTCCCGAGTGAAAATTTAAGGTCTCTGTGTCGGTGAAAGATGCCAGATTTACAACCCTGCTCTGTTTACCCATTAGACAAATACAGCATGGGCAGGAGCTTCCTTCCTCCAGGCCCCAACGGCATGTCTCAACTTTGACCTCCTCTGGGATGAGGGGGGAGTTCAGCCCCGGAGACTCATCCAGTCCTACATCCCCCACTTGATGTTGAACTGGGCCCCTTGTTAGCAGCTTCAGCTGCGGTTGGCAGAATTACGAGAGGAACTTGCTCGCTGGGAACTGAACCAAGACCAAATCCATGGCACACAGGCCCACTGGCCAGCCATCAGAACCGAACGTGCACCGCAAGAAGCTGGCTGGAGAGAGATTTGAAGATCCAAAAAAGTGCAGAAAAGCTGCCCTTATTTAGAATTAACCGCCCACCTCCCCACTAAAAGGTAGCACACATGCCACAAGGCATCAAGATGATCCAGGAAGCTGCCTGCTGACAGGGTTTCTCTGTAGCCAGGTTCCCCGCAACTTGCGGTCTCAGCAAATCCATGGTTATAATAAATGAATAATAAATAATAATAATAATGTTAAATAAATCTTGGTGGCTGTTGCTACCCTCAACAACGTCACCGCTGTGGGGCAAGAGCTCTGAATTTTTTGCTCCAGTAACACATTCCCCTGCCGCACCAGGTGAAGGAAAACCTCTACTCGCAGTACGGGGTATATGACCCAGCTCTCATTCCAGCCAGTCATGGCCAGTGCTACACGTACACGTTAGCCAGTTTGTTACAGGAATTTTGATTCATAACTCAAAGCAATTCTCACTTTGGTGGGGGGGGGGTGACCCATTTCTTTTTAATTAAAAAACAAACAAACAATCGATGGGCTGGCCATGCGAGATTTAAAAAATAACGTATCAGATTAACAAATGAGAGAAACATTTCCTTTATGCACTGGCGAATGGGAGATGCCACAGAAATATGTTGATGTGAGAGCGAGGAGATAACGAATTATTTTGGAGGAAAAAAAAGCAGGGGAAGGCTGTTATCTGAAGTGACTCACATATACACTCCTTAACCCTATTTCAGCCCAAGGTCAGCAGTTACATTCCTTTCAGCATTTCATCCCGTCCAAAAAAACATGTTGCTGCAGGAACAACGAGGAGTCTTTACTGCTGCAGTGAGCCAAAGGCGGAACTTCATTACCACGGAAACACTTGAACTCAAGAGAAATATAAATCAGGAGGTCTGTCTTGTCAGTCTCCAGTGTTCAAAAACCATAAGTACAGTAAAATGTTTTTAAAACAGTGATAAACGTGGGGGTCTTTTTTAATTGCCTCTTGATTTTGGAGTCTTCAGGTTACACCCAGGGCACATTTTCAAGCTTTCCTCCACCACCATAAGGGTGAGAAACTTATAAGCGAAAGCTACGAGGCTTGTATGATGACAGGATTCCAGGAGCTGGGGCTTCAAGATGACACACCAAATATCATGAGAGTTGGCAACACTGGTTTTGGAGTCAAGGTCTCCCACGCAGCCTGGTTAACTAAAAACACCTCAACACAGAGGAAAGCCCTTGGAAAACAGCTCCAAGAAACACAATAAATTTTACAGTTTTCTTTTTTCTTTTCTTTTTTTTTTTTAAAGGCGGTGGCGGGGGTGGGGGCAGGGGAAGGACAACAGTTTGATTTGGTTTTAAATCAGGCCAGTGAAGAGAACCAACAAAGTTTCCCTACTAATGTTTCCCCATTAAATTGCTGTTTTTCATTATCTATGCTGTTTGCTTCCTTTTTCAGTTCTCCTCTCATAGACAATTCAGACAGACTCGTCAGTTTCTAGTCAATTTCAGTTTCAAAGTCTGAGGCACTAGCCCCCAGGCTGTAATATTTGGCTCTCATACATGGTAGAAAAGCTTTAAACAAAGCTTCCCAAGGACCAAGGTTTTCAGAAGCGAGGAGTCACTTGGTGTACCCAATTCATGATGCCTAAAAGGGTCCTAAATTTTCAACAGGTAGATAATCTTTATATTTCATTTTGTAGCTTAAAAAAAGCCTACGTTTTAAGCCAAAATTGACCCAACAGTGCCTCATTCAACACGTAGAAAAAGGAGCAGTTTGATTCTTCCAGTGAGGTTTGTTAGCCAATTTAGTCCCATTTTTGAGGTTCTGGAAGTTTTATCTTTCCAGACTATCTGCGAGCCCCTCCCACTCCAGAAGGTTCACTGAATCAGAAAACAAAGTTGTGATTAAATGGTGTTCTTGTTTGCAATCAGCGATCACATACACAAGCTGCTGGGGCTCTACGAAACAGAGGCAGCCTGCCACCTGCACTGACGCAGTCTGAATTGGATCAGACTTCCCTCGTCCCTTGCTTATTTTAGTGCTTCGATTTTTGTCGAGCCTAGTTTCTGTGCACTCAGGCATCAGGCTGGGGAGCTCTGGTCTGTTCCCAGCTCTGCAAGTAACTGCCTTCATGGAACGGGGCAAGTCCCTATGTGCCAAATGGGGATTATAATTCCTGACCTCACAGGGGTGTTAGGAGAATTAATCCATTCATGCCCTCTCTTTGCAGAGAGCTGGAATAGCCTGTATCATCAAGTTACCTTCTCTGCATAATCAGGACTGCAACGTCCTGGGGGGAAATATCACCAAGGCCTCATCCAGCAATGCCAATGGGCTTTGGATCTGGGGCAACAGAACCTTTAATTTTGGCCCGCAGTGGCCCTCCAGTTCATCCCGAGGGCAGTCTGCCACGACTAAGGGATCTAACCGCCCAGAGCGCAAGCCGACTATTGCTCCTTGCCAATGGCTGGTGAACTCAATGACAAGGGATTTATCTTGATCTCTCAAGGGAGAAAATGACAAGCAACTATTACGACTGTGGGCATTTGGTTTAAGAGGGAAAGCACCACTGGGTGTGTTTGTAGGTGCAAGTCCACTGCAACTCTTTGTCCCCCAGCAAGCTGCTAACAGTGTCGCACCACTTAGGCCCCCTGCTTTAGATGCAAGACAAGTAAGTGAGAAATTCTTTATGGGACGTGAAAGATATAGGGGGCAGGTGAGAGAATGAGAGGCCTCCTTCCGCCGGCCCTGGAGATGGAAGGCTGCACAGTGCAGTAGGGCGGAGCTAGAGTATAGTTTGAGAACCCCTCTGGTGATCATCAGGGGAGTTCAGACGTCCTCCCCATGGGCCCTGGAAGCCGCCAAATGCCAGATCTGCTGCTCTAACTCGCCAAATTATATGAAATGCCACCTCTCCTGTATCGTCCCTGCAGAGCTCCTGCCATGGAACCAAAAAAGGACACGTGCTTTGGCATTCCACAAAACAGATTCTGCCACCGGCACCGCATGGCCAAAGCCCTGCGTGAAGAAATGGGCTGTGCCCAATTGCAGTCACTTTCTTCCCGTTTCAGTGTAACTAAGTAAACACCGGATGGGCATAATAGAGGCACATCACCGATATAACTGTGAAGTTAAGAGAGGAGGAGAGTCCAACACCTGGTCTGCTATGCTCCCGAGTTGCTCTAGTGGTTTCTTAGGCCGAACTAAGCCATTGCCAATTTTATTAATGTGCTCAAGCGGAGGAGAATATTTCCTCTTCAGACAGAGACATCCCGGACAGGCCATGCCGAGCACCATGAGCGGGGCAGTGCGTAAAACCAAAAGGCCCAACACAGGCTGCTAACTTGCACTGGTGCCAATGGGAAAAAATTAGGGCTGTCGATTAATCGCAGTTAATCACTTGATTAACACATGAAAATTAACCATGATTAATGGCAGTTTCAATCGCACAGTTAAACAATAGAATACCAACTGAAATTTATTAAATATTTTTGGGTGTTTTTCTACATTTTCAAATATATGGATTTCAGTAACAACACAGAATACAAAGTGTACAGTGCTCACCTTATATTATTATTTTGATGATAAATATTTGCACTGTAAAAATGATAAAAGAAGAAGTATTTTTCAATTCACCTCATACAAATATTCTAGTGCCATCTCTTTATCATGAAAGTGTAACTTACAAATGTAGATTTTGGGTTACATAACTGCACTCAAAAACAAAATAATAAAACTTTAGAGCCCACAAGTCCACTCAGTCCTACTTCACGTTCAGCCGATTTACGGGAGAAAATGCTGCCCTCTTCTTATTTATGTCACCAGAAAGTGAGAACAGGCATTTGCATGGGACTTTTGTAGCCAGCATTACAAGGTATTTATTTACATGCCAGATATGCTGAATATTTATATGCACCTTCATGCTTTGGCCACCATTCCAGAGGACATGCTTCCATGCTGATGATGCTAGTTAAAAATTAATGTGTCAATTAAATTTGTGACTGAACTCCTTGGGGGAGAATTATATGTCCCCTGCTCTGTTTTACCCACATTCTGCCATGTATTTCATGTTATAGCAGTCTTGGATGATGACCCAGCACATTGTTCATTTTAAGAACACTTTCGCTGCAGATTTGACAAAACACAAAGAAGATACCAATGTGAGATTTCTAAAGATAGCTACAGCAGCCGACCCAAGGTTTAAGAATCTGAAACACCTTCCAAAATCTGAGAGGGACGAGGTGTGGAGCATGCTTTCAGAAGCCTAAAAGAGCAAAACTCCAATGCAGAAACTCCAGAACCCAAACCACCAAAAAAGAAAATCAACCTTCTGCTGGTGGCATTTGACTCAGATAATAAAAATGAACACGCGTCAGTCATCTCTGCTTCGGATTGTTATCGAGCAGAACCCGTCATCAGCATGGACACATGTACCCTGGAATGGTGGTTGAAGGGCCATATGAATCTTTAATGCAACTGGCATGTAAATATCTTGCGACATCAGCTACAACAGTGCCATGATAACACCTGTTCTCACTTTCAGGTGACCTTGTGAACAAGAAGCGGGCAGCATTATTTCCTGCAAATGTAAACAAACTTGTTTGTCTGAGCGATTGGCTGAACAAGAAGTAGGACTAAGTGGACTTGCAGGCTCTAAAGTTTTACATTGTTTTATTTTTGAATGCAGTTATTTTTTGTACAAAATTCTACATTTGTAAGTTCAACTTTAATGATAAAAAGATTGCACTACAGTACTTGTATTAGGTGAATTGAAAAATATAATTTCTTTTGTTTTTTACAGTGCAAAAATTTGTAATAAAAATAAATATAGAGTGAGCACTGTACACCTTGTATTCCATGTTGTAACTGAAATCCATATATTTGAAAATGTGGAAAACACAAAAAAATATTTAAACAAATGGTATTCTATTATTATTTAAAATTTTTTTAATCGCTTGAGAGCCCTAGAAAAAAATCCATTCATAAAACATGGCAGTGGAGCAACCCAGCAAGGACACTAGGGGGACATGTTCTGATGGATCAGTGTGATCTGCAGCACACCAGCTGTCGGAGATGGAAAGATACCACCTGGCTAGAGGAGTAGATAATCTGGGCAGATGAACATAAACACTCCAAGAAACTTGGAGGGAAATGCTCCCTGTCATTGGTGGGTTTGTTTTACAGCACCTAGAGGGTTCAAAGAGAAATCAAAGCCCCCTGATGCTGGACACTATGAGTATACATACGCACATACACAGGCCTTGCTCTGGAGAGTTTGCAATCGAAGGCTGGATTAGCATCCCCCCTATTATAGATGGAGAAGGGATGTGCAGGGAGACTAAAGATTTGCTCAACATCACACAAGGAATCTGTGGCAGAACAGGGAATTTGAATCCAGACCCCTCAAGTCCCAGTCCACTAGCTTAATCACAAGACGACCCTCCCTCATGCCTTTTAATATCACAAATGGGCAACGGCAGGTTACCAAGGGTGGCGAGTTCCTGCGGAAGACACGAGGGGGGAATTTGAGAGACGAGCATGTGCTGGCACTGGGTACTCTAGGGTGGAGGGGGCAGGCAGGCAGAGGGTACCGCCTGGAGACAGGGTGAGAAAAGCATGAGGTGGAATGGATTCATCGGCGGGAAACAGCCACCGACGGTTTGCACAAGGACGATTCTTTTCCGGGGCAGATGGGTCGTAGCGTTTAGGGGTCTGACAGGTGCCATCAACGGCACTGGGACCATCTTGCTGCCATAGAAATGGCAGGATAGTTGTGTAGTCAAGGACATGGCGATCCGGTCCAGGCCTTCCTCCCCTTTAAACCTCTTTTTACCACCCTCTTCCCCAGGCAGCAACAAGGCCTGGGGGGGGGGGGGGGGGAGACGGTGAAGGGATGATCTGCACTGAGATGCACCAAGTTGCGTGTGGAGAGAAGAGCGATTAGATGGGTGATTTTAAAGTGCCCATGAGGCCACATTACAGAGGCAGCCTCTGCTTTGTACACAAACAGCCCAAGTTCCAGGCACAGGGGGACGACTGGCGGGCAAGAGGAACAGCAATGGGAGCTATGGAGTTCCCCGTTCAGACGCAGGCAAGACAAAGAGGTTCTGTCATGTGCGTTGTCTTTACTAGAAGCTAGCAGGGGTGGGATTTTCCAGGAGTGCGCATCGCCTCGTGCCGCTCCCACTGCAGCCAGCAGGGGTTTTACCCACACGAGGAGCCGAGCGAGGCCAGGGCTCAGCGCCTTTGGAAAATCCCTCCCCACCAGCTATTGGGTCACTTCCTGCAGGGGCACAAAAGGGACTGAAACACGGGGGGCGGGGCCGGCATGAAAGAAGGGGGAGACCCACCTGTGGGAGCAGTCCATGGGGCTGGCATCATCGGGAAGCAGAGGCAGCTCAGAGTGACGGAACAACAGAGGGGTTCAGATGGGTCTGAGGGAGGCGGGCGAAGAGTGAACTTCGACGCCGCAGAGAAAGGGAGGCAGCGATTGCGGGACTGCCAGGCTTAGGAGAACGTTTTCATGGCTGCATTTTGGACGGACTGGCAGGGACGGGTGTGCAATCTCAAGGGAAGGCACAGATTACAGGCACAGCATGGCATGGAGGTCTCGTGGCAACGGCAGGGCGCCTGGGTTCTGTTAGCAATGGTGCCTCTCACTTGCGGTGTTCCAGGTCACACATCACACCACGGCCTACTCACCTCCCCCGGCAGCCATGAAGCAAGTGGCACAAACAAAGCCTCAAGGTCCCTGCAGAAGAGGAGTTACAGGAGAGGGCAGAGTATTTATGTTTCACAAGACAAGGGCCCTAGCACCTCCTTGTCTACCAACCTTGTCTTGGTATAATGCTGATTCACACCAACTGAAGTCCTGGCTCAGAGTTATTTGATGGGGAGACAAAGAAAACAAGATGGGAGGGGGGCTTCCATTACCTAACAGTAATCAAAGAACTCACGGCGGACAGTTTTCATTTACGCCAGTGGCCATTTTTAGCCTTTACACTCAGTTACACACTGTAAACGAAGTAATGCTACTTACATAATACCCAGCAGAGGGTCCCAGAATGCTTTGCAAGCATTCAGTAAGCCTCACAAAAGCCGCCAGGGCGATTGGGTTTGATTTGCCCCATTTGTAAACAGGGGAAAATGAGGCACAGAGGAAAAGCAATTTACCCAAGATCATACAGCAAACCAGGGGCAGAGTGGGGGAAAGAACCCAGGTGTCCCCTGCATTAGTCACACAATGCCTTGCTAATTGGGGCCACCAGAATGGCTTAGAAGTGTCAAAGCGTCAGAGAAGCACAAGAACTCGGGGCATTAGCCACTTGCATATTACTGAACACACTAGCTCAGTCAGAAAACAAACAGACAGAGTAAGAGAAGCGGACGGGAGGATCAAAAGCCATGGGGTTAAAGCAGTAGAACTAAAATTAGACTCCAGTCTGGCTACTGTGACTGTTACAAGCAGTTCGCTTCCATTTTCCAGAACTAGCTATAGTACATGTGAATGTGTTTATTGGGGAAGGCCCAATCCTATAAAACCTTGCTCATAGGAGTAATATGAGAAATCTTTCCCCATGCAAGTGAAGGACTACTGTCAAGACTATTGTGTAGTAAGAACCCACTCCTGTTCCAGTAATCACACCCACTTCAGCAGGGTAACTTGTCTGGGGCCACAGGGACCCTTATGAGTAAAGAAGGCCCTTATTCTCCATTACACCAATGCTCCCCCATCAAATAAAAAAACCCCACCAGATCACACCACTTTCCACCACTAACAGAGTTCTGATTGGGGCCCAATTCCACAAGCTTTACTCACGGGTCGAGCACTTATTCGTATCCCACTGAAGTCAGTAGAGCTACTTGCATCGTTCCTTACTTGCGTAAGGGTCTGCAGAATCAGGCTCATGAATTATAAAGATATCTAGGCCAAACAAATGAAACACACACACAAAACACTCAGCCCAGAACAGGCTCAGTCTAAACAATGTAGAGCACACTTGCTATCTGGCACCATCTATTAGCAATTAAAGAATATCCACAAAAATATATATGATTGTGCTCTATTTTTTTCCTTTTAACATTTTTGCTACACATAGCAGCCTGGGAGATAGTGATCAAAAAGAAAAAGTAAGTCAGCCTTCTTCAAACTCATGCAACATCTGTAACTTATAAAAGACACCAAAGAGAAATCTTCTAAATTCAACTTATTTTATGGAGTGCTTGTGTGGAAAAAAATAAGTGTAAATGCAGGCTGCCCTCCCTCCCCCACTCCAATCAGATAATTAAAAGGCCTGCCTTAATCATATTTGCAATGGAACAAATTGTTGGAGCCCTTTCGCCTTCTCTTTTCAGTGTTTGTTATTGTAGCGAATCCTGCTCCAGTCTGGTTGGTACAGATAAGAAGCCCTTATCTCACTTGGCAATCTTTATCAGTATGGAGATCAGGCCCCAGAACTTATCAGGAATTCAGATCTACCGTAGCTGAGAGCAAACCCAGAAAGGGAAAAAACAGGCAGGCCCATGTAACGACTGTGAGAATTTTCACTTCAAGTTAATGTAAAAAATTATATATATATAATAAAAAGACACACACAGCCACATCAGCAACATGAGATCAATCTCCTTGTTTATCAATTTCCCTCATCTAAAAAGCCAGAACTGTAACTACATGAACATGCAGCTGCCAAAAGGTTCACTCATTTTATATATGTGCCCACACTCCCATGTTTGAAGTTAATAAATGTAACAGGCTATCTAGGTTTGAGATCAGCTCCCTGCTTCTTATCAGCCATTCACATCTATCTAACAGCAGAACAAAAGACACACAGAAAAGAGCGAGCAGGCAGCTGCATCTGAGCTTGCTGTATTTTCATAGCCTTTGATAAATACTGATGGCGGGGGAGGGAGACAAATACAGCCTTCATCACTAATGGAATCAGATTAATTACCTGATCTGTTGCCACCCACCCCAAAATCGAGCAGTGACAGGCACAGAGGGCCAGCAACTCAAGCAGCACTCAACAGAAGGATTCTCTATCAAATTAAACATATAATGCACCGGGCATTGTCATCAACTATCTGAACTACCATCAGTGCCTAGTTACAATCAGATGACATGTGGAGTTCAGGCATTAAAAAAAGCTAAGCATAAGCCAGGCCAAAACTACCATGGGGAATAACGAAAGCAGACATTGCTAGCACCTTTTTCTGATGCCCCTTGTAGAGCAATTCTAACTGATGCTTCACAGGGTGCATGCCACTAGCTCGCTCTTCCCAAAACGTTCTGCTGCAAGCCAAGGGGTTGTAGTATTTTGGCCCTTCCTGTCAACTCTGGACTGGCAGGCCCAGGGCCCAGTTGTTTGCATTTTAGGATTTAAGGAGCTTGTTAAATTAAAAAGCATTCAGCATTAAAAATAAACAACAGTTGGTTAAATATAATCCAGCATCTGATCTTTGTCTTATCACTTTTGGCAATCACATGCGCTCCCCGAGATCTCCCTTCTGAGCTATCTGCATTTCACATCAAGCTGAAAAAAGCAGAACAGAGAAGCACAGAGGAAAAATAAAATAAGCAGATAAGAATCTGGGGAGGTTTTAATGCTTCAGCTGAGACGATGTAAGTATAGACTTTATGGAAACAGGTCCCATTTGTACATTATAGGAGTATAGTTACCAGACCCCTGATTCATGCCCACTTTTCCCTTCTCAGGAGAGTGCAGTACAGACAGCAGAAAGCTGCTCTCGCAGCACTATATATCTCTAATGACTGTTTTTATGTTGACACATACAGGAAGGGTTCCAAGCTTTCAGCTTTTAATCAGTTTTGGCCATCACCATCAGCCTGAGATCAGCCTCCCACTTTATCATTTCTTCATATCTCTGAAGAAAGCAGAAGAGGAAGGAGACAGAGCAGCCTTCAGTACAGCTAATGCATTCAGAATGCTGCCCATCCTGGCAAACATCACAATCCATCTCAAGATCACCTTTTACTCCTTTATTAAGCAGAGTACGTCTTGCAGAGGTGACAAGGAAGGAGCTGAGAACAAATGCACAACAGTGGTTCACCGAGACCTAGCAACTCATGCAGACAAACTGGATGGAAAGTTTAAAATAAAGTCTGGCAACAGATCTATGCTGGAGGACAAATTTGCGTGCTATTAATATGTACCCTCCTCAGTGGAGCCTTGGCAGACCTGAAGGGCACTTACTTCCTGTCACAAACGAGTGCGGATCCCACACACTGAAATACTTATCAAGAAAAAGATCAGCATTGTTATTTCAGCAGCTGAGTGTTCAATGCAGAGATGCTGCCACCAGCTTCTATAGTCACTTCAGCTAATTAAGATGGGACGGTTACACAGGAGCCCAGCCATTTGCTCAGGGCCACCAAGAAGGTGATATTTCTTGACCAGCAATGTTTGCCATGACACTGCAAAAAGAAAGCAGCAGAAGTTGGATGAAACTTTTTTGTAAAAGGCAGACTGAAGTTGAAAGTAACTATTTTTAACTTCCCAAGCTGTAAAGGTCTGGTTCAGTCTTATCAGCAGAATCACCCCAGGCAGGCAAACAGGTAGATGCAATGCAGTATTGCAATTATTTCAAAAGAAAGATAAAGCAATATTATCGCATGGTGGCCAATTTTATCCCCAACATCTCTGCTTTATCACCAGTTGAGATCAGGAGAAAAGAAAAACGTTGCTAAACCAGTCACTGGAAGAGTTCCAGCAGTCTATAGAACTTCCCAAGAATATGCAACAATAATCTCTTTCATCTTTGCCAGACCTGAAATCAGATTTTCCTTGGTTGATCAATTGGGATCACGGAAAGAATGATAATCCAGAGGCATTAGCATCAGCCAGGGGAAACTTGGACAGAGCCAGAAAAACAAAGTAATCCAATGGCAGTCTCTACCCGGCTTTTATCACAACACTTTATCAGTTCTCCCAAATCTGAGTGTGCTTGCAGAGTGAGGTGAGATGGACAGGAGCTCCCCACAATAAAAGGGACGGGGGGGGGGCGGGAAATAACCAGGGCACATTTTGGTTACAAGGTCTGCAAAGGAGTTTTTAAAAAGCAATATGCACAGCACAGTGAGCAGATCTGCGATAAGATGATCCCACTTAAAGATCTCCAAACACTTCGCATCACGTTTTTCAAAAGTCCCCCTGGATGAGGCTTTTTTAACGCCATGGATGGGAGTCAAACATAGATAAGATCACAATTTCAGACCGTCCCGACAGAGCGATCTTATCAGGATGGGGCTTGCTGAATGGAATATGTTAAAGCTTTATCTCAGCTCTGATCAGAGGAGGCTGTATCAGGCTGAAACATCTCTGTGGAAGGAGAGAGAGGGGAAGGAGAAGGGGGGGGAGGGGGAGCACTGAAAGAAAATAAATAGGCAAGCCGGACACAAACTTCTGCAACCGCATGCAGAAATCCTGAGCAGCCTAATTGGACCTTGCGGTACCAGCACGCGCGCGCACACAACAGCTCTGCCCGGTGTGGATATTAGATTACAGGTCCCTGTGCAAGCAGCCAGCCCCGCAGCTCCCCAACAGAGCCCAGGGAGGGGAGGCAAGAGGTGATGTGGAGAACGCAGGACGCCCAGAAAAAGGCACCAGGGGAGGGGAGGAAAGTGACAAACACAAGACCCGAGCAGCTGCCTGCGAGACGCACTAGGGACCCGCCACCCCGGAGCTGCCTCTCCTAAATTCGCCTCCTGACTGTCCGGGCTGAAGCCGCTCCGCTTGCTGGAGGCTTGGAAAGCTCGTGGTTTAACCACCCCAAACACAGCCCCCACCAGCTCCGCACGGGGCAGGAGGAGGACAGGCTCCCTTTGCCCAGGGAGGCGGATCAGGGGCACTGTCCGTGTAGGAGGGAGAGAGTCTGGACTGACTGTAGCTGGGAAACAGAGCAGCGGTGGGAAGAGAGATCCACGGGCAGGAACAGCTGGTGCTAGGAGTGGCGGCGGCTGGGGGGGGGAAGGCTCTGGACTAGGATTCCCTTTGCCAGGGATTGGGAAGGATCCGGGTGTACTGACAGCTGGTGACTGGGGGGAGGGGCGGCCCAGGGACACTAACAGCTGGTGACTGGGCGGGAGGGGAAGGGGCGACCCAGGGGCACAAACCGGGCGGGCGGGGGGGGGGGGCAGGGCGCTGGGACTCAGGCTCCCTCTCCCTGCGGAGGGGAGGGCGCAAAGTTTGGCACTCACGTTTGATCTGCCTGGGGTTGCTCTGTTTCCTCCTGGACATTGCTCGGCAGTCAGCGTGCCCGGTCGCTGGCAACTCGGGAGGGCGGCAGGCACCCGGCTCTCATGCCCGCCAGGCGCTCCCAGGGCTGGGGAGGGAGGGTTCGGAGCCCCGGCGCGGGGAGACGGGCCCCGGGCTCCCAGCTGTGGCGCGGCTCCGTCCCGCGGGCTGGGAGGGGGGGACCCGGGCTCCCGCCGGCGGCCACTAGGGTCCGACTCGGATTTTTCTCAATGGAACCTGAAATGTAACAAACCCGCTGAACGTTCCATTCGGGGCGGGGCTTTCCCCGGCCGCTCGGAACGGCGGCCGCCCATAGGCCGCCGCCCTCCGGCTGGCCGCGCCCACCGGATGAGGCGGACACGCCGCGGCGGCGGCGGCGGGCTCCGGGGCGGGGCAAAGGGGGAGTCCTGGGGCCGGAGCTGAGGGATGCTCCAGTGGAGCGGAGCCGGGAGAAACGGGCGGAGGGGTGGCGGAGCAGGGCAAGTCTGAGCCCTGCGAGAAAGCGGGTTGGGTTCCTAGGCTAGGAAGCCGCGGGTGCCCCCCGGCAGGGGAATGTTGGGGGGCCGGGGAGGGGAGTTTCGGGGTGTTCCCCCCCATCAATGACAGGGGAGTTTAACAGCAAGGGTGAGGTAGTCTGGGATGCCTGAAGTAATTGGCACCAGCTGAGTGAGTTTCCTTATTTCTGTACACAAAAGAATAAATAAATCCCCCCATCTTGTTATAACCCCTCAGCTCTCTCCCTGTCCCCTCTTCCGGGCTCATCCTCCTCTCTCATCTAATATTCGGATTGTCAGTTCTTTGCAGTAAGTCCTGTGGCCCAGATTCCATTTACATCAATGGGAGATAGGCCCAGAAGCTATTTACACCTATGTCTATCTTTGTCCTCTCTGACACACCTAGCACTCCGGTGGGCTGCATAAAATAATTATTTGCTTAGCTTTTCACCTCTAGAGCACTTCACCACAAACCTAATAACCCTGCCATGAGGTAGGTCCGTATCGTTTTTCACCAGCGGCGAAACTGAGGCATAGAAAAGTGAAGTGGTTTGCCCAAGCCTATAGAGAAAGTCAGGGTCAACGCTGGGATAAGAACGCAGCAGTTCTTGGATCCCGGTCCATTGGACCCCACCTTTTCTGCGTATACTGTAAAGTGAGAACCAAAACAAGACTAAAGGGTGCTGCACTCAGGCATGGGCTGGTAACAGGTTATAGTGATGGAGAACTGCACTCGTTTTGCTTAGTCCAGCATTCCAACAGGACAGAATACAGAGGAAAAGGGAAGTCAAAAGGGGAGTATAAGAGAACCTGTGGTTCTGATATGGGAAGCCGGCAACACTTCTTGGACCTAATCCCTTGATTTCATCATTATGGCCTATGCACCACTCAATACTTTCTCTTTTGCTACCTCTCTGGTTACAACATACATACATCATCTATCTCCTCTACCCCTCCCAGGATGTAGCTTTGTCTCTTGTTTTCCTAGCACAGGTTGCTATAAATTCAGATGGGGTTTAGACCCACAGGCCTAGAGAAATGGCCAGTCAAAAGCACTTCAGAGCCATCCATTGAGGAAGGAGGAAGTCACCTCGTTGTAGCTAATGGGAGTCATCCTTTGCTCTTTGGCCTTTTACCCCTTTGGCTCCTGGAGTGAGGAACTGGACGGAGCATCCAACCAATGCTGGTCCTTGGGGCTAACTTTTCAGCCGTGGTTACAGTCATAAAAGTTGGGCAGTTGGGTGACTAGGAGCAGTTAATGTTCAAGGAGGGTAGAACATTTGTGGAATCAAAGGTGAACCACGCCAGCCAAATTCTGCTCTCAGTTATCCTTGTGCAATCTTACTGAAACCAGTGGGGTTCCACAGATGGGGAGGCTGGGCTTGGCCCACTGTTCCTAGACTGTTCAGCTTCAAACTCCTTAAATCCCTCAGATTTTTGACAATCTTATTTTCTCTCTCTAAACATTTTGCTTTAGAAGCAGAAAGCTGCCAGGGCTGCAATGCTGCGGGAGCTCTGAATTCTCAGCAGTAGTGCTGCTTTCTGACATTGCCAAGGACGAGTCTGCCAAGAGTTTGTTCTCCATCTGTCCCTCCTTTGCAGACTGGGCCGTTTTTGTCTCAGATCTGTTGTTTATCTGCCACTGTTCAGAATCCAAGCCTTAAGGGCAGAGAACTACTGTAGGCTTGTCTGTGCCTCTCCCACAGCTTGATCCTCGCAATAGTCATGGGAGGTAAGGAAGCACTATTGCTTTCATTTTACACATGGGAAACTGAGGCACAGAGAGGCAATGTCACTTGTTCAAAGTCACACAGTGAGTCAGTGACATAGGTGGGAACAAAATGCAAGAATTCTGACTCCCAGGCCCTGATCAAACAGCTTGATCAAGTGAGGTTTTAGCCCAGCAAATAGGAAACCCTATTTTATAAAACTCACTTAACTTTAGAAAAGGAAAGGTTAAAAAAACCTCAGTATGTTTAGTCTTGAGAAAAGAAGACTGCGGGCAGACCCTCATAAGAGACTTCAAATATATTACGGGCTGTTCTAAAGAGGGCTGTGATCAATTGTTCAGAGGTCCACTGAGGTAGGACAAGAAGTAATGGGCTTAATTGCAGCAAGGGAGATTTAGGTTAGATGTTAGGACAAACTTTCTAGCTATAAAGATAGTTATGCTCTGGAATAGGCTTCTGAGGGAGGCTGTGGAATCCCCATCATTGGAGGATTTTAAAAACAGGTGGGACAAACACCTGTCAGGGATGATCTAGGTTTACTTGGTCCTGCCTCAGCACCAGGGGCTGGACTTGATGAACTCTCAAGGTCCCTTCCAGCCCGACATTTCTGTGAGTCTATGAAATGAGAAGGGCCCCAAGGCCCTAAGCATCTCTATACAATACAATTTAAAACCACATTTAAAAAAAATTCAGTCCAGCCACTGCCTACATCCCCTATCCTTTTCTGATTATTCCCATACCAGCAACTACCCTTTTCAGCTTTCTGTGTCTCTCTGCCAACGACCCCAAATACACCAAAAATAAAGTCCTATTGTACAGGGCAAAAAATCATCAGGGTCTGCTCATTGTGTGAGCCTTGTGTTGCAACAGGATGCACAAAGGGAAAGTGACCAATAACCTCCTAAAACACACAACAAAGTAACTGCAGGCTGAGCCCATATGTTAGTTTGTTCCCACAGCTCAGATGCCAGTGCTGTCCGGAAATAGCTGTGAGCTAGGTGAGAGAGCATTCTGTGTAACGGGCATGCAAATGAGCACCCAGTGCATCCCATTTTCCTTTGAAATCTCCGTCCCCAGCATTGCTGCTTGCAAGCAGCCTTTGAACGGGAGACAAATTCAGCATATTCCACAGACGTGCTTCAAGGGCCTTTTCGGAGTCATCACTTCAACCATCAGTGAGGTTGTCTCCTGGCTTTTGGGGTATATATGGTACCGTTATGGGCACAATGGTAATCTTGCAAGCAGATAACAGGGTATGTGGATTCCTGCCATCATCGGAGAAAGACTGAAAGACTGTAGGCACTGCTGTCTCCAGTGCAGCAGGCAAATGCTCAGCACGGCAAGACTTGCTGACATTGATCAACGCTCCTCTTTTCTTTTCTTTTCTTTTTTTAAGGGTTTTTAATTAACATCCTGTTTCAATCATGAGTTTTAAGCACCACATGATTCCAGTAAAGAGGTCAGACTCGCCATGAGGATGTCAGAATGAATTAAGTTAGGGATTAGGAAGAGTTCCAAGGGGCGGAGAGAGATCTTGCTGTGGGAAATGGTTCACTGTCACTGCAGTTGTCAAATTCTGCTACCAAATTGGTCGGGGCCAGTCACCCGAAGCAGCCTGGGTAGCACATAGTCAGTGTTTGTCTTTATCCTTCTGCACATTTCAATTCAGCTTCTAGTCTTGCTGGTTGTAGGTTCACATTAAACTGCAGGGCCGACAGATCTCCTTCCAGTTCACGCAGGCGCTGTGGTCTCGATCCTGCCCCGACTTACACCCAGCAGCGGGACTACCCACGTGTGTCGAATTGAGCACGTGTGTAAATCCGTGCAAGACTGGGGCCCATGGGAGTTTCTCACACGTGGAGCTCGACTGTCCTCTGCACCAGCTCATGATCAATCAGGCATAACTCCGTCGAAGGTGGGAGCGGGAGGTACAATGGCGAAAGGGAGAGGAGAATCACGTCCATCCTCTTTAGAAAATTCTATTTAGCATCTTTACTTTGTATCAGAAGGGGCTAGAATCTCTCTATAGCCGCGGGTGTCAGACCTTCGGAGCACCATTATGACAGTAAGGAGCTTACTGGCAGGATGGAAGCCCAATTGGCTGTGGCCAATTTCCATATACATTGAGATAATTTCAGAAATAAATGCACAACGGTAACACTATTTACTGAGCACCTCGCCTGGTTGCTTACGCATGTGTCTCCCTTGACAGACAACGAGAGAAATTGCTTGGTTGACTACAACAGAAACAAAAACCACGCAGCTGCTGAGGTTTGTGCTCATACCGCAGCAGTGTGAGACAGAGAGAGCGAGAGAAAGACAGGGGAGGTGCCTTTAGCAACTGGGGAAAAGTCAGGGGTCCCACAGACAATACAGCAAATGCATGTAGCCCAGGGACCAAATTCAGTACACACCCTGGTGTAAATGCAGTGTGACTCCACAGTGTGACAGTGCAAAGTGATCGCGGAAAGTGTGTCGCTTATCAATATTTTCCTTTTCACTTAGACACGAAACTCATCCATGTTTGCAACTGTTTTGGTTCAGTCACAACAACCTGAGAGAACACGAGCGACCTTAACCAAGGGTGAGGACAAGGCTGAGGCTAATCAGATACCAAGTGCTGGCTCTGGGGCAGAAATGCAGGAATAAATGGCTTCAAGGAATCTGTGTTGTTTGGACTGTCACAGCATGGGCCTATTTCTACCAGCCGTGAGCAAAGGGAGGAGCAGCTGAGGGTTGAAGGTGATGGTAAGACTGGGTTTCCATTATACCTTCTACTGTTATTTTGGCCCGGATCCTGCAAAGACTTGGGCACATGTTTAGCTTTACTACTTGGAGTAGGCCCATTGATTTCACTCATGGTAGTGAAGTTAAGCATGTCTTTGCAGGATTGGGGCCTTACTGCCTTCTCGCCCATGAGTGTATATTAAATGGAGGTTGGTAGGACAAACATTTGCCCTCCAGCTCAATGAATCATAGAATATCAGGGTTGGAAGGGACCTCAGGAGGTCATCAACTCCAACCCCCTGCTCAAAGCAGGACCAATCCCCAACTAAATCATCATTCTGTTTTCAAAACCCATGCATTGTTGCGTTTCTTTCCAAAAATCACCACTTCCTTGTTATTGTTGGGGGCTTGTTCCTTGTTTTAAATCAATGGCAACTGTATTGATGAGCAGCCCTGTAACAACAAAACAGCCCACAGAGCTCTGCCATCAGCAGCATCCCTACAAAAACAAAGCGCAATGTGGAACCCAGCATGCGTGACCAATCCTGTAATTGTGAGTCAACATGCACTGCCCCGTGCCTGTGGGCGACCCGACAATAACAAAGCAGTCCTCAAATCCTCAGCCAGTGTGACTACATCCCAGTACTCGCAAGCAACCCAACAATGACAAACCAGAGCATGTAGCCTGATACTCCTGAGAGCAACCCTGCAATACCAAACCAGTGAGCATGCATTGGGACGGAAAACACACCCTGACAGAATGAAACAGGTTTTATTCCTTAGAATTGTACATTCCTTGCCAGGGTCCTTTTAATTGGCCCAGCTCACTTTTGGCATTACACCAAGGCCTGTCAGATCCCCAAGGCCTACGAAGCTGCAGCTGCTTTGGACAAGTGCGTCTCACCAAAGACCAAATCCTGGGGTTTCTGCATGATTGTGATAGACGCCCTCCAGCCCCTTGTGTTCCCAAACCCCTCTTACTCCCTGCACCAAATGGGGCTCAGGCTTTGTAATCTCCGCAGCGGGCGGCCCAATCCTGCCAATGGGCCATAGCAGCCAATCGGTTCCAGTTACCTTCATCGAGGTGCGGCTGATCTTGCAGACTTTGGTGCTGCACATTCACTAGGGACATGAACCACAGATAATGGTTCTGACAGCAAGGCTAGCTGCACGGCCTCTGTGTGCAAGTGTGAGTGTGTGTGTGCGTGTTTGTGCTTTTCCCTGCTCAAGTCGTGTTTGCAGAGCGACTGTTCTCATGTAACAGAATAAACAGAATGTTTTCCAGAGGAGTGAATTACACGCCTGCAGTGCAGAGATAATTTGCCAGCAGCCCTGATTCCCGTTGTGCGGGAGGTGACATCTTTTTATGGAGCTGTGTACATTTGTATTAGTGCCCATTAATCTGTAGTGATATTATTAGAGAGACAGAGCGAGCGAGCGAGACTGTGTTGATGGAAGAATGTAACGGGAAAGGCCAGCCGCGGCTGCGCTTCAGCGGGGGGTGCGGGCAGGGCCACGCGGCGAGCCCTGGGTGTATTTTGGAACGCTGACCTGCACTGAGTTTGGTCGGACCCAACGGGGCCCTCATAACATGGGGGCATGGGGCAGGCCTCACCCGTGCAGAACCGTCTCGGTGAATATGCAGTGAAGTCACGAGAACAGTCTCCCCCCGCCCCCAAGGATTCTGCCCATTCGCTCTGAAGCTGCAGACTCACACTCACACACACACACACACTCAATTCGCTGCCAGAGAGTGATGTAGAACGTGCTGCCACCTTCTGGCCAGGCCAATTTTCACTCGTGTGTGAGATTCATCCCAGGGCCTTGGTTTGTTCCTAAAGGCTGGACAATTCCCTGCCAAACCCTTAATGGTAGTTCAGAGGCTTTTCAAGCGGTTTAATCTGAATTTGCAGTGACTGCCTCAAACGCCTTTTCTCACCTGTGCACGAATTGGTGCCACGTGCGCCTCTCCTCGTGACAAACGCAGCCCAAAGAAAGGCATGGCTGTGTCAGTACCGAGGCCAAAGGGACGCTCTGCAGAGACAAGAGATGGTAGGTTCCTTGACCAGAGCCGTGTCATCTTATAAGTTTATAAAGTACCCAGCATAATGGGGACCCAGTCCTGATTGGTGGCTATGCCCTCTGCTGCAACATCTTTATTTATAATAAGCTAATTCATCCTAGGGGGAAAAACACCCAATCCCTCCCTGGTGTTGTAACATACCCCACTTACAAACATCCGCTGGGTGCTGTGCTGGTCTATGATCGTAAGAAACCAGAAAGGTTTCAGGTAAACCAAAAAACAGCAATGCAGATGACTCTGGCCTGTATTAAAAGAGCAGTGGCAGCATCTACATCCCCGTGGTTAATGTTCTGACACAAGCTAAAATGGCAACACAACGTTGTGTAGCCGAGTCCACATGGGAGGGTGATGCTGTTTCAACTAAGTCAGTACAAACCTGTGTGCCAGCAAGGCCTCTGTAATACCAGCCTGCCAGCCCCATGGAATACTTGGGCTGCTTTTCACTGCTTCTACGGGGAAAGCTTGGTCCTGCTCTCATTTGCCCCAGCGTAAATCTGGACTAAACAACACCGACATCTAGGTTGGCAGCCTGTTACCCTACTGGAATTTGACCAGGAAACAGGGGTAACAGCTCTAACTTTGGGGGGAAAGTGCCAGGGGTTCTTTCATGACCACATTCAATGGTCTCAGGTTATTGCCATCTGCAAAAGCTGGCGAGTCCACCAGCGCAGTGTCTCCTGATGTTCTTCGGGGACAGGAGTTCACAACGGACTCAGAGGCCAAAGTGACACCACTTCCCGCAACACCGAGGCTTCCTTTGTTGTCTCCAATCCAGCTACTGACCAGACCAGACCTGATGCGCGATCTGCTGAGATCACAGCTGGAGGTGGCGTGGCTGAGGATCGGCTACAACCAACATACACGGGGAGTGCCATAGCTTTCATGTTTTCTTCTTTATCTCACTCTTTCTTCCTGAGATCTTCTGTAGCACCAATGTGCAGCAATGGTATTCCCTGGGAGCCGCCTTCCGCTAGCTGATTCCTGGAGGGATTTGCAGGCATTTCTGCCCAACAGCAGATTGTCCCTTCGCTTCTAAATGCTGTGATCACCAAAGGCAACTCTCGCTCTCTCTCATATTCTGCCCAACAACTACCCCCCTTCTCTTGCAATCCTCGCAAACAACATTCTCCTCTCCTGGTGCAACCTCAGTGACATCTCCCTGTACGTTAAATGAAGATGCATTAGCAACAATGAGGTGAGACGTGTTCCCCTACGAGTACGAGCGTAATTAATCACTGGAACAATTTACCAAGGGTCATGGTGGATTCTCCATCACTGACAGTTTTAAATCAAGATGGGATGTTTTACTAAAAGATCTGCTCCAGGAATTATTTTGGAGCAGGTCCATGGCCCGTGCCATACAAGTGTGTGTGTGTGTGTGGAGGGGTGGGGGGGAAGACTAAACAATCACAGTGGTGCCTTCTGGACTTAGAATCTGTGTGTGTGTGTGTGGGTGCGTGCACGCACGCATGTGTAGTTTGCTGTTACTGACGTTTAGCTCCACAGCCTGGAGACGTACAGGACGTGCGGCTGGATGCCTTTTGTCTTGGAGGTGATTTATTACTATGATCATAGAGTCATACTGTAGATGCCAGAGATGGAAGAGACAGGCTCATCCCGAGAGTCAAGTGATGCTATTCAAGTCCAGGCACTAAGTCTTTCTTGGCAGGATAGTCAAAGGTGCGGAGGGTTGGTGATTTCCATTGATGCTAATGGGAGTTATGGGTGCTCACTCCCATGGCTTAGGTCAGCTATAAATGGCCAGTGATGGCTAGCCCTGGTTTTCTTTGTCAGTAAAGTGTGTGTAGGGGGAGTGGGAGATAGATTAACCATGACTAATTTGGAATGAAGGCCCATTTTTAACTCTAGAATATATTTAGTCTCCTAAAATAAAACCCCTTTAGCCTTTGATGGCAGCTTCACGCCCATGGTACCTCTCGTCATACCCAACGCATTGTGGAGGAGCTTAAAGCCCTAAAGCTAGAAGAGTTAGGCGTGCGGCTTAGAAGCCAGGTCAGCTGAATTCTGTGTGCACTTTTGGGAGCAAACAGCTGCTGTGGGAAGTACTGGATTTGCAAAGGAATAGAGCTGAGCAAATAACAGAGATTCTCACAGTTCAATCCTAGCCAGCCTGCTTGGGTGCTACTCATAGGGCTTTTTATTCACAGGTTTGCAAGCATTTGGCTGCGCCGAGCAAGGCGTTATGCATGAGAATGGCTGTGGAAAGGAAAAGCAACGTGAACATATTGCACCCAAAACGTTCAGACAGCCGTTTTGACATCTCTCTCTCTCTCTTTTTCTTTTTTGCTCTGCACAATAGCTCTGTCGCCCATTCTGAACGTTGGCTGATGACGTGTGAACAGGAAAAGGGCCCTCCCTGTTTGTTTTTGTCCCCAGAGGCTAAACATATCAAATAACATATACGTAACGTCACATGCCATGGGTGACCAATCGCACAGTGCAACTGAACACTGAGCAGTTCACAACTGAACCAGAAGCTAGTGTTCACTTGTGTGAAATATTTGGCACAATGGTTGTGAACAGCAACAACCCCCCCCCCCCCCGTAAAGATCACAGTCAGGTTGTGGACAGAAAAGCGGGCTGCACTGGTCAATTCAATTATTTGCTGTGCATAATTTGCTTGGGCATAAAACTTTTCCAGTTGCTTTCTTGAGTTCTCTATGCAATGAACATAACATTTGAGAGCATTCGTTTCCATTTGTCGTCTAAAAAGGAAGAGAGGGGTTCAAATGCCCTGCAAGAGAGATGGATCTTGGCCCAGGGGCACTGAGAATGCTGGCTACATGCCATCCTCTGTGTGTGCCCTCCAGCGATCAAGCACTGCAAAGGCCATTATCTACAGCTGTGCATCCTCACCAGTGCCAGGGGAAATCCCAACTCAAGCTAGTGCTGACTGGGGCAGCATTAACTTATGCAAGCTCCCCACCTCTGCGCACTACAATTCCCCCTCCCCGTGCCGGGGTTTGAGTAGCAGTGGTATTTAGGGAAGATCATGGCTGCCGGGCTCACTCAGGACTAGAGGGGCCGGGGAGGGGTTGTGGCAATGTGGAGGTACAGGGCTTCTCCAGACAGAACTGGGCTTTGCTCAGTCTTAGGAAAATCGGCCTGAATCCCTGGCCCTGTAGGGCCTGGAGAGGGTGGCACCCCCACCGACCTCCCCAGACAGGAGGATGGCAAGGAAAGGCTTCAAGTGCAAATTCATAAAGTTTCCGAAGTGGGAAAAACCCACTAAGAGAACAATGTGGCACAGCCCTTTCCCCCTTAGTACTGGTGCGCATGGTTGCCAACTTTCCCGCAGTAAATAAGCACCCCGACTTTCGCAATAAGCCAAAAACCAAGCGAATCCCATTTCACAACAAGGCCAAAACAAGCCAATCCCTAAGAACCCCAAGACTCCGTGTGACTAGATCCCCCTGGCGTGCAGTCTGGGCCTGTGGCGGGCCCGCTGTGCACCCCTGACTCTCTCCCCTCCTTGCCCCTGCTTGCCGGGAGCTGATCAAAAAAAAGAAGCAACAAGCCACAACAAGCCAAAAACTAGCCAACAAGCCACTCACAAGCCAATTAAGCCAAAATCAAGCCCAATTTCTGCGTTTTTTGCACAGGTTTGGCATGTCTGCTGGCGCATCATCTCACCTGCCTTTTGATCCCAAATTCCAAAACAATACAGGATGCAAAATCCTGGGCTGGATGCTCCACTGGTGTAAATCAGGAGAGTGCCAGTGGAGTTGGGGGTGGGGGGCAGATCCCTAGCGAGGATGAATCGGCGCAGCTCCTGTTTTAGTCAATGGGCCGGATCCCCAGCAGTGTAAGTTAGCAGGGTTCCGCCGGAGTCAATGGAGCTCCATCAATTGACACCAGCGGAGGATCAATGAAACTCCACTGATTGACACCAGCTGAGGACCTGCCCCTCTGTCCCTAGTTACAGATAGCGTCGGGTCAGCGTCTCCTATGTCTGCTCAGATCTGAACCTCATCTGACCTCCTAGTTACACCTATTGCAGCTCTTCCCACACACAGCCTCTCCCCCTGCCTCCCCCGACACAAGTCTCTCTTCTCCCGGGTAGCCGCTGCACAACTAGAGTTAATCTTTCGCTGCAAAAAGCAAACCAGCTTTTCCTTTCTCATTGGAATTATGTTGGTGGAGGCCTGCAATCTTCTAAGTGTCAAATGCACCAGAGCCGCTCGGTGATAATGCAGGTCTCAGCAAACTCAAGGGCTTCAGGGAGCTGAGTCTGACTGATGGATGGGGGGGTTCTTTTTCCCAGGCAAGAGCTCCGATCTGGGAGGCTCCCCTGCTCCAGCAGGGGTCCTGTCGTGCTGCTTATTATGCACAAGCCATTTTCTGAGCTGAAATGTGAGGGGCGCTCAGGTTGCACGGCTCAGAGGAGATAAAAATGACACATTTTGCCTGCAAAAGGGAAAGTAGAAAATCAAGTATCTCCCCATCTGTAAATATTTCCTTGTCTCCTGCCCAAAACCACAGAACCAAAGCCTACACTAGCATCAGAGGTTTGCTGTCCCTGGGGCATGGCAGGGGTCAGAGTTATGGGAGGGAGGAGTCAGACAGATCAGATTCACATGCTGCTAATGCTATCCTGAATGAAAGTTAATAGTGGTCCGGATCTAGACACACTGGGCACAGTTTTGCTCTCAGTTACACCCTGCAATGAAATCCTGAGCTGCAGATGACAGGTACAGTTAGTACCAGATGAATCACACACAACTGAGAGGACAGGACTAGAACACTGGGCCTTGAGCGCCAGAACCCGCAGGCACCTGCCACTGGAACTAAAGGAGCACCCTGTTCCTGGGCCATGCTGCCAGGGTCCAGGGGTTTTAAGAGTTTAGGAGTTGCAGCGGTCAGCGATGCAATGCCTAACTGATTTAGGAGCCTAACTCTCATTTTCAGAAGTGATTCGATCCCATCCACTGTCAATGAGACGTTGGCTCTTAAGCACCTCAAACCCCATTGAAAATGAGACTTGGGCTCCTAAATCACTTAGGCATTGCAATGCTGACTGCAGCAACACCTCAATATCTTTGAAAATCGGGGCCTAGGTCACTCACCCTTGTTGTGGGGCAGTCACCGGAGGGCATTGTCACACGCCCCATCCCTCCCCACCCCCAGAGGCAGACTCCAGTCTTATAGCATAGACAGACTCCTCTGCCCAGGTAGGACGGGGGCCGGCTCCAGTATATTAAGACAATCAGAACAACTGACCAACCGCATAAAACCCCGACGTTTCCGTGCCCTGCAGCTAAACCTGTTGCTTTCCGCCGAGCTGTTTTTGAGGCACTGCCATAATGAATCTGGAGGAGGAAGAAAAATGCAAGAGCAAACAGGAATGAAATATTCCTCTCTCTGGAGGGTTTGTAGCCCTGGTGAAATATAGTCGAGACAAAGCATAAAGATCCTATTTCCAACTCTATAATATTTCCTGCCAAAACAACTAAAACGTGATGCTCTAAATTTTCTGCAAAATTCTTCTGAGGTTATTTTTCCCTTAAATTAAGCCATACTAATTATTTTCAGCCGGCTTTATCTCCACTCTGCAACACACCAGGAGGGTGCAGGCGGCAAGCATTTTAAGCCTCCATAAACAAAAGAGTAGTTTGGAAAATAATTCTATCAATTAATCAAATTAATCCTGCAGTTTTCGTTACAAGCCCCAAGTGGCAGGGATTCTAGCCTGCGGTTATGAGCTATCTCTCACTGACAGCGTTTAAATGTTATGATTGCAACAATAATTAAAGAATATAATATGCTCACGCTTTGTGCCAGCCTCCTACCTTCAGACCTCAGTGCTGTGCCGGCAGAGGTCACCTTGAGGACAAACTGATACTGACCAAATTATGCCAGATGCGTCCCTCTCCCTCACGGACAAGACACCAGCATCATTCCATGTCATTCCCTTCCAAGCTCTGAAATGCAGTAGCAGCTTGTTGATCTGCACATCACTAAACCTCATAAACTATGCAAAAACATTGGGGGGCTCTTTGCAAACCGTTCAGAGATTTTAAAGCCAAATCAGCTTGTGGGATTATCTAGTCTGATCTCCTGTATAACAGAAGCCAGAGAATTTTATCCCGTTACCCCTGCACTGAGCCCAATAATGTGAGTTTGCCTGAAATGTATCTTCCAGAAAGGCAACCAGTCTAGATTTTAAGACCTCCAGAGTTGGAGAAAATCTACCACCTCCCAGTAGATAGGAGAGTGACTCAGGTTTCTTTACATTTCCACAATGACAGCATCAGACATTCAAACTAAAGTGCACTTGACCAAATGAAATGAACAAAGGGGTGCTAAGATGCATAGCCCTGGCTCATTGTGTTGTTTTTGTTGACCTGCTTGTTAATGTGCCAAATTCATTCATTTGCAGTGCGCGTCCGAGTCTTTAGTGAGGGCGTGCTGCACAAGCAGGGAAATAGCACCAAACTCCCCTGGGACGTCTTACTGATGAAGTTTAAAGGCCACTGCTGGCCAGCCCCACACAAGGTCAGGATTCCCCAGCTTGGTGTTAGTATAAGGACCAAACCTGAGGCTCAGATATGGGCCAGTATTCCGGAACCTGGTGGTAATATGGCCCAGCGGTCCAAAACCTATTGTTAAGTAACAATAGACAATATCTCTCTAACTGCCATCTAAGTAACGTTGTTATATATTGGACTTGTATGAATCATACATGACTATGTATGATCTCATGTGTGATCATTCCATACACATATATGTAACTTACATACCTGATAAGATAGCACACATGAGGCACATAGGTCCTTTCCATATGGATTGAGTCCCCCAAGCTTGGTGGCATTCACGTGGGCTTTGATTTGGCCCTGACAGAGATCTGAAGCCCAGAGTCAGAGATCTGGTTTTGTTCCACGTCTATTTTTTTCTGCATTTGAGGCAGCAGGTTACCTCAACCCCCTTTCTTCTCCCTACCCGTCCTTGTGCAAACTGGCCTGGCACCAGCTGGTTCCTCTAAGTGTCACGTGCACCATGGTTGTCTCTGGGGAGATGTGATCATTCGCTGAGCTGATCATGGACCCGTACAGCTGCGACTGTTCACTGCATTATCAGTTTCAATGGGACCTGCGCCTCTAAATCCAGTAGGCAGCTTTGAAGACTTCATGCATCATAAGCCCTACTCTCTGGGCTCTGGGGAACCCGCCTATATGAACAGTGTGTCATGCCATCAACTAGACACTGTTCCAGTCGTCTTAGGAACCAACGTTTCTCTGAGGCTCCCTCCCCATTTTAGGAAAAATGCTGGCAACACCAATTCATGTTGGGGATCGGGCTGAACGTTAACTGATGTGAACTATCCGTCTGGTAGCTACCATCTCTCCTGTTTCTTGGACAGCTCCCAGTGATACCTCCAAGTGGTGGGAACATCAGCATGACTGCATGTCCTTGAATTCCACTCGCAGCCTGTTCCCTGGGGCTGCAGGGGTCACAGTACTGAACACTCGGGGCTCATGGCACTCCAATATCAGGAGAGGCATGGCACAATGGTTAGAGCAAGACAGCCGGAAGTCAGGAGATTGGGTAATGCTCCTGGCTCTTCCAGTGACTTGCTGCATGATCTGGGACGAGGCACTTAATCCTTCTGCCCTTCAGCCCCACTGCTATTTCCGTCCAACCATGACCTGGAACCTCCGCTCCCCTCTACTGCTCACTATTGCAGTCACCCACCCAGCACTGCCAGTTCACCTCATTCCTGACCAACAGCCCCCTCTGCCATTCCAGACCTGGCCCCCTCCTTTCTCAGCTCTGCAGATGCCCCTCAATCTTGACCTGCAACCCCCTTGCTATTCCAGCCCTGGGGTCAGCTACAGAGCTGATTCACCTCCATACTACCGAGGGGAGGATTTTCTACAGAATTCATTACCAGGCAAATTAAGGCTGCTCCCTGAGGTCCCTACTGGACTGAAGGAATCTTCTGCTCTTTTCCTCTTCCTGGTAGAGAGGCTCTGTCCGGGACAGACACGTCTCTGTCTTGTCTTTCCCTCTCCCTTATTCATTCAGCTGTGGTGGAAAGGCTCAACCCATAGGCAGACCCTGCTCACCCACCGATGATTTGTTTCGCACCCCTATCCCCGAGTTTGGGGAGCTGCACTGCTCCAGAACAGGCTCGTGGCTGGAGAGGTGATCACTGCAGGGGCTGTGTCCTGACCTGCTCCAGGCTTTGGAGATGAGGACAGACAGGTGGAAGTGGACTGGATGCCAGTGGCAGCATCGAGCACAGGGATGATGGACTCACAGCAGCCTGCCCCAATAAGGACGCTGGCTGCGACTTTCTGGGCAAGCGGTAGCCCCCGTTACAGTGAGTTACACTAACCTGGTCCAGAGGTGATGAGTGCCTGGCTCACTGTGGCCAAATCCCCATCCCGGAGGAAGGGCAGATGTTCCCAAGCCAGCCGGACGTGGAAGAAGGTATATATATATATTTTTTTTAATCATGAAGGATATTTGACCATCTAAGCTAAGTGCTGACTCAAGCAGGATGCTGGGGCGTTGCATCACTTAGACAAAGGGGGAGCAGGCATCCTCAAGGGAAGGGGAGGACAATGACCTGGCCAATTATTCCAAATTTCCCATTACACAAAGTTTCCTATTACTTTGGTCTTGCCTGGGTTGCCTTTAAGCCAGCTGCTTTTTATCCAGGTAGCTATCTCCTTTGGGCAGTGTGACTTCCTTGTGATGGTGTTGGTTGCATCCATGGAAGAAGAGACACTCAGCTGGGTGAGATAGGTGCACTGCTGGCAGAAGAGTCCATGGAGAGATAGCGAGATGCCCAGTGATCTTATGTGGCTATTGAAGCAGACCGTAACGCTCCATTGCACTCTGCAGATGAAGGACTTCAGGGGTGAAAAGCAGTTGCCCATCACCACACTTTGGGGTCGTGATGGAATGACTCAAGCCAGTGTAGTACTCCAGCTACATCACGTAAGTCGGGCAGCAGTACGTTGTGGTCGAAACTCAAGTAGGATAAGCACTGAGCTGTGGCCTCCATCCATTGTCATGAGGAGGCTGTCTTGGCTGTCGAAGGCTGAGCCGGTCTGAAACCTGATTGTGAGGCATCCAGGATGCTGGTCGCTGTCACACATTGTTGTCACATTGGTTGACACACCTTTCTGAATGACTTGGCCTAGGAATGGGAGGACTGATACTAGGCAACAGTGGGAGAGCTTTTCTGCACCAAGCATTGGCTTTAGAGGATCAGGTGGGTTTCTCAAACAGGGTCACTTCTCGGAAGGCGGTACTGATCCTTTCTGTTAGGAATTGTTCTCTGCTAGCTGTCATAGCTGGGAGCGACATGGCTCTGCTGCAGCTCCATTACCCCTTAGGGCTTCTCGCACATCGTTCTGGGTGACCAGGCTGAGCAACGGCTGGAGGTGGGGCTGGAGGAGGGGCCAGTGCAATGATACCCACTAGGATACAATGACTAGCGAGGGCTGAACCTCAGAAGGGTTGTTTTTGTTTGAGATAAGCATGCAGAAGTTTAGATGCTGCATAGTCTAACTTACTGGGGCTGCAAATCTGGCCTGGGATAATCATGTGGTCTCACAAGATTCCAAGCGCCTACTTCCGGCAGTGCAGCTGGGTGACCTGTGGGATCGTACTCTCTTCTTGCTGCAGGTCAGATCCTTGATACTACTAAAAGGGCAGTGGAGTGTGAAAGTGAAAAAATAATGAGACAAAAGTTAACTGTCCCCACTTATCTGATCTAAACCAGTTTGGCCACCTGCAAAAACGACAAGGGCAGTCAAAAGCCTCATGCGTCAGGGCATAAGCTATGGGTCAGGTAGAAATTCTCTTGTGCCCCTTCTGGTATTTCAGACACAGGTGCATTATGGGGGATTTTTCCTGAAGCACCTGCCATTGCTAGAAATAAGCTATCAAACTAGATGAACCATTGATCCGCTCTGGTGTAGCAGTTCCACAGTTCTAGTTACTGGACTCATGGATACCATGGTCATGAATGGGGGGTATATAAACCTACATAGATAAATGGGGCCATGTCACACAGTGATTTAGTGCATGTAAACTGTGGGCTGCAGACTCAGGTACAGTGAAGGTGAAGGAGGTAGAAAAAAGACACAGGAGCATTAAAAACATAGGACAAAATAGACTCTTTTAATTTTACGTCCCACAAAAATGGCAATAATTTAGGGCATCACTTGACAATAATATAGTTGCCAGCTAAAGCAAAACCCCCAGAACTAGAACAAGCCTTTGTCCAATTAAAGGAAATCTTCTTAGGCTGATAGCGGGCTCTGCCTAAAACCAAGCTTTCTCAGGTTACACTAAATCACTGGAGCAGGCTTTTGCGTAAGGCAAGCTTCCCGACTAACCTCCATCTTTGAAATCTACAGCCACCTCTCTCGGAGCTAGGCTTCTTGCCCGGAGTGTGTCACACAGGCCTGTCACGCTACACGGACTCTTTTAAAGTTGGGGCAAATTTTATAGCTCTTTAACCCAATCCCCACTAATCTCCAGCCAATAAGCCATCACTCTCAGAGAGGGTCCTCTCCTCACCAGCCAGAAAGGCCGCTTTGGATCGGCCGCCTTCACTTTCTCACTGCCTGCTTCCCAGCACATCTTATCGAACCTCATCTTGAATCCTGGCAGTGATGGTGCTATTAGGGCCCAGGCAGCATGGCCCAGTGGACAGTGCACTAAGCTGGCTGGCTCCTAGTCCCAGCTCTGGCACTGACCTACAGGGTATGACCCTGGGTAAGTCTCTGTCCCTTTGTTTCCCTGTGTGCAGCATGAGGATAACTGACACTTACCATTTCTGGGAAGAGTGCTTTGAGAGGTCTGGATGAAAAGCACAATAGGTGAGATAAGTGTTATTGAAACACTCCCATCCAGCAACAAGAGGAATGATGGCCTAGTGGTTAGGGGCTTGGAGCCTGAGAGACCCAGGTTCAACTCCATGCTCCACCCTACAATGCCTTGTGTTCTTAGACAAGTCACTCATCTCTCTAGGCCTTAGTTTCACCATCTGTTAAAGGGGGATAATGGCAGTATCTTACCACAAAGGGGTGCTGTGAGGACAGTTACTGTGGTAATGGGGCCATCTAAGTACCTTCGATGGATAGAAGTCACCTAAGCTAGCAAGTTATTCTTTATTATTATTGTAGTGGTTATAAGACCACACCAGAGCCTAGTGTGTGTGTACCCCTACCCGTACATGTGCATGGACGTGCGTGCACACACAGAGTAATAAACAGTCCCTGGCTTCAAACTCCCAGCAAAACTGGGGCGTGGGTGTGCGTATGCAGTGCGGGGAAGAAGACCAAAGAAAGAAAAACATCTGACAAATTCCACAGAGTCTGGGAGTTTCTGTGAAAATATTGGAATATATTTGAAAGGATTAATTAGGTATGATTTTACAGTACCACCCCATATTTTCATCTCATACTTTATTTAACAATATTAAAGAGGCACTTTAATAGGACACATACGACATAATAAAAAGGCATTTCTTGCTCTCTCTTTCCTCTCTGACAAAATATCAAAATAAAAACTTTTGACATAACACATTGCACCCAAGGTAAATTACCTACAATAGTTTTTATACAATACAAAGGACAGTAAAGATACATATTAACAGGAAAAAGCCACTTTTTCCCCTTTTAAAACTAAAAACATTTTTTTTTTGCAGGACAGACGCAAAGTACTCTATTTGTTCATATCACATCAGTGCATTACTTCACCTCCTTGACTTGGGAGTATTTCAATAGTATTTAAGTATCTTCCATGTCCTCATTTGCACCTGAGATTTCTTTCTGGTTCAAAGTTCAGTTGTATACCTGCTCAATAACATGACATAACCTTTTTAACACTACGGAGTACCAGCATACAGGATGTTATAAAACGTTTTATTTTCCTGCTTTGATTTCTTTTACAGGTCACTGCTACTTCCTATCTGTTCCCTTTTATTTTTAAATCAAGGAAGTCTGTATTCACATTACAAAATAAAAATAGCACCAGTAACTGCATAGTAAAAAGCTGATACCTATATAGCTACTAAGTCAATACAGTAAGATAGTTTAGAAGTTATACCATTACGGTCACTTGGACAGTACTATTCTGGTCTGGTAACTTGGGACAGTTTTATCTGTGGAACAAAAAAAGTTTGTCACAAATGTCAGGGTGCAGTTCGCTAGCGTTATTCTCATTTTTCATGCATTTACATAATCTACAGTGGTCAAATAATGGCACCAAAGTTTGAAACACTCTAATAGGCCCACGCAGCAAGCAAGCTAGTTCATTATTTTCTTGGCAATGGAGAAACAAATTCTTAGGAATGGCTGTCAAAAAAGGTGGCATTTGATTCTTAATTTAATTTTTTTTTAATTTATCGTGTCGTAGGCCAGTTCCCAATTGAGTGAATTGTACAGGATTATTTGTGCAAAATCTTTAAAAAAATTGCTTTCTACAGTGTACTGCACCTTCTGAATAAGACGTCCATGGAATGAAGTTCATCTCTTCAAGTACTTTGTACAAAGATAACACAGAAGCAGTCTCAAAAGGGTCTGAGATTTGCAAGTATCCTTATAACCTCAGCACTTCTGCAATAAAGCAATTGCTCTTGACGATTCAGTCTGCCCAAAGCGATTACAATTTCAGTTCATGAAAATCATCAGCAACATCAAAGTTCTAGCATTTGCATGATAAATCAGGTGAATTAAAGTAGATTAGTAGACACAAAGCAAACTATTTCACAGGGGCTGCAGTGCAAGTTCATTTAAACTAGACAGAAAAATCACGCTACACAAACGAATTTAATGCTTTGATAATTTTTCCCTTGCAAACCCCATGAAAGCAGCTGAGGATCACCATAAGTCACTTTCATAAATTACTCTGAAGTATCTCTTCTTAAAGGAATTTTAAAGCTCGTTAATTTCTGTCCAAACAGTTGGCTTAGGAGATTGTTCTGGGATTCGGCTGTCCTGTAATTGTGAGAGTCAGCAGGTTTAGCACCTTGGACAGCTCTGTGCCTGTTTAAAGAGCTGTGTAGGGACGTGGCGGGGCCTTTGGCGAGAAGATGGTGAAAGGTTTTCCCCAGGATGTCCTTCTTACGTTTCAGGTCTCCATTGGAATGACGGTTCGTCACCTTCTTCTGATTGTAGGTGTCCAGTGCCATCTTTTTCAGCTGGTTGCCAACTCCTGACATTCTGGGCCTGGGGATCAGTTTGTTGCAGTGCGTTTCCCTCTTCCCGGGGGAAAGGGCAGAAGCCTCGTTGTTAGTCCATTCGGCTCTTTTGAGCTCTCCAGCCCCGTCATTCCTCCCCGGGCCCGGTGTTCGGGCTTTCTTCTTCTTCCCATGTCCCTCAATGTTCTCCCTGGAGGCCGAGCTGCCTTTGTGACTCGAAGACTTGTGCTCTTTTCGCTTCTTTGGGTGCAGCTTTCCAGGCCCGTTCAGAGCTGGCTTGTCCAAGGATTTACCTGGATCCGAGTGGCTGTGTTTCACAGGGTTGGCCACTCCTTCAGCTTTGAGTTGACTTAAGGGTTTGTTTTGATTGCATCCTATTTCTCTGACACCGGCACTGGCGTTGCTGTCTTTGGCACAGACACCTATCTCAGGCATGGCTTTGTCTTTTAGGGAGCAGGGTTTCTGGATCTCCTCTGTGCTGCCCAGAGTACCCGTTGCAGCGGAGGCAGCTTCGCCGTTCACTTGAGTGCCTGTGGTTTTCTTCGGAGGGGCTGAATCTTTGGCAGCCCTGTTTAGAACAGGTGATGCTGTCTTGTCCTTCAGAGGCAGAGAGGGGTAGGTGGACTCTGAATAATTGGGCTTGGATGCAATTTCCCTAGGGGCTACATCATCTACATTCAGGCTGCTCCACAACGTTTTATGAGTGTCCTTGGCCTGTGGAGCTTCTACTTTTGGTGCAGGAATTTCTGGGATTTTCTTAGCTAGTTTGAGGCAAGGGATCTCGTCGACAGGCTCTTCTCGTGAACTGGGACTGTCCAATAGCCCCACCGCAGGTTCTCTTTGATTGCCCAGGTTTGGCTTTTCTTGGCCATCTGCATGCCCATGTTTCTCAGTGAGATGAGGTGGAGATAGCTTTCCATCCGTTGCCTGGTTATGAGCTAAACTAGCAAGGTCCATACGAAATTCAGAAGAGTCCAGGAAAGGAAGAGGCTTCCCATCAAAGGCTCCTTTGTCTAGTTCTTCGATGGAAAATGTCGTGGTGTAACTGAGCTCTGGATCACCCACGACCGCCTGGGGCAGAGAGGGAGACAGGCAAGGGGGCGGCGGGAGGGTATCGAACTGAGATTTTTCCATTTTAGCCAGGAGGTCTGAGAAGTCACCCACGAGGTCTTCCGTTTTCACAGAGGTTTGGGGCACAGTTGCTCCACGACCACCGCCTGTTGCAGGGCAGGACTCACTGGGAGGTGGTGAAGGCACATCAGCTAGCTGTAGGTCATTACTATGGTCAAGGTGCACAGGTGAGTTGCATGGATCCAAGTTGCCATGGTGTGTGATCTTCCTTTTCTTGCGTGGTGGCGTGTCCTCCCTTGGACAGTTTTCCTCTTTGATTTTCTCATTGCCGCCCTTGGAGGAGATGCCGGGCCTCATGACCCCTCTGAATTTGAAAGTCTTGTTGCTTCCTGCCAGGTGCTTCTCCATATGCCTGTCATACTGTTCTTTCTTAGAGAAGGTGTAGTTGCACATGCTGCATATGAATGACTTTTTGATGACGTGCATGACGTCCGCGCAGAGCTCACACGCATACAGCGTGGTGTGCTTGATCTCTGGTTCCTCTGCTATCCCATGATCTTGACTCAGGTGGCTTCGAAGCTCTTTGGTTTCCGGGTAGAACATCGGGCATTTGTGGCACAAGTAAATCTTCTGTAAGCTGTGCACCACTAAGTGGCGCTGGAGCTTGAAGGGCTTGGGAAATTGTTTTCCACAGTGATGGCAATCTCTGGAAGGATCCTTGCAGTCCGGATGCATGGGGACAGCTTTTTGACTGCTTTCACCTTTTGGCGTATTGTCTGGAGATGGACTGGCAGACCCTTTGGAAGAGCTGGAGGCGGAGGAAGCTGGTTTAATTCTGATACTGCCTTCCAAGGCATCTTTAGTTACCTTTGCCTCTTGGTCTTGGGGTGGCTCTTTTGGGCTCTTGTTCTCTTTGCTGGCAAGGTGTTTGCTGGTAGAATCCACCAGCTTGGATGACTTGTTTGGTTTCCGATACATGATGGTGTGCAGGAAGTGAGTGACTGCAGCGTTGGCCTCGCTGAAGCAGGTGGGCAGACCCATCGCTGATTTCTGAGCCTGACCTTTCCGAGCGAACTGCGTGGCATGCTCTCTGAGATGCTCATTGTACATCCAGACATCGGAAATCTCCTTCAGGCACATTCCACAGGCCCACAGGCCAGCTTTGTTTTTTGCATGCTTCTCTTTTAAATGGTCCCTCAATTGCTCCCTTGAGCTGAATTTGCGCTGGACACACATATAGCAGGTAGGTGGAGGGGAAGGGTTATGGGTGAGTTTGTGAAAGTCCAGCTCCCCTAAGGTGAGAAACCACTGGAAACACACTTTGCATTTGTATTGTTTATCCTTAGTCTTGATGTTCATATCATTGCGATTTTTGCCTGGTTTCCCATCTTCTAGCTTATTTTTGCTGTGTTTGCTATGCTGGCTTGGCTTCTGCTTGAAACTCACCATGCTTTCATCCAAATGGCCAGGATTATCTTTGCAAGGGCTAAAAAAGCACATGTCCTGCATCTTGAACTTCGCATTCAACATCTCAATGTCAATCGTATGAAACTCAGGTGAGCCTTGGTCCTCATTTATCTTACTGTTGAGGGGTTCCTCTTCCAGCTCTGGGGGTTCTGGACTAGTTTCTGCTATTGAATGTTCATTTGCAAGCTCCATAGGGGACTTGAACAGTATTTCATCAGCAGGAACATTTTCTGCCTCCTTTTCAAGACTTTCCCAAATGTTCAAGTTCGGAATGTTTTCCATCTGGTTGTTTTGGCATAGGAAGGTTAACATGTTATCATCCTCCAGGTCAATGACCTCCTTCCTTTGGCTGTTTCTCTCATAATCTGGCTGCAGTGCAATATTTGTGGAAGCGGTGGAGCTGGCATCACACCCCTTTGGCTTACTGCTGTGACACATGTTTAGCATCAAGGCATCGTCAATGGAGATGGTTTCATATTCACAAGGATCGTCCCTGGTGACACAGAAAGAGCTGGTTTCACTGAGGTCTGAAGCCAGCCGGATGGGAAAGAAGTCTATGGTACCCACTGGCCCGACATTTGCATCAGTGACAGGTTTGGGTTTCTTGGTTCGTTTCCCGTACACGCGTGTGCACTTCCTCCGGGTGAACTGGTTGTCCCTTGGAAACAGCTGTGAGAATGTGATGTCATCATCAAATAAACCCTGCAGGTCCGGCTCAGTTGCATCACCAGTGCAGGACTCCTTGCTCTGTAGCAACTCTCCCTTTCCCCAGGGCTTTGACTCTGCAGAACAAGGGCTGTCATCAGAAGCGTTTTCCAACATGCCTTTAGTGGGATCCTTGTTGGCCGTTTCAGATTCACAGGTTTCTAAAGACAGATCTGCTCTGGCAGGACTCAAGGGATGCCTGAAGGCACTACTATGATTCCCAGGATGGCTCTTTCCCAAGGAATTCTCACATTCCTTCACATTTGTGCCACCACCATCATCCTGCTGTTCTTTGCACACCTTGCTCAACCCCTTCTCCACTTGCTTCATGAACCCACTTGCCCATTTCCCTTTGGCCTGTGCCTTTTCTCCTTGACTTGGATCTTCCATCTGCTTTTGACAGCTCACAGGGACCTTTAGTGATTCCTGTCTGCCTGTCTCCTTGGAAGAGACTACCCAATCACCCACTTCATCAGAATGCTTAATTATGCAAGGTGACTGTTTTGCTGTGTGAGACTGCTGGGGTGAGCATGGCCTGTCTTGTTCCTCTGCTGAGATGCAGCTGCTTGGCTCAGCCAGGTCTTCAATCACATTTAACAGACTGGAGTTGATTCTACTGGAAACAACATTGGAAGGACCATCAATAGCATTCTTCTCCAGGTCAGACAATTCATTGACTTCACTTTCATTGGGAAACATCTTTACTTTCCTTCTTCTTGCTTTTCTACTTAGTTTCTTCTCTAAATTTCTACTTAACCCCCCAGGATCTTTGCTTTGGCTTCTTCTACCTTTTCCCTGTTTATCTGGTTGCTTTCTAGGACAGGGCTTTTCTGTCACTGATTCATCCAATCCCCCTGTCTCTGAGCTATGCGATTTTGTCTTTGTTTCTTTACTCAGAATATCTGTGTGATGACGTTCATGGCACACTTCAAGCGATATGACACTGAGGTCACTGAGCACCCGACTAACTACTTCTTGCATTTGTGCATTGGGCTCCTTCTCTTGACCCACACAGGTTTTCTTGGAGACGTGTCCAACGGCGCTGGTTGGCATTTGGGTGTTATTCATTCTCTCTTTGGCAGTGGTCTTTATGCTTTTCCGAGAGACTTTCTTGGACATTTTAGATGTTTTCTCCAGCAGATTCAAACTGAACTTTGAAGTTTTGCTTGGCAGCAACGTGCTGTCGTTTTTCGTCCGATGCTTTACAGCTTTGTGCCTGGTCAGCCCTGGTTTGGATCTAAAAGATGCTGAACAAATATCACAAGTGACTTGGAGGCCATTTTGTTTCTTTTCTTTCAGGTGCCCGTTTCTGGATGCATTTGGGATATTTTTAAACATGCCACTCTCCTCTTCTTGCTCCATGTTATTTACCGTACAACTGCTGCCTCCTCCAGGACTCTCAGCCCCATGGCTTTCCAAGTCATCTCCTTTTGAATTATTTTCTCTATTAGCTGCATTTTTGGAGGGGTCACTAGGTCTTGTCTCCGGCACATCTGTAAACTGGTGGCCCTTTTGATCAACAGGGCCAGAATCTGCTGTCCTTCCAAAGGCAATATTTACAACTGTTGGGATCTGTTGAATGACAAAGCTATTGCATGAGGACTCTGGCTCCTTTTGATGTTTATTTCCGTTATAATGGCACTTTTTATGCTCCTCTTCTTGATTTAACTTTACCTCTCCGTCTCTTTCTCCAACTGGTGAAAGATTAGTGGGCTGCGTTGAGTAATCTTTGGTTTCTGGTGTGGGCTGACAAGCATGGATGCTCTGCAGAGGCATTGACTGAGAATTAATAATCATGTCTGTGGTGGTGCATGTCTTCCTTCCTTTATAAAGAGGGCATAATGGCTCAGCACAAGTGCTTTCTGGCGGCCCATCATCAGTGTCTTTTTGATCCAGAGGTGGCACGCAGGGAAGAATACAGTCGTTCATTTGCAATTTCTGGGGGCTTTCCATCTCCAAAGCAGAAACTGCCAACTCGCCGGGGCATTGTGGAACATGAGGTTTTGCTGGTCCTTCTTTTTCAGACTGCCCAAAATTATTTAGAATGTCTTCGGCAAGACATTGACGAATGTTTCCAATAGCATCCAAAGGTGTGGGAGCAGTGTTGTTGCATTGCGGAAGAGTGGGTGGAAAGACATGTGTGTCTTTCCATTTTCCTTGCTCTAAAGGATTTTGTGTGGGACAGCAAACTAGATTTTTCTCCAAATCAGAGTTGAACCTTTTTACAGTAAATGAACTTGACTGAGTCTCTGTGTTAAGCACAGGGGCAGTGTATCTATCCTCTTCCGAGAGCTGCACACTGAAGTCAGAGAACTCTACATTTTCATTATTACTGTTCTGCAAATATTTGTGGCGAGAAAAGCTAGTCTGTAAAGGCAAACTGGCCAGAGAGTCCTCTTTAGAGCGACAAGCATCAAGGGCCTGCTTTTTCTTTCCACTGCCGTCTTCAGGAAGCTGAGCATTTACTGAATAGATGTTAGTTTCATGCAACAAATTATATTCCTGGTGAAGATCTTCAGAAGGATTCAAAGAGCTAGCAGGACCCAAAGACACACTGCAAGGAAGCTGTGTCTCATGTCCTACGTGGTTGTTGGTTGACCCTATGCGTTTGTTTTTTACGGTGCATGACAACTGCATACGATGACTAGCTCTATCAGACCAAGCATTACATTCAACAGTGTTTACTTTTAGTGTCTCTGTCAGTGCATTGCCTAATGTTTCTTTCTCAAACAAACTATGGCTTAAATAGGATTCTCTGTGGTTTTTAAATGCCAAGGTTGCTTTGTTTTTATCTTGCTCCTGCTCCTCCACAATCTGATCAGCTTTCTTTACCTGCCCTAGCAATGGGGTTACCATTGCACTGCCGCATGGTGAGAGGTTATTATGCTCTTGCGATACACCATCTGCACAGATATTAACGTCACTCGGCTCTGAACATTCATCTGCTAAGTGCTGCAGCTCTGTTACATTATTGTGCAGCTTGTGGTTCGCAAATGTGGATTGCTCTGCAGTGTAGGTGTCTGTTTCGTTGAACGATTCCAGCTGTTCACCTGCCTCTGGAAAAACTCCAGGTGCTTCTGATGTGGTAGCCATGCTCTCTGCCTCTCCTCCCATGGGCTCGTTCCCCTCTATAGACGCATGATGACATGCTGAATTCTCACCTTCCAAGCTGCCCAGGCCTTCCTCTTCCTGCTCAGACTGGAGATTGGCATTTGAAGGTTGGTGGTTGGCAGAGAGCAGTACTGGGAAGCATGGCACCATCAGCTCTTCTTCATTATTCTTGACTGTCCGGGCAACAAACATTTGGAGCTGCTGTAATGGGTTTGCGGTAGTTTCTTGGGAGGCTAGCACCTTTTCTGTACCACAACCAGTCTCTTTGGACACACTCAGTATATCGAATAATAAAGCTTTCCGGTTGCTAGCCTTGTGAAAGGGCCCTGGGGTTTGGTAGACTGCAGGATCCTTACTTTCTTCAGTCTCTTCCAATAAAACAGGTTCATTGTCATCACCTTCGAAGTGCACTGAGCATTTTAGCACTTTCGGTGACTCGGCTTTGTCTAAAGGTCTTTCTTCTGAGTCCATGTCATTTTTGGCATGAGAAGACAAAGCGAGATCCAAGGTGGGGACCCGATCTTCCCGAAACCCAAATTCACATTTCAGATTTGGAACGTGGCTGCTGAAAGATTCCAGCTCTGGAGGATCATCAAAGGTTTTATCCATTTTCCCTGGCTCGGAAAACCCCTCAGCTCCGTGTTTACTTGGCAGGGACGGAAAAATATCATGTTTATTTAGTTCAGCTGCCTCTAGAGTTTTAGGGAACAAGGAATCAGTAACAATGGCAGGGCTTTTTATCATATGGTTTGTGTAGATTGGAGCCTCTAATTTGTCTGGCATGCATGAATCAGGGATAACCTGGGTAGGTTCATTCTCCATCTCTCTGGAGTCACTTTCCTTGGAAGTTTCAGCATCCTTCAGAGCTTCTGGGAACTGATCGCAGGCCTCTTTGGAACAGAAATGATCTATAGAGATTGAATCTTCAGCAGCTGGTGTACACATGTTTGATTCTAAAGAATTAAACTCCGCTGGGCAGGGCCAAGAATCCTGGTGGTTCTTATAGTTGCCATCGATGTTGGGAACTGTAGGCTTCTCATTCACTAAACTTTGGCCCACGCAGACTTTTGTGGGAAGAAGGTTTGTATTCCCAAGAGCATCTGTCAAGAACAAACTCTTTTCATTCCCTGTCTCTTGATCCATGTGTATAGGCGAAAACTGGTCAGTTGCTTTTCTCAGCTGTGTGCTGATGTGTTGCTCAGATTTCTGATGGACGTTGGATGCCTCACTGTTTAATTTGCTGGTTTGCAGCTGACTTTCCAGTTCTGTAACTAATCGCTTGATCTCCAGTTCATCATCTGATATATTGTTAATAAAAGCTACATTATAATCTCCAATCCTGTCTGACAAAGGTAAAGACATTTGATTGGGTGTTATGGCTGCCTCATCTGGGAATTTCTTAGCTAATGGCTTTTCCACCGTAAGGGTATGAAACTGACCAATGTCTTCTGACAAAATTGGAGACACTTCCTCCATTAGATCCCAGTCCTTCTCTTGAAGAAACGGAGGATACTGCTGCTCAAACGGCATGGCTTTGCTGGGTGGATTGCATCCAAATGGGACAAAAGTGTCCTTACTTGTGGCGACGCTGTCGTATAATGGATTATCAAACTCAGCTCCTGGAAGTTCCCCGAACATTGAAGAGGAGTCAAAGCTAAGAGGGGAAGACACTTTGGTCTGATGATTTTCTGATGCAAAGGGGGTGAAATCAGAGTGCTTCTGCTCAAATGAACTGGTGCTAATGTCACCCTGGCATAAGTACATATCGTCAATGTGCGAGGCCCCCACGGCTGGGGGCTTTGAGAAAAGGTGAGGATCGTAGCGACTGGACAGGTCTTTGTGGTCGTAAAGTGTGTCGTCAGTGCTCACATAGGTATCGGGTCCTTTGATGGCTAGCATCATTCCAACAGGATCCCCATTGTAACAGCCGACTGGAGCAGCATAATCTTTCTGGTCATCGCAAAGTCCATGTTCCTTTAAGTACTTGAGTCCAGCAGGCGAATAGGTAGCACTCACATGTCCAGGGCTGGCATCAATGTGAGAGGGAGGAATTAACTCTTCTGTATGGTAAGCGAGGGTGTCCTCATTATAAGCAGCAAACGGATGCCTTTGACTGGTCATTGTCAAATCAGTGGAATCTCGAGCGTCTGGCATAGGTCTCGCTATCTCAGCTGCATGGCTAATGGCTCCTTTCTGCTCTTCTGCGTCCTCCTTACAGTAAAGTCTGACGGGACTCTTGTTGAAGGTGTCTTTGCTGTGATGTTCTTTTTCTTTGCTTTCTGGTGAGCTTTCCTTGTTCCTATAACCTGCTGGAGAAATGTGTGACCTATCGCTGTGATGTGTCGTGGAGCCAGTCAGCAAAAATTTGGCTGACCCAAACCTCCTTGTCCCTCTGGAAAAGCTCGCTTTGGTTTTATTGCTCGTCTTTAGAGACTCTTTGTCAAGAAGGCTCAGCGGGTTCCTTGGAAGTCGTGTGATGTGCTCAGAATTCTCTGGGTATCCTCTGTTCTGGACACTTTCCTTCTCATTGTCGGAGTCGGCCCTTTCAGTGCTTGGGGGGCTAGCGCTGGTTTCACTGGACAGGCTAGTGCTGTGATTGCTGCCGGTGGACGATCGGCTGCTTCGCCTTCGGATTCTGGCTGCAACGCCATCTTTCTTTATTGCTTCATTGCTTGGGGCCCGCCTGTGCTCCTGACCTCCTCTCTTCTGGCTGTAGGGCCAGGCTGGCTCTCTCTCTTTGGCCCTCTCACCTCTCCCTGAGCACCTCCTGCTGAAGCTGTGCTTGGCCCTCCCATTCAACGCTGACCCCGGCTTCTTTCTGCCGTGCAGCGTGGCATTCGCCACCCCTTCAGCATCGGAATCCGAAATGTACTCGTACTCGCCGAATTTACTGTCCTGGGCTGCTGGCAGCCGCCTCTCGGCGGCTCTGGAGCCTGGCGCGTTCTTCTCGCTCTTCGCATGCAGCTTGTGCAGCTTGTTTTTCTGCTGCACGATTTTATGAATGAGCTCCTTACTCCACGTGCCGCTCCTTGGCTTCCGCTTTTTCACATCCTTCATCGAGTACCGCAGCAGCTTGGGGTTCTTACTGGCAGGGCCTTGGGTGGTACCACTGGGCCTGATTTCGCTCTTCAGATAAGCATCTTCACTAAGGCTTCTGGGCTGGTTTTTATCAGAGTCAGGTTTGGTTATAGTCCCTGGAGTAAGAGAGCCGCCATCACCCTTCCTCCCCGCCTTCAGCTTGGTATTCTTGTCAGGCTGTGCTTTATCAGTCATCACCTGATTTGCAGCTTTGCTCTGTGCCAGCTCCATGATGCTGGATTTCTCCAGCCTCTTGTTCTCCCGGTCTGTGAACTTGCCTGCCAGTCTCCTCTTAGGAACATGCTGTGTCCCCGACACTCTGCTCTGAGCCTGCTCTCCGCTGGGATGATCCTCTTCGTAGTAACAGACGGCTTTTGACTGACTCGTTGGCTTCTCGTCCTTCTCCGCGTGCTTCAGTTTGTTCGCCGAGGCTGGGCCATCCTTCACCTTGTGCGGCACCCCGTTGCCTGTGCCCTTCACCGACGTGAGTTCCTCATCAGCAAACACATCTATGAAGCTACTGTCAATCTCGGGGTTATCGGACTGATACTCCAGCCCATTCAGTGCTTCCGTGATCAGACTGTCCAGCTTGGCATCATCGATTCCTAAGTCGGAAGCAGTAAGTGGCAAGGAATTTGTGGTTAGCCCATTAAATATATGGCCTTTCAGTGGGTCCTCCTTTGCCTCCCCTCTGCCTTCCCCATCTAACAGGAAACTGACAGGCTTGTTTATCGCAAGCAGGTGCGAATGGGTGTCGGGAGAAAGCGACGGCCCTGGCCTGGCTTGGGAGTGTTTCGTGGACTCTGGGGGGAGCTGCTTCCTGGCCTCAGCCCCCCTGGGAGCATCTCTCATCTCTCCCTGGAAAGCTGCGTGCGAGCCACAGAACTGGCGGTGCTCCAGGAAGGAGGAAAGGTTGCTGTAGTTCTGGTCACACTGTTTGCAGGTCAGCAGCACGTCCAGCTGGTCCAGGCTTGCGCTGCTCAGCGAGTTCGCCAGCAGGTGATGGGAGGAGTAAGGTGGGGGAGGCAGCTCCCCCTCGAAGGCATCCAGGCAGCCCTTGCCCATGTCGACATCTGGCTTGTGGAACTGGGTCTCCGGGAGGCATTTGAGAAGGTGCTCGTCCTTTGGGGCGTCCAGGGGGAAGTGGAAGGGCTTGATGGAGTCTGGCGGGTGGTAGTGGAGTGAGCTGGAGTTCAGGATGTCCGAGGGGTGGCAGGGATGGGGAAAGAGGGGTGCTGGGGTAAGTGTGGCAGGCAGCTGGCTGTCTTCGAAGCTGTGGGTGACTGGGCTGCTGGACATAGGCGAGAGAGAAGAACACGTGCTGTTGCAGGTGGGGTTGGGGACAGGCGACGGGAGCGGAGACTCGCCCGGTGAAGCCGTCACCAAGGCCGACGGCGGCAGAGCCAACGGTGGATTGGGAGGGCTCCTGGAGCTGGCTGGCGGCACTGTTTGGTTTATGCCGAAGAAGAGGGGTTTGCTCCTGGAGTCGCATGCGGGAGACCCGGTGTCCTTCCCACCTTCAAAGGAGAAAGCGTTCGCTGAGCCACAGCTCTGCCGGGTGGGGTCCCTCCTTTGCACCATGAGACCCTCCCCTGCCAGGAGCTTTTGGCTGTGATACCTGGGGGTGCCTTTCTGCAGACTGCTGCCCCCTTTCCATTGTGAGGTGCCCAGGAGGAATGGGAACTTCTGGCTGGTGAGCTGCCTGGATAGCTCTATCCTGTTCTGGCTGGGCACTGCGGAGGTGAGGTGGATTTGCTGCCAAGGCATCCTGGAGTTTTTCTGCACGTGCTGCCTCTGCTCAGGGCTGGACTGGCACTCGAATGAGAACTGACTTCCAAGAGGGTTTGAATAAGGTGCTGAAGTCTGGTCCGCGGGAGAGAACGCCTTATGGGCTCCATCCCAGGCTTGCAAGAGCCGGGGGTGGGCTTGAGGTGTACTGGGCATGGTTTTCTCAAAAGGCACCGATCCTGGGCTTACGCCGCTCGCCGGGGAACCGCAATAAACTTTGTTCTGAAAGTGCACTTGGGGTAGAGAGTTCTGTGGCATATTCCTTCGAAGAGAGCTACCTTGGGTCAGTATCCTTTGACTAGGTCCATTGTCTTTCAGTGAAGGCTGCCCCTTACTCACTGGCTTTGGCATACTAGTCGCATGTAAACTAGGTGGGAAAACGGATTGGTTTTCTTGGAAAGTGCTTGGAGTTTGGTCGATAGCACCAGAAGAAGAGAGAGCACCATTGAGCTCACCGGAATGCTCATTCCTTCCTTTGTAGCAAGGCAGAGGGGACTGCTGCTGGACCCCTGGGGCCGGCGAACGTAGGAACGGAGCTGGCTGAGAAGACAGGCCATATGTCCTTCCCTCTGGGGCTACGGTTTCGTAGGAGCCGTTGCTCAGAGCCTCCTCTTGCCAGTCCCTGGAGGAAGAATGAAAGCCGAAAGCACCATGAATCACCTGGTTAGTTGCCAGTGAAACATCCATATAATCTTGGCTGGTAGTGTCATTACGGAAAGGATCCTTTGCTACGTCATGCAGCGGCTGGAAGGGGTATTGGAATGGCAAGGAGCCCAGACAGTGCGTGCTGGCTTTGCCACTTTCAGGGAAGGGGCATGGTTTCTGAGCAGAGATACCATAGCTAGCACCCAGGAAGCTTTTGTCCGGTGAAGGCCAAGACTTATTCCCATTTGCCTGGAACTCTAAATAGTGTAACTGCCCGTTAGTGCCAGGGCTTTTGTGGGGGAGGCCAGCCGATGGCTGTCCTTTCCCGCTGTGGTTCTGGCGTGTGGCGGCTGGCGTGTGTGAGGTATAGTTGCCGGAGGTAAGGCTGGAGGAGACCTCCGGGAAGCACTGGTTGAAGCTCAGGTCCTCTTGCTCGAGCTCTGCCTCCCTCTCGGGGATGCTGGGCACGTGGAATCGGTAGCTTCCTGAGCTGGGTCCTCGGCTGACTTCTGGCTTCTTGGGCGGGGTGACCTTCTGCTGGGGGTAGGCGATGCCAATGGTGGGGTTGGACCGAGAGTTGCTAATGGTGAGCCTGTAGAGCTGGTGGTGACTGCGCTCCCCTTTCCCAGCGCGCCTGCTCTTATCCCGCACTCGGCTCTTCCCCGTGGGAGACTGTGGGCTCCCCTTGACGCTGCCCCACGGGCCATCGCTGGAAAACTTGGGCTTGTTGTGAAGGGACTTGAAGTCGATCTTGCCTGCTTGCTGCGGCCTGATCACAGCTTCCCGTTGGCTGTGGGGCTCTTTGTCCTTGACGCTGGGGAAGTGGGACCCGCTCTCGGTCCCGTTGTGCAAACACAGCTCCGAGGTGTCCAGGGAGCTGCCGTTAAACTCCCCCCCCCCTTTCCCACTGAAATGTTCTAAGGCAAAGTCTTTGTCTTGATCTTTGGAGCTGGACTCAGTATCACTGACGGCATAAACAAACTGGGTCTCTCCTGTCATGATACCGAGGGGCAGGGCTAGAAGGCTATTGTTTCCCTTACATCTGTGGGATTAGATCCTTCCTTCACGAGCATGGTCTCTCGTTGTTAGGCGGCTAGGATGAGGCTTAGTTAAATAGGCAGTGGTACCCTGCTCCCACATCTATCCTGGTTACTGGGCAGGTCTTGCTGGTAAAGAGCACCTGGGATTCGCCTCATGCTTCCGGATAGGACCTACAATAGAGAAAAACCCCAATGAGTCTTACGGGGACAAAGGACATGGCCACGTCTAACAGCATGGAGCAAGAGGAAGCCACAGCTCAGCTGGGGGTCTGGATTCTCCCGTCCCACGCCCCACGGAGTCAGCTACACCTTGGCACAGAGTGAGCGTTGAACGCTACTATCCTGATTTGTCAGTGTTTGAACCTCGCCCCCTGCACAGATGTGAATAATGGCACAAGGATGGATCAGGCCCCTCGGGGAGTGTATTTCACATGTATCTTTCCAGGGCAGTTTTTGGGCAGCCTGACTTCTAGCTAACCGGAGAGGGAAGACATTTCTACGACAGAAGAAAGCAGTTTGGCTCCTTTCCCTGTCGCCACCTGGGAGCAGAGTGATCAGAACATGGGCATGGAGAAGAACCTCACAAACGATTTCAGAGAAATTCCTCTGACAGGCTTCTCTCTCCAATTGCAAAAGCCCCTCAAACATGCAGCTTTGCAGAGCACGTTAGAAGCATTTTTGGCAAAGCATGCTAAGGGAGGCATTTTTTTCTTCCCTTGGAAGCTATTTCTGTGCGCTTATTAGCAATGTAAGCAGAAAAAGATGAGAGAAGAACTCCACCTATGGATGACTGGCCATGATGGGCAGGGGCAGGCTCTGTCCTTTGGCATTCCTTTGAGTGATGTCCTGGAAAAAGAACAACCCACCTTTCTCTATGCCCATCCCACCCCCTTCTCTCCACTGCTACCCCAGCCTTTCAGACAGGAGCTTTGGGTTCCCCTAAGAGCGGTGATCATATCACGGGGGGAGCCACCTCTGCTCCCCATGGGCGGTGCGTGATTCCTCCATTTGGGGAGGCTGGGTGTGCCTGGACTGTGGCCCTGCCCCGAGGCCTGCCCCCACTTGGCCCTTCCCCCCCCGCCTGCCCGCCCGTCCACCAGTCGCTCACTGCTCGCGCGTACCTCTTCACCCCCTCCCCGAGGCCCCCATGCGGGCGGAGCAGTGATGGGAAGAGGCGGAGTGAGGGCAGGGCCTCGGCGTGGAGCACAGATGAGACCGCAGGCCGGCTGTTTGGGGAGGCTTAGCCTCCCCTGGCCTCTTATACCTGCTGCCCACGCTGCTCCCCCCGTTTCAGCTCTTTAGTTCAGCGCTCCCCAGACTAGGTAGATCAGTGCATTGACACTTACTATAACGGAGCTGGGAGGGACCATTTCAAAAAAATTAACACAAGAACCCCACTGAATGACCATGGTTTCTGGCTTCTGCTAAGGTGAGAACCATTTAATGATAACAGGATGCACTACATTACAGGGCCATTTCTTCCAAAGCATCCTAAAAACACTTTACCAACTGTATGTTGTGCTTTATACCAAAATTGTTTCACCCACTGTGGACTAGATCAGTGTTTCTCAACGACTGGTCCGTGGACCGGTGCCGATCCCCGAGATCTCCCTGACACAGTTCAGGAAGGCAGCAAGCTGGTCCCTGGCATCGAAATGGTCAAGAAATGCTAGACTAGGGGATCGTGAGGGTCCCTTCTGGGCTTAAAGTCTATCAGTCTATGAAATGCAGCCACTTGTGGGGTAGAACACAATAGTTCAACAGCACACAGCACCACTTAACAGCAAAGGACATGAAGGAAAGAATGCTGGAACCCATTGAAGCTGCAGGCAGAAATGAGGCAGTTGAAATTTGGCCACCCTTTATCACCCCTGCTCTTGCAAAAAGCCCCCTGGGATTTTTAATGACCCCAAGTAACATCTCGTAGGAAAAACGATCCCTCCCACAGCACAGTGTCCCCTAGCATCACGCTGAGGCACTGAGTTCAGTACTGACTCCGAGCGAAACACACTCGAAGCAGCACCCCCAGCTTTACCGCGGTGCTCTCCCATGCAAGCACTGGCCAGCTCTGTCCTTGCTTAGCTTAGGAGAGCTAGTGAGGCTGGTACGCAATGTTACAAGGGAGAAAAAATCTCTTATCGCCGGTCAAGTCAAAATAAACATCTAGAATGAAGCGTTCTGTGTCACAATGACCAACATGCCCAGGGCTCTGCTTCACCTGCTGGAGAAATCTCTAGGAAAGCAAGGGAGGTTAGCAAGGCTCTGGGGGTGTCGATTACCATCTCAGGCAAACTATGGTCTTCCGGAGTCCAAACACTGCTTTCGGTGACTCACTGGTCGGCAGATTTCTGGAGTGCTTTACCTCAGGGCTTGACTCACTCTTCTGATATCACACTGACGCTGCAGTAGTGCCTAGCGACCACAGCCAGACAAATGCCCCCCATGACCTGCAGGCACTGGCTCAGTCCGAAGGCGCAATTTAAGGCCTGTCTGCACTGGAACTTGAGGTGTAATTTCCAGCTCCCGGAGACATACCTGTACTAGCTCTGGTTGAATTAGCGTGCTAAAAATAGCAGGATAGCCATGATGGCACAAGTGGTGGGCGGGGCTAGCCGCCCCATGTACGCCTGTAGACCCAGGCTTTGAGATTCACTGCCATGGGTCTCTGCTCGCTATTAAACAGTCCTCCCAACAGTTGGGAATCCCCGCACATTCAGTGCAGAAGGAATTCAGTTGTTGCAGTGGCTCCCCCACCCACGAACGCTTCAATTAGGAAAGGAGGTTCCCAATCAGCAAGACTGAACCTCTGAAACTGACTGAATAATACAAGCCACATGGCCTGAGTTAGCCCCATGTCAATCCAGAGCAACTCCCCTGCTTCACACCTTGTGTCCTGGGTTACACCTCTCTGGAGTGGGTGTGCCACGCTGCCACCCTGGTGAGCGGAGGATTGTGATTGGTGGCATGTTCCATGCTCTGTGTTTGGCTGCACAAAGTCCACGGTGGGAGGGAAGCAAGCCTGCAATTCTGCATTTGCACTGCTGCGAATGACAGAATCACTTGCTCCATGGATAAAAAGGGTGCATTTTCCAATCAATTTAGGTCAGTGCAATTAGCGTAACATGGTTAAAAAAAAACCCACTTGGGCAGTGTCCACACACACCTTTACAAAGGTGTTTACTGCCTCAAGTGAACTGAAATTCACTTGAGATAAAGAGCTATAGAGAAGACAAGCCCAAGTTAAGTGAACTCAATTGTAAAACATACCTATTTACCCCAGAGGTAGGATCCTAGGAATCTTGGCCCAAATCTTCAAAAGGGGATGCATGTGGGTTTGAAAATTTGGGAGATACATGGACAGACAAATACAGGAGATGTATTTATGAGAACTAGGTAACTAAATAAAGTTATGTCCCTCAGGCCTAGGAAACCACAACGCGACGTTACTGTCTGTCACAGCACAGCCAGCATGAGTACCACCAAAAGATGTGGTCAGAGATTTTGGATAAGGTGGCAGATAAAAAACCAATCCCACAACCAGGAAACATGTGTCTGGGGCCACCGCAGATGGCACAGAGGGCTTCTCCCCATGCTCAGGGGACAAAGGCCATGAAGTTATGATACATGCTGAGCAAAGATACGACGACTTTGGTCTGACGAAGATGGCTGAAGCAGGGCAGCCCTTTGCTCTCAGAATAAGGACCAGGTATGAGATTGCTCTGAAGGGACAAGCACCTGATTAGAGCCGGATCCATTTCGGAATAGAGGATTTGCCAAGCCAGATCAGAGCTCTGGACCAGCCAGGCCAGTATCCTGTCCCTAGCAGTCACCAATTCCTGATGCCAGAGGAAGGCAAAAAACCCAGAACAAAGCAAAACACCCACTGAACTGAAAAACCAGCACCTAGACTCTCTTAAGGCCAGGTCTACACTACAGACTTCTCCATGTCACTCGGGGGCATGAAGAGCCTCAGGCTATGTCTATACTAGGAGTGCTTTACGGGGATGGGAATACCAGCATACTGCACTTACAGTCCCATGACATTCTCTTTATTTTTTATATTTTTCCACTGCAGGAGGAAGGAATTTGTGTTACTTCATTTTATCCTGCCCCTGGGGGGTGCAGGGTGAGCCCACCCTGCACTCACCCCAAGGCAGTAGCTCCTGTCCCATGGGTCTGGGCCCAGCTCCCCATTCTGGGTGTTGAGACCTGGTGCATAGGGACACAGCACTGCTCCAGTTTGGCGTGGCCACTCTTCTGACAGGACAACAGAGGGGCAGCCAGATCAAATCTGAGTGAACAGCGCTGTGGCTCTGTGCACCAGGTCACAAAGCCAGAATGGGGAGACAGGAGCAGTGTCAGATGCCACTGTGGGGTGAGTGTCTCATTTTATATTATTTTATGCATTCTTTTGAGTTTTATTTAGGGTTATTTCGGATTTGCAAAAAACACAGGGCTCTCGTTGTACTGGCAAAGCACCTCTTGTGAGGACACAGCTACACTGGTGGGACCTGGATTGTAAAACCACACACCATGAACCCACTGCATCTGCACAAGGGGATTCTGCCGGCACAGCTATGTCGCTCAGGACGATACCTCATCACACCCCTGGCTGACAAGCTATGTGGGCTGAAGCTTGTAGCATAGACCTGGCCTTGGTCACGTGGTGAGCGGAGCACACGGCAGCGAGCGTTTGTGATATGGACCTGGGGCCCATATCAGTCTTCACTCCTTTCTCCTGCAGACTGTATGCTCTGTGCAGCAGGGACTGCATCTTTAGATGTGGCTGGAAAGAGCCTATACTGTCTAAATAATATATAACACTAAAGATCACTGATCGCTTCTGAGTGGCAAGGCCCATTATATTTGCCAGGGAGAACAGCGAATTAGGCTACTTTGGATTCCCAAAGGCTTTGAACTGAAGGTTGCAGTTTTACCCCTTTTATATTTTTTTATTTATATTTTTTGAAGGGGTTCCATTTGTCTCCTTTAGCCTGCAATCAAGTTGCAGTGCGGGAGATTTAGGTTGGATATTAGGAAAAACTTTTTCACTAGGAGGGTGGTGAAATACCCAGATGGAATGCGTTACCTAGGGCGGTGGTGGAGTCTCCTTCCTTAGAAGTTTTTAAGGTCAGGCTTGACAAAGCCCTGACTGGGATGATTTAGTTGGGGATCAGTCCTGCTTTGAGCAGGGGGTTGGACTAGATGACCTCCTGAGGTCCCTTCCAACCCTGATATTCTATGATTCTATCCCACCTCCCTTGCCCGCCCAGATTTGATTCACCCGGCCTCCCAAATGGTCTCTTGGAAAGGGAGCCCAGAATGAATCCAACTACATTTCAAGTGTTTGTTTGCAGTGGAAGGGGCGTGACATATGAGTAAAGCTTTTTCCCAGAAAGACCAGCCAATCAACCCACCAACTAGCCAACAGGCAACAGGCATGTAGAGGTTCACATCAGCATCTTTCATGTCTACATGCAATTACACCAACCAGCCAGAAGAGGGCTTCTGTCTCCATGGCAGCCTTGCCACGGTTCCAGGAATGTCTTCTGATTTGAGTGTAACTCAGTAAACATTTCATTCTGAGTTTCCAGGTTTTTTTTTACTTGTATAGGCCCTTTTATCCTGCTGCCCATCCTTCAGACTTGGGGACAGAATGAATGCATATAAGACAGGTGTCTGGCAAGGCTATGTGCTTATATGTCATAGCTTGCTCCTTGCCCCGGTATCTGAAACCAGGATTTGACTTTGGCAGCAATCTCTCTCCTATGTCAGCTCTTCTCGCCGTCACAAAGGGCCAATTTCCCAGTCGAGTTTTTAAGGTTTTAGGGCCACCTCCTACCCTTTAGTTGAGTAAGTGAGATCCGCAGAAATGAGTAAAGAATTCACCAGATGACACACAATACAGAATTTCAAGCCACTAAACATGAAACAGAAATCAAACACAAATTTTTTAAAACGAAACTGTCAGCTCAATTGGGCCCCAAATTTAAGTGTTGTAAAAACAAGCGTGCACAGTCATTTCAACACAGTTATTTCCAATTCTTTCTTTTAAAATCCCATGGAAAGCAATGTTTTTAAAAATAAACATTCCTTTGCAGTCTTTGCAAACATTGCAACGTTGGGACAGTGCATGGAATCCCTAAAGGGAAACTGACTAGAAACTGGATGGAGATGGGAAGAGGGTGGTAGTGAAATTGATCAGTTTACAGTCATTGGCCAAGGGAACAAAAAGAAACCAAAAATTACTGAAAAGTAAAGTAGCCGATTAATGTTCTTTCAAATTTAATAACCCAAGATGTTAATTATAACATTGGTGAGGAGATTAGATGTTTAAAATCTTTTGATTTGACTTCACAGGATTCCTATATGCCACTGAATCATGTAGCTTTCCCCTCTAAGGCATTAAATAGGCAATCCTGTATGGAAGAGATTTGAATAGAAAATGAGAACTTCTGCAGCATCTTTAGACCATCATAATTAGTTTAATTGAAACAACCTGGAGATAAGGGTGCACATTTTAACAGTGAGGGTAATTAACCCTTGGAACAGCTATACCCACTCCATCACTTGAAGATTTCAAATGGAGATTGGAAGTCCTTCTAGAGGATATACTCTAAACTCAACCAAAAATGATGGGCTAGATACAAGAATCACTGGGTGAAGTTCTACGGCCTATGTTCTGCATGAGGTCAGACTAGATCAGGGATCGGCAACCTTTGGCACACGGCCCGTCAGGGAAATCCGCTGGCGGACCGGGACGGTTTGTTTACCTGCAGTGTCCGCAGGTTCGGCCAATCGTGGCTCCCACTGGCTGCGGTTCACTGTTCCCAGCCAATGAGGGCTCCGGTAAGCACCGTGGGCCGAGGGATGTGCTGGCCAATGCTTCCTGCAGCCCCCATTGGCCTGGTACGGTGAACCATAGCCAGTGGGAGCCGCGATCAGCCGAACCTGCGGACGCTACAGGTAAACAAACCGTCCCAGCCCACCCGCAGATTTCCCAGGTGGGCTGTGTGCCAAAGGTTGCCGATCCCTGGACTAGATGATCAGAGTAGTCTCTTCCGCTCTTAAAATCTATGAATTATAAATAATCCTAGGATAGAATTCTATTTGTTCTGTGGGTCAAAACAACCTCCTGGAGGGAATTTCAGTTTTGATAGGGTTTTTAGAGTCATTTCTATTGAACTCTGTTGGTTTTATCCCTATTCAATTCGACAGGGACTCTTCCATCAAGGAAGAGGAAGAAGTTTTGCACGTACAGCTGCTAGCACAATGGGGTCCTGGTCCATAACTGGGACTCTTAAGTGCCATCTTAGTGCAAATTAACAATAAGCATGCTACTGAGGTGGGACTCCGGGAAGGTCAGCACTGTGTTCGGGAGGCAGATCGCAGCACGCGGAGGCAGACCCGAGTCAGCTCTCAATGAGCTACCTCGCTAAAAACAGCGGTGAAGCTGCAGCGTTTGAAGCGGTGGAACAGGCTAGCAGCAGGGGCTCGGGTGGGTTTGTACTGGGACTGCTAGCCTGTTCACTGCTATGTTTAGTGGGCTACCCCAGTCAAAGCTAGCTCGGGGATGTCCACACAGGCTGCAGTCACCCCTCTGCTTGCAGGATAGGCACGCTCTCACTTCACTCCAGCATCTCTCATTGGAGAGACTCCAGCGGAGGGCAACGAAAATGATTGGGGGGGGGGGCTGGGGCACATGACTTACGAGGAGAGGCTGAGGGAACTGGGCTTATTTAGTCTGCAGAAGAGTGACGGGGGATTTGATAGCTGCTTTCAACTACCTGAAGGGGGGGTTCCAGAGGGGATGGCGCTCGCCTGTTCTCAGTGGTGGCAGATGACAGAACAAGGAGCAATGTCTCAAGTTACAGTGGGGAAGGTCTTGGTTGGATATTAGGAAACGCTAGTTCACTAGGAGGGTGGTGAAGCGCTGGAATGGGTTCCCTAGGGCGCGGATGGAATCTCCATCCTTAGAGGGTTTTAAGGCCCGGCTTGACAAAGCCCTGGCTGGGATGATTTAGTTGGGGTTGGTCCTGCTTTGAGCATGGGGTTGGACTAGCTGATCTCGAGGTCTCTTCCAGCCCTAATCTTCTATGATCTCCAATGCCCATCACCTTTTAGCACAAACCGGGTCTGTCCCTCAGTGCTCCTGTCCTCCTGTGACCAAGTCCTGCACTGAATACACCCTGGCTGCCCCAAAGAGGAGCAGAGCTTGTCCTCTAGAATTCAAGCGCCCGGTTGCCAAGATCCCACACGTGGCTCAGAACCCAGGGTGTAAGAGCAGTCGAGGCCAGCAGCCTTCCCAGGATATTTACCACCTGGGGATGTATGTGGATCTGCAGCAGCACTAAACTCCACAAGCACAATTCCCCCTCAGCCTAGCCCTGTGGCCTGCAGGTGTGCACAGACTTATGGGGAGGGGGAATACCCCACAACATCTCCTCCAGCTCGTCGCATTAGAGAACAATCCTGCTAAGAGGAAGTAACCTAAGATCATGCCCAGTCTTCACAGGGAATGGTGGAGGGAGTCTTGTTCTTGTGGAGCAGTCTTGTTCGGGGCTGATGCCAAGGAGACAGGGTTGTAGGGCCAGATCCTTTTTGACCCCCATTGAGAGCTGTGCCTGCTGACAGAGAGGCTGGTGTGCACTCATGGTCACATGTGGAATTCTTTTCAGAGGCACTTTGAGCTCCTAGGACAGAAGGTGCCATAGGTGTGCAAAGCAGCAGCCCAATTAAGACTGCTTCAAAGGGCAGCCAAGTGATCAGGCACAAGACAGTGACTTGCTTCGCCAAGGACGAGAGAACTAGTCGACCACGTAGCTGGGGGAGGCTTCACCGAGGCTTGCAGAGGTGGGTTGCTCCTCACTACCGACTGCTTGGCTTTACGATCCATCTGTTTATCTACCTGCCTATCTATCCAGCTGCTGCCAATGGACACTGCCATTCTAGAATTTCTCTGTGGGTTCACGCTCTGCTAAGCAAAATGAATCTCAGATTGATACGGCCAGAGCCCTATCGCTCCTGCCCCTGCTGAACTAGCCAAAGTTAACACACGGCCCTTCAGCATTCACAACAATGCTCCACTTATGCTGACTCAAGCCACAGCCGTAAAGCCTGTTTACTGCTGTTTAAATTTGCAAAGGCTCCTTGCCAAGAGAAAATAACCAAGGCCAGAACTAGTTACATTATCACAGTCGTGCTCAGTCAGCCACATAAAGGAGCCATTTTTGAAGGAAAGCTCACTTGCGTATCCTAAAAACTGCAACATTTGCATCACAGGGGCCTGAATTAATTGTTGCATTATTGCTGGGAGCCAGTATAAATAACTGCCAAACTTCCTGCCCGGGAAGCATGGCTCAAAAGTCCAGCAGTTTAAAAATAAACAAAGCCAGTGGGGTGTGGAACTGTCCTATTAATAAAGGAAAAAACCCACAGAAATGATGTGCTTAAAGCTACCATGGAAACAGTGTGTTTGCAAGGGACCTGAGACAAGATGCTGCCCCATCGCAGGAGGAGGATAGGCTTGTGGGTAAGGGGCTGGAGTGGGACCCAAGAGAGCTGGATTTAATTTCTAGCTCAATCTTTTTGTGTGACCTTGGGCAAGTCACTTAGGTCTCTCTGTGCCTCAGTTTCCCATCTGTACAATAGAATAATAATACATCCTTTGCCTGTCTTGTCTAGTTAGGTCTAGGAATACACAGAGGTCTTCCAGGGGGTATGTCAACTCATCTAGATCAGTGTTTGTCAACCTGGGGGTTGCGACTCCCACGGGTGTCCCGGGACAGGTTTAGGGGGGTCGCAAGTGCAGGGCCAGCATTAGGGGTTGCAAGCAGGACAATTGCCCGGGGCCCTGCGCCACAGGGGGCCCGGCGAAGCTAAGTTACATGCTTCAGTCCCAGGAGGCGGGGCTCCGGCCTCAGGGGTACAATAGCCTGGAAAGTCTGAGAGCCACTGATTTAGATTGTAAGCTCGTAAGGGAAGTGACTGTCTCTTCTTATGTGTCCGTACAGTGCCCAGCCCACTGGGTCCTGGATCTCACTGGAACCTCTAGACACTTCCATGATTTCAACAAGCATTAGGGTGCTCTAGCCAGTCCTCCAATCACTTTGGATTTTATTTTAAAAGCTAATCTAGATGCTAGAGATTGGAACCTCCAGAAGCTGAAGTCCTGTATGTCCAGGAAGGTCCCAGCACATAACACATGCAGCCTGCTCCCAAGGGGGGAGGGAGGGCACTTGCTGGGGGGGGGGGCATTTTGGATGAAAATGGCCAGTCTATGCAACTAACTCTCCTTGCACACGCAGTTGCTGGATTTGTTTGCACAGTGGCGACAGACAGATGAGCACTGCAGGGACACGGTTTAGGAATAGGCCCTTCCAACATTTTCCTGATGGGACATTTGAAAAAGTTGGGTGTTTTGTTTTAAAGGGACGCTTTCGAAGCAACTGTTCACACTCAGTGCTGCAGTGTCTGGTGATACACGACAAAAACCAGCTTGAAATAAAAATCACCTCCTGTGTTACTGAAAACAGAATTAAATGGAAATGGGAAGATTTTCTAAGAAAATGCTTATAACCACCCATACTGTTTGTTTGCTCTTTTACATTTCGCTCAGCTGGGACCGGGCTGGTCTGCTTCACTTCCTGTTTACAGTCAATTTCATTTCTTGCTTCTCAGGTGACTACCACAAGTGATTGTTTCTGAGGCCTGGTCTACACCTAAAACTTAGGGCAACCTAGCTTGTGTGCCTTCCATGGCATGGCTCGGAGGAGTGCTCCAAACTGCAAGGGCTGTGCTATCAGCCCCTTGGCGAACACAAGATGACCACCACTGGGGACCTCCAGAGCTAAGTTTGTGAGCTGCTACAACTTGAACTAAAGAGCCACCACTCTCTGCTTAGGGGCTTTAATAACTCATGTCCCCTGTGGGTCAGTCCTGCAGGGGCCCCGCAGCTCACACGCCCCATTGGGTTCCATTCAATACTCCACACATGCATGGAGACAGGTCTGGCCCCACTTCCTGGGTGGCTTGTGCCATTGGTCTGGGTGTTAGAGGCAGGGAAGTAGGATCCCTTTCTTTACTGGAGACGCTCGCAGCTTTGTCTCACTTCTGAGATGAAAGCCCCTTTTCGAGGAGCTCTGTAACACGGGGTGACTTTAAGGAGCTTCTGCCAATTTCTACTGGCACACTGATGCATTTGGCCAAGTTCGGAGTGGAGTCTTAGGGAGCCTGACCCCTTCTTCCAGCCCACGTGTAATACCAGCACAGACCCCTTAGGCTCGCTGGGACTCTCACCCCCTTACCAATGTGCAACTTACTAACTGGACCTGTCACTCATGTCACTCACAAACCCAGGGGCCTACAGAGATCTATGCAGCAAGAAAAGCCACTCCAGCAGGGGATGAGGGGCAAGGCAGGGCCATCCCCTACTTTCACTTACAGCTCCAGGCAGCTCTTCAGCGTGTAAGTTCAAATTCCTGCACATGTTGCGACCCCAGCTGGAAGCAGGTCAAAGCTAGTATAAGGGCATGCCTACACTGCAATCAAACACCAGGGCTGGCCTGGGTCAGCTGGCCCAGGCTGTGGGGCTAAAACTAGCAAAGAAGACGCTTGGGGGCTGCACCCTGGCCTCTGGGACCCTCCTCCCGTGTTGGGTCTCATTTGGGCTTCGACTCCAGCCTGAGCTCAAATGTCTACACTTCAATTTTATAGGCCTTCAGCATGAGTCAGCTGAGCTGGGACAGCTGCGGGTGTTTTATTGCAGTGCAGACATTTGGCTCATTCTGGTTTTAGAAACCATTCTGCTGGTTTTTCATACATTTTCCCTCTCTCTCTCCCTCATTCTTTAGTCCCACCTGCATGAAAGCAGGCTCTCCACTGCTAGATCACAAGATCCTAGTACCTAGGGACAGACAAAGACCAATTAGGCCATTCCTGCTTCTGCCAGTGCAGCCTCTGGGCAACAGGTGATCAGGTGTTAAAATGCAGCTATATTCAGTCCCAGTCGAGAATCCCTCCTGCTGCTCATTCGCTGCCCCAAACCAGGATCTTCCAGCTGCACACAGCTGATTGTGGTAGAAATGATTGTGATGTCACAAACGGTTGTGCAAACATATTCAGACAGCTTCTGAAGCAAGGTGGAGAGGCTCGGGGGAGGAGACATATTTTTCCCGAAAAAGAAACACATTGTGGTTTTTCTCTTGCAATTTTGGACAGTTTCCCACCCTGTTCCCATCATGCTGCCCCGGCCAGTTGTGCCATACTATACGTACATGTAGAGGAAAAAATTCCTTCCTTTCTGCCAAAGCGAACGTAAGCCTGATGAATGGTATTGTGGTTAAAAGAAAAGGAGTACTTGTGGCACCTTAGAGACTAACCAATTTATTTGAGCATAAGCTTTCGTGAGCTACAGCTCACTTCATCTGAAACCTGGTGTTGTGGTTAAATCACTGGGCTGGGACTCAGGAGACCTAGTTCAATTTTTGGCTGAGTCACAGACTCCCTTGACCTTGTGCAGTGACCTCATTTGAATCGCTTTGTGACTCGGTTCTCCATCTGTGAAACAGGGATAATACTATTTCCTTTCTCCTGTCTTTTCTTTGTTTCGCTTATTTAGCCCATTAGTTCATCAAGGCAGGGGCTGTTCTCACTATATGTACATACAACGCCCAACACAACGGGGCCTTGATCTCAATTAGGGTCTGGACAGTGCTGAAAACAGCACTCGGTCAGGGCCTCTAGGTGCTACCATAATACACACAATCATCCTGAGTTCAATTACCCTTATCTGAGCATGTAGATCTGATCAGCCACCAGGGATGACCTGATCATTTTCGGTAACTCCAGCCACAAAACACATAATTGCTCCAGATGAGGAATATACAGAGAGAGCGGATGAAAAAAAGATCCCGTGGGGTTTTTCAGGCCAATCCCATTTACTGATGAGGGCAAGAGAAATGCCGAAAATATGAGCTAAGCCGTATGGTTTGTCAGCAGGCCTCAGAGCGCTTTCCTCTGCATGCAGGGAAGCAGGACCCACTAGCATCCCTCCGGAGAAAGGAAGGGGTATCAACGAGAGTGCAGGAAGAATTGGGCTACAGTCAGAAAAGCAGCCGCTGGACTCACTCCCCCGGCCTTGTTTATTAGTTTTAAACGAGCTCCGTGAGAAAGAGGGTGGTGATGAAAACACTTCTATTTTGTCTACCGTGAATATACAGAAGGTGCTTTAACGAGAGGCTTACAGATTTAAATGATACTCCAGCAGGTTAAACAGAAGTCTCTGAAGCCAAGTCCTTGGCTGGGGCTGTGAAAAATCACTTCCTCTTGTCAACTGGCCCTTTCTCAAAGCCGGGACTGTGCGAAGTTTCTGTCTCTTCTTGCGAGGCTGCAGCTTAGCGTGAAACTCCTAAGCCCACGAGGGAGCTGGCGACTCCACTTAAAGTGGCAACAAAGGTCAACAGCAGGGGAGGGTAGGTGGTGTGCTGGGGTGGGGGGGTGGGGGTCTGTTTGCTGGGGCATCCTGGAAAGCAAAGGGAACCAGCCCAAGGGGGGAGCAGGGAGGAGAGGCATCACTGCAGCCTGTCAGGGGAGAAAGAGCAGAATGTCTGGATTGCAGAGCTAGCCCCAAATCCCGCCTTGTCAGCTGGCCATACCTTGGAAACTTGTCGTCGCTCAGCTACTGCCGGGGCTCAGTCTAACCTCCCATGAAATGTGAATGTCTTGGCTGAAAAGAAAGTGAAAAATATGTCAGGAATGTGTGTTTGGCTTGGCGGCCGGCACGGTGGATCACAGCCTCCAGGCGTCTGAGCCGGGCTTTGACGTGCAGGGAGTGCTCTCCGTCCGCGGCGAGGTACGCCGTGCTGCTGGACAGGCGGAGAGCGGGGGCTCCCACGGGACTAATGTACAGACAGCCTCCACCACCGCCTCTGAATGACTCAAGTGAGCCGGTTTCATGTGCAAGCTCCGGGTAGTGGGCCAGAGACACTGGACTTTCCCAGGGGCTGCCAGCAAGTCACCGGCTGTAAAAACTTAAAGCCCTTTCACGCAGCTTTTCAGTTTTGTGGCATTAGTTGGACCTTTGCCAAACAACAACAATACTCAGCACTGACATAGTTAACTAGTTAACGCTTTGAGAATATCCTAAGCAACTCGTTAACTGGGCAAGCGTTAACTAATTAATCCCTGCAACACTCTCGGAGGCACCATAGGCCGGGAGCACGATCCCCGTTCCACAGGTGGGGAAGCTGAGGCACAGGTAAGCAAAGAGGCTTGCTCCACATCGCAGTGGTAGAAGCAGGAATAGGACCCAGGAGTCCTGTCTCCAATTCTCTGCTCCCATGCTGTTGACGGTATTGTTGCAGAAATCCCACAGGCCAGATTCTGATCTCAGCTGCGTCGATGTAAATTTGGAGTAACTCTGTTGAGTTGCTCCAGGTTTACATTCCTGGTACTGAGCTCAAAATACAGCTCCTCTTTCTTTATGAGACTAATGTGATCGTCGAAGGGCCTGAGGGATTAAAACCCAGGGCATCGCTGCTAAGAGGTTGGAAAGAGACTAGCTAGAGGGAGACTCGGTAGGAAAAAGTGAGGTTCAAGATGGAATAAAGGCTTAAAAGTGAGATGGGAGGAGAGAAGCCCAAACCATATCTTTCCCATGGCAGCAGCCAATCTGCTGCAGGGGTGCTAAGGAGCCCGAAGGAGAACTTCTTACAGGACCGTTTGCTCATTTCTGTCCACAGCAACACATGGATGTAGGGCAGGCTGACCCGTGGGCACCGGGGTTCCCTTTTCAGGATTCAAGATCTTACAGTGTGTGATGAATGGTTCCTGACTTCAAGGGTCCCAAAAAGCTAAGAAACTCTCCATAATTATCTCCTTCCTGGGGTTAGAAAGAGCCCTAACAGTGCCATCCCAGCCCAGTACCTTGCCCTGGGTTATTCTGCCTTCTCAGCAACCTGGGTTAATCAAAGCCAGCCACAGTCCAGCTCCAGATCAGAGCTGCCTGCAGCCTCAGTTTTCCTTTCCCCTCTTGAAGGCCCCACGTCAGTTTCACATCGGAGACAAGGAGGGCAGGATGTGTGACTCTCTCCTGAGTCCACTGACGCCACTCCAGAGAGGGTCAGGAGAAGCCCCATCTCAGGGGGCTAAATTGCTGCCTTCCCAGAACTCCCTGCTACTGCTGGATTGGGGAGAAAGAAGCTTAGTTTGCGACCCAGACTAGACTTCATTCAGCATCATCCCGCCAGCCATGCACCCACTCCACGTGCCAGCTGAAGTCCACTAAACTCACTTCTTCAGCTGAGCTTTCCCTCGGTAACTTCTGCAAACAACCAACACCCCCCCAGTCACACGAGCATAAAACCCAAACCTGTGAAAATCAATCAAGCAGTTTCTCCTACAGGCTGGGAAGGAAAGAAGTGAGAGAGACTGTTACTGTTATTTTGGTAGGTGGCGATAGGTAGACAGACAAAGGGGTGGTGTACATGGGGATGAAAAGGTAGACAGACAGAAGAGTGGTGTGAATGGGGATAGAGAGATGGACAGAGGGGTGTGTATGGGTACAGACAGATATAGGGGTGCCTACGGGGATGGAAAGAGAGATACAAAGACAATGCAGTGTGATGGGGAGAACTTTAACTCCAAAAGCTGCATGTTGACTTTAATCAGCACAAGGGAGAAGGTTTCCCTTCTTGTGTTTTGCTATTTTTTCAAATAAAATACCAACTACGTCTTGTTTCTAGCCTCGCCCCAGCTGTAGGACTCCCGCCATGGAGGATCCATATTCCTGATCTACTCCTGCAAAATGCTGATTTCAAAGAGGTTTTTCAAACCAGTAGTTTTCAATACAGCTCGGATCAGGCCCATGTCCTCCCGCAGCTGGAGCTCAAAAATTTCCCTGAGCCATGTCAGCTCTCCGTTAGCTGGTGAGTTTAGTGTGCCACAGGGCGGGTGGTTCAGCTCTTGGTGGACATGTGCAGCTGGAGCTCACACACACACACACCCCCTTCATGGGGAGATCAGACCCCACACACACACACACACACACACCCTTCATGGGGAGATCAGACCCCAGCTGTGCAGACACTCTTCACATCTACTGCACGGCATTCGCAATATCCTTTTTGAGCCCCACATCTCAAGTATTTCTCCTTCACTCCCAGGTGTGTTATTCCTTCCTGGGGCTCTTCTGCAGCGACATTCTAGCCACCACCACTGCGTGGGGGCTGGATGACAGGGCTGGTCGTAGAATTCAAGTCTCCCACAGGGCAATGAAGAACTTTAATCCTCAGAACAACCCCTCAGGCCTTTACTTCTAAACTTCTTATACTGAAAACAGTGGGAACTCCAACAACAGGGGACTGGCCCATCTGTACGGTCAGTACTGAGCTCCACTGTTAACTGTGGCCAGAAATTAGAGTACAACCATCACTTGAAGGCTGTTTAGCGTTCACAACTTCATAGACCCCTGAATTACGACATCTCCAGCAGCTGGGCTCCTATCATTCAGAGACCCATAGAAAAACTGGGGTTGGAAGAGGTCTCTTCTGGATCATCCAGTCCATCCTCCTTGCATGGTGGAGGAGATACGGCTGTCATCTTGCAGCCAGACTCTCTCATGCTGTGATCTTACCAGACCTCAGAAGCTAAGCAGGTCTGGCCAGTATTTGGATGGAAGACGACCAAAAAGAAGAACCCAGGCTGCTGAAGGAAGTTAGTGATTCAATAGGTAGCAGTCTACTTCCAAGACAGTACCAAGTCAATGCCTGGCACAGTGCCAGCAGGCACTATGCTACTGCAGATGCTGTCTTTAGATGAGACTTGAAACCGAGATCCCCAGTAAAGATCCAATGGTAGGTTTCAAAAGAGTGGAGGTGTTAATTCTGGTGTCCTGGCTAAATTCCCGTTTGGGTAACTCCAGTCTAGCTACTGACATTCCTTTTTAATTTCAATTCTGTACAGGCTTATTCTTCATTTCCCGTCTTGCATGGCAGGGTTGCATTGTTGCGTGCTGTTAAACAGCCACCACATACCACCCCTGAACTGGCTGCATTTCAGTGGTGGATGAAGCAATTCCAGTGTACACTAGCTTGCAAAGCCCCTTGGAATTAGTTGGGAAGCAAGCCGCCGTTCAAAAGGCAAGGTGGTTTTATAAAATTATTATCATCATTCCTGAGAGACTGATGACACTTCTCTAGCTCTAAATTTCTCCTGCAAAGAGATAAGAGGCATTTGAGTTTCCCAGAAGTTTAATAATCGCATGGTCAAACCCAGAAACATTTCTTAATCCCTTTCTGACATTAATCCATTTCCTGGTCAAATAAATAAAAAGCAGAATGGGAGCATCTGGCCTCTGCATCACCCTTTGAAAAGTGGAGTTCAGAGAAAGCCCAGTCTGGGACCAAAAAAACCAAGGATAGCGTTTAACAATTAGAGCTTTGATAAATCCTTTCTCCTGCCTCCATGCAGAGAAGCAAAGGGCTTCTCCTGGAAAGTATATTTCAAAACTACCCTCTCCCACTCCCAGGGGGCAATGGATGGGGGAGAAACACTTCAGAGCCTCAGGTAGATATAGGCTGTAACTTGCACAGTTTCCAAATTACCACTGGTGGGGGCGGGACATGCACCTCAGTCTGGTAATGTACCCAAAACGGATTGAGTTGAGAAAGCAAGACAGGTTCTCTAAGCCAGGCAGTGCTGAGCTCTGGCTGGGAACTAGTAAGCAATTGTACATTGTGGGAATCACCTGGGAAGGAGAAAATAAATGATAAAGGCTTTAAAATTGGACCCCGTCTCTCACTGGGAAGGAATAGAAATAACATGCTGCTTTTGACCGGTACTAGGGATGGGTGATACATTGGCTGCACATAACACCAATGAAGTCGAGCCTCACTCCTAAAGCTTGAACAGAACCATTTGAGGAGGTCTGAAAAAGGTGTTTCATGGTTTGTTTGGTTTTTTGCTTGGGCTGCTTCCGACCACTCCTGGGAGCAGAAGGGCTGTTCCCACGGGATTCTTGCTAGTGAGGGTTGGTCACTTCTTGCTAGTGATGGTCCTGGCTTATGACACATTTGGAATCCAAATTTGGGTTTTGCCCACGGTATTTATCTTTATCAGGCTTCCACAGGGAAGCTCAGCTTCAACTGTAACTATTATGAGAGATTTCAGAGTAACAGCCGTGTTAGTCTGTCTTTGCAAAAAGAAAAGGAGTACTTGTGGCACCTTGCACATTGTAGGGAGAGTGGTCACTTTGGATGAGCTATTACCAGCAGGAGAGTGAGTTTGTGTGTGTATGGGGGGGGGGGGGGAGAAAACCTGGATTTTTGCTGGAAATGGCCCACCTTGATTATCATGCACATTGTAGGGAAAGTGGTCACTTTGGATAAGCTATTACCAGCAGGAGATTGAGTTTGTGTGTGTGGTTTTTAGAGGGGGGTGAGGGGGTGAGAGAACCTGTATTTGTGCAGGAAATGGCCCACCTTGATTATCATACACATTGTGAAGAGAGTGGTCACTTTGGATGGGCTATTACCAGCAGGAGAGTGAGTTTGTGTGTGTATGTGGGAGGGGAGGGGCGGAGGGTGAGAAAACCTGGATTTGTGCTGGAAATGGCCCAACCTGATGATCACTTTAGATAAGCTATTACCAGCAGGACAGTGGGGTGGGAGGGGGTATTGTTTCATGGTCTCTGTGTGTATATAAAGTCTGCTGCAGTTTCCACGGTATGCATCCGATGAAGTGAGCTGTAGCTCACGAAAGCTCATGCTCAAATAAATTGGTTAGTCTCTAAGGTGCCACAAGTACTCCTTTTCTTATTATGAGAGAACGTTTGCCCATCAGGTGTCTGAAATCTGGATCTCTATTCTGTCGCTTGGGCCTAGCTCTAGCACTTGTGTGTTTCCAACTCCAAGAGACTGGGGTAGTCCAGAGACAGGTGAGAGAAGAATCTGCACTTTTGGGTGATCATCCAAACATTCTGAGCTTTGCTCCTCGCTCCAGCTCGTGTGATCTTCGTGAGAGAGGCACCTGGCTGATAAAATGAGCCCAAATTGTGGCTTTAGCCGTACTTTCTAGGACAAGCCATGATTTTCAGGGAACGAGAGGGAGGTTGTCGGTAATGGTGGAAATGGGAGGAAGACATGGAATGTGGCTCCCACCAACTCTAAAAGTTACCCATCCAGATACCCAATTTAAAATGATTGCATTGCTCAAGGTGACTTGGGAAGGCAAATCCTATAATTCCCATAATTTACTTTTGGGACAGCTCAGAGTCAAAGCACCGTGACATTGGGGAAAAATCAGCCACAGACATTCACTCTGGTCATATCTCAAGTGTCAGCCAACTTTATTTGAGATTTTTCCCAGGAAATAAAAATAGGCCATCAGGCCGATAAGTAAGATAATGGAGATGGCCAGTTTTTTAGATTCTTTCTTGCCCATGGTAGCAATCAGAAATAGATTTGAAATCTGCCGAGTGGGCATACGCCGGGCCAGGAACCACTGGGATGGACTGGCACAGAACAAGATGAGAACTAACTTTAACTGGCCAAGGTGGAAGAGATCAACTTCATACCAATTCCCTTGAAGTCAATGGAAGTCACATTGGGGATGGATGACTCCAGACCATGGCTTTGAGAATGGAGTTCTGCACGTGGCCATCAGTTGCATCTCCTCATTCCAGAGGCACTACATTTTGCTTAGTCCCCAGTATACATTCATGTGGATGAATATCACATTTAGAAGAGGTGTGGTGCTCCTGAAAGGAGGCAGACTGGACTGCACAGCATAGGAACAGTGCAGTAACTGGAGGGAAGACAATTTTGGGGGAGGGTCTCACTTGCTAGTGGGACACAAGCCAATATCACAAGAGCCATCATCACTGCCAGTGCTCTTTGCTGCAGATCCTGGGAATGATACCCACCTCCACACCCAGGCTTTCCTGCGGGCAGTGCCCTGACGGGTGTTCTTACATATATGCCCCAATAGAAAAACAACATGGAAGGACCAAGCCTGCTTCTTGTCAGCAGGGAATGGAGAGAGGAATATTGTTGTTGGTTTTTACTCATGGGAGGTGCTCAGATATTTTACTGATGGGGGCCACAATGGGCCCTAGATGGCTGGCTGGCTGGAATGGGTCATGGAAACTGAATGACCAGGAGCATGACAATCAGCAGGAGAGCATGTGGGAAACTCATGCTGCTTCTGCCTGTGACTGGTGGATTAGAGATGGAACATGCAGCAGAATTTAGGCCCATCCCAGAGCTGGGGAAGTGACATATCCAGGGATGTCCCATTATAAAGAGAGGGGCTCGATTTGATTCTGAATTCAGATTTCAAACACTCCTGAAGTTTAGGGTTGTTCAGGTCCAGGATCTGGTTGGGGTCCATTTCATAGTGCATAAGCAGAAGACTTCACTTTCAGGGCTCTCAATCTGGCACCTTTTCAACAGCATGAAATATACTTAAAATTGTACAAAAATTGCTCTAAAAAACCCCCCAAGCCTGCAGTGGTTTTAATCTCCTACATGAATCAGAGGGCCTGGGATTGACAGCAGGATCTTTGTGGGATTGTAATAAAAAATGACTTATTTAAGAAATATTAATCGTTCATGTTGCTGCTAAATGCTCCTGTTTGCTAAGGAACTATCTGTTACCTGAGTGCTCCGATAAATCTTCTAAGGTAAAATTATATGTTAGATACTGCCAGAAGGGTACATTTAAGAATGCTTCCCAAATTATCAACTGCATTAATCTTAATTACTTTGGTAAAAGTAGAGTCTGGCATTAGGGCGAACTAAATTGAACGGGTGTTTGTTTGTCTTTATCATATCGCATATTTGAGATCATTTAACAGAACAGAGATAAAAGGAACATGGGGCAAGAAGGCAGCGAGCAGGCTTCCTAATGAAAATGATGGTTTACAAAGGACAAAAAACAGGCAGAGAGGGACAGAGGAACCTCTGGGGTTCGCAAAGCAGCAGATTTGCCATTGAGTCAGCACCGTTCACAAGAGCGATATACAAGCAGCTCAGTATAGAACCGGGGTGTACATTTTCCACTGTAGCACTGTAAAAAGAAAATAAACAACTCCTTAATTACAATCTCCAATGATTATAGGATTAAAGCGGAAGCTCCATCTCCTGGCTTCCTGATGGCAAGTCTGTTTTGGTGACAACTATGGGGACGGTCTGACCCCGTTTCAACTGAGGATCTCAAAGTGCTTTACATTCATTAATGACATAGGCCTCCTAACCTTTCTGCCTGTTCAGGATGCATCAACATCCCCATTCGATACGTGGGTGAAATGATGTACAGGGACGTGACATGACTTGCCCACAATCTTGTGAGTCAGTGGTAAAGGGAGGCCTAGTTCCCAGGTGTCCTGACTCCTAGTCCCCTTGTGTTAACTAACAGACTGCCCTCCTCCCCAGAGCTGAGGCTAAAACCCAGGAGTCCCGGCGCCCAGTCTCCTGCTCTAACTACTAGACTCCACTGCCTCAGCCAAGCTGGATAGGTTTCCCTGACTGAAAGACAAAGATTGGCTCATTATGTGGAGCCATGAATATTACAGATAATGTCTCATATTTTCACAACCAAAGTCAGTTATAGGGCCCTGCCATTTAAAGTCACACATGCTTGCAGGCAGCTGAGAGGCAATTCGATTAGCAATGAAACACTCCAGCTTTTGAGGTCTCTCTCTAGATCGTGTGTGCCCCCACACAGCTTGCCTGACCTGCTTCTACTGGCTGTGGGTACAGTGAGCTCACCCAGCAGCAGCTGCCATGACCTGCAATTAGATAGTGGTGTGGAACCAGACCTTCATTCAGGCTAATTAGACATGTTTGCTGCCAAGCGACCCTCAGTGTCAATAGTAGAGGATAATAAGCAGCTTCCTCTGTTTGCAGGAGCCATCCTTTTAAACTCTCTCACTCACACTCCAGCAAGCAAAGCATTTTCCCAAGTGCCGAAGGCAAACCAAGAACTGCCTACTTCATATTACAGGACAAAGCCAGGAATTCTAACCCCCGCCACCCTGCTAGAGTTTTCACCAGGTTGCTACATCACACAAGGATGCTATTGTTTGGCAAGAACAAAGGTATTTTATGTATTTCTATGAATGTCCTAAAAATAACCCCGAGAATTTATACTTGGAAGCAGGTTCCATGCCTTACACTTGCAGAACAGATTCTTCTGCTGACCGTCCGGTTAAACATCTCTGCTTAAGTCCCATTGACTACTTGCTTTTTTGGTTCACAGCTTTATGAGTCCCACAACTTCAATGAGACTTAGGCACTTGCTTAAAGATAAGCACATTCTTAAGCATTCTGCTGCAGAGAGATGGACTTAAGCACATGCTAAAATGCTTTGGTGAACTGGGGCTTTGGAGAGGCATTAAATATTGTTGATGCTGTGAGGTCTCTTAATCTATCCAGGTCTGTGTCATCTGAGAAGTTTCTTTATCATAATGGAGTTAAATGGAACAGGCCAAAGTTTCTAAAGTGGCTTCTAGTTTCTTTGCGCTTGCAAAACTCTGGACATGGAAGCAAATACATGCAAATAACCCTCTGGTTATTCTAACCCTATTATTCTATGATTCTATGAAATCATATGGTCGGATTTGGCTGGGTCTGGGGAGGTGGGTCATGCCATCTGTCTACGGATATTTGAAGGGACCATGACACCACGAGGAGGAGCAATTATTTGGTATGGCACAAGGAGGAGAGACAATTAGGAGGCATGGCATGAAATTAAGAAAGGGAATATTTATGAGGAACATCAGGAACTCACTCCAGACTGGGAGATGCAGAATGTGTCGAAAAGTCTCTCAAATGAGGGGATGGATGCCCCGCTGCTTTGGATTTTTATTTATAGACCGGGTGAGACAGTAGTAGAAGTGAAAGTGTACTGGGGGTGTGTAACCCACACACCTCCTGGGTGTGGTGTTTTGTCCTATCTAGTGGCACCGAGACCACTTAGAGAGAGAGATTAATGAGTCTGCTCTATAGCCTTAGCAAAGGGCCACATAGCTTTTAGCTCATGTGTAGAGGCTCATGCATTTAGCTCCAGAGGTCCCAGGTTTGATCCCGCCTGCTGATGACCGGGGTCTGTCACTGATACAGGTGCACTGGGAAACAATGGTGCCCCAGCAGGGAGATAGACTGGATGGCCACATGGGTCTTTCCCATCTCTCACTCCTATGATTCTGTGAAGTCAGTCACTGTGTATGCATGTACGTCTCTATAGATCATTGCTATGGTGTTGCTTCTTCTTAACATTACCCACTGAAATAAGTGGGAAAGAATCCCATTGCCTTCGATGGGCTTTGAGTTAGGCTCTGTGGGCAAAAAAAAATTGACAACAGTTAGGCAGCTGAGACCACTGCCTGTCACACTGACCAATAGTGTCTCATTGTTTCATAAATTCCCAGGCCAGAAGGGACCATCATGATCATCTAGTCTGACCTCCTATAGAACACAGGCCAGAGAACTACCCCAAAATAATTCCTAAAGTAGAACTTTTAGAAAAACATCACATCTTCATTAAACTGCCAGCGATGGAGAATCCACCACAACCCTTGGTAAATTCTTCCAATGGTTAATTACTTTCATCATTAAAAATTTACACCTTATTTCCAGTCTGAATTTGTCTACCTTCAACTTCCAGCCTCTGGATCGGGTTAGACCTTTCTCTGCTAGACTGAAGAGCCCATTATTAAATATTATTCCCCCAGGTACATACTTATACACTGGAATCATAGAATATTAGGGCTGGAAGAGACCTCAGGAGGTCATCTAGTCTAATCTCCTGCTCAAAGCAGGACCACCACCAACTAAATCAAGTCACCCCTTCACCTTCTCTTCACTAAGATAAATAGATTGAGCTCCTTGAGTCTATCATGATAAGGCAGGTTTTCCAGTCCTTTTATTATCCTCATGACTCTTCTCTGAACCCTCTCCAATTTGTCAACATCCTTCATGAATTGTAGGAAATCGACGCAGTGTTCCAGCAGCAGTCGCACCAGTGCCCGATAGAGAGGTAAAGTAACCTCTCTGTGACTTGCCAGTCTCCCGTTCATGCATCCCAAGATCACATCAGCTCTTCTAGTGGTTTCCTCCACTGTGTCTATCTGTATCCATTTTGTTGTCTCTCTTCCTTTACTTAGCTTGTAATTGATGTGGGGCAGGTACTATGTTTGTCCAGCACCTGGCACAACAAGGTCCTGGTTCACGACCAGGGCTCATAGGCACTATGCTAATACAAATAATAATGAATAATGATCCAAGCCTGAAGGGCAGATTGTGGTAACATACCCCCTAAGTATCATCATAAGGACAACCCGGGTGAATGGATGAGACTTTGGGGCAGCATGGAACCCTTGTTCCTTTAATGTAAGGCCTGGAGCTACACTCAGCCCTTTGATTTCATAGGCAGCTTCTCTTTCCCAAACCTTTCCCTTTAATATCATGGTGGAAAAACAACACACGCTAGCTGACCTAAATACAGCTCTCAAGTGAGTCACTGCAGGGTCACGGGTCAGCAGCTAACTCCTCACTCACGCAGGCTGTTACATTTTTTGATGTCGAGGTGAAGGAGGAGATGCAGCCACAGCGTTTGATAGTGATGCCAAGTGAGGTCATTTGTTTGTGTTGCCATGTTATTGACAGCAAAACCAAACCCGTGCTACAGGGGGGCGGGGTAAGAGGGCTGTAGCTGAAACAGCCAAGGGGCTGAATACGGCACCGGGTTATTTCGTTGTTGTTTTTGTTGCCGTATCAGCTGCTGTCCCACGTTCCCGTTTTGACACACGCTTCCCTCCGATTATCTCCTGGCCTAAAAAAACCAGTGGAATGATTCCCAGACCAGTATCACATTTCCTTCCTTCTGTCTGCCTGAGTCTGGGTCCGTCCCAGGCTGCCTCCCCCTCTGTTCTTAGTTTAAGTTCTGGTCATGTAGGGACACGGATGTACAGAGAACGTGCAACGAACAAGCACATTTCTCAAGCTTCCATTAACAAACTGCCCCTCCCCCCCCCGGCCTTCGGGGGTAGGGAACACCATTGCAGATTGAGCCAGCTGATTTCTGCACCCAGCCACCCCTTTTGTTGGACTGGTGCCTCGTTCTAGAGGTGGGAGGCAGTGAATGTGGACCCCCAAGTGAAAGCTCCATTGCACCATCACATTTAAAATGGGGTACCCAGCCCTCAGTTAACACAACCCACTGTCGAACGTGGGGTATTTCAAAATGGAGGGAGGCACTTTCACCCCTAGGTACCTTTAATATTTGCAGGGCCTTTTGTGGGGCGGCCTGCTGAGACCACAGCTCATCATGCCAACCAGTAGCAGACCATCATTTCCTTGTACTCTGCCATCAGGCTGTGTCCAGTGGTTGTCTCTTGTCTTGGATTGTGAGCTCTGTCCCATTCAGGGACTGTCTTTGCTCGCTGTGTTTGTACAACACCTCGCACAATGGGGTTATGGTCCATGACTGGGTCTCCTAGCATCATGGCTGGGTCATGGGCAGCAAGACCTAGCAGTCAGAGCCAGAGCCCACAGTCATGAGACAGGAGTGAGGCTGGGTCAGGATAGCAGGAGGTCAGAGGCAGGAAACACATTGGTGGCCTGGAACCACAAGTCAGATGCCTGGAGCAGGAGGTGCACAGCTTACAGCAGGCTAGAGCCCAGTTGTTCAGTCAGCTTTCTGCACCTGCTGCTGGCTTAAGTAGGACCAGTAAGCCTATCAGCCGCTCTGGAGCCCGGCCAATCAGACTTCAGGGGCGGAGCCTCACACTGGGACTGGCCTTCCTTGGTCCCAGGCGGTGGGTTGGAATGTGGCTGGTCCCATAAACCCTGCAGACCTGGGTTCGAGAGCCAGGGGTCATGACACTTCAGCACTACAGCTAAATAAATAAACAAACAACAACAGTAAGAAGAGATTGAAACACTGCTCTTTCTGGACATTTCCCAGAGCACTGAATCCTTTTCTCAGGCCTCTCTCTAGTCATGCGCTTAAGCATTGCAAACCTGAAACACCATGCAGGTTTGGAGCCTACAGAAGAGCCCTATGGAAAAAACCGCTCAGAGTTACTGGGCTTGCTAGACAGAACTGGTTTGGTTTTGGCCAGTAAAGCTATTGGACCTTGATTCTGCCCTCCAGCGCTGCCTCCCTGGCTAACTAGCCCGTCTCCCTCACCACTTCGCAACTGCAGGCCTTACCAGTCCCTGGCCCTCACTAAGTCTATGTCTCCTACCCCACTTCCCAGGCTCCCCCTGCAATCTCATAAACCTTGGCAGAAGGGTTTAAATTCTCACTGAGCATTTCCCGGAGCCCTGGGGCTCGGGACTTCAGCCTCGTGGGTAGTGCTGGGGATGGACGGACTCCTGCGGGTTTGAAAATATTTACCAGAGCTCTGCTCCAGACAGCTCCAGCTGAATTTAAGCCCTGCTTTGTAGCAATGCCCAGCTTCCTGCTTATACTATCCAGGAGAGGAGAGAGAAGCAGGTTACACCGTCCTAAGGGATGACCGTGGGTGCATTTCCAGCGTACAATGGGCATCTCTAGAAGGCATTTTGCCCCACGACCCTGCTGGGGCAGTGAAGCCCTGCATCACCCCAGCACAGACCAGCACACGAATGATATCACCTTGCCTTTGGGAAGTAAAGGAAATGGAGAATTGCTTCAGGAGACTGAGGGTAGCTTAGCCAGTTACTCCACAGCCTATTCTGGGCGGTGCTGGGAGCACACAGTGGTTTGGTGCTCACTTTTGCCCTCCCCCGATCCTGCTTCTGCTCTGTGCAGATCCAGTCCTCCTGCGCTGCAGAATAACAGTCACGGGAGGCCTGAAACGGAGACAAGGATCCGCCTGCCATATGGACTCCCAGCCATGGCTCCTTTTTCCTGCTTTACCAGCAGCTGGGTGGGGAGAGTGGCTGGCTCTGTGCCTCTGTAAGATCACCTTGATGCTGCCTGACCAGCTAAGCCAGCTTTGGGGCTGGCTCTGGAGGAGTTCGGAGAACCAGCCGGTGTGCTGCTCGGGACAATAACCGAAATTTGCTGTGAGATTATCACGCTGATTGCAAACCTGGATCGGTAATTTTCTACAACCATAATAATAAATGATCGACAGCAGCAGGAGGAGACTCACTGATGAGCAAGGAAAACAAACAGGGAGCTGCTCCTATTCTTTGTGCTTTGCTCTGCACTGGACTTCGGCGGGTAGGATCACACCATTTTTGCCCACGGCTCTCCCTTCCTTTGCCCGTCACCCACAGACAGCATTTCCTCCTCTCCCTGTTGATGAAACAGTTTGGCTCTAGCATCCTTCAAATAGCATGTCCCCCCTCCTGACTCAATCTGAAGCTCCCCTGACAATGTCACCACTGTGCATGTTTGTCTACTTTCAGGCTCACTAATGCCCTGACCCCATTTCCACAGTAATAAATCCCACATCACCACCACACAGAGAGGAGAAAAAACCCAGCTGCCTCCAGCACAGAAACCTAATGCAGGTCACCTGCGCAGCCCCAAAGACAAAGCTCTGGTTTGCTATCAAACAGAGAGGCAGCAGAAACTGGTTAGTCTCTAAGGTGCCACAAGTCCTCCTTTTCTTTTTGCGAATACAGACTAACACGGCTGCTACTCTGAGAACTACTGGGTTAGGAAGAGTTTGGAAGTTCCAGCAGGGTCCTACTGACCAGGGAAAGATGCTAAATCAGAGCAAAGGAAAATGGCAGTAAAATGATTTGTTCATGTTTTTCACTCGTGTCCATCCGAATAGTTTATATCTAGGGAACACACTGCAGTGTGTATTTGGGTTAAAACACCACACTATAGGAAACTAAAATGAAGACCCATGAGCAAACCCTGTTCTCACTTAGACCATGGTGCAGTAACCACAAAGCAACTCTATTGAAATCGGTTGAGTTATTCTTGATTTATGCCAGTGTCACAGGCAGCATGGTTTAGCCCACAGTGTGTCAACCACACACAAATGCCAAAGGACTAATTCTTATCTCACTTTCCCCCGATGTAAACCCAGAGTAACTCCACGGAAATCAAGAGCTGGAGTAACAAAGATCAGACTCTTTCCATATTAATTTGGTCAAATTGTGCCCTTGGACCGATACAGCCATATCTCTGACTGAAGTTAATTGGCTCGTTGCGATTCATACAGTCCAAAGCTTTGAATGGAGTTTCATTTCAATGTCGGCTGGAGACATGTTAGAAAGGATGCAAACGTGGGTCTCTCTGGCTGTGCATGGCCCTTTGGCACCCGGGGGCAGTTTGCTCATCCCAGACTCCTTAGGACACAATAGACCAGATGTAAGAGAAATCAATCTGTGCTTTGGACGCTAGTCCAGATGGTCCGGGCAGCTCAGTTAAAATGCTACAGTCATCCTCCACTGACAGCCCCTTCTACCTGAAAACCTCGACCAACAACAAAAAGGTAGAAGAAATTAATGCAATGACAAAGCAGAAGCAAAACAGCGTTTTGACCCCAGACAGGGAGAAGTGTCAGAGATCCATGAAGTCCACTGGAGATTTTGCTATTGAAATTGATTTTAAGTGGAAGGTGCCCCGGTACTATAATGATGGCTGGATGGATTGGTGGGTAGGTAGATAGCTCAGACCGCTGTGATGACAGCAAAGTTGTTGATTTCCAGTTCCAATATCGTCATTGTTTAAATAGCAACATTTCCATTAAATCAAACCAGCCTGTGATACTCTGATGCTGGGAGATGGCTGGACCAGCATGACAGCAGAGATAACTGATGCAAAGATTCTGGACTGACACAGTAGCTGGCTCAGCTTGGGAAGGAGAGCTGCCGCTTTGCAATCACCAGGCAATGGACTAGACCAGTGCAAAGCCCCTTTCCCAAGCCACACACACAGAGCTGTCCTGGTTCCTCCAATGACACATGTAACTGGTGCACTGCCGACCGATGCCCCCCAAAAAGGGAAGTAGCTGATTTAATGCAGATTGCCTGCTGGGGCTGTCTAGAGCTACATATGGGCCCAAAGGATGAATGGACATGGGTCAGATGGAAATACCAGTGCTTTACAAAGCAGCAGTGGGTCTCAATAAGTACTTATAACTCCCATCATACCTTAGGTCAGCAGGGATCTTTAATTAACACAGTAAGATTCTGTATCCTGGTACAGAACTAGCGGCAACAGGGAATGCACCCACCTGGGCTGGACGTCTGCAACGTGCGGAGAGCACGGTCCTATAATGCCCTTCCCAGCATGCCCAGGCAGGGCTCCTGATCTGGGGGGACAATTGTTTCTCCTTTGCTTGTTCCAAAGTCCTGCTCCAAAGGGGGGCTGTCCTAGGCCCTCACAGACCCCCGTGATGAGCCACCCAGGAATAAACAAGCCTGAGATCCCCTGTTTTGTTCCTGATCTAGTTGCACAGTTTCTGCCAAAGATGCCTTGCATCTTCTCCCTCTCTGATCATAAGATTTCCACCACCAGCGACAAAGACACTTATTTTAGCGTGAACTAGTTTAAGTCATGATCTGATAGGAGGAGACTTTTGCCAGATTTGGGGCGGGGTAGGGGGTTCAGTTGTCAACTTTCCTCTAATTATTAGCAATGTTTTAAATCAGCTCTCTTCCGAAATTTGCTTCTGAAAGCAAGATTAATGAGCATTTCCTTTGGGGATTTATTGCACTGTTAATTAATCTCCCAGAAATTTGGTTCAGAATATTATCAGGGGTTTTTTTTCAATTAAAAGTGATTATAATTTGGTTCTATGTAAAAGAAAAGTAGATTTAAAAAAAAATAAAAATCCCTTCCTGATTAAGTATAATAGTAGAACGACTGAGATAAAACTAACCAGTGGCCCCTGCAGAACAGACCATTCCGATTTCAACTATACAAACATACACTTGATGCTCCCCTCACAACCGCTCCCTTCTACTCATTAAGTTCCAACACCAAATCCAGGTGGTGGTACAAATAAATGCACAGACGGAGTGTGATGCTGTTTATTCAGACTTCCCGAAGAGGGAGCCAAAGCTGTCTAAATATGGAGTCCTCTCTTTAGCCTTAACTTAATAAAGGGATGAAATGTAAGGAGGAGATTGTATAGGAGCCACTAGGTGCTTCCTAAGGGAGAGGGCCAATGACCTGCGTAAATACCCTTGCAAACAGGATCCTGTGCCTTTCCTCAAATGGGTACCTTCTCTCAGGAGCTAGCCTCTTCCTTAATTTCAAGCCGTTGAGATTAAATGGGCTCTAAATTCTGTCAATCTAAAGGGAATTGCAAAAAGAAAAGGAGGACTTGTGGCACCTTAGAGACTAACCAATTTATTTGAGCATGAGCTTTCGTGAGCTACAGCTCACTTCATCGGATGCATGCCGTGGAAACTGCAGCAGACTTTATTTATACACAGAGAATATGAAAAAATACCTCCTCCCACCCCACTGTCCTGCTGGTAATAGCTTATCTAAAGTGATCATCAGGTTGGGCCATTTCCAGCACAAATCCAGGTTTTCTCACCCTCCACCCCCCGACACAAATTCACTCTCCTGCTGGTGATAGCCCATCCAAAGTGACAACTCTTTACACAACTTTATTATCATGCACATTGTGTATACATAGTTGTAACAGTTCTCTCTAGGCTGGAGAAAGCTGCTCAGATTGAGTCTTAAAAATGCCCACGTTTAGGATCCAGGAGTGAAAGTCCCTCGGGTTACACTTTCCCAGCACCTTCTGTCAGATGATCTCCATGTGTGGTGCAAATGCTAATTAGGAACCATGCATCTTCCCCATGAGATAGATCCTATTACCCCCACGTTACCCAGGAGTAAGAGGGGCTCGCACCAAATTACACAGCAAGCTAGTGGAAGAGCCAGGAATTGAATCCAAGGGTTTGTCTACACTACAAAGAAAAGCACGCGGTGCCAAGTCTCAGAGCCTGGGTCAACTGACTCATGGGGCTAAAAACAGCAGTGTAGACATAGACCCTCCCTCCTTGCTAGGTTTCAGAGCGCAGGCTCGAGTTCGAGAGGGAACGTCATCTACACTGCTAGTTTTACAATGGATCTGGGCTCTGAGGCTCAGTGCCGCAGGCTTTTCTTTGCAGTGTAGATGTACCCCAAGAGTCCTGACCCCCTCATCCGCAGCTTTAATCTCTAGATTACACTGGCCCTTTTCAAAAGGCTACTGTTTTGCTGCCTGTTACTGTATAACACAAACTAAGATGGGAGGAAGGGGGGAATGGAAAGAATGCAGCTAGGGGTGTGCAGTAGGTGACATAGGTCACATTGGAGGACAGTTTTTAATTACTCAGGTGCACCATTTCTTATTGGAACAAGCAGGTTTGTTGGGCCTCTGATTGATACATGGCTAGATTTACCTCGCTGCATCTTCTCTGTGAGTGACTGCAGTGTGACCTAGAGGAATGAGTCCCCTAGACAGGACCTCAGGAGAGCTGTGTTCTAGTCCCAGCTCTGCCACTGGCCTGCTGGGTGATCCTGGGCAAGTCACTTCAGCCTCTCCATGCCTCAGTTTCCCCATCTGTAAAATAGGGATAACTATATTGACCTCCTTTGGAAAGTGCTTTGCGCTCTATGGATGAAAAGCATGACATAAGAGCGAGCTATGGTTATGCCTATCGGCATGAAGGGCCTGTGAGATTATGGGATGCTGTGGGCTGTGCATACAAGCTTCAGATTGCTCCTTACACTCCTGATCCAAGCCACCTCCTTTCTAACTAGCAGCAGCTTCCCAATAAACAAACAATTAAAACTTCCTGAGGAGCCTGGGAGAGCACTTGGGGCTTGTACACACGACCACTTATATCAGTACAATTTATGTTGCATAGAGGTGTGAATAAGTCACCCCCTGAGCGACGTAAGTTACACTCACCTAAGCGCTGGTATGGACAGCGCTATGTTGGCAGAAGCGCTTCTCCTGCCAACAGCCCCTGCTGCTCGCGGGGGCTGGAGTAATTAAGTTGGCGGGAGAACTCTCTCCTCTCGCTTTAGAGCATCTGCACTAGCCACGCAACAGCGTCGGTGCTGCTCTCTAGTGTAGGCTAGCCCTTAGCGTGTCCAGACAGCAGCAACGCAGAGCTGCGTACCATGTCAGCGGCCCACGAACGGAGGAGGAAGCACATGATAAATCCATAGCAGCTGGCTGTCGGGTCTGCAGTCTGCATTTTAAAAGGGTTCCTCGGTTCCCACTGACTGCATTATACCAATGACTCATGAATTCAGATTTCGCTGGGTACCCTCTGAATCGATGTCAAGACCCAAAGTGGGGTCAGGCCTGATGGAGACGGGTAGATCTCAACCCTTCCATTCAAGAGCCACCATGGTTCCAACTGCATAGCTCAAACTGGCCTAAGAGGGGAAAGAAAGTAAGTTACTTTGGAAGCTGAGTAGATGGTGCTAGACTAGATTCAAGTGTCACTGTATTCATGTATCTATCTGTTTAACTGCTAGGGCCCAGATCCCACGGGGAGGGGTGTCTTAGCGACAGGGTAGATTCATAGAATCCTAGAATATCAGGGTTGGAAGGGACCTCAGGAGGTCATCTAGTCCAACCCCCTGCTCAAAGCAGAAATATTACAGAGATTAGACAGCTTGGGGAGGCAGTGTGGTCTAGTGCAGTGTTTCTCAACGACCGGCCCTTGGAAATCTCCCAGAGGCAGCTTAGGAAGACAGCAAGCTGGTCCCTGTTATCAAAAAGGTCGAGAAACATTGCAGTGGAGAGCATGCTGGACTTTAATTCAAGAGACACAGCTCCTGTTCCAGGCTTTGCTGCTAATATCCTATGTGCCCCCAGGGCAAGACACTTACCCTTTGTTTTCTACACCCGCCGCGTCTGTCTTGTCTGCTTAGACTGTAAACAATTTGAGGTAGGGACTGTCTCTTACTGTGTATTTATACAACTCATGGCACAATGGAGCCTTGATCTGTGATAGATACCAAGAAGCCTGTGCATGTTCAATATATATTATGGGGTACAACTCTTCTCTTACAAACGTACACCAGCCTAACTCTCCCGACTTCACACATTGGAATTTGAGAAAATGGCACAAAAGTACTTATCAGAGTTTATGGGGAAAAAAAGCAGCTTTTTGCTCCTGGAGCAGGGCAGAGAGTAACAGGCGAGGCAGGTATTAGTCTCTTTTCTAGCCCACTGTATTTAGATAAAAATGATGAAATCTCTTTCCCCTGCTGCAGGAACCAGGATGACTCCAGCATATGGCTGGAGGAGAGGAGATAGAGAAGAGAGAGACCCGCTGCTCTCCCAGACAGCCTAGACTCTCAGTGACTTGTAACTGGAACACAGACATTTTGATAAAATAAAAAAACCCACACTCACAACCCACTCCTCCCCCCACCCAAATACAGCAACCCACACACGTCATTGCTGGAAAACGGGGACTCTTGCCAACTTTCACAGCTTGCAGAGAGAGGTTTTTAAAGCTGCTTCTGTCTGGACACTTAATTTACTGTGTATTTTACTCCTTTAAATGATTTTCTCTATTAAATTTTTGTTTAAAATAGGACCCCATTCCCTATTTCCCCAGTTTATATACGTATTGAAACATTTCCCTCTTGTTCTGCCAATGCTGCTTGTCCACAGCAAGGCCTCCAGTTTCCTACAACACCATCTCCAACTCCAAAGGGAATGAGATGCAGCCAGTTGCATGGTCTTGAACTTTGGGGTAAATAGGTACAAGAATGGCATGGCAGGTTTGCAGGATTCCTAGGTGTACTGGAGACCAGGAGGAGCTAGCGATCATTTTGGACGATATTCAGGGATATTTTGGACAAAATGTGGGATATTCTGTGTGTGAAGCACTGGGTTAAAAGGGAAGGATGTACCTGCAGCAACCTCATCATCCGAAGAGGCGAACGTGCCCTCGAACAAAGGGAATTCTCTCTGATGAAGTGCAATAGGCAGTACCTCCTCCTTATGGCCCAGGGCTTCTCACTGGCAACTCAAACAACCACCAGGTTTGGCTTTCTGCTAAGAATTGGCCCCTTTGTTTGAAGAAAAATTTCCCTTGGTAAATAGCTCAGACAGCATCCTCTCCAGCATGTTAAGTAATATTCCCTACTGGATTCACAGCATTTTATAGGCGGGAGAGTTAAGAAATAACCATTAGCAGCAAGGACTGGCTCCATAACACCTGGCTTGATAAGACACCAGCTTTTATCATCCCTGCTTGCTTTTGTTCCACAGCCTTTTGCTCTTCAGAGAGAGCTGGATCCTTGGGCTGTGTCACCCATTGGCTCTCTGCCGGCGGCGTCAACACACTGATTTGTTGTGTTGCAAAGTGGTGCCTCGGAAATGGCTGCTGCGTATGGACTACTCATGTTTCCCTGAGGGCTGCCACCCGCTCCCTCTGTCATGGCCCCATCACCTCCTCCTGCAAAGTTAAACCTCCCACAAATATACTGAATTTAGCTTGGATCCAGACCTAACCCTGCGTGCGCGTCATGATGCAATGCGATGTCATGATGCCATGGAAACACGCCGTCCGGAAAACTTGCCACGCGGAAGTCAGAAATGGAAGAACTCAGTGTGCTCAGCCATCAGCAGCAGCCCCACTACAAGGCTCTAGTGCAGACCTCAGGCCCCACATTTGTTAAATTTCAGCTCCCTAGACTGATCCGTCAGCGTGGGCTCCCTGCAGCTCTGAGACAGGGTTTGTCCTGCCCTCAGGTTTCTCTGCTAAACTGGAGATTTGGCAGCTTTTGGGTCTGTGTCCTGGAGTTCTGCATCCACTAACCATCCCCAAAGCCCGCTTGTATAGCCCTGTGTCCTCCCAGAAGTCTTTGCAAGTCTCTCCTCTTTCTAACTCAAGGGCTGTAAATTTTATTTCAGGGTGAAGTCTCTCTTAAAAAGCCTCTCTGAGGCCCACTCCATATAGTTGTGGGGACATAAACACTGGCCAGTGGCTTCCAGTCCTCACTCTAGTGCATTCTGGGCTTTCCTATAGAGATTCAGCTTCAGCTGGAAAGCTTCCCTTGATCTTCTTGAATGGGACCTGACAGTGTCAGGGCAGAGAACCCCTTACCCAGAAATACAGAGAAGAGAAAGGGTAGGAAACAGACTCATTCTGACATCCACTGGTGTATGGCAGAGGGAGGGGTTTACTATTAGGTGGGACAAAGCACTAGAGAAAATGTCCTGTAGCAAACCATCCTGTCGTGGCCGTGGATGGACCAGCTGGTTAAACAAAATCCTTACCCATCACTAACTCCCAGGATGGGAATCTCTGCAGCTCAGACTTTCCTGATGGTACCAGCCCCACTACTTGAGAATCTGAAACCAGACTAAACACTAAGCAATATAAAGTAGGAAACAATCTTGCACTGGTCTGGGCATCTCAAGGTGACCTCATAGGCCTCTTATATCACCATCTTCCCTGATTTAAAGTATCTGTCTAGCAAATCAGACCCCATGAGCACTCAGCAATGGTAGCTTGCCTTGCACCTGTCATCTGTGCCCTTGTTTTTAAGCTCTACTCACTCATTTATGCTGAGGAAACTCCCTCGTGTTGCAGACCTGGGAATGGCCTTGACTGATGCCAACTGGGCAACCATTCCATTTTACTCTAGCACAAGGCAGCTCCTCCCTGGTGTTTCCTGCCAATGCTGAAAGACAAGAGCGGACTGTGGTGGGGTGGGAACGCAACTCTTCAAACCGCCCATTGCTCTGCCCAAGTGTAGCATGTAATGATGGGATTTCCTCCATTCCTCAGAATTGTGGGTCATCTCCCTGAGCGTAAGAACCCCTGCTAGCACAACCTAATATGTAGCAGCAGGTCCTTCACCTCCTCCCAGCCCTAAGAAAGCTACGAAACGTGAAGCTCTCCATCTGTTTGACATGGAAGTGCATCATGTGGTAAAAATCTTGGTGCTGTAGGAGGTTAGACGTCCCAGGGAAATTCAATAGAAGTTGGGTTTCTAACTCATCTAGGCTTTTTTAAAACCCCCTCTGTGCTTCATGGGCTGGCTGAGGTTTACCCAGTCCCTCCCGGTCGATGTAGGATTGTTTCGCTATCATGCACTCACTGGTGTTTTATCCACATTAGTTTTAAAGATGCCATCTCATGGTGCTTCCCCCCGCGGTTCCAGTGGAAAGACTAGATTTCGCTGCCAGGAAGGGTTTCAGCCAACATCTCTTTCCTGCTTTTTTCCAACCTTTCCTGCTTTTTTCCAAGCTCTGCCAATCAGTCAGCCAACATTTCTCCCTTTCCTGCTTTTGTCCAAGCTCTGCCAATCACTCAGTCAATCTCTCTGTGGTAATGGGATTCCCAGGCAGGAACAGAGCCGTTCAGGAGCCCCAGAGCCATACACCAAGGAAGCAACACCTCCCTGCGTGAAGCACCCGGCTCGGCTCAGCACCGAGAACTAGTTATTTAAATTTGTTTAAAGGCCCTAATAATGGATCATGCACATGCATAAAACGTCAAACAGCAACAAAGCGAAAGCACGTACTAATTGGCTTTATGCTAGCACCGAACTGTTCCCAGCCATCCCCACTGGCCCCTGAGTCAGCACATTCCCCGCCCCCCCCAATCTGTCCGGGAAGGGCTGCAAAACCAGGGTGTGGCAGACTGAGCGTGTAAGCAAGGAGACTAGCCACGCAGGCACTTCTGCTGATAACAGCTGCTGTGGCCTCATGCCAGGAGGCAGAACCTAAAGAAAAGGTCCCAGGTGGCGGGTTCTCACTAGCAGGGCCCTTGTTTCTCAGGAGTATCTCAAGAAACACTTCTTTTCCACAGGAGAAACATGATAAATAGGCCGAGTCACCTGTAGTTTCTCTCTCCAAATTACCAGAGTTTGACTCCATTATAACACACCTGAGGCTACCTGGGACTTTGTGATTATCAGCGGACTGCCGGGCACGGTCACTCAGAACTTCATGGTGACACTGAGGCTAAAACCCAGATCCCACCACCGCAAGAGCCTGGACCCTAATTGCCTGACTAAAGAACGAGCTATTAGCAGTACAGGGTCTATGGGACACTGGCGGGCAGTTCGGATTTTATCCAGGAGGGGCTAGCTGAGCATCAACACCCTATCTACTTCACTGCAACCGATCAAATGAAAAGGCATCAAGACAGCACCACGTACCGCGCAGGTTAGAAACGAGGAATGAGGGAACCCGTTATAGGGAAGCCTATAAGGATAGCCCCAAACTTTCCCCTGTTTGCCAGACCCCAACACAAACCTCATTGCAGGTTCAGAACAGCTCCGTTTCATTTTCACAGGTGGCTCCTGCACCTTCTTGTCCCATCTTCAACAGTCAATGCCTAAATCTCTCAGGGAAGGTGGGTCTCACTGCACTCCTGGCATAACCAGAAGCAGGTATGGCGGTTCCAGAAATCCCACGAGACAACCTGTTCGGGGAGGGGGGGCTGCCAGCCCCCTCTTGCTTTTCTCAGCAGACCCTTTTGCCCATCTCTAGTCAGAGCGACACCTGCTGTAAATAACTGTTACTATTGTACTGTGTACTTCCACTACTCATGGTATGGTGTTATCTTGAGCCCCTGACGGAGATCGGGACCTCACTGTGCGAAGCCCTGTACATACACATAGTAAGACAAAATCCTTCCCCAGCAGACAAGACAGGAATAAGGCAGAAGATTAAAAAAGTCAGAGAGAGAGGAAGGGACTAGGCCAAGGTCACCCAGCAGGTCAGTGGCAGAGGCAGATGTCTGAGTGCCAGCCCCATGCTCTATCCACTAGACAACACTGCCTCCGAACAGAAAACGTCGTTCCAGGAAGCCTACAATTTACCCGGCACATCACAGTCACAAGACCCCAAGACAGAAAGCATGCTGTGGAAACTCTCCACCCTGGTGAATTGTTCCCTGTTCCCATGGACATTCTGAAGACTCTTCGATTTTACAGTGGGTGCTGTTAGGGCTAAAATGCTTTAGTTTGTGCAAAGAGGTGGGGTTGGGATGTGCCCCCCTGGAGAAACAGTGGGGTAGACACACTATGGAGGGGGAAACTGCTCTCTCCGTCATCAAGTTTCAGACCGGAACATCATGAGAACAACACAGAGGTGGCTGGCAGCAAGCCGGTGTATTTAAGGTATATGCATAACGTAATGCTGGCTGCATTAGTAAGTGATAGCTCAGCACTTCAAAAGAGGTGAACAGTCAACTGGAAAACGAACCTCACCTAGTAACGGCTGCCGGACATTTACAGTCTCTTCCCCTCCCACCACGTAGATATATGGAGATGAATTAAGTCAGTGGGAATGGGGAGAAGTATCTTTTGTACTTGGCAATGGCAAATTAACCCTGAAAACGCCTAACAGCCATGACTTTGGCCCATCACGATACAGTGGGACGGACCTGCTTCTGTAATAAACCACGGGGGAGTAAGGAAGGCACGGCCGCTGTCACATGAAGAGCGCTACAGGGCTCCCACCTGCCCCTTAGCTGATTCCCAGTGCACGAATCCCAGTCGATACCAGAAAGGCAGCCAATGTCTCCACCGGCAAACAGGACAGGCAGGCGCACGGGTGGTAATTAGGCCAGCCTCCTAAACCCTTTGGGGGAAGGATTCTGCTCACCTTTCTTGCCTCATTCTTCAGTGACAGAAAGCGTGGACGGCAGATGTGCCTAGGAAAACATCTCTCACAGCAACGGCAACCGCAGAAAGAACACACACTTCATAAACTGTGAGGGCTGCCAGGTCCCAGCCAGGCCAAGCATAGACCAGGCCTTTCATAAGATCACTATCTCCCAACAATGGCAGGTTACAAGACAACCCGGCCCCACGAACCCTGGGTGAGGGAAACTCAGTGGATGCTTGTATTTTTTTTTTTTTTTAAACAGGCCCCATCCGTGAGTAAATGTAATTGAATAATGCCAATATTCATCCACTAGACAAGCCCGGCCTCTGTCTGGTTAGGAGGTCGTTTCTCCAGAGAAATGCCACGGGATAAAAATCCCCTTCCCACTCCTATGTACTTTTCTTTCATCGGTTCAAAAAAATTAAAATGGGATATTTCAGGGGGCTGAAGAAAGGCACCGTGAAAATATTTTCCTTTCGCCGCTGCTGTGTGAGGTGGAAAAGTATTTCGGATGCAGCGACGTCTCTCTGCTCCAGAATGCTGAGCTGTACACAAGGACAACGAACCCCAGCTGGGATGGAGGTGCCATGCTAAAGATCACTGTCCCAGGTCAAGCAGAACGTTACTCATCTTAAAATATTCCCAGAATATATCCTCTAGCCAAGAGAGGACTGGGAAGTTCCTACTCCCTCAGAGTATTATTCTTCAGGCAGGGACAGGAGCGTCTAAAGAAATTGATTGAGTAAGATCAGTTCTGAGCTAAAGACACTGCTGTAATGCCTGTAACGGCTGCCGACATTCAATCCCCCTCATTTCCTTCCAACTGGAGACTGCCATCTGCCTATGTGGTTATGGCAACTCGCTGGTCTTGGAAGTCTCCCTCTCTTTGGATCAACCTCGCGGGTTGGCTTCGTGGCAATGCCACAGGCCTTCGGGATGGGCAAAAGCGGCCACTGGGAGGGGCTCCTCGATCCCCACGAAGGGAGTCCCGTGCCAGTCAGCTGGCCAGGTTCAGCCTCTGGCAGCATCAAAAAGGGAAACCACCAGCCCCCCACCAACAAAAGGGATCTGGAAGCCAACCCGCGCTCCTCAAGAACAGCCACCACATGGTGTACAATGGGACAGGCTTTAGGTTGGCCAGCCCTGGGAATTGAACCTGGGGCCTCCAGCACTGAAAGGAGCAGTCTCTACACAGCTTCGGCTCCTCCGGTGTTAGACTGACATCCCTGGAGACTGACCTCCGCTATCCTTAGCACATATACAGTGCTGGGCAGCAGCACAAGATTCCCCATGCCCCCTACAAATATATTCCAGCCCTTTTCTGGTGGGCACTCAGCTAGGAGTGAGAAAGCCTCCACAATCCTTTCAAATCTCTGCTAAGGCCAACAGCAAGGAGGCCAATTAGCACCAGAGGCATAATAAGATGGACATTTGTCCACAGAGAACTAGACAGAGACCTACAACCCAGGCTACTTCACAACCCCCCCACAGTCATTCTTGATGCTTGTGGAGACTGGCTATGAACCAGTGACTGAGAGATGAAAGGCTCTTTAATGCATCACCAGCCCCCTCTGCCAGCCTCCAGTCCTTACAATGCCTTCCTAGTCAGGACATAGCTACAGCACATTCACAATAAATGTAACTGCTTTGCCTCATCCAGAAAGGCCGTAAGGACGCAAGAGAACAGAACAAGGTTTTCTGCAGCACCCCTTCCATACTGAGTATCCGAGAAGGCTGTTGGTCCTTGTGCAGATGTCACCCGACGAACACTGATGCTTGGAATTGCCTAAGTAAAAGGGAGTACTAACTTCTCACAGGCTTGCCAAGATTTCCACTCCACTAAAGAAACACATGCATCCAATTATTAGAATCTCAGATGACAAGACGACCCGAGATGACCTAAAAAAGAATCGGAGAATGGTGGTCTCTGACAAGTTCCAAGAGGACATTTGTCCTTGCCACTCACATCACTGCTAGAGCTGATGGCGAAATTGCAAAGAATTCAGGCTGCTAATTTTAATTCCACAGGTTTCAAACAAGTATCAATTTTAGGTTTATTCACCAAGTTTTCAAAATGTTTCTTCTTCAGGGTTTTTCCTCCCTTTTCTCCCCCATTTCCCGTTTGCCGCTGAAAAGAAGGAGACAGCGGAAGATAGAAAAAAAACCCCCCAAACCTATGGAAAAGTTAATTTTTTTTTTATGTTTTCAGGTTTTGTCAGAAAAATGAAGAATTTCCAAAATGTAAAATTTTCTCATGAAGATTTCTGGGTTTTGGGGGAAAAGACTGGTTTTCAATGAAGAACATTCATTCAGAGGTTTCATCCAGCTCTAATCACAGCATGAGCAGTGATCTCTGGTTCGGGGAGACCCCACCATGACACAGCATTAGGGGAGATCCCACCATTACACACAATACAATGCTGCAAATCATTGTTCAGTGGCATTGGCAGAGCTGTGAAAAAGGAAAGCATCTACTTGCAATGGACATAAACACGCACTTAGGGTGGTTTCCCTTCCCCGAAGAAAGCATCCCAGACAATCCCGAATCAGATGAACACCAGAAACTGTTTATATCGGCCAGCTGCTTAGCACTGCTGCATCAGCATGAATTTAGGATCACATTAAATCCTGCATAGTCTGACAATGAATTCACAGAACAATGTGGTTGTTACCTCACCTGGAAATCCAATGATGTTTAAATTTGGCACAACCATCTTTGAGAAGCAAGTGACCCAGTCGAGCAGTCACTGCAAGTATTAGCCATGAGGACATGTCTACTTGCTGAGACACCAACGATTACACAATACACAAAGTTTACCCCTGGGCATGTCTCTGACTCCAGTGGATGGACTTACTCAGAAATGTCACACTACCTCAGACTGCTGGGAGATGGGAAGTAACAAGGGCTGGGATTTAGATTATTTCCCATAAAAAGCAAAATGTGTTGTTACATTTTCCAGCCCTACAACGGGCTGAATGTCCTCAACTCCCATTGTCTTGGGGTTGTTTCAAAGGGTGCTATTAAGAACCAAGTTTTCAGCCTGGCCTCACCTAGCCTCTATTTTTGGGGATACAACATTAGGAGCAAAACATATATGGGTGTCTTTTTGCACCTACAAATTTGGACACTGAGATGTTTAAATCCATGATTTGCTGGTTGGGGCCTGATCCCATGTTCACTGGAGTCACTGGGAATCTTATGAACTCAGTGCGCACTGGATTAGGCCCATAGATCTATAGGTGAGTATATGCTGGTGTATGGGAGCACAAAACTGCAGCTGCAGTTACTTGCACCTGGAGAAATGGAGCCTAGTGTTTGAAAATCAGGTCCTGAACATATAGTAAGAAATTATTAGGGGCCTGGGTGGTCCGGAGGGTTGGCAGTGGGGTCTCTCATTAGATCATGGTTTCATACCACTAGTAGCTGTTCCAGAGCACTAGTTCTGTGTGCATCTGCATTTGGTGATTCTCACTGGGAACAAAGCTGGAAGTGTCAAAACACGACGTTTCAGTGGAAGCTAAAAAAGAGCATGAAGAGGCAAATTCGGTGCCCAGTGACACTGGTGCAAACCCAGAGCAACTCTTATGAAGTGTGTGCAGTGACTCTGGCTTTGCACAGCGAGCAGGATTTGGCCCATTATGCTTCTTGCACTTTCCGCCGAAATGTCACAGCTGATCATTTTCGCACATGTTGCCTGCACACAAGAGCTGCTGCAAAGTGGATGTTTATCTCATTACCAATCGCCTGCAGCTATCAGATTTAGGAAAGGGGGTGTCGGAGAAGAATCCCTGTGCTTTGTGGGGTATCACTTTACCCCAGAACTTCCTGCCCAGGTGAACCCACACAAACCGGCCTGTGTTATGGAAACCATTCTGCATCCTAGACACGTTTCCACTCAAACACAGGTTGCAATTCAGCTTCCCCTCCGAGCCTTCCAAGACGTCGTCCTTTTAATATAAAAAGTAGCATTTATCTCAAGATTCCTTAAACCCACATTATATATATTGCTCCAGCAACGTCTGCTCCCGTGCTTTCAACAGCCTTGTAATCAATATCTCATGGGGTGAAAGCTTGGCAGCTGCCCAGTAACATCTGCTGGACAAACTGAACAAATCGCCTTTCTGAACACCTGTATCGGTGCAAAAATGGTGCTTTTCAGAGATCCCTGTGCTTTGAAAGACTCTTTCTGCCATATCCTCAGCTGGGGGAAATCAGCAATAGAGCTATGGCCATTTACACCCTCACCCTTCAGGCTAAGCTGTGTCTTAAATATTTTTCAGCTCAGCACTGATTTGCCAAGGTTTTGGGGTCTGAATGCGAGTTTGGTATCTGGAATACTTCCAGGCTAAAGGGGTTTGGTTAAAAAAAAACCAATGTAGTGAGAGATAATTTAATAGCTTATAAGATCAAGCAGGGCATCTTTCTATGTATTTATATAGCATCTTGCACAGTGGGGCCTCGATCCTGGGTGCTACTGCAATATAAAGAAAGAATAATAACAAGGTTGTCATGCATTTATCTCTGAGTGCGGGTGAATTTTCTGAGCCCCTCCAGATGCCGCTGGATAAGAAGACGGTTCATTTCCAAGGATCCAAGGGATTACGCTGAACAGCAGTGAGCAAAGAAGTCATTTAGTAAAACTGCTTCTGAGTCCCTTTAAATGTAGGCTGGATGGCATTAGACTCCAGAGTGATTTCTTCCCTCTCTGTTCATAGGATTTATTGCAGTTGGGTGACTAGACTCCCTAGATGCGAGCAGAGAAGCCACGCTGTGCCAATGATCTTACACCATTCAGCGGTGTTATGGTACCTCATACCACAGCAGAATGGCACAAGCCCTTTGTGCTCCATAAACAGACACACCTCCTTCCCCATCACGGCATGTACTGTGGATGTCTGCTTCCTCCGCTGTCCGGAGAGTCCCAGGCAGGCTAATTCTTCTAACAGATTTAGTGACTGATCATGCTCCCGAGCCAATGGCAAAACTCCTGCTAATTTCACCAGGAGCAGGAGTTAAGCCCTGGTTTATCCTTTGAGCATGTATTTGTCTGCATAGGTCCCAGCAGACCTGAATCCTTGCCCATACCCTCAAAATCCAGTAGATGGTGCATCCGACAGCTTTTTCTTCCACTCTCCCTCCTGCAGATCTAGTCTATGCTTTAAGGTCACAGATTACAAAGACAGAGATTTTTCTTCCACTCACATTTTACCTCTTTGCTATATCCAGGGCCTGAGAAATCTACTTGCCCACAAACCTGTAGACAGGAAGCAGCTTTACGCCAGGCTTACCCATCAACTCCTGCAGATTCTAAGCTTTCATTTAGAGCTTTCACTCAGCTTCCATCTCTTATGTTGCAAGGGAAATCTACTGGCCGCGAATCTAACCGGACCGCAGCTGGGTCTTCTTGTTCCTGAATCTGGAGGCCAACAGCCTGAAACAGCCCAGATACATGCTGAAAGACAGGCCTTATCCTGGCCCCAGCACACACCAACAGCTAGGCTGAGGAAGGAATTCTGCCATTCTGATGCAATGGAGCTGCTCCAGGTTGCTACGACAGGGCCGAGCAGCCTTTTGCACCCTCCGCTTTGAGGGGGCACAGTCTGTGGATCTGCAAAGCGATGGCTCCACCAGCCTGGCCTCCTACATACCTGCTGATTAGTGGCAGGGAAGGAGCCTGTTCAGAGGTGGATTCTGCAGCATGCAGGTGGTGCTCTTGCCTGACACGGTCCTCGCAAACCCTGCCATGCTCCCTGCCCAGCAGACCCGCAATGGCACAGCTCATCAATGGTTACATTTCTCACAATGAGTGGGAGGGGGAGAATCATTTGGAATCCCCTCAGTATCCACCTTAGCGCCATCACTCTGAACAGTCGTGTGTCTGGAACTTGCAACCATCCCCTTCCTGCATGGCCTGAACCCTGAGGACGCTGGGTTAAATTTGCCTCATGGGGGTTCAGTGCTGCCTAGACCTAGTGCTGGTGTAACCCACACACCTCCTGGGTGTGGTGTTCTGTCCCATCTGGTGGCACCGAGACCACTGAGAGAGACAGATTAATGAGTCTGCTCTACAGCCTTAGCTAACAGCCATATAGCTTTTAGCTCATGCAGTATAAGCTCATGCACTAAGCTCCAGAGGTCCCAGGTTCAATCCCACCCGCTGATGATCGGGGTCTGTGGGCGTTACACTGGCTCCTCCATGCGGGGGCAGATGTCACTCACTTTGAGCAGGGTAAATCAGGAGAGTAGTGACCAACTGGGTGGATCAGTCGGTGCTAAAAGGCAGGCCCGGTTTATCCTCTCTCCCTGTGCACAGACAACCTCCTATTTCTAGCCAGCTCACTCCCTAAATAGGTCATGTTCCTTGGGGGACTCCTCTAAAGTGATTTCATCAACTCAACAGATGTCCAAACCCACAGCACACAGCCTGCACGGCTAGGTGGAGTCCGCAGGAGCAGCTGCTTGACAAGCCAGCAGGCCAAGCGTTAACGACAGATGTACATACTAGGAGTCGGAGCTGGCTCTCAGTGAAGTCAATGGACATCACTGGGATCAGGGTTGGACCGCAAGTCTCTAACGAGGAACTCGACAGAGAACCCCTATAGCTCTTTGCTAGGACACTGCCTGGCCGTTGGTCTCACCAGTCCCTGAACCCAGCCATCAGTAACTGCTTTTTCTGTTCTCGTTTGCCGCATAGATTTTTACACTGCATCTTTCCCCCTTTCCCAAACGAAATGCTTCCAGTGCTCTTCTGTGTAAACAAACAAACAGCAGGAGGGGCCCTCATGACCAACCCTACAATAAGAAATTCAGTGGGGCTTCTCTCTCTCCTGCCTCGCTCCCGCAGAACAGCTGTGCAATAACAAACAAGCTTGTACGGCCAGCCCTCCACGGGCACTGCTACCATAACAAACAAGTGTGCATAAGCCCTCACCAGCGACCCTGGAACAGCCAGCTAGCGCAAGCAGTCAGGAGCACTTCAAAGACCTAACTCAATTAACCTTTTCAACTCCCAAGAGAAGAAAGTATTATCGGGGAGAACTGGGGCAGGCAGAGATTAGGCGACTCACTCACACAGTGTGTCCGTTGCAGGGTCAGAAATAGAACCCAAGCGTCCTGACACCCAATCTCTCGCTCTAACCTCGACATACACCACCCTCTAATCTTCCTCCCCACATGGTTCTAAATGCAGAATTACAGAGATCAACCAAAGCAGATCCATTTTTAAACAGATTTCAAAAGGCAGCAAACTTTTCTCCCTGCCTCTAGCTCGAGGTTAGAGAGATCATCGTTTCACTTCTAAAAGTTGACGACTTCCCAGCTGATAGTTAACGAATTACCAAACAACCCCTTCCCCCTAAACATATATATATACATTTCAGTTACAGTCAGACTAGAACACAAACAGCCAAAATCAGGGAAGGTCAAATCTGGTGTATTTGGTGGGGGTGGGGAGGGGGAGAGACAGTGGCTAGTCAATGTTGTTCTCCATTAGGGGCTGGCCCCACAGAGGATAAAGGACGTACCATTAGTACCACTTACGGGACAGCACCTTTAGCTCAAGGGGTAGAGTCCTTCTTCCTCGGGTTAAACAACCCCAGTGCCAGGCCCAGGCGGCGTGCATGTCATTTGTTACACTAAGGATACGTCTACACTGCATTCAGCACAGGTCGACATACCTGAGCTAGCATTCATCCCGCTCACTCACGTACCAATACCCGCGCAGCCGTGGCAGCAAAGGCTTCAGCATGGGCTAGCGAGACGAGTTATTGCCGGGGTCCCGGGGGGGGAGGCTTTGGAACTGCCACAGCTTCACCGATGGCGGTACTCGAGTGAGCTCAGACACGGCTACACGTGCCGCAATCACCCTCACTGGCTGCGGCGTGGCATTCCCTAATATGCTCACGCAACTGTGGTAACTGCACAGCCCCGGGGCTCCTTGGTCTTGTAGAATCCAGGCCTGCAACGACCAGTGCCGAAGGAGGATAATGCTGATCAAGCTCCCAGGGCTGGTGGGCTGTTGCTAACAAAGCACTCTGCAGAGGGCTGGAGTATTAATTACGGCGGGGGGGAGATGTGCTCTCAAACACCTTTTGGAAGCGCATTAGCGGGTACGTCTACCGGGGGATTCCTGAGCTCGTGCACACGTACGCACGCTCGCTGGGTGAGAGCTAGCACGAGCATGAATCGCTGCGGTAGGATGGGCAGCGGCCGCACGGCTGCGCCATGCCGAGTGCAAACCTGCCTGGAATTGATGGGTACAGGGTTGAGCCCTGTCTCCTCCGCCGCTGCTTCCTGCGCGACTCTGCTACTTCTACTCGCTCACTGAGCGCTGCCGTGCGCGCGGGTGCGTGAAGCCAGGGAATCCCATCCCAAGCTCACGGCGTCGACGTAACCTGGGGATTAGGCCCGGGAGCTGAGGAAACCCTTTTGGAAAATAGTATATGAAGTTCTATAATGGTGCTTTCTTGCACAACACACGCTCTCAAGTGTACACAATACCCACCTCAGGTACTTCTATGGCCCCTATTTCTGTAGTGTCTAAGCACTTCACAGTCTTTCATGAATTTATCCTCAGTGGCAGGGCAAGGCTCTTATCCCCATTGTACAGACGGGCAACTGAGGCCCAGGGAGGCTAAGGCTCGTCTGCACAAACAATGAGAGCGCGGCAAACCGGGGCGTGACTCCAGGCCTCACTAGCCTGCCACGGTCTAACAGTCCACGCGCGCCCAGCTGTAACACACTGAAGTTCATCGGAGTGCTCTGATCCCTTTTCAAAGATGACTAGATCAGAGCTGGGTGCACATGGACAGTTAGACCGCAGCAGGCTCGCGCGGGCCACACTCACACCCCAGCTTGCTGTGATCTAAACATTTGCATAGACAAGCCCTGAGTGACTTGCCGTAAGTCCCACAAGGAGCCTGTGATGGAGGCAGAGCAGCGACTTGAAGCCAGGTCTCCCGAGTCCAAGGCTAGTGCCTCATGCACGCCAAGACACGCACTCACACACCTACGCACACGCCACGGCATGCACTCACATGCACTCACACACCAAGGCTTGTAGTCACACACGCAGACACACGCCAAAGCATGTCCTCTCTCACGCGCATACACGCATGCCACGGCATGCACTCACACATGGAAACACACGCCACGGCATGCAGTCACACGTGCACACACGCCAAGGCATGCAGTCACACGTGCACACACACCAAGGTATGTCTTCTCTTACACATACATATACGACAAGGCACGCACTCTCACACGTACACACATGCCACGGCATGCACTCACACATGGAAACACACGCCAAGGCATGCAGTCACACGTGCACACACGCCAAGGTATGTCTTCTCTTACACATACATATACGACAAGGCACGCACTCTCACACGTACACACATGCCACGGCATGCAGTCACACACGTACACCCATGCCAAGGTATGCTGTCTCTCTCATGTACACCCACACCAAGGCATGCAGTCTCACACGTACACCCATGCCAAGGCATGCCCTCTCCCTCACACACGTGCATTTTAAATATCCCCCCCCCAATTTGAAGACAAATCCTCTCCCCTCTTAAGACGCCTCAAGCATATCATGCTCCCCACACTGCACTCCCACCTACGCACGCTGCTGCGAGCTGTACTCACACAGAATGCACTCAGGAAGCACGCTGGAGATCCACAGCTCAAGACACAGAGGAGGATTCTGCCCTTAGAGTTTTACAATGGCCAAGCCAATGAATCGTTTTTTCTTTTATTGGATGCCAAGTTTCCGCAGGATTTAGACAGTCAAGTCAAAAATTCCTGAAAGACAGGGTTTAGCGCAGAGGGAACACAGATGCCGTCTTAACCCTGGTGCTGTAATTACACCACCAAACTTAGAAAGCAGAGGAAGTGCGCTATGTAGCACTGCAATTAGGAGGAAGTTTAATTGCAGCACGATTGCTTATTGTTTTCCTCACCACCACTACAGTTGCCAACAATCAGTTTATCAACAGGAGAGTTACTGCCAAACCCGGCCGCGCTGGCTTTCAGAGAGACGGAATCACACTCACTGCGCACGCACAAACCCATGCGTGCAATGCACATGTAATAATGCACCTAGGCAGGTTGTTGGGAAGGATGGACTCCGGAATCTGCAGAGCTAAGGGCATAAGCCGCTGCTATTTGAGCTAAAGGACCAGAGCCATGTTCAAAGGCAGCAGCAGCAGGCTCATAAATCTCTATCTGGGGTCTACCCACTAGAGCAAGGCAGTGACCTCGGGTTAGTTTGGGTTTCATGCACACAGGTTAAGATGCGGACACAGAGGCACATGTGTAAGCACGCACTGCACAGACACACATCCAGAGAGGTGCACACACGGACGGGCAGGCACACACTCACACACGCATGCCCTAATGCACATATGCCCCCATACACAAAGACGGGCAATAGGCATACGCACACCAGTATGCACCCTCCACCCCCACATGCATGCGATATCCCCTTCTCCAAATATACCGGAGCCAAACTGGCAGCAAGGGGAGGGGGGCAAGGGGAAGAAGTAGCCATCTAAAAATATTTACCTAATTGATGAAAGATACTTTTCTACAAAATTCTTCCCCTTGCTCTGGGATTCCCCCGCCTCTGCCCAAGGCACCCTAGCTGTTCACCTAGTCACCAGAGAAGGATTTCTCCCTGTCAAACTGGAGATTAAAATGGATAGATGTGTGGGAGTCAGCAGCCAGAATGGAAATGACATAAGAGAGTTGCTGATTTCTATCATGCTGCCCATGAAAACGGCAAACGTAAATCTGCTGCTTTTCCTGGAAAAGCACGAATCAAAGTAGCACTTATAAACTTCGCTTTATCTCCTCTCCAGTGTGACTCATCCTCGTCATCTCCAGAGTCTTGGTAAAGAGGGACAGTGATAAATAATAACAACGATCCCTTGTACCGCTCGTTGAAAGATCTCAAAGCATTTTGCAAAAAGCATTACTACCCCCAATTCCCATTTTATAGGCAAGGAAACTGAGATACAGTGATAACACAACTTGCTCCCTAGTTCACAGTCAGGGGCAGACTTGGTAAGAGATCTCAGGTGTCCTGACTCATGGTCTCCGGTTCTAACCACTAGATTTTGTTGCGTCCCTTCTGGTTTTTGTTGGGAGTAGAAACCCCACCGTTGACCCGTGATTATGTTCAGCTAACACAGAGTGGAGAGATATTGCACGGGTGGTCTGTCATGCCCTGCGTTAATTAGAAATGTTTCCCACCTGGGTGGATAGATGATACACATCCCGTTTCCTTTGACAGCCCTATAATAAATTCAGTGACCTGTGTGCAAAGTTGTTACAGTTCACAAGATCAGGGCTGGACTGTGATGCTAGCCCCAGCTCTGAGCAAGGTATGATGTGTGAACTGCCCCCATGGCAGTAGCAGTCCCTGGAGATGCTAGGGCTCAGGCCTGGACTACTCTATGGAGTTAGGCCAAACACTGTAAGCGTCTACTCTAAAATGTAGCTCCCACCGATGTGACTTGCCCACTACACCCACTTAACTGCCTCTCCGGAAGAGGCAGAGCACTTAGGTCAATGTCGTTAGGTTGACGCAGTGCCAGTGTAGACACCTCATTGCTGACATCAACCGTTGCTGCCTTTCAGACACCATCCCTCAGTGCCCACACGGTCAGTTCAATCAGTGCAAGCGCTTCTGGGGAGGACGCCTGCTGCCGACACAAAAAGCGCAGCGTGGACGGTGTGCAAAATGTCTGCTTCAGTGCATTATTACTGTAACACTTAGGAGCCACGGCCATGGATCAGGAATAGGGCCAGGCACCGTACAAACACACAACAAAAACTGTTTACTATCTAAGTATAGGAGAAGAGACACCAGAAGGAGAAAGACCGATGGGGGAGCACAAGGAAACAATGAGACAACCTTGGGCACCATGATAAGCAGTCATCTCAGCACACCAGTCTAACACGTGCCAAGCTTACCAGTTCATTTCACAGGGCTGTAGCTCAGGGACTGGCATGCCAGTCCATTTCTCCTGCTGTAACAGAGGTTATAGGCGAAGCACGGGGTCTCCTTACTGCAGCCAAAAGGGACTTTCCTTGCGAGAGTCTGTTCTTTTCTACTGGCACATCCAGATATTTGACTCACTGAGGAGGTGTTTGCATAACATGCATTATGTAGGAAGGCAATTCCTATTATTTTCACAGCTGATGGCAGTTCTGGATATGGTGTAATGTAGATACACCGAAGAGGAAATGCATTAGAGGGTCAAACTACAGCTGTTTGCAGTAGTTCTCTGCACCTGCAATTGTTTGTAAAGAGGGAGCATTCCTGGTGGGTGTCTTGGCACATGCTGGCAATGATGGATTGAATCGGTATGGGGTACTTATGCCGTATCAGCACTTCTCTGCTGGCTCCTCACTTTCTAAAGCATTTAGAGCTTTCACGTTGGAAAAATAAAGTCTTGACTTGTTCTGATGGTTGCAAAGGACATGGTCCTAATCAGAGCTGATGCACTGTCAGAGTACAGTAAAAGGTGTGTTCATAACTGGGGTGAACTCACTTGGGTTAAAATAGCAGTGAAGACAGGACAATTCAGCTTTTAACGTGGGTTAGCAGCATGAGCGAAAGCCAAAGGAGCAGCCTGGTTACCCCTGAATTGTTAGCCTGTGTTAAAGGCCGAGTTCCTATGTCTTTACTGCTAGTTTAACCAGGGTCAGCTAATCTGAGCTAGGGACATACCTTCTTTTGGCAGTGTAGACATACCCAAAGCCCTGCTCTTTCTTGAGCTGGCAGGCACACACTCTGAAATATTAGTACTGGAAAAGGTACAAGCTGCCTCAATCATCTCTAAAGGGGTTTCAACTCTGAAGACTCATGATGACAGCCTAAATATTTCCCATAATTTTAGCTGAAACACTGAGCCGTTTTGCAGCTGTGGGTGGAGCTTGGGACTGCGGGTGGAACTAAAGTAAAAGTCCACCCTCCCTCCATCTTCTGCCTCCCAGGGTCCCCTTCGCACAGGTGTGAGAGACGGAAACTACAGGTAACACATTTGCAAGGGAACTGGCAGGAAAGATCTATTGGGAAATCTTTGTAATCTACAGGGGTCCATCAGAGGCTGCCAGATAAAATCAGAATAAAAAAAAAATCAGAGGAATTTGCTTTGGAAAAGTTAACTAAAACCTGGTCCATGGGCGCCCTGTCGCCCCTTCCCTTGTGAACCACGGACACGCTAAATACCCCACTGCCGACACCTGGCACCGCCTGCTCTGTTGCCGTACGCTTCCATGGGAATGAGCAGCACTTCCCAGGTTTGCTAGTTCCCCAGCGACACGCTGCAAGAGAGAATGCCAATGGCCTACAACATCTGGGAAGATGCCACATTATTGCAGAATCCTTAGCCTAAGATGCGTGCCCCAGAAATGCACCGAAAGAGGAGCCGCGGGAGGACAGAAGCCCTGGAACAGTCAGAATAGAGGAAGGAGCAGAGAGAATGGCTTGGCCTGTGCCCCTGCCTTAGCCAAGGGAGAAAAATGGACAGTCCCTCAGATACCGTGGTATAAGAACCCAAATTGAGTCAATACAAGACCGTCCGAGCCAAAGCAAGAGGATTGTGGCATGCAGTGTGCTCCTCACATAGCACTGAATTGCAGCTCCTGGTTGAGCTGGGAAGGTGGGAGAGGCAACATCCTATGCCCGTCTTCCTTCAGTGTTCTGATTTCTCGTCACAATAAAGTTACAGGAAAGACATGCACGTAGAGCTTTTACGGATGTCCTTCCGTTACCTCCCCGTTGTGAAACGGCTCCCAGAAGGATACAGATAGCCTGGCCAGCGCCAGCCTACGCCTGTCCCGAGCAGCAAGTGTCACAACACAACAGCTGCCATCAGCTTGTCCTCCTCTTCAAAAACTAAACACAAATAAAGAGCACTTTTCTTCCTTGTCTGTTGACACAGCTGGGAGGACAGCAAGCCAACCGGCTCCACAAACTGGCTTTGTAGCTCAGGCAGAACTGGAATAAGCAAACCTCCGTCTAACTTGCATGAGCTTCCTGGGAAAAAGCCCCGCAGACGTCCCCTTCCTCCGTCAAGGGGATTGGTTGAACTTCCCAGCTCATTAGGAGCAAATTAGGTCAATAGGAACAACATGTCTCCCCAGTCGACTCCCCGGTCGGTCCTGTCTGATTGCACAAGCCCCGGAAGGGAGAACTTCTGGTAAGTCAACCTATGGCCATGGAACGCAGAATGACAATGCCACGTCTCTGTTAGCACAGGGCTCTTGGAGGTTTATGGCCACGTCCACAGTTGTGCAGGGACCTCCCCTGCCCAGCCAGCTAGGGAATGCACTGCTGTATCTCATCTTCCCAACAGGAAGGCTGGGCAGCAGTTTTTAGTATCTGCCCCGTGAGGCACTGTCAACATCATCACATCCTGCCGACATTGTCCCAGCAGAATGGTGTCACCACAGTATGGGTAGCCATCTTCACCCCAGGAGGCTACCTCGCCGCTCTGCACTGTTGCGACACGGCCAGGGGGTGGCACTCCAAGGTTACTGATGAGTGAGGTAGAAATGCTTAGAGCTGGCAGATGTATTAAGGCAAAGGCATGACGAACAATACAGCAGCCCATCTCCTTAGCGGAGCAGGCCACCATAAATGCCCTATACATTTGCCCCCATCTGCTTCTGGGTGCACTTCTAGGCACCAGGTAAAGACCAATATGGTTTGACACCTAGCTATTTGGTAGACCACCTATTTCCCAGCGCATCAACACAACAGCAAAATTTTATTTTTCTGACAGTCCTTCGAAATACACTCGAGGCATTTAGGTATATTCTGTCGGAAGGTGCAGGTGCTGATGAACATTTGGAGACTGGCGGTGAAATTCTGGCCCTGCTGAAAATAATGGGAGTTTTGCCATTTGTTTCAAAGGGGGCCAAGATTTCACCCTGGGGTTCTCGGTGGAGGGCCCCAAACTGGAATTTGTTCTCTCTGGTGGGCTGGACTTTGTTGGCTTTCAGAGCACATGTGGAAGGCCCAGTGTTTTGGCCAACCCTTTGTTAACTTGGGTAAACCTTAAGGCATAGCCTCTTCTCTAGTTCTTTTCTGATTCCCGTTTTAGAATTTCTCACACTGGTTAGATGTTTAAAGCAAATGATTTATTGTAATTTATTCTCAGTGCATCTACAGGCACATTAAAGACATGTGGAGGAGATCAATTAATAAACCACAGGGGCTTGTTGCACATTTCTCAGTCACTAAGTCACCATTTGCACAGCACGCATGTTCATAGATGCAAAGGGACACCACTGCGATGCGCCGCGATTTTAGTTCGAATGAAGTGGTGTTTCTTCTGGCAGACAGATTCTACCCTGCAGGAAAAAATGTAGGGCCGGATCCTGCAAACATGTAAGAATATGCGTAACTTTGTTTGTGTGAGCAGCTCCATTAAGTTAAAGGGGACTTGCTCTGTGAATAAAGACAGGTTTCAGAGTAGCAGCCGTGTTAGTCTGTATTCGCAAAAAGAAAAGGAGGACTTGTGACACCTTAGAGACTAACAAATTTATTTGAGCATAAGCTTTCGTGAGCTACAGCTCACTTCATTGGATGCATTCAGTGGAAAATACAGTGGGAGATTTATATCCATAGAGAACATGAAACAATGGGTGTTACCATACACACTGTAACGAGAGTGATCACTTAAGGTGAGCCATTACCAGCAGGAGAGCAGGGGGCGGGGGGGGGGGAACCCTCTGCAGTGACAATCAAAGTGGACCATCTCCAGTTGACAAGAACGTCTGAGGAACAGTGGGGGTGGGGAGGGGGAATAAACATGGGGAAATAGTTTTACTCTGTGCAATGACTCATCCACTCCCAGTCTCCACTCAAGCCCAAGTCAATTGCATCCAGTCTGCAAATCAACTCCAGCTCAGCAGTCTCTCACTGGAGTCCGTTCTCAAAGTTTCCTTGCTGAAGAACTGCAACTTTTAGGTCTGTAATTGAGTGACCAAAGAGATCGAAGTGCTCTCCAACCGGTCCCCGAATGCTATAATTCCCAACGTCTGATCTGTGTCCACCTACTGTGAATAAAGTTGCTCATGTGCTTAAACGTTTGCAGTGGTGGGTTCTTGGTTTTAGTGCATTTGCCCCAGGTAAATTCCCATCAATGGAAGTTGCCTTTTTGGTTTTGGAAAACATCAAAACAGTTCTGGCTTTCAAACTTGTGAGCTCATAGGCCAGATCCTAGCTGGTGTAAATCAGCTTCATTGACTTCCATAGAGCAGTGCTGATTTCCACCAGCTGAGGATCTGACCCCTTGTGTTTGCACGGAAGAAGGCCTCTTGTCAGTTTGCCACCCAGTGTCAGTTACCCAGAAACCCACAAACACATTCCCTCTTTTAGCAATCCTGCCTCCCTATTTTCCCCTGGACTTTGGTCTTGGACCCTGCAGCCAGAGTATTTGCATACATGTGTCTGTCCTACAAAACAGGGAGCAAACTGGAAGCAGATCCTTGCTCAGGGTACTGGACCCAGGTTTCCCTGCCAGAGTGCGTGAGCAAGGCTTTCCAAAGGATGGGACATAGCAGATCATTCAGCCCCCAGTGAAGCAGAGCAACTAGTGGGTCCCTGGATAATACCCCAAAGGTTTCAGATTTATCTCTCCTGGAAGTCAGTGGAAATTTTGCTATTGACTTTCATGAAGCCAGGCTCAGGATCTTGGATGAGCTTGGATGTCCCAGTTGTGTGATTGGTGGGTTTGTTCTTCTTTGCCTCGGGGCTCCGAGACGAGGAACAAATGCAAAGCATGTCTTTGTCTCCCTGCCTCTATGGAATGACAGTGGCAAAGCAACCAAATGCATTTTTGAGAGAGCTATAAATTTCATTTCCTTTTAAACCATTTGCTTCCACTTATATCTCAATGGAAATCCTGCATTGCTGGCAAAGCTGTGACTTCATCTGTCCTCTGATCAACGTATATACCCAAAAGCAGAGCCTTCTGGATGAGCTTAAAAGTTCGTGGGACGGAGACGGGGGGTGGAGAAGGGACAACTGTGGAAAATTCTTAAGGAATTAAGGGCCTGTTTTCCATCTTCCTTGTGACCTGTCAAGCGACGGGTACCATCCACTCTACGGTGGCCTCAGCTGCACAATCAAAAGCTGCTTTTGTTCGCAGTGCAAAAGTTCATCTCTGGAAGCTCCTGGGATGTGGAAGCGGAGAAAGCCATTCTTGATGAATGCTGACTGCCTGCCTGCATGAGGATGGCTCAGATACTGCGTGGTCCATCAGGGTTGAGGAAATGGATCATCTCCATTTTACCAGGGGGTTGATTATAAGGCCTGCCAGGAGAAACAGCTGGCCGAGACTCACTCAGCACAGCTCCGAGCAGCGCCGCCAGGGGATGGTGCTATTTAGGTCCATTTAAAGAGACAAATGCTGCCTGTGGGCCATGAGTCTCAGCTGCAGTGATGGGCTTGGATTACACACTGTAGGAGGATGCCTGGCTGCTGGACGGGCTGCACGTCACCCCCTGTGCTGTCAGACGTACCAGGTGTACATTGCAGGCCTGCATCTTCCATGGTGCAAAATGTCCCAGTTACCTCTGACAAGGGTGCACCTCCTTTGCTGCAGAAGGTAAGAAGTATATCTGGCAAGTGGGCACTCACTGAGTTGGTGAATGTGCCAGGGACATCACCCCCTGTAATACGGAACAAACCAGCTGCCCTCAACTACGGTACTGCCACATGCAACTCCTGCGCTAGTGAACACATCTGGTATCATCCTGACACGGTACTGACTCGGCGTGATGGTTTACTACGTGCATTGCAGTAGCAGGGATCAGATCAGGGCCCCACTGTGCTACAGAATGACCCCCCCAGAGAACAAAAAGCAATCCCTGCTGCAAGGAGCATGCAGCTGAATGCCAGCACAGGAGACACGGGCCCAGCAGCCAGGAGAAACCAGCCCCTAGGCTAGCTGAAGGTATAGGAATAGGTAGGAAATGGCACGTGGGTGTTTATTTTTTAATCCTCTCAAGCAGACTCTTCTTTCAGCAGGATATAAATCAAAGCAGGGCACAGGGCTAACGCTGCTCCTACTCAACACGCCGTGTTCATATGGAAAGGTCCTGAATGAAAAGCCTCGGCCAAAATAAGCCAGGCACTTGCTGCCCACACAGCAGTTTGACAGCTCCGGTGCAAGAGACCAGTGAGAGACGCACCGGCAGGAGGTGGCCCTGAAAGCCCGGGGATCTCATCACTCATTCACAGGCAGGTAGCACATGCCATCCCCTCTCCTCTGCTGAGTCGCTGCGTAAGGGAATGTGTTGTCTTACATCCCCTAAACATCAGCCGAGACGGTGAACCGGGTTCATCCTTCTCCGCTTCTGCACCATCCTTTGTGTCTCTCAGCCGCAGTGGGGATTGGAGTGAATTTAATCCAATTTCCTTCCTTTGAATGCCTCTACAACTCCTCCATCCTCTGAGCCTTCCATCCACAAAGAAAAGGTTCTTAAATGAACTCCCAGATAACTAGCTGCTGGCCTGGGGAAACACCCACAAAACTAGGGACCGAAAGATGACTGCACGTACCCCCTCGTTATAGCTTAGACCCGGATGTCCCACGTGCACCGTTTACGAGCATTTGAATTAACTGCATAACCTACATGCCACACAGGAATCATGCTGCCCCAGTTTGGCTCTCTGCTGGTTCTCTAAGTGTTACTGCTCTCTAGTGGCTGGTCCTCAGAAAGGACAAGGGAGCTGCTATTCCTAAGAGAAATCTTTCTTAGCTCAAGTGGTAGAGGCCTGTATTTCGGAAGCTAACGGGCCATGTACTACTAGATATTTGAAATAATAGCAAGAGAAAGCACTGTGGGTTGTTGGACTCCAGGGAAGGTGGATCTGAGAGAAGAGGGAGTCACCAGGCAAAGAACGGACTCAAATTCTACCACGGAGGCAGAAATCTTGAAAGGAGAAGTGGGAAATAGTTTTTAAACAACTGGCAGAGGAGCTAGGGCAAGTGCATCAGTGCAGTAGCTCTGCCTGCAACAGACTCTCACTGTGAAGGAGTCCAAGCTGTGGGGAACAGTCATGTCGTTCCTGGCTTTCCAGAGAAGGAAGACGACAGACAGCCGCCAAAGGCACAGGGGGGAAGGAGGGACAGTGAGTACACAGTTCTTAGCACTTAGACACCCAAGCGACAGGCAGATGCTAGTTAATTAATCCTCTGAGGGAGAGCAGTAGCATCATGGCCATGGAGAAACTGAGAGATGACCAGACTCACAGTGAGCCCAGGGCAGAGTTGGGAATAAAACCGTGGAGGTTGTGGCTTTGCCCTGCTTGTGAGGCCAAATGGCCTATTTCCACCAAGAAAGATACCAGCTGAATTACCAGGTCATGTAGCAGACACTTCCTTTCAACGCACGCCACGGGGAAGATGGGAGTGAGTGAAGCTTTAAATAGTGTCACGTCCGAGTCATGAGGACCAGATCGTGGCAGGTGTCCCAGTAACACCACCATTTAAAATAAAAGGGGACCATAAAACACACCAGGCAATGACAGATCAAAAGGGGGTGGGGTGGGGGGGGGGAAGTGGGCAGCCCAAGTAGGAGAAACCAGAAACCAGTGCAAATCACTTTCCTGGGTCTGAAACTGCCCCGTCTGCCCCATCCCCACCTCCCCAAAACAAAACAGACTAAAACTTTTATGAAGCCCCCAACAGAGATTAGATGATGAGGCCAGTGATTGAAATGTAGACAAGTCTAAGGCAGGAGACAAGTGGAAACAGCAGAAACCACCTAATTAATGGAGCAGTCATGAATTAGAAAGGATTTAGAGCTTGCTACACAAAAATTATTGATAGCCCCAGCCCTGTTAAAAATAAAGGCCCCCATGCTCCGCACTGCCAGGATCACTCAGTGCAGTGCGTGTGGTGTTATTACCTACTAGGAGAGAGACTGGGCTGCTGGATGGGTACAATTTGTGACGTGTAAAAAAAGGAGAAAATGGCTGAGAACTTACGAACTGGACAGTAACAGACCGTGAAACCATGGACCAGGGCCCTTTCCTGCTAGGCACTGTCTAGGCACAAAACAAAACGGATGGTTCTTGCCCCAAAGTGCTGGCAATCAGTGTACGCATGTGAGGGAGAAATTTACACCAGCCCCAGCCCCCCAGTGTAAATCAGAGCAGCCCAGGTGGTGTTCTAACTTCTACCAACTGGCTACAGTCGCTACAGGTATGTCTGCACGTACTTGGAGTCCAACAACCAGGGTAGGGAGCTTCCCAGCCCGGGCTGACAGAGTTGGGCTTGCAGGGCTTGTGCTCTAAAAATAACAGCCCTTTGGAGTTGTGCCTTGGACTGGAGCTGCCAATTCACAGTGCTGTCTGCAGAACTATCTAGCGTGAGCCCTGCTAGCTCGCGTGGGTCGACTCGGGCTGGGAGACTCTCTCCCGCAGGCTGTGGAGACAGACTCTGTGGGACCATATACCAGCTGTGAATTAGTGGCGCCCAGGTACACCCTGCCCCACTCACTCCTGTCCTCAATATATCCCCTAAGCCTGTGGGTGGGCAGTCGGCCTAAGAACCACCTACACACACCACTTTGTTACGGCTGAAGCTCCTTTATACAGGCGGAATGCCCCGCTGGCCAGTTGGGGCCAGATTCTGTCACTTTGCGCCATCTGGGCGTCACACAAAGTGTCAGGAACAAGAGGAGACAATCTTCGACAAGGGAGCCAGTATGGGGAGATGCATCAGAAGAAAAAGCAAAACTTCAGCTACTGTACAAGACCTCCATTCTGCTTCATGTAGAGTAGTGGTTCTCAACCTTTCCAGACTACTGGACCCCTTTCAAGAGTCTGATTTGTCTTGTGTACCCCAAGTTTCACCTCACTTAAAAACTTACAAAATCAGACATAAAAATTCAAAATGTCACAGCGCACAATTACTGAAAAATTGCTGACTTTCTCTTTTTTCCCATATAATTATAAATCAATTGTAGTATAAATATTGTACTGACATTTCAATGTATAGTATAGAGAGCAGTGTAAACGAGCCGTGGTCTGTATGAAATTTTCATTTGTACTGACTTCGCTAGTGCTTTTTAGGTAGCCTGTTGTAAAACTGGGCAAATATCTCGATGAGTTGATGTTCCGCCTGTAAGAGCTCTAAATACCCGCAGAGGTACACGGACCCCTGGTTGAGAACTTACGAACTCATCTAAAACTGATCTTGTTTCCCCATCGCACAGCGACTGTCCTGGAGAAACTGCACTCTCAGCATGACCTGGGGTGATCCCCCACTGGAGAAAGATCGTGACAAGCAGTGCGGCTAAACCCCACGGGAACAGACATGCAGATGAACTATGAGAAGTCGTGGTGGGAATTCCTCAGGTGGAATGAAACACAAGGTTCTCCCCAGCGAGAGGCTCAGAATGCAGATGGCCATGCTAGCAAGAGATAATGCTGGCACTCAGGCAACACTGTTCCCCAAGATAACGCAGAAGGGCAAATCCAGCCCCAGCATAAAGAGGCACAACTCCCAGCAACTCCAGGGGGAGCTGCGGCTACCTATCCCAGGGCTGCGTTTGCTCCAGAGAGATTGCACGGCCATGCCCATGACCAGCTCCTGGAATCAGCAGAGTGCTGGCTACATATCAGTGATCCCTCCAACAGGACCGTGGGGAATATCCACCCAGAGCACATAGCACATCTCTCCCCTGGGACTGCAGTCACACACCTTCCCCTCCGGATCTTTGGTGCTACGTTTAATGCCTGTGCAAGGAGCCTGAAGGCCTCTCTCTGGCCTCAGAAGAGAAACACCTATAGGGAGCGGCAGCATGTTCCCCACAAATTTCCCCCAATATGCCTCAGCCTTGGCCTAGAGTGCCTCGTAGCGACGAGAGAGGAGTTCACTTTCCAGGGCCCATTCAGTCCTTGGATAACACAGGGGTAGGGAGCCGTTAGTGCCGGTTGGGTTATTAATCCCGTGAGCCACTGAGACAGAGAAAGAAGCTTATCCTGAGGCAGGAGCACCAATATTGCATGGGAAAGTGTTTCTTCACTCTCGTCTCATCCAGCTGGGGCTGTAGGTGGAAGCTCAGAGACACCTTATGGAGGGCTGTTCTGGTGAGTTTCCAATTCCCTTTTACACACCCCTGAGGTTTGGACAGGAGTATCTGAATTTTTGTATATTTATCCAGGGCTGATCCAGACCTGCAGCCTTTGCAGGGTCACCCACTCTGAGGAACCACACACCAAGGGAAAAAAAAAAAAAGAAAAAGAAAAAGAAATCACACTGGGGCAAGGTTTGTTCCTCCCCAGCCAGCCAATGCACTGCTTTACAGCGGTCTGCCATCCCTTCCATCCAGCAATGTGTGCAGGCCCACTCTGCCAGGCAGGCAGGGGGACAGGCATTGTGTAATCAGATGCAGCGCATACCACCGCAGCCACAATCAGATGCGAGGTCTTTCTAATAAAATGCCGGCAATGCCAGCAAGAGGAATCTCTGGCTGCCAAAATGGAGCGTGCGGCTTGTGCCAAAGGTAGCTCCTGGCTTAAGCAGTCGGGGGGCAGTTCACACAGAGGGAATTAGGCCACTTGCGCATTACCTTTGATTTTTTCCCCCTTGGGTCCGCCATTATTTTCATTGTTTACTCGTTAAGTAGCATTGATTTCAGCCTCCAGTTGCCCATCTCACAGCAATTTGTTAGGCTGCTTCAATGGACTTATATTTCCCTATTAGTCAGTCCATCTGAAAATAGTTTCTTCTCCTAGCACCAGTGCAAACAAGGCCCCCAGCACTTACACAGAAGGGAGGGAAGCCAGGGTAAGAGACACTGTGTTCTGAAACCAATACATGGCTACGGTTACTCAAAAGGGACCTTTAGATAAAAAACATGCCCCTGAAAAACATTTCTTATGTATCTTACATAGCACCACCGACGATTAGAACGGAAAGACTATTAAGTACCTGATTTATGTTTCATCCTTTACTAGGCTGCTACCGTGCACAAGCCACTGTCTATCATGCTGACCAATGCTGTCTCATTGTTTCCTTATACTCTATATGTTGTCTCTTGTCTTACAATTACATTGTAAGCTCCTTGGGGCAGAGACTGTCTTTTTTTCATCTGTTTGTACAGCACCTAATACAGTGGGGTCCTGGTTCATGGCTGGGCTCCTAGGGAGCACAGTAATACTGATCAATAGGAATAACACTACACTGTTAATTAAGGCTGGATGGAAGTTTCGTTTGGCAAAGGATTTCTAAATCTGGCTTTGTTCTGAATTGGAGCAAAGATGGAAAATATCGACATTTTCTGTGAAGGAAAATTCCATTCTCCATCCGCCCCTGCCCCCCAATTTCCGGTTATTTGAAACATTTTTGTTTTGATCAAATTGAAACGTTTCAACCTCAATTTTCACTAATGTGCTATTACATGCGAAGATACTAGAAAATACAAAATAGACGAACTGAAACAAAAAGTCGTGAAACATTGAAATGCTTTACAAAATTGGGTCTATTTCACTGGAATTTAATTGAGGGAAAAAAACAGTGCCTGGAAGAAACTGCAGCAAGCCAGAGAGAAGACAAGAGTTAGCAATCCATGTCCATGTACAATTGTGGACACATCATGTCCTCCATAGATAGAGCCACGGCTTTTTCACTAACTAAAGCTCAAAGCATTGTATAAACCAAGTCGAACATTTCATCTGCTTTAAGCAGGCTGGCTGAATCATTAATCATTAATACGATTTGTTAGTTACTTAGCCTCTTTACCTGTCCACGATTCATTTGTAAGCTGAACCCAATTCTCTTTATCCAGGCGTATACAATTTTAGGTCGTGGGTTGTTCACAAACTGTCCCCATCAGCAATTCGCTCTTTGCCTGGGGACAGCTAGGTCTCATGCTTTTGCTTTCTTCCCCCATGACTGGATGAGTAATTCTTTTTGAAACAGGAAAATAAGGAAGAGAGAAAGATGCACTTTCCGGTGCAAATTTTCAGCCAAGTGATCGCTTGTGCTAAAATTTGTGAAACCTTCAGGATTCAGAAATGGTTTCAAACAAGCAACCCCATCAATCACAATAAAATGAACTAGCTGCTTTCCTTCACAAATCAGGGCTTTAACTATTCACCTAGCTCTATCTGAGAGGAGGGAGGGCTCTGATTTTCAAAGGGGGTGCTTTTAAAGATACTTAGGTGCCCAAATCCCTTTGGCTTGGTTACAATCCACATCTGTAATCTTTGAAGATTAAAATCACGATGAACAGGTTAAGTATAACTAATATATGTGAAAGGAGGAAATCTTTCATCACACCCTTTCCCCCTCCATAAACTATAAAATTGGCATCCAAACCAGTTGAGTGTGTTCCTTTAAAATCACGGTTTATGCATCGAAATTAGGGGCTATCTGTACAAAATGCCTGCAGCGTGGCGGGTATAAAGCCCCCAGAAGTTTAAAGCACACCACGAAACCCGTAATAGCTCACTTCAAAGGGCTGCAGCTTCCTACTTGATAACATCAGGAGGCCGAATCAAAGGCCGCATCCCAGGAAGTCCAGAGAGGGAAGAGACAAAATAAAATCACTTCCTTTAAAGCATTTCTAGCTGCCGAAATCAAGCTGTTGGTTAATGAAAATTAAACCATTATAGTAAAATGATAGATGACGTCAAAGCATGACTCTAATGGCTTCGCAGGGTGGAGGGAAGAATATCGAATAGCTTTCATTGGCCTATATTACTATTTGCCCAACTGGGAGAGCTGAGGGATAGCAGCAGATTTCAGGTGCTATTTTAAATCTCGCCTTGCACTTAGGGCAGCAGCATCTTGTCTTGGTCAAGCTCTGTTCAGTGCAGGACCAGAGGAGGGCAGAGCACAAACGGATTTGCTCTAAGTCCCAGCTGTCTTCCACCACTCTAAAGGGCAGTTCCATTAGCTGGGTGAGAAAAGAGGGCTCCAGCCATGATCTCTGTACAAAGGGCAGGGAGGGGTGTGCTGTTGAACCGCTACGCTGGCTCTATGCCACCTGGTGCTAATATGTTTCACCGCCCTGCTCACATACAGAATGCATCACAAGAGAAATGAAAGCATGCAGCACAAACGTGATGGAGGGGAAGGGCAAGTAGGCCAAATGGAACAGCAAGAAGAGCGGGGAGACAGCAGAGAACTTGAGAGTGGAGGGGAGGCAGATACTGGCTGGGACGTGCAGGGCACTTCATAACTGACTGTAATTTACTCCTTCACGGAGGGATATTTTCCCTCTAGATTTCTATCCAACTACAGTGCTTTTGTGTAATGGTGTGACTATCTTGGGAGATAACGGGGGAAGACAGTGGATCAGCGTGCATACACATTCAGGCTCGCAGCTACACCCCTGACTTGAAGAGAGAGAGAGAGACTAGGCAGTTCCCAAAGAAAAACAGAATTGGAATGAAGCTAATAGGGTGGACCCCGCCTCAGATTTCACAGCGGGGCCAAGAGCACGCAGCACTCCCACGCACCTTGCTCTGCATACCTACCATTGCCTGGAAAAAAACCCATTCCTCTTTATAAGGCAATTTCCCACCTGCCATACCGTTTTTGGTTGCAAACACAGCTGATACGAGTGGGGGGTGTTTGCGATCCTCTCCACTTTGGGGCATTATCAGCTGGCAGGGATCCCACTGGGGCCATGACATCAGCAGCATGGTATGTCTGCTTGTATATATCCACTCCAGCCAGAAGAGATCGGAAGGAATCGGTGCTGAATATGCAAGGGAATCTGAGTTTGATTGTAAAATGCAAAGTGGGAGGAATCACGCCTGGGGGTGAGAGAGATTCTGAGAGCTCCCCCAGGGCAAAGGAATCATCTGTTTGGGGACACCTAGCGAAGGGCACAGCTCTGAGGCCTGGGGATGTCCCAAGAGGCACAAGGAGGATATCCACACACCGCTAGGCCGGGGTGGCTGTTGTAGCATTCATGCTAAGGGCAAGGACCTGCCTGATTTTCCAGTTCCAGATGTAGACGTACGGTCACTGCCCCCTGCCTTCTCTTGGCCTCTACCCTCTCAGCAAGGAGCCTGAGCTTGCACAGACTCCCCTGCACCCAATGCCATGCACATTTCCTGCCCAGCCACCCTTCCTAAATTAAGGGGGTCCAGGTGCACTGAGGTCACATGGAGGTGATGCTGAGGGAGCAGGGGATGATGCCAACTTCTCTTCCTCCGGCAGCGTTTTGGCCATCTTCATGGGTTTTCTGATGTTCTTTCCCCTTCCATGACAATAATGGGAGGGGGTGACCAGTCCCTAAGCCAGCTAGGGCTTTCTCCTTCTCCCTGACATACATAGCACCGAGAAGCCTGGTGAAATAGACAGTCACAACTCTGCTAAGGAAAAGGGACCAAAGTGACGCATGAAAAGAATCCTAAGAGCTAAAAACACTTTCCCCTTCCCCACATCCTCTGAACCTGACGCACGCAGCACGTGCAACAAGGGTTTCCGACCACAGGCGGGGCATGAGTCTTTTGTCTGGGGAGGCTACTCCCAGGAGTGCCGAAAGCTGCCTAGAAATGGGAGAGCCACTGGCACACGGACCATAGCCCTGCCCACACTCCTGCCCCTCCCCCTCATGACCCCACCTGCGCTCCTCCCACATTCCACCTCTTCCTCCAAGGCCCTGCCCTCACCCCACCTGCGGCTCGCTCCTCTCCGCGCCCTCCCCCCCAGCACTTGCCCATAAGGGGAGGAGAGGGATGGAGCGGGGGCAGGGGCGGTCCAGGCACCAGCAGCCCTCCACACTTCTAGAGAGCTCACAGGGCACAAAGGCGGTGGGCTGGCACGCCTCCAAAGGAGGATGACCCGCATCCGGCATTTGCCCCCTACATGGCCAGCCTTTTTGTATTTTGGGGTTGCTTAGCCTCCCCAAGCCTTTTATAGGTGCCAACCAGTTATCCGACTCAAGCAAGGCCGACAGTGGTTTGCACATCCATCCCGTTAGACACTTTCTAAATTTAATCTGGGATCATCATCACAATGACGATAACAAGTGGAGAGACCTTTAATAACAAACGGGTAACCTGCACATTTCTAGTACCCTCTGTGCATACTGAGCCAAACTTTCTCATGAAATACCACCTAACTGAGAGCCTGGCATTGCAGCAGTTCAGGGCACTCAGGCTGTGTCTACACTACTATGTGTCCTCTGGCACCTTTTTGACTAACAGACATATTGGAGCATAAGCTTTCATGGGTGAACACCCAGGCGTCAGATGCATGTAGTGGAAATTTCCAGAGGCAGGTATAAATATGCAAGCAAGAATCAGGCTAGGGATAATGAGGTTAGTTCAATCAGGGAGGATGAGGCCCTCTTCTAGCAGTTGAGGTGTGAACACCAAGGGAGGAGAAACGGCTTTTGTAATTGGCGAGCCATTCACAGTCTGTGTTTAATCCTGAGCCGATGGTGTCGAATTTGCAAATGAACTGAAGCTCAGCAGTTTCCCTGCGAAGTCTGGTCCTGAAGTTTTTTTGCTGCAGGATGGCTGCCTTTAAATCTGCTACTGTGTCCAGCGAGGTTGAACTGTTCTCCTACAGGTTTTTGTATATTGCCATTCCTAATATCTGATTTCTGTCCATTTATCCTTTTACGTAGGGACTACGATACCCACACGAGGAAATAAGGAAACAGATCAACAGAGCCAGATGTGTACCCAGAAGCCTCCTGCTGCAAGACAAGCCCAAGAAAGAAACCAACAGAACTCCACTGGCCATCACATACAGTCCTCAGCTAAAACCTCTCCAACGCACTATCAGTGATCTACAACCCATCCTGGACAACGATCCCTCACTTTCACAGGCCTTGGGAGGCAGGCCAGTCCTCGCCCACAGACAACCTGCCAACCTGAAGCATATTCTCACTAGCAACTACACACCGCACCATAGTAACTCTAACTCAGGAACCAATCCATGCAACAAACCTCGATGCCAACTCTGCCCACATATCTACACCAGAGACACCATCACAGGACCTAACCAGATCAGCCACACCATCACCGGTTCATTCACCTGCACGTCCACCAATGTAATATACACCATCATGTGCCAGCAATGCCCCTCTGCTCTGTACATTGGCCAAACTAGACAGTCCCTACATAAAAGGATAAATGGACAGAAATCAGATATTAGGAATGGCAATATACAAAAACCTGTAGGAAAACACTTCAACCTCGCTGGACACACACTAGCAGATGTAAAGGTGGCCATCCTGCACCAAAAAAACTTCAGGACCAGACTTCGAAGGGAAACTGCTGAGCTTCAGTTCATTTGCAAATTTGACACCATCAGCTCAGGATTAAACACAGACTGTGACTGGCTCACCACGGACAAAAGCCGTTTCTCCTCCCTTGGTGTTCATACCTCAACTGCTAGAAGAGGGCCTCATCCTCCCTGATTGAACTAACCTCGTTATCCCTAGCCTGATTCTTGCTTGCATATTTATACCTGCCTCTGGAAATTTCCACTACCTGCATCCAACGAAGTGGATATTCACCCACAAAAGCTTATGCTCCAATACGTCTGTTAGTCTATAAGGTGCCACTGGACTCTTTGCCGCTTTTACAGATCCAGACTAACATGGCTACCCCCTGACACTTGACTGCTGTGTGTGTAATCAGAGGTGTGACTGCAGTAGGCATAGACACACCTAAGCTGGCTACAATAACAGCACACGCAGCGTCACGGGCCAGCTGTCTGAGTACGTACCCGGTGGTACTCAAGTGGGCTTGTGCTCAGGAAGCTAGCTTGTTCTGCGGTCATACCTCCGATTGCAGTAAGCTGCTAAGACTGTAAGCTGCTTGGGGCAGGGACCATCTTTTTGTTCTGTGTTTGTACAGTGCCTAGCACGCTGGTCCATGACTGGAGCTATTAAGTGCTATCACAACAGAAATAATAACGAATAATAATCATGTGGTCAAGCAAGAGGGTTGTTTCCTATAAGAAGAAAACAAAAAATTATGGCACCATGGACCATAACTTATGTGCTGTGCTGTGACTGGGGCACATAATCCTCCTTTCATTCCAGTTTTGTAAGAAGCATAATACAGATTAAAAGTAAAGATTGAAACGTGGCCTCTGATTTCATACCTGGAAATAATCCCCCTTCCCACAGCAGCAAAAAAGACAAAGATCAGACCAGGCCTAATGTCTCATGCATGGAACATGCAAAAAAGATCACACCTGGGCTTTGTTAAGGAGGTTCTAGTTGGCAGCCGGTATCAAGCGGAGTGCCCCAAGGGTCAGTCCTGGGGCAGGTTTTTGTTCAACATCTTCATTAATGATCTGGAGGATGGCGTGGACTGCACCCTCAGCAAGTTTGCAGATGACACTAAACTGGGAGGAGAGGTAGATATGCTGGAGGGTAGGGATAGGATACAGAGGGCCCTAGACAAATTAAAGGATTGGGCCAAAAGAAATCTGATGAGGTTCAACACGGACAAGTGCAGAGTCCTGCACTTAGGATGGAAGAATCCCATGCACCGCTACAGACTAGGGACCGAATGGCTAGGCAGCAGTTCTGCAGAAAAGGACCTAGGGGTTACAGAGGATGAGAAGCTGGATATGAGTCAACAGTGTGCCCTTGTTGCCAAGAAGGCCAATGGCATTTTGGGATGTATATGTAGGGGCATTGCCAGCAGATCGAGGGACGTGATCCTTCCCCTCTATTTGACATTGGTGAGGCCTCATCTGGAGTATTGTGTCCAGTTTTGGGCCCCACACGACAAGAAGGATGTGGAAAAATTGGAAAGCATCCAGCGGAGGGCAACAAAAATGATTAGGGGACTGGAACACATGACTTATGAGGAGAGGCTGAGGGAGCTGCGATTGTTTAGTCTGCAGAAGAGAAGAATGAGGGGGGATTTGATAGCTGCTTTCAACTACCTGAAAGGGGGTTCCAAAGAGGATGGATCTAGACTGTTCTCAGTGGTAGCAGATGACAGAACGAGGAGTAATGGTCTCAAGTTGCAGTGGGGGAGGTTTAGGTTGGATATTAGGAAAAACTTTTTCACTAGGAGGGTGGCGAAGCACTGGAATGCGTTACCTAGGGAGGTGGTGGAATCTCCTTCCTTTGAGGTTTTTAAGGTCAGGCTTGACAAAGCCCTGGCTGGGATGATTTAGTTGGGGGTTGGTCCTGCTTTGAGCAGGGGGTTGGACTAGATGACCTCCTGAGATCCCTTCCAACCCTGATATTCTCTGATTCTTGCACATTTCATGCATGATTCTTGTGACACATGTGTGGGTCTTTGCACTTTGGCCAGTATGGTCCAGACTCACTTGTGTAGGCACAAATAACTGCATGGTATTTTTAAACATATTGACATATAAGTAGTATGACAAGAAAGCAAGCGTGAAAAATCCAGACCGGTGGTGAGGGAGGGGGAAATAGGCACCTATATAAGAAAAAGCCCCTAATATTGGGACTGTCCCTATAAAATCAGGACATCTGGTCACCCTACATACAAGATGGTGCCCACTAATCTGATTGTCAGATGCCTGTGTGCTGTAAAACTATGCATGCAATTATTTCTGAAAGCAAAACTGGAGGACCACTTGAAAAAATTCAGGGCCCTGGTATGTTAATACGTTGGGATCAATTTGTCAACCGCTAGATCTTTTCCTAACGCACACACAGAGTTTCCTGAATCGTAATTTTCCAGAAACCCACCTCCTTTTAAATTTCCTGCTTCCCACCGTGCTCACGCCTGGTCTGCTTACATCGAGTCATATTACCTTACACCTCCAACGGGCTGACGCAAGGTTGCTACCACAAGAGTGCCGAAATCTAAGACAGGGCTGGAACAACGCTCCCGGTCTCAGAGACCCCTTCCTTCAAGCAAGGGTATACACTTTGCTAGAAACCATGGAAACTTTCCCATGTGGCCCGCCTCCCATTTTGTAATATATTTATTTTGCTCTGATGCCTCAAAGCACAGGGAGGCAGCTGTTGCCTTTTCGTCTCCATCTTTTTCAATTATCGGCGCCTTCCAGTCACACTGAACTTTCATTTTTTCGCTAGTCAACTCCCAGATGAATAGCTTTGGGCAGCAGAAAGAGCAGACAGCATCTCCTGTATTACACATATCATATGAAAAACAGATGCCACGAATATTGTTACAAATCAAAGCTGACAGGGGGACAAGAGGTTTACTTAGGGCTTGCGGAAAGGCACAGACTCCTTCAAATGGGGCTACTGTTTGGAATCCCTTGGTACACAAATATGTAATTGTACGAGCACTCCATGTAGCCAGGCTCTGAGAAATATTTGACATGGAGCCTGAAAAATGCCAATAATCAGACACTTGTGCATTATTCATGTTTTCCATTAGTTTTTTAGAGAAATGATAACTGGATAAGAAGTCATTACCTGGGGAGTCCTTTATTTTTGTTAGTTTTAACTTATCACTGGCTGCATTTATACAGATGTTTCAGATTGTGCAAAGCTACTGAGCAATTTCCACAGCTGCTTTTGCAAGGCTTCTAAGAAAAGGCTTTTTCAGACAGCGAGCTGGTGGCAAGATCCTTTCTGGTAAAATGCTTTAATGAACTGTCAGCTAACGGAGGGAAGGCTGATGAAAAAGCCATTCTAATGTTTAGTGACAGCTGTACTTTACTAATCCATCAGAAAAACAAATAGGAGCAGAGTGTAATAAAAGTGGAGTTTAATTTCAAACTGAGCTGGGGCATTAACAATGAAAGAAAGCGTCACGTTTTATAAATGACCTTTTCACGTAACTGTTGAGCCCTTAGAGGAAGCAGGAGCTGGCCTGCACAAAGCATGTCTTTGAAAACTGCAAAGTCAAGACTCTGGAGCTGGGGGCTTCTAAGTCTATGATGCAGGGCGGAGAGGGCCTGTGACGAATGATACGCAGAGATGCTTTCATCCCTCTGACCTCCCGAACCAGATTGTTCAATAAAGAGCCAACAGTCCCGCCCCCAACATGAAATGGAAATGATCATAAAAATCTCTGCTACCTGTTTTCTGTGACACACGATGACAAATTTGGCCCCAGTTCTCTTCCAGTTCACTTCACGCCAGCTTTCCTGGAAGGCCAGGCTGCAAACCAAGCAGGAGGTTTCGAAGGCAACAGAGATGGGCCTGAACATGGATCTAAAGTTCTGATCTTAAACATGGATCTAAAGTTCTGATCTTAAACCTATAATGGAGATTTCGGAATGGTTTGCATCTGACCCTGATTTCCAACCACCTGCCTGGCTGTATTTGGACCCAGGGGGTTGGGTGGGTCCTTTGGAAAGATACAAGTCCCTGACCCAGACCCAGGGTTAGAATCCAGGGTTTTCAATCTGGTTCGTCTCTACAAAATGATTATTTGCATTGCTATTGCTCCTGTCTTCTCTATGATAACATTTCTGATCTACACCATCAATCTAGATGCCTTTGAGATCTCATAATCTAAGCAGACTCTCAGTACTTAGATGGGAGACTGCAAAAGAACCCCACCGTTGGGTGCTACAGTACCACTGCACTTTTCTTCTGTGTGTGTGTGCTAAAACCAATGGTTGTCATGCAATTGTAAAATCAGAGGAGATATAAGACAGATCTTGATGGCACGTTCTCTGTAACTGTTCCATGGGACTCACTGGGAACCCAAGGGTTATCTTGCCCACGTTCCAACTTCGGTACCTATATGTTCTTTTCTTAAATGCTCCTGGTAAGAATTTCTTTCAGTTGGAAAAGACACTTTTCACAACAATCTGCTCTAAATTGTGGAGCAGATTTTGTTGTTGCTTCACCCCAGAGTGGGCAGCATTTACTTCTGGTGGTTGAAACGATCCCGTACATAGTAGGCAGTTATGGTTGTTAGGTTTGTAAAAGTCCTTTGGGATTAACAGTGCGATATAAATTCAGATATTGTTATTTTATAGATTTTGAGGTCACAAGGGATCATTACGATCATCTGCCTGACCCTCATCACACCACAGGCTGGGGAATCTCACCCTCTGATTCCTGCATCAAGGCCAGCAGATATTTTAGAAAGACATCCAATCTTGTTTTAAAGACTCTTAAGTGATGAAGAATTTACCACTTTCCTGGTAATCTGTTACAATGTTACTCAACCTCTCTGTTAAAAATGTCTCGTTTCCAATTTGAATTTCACGGACTTCAACTTCTAGCCACTGGATCTTGTTATGCCTTTGTTTGCCAGATTAGAGAGCCCTCTAGTATCAGATATTCCCTCCCTGAATGGGTATTTATAGATTGTAATCTAGTCACCACTTAACCTTCTCTTCAATAAGATAAATAGATTGAGCTCTTTTAGTCTCTCATTGTTAGGCGTATTTTTCTGACTATAAATCACTCTTCAACCTCTTATCTGAACTCTTTTAAATTTTTCAACATCATTTTTAAAGTGCTGTTAGGAGAAAGGGACATAGGATTCCGTCTGGCATCCTCCATTCTGTGTGACCTTCCCCGCAGCGGATGTGCGAGGCCACGCTACATGGAGGACACCATTTTGTTTCTGTATGTTGCCTGTGGACGTGCTGCACAATTATACACGCAACCCATCATGGGCGCCTGGTTTGTATAATGTTTGGTGGTGCCCAGAACGGGTCCAAGCAGAGCCATCCCATTCATAGCAGAGACTGGTGCAACAGCCCCAGACCCTGCGCTTTGCGGGGCACCATGCTTCAGGAGGATGCGGGGTACAGGGAGGCCTGGGAGGTTAGCGGGGGACCTGGTGCCAGCAGCACCGAGTGACCCGGCCCCAGCCCGCCCTGCTCTGCTCCGTCCCGCTGGCTCCCGGCGTTGCTTGGAGGAGCAGGCAGAAGCTGGAAAGAGATGGGGCGGCGGCTTGGGGTGGAGTGGGGGCGGGGCAGGGGTGGAGGAGAGGCAGGAAGAGGCGGGGCGGGGCAGGGCAGGCTGGGTCGCTCGCTGCTACCAGTGCCAGGCCCCCCACGATCCCCCCCTGGCTGTCCTGGACCCTGCGTCCCCTTGAAGCGCGGGGCCCCACAAAGCGCGGGGCCTGGGGCGGTTGCCCCAGTCCATCCTTTGGATGGGACGGCTCTGAAAATATAAGCCCAAACGTTGGTGGAGCCAGGCCCACATTTCTGAATATTGGTGGAGCACGGGCACCATGGGCCCATATAACTCGCTGCCTATGGAGCCCATGTCACTGAAGGGGTTGGACCACTGTCAGGTTTCTTACACCTTTTTCTGATTCATCTGGTAGTGGCCACTTTTGGAGACAGGATTAGATGGACCATGACTCTGATCCAGTAAAGCAATTCCCATCTTCCTGTGAACTTGCTTTTGCCTGTATTAAAATGCACATGCTTTGATTACTCCCAGCTTTCCAAGCGATCTAAATAGTTGTGTATCAGTGACTTGTCTCTATTGTTATTACCACCCCGCCAATCTTTGTGTCATCTGCAAACTTTATCATTAATGATTTTATATTTTCCTCCAGATCACTGATAAAAAATATTGAATAGCAGTGGGCTGAGAAATTCTCCATACACAACAACATTTTGTGTTCTATCAGTTAGCCAGCATTCAATTAATGTAATATTGACCACATGGATTTTATATAATTCTGCTTCTTAATCAGAATATTGTGGCACTAAATCAAACACTTTATAGAAGACCAAATATATTATATCAACTTAGTTACCTTTATTGATCAGACTTATAACCTGGTCTAAGAATGAGATCAAGATTTATTTGACAAGGCCTGTTTTTCATGAAATCCTCCTAATTTTATGTAAAATCCAGATCCAATGACGGAAAGTTGGAGCTAGACAAATTCAGACTGGATATAAGGTGCAAGTTTTTAACAGTGAAAGTAATTAACCATCAGAACAATCTAACAAGGGATACAGTGGATTCTCCACCACTATATCATGTCCAGAAGCACCATTTCTGGAACAGGACCATGGTGCTTCAACAGAGAAGGAAGTTACAAGGTGGAAGTGACTCATAGACTCAGACTCATAGACATTAAGGCCAGAAGGGACCATCATGATCATCTAGTCTGAACTCTTGCACCTTGTAGGCCACAGAACTTCACCCATCCACTCCTGTAATTGACCCCTAACCTCTGGTTGAGTTACTGAAATCCTCAAGTCATGATATAAAGTAGAGGTCGGTAACCTTTCAGAAGTGGCGTGCCGAGTCTTCATTTATTCACTCTAATTTAAGGTTTCACGTGCCAGTCATACATTTTAACGTTTTTAGAAGGTCTCTTTCTATAAGTCTATAATATAGAACTAAACTGTTGTTGCATGTAAAGTAAATAAGGTTTTTAAAATGTTTAAGAAGCTTCATTTAAAATTAAATTAAAATGCAGAGCCCCCCTGGACCGGTGGCCAGGACCCTGGCAGTGCGAGTGCCACTGAAAATCAGCTAGCGTGCCGCCTTTGGCACGCGGGCTATAGGTTGCCTACCCCGATATAAAGACTTCACGTTACTGAGAATCCACCATTTACACTAGTTTAAACCTGCAAGTGACCCATGCCCCACACTGCAGAGGAAGATGAACCCGCCCCCAAGGATCTCTGCCAATCTAACCCAGGGAAAATTCCCTCCCGATCCCAAATATGGCGATCAGTTAGACCCCCCATGTGGGCAAGACCCACCAGCCAGACACCTATAGTATGACATTGTTCCACAAAATATTACCTTCAGGAGGTGGGACTTCAAGCAATGGCTTCAAGGCACAGTGGTTTGGGAAAGTTTATTTTTTGCCTCTATCTGATATAAACAGGTGATAGGTAGCAGTCAAATAATTGCTTCCTTCATGAGCAGTTTGGCAAGTGTAGCATGTTGGAACACATGCCTAGGGAACGGGGTCATTTTGAGATCTGGATTATAGATCACCAGGTGCTTCACTCAGGACAGAAAAGCAATTTCAGAGACCCGAAAGGCCAACGTTTCATCTCAATAACCCAGCGTGCCATCTCCAATGTACCTGATTTGATTACAATCTATACCATTCACATGGCTGGAAGGTCATTGCAAGGAGATTATCGAAGCATGGTATAGACTGAAGGCAGGTGAAATACTAATTGAAAATACATTATTAAATGGATATGGCAGATGCATGATGTCATGAAGAGCACTATGAGACCTTGACTTATTACTGCCTATCCATATTCCAGATCCCTATTTGAAGAAGAGATGACACCATATCAAACAAGAGTCCCACTAAAAATTCCAGCAACCGATGAACTCTGCAGGTTACTCTGTCCTGATCAAAAGTGTGCTTCGGTCACTCTTACTGAATTCCTCAAAAATGCCGCTGAATCCTCTCAACTAGAACCGTGCAAGGAATGGTCTAGCATCCCAGCTCAGTGAAGAGGCCATTCAAAAAAAGACATTCAGAAAGACTTTAAATGAAATAAAACACGGTACTCACTGCATTGCATCCTCACTTCTTCTCTTTCAGTCTTTTCATAGTATTATTGTGACTATTTCTGTATTAAGAGACCAGTTTAGAATGTCACACTTGGTTAAACACCAATTAACCCCTTGGCACTAGCTAAATACTCTTCCCCATTAAATGGAATTTTACCTAATACCATCTCGATCAAGCGTTAGACATCACTCATTAGCATCTGGCTAACTGGTTCCCAGGGAGAGATCGCAATAAATTTCCTGTACTATTTAAGTGAGTGCTGATTAAGCAGCATATAATAATATCACTATATTTATCACTCTTGCTATTGGCACACCTATCAGATTATAAACAGGAACTGTCAATATTCCTTTCATCTCCAGTAACCTATTGCGTTGGTTCAAAACTTACTGAAATCCTATTGCGGTTGCCGGTGTTCAAGGGTGATATGGTCATAAGAAGAACATACAGTCCCAACAATGTGAGGCTATTGTGTTGAGAAATTTTACCAGGAATATGTGGGAATCATCCCCGACTGTGACACCCCGTAACCCTCTCCCTACTACTGCTCTGAAAGCCTGCCAATAAAAACATCATTGTGTTACGAGAGCCTGAGCAGCTAGTGCCAGAGCGGTCAAAACAGCCTCCCCATTGTGTTCCTGTTGCAGAATGTTTAGTTAGGGTTTAGGTCAGTGTAAGTGTAAAACTTTTCACTTCACCTCTTCGTTAACGTAGAGCGGAAATAAGAAACGTTCCACGCCATGGCTGTTTTGCACAGAAAGCAGAAGTTATGAAGAAAAGCTATCCAGTTGCTTCGACACCAGGGGTTCTCAAACTTCACTGCACCATGACCCCCTTCTGACAACAAAAACTACTACACGACCGCAGGAGAGGGGACTGAAAACTGAGCCCACCCAAGTCTCGCTGCCCTGGGTGGGGAGTAGGGGTAAAGCCCAAGCCCAGTGGGGCCAAAGCTGAAGCCCAAGGGCTTCAGCCCCAGGTGAGGAGCCTGTAACCTGAGTTGCGCCACCCAGGGCTGAAGCCCTCAGGCTTCGGCTTTGACCCTGGGCAGTGGGGCTCGGGCTTCAGGCCCAGACCTCAGCAAGTCTAACGCCAATCCTGGTGAGCCCATTAAACTGGGGCTGCGACTCCCTTTGGGCTCCGGACCCACAGCTTGAGAACTGCTGTTCTAGCCTATCCTTTAAGCAGCACAGCTTGTAACAGAGAACTCGATGCTGAGTAACGGGAGCTGAAAATGACAGCATCTTTAACGTCACTGATAATTATACCTGGAAAATACCTATTAGACAGGGTATCCACTGGTCAGAGCAGGGATCACGCAGAGCCTGGAATTACTGGGTTCAATCCCCAATTTGGCCACTTGATTCACTGTATGATCTTGTGCCCATCACTTAACCACTAATTCATTAATGCTTATAGGGCCTGATCCAAACCTCATAGAAGTCAATGGGAGTCTTTCCATGGGCTTTGGATCAGGCCCATAAAGAGATACTGGGAGAATTGATTGGAAGGTGCTATTGAGGGGCCAGATCCTGAGAGGAGGTGAGCCCCGGTAACTCCCATCAAAGTAACTGAGAGCTGTGGGTGCTCAGAGGTTCTCAGGATCACTCCCATCAATAATTCATTGTACTCATAACATGCCTGCCAGCCTAGGATCTCACAGCACTTTACAAATTTGCAGCAGTTGGGTCAGTATTATTCCCACTTCAGATAAATCGGAACCGAAGCACCGAGATATTAAGTAACTTGCTCAAAGAGCCCATCAGAGAGCCAGGAACAGAAGACCAGATCTGCAAGAGCGCTCAGCACCCTGCAACTCCCCATTGAAAGCTGGACTCTTTTTCAGGTGCCTGACTGAAGGAGAGCTCTCGGGAGCTGAGTTCTTTTGAAACTGTCACGGAACGCAGAACTTCTGACTGCCAGTTCAGTGCTTTATAAAAACATCCTTCCCCTTTATTAATACATTTGCTTAAGAACAGGCATACCAGAACAGATGACTAACCCAACCCAGCTGGTATTGTGTCTTCAGCTGTGGCCTAGAAGGAATGTTTGAGAGGAAAGTGTAAAGTGACACCAAAAGCACGTGTCGTAACTGCCGTACAATACCATCGTGGGCTGGGCAGAAGGAGGTGTTTCTCTGCTCATGATCATCTTATACCCCAGGAAGCAGAAGGATCAAGAGTCCTTTATCATTTATTTTTAACAGGTTAATTATGAATGGTAACAGCCCTCTTTTCCGGAACAGCGGCCCCATGTGCCATGCAACCTCATGGTCTTCCTTCAAAACCTTCCTCAAACAGCTTGTCAAGCCTTCCAGGGATGACCTCCATCCTGGACATGGCCCACACATTTTTATCAGACGGTCTCAAAGTGCTTTACAAAGGGGGTGGCGGGAGGGTCAGCATCGTCACCCCCATTTTACAGATGGGGAAACTGAGGCACAGACAGGGGACATGCCTGGCCCAAGGTCACCCAGCAGGTTAGTAGCAGAACTGGAAATAGAACCTAGGCTTTCTGAACCCCAGTCCGGTGCCATGAACAGGAGGCAGTGCAGATCTGCGCTGCCCCAGGAGCCGCACCGGAGACACATGCGCTTCAGGCGGGGAACGGTCGCTCCAGGGGCTGCGCAGTGTGCACCGGGGAGTGCAGTCCAGCAGCAGATTGTTCCCTGTGGTGCACAGGCCCTGCTCTGTCGTCCTGAGCGAGGAGCGGAGACGGGAGCCAAGGCCCCACCTTGACCCTGCCCTCATTCAGCATCCTTCTTCCCAGCGGCAGATATGGTGAGCAGCCCTTATACAGCCATGCAAGTTGTGTGTGCCCTGTATGGCCACACAAGGGCCTCTCACAATGGCTCTGTGTTTATCCTCCCTCACTATATTAAGTCGAACTTAGGAGCAGAGACCTGGCATTTTTACATGATTGAGAAGCATCATGCTCGCCTCTGGCACTCTATAAATAACAAGCATCCTCCTCTGTGGTCCAAGAACTCCACTAGCCCTTGTTTTGTTTTCAGCAACGATAAAACATCAACGTTTTTCGGCACAAAGGGACAGCCTGATGGCCTGACCTGTCAACATCAAGAATGGAAAACATGCTCCTCAAGTAGCTGGGATGAGGTTCTAATTATTCCCCACATACCAGCCTGCATAAATACAGCATAGACATCCAAGGAAAGCACGCTCCAAATACGGAGAGCTGTTCCCAGAGTTAAATGCAGCCTGCTTCTCCCGGGAGCCAAGTTTCATCTACGGAAGATAGCCATTTGCTTCCACTGGTTTGCAGGGCTTCATGCAAACCACGTAAGATAATAAACTTCACTAGCGACCTGCCACTCCTTGCACATAATGGCTTGAAAACCTTTGCCTTCACAGAAGCTGAACAAGCCCCATTACAGAGCCTACGTGAAGAGCCTATGGCTAAGCTGAAGGACCTGACTTTGTCAACGATACATCGGGCCATTTGAGCAACGCAGGAGTACAGTGGAGCGGTTGCCATCTGATTCTCTTAACAATTAGACAAAAAAACAGGCTGAAAGCACTAAATTACAATGCAGAAACAATAAGACTTACTTTTAATTTCTGATCCTGCTCTACCTTTTTTATGGTACAACTGCCACTTTCCTTTGACTAAATCAAAGCTCTGGAAATTCATTGTTCATTGCAAAGGTAACTACCATTTTCATCACTAAAACCATCCTAAAGGTGATTTGCCAGAGTGGTAGCTTTATGATGTATAAAGAAGACTGAAAAGTTTCCTCCCCCACACTAACTTATTTTTTACTTTAGAAATATCCAGAAAGTCAAATCTGATATGTCCTAGTTTTGCCTCCTGGAGGTCTCAGAGATGCATATTAGGAACTCTAACATCTTCATTGAAGGCACCGCGGAAAGGTGGAATCTTTAACGACAGCTTTCTTTTTCCAAAATGTTTATTAGTTATCGAAGTTAAGTGGGCACTTACAAAAATAAACAAAACACTAAGAGTATTTCAGCAGCCTGACTCCCAGTCTCTAGCTCTAACTTATATTCCTTAGATCAGAAAACTATTTCTACAGAATTAAGACAACCGTCCGCTGAAAATTCTTGCTTGCAGTAGGAAGCAGCAAGCAGATAGTTTGGAAGAAGTTGGCTATCTGATTTGCATGCATAATTCCTGTTTGCATGTATGCAGCCGGATAACTGAGGAGCAAGCAGGTTGCCGGGTATCAGCTACCCAATCAGTGCTTACAAAATTCAGAGGTCGTGGGTTCAACGAGAATGTGCACATTTGACCGGCACACAGATTGTGCCTCAAGCTGAAAATACGGCACAGTACAGGTTGACCTCAGCCATCTAAAGCCTCTGACTTTGCTCTTTAAAGTCTGCGCCAAATATGCTGCTGCATCTATACTTTGGGAAAAGAGGCAGGCTCCTGTCAAAACCCTGGACTCAGATACCTCCTCGACTCTTGAGGGGATTTGAATCAAATTTGGCCCCGACTCAGCAAAACATTGTAACTCTGTGCATAATTCTCCTGGATGTCAAAGGGGCTTACGCAGATGCCTAAGTGTTTTCCTAAATTGCGGCCTAAATATCTGACCTCTACAGCCCAAACTCTACCCAGTGAAATCAAAGCAGATTTTAAAGTACTGAGTCATAATTCTGTTTGAAATGTTTGCATTTACCTAAGTGAACCTCATAACTGAATGCAGTTGGTGAGAAAACCTCTGTCTCTATTTTCAGTGTATTTACTCTGGTCATTTGACAGCACTTTGTCAACATATTCAGTTTCACTGTTTCCCTACATAGTCAGCTACAAGGGATTACCACAATTCAAGAAGGATACTGATAAATTGAAGAGGGTTCAGACAAGAGCCACGAGAATGATTAAAGGATTAGAAAACCTGCCTTACAGTGGTAGACTCAAGGAGCTCCAACTATGTACCTTAATAAAGAGAAGGGTAAGGAGGGATTTGATTACAGTCTGAAAGCATCTACATGGGGAACTAATATTTAATAACAGGCCCTTCAGCCTAGCAGAGAAAGGTCTAACATGATCTAATGGCTGGAAGTTGAAGCTAGACAAATTCAGACTGCCGTACATTTTTAACACAGAGTAATTAACCACTGGAACAATTTACCAAGGGTTGTGGTGGATTCTCCATCACTGCCAATTTAATCAAGCTGGGATGTTTTTCTAAAAGCTCTGCTCTGAGAATTATTTTGGGGCAGTTCTCTGTCCTGTGTTATACAGGAGGTCAGTCCTTTTGGCCTTGGAATCTATGAAAAGATGAACTAACTCAAAAGACCCTTATAACCACAGACAAGGAAGCAGAAAAAATGTTATTTTTAAAAGTAATTTTAAAGGCCACTGTCATGACATACTATTTAATGGGAGCTGTGTCAGAAACAGAAGTCTAGTCTAGGTCTGCGTAGTGATTTAGGACTGGCATCACAGACAGACAGGATGATCTAAAAGGGGGAACTGAACTAGGGGAAAGGAGACCTGGGTTCTGTTTTGACTCTGTTCCCCCCACCCCTCCCAACCCTTTGTCATGTCCATTGAGATTATAATCTGTTCAGGCCAGATGGTCTCTTATGATGTGTTTGTAGAGCTCTAAACACAATGGGGCCCTGATCTCTGTTTGGTGCTACTGTAATATAAATAATAATAATAAGACAATTTCAAAACAGCTAAGTTGACAGTATCCCTTTAAGGCACTGGCTTTAGATGTCAATTACATCCTTTGTTATTACATTCCCTCATGTCTCCTGTGGCTTTTCAATGCCTCCACTCCTAGGGAAAAGCACATGAGAGGGAAATAATAGCCAAAGCCTATTGAGAAATACAGGGGTGCTGCTGCAGCTCCCCTGGTGTTAATATTCAGAGTCTGTGAGTTCGTCTCCTGGAGAATCCTGGGCAGAGTCACAAAGCGCGGCTGATCGCAAAGCAGCACTTGACATGCTGTTTGAAAGCCCCATGTGCAGGACCTGTTCTCTGCAATCCATTTAGCTTTTGGCACCACTCAGAAGGCTATTTTTAAAAGGTATGCAACTGTCCCAGAAACCCAACTTTGAAGTGTGGTTCAAGGCTTTGTTGTTGTTAAAAGAAAGGGGTTTTTACATTTGTAATTAAACACAAAAACAAGTGAATTATTGGTCCTGAGCCGGCCAAGCCAGGTCAGTTACACTCCACCAGCTGGAGTCTGGATGTTCTCCTTTTCCAGTTTAATAGAATGCCTGATAGACCGTTGGCTTCCTCTCATCCCTGTAAAATGTCGTTCTTCACTATTTGTCAGTTACAATAAATAAATTAAATTAAATAAATAAATAAATAAATAAAATCTGCTTCTTCGACTCTGACATACCAGGAGAGCAGAAGGGTTTGGTCCAATTTTCTATGTTTCTGACAAGCACTCGCGAATTACCACCAACCCATGTGAGTGAGCAATAACAGACAGGACATACAGATAGGGAGCAGAGGCTCCCCATTGCCTGTACAGTGATTTGATAGCAGAAGCCACGTGTAGAACTTGAGAGTTCCTGTCCCGAGTCCGATACTTGGCCTACTACAACATGCTGCATTGCAATCCCATATGTCCTTTCTGCATCCATATGTCTACCTCCTTTTAAAGTCCAGGATTTTTATGCCATGCTTGGCTTGCTGCATCTCCAGGTAACAAGAGCAGGAGAATCGGAGCAGACCTAGGCCCCAATTTTTAAAGGTATTTAGGCATTGCCGCAGTCAGTGTTGCGCCGCTCATTGTTTTAGGAGCCCACGTCTCATTTTCAAAAGTAATTTAAGTACTTAGGAGACAAAAGCCCATTGGCAGCCAATGTGATTTAGGCTCATGGGTGTCTAAATCCCTTTTGAAAATGAGATGCGAGTTCAGTATTGCAGCACTGATCACAGCAATGCCTAAACACCTTTAAAACCGGGCCCTTGACTTTGGAAAGAAAACTAACAGCAGGGGGTTTTCCCCTCAAAGTACTACTGTTACTCCAGTTGTGAGGTCAGTAGAGTTAGGCTGCTGTAACCCTGGAAGAACACAGTGGTGAATCAGGCCTTAGGTTACATTACTGGCTATTTATTGCTCCTGTTCTAGGCCCAGGATCAGCCCCCTTCCATCCTGTGACCCAACGGAGCAGCGCTGAAATCCATGCCGCTGTGCTGGCATGGAACTGACAGCAGAGAGAGCAAATGGGTTCATTAGCCAGAGATTCCCTTGGATTTCAAGGACACGTTTCGGTTAAGAAGAAAAACAAACCTTCAGTTGAACACGGAGCAAAGCACTTGGGTCCCATTAAACTCACTTCCCATAGACGTATTTTCTCTGAATGGAAAGCCCCGAGCCAGGCCCCAAGAGCGACAGGTGGCCCGTTATTGAAGCGCAGTTTTAAGCTGCAGTTGAGTCACAGGGTGCTAATTAAAGATGACAGTTGACAGGAGGGGAATGAAATGATTCTTGACACCCGGCATGGCGAGACATTCCCTCTTGCCATCAACTCACAGAGCTAAGACAGGTATCCTTAATTAAAAAGCAGCAGCTCCAAAAACAAAAGCAGAGAGCAAAACTTTTGGGGTTTTTTTTTAGATTTCTTTTTAAAAGGGACACTGACTCTGGGCCACATTGTTCACGTCTTTATAAGCGGATCCCTAGCTATCTATGGGAGGGACGCAGAAATTTGATTCCAGCCGTGGTTTTGTAGTTCAAATGCTGCCATGCTTTAAAATAAATTTGACAGCCCTCCCACTCCCCAGGGGAAAGGGTGAGCCTCACATCGCTCCTTGCTACTCTTCTGGATGAGCAAGGAGGCATTTTCTGGCTCCAAAAGGAGTTCAACCCGACTCTGCTCCTGGCCATGATACGAGGCTGAGAAGGTTGGGGGTGGGTGGGTCGGGATCCTGAGGCGGGTAGGGAAGCCCCTCCAATGGGTGAAAACAGGAAAAAGAAAGCAATTCACTTCCGTATTAAGAGCTATGTTGATACCAAGGTGCACCCTAGAAATTAGCTCGTTAGCTAGATAGGTGATGGCAGTAACAGCCTTGGGGCCTCTCACTACCATGCCATTGGGCACTCGTACACAAGATTCACTCCTGAGCATTTACGCTTGCAGAAGCCATTCTCCACCAGCTTCAGCAGCACTAGAAATTCAGGAGCCAGCACAATTTCTATGAACGATCAACCATAAAAGAGAAATAGATCCTTGCCAAACAGCTCTCTCCAATGGCCGCACGTGGTTAAGAACATAAGAGCAGCCCTACTGGGTCAGATCAATGGTCCATCTAGCCCAGGATCCTGTCTTCTGACAGTGGCCAGTGCCAGGTGCCCCAGAGGGAATGAGCAGGACAGGTCATCATCGAGTGATCCATCCCCAGTCACCCATTCCCAGCTTCTGGCAAACAGAGGCGAGGGACACCCTCCCATTTCCAAAGGAGGAGTTATTGTGAGGGCAATTCACGAACTGTGCTCATGCCTGTCCAGGCACACAGAATGACTAGCAAATTCCATCCCGAGAGGCGTAAACAGAATTGTGCACTGATCAGACCAATTGCACAGGACAATTAAGAATAATACCCATTACTCCATTAGTGGAAGAGGAGAAGCAGAGTTAAAAAAAAAAGCAAACCAAAACCCACTTAACAGAGAGAGCTCCAGTCGTTACCCATCAGATTTTGCTCATGTATTTTGTAAACGGCTGGTGGGAAATGCAAGCATCTGGGCGCTGCTGTTTCCACGCTGCCACTGAAAGTCTGTGGAAGATCATTTTTCTGGTATGGCTCAGCAGCTGCAGTGGGCCTGCACCTTCAGCGATACATTTAATATCATCACAAAGCCAAACTACACACTTCAAACATCCTGTTCACTTGCACCAAACAAATACTTCCATCAAGTGACTTTGGTGCGAGTGGAAGGTGCTTAGCTGACAGTCCTGGAGAACCATCTAGTCCCTTGTCTGTCTCTGACAGTGCCAGATGCTTCGGGTAGAGGTAAGAGAACCCCACAGCAATAAATAAATATCTGGGTTAACGCCAGCCTTGGACTTTCTTCTGGAGCTCGCCAAAAGGTTGCCAACCAGTGCCCTCCTGTGGTGATGGCACCTACCCTCTGGGAACAGGTCTGAGAATTGTGCACTCGTTTCACATAGGCCAACAGACAGTTTCAATGGTCGGTCGCTAAGGTACTGAACCTATCCCAGTGAAGTCAAGGGGAGCCTTACCATTGACTTCAATGGCTATCAGATCAGCCCCTAATGCCTTGGCTGGGTTCAAGCCAGTGACCTAGTGGTGAAAGATTCCAGCACCCAATAAGAATCCCCTGAGGATTAGCAAACATCCGTCTCTGGCATCAATGGCCCCTCCATCACCATAGTAGCCCATCCCCCTGCTTCTTAATATTTTTGATGAAAGATTTCCAAGGTCCTCCTTTCAGGAACACAGAAGCCTCAGCCGCCTGGAAATGGCAACTCCAGAGTTCATACAGTTCTATCACCTGTGCACAGAGGTGTGAGAATCTTTCAACTGTACATGCAGGCACTTGTGTAGTAGTGCATTTAAGTGTGCACGCAGGCAAAATTACACACTCCCCACAGCTTCATGACTCACTTATAACCAGGATCCTAGAGCGTGATTCAAAAGCCATTAAACTACCTATAAGTGCTGTACTTTTCCTGCATTTCTGTTCCTATAGTTTCTGATAAGCAAGGGATCAGAGAAATAGACGCGTCCGACAATCCAGTGATGACGTCCCCACTGAAACACTGGTGATGTCACAAAAGCTGGACTGTGGCATCAATACATGACTCAGAAAGCAGGAGGAGTGAGGAAAAGGTAAATTAGAGACAAATAGCGCTCAGCATTGAGGAGACCAGAGGAAAGGTGCTTAACGGTTTTGGGATCAAGACGTTAAATACTGCAGCTTGCTGGGGTGTGGCAGCCAGGTTTTAAGGCGATGAAAGAAGAAACACCTCAGCGAGGGCTCAACTGATGTAGAAGCCTGTGACTTGTAGAAAGTTGAGCACAAACAAACAATGAACAAAAATATAGTGTCTCCAGAGTTAATACACTGAAATTGAGCTTTGTACCCCACAGGAAGCTAGGGAAGCAGGGTTTTCACAGAACACTGTGCATCTCCTTTGTTTGGTTTGAGATAACAGCAGATGTGAGAGCTCTATCAGATTTCCCAGGAAGTCACCAGTAAGGGAGTGGGTGTAAAAACTACAAGGAACATCATTAGCAAAATCAAATGCATACTTGATGACTCATCTGCACTCTCCTGCTATTGTGTCCTGCTGAGCTCCAGTCAAAGAGAGAGAGAGAGAATAAATAACCGTTTAGGACTTACACAGTGCCTGCCATCCATCAAAGCACTTTAGAAAGCTAATGCACCATTCCCTTTTTACAGATGCGGAAACTGAGGCACACGGAAGGGCAATGACTTGCCCGATGACACACAGCAGCAAGTCCATAGCATACGCAGGAACAGAACTCAAACATCCTGACTCAGAGTCCTGTGTCCTGTCCACTGGACCATACCTACCTCCCCGCATACATTTGGTTGAGATATAGCTCATGTTTTCTAGAGGAGAACTGGAAAGAGGCTATGTATGATACAGAAAACACAGGACATTTGCTCTTGTAGGAAATTCCCATGCTGCTGAAGGAAGGATGTGTTCCTGCAGCTGCATTACCAGAAACGTCTCCTAGATTAGCCCAGTTTTATGAACTCTATCCTTTAAGTGATGTCAAAATCCAAGATGTACAGGGCACACATGAGAGTAGAATACACAATGCTGGCTCTTTAAGAGAATACTGTCAGTATTTTCAGATATTAAATTTATCCAGCCCCCCTCCCCTGCTTATCTCTTAGCAATCTCCATGGAAGTGTTAACGCCTTTATCCTCTACCACAAGCACTTCTGTGTGCTTTTAAAATACACGAGCGCTAGTATCTCAGTTCTCATAAGCTACCCTGCGATGAAGGTGAATGTGAGCACATGCTCATTCATAAAAAGCCTGCATGCACGTCCAATATTCATAAGCAATCTAGAGCAACAAACCAGCATGTATTACCCAGCGCTCAGAAGCAACCCCACAATAACAAACCACCAGGAGTGCTTCAGCAATGCAGGAAGTTATGGCAATAATGACACAGATTTCAAGTTCTAACGGCCAAAGGAAAAGACAAAACAAAACAAAAGTAAGATACAGGTTTTTAAACGATAAAAGATACATTGTTGGTTCATTTACATCAGGTTTTTATGGCATGTGTTTTAAACTACTTTGCAAACCAAGAATATACTTTATTCAAGTAGCTGCTACTCCTTAGGGGCCATATTCTGATTTCATTTACACTGCTGTAAATCAGGAGTAACTCCATTGGTTTATACTTTATTTACATCCACATATCTAACATTCAATCTGGGTTCCAGATTTATTAAAAAAAAAAAAAAAAAACCTAGATGCAAGTCTGAGACGTCTTCTGCAGAATGAATACCCACCAGCCAAATTGAATATATACATAGGACCTGATTCTTGCTTACATTAAGGTCCCTTTACACCACTCTGGCAATGTAAGAAATTTTAAATTATATTTAAGTTCCATTTGCATCCTTTTAAAGGCCGCTTTACACAGCAAAAATGGTGTAAAGTATCCATGGGGTAAATGTGAATCAAGCCAGTTCCAACTGGATGCGCTAACCTTCTGTGCAGAAAACTTTGGGCCTAATTCTCATTTACCTGCAGTGTAAGAGGGCCTTAAAGTAAATATAATTTGCACTCATATTAAGGCTCCCTTATACTGTCAAAGCGGTGTAACGGGGCTCTAGTGTAAATGAGAAATCAGCCTTTTTATTTTGGTGGTATCTTTTGGGTTGTTTAAAAATAAATCTCTTAACCTAATCATGCTGCTTCGCCCAAATGCAAACTTCAGCTCTCTTGAGGGGCAGCAGCATTAGGCCTTGTCAGGACTTGCATGGAAGGACAAACCAGGCACTGCAGGAAGAAATATTGGTGATCCAACTGAGTCAATACTAATCCAACGTCCCACCCTGGTGGTACCTTCTTTGGATAGGACACAGAACTGAAGTTCTGGCTACTCTGGATTATTAAAAACCCCAGGTCACTTTTCATACATGTAGAGATGTTAACCCCAGTGTTCTGGCCAAATTACACTTTAGAAAACTCCGTTCTGCCTACGAGCATTCCCCCTGCAACTGCGAATGGTTAAGGTGTCCTCCTCCACTCCTTGTCCCAGCCTGTTGTGCAGCTGTCATGGTCCACCCCAGGTGTGACTTCGTTTTTAGGGTGGGAAAAGTGACCCCTGTCTACGCTGTTTGTAGACTGCTTTATGATCCTTTGTAGGAAAGGGACTACAATCATATCATATATTATCTCTGGGCAAAAACTTACATCCTTAGTGTTTACTCATTCCAGACTCCCATTGAAGGGCATGGGAGTTTTTGCATGAGTCAGAATGTTAACATTTGACCCATTGATATTATTAACAACAGTGGCAGTGATAATAAAATTAAGGGATTATGATTGTTGTTATTATTGGTTTTGGAAAATTCACCCATGCCCCGTACCGTCCGGTGCCCATCTGCCATGTATTCAGGACCTGGACAGGTATGCTACTGACACCTACAACAGATGAGGCGTATTCTTCTCAAAGGGCTTCAGCCGCCAACAGCCTGATGCCGGGCAGCATTGGTGTTTGAATTCTACATGACTAGGGAATGGTTTCTGAAGCTGTCCAGCCTCTAAGGAGTTAAGTAGCACAGAGTGACTCAGATTCCTCAACCAAACACTCAAAAGTTGCTGTATAACCAGACTTGGCACTTTGAGACAGCTCCACAAATCCAGAGTCTAAAACGCGCTGTCTTCCGTTTGTCAAAAGAAGGCAAGTCCCAGTTAATTGAGGAAACAGAACCCTTCCCTCAACCCCCCTCAAGGCTGCTGCTTATTTTTTCAGAGTGAACATTGTGCAAAGAAAGTAAAATTTAATTCGGTGATTCTCCCTCCACCCCAGCCCCAAGCTGGTGCCTGCTTTTAACTCCATCAGTTCACGAACCCTGGAATCACGTCACAGCTGTTCAAGCAAACACAGCAGACTTGCGCCTGACACAAGATGCGCAGCGTCCACCTTTCTCAAAAAATCCTGGTTTATTTCAGTGGTACGGCAGAGATCCATGATCTGTCACCCCACCAGTCTAAGCTGGATGCCAATTATAATAGGACGCACTGTACTGAGGAAATGCCTATCTGGCATTGTACATTATTTCTTACACAATTCATCATATGGAGACACCACACAGAGAAAGGGGGGGGCGGGATGGGAGGGAGCCAAAATAAAATGGTAACGGAAAAATAAAAAACCTCTCCACTTCTTCACTCCTCCAAATACAGGGGATCCTCTCCCTCCCTCTCGTCTGTACCTTGCTGCAGAAGAAAAAGCTTCCAAAATGTACAGTAGTTGTTTTTTTTTAAAAACTCACTCTAACTACTGCACACGATTCAAAGGAAATATAGGAAACCACAATTCTCAGCTCTCCATAAGAGGCAAATGGAAAGTCACTTAAAGTGACTCCTGTCTTAAAGTGGCAGGATCCATTTTCTTTGTTATGAGCGAAAAAGGAAAACTAAACCAAACCAAACCGTGCAAACCCCAGTAGAATGCAGTTCATCTGCACAGCTGCGAAGGTACAACTGGTTTGTGCAATGAGAGGTGCCATTGTGAGTCATTTTCTTGTACTATCCTAGCAAGTCCAGGTGTCTTCTACACGCTGAGTAGCTGAGCCAGGAGACACTGACAGAGTCCCCAGAGGGTTGCATTCTGCAAAGGAAAAGCCAGCTGGGGATGGGGTTGCTTCACAGGCCAGGTATTAGTGACACAATGCATGGGTGATTCCTAAAACGTTGCAAGTGCACATTAAACTGTCCCTAGTAGTAGCCAGCAGGGGAATGCAGTTTCCTAAGTGCACTCCAGACATAGCAGGCGAGAGGAAAGGGGCTAAATTTTTTTTTTTAAAAACCAACCAAGGAAGAACTCACATCAAAGGCAACTTCTCTGTACAGCAGATGAGCAGATCTATCTTCACATCCTTTTTTAAAAAAAATACCAGATGAACTCGGGGGGGGAAATAACGGTATTAACTCCTTGTCTCTCAGAGACACAGGGACTATCACACACCAGGGGAAAGAAAAATCAGAGCATTTTCTTGATGCAAGCAGTTTTGAGTTTACAAAAGGCAGCAGAGCAATGACAGCAGAAGCCAAGCCGTGTTTATCTTAGGGGTTCCCGTGACTAATACCAAACCCACGGAAACATGACCACATTGACATCTAATAAAAAAAAAAAGGGGGGGTGGGGGTAGGGAGAAGGAATTTTTAGCTGTAAAAATAAAAGGCCATTATTGAAAAAAAGCTCTGGGATGACACAAATAGCTGAAATACCTCAGAGCAGAGAAGCATCGTTTTTAACGCTTGCAATTGTGACACTGAGTGAAAACAGGGAAGAGGGAAAAACAAAGTTAAGTTAAAGGTACTTTTCAGTGCAATGCAGGACCCCGTAGCAAAGCAGATTACTAAAGAAAACAAGAACCCTCGGAAATAACTCAAGCACATGCTGGGAGCCAAGGTATTAAAAAACCCAGAACACTGACATGCGGCAAATAGCACATTTTCCCCCTCCTCGTCTACAGGCCAAACACAAATAATATTCACATTCCATCAGTGAACAACCCTAAATGACAAAAGGGTGTTTACTTACCTCATTATAAATCTGAGGGATGGAAGGGCTGCGTTCTCCTGTGTGGCGTTTCAATGGAAAAGGAAGGGAATTAAGAGCTGCAGTCTAGCCCTGTGCAGTTCCTCAGTAATCTGTGGATAAAAAGAGAAGTCTTCATTACTGACCACAGGCACGGAGACTTGCAGCGCACGCCCCCTCGAAGCTGCACCAGCCAGTAGCACACAGAAGTTAGTCTACAGGAACAGGAGAGAAGCTGAGCAGAGACCATAGTGATTTATCTGCACCTCTGGTGGAAAGAAAAAGAGGGGAAAAAAGGAAAAAACACAGCTCAAAATATAGCAAAGGGGGAAAAGTAGGGCCATAGCATTGGTAGGATGACAGGCCTGGGTGCATGCCAAATCCCGAAGGGAAAAACCCCCACCACACGCCTTTAATCAAAACTTAGCCAAGACCTTAATTAAAAAAGCTCCTACAAAATATCAGATAATAGACTGCATTTTCGGGCCTTTTTGAAAAACAATCTCAGATGGCAACATTTCTAAACTCCTGCCAGAGAAGGGAAAGCTGCCAATTTTAGGTTACAGTATCAAAGACACATATCCTCTGCACCCCAATCTCAGTTACACCAGTGTAAACCCAGAGTCACGCTCTTGGCATCAGTGGGATTATTCCTGATTTACACCAGTGTAACAGAGTGGAGTCAGGCCCTATCTCCAGCGACTTCAGTGCGGCTGCTCTGGATTTACACTGGTGTCATGAGAGCAGAATCAGGCTCTATTTGCATTGACTTCACTGCATCTGCTCCTGATTTACACTGGCATAACTGAGAGCAGCATCAGGCTTTACTTGCACTGACTTCACTGCAGCTGCTCCTGATTTACACCAGTGTAACTAAAAGAAGAATGCTGCCCCATGGTGCGTCTTGTTTCAACAATACTCTCCTCGTCATTTTTAATGATTAAAAGGTAAAAAGGATTGTCCCCACATTCTCTGTTGGGAGAAGCAGTTAGGGCACTTGAAACCCCATGTGAAGCCAATCTGGATTTCCACTGCATAAAGACCAAATTCCTTTTCAAATTAGGCTTATTAGGTATGTAGCTCCATAAACGTAGGGAATTATTTGTCATCTAATCTTGACAATCAAGTGGAATTTCAATAAAAGTCTTAGGCTGGACACCATCCAAACTGATTCTGATACAGTAATATTTATAAGTGCATATGGTTAGACTGTGTATGGGAACAACTACAAAATGATTTGGAGAAGATGGCCTGGGGATCAACAGATTGGAGTACTGGGTCTAAAACGACTTTTGGCTTTGATGGTAATAAAATGCATGTGGTTTTGACGTAAGCCTCAAAAGCAACCAAACATTTCTCAGTTGTATTGTCATTGCTATATACTACAGAGAATCTGTGTCATATTTTGTACTATTGTCTTATATAACGTGGACAACCCGCATCACGTGCTCCTTTACAGTTCCCGACACAAAGATAAAGATTCTCTCTCGTTCCAGATCTGTATACTATGGAGAAGCAGTATATAATAATACTCACTAGTTTGCACTACTGTAGTGACTTTCCTTTAAAGGATCTCAAAGTGCAACACAAACCTATTCTGATGAGAAACAGAAACTAAAGTTTCGAAAAATGTTGTAATCTCCCTCTTCTCCCACTTCCCCGTTTTCCAGCCCGATCTAATGAGCACTATTACGTTATGCCCACTTTACAGGTGGATCACCGGAAACACAGCAAGATGAAGTGGCATGCCAAGGTCACACAGCAAATCAGAGTGGGAACAGTACCCAAGTGTCCTGCTCACACCTCAAGACAACTACCACCTTTACACACCACAGCCTCATCCCAGGAAACTTCTGCATAGGCCTAATTGTAAGTATGTGAGTACTCCCTGAAAGTCAAGCATGTACATAAGTCTCTGCAGGCTCAGGGATTATAGTTCAATAGTATATATGACAGGAAAACTATATAATCCCCTCTCCTTTATAGACCTCTATACCATGGAGAACATATTCAATGCATCACCTTGGTAGTATGTCACATATTCTCTAGAGAACATCACTAGCATGCTTGTCTTAACAACTGTTTTGCAAAATTTAGAAAGGACCTATGTTTTTAAAACAAACACAAACACAATAGCATGCCCACATAGTGTGTATGCACAGTGCCCATGTGTTAACATGCATAAAGACATACACATACAGTGAGAAGTAAAATGAATGTAGGGTCACCTGCTTTCGGCAAAATTGGTATAAGTCCACAGTAAACTTCACTGAAGCCAATAAATTTAGGCTGATGTGAGATGAAACTTTTAGCCCATGTATTGTGCTTTGTTGGAAAAGCAGACCAACAGTAAAACAATGAATATTATAATACAGGCTGTATTCATATAATTGTTTTGCATCCACTTACATGAAAACATTTGTCATTGTCACAGAGAGAGATTCTAGTTCCACACAATAAAATGACATTTTCCTTTCAAAGTTCTTTGCTTTTGCCTTGGTCAAGACATTTCTCATGTGACATAAATCAAAGCCAGGTGCATCTCTTTGCATTCAATGTTTTGCTAATAAACACAGCTGAAAATATATGGCTGTATTAAAATAAAATCCATCCCATTTGCTTTAAGATGCATGACTAATGATCACTTCACTTGCAGGTGGTATTGATTTCCATCTGGAACTAAACCTGTTTAAGGTATTAGATATTAACAATGAAGAAACTTGTTCTATCACACTTTAAATTGATTCCATGACACCCAACACACATTTGCTTGTTTTTACTGGGCACTGCAGACTGCAGGCTAACATACTGCTCCATGGGCTACGATAGTGAAAATTTTGCTCGCTGCACTCACATTTACCTATATGCCTGGTGTCTGGCAATTGCAGATGGAGCAGTCACATGGAATGCTGCTCAAACAGCCACTGTGCACAGAGATGTCCCACTCTGCACTCAGATGTTTGTGCCAGCTGATTGAATATTCATTTGTTCCTGATTTCCTTTTACTTCTGCCAGATGCTCACACAGAAGTGAAGGCTGGCAAGCTGGGTGCCTGTTGACTCAAAGACCTGATGATATTTACTTGCCACTTGGAGGAGGACAGCAGAGGTCATTCCTAGGAAACCAGTGGCCATTACTGAGATGGGGGAGAAAAAAGTGACCATGTGAGTTCCCTCACTGCATTGTCAGAAAGACTATGGCCACCATGTTTTTTACGGATTGTCCCAAATCGATGCCCCGGATCCAAAGACTCAGTCTTTGGGGAGATTTCCCAGCTCTGATTTTTGTAAATTTCCCCTAGACTCAAAGTGAGCCAAACCCAGCTCTCATCCCAAATGGTGGGATTGTCAAAACCCAACTCCAGCTCAGGACCCACATTCTGCTCCTCGGGTCCATCTTTAGGGCTCAGCATCAGGGCCAAACATTCAAAAACAGACTCAAAAATTGCACCCGGAAGTGTCGCAAACACAAACCCCACCTTTGCCCTAGTGATGTGGCAGAACCAAACCTCAGCCCTGAACATCCCACATTTGGGGAACGTTTGGATCCTGATCCAAACTCCTCAGCTGGGACCCATCTCTGATTTGGACATGCCCAAGGTGTCTGGAGCATGCAGGTTGGGTAAGCAGCTACCTGCCCAGTGAGAAGGTCCAAAGGAAGGTTCTTGGAGGCCATTGTACAAATCTGTCTGTAACAGGGTGGCTTGCCCCTTGAGGACTGGAGGGCCTGGGGCTAATCACCCCAGATTACTGAATGAGTCACAGCCAAGACGGATCATCTGATTCCACTCTAAGAAGCAGCAGGAAGCTGCAAGGAGAGGGGCAGTGTAGGAAACTGCAGAGTGTGAGAAAGGTGCCTGCAGAGAAGACCCTGATAGAAGGAGAGTTTGGAGGCCAGAGCCCAATGCGGGAAATCCTGCCTGTGTTTGGGCCTGGAGCTCAGAGCCAGAAGGCTGAGCTCCAGCAAGGAAGACCTGGGAGGACTGGCTGTGAGAACAGACTGACGGAAGAAAGAGCTCTAGTTGTCAGAGAAGATGTCACAGTATGAACTTTTGTATTACGGTGACGGACTTTATTTTGGGACCTGAGGACTGTTTTGAACCTTTTATTAAACCTACCCCAGGCAAAGGTGGTGTTAACCCAGGGAGAAGTCTGTGTGCAAGTTCTTAAGGGGCCCTGAAGAGGGGGAAACAGAGTCAGGGTTCCACAGAGAAATCTCTGGCCACAAGGGGGTGCTCAAAAGGCAGCTGACCCTATTACAATATTCTCAGAACCCTTAACATCAGTGTACCCAATGTTACCAGCACTTGGCTTTCAATTGTTCCTTGCTTCAGACACAAACATCCACAATCCAAGTAACTACAACCTATAAATCAGAGATGAGGACAACAAATACTTCCAACCATTGACCCTATATCCACCCATAAGTCCAGTATTTCCATATTTGCCCAGTGATGCAGGATAGTCTGCTCCATAGTCATTTGAAATTCTGGCACACCCACATGGACTAACTGCAACTGCTGTACAGCACCATACCTCTAGCTTGCGGGCAGTCATTTCAATCAATCAACAAGGAATGGGTTACTTGGGGCACAGGGTGTCCCATTCACCCAAAGGAAAGAGCAAATTAAAATGGCAGAGGTTTCTTCCATGGCATTTCAAGTCAGACAGGAACTGTCAGATGGACATTTAAATATTAAATACATTTATTATTGAAAACACATTTACATGGCAACATTAATTTACCACAGTGCTTAACACAGAGAGAGAAGGCACTGACTGCCTCCTGATCAGCTTTTAGTCTATGGGAGACAAGACCAACACAAGAGACAGGGCAAGATGAGGAAAGGGTGAGTGTGGGGATTACTAATGAGGAGAAGGCTAGAGGGTCTGAAGGAGTGGAGAAGTGTCAGTCAAGATCTGAAGCAGCTAACAAATAACACTCTCTTTTGATGCCAGAAGGTGTTCCCTGTATCCCTGCCAGAGCCTTGACAACATCTCAATTTCCCCATCGCCTATATGGTCACCATCTTTCCAGCCCTCACCTCAGCACCTCCACTGTCACTCTTCGATCCCTGAGCTGTGATTTTCCATGTACAGTGGGCAGCCATGTATTTTCAGTCAAAGGGATATTTTAGATGAAGGTAAATGACAAAACAAGAAAGAACAAAAGTAACTTGTCCCTGAGATAGAGAGAGTACTGTGTGCGTGTCTCTCTCCTTCATAACATGCTGCATTTTTTCTCCCACACAAAGTAGCTGGCAGGCAGACTCCTGAGAAATTTTAAAGCGCAGTGCAGAAAATAAACGTGCAATATGTTTGTGGACATTTTAGTTGAAAAATTTGAGCCTTTTTTGGACCAGCTCCAGGAAATAAAATTGAAGAGCAGATAAAAGAGGCGACAAGTTGGTGGAAGAAAGAAAAGAAAAAGGAAACAAGACTGAACTGATATGCTGATTCCTTTAGGATGGCTACAGTCAGGGATCCGCTAAGGCTTCTCATTTTCTTGGTCTTTCTTCTCCAAGTAAACTGACAAACCCTGACCCTTTCCTACCCCCACCCAACTGGGGGTTTCTTAGAAATTCATTTTCTGAATCTGGCCCAATCTAGCTCTGGGAAAGGCACGATGTTCAGCCTGAATCCAAGAGAACAGCTACACCAGCTGAAATATAATTCCACCGAGACGTACCAGACTAACACTGGTCCTAAATCTGCAATAGCTTTTCTTCTATTCCATCTCCCTTTAACAAAGGCTACAGCTTGCGTGCTACAAATAGAAAGAAAAGACCCACTCTGTGTTGCACATTCAGACAGACGGACACGCGTGTATATTGTGAAGGCTTATCCACAGGCACACACGCATGTAGGTACAGTTACACTCAAAACACACCTACAGTCCCATACACACCCAATACAGTAATACACTCACGCACAAATTCAAATGCGCCCGCACACACACATACACACACACACACAGGCTGTTTTCATATATTGTATACAGCCTCATGCAGACAGACACACAAACGTATAAGTCCAAAATGTTCCAAAGTGGCCACTAACTTAAGGGGCCTCAGTTTCAGGGGTGTCTGTCTTGAGGCACCTTGGATGTAATTTTCAGTGGGTGCTGAGCACCCACAACTCCATTAGAAGCCAACGGGCTCTGTGAGTGCTCAACATGGGCCAGTGTATCGAGCACTAGGCTGGACTAGGGGGTTCTGTTCCTGGCTTTGCCACCCAGCTGCTGGGTGGCCTTGGGCAAGTACCGTCTCTGTGCTTCAGTTTCCCCATCTGTAAAATGGGGATAATGATACTGACCTCCTTTATAAAGCACTTTAAGATCTAGGGATGAAAAACACGAGATACGAGCTAGGTCTGATTATACACACACCTGTACCCCTCCCTAGCACTTTCAAGCAGCCATTTATCTGACACTTAAGTTGCGAACAACAGGCCCGTCAGAGCTAGGATTGCCAACAGTCCCTTGTTACAAGGGAGGTCCCTTATTTTTTCATCTCTGTACAATAAGATCAGGAGTTGCTGAGTGGTGCCAAAAGCAGCAAGAAATACCCGTGGCGAATGTAGGTGAGTGCTGCTTATTAATTATTACATAAATAATAAATAATAATAATAATAATAATATCAGGAGGAGAGGTGGGCCGGGGGTTCTAGGAAAGCAGTCCCTTATTTTTGAAATACAATGTTGGCAACCTAATCAGAGGCCGCACTGTCACTATAAATAACACATTCCAATTTCAATCTGTTTTATATTCCTATTTCTTTAAAAAAAAAAAACCTGCCTGAGATTAGGATTTAGGCTTTCCAGCCCCCCCTAGACCTTATGGGAAACTGCAGGACAGTGACAGGGCAGCGATTTGTACAGTCCTTAGGCTAACAAGATGTAGCATCCCTCACCAGCCTCTCACAGACATTCAATATGGGAATCCTGTTAATGAAAGGAAAACAGAGCAAGGCGGAGAAGCGGAGGCCCAGGGTGTGGTAATTCAAGAAGGCAGGACTGGAGTCATGAATGAATCCTTTCACTGTGGTCCAGGGAAAGCCAGTGGCACAGAGGGTTGAGGAATTCAAGAGTTCCGTACACCAACACAAGCAGCGGAATACATTAACAGGAATACGGAGACATGACTTTCCTTTAATTAGCAGTGTTGTTGTTGCCGTGTCGGTCCCAGGATATTAGAAAGCCAAGGCGGGCGAGGGAGCATCTTTTACTGGACCAACTTCTGTCGGTGAGAGAGACACGTTTTTGAGCTCTCCAGAAGAAGAGCGCTGTGTGAGCTCGAAAGCTTGTCCCGCAAAAGGTATCACCCCACCCGCCTTGTCTCTTTAATTAGCAGACGGGGGTGAAGGTGGAAGAGGTGCGCTGAACAGGGAGAATGCCACGTCTGGCGGCTAATCGCACAGACCGGCAGTTACAAAGAAAAGAGGAAGAAAAAATATATCTCTAACCGCAGTAAAAGAGTCCCGCTTCCCAAACTGTAAATCGCTGTCTTTATTTTTTCCTGTAATTATGTCTCTAAGGGATAACTAAAATTTACATTTTTGCAGGATCTGTATAGTTTATTCAGAGGCCTGTTTAGTGCAAGGCTCAGCTAATAAATAGACTTATTGATACTTGCGCTTATACATTATACTAAATACACATTCAGACAACTGGCCTATTTTACACCAAACTATATTGTGAACAAATTATTCTCTTTTCCAGCACGGTGCGGGCACACACAGACACACACTATATACACACACTCTCCAACCCCCAGCTGAGCTATGAATGGCTGTAGTGTACAGAATTACTTTATACTAACGGCTTTCAAAACACTCAGAGAGAAAAAAAAAGTCCAAAGATTCCTTCAGACTCTCTCTCTGTCCAAGTTTACTTCACCTTTCTCCCCTCACGTTCCCGTCCAAAAAAATAAAAAGAAGAGGAAATTATTCCTTAATACTCCGGTACAAAAATAAGTTAACCTTTCTCTCCTTTGTCTTCCCATTGCAGCCAGAACAAACTTCTCTTTCCTGCCTCTCATTAGGGGATAATGCTCCAATGAAATATTTACCCCTCCTGCTCCTAATTTGTTTGAAATGATTTACACAAATATTCTCTAGAAATTTATTTCTAGCATCAGCAGTGCTTTAACCTGTAGGCCCAGGGTTCGAATCCTGCCTAGGTTCGGAATAGTCATAATTTTTTACCGTATGAGGGTTGTGCTGTGGCTTATATGGAACGAGTCCAATACCAAACCAGGAGTCCACGTTAAAAAAACACACCACTAGGCAAACCCTCGGGCTTTATTCACCTCCACGGGCTAGATGACAGCCGCGGAGCAGAGCAAAAGTTACAGGTGACTTCTGTCAGGTGCAACCGCCAGCCAACAGAATTCCTGCGGTTGGTGTCTCGGTGCACAGCCCAGGGCAGTCTCCCCTCAGATGGGGAGGAGGTGTGAGGCAGGTTAGATAGCTGGGAAACAAAGGGCTGAATGGGCTACACAGTGTGAACTGCTCCAATCAGGTAAGGCGCACTGGCCGAGCAGCGTGAGGGAAGCTGGCACAGCTGCTGCCTATGCTGCACCCGTGTGTGGGATCATATTTATTTATTTGGGTTTCTTTATAACTGTACCTTCCAACACTCTAGGCACAGAGTGAACGGGGGGTAAATAGAGGCCATCAGTCACCAGGGCCAAGTGATGTCACTGCAGAGCTCAAACAGCAATTCTGGGAGTAGAAAGTGAACTCTGATTGGGATATGTGGTCCAGCCGCCTTGAAATGCTGCAATATGGAGTCTGAATCAGAGCCATCTGCATTTGGATTGATGCTATACCACTATAAGAGGAAAGGCAGGGCACGGGCAATGGTGTTGCCATAGGTCAACACAGCCAGTTAGCCACTATCTGTGTCAATGTGCATGCAAACCCTTCTTAGGTTTCAGGGAAGATGAGATGTAGAGGAGCCACATCCTGGCCCCATTTGTACACAGCACTGAACAATCCAGTCCTTTGGGCCCATGTGGTACCCTCCACTCAGCATAGGCCCAGTCCATGTATAACAGTCAGGAAAGATGGGAAGCACTAGACTAAGGTGCATGATCAGAGCTGGGGCCAGGTTCTAGCCAGCCCTATTAGTCCCTCACTTTTATGACCACTTAATCCATTCACAAATGCAATGAAAAAAAGAGCACCTATAAAATTTATTAGAGGTGGAACCCAACCCAAATACCCCCAAACGCAGAGCAAGTGCTGATCTGGTTCCAGGTCTCTTGGCTGACTCCCTAGCTCTGCAACAGACCAAAGCAAAACCCAAGATGTGACCTCTCCCTTTCCCCTTCCAACCCAAACACTGTGGGGGCGGGGGGGCGGGCTCAGATCCCCATCAGGAACTGCTAATGACTCCATCTACATCATGGCTTTGAGCAGCCTGGACTTAGAGAGTCTGGAACAGGAGTAGGACTTGAACTTGGAAATGCAAGGCCGGCAGAACACAAACTAGGCAGAAGGGTGACCCCAGAATACCCACCCTGGGAGGGGACCTGATTGGGTCCAGGAAACCAGGAATGGGCCCTTTTTGCTTTCTACCTCTTTTTTTCCATCAGGACTTGTTCTGAATCTTTGTAAGGGGTATTTTTTAGTGAGTTGCTTCAGGCAATAACTCAGATGTCCCATTGCTAGTGATCAGAAAGCCCACCCGTGGAATCAACAAGCTACAGCAGCAAACCCACTGGAGAGTGAAAAGCTTTTCCTGCCGAAAATGCCTGTCACTGGGAAGAGGCATTAACTTGCACGTAGGTCTTGCGATAATTTCTGTCACTCATCACTTGCGGCCTCACCCTGGAGCATCAATATTAGCACCCGGGGTTAAGAGGGCAAACCCGCTGGGTGTCTTAACCTCAAACGATAACAGGCTTATCATTTGTTTAGTTAAAGAGTGAGGGGAGACAAGTCATTCTCTAAAGCCTCCCAAAGCAATCCAGGGTGGAGCTGCTAAGGGAGCAATATCGCTCATTCACACCCAACAGCTAAACGTGCAACTATGGCAAACCTTTGAATGCATAAACACTCCTCTGTGCCTCTGGACTTCCAGCGAGCTGGACACATAGATGGCATTATATTTCGCTGGCCCCAGATCTTGGGCATAATATTTTTTTTAGCAGTGGACTAAATATTTTTAACATATGCAAACATGCATGCCTAAAGCCGCTTACAGAACCTGGGAGCAGTGACGCTGATGGGCATCCAGGGCAGAACAATGTCGGCATTCTGCTTCCCATGCAGCGCGTCCCCGCTGAGACGATGCCCTGGGTGTGCAGCTCAAGAGAAGCGGGGGGGCGGGGGGGGGGGGCGGGGAGGGAGTGGAAGCTTTCAGGCTAATTTTATAACTATGCCAGAATGGAGGAGTCGAAATTCGCTAAATAAGTGGAGCAAAAAATCTAGCAGCAGGCATATAGATCACTGACAGGTTCAGGGAGGATAGATAGATAGATAGATATTTAAAACAGTGGCTCTCAACCTTCCAGACTACTGTACCCCTTTCAGGAGTCTGATTTGTCTTGTGTACCCCAAGTTTCATCTCATTTTAAAACAACTTGCTTCCAAAATCAGACACAGAAATACAGAAGTGTCAAGCCACACTAGGACTGAAAAAATGGCTGACTTTCTCATTTGACCATATCACCCTAAATCAATTGGAATGTAAATATTGTACTTACGTATCAGTGTATAGAGCCGTGTAAACAAGTGATTGTCTGTATGAAATTTTAGCTTGTACTGACTTCCCTGGTGCTTTTTTATGTAGCCTGTTGTAAAACTAGGCAAATATCTAGCTGAGTTGATGTACCCCTGAACTCTGCGTACCCCTAGAGTACATGTACTCCTGGTTGAGAACAGATCTAAAGAACTTATATGACCCCATTACGGTAGTATCTGATCACCTCACAGTGTTAATGTTAATTTATCCTTTCAATATCCCTGGGAGGTAGGGACATGCTATTACCTCTATTTTACAGATGGGGAAACTGAGGCACGTGGAGTGGCTTGCCCAAGGTGCCATGGGATAAATACACATGGAGAGTTCTCAGGGAAACAAAATGATCCTAGGTACACAAGAGAAGGAGTGACTCGAGGCAGAGGTAGTTGGAGACTGAGCCTTTCACCTTGGCATAACTGTCAGCAATGACTGAAAAGCGTTATAATCTGAGGCATATTTAGCAGTCCTCGTTAAGCAAGCTGGTGATCGCAGTCCATATTCTTAGTGAGCTGGTCTTCTCGTCACAGCTGACACTCTTTGTTGGAATTTTTGTAATAGGGGCTGGGGATCACATGGGCCATCAAAACTGAAATGTCCATTTGCCTCTCCAAGAGATAGTTGAGGCAAAGTGGCTGCACGGCCGCTCTCTAAGCTGGGCCCATGTGTTGGAGAAATGGAAGAGTTATGAGTCTAGTATGAAATGCACTTAAAAAGATCTAACCCTCCTTACTGACCACTTACCTGTAGATATAGGGCCAGGCTTGTACGGATCACAACAGACACCTACATTTTCACATTCAAATACCCACTGTGCATATGCAAATAAGGTACATGCACCAGACAGGTACTCCCAACAATGGATAACTGCACACAGATTGGGCCTGTGCAAATGTACATGCCTAACTTTTAACATCTGACCCACACTTAGCAATTGTATCACTTATATGAATTGATTATATACGGGAATTGCAGATGTTTAGAGAGGAGAAATGTTTGAGATTCTCAGCGATAAGGAGCCAGAAATTAGTCTTATAGGTCATCATAAGGAAAAGAGCCAAATGGTCCTTGAGAGTATGGTCTGCACAAGCGGACATATTTCTGGGCAACAGCTATGCCAGGAATACAGTGTTATCCAATCTCTCACTAACGCAAATTGATCTACAGCCATCTGAGCAGTGACTTGGTGCCAGTTTTGCCCTATTGCATGTGGCTGAGTGAAATGCTGCTTAGCCATGTGTGACAGATTGGTATCAATGAAACTTTAAGTGCAGTGTTAGAATGATGCACTTGCAGGGATGTTGCCAAATGAATTAGCGAACAAATGCCAAGGTGCAGGGGGAATAGTAAGGATAATCAAATATGAGACATATGGTATTAAACTTTTGTTGGTGCCTTCATCCAACCTGCTCCATTCTTGCACGTCAGGTTCCCTTTCACGCTAACATTTGCTTTGCACTTGGCCACTTTGTGTGTGAAATTAACACAGGTGCTGCGTTTTCTTCTGCAGTGAAACACCATGGGGCAGGAGCAGCGCCTTTCTCCCAAACTCTGCAATCTTCTCTGTTTACATCTTTCCAACTACTCAACTTCCTGCCCCTGCTCGTCTCTCCTACAATGAAACTGTCTTTCAGCTATAACAACATATTTACGCCTGCTCTTGTCTTGACCAGTTTACTGTCTATCCTCAGGTTTGTTGTGGCTATTTCCTTGTGGGGGAGAAAAGAAAAAGCCCAGTCATATTCCTCTGCAACTTCTGTGATGGGGTTCAGACACAGAGACCCCCTTGGGACTGTCACCTGATGTGCGGAGACTACCTCTGAGCCCGTTTTCCCTGCCATTTTGGGCTTCCAGAACCTGCCTTGTTGAGCCAGACACGCCAGCCTGCTGAAACACAGACCCAGGGCCTGAAGCACGCCCTCAAAGCTGCAGACTTAACTGAAAGCAGCTTAAGAAGTGCTCCTGTCTCTGGCACCCAGACACCCAGCTCACAATGAGATCCAATCCCCAGATAAATCCATTTTACTCTGTATAAAGCTTATACAAGGTAAATTCATAAATTGTCTGCCCTCTGTAACACTGATAGAGAGATATGCACAGCTGTTTGCTCCCCCATATATTAATCACTTATTCTGGATTAATTAATAAACAAAAGTGATTGTATTAAGTATAAAAAGTAGGATTTAAGTGGTTTCAAGTAATAACAGACAGAACAAATTAAGTTACCAAGCAAAATAAACAAAACACGCAAGTCTCAGCCTAATACATTAAGAAACTGAATACAGGTAAATCTCACCCTTAAAGATGTTCCAATAAGTTTCTTTCACAGACTAGACTCCTTCCTAGTCTGGGCCCAATCCTTGCCCCTTGTACAGTTCCTGTTAGTTCTAGCTCAGGTGGTAACTAGGGAATTTCTCATGACTGCAGCCTGCTTTGTTCTGTTTCACCCCCTTTTATAGCTTTGGCACAAGGTGGGAATCCTTTATCTCCCTCTGGGTTCCCCCTCTTCCTTCTAAATGGAAAGCATGAGGTTAAAGGTGGATTCCAGTTCAGGTGACATGATCACATGTCCTGCAAGACTTCATTACCCACTCGCTGGCACACACGTATACAGGAAGTCTTACAAGTAAACAGAGCCATCTACAACCAATTGTCCTGGTTAATGGAAGCCATCAAGATTCTAAGCAACCATTAGTGGCCCACACTTTCAATAATTACAATAGGACCTCACAGATAGCTTCATATTTCTAGTTTTAGATACAAAAATAATACATACATACAAACAGAATGAACACACTCAGTAGACTGTAAGCTTTGTAATGATATCTTACAAGAGACCTTTTGCATAAAGCATATTCCAGTTACAACATATCCACATTTACAAACATATTTTTATAAAAATATGGAGTGCAACGTCACAACTTCCTTTGCTTTATAAACTACAGGACCCTAGTTTGCAGAGAGGTCAAGCAGCTGCAAATCCCAAAAGAGTCAACTGTTATTAGTGACTAAACCAAAATCTGTTGAAATAAATGGAAAGATTTTCATGGACTACCACGGGCTCTGGATCAGGCCCCAGAGCACTACAGGGATCTCTGACCTGATTTTTTGTATTTCATAAAAACGTTCCCCTGTGCACACCATTCTATAGAAAACCATTTGCACACGCAAATGTAGGTCAAATGCAGGCGTACCCTGTTAGAAGAGCTGAGCACCCACAATTCCCATTGAAGGTTCTGGGAGCTGGGGCCACTCAGTCCTCGGAAAGCTGGGCCTGGGATTTTTAGGAGCTGAGCCCTTGATGTGGGATTAATGGGGGATGTTAAAGGGACAAAAAGCAACCACAGCCAGCACGTTCAGGCCAATCACCAGCAGGTTTCGTTACCAACAAACCTGCATGTGCCTTTTCCTGTGTTGATAGCTAGCAGCATATCCGGATGGAAACAGAAGCTTTTAAGAGGACCAGTGTAGTGTAGTGGGGCAAGGCACTGGCATGGGATTCAGGAAAGATGGTTTCCGTTCCTAGCTGTGCTGGTGATGGTGGGCAATTGCTTTCCGTTCTTGTTTCTTCTCCCACGGCTGTTTGACTCTAACCTCTCTGAGGTGGGGACTGTCTCTCACAACGTTTCTAGCACAACAGGGCCCTGATCTTGATTGGGCCTTCTAGGCGCTACCATAACACTTGTAATAAATGTTGATAATAATATTAAATAAGCAGCCTTCATAACCCTGCCATATATAATCTGAGATTTCTCAATAGATTGATTAGTCCTTGAGATGTCCCAAAGCCAGAAAGGTGGATTCATTTCTAGGATCCTCAAGTTCAGAATCAGAGTTTCATCTGACTCATGATAAAGAGAGGGATCAGGACTCAACTCTGGAGCTTAAGATCCAGGGTTTTGTTCCTTTAAGTATTTCATGTATTACCAGACTCTAAAGCTCTCTCTCTCTCTGTACACAAGAGAGCATGCACTGCCATGTGTCCCTACTACATACCTCCACGCTATGGCTTTTTTTGAGCTCCAAACCAATACTTACAGTTACTAAGTAGCTGTTTCAAATTTCAACACACCTGCATATAGCGTAATGCACAGGAAGCTGTAAGGGATGTTACTTTCCACACCAAGCGCCGGATTAAACGCAAGTGCATACATGTATTCCCAGAGTTCATGCCAAACCCCTCTGGACAGTAACACTAGCTGAGTACGATTGACAGCACTACCCAGGGCAGTCCCAGGATCAGAATCACTGGGGTATTGTAGTACATGCACTGATAGAGTGTGTGAAGGCAAGGGGGGAATCTCCAAGCTAGAATTGCAGGGGATATCCAGGGTCAAGGTCAAGAAAAATACACAAGGGCTTCTGGCAGTCCCAAATTAGACTCAGCCATGGTATTCCTCTGGCAGTGACACTGTTAGGTCAAAATCTGGGCCAAAACATATTTTTTGTAATAACAGAGTTTTATAAAACCTAAGGCCAGGTCTGCACTAGAAACTTTTGATGCTATAGCAAAATTGATTAGGGTGGTGACTTTTCTATACCAGCAAAACCCCAAATGTAGATGCAGTTATACTTGTAAAAAAGTGCTTTTGCTGATATAAACGATACTGGCTAACGCACTTGGCTGCTGGTGTACGCTGCGTCTACACTACAGCCTGGATTACCCCTCAGGCTAGCAGAAATATTTGCTTTGCTGTATGCGTTCTGAATCCAATAAAAACAGTTCTTTAAAACAACCAGACCCTTGCCATTTTTGCAGCTCCAACAATTGCAGCATTGGACCAACGTATTTATTACTTGTATTACTATAGCGCCTAAGAGCTCCGGCCATGGACCAAGACCCCGATCGTACTGGGTGCTGTACAAACACAGAACAAAAAGACAATCCCTGCCCCAAACACGCATGAGAAACTGCAAGCGAAACTGACTGTAAGCAGAACGACACTTGATGCTAATGGAAGTGGTAGCACTGACTAGAACCGGGCATACTGTAGGACAGGGTAAGTTTTCTATCTGGGTACTTATAGGGTCCCTGGCTACCCTAGTATCCAAACAAGGCCAGATTACTTCTGTTCTGACCTGCTATTCCAGACCAAGCCTCCCCATGCAGCTTGCCAATACATGTCTGTGCTGACCCGCGGTTATATTTGATTTGATTTGGAAATATGTGAAATGTCTGTGAACCCACTTACCCTTGCCAGTGAAAGAAATGCCAGGTGTAGACTGCCAAAGTGGTGCCAGAGGAGCAGCACCCACCAGACTCTTAGCAGCAGACGCCGACGTGAACACACCTTCCTTGAACACATTGCCCTGCTGCCAATGTATGCTGGGGCTTGAACCGCGGCTGGGTAACTTGCATCAGCTCACAGGGAGTACGTTTCCCTGTCTCCCATAGAAACACACTGTTTATTCAAGCCCATTGAGCCTTTTGACCTTGTGGATGTGAATCTTAAGGGCTCAATTTTCCGGATATTTAGATCTAGAAAGATTGTGGTTATGTCAAATTAGGCATCTCGCTGCTCTGTGTGCAAAGGCTACTGCACGCTTCTAACCCTTTTCCTATTCCTGTGAAGGAAAACAACTGATGCTAAGGAGCATCTGTCGTCAAGGCCACACGGAACTCAGCAGACTGCGTTTCAGTGCCAGGCTTTCAAGCTGCTTGAATGTGTCTGGTCATCTTCTGTGCCATCTGAGCACAACGGGAGCCTTTGCACTTATGCCATCATGCACACAAAGGCCCTGGGATGTACCAGGCTGCCAGCTGGCACTCCAGGAACACAACCTGCCAAGCAGGGAGGCAAGGTACAAATTCCCCGACTGGCGCCAGCATCGCAGCTGTTGGCACCAAACCTGGGGCGGGGAATAGAGATGCAAAGGGCTGGGGCACTAGCGAAGATGAACAGCCTATGCAGCAAGTGCTATCACGGGAGCTGTGGTTTGTGAATTGCGGGCACCATGATCTGGACAAACAGGAGAAACGGTCGGAAGGGAACAGGATGAAATTCAGTAAGGACAAAGGCAAAGTCCTCCACTTAGGAAGGAACCATCAGTTGCACACGTACAAAATGGGAAATGGCTGCCTAGGAAGGAGTCCTGTGGAAAGGGATCTGGGGGCCACAGTGGACCACAAGCTAAATATGCGTCAACAGTGTAAGGCTTGTTGCAAAAAAAGCGAACATCGTTCTGGGCTGTATTAGCAGGAGTGTTGTAAGCAAGACAAGAGAAGTCATTCTCCCGCTCTACTCAGGCCTCAACTGGAGTATTGTGTCCAGTTCTGGGCACCACATTTCAGGAAGGATGTGGACAAATTGCAGAGTCCAGAGAAGAGCAACAGAAATGATTAAAGGTCTAGAAAACATGACCTATGAGGGAAGATTGAAAAAATTGGGTTTGTTTAGTCTAGAAAAGAGAAGACTGAGAGGGGACATGATAACAGTTTTTAAGTATGTAAAAGGTTGTTACAAGGAGGAGGAAAAAATTATTCTCCTTAACCTCTGAGGATAGGACAAGAAGCAATGGGCTTAAATTGCAGCAAGGGAGGTTTAGGTTGGACATTAGGGAAAACTTTCTAACAGTCAGGGTGGTTAAGCACGGGAATAAATTGCCTAGGGAGGTTGTGGAATCTCCACCATTGGGGATTTTTAAGAGCAGGTTCGACAAACACCTGTCAGGGATGGTCTAGATAATACTTAGTCCTGCCATGAGTGCAGGGGACTGGACTAGATGACCTCTCAAGGTCCCTTCCAGTCCTATGATCCTATGAGAGGGGGCCTCATGCAGCTACATTGGCCTGTTGCTGACACTGATGGGAAGGGAATTAACACACATAGATTCCCACATGTGACAAGGAAGAACGGCACCCTTAATGGAGACAGGATTAATGTTTTCTTATTGAGTTCTAGTGAATAAAGCACTGGATGAGGACTAAGCAGATCTGGGGGGGGTCTACCCTCAGTTCTGCCACTGGCCTGCTGGGAGACCTTGGGCAAGTCACTTCCCCTCTTTGTACCTCAGTTTTCCCCATCTGTAAACTGGGAATAACAATACTGACTTCCTTTGTGAAGCACTTTGCAAGCTACTGATGAAAAGAGCGAGGTATTATTAGTAAAGAATGATTTTATACCCTGCAGGATGCTAACTTGGGTTTTCCACTGGTGACACCAATTCCAATACATTCTTTGAGCCAAATTGCTTATTTGTAGGTTTCCTTTTATTTCATCCACCATGAATAATCAAAGCTTAAGAAAACAACACTAAGAGGATTAGATCTGCAGAACAAACATGTTATCTTATTTGTTTTTACCCATTCATTCTGTTAGCGTATGGCTTGTGCCCAGACCGTAAAGCTAGGCAAGTCAGAGTCATTTTTTACTTATAGTCAATCGAGTTGGTTCATATTTTGAGTTTTTGATGAACATGTCAAGTTTCACCCAAAAATACAGGGGAACATTTTTTCCCCCAATATATTTTTCTATTTCTTGACCAGCTATAGAGTTGATTGGAATTTTTTAATTTTTGTTGAAAATCTGAATTGCAACAACAGCAGGGGAAAACCTCAATGAAAATACACACTTGTTTTCAGCCCATTTTTGATAATCTCTAACAGGCCCCAATCCAGCCACCATGTGCTTAACTTTAAACAAGCATGCAGTCCCATTGATAGCAATGCTATTACTCACATGCTTAAAGTTAAGCATCCACTTAAGTGCTTTGCTGGATTAATGTCAATGACATGGTAAATCGCTGGCTCCAATGCAGTCGTTGAAAGCTGCTGGGTTGGGAATTTCTAATGCTGCAGAGGAATGTTGTACATGTTGTAACATACGGAAGATGTGTCGGTCTGTATTAGACGTGGTAAATGATTTTCACATTTTACAAAGCTGAAATAGCTGACAGAGCCGCTTACAAACACTGCTGTACTGACTGCAGTTCAGTCAGAATTCTGCCTGCTCACATGACGAGAAGAAGTTTTTTATACAGTTTTACACAGCGCATACATAAAAAATAAGACCTTGTCCCTCAGCTTACAGACCATTCTTCATGCTAGTGTGCTACCAAGTTCAGCGCCAACATTAATTCCTACCCTGCAGCTAACACAGAGGGGCTATATTCTTATCCAGACCCACAGAGAGGTACGTCTGTAACTCCCCTATGTATTGAGATGAAAGGATACCCCACAATCACTGCTTAATTCCGGATAAGTGTTTTTCCTCAAAATTATGAGAGAGGAAATTCAATATTATTTTAAGACTTGCCTTTGCATAATAACAAACAGTACAAGGAGAACAATTCCGTATTCATATTAAATACAAACAAGCACATTCCAACAATGTCACACTTCTGACTTAAACCCATCCAAGGGAATTCAGCGTTAAGACTCAAACCCGTCCCCAGACAGACGCCAATGTGCCTAGGCGCTGGAGCACGCTCGATCTGCTTTCTAAACACTCTCACTGGAAGAAAAAAATGCAATAGCCTTACTTTGCATAGCATCCTCAGCAGAAACCGCACCCTACAATGCTTTACAGAATCCAATAAATAGATTAAAGAAGAGTTTTTTTAAAAAGCAATGGAAGATAAAGAAAGGAAGAAGTGTTGACATAGAAGGAGAAAGGAGGTTTATTTTCTCAAGGTGAGACTGGAAAGTAGATAGCGTTGAGAAGGAGGGGAGCTGCAGTGGAGAAATCTCTAGCCGGATTGCATGGAAGGACAGAGACAGGCCCAACGCTACTAGATGCGGAAAGCAAAGGAAGAGGAGGAGGACTTGTCAGCAAAGTGGGCTGAAACAAGTTCCTGGAAGGCTTGAAAAGGCTTGAAAACTAAGGAGAGCTTTTCTGAAGTGTATCCACGAATGAATGAGGAGTCATTTCAACTGGGGAGAGAAGAGAGGGCAGAGAATTTCAAAAGGCAGAGATGGGAATTGGGCGCCCAACCGCCATTGACTTCCAGCATCCTTTGTACATCTCCCTAGTGTTTTGTCCTCTTCAATTGGGATTCATCCTTTCTATGGGGGAGGGGACCTCTTGCCCTAGCAAGGGGTGATTCTGATCTCACTTAAATAAGCCTAACCCATTGACTTCAAGTGGAGTCCTGATTTACATCAGTGAGAGATCAGAATCCAGGCCAATGTGCTTAACTTGAAGGTAACCCCAGGCTCTTTTAACTGATGTTCTGTCCCTGAGACAATCAACTACAGCCCCAAAAGAGACCCCCTCACAGAAGTGAGCTACCCAGAGTTCTCTGCTTGGGGTTGGAGTGAAGAGAGCCGGTCTCACTCCAGATGATACCATTATACAGTGTACCATCCACCAACTGCAATCTCCAAGCTACAAAAGGAAACCGTGCTGCAGATAGAAAACACTGTTTACATTTACACTCAATGCTGACACAACTTTTGGAGCAAGTACTGGACAGAGACAGCTTCCAAAATACACTGGTACAGGGAAAAGGAAGAATACAGTCACCTCATAAAAGTTTCTTTTAAAATAGAAAATGAAGTAAAAAAGGAACCAGAATTCAGCTCTCTGAGCTCATCCTCTTCCTCATCTTGGGCTAGAGATCTGGCTTGTCTCTTTCTGAGTCAGTCACATTTATCTCCATGATGTCAACATCATACAGCCTCAGGGCCAGATTTCTCAGCACTAAAAGTCCATTGGCCTCTGTTTGCCTTGACCAAGAAGGGAGCCGATTTGTGCCATAAATCCACATTAATTGGACAATCAGTGTTGGCCAGTTCCCTGTTAGCTCGTTCCAATACGGAAAGAGTGTCTGGGTGCAGACTCCTCTTTCATAAACACAATAGCCAAGACTTTCAAACTCAAAGGCCTTGCCGTAGACACCTATGTCCAGATATAGGTACCCAACGATTTAAGTGCTTTACATTTTAAACATCCGACAATTTTGGCCTGTAATTTTCTCGCAGGCCTCTTTCAAACAGGAGCCTAATAAATAGTCACGCACATGCATATAATAGTACATTTTAATCTCAACATGATTTAGAGACCATGCACACACTGCACCGAGGAATAAAGTGGTGACAGCGAGCAGCCATCCAGCACACAGGATGCTGCTTCCCACAGTGTGTGGTTGTGACCACGGAGAGAGACAAGCACATTTTGGCACAGAGCATCAGAGCAACCCCCTAATTTTACACAAAGTGCCACATGATCTTTAATAACCATGCAAAGGACCTTGGTTTTTTTTTAAACACTCATCCCAAAGACCCAGACGCAGCACGCTGCTTGGTACTCATTGGGTCCGACTGCGATATGGTCATACCCTGAAAGCAAAACCGACATATTTCCAACCCAAGTCCTGAGGTCTCTGAGCCATCTCCTGCAGCAAAAAGGCAGGGTATGTTGCCAAGATAGATGCTTCCTAGCCTTGATTTTGATGTTGCAGAGCTAAGTGGCACAGGCCCCACATTGTTTAGCAAATATGGTATAAACTTACTAAGAACAAAATGAAGTGTTTACAAGGTTTACTGGGTTAAGTCAGTGGTTCTCAACCTGTGGCATGCAGGCCACTTGCAGCCCAATCAGCACAGAGCTCTGGCCCATGTGACATCCTCAGGGCTACAGAGGTAGTATTGGATGTGGTCAACATAACACACTGTCGGCCACATATGTGGCCCACAATGGCAAATAGGTTGAGAACCATTCAGCAGAGGATAGTGTGTGTATGTTAATACTCTGGAAGTCTGAGTTAATCATTGATTTAGAGTGCGGGTGGTAGGTGGTGTTGGTGGCCTGGGACATACAGGTCAGACGAGATGATCTCATGGTCCACTGTTGGCCTTAAACTCTATGGCTATGTAAGAGGCCAAGAGAAGGAGGGGTGACCTGTCTCCTTCCCACCAACTTCCCCTCCTGGAAGGATCTGGGCCTTCAGATGGAGTAAGCTAGTCTCAACAGTTCTCAGTGAGCTGGACTCTGGGCTCATCTGTGTGAGGTTATTTCTCCACCTGGTACAGAATTTAATTATGTAACTGGAAATGGGGAAAGCATTAGGTGGAGTGTTCTGAGGTGGCGTACCCATTAATGGCCACCTGGTTGACACATTCTCAAGAGTCTGATCTTCATGCTGAGAAGTGATGAGGTCAAAGGTGTTATCTAGAGGCTCGTGGCTTAGGGTGGATAGGGTCTCTGGCTCGCTTGTGGGCAGAGGTTGATGGGGACTGTGGGGAGATCCCTGCCAGGGGGCCCTCTTCCTGGGATGGCCTCTTTCTAGGCCCTCTGGATGCACCCCTAGCACAGGTCCGAGACTTACTTGGCCCTTGAGAGTTTTCTGGGGTAATGGCCATAAAGTTTCCATTCAGGGCATAGGGAGATGCCTCCAATCGCAAGCCAGGATTATGGGCCAGGGAAGGTGCTCAGCTACGCCCACCTGGAGATGCCCCACTTGGTTGGCTACTTGTACACTAATAGAAGCAGTCGGATAAGTACATCTTTCCCCCTGTATGCACCAGATTTGGACCGTTCTGTCAGATTTGAGGGCTCTGAGTGGGAGCAGGTCTCGGCATAAGAGCACTTGGATAGGGTGACCCTGGGAGAGCCTAAGCAGGGAACACCTTCATGGGAGCGCCGGCCAAACCTTGCTCAAGCAGCCTGGCCACCTCAGCTTGGGACTGCCAATTCCATTCCTGTTTGGCCAGCTGGTCCTCCTTCATGTGCTGGTGGGTGGCTAGCAAAGCCTCCAGGAGCTGAGGTGTTTGCTACTTCTCAGCCAGTTGCAGCTGTATCATTAATCACAAGATTTCCTCCATGGCTCCAAGGGGGCGGAATGGAGGGTTCAAGTCCCACCTGGGGTGCCAAATGTATGAGGGTGAGGGAGAGGTGACCTGCCTGCTTCCTGCCTGACCTCCTCTCCCAGGATGATCTGGGAGCTGGTTGTCTTTTCTAAGAGTCCAAGAAACTTTAATGAAAGTTTGTTTCACCAACACACAGCCCATTCGGACTCATTTTGGGGGGAGAGAAGGGTCCCAAAATATCTTAAAAAAGGAATGTTCTCCAGTCACTCATAGAGTCCCAAAAATCTGTTCCAGGGCCTGGCTCTTACCTCAGAGCCTGGGGGAGTGAAAATGTTTTTTTCACAGCGCCTTTCTCATCACCTTGCAGCTGCCCTGCCCCAGCTGACCCCCTTGAAGCTTCTCAGTCAGTCCCCTTTTCCCCCTGCTCCCAGAACTCCCTTCTAAGGAATCAGTTGCTTAACGGCTCTTCCTTGTGCCAGGTGTCTCTGGTTAGCTCATTTAGCAAGCCTGCTCCAGGCTTCGAGTCTCCTGCAGGGCAGGTCCCACACATGGGAAGGAGAGCTCTGTGTGAACAGAGAACAGTCCGAGCAATGCTACAAGACCACAGCAGAGTGCACAGCCCAGCTCGCATAAGCGACCCTGCAATAACTGACCAGCCTGGGCAGCCTTGCACATGTCAACAGCCCCACAAGAGCCAACCAATGGCCACAAGTGATGGAGGAAAAGAAATGTCAGGAAGGAAACCGATTTCAATGTCAGGATTCCAGAGAGGCCATTTCTCATCAACAAGGTGAGGAAAAGTCATGATGCAAACAGGAAGAATCCTTCAACAGCAGCAGCTTTGCTATGGGTTTACATACGTACTTATACCATTTTCCATTACAACCACCACCCCTCTTGGCTGTATTTTACATACTCTCATAGTCTTACCCTAGCACCTATACCTGGCCTAGACAGTGATCGCACACACGTGGGAGAAATGACCTGCTTAACTCTTTCAACACTGACCCAGCAGTCACCCTGCGGGGCGCCCCACTCTCGTTTCTGGAGATGTAACCACTTCCATGCTCCCTGGCAGTTCTGTTGGATTTCTTCGCTCGTGCAATGCATCATGGTCTATTCCTCTCTCTCTCTCCTTCCCTCCCTCCCCGCCCTTGTCCTGCCTCAGGTTCATACAAGTCCATACAAGTGTTTGGTATCAGACTGGAATGTTTTTTCAGGGGGAGGTTCTTTGCCTCATTGACTGAATCTGTGATTTATGCTGCTGTATGATCGCGTGTGGCAAACAGGTGGCGATGTTGCACTCTGGTACTTTATCCCTCAGTGGAGAAAAGTGGTTTGCTGTCAGAAATCTGCATTCAGGAGTTTCCCTAGGCCCATGTTTTCTGCACGAGGCCTCTGGAAAATAAACTGCGAAAGGTAAAAAAATAATGAACCTATTCTTTCCTTTCGGAATTAATGCCTCTCTCTGTTTCCCCTCCTTTCTAATCTGAGTCAAGGGCCATTTGTAAAGAAAAAAGTTCATCCCTTTTTAGGACGCCTTTGCCTACCACTTTGAAGTGGATAAGGAAGGGAGATTTCACCGTTGTTTTTTTATTGGAATCCTTTGGGAAGGCAGTGTGGCTTCTAGATCTAATGCACAAAAGCTGTGAGAAAGCATGGGGCCAAGTCGTTACTGGCTTGTGTCCGAAACAGAGATTAAAATCACGGCAACAAAGTAGGTTTTTCTGCTGTTAACCAATTTCTTGCATATTTCTGACAAGCACTAGAGCATCAACAACAAAGATCTAATCCTGGCAGGGGCTGAGGACCCTCAATGCCCAGTGCCACACATGATCCTCTACCAGCAAAGCCAATTAGAGTTTTGCCACCGACTTCAATGGGAACAGAGCCTGTGTCGGCGGGAGTTAAGACTGCAAGGTGCCCGGCAGCAGGCTCTCAGCAACACACAGGATTGTGCCCCAACAGAATATTGTTATTATTTAGCTGTATCACAGTAACACATTGGGGTCACAACCAAGATAGGGATCCCATCATGCCAGGTGCCCCTATCCCAAAAAGTTACAGTCACAAAAGACAACAGACAAATCGGTGGGAGGGGAAACTGATGGGGAAGTGACTGGTTTACCACCATGCGGTATGTAACCAGGCTCTGAATGCTGGCACAGTCTGCCCCACTGGGGGGAAACAAGGAAGACTGGCCTGGAACAGACAGTAAGGAAGAATGAAATGTGAAAGGAGGAGACGCCATGTGGGAGACATGGAACAAATGGGTGATTGACTGAACGGGTCCTGCATAAGCCCCAAGGCTTTGCTTCCCAGCTCAGACCTGTCCTGTATCTCAGGCATGAGCTTCTTCAGTTCCCACTCTGAATGGCAAGAGCTCTCCCCCATTGTTGGTAAAGTCAATGGGAATTTTGCCAGTCACTTTTGATGGAAGCAGGATTGGGTCCTAAGTATAAACAGACCCTAGACTGGCTTGTGTGAGGTTGGGGGAATAACAACCTCAAACGTGAGCTGAGTTCCAGCAAAGATCAAGCAGAGGGAGCTTTGCACACAATTAACCCAACCGCAGTCATGCTAGACAGCGGCTAAGCTCTCTCTGTGTGGGACAGGCAACTAGGGTTTGTAAGGGACTCGCATTCTGATAAGACTCCTGCAGTGAAATCATCTCTCTTTGGTTCTCACTTTGTCTGGCATTAGCTGGTTTAGAATGGGACATTCAAAAGCCCTACCCCACCCCTTTGCCAGCTGGGAAGCAGAAACTGACTGGGACAATGTCAATTAATCTTTAAAGCAGAGCATGAACATAACCAAATGGATCTACTGAGCCTTAGTAGATAACTTTAGTCCAAATTCTGACTGAGAAACAATTATCCCACCACAGCCTGCTGGTTTATTATGTGTCTCTGCCAGTAGCAACCAACTCTTGCCTCATTCACTTTGAAACTCAGAGAGGCTCGTCTCTCTTAAATGCAGACAGTGGAGAGCAAGGTGAGATGAAGGCCAGATGGTGTCTCAGGAAAGAGTGTGACAGGTTGGCAGCTTTTGCCTGAACTCTCCCATCCTGTTAGCAGGTGTTGATCATGCTGGTCTGGTGGGATCTCCTGACTCACTGAGGCAGGTGGCTCATTACTGCACCCAGGTATAGGGGAGGTCTGAATGACTAGAGGGACAGTGAGGACTGTGAGTATGGGCTGAGCACTGTTGAGGGAGGATCCCTAAGAACAACAAAGACTGGGAAGGCTAACGGTGACCCTTATGTTGTATTAATGATAATTTCTATGTCAATAAAAGCAAACCCTGGGAAGATGGTGAGTTTGGATTCTATAATGTTTGTGAACTGTGCCTAATAGCTGGTTGGAAAAGGCACTTGCTCTTAGAAGGATAAATAAGATTTTGCCCTTCTGCCATGCCTTGGATTCAAGGAATTCAAAGCCTTTTACCAACTTTAACCTTCACAACAACCCTGCCAGGTGGTATTACCCTCTTTTTACCAATGGGGGAGCTGAAGCACAGAGAGGTGAAGTGTCCTGTCTAAAATCACAACCCAAGCCAACGTCAGAGCTAAGAACAGAACCCAGAACTCTTGATTCCCAGTCCCACGCCGTAACCACTAGAATACACACCCTCTTTCCCATTAGCTCTCACATAGTGGCGAATATCACTGAGGGGCTTGAGAAATCACAGATTTGTTCCCAAGGTGGTAAGACATTTCCCTGGATATTACTGCCCACACCAGAAAACACATGCTTCTCTCTGGGAACCTGAGAATGCAAACATGCCAGGACTCTTCATGTTTTAAGCAAAGCCTGGTTCCCGTGCTCTTGTGTTTTATGAGCAGCAGTGCCACCTCTGAACACAAACCAAGGAACCGATTCTATCGCTGCTGGTGAGAAAGACTTCCCTGCTCTGCTCGGCTGTCTGATTCAAGGGGCTCCCGAGTTAGCCACACTAGTTCCATCCGTCCTACGAAGAGGTATCATATCCAAGCCCTGATAAATGATGGTGAGTGGGACCTTCCAAGAGATGTGTTCCAGTGACTGTTTCTAAGCTTGCAATTTCAGCGGTGAACTTTACTATCACGAGAAAACTTCTCTTGGAAGCACTGCATTCGACTTAAATGATTGCATCAGAGAGGTTTGCTGGGAACAGCTGTTAAACATTTGCTATGTATTAGGTCATTATTCCCCCTACCCGTGGTCCCTGTAATAGTCAGATCTTGAGTTCGCTTGCAGGTAAATTCACTGGGCTGACACCCGCCCTTTCACGAGCCCACCAGCTGAATTGCTTTCATCTTTAAGCGGCTCACAGGTCTCTAGGCTCACGTCACCTCTTTTGCAATAATATGACCCAATGGAGCTAAGTGGGTGGCATCATGTTAAAAATAGCAAGCCAGGTTTGCAATTTGCTGTAAATATACATTAAAAAATATTCTTAAGACTGCGAAGAAAAAAATCCCAACTTCTTGTTTTTGTTGTCAGAATAGCTGGTACAGTAGAAGCTATTTTGAAGGCTCCGTAAATATTAGAAGAAAAGGAGGACTTGTGGCACCCTAGAGACTAACCAATTTATTTGAGCATAAGCTTTCGTGAGCTACAGCTCACTTCATTGGATGCATACTGTGGAAAATACAGAAGATGTTCTTATACATACAAAGCATGAAAAAATGGGTGTTTACCACTACAAAAGGTTTTCTCTCCCCCCACCCCACTCTCCCGCTGGTAAGAGCTTATCTAAAGTGATCACTCTAGATAAGCTATTACCAGCAGGAGAGTGGGGTGGGGGGAGAGAAAACCTTTTGTAGTGGTAAACATCCATTTTTTCATGCTTTGTGTGTATAAAAGGTCTTCTATACTTTCCACAGTATGCATCCGATGAAGTGAGCTGTAGCTCACGAAAGCTTATGCTCAAATAAATTTGTTAGTCTCTAAGGTGCCACAAGTCCTCCTTTTCTTTTTGCGAATACAGACTAACACGGCTGTTACTCTGAAACCTATAAATATTAGAGTTGTCTAATTTCTGAGGGCCAACAGATTTGATGTTCGGATGCTGTCATAAACAGGCAGCAACATACACGCACCGCTAACTCACACGTTACAGATGCTGGAAGCAGCTACAGGTCCCCTGTTTTCAGCCTCGCAGATTTTATTTGCTTAAGGTTGTTGGTAACTGTTGCTTCGCGGAGGGGCACTGGCCCTGGAGCAGCTCTCTACTCCAGGAACCAAAAGCCAGACTATACGGAGGACATCTCAAGGATCCTTGAAGGCCAATGGCATAGAAGCTGCAGTCAGTTCTGCCCAGCAAACATTCAGATCCCCAGAGGCCACAGTCCCACAGCTGATGTGATAATCACTGCAATGATGCACAAAGAGCTGCAGCTAGTTACTGACAGATTTCGTTTTGGGTGTGAGTAATGCAACCAGTCAATTACGATGACTGGAATTAGACTCTGGGGATTAATAAAATCAGTTCCTTGATAGGACGAGGTACATTCCTGCTTCAGAAAGCTTTCCTGTCTCCATTCGAAAGCAGCAAAAAAGAGTTTGATTGCAAGCAGCGGCTGCTTTGTAACCGATGCTTGGCAAGACGGTGTCTGCACGGAGAATTGAATGCTTTCTACAATACTATGGAGGAAAGATACCAAAATTGACCTATTCATTTAAAAAACCCTAGACACTGGCAATATGAAGTTAGCTCCTTTATGCTATTAAATACATAAAACTGCCTTACTGACAAGCTTCCAGGATGGATCATAACCTCACGGCAAATCATTCCGCTTCCCAGAGTTAAGGTGTAAAATAATAATCATTTAAAAAAAACAACAACACTTGGGCCTTACAAAGCAATTTTCATCCACAGACCTCAATATGCCTAACAAAGCAAGGCAAGCCATCTTATCCCTATCACACTGACAAGGGTACCGAAGTTGAAGAGACTTTTCCCAGGTCATTCAGCAGGTCCATCTCTCACCAGACTTGCACCTTGTAGTGTCACTTACACCTGTACAAAGTGCTACCGAAGGTGTAAGTGATGACACAGGGTGCAAGGCAGCGGGGAATCAGGCCCAGCAAGTCAGTAGCGGAATCAGGATTAGGAAACAGCTCTCAACTCCCCAAATCCATGATCAAACTAATCGATTACAGCAGCCTCACACGAGAAGACCAAAGCCTTCCAGGCGCTGTTACAGCCCCCAAGATATGTTGGCAAACAGTCATAGCCCTACCCACCCCACTGTAGTGAACCTGCCTGGAGGAAGTGGTCACTGCGCTAGCTAATGACGCCTGTGGATGAAGCTGCTTCCGCAGCATGTGAACAGATTCTGAATGAAATGGAAAGGAGAGGGCACCTTCTAACAGCAGCACCAAAACTTCCCACGGAGCAGATCCCTTACGGAAGAGGATGGCATCGCAGGGAGAAGCATCTTATTCCAAGCCTATACGTGACGCACTCTGTATAGATGTCTATATTAGACAGGTGCATAGATTGGATAGACTGATGCCACTTTTACCATAACATCCGTCAATGTTTTCTTAATTTAATTAATTAAAAAAAACACTTCAGGATCTAAAGTGAAAAGTTAAACATGTCACCAAGCCAACTCGGAGCCTTTGGTAGCAGTGGCCCAGGAAAATTCACTTGCTCATAATGCTCATTTTCACTTGGCTGAAATAAAGGGCTTTTTTAAAAAAGGAAATTGATATTTGAAATATAAACACCAAAATATCAGAGGAACTCATATTAACTCAGAGCCATGGCATTTTTCGATCCTGACAACGAAATGAATTCCCAGTACCTGCCCCCCCCCCCCTATGCATTACTGTACAGCATCACTCTCTATTTGTATGATGATACCTTTGTTTTTACATATGGGGCAGACCTTAAGACATGATGAGCACTCACAAGTTCTGTTAAAACCAACGCATTGTGGGTGCTCAGTACCAATCAGGATCAAGCCCATTAACTATCAGCTGTCTGGGACAGGGACAGTGACATAAGTGTATCCATAACGTATCACTGTAAAGCAACCAGTATCTGTGTGGTTTCAGAACAGCAGCCGCGTTAGTCTGTATCTGCAAAAAGAACAGGAGTATTTGTGGAACCTTAGAGACTAACCAATTTATTTGAGCATAAGCTTTCATGAGCTACATGCATCCGATGAAGTGAGCTGTAGCTCACGAAAGCTTATGCTCAAATAAATTGGTTAGTCTCTAAGGTGCCACAAGTCCTCTGTTCTTTTTGCACTATATGTGTGGTGTTATGCAAATCATTGCGTGTGTTCACAGGTCTCCAAAGGGTTAATGCAAACTATTTAGGAATAAGTCTTTTCTGTACAGTTTTTCCCCTTTAGGATACAACAAATAAATGCAGTCTTTGAGGGATGGAACTTTTTTATAAATTCAGTGATATTGTCAAATCATCTGTATCAGTGGGAATTTTGCTTGAATGAAAGCTCAAGAGATGTGTTCTTGTGTATCAGCCCTAAGGCAACTGTTTTAATGAAAGATCTTATTTGCTTTAACTTTCTGCATTATTGCACTAAAGCTCTTCTTAAAAAGAAGAGATGGGTTATGATCCTGCACATTTCCAACGCTCTCTCTCACACACACTGATTAAAAGCTTGATTTTTTTTTTCAAATCCCCAAACAAGGAAGTTTACTTCTGACAGCTGGTAAATTTTCCATATTTTTTCTAAGAGGGACGAGAGTTCTCTATGCAAAACAGAGGCAAATAGGTTGATGTATTTCTCTGTTGTTTCCTTTATTAGTTCTCTGCTGAAAACCACCACCACCCCCGGTTTTCGATAAGTTTTAATATCTGCATGCACTAGCCAAAAACATCTGTCAGCGCTACCTTACTAGGGGTTAGGTTACAGGACCGTCAGGGCATCTTCAGACCCACAGAGGAAAGTTTCTGCACACAGAGACAGAGAGACCTTGAAATGCTGCCGTTTCCAATTGCTGCTAACCCAAAAAGGCTGAAAACTCCCCCTCAGCCTCCCAGCAATTTCACAGTTCCCCCATTTGTGAGGCAGAGAAATCAAAGGGATTGTCCAGAGCACTCCCTCACCTTTCCCTCTTGGAGATGGCAGCTCCCCTTTGCTGTCTTTATAGTCTCACTGCACCACCTCCAGTCTTCAGTCAGCTCTCTCAGAGCTGGGGATATCATTAGGCTCCAGCTAGACCAAAATCACAGAAAAAAACCACACCAATATCCAAGTTCCAGAAGACAACGGTAGTGTCCAGCTCTATGCAACGGGGCTCCAGTTTGGTTGCAGTTGTCTTACTGACAGAGAAAGGAATGATCCACCTGTACTCATGTTATTCACATCCAACAACACTATATTGAGTGGAGGAAGCATGAACGTCTGCTGATGACTTCACCTCATTAGCATGCTCTTGATAGTTTCCTCTGACTGTCTTTTACTGACTTTAGGGCTCCGCTAATCAAAATACTGTAGCACTTAACTATTTCCTGACTCCAGGGCTTTGAAATTAAAAGCCCTGTGAGGCAACAAAAGATGAACAGGAGCAGAAATTCTACACGCCGCATGCATCAGACAGAGCCCCAGTCCAAGAGCAATAAATGCTATTGACGTTTGCAGTTAATTGTCACAATATATATTCTGAATAAGCTCCAATTTTATCTTCTTAACAAAGGCAAAATGTTCCCCTGCAAAACCGATTTGTTGAATTGCACAGGACCTTTCGAATTGAATTACTGCAAAGATGCTAGCGGTTGCACTGTCCTGAGATGAAGAGCTTTTTTCTCCCTACAGAAATACTTAAAAATTCTTTACTGAAAGAAATATCAGAGTGAGTGAACTAAGAGGTGCAGGTAGCTGATTCATTAGTCATTCACACTAAGACACATAGGACTCAAAGGTCACCACTGCAGTGGTGGTCTCAGGCAATGCCTAGAATGAATCTTGTCCTTATTCCAGAAGTATCATTATTTATGTGGCCTCCATCACCACAGCATCTGAGTACTTCACAAACTTTACTCAGTTTATCCCTGGGAGTCATGAAAGTAACATATTTCCATTTTACAGATGTGGAAACTGAGGCCCAGAGCAATCAAGTGACTTGGCCATGGTCACACAGGGCAGGATTTGACTCTCCCAAGTTTCAGTACAGTTCTTTGAACTGCTGTGCTTCCCCTCAGTTTGGTACCTGTCCCTGGGCTTGTCTGCACTACAGACACTACAGATAAAGCATGCAGCTACACCATTGCAGTGCATAGTGTAGCCACTTAGGCTGGAGCAAAGGAAGGTTCCCTCCCCCCAGTCACTGTAGGAAATACACCCCCATGAGAGGTGGTAGCCAGGTCAAAGGAAGAATACCATAGCAGCATCTGTAACAGGGCGGAGGACAGCTTAGCAACATCTCTCCCTAGCCACACAGGTACGTCGACCTATCTTTTAGGTGTAGACCAGGCCCAAGTCTCTTCTTGAGGACAGCCTCAGAAGTGGAATTAGCAAGGTTGGGTAGAAAGAAACAGAGGTTAGAACTGTGTGCATCTGTGTGCACTGGGATGTTTGCTCGGAATTGGCTTGGTTTTAACAAATGCCATTACAGCCTCCGCTCTGGGAACACTAAATGTCACCAGATTAATTTAACAGGGAAAAGAAAAGAAAAGAAAGGCAAACCCCACCCGCGCTCTTATCCAATTAGTGCCCTCTCGTTGCAACTGGGGAAACTGGCCCGAAAAGCTTTTAATAAAAGCCTGATGTGCAGTTTGATCACTGAGCAGAAAGCTGCAGTAGTCTGAGCAGCTGTGGGGTCTCACTGAACTGAAGGCCGGATTCATACACAACAAGATGAAGTCAAGAGTGTATGAGTCTCTGAACGTCAATTTCTTCACACAGGAGGTGACCTGCATTTTTTTCGCCTGATTCACAAACTCAGCTGCACACATCCCCGTCTGTTCAACGCAGGGCTCGTCTATAGGAACGCTGGCTCCCCGGCAAGCGGAGATGTGAATTTACTCTGCCACGCTCTTAGGGTATGGCTACACAGCCCGTAGCAGCGAGCCTCCCAGCCTGGGTCAGTGGGTTCGCACTACAGCAGTAAAAATAGCTGCGTGGTCACTGAAGCCTAGGGAGGGGGGTGGCCTTCGGAGCCCCACTTCCATCCACAGCTGCACATTAAAAGTGCAGTCCACACAGCTATTTTTAGCATGGTAGCGTGAGCCCAAGTCTGTCGACCCGGGCTTGGAGACTCCCTGCTGTGGGCTGCCGCTGGCTGTGTCGATTGCACCCTAAGGGGCAGAGTGGACTCTGAAGTTGTTCCCTAAAGGTTCCCTCGTGCGGTCATTTTCAACCTTTTTTCATTTGCGGACCCCTTAAAAATTTCAAATGGAAGTGCAGACCCCTTTGGAAATCTTAGACATAGTCCGCAAACCCCCAGGGGTCTGTGGACCACAGGTTGAAAACCATTGTTCTGTGGTCATGACAACCTTTGGCGGACCCCTCAGACACAGTCTGCTGATCCCCAGGGATCTGCATACCACAGGTTGAAAACCACTGCCCTTGAGCCTTTTAATGTATTTCTGTTTCAAAGCCCTTACAGAGAGACCAATGGATAGGCCCAGGTCTAGAGCTGAATGAATAATTGTACAAGGAACCCTTTCATTCAATCCCAAACAAAATATTTTGTTCTGGTTTGGGGTTTTTTAAAAATTAAATCTAGCTAATTTCATTTCAAAACTATGTTCTGTTTTTGGAAAGTTGAAATGTTTCATTTAGAAAAAGTTGAAATGAAACTTTTTTGCATTTCCCCCATTTTTTTCAGCCAAAACGATTTGACAGATTTGACCCAAATTCACAAACAGTTGCGATCTACCTGAAATTGTGCTTTTTCAGCAAACTATTGTCCAAAACATTTCACCCAGCACTTTCTATGACAACAGGGAGTTGGGGGCCCCTCTGGAAAAAAAAAGGGAGCTGAAGTTATAACAACTGGTTTTTATTAATTATTCTTCTTCTCTCTTTTCTAAGGCTTCCCTGAGAGGAAGCAGAGCCAAACTCTAGCTGCAAAATGTCAGGCATAAACTGGAACAAGAAATCCTGTATTGGGCCAAAGAAGTGCAGATTTCCAAGGAGGCCAGAGGTCACGTGCACCTTGGAAGGCATTTAAGAATAGGGGTGGGTCAACTGCTTTGTGGAAAAGAGGAGCCCAGCTGAAACCTGGCCCATTTTCAGACCCAAGTGGAAATGGAACCTTTGTGGAGTGTCTGAAATGTTCAGAGAGGTGTTTCCATCTAGCCATACCACAAAGGAGGCTGTCCTTGTAGCATCTCTAGCTGGATTTCCTGCGGAATGACCCAACCACACGATGTCTGGTCGAGTGTCTCTTCTAAGGTGCTGAAGTCAACGGGAGCTGAGGGCCCTCGGTGCTTCTCAGGATGGGGACCCACTGAGCAGGGTCAGGGGTTGCTGATAGCTTGGAGAACGTTCAGCTCAGCAGCAGATCTTTGGGCTCCTTTGCCAAATGGAAGCCCAACTTGAACCCAGTAGGAACCCGACTGGCAGGGCGCCGACAGGGGGAGTCAAAAGGGGTAGCAACGTTAAAGGGCTGCCGCAACACTTTAATGTCATTGCCCCTTTTGCCCCCCTTCCGGGCTGCCGGCACGGGGAATCAAAAGGGGCAGCTGCCCCAGGGGCCGGAGATTTAAAAGGGCCCGGGGCTCCTGGCTGCTGCTAACACGGCAGTGGCCGGAGCCCCGGACCCTTTTAAATCGCCGCCGGAGCCCCGGGTGGTGGGGGCCAGGCAGCCCGGATGGGCTGGCTGGGGGAAGCTGACCCCCCCCAGCCCTGCCCCTTCCACCTGAGGCCCCTCCCCTTCCGCCCGAGGGCTGGCCCCCTTACCAGTAAGAATTTAATATTACTTTCACCCCTGGGTGGGTCACAGATGAAAGAGAGAGCTCCCTATGATTTCAAAACCAGCAATGCTGGCCAGGCCACAAATAACTCCTCCCGATCCTGCCCGCTCCCCAAAATACAGAAGAGAGAGAAAGCAACATACACACCAGAATATGGGGAGCTGAGCAAGGCCACCTCTTCTTTACTGATGAACATCAGCAATCCTGCCCTCACCCCCCCCCCCCCCCGCCCCGGATTATACCACCCAGGAAAACAACAATTTCATAAAAAAAAAAAATCATAAAAAACACAACTTGGGAAAAATTTAAAAAATGTTTTCTTAAATAACAAACATAGAGAAATGTTAAGGAGATCATGCTATTCAATAGAAAATAATGGGGGGAAATGCTGAAATGGGCACCGCTTGCTTTATATAACTCGTGGCAGACCAAGAGAGATAATAAAGGCCAGACTAGACTCAGATTCATAGATGTTATATGGCCAGGAGGGACCACTGCGATCGTCTAGTCTGACCTCTTGTGTGACACAGGCCAGAGAACTTCCCTGAATTGATTCCTGTTTGAACAGCAGCAGATCTTTTGGAAAAACATCCAATCTTGATTTAAAACCACCCTGTGCCAGCCACCGGTAAGAAGCCGGTTCCGGCCCGTACGCACCCAACGCTGACGTGCTGCCACGGCACTGCTTTAACGTCACTGCCCCTTTTGCACACCCCTCCCCATCGATGGGACGGGGGGGGGGGAGGATGGACAAAAGAAGCAGCTGCCCCAGGGGCGGCGATTTAAAAAGGGACCGGGGCTCCCAGCCACCGCTACCGTGGCAGCAACCAGAGCCCCAGGCCCTTTTAAATCACCGCCGGAGCCCCGGGTGGCGTGGGCCAGGCAGCGCGGTTGGGCTGGCTGTGGGAGGCTGACCCCCCCAGCCCCGCCCCTTCTGCCCGATGCCCTGCCCCTTCCAAAGCTGGGCCCCCGAACCGGTAAGAGTTTAATATTACTTTCACCCCTGCAGCCCTCCAAATCAGAAAGAGCCATTTGCTTAAGCAGCAAAGCATCTTCTCATATGAATGAAAAGGCTCAATTACTTAACAAGCAATGAATGTCGCTGTACATACCGACCGCCACTTCCCACAGCCCCCATTGGCCTGCAGCGGCAAACCGCGGCCAGTGGGAGCCATGATCGGCCGAACCTGCAGACGCGGCAGGTAAACAAACTGGCCCAGCCTGCCAGGGGCTTCCCCTGAACAAGGGGCATCCCAAGTTTGGGAAACACTGGTCTATTGTAAACTGATCGGAGATGCTTGTTCGACAGCAACCTTAACGTTTGTCCACCGGCAAGTTGTAGCTCAGATTTGTGGTCACAAACTGCATTTGCAAAGTCAGAGTTGTGGGCCTGTAAATATTTAGCCACTCAAAACTGCATGTGCAAACACGTGGCCAAGCATTTTGGAAGTTGGCTTGATGTGTCTTTCCTTTTCCCCACCCACTGCTGCAAACAGTGCTCAGGCTACTTGTTGACGAGCTTCCAGTGCTCTCTCGCGCTCGCTCTCAACGGCCATCCTGTCTTTCTGGGACACATGACTACAACACCTCTGTTTCCTCCTCTCGCCCTGGCAGAAGGGCAGCCAGGGCTGCAGAAGAACCCACCAACGGGCCCTGTGCTCCGTCCAGCAGCACTGCCAGGGGCCATGCCAAAGCCGGATGGTTGTCGTTTGGGAAGGGCTTCCCACCTCGCTACATCTGAACCAGTTCCCTCACTGGTAAAGGTGTCACGACAACACTTTCAGTGTTCTGTTCTCAGCTGAGGCAACGTGCTGGGAACACACAGTCTACCCCACACCCCCGTCTCCCCAGAATGGTGGGCTGGGTTATCGGTGGTAGCCAGCAGCTGGCAAGCAGTGCATATATTCAGGATTCAGTATTTAATGCTGCCACCATTCATGGAAAAAACAGACAAGCACATCACACTAGGCCCATGAGAGCCGGAGGTAAATGCCAGCAAGTGGCACTTACTAATGAGGGAGGAAAAGAACAGTGTGTGGGTCGCAAGGCTGCACAGTGCCATTTTAACAGGCTCTGATTTAATCAACATATTGTACTGATTTCCCTGGCTCCTCCTAATGCCTCCTGGTTGTTTACTGAGAGAACAGCCGTCACTTGGAAATCCACCACAGACAGCAGAATCCCACCCTGTGCTGCACTGTTTCCGCCCTCTCTCCCTCCACTCCTCATCCCCCTTCCCCAATCAGCAAAAGGAGGGGACGTGCTGACAGCTTTGCCCCTGCGACATCTAGCTGAGCGTCCCCTCACCCTATTGCACGCACATGCCGGCCACGTGATGCCCATTTGTGAAGGCTCCAAACAAGATGTCATCATGAAACCGGGTGTGCACATTGCAGCGTGACTCTGAAACGTGGCTGGCAAACAACTGCAAAAAGCATGTTTGGCTTCCAGCACAGAGAGAATGGAGATGGTGGAAGGGAGGGAGGGAAATTAGGACAGTACAGAAAGCAGCAGAGTAATTTGGAACCAGCTCATAAAGTCAGCAAACAGACCAGGGAGGTTCAACTGAACAAGATGGAGCCACTTCGAACTTTGTATAGGGCACAAGAGTAATGTGAGAATCTAATCAACATCTGTGGTTATGTGTGTGATAGTGTAGACATGGCCTATGACCTGCTGTTGCTGCAAAACCTACCTCCCACGTCCCTGTCAAAGAACAGTATTCTCCTTCCCAGTATAGACAACTGGTCCTGATTCTCCACTGCCTTGCATCTCAGGCAGTCACTCTAACTCGCTCTGGGCGGTCATCATTCATCTAATTTAGCTTGTGAGCAGATTGGTTGGGAATTTGCTGACAAAACGTGCTTTCATCGGACATTGACGATTTGTTGAAACCGAAACTGTTCACGCGAAGGAGTCAGTTTTGACAAACTATTTTGTACTCAATAAACTTTTGATGAACAAAACGTCTGAACATTTTCTAAATAAAATATTCCATTTTCCGGTTTGAAGTAAGTTTTTCTTTGGAAATTTATACTAATTATCATTTTAAAAAAATGCTTGAAATCTGAATAAAACATTTTGAAATGATGAAATATTTCTACTGCCCCCCCCTCCAATAACTTTGGGGGGGGGTGTTAGTTTGTGAAAATGTTCAATACTTGGACTTTTTGTCCTGATTTGGGATGGATTTTTTAAAAAATTTCTCAAATATTTTTGTGGAAAGGGAAACCTGTTTCCCACCCAGCTGTACTTGTAAGGCCTTGTGACAAGGACTTGGCCTTCCCCCGACTCCCCTGTGTAGAGCCATACACACTTCTGGCACTATATAAATAAAAACAACAATACAGAAGGGGTAAGATCTTTGCAAAGTTACAAGAGGTACCAGGAGTTTCAAGGAGACATTATTCCTGCTAATGTCCCCTAACTGGTGAATTCCAGGAAAATCTGGTTTAAAAACCCTGACTGCTGGCAGCTGCTAAACGCCCTCATGGCCTGGAACCCATGTACTCTAGTTCCATGCCTGGTAACTCCAGAAGTCAGACAAGAACTTTAGATGCCAGAAGCTGGGACTGGAAGACACGGGATGGATTACTCAATACACTGTTCTGGTCATTCCCTCTGACACATCTGGCACTGATGGAAGACAGGATACTGGGCTAGATGGACACATTGGTCTGACCCAGTCTGGCCTCTCTTATGTTCTGATCTTTCAGTTCCCATTGTCACACACATTTTCCATCCTCCCCTTCCCACCACTAACACGAATCCAGGAGGAGCAGTTCTGGCAGTGACTAACTTCTTACCACATGTGAAAGAGCCCAGAAGGAGGGGATCTGTATTGAGTCCCTGACCCCAGGATTCACATCAGTCGTGATTCATAGAGCAGGGGGTCACCCAGGCAGTCACCCTGTGTTTCGAAAACAATCCTCTCTGTAGAGGGCTCGATAACCAGCATGTGACTCCAACCTTAGTGCAGTCGTGAGCCAGAGAAACCATCAGCATCAAAGACACAATCTCTGTGTTCAGTAATTCAGGGCAGCAGAGGGACTGAATGGCCCGCAGAGTGGGGCAGAAAGCTTTTTGATGCTACGTTCTTTGGACTTCAGCTTGGCTGATACCGTCCCTGCAGGGTGGGGAGGAAGGCGTGCAACAGAAGAGGCCGATCCCAGAAGCATGGGAGAGAACAGAGTGCAGTGCAGATGCCATAAACAGCTGCCTTGGAAGCAAACACCCCGATGGGAAATATTGCCAAACTGCTTCAGAGGTGGAGATACGGCACTTGTCTCCCAAAAGGAAACAAGCCCAGAGAAGAGACAGATTCAATCCATTATTATATTACTGCTGTTGTCTGCAGCCTCTGCTAACACCTCAGAGTGGCAGAGAGAAGAAGGGATTTTACCAGCTGTCCAACAAGGCCGAGCAGACTGTCCTGACCGCCTGGACCTGCCTGCTACTTTGCTGCACATCTGACATCTCTGTTGAGATGGTGCTAGGAGGAAAAAGCAGGTAAAGGCGTAGCCTCTTTCTAAAAGTGAGCTCTTGGATTGCACCTGGTCGGGTAGAGGTGACACAACACTATGTATGAAACCAGCTGGGCAGCAAATCACGTGAGAGATTTTAAGCTGCATGGGTAGAAACTGAAAATATCGAATATCCAAGTGAGACAGAATGCGGGAGCAAGGAGGAGGTTGCACAAACGCATTAGGACAACAGGAGTCAGACAGAACGTCATAGTCACGATTATCAGCTTTCACAACTCCTCGATATTTCCCTCGTGCAGGGGTCCCTGCACTTCACCCCACATCCCAGCCCCTGCCCCATTTGCTTAGCCAGCAGATGGGGGATTCCCTCAGCATAAGGGAAGCCCTAGAGGTATAGAGCTGGCTATGGCACGCCTCTCCCACTAGCCCAAAAATAGAAGCTGTACTGGAAGCAAAAATCCCTGGCTGCTGGAATGAGCCCTTGAGAAAAGCTGCAGCCGGCACAAGTCAGTGCAACCCTTAGGTCAGAGACCAAATGGACGCCTGGACCATCTCCAGTTGAGGGGAGGAGCCCCCCCCCAGTCCCATTCATCACTGCCGACAGACCACTCCCATGCAGTCACAATAGCTTTGAGATCCCTGTGACCATCGCTTGTACTGGGAAATAGGCCTTGGCGAGTACTGAATGCATTTCTCACTATCTTTTTGGCAGTCGCCCTTGTCCTTTTTGCATTAACCTGCACGCTACCGAGAGGTAATCTGGGAATCCAGTTCCCACGGGGTAACGAGTGGTTATAAGTGACTCTTGGTTCGCATGCCCACGTGGTGCTCACTCCCTTCCAGAGCACAGCACGGATTCCTCTGGTCTCTGGCTTGGCCTTCCCGCCCTGCAGCAAATGGGCAACGTTCCCCCACTCTCTACACCTGCCAATCAAACTGAAGGAGCCATGCCTGTGACCGAAATAACGCGAGACCAGCTGCTGCACTGCTCCAGGGGCCTTTGGGGGTGTGAGAGAGAGAGGGAATGCGGCCCATTCGCTCTAGGGAGGGGAGCCGGTATCATGAGAATCAAGGCCACATCTAGAAAATAAAGCATGCCCCCAGGGAGGAATAGTTTATTCTTTTAAAATAAATCAGTTTTGCCATTTTTAAATTCAATAATGGCAGATTTTTTCACCAAAGATAGCAAGCTGCCTAATTTCCAGGGGTGGGTATCCTTCTTCCTCTTCCTCCCTCCCCATTACAGAAATGGAAAAGAAGGGCTATGTTATTTTTTATTAATGACATCTGCTGGGGATATCGTGCCAGTGTATTTCATTGGGTTCTCAGGACTCAGACATCGACAAGCTGCTGTTTAACAGCCGTGAACTGAAAGAGCATCCTGGGTAATCAAATGCAAATCAGCAAACCACACGTCAATAGTAATTGGCATTTCCCCCCTCCTCATAAAATGAGAGATCTGTTTTGAAAGAAAAAGAATAACCGAGTTCTGTCTGAAAACCATCAGCCCGTCCCTTAGCCACACATTTGTAACGCAGGGAAGCTTGGAGCTAGTATAGTTTATGCAGAGCAGTGTTGGAAGCACCATCACTTGGAACATTCCAGCTGGAGCAAGGTTTGATACAAGAACTCAAATAGAAGAGAACAGGAACTGTGCACCTTTGAAGATCAGAGCGTGCCAGAGAGCCAGCTGGCCAGGTGGGGGTCCGACTTCAACCAGAGAGTGAAGTAAGAAAGAATTAAATGATTATTTGCCTCTTGAGAGGACTGCAGCTGAAAGCTTTCATGGGGGATGTACCGTTCAGTGGAGAGAGGTGGTTGTTTGGAGCACAAAAAGAGAGCTCTGGGAGCTGCCACAGTATAACTGCAGCTGGGGAGAAGACATGAAGCAGAGCAAAGAACACAAAGGTGCAGTTAGGATCGTGGCTTATGCCTGTGAATTATCTCCTGAATTGTCAATAATGGTGGTAGTCTAGTGACTTCCAATCGTATAACACCTTTGCATCCCCAATGCTCTCAAATTACCTGGGGGATTTAAACATACAGTCTATGGCCTGCATCCTCTAAGCGCTTAGGCACATGCTGAACTTCAAGCATGTGAGTGACCTCATTGACTTCAGCAAGACCACTCAAGTGCTTAATGCTAAGTACATACCCTTGGTTCGCAGGATGAGGGCTGATGCTGAGAGACACAATGATTGTTTCAGGGTTTAGCACTGAATTTAAATTCTAGGAATCTTTGACGTGCTATATGGGCTATTGACATCTCTGAAATGCATACAGCAGCATGATAGAACACATTCAGGTCAGGCAAGGAAAACTGATATTCCCTCCGGGTGAAATTGCTGGTGGACAGTAATCAGTCCGTTTGGAATTTGACCAGGACCTGGGTTATCAACCCATCTCTTGCTAAAAGTGTCTGCGATCAGGATGGTGGATCATACATCACATCTGACATGTGGATTCTCAGATCTGCTCACAAAGTTTAAAGCAAAAGGGAGAATGGTGCCATGTAGCACCTAATTTAGCCAAGCACTTAAGCATGTACATAATTTTAAACATGTATTTCCACCGAAGTTAATAGGCCTACCCGTGGGTTTGGTGGTTTGGGGCGTTGGTGACTAATACTCTTAGATCTGAGCCAACTCTGCTAGTCCATGTATCGCACAAAGCTTCATGTGGTCGCAACTCAGTTCTGAGCACTAGGAGCTTGTCGACACTTGAAACGCTACCTCGGCTCAGCTGCAGCACAGTCACTCACTACAGCGACAGGAGGGGTTCTCCCATTGGCGTAGATAACCCACCTCCCGAAGAGGCGGTAGCTAGGTCGAGGGAAGAATTCAGTCCTAGCGGCTCTCAGGGTCCTTGCTGCCCTGGCGAATAACCTAACCCACCCTTCCCCTGTGGGACAAGCAACATTCCAGATGGCTGTATACAGTGGCTCTTCGTCAGGGCGTCAGATGCCTGCATCTCAGAGCACCACATCATAGGCTCCTATAGAACCTGGATGGAAGCAGATTTTGGGGCAGAGCCATGGCTTAGTGTTATTTTTTTTAAAATTTGAGCTGGGCTTCTTCTCAGTCTTTTTTGGCGGCTTTTTATGCATACTACTGTTAAAAACAAAGGAAATGACACTGAAAAAAAAAACCCTTCCAATGTTAAAACAGCTTTAAGGCTCTGACTTTAACTGACACCTATACTCATAATATGCATGTTGCCAGAGTGTGAATCATGCACAGTTTATCAGCCAACATGGGAGATTTGTATTATGCAGACCGCAGCAGTTCAAGTCCTTTGGTGTGCCTGTAGAATACACTTGGCCTTTTTCCCCCACTGGTGGTATAATTTCATTAAAAAGCCTTCAACTATTGTAGCCCTCCTAAGGAATTAAAACAAAACAAAACAGTATTTCATATGGCTGGCGTATGCTGAAAAGGAAGAATCTTCCAGAACAAACTGGAGAAAATGTCTTCCAAAAATGTGTGTGATCACTCACCCACCAACAGCACTAAGGTGAAAGATTTCAGTTATTGGCTGATTAACCACAAAGGCAAAAGGAATTTGATGATTTCTAGAATTTTGCATCTTGGTCCATTGAGCTTAGAATCCGTAAGAGCTATTTGTGTGATCCTGGCACTGCAGAACGTTCCCCCTGCTAGAAACATTTCCCCTCGTGTGGCATGCAGCCCTGTCAATAAATTCCTCATGCAACGCAATCTGCTTTTAGTTCGCTTTTCTGACTATCTATGAAATACACAAGCCCAGACTTCCTCAGCGCTGCCGGACCCAAACCTGACGGCTGGTTCTGGCAAAATCACTTCATTCTGGTCCAGTTTAATGGCCATTTTCTCCATGTTTCCCTTCATCTGTGCACTTCACTCACATGCAGAGTCTCTTCTGGCTGGAAGTGTGAACACATGGCCCCATTCTGGGCTGATGCTGTGGTGTTGATTGAAGCTGATGTCAGGAAGGCTGAGAGAGCAGACGGGCTTGTGAACGCCTGATGAGCAACTCTCCGGGAGGTTGGATAACGTGCTTTTCCCTGCTCATCTCCACCATCACGTCCTCCCTCCTTTGCCCAGAAAAGGCAGCCCTCGAATCCAAAATGCTTCCAAACTTCTGAGGTCTCCATACCCCCAAGTCCTTCCTCTCCAAAGAGATCCTTCTCTTTCCTGCCAGATCTCCCGACCGGAACCCTTGCCAGCAATACAATTCGGACAGAGAGGTGTGGAGGTATGGTCAGTTCCCTTTTACAAACAGAACCCACCTTGGATCATGCTTGGCAGAGTCCCTTATAAATGGCCAGGTTCAGATCAATTCAAAGTACTATTTGAAACTCAGGCCAGTTCCCATGCTCTCTGCTGCCCGGTTATTATATGTTCAAAAGACTCGTCCCTTCCAGAGCTCCTCCTTTGCCAGAGGCTACATGTACCATGGAATTCTCTGAAGACCCAGTCAACCCCAGGGTGTGAAAGTCCCAGAGAGACACCCGAGACTTACGAGACAGCACCATATTCTGCAGCCAAATTCCAAGGCACTGCTGCAACTCGTTTTTATTTTTCCCCAGTTACAAACACGTGAGACACAAACACAACAAGAAGCATGCAGTGAGAAAAAGTTCAGGCCTTCTAAGCCTTTGACAATCGCCAGATTGTCATCTTGTTGATTACGCTGCTGCTGACAGCCCCACATCTGTAAATGTGTATCATCCATACCTGGGGCACAGCTAACCGCCAAAAAACCATACACTCACTGTGCCCCATAATCTTCGCAGGTACGATAGAAATGTTATAACAACATTTGGCAGATATTTACGGTAGCACCTTCTGTCAAACGTTTTCTGCATTCTGTAGTGATGGCAATGAGATCAGAGCCACAACCACCTCGTGAGGTTAGAATTATCTCCATTTTACATGATGAGTTCCAGACAGGGATAGAGGATATGATTTTCAGAACTGTCCATAAACAAAAACGCACATGCAAACTTCATGGCAGATTTGCACGTTGTGTGATTGCATGTGCAAATAACGTATACAAGATCTGCATGCATGAATGCACATGCAAATTGGGCTTGCAGTTTTGGGCGTGGTTTTGAATTTGCACTGAAAGTCTGCCCCTAGGTATCTTGCTCAAGGTCACATGGAGTCTATGGAAGCAGTGGATATAGAACCTCCCAGTGCTATGGGCTAACCACACGCTCATTATTATTATTTATTACCTGTTTTATCATCGCACTTAGGGGCACAAGTCAAGGAGCACAAGGACCATTGTGCTGGACGATGTACAAACACAGAACAAAACGACAGTCACCATTCTTTTTACAGAATCTGATCGCCAGCAAACCAGACGCAATAAGGAACAGCTCTGATGAATAGGCAAACAAACCATTTAAGTGCCATAAGAAATATCACCCTAGAAAAATTGTCCACCGGGATGCATGCTGCCTCCACCCGAAATCCAGGCATGCACCTATCAGATCCAGTTGCCATAAGTGTCAACAGGAGCAGATGAGACTCTGCATTTCCCAATGCCGTGAAGACAGGGAGAGGTTGATGTGCGGTCAGGAGAGCTTTGAAAGCCAGAGATGAATTTTCCTAAGTACAAGGACTAACAACTGGAAAGTCTCAGCTCAGAAGGGCAGGTAATTCCACGAAGTGCGAGCGCTGCTGTCATCAATGGCTCCCAGCCAAACTGTTCCTTTATAGTCTGCGTGCCACTGAACTTTCTATGGCCTGTGGCTATGCATTTTCATTTGAATATCTTCTGCGTGGGCCATTGTTTCCAATCGCACCTGCGCTAGTTCCCCCTACCCTAAAGGCTTTCACAACTAGTCTTGGCATGTGGGATTTTTAGCAGCTTGACACACGCCAAGCCCGAGAAAGGGGAGCGATAAACCCAAGGTCATGAAAGAATTTTAACTCAGTGACTTGCTAGGAGGCAATTTTGATATCTAACATATGGCGTCATGCACACAGAGCATGGGAGTTAGACGTACACTGAACACAGGCAGCTGATCATTAGGAGCTACAGAAAATACAAAGGTATTGGTTTGGTTTTTTAAGCTCCATATTCTTTGAGCCATCACAGACGTACATTTGCCTATCATGTCCTTTACTGTCAGCCCCAAACGTTCAAAAATCATAAATTAGATCCCCCCAAAATCACAAGATTGGCTTAAAAATCATGAGATTTTAAAAAACAACAACAAATTGGGGTTCTTTTTATTTGCCCTCTTATTTCTGAGCCTTTAGGAGGCACATCTTTCAAGCTTTTAGTCACAACCAGGAGGGCTAGAAATGATTTTTTTTTAAAACAGAAGCTGAGATTCCACATAAATCACTTGACTCCAGGAGCTGGGGCTTTAAGTAAAAACACCAAGGATCATGAGACTCCTCATAAAACTTCAAGAGCTATCAATACTGCCTGTAGGTTTCAGGGTGTGAAATGCTCTCTTCTACATTCATTGTTACCTATTGTGTTAAAGTCTAGAAGCCCCAAATAGATTAAGGCTCCAGGTGTTAGGTGCTGTACAGAAGAGACAATCCACACACCAGGCTTCAAAAAGTTTGTCATATAAGTCATTTGAATAGCCAGCAGATGCACCCAAATCCAAAGAAATTATACATGGCGGAGGAGAGGGGTCCAATCCTGGTTAGTCACCTATAGCTGGTATGTCTCAGTCCAGTCCCTGGTGGGTAGATTTTCATGTCACAATATTTTCATGTCGCAATTATGATTTCCCCTTGTAGGCAGGCTCAGCAGAGAAGCCTGAAATGATTGCCACACCTTTTGTCACCTAGAGGACATATTGGTGGGGACAAGGCATAGAAACTGGCACCACCTCCCTTCATGCTGTATCTGTTTTGTGGCTTACAGGGATTTCACTTCCAGAGCTGTCAGTCAGGTACCTATCACCGGTGCTACATTCATGCCAACAAATAATAAACCCCTTTTCATGCTCTCCAGTCAGAAATCTGTGAGATGAGCTCTGTCACTCCGTGGCTTAACCTCTGCCTTTCATACTACCCTCCCTTCCAAGAATAATGGAAACAGGAGAAGCGGGAACTTTCCTATGTTATTTCCAGCTTTGCCCCCTTGCCAGAGTATTATATTATTACACGAATGTGTAAATTCAAGATCAGTCCCTGATTTTAAAAAAAGAACAGAAAAAAAAAAAACCCCACACACAGAAAGGGAAAAAGCAGAAACAGCAGAAGCTCCAGCTCACCCTTTGGCAAAGAACATTGCAAAGTGGGGCGAAGTGAAACCATACTATTTAAAGGTCCAAATCTGGGCAAGTGCTGACTGACCACACACCAAGAGATTCAGGTGCTCAGCCCCACTCAGGATTGGGTCCTGCACGAACAGCACTACACTGAAGATTCACCTGCTATTCTACCGTCCTGCAGGCCCCTGACTGTTGACACATTTGCCTGGGTCACAGGTTTCAAAACATTAGCAGCATAAGCTGAGAACCCTCCCGAGTTGTTTCTTCTTAATGGACTTCAGTACCGCAGGGCCTTTGTGCTCTGCATCTGAACATTTGACTTATTCAAGCTATGCTGCACTCAGCGTCATGACAACATGGTTTCTTCTCGGGTAGAATGAGGATTTGAGCGTGGTTTCTTTGGGGGCAGGGTTATTTTTGATCTTTTGGGAATCAAGATCAAGGTACATACAAGTCTGATCAGATTTTTTTCCTTCCATTAAAAGAACACAGAAGTATCCAAATGGATTCCTTTGAAATAGCAACCATAGCCTCAAGAGACAGAATTTCCACCCATAAAGAGCTCATTCAAATTGCACAAAGGTTCAGTTCTACGACTGCTGGATCTCTTTGTGAAAAATCTGAAATAGTAAATATCAAGCAGTATCTTGCCTTTGTATGGCACCTTCTATCCCAAAACAATTCCAAAACTCTATAGAGACTTACACTGCTATATAAACTATTACACCCTCCCTGCCATGTGGAATAACATAAAGGTTGCAAAGTCGAGCACTCAAAATGTAGGTGATGCCAGAATTAAAGCTGCCCGTGCAATTGTGATTTGGCCCCCTTGTGTATATGCATTATGGTATCAACTCCCTCTGTTACCCTCCCTCCGTCCCTGCTTCCCACAGGTGTGCTCCTGTCCCCTGTGCAATTTGTGCCTCTATCGTTCCAGGGTACCAGAGGCAGTACCATGGAGAGTACAAAAGGAGTAGCCTTCCTGCTCCTCCTGTGCCCAGTGCGGCCACAGCTCCCAGCAGCTGGGAGGAGCAATTGCTGGAAATATTCTCTGCTAGGAATAGGCCTGATACAGGCCTATAAATAGGATCAGTGACATGCAGCAATGTTACAACTGCAAGTGGAGGGGAAATCAGCCACGACGGCAACCGTTCTGCTCAAAATGCAAACAGCTTTTTCCAAAACTTTTAAGAACAAAGATTCCAATTCTCCCAATTTTAAAATGGACCACTGACTTCAGTGGAACCTCAGATACACCTGCATATAATTTAGGTAACAGGGTCATAGTCTGTTTGAGGATAGGTCCATCAAAGGCTATTAGTCAAGATGGTCAGGGACACAAGCCCATGCTCTGGGGTGTCCCTAAACTTCTGACTACTAGAAACTGGGACTGGATCACTCGATAAACTGCCCTGTTTGGTTCACTAACTCTGAAGCATCTGGCACCAGCCACTGTTGGAAGACAGGATACTGGGCTAGGTGGACCATTGATCTGACCCTTTATGGCCATTCTGATGTAAATACTCTTTGTAGTCAGGAGACTTTAGCGTTAGTAAAGGAGAGGTTAATTTTATTTTTTTTTCTAAGAAATAGAAGAATGTCATTTTTGCTCTACATCATCTTATGTCTTAAAAGCTGTTCTCAACAATTGCCTAGTAACAAATGCCAACTCCTAGAAATGGATTTCAAGCAATTCTGGCTCAGGAGTATTATTACATTAATTATATACCAGAATAAGAGCACTAAAGAAATATGCCTTTCAAAACCTCAGGATATTCTAGTGAGATGATGGTGCCACTAACATTAAAGGGAAAGCTTCTGATCTCACACTGGTGTGAAGCAAAAGACATGGTAGATTCTCCATTGCTTGCAGTCTCTAAATCAGGAGCAGATATCTTTCTAAATAATATGCTATAGCTCAAACACAAATTATGGGCTTGCTGCAGAAATTAATGGATGAGGTTCCATGGGCTGTGTTATGCATGAGTTCAAACTAGATGACACAATGGCCCCTGCTGACCCTAAAAAACAATGAATCCGTAACCCAGTTGAAATCAATGGAATTATACTGCCGTAAAACTGATATAAGCAAGACCAGGTTAAAGGGCCTGATATGACCCTTTACTTTGAAGAAGTGTTTTTAACTCAGCCATGACACATCTGCTCCCATATGAAAATTGAAGGTGTTTGTTTTTAAATATGGAGAGACTGGAAAAAAATACGTTTGTCCATTTTAAAATTCTGTAGAATGTAAAACCAGGGTAACAATACTCCTTTTTTGCAAAGTACCTTTGCAATTCTGGCCCCCGCTTTGCTGCTTAACTTGTATTTCTCCCATCCACTCTACATGTCATCACATCCTCAAGAAAAGACTAGAGGGGACACCACAGAAGATGCTTGAGAGGCAGAAGGAAATCATTTCAAGGACTTGAAGGAGGACCTGGGAGAAGAATAAGAAGAAAGAACAAGTGACCCAGGACTGCGAGGGGAGAACAGGTGGATAGGATGGAGTGCTAAGAGTGGCACTGTGGATGGTCAGGGTGTGTGTGTGTGTGTGTACACTCTGGAAGCAACTAGTGTCAGTTGCAAGTGTCTAAATCTAGATTAACTCCATGAAAATCAGATCAGTATAATGGAGAACAGATCTGCCCCTTAGCCCTTTTTGTATTCAAAGTGCTTTGGAAACTTTACTTAAACCACTGTTGAAAATAACACAGTTGCGCATACAAAATGCACCTGGTGTATTAAAGATTTCTTTTGGATAAAAAGAAAGGGAAAATATCAGTAACCCAAAGCCTGGCATGATGGTGCTGCTGGCATCTGACCTCTTTAACACACTCATAAGCAGGTTTCCCAGGCAGATGGTTGATATATTAAGAGGCAAATAGGTGAGTGGGTGTCACTTGTAAAAGATCATCCATTTCCTATACAGAAACCTCAGTGTGCACTTTTAACTACGCCTCAGCTGAAGTGGAAATCCAGTTTTCGATAGCAGCAACTGGAGCGCTGAAACAGGCTGGCACGTGTTACGCTTAACGGAGTTCACAAGCGAGGTACGAGACCACAGTGAGAAGCCGCGAAAGCAATGGTGAGTAAACTGTCTGAACTTCTGAGAATACACCAGCAGCCCACACTCACGTTTTACGAGGGTGAGCTGTTACAGAGGGAGTGGCGCAAAACAGCAGCAGTGTCAGTTTCTTTCTCTAAAAATGGCGAACTTTTTGTTTTATGGAGGTGACATTTGATGTGGCACATGGAAGGCTGAGCATGGCCAAACCTGGATCCCAGATTTGTAAGTTATCACACCAGACTACGGTTTAAAAGCAACACTAGCAATGTTGTTGCTAGGCTTAAGATTCAGAGATGAGTGGCCTTATGGCTGTCTCATGTGTTCTATTAACGATTCTTTAAAAAAAAAATCTAATTTTTGCTGCAGAACTGACTGTCCACAAAAACAAAGAACTAGGTGGAATACAGTGTACCCGGTGGCACATGGAACTGAAATGGTGCCAGCTCGTTACAGCAAAAAATAACTAGCCAGGGTCATACACTAGGAGAGGAGTCACCCAATTGGAAACTGAGTGGTGTCCCACCTTGGCAGTAGGAGATTTGCATAATGCCCAGGCCCAAGTAGGATATAAGTCTCCATAGACTCTAGTGGGAAAAAGTCAAATACTTAGGCGTTCTGGATGGAGGCAAATTTGTGCCCATTCACTGTGATTCTACATAAACTGGGGGGCACACAAGCCAGGACTATTAGCCTTGCTAGAAACACTGAATTCATCCACATTTTTGTAAACAGGAAAGCAGACAAACATTTCTTTCCTAACGGAAATATGCAATCGGATTTCCTAAAGCCTGGAAAAGCCACCGAGGAATTTGACACCTATTAAAAGTGGCAGGAACTGAGGCCAAGAGATGGGAGAAAGCAAAATAACCATTAATATCCCGACAAAGAGCAGTTGTGTGAGAACCCTGTCAGACTGGGGGAGGAGGAAACCCTGAGCCCAATCTCACTTTTCCTTCCATTTGCCTACCGTTCCCAGGTAGCAAAAGGAAAGCATCGAGGCTCACAAACTGTTAAACCGTTACATGTACCGAACACACCAGACTGGAGGGCTCTATTGTTAGACTATTCACTGAGCTAAAGCAGGCCAGATTCTTGCTACCAAAAGACGTCAGCGAAGGCGTGTGGTCTACTTGTTATAGCAGGGGGCTGGGAGTTATGGACCCCTGACCTTTGTTCCTGACTTTGCCAGCGAATCTCCATGCAGCCTGGGACAAGAGGCTTACCCTCTCTGTCTCATTCTCCCCATTTTACAATGACCATTAAAATAATTAATGATGTTACAGCCCACTGAGACCCTGGGAGGGCATACGCTATGATGCGCCAGCCATTTATTCTTAAGACAAGAGGCCCCTGCACAGACAGTGTCAATATCTGTACCATTTAGAAAGACAAGGCCATATTTGTCCCTGATGTAACTGTACGGCCGCTAGGGTGACCAGATAGCAAGTGTAAAAAATCAGGACACTTTTTTTTGCGGGGGCGGGGGAGTGCCTAGTTGTGGATATAAGACAAAACCCCTAATATCGGGAAGATCCTGATAATATCAGGACGTCTGGTCACCCTAACTGCAGCAGTTCCAGAAAAGATGAACTCTGTCCATAGACAGGCAGGCCACAGACAGTCTGCTACTCACATCAAGGACGTGCAAACAATAGCAGCCGGAGTTACGAAAATACCAGTGAAAGTGCTGATCTCAGATAGGAGGGATAAATAGGAAAAGCAGAAAAGGAAGAAAAGAGGCAGAGACAGTGGTACTACATAAGGAGGCAATTATTGACACAAAAGGAGGATGGATCTGGGCTCCCCCGAGAGCTCTCCTTGTGGAAACGAAGCATTAGAGAGACGACACTTCACAAGGCCCTTTATTCATCCTCTAAAATTTTGGCACCACATTTTCTCCCCCCGCCTTTTTTTAAGTAGCCATTTCAGACACTGAAGCTGCCTTCAGAGCTGGAAAATAAGTGTTTGCTTACAGATGCAGCTGGTAACATTCTCTGTACCTTTTCCAAGCTTTTATTAATTTGTGATGTGAATTAAAAAGCTAAACAAAATATAAGGTGAAGTGATACAAGACAGAAGAACTCACCAGGGGGTTGTATTCTGATGTATCAGAGGTGATTGACCTTCCAGGAAACCTGGCTCTTATACACAACCATTTGCCCAACAGATGGGCAATTAAAACCAAATTCACTCTTCTACTTGGAATTCCAACGAATGGATTTGAGCCACCTGGTCTCAATAGACTGATCAGAAGCAATACACTCAGAATTGCAGTAATTTTTGACAGGTTTCAGAGTAGCAGCCGTGTTAGTCTGTATCCGCAACAAGAAAAGGAGTACTTGTGGCACCTTAGAGACTAACAAATTCATTTGAGCATAAGCTCAGCTCACGAAAGCTTATGCTCAAATGAATTTGTTAGTCTCTAAGGTGCCACAAGTACTCCTTTTCTTTTTGAGTAATTTTTGAGTTCCTTCTTGTTCTTTGAAAAGTTCCCCTCCATGTGACTGCAAGAGAAGAGTAGGAAGCAGATTGTCTTGTGCTAGGATACTGTCAGATTTCACAAGTTGAGTGAGGTTGAGTAATTACTTGGATGGGAGACCTCCAAGCAATACCCAAATTCTTTTTTCTAGAAGTTATACTGAAGATTCAGCAGGTGGGATACAGTACACATCTAATGCATTAGCAAGTGCTGACATTCTGCCTTTTGGAAGAGACAAAAACCTACATTTTAAATGAGAAACTAACCCCCAAACCAGGTGAATTTTGCCTGATATGATATTTTATTACTAGCATTTCACTCAATCTACTAATATCCTGAGATAGGCCCACATCACAACATTCAGATGTGGAATCAGTTCCAAACCTCCCCAGCAAGGATCTGGATCAAATGCTCAGTTCATCCCAAATCTCCTAATTTAATATTAAAAAGTGAAGGAGTTTAAGAATACATGGTATTTTTCACCATTTGTTTGCCTTCTGCATTCCACTTTTTTTGCCCAGTGAAACTAGGCTACTCCTTTTCTCTTTCTGTTAATATTTAGTAGAGCTCGTCAAAATTATTCATTTGAAATTTCATTTGAAATTTTTTTATTTCATTTTCGATTGAAAAAATGGCCTTTTTGTTGCATCCAAAATTTTCACAAAAAGCTTTTAGTTTTTTAAAGTGTTCTGGTTTGTCATCAGAACCAAAATTTTGAATTTACCTTTTGTTTTTGCCCCTTTCTTCCCTCTTTTCTCCTTTTTGCTGCTGAATGTAATAAAATGAATGGTGTTAAAGTTGTTGGGGTTTTTTCCTTTGTTTTTTCATATATTTTTTCCATTTTGCCACAATGTAACTTTTCAAACTTCTCCAACTTTGGAAAAGCCATAGATTGGCAAAGGCAAAATTAAATGCTATAACTTTTTCACAGTGGAGAAGTTTTGAAACGGTACACTGTTGCAAAACGAAAAAGTTATCAATGAAAATAAAGGGGGGCACACCTTCATTCACTGGCCAAAAAAAAAAAGTATCAAAATTTGAAAAAAAAAATTGTAAAAATAAAAAACTGAAAAACTTTACAAAAATATATTGAAAAAATGAAAATTATTTCTGTTTGGCAGGGTTTAAAATGTAACAACTATAAAATGTTGCCAGATTTCACCAAATTGTTTTTCCATTTTTTGACCATCTTTGTCAGTCAGTTTCACTTTCTAGTTTCCATGCCCTAGCACAAAGCTGCTATGCTTATGTTCCTAAAACTGCAGGGGATTGATTGAAATAAGTGCAAAAGCCCAACTTATTTTAATGGAAATTAAATAGTAATGGAAAACCTTTCTATTTCATATTAGGTTTTGTAAAATTCTTTTGTTACAAGACCTATACTTTGGATCTAAAGTAAGCTGCCACTTGTATCTCTTTAATTTACTTTGCTGCTGCTTGTCAAAATGAAATCTGTCCTTCAAAGGTAGAAGAGTTGGCCATTCAACCAAGAAAGCATGTAAAAGAGTCAGTGTCTGTACTTTTTACAGTCTCAGATACTACACAGAGGGTCTGTCTCCACTGCAGAGTTGGCCCTGTTTCTTACCAGATGTTGCCCCAAATCCACTCCCACATATACACAAAACCCTCTTACCCAAGTTTAGTGGTGCTTTACACTCAGGTTTAAAAGGTCCATCTTGGGATATAGGTTTGTGCCCCAGTACTGGTAAACTGTCCTCTTTGTAGTGAGGACCAGGTATAAATCAGTTGAGTGCTGATAGTCCTCCAGTGCTACCTCACAGTTCCCTTCTTGTGCCCAGAATTGTTCCACAATTCACTGGAAAAGAATCCTAGAGTAGCTCAGCTTACTCCAGTGTGCAGAACCATGGGAGTCCTACTGACACATACGGGTGAGTGCAGCACTAGTGAGAAAATAGTAATTTGGGTAGGGCTTGGCCGTGGGGCTGCTCACACTTGGGCTAAGTTAACCTGGTGGTCAGACCTTAGTGTGGATCAGTCACGTTAAATTTGCAGTGAAGATGACGTAACCACACACGTAAACCATGGACTGGAGGTCACTTTGTGATCTTTTAAAATCTGTGAATGTGAGCTGAAAACTGATTCTGAGGAACTATAGCTGGAGCGTAATTCTCTCTGCTGGATACCGCTAGCTTTGCTGGTGCTCATTTGTCCCTCTCTTCTAACCGTATTTGGAAGAATGTTGGTAAAGGTAGATAATGTGACATTTTTAATGAGACTGGCAAAAGGTATAACAGCCCATCAGATTTATGGCCCAGGTGACTTCTTCTCTTTTTGGCTCATCTCCTGATGGCTACATTGTAATTGCATTGGCTGATCCAATAAAAGCTACTGTATTTTTTAAACTTTTTTTTTCTTTTCTAATTTTAGTAATTATGCAGCTAAGAAGGTTTTCCCTCCAGGACGCAAAAACCACTGAAGTGCATCAGTCCATGATAGCAGAAAACAAGTTGATTTCTGGCCACTAGACAATTATAGTATGGTACATTTATAAAAAACTGTTATGACACATAATACAACAGAAGTTACACAATAAACTATATTAAAAAAATAGTGTACACACACACACAGAGTCAGACACATTCTTTAACTAAACACACAGTATTTATTTTGACCTAGCTACATGTCATGCTGCCATGGCCACACTGCTATTTTTAGCGTGCTAGACTGATCAGCGCTAGTGTGAGTATGTCCATCCCCGCTGCGAATTATACTGCCCAGCGGCTGTGTAAATATACCCTTTGAAAGCCAGGTACTAAACAAAGCTGCAAGGAGATGACTAGGAATGAGTGGTGTCACCGACAGCCTGGGAGTAAGAGTGTAGCATGACTGGGCCATCATGTTTCGCTATCTACAGAAATTCTAGACTGCCTGTGGTACTCAGATGTCAGCTCAATCAAGTAAAAGGTTGATGAAACTGTCCAAAGTGACTTCACTCTCCAACCTTCCCCCGTTCACCCTTTTTGCTGTTTCTTTTCTCCTTTCATTCGGACTCCCTCTCCTCATGCTCCTCTAGATGCTGGCTCACTGCTGGATCATCGTTGGTAGAAGGCTTTTGCATCATGTTTTGGAGATGGTGAGGCCTGTGGCTCAATCTCCTCTGCTATAGGAAGGAATTCCAAAGCTGAAGGCGTTCCCCCAGCTCCCAAGAAACTCGCCCTGGCCTCCATCAGCAACATCTTCCAAGTGGAGCACAGCCATCGCAGTGGGTCATGGTCTGGGAGGCCAGGTCTTAGCTGTTGCTGGCTAGGACTAGGACTCGGAATTGGAGCAGCTTCTTTAAGCAATACTTTCCCTTTCCTGGACTGGAGCAGCAGCCTCTGCAGTTGTGCAATCATCGATTCATAGAGAACTCTGGGCCTTGGAGAGAAGTTTCCTATGGAAAAAAGTCTAGTGCAGAGGAATTGTTGGAAAGCTTCCCATTGTGCTGGTGCATGCAGCCGTACAACAAGGTACTGTAACTGGACCTTGTAGTCTGCACGAATTACTTTAGCAGGACATTTTCCTTTATACAGCTTGTGCCTTATGCTGCTAGTTACCATGGTAAAGGGTGACTCTTTGAAGTAAATAGTCTATATGGTAATGCTCTGGGTCACGTTATACATTCATCATTTGAGTTGGGTTTTATTTCCTCCCTTCAACAGGGGGAAAAAAAATAGAGCAAGAAATCTATACGTTGTTCCCTGGAACCAGACGGGCCGGGAACAAAAGTGACCAATGGGACAGAGCCAGTTACACTAGGTTAGAGGTGAGAAAAAGGACGAAGAGCTTCATCAGTCTTCCAGCTTCCTAATGTAGGCATAGGCGCCAACTCCGTGGGTGCTCCGGGACTGGAGCATCCACGGGGAAAAATTAGTGGGTGCTCTGCACCCTGGCAGCCAAGCTCCCCTCCCTGCCCCACCTCACCTCTGCCTCCGCCTCCTCCCCCGAGCACGCCGTGTCCCCGCTCCTCTGCCTACTCCCAGGGCTTGCAGCTGTTTGGCGGCGTAGCAAGCTCCGGGAGGGAGGGGGGAGGAGCAGGAATGCAGCACGCTCAGGGGAGGAGGTGGGGAAGAGGCAGAGCCAGGGCGAGGATTTGGGGAAGGAGTCGGAATAGGGGCAGGGAGGGGCTGGGGACTTTGGGGAAGGGGTTGGAATGGGGGCGGGGCAGGGGTGGAGTCAGGTCGAGCACACACTGGTGTGAGCAGAAGTCGGCACCTATGAATATAGGCCCTGATTCAGGAAAGCACAAACGCTTGAAGCCAATGAGATTTATGAATGTGCTTTAAGTTAAGTATGTGTTTAAATTCATCCATATTCGGGAAAGCTCCTAAGCACATGCTTAATTTAAAGCATGCTTAGTGCTTAAGTCCCCCTGACGCCAAGTGCTTACGTGTTTTCCTGAATTGGGGCTGTAAATCAGTGGAAAACGCAAGAGCAGCTTATGAATAATGGAAGATGTAAGCTGGAAGGAGGAATTTCACAGGCTGAGTGGAGAAGGTCAGAGACAGACCTGGGCACAATTCAGCCATGTCACCTGAGGTTCCTGCCAACCTTTAGTTCAGCTTTGGTTTGCAGGGGTTTGCACTCCTGGATCTGTGCCCTGAGGTATGGGTTTCAATAGCCATCCCACATTCACCAAAACCAATAAATAAGTCATGAGACTTAGGGAAAGATACAACGTTTTGCTAGTGGGCCCAAACCAGATCCCAGACTCTTCCAGGAAAGGTTACTGAGTCACAAACTCGGCCTGAATTTTACAATTGGCTCCTGTTGCTATAGAGGGCTCATTGGAACAGCCACGTGTTTGTGGGGCATTCACAGTCTGGATCCGGATCTATCTTTCTGCTCAGGCCCATCTCTAGTCTAAACCAGGAAGAAAAGTGCTGGTGAGCACCCACGGCAGTGAATAAGCCCCGGCTCACTCAGAACTCAGCCCTTGTTCACACCAGTGCAAAACTCTGCACAAATCTGGCCTGAGTTTGGACTGGTTTCCTCAGCAGAAGATTTATGCTGTTCATTATGGGGTGGGAGGGGACATTGTGAATCCCTTACCCCATGGGTGAACCGTTACTCATTTGAGTAGGCCGACTGACTTCAATGGGAATGGGTGTGCAAGTAGCTGCACATCTGTGGGAGTAACGAGGTTAAAATCTATAGATTAGCCATCGTGTAACCTAGAATGGAATCACAGTGGGGGAGCATTGTGTGTGAGACAGGGTGGGACAGGGCAAGGATTTCCTATGGAGCAGGTGGGGACAGTCAGAGATTTTCAAAGAGTTCTGCAAGAGACCGGGGAAAAAACATTATTGACAGCGATGGGAAAGTAGAATTCGGTCGAACAGCAGCTATGAAACATAAGTAGCATCTGATCTTCTCTACAAACAGATGCTGGGGCTCATTTAAAAACAAAAAACTACAGCCTAATGCTTGAGGCAAAATATTCACAAGTGCCCCATTGCCAAGGGTGCCCCTTATGAATGTATCTGTGCCTCCGTTGCTCCTTCAAAACCCGCATTATTCTCCGTTATTTTTTGGTTTCTAATCAGGCAAGAGCATGCACAAGTGAGTGCTTGCCTCCGCAATTACATGACATGCAGGCACCCCACAACTGCTGTGCGTGTCGTTTCGGGGATGCATGTGTTGCCCTGGGCTTCAAAAATGCGGTCCTCAAATCTTCTGTCCACCTGAGAGGAGCATCAACGGATGAGAGTCACTTAGCAGTGCAAGATGACAATCCCCGTACTCTGCTACAGTGGGTGGGGTCTGGCTATATGGCCAGTGGCAGAGTTAAAAGGGATGAGGGAGGCACCTGTCCCAAGGTGTGTGTCTGGTGCCTTTTCAAGCATATTATGCAATTGACAAAAGGAGGTGTATGACACAAGCTTTCAGACGCTCCGGCATTGCGACCTGGTGGTGCTGTCCACCCGTAGCAGCCCCCTCCGCCCCCACACCACACTCCGACCCCAGCCCAGTGTGGCGGGGAGGGCCCAGGGTGTGAGGGAGCTGGAGAGTGAGCCAATCTCACACTCAGTTGGCAACGGCAGCACCTGTGCTGGAGGGCTCGGCTTGGCTCCCAGCGCCAAGCATTGCGACAGGGCGCACAAGGTCGTGCGATGTAACAACGCTGCTCACCACATTTGGCCCAGCCGCCCCACCATTCTGACAGCTTAACAGCACTGTGACCCTGTGTGCCAGATTGCAATGCCTGGAGAGGGGAGCTGGACCTGCCCGTGCGACAGGAGCCACCTGGCTAGGTAAACATGGGGCAGGCTTCCTCTCCAATCCCTCCCCCCACTTCACAGTGGGCCAGGATTAGGGGTGCAGAGCCAGGGCAAAGGGTGTTGCTGCAGGTAGTCAGTGCCCTCTTGGCGGACAAGAAGGAAAAGGAAGCAGCAGCAGAGGAGTGCACCTACTGAGGAGGGAGGCTACATCTGCCACTGAACTTTGCAATAGCACGTTAGTTTGTTGGCCATACTACCCAGGCACGATAATGTGTGAAACCAGCAAGTCAATCGGTATAATTGAAGGTGGCACAACTAATGACCCATAGCCGCCCCGGCTGCAAAACCTGGCTCAGCCACGGTGTATGGCATGTGTAATTTAAAATCTGCCATCACATGGGGGATGATTAAATGGAATAACCCTCGATCTGGTGGGGTCCGGAGAGAAGTTGGAGGAGACTGTAGGTTTGATAACATGTATGAGGCTTAATTTGCTGTCAGCGCAGAAGCATTTAATAGCTGATCCAGTTTAACTGAATAATGTATTATAGGTCTTAGTGCAGCAGGCAATTCCCTATAGTTGCCCCCTTGGCACAAATTCACTCCCTCTTAAATTAGCTACATAGAAACATCTCGTTAGTACACCAATAACTAAGGCTTGCCAGGGCCAAAGATAATTAGGTGATATTTGTTCCGGTTAAGTTGTGCTGGCCTTGGCTATGTCGAAGCCTCAAACCTATGCTACAGAAGATCCCCCAAGACTACAGAAATTATGGGCAATTACTGTGCAGGGATGAAGTCCTGTGCTTGTTTTAAAGCATTTTCTGTTGATTTTAGAACACCTGGTGGAGGCTGTAGTGAGACTATATTTCAATGGAGTCGCAGGTTATGCTATCCTGGGGGGTGACATTTTACTATGTTCCACCCGGGTCGCAGGACGCCACCACATGTATATGCTTAAAAAACACTGGCAAATTCAGAAGCCATTTGGCTACACAAAAAATTGACGTCATTCCCAGGGTCTGAGCTTATAAAACGCGGCCATGTTCTGAGGCAATTTGCTCTGTGGTGCTGCTATTGAGCTGTGGTTATAGGCAAGTGCTAATGACCCCTTTAATGATACACTGTCAATTGCCACATCCGATGAAGTGAGCTGTGGCTCACGAAAGCTCATGCTCAAATAAATTGGTTAGTCTCTAAGGTGCCACACGTCCTCCTTTTCTTTTTGTGGATACAGACTAACACGGCTGTTACTCTGCCACTCAGACTAACACGGCTCGCCACAGTTCAGTTCTCATCAGATCTTATCAGCAAAGCAAGGTCACTGCAGTCTCTCATCCAGGTAAGCGTCTGGGATCAGAAGAGATCACAGCCCATAATGTTGACACTTCTACAGTCTAAGGCAGCAGATTCAGCAGCGCTAAACTTGAATGGGAAGCACTATTGACCTCCAGAGGAACTACCTGCATGCTTAAAGTTAAGCGCATGTTTAAATGCTTGGCGTAGGCCCCCGTTAAGCAAAAGGCCCATATAAAGAGTAAACAGAGATGATTAAACAGAACGGAGGAAGTGGTTTAAAATAAGAAGCATTATCTAGATTAGATAGATACCGTAGCTTGATTAGGTGGCAGACAGATTTGCTGAAACAGCAAAATCGTAGAGGAAAGATTTGCAAAGGATAAAACAGGTAAAAGCGCAAAACACACTGGATCAAATTCTTAAAATCTTCCCCTATTAGATAAGAAAATCATGATTGCTTCTCATCTGGCAGAGAGAAAAGGCCAACAATTAAGGCAAATATGCTTTGAAGGTGCAAGCCAACGGGATGGGCTGATGAACATACAACAGATAGACATATAGACAAGCTGGGATGGATATTATCTTTTCAACACTGGTTATGAGAAATTACTGCACGTGTGCTTCACTTTCTAACAAACTTAATCACTTCATGATGACCCAACGGTATTTCCACTTCCACATGCTTTTCATATTACTTAATGAACGTAATAAGAAAGCTGCCATCCTACTGGAAAAACAACAGTTCAGAGAGTTCCCTCTCTCCCTGGTTAGCAACAGGCTATGTTATGTAACAGAATCTCTTTGCTGTTCCATATTAACAAAAGTAGGTTACGTTCCATCATGAATTTTTGCAGTACACTTAAAGACTAATAACGCTAATTACTTTGCAAATGGCCAGTAAAATGCAAGGCTGTGCATATGTCCAAAACTGTCGGCTCAGGTGATGTCTGAAGAGAATAAAGATATTGGATTTTTTTTAAATGTCCCAGATCTTTGTCTATTCCTACCCTATTTTACAAATTAAACGTGAATAGATCTTAATGTGCGTTAGGAAAAAAAAATCTTTTAACCTCTCAAGGCAATTTGCAAAAGAGGATCATAGTGAGAAATGCTAACCTGCCTCTGTGGGGGAATTTTGAAATTGAGTTTATCTGGACAGAGTTTTTCTTCTAGCACATCAAGGCGAGCTGATGACATTTAAAGGGAAATGTCTGGGGAGAGCTATTAAACCAAGGGAAATTACGAAAACTCCTCCCTTAGGTGATTTAAAATTGAACTGGCCAAACCCACCAGTGTGCATATATACATATTTCATGCACACATTAAATACACAAACACACACAATGTATAATAATGCCCTATATTATATATGTGTGCGTACATAATATATATCTGCAGACACATATAGAATGTAGGTCACAACCCTGCCCCTGCTGGGGAAAGGACTAGATACAGTATGGTAGATCCTCAGAGTTACGAACACCAGAGTTATGGACTGACCAGTCAACCATGCACCTCATTTGGAACCAAATATGCCGAAGTATGCAATCAGGGAGCAGCAGAGACAAAAAATAAACGTATATGCAGTACAGTACTGTGTTAAACGTAAATTACTAAAAACTAACAGGAAAGTTCAAACAAAAAATATTTGACAAGGTAAGACGACTGTTTCTGTGCTTGTTAAAAGCAGCATTTTTCTTCTGCATAGTAAGGTTTTAAAGCTCTATTAAGTCAATGTTCAGTTGTAAACTTTTGAAAGATAAACTTTTTGTGGATCAATCGTGACACCCAATTGACTCAAATAGACCTTGGGTACGTGATGCATTGGAAGGACTTGCACAAAGCTGGGCTACTAATTTAGAATTCAATAGCCCTAAACTGTGTTTATAGCCACATTCCCTGCAGGATACAAACCACTCAGCATGAACTCGAGGGCCGTATATAGCCCAGGCTATACTCTATGTACGGTCTCACAACTTTGTCACCTTTTGACCGGACTCCAGCAATGCCATATACTTTAGCATGAAGCCTTCAGCCTTTAGGAAACTCCAACTGGTACCGAATGCTGCAGTGCGTTTCCTCAGCACACTGGCTCATGCAAACACGTCAGACCTGTCTGCCGCTCCTTACACAGACATCGAATCAAGTTCAAGGTCTTGGTCCTTATCTTCCGCGTACTCAGTGGTCTGGGCCCAGGGTATCTAAAGGATCAACTAATGTTCCGCGATGAAGACCAAGGTCGACCGCTTTGTTCCTTTGGCCCAAGAGGAAAAGCTCATCTGTGCAGAACATAGTGCGTTCTCAGGGGCCAGCACAAGACTATGGAATGAGTTCCCCCAGAAACTAAGAACCATCATAAACCTCGCCACCTTCCACTCCAAGTGCAAGGCTCATTTCTTTGATCTCACCTTCTCTGATACCCATATAACAACACAGAAGCATAGTAATGCATGGCTGGAAGGGACCTCAAGAGGTCACTTAGTCTGTCCCCCCTCACTATCCACGTGCACTTAGATTTTTAAAAAATTCCAAAACAAAAACACTCCACTGCACATACTTCTCCCCCCAAGGAGGATCTGAGAAAATAAACACATGTGAGATGTTAGTCATGTTGCTTAATGTGCGACTGGAAGGCACTCAGATACTTTAAGGATGAGCATGATATAAGAACCTTGATAGACTAGATGAGACTAGAATAATGGTTCTATTTAAAGACCAACCTGCCTCAATTTTTCTGCCTGTCTATCGATGGATTTTCAATAGCATCCACTTTTGTTATTTTTGTACTTTCTTCTTGTTTTTTAAGGACCCTTCTTTGCGTGAAAATAGGATTGGTTTTCCCTAAGGGTTTCAAGAGTTCCGGTTGCATATGTTGCACCTGAAATCATTGGGTGACCATCAGATACTGGGAGAGGTGGGTGCCGGATGTCAGTTAGGTTACTCCAGGACTGAATTTGGCCCTATGATTTTAAAGGGATGAATTAAGCAGAACTAGCAGACTCACTCTTTGAAAACGGAGGTTCCCTAGTCATACCATCCATAGGAGAGATGTACAGAATACATTGTTATTAATATTGCCGAAATACCCCAAGTCAGTCCAGTGAGGATCAGGGTCTCCCCTGTGCTAGGAACTACACAAACAGTCCGCCTGCCCCAAAGAGTTTATAGACTCAGTGGAGACAAGTCCAAACACATGGGTCTAGGATAGGGGTCTCCAAATTACGGCCCGCGGGCCGGATCCGGCCCAGGGCTTCCATTTGTCCGGCCCTCCAACCAACAGGGGAGAAGCCATGAACAGCTGAGTAGGCACGCTGAGCAGGCAGGGGGAGGGGCCGCCGGCAGCAGCTCGCGTGTGTGAGTGGGGGGTAGCTCAGCTGAGCTGTGCGGAGGAGTGAGTGCCCCCGGGAGCCAGTGTCCCCCCAAAAGGGGAGCCAACTTAGGGGAGAGTCACTGTTGCAGCCAAGGAGGCCCAGACCCCTGCCTTCGAGTAAAAATACAAGCCAGATGCTTAATTACATCTCCTTGTCTGATGAACATTTACAATCGATTTTGCTGATCGGGAACCACAGCTAAATGCAATTTTGTCAGAAAAACATCAGGACCATACTTCTCACTAATTCTAAAATAATATTTCTTGATTTTTGAATGTGTGTATTTGTATGATACAAATGGGTGAGTTTTTAGAAATAAAATAAAAAAAATCACGTGAAATGATTTTTAATGTAGTGACAAATATTTTGTGGGATTTCACAGTACTTGCATCGATTAACTTTTATACCTGATTTAGAATTTAATGCAACACTGACGCAGAGTAGAGTAGTGGTGTTTTTTTTAACAATTTTGCATATGTTTCATTTCTTTCACAGTCGCTTCGGCCCGCGAAGCCCCTTCAAAAATCTAACATGGCCCTCATCTCAGAAAGTTTGGAGACCCCTGGTCTAGGAGATAAGTAGAAGGGCTGGGTGAGGGAGGACAAGGGTAACAGTGAGAGGGACACATGGTGCCAGGTGTTAGCTATGTGGCAACATATGAATTAGAAGCTCTTCAGAGTTTCCCATGCAATATGAGTGGGGTTTTAGAAGCAGGGAGGCCTAGTGTGTGTATTCCAATAGCACAGTGGTCCCCAAACTGTGGGGCATGCTCCACCTTGGGGGGCGCAGACGAACATTCAGGGGGTGCGGCGGGCTCAGGCCAGCCCCCACCAGCGGGCGAGGAGGGAGCACCATCCAGCTCTGCCCTGAGCTCTGCTTCGACCTCGCCCCCAGCCGTGGCCCAGGCTTCCAGCCACAGCTCCCTCCCGGCCCCACCCCCTGCTGCAATCCTGGCCTCGGCCCCTGATGCCTGGCCGCAGCTCTGGCCCCAACCTCGGCCCCCTTATCCCTGCCTGCGTTCCCCCACCTCCAGGAACCACAGCTCTGCTCTGGGCCCCAGTTCCCAACTGCGGCTCCAGGGGAGGGGGTACCCACAGGGGCAAGGGGGGGCGCAATGTGAAAAGTTTGGAAGCCACTGCAATAGCGCCTAGAGGCCCAATTGAAACCAGGGCTCGAATGTGCTTGGAGCTGGACATGAACATACTAACAGCCCAAAAGGTTCCAGTCTAAAGAGACAAGACGAAGGAGGTGTTATCCCCATTTTGCAGGGGAGGAGCTGAGGCACAGAGAGATTTTAAGTGACTTGCCCAAGGTTACGATGGAGGTCTGTGGCAGAGCCATGAGTTGAAGTCAGAGCTCCTGAGTTCTAGTTCAGCACCTCAATCACAAGACCACCTTTCCTCTCTGAGCACCAGACTAGAACCCTGGCTGTTCCCCTGGCTCACTGCGCGACCTGAGGCGAGTCTGTCTATTTAAGGTACTTACATGACACCCGCCGCTGTAGTATCTGGGCACCTCACAATCTTTACAGTATTTTTCCTCACAAAACCTCTACAACACAGGGCACTGATATTATCCCCATTGTAAACATAATTGGAAATCCCCTTTGGAAAACATAATCCCAACTATACATATAAAACGATGGGGTCTAAATTAACTGTTACCACTCAAGAAAGAGATCTTGGAGTCACTGTGGAGAGTTCTCTGAAAACATCCACTCAATGTGCAGCAACAGTCAAAAAAGCAAACAGAACGTTGGGAATCATTAAGAAAGGGATAGATAAAAAGACAGAAAATATCATATTGCCTCTATATAAATCCATGGTGCAGCCACATCTTGAATACTGCGTGCAGATGTGGTTGCCCCAGCTCAAAAAAGATATATTGGAATTGGAAAAGGTACAGAAAAGAGCAACAAAAATGATTAAGGGTATGGAACAGCTTCTGTATGAGGAGAGATTAATAAGACTGGGACTTTTCAGCTTGGAAAAGAGATGACTAAGGGGGTATATAATAGAGGTCTATAAAATCAAGACTGTGTGGAGAAAGTAAATAAGGGAGTGTTACTCCTTCTCATAACACAAGAACTAGGGGTCACCAAATGAAATGAATAGGCAGCAGGTTTAAAACAAACAAAAGGAAGTATTTCTTCACACAACGCACAGCCTATCTATGGAACTCTTTGCCAGAGGATGTTGTGAAGACCAAGGTTATAACAGGGTTTAAAAAAGAACTAGATGAATTCATGGAGGATAGGTCCATCAATGGTTATTAGTCATGATGGGCAGGGACTGTGTCCCTAGCCTCTGTTTGCCAGAAGCTGGGAATGGGGGACAGGGGATGGCTCACTTGATGATTCCCTGTTCTGTTCATTCCCTTTGGGGCATCTGGCACTGGCCACTGTCAGAAGACAGGATACTGGGCTAGATGGATCTTTGGTCTGACCCAGTTTGGCCATTCTTATGTACAGATGGGGAACTGAGGCACCGAGAGGCTATAGGACTTCCTCAAGGTCCCACGGGAAGTCTGTCAGAGCAGGGAACTGTACCAGGGTCTCTCATGTCCCAGACTGGCACCCTAATCGCTGAATCATCCTTCCCGCTCGATCATCTGTGGCTCAGTTTCCCCTTTCATAAAATGGGTGTGACACTACACCACAGAAGGGCTGGCAAGGATTACTACTGCTGACATTTGCACAGCATTCTGAAGGTGCAAAATGATATAAAACTCCCAAGAACTGTCATTATTTAACAGGAACGAATGCTATCGGGGCAGTCTGCAATAGAGCTGTCTAATAAGGCGTAGCTGATTTAAGTCAGAGGAGAATGTGCAGCAGAACCAAAGTGAGTGAGGTCCTTAAAGCACTCCTCACTCAGTTCAGCTCCCACTGACTCGCGCAGGATGTGGGCTGAAAAATTTGTCAGGATTTTAGCCAATATATTCATTCTGATGCGGTTTATACAGTTCTGCATCTAGTACTGGACTCACATAAACCCATATGGGTGAACCCTTGCAGCCTATTATTTTGATAGCTGAAGTCCAGTTGTACCTTGTAAATCACATCCTTTTGGACACCCCCTTGCCTACTTTGGTAAACTCTGGCTTACGTCACCATTTCTCTGGTTTCCATCTGTCTCATCCCCGTAATCTGCTGGGAGCGACTTTGCTTTGGAATTTTTTTTGAACCTATGCTACATGATCTAACAAACCATACTTATTTAGTCACAAACAGCCTCTTTATGGTTTGCAAATTATATTCTATGATAAAGAAACTGGCATGTGCAGCCATCCATTGAGGTTTCATTATATTCCAAAGGGTTCTGTTCAGCAGACAGAGGAAACTGAACCAACTTTACCAACCACTCCCTGCTTTGGAGATATTTACAGGGAAGAACAGTGAGTTCAGGGCTTTTCTACATCATGTGAGAACAGCTTAAAAGCCTAAAGTGTTGCTGAATACTTCATCCAAGCCTGGTGAATGCTGCACAATCTTTAATCTACTGTATTTATCTTCACAATACACCTCTGGGGTAGAGCAGTGCTATTATCCCCATTTTCTAGAGATTTGTCCAAGGTCACGCAGGATGTCTGGGGTTGAACAGGGACTTGAACCCAGGCCTTCTAAATTCTAGAGTGGTGCTCTAAACCACTGGTCCAGCCATTTATCCCAGTCACAGCCTTGCGGGAGTATTGGCCTTTCCCGTTAGAATGTTGGAGCAGGAAATCATTCCATTCAAACAATAAGTTATTAAAGACACCTAAGGTAACAGCCATGCTCCAAGTGAAAGGCAAAGGAAAGCAGATGGGAGACAGGTCATAAAAGGGCAGAGTTAAGGCTGGTGTTGGAACCTTAACTAAGAATTTGAGGCTTAGGATTTTCTAAGGCTCTAGACATTCTACTGACGTTGCTTAAAAGGGCAATACATCCTCAAGCGTATCAAAATACTTGACAAAAGACTTTGTTCACTTATAGTGAAAGTTGCTACAGTAAAGGACTTAACCATTACACAAAATGCATACCAAGAACATTCCCAATAAAACTCTCTAAACCTTGGCAAAAATGCAAGTGACCAGTTAAGATAATTTACATATACATTCAATTATACTTACAGATTCACATTAAGTTAATAATGTTGGCATGTGAAGATACACGCTACATATTTCCAACAACATCCTTAACTCTGACCCATCAGCAGGGATCAAAATGGGGAAAAAAGGGAAGTGGGGTTCTTTCCTTAATGCCACCCTATTGTAGCACCAAAATGAGCTGTCATTCACAGTAAATAGTGCAAATCTGTGATGCTCCCTTTCCTTTCTCAAGGGCTTGTCTACACATAGGAGTTATTCTGGTTTAACTTAATTGGTTTAATTTAGATTACTGCAACTTTTGTATGTGGACTGTCTTATGTTAGTTTAAAACTGGTTATGTCAATTTAGTTTGTGCCTATAACTGCACTAACACAAGGTAAAGGATTTAGTAGTGTGCACGCAAAAGTCACACCAATTTTAATTAAACTGTCTTAAATCGACACAACTTCCATGTGTAGACAAGCGCAGAGAAATGCTTAGATATTATTGTGAAGGAGCCAGGTAAGTACCTACAGAGACAGATACAGTAGATGCAAGCTCTTTTTATGTTCAATTCCTGGCTCTGGTACACAATCCCTGGGTGACCTTGGTCAAGTCACTTAATCACTTTGTCGCTCAATTCCCCATCTGTAGAATGGGGATAATACTTTTCTCTGCTCTTTCAACTGGGGACTATCATCCATAGGCACCATATAGGGGGTGTTCATCCACCCACCCCCCCCGCTTGGCCTGCACTCTGCCCCACTCTGCCCCTCCCATCCGAGGCCCTGTCCCCTGCTCTGCCCCAAGGCTCGGCCCGGCTTCTTCCCCTTGAAGCCCCACCCATGCTCCACTCTGAGGTCCCATCCCCACCTGGCCTCTTCCCCACTTGGCCATACGCACACTTCACCCCAAGGCCTCAGCCTCTTCCCCCCTGAGTAGGGTTGCCAACTTTCTAATTGTACAAAACCAAACGTCCCTGCTCCCGAGGCCCCGCCCACTGCTTGCTCCATTCCCTCCTCCACCCCCCCCCCATTGCTCGCTTGTCCCCACTCTCACTCACTTTGGGTTGGGGACAAGCGAGCAATGGGGGGGGTGCAGAGGGTTAGGGTGTGGGAGGGAGTGAGGGCTCTGGCTGGGGGTGTGGGCTTTGGGGTGGGGCCGGGGATGAGGGGTGTGGGATCTGGGCTGGGGCAGGGCGTTGGTTGGGGGGGGTGAGGGACTTGGGGTGTAGGGGGGGCTCCAGGCAGGGGTGAAAGGGTTTGGCGTGCAGGAGGGGGTGAGGGCTGTGGGGTGGGGCCAGGGGTGAGGGGTTTGGGGTGCAGGAGGGAGCTCCGGGCCGAGGCAGGGGTGTTTGGGTGGGGGTGAGGGCTCTGGCTGAGGGGGTGGGCTCTGGGGTGGTGCTGGGGATGAGGGGTTTGGGGTGTAGGAGGGGGATCAGGGCTGGGGCAGAGCGTTGGGGTGCAGGAGGGGGTTCGGGGTGCAGGATCCCGGTGGTACTTACCACGGCTCCCAGGAAGCATCCACCAGGTCCCTGCAACCCCTAGGCACATGGATGGCCAGGGAGGCTCTGCGCGCTACCCTCGTGCCCACAGGAGCCGCCCCCACATCTACCATTGGTTGTGGTTCCCGGCCAATGGGAGCTGCGGAGCCAGCACTCGGGGTGGGGGCAGCGCACGAAGCCACCCTGGCCACCCATGCACCTACGGGCCACAGGAACCTGGCGCCCACTTCCAGGAGCCATGCAGAGCCAGGGCAGGCAGAGAGCCTGCCTTAGCCCTGGGCCCTCGCTGAGCCGCCAACTGGACTTTTAACGGCCCGGTTGGGCGGTGCCGACCAGAGCCAGCAGGGTCCCTTTTCGACTGGGCGTTCTTGTCGAAAACCGGATGCCTGGCAACCCTACCCCTGAGGTCCTACCTGCCGCTCACATGGAGGCACATGGAGGGGGGGAGGGGGAGGAGAGATCCAACGGCAAAAACAAAAGTCAGGCTGTCATTTACAATCTGTTTGTAAAGACCCTGGACTAATGGGGTCCCCGATCAATTCTGAGGCCTCTTGGTGCTACCACAATACATGTAATAAATAATGGCATAAAGCGTGAGAGAAAAAACTACATCCTCAACGCATTCCTCTCAGGCTAGGTATTGCAGGGCATAACGATAGATAATCATATACACTATTCTAGGCCTTTTGCAATCGCTGGCCACAACACAAGCAATCAAAGGCAGTCAAACTCTGATTTTCCTGGCGTTGGGGTCAGTTAAGTAATAACTATAATGCTATGTTAATTTAATGGTGAGTATTTAACTTAAAACTATTGGCGTGCTCCCTAAAGAATACAGCTATGAGACAGGGTTCACTAATATTTGCCAAAGATGCAGAACAGTGGACAGAGATAAAGGATAGGATCATACACACTGTGGTACATATTCATACAATAAAGAGCACTATTTCATAGCTCCTGGGACTGTCATGCAAACTAATTAAAATTGTATTTCAGCATATTGAATTAATGACTCCACTGAGGGCAAGAAAGATCTTTATCAACAGGCTTTTTGAAACCTCATTTGCTTTAAAAAATGTACCGGGCTGGTAATAATCTAAACAGAGCAGCACAGTCAAGTATAAGCATACGATTTGTCAACGGTTTTATGAGGATGAGAGAAAGCATTTTGTAGGGCTGCCGATGCCGTCTGTTTGCCATGAAGCATGTTGGAATTGGCCAGTTACATCACTTTCTCCACTTTAAGCTCAGATAATATATTATTCATGGGAAATCTAATGTGTCCTGCAGCTTGGGGGAGGGAATCCCAACTGCAAGAAAGGTCAGAGCATTTCCAAAAAGTTTAAGGAGTTTTGCAAGACCCACCAAGAAACGGAGGTAGGGTAAGCATTATAAGCTCCGGTCGAATTACTACACAGAAGATTTCAATGCACCTTTCCACGGATGGCCCAATTCAGTAACGCATCCCTATTTAAGATATCACTTAAGCACGTGAGTAAGTCCCATTGAAATCAACTGGATTTAGGGAAGTGCTTAAAGTTAAGCATGTGCTTAAGTGTTGTCCTGAATTGGGATGGGCTTAAGTTTGTGCACGACTGATTTCCTGAACTGGGGACCAAGTGAAGTACTACACTGAACAGGAAGCCGGGAGGTAGAACAGAGTTCTGTATAAATATGACGAGCATATAACAGACAGCTACAGCTCCTTCTCTCTCTGCTGCCCGATAGCTTAACCTGAGCAGCTGGGCTATGCTTTGGGATGCTCCCTGCCCTTTCCACCACCTTGATCTCATATCGACAGCTAAGATGAAAAGGAAGCACGTGACTAAGTGTGACGTGTGCAAATCTACACATCAGTATGGTGTGTAAAGAAATCAATGGGAGAAAGAAAGACAGATATAATCTCACCCCCCACTGGACTAGATCCTCAACTGGTGTAAACCAGCAGAGCTTCACTGACAGGAGCTGAGGATCAAACTCATCATTGATTCCAAAGGTTCTCAAACTGGGGGACGTGGAATGTATTCTTGGGGCAGGGAATGAGAAGCTTTAGGAAAAATCCCTCACTGGGCACATTTTACCCACAGCAATGAATCACTAGCTAAGCTGTCGGACATATCAGGTCCACAGATGGCGCTGTGCATTTGGCTCTACATGGCGATGTTCGTTTTGATGGATTTCTGTTAAGTCTGCATAGCATTACACAACGTTGTTGCCATCTGTACGTTAATCTGTTTGCCATGATGCGGTGCGCACATTTCATTCTAAGCATCGGCCACAGTCGCAGTTTTGCTTTGACTCTTATTACAATGGATCATTGTCTCATTCGTGCAACAGAAAAAAAAAAAGTGGAAAACAAAGAAGCCGAAACTGATTCAAGTGAAGCACCACCACCGTGTCGGTATATGTACTTATAAGCACACTGGTATCTGGACTGATGTGGTGGGGAGAGCGGGGGTGGGGGGGCGTAAACTGCAACAGACACAAAGAAGGGGGGTGCGATCAAATAGGTTTGAGAACCGCTACACTAAACATAATGACAGGTTTCAGAGTAACAGCCGTGTTAGTCTGTATTCGCAAAAAGAAAAGGAGTACTAACCAATTTATTTGAGCATGAGCTTTCGTGAGCTGAGCTGTAGCTCACGAAAGCTCATGCTCAAATAAATTGGTTAGTCTCTAAGGTGCCACAAGTACTCCTTTTCTTTTTACACTAAACATATAGCACACAAATCAAATGTCTTCATGCAAGAGCCATAAAATCTCTCCCTTGGTCTTGCAGCATTAAGTGTCAATTTCACACCAAGAATTGGTATCAAACAGACAACATTCTGGAGTGGAAAGAATACATGCCAAACAGATTGATGGGAAAAGCTTTGATTTACAGCATCCAGTAAAAACAATGAAACACCATGGCCTAGTTGTTGGTTTTTGAGACTGTAACCATTAAAATTATGTTGTTTATACGTCAAAATTTTTATCACCATGTCGAAGCATCACAATGCCAAAAAAGGCCCCTGTGCATCTGACTCCACAGAAGAAGGGATACACCAATGAGTGGCCTGTTTCATACTTCCTCTTGTAGGGAATTTATGACTGATGCTGCATTGTCAAGACACAGCAAACTATAGTTCTCCACCTATCCAGCTAACTGCAATTAATGTTAATCCTTCCAATCTCTTCAGACACTCCTCTGTGAGAGTTAAACGCTGCAGGGAAAAGAGCATGATAGTGTCATTTATTGGATTACAGCAGAGCCTCGGGTCCCCAGCAGAGGATGGGGACCCTTTGCACTAGGTGCAGTACACACACAGTAAGCAACCATCCCTGCCTCAAAGGGCTTACAATCGTGACAGAGAGAACAAAGGGTGGAAGGGAAACTGAGGCACCGAGAGATGAAGTGATGTGCCTAAGGTTGTACACGAGGTCAGTGGTAGAGAACCTCTATCTCCTGCTTCCTAGTTCAATGTCTGATTCCACTATATCACCCACACTGAGTCTCACGCAGAGAACAGTACAAACAACCCTAAACATCAGAGAGACAAAGAGAAAAGCAGGGTACTGGAAAGGAGAGAAAGCGGGCCATGGGGGTGGCATTTTGGGCAAGCAAAGACAGATATTTCTGCTTTAACGACTTCTTGGGAAGCCATTTCCATGCTCCAGTGGACAGTGCCTTTCAGCAAGCTAGACTTCTAAATCAAACGATTAGTAATTGAGACAGCTCTGCTGAATGACTAAACTCACCTTCCCATAGACACTGAATAGGATCGTCCCAATGTCTTAGAAATACCGATATAGGGAGCAAATATTTGATAATGGGTTTTTCAATCTAGCAGAGAAAGGGATAACATGATTCAATGGCTGGAAGTTGAAGCTAGACAAATTCAGACAGGAAATAAAGTATAAATTTTTAACAGTGAAGGTAATTAACCATTGGAACAAGTCACAAAGGGTCATGGTCGATTCTCCAGCATTGACAATTTTTAAATCAAGATTGGATGTGGTCCTAAAAGCTCTGCTCTGAGAATTATTGTGGGGCAGTTCTCTAGCCTGTGTTAAACAGGTGGTCAGACTAGATGATCACAATGGTCCCGTCTGGCCTCGGAATCTATGATTCTTACTTGATATCATTTTGAGCCATTTTCATTACTTTATTTGAGTCTGGCAGGCTTTACAAGTGAATGAGGCTGCTGTGACTAATGATGTAACAGTTTTAATCTGATTAGGAATAAGAAAGCAATTAAATTAAGTATAATAGTTCCACTTTGCCTTTCTCCAGATCTTTCCATCCAAAGATCTCAGAGAGCTTTAGAAAAGGTGGGTAAGTAGGTATTACCCCCTTCTTTCTGACTGCAAGACTGAGGCAGAGAGAGATTGAAGACAAGATTTTTTTAAGGCTCCTTTGAAAAACTCAGCCTAAGTGACTTGCGCAAGGTTATGCAGAGAGCTTATGGGAAAGCACAGTGGGAATAGAACCCAGGAGTCCAGACCCCCTCGTCCTGTCCTTCAGCCACCATCTCCTATGTTAACAATGAAAAATAGTAAATAATTATAATCATTCATCCCTGGGACACTGGTAACCCTAAAGGGTTACGGACCAGCCAGCTCCGAAAGGTGAAAGGGGGCACTGTGGATAAAGGAGAGAGAGTAGCACGGATGCATCATGTCCGTTTCCTAGAGAGAACCCTGAGGACCAGGCCCAGCACTCCCTTGGCCAGCAGACAGTGTGAGAAGATGAAGGGATGCAGGAGCAGGAGAATGACTTGACAGGCTCGGTCACATGAGCAGTCGCAGCCGGAGTGGGGACAGAGTCGGGGAGGGGGCAGATGGGAGGTGTGTAAAAAGAGACAAGAGCAGAGGGATGGGAAGGAGCTAAGTCAGGCAGCAACTTGGTGAAGAGAACATGAACAATAGACAGCCAGCAAAGGATTCTGGAGATTCTGAATGTAGATGGAGCATCATGTTAAATACAGCATCAGAGACCGTAGGATGAGCCAGAGAGGGCCGAGTTGAGCTCCAGAGAGGTCAGACAGGAGGCAGCAGGAGGTGGAAAGTGAGATGATTGAGGCCTGGACAAGTGTTTTGGTGATGGGATCAAAGAAGAAAGGATGGGCCATGGAGTTAAAACCATCAGTGTTCACATGGGAGAGCGGGGGAAAGAGAGACAGACGGGTCAGAATGACACCTATGGCCTCCTGTGTCTGTGGGGCTGGGAAGATGGTGGGACGGCTGACAACTAAAGTGAAAAGAAGGGTAGGAGAGTGTTTTGGAGGAAAAAGAAGTATTTACATGCTGAGTGCGAGCTGGTGTTGAGAGCAGGGAGACAACCAAGACGGAGAGGAGAGTCTGAGCAGGGGTGGGGGAGGTGGAGCTGTGAATCCCGGGAGAAACATGGGAGCCACATATTTTCCTTCTCAGGGTTACACGCAAAGAAGGTAATGAACAGATCGATTCTCAACTCACTGGGCAGACCGCTAGAGTAGAGTGGCCTGTGCTGAGCAACCACTGCCCGGCTGGCGTCCCACGTATGCTGGTATTTTGCAAGCTGCCCACATATACGGCTGGAGCACCGAGGAGGAAAACTCTCACACAATCACATGTTCTCTCCTGCAAGTCCACACTGCTTGGTGAGCTCAAACAGCTGCTTCTCGCAGCTTTCATGATGGTAAAACGGAGAGCCGTCAATCACCCCTCAGCTACTCGGGAGCCAAAGCCAGCAACAACATGAAAGCCTCTCTCGGCTCTCTGCAGCTGATTGAGAGTGACTGGGAAGATAATGAATGCCTGAATGTGTTGCAGGAGAGCATCCATAAATTGAGTGAAGCACCTGGACTTCGTGAGGCTGGTTGGCTGCTTCGTAAACCTTCTCTAAGGCTGTTTCATCTTAAGAGAACACCTGTTGCTGCTTGGAAAGACTCAGGTTTAGCAAGGGTCCCTTCTAAAAGGTGCTGGAGTATCTGTGAGCCTTCAGCTTATCTCTGACAGAGATGCAATGTACTGCCTGTCTCTGTTGCACTGCCTTTATACAGCATACCCTCAAACTCAAGTTTGATGCCAAGCAAATCAATGCAAACCATAACAACTCACTTGTCTATTGTACCTGTCACTTAAGGGTCTCAAGGTACTTTATAAACTATGATTGAGTCTCGCTGCACTTCTTCACCTTGCCTTCCCCAACACCCCATGCATATCAGCTAACAAAGTCAGAGGAATAAAAAAATACCCATGCACAGATAAGCTCTTCCCCTGGGGGAGGAATGGAGCGGAACCGCACTTGGCAGGTGGGAGCTATTTTCTTTATCTTCCACTCTGGCTGGCGCTCAGATCCCAAGTCGGTAGATGCAATATAAGAACCTCAACAGCATAATTTAAAAGATGCGTACACCAAGGAACAAGGAGTAATTAAGTGACTTGCCCAGTGTCACACGGCGAGTTAGTGGTAGAGAAAGGAATAGACCCTGGGGTCCTGGAGCTATCTGCTCTAGCCACTAGACAGCACTTTCTGCCATAAGTGCTTTTGAAACACAGTGAGGCATATTTTCAAAAGACCCATGGAGTACGTCTGCACGGCAGTTGGGGTGTGTGATTGCAACACACGCAACGTAGCCAGCAGTGACGCTGTGACTGCAGGGGCTTCAGAGCAGACTGAACAACCTGGGACCCTGGGTTCTCACTCGGGCAGTTAGCCCATGCTGAAGTCCGCCTTGCCCTGGCTTCATTGCTACTGGTACCCGAGCTTGCTCAGGTGCGTCTCTATGTGCTGCAGTCCTACCTCTGACTGCAGTGTAGACACATCCTAAGTGATTTAGGAGCCTAAGTTACCCAGCATGCCTACAGGCTTGTCTACACTTCAGCGCTGCAGCAGCGCAGATGCACCAGTGCAACTGCGCCCCCCTGTAGCAGTTAGTGAAGACGCCACCTGCGCCGATGGCGTCTCCCGGTGGCGTAGTTAATCCACCTCCCCGAGAGGCAGTAGCTATGTCGATGCGAGAAGCCCTCCAGCTGAAATAGCCCTGTCTACACAGGAAGCTTGGTTGATATAATTGCATTGCTAAGGGGTATGGCTCATCAATCCATCGTGTAGAGCAGGGCTAATTCTGACAGGGGTGCGGTCTGAGAAGGAGACAGGAGCACGAGAGAGGGACAAGGACTCACAATGTAATCCTGGCTCTTAGGCGGGGGTCTTGGGAAGTCATTTAATCTATCTGTGCCTTCTTTTCTTCATCTGTAAAATAAGGACACTGATATGTATGTAATTCGCAGGGGAGCTGATCTGTAAAGCTGTTTGGAAACCAGCGAGGGAAAAACCCTCCGTTTTCCCTCCACTTTTCACCACATTTCACGTTGACAGTAAGCTCCCGACTGGCTCCGTTAATTAGTGATATTCACGAACTTTGAAGATGAAAAGTGCTGTACAAGTGCTAAAGGCCAGATTTCCAAAAAGAGCCCAGCCTCCAGCTGCACCCTCTGCTCTCAATGCAACTGGAGGGGAGGGATTCTCCACCGTGAGCTCGTTTGAAAATCTGACATTTAGGGTGCTTGAGTTCTTTTCAAAAGCCGAATGGTCGGTGCTGAGCCTGCTGAATATTCTGAGCTAAATTTTCCTTATTCCTAGAAGGCCAAACTTTTGCTTTCATACACAACGCAAGCAGCCATCACTCTTCCATCACCGTAATCCATCGATACTTTAATTCCTCTACTTAGGGAAAATATCTTCAGGTGGCAGCCTCTGATAAAGTTTAAAGCTCCAGGATCTCCCCACTGACATGCATGAGCTATGGATGCAATGCTCGGCTTTGGGTTTGGAGCAAATGGTAACTCACCCTACAAGAAGAAAAGGAGGACTTGTGGCACCTTAGAGACTAACCAATTTATTTGAGCATAAGCTTTCGTGAGCTAGATGCATCCGATGAAGTGAGCTGTAGCTCACGAAAGCTTATGCTCAAATAAATTGGTTAGTCTCTAAGGTGCCACAAGTACTCCTTTTCTTTTTGCGAATACAGACTAACATGGCTGCTACTCTGAAACCTGTCACCCTACAAGGTAAGCCACAGACTTGTGTCCCATGGCAGTTTTGAGGTTGAGTCTATAAATAAGTTACAGCTGGGGAGGGTAAGAAAAAAAACCCCAAACCCTCAAGTGCATTGACCTCCCAGGGAACTTTAATGGGAGAAAAAATTCCATCTATTAGGAATAGCTACTATCTAACCTGTCATCAGTGTGGCAGCAACAGACAGGGAGTAGCTGAGAAGATTTCACCTGACTGCTTCGGAGACTCTGTCAGTTTTCTAAATCCCTTCCATTTCTATGCATGATCTATTTTTAGATGGTAGATCAAGCCAGAAAAAGGTGTTTGCTCATTCTTACCAGCTGTTCCTGGTGGGACGATAATAGAGATGATTCACCCAGTAACAGCAGTGATGTGCCTTCCTACAGAAAGAGGAAAACTTTTGAGCATACCCTGAAGACCAATTTATTTCTTCAAAATTATTCACCAAATAATTTCAGAGAAGAATTCTTGATGTGCAGATTGTTTGTGAAGAGGTCATTCGGAAAGAGACAGAAAATATCAGATTACCTCTATATAAATCCATGATACACCCTCATCTTGAATACTACATTCTGATCTGGTTGCCCCATCTCAAAAAAGATATATTGGAATTGGAAAAGGTACAGAAAAGGACAACAAAAAATGATTTAGGGGTATGGAACGGCTTCCATATGAGGAGAGATTAATAAGACTGGGACTTTTCAGCTTGGAAAAGAGACAGCTAAGGGGGGATATGATAGAGATCTATAAAATCATGACTGGTGTGGAGAAAGTAAATAAGGAAGTGTTATTTACTCTTTCTCATAACACAAGAACTAGGGGTCACCTGTGGAACTTTTTGCCAGAGGATGTTGTAAAGCCCAAGACTATAACAGGGTTCAAAAAAGAACTAGATAAGTTCCTGGAGGATAGGTCCATCAATGGCTATTAGCCAAGATGGGCAGGGATGGTGTCCCTAGCCTCTGTTTGCCAGAAGCTGGGAATGGGTAACAGGGGATGGATCACTTGATGATTACCTGTTCTGTTCATTCCCTCTGAAGTACCTGGCACTGGCCACTGTCAGAAGACAGGATACTGGGCTAGATGGACCATTGGTCTGACCCAGTATGGTTGTTCTTATGTTCTTACGTTAAATCTTATCTATCTGAAGTTTAAACCATATTGGATAGTTTTGACTGGACACATAAGCACATAATATGTATCTGCTCCATGGCCGCAGGAGTATGTACAGCACTCCCAATTAACCTTAATGTATTATCAGGCCTTCAAAGGTTCAGTTCCCTTTCAAAGGAGCAATCAGAAAAGCCATAATTTGGGATTTTTTACAAGTTATTTCTTTAATAATATTTAGAATGCGCCAGCAGGATCTACTGGGGGCAGTTAGATCACAACACATTAGAGTACTCTACAAATCACACCCCTTTGCCCGTGCCGTGTAGACAAGCCTTAAAAGAGCATGCTGAATAAAGCTGGGTTCACAGCTATCTCAGGCTAGTTGGTTTACTTTACAGACAGGCTTCATTTTGGATTTACAAACTGCTCTCAGATGGACTCGCTGATACTGTCTGTCATTCAAAATGCATTACTGAATTCTTACTGAGGCTTTTCTAGCAACTGCATTCCAGCAGTTTGTGGTTCTGTCTGCAGTTTAAAGCTACGTTGTGCAACAGAGGGCTGGGCAGAACGGTATCAGCATTGGAAACATCCAAAGCTTTGTATCTCCTTCGTGCTTGGGTGGAGAGTTTGGAACTCAACGGTGTTTGTCTCATTGGCCTTGTATTATGTAGGATTTTCAAAAGCAGTTCTTGGGAAAGAACATCCAACTGTGCAGGGTGAATACCCAGGGAGATTAAACGCTCGCAAACATCAATATTCTTTATACTGTTCTCCATCCAGAAGCAGAGAACAACATGGAATGTGGTTACCAGGACCAGGAAGGGAGATAAGACCCCAGTAGACTGGATGTGGCTCATTTCATGGCTATTTTAATTTCTTAAATCTCCCTCTCTTCTCGGAATTTCAGCATCTAGATTCCAACAGCCGGAATACAGTTCCAGATTCATTGTTTAATTTTCACACCGCTCTGTGTTTCTGGGCACAGAAAGGCTATTACTAGGCTGTTCCCAGCTTCATCAGAACCACAACATCCTCGAAATCTAATGCAAAACCTGTTCTTTAGGAGACTTCTGGCTTTGCAGACTCCAGAACTTTGCAGGCTGGGGTAACCCCACTGAGATCAGCAGTGTTATGCTATGGATAAAAAACCCACTTCTCAAAAAACCCACTTCTTCAGATGAATGGAATGAAAATTACAGATACATGCATAAATATATATTGGCACATGAAGAGAAGGGAGTTACCTTACAAGTGGAGAACTGATGTTGAAGGCCAATTTAGTCAGGGTGGATGTTGTCCACTCCCAATAATTGATGAGGAGGTGTCAATACCAAGAGACCTTGGTATTGACACCTCTTGGTACTTTTTGGTACCAGTACCTCTTGGTTTTGACACCTCCTCGTCAATTACTGGGAGTGGACAACATTCACCCTCCATGCATCTGAAGAAGTGGGTATTTTACCCACAAAAGCTTATGCCCAAATAAATCTGTTAGTCTTTAAGGTGCCACCAGACTCACCCAGCACTCTGTGTCAAATGGTTCTTGTTTTGGGCTCTTCTGTTGTTAAAGCAAATTGTGAGGAAAGGAGATTAAAAGCGACTGGTTGGGGTTTTATTTTTACCTTCTCACAGGCTGGTTAAATGGCCCAAAGCTTAACAAACACTTTGAAGTATTTAGCCTCCCAATGGGCATTACTTGCTCACATTCAAAAGCAGGGTAACTGCATTTCGCACCAGGTGTCATCTCTAGCTGCTCCTCAAATGGTCAGCATTGTGGCAGATACTACTTTACCTGTGACAAGTGCAAAGCAAAATAGCTAGCATTCCAGTTGCTCAGGTGCCAAAAGGGTCAGTGGCCTACATAAGATCAAACTTCAAGAGACTGAGGATTAGAACAGAGAACTCCACAAGCAGCAGAAAGGATCACAGCCAGGCAACGCCAGCCAAGGTATTTTGTGAGCTCCTGCAAAACTATTAAATTCTCAGGACCTAATAAGTCACCAAAACATTCCAGTTGCCATAACAACCTGTTGTGTTTGGTTCTCTGATTCTTCTGTGTTGGCCCCATTCTTCTGGAAGTTGATGGCAGGGGTTAGGTTGCTACAATAACTTTTCAATGAATCCCCGTCCACACCTGATTCCGAGGGGGCCAGCCCTTCTCTTCCAACAGCTCATTATAGACACCAGGAAACAGCGAGGAGAATAAAAGAGCCGTGTGCGCTCCAGCAAAAGGAATTGGAGCCCAGCTGGAAAACACTGCCAATAACCTTGAAAATTTTGGAAATCTGAATCCAGTCCCTTGATTTTTATGATTACCCAATATATTGTTTATAATAAACCCTAACCCTTCTGCATACAGGGTGTCCAAGGGTCACAGTAGTTTCAGCAATCGGCCAGAAGCTGTGGAGGTACCTTTTCGATAGTATCTATATCGTAAGATTCCAGGATGGTCACTTTGTGTGTCACTCTGAAGCCTAGAACAGTTGTTGAGTCAGCATGGAGCAATGTAAACACCTACAAGCATAGCTGAGAGCTCTTGTTGTTCAGAATACCACCAGGTTCAATCATTATTGGGTTTCGCAGTCTGTTACCACCTAGTTTTTAAGTTCTCAGCCATTTTTACTTTCCAAAGTACACTCGTGCAGTGTATGGCTACAGTAAGGCATGTATCCGTGCCATGCCGAGAGTCCTAGACCATTGCAATATCAGAGGTAACTCAACCATTTCCCACCCTTCTTCTACAGCTAACTTGCATACAACAATTTCATTGGCGGTACGAAGAAGACTGCACGGATGGTGGATTACTTGACCCAACTGCCTCATTCATGCGACAGCACAGGCTGTCAGCTCCGAGTACAATTGTAACTGTGCTATCAGCTGCACTGATCGGACTTGACCAACCGGGCCCGTAAGTTCCAAAAGCACGATGAGTCTTGTTAGAACCTTGCAACAGAAAAGGGGAAGCCCAGTGCTATATGCAATTACATCCTGCCAAGATCCTGCATCAAGCAAAGTGTTTTTTGAATGCCTTGTTTCCCCCCCCCCACCCCTTTTGTCTAACTAACGTTGAGCTTCCCACACAGCTGTAGGAATTTCATGTCCTCTGAAATAGCAGTAAATACTTAAATATGTTAAATGCTGATCTCTGCATGAGTCGGGATAGTTTGGCTCAAAAATAGAAAACAAGAGTGTCCTATTTGGAGAGTGGGAATGGTCGTGTCTGTGCGGCACATGCCCTGTGTATACGCTAGAACATAGAATTTTATTACACTACATCTCCTATTCAGCAAAGCATTTAAGCATTAGCTGGACACTTCCTAAAGTCCCACAGACTTACACAGCATGTACTTAAGTGCTTTGCTGAACAGGAAAGGACTTAAGTACTCGCTTACAATTAAGCGTGTGCATAAGTGTTTTGATGAATCAGGGCGAAAGTGATACCAGTAATGCAGGTGCAAGGATTTTAGCAGTGGGGTAGTGTGACGTTATTGACATGAACTGGAACCCTATAGATCATTGTTGCAACTAAAGTCCTGTAGTGGCCCCAAATCTTGTATAAAGGGGGTCAAATAAGGTGTCTAAGACAAGGTTATGGTTTGCTGGTTATGATTATGCTATCTGTATATATGTATCATTTTTGTAGTTAAAGTTATGAATATTGGCTCTATATTGTCTGTATTTCAAACTTGTGCTATGCTTCTGGGGAACACCTCAGATAAGTTGGTGTCAGCTCTGCCTAACCTGCTTGATGGTCCATTAAGGACCATCAGATTTACAACTGACCCACTGAGAGAAGGCAGACACACCTTGGGACTCAGCAAGGTGTGCAGGGACCTGCCTATGGACAGAACTCTGAGGTGTTTCCAGGCCATGTGATGGGCAGCTTATCTCTGGAACAAAGAAAGAAAGACCACATGGCAAGAGAATATGAAAAAGCTGCTGCAGCTCCTCCATATGGTCTTTAATCCCGCTTCATACCTCTGGAGGGACTTTGCTACAAACTGAAGCTCTAAACAAAGGACTGAATGACCCATCCCAGCTGTGGATGTTCTCCAGAGACTTGATTTGAACCTGCAGTTTATTCCATCACTGCTACAAGCCTGAACCAAGAACTTTGCCATCACTGTATGTAATTGATTTCACTTAACCAATTCTAGCTCTCATCTATCTCTTTTTCCTTTTATGAATAAACCTTTAGATTTTAGATTCTAAAGGACTGGCAACAATGTGATTTGTGGATTAGATCTGATTTGTATATTGACCTGGGTCTGGGGCTTGGTCCTTTGGGATCGAGTGAACCTTTTTTCTTTTACTGGGGTACTGGTTTTCATAACCATTTGTCCCCATAACGAGTGGCACTCGCAGTGCTACTGGGAAACTGGAGTGTCTAAGGGAATTGCTTGTGTGACTTGTGGTTAGCCAGTGGGGTAAAACCGAAGTCCTCTCTGTCTGGCTGGTTTGGTTTGCTTTGGTGTGAATAGAGACCCCAGCCTTGGTCTGTAACTGCCCTGCTTTAAGCAATTAGTTCTGAACTGGCACTCTCAGTTGGGTCCTGCCAGAACCAACATCGTTACAGGTAGGCATAAGCATGGGCAGAGTTCAAGAGTTTTATCATAGTTTTATCTAAACCTGCTCAGAGCAAGCTTTCAGAGCACAGTACAGTGGTTTTCAGCCTGTGGTCCACTGACCCTTTTGGGGTAAGCAGACCGTGTCTAAGGGTTTTGCGAAAGGCTGTCGATACCATAGAACAGTGGTTTTCAACCTGTGGTCTGTGAACCCCTTGGGGTTTGCAGACTATGCCTCAGATTTCCAAAGGGGTCAGCACCTCCATTCAAAATTGGTTAGGGGTCTGCAAATGAAAAAAAGGTTGAAAACCCCTGGCATAGTGGTACAAACTAGAGCTAGGCAGGAAACAATTTTCCCATCCTGCAAAATTTTTCAAGATTCCCAAAACATATTCCTGTTTGAACTGGGATGAAAATCTGAAACCCTGAAACGTTTTCATAAGCCGCAAAGTCAACAAAAAAAAAAGTGTTGTTTTGGGTCAAATTGCAAGAGTTCATTTCAAAATTTTGAAGTGTTTTGGTTCATTTTGACCATTTAAAAATTATTTCCCTCTCATTGCCTTACACTTTTGGGGGGAAAAGTTGTTCTGAAGCAGAAAACTGGCATTTTTCATTTAGAAAATTTTTTAAAAGGGACATTTTGATAATTTCAAAACTTTTTTCCAACCAACCCTTTCTCATGAACATTTTCAATTTTGACAAAACCACCTCTTTCAACAAAAAAAGTTTTGTTGAAAATTCCTGACCAGCTCTGGTTAAAATGTCCCGTCTCTCTCTCTGTCCTAGCACTCACACCACTGGACTTGCACCAGTGCAGAAAGACCCTTACCAGTAATCCTCACTTTAGGCCAAGCCTCAAAGATTGACACAGCTCTCAGACGTAACCACTGTGCCAGTCAGATTTCATATCGGAGTATTCCAGTTTGATTTAAACATATACATAACAGCAGCTTAAATTCATCAAATTTCATCCTCAGCTGAAAGGCCAGAGTCTTCACATAACATAAACATGCAATTGTGTGGGCAAAAGAAATATATGCCTCATTTGCATCCACTATTACTGAAATTGTACGCAGGTATCACCAGGGAGGTGTGCATAAGCCATACATATGGAAGACTAGATCTTGGCCCCCTATATTATTTGAAGTGACTGTGCAGTAATGATTTTTCTCTCAGCAGAACTATGCTTAAATGATAGAGAAATATTAATAGGTTATAAGCTCACACAAGCAACTATGGACTTGGCACGAAGATACAAACACGTCTGTATATTTGATAAAGTCCCTCATTCAACAGGATTGTACAGAACATAAAACTCAGCTGGACTCAAGTGACTCTTGGATAGGACTCTTTCTTCCTGTTGCTGGTGTTCTACTCATTAATTGGTTAAGGCAGGTTCTTTCAGACTTTCAACAGATGTGTGCAAAATTTAATTGGGTTCGTAAAAATTCATAGCCAAACCTTTAGAAATTCTCTAAGAGCATGTGAATTGTGTAGAAGCAGATTTTTGCTCAGCGTCATTCGATTTCATTAATTTCCTGCACTTCTTGTAAGACCCGTGACTATGTATTTTGGGGGGTGATTTCCAACACATTTTCAATACTAATTTTACTTAGAGTAAAATTGACATACAATTTTCAAATTGTAAAATTGACATACAAAATCACTGGAGACGAGGGAGATTTTTGATCATCGGATGGCCACATTGGATCACTTCATTCAGCCAGTCCATCCAACAGCCTTCTCAGCACTGGCCACTAATCTAGCAAAGAGGCATCGTTTTAAAATGCACTTATGTTGTTAATACTGTAATTCTGATCCAAACCTCTCCAAAGTTATGAAGCTCTTGGAATGGGAGCTCTAATTTGGGTTTGCCTCCAGTTGAAGCATTTTGGATGATAGTTACATTACCACCATCATTATTCTTTATGATCTGAATGACAGTCAAGACCCAGCGGAAGATCAAGACCTCGCTGAATTAGAAGCTATAAAAACACTTAGGAAGAAAGCAAGTCCTGCTCCAGAGAGCTCACAATCTAGGTTTATGAGGAGACATAACAGATGGGTGGAACAGAGAAGGAGGAGGGGGATGCAGGGCGAGAGGACAAGAGTAATACAAGCAAAGTTTGCATAGTTCTCAATAGTCTCAGCTCCTCATCTAGCTAGCCATTCTCACTACCGTGTGCTCTGCCTTCAGCATCAGAAACTGTCAGTCTGCTTGGGAAAAAGTGCTCAAAGAAATCCCTTAAGATAAGGGAGAACTGCAAAACAGGGAGGAAAAACCTGAACCAAAAACTACCCTCCTCACTTACAGGAACTTGGAGAAAACACAGTGTGGAAATCAACTTCCCGAAATAAAGGAAACTTAATACTAACCAAAAGACCCACAGACAGATGAACTTAATCAAGTGGAAGCAAGAGAAGGTAATTAAATAAGTAGCAGAAGACAAAGTGTTGAGGTTTCAAATGTATTTAGCAACTGGCTCACAGGTGGGGAGGGGGGAAATAAAGTTTGCCATTTACAAGAGACAAAAGTTAGCTGAAAGATTGAGGGAAATGTGTGGAAAAAGCAAAGTTTAATGTTTCATTGACATCTGTATCCATTTCACAAGGATATTAGCAGGGGTTATACATCGGTTAGGTAGGTGATATCACTGGCAGGCAAGATTTACAGGATCACTTTAAGAAACTAGAGAAGACAAATAATTATATTCTAAACTGAAACCGGAGTCTCAATTACACCATAAGGTGTTTTAATGTTGATTGTGGTTGGGATAAATGATGGCCATGCTTCTATATCGGCAGTCATGGGCTGGCTACAGACTGCTGCCTGAACACTCCATGGATAGAGTGTTGATATTGTGTGTATGGGGCATCCCTGCCCTTGGATGGATGGAACGTCAGACTTAACCATTTGCAACTCTAGGATATAAATCTTTATATTGCTGCACCTCACTAAGATTCTCCTTTATGTCAAGTTGGTAAGTTCCTGCTTTCTTCACACAAATGATCCAGGGTTCTACCCTGGCTAATAAATTTCATATTCGATGTGCAGTCACAAAACCAGTGCATAAGGTCCAAATGACTTTTCAGTCCTTGTGTAAATCCCTTCTGGATTAACACACTGAACGGATCAAATAGGAAGAAAACCCAACTTCGATTTGCAAACATTTCTGCAAAGCACTATGATTTGTGGGGCCATACTGTTCGCTATTTGCAAGTATTTGGCTGGGTGTCCATGAAACTTTTGAAATTCAGACATTTTGCCATGGATATTTATTCCTCCTGAACGTCTGATCTAGAACCACCACTGCTCACTAAACCAGTTGTGTTCAAGAGAAGGAAAATCTGAGGAAGATTGCTCATGAACCACCCTCAAGAGAAGGTCAGATGTTGGAGTCTGATCCATTTGGAAACCCAAGGCTGATCTGGGGCTCAAAGAAGGTGAGAGTCCAAACCCAGAGGTGAGCTAAGGATTCCATTGGGGGAAATCGGGTGCATCTTGGTCTAGGAAAAATAACTTGACAACAGGTCGGCTGCAGGTGTGCTGAGATCACAGCTTACCATGCTGGTCAGTGTTTTCTTGCTGGTCTCTGCCTTGCTGGACTCTAGCCTTGTTCTTGTCTTATATTGAGACTCTAAGTGCTTTGGGGCAAGGAGCGTCTTTTTGTTCTGTGCTCGTACGGCAGCTGCCACAATGGGAGCGGGGAGCATACAAACAAATAATCAGGAATCTGTGCTTGGGAGACAGGATCGTGCCCTGCAAAGCGTGTGCGCGTGCACGTACATGGGAGGAGAACTGAAACCCTAAGGCAAGCATGCCAAGGCTCGTATGATTCCCTTAGGGTCTGTACAAATGTCCCATGGAATCTGTATAAGCCTATAAAAAGGCTACTGATTACACGGATTTCCTGCAGTGCTGACTGTGGACTCCTATATGGCTATATACTCTGAATCTCACTTTTCGACCTCCCATGTGCCACGTTTTACTATCTTTATTTGGACACTCGTTAGGGCTGATGTTTCACTGGGGCTCCTTTTGTTGCTCCTGCTGGGCTGGGAAGCGCACTGACAGCTGCATATTGGAGAGTCAGGAGGAAGTTAATTTCCTGACATGCAAAAGTTCCTGTCCCCTCGCCCGTGCATGACCAAATACAGGGTTTAGCGTATGTCAAATGGATGCACAACTACTGCCGGTCTCCTACATAAAGTACCACAGACAGGTTTCTGACAACAGTAAAATAAATCACTATCAGTGTCATCCAAGACTGGAGTAAAACCTGAGATGCCCTGCCCTGCCCTGCAAATGCTTTGCTCAGATTTTAAAAACAAGGGCTGGTAATTTCAAAGAAGCCTAAAGGAGTTAGGCACCTAACTCTATAGGGTTCTTTTGAAAATACCACACTAAGCCCTTAATGCTATCAGAGACTGTACTGGGCCCCCTCGACTTTACAAAGCAGTTTTTAGGTGGTCACCAAAAAAGCATGACATTGGACATTTTTCACTCTCGATAGAAGAAAATACTGATGCAATTTGTTTTAGCTGGGAATCAAAAACAGTGCATCCAAATGTCTGCTCCCTGCTCTCCACTCCATCCCCAAAATGTTTTGATGATTATATTTGATTAATGATACCACCAGAATAGAATGAATCAGGTTTAAAATCACATTATTTACAACTCCCCAGAAGCTCAAAAGTGAAATCTGTCTCTTTAGTATTACGTTTCTTTTTTGCTCTCTTGTAGATTCACATACCGGTTTGCGGTCGTAGAGTTGCTCAGGAGATCTAGGCTATTATGGTAAGGCTGATCAAGAACTTTGACGGCTGCCTCGTTACAAGGTTATTCAATAATTCTGGGCTGCACACTTCGGTTTATTATTGTTGGGTGGGTTGCTTGGGAGCAGTGGGAAACACTGGTTTCTACTGGAAGGCTGCTAAGTGCTGAGCTACTAGGACTGATTTTTCTTCTTTAGAAAAGAACAGCAATAACTCTTTTGTTTTGGAAAATCACACACAAAGAATGAGGGATTTTGCAAAGAGATAGCATGAGAAAAGAAAAAGTAGGTCAAACTTTGGGCTGCAACAACGATCCATTATGACCAAAACAGGGTGGGGAGGGGAGATAGACCATGAATCACACGTGGGAAATAGAGGTTCACGCTCCACCGGGACAGCAGGCTTGTTCTTTCCTTCTGATACCTGCTCACTTTCTTACCTCTCAGCCACACTCCAGATTAAAAACGATCCTTTCAAACGTACCAATAGATCGGCTCTTTTTTTTAAACGTGTGCTCCCTCTTGCTGCTTTCGTTCAGCACCTGCATTTGGTTTTTGGCATATCTGGAGGATGGCACAAAGCCAAGGAAATGTGGAAACAAACTAGCATGTAGTGTATGCACACACACACAACATTAACTTGGATGACTGATATTTCCATGTTGCTTGAGGTATTTTCAAATTACAGAACATGGTATCAGAATGCAGAACCTAATTATGGGCTGTGCGCTTCGCCTTTCTATAGACATAACAGACAAAAGAATGCCCAGCAAGAATGGAAGGTGGAGTACAATCGTGATTCACCCATTAATTGGCATTACGTCATCAACAAATATGGAGACAGATTTTTAGAGGTATTTAGGTGTCTAATTCCCACTGTTTTCAGTTGGAGTCAGGTGCCTAAATACCTTTAAAAATCTGGCCCATGGTGTTTTACAGAACAATAATGATTATTGCTTTCACGCGATTTTACACTGATAATTCCATTGAATTATTCCTGATTTATGGTAGGCAAGTGAAAGAGCATTAGGCCCGTAAGCTGCCTGGACTGAAAGGCTGGCACCTAAGATCCTATTATCTAAGCTAAACACATTTTAAGCAAACTATTTCCCTCCAAACAAAGAAGTTGGTCTGCTGCCTTTTGACCAGGCAAAGATCCAACCAAATCTTGCATGTAAGCCCCTCCCATAAAGCCAGGCCCCTTTCATGTTCCAGCTGACCTCCAAGTACCGTCCCTGACTAAGTTAGTTTTATGTCACTTTAAACAAGATTTCCTTTATTTTGCAATTAAAAGCTTAAAACCATTAATAGCAACATACCATCACACCAGCATATCTGGAAATAAATACTAAAACTTAAAATGCCAAAGAAAACCTAGTCTTAAGTTCTCTGGTTTTTTAAAATCTATTTTATTGATGTGTTTTAAAATATGTAAAATAAAGTGCTGAAACTTTAAATAAGCGGGCAACAAACACAACTGGAAGGCTACAATCTGTACTTTCAAGCAGCAGAGGGGGCTGTGGGCACTGGTTTTTAAGCCTGTTAATAAAACACACGTATTTAGCCTCGACACTTTACGGTAATCCTAACCCATCATGCTAATCCTAGCCCTAGCCCTGTTAGGGCCCAGATTTTTGGAACTGCATGCACAGAAACGCCCAAGGCTAATTTTAGGAAGTCTTCCAACTTTAGGAAACGTGGCAAAGGATTCCTCTGTTTGTACACCTTTCAACCATAAGTGACACACTATTCAAACACCTCTTTTTTCCCTAACCTCTTGCAAAACACGCCCCACCAAACCTACTCCAAAAAGACTCCTGAACTTGTAAAGAGGGAGCGTCAGTGACTCCATCTACTCCACTAAGGATCTTGCTATTGCTTTTAATTTTAGGTGGGAAGAGCTCAGATACTATGGTGATAGAATGCAGTATAAAACTTTAAGGTACATAGATATGCTTGCATATGTATTGCGATTTCTTGCACGATCTTTGCAAGTACACATGCAGAAGTCCAGGTAGGTATCTAGCTTGTGATCTGTCCCTCCCACTTCCATGCCGTCAAAGCACTGTATGGACCAATTATGAAGGCACATATCTGCAGAGGAAGTTTGAGAACTTTAGGCCTAAATTACTTCCTGTCTGAGAATGAACAGGTTGGGGGGTTTGTAACATAATACAATACCCTAACTCCAGCAGTTATGGATCTTTGTATGGTAGGGTGATGGGTTAGGTATAAACCACCCCACACTCTTCTTAAACTCTCAGACACAAATCTGAAAATTAATAGCCAAAAAATGCAGAAAAATCATAGGATACCTGAACTGCTACAAACACCAGCCTTAACAGTAACTAGTGAGTAGCTAATAATAGATGATATGTCCCTGGTACAGAAGGGCTTATTTATTTCTATGAAATATGCTAACCTGACTCAAGGAAATCACCATTTGATTTATGAATTAAGCTTGCTGGTTTTGGGGCACCTTAAAAATCTGTTCTACGAGGGATCCACCAAATGGGTAAGATCGGGAATCTATCTTGGGTCTCCTATATGATAGCAAAGACCTCTAAGAAACCCTGGGTCTCTTGTATGATAGCACAGAACACAAATCTCTAAGAAAACAGGGTGGTGCCTTCAAACAACAATTTTTTTTAAAATGTAACCATTAAAGTGCTTCCTCCAGTCACCAAGGCCCAGTTTAGGGCATGAGAGAACTATATAGTGTTGGGATTCCCTCCAAGACCTTTCCATTCGGCTTCTCCAGGACACCTCATCCAGTTCTGGAAGAACACCTCATCCAGTTCTTTGGGATCCAAAACGCTCAGTTCAACTCCAGCTCGTCAGTCGGGTTACTTTATTAGGCATGTAGCAGCTCTTTTCCTATACTGGCCAGGCTTAGACACAGGGGGTGATATCACAATTCTAATTCATGCCACATACTGCCGTTTAGCTACATCTTTCCTAGCTACTAATATCTACAGTTCTTGCACGTAAGGACCAATCCTTCTGCAGATTGCGTAAGGCAAATGTGTAGGGGGGGGTCTGCCTACTTTGTTTATTATAAACATAACCGCAAGGTAATATCTTTTATTGGACCAACTTCTGTTGGAGAGAGAGACCAACAGAAGTTGATCCAATAAAAGATATTACCTCATTGATCTTGTCTCTCAAATATCCTAGGACTAACATAGCTATAACACTGCATATCCACAATAGTTAGCTTCTGCCTCCTTTATCTACTATAAACATATTCACCATAGTTAGCAATGAGAGCAACTCATGTCTGTGTGTGAATGCTGAAAAAATATAGAGAGTTAGTTCTTTCAGCAATTACTTGTTTGGGCTTGTTCAGCAGTTACTTGTTCTGGCTTGTTGCATCTTAACTTGGGCCTGCTCATGTCAGCTAAGTTAGCCCTACATATAGGAAGCATTCTGTATAGTATTTGTGGTAGAGGATTTACCAATGAAAGGGAAATACGAAACCATTTTCTTACTGTTGCTTGACCTATTCTGCATTCTGATGGGCAGCCATACAGTCTTGCATGTGTCTCAGCATGGAGCTAATCCATGTTACGTCTCACATCACGATCCAGGTCTGTCATCTGCTGCCAGAAAACTTTAGGAAGAAATAGCTGTTAGAGGTTTTTATTTAAGAATCCATAGAATCCAGTGTCACTTTTCACTGATTTTCGCTAAATTGTTTTATCCTAGGATACTAGATAAAAAACAAAACTTGGGAAAATACCGAGGAAGTTTTTAGAAGGAAAGCATCAAGGCAAAGTAGCAGAGCAAACATCTCTTGCTATCTAAGGTTCATGCTTGATGCCAATTGTCTAGACTAAAACATAGCACAACCACTCTCTAGAGACCTCCATGGAATCTCAGACAACTAGATCTTTGGTTCCCATCCAGCCCAAGGTGTAGAGACCAAAAGTTGCCAGTGAGAAGCTGTCCCCACCACAAAACCTCCATTCCATTTGGCTTTAAATGGCTGTGCCTCACCCCCTTCCAAGAAGTGGTTGCTCCAGGTCAGGTTGAGGTTTAGTGGTGAGAAGCTAGAACTGAAACAGCTCGTGCTGGATAGACAGAGGCCAACACTGTCCTAGTACTAAATGTACATGTTTCAAGAAAAATAGAATAGGGGACCAACAAATCAGTTTGATGGAGAAAAAAATATTCCCATGAGGAATCATCCCCCAAGAAAACACCCTAGGCAGATCTCATCTTTTGGATCCCCTCTCTAGCCCCCTTCATCACTCCCCCACATGCAAGTCATGCATTGGGATGACCCACTGATGGACCAAGTACAGCTTGACACAGTTCCCTTCAGAGATCATCAGTATCCCCCCCAAGTCGTCTGAAGAGTCTTATCATATCATCCCTTTCTCTGCTCCTACATCAAAACCTAAGATGCCTCCTCTGGCATATCCACCGATAGCATATAAAAGGATGATATGACAGACCAAAAATTCCCTCTGGGTACTGTACTAACCAGACAGGGGTGAACTTTCAGAACAAGTTGAAGAAACTAAGCATCATTCTTCTGACAGCATGGGGTACACTTCCAGACCACTGGACACACTTTCTGTCACTGCTAATAGGACAAAATCTCCAGTCAACCAGAAATGGATTCTAGCAGGCCCTACAGGTAAGTCTTCAGATTTTCCAATTAAGAAAGCCCTGCAGTGTGGTTTTTTAGCTTAATCCACTTAAAACATCCAAGTGGATGGAAAACTGGATTTTCTTTCCAGTCCATACGTGTATATATAGACATAGGTTTGCCTGGAAGCTCTAGTTTGCAATGCGTTTGGTTTCAGGTCAACAGACCTACGAAGAATAATTGCATTATAGCAAGGATATTGCATTCCTGATTGTACACAGTGATCTACTGTCACTAAAGATGCTTCACCATACACTGGCTCATCCGCTGTCTCTTGACCCGTATTATATCCCAAACCCCTCCAAGGTAGACCCATTGTGACACAGGTATTGTTCTATCCTGAAAACGGTTGAGGGCATTCAGCATTTTATTAGTGAAGTACGTGTATTTGGGAGGGGAGAAGAGAGCACTTGGGGTAGTGGGGGTGCGAGAGAACGGAGGAGGAATGGTCCAGATCAGAAAGCTGGTCAAAATATTTGGCAAAGTTGCTGTTTCACTGCCATTCCCTGCAAAAAAAAAAATATCTAGTTTTTGTGGAAATAAAAGTGGGGTTTTTTCATGACTTCTTTCCAGGTTTTGCAATCCACTATAAAACTGGGTAGAATTTTTCAAGGTTTGACATTTTTAATTGAAATCTGGAATCCAGATCTCCCAAAAATGCACAATAAAACCCGACTAAATTTTCACTGTATTCGTTTCTTTTTCAGCCAGCTCTCCCAGGTACGTAAGGCGTTAACGGGATTGGCAGCAGCTCTCAAAATTGCAAGCAGTCGTACCATTTTGATGTTTGATTTTCAAAACTCCAGACACCATTTTATTTGATGTCTTTTTTCTAAACATTAAAACAAGAACCTGTGCTGGGCACTAGCACCTTCGACATATATTTGAACAAGAAAAAACTGCAGTAGCTTTCCCCAAAACAAGAAAATAGCCAACTGAAAAGACAAAAATCCCCACACACATAAATGCACACCCACCCACCCACTCCAGTCCCCAGATGCCCTCATGACACGACTCACCCACAAAAAATCCAAAGAAAATTGAGATGGGTTTTTCTAGCTCTGCCACTGACCTATTGTGTGTCCATTGGCAAATCACCGTGCCTCTTGCTTCTGTTTCATCTCCTCCGCTCTGTTTTGTCTATTATGACTAAGCTCTCTGGGGCATGAGCTGTCTCTTGATATGTGTAGATACAGCGTCCAGCACACTGGGGCTCCAGTCTCATTTGGGGCTTGTAAAGTGCGAGTGGCAATAATAAAAAATAATTTTGCAAATGGAAATGGCAATTTGTGTGTGCAATTACCCTATTTGTGTACGTAGTCTCTGCGTGCATGTAACTTAAGTTTGCAATTGTACCCACGTTTTGCCAGCAGACCCTCCAAAACCAGACCATCTACATCCAAATGATCTTGTTTTCCTCAAGTGTTTGTGATTTCAGAATTTTTAAAGATAGTCCCCCATAGTGTATATTGTTCTAAAAGTATTTAATTGACTTACAAAAGACAGAACCTGGCACAGGAACCCCTTCCTTAGAGTTTGTCCTTCAACACTTTCTTGACATACTTAAATGCCTCTTAACTACAACCTCTTAACTGTCTTGTATTGGCCTTGGGCTGTCAAAACCCTGGCCAGGCCTTTGTGGAACATGGATTTGTATAGGTAGAATATCTGAGAACCAGTTAAAAGCAATTACACAGTTAATTTAAATAACATTTGGAATGGTCAACAAGTACGCTTTTCCCACAGAGAGGTTGGAAATCAAACTTTACTGTAAAAGGTTTATATTTAACGGGTAATTTTCAATGGATTTAAATAACCAGAGAAAGCATGCTACTCCACTGACATACCCCAGAAACAGATGAAGCAATATTCCTGGGCACTGTAGCACTGGAAGTGTGGACACAAGACAAAAGGAACAGCTGGAGCAGGGAACAGGGAGTCAGCACTCCTGCATTCTCTTCTCAACTCAATCGATGGCTTACTCCGTGACCTTGGGCAAGTCACCGATGATATACGTTTTACCAGGGGGAACAAGTACGCTCACAGGGGAGGTGCAAGGACTAAATATGTAAGGTTCGCACATTACTTTGAGATCCTTGGCTGACAGACACAATAAATTACAGGGTTGTGTACTGAGGCCTGAGCAGGAAATTCTTGATACTCACCAAGCCCAGGAATTGGAGGGTTATTCTGCAAAGGATCCACCAGTAACCCACAACCAGTCTTGTTAACATTAATGAGAGTTTCCCGCTCTGCTAAATACCATGCAAATTGCTAGGATCGAGTTCTCCCTCTCCTCATTTCAGTAACGTGGGGGTTTTATTAACTTGGCATTAATACAAACAACTGAAGCCCGCTCCTACCGTCACATATGTGGTTGGTCCCACTGGCTTTACTAGGTCCAGTCACACTAGTGAAGGCTGAAGAAACACGCCCCAACTGTTCGTATCAACCCCAGGGAAAAATAGGTCCCGTGTGGCTGTGGAAAAGGCGATAAGAAAGCATGACTCCAGCAATTTGCCTGGTACTTGGCAAGGCTGGGAACAGTGATGGCAACAATGTGACTGCCGTTTCATGAAAACTGCTTGTCAAAGATTTTCCAAACTCTGGAAAACACATAGATATTTATTTGCAAGTAACCACCAGACACGATCAACTCATCTTGACCAAATACTCCACAATGACATTATTCCACAATGGCATAATCCTTGGAGAAAAACCACAGCATTCTTGGATGCAAAACAGAAACTTGACACATGTAATACCTAATACTAGAGTATACTTTATACTCTGTTTTCCTATGAGTCATTTTCCATCCCACTGTCTGTTGAAAATGTTTTTTGTTTATTTATTAAGGATTCTCTCAATGGCTTTCTTGACTGCAGAGAGAGAGAGAGAGATTGATTTTTGGCATCCCAGAAACCTGCCACTGAAACTACCCTAACTAAAGCCATCTGCTTGAGTCAAAAGCCGTGGCCTCTAAAAATTTTCTGCTAAATTCACATTTCATTTAAAAGAACAGTGATGAAAATATTAGGCTCCAAATTAACATTATTGTGTTTTAAAAACACAAAACCTATGAAACATACACAAGGAATGTTTTCGTGGCTCTTTGTAAACAAATGTCAATGACCATTTCTGGTTATGAAAATGGAACCATTGGCCAGCACTATGGGAAAACCAATCAGCACCAAACTCTTGGGTTAGCAGGAAAAAACTGGCAAGTGAAACTGACAAGGCACCCAGAGTGAAACAGATCAGTCTAGTTTCATTGTCCAACCTAAGAGCTTCATTCTGGTCTTGCTTAGGCGGGTGTAAATCAGGAGTGTCTCCAGCTAACTGATGGAGTTATAGCTATGTAAAAATCAGTGGAAGTCAGATCAACATCAGCACTTGAGTGTAAGGCAAAAATATAAACCAGCCATTTGTTTAATAAAGACATTTATTTACATAATTCTTGCATCTAATTCAGGCATAGATTTGGTTTTGTATTATATGATTTTATCTTAATGGTGTCCGTTTAGAGATAACATCAAAGGCATTATTATTAATTTTTATATTGCTAGGGTGCCCATCCTTCCCTGGGGATTGCACTTTGACACAGTACAAAGGCTTGTGCATTCCAGTGACCCTGCAAGCAGTGCCAGTGGGAATTTTAACTCCCGCTTGGGCCACCGATGCCAGACAGGTCAAAGGATAAGGGTCAGATGAAAAGCAATCCATTGGTCCTCCAGGGTGGGGGTTGAGCAATATCCCAACAAACTATCCTTGTAAAAGAGTTACGTTCTAGAAACACACGGTAGCCATTCAGCATGATAGACAGGGATGGCGGAGCTTTGTTCATGCCGGTGACATCTGATTGCACAGGAAGGATTAAGATTCAGAATAGTGCCCAGATGCCCCAATCAGGATCAAGTCTCCATGGATGGTGTTCTGTGTTGTACAGACACATACGAGGACAGAGTCTGTGTCCAGAGGATTTATAGTCTAATCATCATATCACCTAAGACGACGTGTGTCAGACCACAAGAGTAGTGAGATGGGTGCAATCAAATATATTAACATTTCAAAATAAATACATAGATACATCTGCAACATATTATAATTCTTTCCCATTATAAAAAAAGCAAGTTCCTATTCTCCACCATCTCCCCCTCAAGCCGTTATTAACTGGCTCATTTCTTACAGGCTGCAGGTTAGAAATGGGTCTTTCTTGGGGAGCGGATTGAAGGAGGAGAAGATAATGACCATACGCAGCACTTCATAGAGGGCATTCCACATGTAAGTGGCAGCACAGAAGAAGGGTTAGGGAAGTTTGTGGGCGCAGCTGACCCACAGGCAGACGAGGCCAGCACTGTCCATGGAGCAGAGAGGGAGAGAAAGAACAGGAGGACTTGTGGCACCTTGGAGACTAACCAATTTATTTGAACGTAAGCTTTCATGGGCTACGACCCACTTCATCGGATGCATAGAATGGAACATATAGTAAGAAGAGATATATACACACACACACATATATATATGGGGTAGAGGGCACTGCAGTGACAGAGAGGCAACCAGGGAGGGGAGGGGTTGCGAAGGCTCCTTGGAAGTTACGGAAAGGAACTTGAGCTTGATGTGGGGAAGGAGAGGGAGTGAGTGGAGAGATCCAGAGGGGGCTGTGATGTGGGCTGAGCAAGAGGCCAGGAAGATGGTTCGAGCAGCCGGGTTTAGCATGTGTCTGTAGGAGGCAGTGGGGGTGTAGGGAAGGCCAGAGAGGAGGCGGCTTCAGTGATCAGTGCGGGATGGGACAAGCAGGGCCTGAACAAGCACTTTGCCGGCCTGCACACAGCAGAGGATGGAGCATTCAAAATGTTTCTCACTTACAGTGCAACATTTTGACCAAGACTAGGACCCATCCTCAGCAGCTCTAGGACTCAGAGCCCCCTCTGGGAGCCACAGGTCCTTGGCGGCTTCCTTCTGACTCCCGGCCTGTACCAGCAGCAAGGTGCCATCCAACCTCAAGCTGGCCCAGCCACTCTGACCAACACATGGATCAGAAGGGGACATAAGTGGATCTCAAGGCTCTGCCCACTCCCTGCCCATTCTACACCACCACCCCCGCCCGACTGTTAAACACCTGCATTCAAGAACCAGGGGGCATGTGTAAGGGACGTTACCGACTCCCTTCCACAGATGCACAGCCCAAGTCACAAGCTAGCCCTGTACACTCCATTTCAGATGCTCTGGGCCACAGCTCCAACTTGCCCACCTCACCAGGCAGGCTGGCTGGCAGGAGGGAGGGAACGGACACGGGTTCGATATTTATCAGAAAGAGAATCTAGATGTAGGGAAATTTGCAAGTGACACTAACCAGGATTGAGAAAAAAACTAAAGGAAAAGTGCTCAGTCTTCATGCTTCAGAGCATAAACTGCTCCCAAGCCAGAGCAACAAGAAATAATCTACAAACACACACACTCACATGATATTGTACTAGATGGGCCACTAGAGGGATTTAATACCATTCTCTGACCCATCTGGTACCAGCCACTTCAAGAGGCAGGACAATAGATTGGCTGCATTATCAGTCTGCTCAGTGGACAGCCTTATGGGAGACTTGCCTTCTGCCAGCGCAGACACCAGACCCTCCTAATTCTTTTGAACACAATCCAAAAAAGCTCTTCCCCCCAGTCTGCCTTTAAAAAGACTAGGCTGGGGATTTGCTCTTTAAACAAACATGGCACCTCATAAGCAGAAATGGCTGCGGGCAGCAGGCTTCATTTACACACACTAAGGCCCCTTTGTTGCGTCCTCTAAAGATTTCTCAGGCTCCACTCGTGCAGCATTGCCGAACCGATCTGGCTCCAGAGTGCCATAGTTACAGTACGCTGGTGCTACCAGCTGGCTGCTGAACTGCGCAAGGACCAGAGGTCACAAAAGAAGCACGGCCCATCTGCACTAATAACGGACGAGACAAGCAACAAAGTGTTCACGGTCTGCCGACCAACAGACTAACTGCTGGCCTTGATCCATGCAATGGGTGCCATGAACCAAAGGGCACATAACACAGACAGTCGCCTACTGGCGACGCTCTTGCTGCGGCAATGAACGGGCACATTGTGTGCCTCTTTCAGCGTACGGTGGGACTTGCTATTCACATGGGGGCCCATAAACACAGATCAAAAACCCCGCCCTCAAATGGGAGCTCCCTCTTCCCTCACATCATCTGTATCTTTCCAGGTCCTCACCAGAAAAAGAGACATGTGACACATGAATAAGACATCAGAGTGAGCTCTCCAGACCAGGTCTGCTATTTGAACTGTCAGATCCTCCATATAGATGTTACACACTTGCCTTGTTCTCATTGCTAAACAAAGCAAGTAAAGGTCAAACTAAAGTTCCCTCACCAGGGCACATTTGTTCTCCAGATGGCAACAAAACATGAAGCGCTTTTCTGGGAGCAGGCTGGTGTCCATAGACCAGCGTCACCGTGACCTTTTCATTGTACAGTAGAAGCTCACATTTCCCCTTGGCTTAAGTATTAATAAAGACACATTTTGGAAAGAGGGAGACACATTCATTCAGCCTCTCTTAGTCAAACAGCATCTAATCTTGCATCACACCAAATTCACTGAACCAGCCGGTGAACCTTTAGGAAACCCTGGTACAAGGTTTGAGCATGGGACAAAACCCCGGGGCACATGGATTTGGAGTTTTCTTTCTAAGGTTTAGCATGGTTCTAGAGATGACTCACAAGCCATATTTCTAAAGGAGGGAAGAGCTGGGTGTCGGATGAGAGTGGGGAATAGAACGGAGTTGGGATTGACATTAATTAAGACATATTTCTTAAGGCGACCTGACTAACTCATTGGATTCTATAAATCATGAAAAAGACTCTTTGCTACTTGTCTTGTCCTGTGACTTCTCCTTTTGGAGAAGGAGCCAAGAATGGTGGAACTGTCTACCTGCACTAGCGGTGATTCCCCCCCCCACTAAATGTTTTGTTTGGCAACTTTTATTAAAGCAACATTTCACCCTCAAGCCAAGGCAAATCAAGCCCAGGAAAGAGCTGCATAGCTTAGTCAGAGCCCAGTGAGGTGTTTGCTTGGTGAATGGTGCTGCGGTACCTATTATTCTTATTTAATATTTGTACTCTGGTAGCACCTAGGAGCCCAAAGTCACAGACCGGAATTCCATTGTGCCAGGGGTTGTACAAACAGAACAAAAAGACACTCCCTCCCCCTAAGAGCTTACCTTTAAGTACCTAGATACCATGGTGATGGGGGCATTTCTTTAGCGAGGGGGGACAATAATTTCCAATCATTTCTCTATATTTCTTAATATAATTTCTTCAAGAATCCCAAGCGCTCAGTGTCCTCAACAAGGCCAAGTTGAGTTATCCCCGTGCAAAAATAAAGTCTTTGTAACCAGGGATGCCTTGTTACTTGGTCCCCCTGAAAAGCGCAGTACATTCCATAAGAATAGCAGTACTATCCACCGGCCTCCTCTGCTCCTTGTACCCCACGACGGCAGCAGGCCTCTTACAGTCTGTTTTCATTTTTAACCACCAGGCAAAAGTGAACAGCCCCCGAAGGCAGCAGAACTATTGCACTGTATCTGCTATGTCCGTGTTCCACTCCAAACCCCGGAGCTAATGCCATGGGAAAACGATTGCCCTATCCCAGAGAAGAACTAGTTCTCCAGGACAGCGTGAAGCACGCAAGTGTAATAACGAGCCTGGCAGTTTGTGGATACAATGGAAAATTGCGAATAAAAGTTTCTACAGTGTCAGTGCGGTCACACTAACCGCATGGCTGGGGTTCTCTCTCCAGTAAGCTCCCTCAGCTCAGGCTGGCTTGAAACTTTCCAGCCCAAATTTTAGAGCACGGGAGGGAGGCTGAATTTAAGGGGCCTGGGGAACATTCATTACAAAAACTGACCGGCTCCATCCTCAGTCAGCTAGCGGGAGCCTTGTACACCTGTGCAAGAAGCTCTCGACCCAGGCTCTCCCCTATGCTTCCAGCCCAAGGAACAACACCCCAGACACAGTGATTGAAAACCTGGCCAACATTTTCAAACATGAGTGCTCAGAAGTTAAGCTCCCTGATCCACACTTAGGCACCAGGACAAACAGCCTGATTCTTTAAGACACTGAGCACCTGCCATCAATTTCACTAGGGTCTGCGGCCACTCACCACTTACTTATTGAGATACCTAGGTAGGGATTGATGAGCCTGACCTTGGTATCCCAGGTTTGAAAATTCGGGCTACGTGCTTTTCCCAAAGTGTCTCTGCTTCTAAGTAGTTTCCTCCCTTGGTAAATAGCTTCCTCCCAAAGTAGCAGCTGCAGGAGGAGCATCTGCAGATCAGGGAAGTGAATTCTGCTCGCACTCCCATCTCTCTTCCTTTGAAAGCTACTTGCCTTTCAGAGCTTTGAGTTCTCCCATTTCCCCTCCCAGATCTGCATCCCTTTCCTTCCCCCTCCAGTTTATGTATCATCAGATAATTCCATCCTTGTTCTATTGCCCACTCCCTCTTGTGTATGACTGATAGGATCTAAACAGCAGAACACACATATGTATAGTGTAACGCAGACAAGTGATTACAGAGCTATAAACCATGATAATCGGCATAATGCCACCATTAAAACACACTCAGAGGAGATTAAGAGACTCTGTATGAAACTGGTGGCTTATTGGGGTTCCCTAGTGCAAATAGATTTATTTCTGTATATTTGTTGTTAATCTCATCATTTACCCATGTGCTTTTTATTACTCTCCATATTCCAATATTAAAGGGACATCTGAGGCTGGTTAGTCTGTTTGTATCGGGTCCATCTTCAGCTTTCTGGTATTTCCTGGTTGGCACGTGGCCAAATCAACACACTGTCCTTTTAAAATAAATAAAATGAAATAAAATAGATACATAAATACCTTTCAAGGAGCTGATATAAGCAATTGCCTCCTGCAGCAGTTGTCAGTTTATGAAGAGTATCTCGGCTTTCTCCTCTGCAATTAACAAAATTGAGATGGCTTTTGAGCCCATGAGCTTGTCTGATTGCACGTCAGTGGGGGGGGGGGGAGAGGTGGGAGAAGGGACCATCTTTAAACATTTTTTTATTTTGGAAGCAGGATCAGGGATAGAGGCCATGGCAGAAACAGATGGCAGCTGCACATCTGTGAGCATTAGAAACGATGCCAAGACCTGAACCTGCTCTTCCCAATTATCTCCTTGACTTTAACAGCCAGACAGATGCACGGGCAGCTAGAGCTAGGCAGTGTGACAGCGCCATCTACTGGAAGTCAAAGGTGGTCAATCCCCTACTCACTCCTTTAAAAGGCAGCTGTCTAAGAACTGATCAGCCAGCCACCTGGTTGGGTGGGGCTCCCTCTCTTCAAACATCGCCGAAAAATTGCTGGTTACAGCCACAGAATTTGAAATGGGCCAAAACCTAATCCTCAGAAATTGAAACTTTTATATTTTGGGACGATTCACATTCAAATTCCCAGATTTGACGTCATTTCTTGTATTTCTGGTCCAAGGCCCAAGCCAGAAAAGGCTAGTTTCTAGTTCAGTTTCCGGGGCCGTCAAAGCCTCACAAGAACAACTAACTCCTCACCACATGTCTAGGAGGGAATAGCTGATCTAAATATTCTAGATGAGGTTTTGGTTTAGTCACGGAAAGGATTTCCCACCTACTGGGCGAACAACACTGAAGAGAAGAATGAGATGTCAACCACAGAGGTAGCAGATGTAAAGGGTAGATACCACTTTTGCTTTGTGTGTGTAACTCCTACTGTGTCAGGAGATCCAAGACTACATGAACTAGCATGTCCTAAACTACTAGCCAAGTGAATGCTTATGAGTCAATGGGAATAGTTATCTTTAGACAGATATTCAAACTCCAAAGACTTGAAGTAGGCAATATAACCTGGCTAGATACTAAATAGACTAAGAATGCTGAATGCAAGAACCATAAACAGAATATGAATGATTAAAAATATGCAATCCCCCAAACACTGGAAAAATGGCTTTGGTCCCACAGTATCGCATGGTGTGCTAGCAATTCATTTGCTTGCCTGAGTGAAATCCCCATGTTTTGATTAGCTGGTTGTGATAAAACTTTACTCAGTGCATTGGGTTCTTTTTCCTAGGAAAGCTCAACTGAGATGCACCCTCTGGGCCTCTCCAGGCAGGTTAGGTTTATTACCAGTTTTCCAGCTGAGGAATCACTTGTCCTTCCTATAACCACCTTGGGGTCTCAGAGTGAGCGGGTGGCTCATCCTAGGTTAGAAGCATGTACGTTCTTTCTGGTTGCCAGTTCTTTCCCAGGATATCCCACCCCCAAAAGTCTGGAAACAAACACACCAAACTCTGAGGAACTTTATGATATGGTCACTTAAGAACAAAAGAATGGCCATACTGGGTCAGACCAAAGGTCCATCTAGCCCAGTATCCTGTCTTCTGACTGTGGCCAATGCCAGGTGCCCCAGAGGGAATGAACAGAACAGGTAATCATCAAGTGATCCATCCTCTGCCACCCAATTCCCAGCTTCTGGCAAAGAGAGGCTAGGGATACCATCCCTGCCCATCCTGGCTAATAGCCATTGATGGACCTATCCTTGTACACTTCTCTAAGTGTACCTAGAAGCCAGAGCTGCACAGAATGTGGAGGGTTTGGGCACAGTGACTTACTCAACATCCTGCTTAGTTTCCCATCCACACAGTGCCTCAGACAAAGGCTAGAAGATGGAAAGTTTGCACTCATCTTCGTCAACATGCCCTGTTCGGATACAGGATCCATTTCAGAGCAGCTTGCCTAATCCGCCATTAGCCAAAACAAGTGGAGAGTAAAGCCAGAGGCGCATCAGTCTAGTAAATCCTGGCCCACGGCTACCAGAAACGAAACCCTCCTACCTACGACCTAGCAATTAAAGCATAGGAGCTAAACCTCACTGTTAGAAGAAAACTCACACCCATTCCGCCCCTGCCCCACTCCCCGCCCCTCCCCCTCCCCCCACACAAGTGATCAAACCAGCACTTGTTGGCTCTTGCAGGCTCTTGCAGCCATGTGTTCCGCACCAGGAAGCAAGTCACTCTGCTACATCATTGTTATGGCCCGTGAGGAATGACTAATTACTCTTATCAAAGTCAGGGTGGAAGGAATTGAAGAAGTTCCCAGGCAATTATCAGATGGCTGCTGTATCATCTCACAGATGAGGGGTGTTTGCCGAGATGCTAATGCAGATTGGCTGCTTTTTTCTCCTGGCACAGATCCCTGGGAACCCTGCCTCAACCCTGCACTGCCCAGGTATCTGTACATTACAGGCATTATGGTCACCAGCAGGCATCAAACTCAGCATAAACCTTTAACATGTGAGCTAAGAGATCACCATTAGCAGAACACAGCAGGTTGTTATAGTCACTCGGGTTAGCTCAACTGCTAGAGAGAGACATCACCTCAGTACTCCCAGAGCCCACCAACACGGACAGACAGGCATCTCTGATGTCTCTGGGGTACAGCACATTGGCCAAAATATGCAGTCTTTGGCAAATCAAAGGGATTTGGGCTGGAATCAATGGACAATAGCCAGATGTGTCAGGTATATTCCAAACTCTGTATAGCTGAACTGACAGATCAAAGCCACTGGGGAAGAGCAGAGGGACGGAGGGAGAGAGAATCATAGAATCATAGGACTGGAAGGGACCTCGAGAGGTCTTCCAGTCCAGTCCCTACACTCATGGCAGGATCTAGACCACCCCTGACAGATGTTTGTCTAACCTGTTTTTTAAAATCTCCAGTAATGGACATTTCACACCCTCCCTGGGCTTAACTACCCTGACAGTTAGGAAGTTTTTCCTAATGTCCAACCTAAACCGCCCTTGCTGCAATTTAAGCCCTTTACTTCTTGTCCTTTCCCCAGAGATTAAAGAGAACAATTTTTCTCCCTCCTGCTTGTAACAACGTTATATGTACTTCAAACCTGTTATCATGTCCCCTCTCTGCCTTCTCTTCTCCAGACTAAACAAGCCCAATGTTTTCACTCTTCCCTCGTAGGTCAGGTTTTCTAGACCTTTAATCATTTTTGTTGCTCTTCTCTGGACTTTCTCCAATTAGTCCACATCTTTCCTGAAATGTGGCACCCAGAACTGGACACAACACTCCAGTTGAGGCCTAATCAGCAGGAAGTTTAACAGTCCTGAAAGTCACCTGTTTTCTTTATGCTGGCATCCCTGCAGAGCCAGGAAATGTACCACTAAGATTAACACTGGATGTCCCCATTCTCACGCCTGACTGCTGGACTCGTCCTTTGCCCTTTCACTCCTGATATTGCCCTGATCCTGGAGCTCTCACGTCGTGTCACTCCTATACACTTCAGTCTAATTGTGCAATTACCCACAATGGACTCTCTAGTGCAATCCACCTTCATTGCAGCTTATGATTGGTTTTAGATACAAAGCTGGGCCAAATGAGACACCTTTGAGATTCACACGGAGGAGCTGTGGAATAATTCAGAGCCATCTGCCATCAGCCTTTCTCCACCCCTCCTGCGAACAGGAGAGGCTGGTATTTATTTTAAACCATTACACGGAGCCCCCCAGGTCTTCCCTGGAGCTGTCATTCTGGCAACGCTCCCTCACCATCACGGGGAGAGACCTAGCCAAGGTAACATTCCAGGCTGAGGCTTAATCAACATGCAGCCTCATTAACAGCACAGCCTAGATTACGTGATCCTAGCAGAGCTGACACTCTTCATGGCAGGCAAGATGGAGCATAAATGACTTTGGGATCCATGAGCCTTCCCCTGTCCCTATTCATTTTCTTGGCACAGGTTTGAGCCCCAAAGGCCCTGATCCTGAGAGGGAGCTAAACACCTAAGGCCTGGTCTAAAGCCCACTGACTCCCATGGATTTCCAGGGAAGCAGTAGTGGGCCTTTGCTGAGAAGCTGGAGGTGATGGAAAACGGTGGCAGCGGGAGGGTCATTGCTCAGAGACAATTCCCTTTGGCCTGAAGACACTCAGAAACATTATAGCGTAGGGACGTTCTTTACATCCCTGCAGTATTTCAGGGTTCTTTCCCCTGCTCCCTTCCACCTGGGCCCCATCTGGTGACTGCCCAGGCCTAAGGAGGCAAATGACATAAACAGGGATAGTACCAAGCAATCACAGCCCAGCCTGAAACCACAGTGTCCCTGACACAGAGAACCAGTCTCTCTAGTTGAGCCAAACTCCTCAAAAGCACAGACTAACCTGCATGTTGGGGGTCTGACATCCATAGCAATCTCTGCTCCGATGGCTAATTAGCTGTGGCAGAGGAGGCGGATGGGCCGTTAGCTGGATACTTAATTCACTTGCAGTCGTAATGGAAACACTTTCAAAAAGGTAGAAACAAAAGGCACATAGATCTCTCCTGCAGGCCTTCAGAATCAAACTCTGCCTGGCAGCTGCCTATTCCGTAGAGGAAAAAATATTCCACAAGTGTCTGTTTATTTTCCGTTCCTCATTTCCAGATAGCCCTACGCTGTATGCATTCCTTGTACTCACTTGCATTCCTCGTGCAGTAGCACATTTGCCTGGGGGTGGAGGGGAGAAGGTGGAGGGGCTAACCCGGCTTTCAAAGAAACCACATTCAATTAGAAGATGATTTCAGACACATTCTCCAGATCTCTTCTGATCCCATAAGCCCTCACACATCTTTTGTTCTGCCAGGTTCCTCTGGAAGCTGAAGCACTGAATCAATGCAGGAAAATCCTATTTCCCTGGTATCTCCAAATTCACTAGAAGCACCAAATAGAGCCCTCAAAACTCCATAAGAAAGTTGGTTCTTGTGAGATTTCCAGCCCGATTTTGCATATTTACAGGATTCTGGGGCATTGGAGAAGGTTGGAAGAAGAGACCAATGAGCAAATCCACTGTGGAGAAGTTCATATTCAGACTTAGCCCTTGGTCCCTGGTTCTATAACAGGTTTAACCAGAACCTCGGATCCAAGCTACTTTGCATTTTGTAGGAGTTCTATCCAGATCTGAGCATCATGGTCCAAAACCGGTTCTAGGCCAAACCTTTGTAACTAACTCAACAGTAAAAAGAAAAGAAGTACTTGTGGCACCTTAGAGACTAACAAATTTATTTGATCATAAGCTTTCGTGAGCTACAGCTCACTTCATCGGATGCATGCAGTATCCGATGAAGTGAGCTGTAGCTCATGAAAGCTTATGCTCAAATAAATTTGTTAGTCTCTAAGGTGCCACAAGTCCTCCTTTTCTTTTTGCAGATATAGACTAACACGGCTGCTACTCTGAAACCGAACAGCATCACTTGCTTAGGGAACTTGATTATGGAGAATTGTTCACATGAACTATTGTTCTAGGAACTTTGCTGATGACCACAAATCTTTCAAGCAAACTTGGGCCACATTTCCTATGAATCCCATCCTGTTCTCCAGGGGTACAGGAGAGGATTATATGGTTTCCTGCTAAAACCATGAAAAGCAAGGGTTTGTTTCGTGTGGGTCAAGTATTTGGGTTCAATTGAACTGGAAACTTCAATGAAACTTGGGGTGGAAACCCACAAGAACAGTACCTCATGGCAAACCAAAACCTCTGATGTTCAAACAACTCCACATGCAAAGATTTGGGTGCTGCTCTGAAATGAGCCTCTGGATCCTCAGTTCTTCCAGCACTACGTTTGATCCATTTGTATGTGAGACAACAGCTCATGCAATTACCTGAACAAACATATTAGTTTATTACTCTCTAATCTGAGACTGGCCTGAACTAAAATACCAGATCAGAGCACCATGGAATTATGGGGAGGAGGAAAATTTCAAAATCCAAACCCAAACACAAATTCCAATTTTGCAAGTGGCTTATGAGGGCTTGAATAAAAACCTCATTATGGAACTTTAGAGTGTTGGAAATCTGAACCTGGATCCAAACTGGATGGCTTGGACCCACTTCTGAGCCAATTTTTGCTCTCAATTGCCTGAGTGTAAATGCAGTCACTCCACTGACTTCAGAAGACTTACCCAGCATTTACACTAGGATACAGGAGAAGAATTTATCCTTATATATATCCTTTATATATAATACAGTGGCTCTCAAATTGCAATCCCCATAGAGTACCAGTGCACCACAGAGATCTTCTTGGTGGCCCACAGAATAAGAACAAAAGTTCCTTGAGAGAATCTCCCTCTAGTGTCACAGTCCGTGGAATGAAGTCATTGAAGAATTACTGGTATGAAAAATAAAGGAACGTCCAACAACTGGATATTCACATTGGCATCTAAATTCCCCTTATCCGAATGATCTAACAGACACAGCATAGACAGCTTTGCAGAATGCTGGGGGAACTGTTCAATTCCAGCACCAGGCTCAGGGTTGATTACAAAATGATTAGTATTTTACACAAAGTTGGATTTAATAAAGGCCAGTGGATAGCTCCCCTCCCGTGCCTCCTACCGGATCACTATTAATGTTGGGAAAATAAACAGTCTTTTCCTCAAGCATAGACACAGTAATAAGATTCCTCTGCCAACAGGCAGCTGCTTCAGTAAACACCAGCCTCCACCTCCTCCAAAGGGCAGCACATCAGGAGCAAAGATGGCAACAAATAAAGTAATCTCATCAACCGTCCAAATTAAAGGGATACTGCTGAGTTAAAAAAATACCTGAGGGCCATTATTGTACCCTCAGAACTGACCGAATTTGGCAGCAGGTTATATTTCCCCTTCCTTGTGTTACTAATAACATCTCCAAATGAAAAGGAGTACTTATGGCACCTCTAAGGTGCCACAAGTCCTCCTTTTCTTTTTGCGAATACAGACTAACACGGCTGTTACTCTGAAACATCTCAGAATGAAAGAACTTTACAAGTTTAACTGACTTCATGCTTCCTTTGTGGTGTCTGTTCACTTTCTGCCTTTTACCCAGCTTGGGCAGTGAAACTGGACCAGACGGCTTCGCTGTTGGTTTCAGTCAGTTTTGATTCCCGGTTGTCATTCACCACCTCAGTGCTACTGAGGGCGCGATTCTGCACCCACTGAACTCGATGGCAAAACTCCCACTGACTGCAATGGTGCAGGATCAGGTCCTGAAACCCAGGCTTCCAGCAAGACAGAAGCGCATTGTAAGACATCTCCAGAATCTGTTGGGTTTTCTTTATGTCCTGTTCGTTAAGTCTTTTCTATTTGTTAGGTTTTTATTTTTGAAAAAATCCCCCCCTACAAAAACCAAAATTTTGGTCTGTGGTTTACACAACAATATAAAGCCCTACTGTTACAGACATTTCTCCTGACAAGTGAATTGAGAGACTGGGTATATCTTGCAAAGGGACTGTAAAATCCTGGGGCCAAATTCTTTTCTGTTACACCAATGTAAAACCAGATCAACTCTACTGACACCTCTGAGCTGGTAGGGATAGCGGGAGGGGCCCAAGATACATGCATATGCTTATTTCACACACATCTGTACCATGAATCAAGTGGAGTCACTCCAGGTTTTCACTCATATAACAGGAAAATGTGATCTACACACATTTTACATTGTGTGTAGTACTAAATCAGACTAAACGGGTGTGAAACTCTCTACAAAATTTGGAATAGCAAAAATTTGCCCTGCAGCTGCCCTTGCTAACAACAAAGAACAAGCTTCCAGGGGTGTTAACTCAGTAAGGTACCTTCCATCAGCACTAAAGTGATGTAAGTGAGCCTATAATGCAGATACTCTGCCTCTCACAGTACTTATAAGCACTGCTTTCCCACTCCTGGTAACAGCATGGTCTGCAGGACAGAGCTACCTGGGTAAAATCATTCCCTTCCCATTTGCCGTTATACTTCTCCAACAAACAGCCATGGCGTAACCAAGAGCCTTAACCAAGGATTCATCAGCATAGGTAAAATCAAGGTTGGATGGATCACTGTGAGCACCTGCGGCTGGGAGAACTTCCTAAGTACCAGCTGTGAATTCAGCTCCAGCGTAAGACAGAATGAAGCTGTGACATCTTGTATCAGCTCCTTTCCAGCCCTTTTGATTTAGAGCTGAGACACATACCGTGGAGAGCCAATGTATCTTGTGGCAGTGACGTTAATCATTATTGTAAGCCACAACCAGCAGCATGTGTGGCCAAACTGTAAATCTAACCGAGTGTTGCTTGTCTCCCAGCCCCTTCCTGACAGGAGTGAAGTATGCAGATTCCAGTGACATGTTTAGTGCCTGATCCCGCAGCCACTCTACGTAGTCCCATCCCATAGCCGCACTGCAGTCCCATCAACCTCAGTAGAGGTTCCAGGCACTGAACAAGCTCAAAACATGCAGAAGACTCAAGGAAATCCTAAAAGTAACACACGCTAACGAATGATCCCAAGATGAAGCAAATTGGACATTTATAAACCTACCCCTTAGAACAAGCAGCTTTAGAGGGGGATAGGGACAGAATCTGGCATTTAGTTGGCAGGGAGGAAGGGATGAGGCGGTGGCCCAAGGGGAACACATCATGATAGGTAAGCACACAGGAGGACAAGGGGCACTGAAGAAAAAAGCAAGCTCGACCGCAAGTGCACTCAGCTCAGTCTGAATCTGCTCAGGATCCTAGACTCAACTAGCGCAACAGGAACACAACCATTACAATCCATACACAGGGCACCAGAAGCTGATGCCCTAGCAATTATTTTGGGGCCGTTTTCTGGCCTGTGCTATCCAGGAGGTCAGACACGATGACCCCAGTGGTCCCTTCTGGCCTTGGAATCTCTGTTCTATCTGCACTGTACATCCTCACAACTGGGATTTTAAGAGCACAGCCTGGACAAGACAGGCTTCTCTCCTGGCCTGAGATCCCTCATTAACAGCGTTGGATACCTTTACAGTGGTTATCACCTCTGCGAGTTCTATTTATTACCTTCACCAAACTACCATCACAATCCCATGCAACAGCTTGTCCTAACCCTCAGCCCTTTCCTCAAAGGAAGGATCCTCACACCCTATGACCTTTCTTTCTCCCTGCTCCACGAGACTCAATATCCACCCCGCCCGCCCCTTGCACTGCCTTCCTGTGCTTTTAACTAGCTTCCGCAGCTGGTAACCAGCTCCTCAGCTCATCAATCCCATCAACTGCTTAGGCAGTTAAGTACTCTTCTCCATCAGGCATTTCCTGGAGGAGCTAATTAATCCTTAAGGAAGTGATCAGCTACTGGCTCTCAGCACTCTGTCACACAGCCATAGGGGTAGAGTTGCCACCTTTCTAATGGCTGGTAACCAGACCTCTGAGGCCCCACCCCCTGCGCTGCCTCTTCCCCCAAGGTCTTGTCCCTGCTCCATCTCTTCCCCAGGCCCTGCCCCTTCTCCGCCTCTTCCCCCTCCCACCCCAGATTAAAAAAACCTGGACATTCGGGCTTGTTAAATGGCACCCGGACACACAAGCCGAAAACGGGAAAGGTGGCAACTCTACATAATAGAGATGGCTGAGAAGCTCCTGGTCCAGTGGACAGGGCACCGAACAGGAACATATGCCTTCGAGTGCCACTGGTTGGATGTGTGACTCTCTCTGGCCAGCAATGACAGTCTATAAAGAGGATGCGGCCTTACTAGAGTTGGGTGAAAAAGGACTGTTCTGCTGAATGAACATTTTGGGAGGGGACGTTTTCATTTTGTTTTGGACTTTTCATGACATATTTTGGTTCAAAATCTGAAAATGAAATTTCATTTCAAATTTTGTTTTGTTTTGGTGGGGAAAGTCTCTCTCTCTCTCCTTTTTTTAAATTCCTCCCTCCCCCTATCCCCGCCACTGGAAAAAGGAGTGGAAGAGCCGGAGAAAACAAAGAATCTTTCTCACTCCCTTTTATTTAAAACCGGTTTCCCCTCTTTTTGCAGTGAAAAATAGAAGGGAAGGTTTTTTTTTTCAAAACGTTGAGAGTTTCCCCAGAATTCTGAAACAAATTAATTTGAAAGTTCCAGTTAAAAAATTGTTTAGAAATTTAGTTAAAACATGAAAAAAATTGGACAGAATTTGTTTTTCAGGGGAAAATCTTGTCATCAAACCCTCATTTTTATCAAGGGGAAAAACACTGACTGGTTATGTTACCTGGCTTTGCAAAGCAGTTTAGAATCTTGGCGTGAACAGTTCTGGAGAAATGCAACGTGTAAGAGGAAGAAGTCTGTCAAAGAAGATATTTTGGGAGGTGGGGGGAAAGATTTGAAGCCTGTTAACTTGGACAGTGTTCCTTTAAAGTATGGATATGGTCAGAAGTGACTGAAAATAGCCCTTTATTTTATTACTGTTGTCCATGGCTGTTGCCTGCATGTCTCCTGAATCATCTGCTTACAGTTTACCAACCCAAAAAGTGTTTGCTACTGTCAGAAGCCAATAGAACTGCAGAAGAGGAAACCTGGATTATGTTCTACTTCACACACCACCCACAAAATATACTAGCCAACTTCAAATTCCAGAATTTTTATTGCTGGTGCTGGAGAAGAGATTCGAAGCATCACAAACAGCTGGACTTTCACAGATTATGTTGAGCTGGCGGTATTGGGAAATTAGAAAAATCTTGTTGTGTCTCGTAAACAGAATAGATTTTATATGGAAGTTATTAATGAAGACTAAAGATGGGCCTGAGCCCAAATCATGGCTCCTAATCCTGCATAACTCTGGGGAAGTTTGATCTGGATCTGAACAGGACAGCTGGAGCCAATATTTTTAATGGACTGACCCAAAACCCAGGAACTGCAGAGAAGATCAGATCCAGGCCTGAATTGTGCAGCTTTCTCCCATCTCTAATCTAGCTCTTTATTTATTACAGGGATTTCTTAATACACATCGCCTAGTATCGCAGTGCTTCCTAGATAGGTTAAATCTGCCTGGCATTTTTTGCTGCTCTCGCCTCCCTAGATAGAGAAGCTATGTTTGAAGAATTGTATTATATTTCACACCCACACACATGTTTTTTTTACAGATAGACAAAATCATCACATCAGTTATGATGGGAGTGCTTGGTCAAATATCAGGGTTTTGCCATACTGCTTGAAAGTGGTCAGACTCTTTACCTGGACCTCCTTGGAAAGTTCATTCCATAACTGATGGAGCTTTTTATGCATTTCATCTGGAGCTTTGTAAGTTTCATCATCTCAAAGAGCTTCTGAACTTCCGTAGTCAAGCTGACATGGAAGGTCACAGATGCAGTCACTGGTGTAGCCAAGTTAGTGACTTTGAAGATCAAGACCAAGGCTTTGGACTTTGAAGAGTCTGGATGCCAGTGGAGAGAGAGCAGAGCACAAGACAGATATGCTCATGGCACCTCATCCTGCTGAGGCAGGCAGCTGGAGTCTCCACAAGCCTCTGCATTGCACCCACGTTCAAGGAGCTTCAGCAATCCAGGCTGACGGACACACTAATCACTGTGGCTAGATCCTCATGGGGAGGAAGGAGCAGACTTTCTTAGCAACCTGGATTTTGAGAGATAATCCCTAGTGCTGAGTGAACTGCAGAGGGTTTGGATCTTGGTGTGTTTTAGATAAGCACCTGAAGCTTATCCAGACCTCGTCGGTCTGTGACGTTAAGGTCCAAACCTGAATACTATCACCATGAAGATCATGGGGCTACTTGCATGAGTCAGAATTCCTTCTGAGGTGAGTAATTCTTTTTCGTGCAAGTGAGTCCAATTGCTTTTGTTGGGGATACCCATGTGATAAAGGGTCTGTGGGGCAGGAAATCCTTATTCTGGAAATTTCCAGAAGGAGATTTGCAGCAGTCAGTGCCAATGGTCAGACTGGAATTACCACCATGACAGCAATGGTGCCCTGGGTAAAACTTTCAAATGCTGGAGGTCAGAAAGTCCTCGGTAGAGCGCTCTAAATGATGGAAACCATACCAGAGGGAATCCAGCATGCCCAAAACCTGAGCCCAATTCAAGACTCACCTCCTCCCTAAAGCTTTCCAACCAAGATGAGCTGAAGAGCCAAACACAAGAAGGGAAGGTGAGACTAGAAAGGAGAGGAGAAAGAAAACAATCAAGAAAAATCTCAGCAGTGCTGGTGCAGCTCTGCCAGTCCCAATATGACCAGAAAAAGCAGAGTTAAGACACGGTAAAAACAAACAACAGTCAACAAGTCAAAGGAACATTTCAGACTCTTTCATGAGGGTGAGGAATGGTACTGAAAAGTAGGTGGGAAGAGGTCTTATCCTGAATGAATTTACCCGTCTGTATCGACTTGGAGAGCATCCTATTTCTCTCTCCTCCAAATCGCTGGGTTGTTAACCTAACTTCTGCAGCGAACTCTCCTGTTACTTCACATGGCTGTGCTCTAAAACCCTTGAAAGGATCATTTCACACTACAGACTGAATCAATTTGTTTGTTAATCAGCAAAGGTTCAGAAAGTCCATTATAGGGGGTGGGTTTTTTGGTCCATTTAACATTATTATTACATGTAAAAAAACCTTTCCCTGATTTTTCAGACAGCCATGAGTGCATTTTTGCTTTGAAAGCAAATGAATCAGGGACCATCAGCACCCAGCCACATCTGTGCAGAGGTGTTAACTAGCCTTCTGGGATGGACTGTAGAGCAGGAGCATAACATTTAAAGACCGTGAAATGGGAGGGGCTGCAGATCTGATAAGTCACTCATCATCTCACATCTGGAAGTTGCTACAGCTGGCAATCTGAAACGTGCCCCCACCCCTCCAAAAAAGCCACTTTTCTTGAGGAATTTGCCATTTGCTCTGCTTTGTTCCTTAAGGCAAAAAAGTCATCCAGGTGACATATTGATTCTGAGCAAACACACCCTCTATTGGCTAGGCAGTAAATAATGTCTCTTTTTCATACATGTCAATTTGGACGGCATCCAAAGAATGCAGTGTGTGCATTCTGCCTCTGTGATTTGGCTGGCAAGTGTATTTAACTAGGCAAGTCTAGGCAGAAGAACTACTGCTTTACCTCTGCCTTATTTTTAAATCATGCTTTTCTGATTGGTTTAAACAGTGTGTCAGCGATTGGCTAGGACGGCATTGGAGAAAAACCTTAGGTTAATCACCCGCCTCCCCCGGCTAGATGTTGCATCATGCCAGGGTTCAAGTGTGTCTAGCATATAAATTAATGCACCATTGATCAAAATCCCCACATCGGCTTGCAATATCTTCATGTCGCAAGCACAGGATTCTGGGGTTAGGTGGAGAATCAACAAGATAAGTAGATTACTCAGGAACGCATTTTCACTAAACAGCTCATTGTATTGAAAATCTGGCCCCCAAAAGTAAATGGCCGTAGTGTGCGGCATATACCGCTGGAGTTGTCCCCAGATAGAATTAGGTCTTTGACTCCAACTGTTGCATGTAGCCATGTCAGTCCCAGAATATTAGAGAGACAGGGTGGGTGAGGTAATAGCTTGTATTGGACCAATTTCTGCCGGGAAGAGAGAAAAGATTTCCAGCTACAGAGAGCTCGACCTGAAGAAGAGCTCAGTGTAGTTCGTAAGCGTGTCCAATAAAAGATATCACCTCACCCAGCTTGTCTCTGATTCCAATTGGCATTTCTGATTTTCTGGCTAGTGGCACTCTTTTGTGACACTGCTGTGAGAACCCGAGGCCGGAGCCTGGTTCCCAATTTCTACCCTGCTTTAACAATTTTAAAAGGAACATGAAACTGGGAGCCAAACTCTGGTTTTTGCTATGCCTACGCACGTGTCTTAACTCATGGGCGGCACCCACATCTTCCAACGATGCAGACCACAGATGAACCCTGTGAGAGACAGATCCCTGGAAAGCTGCAGACAGAAGGGACGTCATGGGGCAAAAAACTGCCTACCCCAATTCTGGCTTCCGTCCAAATCTGCAGGAATCCTACACAGAGGCATTATGGGTCAGGCAAAGGATATGTGAATTTTAGCGCTCCTGTACCCAGGCTTAAGCATATCCGTTCCGCTCACATTACCACGCTTACATAAACCAGTGTGGAAAGGGCACTGAGCCCAGGTTCAGGCCTTGGGCTTCTGCAGAGCTGGTGTCGCAGAATGATGTCAGTCTCCACCATTATTATTTGTATTACAGTCGTGTTGGGGGCCCAGCTCAGAATGAGCACCCATTGTGCTAAGCACTGTACAAACCAAGCAATTGTAAGCTCTCCGGGACAGGGGCCTTCTATCTCAATAGACAAGACAAAGGGGATGGGGGGTGAGATATAACAAACAAGCCAAGTGAGGGCTTGCAAATGTTATGCAAATCCCACCATATCTTTTTTCAGGCATAGAGCGTTGGGAGGGGATTATCTAAGGACCTGCCCACCAGGCGTATTTCTCCGACCTGCCTTCGCCAACACACACACAGCAGAAGCATGAATGTTTAAAACAAACCAAAACCCCAACCCTACCAAAGCGAAATCTCCACTGCACCCACAATTCTCTCTAAGGCAGGAGATGAGAGAGGATGAACCCCTGTGCCACAGATGTTAGTCACCTTGCATAAGGCACTACCGCAAGGCTCTTTCATACTGTGGTGATGAGGGCAGTATAAGAACCCCTCTAGACTGGAACAGAGCTAAATGGAAAGAAAAATATAGGGAGGGCCTGAAAGAAGGGGAGGAAGGAGAAGGGGGCAAGGGAGAAGTAAGAGGGAAGGATGGAAGGGAGCCTGCAGGACTGGTGGTATGAGGTTGATGGAAGATGGATAGGCTCCTCCACTCACTGTAACCTCAGAACTCCTCCTTTCCTTTTCAAACAAAAACGATTCTTGCCATGTCAATGTCCCAGGCATAGTCACAATCCAGACAGGCGTAATTCAGGATTAGCTAACTGGCACTTAAAACATTAGCAACGGAGCAGATTAGGGTTAGAACCTCCTGCATTGTTGAGATGACGTTTTGTTTTTCTAGCACAGATCCTGGGGAGCAGGACCCCACTAATCTTAGGTTCCCCCCGTTCATTGTTAATAAGGCATTTCAACGCCCACTCTGGACAGTTATTGGTCTCTAATGGGAGGAAAGGTTTTTGTGATATTTGACCACTTGCCTAATTAGTTTACAGCACAAATGAGCCCTGCTGAGTAGGAAATTTACGAGCGAGAGATTGTCCCAGAGAGCACTGGGGGAAGGGAGTTCAGGGCTGCAAACACTCCTCATTTCTGAATGCAGGATGCTTAAATAAGCCACTCACCCCACGAGGCAAAACACTGGAAAGGCATCTCCATAGGTAACTAATAAAGTTAGGGAGCTGTACAGCCATCCCGGTCTGCCACCTATGGGAACTCACAACACCATGCGGCTTTTAGTCGATGTACAATTTCTTTTTTAAATAGCTGGGGCTATTTAAAATCTGCCCTATAGAAATGAGAGCTTCAAAAATTAACAAAAATGTGAGGTAAGCTGTTTCCCTCCTCTAAATATATTAAATAAGAAGCAAAATCAGGTCAATTGATTCCACCTAAAATTGTAAGATACCTTTTCTGACTCATTTGACAGCCTGCAGTCCTACACATAGCCTTGTCCCTTCCCTGCCTACCTATTACTCCACTCTGATGAAGCTGGATGGATTCCTGGACCAGGCAAAAGAACCAGTTAATGACCCCTTTGGAAAGAGAAAGGAATCTGGGAGCAACCACAGTAACAACAGGCACTGGTGATCAGCCCAAATAAGATGCATGTAAGGTGCATGGGTTTTCTGCCAAAAGCATTCTGGCGGGGGGGGGAGGGGGGGGATTCAATTTTCCCCTCTTTCCCCTAAGTGGTGAAAATGCCTGTAGAGAATCCTTGTAGAGCAGCACAAACATTGCCTTGAGAACAGATTGTCACACAAGAGTCATGGGGTTTAGAGAGAAAGCCTGAACCAAACCCCAAAACTGAGCGCCCTGGAGAGTTAGCACCTGAAATTTTTTGGCGTGGGCCCATCTCTGACAGGTGTGATTAAATCCCAAGTCACTGGGAGAAGGAAGGAATGATCCTGTCGGCTCTCCAGCGCCCCCCTCTGGCACATTAAGGAGAGGTACCCTTTGAAAATCCCGCCCCAGCTTTGGGGTTTTTAGACTGAATAGAAAAGGAAGGTTTTCCTCCCTCGTGTAATGCCATAAGCTTCAGTCTTTATTACCCTTGGTAACTCTCAGGGTGTTAATATTAAACAGCAGTTAGTTCCCTGCACATCATACAGAGAGGTGGAGATGGTTTGCTTAGCATTATCATTGTCCCACTAAAGGTTATGTTGCTCTATTTAAGCAAATGCTTTTGTCTCAGTCCTGGACCATGGGTGCCAGGTTTTTCTATAATTTCTGGTGGTGCCCAGAACGGGTCCAAGCAGTGCCGTCCCATCCATAGGGGCCACCCTGGGCCCCGTGCTTTGGGGGGTCCTGCACTTTAGAGGGACACAGGGTCCAGGGCAGCCTGCGGGGTTAGCAGGGGGCCTGGCACTGGCAGCAGTGATCGACCGTGCCCCAGCCCACCCCGATCCACCCCGCCAGCTCCTGGTGTCTCTCAGGGGAGGAGGTGGAAGCTGGAAAGAGGCAGGGCGGGGGCTTGGGGGAAGGGGTGGAATGGGAGCAGGGCATGGGAAGAGCAGGGGCCCGAAGAGCCGGGGCGGGGGTTTGGGGGAAGGGGTGGAATGGGGGCAGGGTGTTGGAAGAGCAGGGGGCAGTGATCTGGGGGAAGGGGTGGAGAGGGGGCAGGGTGGAGCAGGGGCGGGAAGAGGTGGGGGTAGCGTTCTGTTTCCTTTCCTCCAGCATTTTCAGTGGAATACTTCTGTGTGTAGGGCAGATCCTTTAAGAAACTCTTCCACCATTCCCTGAGGAATTGGCTCCCTCCTTCCTCCCACCCTTCTTAAAAAACAAACAAACCAAGATGTGTCGAGAAAAACAATGGGTAGGATTTTCAAAAGCACTCAGTGTTGGCCTAATTCTGCTCCCACTGCACTCTGTGATAAATTTGGGATAATGAGAGGTTAAATAAAACTTACAAGAGATCTGGGCTCAGCACAGGAATAACTGGATGAAATTCTATGGCTTGCAAAATGATCTAAAATGACAAAAATGATCTAATGGTCCCTTCTAGTCTTAAAATTATGTATTTAGAATCTGGAGGATGATCCTCTTCACCTGAGAACAATGTAAAAATAAGGCCCATTTTTCACTAGATGGGTTGACAGCATCCTTTTAAAAACCAATGGGTACAGATTCTCTGTTATGTTATTGATTACACTGGAATCATGTCACCTCACTGGTCAACCGCAGCCCTCTCTGGGGTAGAGCTGGGCAGCTGTTTAACAGCGCATAGCAAGACTATCCAACCGCTTGGGAGAGGAGGAGATGAAAAATGTGACATCCAACTGAAACTGCAGGGGGACTTTGAATAGGAGAGAAAACTTAACGACCCACATTGTGATACAGAATATCATTATTAATGCTTATGCAGAGTAGATTAATTAATTCATACTTATGTAAAGTATATTACTAATACCTAAATATATATATATTTCTATAGAGTATATGGAGAATCAGTAGATCTCAAAGCACTTTACAAAGGAGGTTAGAATCATAACTGAGGCACAGAGCAGTGATGTGACTTGCCCAAGATCACCCAGCAGTTCACTAGGGGAGCTGGGACTAGAATGCAAGTTTTCTTTGTCCCAGCCTAGTGCTCTGTCCAATAAGTGACACTGCTCACCTGTACTGAAGTCATTTTGATGTCTATAGTCACTCTGTATGGTGCCTTCTTGTGGATTGTTCTTTATATCAACTCCTCTAGGTGAGAAGCCAGGGAAGTCACTTCACTAGTGAGGAGTTCAGCAGCTCTCTCCTACAGGGCCTGCCATTTGAAAAGCATTACACAGCTGTACTTGGATTCAATCACTAGTGCACGTGCCATCGGGGGTTCCAGCCCCGAAGGAATATTGAATATCTAAGAGATTGTGTTTGGCTTAACCCCTAATGAGGGCACCTGCAAAGCACGCTGGCCAAGAAACTGTCCACACACAAAAACCCAAAACCCTGACCATAAAAAATCATTATGTAAAAAAAAATATTGGGTCATTGTCACAAAAATAAATGAATGATCTGTTTACCTGGTATGCTCCCAGAGGACAGGAACACTTAACGCTGTCCGCTTTAAATCAAGGAGACAATAACTGAGCACAGGGAAAAGCAAAACAGAACAGGAGCTGACAAGCTAGACCCAAAGGAGCACCTTTGATGAACACCACGCTCCAGATAGTTCAACTGTATCATTCTATTGAGGTTGCTCATGCTGGAACACCTTGAGAGGTGAGGTTGAATCTGCTGCTTACCTGGTGATTCTAAGCCCAGGTAGTTCAGGGGCAGGAGATCCTAATCGGTGCCATGCCATGGTATAGAGAGAAGGGTGAAAGAGTGATTATGAATTCTCTTTGGCTTCCCTGGCTGATTTTGTAATAATCCAACAGACAACAGCCAAAAGGGGCCTGATTTGCTGCTGCTGGGCTCCTTGTATGGTCATGAACACCAGCGCAAAAATGGGTAATTTTTTTTTATCAGCTCAGAGTGGTAAATGGGCGTAAATGAATATACAAGGTATAGGGCAATAGAGAATCAGTCCCGATGAGTTAATAAACCACACACCCCTGGAAAGCAGGAACTAGCAGTCTAACACTTTGGTTCTTCATTGTCACAACACATCGGTTTCTATTACCTAAGCTAAAAGATCACCTTTAGCTGACCCAAGTCTCTCAGCTTCTCCATGGGCCAGCCAATAGAGGACAGCATCACACACGCCCCATGCCCCTAGAGAGAGACAATATCACAATGTCTTTTGGACCAGCAATTCCCAAATAGAGGTTCATAGAGTAGTTGCTAGTTGCCTGCCAAGAGATCATCTGGTGTTGGCGCCTCCTCGTTTCCAGCTGCCAAATAACTGCATTAAAAACAGCTAAGATTACATTCCGTACTCTCCTAACGTGACTTCCAGTGGTGAGCAATTGCTGCAGCTCCCCTGGGGAAGTTCTTTGATCCCTGTTGGAAAAGGCGATGGTTCACGCTAGGACAAATGGCGAGAACCCTTTGTTTAGGAGACTGGTGAGAGCACATGGTTTGCTGTATTGGGTCAGTTCACCAATGCATCTACTGCAGTGGTCAGTCTCCAATGGTAGCCAATGCCTGATGTCTTCAGAATACCCCTAGCTAATTGTACAATGCTGTACATTCAGGAGAGTTTCATTCCTGATACCTATAGGAAATCACCTCCTGGCCTGAAGCATGACATTTTATCTTCCCATCTCACCACCATAGCTCCAGATGTCAAGCTCAAATACGGGCACAAATCCCCCCACCCCTTTTAACATCCAGCTACAATATCTTTCTCCGTGACCTCCCAAGGCAACAAATGACACAGAAATTACACCACCAGGTTACCGAAAAGCAACTTTTGTCCCCTTGGGGAGCATCATAAAAGGAAGCCACCCCACCCCAACATGCATGCTTCCAAGCTCTGTCTGCAACATCGAGCTGGGAACAATACGTCCCAGAGGTCTTCACACTCTTCTTAGCAGCAGCTGTAGCCGTGATGTATAAACAAACACGTCGACAAATGAAAGTGTAACCCCCACACCTCCCGGGTGTGGTGCTCTGTCCCATGTACTGACACCACTTAGAGATTAATGAGTCTGCTACAGCCTTAGCTAAGAGCCACGTGGCTTTTAGCTCATGCAGCAGAGGTTCATGCACTAAGCTCCAGAGGTCCCAGATTCAATCCCAGCTGCCGATGACCGGGGTCGGCTGGTATTATAAAAGCCATGGTGCTTTGCATCAACATGGGCACAAAGCTCTTTGCCCTATAGAACAAGACTGGCCACAGAGAAAGGAGCTTTACTTTTAAGTTTCTAAACAATGGGAGGAATAAAACAAAAACCCCTGGCAATAGAGAAAGGTAATTTAACAACACAGGGAGGGCCTGAGTTACATCCTCTCTGTATTCCCCCCTCTTCACCCCCTGCTGACCCTACGCTAGGGGAACCTCCTTTGAGAATGCGAAATGTGTTCAGTCTCCAGGCCTCATTCAGGCCTTGGCCTCTCTATTGAGGCTGCCAGTTAGTTGCCATGTGACACCTTTTCTGCTAGGACTGGGAGGGAGAGCCACCAGCTCATTTCATGCAGGCCACCAAACCATCATCAGACGGCAATGTTCTTCAATCTCTACTGACCTGTGCTGAATTCAAAGCAGCAAGATAACGATGAAAGATTCCCTACCTCATTACCAGACTCCTATACTCTCCTGTGTTCCCTGAACCTGGGTACTAATTCTTCCCCTTCTGAAGCATTTGGTGGTTTGTGATGCTCCCAAAGGCATCCAATTGAGCCATCATGGTGTAATCGAACGTGGAGGAGAAAGTGACATTGTGTGTCCATCTAAGGTAAGAAGCTAATACCTCCAGTTTGGATCCAACACCAGACTGCGTAAATAAGAAGTTTTCACATGGGGAAATGCATGTCCATCTGTGAACCTTTTCCACATTGCCCCTTTGTGACTGTGTAGTCACTGCTTGAGCTGACATCTCTATTTTATGCCAGTGCACTGGAGCGTGGATAAATTATATGCTGTGATATTAAGGTTAGTAAATAAAAATGCAGAATTTGGGCACAGAAGCATCGTGGGCATTCAGCCACAAGAATCACTGTTAACTGCACAGCATGTCTGGGATAAGTTCCTCACAGTTAAAGACTCAATTGAGTTGGCTAGGTCTTCACATTACTAAATCAACATTTGCAACTAAAGCACCCGAACATCCTTCTGGGAATGTTTAGCATACAGGTGGGAGTCTCTGCTCCCTTTGACACAGACATAGCTCTCACTTACCACAATGGGAGTGATGTGGCATAACACAGAGAAAAGAAAAGCCCCAGAAAATGAAGGCAACCTCTCCCCAACTTTGTAAATTTCTGTTTTAAGTGGCTCAGAAGACAAGTATTCCAATCAAACCAAAGTTCAGCGGTATTTGGAACCAAGGTTTTGGTTCAACCATGGCATCTGGATCTAGACTTATCCAAAATTCAAAGATCTTTGGATCCAAGGTTTGGGTTCTGATGCATCTCTAAGAAGCAACATTCTCTCGCAGAACAAAGGGGGCACTGATGGTATTTATTGTATGGAAAGCAGAGAGGATGGATGGTCCTGTGGGTAAGGACTCACCTGGGACAGGGGAGACTGAAGATCAAGGCCCTGCTTTGCCACAGACTGCCTTGGGCAAGTCACTTAGCTGCTTTATGCCTCAGTTTCCCCTCTGTATAATGGGCATAATAGTGCTTCCCTGCCTCAGATAAGTGCTGTACACTAAAGACTGTGAGGTGCTTAGGTACTAGTGTGATGGAGGCCCTATTGGTACTTCAGACAGATAGAAAGTTTGAATCTATACTAGCATGCCTTTGGGTAGCACCCACTCTACTTAAGGTTGATTTCCAAATTCTGTTCTAACCCCGTTCTTTTCAATTTCTCGTAATGTTCTCAAATGCCTTTCTACCTGAAGTTTTCCATGCTTTGTCTGAGCCCAAAGTGTGTGTGGGGGGGGGGGAATGTATCAAAGTTGGAGCAATATCATTTTTGTAACTGGCAAGTGAGGAAAAAACCCCACCAGACTCTCCCCATATGTTCACGAATGTTCAGTGTTTGATATTTCAACCACAAGATTCCATTAAGCCGTTTGTTTTTTCATTTGTTTGTTTGGTGGTGGGTTGTTGTTGTTTATTTGCAAGATAGTCATACATAGTTAGAGATAAATGATGAATAACTAAAAGCACCTAACACCAATTAGCATTTGTATAACATTTTACACCTCCAAAATGTTGTGCAGACTAACTAATTAATTAATCCCACAAAGCAATGTAAATGCCTCCTAGTAGATGGCTCCAAATGGGAGGCAGTCTAATTCTGAAAATCATTTCTCTAGCTGTCTCCTTGGCCTTTCAGGAATGAAGGTGGCTGCCCATTAACAAAGCAGAGGCTCAAATGCAGTGCAGACCCATTTAGATCAAAACAGCCAGGATAATGATGGCCATAGGAGAATCATCCAAAGGGAAACAGACGGATGCCAAAGCTTTTCACTGACAAAAGGCAGCTCTAATCACATTTGAAACAGGGTTTTTAACAGCTGAAGCCAGGTCCATAAATAAACCAAGATTAGGGATCATAATTTTTTTTGGTATAATAATATCCAGACCCAAATGTAAAAGGGAAATTCTGCATTCCATTAGCATCCCGAGAAGGGCCAACAATGAACAATTCTGAGTCACAAAGAGAAGATGCACAGATATCCTATCCTTACGGAGACCTCACCCCGCTCCAGCAAACTCGTTAATTATGTCAACTGCATCACCATCATTTTTTATACGGTAACAAACAGTATGCTAGATTGGCATCACCCAGATTAGAAGAATTTAGATCATGCTCACAAATAGCACCATGCCAACCAAAATGCCAGAGATAAATGGGGGAAAAAGCTATGTCCTCAAATCAAACTTTATGGGACTCCAGAGATAATAGGATAAAGACTTGGAAATGTTTCCATGTATAACCACACACATGGAACAACCTTTAGTGTGAGACGTAAGCCCCCCAACGACAAACAGCAGAATCGGAGAAGACCACATTGAGGCTGGAATCCATCAAGCAGCTCAGCAAGATGGAAAAGATGCCTTTAATGGCAAGCAAAAAGTAACACATCCAGCGTCATGAGCAGTTCAAAGCCAGCCTTGAGAGGAGCCAAGCTTTGAGACATCTGGGTTCTGTGGGCAGTTCCAAAGCAGGACTTCAGTCTTGTCAAAAGACAAGGACCAAAAAGTTTCAGACTTGAGTACCTAAAGTTAGAAACCCGGGGGAAAATTTTTGAAAGCACCCAAGTGACTTAAGAACCCACTGGAAGCTTTTGACAAGTTTACCACTAAACACATATTTAAGCACCTAAAAATAGTCTTAGAGCTGAGCATCTGAAATTCCCATTAAGGTCATCAGAGGCTACGAGTGCTCACTACCTCTGAAAATCAGACTACCTACCTAGACGCTTAGGCCGCAATTCAACGAGCAGCTGCCTAATTTTAAGCACATGAGCAGTGGTGAGTTGAATCTGGGGACTACATTTCAAATCAGCCAATTACAGATGGCCTAAACCAGTGTTTCTCAATGACCAGTCCGTGGACCGGCGCTGGTCTCTGAGGTCTCTCTGGCAGCAAGCCAGTCCCTGGTATAAAAAAGGTTGAGAAATACTGGCCTAGACCAAAACCTATTTAACCTCCCCAAACTCTCTCTGCCGAATGTTAGGATGGGTGCACACATGGGATACAGAGCCCAACGGCCCTTGAATTTGTGCTTGAAGAACTGAAACCCGATCAGTGAGAGCTGGCAAAAGCAAATCCAATTTTCCTTCCTGCCCATCTCTAGCCAATTCTTATAGCTGTGGTTATTTAATATTTCTATTATGGCACTGCCCAGAATCTCCAAGCAGCATCAGAATTCTATTCCTCTAGGCGCTGTACAAACACATATGAAGACACAAACCCTGTCCCAAGGAGCTTACAATCTAAGATGCTGCAGAAACTGCATTTCCATAACCATTCTATAAGCATAGACAAAAGCACTAGAAAATCTCCTGCATGGAAGAACCCCGAATGAACAAGGAGATAGAAAAGGATTTTTCCATCTGTAACTGCTGTGATTCCATAAGGGTATTTAAATAAGGAACAGAGACCATTTTCCTTGTGGAAACCCTATTATTATTTGCTATGCCCCTGAGTATAAATAAATATGTAACGGATTGCATATTGGTTAATTCCCTTCATTGTGCATTTAATTGCTTCCTTGTTTTTTTTATTTTCCACTCTACCATATGCTCATATTTCAGTACAAGCTCATCCCTTCCACATTTGTTTATTATGTCTACATTTCCAGAAACGGAAAGGTCAAGTGAAAATATGATTTGTTATGGAATTTCCTAATATTAACATTGCTTTGATATACAATACAGTTCCATGACCTTGCTGGCCACATGAGTCAGCAAACAAATCTCGCTTGCTTTGCCATTGGATGTACGTTCTTTCATGGCAGGTCTTTCATTGATAGAGCAATCAGCATGAACGCTAGGTGGTGGGTGAACCAGATCAGCTACAATAAGGGGACTTTCCTTCCCTCTTGCTTCCCACCTGAAACTTCATCCAGTCTTTTCTCTTACTGACATGTGGGTCAAATTTGTTCCAAACTAACATCCCTAAAGTGTGACTTCTCTTTGGCTGCAGAATGGGTACATCCTGGACAATGGTTCTGCAAGTTTTTCTCACCTACTGCTCCCAGCAAATCTACCTCGTCCCTGTTTGGAAGGGACCACGCCCTTAATGGACAGATGAGTCTCCCATCCTATTGGATGTCTGTTGATATTTCCAACAGGACTAGTAATTTTTTTTGTTATTTGGACCCCTCCCACACTAGGATCTGACCTCGGATCCCCACCACCAGCCATTCCTTTCAAGCTGTTGAACAGTCACCAGCACCTGGTCACCGCCAGCCGAGGGACAGATGGTGAAGGGGGAGATTTTCAAAGGCATCTTGGAAGACAGTGGGAGTTGGGAGCCTAAGTGCGCTTTGGGCCTTTGAGAGTCCAACCCAAAGCCCTTAACTGCAGCTTTCCTCCCAAAGAAGCCAATGGAAATGCAGGAGGAGTAAGAACTTTGATGCCTGAAATTAGGCAGCTAACTCCACATTCAGGCACCAAAGTAAGTGATCTGATTTTCAGAGGGGCAGAACACCCCCATCTCTAGTTGGAGTCAATGGATGGATTGTGTGCTCAGATCTCTGCAAATTAGACTCTTTGGGTTTAAATGCATTAGAACCTTAGATGAGAGCTGAACTAGTAACCTATCGCTGACAGACTAGATATCCCATTACAATACCCCCACCCCTTCAGCATGTGCTTTTCTAATTATTGTAAATGTTGCAATGCTACTTTGAATATACCGTTGACTTCATTTTGAGACTTTGCCTGTGGAGGAGGATATAATCCTTAGTGCATAAGATGCATATCTTAACATTCCAACATTCACTTCCCAGATCTCCCGGGAAAGGGTTTCCATTTGTGTTTATTTCATGGACAAGTCACTGTTTTTGCTACACTAGAGACACATAGAAAGTGTATTCAAGACATGAGAGCATGTTCAAAAGGTGAATGCATGAGGGAAGTTACTCTGAGTTCATTATTGGACATGCAGAGACGTGTGCTTTTTCCAAATGAATATTAGATCAAGATGATGTTCGCATACAGCCTACAGATGCACCAGCTGGGGTCGGGAAGCAATTCCCCCCACAGGATTGGATAGCACAATTAGGTGCATTATAGAAGGTTTGCATGTTCCTTTAAAGCACTTGGCATCAGCCACTCTTGGAGACAGACAACTGAGACAGAGGGAGGATCAGTCTGTTCCTAGATGGTAGTGCTTATGCCCTAACATAACAACTGAAGGAATGAGATACAGTATAATGTAGTGAGTTAGTCTTACACCAACCTGGCAAGCAGAGGGGGTGGAAGAAAAAATAGATCCGTCTGTTTCTTCTAGGATCCTCCCTCTCCACTTCCATCTCAGAGTGGAATCTTGATTTCCCCTGCCCAACGGAAACCCTTCTCCCAAGCGGCACAGCTGGATGCTGCTCCTTGACTCACAAGAGGCCATTCCTGCAAGACGGTGGGCCAAATCCTGCAAGGTTTGAGGGTGCTCAGTACCTTCCAGAAAGGTGCTGAGAACCTAGAAGAACCAGGCCATGTGTGACATTCTCCTTCCCTGTCACTCAGTACTGCGTCTGCTGTCTCCAGATCCAGCCTAGCAAAAGTATTCATTTTTTTTAAATCCATCCTCACGGCGTAATAGTGCCTAGCATTTACAAAAGACAATCCTTCTGCTAGGGTTCCCAACCTCATTCTGGCCAGTCTTAGTGTTCCTTAAATATCTATTTATCTTATCTAATCTATCCTTACCTATAGATATAGTAAGCAACCAGAGGCTGAGGATTACCAACTCGACCTTAATATAGGTAAGAAGAAAAACATGCAGATACGTGAAACAAATTCCTCTCTAATTGGCTAGGAGTCCCACTCAATAGAAGGCTTCTCCTCTTTGTTTATTTTCCTCTGGGTGAAGTGCCAGCCTGCCCTATTCCCATTCCAGACATCAACTGTGTTCCTTACCAAGGAACCATGACGTCAGAATATATTTTAAGAAGCAAACTCGCCCCCAACCCAGGTTTGGGCTAGTTCCCGATCCCTCAAACAACCCCTGCCCAAACCCAAAGCATGCTGCAGAGTAACAGCTGACGCTGGCTACCGGATGCCAAAACTGGAGGTGAAGTGGGATTTTAAAAGGAAGGAATTGTCTTTTCCAGTAATTTCCCTGAGAAGAAATAATATGCTTGGCTTGTCTCTGTGTTGATACAAGGGTGACTCATTAATCCAACAATGTGAGACTGTTTTAAGGTTAATGGCAGGCATCTAGAATTGGCACCATGTCAGCTGGCAGCTCCCAAGCCCAGGTAAAAAATGTGCCTCTCTCGGTATAATAGATCAGGAATGCAGACTACCTAACTATTTCATTCTCAGGCTCAACAGCTTTTAAAGGGGGGGCTACTCTTGTTGTATCTTTGTTCCTATCATGGTGCTTTGGTTAAAATTGACCCACAAAGGAAAATTAATTGCATTTGTGACCCTTTCTATCTTCTTTATGATGTATAAAATAGGCCAAAGTGAGTTAAGTTTGCTCATTTTTAAATTAGAATTACAAGTCTGGTCTAGCCTGAAACTCTATGGACAACTGGAGAACTGGTTGGTTTATAACCTCACAAGAAATTGAAACCTGAGCAACTAGGAGAGGGGGAGGAATTTATGGTCAGAATTCTTAAAACTCTCAACACCTATTCAATTCAACCCCCTACCGCACAGCTGGGGGAAAACCTCTCTGGGGAAGATTCAAAACACCCACCGGTATTCCTAGTGTGAAAAGAAAGAAGCAGAACTGACATTTTTAGTTCTGCCCTTTGTACATCAAAAAGCAGAAATGAAAAAATATTTTCTCTTTGCAAGTCATCTCTGAATTTTCCCTTGACTTTGAAAAGGATGTTTGCTTGGTTGGCTGTAGCCAACCCACGGACCTAATGCCAAAGTTCTTACTCAAGAATTATTCAGGCAAAATTCCCAGTAAAAACTACGAGCCAAATTCGGAAGTGCTCAAACATTTCCCGGCCATTGCAGTGGACCTCCAGCACTGGTGCACCTCGGTCCTGCCGATTCTCTGCCTGTGGTACATAATAGTCTAGTCTCCTGGGGGTCTCATTTACTTTGGTCTCATTTCTGTTGCTGAGTTTAGTGTGCGGATGCGGGGTGGGGTTGGCAGCCTCTGATACACAGGAGGTCTCATCCCTCTGGCCCGAAACTCTGTGATGCTGTTTTTACCCAGTCCTACCTCAGGCGAAGCTTCCATTAAGCAGGGGCAGTGGGGCAGCTGGAGACCTAAGGAGTTCAATGCCCCACAAAGAATTTCAAGTCACTCTGCCCCTGCCTATAGCATGGAGAGGAAGAAGGAAACAGGTCCCCTCCCAGAGACAGGCCTGAGCTACCTCTGAGGAAACACAAGCCCAAAGGGACGCCCACGCTTTCTTCAGCGCTTGCACCAGGAATCAGTACTGGGGTGATGCAAACACTATGGGGCCTTGCAAGAGGAGCCAGGTCCAGCTTGTTGTGAGTATACAGGGCCTTGCCTATGAATTTTCCTCCAGGTCAGACTGGTAGAGACTCCTGGGGGGCAAGAGGTGACCTTCCTCTGCAGCCTGAGGCATGGGTCACTTGCTGCTTTGAACTAAAGTAAATGGTGGATTCTCTGTAACTGGAAGGAGGAGAATGGTAGGAAGTAGAGGATAAACAGAGTGTGTGTGGAAGAAATCAGGGATAAGATGAACTTGGGACTCTCAGTTATAGATGGACTGGAGAGCGCACATTTGAGATGGACATGTGATAAGAATGGCAAAAGAATGAACAGCAAAGAAAGCGTGGGACAAAGAGGATAGCAAGAAAGGACATGGAAGACTTGGATACAATGGAAAAACTCTGTTAAGCGAAGTTTGAAGAGAAAAAGACTAGAACTCCAAGACCTATGAACTTGTGCCATGGACGGGAAGAAGTGGCAAAGAATCACGAGCATCCCTAACCCTGTGTAAATGGGAAAGGAGTCAAGAAGTGAAGTCACACAAATGCGTATAACCCAGTAAACCTTCTTTATTTTTCACCTTTATAAGATATTCATTTTTTCTGTTTAAAGCATGTTATGCTCTTGTGCCTGTCAGGCTGCATGTAATATTTGCTGATAATTTATGGCATGTGCCACTTTGGGTTTCTTATTTTGTATCTGCATCTGATTTATTTAAAAGGAATTTATTGTTAATAAAGACCTTTTATTAGCAATCATAATTCACAGATTTATACCACCCCTCATTCTAAAGTGCTTCACAACCTCTGTACACTCAATGCCGGAGTAATGCAGACACCTATTATGGGAAGGGAAATAGCTGATCAATCCAAAGGACGCTGTAAAACAACAATGGAGAGATTTTGTCCAGTGACATTAGGGCAAACTCCTGCCCCTATAAAATATGTCCAGAGTAAGCAACATAAACTTGTTTTTCACATTCACATCAGTGAGACAGACGGACAAAAAAAGAGAAACAGATAAGGACAGACACACACACAGAATAAACTCCAGGGAATTCTATTGTATGTCAAAAGGATGAAGGGCTGAGTCGACCTCCCTTGATACTGGAACCTGTGGTTTCAGTGAGCTTTGGTGATATGAATCTTATAATTACACCATCCCTGCTGGGGAGCAGCGTTAAAATAAATGACACGTAGGAACCTAGCATAGCAGGGTTTGTGATGTTTAAGGGTGAAATTCACACATGGTGTGGAGGGCCAGGGCAGTTACCTCTGTACCACTTAATCTCTGCATAAGGGCTGTGTGGGACAATGAATGGCAGAGCAGCCCCCCATGGGTGCTTACACACACACCCTATACACCCCAGAAAGGGTCTCCATGGCAACCCAGAAGGCCACAAGGAGGGAAGAAAGGGGTTGTGAATCCATGCAGATCGACAGATCATTGCCCCCAGTACCCTCACACAACTGGTACAGAGGAACTCTGGTCGCTATTCCAGCATATAGGCTGAAAGAGCAGCTGCAAGAGAGTTCCCGAGTAGCACCGGATTCTGGCCCTGGAATAAGGGAGATCGAATTCATCTCCCCAACTGCTCACGCGCATCGAGCCCAGCTAACTCAGGCTTCGTGTAGGTGGAGTGGGCCTCACCCTCAATGAATGTTGCTGCCACTCACATTTGATCAATGTATGCATTTTTTGGCCATTTGGTTTGGATTACAAACTTCCGCTGGCAAATAGCTAGCTCATTACCCCACTGCCACAGCCTGCAGTAGGATGAGTGTTCACTGCATTTGGATGACACTGCTGGGAAAGAAGAGGTGACTTTTCACACCTTACCAAAGTTGGACGACTGTGAGACCCTTGGGGTAGGGACCTTATTTTTGTACAGCGCCTAGCACAATGGTCTGTGATTAGGGTTCCAAGGTGCCACTTTAATACAAATAAATATTAACTTAACAACCTGGCTAATCAAGATGGTGGCACCAAGATGAATGAAGGCACAACGCATATTATTAATGTGAGAATTTTATTAACAATTCTGTGATGTGTTTTATCATTTAAGAGAAGCTCATTTACAATTCCAGCTCCCACGGGCAGGTGTATAGGAATGTTAAGTGCTCCCTTGCTTTATCAGCTATTACGTTAATGTGGCCTTAACTGCAACACCGCAGCCCCCTTTGCACTGGGATTTGAAACCTATTGCTTTCTAAAGTAACCTGAAAATGGCCAACACATTTCCAAATACCGCTTAAAGGAGACCTAAAATAGTCCCCTCCAGGTTATCTGGTCCTTGAAGCCAAATCTGACAGCTATCATCATTTACCATATGCATGATCCACAAGGCAGCTTTCACAGCCTGAACTGAATTGGTATTGTAACAAACCTGTGGCCATTTAAGCCTTCCAAGTTGTCGCAGTACTGCACTCCAAGGCCATTTGAAACTTTATAGCAACAGCAGGGATAGAACTCAGATCTTCCTATTCAAAAGCACTGGCCTCTAACCTCTTGATCTGAAGGAAAATGACTGTGAATTCTAAAGGCCCCTTGATACAGGGTGGAGAATTTCAGATTCTATACAGTAGAGGGCATTGGTCCATGCACATTAGCCATTCCATTACAAGATATACGGAGAATACAGATGTATATTGCTAACAACTGTCTCCTTAGACCATAGCTCTCATGTTCTCAACTAAAATGTTAATTCAAGAAATCTACCACTGTAACTAACACTAAAAATATATTCTGTGCATGGGGGGGAGGGGTAGAAATGGCACCTTGAGGCATACCTTGTTCCAGCAACGCTGCAAAACCAAGCAGCTAACAGCAATTACAAATGGATCATTCCAGCCTGTACAAAATGTCATGTTAAAGATTTTATTTTATTTTATTTTTATTTTTTTGGTTAAGCTGTCTATCCTCCGGGCAGTGCCTCGCTCAGGAAGAAGAAAGAAACAAACAAAAACAGGCAACACACAGCTTTGTTCCAGTGATGAAGTATTTTTAAACATTTCAATTTAAAACATCTAAAGTGGAAACAAAGATTTTCTGTTTTATTCTAACTTCCTGGCCAGTAACAGGAGAAATCTTCTTTGCAATTGCTCATAATAAATCTTCGTAAGGGCAGGAGCTCCAGAAGCTTCCAATCTATCTAAAATCTCTCATCTGGAATTAGGGAATCCAGGCAAAATGCCCCAGCAACAATCAGCCTCAGAACTATCAGGCTGGAGAGACTAAATGGGATACCTTTATCCTTTCACTGGGCTAGCATCTCAGCCGCGTCCATTGTCCCCTGGGCATGACTTAGTTGGCATGCTGCACAGGCGCCAACTGTGACAGCCTAATTCTGGGGCCAGCTCTGGCTGGCCCTGGCCTTCCTCAGAGCAGCCTGGGGTCTGCTCCAAATTACATTGGCTGGCTAAGACCCCAAGAAGCCTTTGCACTGATTGAGAATGGCCACAGGGCGGTAGTACTCCAGCCAGGCCGCCTTCAGCAAGGGGGCCTGCTGGGGGTGTCAGGTGTACTGGTTATTCTGGCACTACGCTAGCTAGGGATTCTGCCACGCAGGGTTTATCCCTAGCTGTGGAGATCTAGCAGCTATCCAGGACCTTGGAATGGACAGCTCAGAGCAAAGGGGCTAGACCATAGGAAAGAATCTGACCCGTTGTTCCTAACTCATGTGGCCATTTCAGACTTTAGTCAACTTGTTCTCATTTCAGTCATCTATGGATATGTCTACAGAGCCTGCGGCAGCAAGCCTCCCAGCCTGGGTCAACAGACTCGGGCCAAAACTCGGGCTCTGATGCCCACCCCCCTCCAACAAATGGAATAACAAATGGAGTCGGGATTATGCAGCCCCATCTCACTTTATGAATGGCTTTTATTATTTCACCATTTCCTCCCAAAGCCTGTGCATCCAAACAGGACTAGAACTCGAAAAGGGTAATTAAAGGCTTTAACAGCTGAGGAAAGCCAGCCACCCACTATTCTAATTTTCTAACTGCTTTCATTATACTTCTCTCACTATTTTATTTCGTTTTGTAGGAATTTGGTGCAAAGACCTGACAGTGCAGGCTCGAGGCAGGCAGAAGAATGGGCAGCTGCTGTACCTAACGCACCCTGGGCTTGACCTGCCGCATTCTATGCTATTCCAGTCCAGAGACCCACACCCCAGCCTTCTGGTTCCTCTTTCTCCACACATAATCCCAGTCCAAGCAGTCCGGCACGTCTCCATGGGAAGTTCTGCCAAAGCATTTCACCCAGGGCCTAAACACTCCCTGCTCTTCCGCTCTTCATATGCATCTGACCCTTTTGTACTCCTTCTCTTTCCTAAACATACGAACCTCTCTGCCAATGCACGTCACTCCTGATCTACGAGAGCCTCCTGCTATTTCATCTGAGGTCTCCCTCCCACACAGCTCTACTAATGCACCTCAGTCCTGGCCTGCAGCATCCTCTGAATGGAGACAGCCGGTTGTAGCTGCAATACGCTACAATCCTGACTATGCACCGTTTTCTAGACCTGAAAGATCAAGAACTAAGTTCATCTTATGCCACAGTGCCTGACCTTCCTGGACACTAATAGCGTTTTACCACGATCAAGACCACTGTTAGAATTTCTAGGGCCTTTTCCATTGCAATTGGAACATTACTGCATAGGACACCAATTTGGATGTGTACGTGAGATCTTGCAGAGAACAATACTGAACTACCATACATTCTGTTTTCCTCAAGTTAATTTCAATGTGTGCAGAGGCTTTCCCCTTCACAATTTGGCCCCTTTCCTCACTGGCTGGATGCCTGTTGCTGGCAAGTCCGGGGATCCCAGCAGATCCATAAATAATTCAACACCTTGCTGAGCATAGTAATCAATCAGGTTTATGGTTCTGAAACATTCAGCAAAAGTAGGCAAAGTTAGGAACTCAGAGTAAGTAACAGGAATAAGGTCAGGAGAAATCAAAGAGGACATCGTAAAGGAAAGCACCCGAGATGCCAACTGCAATAGGGCCGAACGGTAACAAAGTATTTTCATTTCATTTGCAACTAAATCAATTTTTTTTCAATTTCCTCTATTTCCAGATGAGAATGTTTTAGAGGCCCTAAACAGTCATCCGAACAGTTCCATCTAGAGTAACCCTGTTACACAACAGCCAGTAGCTATGCTTTAAAAATCACAAATGAGAAAAGCATGCATTTCTTGGACTATTTACACCTATTTACTCCCCAACTCTAGGAGCAAAGTACACCACAGAGACAAAATTCATCTACCCCTGTGGCTGCTACTATCTGTCCAATATGCAAATACCAGTTTTCACTCAAGCTACCATTGAAGATTATTGGCCCAAGAGGGTCTGCTTTGTGCGTGTTGTTATTTCAGCAATACTGCCTGAAAACCAGAAGTCAGACTGTCCCCCCCATACTCTGGATACGTCGTTGCAAAATTAAAGCCTATTTTCTTGCACAGATATTGCCAAATCTTTCTGGCAGTAAGAATTTGACAACGGACTGGGCTTCAGCCAGATTTCTGAAGTCCTGTTTTCTTTTCAGTTTTCCCTTTCCCTGGCTGTCATGTTGGAGGTACTAGTGAAAAGGCTCAAAAGACCCCTAATATTACAAAAGGGGCTTTGCCAAAATTCCATTTCTCATCAGTCACCGATGTAACTAAGAGGTCCACAGCAAGCATTGCTTGGTCATGTTGCATGTACACATGCCTCTCTACACACTTTGCGGAGATGGGACCAAACCAAATACCCACCCTGCTCCTTGGATCTCGGGATATGGATAGGAACCTCATGGCTGACCATTCTCTTCATAATAGGTCAAACCAACCTTCCAGATGCCTCATCTCCAACCACCAGGAAATGTAAACGTCTAGATCAGAACTTTGAAGATCAGTCTCATCTACCATACAGACACACACATAACCTTTCTGTGACATTCTCCATAACTGCAGATTAGGGCACATGTATAAAATGGCCATTAAAACAAATACCAAAGCGGTACAGAAATTAGAGATGGAAGAGGCCTCATCATCTCCAATCTCCTGCAAGGCTTGAATGTTCACTATGGTATATAATCAAGTCCAATGTTAAATCACTCAAGCACCGGGGCTGCCACCACATCCTAGCCTAGACCTTTGGAAAACTTTCCCTGCTGGTAAAGGTGGCATCTAATCACCTAGCAACAATTCTAATTGCCTAGATATCCAGAACAATCCCACAGGTTTGCTTTTAACCTCTGCACTGAAAACCTGAGATAATTATCAGCAGTCCTATTTTGCCCTCATGGTTCCACATTCCAAAATGCTACAGTAGGAGATAAGAGAGGGTTGAATGTAGTGAGAAGGACTAGGAATGCTTAGAGTTCCTGATGTGAAATCCCACCCATCTGAAGCAAATACTCCTGTTCCAAAATAAAAAACACCAAGTAAGATTGCAGCTGTTAAAAGAGAAGAGGATTTGATTTTATTTTAAACAGAAAGAAAGCTGAGAGGAGCAGAATCAGACAGGGTGGGCTGTGGATTATTGGCTCAAAAAAGAAAGTTATTAAAAATAGATTTTAAAAAACATTTCAAAATACTGAATTACTAAAGCTGTCAACCACGCATTTTTTGTTTCATTTATCTTGATGAACATTTAAAAAATGTTTGAAGTCATTAATACATGCATGTTTGTGAAGGGTCTGTTAATACAATGATGCTACAAAACAGTAATGGTGGATACCTACATTTAAAGCACCAGCTATTTAGTTTTGTGTCTCCATTATGCCTCCAAGGAGCAGACCTGATTACAATCACATACGTTGCATTTATTGCCTAGGTATACATAGAACCACCCTTAGAAAGCCAGGTCTCAGAACTAGTGGCCCATTCTAAGGGAGTCCTGACTTCAAGAAGATGCGAATTTATTAGCATGATTCCACCCAACAAGAGAAAAAGGCCTTTTAATGATTGACCAGCAATTCAGTACTAGGTTTTACGCAACAGATGGGATTGTCTGGGAGCATGGTGCCATCCTGTCCAACGCTGGGGTATTCATCCACTAATGACCAGAAGAGTCACTAGCATTACTTGGAGTTCTCTCATCTAAGAACAGAGCATGCTCGACCCTGCTTAACTTATGACATGTGACAGGGCCACAGCTTGAGATGGAAGGATTACCATCTTGAGCAACAAAACCCCTCCGAATCCCCCCACACCTTAAAATACCTTCACAACAGACCCAATCCTACAACCATCATAGGCAATGGAAGTTTGGCTGCTGACTTCAATGGGAGCAGGAGCAGGCCCCAAATGGTCACCTTCAAACGGGATTGGTGACATTCCCCAAAACCAGCAAACACCCCACATTTACCAGATAGCACGGAGTGCTTCCCAGAAATGAGCAAGACCTACATAGGGCAATATTGTTCTCACTCCATTTCCCGGTGGGCAAGAGTCCACATTTCAATAAAACAGCTTCACAACTGGCAGATTTACTGGGGGTGAGAGTAGAGGCCAGTGACTGAATTCCTGTCTTACCCTTACAGTAGGTCCTTCTAAAACAGGGCTGTGGTACACTGGCGGACCAGAGAGTCGACACCACTTGATTCTACAATACTAACCACAGTCCTGGATGCCATCCATGGGGCTGATCCAAAGCCCTTTAAGTCAATAGGAGTTTTCCATTAACATCAAAGGGCTTTGGATCATGCCCATTTGCGTCACTTCCACAGCCCAGTATTTGGAGAAAACCCTTCTGAATGGTCTTCAGTAACAAAACTTCAGCCCTATTAATTTACAGTCTCCCGCGTTGGTCTGCAAAAGCAGCAAAATGGCAGTAACCCCTTGCTGCTGCTCTGCAGTAAGACAACAGCATTTGAATGCCTGGGGCTGGCAGAAGAACATCTTATGGAAACCTTTCAGGATAGCCCCCTCTCAATTCAAAATGCACCCAAGGAAATTCTATTCTGGGGCTATTATAAAGAACCATGAGAGCAAAACTCCACTTACAAGCCTCCAGACCCCCAAGCCACATGGCGTGTTTGGGAGCACTACATATGATCACATCCTGTAATACCTGCTGAAAAGAAAAGATTTGGAGGTGGCTCCCAATTGCCTTCTAAGGCTCTCCCCACCACCACCTTCAAATCACTAAGCAGCATCCAAAAAGGGTGGGTCTGAGGCTGAACTGGGGACAAGCTCATTGGGGAAGTTACAAAATCCATGGGGTAGGTCAATGGTACCAGCTGCAGGTGTCACAAAACACCCCAGCCACACACAATTGTGATTTCAAGGCCAGCACTTTTCAGCTGATGGGGAAACCTTGATTAACTTGGGTAGGGTGGCTTTGGGGGCAGTCATGCTGAAGGTGGTGTCTCACATTCTCTGACTGTGTCTGGGAACACCGTCCGGCTGTTGAGCAGCATAGAGACTCTATGTAATGAAAAGAAAAGGAGGACTTGTGGCACCTTAGAGACTAACCAATTTATTTGAGCATAAGCTTTCGTGAGCTACAGCTCACTTCTGTAGCTCATGAAAGCTTATGCTCAAATAAATTGGTTAGTCTCTAAGGTGCCACAAGTCCTCCTTTTCTTTTTGCGAATACAGACTAACACGGCTGTTACTCTGAAATCTATGTAATAAGTTACATATTTTCCGTACGGACGTTCTGGATTAGCACGAGACAAACCTGGAAAGATCCAGAAAACACAAGGACTTTGGATGCAGGTCTGAAGTGTTCAGCTCATCCCCCTTCGTGCTGTGCTTGCAGCTGTGTGCCTGTAATGCACTGAGGGCCTGATCCCAAGCCTGAGGAGGTGATGGGAGTCCTTCTCTAGATTTCAATGGGTTTTGGATTAGGCCTGTAATGCACTGGTGTTTGGTGTACTGCTTGTGACAGGGGGTCATCAGGATCCCAGAGCTCTTAGCAAACAAAGCAAGGACTTTAGATGTGCAAATACATAACCTCAATCCGAGTTTATTAATATTAAAAATAAACGCTGCAAAGGAAAAGCAAGAGACAAAAATCAGACACACGCAGCCTCCAGGTCCCTTCACTTCTCACAAGCTCTCCCCCTACCACAGCCTCCACCCAACTGAGCAATTTCTGTTTTACACCCTAGAATGGGTTCCCGTCCTGCCCCAGTCTTAAAGGGGTACTCCTCCTTTATCCATTTTCCTCTGCAGGATCACTGAAAAGGGGCCGGGAAGACAGAAGTATGCAGGCTAATGTTTAGATATGCAAAGAAAACAATGGTTACAGCAACACAGTTGGAGAGACATCTTAAAAAGTGACAGCACCCCCTAGCTCACCACTATACATTTCTAAGAACTTGGTTTTGCCTCAGAAGCAGCAGCCATATTTTTTCAGCATTACTGCAACCTGTTCCAGAAAAGAGAGAGAGAGAGAGAGAAAGAGAGAGAGAGAGAGAGAATGAATGCTCACCTGCGTGCTCTCTCTCTCTCTAAGACTTTACTTTTGTTCTTCCTTGTTTTCCCTAAATCTAATATAAAAGTTACACTAGATTCTAAAAAAGAAAAGGAGGACTTGTGTCACCTCAGATACTAACAAATTTATTTGAGCATAATGCATCCGATGAAGTGAGCTGTAGCTCACGAAAGCTTATACTCAAATAAATTGGTTAGTCTCTAAGGTGCCACAAGTCCTCCTTTTCTTTTTGTGGGTACAGACTAACACGGCTGCTACTCTGAAACTAGATTCTAACTGTTTCTTTGCTGTTTGTAAACAGTCTCTTCTTCCATGTGTGTCATTACAACCCATAAATGAACGATACAGCTAGAAACCCAGCAATCTTGACCTGTGGGTGTGCCAAGAGCTTGTGCAATCAGGGTTAGTAATGCCCTGTGCAGCCCCAGAGGTCTCCCTTCTTTCAGCGCCAGCACATATCCCGGCTGCCCCAGCGCCCTTGCCTGGCTTCACACACGATGTGGTATGCCAAGGAAAGCAACAAAGGCACATACCAGGCCTTGCAGTCAAACTAATTTGCAATGAAAGGGCCTTTCCCTTGATCATGTGGCTAAAGCCAGCTGCAAGCCTTTGAGCAAAGAATTGTTTCCACGATGCAATTGTCCCTGGTCCCTTCTGCAGGAGAGATGGGTATTAGTGGGATGTCTCTAGCTCAAATGCACTGGCAGGGATTGTGTGCCACAGGATAAAAGCGGCACGTTTTTTCTTTATTTTAGAGTAGAAAAACATTCTGTTAACACTCAGGATTGGGAGCGGAAGGCTTCAGAATGTAGGTGTAGGGAGAATATGTTTATGGAGGAGCTATATTAAGAACTTGGCTGCCGTGAGCTTCCATCAAGAACAAGTATTATTGCTCTTGGGATAGAAAGCTAATAATTAATCCAAAAAAAAAAAAGAAGAAGAAAACTCAATGGAACTGAGGTTTAGAGACAGTGAAATCCAAATTCTATTTGGACACTGGAGAGGACATGCTGCATTTCAACCCACACTGCAGGGAATAAGCCAGAGATTTGTAGAACAGGATCCAGGAAGGAAGGAAGGAATACCACACACAGCCCATGCACAGTTGGGTCAGTCAGGAAAGGGGAAGGATTGTGGGTGGATATGACAGTGCTGGAGGCAGGTACTAGCCTGGAGTGACCATGGCCCCTGCCCTAGATGAAGCCATGCAGAATGCACCCCCCACACATGGAGTCACGAATGCAGGAGTCAGCCGCATGTGACAGGTGTGCGGCTGTTCACTTTGCACATCTCATCCATTGCATGGGCCTCTGAAACACAGACCCTGTCGACTGTGATTCCTCACAAGCCCGAGCTTCATTCCTGGCTGTTCTCATCAGTTTTTAGGAGCACCGGGACAAAAATAACACTAAGTGGTCATGAAAACTGCTGCAAAAATGTGATATCTGAGGTTTTTTAAAGGCCCCTCTAGCATAACAACCACCACATAAACATTCACAGGGACCCCACCGTGATGGTAGCAGAGCAGTAACATGGCTTATGGATCTCTGACTTTTAGGTACAGCGGGTTCCCAGCATTTCCTTGAGTAATCAATCTCCTTTGCGCTTTTTTTCCCACCTCTCTGTTAATGTTGAGAAATCAGTGCCTCCCTTTGATTAACAGATAGCCAGAAGAACACTTTTCTTCACCCCATCGAAAAAGAGCTAAAATATCCTTGTCAGGTGCTCAAGTTATCTGGTCAGAGTTTCTTCAGCTAAGAAAAGGAAATGACTCTAATCTCTGTGCTGGTATGGGCATGAATGGATTGTGACTGCCACAAATGCACTGCTAACAGTTAACTGAACAGTTCTATTAGTCTGAAAAGCTATACAATATTTCCAGGCAACTTGACACTCTACTAGTGTGACTGATAGCATTAATGTCAAAGTGCGCAACTGAGAGTCAGATAGATAGAGACAGCTCCGTCCTGACCTTAATGATCAAGTTCTGGGTTCTATTCCTGACTCTGCCACAGACTTCAGGACAAAAACATCCCTAGTGTAATTCCACTTGAAACCAGTGAAGTTGCTTAATAAGGATGAATTTGCCCCTTCCTCTGCAACCTTGGGCAAGTCACTTAATCACTCGGTGCCTCAGTTTCCTCACCTGTAAAAAGGTCATAACTTAAGAGGAGTGTTACTGAGCTAAATCCATTAATATTTGTCATATAGTTAAAAATTCCTACATGGAAGGTGTTAGAGAAGAGCAACATGTTATTAGCAGAAGCTTTATTTGCAGAAGATACCTCCATGTCTATTGAATGTCACCAGTGTAAAATATATGGCTACACCAGTCTTTGCACTTATATTCCAGTGGTTAGTTGCTATAAAGTGCTCTGTGGATGGGAGCGATTGCACTGCTGTGAGGGAGCTATGGAAAATAAGATGATTGATTGGTTATACCTACAATCCTAATGGCCTGTTAGGGACCGCCTAGAGATTTTATTTCCTAAAGAATATACAGCCATCCTTACTGGAGTCATTCCCACTTGTCAACCTGAGCTTTTTTTGGTGGTCCCTCCTGGGGCCAAATTTGCAAATTAAGGCACACATGTGTTTATTTGCATGTCTAACTTGTGCACACAAATCAGGTATTTGCAGATATATATGTGGTAGGATTGGTTGAAAAATTACTGTCAAAATAGTTTTTACATGAAAAACTGGGTTTTGACTACTTTTTTTCCTCTGGAAACTGGACACTTTCACAGAAATGTCAACTTTTCACCCAAAAAATAAAGAAATAAAAAATCTCCAACCCCCCAAACTTTTCAGTTTTTTGGTCAAAAACTTGTTGGTTTTTCAACAAAAAGTCAAAATCGGTTCATGGAAAAAACCCCTGCATCTTCCCACCAGCTCCACTACACCATTCTCTGCACATGCACTCACAGTTACTGTGCTCCCCTAATGCTTTGAGAATCATTGCTTAAAAAAGCAAGCCTATTCCTTTCTTCTTCTTTCACCCTAACGTAACCGTTTCCATTGTTGTTCACCCCCTCCCACACCCCAGCCACATGCTCCAGCCCGGAGAAAATGAGCGAGCGTGGGGGAGAGCGAGCAACGGAGAAAGAGGGGATGGAGTGAGTGGCAGGCAGGGGCCTCGGAGAGGGGTGTGGTGGGGTGGAGCCTCAAGGAAGGGGTGGGGCATAAGAACATAAGTATGGCCCTACTGGGTCAGACCAAAGGTCCATCTAGCCCAGTATCCTGTCTTCTGACAGTGGCCAATGCCAGATGCTCCAGAGGGAATGAACAGAACAGGTAATTATCAAGTGATCCATCCCCCGTCACTCATTCCCAGCTTCTGGCAAACAGAGGCTAGGGACACCATTCCTACCCATCCTGGCTAATAGCCATTGATGAACCTATCTTCCATGAATTTATCTAGTTCTTTTTTTAACCCTGTTATGGTCTTGGCCTTCACAACATCCTCTGGCAAGGAGGTCCACAAGTTGACTGTGCGTTGTGTGAAGAAATACTTCCTTTTATTTGGTTTAGACCTGCTGCCTGTTAATTTCATTTGGTGACCCCTAGTTCTTGTGTTATGAGAAGTAGTAAACAACATTTCCTTATCTACTTTTTCTACACCAGTCATGATTTTATAGACCTCAATCATATCCCTCCTTAGTTGTCTTTTCCAAGCTGAAAAGTCCCAGTCTTATTAATCTCTCCTCATATGTAAGCTGTTCCATACCCCTAATCATTTTTGTTGCCCTATTCTGAACCTTTTCTAATTCCAATACATCTTTTTTGAGAGGAGGCGACCACATCTGCACACAGTATTTAAGATGTGGGCATACCGTGGATTTATATAGAAGCAACATGAGATTTTCTGTCCTATTATCTATCTCTTTCTTAATTATTCCCAGGGTTCTGTTTGCTTTTTTGACTGCCACTGCACATTGAGTGGATGTTTTCAGAGAGCTCTCCGCAATGACTCCAAGATCTCTTTCTTCAGTGGTAACAGCTAATTTAGACCCCATCATTTTATGTGTATAGTTGGGATTATGCTTTCCAGTGTGCATTACTTTGCATTTATCAACATTAAATTTAATCTGCCATTTTGCTGCCCAGTCACCCTGTTTTGAGAGATCCTTTTGTAGCTCTTTGCAGTCTGCCTGGGTGTTAACTATCTTTAGTAATTTTGTATCATCTGCAAATTTTGCCACCTCACTGTTTACCCCTTTTTCCAGATCATTTATGAATACGTTGAATACAACTGGTCCCAGAACAGACCCCTGGGGGACATCACTATTTATCTCTCTCCATTCTGAAATCTGACCATTTATACCTACCCTTTGTTTCCTATCTTTTAACCAGTTACCAATCCATGAGAGCACCTTCCCTCTTATCCCATGGCAGCTTATTTTGCCTAAGAGCCTTTGGTGAGGGACCTTGTCAAAGGCTTTCTGAAACTCTAAATACACTACATCCACTGGATCCCCTTGGTCCACATGCTTGTTGACCCCCTCAAAGAATTCTAGTAGATTGGTGAGGCATGATTTCCCTTTACAAAAACCATGTTGACGACTCCTCAACAAATTATGTCATCTATATGTCTGACAATATTGTTCTTTGTTATAGTTTCAACCAGTTTGCCTGGTACTGAAGTCAGGCTTACCAGCCTGTAATTGCTGAGAACACCTCTGGAGCTCTTTTTAAAAATTGGTGTCACATTAGCTATTCTCCAGTCATCTGGTACAGAAACTGATTTAAATGATAGGTTACAGACTACAGTTAGTAGTTCTGCAATTTCACATCTGAGCTCCTTCAGAACTCATGAGTGAATACCATCTGGTCCTGATGATTTATTACTGTTTAATTTATCAATTTGTTCCAAAACCTCCTCAAATGATACCTCAATCTGGGGCAGTTCCTCAGATTTGTCACCTAAAAAGAATGGCTTAGGTTTGGGAATCTCCCTCACATCCTCAGCCGTGAAGACCAATGCAAAGAATTCATTTAGTTTCTCCGCAATGACCTTATCGTCCTTGAGCACTCCTCTAGCACCTCGATTGTCCAGTGGTCCCACTGGTTGTTTGGCAGGCTTCCTGCTTCTGATGTACTTCAAAAAAATTTGCTATTACTTTTTGAGTCTTTGGCTGACTGTTCCTCAACTTCTTTTTTGGCCTTCCTAATTGCAGGACTGGGCAGGGGCAGGGCATGGGTGTTCGGTTTTCTGCAATCAGAAAGTTGGCAATCCTATCTTGTGTGTGTCTTCTGCAGTATCTCTGCTATCAGAATCTTTTTGATTGCAGCCAGTCTCTGTTATTTCACATCCTACTCTCCTTCTAACTTCATTCGTCTTAAAATCATTCCACTTGACACTGCCATGTTTCCAAGAACTGCTTCCAACTTTCTGATGTCTGTTTCATTTAATGCAGCTGCTTCTAGACCATAGAGTAATAGTGGTGGTTCAATGCTTTGATAAATATTCACTTTGGTACCAAACATAATGTGTTTATTAGTCCATAATTTCTGCGCAGCACTTGTGGCTAAGAGACATCTCCTTTTAACCTCATCCTCAATGGAACCATTGGTTCTGATCAAGCATCCTCCGCGCACGTAAGATTCTACGTATTCTATGACCTCACCGCTTCTGGATTTCAACATTTCATCTATTGCCCTTTTTACAAGATGCAACCACTTTGTCTTCTTGGCATTTATTGTAAGTCGACTACACCATTTTTCCAAGGTAGCAAATTCTGACACGTGTACAATAACATCTGCATAACCTAAGTAGCTTAATTTGAGATCATCCAATGTCACTCTCTGCAACTCATCTACCATTCTTAACATCCAGTTTAAGAACACGATGAAAGGTGATGATGATTCCATGCTCCCTTGGCTTGCACCAAACTTTGACTTGAACCAGTTGCTTCATTTTCTACCAGTTCTTAAAGCAGCCCAAGAGTCTTCATGCATAGCTTTTATCATTGCAGTTATCTTATCTGACACTTCATATGAAGTTACTATTTCCCATAAAACATCCCTCCAAATCAAATCAAATGCCTTCGTAAAGTTGATGAAAACAGCAAACATCTTTAATCCCCATTCTTGCTCCCCCCCAACTCCTATCAACTATCAGAGCATGAATATCTGATCAATGCAACTTCAGTTTGGTCTGAAGCTGCACTGTTCCTTTTATTAATGTTACGTTATTCTAATAAAATCAGCAATGTGAAGCTGAAACAGGCTTTTAATCAATCTTTTAAAACACCTTTTTTTCCTGCAGTTGCTGATTTTATATATATATATATATATGTGTGTGGCATTTCAGTGACAATCAAGTACACCATGGCAACTTTCCACTTTTCTCCAAAGTGTCAGCAATTGGCCTCTGTTGGCATTGAGTCGACGACAGTAGGAAACCAATAGTCTGACTCAGCCTGGCAAGAAAGACAGGTCCAGACTAAGTTTAGATGTGAAGTTACTTGAACTTTGAGGAATTTCAGGTAAGTATGTCATCTCAACTAGAACCCAAGCGAAAACCCTAGATCTGGAAGCCTAGAACTCTGGAGAGGTTTCAATCCAGACTGGAATCTAAACTTTTTAGCTCTGACCCAATTCTACTGCCAAAAGCATTTCATGGAGACATTTTAGGGGCACAGTGAGAGCTAGTACTGTCATTTGTTACTAATATTATGGTAACACCCAGGGGGCCCAATTAAGACTGAGCTAGTCACTGTACAAACTTAGATAGAAATGGTTCCTGCCCTGAAAAAGTTACAATCTAAGACAACATGTGATACATGAAAGGTGGGGGAGAGAGGGAAAACATCACAGCACATACAATTTTTATGCACAGATGAATTCCTCTTGGGTGGTCAGTTCAGTCACAAAGGAGCATCTCCACTAGCAAAGCTGCTAAGATGAATTGATCTGTTCACCAGAAGCCTTTACCTGCATTAATTCAACTACTGTTTTTGCATGCTCCGCAAGCCCAGAACCTGTCTTCTTATGATAAAATCTAGTCTTAACACACCAAGAAGACTGATTGCATTGCTGATCCTCAGTAGGTAGCTACACTGCAGACTAACACACCCTGAGCCAAGTGTCTGCTTATCAGATTTTAAGAACAATTCCATAAAGAATGATGAAACCCCCAGAAGCGGAAGAGCAGAACGGGATTGGGCCAGCAGAGTGGGAACAAAGAGGGCTGCTACTTGCCATGCGGCCTGTGATTTAGCACTTTTGTTCCCCTCAAGGCCAGCAGCAGTGTAAAACAGGAGCCAGATATTAAGCACATAAGGAGGAACTCTCTGTTTAAATCTTCTAGATGCGATGCTTTAGAGAAACTGCCAAGTATCAATGGAAACTTGTACAAGTAACTGAAAAACCCTTGAGCGGTGCTTCTGATTTCAGTTTTGTCTCTCATTTCCTAGCTGACCCTATTCACATTGATTCAGCACCACCGGCTGCAATCTTTGATCAAATGCACAGACTGTCTCCCTGATGAGCACTCTTGTAGGAAGTGCTTTGCCTTTTCCCCAGTGCCTGTTGGTCAGATTTCGTTGTTAGATTATGCCTCCTTAGCACACTTGCCAGTATCTGCACTTTAAAACTTGGTCCTAATATATTTATTTACTAGACAACAATTACTAAGTGAGACTTTATAGTTTGTTGTTCAAATACAGCCTGAAATTTTGTCTGCTCCACTCTTAGAGAACCCCAATGGACAGGCTTTAAATAATAAGCTAGAAGGATAATTAGAGATGGAAGAAATTTTACGGGGTTCTATTTGTCCATTTCCACTCTGCAAGCGCAGGAGTCCCCCATTTTTATCCCCAGTGATTTGCTCAGTCTTTGTATTATGTTAATTCTATGCTAAACAAGTGACATTTAATTAGTGCAAACAAATGATTGCTCTGGCTATCTGTTTAGTCATTACAGTAGCTCAGTTAGCAGGATACACTTCCAGACCAGATCATCATAGGTTTGAATCCCACTCCAGGACTTAAAGAAATATGCAAAATGTTACAAACCTCTTTGGTTTTCTCTGTAATTTTTCAGGAGATGCTATTTATTTTATAATCCAAGGGGAAAAAAGGGGCCGGGGTGAAGGGGTTGCCTGTATAAGGATTTCTTATTAAAACCAAAAACAGTTACAGACCTCCAAAAGATAAATAGTAATTGTGATAATTTCTTTCCTGGGCATCCTACATCACACACTGTACTAAGCACCAAGCCGTGTTACATATATCTCCTCAATGCACATTGCTCACGGCTTTTCTGACGTAGTTTTAACATACTACAGTGCATGGTACCACCTCAACTCTCAAATGGAAATTGGATGGTGGGGAACAGAAATCTACATGAAAAGGCTTTCAAAAAACATCAAGAGAGATGATTACCCGTCCCCCAAAAGGAAATATCCTCTACAGATCCCTGTCTTGAAGATATCGGCGCCAAAGGGGTGTCTGTCAAAAACAACCCAGCATAACAGGGAAAGAGTTCCATATATTGAATGTACTTTCCCAGGGGCAGAAAAGTTGAATGGAGGCCTAGGAGAGTAACACACTGAAGTCAATGGGAGCTGTGCACACGGAAGGATATCAGGATTTGTCCCATGTTGCTGTACTGATTTGGAATATTGGAAGAACTGTGTTTTTGTGAAAGCTTGGCAGATCCCCTTTAAATCAGATATCTCTGCAAACCAGACACAGCTGAAAGGTATGAGGCTAATCTGAGCTGACATTCTAATGAGTCAAGTACATATTTCAACACCCAATAAAAAAAAGAAATCTTGGCAAAATTCTAACAGGCCAAGTGAGCAGAGACAATTTAAGTTGGTTTATTTTTTAGTAATTAGTTACAGATTAGATTAGGCAGCATCATTCAGATTGAGAACTAGAGAGGAAGGAGTGTTTAGAAAAAGATCCTCAAGGGCCCAGAGAACTAAATTATTTCAATCCTAGAACTTGTTGATAGAGAAGGCATATGCCAATAATCACTACATTTTCAACTATAATGATCAGGGAAGTGTAGGCACTTGTCTAAAGTGGAATTAAAGCAGCCTACAGGACGATATATCTTCCTTTTTCTGGTTTTAGCGGTGTTACTTAGTGTATTAGAAAATAGATAACTCTAAAGCATTGGAAGTATATGAGGGACCTGACAGGAGGAAAACTGCAGGCTCTTTAATCAGATTTGGTGTTGTCACTTACAGCTAGAAAGGTTTTACTTCCAAACCAAGGACGAACAGCAACAATAATAAATGTTTGATGTGCATTGTGTTTCTAAGGGCATATCTGCTAACAGACCAGAATGTACAAGGTACTCACGTAATATTAGAAATATCCCTGCCTTACCGCACGTAGACCTGAGCAATCAGATAGCTGCACAGGCTCAAGTTACATCGACATTACACTTTTCCCAGAAACAGGAAAGCGATATTTCCAGGATTATTATATGATTCACAACATGCCTTCCCATGGGATGATAAGCAGCATCACGGTACGGGCGTGTGCATTCTCAAAGGAAAGATGCACAGCGACACATCACACCTGTGCAGGCATGTGTCCTCCCAGCACTGCAAGGCTTCTGTGCCTGCATACATGCTGATTAGGTTACATAGCATAACTGTACCTGATCTCTATTGCAGCCTACGTGCCCATGGGGATGTATACAGAGTGGAAACGTTGGGGAAAGGGAGCTTTGGGAAAGTTAGTGTTGTCTAGTGCAGAGGTTCTCAAACTGTGGTCTGTGGACCACCAGTGGTCCGCGAGCTCCATTCAGGTGGTCCGCGGATGGTTCCCTTTAAGGTGTGCACCTGGGCAGCAGCACACGAGAGAATGAAGGGCCACCCACCTAATTAGTGGAGCCGCGCAGGCGTGGCTCCACTAATTAGGTGCCTGGACACTGGAGAAGATGCACATTTAAAGTGAGGTGGTAGCCTTGGGGGGAATAAGGGGTAGGTGGGAGGGGGCAGTGGGGTGAGAAGAGGGGGTGGGGGGAATTTCCAATGTGCAGGGCTGCGGTGGCCAGAGAAAGAGGCGACTTTCCCCAGCTCCAGGGCTGCGGCCACCGGGGAGAAATGGCCCTCTTCCCCAGCCCCAGTTCAGGGGCTGCTGCGGTGCGGGAGAGACCCCCCTCCTTCCCAGCCCCAGCTTGGGGGCTGCTGCAGCTGGGGAGAGAGGGCACATCCATTGCATTAGAAAGGTAAGATGACTCATACTAAAATTTGAGTTGCGTGCTTTTATTTGTAGAACAAAAAAATGTTCATTATTATTAAGGTTTTTTTATTAAGGTTTTTTTAAATAGCGCTTTTATCCAAAGCACTTTACAATAGTTAGCTAAGGGTGCAAACAACATTTGGAAAGATCAGTAAGTGGTCCACCGAGACCCTCAGTAATTTTCGAGTGGTCCGTGAAAAAAAAGTTTGAGAACCATAGGTCTAGTGGATAGGGTATTAGAGTAGGACTTGAGAAACTTGGTTCAGTTCTCTGCAGTACCACAGGCTTCCTATGTGATTTTGGGCAAGTAACAGGCAGGGTTTTAAAGATATTTAGGCACTAAAAATACAAAGAAGCACCTACTGGGATTTTCAAAGGTGAGGAGGAGCCTAGCTCCCATTGAAACCAATGGGAAAGAGGCACGTAGGCCCCTTTTGAAAAATGTGGCCCGTACCCTCTGCAGATTTCAGTCCCCCATCTGCATAATAGCCCTGCCCTATCTCACAGGGGTTTCATGAGGAAAAATACATGACAGATTCTGAGGTACACAGATACTGTGGTAAGGGGGGGCCAAATACATACCAAAGACAGATAGGAATCACAAACCTGGATTCTATTCCTGGTTATGCCACCATCTTGCTGTGTGATACCTTGGCCAAGCCACTTGGCTTCCTCTGTGCCTGTTTCCCCTCTTGCCCAGGGTCTGTATTCCTGTTTAGCCTGTAAGCAATTCACTGTGGGGATTGTCTCTCACTATGCACAGGGGCGCTGCTGGACTATGAGCCAGAAAGAGGCATGCTCCAGTGATCAGAGCTCAGCAACATCCAGTGGTCAGACTCCCAATATGAATACTCGGGAGATGCTTTCAATGTCAGGGAGACTTGTGATGTTTAACAGCACTCACTTCCACAGGTATATATTTGAGGGCTCACAGCCTGGTGTGATTTAATCACCACCTTACAGCTATGCTAGCAAAAAAAAGCCCAACACCTATCCACTTGCCCACAACCAAAATCAACACCGGCTACCATATGCCTGACAGCAGGCCAGAGGTCCACAGACAGCTGCTCTGAGTGGCTGTGAAGTTAAGTACAATGGCAATTGATTTCTAACCGTGTGATGCTGCAGCCCAGGTGGTGTGTGTATATCTGCAGTGAACCAGTCGACATTCTGCATTTAACCTTTCCAGCACAAATGTGACCTTTGTTTACTTCATTTCCTGCTCATCCTTTGCAACTTTAAAAATAAAATGAAGGGTTTGCCAGTCTGGAAATGGCCTAGATTCACAGATTCATAGGGCTTCAGGCAGAAGGGACCATTAGATCCAGAGGCGGCGAGTTCTATCTCCACGTGGTGCCTTAGCACCAGCAATATTCAGAGCCCAGGGGCCCCGCCCGGCCCCACTTGCAGCCCCCCCATTCCTCCCCCGGCCCCTGCTTGCTGCCCCCTCCCCGCCCCTGGAGAAGAGCATCCCTGCCTCTGCCTCTTCCATGCAGCTCCCTGCTGCCTCCCTGCAGCAACGGCTGCCGCAGGGTCCTAGTGCCCCCAACTTCACTGCCAGGGCAAACTGACTGAGCCTGCCCTTTCACCTCAGACCCTTCCCTTTTCCGGCGGGACCCTCCACCAGCACAGGGGCCCCCCCGCCCGCAGTCACCGCTCCTGCCCCACGCTGGGCAAGGGGCAGCCCCATCCCTCGCCCCCAGTGAGGCTACAGTCAGGGGCAACAGCAGGGGAGGAGGCGCACGCAGCTCCCCCCAGCACCCAGCCTGGGGGAGGCCAGGGAGATTCCTGGGCCTGAGAGGGGCCCTAGGATCACATGCAGTGACAGTAGTGGGGGTGAGTGTGCTCCTGGGGGGGGCAGGAAAGGCCCAATTGGGCAGGAGAGTCCCAAAATACAAAGTCCAAGTCCTGGTCCCAGGCTGAATGACTCCAGGATAGCATTTGTCCCGGATTCCCTGTGGCACTGTTGCATGCCTGCCTGAGGCTCAGGGGCAGCACCAGCCTCTTCCAGATGGGGGAGCCAAGGTGGGCCTTAGCACCCCCTCAACACAAGGCCCCATCCCTGTTCCTCCTCTTCCCCCAATGCCTCGCCCCCTGCTCCCCTGCCCCGGCCAGACTGGAATCCAGAGCCAGGCTGTGGTAAGAACCACCCAGGAAGCCCGGGCTGCTGTGGGGAGCCCGGGACACAGGCCAGGGGCTGTTCTCTGGCAGGGCCTCGGGAGGAAGAGCAGTAGGATGGGGGCAGCCAAAGAGGACAGAGGGGCTCCTGCTTCCCGCTTTTGCCTTTTGAAAAGTTGGCCACCCTAAGCTTGGGCTGCAGGTCTATAAAATTGCAGTGTAGAGGCTCGGGCTTCAGCTCAGAGACCCTCAGAGACCCACCTGCAGAGTCTCAGAGTCCAGCGAGTCTGAACATCTTCACTGCAATTTTATAGCCTTGCGAGTCCGAGTCAGCTGATTCATCACTAGATGTACCCTCTGTGCCTCCATCCCCCATCAGTAAAAGGGGCCTACACTTGAGGTGGCTGGTGGTCGTTACTAAGCCAAGCAACCAACAGAAGTTGGCCTTACCCAACCGTGGTAACAGAAAAAGGAAAGGAGGATGATCGCTGGTCTTTGGCTAAAACACGTCTGCCAAAAAGGCATCCAGTGTTGATTTGAAACTATCAAGAGATGTAGGATCCACCGCTTCCCTTGGCAGCTCGTTCTAGTGGTTAATCACCCTCACTGCTTACAATGTGTGCCTAATTTCTCATCTGAATTTTCCTGCCTTCAGCTTCCAGCTATTGGTTCTTGTTCTGACTTTCTATGCTAGACGAAAGAGCCCTTTAGTATTTGCTATGTTCTCCACAGGGAAGGTACACTGTAATCAAGTGTATATGTAGTGGGGCCTATATAGAGAAATAAACACTTCTTTGTTTGATCATGGAACATCAGGACATACGCACACATGCTTCCCACACTTTAACTGTACACCTCAGGGTACTGTAGACTAAAGAAGCAGATGGAAGAAGACTTAAAAGGTTTCCTGGCTCTCGGATGTGTTTCATACAAGTTCACAAAGAAGAACATTAGGGAAAAAACCCTCTCAAAATATAAATGCAGAGTGCTCTTTGGCCGAGGCTGCCAAAAGTAAGAGTCATATATTTACAGTGGTTCCGTGATCACAAATTCCCCTCAGAGAAGTGGAGGGCTGGAGCCTTGTTATGTCAGTCATCTGGGACACGTCTGATATACAGTCATGTATATTCCCAAGTATTGTGGGAGTCTGTCCAACAGGGACATACTGCCCATAAGCAGCAGTTATGAATGTTTTCCATACCACGACTCAACGTTATAATACAAGGTTTTCACATCCTCCTCCCCTTGTTTCTGGGCCCTGACCCCTCCATCTCATCCAGCAATAAAGAAAAGAAGGATGGTTGTAACCCACACATTGAGAACCCATGGACCATATCATTGACGAAGGTGTTTTCCAAACCACAATCAACATTAGGCTGCTAACTTTGTGCAAAAGAGAGAGACACAGAGTTATAGCTTCAGCCCCATGCTATGTTCATGCCGCGGGGAATTGGAAGGGATGGCCATGAGTGTTCCATGTTGCTGTACTCTGTGAAATAACTGATGGCGCTTTTTGGGTATTGTCAGTTGGGTGAAATGAGCACTTCCAAATTGTCTTCAGCTGAGATCATCTAGCCATCAACAGCAATATGTGTTTTGCACTTATATCTACCCATGCTGCACTATGACCTTCCACACGAGTATTTCCAGTTGTTTTACAATAATGTCCCGATCTTCAGAAGTGCTGAGACCCAAAAAGCCCAATAAAGTCAAAAAGGGGGGCAAACTCTTGACACCTTTGAAAATCCAGCCACTTCTCTGCATAACACTCTTCTGAGAAAGATAAGCATTATCCTCTTATTACTGATGGGGAAACTATGGCACAGAGCAGTGAAGTAACTTGACCAACGTTATACAGTGAAGTCAGGAATGGAACTCCTATCTGATTCCAAATACCCTCAGCCGCATGACTATCCTTCCTCTCTCCCAGTGAAAGCCGATTAACAGCAAAATGTGCGAAGAGAGACGAGGTCTGAAGCAGATAGAGGTTTTGGCTTGCTTATGGTATGACTCGATTGCAGCTGGTATAGCTCAGAGGCAAGCTTGATTGAGGGTTGCTTTATTTATTGCATGATGTAAGCAATTCAAAGTATGGCAGGTCATCTAAAGGTTTGGGCAGGCATCTTTTTGTTGCAGAACTTGAAATACAAACAACACACAAAAAAACCCTAGACCTCATGCTAACCTCTAATACACGTCACCTCTCCCTTTTCCCATCTTTTCATTTTCTATGGCTCATTCAGAGCTGTAATTATTGCTGTTTGGATATACCTCAAACTTTTGCTCAAGCTAAGCCATATATCCATACCAACACACCTAGCAATCTAACTTTGCCTAGCACAGCACTTCCAAGTCAGACTATAGCTGCACTTATTAAACTTGTACTTATGAAACTTGGTCCTAGCTTATTCCCCAGAGTGAGTGCAGGCACTGAGGACAAACAGGAAGTAGGAAGTTCGGTTGTTTTTTGTTTTTAAGATAATTTTATATATTGGGTTTTGGCCCCAATGCATATCACGGGATCGGTGGACCCTGTTTATGCTCACAAGCTCACGTGTATTACATCAAGAGAAGGATAGACCACTTAAAAGGATTTCAGGCTACAGTCCATTTATGCAAAAAGAAAAGGAGTACTTGTGGCACCTTAGAGACTAACCAATTTATTTGAGCATGAGCTTTCGTGAGCTACAGCTCACTTCATCGGATGCATACCGTGGAAACTGCAGCAGACCTTATATACACACAGAGATCATGAAACAATACCTCCTCCCACCCCACTGTCCTGCTGGTAATAGCTTATCTAAAGTGATCATCAGGTGGGCCATTTCCAGCACAATGAAGTGAGCTGTAGCTCACGAAAGCTCATGCTCAAATAAATTGGTTAGTCTCTAAGGTGCCACAAGTACTCCTTTTCTTTTTGCGAATACAGACTAACACGGCTGCTACTCTGAAACCTGTCCATTTATGCTTTAGATCAACAAATGTTTTCATTTTTAATAACAATGTCATCTCACCTATGTAAAATATGTATTAAAATTAGAAACAATAAAGTTTTAGTCTGTCACTGTAGGTTAAGTCAACATATTTCAAGTCACTGCTCATCATACAGCAAGCGCTCAAACGGTGAGCATTGTTCAGCCAACCTATTTTTATTTTAAAAAACCTACAGCAGGATAATACAATTCATTTCTGGAATACGTAACTAGTCCATGCATTCAAAGCTTCCCTGTTCCAAAGGAACCAAACATATTAAACTCCACTCCACTCCCGTGCACTTTATACTGCAGAAAACCATTGAAAGGCAGCTTAGACACAACATTTAACCTGCTGTAAAAGCTTTTTCAGCTGGAGGAGAAAAGGATTCCTAGTTTTAGACATCTGCTAATGTGGTGCCAAGAAATTAAAGCAACAGAAAGCTGAGAGACACTCTTCTGGCCATTTTGTCATCTGGCCTTGGGAAAAAAAAAATCTGTCATATTTGATCACTAGAGACACAACCATCTGGTACCCTCTTACAATTATCCAAGAGCAAAGTAAGAGGCTGCTCTTGAAAATTTGGGCCTTTATGTAGCAGGCCCCGTGGGCACCAGAAGCAGGGGGGTCAGAGGCCATGCCCCTCCCTCCCTTTTTAACAAAAGAAACATATGCGCAGAATTCATGTCCCCTGTAGATTTTTTCCCCCAGCAAAATAATAGATCCTGCCAGGGAGGCACTGCAATTACACCTTTTCCCCACCAGGGGCTGCTGTGGTGACAGAAGAGAGAAGTTCACAGCAGGAGCAGCCAGCTGCAAGGAGGGATGGGACTCTTTGGCATTGGTCGCCCCCCCCCCCCCCCACACACACACACACACTTCTACAAAGATTCTGGTGCTCTTGGCAGGACCTCAAATTCTCAGTGTCCTGTGGGGATTAGGGACCTGATCCAACTCCAATTCAAGTCAATAGAAAGACTCCCATTGGCCAGATTGGGAGTTGGAGCAGATCCAAAGTGGGGTGTGACTCAGGTTACTGATACACCAGACATTTTCCCATCAGCTGTGCAAATCACTCATCCGCGCATGTTTATGTTGGCTTCAAAAGCATACAAGGAAGTGTTCTCATAGCATAGGTGTCGAATGATGTTCCCACTGCATGGCCACAGGCCTTCACCTGCATTATTTACACCTTAGCTGCCTCTTCTGAGACTTTAAGATAAATACCACCACACTAATTGTCCTTTTTTGCTAAGTATTGTGACAATAGTACGTGGACAGGGTAACAGGAAGGCTGTCTGATTACAAGAATCTCCCTGCCTACCCAGAGGAGACACATTTCTTCCTAGTGATTCCCTACAATGGATTTGTGAGCTTGTTTCCTGCTACCAAGACGAACCACAAATTATCCTATAAAATGAATTTACCTCCGGGAAATACTTTGCCATTGCAAAGTTCATCTCTGTGAACACACAGTTTAGAGACAAGGTAAGTGCCAGTGGAAGTCACACATGGGTAAGTGCCTATGCACATGCCCAGGAAATGCAAACACCAGGAGAGTGTAAGGAGGTCAACAAGAAAAAACACACTGCTGCTGGTGGTTTTTCCTGAAACAATCTGAGCTTTCCCCTATCTCATTATATACAGCAACCTACACTCACTGGGCCAGTTTATGATATAATTTACACCAACAGCCTGAAGCAGATATCAGAATCTGTCCCCAGGACATGTAACTCATACTGTTTACATCACCTCTGAATTTGGCCCAAGGGAAGGTGTGAAAGGGGAAAGACAACAAGGACCACAGCCAGATTTGCATGTTGGCAAATTCCCTCCAACCCTGCAGGAGAGGAAAGCTTTGAAATGAAACAAAAGCCAGCAAACTCCTGCAGAAGGTACTAAAGGCCTCTTTCTCTTCCTTGCCATAATTCACCACGTTGTGTTTTCTATAGAAACAAAGGCCATCCCTCAAAGGGAAGCATTCACACGCTCACACAAAGGAATCCAGGATTCGGTTTCATGGTAATTAGGGCTGCAGTCATACATGGGCTCACCAGCTTTTTGCTGCTGTTTGGATAACCCCACATTCTGAAGAGGCTGTGCCTAGACTGATGAGCCCTTTTTCAAAAGTTCGTTCCCGATCTCACCCCTTAACATTCTCTTTGGGAAGCTAAACAGATCGAGCTCTTTGAGTCTATCACTCTAAGGCAGGTTTTGTAACCCTTTAATCCTCCTTGTGGCTCTTCTCTGAACTCTCTCCAATTTATCAACATCCTTCCTGAATTGCAAACACCAGAACTGGACCCAGGATTCTGGAAGCAGTTGTACCCGTGCCAAAGGCAGAAGTAAAATAACCGGTCTGCTCCTACTCAAGATGGCCCTGCTCAGGCATCCCAGGATTGCATTAGCCCTTTTGACCACAGTGTCACGCTGGAAACTGATTATCCACCATAACCCTCCTATTCCCCGCTTTACCACAGACTTGCTGTGATGACCTTGAGCAAATTGTTTCTCTAGGTCCCAGCTACCCCCATCTTTAAAACGGAAATAACTAAGCTCATATTTAACTTGTGATATTGTGGATTCTGCAATATTAGGCTTCTACCACAGTTTTCACAGCGGGAGCCCTGCCGTGTGCATTGCTGACAGGGAGAGCCCTCACCGCCTTGGGTCTGAGAGCGGGAGCCCCCGCTGTCAGCCCCGGGTGGCCGGCAGTGGGAGCCCCCGGCTCTGAGCCCCAGGCAGCAGGCAGTAGAAAATTACAGAAAAATAATAATGGACTTTAATACTGCAAATAATGAGGTCTATTATTACTTTTCTGGAATTTTCCATGGCTTGTCCACAACTCAGCCACAGGGTTTTGACAATCATCCTGCAATTCAAGTAGGGCCTGAGACGGGTCTTAATTTGTAATGAAAGAGGTGCTGGGGCTCAAACATTCATAACTGATGCATCAAGCCGAGAGGTGCCAGGGCTATGAACTGCCAAGCCGAGAGGTGACAGGGCTCAGCCCTGGCACAAATTAAGAACTGGCCTTAGAGATAAAAGATAAAAAGGGCTACATGTATGCAAACTATTATTATTACTAGTCTGCTGCACACTAATCTTGGCTGAAGGAAATGCTGGCATTAACCTGTGGAGGCCTGAGGGTAGCAACGTATTGTCTATTCATAGTGTATTTTTGTTTGTAATCATAATCCAGCATCGTTAATACAGTATGTCCAGTATGAGCAATTCCTGAAGCCTGGATACGGCTGGCTCCTTGCCACAGATCCTTTAATCTCCACACAAAGCTTTCCCTAAACTTGGCGATCTCCTAGGACAGCAAAGTGAGCTGGCTTGCCTGTCCCTTAGAGAAGCTCATTTGTCCGGAAGTCAGGCTGTTCTGATATCAAATTGCAAAGCATGTCAAAGACAAAATAATATTTTCTAAGTCAAGCTTCATTATTGTGATACTAATTAGGGGAAGGTTGAAAGCCTCCCAGAAGGATGGTTGCCATGAAAGGGCTAGGGAGGGGAAGGCACATTGTTACTGTGCAGAAGGAACGCACATCACTAGAGCTGGGAGGATCTCTAGGAGCAAACAATTTATTCCAGTCTTACCCTTTTTTCCTTTTCACAACTTACCCATTAACAGGCTTGGATTTTGACTAATTTATTTACTAGGCATGATTGTTTGTCCAACACCTTTATGCAAAAAAATCTCAGCCAGTGAGTTCTTCACAGACTGTTCACTTCAGCTACATCACTATTTTCTATTCATGGTGCACAATTGGCCACCTTAGCCACATGCTGTTGTTTCTGTTCTCTGATTAGATGATAAATGTAATAGAACTGCACAAGCGTTTCTTTCACGAATGGCAAATATCCATACTCCCACACCCATAACTTTGCCAGCATGTAAGTATGGAATAGCCATTCCCCAAATACCAGCTCACACAAACTCTTGGAAAAGTTGTGAACAGAAAAGGGGAAAACGTCGGATGAACTGAACAGTTCTTCCAAATTGAAATGAACTTCCTCAGCGGCTATGCTATGGTACTCTCCAGACTCTAAACCTCACATACCTTTCAAGTCAGTTTTTTTCTAAGGGCTCGTTGCACAGTCCAACTGGATGATTTACTTTTTCTTTTCATAAGTGCATCATCATTTGTAGTGTGATTCAAATGGCAGCAGAAACCTCCTGAGCACCTAAAAGAAACAACATACACAACGGGGTTTGGTTTAATGGTCAAGGTAACGTAAAGAGAAGGGCATGAACCAACCCCAAGGATCATCCAAAACTCTTGCATATTTGAAGTCTAGGTATGGATTTTAATTTTGCATCTTGGACCTATTTCCAGACAGTCATCTCTTTTCTTGTTATCACTTTTACTATTGATCAGTGAAGATCAAAGGAGTCGGGATGTTTGTCTTAGATAAGTACCCCAAAGTGTGAATGTTTCTCCAAACTACCTATGAATCCAATTCTGCAAGGTACTTTCTGTAATGCTCTAGGTGTCCTCAACAACCACTGAGGTCCACTGCAGCCAAAGGTACTCTGGACCTTGCAGGATTGGGTCTTAAAACACTCTGATTTGCAAACTAGGGCTGGATAGATCATAAGAAATTCCAGTACACTCTGGGAGATTTTAGAATTTTCAGTTCCGGGTGAAATGTATAAGTGCAGAAGGGTATAGAAAAAAGACAATGGAAGTGGCCTCAGAAAAAGAGTTTGACTTGGATTCACTTCCAGAGTTTGGGAGAGGTCCAGTTTGGTTCTTGTTCTCAAATCACTTCTTGTATTCCTATTTTTCACTTTTTGGGGGGAATATGTTTTCATTTTGTTTTTTAAAATAAGTGTCCAGACTTTGATTAAACTTTATCAACCATCATCTCTCTCAGAATGTGCAACAATCTCCTTTCTTTCCATCTTTCTAGGACTTTTCTCTCTGTGTTTGTTCTGCCCAGATGGAAATTTGTGTTTGGCTGTGCTGGGCTATGTCAGCATAGGATAAAAATAATGATCTTTAAAGGAAATCCAAACACTGCAATCTCCTCTTTCACTCACTACCTAATTAATAATTTCCCAGTCACCCTGGCCTTTGAGGAGATCTGTTTGTGTTCACTGCACTCGGGAAAAGTCAAAGCCATTCTGAAACAGGCGTCTGAGAATTCTATTCTTTAAAATGTTCTCTCTTCTACATAAGCATCTAGTACTTAAGGTGTGCAAATGCATGCACAAAAATAGAATCATAGTTGTGGATCCACCTGGCATGTGGAGATAATTAATGCACAGTCATTTGTGCACGGAATTACCACAAGCGTGCAGAAGATCTGGAAGGTGGTTCTAACTGGAGTCCCACAAAAGCCACAGTGTGAAAGGACTTCCAGTGGTTCCACATAGTCATGTAGTCAAGGGTAAACATGAGTTTACCCACTTCTCATTTGGGGGATATGGAGTTTAGTTTAGGCTAGTTTATTCACTTGTATTTTTATGATGACACCACTAGTTCCACATGCCCAACACTAACCAAAAATAAATGGTCCACTGTAGATATGGCAGTAAGATGCCAGAGAGTTACACTGAGATACCAATAAACTCTTGACGATTACCTGTTCTCTTCATTCCCTCTGGGGCACCTGGCATTGGCCATTGTTGGGAGGACAGGATGCTGGGGTGGATGGACCTTTGGTCTGACCCGCTATGGCCATTCTTATGTTCTTTGAAGAGATACATGGGGGCTGATTTCTGGGCCCATGCCTCCATTTGAACACATGAGCTTTGACAGAGGCTCACACTTGCATGCACAGGTGATGGAACTGTCAGGTACAAAGCCCACTTGTCCAAAGGAGGTTTGCGTGTGCAAAGTCTAAAGGTGTTAGTTCCCCAGAGTGCATGTACATAAAAAACACTGTGTGCCTGTGAGATGAGGCAGGACCGAGGGCCCCAATGAAACCCAGCCCCTTGTAGAATACAGGGGAGAGGCTGCCAGCAAGTCATTGATTCTACCTGGAGTACAGTACAATACAAGTACAGTACAATACAACTTCACTGTGCATAGCACTTTCAGAGCAACTGTACCCACACAAGACATGTTACAGAGCTAGACAATACTGCTGCAGTGCTCAGTAGGACTATCTGAGGTACAGAGAAAGGGAGAGGCACAGACAGGGGAGAACAGATTGGCATTCAGCTGAGATGTGAAGCAACAGAGAGAGCTGATGAGACAGTGAGATACAGAGGAGCCGTTCCAGATGGCAGGAGCTGCAGAGAGATGGTGTGAATGGAAGGAGGGGCGACAGTGCAAGTGGAGGGAACAGAGGGAGTCAGCCGAGGGCAAGTCTAATAGGGCCTTTATAAACGAAGAGGGGCTGGATGCTGAAATGAATGGTGACAGGAAGGAAAACTAATTGTTTGCGGATGGAGGGGATAGGGCAGCGCATTGCAGTCACAGAGCCAAATGTCTGCAATCAGGATATAGAGCCTTAGACTGGAAGCTCTTGAGGGCAGGGACTGTGTAAAGTACAAGGTCCAGATCCTGATCATAACCTTGGAGTACTGTGATACAAATATGAGATTATAGTAATAAATACATAGCCGGCTAATTCTAAATCGTGCCTGAGGATGTGAACTTGCTGTACACTGCGTAGCAGGAGGCGGCCTCAATCCTGACTGCGTGTTACCAAAAGACAAATAATAATTCCTCATGCCCTGGTCATCTAGGCTGTGATTTCACACAGTGCTCAGATCAGCCCATCCTTGGGTGATGGACATGTAGATAAGCCATACGCCCTTGATGAACTTCCTGAGTGCCATCAGACGTGCTCCACCAAATGATTTGGAGAGGCAGAACCACACAGCTTCCTTTGTCCCCATACACAGCGTATACACAAATGCCAACAACAGGTGTGACGAATGTGGGAGAGGGCTGCCGCTGTACTCCTGATGTCCCTCTAAACCCATGACTGGGTACCCCCAAGGCTGAACACTCCAAGTGGGGTGTCTATTGGAAAGGTTGTCGTTTAGCCTAGATTGTTCCAAACTTGGCATTCTCTGGCTGCATTCCCTCCATGGATCCCACCCAGCCAGGTTATGGGCAATACACTCAAACACACAAAACCAAGGCACAAACCCAACAGGGAAGCTCCTGCCCAGGACTGTGGTCAGCACAAGCCCCGCGCATGTCTCAGAGCCCTACAACTCATCCACCCCTCTGCAAAGTCCTCAGATTGAACAGCGCAGCTGCCCCCACTTTACTTCCAAACTGGGATTACCTCTCTCGCCACCCTGGCTGGTAATCAGCCCCTAAAATCCCAAGCAGTCGCTTGATTTGATAGGAACTTCTCCTAGGGACACTCTGGAGAGCCACACAGTGAGACACCAAAATGGCCTGCACATCCCATCTTGATGCAGTGGTTAACGGGTGCTAGTCTGGTGATACCAGTCAGCTCTGTGTTTTTGGGGAACCAGGGGGCAGTATCTAGCCTGTCTGACTCATGAAAGACACCCCTCCACCACCAGCCTCTGCTTGAGCCAAAACCGATCAGAGAAAAGGCTTGAAGAGAGCAGTGAAGGGCGTTGGGAGACACACCTAGACCCCTCCTGACAAGGGTGACAAGATTAAGACATCTCCATTAGCATACAGAATGAAGAACAGAGAACTCCCCTAGCTTCATCTGCATGAAAGATGGGACAGGGATTAGCATAAAGAATGAAGAACAGAGGACCGCACTGAAGTCTGGGACCAGAAAAGCGGGGATGCACTGCATCATGGGAATCTCTGCTCCAGCTGTTAATGAACCTACGCCTGCACACACCCAGCTCAGCAATTATCAGACCGATTCTAGTAATAAATCCTTGACTAAAAGGAAAGGAGGACTTGTGGCACCTTAGAGACTAACCAATTTATTTGATTTGATCGGATGCATCCGATGAAGTGAGCTGTAGCTCACGAAAGCTCACGCTCAAATAAATTGGTTAGTCTCTCAGGTGCCACAAGTACTCCTTTTCTTTTTGCGAATACAGACTAACATGGCTGTTACTCTGAAACCCTTGACTGATATCCAAAATACTGAGCAGCCTAGTTGCATTGTGAGCTCCCTGGAAGAAAACACCACCCATAGCCAAGAGTGATCAGCTCCTATTGTTTATCCTAAAGGAAACCCTTAAGTCATCAGTTTACCTATAAACAAATCTAATGTTCTCCCTTGAACCATTGTATTTTCTCCACAAAAATCCCTACTCACCCTCCAATCAGTGTTCTGATGCATGGATACAAACTCTGCATCAGTTCCACTGGGACTCCATCTCCTGACGGATCCTGTTGGGGGCTCTGCCTGTCTCCAGCACTCAGGACCCTGAGCTACCACCATCACCTGGGAACCCTGACCAGTTCAAGCCTCCTGGAGTGGGTGAGATCCCTCTCTCTCTCTCCCGCTCTGTTTTCTTTTCTACCTCAGGTAGTAACCTTTAATAATGTAACGGTTGTGTTTGTTTAGGCTCTCCTTGTGCAGTTAGTACTCGTATTCAATAAATAACTTTTATGGTTAGGCTGGTTGCTTCTCTCTCTCTCTGAATTTTACTCTTTTGTGTTTTTAGCTTCCCCCATTTACTCCGCAGCAATGCTTCTTTTACCTAAGCTAAAGATCCCTGTAGCGCCCAAAAATATTGTGGAGTTTGCTCATCAAGTGGGCTACGACCAGTACAATTGTGACACGAAAGTGGGGACAGGGACGTGCTGAACCTGTGGCACGTAAGGGGGGGCAGCTGAAAGTGCTGCTTAACCCAGCCCATTGAGTACAGGGACAGATAAGGGAATCAGCTGGAGAGTGCTGATTCACCGGTCTGCTCAGACTTGCTCTGTTGTGTGTGTGTGTGTGTGTTCATCAGGAACCCAGTGCTGGGGAACATTGATCCTGCAGGGTAGCTCCATTGGGAAGGGACTTGCAGACGGAAGGAGAAGAGCTCCATATGAACACACAAGTGGCATAAGCAGAACATTAATAGAATTACAGAACCCCGCCCCCCCCAAAAGAGTAACCCTAATAAATGAGCATACCCCAAAGTAACAGGCACAGCTGGTAACACGGGGGCTTGGGAGACCTAAGTTCAATTCCCTGCTGTACTACAGACCCCATGTGTGACCTTGGGCAGGTCGCTCAGTCTCTCTGTACCTCAGTTTCCCCATCTGTAAAACAGGGATAATAGCACTTTCTTACTCTGCAAGGATGTAGTGAGGATAAATACATCAAAGCGTGTGAGGTGCTCAGATACTCTGGTGATGGGGGCAAGATAAGTAACCTAGAGAGATAACTGGGCACTCTCTGTTGAACGTAAAGTGTGATTATGAATAAACTGCTTACTCCTCTTTTATGTTCACACTATTGCTGGGACTAACATCTAGATCTCCCTGACCCCCCGTCCTGTGCGATACACAGGACACCTAAACACAACAGTGCACCGCTTTGACTTTACTAAATACTTCCTCCCATTCGCCCCAGCTGCTAGAGAAGTGAAAAATCCAGCAGAAATACAGGCTAACAAGTCACACAGAACGCTGTCAATTGTATTTGCTTTCTTTCAAGATGGGTTACGTTTAAAAGCCAAGATGCTTGCTTCACTCTGTTTACGGCAGGCAGATGGAATTACTTGTTGTGTCTGGAGTTGCTTGGACTTTTGGACAGCATGCCCAGGGAATACTCAGAGACAAACTCGCATGATGGATGGTGTTTTAATGCAATGTAACTTGGACACTATATAGTTACAAGGCCATTTACTAAGCTATTTTTATTTTCCACTGATTTCTCAAGCATTGGATACTCACATTAACCAACTGCACAGCAACCTACCAACATCATGAAGCCTTCATGGCACACCTTCTCATGGCGCCATAAAACAATGTCTAAACCCTGGGCTTTCAAATCCAGCTCAGCATATAAGGCTGGGATCAGAACTCTGGGAGGAAGAGTCCTTGCAAACTAGCCACATCTGTTCAAAGGGAACTCACTTTAACTACGCAAAGTACTTTGTCTTGGAAATAAGAAATCCCATGGACTCAACCAAAAAACGTAGACACTGTCCTAATGTGCAATGAATTGTACAGTTCAAAGCAGCACATTCTAGCCTGAGTGGAGTTACTCCAGATTTACATCGGCATTCACTAAAATCCATATCTGGCCCTCTACATTCAGGGCTTGATCCTGTGCCCACTAAAGCCAATGGTAAAGCTTCAGTGGCATGGGATCAGGCACTAATTGGCTATGTGCCACTCCCACTGAAATAAACAGGTGCCAGAACATGTCCATCCAAGGGCAGCACTCGGCTCTTTGAACGTCACATGTTCAAAGCCCGGGGCACACACTGACTGACTGACCCACGCAACATGACACAGGTAAATATTATCATCCCTATTTTTACAGGTAGGAAAACTGGGGCAGAGATGGTACAAACATGTGGCACGAAGGCTACGACCCAGGACCTTCCACTCCAGAAACAGAGACCCCTAGTAACTGAGCTAAAAGAGAATCTCCATCGCAGCAGCTAGAGTACCAATAGGTCTCTGAATGTCTCCCAGCCACTGGAGGGGAACATATAGAGCACTTTGATCATATCAAAGCAACATATAAGCACTGAGCCTAGACACAAAATCAACTTGCCCAACCCTTATTTTGATGAGGAGGACAGGAAAACTGATGATATTTTGCTCACTCTTCAGAAAAGAAAAAGGAAAAGGCACAGGCTGCTGCAGAGGAGAATTCTTCAAGGCTGTTACAATTAGACACTTGGGCAAGTCTGATTCCATCCAACAGAAGGCACCAGTTCCAAATACTCACCAACCAATACTTACTAGTCAAGGAGCTGCTAGTGTTATGGAAACAGTATCTGCTTTACCAGACTGCCTTGTTGTACTTCATAATGGGAATTTTTATAAATAGAGATCAGAGCGATTCCCACTAGATGCTTATGGCACGCCTGGCGCCACGCTGGTTTGGTTTCTGAAGGGTTTTTTAATGGCTGACAGGCTTGACCACACAATGTTTCCACCATCTGGGAAAACAGCAAGATCTCCAAGAAAAAAACCAGTGGAACGAAACTCCTGCAAATTAGAATCCCAATAATCAGGCACCTAACCTCTTTTCGACTGGAGAATTTTTTCCAGCAGCATTTCCATTGGCATAGTCCAAGAACAAAAGCAAATGGACACAGCGATCTATTGCATATGGAACTACATCAATCGATTCACATGCAGCAAACTTTGAGCAAGTTGACGGATGGCTATTGAGAGATGAGACACAGAGATGCTGTAAATAATAACAGCAGAGAGTTCAAACACGCCGTTAATAATTTCATGCAAAAATAACCAACAAGAAAATGCCAGGAGTTCGTTCCATTGGAGGCAGGACTTGAAATGCACTGATCCTGAGAGTATTTTTTATGAAAATATATTTGAAAAAAATAGATTATTCTTCAGGAAATCGCAGTATTAAAAAAAACAACAACTCAGGAGCCATATCTAGTGTGCTGGCTCGTGCAAGGATGGGAGAAGGGTCTGACACTCCAAGAATTCCATTAGAGAGTTTGCTTTGGCAATCTAATAGAGAGCAAGAAGGCCTGAGGTTACTATAGTGACTGACACGGGTACAAAACCCTGAGACAGGAGGCTGTATTTGTTATTATGGGTTGTCCAAACTCTAACCTTAAGCAAATATTTATTGGTGGTGTTTAAGCAATACCAGGTTTGTTTGTGTCTTCTGAGATCAGTCAGGAGTGTTTTTTCTATCATATATGGTAAAAGTAAAAGGAACATTGATGACTCATGGACAACACTGAAAGCCATTCTAGTCAGAGACGAGGGTATATTGTCTGCAGACAGAATCGATTTTAAACATAAATGTTTCACAAAGATTTACACAAGGAATGGTTGGAAAATGGGAGAGTGGGGGGTTTCCTCCATGAAAAATATTGATCAAAATGAAAAAAAAATTCATTTTCATCAAAACTTTGGCTTTTTAGCACAAAACATTTCAGCTGAAAACCAAAAATTTTGATTCAGAAATGCTTCAGTGATGCCTCACAGATAGCAGGCTCTGGGTGGTCAGACCTGGTGGTTGGAGCAGTGGTCAAGAACAGGTACCAAGGGTCAAAACTATATGTAGAGTCGGGACTGGGCTGAGGGCAGTGCTGAAACTGGGCTCCAGGAAGAGGCCATGGGTCAGAACTGGGTCAGAGTCCATAAGACAAGCGAAATTCATAAAAAAAAGCTCCCAGGCTCATCTTTTGAAGGTGCTGTGCAGATTTCCTTTGAGGATGACGACTGATGGGTCAGATATAGAGTGATCACTTTCTGAAAAGTGTTCACCCCCAGGTGATAACATGCTTTGGGCTTTTATCATTTATTTTCCTGTGTGAGTTCATTCTAGATTTCCACTCCTCGCTGCATCAGCTCTCCTAACAAACCAAGAACGGGGTGAGACTGAAACACAACTAGCCATCGTTCAGCTTCATACTCCCCAACAGCGTGCCGTGGTAATCAGTCCGAATTGAGTCTCAGGCTCCCGCAAAGCTCCTCCTGAAAGAGGATGACCTTTCAGTCTAGGTCAGGGTTAGAGGAGAGTTCATTTCCTCCTCAGGAAATCCTTTGGGCCTAATCTGCTCTCAATTACACCAGCTTTATACCACTGGGGAAATTCAGCTGATTTAATTCTGATTTACACCAGTTTGAGTGAGAGCAGAGTCAGGACCATACTGCGTGTGCTAAATAGTGATGGCTCCAAGCCATGAAATCTGATCTAGATCTAAACTTTCACTGGGCTTGTGGTTGGTTCAGATCAAGGATTTTATTGGGCTCAGAGACAATAGGGTACAGCTGTAAAGTCTGCGTTTAGTTCTGAACTTCCATAAAGTCCAGAAATTTGATCCAGGTCCATCTTCAGCATTTAATATTCTACCTATCAAAATACCACTCCTGAGACCAGAATAAGTAGGGCCTAAATTCTGGCTTACACTGGTGCAACTGCATTGACTTCAATGGAATCCGTCTTGATTTCACAGGGGGAGATCAAAATTGCACCAGTGCAGTAGGTGAGTTATGCTGTATGCTTTTTGCCATGATTTCAGTGGACGCAGTAACATCTGCACGCTCCAGACTAGGAAAATCTACTAATGTGCTTCCCATCCATATGTTATTGTTGCCAGAAGAACTCCGCCTGCATATCGAGCTCTTTTTTTTTGTTTTGGGAAGAAATGCACAACTCCTCTCCTCTCCCATCCAAATGGTCTCCTTTTCTCCTCCTCCCTGTTGGCAGCCATTTACAGTGCATCTGTGCATGTTGCGTGAACTGTACAAGTGGCGTGTTTTTATAGCTGGGAACTGGCAGCCAGTGCCTGGTACCTGCTGTGTGCTGGCTGCCTATTAGATGTAGCTCTTTATGGGTTTAACCAAAACTTTCAAGATTCTAATCCTTTCATGCTCTTGAGAAGGTATTGCTTTCATTGAGATATCACAGAAGCAATACAACTGAAAACCATAAATCCACAACTAAATACACGTTAGCCTCCACTAAAATGAGCCGTGGCCAAACATATCTCATGACTTATGCAGTGGGGATATCTTTCTGCTGGTAAAAACATGCATTATCAGGCTGAATAGGTAACTAAATGAGACTCAGGGGGAATTTTTCAACAGTGTCTAAGGGCTTGTCTTCACGTACAATGCTTCAGCAGCACAGGTGTAGCGCTTTAGTGAAGACGCTACTACGCTGATGGAAGAGTTTCTCCCATCGGTGTAGTTAATCCATCTCCGCAAGAGGCGGTAGCTATGGTAACGGGAGAAGCTCTCCTGCCAACGTAGTGCTGTCTACACCGGGGGTTAGGTCAGGCTAACTACGTCGCTCAGGGGCATGGATTTTTCACACCCCGAGCGACATCATTATACCGTTTTAGGTCTGTACTGCAGGCCTGGCCTAAGCTACTTTTGAAAATGGGACTTAAGCTCCTCCGTGCCTTTGAATTTAAATGAGACAGACTCCTAAAGGTATTTAGGTGTCTAAAGGTGCAGCCAGGCACCTACTGGGATCTTCCAAAGTGTTCTGGCTCCTAACTCCCATTGATTTCAATAAGAGTAGGTGCCTAGTGGGATTTAGGCTCTTAAGTATATCTGAAAGTTTAGCCCTACGTGCTTAAGTCACTTTTGAAAATGGAATCTAAGTGTTTTTTTAAATGTTCCCCTTGCCCTTTAAAATGGTCTGACCCTGAGAAGTGCTGAGCCCCTTCATTCCTTACACTGATCCCTACAAATAACACGCGACCACAGTTGGGCAATGAGTGAGCCAAAACCGCTGCTCATTATGCCTGCTGCAATGAGATCATGGCTACCTTGTCTTTACCCTTCTCTGCCCTCCCATTCCACACACACACCCCATTTGTTGGCACTTGTCATCCATTTAGAAAGCAAGGTTTGGGAGCAGGGACTTTATATTGTGCGTGTCCAATGCTTAGCCCAATGGAGCCCAGATCCCTGCTTGGAGCCTGTAGTTGTTTCCACAATCGAAATAACTTCCACTGAAATAACAGAGCTGCGAGCAGGTCACCGTGAGCTCAGGACCAACTACCGCCAGGTGCCCTGTTGGGTGGAAGAAAGCTGTCATGCCCATCACACGGCGCACCATCTACAGCAGATGGACTCAGCGCCCACAGGCATCACAGGTGACAAATCAAACAATAGTCCCACCAGAGTCCCACCTTCCCTCAGGGAGGCTCTGGCAGACAGCAGTCTCAAACTGTTCCTGGCCCCAGTCACACCTCTCTCCTTGGCCATGTCTACTCTGCAAGTGGCAGGTGTGATTGTAGGACGGGGTGGTGTAAATGTGTCAGCTTTAATCTAGCTAACACTGGTAACAATAGCAGCGTAGACTTGGTGGCAAGAGCTTCAGCTCAGGCTAGCAACCAGAGTGCATACCCTTGTACTCAGACTTCTAACTCTGGCTGACTTCAAAGGAGTGACTCCTGATTTACACCAACGTATGTCAACTCCCAATCGCTCCCAATGGGAGATTTGTCTGCAAAAGGGGTGAGTCAAAACTGAGTAGTGTTTGGAGGTGTTTAGATCAGCAGGTTTGGTTTGAGGCATATCTGTAATCTGCTAGCACTCCCCACCGCTTTTTTCATCCTTCTAAAAAAAAATGCTAGACCACGAACAATGGAAGCAAAGATCCACAAAATCAGTTTCTCTCTCCCATTTGTTTCCCAGGTTAGAAAAGCAGCTGTCAAATCCACATAGCAAGAACCTGTGCCCCAGTCATAAAAGGCAAATGCTGTTTGTTAGAGAAAAAGCCTTTCGTAAAAGAAAAAAATGGTGTAAAAGAACAACTGCAAAGGGAATTTAACTTGCAGGTAACGCCAAGTACCATGAAAATCAGCCAGGTGTCTTTTGTGTCTTTTATACAGTAGCACCACAGGCCCCATACCGAGAGTAATGTCTTTGGAATGTCTTAACAAGAAGTAAATAAATAAATGAATATTTTAAAAAATCCCTTTGTCTGGGTATCTTTATTCTAAGCAGCTCTGAAAGGGAGTGAAAGCTACACAGTCTCATGGCATCTTCCAATACTCTCAGAGCCATTTTAAAAAACAACTACAAAATAGACTTGGTGTCTTTCTGTTTTATACGCCCATTGCTTCCCGGAAAGGCAATCCAGAGACAGTGGCTCCTTCAAGGTCTCTGGTCTGTAGACAGGTGGCCTCCTATTATCATCTTGCCAGAAGCCAAGAATCTGAACGTGGGTTGCCACAATGGACTACAGCTCCCAGCCTGCCTGCTCTCCTACACCTCAAAGAAAGAGAAGTTGTGGGGGTACTACCAAGAGTCACGTTGGTCCCTCACTACTCAAAGAGAAAGTGTAATTGGACATTTAGTTTTGTCTCAATGATCAAGGAGCGCACCCACCCAGGGCTTTGGATATGCAGCAGCTCTCTGGAAGTTGCTTTGACCACGTAGAAACTGGCACAGAATCAGTCACGCCATCAGATTTGGGACCAGAATAATAAGCCTCCAAAGGCCTGAACACCCTATGGCAGTCACTGAAACGCATAGTCCTTTATCCATTCCCTGGACATGCTGGTTATCAAGGACCTGGCCACGTGAATTCTTCAGCAGTAGGAAAATATACATAATCTGTTTGTTAGCATAACTGAAGCCACAGTTATGAATGGGCCTGTAGTCCTACAGTATTCAGTGGTAGCAGATGTATTTAAAACAAATTAATAATCCCACAGAACTGTTAAATCTGAAGCATCTGTTATCTTTTAATGAAACCTCCTGGCAAATGCACACACTGATTACCAACGCTAACTCTACTTTCTTCTCTCTTTTTTTGATCATGGAATTAGTAACGCTAATGACCACATTTCAGAGCCCGGGCCAGCTTTTGACTAATGAACACGCTTCAGGCCAAATTTTCCTCTCAGAAACACTTGATAGAACCCCAAGGACTTCAAGGGGTGTTGCACTCGAATAATGTTGCCCAGTAAATACATTCAGTTTACAAGCTGCTCACATGCTCCTTATGAGGAGAATTGGGATGCAAATGCAACCCTAAAGCATGGCAAACGTATACATGTTTTGCACTGGATTCCTGGATGGAATTCTCTGCGTCAGTGGTCTCCTGTATCTTCTCCTAGAGCACGGATTTGTGCACAAGCAAGGAAAGATGCGTTGTCAATGCACCACTTGCTCCACAGGGGATTCACTGCACTGCTACACAACTAGGGAGATTTGCCTACTCTTCCCTCACTTTGATCTCCAGCCTCCTCTGGTCATCATTCCCCCCACCAAGCAGGACGAGACCTCCACATCGATGCTACTGCTCGGCGTAGCCTCAGAAAGGGCCTGAGCGTGTGACCCTGCGAGTTCGGTCTGTGAACCTCAGGCTACAGCAACACTTCTCTGTCAGGAAGCTCAACACATTTACCGGAAAGCAGGGCAAATGCCTCAAAACAGCTCCCACCAACATTTGCTGAAATAAACGGACCTTGACTTCGGGAGGCAGTGCAGGCTACTGGATAGAGCGAGGAGACCTGGATTCTAGTCCCAGCTCTGTCACTAACCAGCTGTGTTACCTTGGGCAAGTCACTTCACCTCCCTATGCCCACAGGTGGTGGATGAAAATATTGTTGCGGCGGGCCGGGGGGTGCGCGTAGGGCCAGCTTTACCCCCACCAGGGGGGTTGAAGAGTGAGACCAATCTGCATTCACACTAGGCAGTAGCAACTTTGCTCCTATCCCACTAGACTCGAGGATTGCAGAGCGAGCCTGCCCAGCCCTGCACTCTCTCTGGCTCCTCCTGTCCCATGGTGTTGGGCCCAGGGGTTGGAGAGCAAGCCCAGGCAGCAGTGATTCGGTTTGGGCCTGGTTCCAGCTCCCCAGTCCGGCCCACTGGGTCTCACCACTAGCAGGAGGCTCAAGGAGCCCACTGCAGTGTCAAGTGGCGCACATCAGGGCTCTGCCTACTGAGCTGGGCATAGGTACCAGGGAGGCTGGCAGCTGATGAGCTGATAGGTAGGTAGATTTGGGGGGTGTTGAGCCCCTGCTAGCCCTAGCCACCCGCCTTTGTGCCTCTGTTTTTCCTCCCACCCTTTATCTGTCTTGACTATTTAGTTTATAAGCTTTTCAGGGCAGGGACTGTCTCTTACTATGTGCACATGCTTTGCCGAGCACAATATAGCCCAGAACAGGTTTGGGCCTCTAGGCACTATTTAAGATTAGGGACTGTCATATGTTTGTACAGCACCCAGCACAATGGGGCACAAATTGCTTGTGGTCATTAGGTGCAACTGCAATATAAATATTAGTAATAATAAAATACTACTTACTGTAACTTTGTGTTTGTTGCCTGTGAATGTGTTTCATGATGGCAATGTTTATGGAAATAATAAACTGTAAAAGAATATTAGCGAACACAGCACGAAAAAGTTCAGACTCATCAATGTGAGTGTTCGTGCTCAAAACCAAACAGATCTGATCCATCCAATCAAGGAAAAGAAACAATATCATTTGATGTTATATGCCCAATCAGCACCAACCAATGCCACTCTACTTCTCAATAATCACAATGAATGGCTCGCAAACTATCAAGAGACTGATAATTATTCACAATTATCCTAACTGCTCATAGGCAATTCACAACCAGAAAGAGGCTAAATTCCTCAAATAAAGTACTTACTGTGGATTAGTTCCTGAGTTTGAATTTGCCCAGGAGGCATGTTAGGGGCTGGCCTCAGTTTTACAGAAAATTAGTTAACACTTAACTGAAAATGGTCACCTGGGCAAATTCAAACAGCATGTCGGTGGGCAAACCAAAATGCTGTTTGAGTTAGGCCCCTGACCAGGCCAGATTTCTTGGATGAAGATAGGGAGAGTCTTCTCCTATTCCAACATCACCCAGAACTGGCCCTTGCAAGAAGCAGCCAGCCTTTTTTATCTGGCCTACTTGGCCCAGATTGGCCACTGCCTGCTTCTAGCCCTTCTAGCCACTGGAGGACCAATTCCTACTGGTTCTGCCAGAAGATGATCCTGAGAGGCCTCCCTATGCAACCCCTGGAGGTCTGAACTTGCTGCTCTTCTCTTTCAAAAGGACACCATTGTATGGCAGGATATACCAAAGCAGCAGGGCCTCTGATGGGCAGACAATGCCTGGTACACCTGATCACATAGCCTCTATTCTCCAGTTTCATGGTGGGATGATTCAAAACAACGGGACCGTCACAGAAACTGAAAGCTGAAAAATCCAAAATCGATAAAAGGAAACATTTTTGCACACAGCTACAATCAGCCTGTAGAACTCACCACCACAAGATATCACTGAGGCCAATAGCTTAGCAGGATTCAAAATGGATTAGAAATTTCTATGGAGAATGATAATACCAAGAGTTATAATAGTAAATGCTACAAAAAAAGTTTGGAATTGGAGAAGGGATATAGACTCTCATGCTTCAGGACTCAAGCCAGTCTCTAACTATGGAGTGGTTAGGAGGGAATCTTCCCTGAGGATAGGTTGCCTGTAACTGCCTACTGCAGGGTGAAGAACTGACTACTGCCCATTACTGGTGATAGTTTATTGGTCTAAATGGACTGACAGCAAAGAGATAAGGATTAAGGATGTGAGGGTAGCATCCAGAGGTCTCCACTTTGTTGTCCTTCTTATAATTCAGACATATCTTGAATTTGAAGTGCCTCAAATACATTTTAACATTAAAAAGAAAGAAAAAAATCCCCAGAGTGAAATGGCAAAGCCAACATGGGCAAGAATTTCCACTTATTCCTCTCAATGGAATGGCACCTGCCAAGCCTATTTGCACTCACTGTAGAGGTGATAATGCTATTTAAAAACAACCCCCGAAGCCAGAAGTACAAACAACTCAGCTTGACTCTGATGACCTAGGCAACTTCCCTCTCCTTCCATAAAACGTACATCCCATCACAGCTGTGTGATGCCAACTCAAAGGACTGGAGCGAGAAATATAGCGAAATACGCTGGAACAGCTGTTCCAGGGGAGTTACAGGTAGGCAGAAAGTTAACTAAGCACACAGCTGGAATTTAGCCAGGACACAATAGTTAACATCTGGCTTCACTTTGTGTTCTCCACTGATGGCATCCAGAAGGATTCATTGTACCAACACCTTCATCTCAGGATCCTCTTTGCAGCCACATGTTCTCATCTGTTGCACTTCATTTGTTTTGTATGATTTGTATTAGTCTATAATTAAACAGGAATTCTTCTCTAACAGTTATGCCTTTTACTGATTGTATCTTATTTAAATCAGGCCCCAGAGTGAGAAAGGGGCTGGAACAATCAACATTTTTGTCCGAAAACAGAAAGCTCTCCATTGATCCTATTTACACCCGCTGCATTGGTTTTTTTAATAGTATTGTTTTAAGGAATTTGGGGAGAGTGCAAGTCTTTGGGACTGAAACCCCTGGAGACCACAGTCCTGCATTTGTCCTTTGAACATGTATCCACACGGTGCTTTGTGAGCCCTCCCCTTTGTGCAAGCACTTCTATGAGAAACAGGAGCCACTAAGATTCTATGGTCAGTTCAGTCCTTGGCCTTTAATCTACACGTGATAAAGAGGGACAATGCGTGTCTTTCGTGATCTAGGCAAGTGCCTAATTATATTTGGACTGAGATCCACCTGGAGAACTGGACTGAAAACCTTCTACACCTTCACCACCACATTATTTTACTCTTTATCCCTTGCTCTCTCTTTATCTCTTCAGAAGGTATCTGAGCCTCTGCGAAACTTCTTCAGCACATCTAGCAAGTTCAGAAGAAGACTTTTGAAAGATTATCTGCAACATGCGTTATCTGGGTCAAGGTGCTTTGCCTGCCTCAAGATATTTTTGAAAGAAATGACCAAGCAAAAGGTCTACTAAAGGAAAGGATTGTCTAAAGCATTGTCATGCTACCGGGTGGCTGGGTGAGACAGGCCAATCCTCCAAGAAAAATCGCATCGGAGCTTCTGATCTTCCAAACGCAATCACCAGACTCTGAGGGTGAATGGCAACCAGTACAGTCATGGAAGTTGGAAGACATGAGAAGAACTTTTGGGAGCTCAGAGTGCTGCTGATGACTTGGTTGATGTAATGCTACTTCTTAGACATGATTCCACCATTTATATGTACTGGAGTTTGAAGAAAGCACGCTCTGCTATTCATACTAGCCCTATGTTCTTGTCATAGATCCAGAATTGAGGACCTTCACACATGACTGAATTTGTCCTCCTACACATTATCAAAGTTCTCCATTATTTTACTAAACAAAGGGATAACAACCAAACATGCATGCGTGCACTCACACACACGAACACAGTCTCCGTGAATTATGCAAATCCTTTTTACACATTCGTGCTTTTCTTTTCCCATGTACCTTTTGAGCATAACGATATACGCTAGCACTCCTCTCCCCCATATGTGAATCACTTATTCAACTCTTCGTTTCACTGGCATCGGGATGAATATGTAACTCCCACTCTTTTGACTTCCACTGTCATTATTTTTCTTTCTTGGGAAAATTTCAGTTATCAGTAAGTCTAAATCTACAGCAATGAAGTCATGTTCATGGAGCCGTCAGGGGGCCTGACTCAGAGAGTGTTAGTGACTCACCCATGTGAGAGAAACTTGTAGATTTCCAAACAATCATTTCTGGAGGAAGCTGTTTGGAAGGGTTGTTTTGCTTAAGACAATTTTCACTTAAAAATTGCAGAGTCAATTTAGCCCAGATAGCTTGAGAATCCTGGATAAGTTAATGCTACAGCAAGAGCGTAGGTGCTGTGTGTGTGCATATATGCATAGCTATTTATCTATCTGCACACAGACACACGCACAACACCCTGCCAGCATGCCTCAGGACGTGACGCTTAAAGATAACTCCCATCTTTTATGAATCCGATGAAGTGGGCTGTAGCCCACGAAAGCTGATGCTCTAATAAATGGGTTAGTCTCTAAGGTGCCACAAGTCCTCCCGTTCTTTTCACATCTTTATGGATCTCAGGAAAGAATGAACAGGAGGTTTGTGTCTCTCTCCCCCTTGCATGCGCTGCTGTCATGGGAAAAGGCTGAAGTTATGATGAAGCCTAGAATAAGAGGGAGCTCTCCAAACTGTCCCTTTGGCCGCGCTATGCAGGGCCAGGCTCACAGCACAGGATGGTTTTGGCCAGCCACTTATTGGTGGAAATCAAGTTTTATTTAAAAAAACATAGGCAAATGAAGGACTGTCCAGAAGTTGGTGAGTCTTTTTGGCCAGCCAAGAGCACATTCAAAGTCAAAAAACAGACTTTGAATCGCACAGGATGCGGCAGCAAAGTTTTATCGGACTCTGAACCTGCTGCACACGTTGCAGCAGCCACAAATCAGGGTCAGGGCGAGAACGCGTTCCTCACGGAAAGCAGTTCTTCAGTGAACTGCAGGCGTGCCACACCTCTAGGAAAAGAGTCTAATATCTCTCCCCTCTGTTCCAAAAAACATGTTAATCTGCTCTCATGCTCTGGAACGAATTTGATCCATTGTAAATCACTGGGCTGACAATACAAATGAGGCAAAAGCGCAACCACATGTTTCGCTATGGAGTTGTTCTCTTCTTTTTTATTTATTTGTTTGGTGCCAGTTCCAAAGCCCATGAGCTCCGGGCTTTGCCCTGAAGTTTTTTGCCAGCTCTGGAATGGTACAAGCTTGCTGCTAATTAATGGGATTTTATTTCATACCAAAAAGAAACCATTTGACGCAAAAAAATTTGTAGAACCATAAAACAATGGTCCGTAATCATTTACAAAAACTGGGCATGTATATCCATTTAAGCATGATAGATTGGTGTAAAAACACCATTATTTTGCCGAGTGTAAAAATGGTGTCACTGCTGCCTAACATACACAAAGATAATCGGGCTGCTCCTTTTGCTAAATAAATCATTTTAGAGGCATTCGATTATTATTTCAGTACCAAAGCGAGGGAATGCAAGGCAAGAAATAAAGAAAAGAAAAGGCAGCTTCTGTTTGTAGGGTGAATTTACTGTCACGTTCTGCATGGAAATAGGACGGAGCTACAAAATTTATGTTCTGCTCTGGAACACTCCAACGTGAGAGAGGTTTCAGATACGGGGCTTTGGTGCAAGCCAAGCTATAGCTCTTAGGAAATGACATTGAGCCTGAGCCTGTGGCCAGTGGGGGGGAAAAAACCTTATTCACTTTTGTGGGAACAGGATTGGTCCTTGCAGGCCTGATTCAAAGCTGGTTGAAGTCTCACTGATGTCAATGGGCTTTGGAGCAGGCCCCAAACATCAGATTTGTAAAGGTATTTCGATGCCTATCTCCCATTGAGTTAGATGTTTAGGTGCGTTTGAAAATGCCACGAGGCACTTGTCTGCTTCTTCAGGTCCCTAAATACCTTGGAAAATCTGGCCCTAAGCTATTAGGGCGCTATCTTACAACGAGCTATGCACATGCCTATAGTTACTCTTGCACAAGGGGACTCTGTGAAATCTGTAGCTAGGTGCAGGATCACACCCGTAGCCATCGACTTGCAAACACCAGAGGGGGTGAAAAGGCTCTTGCAAATTGTTTGATAAATTCAGATTCTGAAACTTGACAATACTGCAACTAGCTTTAGTTTTCAAGATTGAATCTGACAGCATGTGTAAAATCGCATATGAATTCTTCATTTCCTGTGCACTGTTAAGCAGCCGCCACACTCCACTCCAGAGGCCGTCACATTTCAGAGGCAGGTGAAGCAATATCTGTATATTATTATTTCTACACCATAAAGATAACTGTAGGCAGTGGTTTACAACATGTAAAATACACTAACTGAACCACAAAACCCTTGTCTTGGAGAGTTTAAAACATATAGCCATGGACAGATACAACACAGCTGTCAAGGAAAGAGACACACAAAGAGAGATGCAGTCACTAGCAACCTTGACCGAACTGGGGGAATCAGAGAAGTTGTTTGATAGAGTAAAGAAGTAGGCACCTTCAGCCTAATGTGGAAATCACTGAAACCACTGAAATATTTCTCAGTCCTCAGAGGTTGAGCTGCCGTAGAATATAAAGATGGGGCCGCAGAATAACAATACCACCTCGCTGTTACATAGTTCTTTTTATCAGCAGTTTTCAAAACCCTTCACAAAGCAGCTCAGTATCATTATCCCCATTTTACAGATGGGGAAACTGGGGCACAGGGAGCTGAAGTGAGCTGCCCAAGGTCACCCAGCGGGCCAGTGGCAGAGATGGACTTGAACCTGGATCTCTAATCTAGTGCTCTATTCACTGGACCACATTGTCACAAGGCACTACGCCCAGAAAAAGAGGAGCCAAAAGAGAAAGGGAGAGAGAGTCTAGAGGAGGGAGTCAAAGTCCTATCAAAGGGTAAATATTATTTCAGACAGACTCCGACATAAGAAGTCCAGGCAGACCAGCTGGCTATAAGCACATGATTTCATTATTTGTACTATTCACAAGATGTCATATCTATTTAGAGGGAAATGAAATGTCATTGCATTTTGAACTACACGTCCCCATGGTAATGCAGTGTGTGTGTGTGTGTGTCTAGGGGTGGGGGGAGGGAGTTATGTTATTTAGGAATTTGTTTATAGAACCCTTGGTTGAGCTGGAATGTTTAAGACACCGAGCTTGTTAAAGATTCCCCCCATCCCAGCTACTCGCAGCTACATGAAAAACTTTTCAACATAGCTGTTTGCCGTGGAGTGCAAATAATCAACCTGTCACTTCCCCATTTGCGCTCCGGAGACTAGGAAACCATTCTATAAACCAGCACAGCCCTTCCTTAGCATGCGATGCTGAGAATCTATAAACACGAGACACATGCCCAGTGCTTTTCGGTGGGAGGATTCCTGGCCCAAGTCATCCAAAAACACTAAGATTAGACAGTAATTTCCAGAGGCTGCCTTCAAAAGTACTAAAGGGCTAAATCACTGTAAATGATGGCAAACAGGGTTTAGCTCCAGAATTTGCACCTGAGATGGATCCATTTCTCCTATTATTTCCATATGTTTTATTTGCACCTTAGGGCGATTATTTGCACAATGCCATGCGCCAGACAGAGGAGAGCATTCACTTTGTGCAATGCTATTACAGTCTAGAATGCTGATCTACCTGGCTGATCACACGTGCCTTATCACTGCAGTATCCAGGCACCTACGTGTCTTCTATGATGCTTGAAATCTCAGAAGTCCCTTTCTTTAACCGAGTTCAGGGAGCCAAGGGATCTTTGCATGTTTACAAAAGTGAATCCAGTCAAGCCTGTCTCAACTGACAACCCAAGTGGCCAACAAAAACCAGTTAACAAAATTGTTTGTCTAGGAAACAGAGAATGGCATTGTGTGCGCTCACTTCAGTGGAGCTCCCCGAATTCCCCCAGCTGAGGATCTAACGCCAAAGGCTTGTGGATTCTTTGGGGGAACTCTAGAAAGAGTAACCTCTTGTATAAATTGAGCTATATGTCACAGGGAGAAAACTTCCCAAGACATGTCAGAGCGCCTTATTTTCAAAATACATACAAACCTTGGTTATTTCCCCAGTTTATGTAAATGCAGTTCTACAGGCTTCAATGAGCATGTACCAAAAACCATCAAAGCCACATGCTTATACTCATGAGCTGAACCAATATTAATTAATAATAATGAACTCCCTATATTCCCCCTCCCTCACGCCTCCCAGTAGAAAGTGCCTAAGAACAGAGATAGCTCTTGCTCTGGGACCCGATCATCAACAAACCCTAGTTCTGTAAAACTAAGTAGGGAACAAGGAGGGAAAGGATTTCAGACTCAAGGGCCCTTCTATTTAGTACCCCATTTCCCAACCCCGCAAGATGAATAACTGTCATCCTTCAGCGGACCAGCAGATCTCAACTCATAGAGAGCTGGTTTTTAAGCTGCAAGAGACAGAAAGGATGAAGAGCAAACCATCACCTTAAGCCCAGAAACAAACTGGAAATCAGTGCAGTCCATGGAGCACAAGTACAATACACCCTATAAGTAATCCTGCTAAGTAAGTGGGCAGCTATGTTCTGCACTTGCTGAAGTTTCTCAGTGACTTTACTTACTAATAAGTGGGGTTGCGGGGGGAGGAAGTTTCTATTTGGTTTCTTTATCAGCACCAACAACTGGGGTATCCAAATGCTTTCCTGATATCCGTATTGGGGCTGCCCAGATTCTGGCCAGACACAAAACAGGGTTCCCAGGGAAATGGGGGGCAAGGCCTCCCCACCCCAAAGGAAAGATGATTTATTTAATCTGTGAAAGAGAACGGAGGGGGGGGGTTAGGGGAGGATTTGATAGCAGCCTTCAAGTACCTGAAGGGGGTTCCAAAGAAGACAGAGCTCGGCTGTTCTCAGTGGTGGCAGATGACAGAACGAGGAGTAATGGTCTCAAGTTGCTGTGGGGAAGGTCTAGATTGGATATTAGGAAACACTATTTCACTAGGAGGGTGGTGAAGCACTGGAATGGGTTACTTAGGGAGGTGGTGGAATCTCCATCCTTTGAGGTTTTTAAGGCCCAGCTTGACAAAGCCCTGGCTGGGATGATTTAGTTGGTGTTGGTCCTGCTTGGAGAAGGGGATTGGACTAGATGACCTCCTGAGGTCTCTTCCAACCCTCATCTTCTATGATTCTACAATTTGTAATTTTTACATTTTCCCTTGTTGGAGGAACTCTTCATTTGCCTCTCAGTCTGTCCAGGCCCCACCTCTGAGGACCCCACCACCCAACACAGATAAAAACAACTGCTGATCTTCCAAGTCTCCTATGCATGGGAAGGCCCGGCCAAGCACAGAACTCCAGCTCAAATCAATGGGAGCTCTGAATGTTGACAAATGGAGCCTCAAAATCCTTGCAAAGAGTGGGCTTTGGAGAGTCCTCATGAATCAAAATGGAATGCACAGCTCTTGGACGCCTTTCCACCCAACCTTCCAGACCACCACAAAAATGGTGAACGATTTAAAAATCAGTAAGAAACAAAAACAACCCAGACTCCCACTATGGCTCATTCATCCAGGCACGCACACAAGTGGTCAATTAAAACACTGCTCCATCAATGCAGAAGTGTATGTTCTCCATTAACTGACTCATGGGTTAGAAATCCATAAGGCATCATGAGCAACTTGTCTTGGTCTGACACATTAGTTAGATTTGGAGGTCAGAACACCGTATGCTGATCAACTTGAGAATGGGAGAGAATCTAGAAAACTCAAGTTAAGAAGGGACACTTTCCCGTAGTATGAGAGAGAGAACCATTCTGCCATACCTCTCAGAAAAAGCTTACAAGTAAGCCTCCAACCTGCAGGGAAATCTAAAGCCCCATTAACAATGGGTCAAATTCATGACTGTGCAGAGGGCCGGCATCAGCTCATCTGAACCCCAAGCAAGTGAAAGAAGGAGAGTAGAGAATCTGCTATCCAGATGGGTGGGCCTTCTTAAAACAAAGGAGCCAAACCGAAGCATGATGTTCTGGACCCAAACTTTCCCCTCGTTTGCAAGTGTCTGGAGCTGGGGTTTGGGCTCCGACCCACAGGTGCTTTTTACTCACCTCTTTGTTACTTTCTTAGGATTATATGGCTGCAATTTCCAATGCTGCCTAGCAGGTTTGGGTGCAGCTGAAAAAAAGACAAATCCCTTTGGCCTTGTGCTGTGAACCTGAGCCAGTGGGGCTGGCAATTCTCCGGTAGTCAGAACAAAATGCCACAAGCTTTGCCACTGGAAAAAAACCACTAGAAATCTTTGTCATCTTTCTGTCCATTAGAAGCGATACGCTGGTTGTTTGCTTACCTGCCTGGCGCTGGCCCATTCCTTCGCAGGGTAAATACAGGCACAGAATGTCAGACACTTCAAAGGTTGTCTCCTTTGAGTTGAACTAATGTGGATTTTCAAGCATTTGGAAGGGGAAAGTCTTGCAAGAATCCCACATTAAATAATCTGTTTCACATGAAAACACTGGACTGAACGGGAATTTTGTCTTTAGTGCCTGACTCTGAACTTTAAACATTTACTCTTCTCATTCCCAAAATACCTTTTCTGGCATTTTGACAATGGGGTTTATGAAAACAAGAAAGATGCCGGGATATTTCTATGTAGATTTGCAAGAACAGACTCCCAATAGAAGCTCAGAAGTTATTATCCAAAGACACATTCAGTCTTTCCACCCAGGTGCCTGCGTGGTCAATGTCTTCCCCGCACTATCACCAAACTTTCCCACATTTTTAAGGGAGACAGACCTAGGCCCAGATCCAAATATTCTCATGCTGGACCTGAAATCCAAACCCAAGATTCAGATTCAAATTTAACAACTGTCCCTTAAGTCTGTATTAGGCACAACTAAAACTCTGGCTCCAAACACTCCAGAAATGTTAGGTGTTTAACATGCAGGCTTGAATACTATAGTCCTGCATCCACTCCGATTAAATTCTCAAAGGTATCTAACTTAAGAGGAAGGACGACCTCATTGTTAAGGCACTGGACTGGGATTCAGGAGATTTGAACTCAACTTCTAGCCCTGATCCAGTCTCCCCATGTGATTTCTGCCTCTCTGTGTCTGTCAATTATTTGCGTGCACAAACAGCATGATCACTCAGAGTGTCTAATTTGGGGGCACACAAAGTCTAAAGCATCCAATGGTCCATGCCCAATATCTTGGAGATATAAACATAAAGGCCCAATTTTCCAGTTGGCCCTCTACCACAGACCAAACCAAAATTCAGGCTCTCCAGCACCACTTCAAGTTTGGGGGCATTCTAATTCTTCAGATCAGAACTATGCAACTCAGGCCATTCCATAAGTCCGAGGCCAGCTTTGCAGATACAAGAGGTTGACAGTTTGAATAAGCTTTGTACAGTCATCCAAACTGATGGGTTGTTATCCAAATCAAACAATCTCTGGAGGTTCACCCATTGGTGCTCTTTATGCCTCTCCTTAGTAGTAAGCAAACTTAGCAGTAGGAAACCACTGGCTGATATAGAGAGAGTTTATTTTACTAATCTTGTCAAAGGTTTCAGGAGTTTCGTTGTAATTGGTTGGGTTACACCTGAAAAATACACCTGTATAACTAAGAAGCTCGTACTGTTCCATTCCAACATACCATGTGTCTGCTTGAGGACTGTTTGATGAGCCTGCAATGATTGTTAGAAGGGAGTCATGCTGGCAACATAATATCACCCAAGATTTATTTTGGACACACTTCTATTTAATTGTAAATTGAAAAAAGGAAAAGGAGAACATCACAGCACACGTGGTTGGAAAGAGATATATATGAACGTCTAGGGTTTGTTTTAGGTTTGGGCGAGACAGAGTAAACAAAGTAAAATTCACCCATTTTGCTCAGCAAAGCAGTCTGAAAGATCAAATAGAGGGAACTATTTCAGAGCAAGGAGAAACCAAATTATATTTGCAGTGCTAGAATCTCACATCTTTTACCCTGAAGGATCGCCAAATCACTTCCCAAGCTACATACTTGGAAGGTATAGCTCACAATTCATGGCTGTCAATTCCAAGTGTACACTTTGTGTGTCACAGTTTTGCCTACCATCCCATTTTCCCAGTGTCACAGACCTCCACTAAATATACACAGATCAGCTCACCTTTTCATAAAAGGCAGCCATCTCTGGAGTGAAATGTAGCAGCTGCGTCTCAGCATGCAAAAACACCACCAAAGCGACAATAGGAGAGAAAGCACACAAGAATACCCCAGACAAATCAAAATTGTGCATATGCAGAATGTAATCACTTAACATGGCATTTGGTCACGGGGCCAGAGTCACATCTCAGTTACACCAGTGTGAACCCAGACAACTCCACTGGTGTCAATCGGAGCAATTCCAGAGTGACACCAGCGTAAATGAGATCAGAATTTGGCCCACCAGCACCAACACTCCTGCTTCTCTGAATAGCAGCAGGGGACTTTTAATAAGGTATGGAGCACTTTGTTTTATATCTCACCCAAAAGACGGTTGTACAAAAGAGTTGTGCTGAAATAATAGTTCATCAGGGACAATTTTGGAGCCCCCTGCTGGTGGCAAAAGGCACTGTGATGACGACATCAGCGGTATGGGTTCCTCCCAGGATCAGAAATAGGAAACAAGCTCACATCTGATGTCTCTCCTGGACAAAAGCCAGAACAACTTTTAATCTCCCAACATTAAAGAGTTTATGGGACTATTAAACACTAAATTGTTCTTTTTAAAATACGAAGCCAGCGTGAAAGGCAGTCAGAAAGTGGTTTAGGATCTCAAGGCAGGCCTCCCACCCTCAGCACTGTCCGCTTTGCCAATGACCAGGTGGCTCCCAGGCCCAGAATAAAGGCACAGAAATACCCAGTTTAGTTTAAAAGTAAATAAATAAATAAACATGCATTTCACAGTGCATTCCGCAGATCATATGATATATGTTCCAGGACCAGAACACTGTGCTAATCAAAACAGGGCAGTTTGCCCCAGGCTCTGTCCTCTTATTCAAAATAAGTAATAATAATAATAATGTAACAAATCCAGGGTGACTGAGGAACTTCACAGGTTTAAGAAGCACTGAACACATACAGCACAGGCCCCTGTACACCACTTAACTGCCCTTAAGCCCTTAAAATGGATATTAACATCTTGGAGCACTTTGTGCTGGCCCTCTGTGAAGAGGTAAATTTCACCCCATGGGCATACAGTCATCTTTAACCAGACAGCAATAGCTACAATTGCATCAAAGATTCCCAGGCTGAGTCATGCAACTGCATGTAATAACATTGCAACTCATTTGCAAACACTGGGTTTAATTGTGCTGGGCTGTGGTACATTGGGAGTGGGTCAGATTGACTGGAAAACAGAAGCACCCTATACCCTTTATATGAATTTCAGTACTGGGGGCTGCAGGAAATCCTGTGAAAAGGAACTTAAGCTGGTTGCAAAATCCAGAAGTAGGTTAGGGAAATTTCAAACCTGTTTGTCTTTCATTTTTTCAAAACAAAGTAGTTTTTTTTTCTTTTTCTTTTTTTTTTTTCCCCAGGGGGAAGGGGTCATTTGTTGGAGAAATTTTCCTCGGTTTCTCTTCGAAAAAAACTGGAATTTTTTTAAATAAACAAAAATTGTTCACAAAAATCCAAGCCCCCCACTCTTTCGAGTAAAGAAGAATCGGCTCAGTGTAAATGTTGCCATAGCATTTCCCACGGGAAGTCTGCTCAATGTTGGGATGAGCAGATTCTCTCTGTGAAACAATAATACCTGGCTCTTACATAGTGCTTTTCATCAGATGCCAGACTGCCTCCTTAGAAAGGCAAATAACTGGTTCAGAATAGAATCCTGCTACTTGTGTTACAAACAAAGACATTTTTAAGAGTCAAGTGAGTGACTGTTTACCTGCCCATCCCTGAGATCAAGGCTCATGTTTCTCTTGCAACTGCTGATAGCACGGGAAGCAACTAAACCAGCATAAGAAGCTGGGTTATTTATGCTGTGTTAGGTGTTCAGGAGGTCATATGTATTTTGGATATATCAATATCTGAAACTTAAGGGATATTTGAGGAGGAAAAAATGAGGACATGCTTTTTAACAGAGCTGGTGAAAACATGGAATTTCCATCCTGCAGGAAGTTCTGAGATTTCAATATTTGGTTTCATCCCAACTGTTTTGATTAGAGGGACAGAGTGGAGATTATATTTTGTTAAAAATATAAGAACTGTCCCTTCTTCATGAACACATTTGGGCCCTGAGCTTGTATTTGGATGCACTCATGATGCTTATGCCTACACAGCGTCCCAGAGAAATCAACAGGACTCCGCCAGCATGGAGAATTGGAGCCTTGGTATACATCAACTTTTGAAAGAGAAACTCAAACCCTGACCTGTACAGACCTGGGCTGTTTCTCTGGTTCCTTGGAGTTTGCATGCGTCTTCTGTCCAAATTTTGTTTACATAGATTAGAATTCCTTAGAATTTCCCTTGGAAGCAAACTTAACAACTCAAAGAGTAACTTGGTACAAATCATCAAGTTTTGCCTTTTTTGGTGGTGTGTGTGCGCATAAACACATAAACCCTCACTCATGTTCCACATAGTTTCCACTCAAAAGTGTGAAATGACCCAACTCCTTCAAACTATAGCCCTGGATCACTATAGCCCACGGCTCTGGTGGCTGGGTCCAGAGAATGGGATGGAATTGCAAAAGGTTTTCATGACTCAAGTCGGCACAGAGCAGTCTGGGGTTTTGTACTTTTTTTTTTTTTTTGGTTCACCCAAACAAATAATAAAAATAGAAAATGTTCAACTTGCCGAAGAGCAAATCTATTAGTCACCCGTGGTTCTGGGATTTGAGCTTAACAGCTCTATGTGGTTTTCCCTTTTCTGATCTAATTATTATTATTCATCGAGGATGAATTTCACCCCCATGTGAATAGCCACCACATATGCCCTTATGTGGAGCCCAGGCCCTAATGAAACATATTTTATATAGTGTGACATGCTGGGAAAAACGCAGTCAGATTCTTAACCAGGACTTTGGGGTGACAGAAAAAGTGACGCTCCCAAAGAATCCAGCCCTTTCTCATGTTAGGACAGAACTCTGGGAGCTGGTGGGGCAGATGCCCAAGCAGGGTAGACACATCCATTGAAGAGAATAGCTACTCAGGCTGATCTCACCCCTATGCATTGCTTAGGGGCTTAAATGGTGAACTGGCTTGGTGCTGGGTCTCTCTGCACAGGTGAGCTGCAGCCTAGAATCATAGAATCATAGAATATCAGGGTTGGAAGGGACCTCAGGAGTTCATCTAGTCCAACCCCCTGCTCAAAAGCAGGACCAATCCCCAATTAAATCATCCCAGCCAGGGCTTTGTCAAGCCTGACCTTAAAAACTTCTAGGGAAGGAGATTCCACCACCTTCCTAGGCAACGCATTCCAGTGTTTCACCACCCTCCTAGTGAAAAAGCTTTTCCTAATATCCAACCTAAACCTCCCCCACTGCAACTTGAGACCATTACTCCTTGTCCTGTCCTCTTCTACCACTGAGAATAGTCTAGAACCATCCTCTCTGGAACCACCTCTCAGGTAGTTGAAAGCAGCTATCAAATCCCCCTCATTCTCCTCTTCTGCAGACTAAACAATCCCAGTTCCCTCAGCCTCTCCTCATAAGTCATGTGTTCCAGACCTAGATGAATAATAACTGAATCGAAAAAGGACCTAGATGAATAATAACTGAATTGAAAAAGGAGAAATGCATTTAACTGTCTATTAATCCCTTTAGAGCTTTCAGACAAATCCCAGAACCAAGGTGAGAACCAGATTCACTCTTGGTTGTCCTGGGGGAAGGGTGTACAGGGATGAATTTCACCCTGGAGACTTGTCTAAAGAAGGACACTCAGCAAAGCTAAGGTAAGTCAAGTCAATTAAAGGAGTCAAGTCAATGCACATACATTAAAGCACATTAGCAACCCCATGTTAACCCTCCTTGGGATTAAGTGAACTAAAGCCACTTGATTCCTGTTTGAGACCATCCACATGGGGGTTTAATGTGTTTTGATTTATGTGCATTGACTTCACTTTCCTGAGTGTCCCCATGTAGACATGGCCTTAATGCATTGAAACCATGGGGGAGGTTTAGGTTGGATATTAGGAAAAACTTTTTCACTAGGAGGGTGGTGAAACACTAGAATGCGTTACCTACGGACATGGTAGAATCTCCTTCCTTAGAAGTTTTTAAGGTCAGGCTTGACAAAGCCCTGGCTGGGATGATTTAGTTGGGGATTGGTCCTGCTTTGAGCAGGGGCTTGGACTAGATGACCTTCTGAGGTCCCTTCCAACCCTGATATTCTATGATTTTAGAAGCTCTCAGTAACTCTGCACACTATATACAGCAGTGCAGATTCTCCCTAAATCAGTGGTTTAAAAACCACTTTCAAGCACAAATAGCTTTCCTACCATAGACTGGGCTTATCTTTTAGTGCTGTTCTGCACTCAAACCAGGTACTTAAGTATTAGAACTAGTAAAGAGGAAGGTAACTGTGAGGCAGGTGCCTTTCCCAATATTTCTTAAAACGAGGTCTTCCAGGAGTGCATCTTTATTAATAAAGAAATTAACAGGAACACAAGTTCAGCTCAAACTTCCTATCCAGCACTTGCTTCTTCTAGGGATCCTCATTCAGGATGACTCAGCCCACACCCTAGATCCTCTCTCTTTCCATTCCCACTTCCCTTATATCCATGTGGGTGATGAGTCACTTACCTTAGTAGGTCAGCAGTTCCCACTTAATCATTTCCCAGCAGGATCAATGTCAACTCAGAGGGCACTTCAGGCAAGTGTTGCCAGTCTGTTACAGCAATTTATGGTAGCAGAGCTGGTAAAAAAAATAAAAGGGGGGAGGGTGAGTCAAAAAGTTACCATGAAAAATTGTCAACATTTTTAGTGAAGAGTGTTCATCAAAATGCTGAAAACGTGAAATTTTTTGAACAGTTCTAGTTGACAGGCACACTTGGATGATAAGTGCCTTTCCATTAGAATGGTAAATACCAAGTTAATCCAGGCCAGAGCTTTTCCAAAGAGGGAGAGATTCACTGAGAAGTCATCAAGCTTACTCATATCCATATGGAGTTTATCTGATTCACTGCTAACCCAGCTGACGTCTTCTGTGCTACCAGCAGCGAAGAGAGAAACTCACCGTGGGAAAACAACACATAGTTTTAAAACATCTGAACTTTGCAGAGTCACCATCTTATGAACTGGTTTAAGTGGAGTCTCAGTTTGCTGTAGAAGGCCTTGTCTATACTTGCGGTGGTGCATAGGGTATGTGTAGCTGACCACCACAATGAAAAGCAGCCCGCATGCACATTGCGGTGTGTAGATGTGTGCTGCAGTGAAAGGCTCTAGGAGGGAGGAGGTAGCTGAGAAAGGCCCTGTGCAGCGGGACACTAAACTACTCAACATAGCAGTGTAGACATGGGAGGCACATGCAGAGAGCCATATAGCATATATGTCCTAGGCGTGTCTCTATTCTACTCGCCTTACTGTCTACGCTGCTTTGGGTACCCGGGCTGCAGGGAGGCATGCAGTGTATGTACTCTACATGCCACCACAGGTGTAGACATAGACTAAGAGATATTTATCAGTCCAGACCAGCATGATGCAACCTTTCATGGCCTGAGTGCCAGCAACCAACTTGGTCTATGTCTGTCTGAGGTACTTATCTGACCCACATCACCAGAGTATCTGAGCGCCTCACAACCTTTAATGTATGTGTTCTCCCAGTACCTCTGTGAGGTAGAATGGTGCTATTAATCCCACTGTACAGATGACAAACCGAGAGGCTAAGGATATGTCTACACACCACTGAAAAACCCACAGCTGGCCTGTGCCAGCTGACTCAGGCTCATGGGGCTTGGGCTGCAGGGCTGTTTCGTTGCTGTGTAGACGGCCGGGCTCGGATTGGAGCCTGGGCTCTAGGACCCTGCATGGTGGGAGGGTCCCAGAGCTTGGGCTCCACCGAGCCCAAGACGGCTGACAGGGGCCAGCCACGGATATCTAGTTGCAGCGTAGACATTGCCCAAGGTCACACAGGAAGTCTGTGAGGGAACAGGGAAATGTTCTCAATCTCAGGCTAGCACCCTGTCCTCTGGATCATCCTTATAGTTCTGCCTGATCTCAGAGTAAGGTGATGTTGAGCAATGTGTTGCAATGGCTGACAAATAAACTAAAACAGATTCACATTTTTCACCAAAGTTTCCCAATCCTACCACAATCAAGTCAACATTTTGTGGGCACGGGCATGCAGAGATATAATGGAGGAGAGAATCTGGCCCTATCCTTTTTGGTTTGCTACAGTGGCATCATTATTACATGTAGTTTCTAAAGTACCCATCATTGTAGCATCTGGTGTATACAGTATACATACAGCATATAGCAAGGCATTAATTGTAATTAAATTAATGTTTGGGGGGGAGGTCCATTCACCCCTCATGAATGCATTAAAACTGCCATTCACGGTAACAAAGTAAGCACGTGGTGAGAGAATTACGCCCTCTGGTCACATTTTAAATCCCTCTCTTGGCTTCTAAAACCAGTCATCTGCGGTTGCTTCCTGAGATCATTTCTATAAAGGCACAAAATGTTTTTAAAAGCAAGATCATTCCTACACAAAACTCCAAGTCTCAAACCACACATCCCAAGACAATATTCAGTTAAAACAATCCCTGGGTGCCATCCTTGTGTGTAAGTAGCACTATTCTTGAGCCATCGCTGAAGGGCAGGCTATGCCTCCACTTTCACCATGTAAACCTCTGAATATATAAATATGCTGTAAATAGGGGCACTAATTCAAAAACTATCATTACCAAACGTCTGGTCCTCAAAAGAACCCTAAACCTGATCTCTAAATTTAAACCTTTAGTTTTGCACACACGATTATTTGCACAAACAATCACATGCACATTGCTATTGGCATACACATATTCTTTCTTGCATGCACGAACGATTCTGCATTCAGTACTATGCTTGGAAACTAAGGCCCCAATGCTGCAAACACTTAGGCATGCAATTAACTTTATGTATATGCATAGTCCAATGGAGTTCAACAGGACTATGCACATGCATAAAGTTCTTAAGGTGTGTAATGGAAAACTCAATGACTTCAACAAATCAGACTCATTGTCAGTAATTTATCTTCAGATGCTCAAATGGAGAGAAGGCTATTGGCTACAGGTTACAAGATACAGTATGGGCTCAGGTCTCTGTTCTACAGTGTGGGACACAGGAAGTGAATTAAGACAGGACAAGGTTTGAATGAGGAAAAAAGAAATAGGTAACTTTGCAGTTTGATCTGTCTGAAAAACACTTCCAGAAGTTGATCTTTCTCCTTCAACTAAACAATAAAAATACTTAATTAGATGTGACTTTGGAATAAAGAGCAAGCAGACATGGATGAGGCTCACTCGTGGCATTTCAAAACTTCAAATCACATGCACATTTCCATTTCTCAGCAAGGGCGAGGAGCACAAAGGCCCTTTGATTTCTTAACTCCTTCAAACAAACAACGACGACACAACCTGTAGGCAAGACTCCAGCTCAAAACAGAGAAAAATCATTAAGACCAAAAAAAAAAGCCAGAAGACTGCCAAAGCCTTCCAGACTCCCTCTCGCTCTCCTCTCCCCTTGGGAAAAGCCTTGCAGATACTATTGGCTGATACAACAGAGCCTTGACCTGAGCCAGCGCCCTCACTCCGTGGCCTCTGAGTAGGTGGGATGCTCTGTATACAGGATAAGGAAGAGAAGCTGCAGGTTGTGTGGCTTTTTCAAAAGGCCAGTGCTGGAGCAGGACCTTTCTCCCGCCCCCACCCCCACCCCCGACTCCCTGAGACACAGCTGCACTTGTCCCTTGCACTGGGCATGCAAGAGTTGGGGCAAAAGCCGCACAGCTGCTGTGTGGGAGGCAGGTTATGAGGATCTATATGGGGACTAGGAAGTCCCTCTGTGTCAGAAGAAGAATCATCGAATCATAGGACTGGAAGGGACCTCGAGAGGTCTCTAGTCCAGTCCCCTGCACTCGTGGCAGGAGTAAGTATTATCTAGACCAGTGTTTCCCAAACTAGGGCCACCGCTAGTTCAGGGAAAGTCCCTGGCAGGCCCAGCCGGTTTGTTTACCTGCCGCGTCTGCAGGTTCGGCCGATTGCGGCTCCCACTTGCCGCGGTTTGCCGCTCCAGGCCAATGGGAAGTGCGGGAAGTGGCGGCCAGTATGTCCCTTGGCCCATGCCATTTCCTGCAGCAGTGAACCGTGGCCAGCGGGAGCCGCGATCGGCCGAACCTGCAGACGCGGCAGGTAAACAAACCGGCCCAGCCCGCCAGGGGCTTTCCCTGCACAAGCAGCGGCCCTAGTTTGGGAAACATTGATCTAGACCATCCCTGACAGGTGTTTGTCCAACCTGCTCTGAAAAATCTGCAATGATGGAGATTCCACAATCTCCCTAGGCAATTTTATTCCTGTGCTTAACCACCCTGACAGTTTGGAAGTTTTTCCTAATCACCAACCTAAACTGCCCTTGCTGCAATTTAAGCCCGTTGCTTCTTGTCCTATCCTCAGAGGTTAAGAAGAACATTTTTTTCTCCCTCTTCCTTGTAACAACCTTTTATATACTTGAAAACAGATATCATGTCCCCTCTCAGTCTTCTCTTCTCCAGACTACTTTTTCAGACTACTTCCAGTACATGGAATATCATTACCCTCCTTCCGCTGTTTCTTATAACCCCTCTGTTCCCTCCCACTGCCTCAGGAGAACGAGGCTCGCCATGCCATAGCTGGGCTGGGGTGAGAAGCTGCTCATGTTCTCTTTCCTGGGGCACCCCTCTATGAGTCCCTCTTGATGAGCATGGCAATGCTGGGGCTCATGCTCTTAGCTGTCGATGTGCATGCAGTGTCCAGGCCAGGCATCATTCACTATTCTTTATGCCGTCAATTTTTTTTTTAAACATTAGACCATGCTCCTCACTTTCAGGGCAAGGTCCATGCATGGATCAAATGCAGGATATGGCTGGTCCAAAGCCTAACAAACAGTTGCTGAGGTGTGTAAATCCCATCCCTCCTTTTCTTCATTCACACCTTAAATGATAGGGAAGTTTTGTTCCTACACTGAGTTAAGAGTCCAGCCTTTAGGGTACAAGGCTGCTATTCAGGGGTAGATTCATTATGGTTCCTGCAGGGACTCTTGGGTGCATTCCTGGATCTCCTATTAATTTATTGCCAAATACTGGGTTCCTCAAAAGAAGCCTGATCTTAAACAGTGACTGGATTCAGTAAATCCAGATAGCGTTTAGTCTTAGTCCACCTCTATGATCCCTAAAGTTCTTCTTTTACTGAAGGTTCATCGCTTCATAGACTTTAAGGCCAGAAGAGACCATTGTGATCATCTAGCCTGATCTCCTGTATAATACAGGCCATAGAAAGCTCACCCAGTAATTTCTGCATCAAGCCCATTACTTCTATCTGAGCTATAGTTTTTATCGCTGCATCTCTGAATCTATAGGTCAGAGTGCTGGACACACACTTCTGTTAATTTTGTTTCCACATCAACTCTCTGAAGCAGTCGTGTACCATTTCTGCTTTACAGGAGGGGAAAATCCAAATACAGAGACACTGCCAAGGGTGACTAATGAACTCTGTGGCCCAGCAAGTCTCCTGACTCCCAATCCTGTCTGAACTCTGGACTATCTTTCCAGCAGATACGAACAGACGGAGGGAAGAAAGCAGTTTAACAGAGCTTACTGTTCCTTTTCTGAGTCCTACTCCATCCAGGGAGTTCAGTGTGTGACTTTTGCATTACAGTCCAGGGCACTAGAGGCCTGATCATACGGAGTCCTGGCCAAGCATCATTTAGTCCAACCATGCAGCTGCATTTCATTAATGCCAAACTAAAAGATGCCAAAGCATACAAATGTTGCCACTGGCAATAGGTCTTGAGAAGAACAGATTCTGAACTACTGGAAGCAGCCATTATAAACAAGAGTTATTCAAGGCAATGAGAGATCTTAAATGCTATTCTGATGCCCCATGTTATGATACAACACACAGGGTTCCAAACTGATCCAGTTTCTCTTCTCTACATTGAGGTTTCAAAGAGAGCAAAGTCAGGAGGCAAACTGTGCCAGATGCTGCCTCCGGAGAGGAAAAGTGCAGATTTCCCCTAATATGGGAAAACAACCAAAAAGAAAACAGAAGTTGTGGGTCAAAAGATTGAAAACCAACAGCAGCTTCAATACAATGCATTAGTTTGCTCAATCAGTCATGAAACTAGACGACCTATTCAGGCCCCTTTCAGTCCTCCATTTCTACGACTCAATGTTATTTAATTAGATATGCTGGAGATCTCTAATGCACTGCTTGATGTTCGGATTGTCTCTATTTCTATCTCTGTGTACGTCTAAAACATATGTTTTCTATAAGATGTGAGGTGAAACTGGCAAGACTTTGACAAAACTCAGTAGGGACCAAAACAACATTCCATTCTCCTTTTTTTACCACAGCCATTTACCATCGTAGCCCGAAGACTTACGACCAACAGAGGGAAGAGGCATTTGGCAACATAAGGGAATGGAACAGCCAGTCTTTAAATAGCGCAGTTCAGGAATTTCACATGGAGGGGACATCACTGACAAGAAAAACTATTAGAGCAGGAAACTGAGAGTCAAGACTCTTTGGTCTTCACACCCACCTCTGGCTCATCACCACCTGCTTTAATTTACACTAACTTCGAGTCCCTCTGCATTTAATGACTCTGTTCCAGATACTTGAACACTTACTGATGTGTAACTTACACATTCCCTGTGAATATGGCCCTGTGTGGTTATGGCTCAGGTCTTTTGAAAAGTATAGAAATATGTTACCGTTTTTCAGGACATGCTCCTTTGTTTATACCTTTGTAAACTCCCCTTCGTCAAAGCAAAACCAAGTCTGTACTTACTCCTCAAAATCTCAGCTCTTATCTGATTGGAATAGAGATTTGATTACAGCCGTGCATAGCTTGTGATGGCTTTAGTGTATGCAAAGTGTAAATAGATATATATTAAGTCCTCCCCCAAATCCTAAAAAAGGAATTATTTTTTAAAATTTCTTCAAAACAGTAACCACAGTACAAACAAATGCCATCTGCAAAGAAAGACCCTGCATTCCAGGAAGGAGAGGGAGTGGGTAAAGCCCTCTCTAAAGACTGGAGTCAGCTGAAGAAAGGGAAGCACTGATGGGAGGTTAAAATTAGAACTGGCTAGAAAATGGGAAGCTTTTTTTTTTTTCAAAAATGTTCATGTAAAATATTTTCTGCTTTTTGCTAAATTTTCTGAGCATCTCCAGTTAAAACAGACAGTCACCTGTAAACACAAAGAATGTGAAATGTTTCAGTTCTAATCAATCAGCAACTGAAGGTAATCCAAAGTTACCGTGCCAGAGGGACCTGCCCATCTCATAATAAAACATAGTGGCTGTGGTGTATGTACGTCACTGCCCTCCAGTACAATCCTAATTGCACAACCATGTCATAGGCCCTATACTGCTACCAATAAACAAGAATCTCTTAACTCAGGTGCCTGTGAGGCACATCAACAACTCCGAATTCCCACATGACAACAGTTTTATAATGGCAAAAGCATTTTGGTCCTCAATAGCATCTTTCATCCAAGCACTTTACAAATGAGTACGGTTAACACCACTAGAGGAAAGCGAGCTGAATATTGCCCATTTTATGTTGCTCTCAGTCTATTAACATTCTATTACCATCAATGAGACATTAGAAAATACCTGATCCTTTCAATAGCCCATAAGGGGCATTGGATGTTCCTAAAATGACCAGCATGCAGGCGGTTAAAACAGCTAAACCATCTTCAGCCTGCCTTTTCCCCATCAAATCAGCTCAGGTTTAATAAGCAATAGCAGAAACACAATAAACAGCTGGGCGTAGGAAATTTTACTAGGATTCTCTTTGATCCACCAAACCCCTCAGCTGCAGACTCACTGGTCCCTTGTGCAATCTGAAGCGTCTGATGAAAGCTTAACAAAATGGTTAGATTTTCATTAAAAGATAGCTGGGTACTTTTCCAGGTTTCTTTCGTAATTGGATTTAGCATTCATCTACCACAGCCCAAAATTTTTAAGTAATGAAATTTATGCTACAGAGAATTCCATCTGCAGGATTTTTTTTTGAAAAGGGCTGTTTGTTAAGCAGTGCAGTGCCTTTGACTTCAGACACTGATTTACACCAACCGAGCATCTGGTGCAAAAGCAGGGGAAAACTGAATTATCCGAGTACACACCTCTTCTCTCTCAAAAGGTGAATAGAGAGTGAAGATGGTGCATGGTGGAGGAGTGATGGACTTCACATCTAGGTCACTGGCTTAAATTTAGCACAGACCAAACATTGTTCCCATCTGAGGGTTGTTCAGATGAAGGAGATAGCCCCCAGCTGATTCTTAGAGGCAGCTACCAACTGCACATCAGAGAAATCACAGTCACATTCAGCCCTCTTGTTGGCTGGTCTTGGCATAGAGGCCAAAGTCTGGGTGGGCCACAGAGACTGAACTCTTCTTTCGTCCAGCAGACAGGGTCCTTCCCAGTCCACATGGAAGCACAAAGGTGAGGTAGCAGGGGGGAAGCCCGCAGTGCCGTTCTGCAAATAAAGAGAAGACTTCTGTCCCTGGGGCTACCAATCCTCCATCTCCCATCAGCACACATATTCCTTTCACTTTAAAGTGATCTTGGTTTTTGCACTACATATCAGACCCAGCATGTGCTGCTCCTATTAGACCATCCTCATCACCCTAATCAGGGGCATTATGACTTCTCGAGGCTTTGCGACATGGGCTAGTCCACTAGTGAGAAGTTATAGGACCACAAATTGACTTTCATTACTGAGTGATGCCAAATTGAACAGACACAGACGACAAACCTGGGTGCTAACTGAACTCCCACCTGAACATCTTTCCCATTAACTATTTCTAAAGCAGTGGACTGATATTTTTATATAGATCATAAAATTATATATAAAATAAATCCTTTTTTAACATAATCTTTTTTGCATCTACAAACACTAAGGAGCTGACTGGCATATGTGCAAACAACATTTTAAACTAGTTCCAATGAAGAAAACCATCCAAAGCAAATTTAAAAGTATCCCTGGGAGCGACACATGAGAATGGTTTACATTATACACTGATTGATAACCACATACTGTATTATTTGGTATTCAGTATATTTTTTGTTATGCAAGATTTCTAATAATGCTCATAGAGTTAAGTTCACAAGTTCATATTTTGGTCTCTATGGTTTGCGCTAGACATAAAAGGAAACAATTTTTGGAGCAAATCTCATCTACCATATGGATTAGACGAGATCCAACCATGTGCCATATATAAACATGAAGGAAAGCTTAATTTTCTTTTTTTTTTTCATTCTGATTACCCAAACTGCAAAAATTAGCCTCAAAATCCCATAAGTGGCAACAAAAAAATATCGGTGAACAACCGTAAAGATTTCAGATTACGTTTAGGAAGAGGCAGCTGTTGGCTTAAGCAGGTAACACAATGAAAACAACAAATTTAGAGAAATTTGAAGGCAAACTTTTTTTCCCCCCAGGCTTCCTGCATCTTTCACAGTAAAGGCAAAAAATTACTAACATCTCAGAAATCACGTGGGATACATTCACGGTCAGAGTCTTTTTCAAAAGAGTCTATGGTACTTTCTCAGCTACAAAACAAGTCCAATATTAGTCAGTGAGAACACTAACAAAAATATACCCAAATTCATTCTATGGTGCGGAAATGGAGAAGTCAAATGGTCAGACTTAAGTTTGGCATGTCCCTCTGGTTGCCCCACCCTGTATCATTGGAGCCATTGACCCATAGGACCCTGCTGGGGCTTGGCAGAAAAGATAAAACAGCCCAAGCTATCTTATCTTTTCTGGGGAATCTCCATGAGACCAGAGGGGTTCTGCCTCCAGCTTCATCCCTGGCTCATTCACATGTGCCTCAATCCCACCCAGTCTCTGGCCCCCTCCCTACACAGATTCTGGATAAGACTTTGTGAAGTGCATGAGGGGTGGAGGGAACTGACCCCACGGAGCAGGGAAGAACAAGGTGTATGCACACATGTGCATCCGGAGGCAGACAATTCAGGCCTGTAATGTCAGATACTTTTGTAACTCGCTAGTTAGCATGTGTTTCACACTCCCATCTGTACCAAATCCACAGAAGATATGAGTCTGTTACAGGCTCCAGCTATGGAATCTGGCTCTTTAGCTCAAGCTGTAACAACTCATGCAACTAGCTCTGCAGGATTCCTGTTCAATCCATAGCGTTGGGCAAGATGGCGGCCATGACACTGTCATGATGCCATTTTGTGTTGGGCTATGTATTGTAGCATATATCAAACACATCAGAACGAACCACCCAGCTCTGTGACTCCTAGCATTATACCAAAGGCCATGCTTCTCACACTTGTTAGTGAAATGCAAAATGCCTAAAGGTCACAGAATATTACATCTTCTCCTCTGATTTTATTGTATTAACACTCTGCTGTGGTAGAAGTAAATATGTCTCAGGCATTCCATAGAAGCAAAGTTGGTCCCGTTCAAATATGTAGATCAAAGGTTTATTGTTCAATATCTAAATTATTCACATCTGCTATGCTGTTATTCTTCAGCAATGCTTGGGAATTCATATTATTTGGAAGAAAACAGCAATATAGAAGCTCTCCACTTGATTCTTTTCAAGAGGTTTTTTTTTTAATTGCTTAGAATTACAAATCTTTTATTTGGAGACAGCTTGTTAAGATGAGCAGGAACTGGCCCCCGCCCTACAAATCTTTATCGCCAACATTTCAACTGAAGAGACGCATTTTTTGATGGTAGAGAAATCATTAACTTTTGTGCTCGTAAACTGCTGCCCGTCTGTGAGATTCAGGAAATAATGAGATACTGCAAAAGAGGCTCTCTAGATAGCATTATCCAATCTGGAAGTTTTGAGAGGCATCAAAAAATGCCCATGCTCACAATGTTTACAAGAGAGAGAGAGAAGCCAAATCTGCAAAATGTGGACCCAGGCTTTCCTTAAGTTCAGATTCAGGTTATGTGGTCTGGCCCATTTCTTGTTTCTATCATTTATATTGTGAATGTGCCCAGAGCCCCACAATGCTAGATGCTTGTCCAAAGCAATTAAGCGAGTCAATGCTAGAGTTGGAACGTAGGTGTCCTGACTCCCAGTCTCCTACTCTGACCATTAGGTCATCCTTTCTCTCCGATTTTGTGACACCACTTCCTAACTCTTAATTCCCTCCACCCAATTCCCATGTTGCTACATTTAGGTCAGGCAAACAGAAAAGGTGGCACAACCAGGTATCAGTTAACTATAGTTATTAATGTAACCTACATGCTTTATACTGCAGCATTTGATTTTTTAAGTCCAAAGAAAGGGAGAAGTAGCCATGGGAAGGAGATGTGGAGTTTTGTTTGAATCATCTGTCTCTCTGCACACATACTGACAGCAGAGCAGATCAGCTTGAAGGGCCCAGAAACATCCAGAAGACTGGTTTCAGAGTAACAGCCGTGTTAGTCTGTATTCGCAAAAAGAAAAGGAGTACTTGTGGCACCTTAGAGACTAACCAATTTATTTGAGCATGAGCTTTCGTGAGCTACAGCTCACTTCATCGGATGCATACCGTGGAAACTGCAGCAGACTTTATATACACACAGAGATCATGAAACAATACCTCCTCCCACCCCACTGTCCTGCTGGTAATAGCTTATCTAAAGTGATCATCAAGTTGGGCCATTTCCAGCACAAATCCAGGTTTTCTCACTCTCCACCCCCCCACACACAAACTCACTCTCCTGCTGGTAATAGCCCATCCAAAGTGACAACTCTCTACACAATGTGCATGATAATCAAGGTGGGCCATTTCCTGCACAAATTCAGGTTTAAAACCTGGATTTGTGCTGGAAATGGCCCACCTTGATTATCATGCACATTGTAGGGAAAGTGGTCACTTTGGATGAGCTATTACCAGCAGGATAGTGAGTTTGTGTGTGTGGTTTTTGGAGGGGGCTGAGGGGGTGAGAGAACCTGAATTTGTGCAGGAAATGGCCCACCTTGATTATCATGCACATTGTGTAGAGAGTTGTCACTTTGGATGGGCTATTACCAGCAGGAGAGTGAGTTTGTGTGTGGGGGTGGAGGGTGAGAAAACCTGGATTTGTGCTGGAAATGGCCCAACTTGATGATCACTTTAGATAAGCTATTACCAGCAGGACAGTGGGGTGGGAGGAGGTATTGTTTCATGATCTCTGTGTGTATATAAAGTCTGCTGCAGTTTCCACGGTATGCATCCGATGAAGTGAGCTGTAGCTCACGAAAGCTCATGCTCAAATAAATTGGTTAGTCTCTAAGGTGCCACAAGTCCTCCTTTTCTTTATCCAGAAGACTGTGGCAGTTACTAGACTAGTTACTAGACAGTATTTATTTCTGAAGCTGTAGAGAAAGTTTCCATTAAGGGCAGGAAATTTTGCAGGGCACACACTTATTCACAGCCTCAGAAATGAGGCAATCAGAGCTTGGGGGAAGGGGGGGAGTAAATAAAGGGATTAAAGGCAGTTCTGGCCGACAGAGGACTAAGAGATGTGTCTGCTAGTAAGATTTTGCAAAACCAAAGCCTATCTCCTCTTTTGTTTGTCTCAATTTAAAATTCAAACCATTGAGTTCATGGGCTGTGGAAATTAGAGTATAGATTAAAAAAAGCCCCAAAGCCATAGACAGGACTAGGAGGAGAATGGGAAGGAAGCGAAGGACCAATGACAAAAGGGAGAAAGATTCTGTTTAACCATGTATTAGAGTCAGTAACATAACTTCAGTGTAATGTCATTTTAGGGGTATCAATAGAGCTGGTCAAAAAAATTGATGAACCAGGGTGGTTTTGTTTTTTTTTTTGTCAGAAAATGTAGTTTTCATCAAAATCTAAATGTTGTGTGGGAACATGACAATTTCAATGGTTCATTTTGACTTTCTCATTTCAATTCAAAGTTGTAGCAGTCTTTCATTTCATGTTGACTATTATTTTAATATATTTATATAGTATATGAAGAATGTAATATTCTATTATAATGCTTACAAATCATCAACATTAATTTTTTCAATGTCTCCAAAGGGAAATATTTCAGAATTTTCATTCTGGGGGGAAAAAATTGACTTTTCATCATGAATCAGGAGGATTCTTCCCCAAAATATCAGAATTTCTCATAGGATGGAAATTCTATTTTCCAACTAGCACTAGTTATCAGTCCATTTGGAGACACTGATAACTAGTTTTGCTGTCCTGGTTCAGGAGTCACGGAAGATCTTCCTGATAAAGGTTTTTTATTCCACCTCCTAATGATTCATTCCACCTTGTAATAATCATGCATTTAAAGTTGTTTAGAGCAAGGTCCAGTTTGTATCCCAAAGACATAAGAGAGCAAAGGGGTGATGAGCAAAGGAGCCAGCTGAACTGGGAAAAATAGATGGAAAATAAGAAGCAATGGAGTGAACTCCTCTGTCACTTACCAAGAAGTTTTAACACTTTGTTCACCCGAACACAACAATGATTTTACTGCAACAGGAAAAGAAAGGACAAGAGTTACTTCTGTAAATTAACAGGAGATTCCCGCACTATAGCTACTTCCTACTCTCCAACACAGGTCGGCATGGTATCATCAGATATGTGCCACCAGCTTCGAACATCATGTGCGAAAAAGCAAACATGGGATGAAGCTATGAAATTCCGATGCTGGTTGTAATAACACTTTGCATTTAAGTAGCACTTTGTGTGTTCAGAGCACAGTGCAGCCACTGGCTAGTTAATCCTCACAACACTCCACGAGGTAGCTAAGTAAGCATTGCATTAGCCTAATTTCCATTTTACAGACAAGTGAAAGAGGGGAAGTGAACCAAAGCCAGAGCCGATCAGGGGCAGAATCTGGATTAGAACTCAAAACTTCTGAAACCTGTGGCCCATGCTTCCAGAGTTAGATTCTGAATGCTCCAAACTTGGAGAGGGTTTTTGGATTGGCCCACAATAAAGTTGGTAAAAAGAAAAGGAGTACTTGTGGGTTAGTCTCTAAGGTGCCACAAGTACTCCTTTTCTTTTTGCGAATACAGACTAACACGGCTGTTCCTCTGAAACCTGTAATAAAGTTGGTAGTGTTTTCTAAAATTCTGATCTGGATCGAGTTTGGGATGTACACACGGAGCCATGGGAGTGTTTGGATGCAGGGATTTGGATCCATAAGAAGCTACTTGTTTTTTGGGGGCAGAGGGTGGATTTCTTCCCCTCCTCCCCCGAGTTAAACTGTCCTGACCAAGTTATGATGCCTGCACTAGATACTGCAGCCTTCAAAGCCTACCCTAGTACAGCCTGTCTTGATAACGTTTAATTCACTGAAGCGCATGCCATGTACTTGTTGGCAGCTACCCGAATGTTCTCAAGTTCCTGGTAACACCAAATTTAATTACCATCATGTGATCTGCGTGTTATGAATAATAAAATGGAACTCCTTAAAAGAAAGTGATACTGGCCTTTTTATGGCATATCTGTTTTTTTTTTCTGTGAAGAGTTATATAATAATGCTTAACACTCATTAGCTCACTGAGGCAGAAATAGAATCCCGGAGTCCAGGTTGCCCACACCCTGATCTAGTCATTAAGGATACTTGGCATTTATATTGTACTTTATATCTTTAAAGCACTTTACCAACCAACTGATCCTTGCAACACTCTGGCGACATTACAGTGTTACCCGCATTTTATAGTTGGGGAACAACATACAGCAATGTTAAGAGATTTGCTCCAAAGACACACAGAACATGAGTGTAACCACTGGAATCAGAACTCTGATACGGCTGTTTCTAGCCCCCAGCCCACCCAGTCTCTCCTCTGTGATCTACCACAGAAAATATTTGTTTTTCCGGGCTCAGAGAACGGGTAATGGAGTCTGGAGCCGATCACCAGCTCAAATCCAAGCCAAAGTGGTAGTAACCAAAAGTTGTTACCATCAGACTGATGTTTGGTGGGTGATGTCCAATGAACTGGGGAGTCTTTTTTCCAGTTCCTTGTGGACTGGTGCCCACAGTACTAAAACCAGCACCACAAGCTGCCCCCCTTGCTGGCATTCTCAGCAGAGAGACCAAGGAATGCCTTGGCAGAGAGACCACAAGTCCCTCCAGCACAAGGTTGAGGCACTTTGACAGGAGGCAGCATATGTGGGATGCCTACACTGCAGCTGACCCACTGGTACCAGCGCTGTGGATGAACAGAAGGCTTGAAGCTGTACTGCCTGGCACTTTTCACCATTGCTGCACTCACTGCAAGCAGTGGATAGCAACAAAAAATAAGATTGCATTGCACTCTAATTCAGCTGACACTTTAATTCCGAGCACATCTGGAACCCGGACTATAGAGAACAAAACAGCTGATAATGAAACAGCTGGATCAGGAAATTAAGAAAAAAATATGAATTCCATGCTGAAGCTCTTTGTCCTTTATTTATTAGGTTTGGTAAATACATAAAATGCAATTAGAAACAAAAGTGTTGTCTCTTACTGTTCAGAGACAAAACATATCTAGTCTTATCTAAAGCGGATTGCACCAAATGAGAGTGAATGCTTTTTCCCAAAGAGCATTGAGGATATAAACAAAACAGAATCAGAGACAGTTCATCTCTGTGCTGGCTCTTTTCACAATTAAATCCGTGTGCACATTTTTGTTGAAGATCTTGTTTGAAATTCAAGCAAATAGCAGCAAACCTCAAAGAACAGGAGAAATCTCGCTGCATCCCAGAAATATGCAGCAGCAGCGATGCAAGGGAACCCAACTGGCAGGGGATAAGGAGAGAATGCATTATGATTAAGAAAACATCTTCATTTTTCCTCATTGATAATCTGGCTCAGGAGAAAAGCTTTCCCCTAGATCAGGATAGAAGGGAAACAAAACAAAGCTGTAATATGAAGGATTAGGAGTTTAAACCACACAGTCACAGAGAAATGAAAATAGTAACAGACACAGCCCTTTTATTTTCTGCTGGCCCTTCTTTCTTTAACCACTAAGATCCAAGGTGGTGTCTGCACTATTGACAAGGCTAATCACGGAAGATATGTCAATTTCATGGCTGCATGCAGTCTTTTCTAACTTTCCCACAATGCACATTTTTAGTCAGTGGAACTCATTGCCCCAGGATATCACTGAGGCCAAGAGCTTAACACAATTCAAAAATGGACTGGACATGTATATGGATGGTGAAGATATCCAGGATTATAATAAAAAGCATTTTAAAAACATGGGAGTTTTAGAAGAGATTGAAAATACACTTGTATCAGGGCACAGGATGGTTCTAGTCATTACGGTGCTAGCCCTACTTTCTGTCCACTACAGACTCCCTGTGACTTAGGCAAGTCCCTTAGTTGCTGTGTGCCTCAGTTTCCCCACGTATACATGCCCTACACCTCACAGGAGTGCTGTGAGGACAAATACATATTGTGAATTGCTCAGATACCACGGGTTTCAGAGTAGCAGCCGTGTTAGTCTGTATTCGCAAAAAGAAAAGGAGGACTTGTGGCACCTTAGTGACTAACAGACTCCAACAAGAGACTGCTGAATTGGAATTAATTTGCAAACTGGATACAATTAACTTAGGCTTGAATAGAGACTGGGAGTGGATGGGTCATTAATTAAAATAAAACTATTTCCCCATGTTTATCCCCGCTCCCCAGCCCCCCACTGTTCCTCAGACGTTCTTGTCAACTGCTGGGAATGGCCCACCTTGATTATCACTGCAAAAGGTTCCCCCCTCCTCCCCCCCACCCCACCAGTAATAGCTCACCTTAAGTGATCACTCTGGTTACAGTGTGTATGGTAACACCCATTGTTTCATGTTCTCTGTGTATATAAATCTCCCCACTGTATTTTCCACTGAATGCATCCGATGAAGTGAGCTGAAGCTCACGAAAGCTTATGCTCAAATAAATTTGTTAATCTCTAAGGTGCCACAAGGAGGTTGTATAAGTACCTTAGAGATATAACTGCCTAATAGAGGTCAGGATAAAAAAAAATCAAACAAACAAACTTTCCCTGGGGGCGGGGGAAGGGAGGGTGCAGGTTAGGTCATAATTGCCTGCAGTTAAAGGGCATTGCCCCTTCCTCTGAAGTATCTGGTACAGGACTACATGGACTACTGGTCTGATCCCCTAAGGCAATTCCTATGTAGTTTACACAGAGTGACCTAACAGCAGGTGGCTTACTTGCCTGGCTCTATCCTATACTAAGGGCTTGGGACATTCGAGAAAGTAAATCCAAATGAACTAAAGGTGAGAATTTAAAACTGATTAGTTAAACTGCATTAAACCCCTGACTGGATGCTCTTATTCAGAATGGAAGCGGCTTTCCTTTGATTTAGTTTAATTCACTTCCAAATTAAATCATGCAAAATCAAATTAAGGCCCCTTTAATTCTGAATAAGACTGTGAACAAAGGCATTTAATGCAGTCTAACAATCCACATTAAAAGTTAATTCAAGTTCATCTTCCTGAGCGTCCTGTGTAGACAAGTCCTTAAACATGGTAATTGCAAGAGATGTATTGCAGGTACCCTGTCTCTGAGCTGCTCGGGACACCCCTCAGTATTACCTTGTGCATCGAGGACATAATTAAGCTTCTTCTCTATTTTTCCTTTCTCTCTTCCTCCCAACTTGGCCACACTAAGCCCCTTTTTCAGGATCTTTAACTCTGATAATGACTGAGCACCTGCCCCAAACGAACACAGGTGATCACTGGCTCATGTCTCAGGGAACAATGACCACATCAACAACTCCAGCTCCAACAAAGTCCATGGAGCCACACCTGCTTACCCCAGGAGAATTTAACCCTGCTTGTGCCATTCTACCTCACACCAGTGGCAAAGTGTCCTTCTGAACCAGTTCAAACCCTCACCTCAAAGCCAGGAGTAATTTATTTCCCTACCCTCAAAAATTAGCCTAATCATTTTAGAATTATAAAAATATTTTTAAAAAATACTGACACCATGCAAACTCGTTGTGCTAGGGGCTGTACAAATGTAGAACAAAAGACATTCCCTGCCTCGCTTGTTTGTTTTTCTTGTGCTACTAGGCTAGAGGAATTGACAAAAATAAAGCGAAGCATCCATTTGTTTACAAGAAAGTTGCAGAGGAAGACCGATGAGAGTCCCAACTTCCCATGCCACTTGCCCTTACATGTGTCTACCAATGCAGCAAGCCAGGTTCTATTCCCACTTGTGCATCAGCAGCGAAATGGTCATGTTTGCAGAGATGACATCAGATCTGAATTGACAAAAATAAAGCGAAGCATCCATTTGTTTACAAGAAAGTTGCAGAGGAAGACCAATGAGAGTCCCAACTTCCCATGCCACTTGCCCTTACATGTGTCTACCAATGCAGCAAGCCAGGTTCTATTCCCATTTGTGCATCAGCAGCGAAATGGTCATGTTTGCAGAGATGACATCAGATCTGATTGCACAGACTGTTGAGGATATCCGAGGCAGGAAGACACAGATGGATTTTCTGAGCCCAAGGGGAGCTTTTGGGCTTGATAGTTAGAAAAATGGATTTTTTTTCCACTGGCAAACTGAGCACGTTTTAGTGGGAAATAACTGAGGCCAAAGCTCTGACCACAATGATTGCTCCAGCAGTCAGACTGTGTGCTGAGGAGTTCCTCAGGGGGTGAACGGCTGGGAAGAAGGAAACCTTCCCTCCTCCCATGCCATTATTCTAGCCTCTAGGCTGGAATAGCCTCCCACCACTTGCATACCCCATACCTGGGGAAATGACTGGTGGAGCTACAAGGGAGAGGATCCACCAGGCAATCTCTTCTGCAGGGTGGGGCACGTGGGCACAAGGAACCCCGCCACATAGCTGGCTGTGGAGAACGTAAGGGTACATGCACCCCACAGCAGGCTCCACGGAGCCATCCCCATACCCAGATTCACAACTGAATCGCGCAGGCTCTGCTAAATGAAGGCCCCTGGCAGCCATGGCATACACAGCCCCCTTTGTTTGTTCAACATCTTCATTAATGATCTGGTGATGGGATGGACTGCACCCTCAGCAAATTCGCGGATGACACTAAACTGGCGGGAGAGGTAGATATGCTTGAAGATAGGGATAGGGTCCAGAGTGACCTAGACAAATTGGAGGATTGGGCCAAACGATATCTGATGAGGTTCAACAAGGACAAGTGCAGAGTCCTGCACTTAGGAAGGAAGAATCCCATGCACCGCTACAGGCTGGGGACTGACTGGCTAGGCAGCAGTTCTGCAGAAAAGGACCTGGGGATTACAGTGGATGAGAAGCTGGATATGAGTCCGCAGTGTGCCCTTGTTGCCAAGAAGGCTAATGGCATATTGGATTGCATTAGTAGGAGCATTGCCAGCAGATCGAGGGAAGTGATTATTCCTCTCTATTCGGCACTCGTGAGGCCACATCTGGAGTACTGTGTCCAGTTTTGGGGGCCCCACTACAGAAAGGATGTGGACAAATTGGAGAGAGTCCAGTGGAGGGCAATGAAAATTATTAGGGGGCTGGGGCACATGACCTATGAGGAGAGACTGAGGGAACTGGGATTATTTAGTCTGCAGAAGAGAAGAGTGAGGGGGGATTTGATAGCAGCCTTCAGCTATCTGAAGGGGGATTCCAAAGAGGCTGGAGCTTGGCTGTTCTCAGTGGTGCCAGATGATAGAACAAGGAGTAATCGTCTCAAGTTGCAGTGGGGGAGGTCTAGGTTGGATATTAGGAAACACTATTTCACTAGGAGGGTGGTGAAGCACTGGAATGGGTTACCTAGGGAGGTGGGGGAATCTCCATCCTTAGAGGTTTTTAAGGTCTGGCTTGACAAAGACCTAGCTGGGATGATTTAGTAGGGGTTGGTCCTGCTTTGAGCAGGGGATTGGACTAGATGACCTCCTCAGACCTTTTAGAAATGAGAAAGGGGTGCAAAGAGCTGCTAGGAACAAAATATTTAATAGGATTTGAAAACTGACAGAGAAAGAAACACAATTTTTGGTCAACCCGCTCTTGCATTTAATGTACATAATTGTCCCAGTAATGCATGTCCCCAGGACATGACTCTTTTGCCATGATAGAGAGAACAGCTGCCCTCGCATCTGGTAAATTACAATATGTACACTGCAGACCCTAGGTACCCTCATTGAATGAATCTTTTCTTTTTTGGACTCTCTTTCAAGGGGACAGTATTTTGTTATCAGACGGTTTGCCCATGATGCTTTGGACATGACTAGAATAAACAGTCTTCTTTGGGAACCATTCTCTCTGCACTTGAAATCTTGCAGGCCATACCAATTGTTGTAGCAACCGGGCAAGGTACTAACAAACTTCAACAAGACTTTATTTTTAAAGTGGAAACCTCTTTACCAAGCTGCTGCTGCACCCTCGGTAGCTCTCACTCCGCCTCCTCAACTTCCCCCCATTCAGACTCCCAACAGCCAGTGCTCCCAGTTCTAATAATTACAAGCAGCATCTAAACCCCACACCAATCTGATTGTGTTTGCGAATCCACCAATTCTGGGCTTGTCTACACAATGTCCCATAGTTCAGACTACTGGGGTGTGAATAGCAGTGTACATCAAAGTGCTGCTCTGTAATTCCTCCATGTGGACACTGTGGGCATGAGCTAAAAGGTTCCTTGGCGCGCGCCAGGGGACATACTGGCTGCCGCTTCCAGCAGCTCCCATTGGCCTGGAGCAGTGAACCGCGGCCACTGGGAGCCGCGATCGGCCAAACCTGCGGATGCGGCAGGTAAACAAACCGACCCGGCCCGCCAGGGGCTTTCCCTGCACAAGCAGCAGAACAAATTTGGGAACCACTGATGGAATCCTTTTCAAACCGGACTACATTAATGTGAACTAGGAACCTTTTAGTTTGCGCCCACAGGGGAGTTCCATGCACACTGCTAGCCACACTCCCTGAGTCTGAACTGCAAGGTAGCATAGACGTAGCATCTGGTTCACTCCATCCACCAGCAATACTCACTCTGTCTCGTAGCTAAGTAAAATAGCCCTGGGCTCACTGCCTTTTCAGTCCCACTCTTCATTTTTCTGTCTCGGCTACAGAGCTGAGCAATGTACGCTATGCAAAGAGCAACTTCCTGCTAAGACCCACATAACACAGCCCTTCTCCATGTGGCAAACGAGCCACTCCCTTGTGGGTCTCCTGATAGGGGGACCCTTTGTGGTGGCTCTATGCAATGCAGCTGTGGCAACATGCCACCAACACAACTGGCAAACCCAGCCACAGGCGTGGGGACTCTGCTAATTAGTTAAGTCCACTCTAGGGCCTGATCACCCTTTGGCAGACCCAGCAAGACACTGGCAGCTGGTGGCTTTGCGCAGGCTCTGAGCATCCTTTTCATAGTTGTTCGCTGCTGTAGGCAAGCTGCAGGGACTGAAAGCATCAAAGGCAGGTCTGATGTGGTCTGACGGAAAAATGCTGAAAGTCAATGAACCCTTTCTGTGGAAATATAGACCTTTGTAGACAAGCAGGCATTTAAAGGTACATGCTCATTGCTTTTAATTTACGTTCACAACTTCCTGGACCTTTTCATACATAAGTGGTCTGAAAATTTCCCCAACCCATTTATATACAGCTATAAACCACCACTTTGTATTTCACTTAAAACAGCTGGGCACTGCTACGATATTTATTTTGATACTTCTCAGGACTGAGACCTCTGTCTGGCGTCAGGAATATTTGAGTCTAGAAATTACAGATACTAAACGCGCATGATTTGAGACTAGCTGTAAGGGGAGAAAGACAAACCCTTTTCCGTGGTGGCATCAGTCGTGGGGCATGGTAATTGATAAAGGGTGTGAGCTGCATGCTGTTAGGATGTCTGTGTGAGGCCCAGGTTGGGAGCTACAGCAGCAAATCATTGTGAAGTTGCAGGGAAGGTGGTAACACAACCCCACACTGGTCTGGATTGCACCCTGCAATGGGATAATCGTAATTTCCATTTACATGTTTTTCGCTCCTTTTGGATCAAATTAGTCTCATCTCCAACTCCTTTTGCTGTATGTCCTGCTGTGTGCTTGCAGCATCCGGACAGTATCACAGTATTTCTGTATTGCAGCACTATTCAGCGAACCAGCCTTTCACGCTGTTCTTACCCTAAGCTAGGAGTGTGTGGGGGTAGGATCACTTCTCCCTCTGTTAACCTGTCAGACATTTTTTTCCTTCTCCGTTTCCAGTTCAAAGATGAACACTCCGCTCTTTTCTACACATATTCAAATGCCAAAACAACAGGCCACATTTTCAAAGTGAGGCATGTACCACAGCACACGTAAATTCATGCCTATTGAACAGGAACACAAACACCCAATACACACGCACACATGAAGTATGTATGTGAAGATGCCACTTGGGTGTCAAACTGGACATACATTGTGCGCACAAGCCTGCTACATGCTCACACATCTCCCTGTACGGGCGCACCCAACTTTGAAAGTGTAACCCTTGTATTTTCCCTGCTGCAGGTATCCAGTGGGGCACAGAGACTTTACCCTCTGCAATGTATCCGACAACATTGACATCCAGTCATCCTGTGGGCAGCTGTATTAACTACGACCGCTTTCTCTTCTCCTTGCCTTAATACTTAGCTGGCTAGTCTCATTTTAATTGCTTCTTCATTTAGAAAATCCCCTAGTACACCGGAGTCCTTTTCCCCGACATCAGTATTTGTTCACGTCAAGGTGCAAATCATGAAACATTAAATACTATGGACCAGTCAGTAAGGTCAATTACTTTACACTTCTTCAAAATGTCTGGACTCCTTCAGGATTTCCCTTGCTTTCTTTCCCGCAAAATAAAAAAGAGTGGAATGCAAGAGGGGGGAGACTGACTCCAGATTCCAAGCTTCCAGGTGCAGCTGACCCCCTTCCCCCCACCCAAACCCTTCCCAGCTAGTTGAGATTCCTCCAGGGCATCAGTAAAAACCCCTAATATAAGCAGAAATAATCAGGTGGTCATGAGACACAGAATTTCTGTCAGGAAATTTCTCCAGTGTGGTTTGAGGTTATGTATTTTGATATTATTTTCTTCTTTCTCCCATTTATTTTCTTGAAAATAATCTGTTCCCTCAAATTCTTGTGGCGAAAAGCTTCCAGTAAGTTCCAGCATGTAATCCAGCAATAGGACGGCTTATCTGGTTGCAGTAGGACACCTCACTTAGAAAGGCCTAATAACAAAAATGATATATTTTAAGTTCTGCGCTCTTAATAATACCTTCTAATGTACTCAACTTATTTTAACAATATCAATAAAAGAACTGGCACACACCGAGGTTTCTTTTGGAAGGGCGCGGCATTATGCTCTCCAGCTCCTTAGGCTCTCAGAGTTTTGGTTGCCAGCCCCTAAAATGGGACTCCAACTTACTTTAATAAGCAAAATATTCCATTTTCCATGTATTGTTGCACTTCAGAGTGGATCCAGTTCTTGAGAGTGACAATGAAAAGCTGCAGATTTCTCAGAGCAAAATGTGAAACTTATCAAAACTGCATTACAGGCCATTACATGGGGCCACAGCAATTTGGACAACAGGGCAAGCCTGTCTGGATTGCTCCAGGAGAGTAGAAAGAGCTCCACTTATTGTCCAGGTTTGCAACCCTCATCCCCCAGTCCTGCCCCTTGGAGACAAGGTTATACTTTAAGGGAATCATAGAATCCTAGGACTGAACGGGACCTCGAGAGGTTTTCTAGACCAGTCCCCTGTACTCGAGGCAGGACTAAGTATTATCTTACTGCAATTTAAGACCATTGCTTCTTGCCCTATCGTCAGAGGTTAAGGAGAACAATTTTTTTTCCTTCCTCCTTGTAGCAACCTTTTATGTACTTGAAAACTTATGTCCTCCCTCAGTCTTCTCGTTTCCAGACTAAACCAACCCCATTTTTCAATCTTCCCTCACAGGTCACGGTTTCTAGCTCTCTGATCATTTTGGTTGCTCTTCTCTGGACTTTCTCCAATTTGTCCATATCCTTCCTGAAATGGGTCATCTAACGCAGTCCCCTGCACTGAGGAAGGTCTAAGTATTATCTAGAGCATCCCTGACAGTTGTGTGTCTAACCTGTTCTTAAAAACCTACAGTGATGGACATTCTACAACCTCCCTAGGTAACTTGTTCAGTACCCCGACACTTAGGAACTTTTTCATAATGTCCAACCTAAACCTCCATCACTGCAGATTAAAAGAGAAGCCCACCTATGATCCAAACACCCCTGAACCTTGGGACACTGAAAATCCAAACTCAAAACTTTGTGCCCTGACCTCATCATACTATCAAAGGAGGTTAAAAATGAGTCTGAAAGAACACAGCCAATGGTGTTTTCCATACTTCTACGAACATAACTTTCTCCACTTGTTATTTATAATAATATCTGAAACCAAAGTCTGTTCCTTTACAGAGATGTTTCCCTGCACCCCTGTGCAGACTGGTTTGTTACTGTAGGATCCCTCATGAATCCTGGGGTGAAGGCACTAAGGACTTTTTCCTCCATGCAAGAAAAGCAGGATCAAACCTTTTGCCGGAACAAAGGGAACACACTGGCTCTACATACTGATCCAAGAGTGTTTGGGGTCTCAGTAGTGAGAGCGTCCATGTAAGCAGCAGACTTACGTACTTGTCTTCACACTTGGCCACTGGTGCACCACAGAAACTCACTGGTGCCTTCACATATTTGAGGGGCAGCTGTCCTCTCCCTGGCAACCCACACTCGATGAAACAGTTGTGTAGCTTCTAATGACTTCATTGCACATAAGGGTGGCCGATGGGTTTTGGGGGACTGCTGGTGAGTTGGCTGCCTCCCAGCGCTGCTCTGCGATATTTCTCTGGCTCAGTCACCTTCCCACGTGCCATTATTTCCAGTCATGTTTTGGAGCTCATCTCATCCCGTATGTGGATCCCCAGGCACCTGCTTCCACATGACGGTGCTTTCGCTTGCCAAGAAACACTGAGCAACATTGACCTCTACGTTCTGGCATCGCTGTTTCTCATGGAACACACTCCCACTTTTACATCCAAACAGGATAACTGAGGTTGTTTTTGTTGTAAGTCTGATCCAGCTGCATGACTGAAGAGTCATAGACGGAGCTGCTACAGAGTAATCATCATGGTCAGTTACTCCCCAGGATGATGATCGTAACCAGACCAGATGAAAAGCGCATATAGAGCTGGTGAACCAAAGCGAAGGTTTCCCCACCCTTTCAAATTTTCCCTTCCCAAGGGCCTTAATCTAATAAAAATGCTGTGTTGATACTAAGCCAGGAAACCACAGCAGGGCTGTCATTTCCACACAGAGGGCAAGCAACTCTCTTGTCCTTGCAGTGGTTTAGACTCTGATCCAGAACTGACTGAAGTCAATGGAAAGACTCCCTTTGGCTTTGGGTCAGGCCCTCAGCTCATCTGCACAACAATACTGCTGCAGACAGAACCTTTTTGGTGCATTCGCACACGGTGCACCTTACAACTGTGGTGTATCGGTTCATTTTGGAACTCTGGAAGCATCTACTCCTTAGATTGTAAACTCCTTGGCGCAAGGAAGTATCGTTTCATTATGTGTGTATCCAGCACCTGGCCTATCATTGGCGTCCCTAGTTACAAGCATAATCTAATAATAATGCGTGTCCAGCACTGGAACTGAAACCAGAATTGTGGAATGGACACAAGACAGCCACCTGAACCGATACAGCTGCAAACACTCGCAGCTTCTCCTCCTTACCAGCCAGAGCAAGATGCAGACTGAAGCAGATGCAGAGCTAAAGACTAGAGGACGGATGTTCTGTTTCACAGGAGATTTCAAGATTTCAAAATCTGGCTTTGTTCTGAATCAGAATGGGGAAAAAAATCAAAATTCTCTGTGAAGGAAAATTCTGGGGGAAAAAATGTTCTGGGTCAACCAAAACATTTAGTTTCCATTTACACATTTTTATTTTGTATTGGATTATAATATAGACTAGAATACTACATCAAAACATTTCAACACAGTCATTTCAACACAAAACAATCAAAATATTATGTTACTGAGGACATGACGACAACCTGACAGACGAGGATTATGACTTCAGGTGGGGAATAAGCAGAAACGCCAAAGAAACAAAGATCCTGAGTGAAATGCAGCCCTGATTTATATCCAGTAATTCCCCATTGCCATTAGCGGGGCTGTATGGTACGCAAGTCAGGGCAAAGCAAGACACACTTTGATCATGAAAATGTCCTTTGTAACAAGGCACGACGAAGAGAACTCCAGTGGATGCAATGTACAGGATGGCTTTGAAATGTCTAACATTTTCCCCAAGGAAGGTTCAGCTGTTCTTTATACCTCTCCTCTGCCCTACAGCTCTCCGAGAGTGATCTCCCATGTAAGTCACGATGAAATTGTCGGTCGTTTCTACAATCAGCTATACTGGAAAAACAACAATAGCAGTGAATGGTTGTCCTATAGTGAGATGGAGCAGCCATCGGCAATGCTTGAATCAGGGCTGGCCATGATGGAACAGGCTTCCAAGGGAGGTTGTGGAATCCCCATCACTGGAGTTTTTTAAGAACAGGTCGGACAAACACCTGTCAGGAACAGTCTGGGTTTACTTGGTCCTGCTTCAGGGCAGGGGGTTGGGCTAGGTGACCTCTCAATGTCCTTTCCAGTCCTACATTTCCATGAGTCTAGGATTAAAGTACAACAAGGTGTAAAGTTAGCGGGACACCCACATGGTTCAGCTGCATTGGGAGGCAAAAGATGAATGTCACTGAGACTGAACGAGGTCAGCCTCTAAAAGCTACCCTTCTTGAAGTGTGCCATTGCTTTGGTCAAACCTGGTTACATTTTTGGTAACAATTAGCTTTGATCACTCCAAACTCTTGGAATCACAAACATCTTACCAGACTTCAGGAGAATTCAGAGCCAGCCCGGAATTCTAACAGTCAGACTCGTCTTGGCCAACTGAAATAGAACCCACTTCAGGCACTGGAATGGGACTGAGAAGATCTGGGTTCAGGTCCTGGTTCTGCCACAGACTCCTTGTGTGACCATGGGACAGTCACTTAATCTGTCTGCCTCTTCGTTCCCCATCTGTACAGCGGGAATAATATTTTTTCCTCTCCCCAACCCTTTGTTTGACTTGTCTATTTGAACTATAAAACCTGTGTCTTACTTGGGTATGTTCAGCATAAGAATATATAAGAACCTAAGACCAGCCACACTGGGTTGGACCACTGTCCATCTAGCCCAGTATGCAGTCTTCTAACTTTGGCCAATGCCAGGTGCTACAGAGGGAATAAACAGAACAGGCAATTATTGTCTGATCCATCCCATCATTCACTCCCAGCTTCTGGAAGTCAGAGGCCAGGGACATCCAGAGCATGGGTTTGCATCCCTGACCATCTTGGCTAATAGCCTCTGATGGACCTATCCTCCATGAACTTATCTCGTACTTTTTTGAACCCATTTATAGTTTTGGCAATCACAACATCCCCTCGCAATGAGTTCCACAGGTTGACTGTGCACTGTGTGAAGAAGTACTTCCCTTTGTTTGTTTTAAAGCTGCTGCCTAGCACAATAGAGCCGTGATCTTGGTTTGAGTCTCTAGGTGCTGCTGTAATGCAAATAAGTCACAATACTAAAAATCAAAACCTGGTATCAGCTAAATCAGATTCCCCATTTCATAAACCCACTTTCCAATAAAAGCAATCAGCTCTCTCTGGTAAGCATCCTGTGCTGGTTTTAGTTCTGACCCATCTATAATGGACTGGCAAAATACCAGAGACCCAAAGGGAAAGCCAGCAAGGACAGCTATCCACCCACAGATTTTTCATAATGTTAAACAATAGCATTGCTATGCCTTAGTGAAGTTGCTTTAAGCATGAGACCCTCCTGTTTGCTCCTTCTCAGACAAGCTGAAGCAATAAGCCACCGGGTTCTGGAAGTGACAACGCCAATGTTAGTGGGAGGTAAGCCCAGAATAGATGGACGGCTTTTTAAAAGTTAAACCACATGGGCATGCAACTAGCTATTTGGCTGCACGTCTTTTGTTATTTATTCACAGGCTGCCTCACAGGCTGCGTAACCACCACGCACATACCAGCACAAAAGCTGTCGCTGGGGGGGAAACTTCAGCAGCAGTTAAAGAAACTTGTGCACTTGCCCCTGTGCTCCGAAACCCAGGACCAGATAAAATATGGATGGACGAACATCTAACTCTTGGCTTTTATCCACCAGGGGCATAGTTTGTGCATGCATCTCGACACCTACTTTTCTACGGACACTTACTGGATATGCATGCAGAGATGGAGAAGGTACACAAACAAGTGAATGGGTTTCTGAGACCTATCTGCGTCTGCACATAGCTTGTATGCTCTAAAGTATGCACGCAGCAGGTCCACATGCTGCTCTTGGATGCAGGGACAGTTTGAGTTCTGTGTTTGTACAGTAACTAGCACTGTAGGGACCTGATCCAGGACTTGGACTGCTAGGTGCCACCACAACACAAATATCCTCTACTCACTTCTGGGCCAAACACTGCCATTTAGGCATTGACCCACAAGGGGGAAGTGCAATGCCTCCTCACCAGTGCTTCACCAAGACACCCAGCACACAGGCCAGAGTGTAGATTGCACTATCCGTGTCCTTGCACTTTGAGTGTGGGGACTGCAATTGTGACTGGTACTTGTGCAGGGCATTCTAGAGGGGTGAGGTTACTCGTGTCCCCCCCACCATCCCGAACATTTGTGCAAGGGCCAGTCACAATCAGGTCCTTAAAAATCTGTCCCACTAAGTAATTTTCAAGCAGGAACTCTGGCAAAAATCAGAAGAATTATTTGAAGAACCCTCCCTCCCTCTTCCCATAACAAGCGCCAAGGGAGTAAAAGCATGTGTATGCTTCAATATAGCCTCTAGCCTGGAAAGGTCTCTTTCTTTCATATATCAAACGTATATAGTGGAGACAGGCTAAGATGGCAGACTTCAGCGCTGGGGCAGGCCCAAACCAAGGTTCAATGTTCTGGGGTTAGAAGTTCAGCCAGAGTTAGGGTTCAGGTTTAATGGTACTGAAATCATACACGATATCCTGCATCCTACGTTGCATCCCAATCAGATCTGGGAAACATGCCCCTTCTGTCTGGGACAAGAACTGAACAGGCACGTGCAGATCTGGGGACCCAAAAATAGGGAGCCCCTCCTCCACTCCCGTTTGTCATCACTGGATGATGGTGGAAGGGGAGGTGGAGTTCCATAGTGTACCCAACAGCAAAACCCTTTCTCCCTTCGCTGTAAGATTTTTTAACTCCCAGCTCCAAATCTGCCCTCTCAATTTTGGTTCCAGATCAGGCCCCAAACCAGGAGGGGTTGGTTTTCCAAAACTGACTTGGATACTATCCAGGATGATAGAAATCTTATGCGATTTCATGCCATCAAACCAAACCCTAGCTCTGGTTCCTAATTAAGGTGACCAGACAGCAAGTGTGAAAAATCAGGACTGGGGGTGGGGGGTAATAGAAGCCTATATAAGAAAAAGACCCAAAAATCGGGACTGTCCCTATAAAATTGGGACATCTGGTCACCCTACTCCTAACTCAGGTACTGAACTTTAGCCTGGCTAACATGCTGGTACTTGGATGAGACCAGAACCCCAAACATAAAATGCATGAGAGCTAATTTAAAGTAGAAACGGTACAGTGTTGCATTCAGAGCAGGACAATGGAAATAAAAATAAATTTTCAATGTAACTTTTGTTCCAGGACACCTGAAATCTAACAGACAGACTGCCTATTATTTGCTGAGTAAAGCATTTCGGAGCCTCCTACTTAGTATCTCTTTTTGTAAATCACAACCCATTAATTACCAGTTCAGGACAACTAGTTTCAGGATCTGAGCCTGCCTTTCCCCTAAAACAAAAGAGATGCCCAACTTCTGACATTGCCATTTCTCCCAGTATTGTCCTGGCCCTGAGTAAATTTTATTCTTATTCACTGACATGTTGACAAATTACTGGATTGAAAAAGAAAAGAAAACTAGGCTTAAGCCAATCACAACAACAAAGAACAAAAGGAGAAATAATACTGCATAAAATGTCAAGGCAGAAGAACCACAATTCTCCAGCTTATGTTGTGCGGGAGGACAGACTAGATAATCATAATGGTCTCTTCTGGCCTTCAAATCTATGAACTGACCAATGGTCCATACTCTGGTAACCTGTTTTCGTGAGTGGGCAGCACACAATGCTTCAACAGAATATGTAGGGACATCTCCCCAGGATGTCCCTAGGCTTGCAGTTCTGTAACCCGAGGTGGCTTTTCTTCCTCAGCTCAGCGGAAGCTTATGTCCTGAAGCAGGAAGGTGGCTAGCCCTCATAATTAGAGCTGGGTGGAGAATGGTAATTGGTGTTCATGGAGGATTTTAAGATTCTTAAATCGGGTTTAGTTCCAGTTCAGAACGGAAACCAAAACCTTCAAAATTCTCTATAAAAATCAAGTTACAGTTCTCCACCCAGCTCTACTGGGTGCCCCAGCTCCAGCGGGAGCTGTCTGGTGGGCTGCACTGGACCAAGGAGGCCTGGGAGCCAGGCAGGCTGCTGAGGACTCAAGTGGGTGAGTTGGCAGGAACGCAGGCAGGTTTGCGCTGGAATTTGATCAGAATCTCCATGGTCCTGCAGAACGTTTCAATTTTGAAGAACTGGCAAATTCTGATGAAAAAATGTTCCGTCAACATTTTTCTGACCAACTCCACTTGCGATCTTCATCTTAGCTAGCACCACTCCGGAGGCTGCACCGATGCAGTTGCACCAGGAAAGCGCTTGGTGAAGACACTTCCTACGCCGACAAGAGAGCTTCTCCCACCGGCATAGGTGCTCCACCTCCTGCAGAGGCAGTAGCTATGGCAACAGGAGAATCTCTCCCATCAACACAACGCTGTTGACACCAGGGATGCGACTGGTATAACTGTGTCACTCTGCGGCGTGGAAAATCCGAGCGACACAGTTATACTGACATAAGTCCGTAGTGTAGGCCAAGCCCTAATCGTATTACATTCAAATGCATCTTCAGTATATGCCATTTCAATTGGGAGCAACCAAACCAAGCAGAGAAACTATACTGCAGGGGTAGGCAACCTATGGTACGCAAGCTGATGTTCAGTGGTACTCACACTGCCCGGGTCCTGGCCACCGGTCCAGGGGGGCTCTGCATTTTAATTTAATTTTAAATGAAGCTTCTTAAACATTTTAAAAACCTTATTTACTTTACATACAACAATAGTTCAGTTCTATCATATAGACTTATAGCAAGAGACCTTCTAAAAACGTTAAAATGTATGACTGGCACGCGAAACCTTAAGTTAGAGTGAATAAATGAAGACACTTCTGAAAGGTTGTCAACCCCTGCTATACCGGGACATAACATGCCACCTTTCCATCTGGTCACAGTGTGTGTTTGGGTTGTGTAAAGAGCAGCTCTTCTGCAAATATTTGTCTTGATGACCCTAGTGCATTATTCATTGGTTTGCCTGCTCCTAAGTGAAATAATGTCCTGAAGACCCATTTGAATTTCATCAGTTTGGTGGAGAGAACTATACTCACGTCCAGTGTTTTGAAGTCTTGCCAGGGCTACCCATTGAGCTGGACAACAAGAGGCACTTATGCAGTGGGCTCTTGTCTCAATTCTTTCCTCTCCCCATGTGCATCTATGAAAGCAAACAGGGAGCTGGTGAAGCAGCTGCTACCTAAGGGGGAGGTGTTCCCTGTTCCTCCCCTCCCAACTTGCTGGGAGCTTTCAGAGCTGGTGGCTGTCACCAAATGGGGTGTGTTCCTTTGCTCTGGGGTTGGAATCTTCTTGGTGTTAATAAAGCCAGCCTTGAGCAAAGGGACTTGGACTGACCTGGAGTTTGAGGCTTTACTTAACCTTCCCGAGCTGGCATGTCTGGCCACCAGTTTAGAGCGCTAAAAACCAGTGTGCTTAAGAGTTAGAAAGTCAAGTACACACATCCTTTGGTTTGATCTGTTTAGAACACCACCACCCTACGCTCTGTGGTTAGGATTTTCAAAAAGAGCCTAAGGGAGTTGGGCACTCGCGTCGCATTGAAATGTAATGGCAGTGGGGCATTTTTCTCTTTTAGGCGTCTTTTCTAATCTGGCTGCTGGAGGATAGGTTCCCAAATCCTATAGTAAGGTGTCCAAGTACATGCCAGATCTAGATATCCGTGTCCCATTCAGATATGGGAAATCTCTCAGAATCCAGCCAGTCAAATGATTTGTTATTGACTTAGAATGCAACAGGGGTAAGGAAAAGCACAAGTGCAGCCAGTAAGTGCCTATACATAGATTTAGGAGACTAAGCTCAGGCATCTTGGTTTGAATGTTTTGATGTAATCATACATGCGAGAGTAAAGGCCCCTGCCTGTGTGCTGCGTATAGGGTTAATGGCATGTAAGGCATGCCCTGTACCGTGGGGATCAGCAAGGAGGGGAGGGCAGCTCCCAGGAGGGGGCTACGTTCCCCTGCCCTAGGTGGACGGAGTCTTGCATCTGCCACCTCCAATGCTAGAGGATAGTATAGCTCTGGCACAGAATCTGTAGTGGAGACAGCACCAGCAGGCAGCTTATGAACCATATTTCTCAATCAAACATTCCAGCCTGTTTCCGGAACCACACAACTATGCGCTGGCCACTACACAGGGTTTGTGGCAAAACTACCACCCACCGCTACGTGTCATACTCTAATTGTTACCGGTCGGCATTTCTCTGGCTACGTTTAATCCTTACAAGGAGGGGAGGGGAGTTATTTGTTGCTACTAGTACACAAACATGCAATTCAATCACTAAGGGCATTTGATTTCTCTCTACCACCACACCATGCATCCTTGTAATATCCCCACATCTCAAGTTGCAAGTGCCTACGTATTTCTTAGGATATTTCTCCTTCTCCACTCAGCCTCACTGCATCCTATAGAAATAAAATATTTTGAAATTAAAAAAACCTAAACAATTGACCAGCTGGATACTAAGAAATCTAAAACCTCAAGGTCCCACTTCGATCTACATCGTAATGGTTTTATTGGGGATGGGGTGGTCAGTATACAACATGATTTAACCCCATAATTCTATGGTTTCCGGTATATCACTAGGGCAGATGATATTACGTAACTTCACACCAAACACCAGTAAAGACGGTTTGCTGGCAACGCAAAAGCCTATCACGCAGCTCAGCTAATGAAACTACGCAAGCCCTTGATGACTACTGACGTCCTTCACTTTGCACACTGGCATTACTTTTGACAAAGGAGTATTTAACTGCAAAACCAGACTCCTTGTCCAGCTCAATAGCAGTGAGAGACTAACCAAGGAGAACAGCGGAACCCCGGCATCCGGAATTCCCGTCCTCTTCACTTCAATCTTAGACCACCTGATTCTCAGTTCCCTGCTCTTACAAAGAATCAACACTTCCTGTTTGACTGAATGTAATTATCCAAACTGGAATCGAACCAGGGCATCGCTGCTAACTTTCTTTCAACAGTGAAGGACAGATGACTGTAGGTAGCTGCAATACTGTCCACTGTTGGAAGACAAACTCCAGCCCTGAACTCAGGCCATGGCAGGCACATGGAGAGAGGACAAACTGATTTTCAACTCTTCTGAAGTTCTGTGTTTCCTCATACATTAACCTCTGAGGTATGTACCTGGCTGTAGAATGGGGACAGTTAAGTACAGGCAGACGAACGGTGACGGAAAATAGGAAGAGAGGGAAAGAAGTAGCAACAGGTGAACGATAGAGGCTGTTCAGTAGTATGCAGCAAGACAGAGCCACGTTCTGATCCCAGTGACTTACAGGGCCATGTATCAGGTAAATAAATCAAAAAACTTTTCCTGCAGCTGCTTGGTTTTAAATTCTCCTTCCTAGAGATGCCCCTTTAGGGAAGGACAGCTACTGGGGCACAGCATTGCCAGACTGGATCAGACCAGAGATCCGTCTAGTTCAGCAACCTCTCTCTCACACTGGCCAGTAACCAGCCGCTTCAGAGGAAGATGCAAGACATTCTGTGGTGGACAGTTGTGGGATAACCTGTTCCCAGACAAAGCTTATTCTTAACACCCGTCAGTTAGGAAGGAAGAGCCAGTGGCTAGGGCACTAGTCCAAGACTTGGGCTCAAGTCCTTGTACCACCACAGACACACTATATGATTTTGGGCAAGTCACTAAGTCCCTCTGCCTTAGTCCTCAGTCTGTAAAATAGGTGTCGAGGACTCGAACCCCAGACGGCACGGTTCGTTGTCTGACCGGAGAGAGACAGGCAACACCAGCAAGGTCCGAACAAAGCTCTTTATTGAAGAGTGCACACAACAAGAGAGAATAGACCGTCTCCAAAGAGAACCAGCCGCCTCTAAGTAAACTAATAGGTTTTTATAGACAGTTCCGTCGCGTCACAAATTTATTCATAAAGCAGCCCACGCCCCCCACGTTAGTTAAAATCCTCTTTCTTTATTATGCATGCACTTCTACCCCCTTATTGCAGAGAACTTTTAGGAAATCGTAATGCTTCACTAACTTTCTTATCGGTATGGGTGTCAACCAGGAGACGAGGAGTTAAAACAGACATAACACAAGAACAGGGAGTGGAAAACAGCGCCTCTGTATCTCAAGGTCTGGTACAAAGTAAAGGAATGCAAGCCTCCCCTTCTTTCTCACTCTCTGTAACTTAAACAAATATTCCTTCATTCTACTTTCAGACTTTCCCAGCAGCCTCTCTTAGCCTGACTTTGGTCTGGTTGGCATGACTGCTTCATGGTTAACTTTCACACCTAACACAGGGGTAATACTTCCCTACCTCACGGGGGCACAGACATTCTCATTATCCATATAAATGTCTAATCTTTCTTTGAATCTTTCTAAATGATATCTTGTGGCAATGAGTTCCACGGGTTAATCACATGTTGTATGAAAAAGCATTTTCTTTTATCAGTTTTGAATTTGCCAGTTTTCAGCATCATTGAATGTCCCCTTGCTCTTAAATTAGAGAACTGCTAGTCTGCCTTTCTCAGCTCTCCTCTTTCTAGACCCTTCATTGTTTTTATGCTTTTATCTTTCTTCCTCGTGTCCACCTCCTCTCTAAAGTAAACAGTTCCAATTTGTTCCGTCGCTCTTCCTCAATTTTCCTCTCTCTAACTATTTTCATCTCCTATCTCTGAATCCCTTCTAATGCTGCTATATCTCATTTGAGATAAGTTGAACAGAGCCTGGCACGGTATTCCAGCAGAAGATATACCATTGATTTATATTATGGCATTATAACATTATCCCTATTATTCTCTGTTCTGTTCCAAATGAACCCTAACATTGCTGTTCACCTCTTTTTCCTCTGCTACCATTGCTGTCCATTGAGCTGAGATCTTCACAGAGCAGTCCACAAAAGAAATCTAGGGCTTTCTCCTGAGTTGATCCAGTACATTTAGAACACAGAAAAGTGTAGGAACAATTCAATTATTTCTCCGGGGTGGGATTACTTAGCACGTGTCACCACTGAATTCCATCCATTCTGAGCTTCCCTCTGCTTCTTCCCAAAAGCCAAGTCACACCACTCTGCCTTGCATGTTCCACTTCTAAGGCCATGTCAATAGTTGCAACGTGATGCCAAACAAAGCTACCTGCTTCCTCCAAACATGGTAGAACACAGTCAGGCTTAGCCACTGGTGGAGACAAGACCAACCCATGTTCAACACCTGATGCAGAAAGCAAGTTCTGTTGGTTAAAAAAAAAAAAAAGGGTGAAGACGAATAGAGCAGTGATTCAGTATTCGGTGGGTGTATAAAACAAGTACAGGTGATATTGCTAGCCTGCACTATCTTAATTATTGTTTTATTTTTAATTATTTTCATTAATATTTTATTTAATAAATAATTAATGGAGTCGCCACTATCCCTTGCACCACCATTTTCTTTGGTGCACCAGGATTTACACAAGCAATACACTTCACTCATGAACCCTTTTGCTTCTAGGCAAATATGGATGACATTTATTTTAAAATTTCCATTGACAAATAATCCAGGACATTTACCCACACCTGAGAGAAAGGGTTGGGCTCCATCACTCAGTTTAAGGTTTGCCATCTTTCCCACATGTTCTCTCCCGCTCTGATTGATATTGGAGACGCAACTTCATGGCAAGCCAGGATGCCCTGGAATGGAGACCTTTTGCTACTCCAGGGGCTGCCATCTTCTGGCATTGATACAGAACCACTGAAATGCCAGAGGACTGCCTAACGTCAGCATGCCTGCATCCAAATCAAGCTGCATGGCTAAGCAATGATTCTTGCAATGTGGTCCAACCTACATTATGCCCTTCCTTTCTTGCTTCTTCAAAGGCAGCTCAAAAGAGAGCGAGAGAGAGAGAGTGTCTGTGTGTGTCTGTCACAGCATGGATGAAAGCAGCTCTTGGGAGGACATGCACATTCCCTGGCAGAAAGTCAATAATTACGTTGGAACATAAGTACTTTGTGTCAGGATTTCAGCATGTCACTCATTGGTAATAAACAGACCTCCCAGAGCTTTCACTGAAGGATGGGTCAGCTCCAAAAAAGGATATTACTTTCCACCCCTCTACAGTGAAAATCACAAGTAGAAATACCATATCTGCTGCAGTTGGGAAATGTAGGTAGCAGGAGATCCTCTTGCAGAAACTGACCATGTTCCCAAGCCCATGCTGAATTTACTGAGCATTGGCAGGGGGCTCAGCGCTGCACGCACATGGAGAGGGAAGTGCAGTCCCTTCTCCAAACGGCATACAACCCAAACTAGAGAGATGAGACAGGTGAGGATTAGGACTTTGTTAAGCACCAGTCTGGCTCTGGCAAGAGCCAGAAGCTGATATGGATCCTAGCCTCAAGGTACTTATACGCTACTCACTTTAAGTTCGGCACATGCTTTAAGTTCGGCACATGCTTAAGTACACTGCTTAACTGAGACCTTCCTGGTTTATTCTATGCTGAAAGACAGAGAGCACTTTCATTGGGGTACGTTAGATTTGGGGCACCAGAGACATAATAAAGTGCTGAATCAGATAGGATCCAAACTCACAATGGCACAAGGTTTTGTTACAATTTTACTCTTCGGCAGATCATTATTGAAAAATGTCGATGCAAGAACTGTGTGCACAACCCCCCATCTGCACAGCAAAGGACCCCCCCAAAGCATGCAAAACAAGGAACTGAACTTCTACGTTGCCATTTACACTTACAATTTAAGCAGCCAACCATAGAAGTTGGATTTGCCCTCCTACGTTAAATAAAAATCAAGTTTATTACTTTACTGTGAAATGATAGGGAAGGAAAGGGTTCTAAAGGATTATTAATATGTAGTCTAAGTGACCTAGTGATCTCATGGGAGCCCCTCAAATTAATTAGTGACAGTTAAGACTGCATCAGGACACACTTCATCCACCCAAAACCCGAAAAGCCCGAAAATAAGAAGTTAAGGGGAAAGGCTTGCATTCCTTTTCCCCTTCATATTGCGTATAATGCTGTCAGCTACACACTCTAACACTCCATGAGGCTTTCAATTCCATCAGCAGCAGCTGCCCGAAAGCAATACATACTCCAACTTCATCAAACTTGCGCTCTAATGCAAACCCTTAATAGTGACCTCAGCAGTGTTAAGGCACGACAGTTTGCCAAACACATAGAGTGTGAGACACTCAAATCTGCGGCTCTGCTGACATAAAAGCATAGGAGGTTACTGCTAAGAATTTCAATCCAGGATGGAGACAGAGCACTGGAATACTGCTGGATATAGCTGCTGACAGGTTAGGTGTTCCTCTCAGGGGAGTGTGGAAAGGACTGGCATCCTCTCTGACAAAACTGTTTTCATCTGTCTTCAGCACTGCAAGTATTAGTGCACAACGCTGGGGGAGAAAATGTTTTGTGCCTTTTACCTGCAGAACAGAAAACAATACATGCATTGCTCTCTGAAATCATCCAAATCCAAAGAGCGGGAAAAATCCAGGAAGTAACTAAATGAAAAAAAAAAAAAACCCTGGAAAAATTATTTATGGAATTTCTGTTCTTTCATAACGGCTTCAGCATTCACTTGGGCTACTGCAAAAAACAATTATGATGCTAATAAAAAAGGGGATGAATAATTTATTATAAATTGTACACAAACTCTTGTCTTCTAACATTCTGGAGGGAAGGCTGAGCTGACTGCGTGCATATGCAATTATGCTCATATGAAACAGCCCCCCTCCAGCGTATGTTTGATGTGGCCACTGCATTTGAAAATGTTTGTAACTGCTTATAATTTTATTTTATTCTTTTCAACATTTTTTTAGGGAATGCAATTAAAATGGAAGCATAAACCTGCTGTCTATTCACACTGCACAATATGTTCAAGATTAGAAACACTGGACTGTCTTAACCTAGTTCTTCCCTCTTGATCAGTGCAGGGCACATAAATATTGTCAATTACACTTTAAGATAAATAGAATACACTTAAATAGTTGCAGATCCTCTCCTGCAACAGACCTAATTCATCCCTAGTATAATTCCACTGGCAAATTTGGCCCATTGTCTACCAAGATAACATCTAAACTGGGAGGGGTTGCAAGTGCTTTGGAGGATAGGATTAAAATTCAAAATGATCAGGACAAATTGGAGAAATGGTCTGAAGTAAACAGGATGAAATTCAATAAGGACAAATGCAAAGTACTCCATTCAGGAAGGAACAATCAGTTGCATGCATACAAAATGGGAAATGACTGCCTCGGAAGAAGTACTATAGAATGGTACCTGGAGGTTATAGTGGATCACAAGCTAAACATGAGTCAGCAGTGTAACACTGCTGGAGAAGGGAAAAAAAAAAACCCAACATCATTCGGAGTGTATTTACAGGAATGTTGTAAGCAAGACACAACAGGTAATTCTTCCACGCTGATTAGGCCTCAACTGGAGTACTGTGTCCTGTTCTGGGCACCACATTTCAGGAAGGATGTGGACAAATTGGAGAAAGTCCAGAAAAGAGCAACAAAAAGGATTAATGGTTTAGAAAACATGACTATGAGGGAAAATTGAAAAAAATGCATTTATTTAGTCTGGAGAAGAGAAGATTGAGAGGGGACATATCAACAGTTTTCAAGTACATAAAAGGTTGTTACAAGGAGGAAGGAGAAAAAAAATGTTCTTGTTAACCTCTGAGGATAGGACAAGAAGCAAAAGGCATAAATTGCAGCAAGGGTGGTTTAGGTTGGACGTTAGGAAAAACTTCCTAACTGTCAGGGTGGTTAAGCACTGGAATAAATTGCCTAGGGAGGTTGTGGAATCTATGTCATTGGAGATTTTTAAGAGCAGGTTGGATAAAGACCGGTCAGGCATGGTGTAAATCATACTTAGCCCTGCCTTCAGTGCAGGGGACTGGACTAGATGACCTCTTGAGGTCCCTTCCAGGCCTATGATTCTATGATCCACTGCTTGTAATGTTACCCTTGTTGTAAGACCACTGGCATTAGAATGGTGATCAAATCTTATGCGTCAGGGCATAAACCGATTATTTGCAGGTATCAGGGAGGGATCTCTTCCTCTCAGGTACAGCACTGGACAGTTGGTTAAGTGCACTGCCATGTGGTTGTGAGGAGGGGCTCATTTTCCTCTACAGCCTTCAGTAATGGCCACTGCCTAAGGAAGAATACTGGATTTCTGGCCTTAAAATCTATGAAGAGACCATTGTGGCAACTTTCTAGTCCAGCCTCCTGCATAACCCAGGCCAGAGCGTTTCTTCCAGTAATTCCTGCATCAATCCCATGGCTGGTGGTTGAGCTCGAGTCAGGTTTTTGTTGCTGTTGTTTAAAAATAAGATCAGCCTTGATTTAAAGACTTCAAGTGATGGAGATGCCACTGCATTGCTTGGTAATATGTCCCAATGGTTAATTACCCTCCCTTTTGAAGATCCACGCTTTATTGCTAGCCAGAATGTATCTAGTTTCAGCTTCCAGCCCCTGGATCTTATGATGGCTTTGTTTGCTGTATCAGAGAGCCCTCTGCTCTCAGAAATTTTCTCGCCACAGAGATACTTACAGAGGAAGATTAAGTTATCTCGATAAACTGAACAGACTGAGCCTCCCGTGTCTCGACGGTCTGGTTTGTTAAAGCAAATCCTCAGTATTTGTTCAGTGGAAATCAGCGCCCTAGGCCTCAGTTTGATGCACATACGAAGGGATTTGCTGCATCAGGGCCTTCGGGAATGGTGTGGTGTAAATCACAGAGAATAGGCAAAGCTCTTTAAAATGAGTTACTGAAGAGTTCCAAGATGACACAGATCAGTTTCACAACCTTGCTCCCCTGGGAGACATTACAGAGAATTACATCCTCCCAAAACCTAAGTAATGAGGCTATCTGGTTATTATTAAGGATTATGGATCATTGGACTATATATTGCACTGTATTAAGCATCCCACTGCCTTGAGATATCACCACAAAGTATCTACCCCACCATACCCCCAAGTCTCAGTCCACTCTTTGTGCCCTCTTTTTTTTAAACGCCACCTCCTTGAAGCAATTGATAACTTGGTCCTGTCAGACCGGAACCAAGACAGGTTTCACCTATTTATTAAATGCAGGTGGGGTTCCCCCCACCCCAAGACAAATCAAAGGTCAATGCCAGTCACAAAGTAAATTGAACAGCCACGATAAAAAAAGAGGAGGAACAAGAATTTTTTTTTTTTTAAAAGACAGATTTTGGGGACAAATGGGTAGCTCAAGGGAATGGGAATGGGGAGATGCAGGAGAAAAAAAAAGGAAAGTCACTGCTGGCCAGCTGGAATGTGCTGCATGCTAGTAGTGAGTCAAGACGCATGAGGGTGATGTGTAACTTGATGTGTAACATCGCCACGTGGTTTCATTCTAGTTCTTCCCGAACACACAGCATCCTTATCACAAAAGCCACCCACTTCATTGTAGGACTTGCAAGCAGGCTCAGGAGCTAGGTCTGAGTTGTCAGAGCCCAGAGATTATCAACTAGACTGAACCAATAAAGGGGCGGGGGGAGGGGAGGAGAAAGACATTTGCTCCAAAACAAAAGAGGCACAACTCAGTATTTGAATCCTAACAAATTAACTAGGGGCAGGGACACATGAGAAGCTTTATTTTAATAAAGCAGAAGTGTCTGGTTTTGATTTCACAGATGTTAGAAATGTATGCATGCAATCTGGAATTAAACTGGACTAATCTAAACCGTATATACAAACCACCATTTGGACTGCCTCTGCAAGCCTCGGAGTCAATTCACAGCTCATTTTTCCAGTTAAAGTTCAACAAGCTTCAAATAAACCTTAGAGGGGGAAAGGATTTTGTTAGTGTCTAATGTAATTTACTATAAAATAAGTCCTCACATGAACTGCAATAAAATTCAATTTATCATAATTTGTAAAATGTAATTCTTTTCTTAGTAATTAAAACGATATTGCAGTGAAGCGTCTCTAGTCTGTGTGTGCGCTCATTTGTTAAAATCTGATTATGTTAATATGGCATTGCCTTTACTGCATTTAAACACAAAAACTATGTCCTATGGGACATTAAATTTCTTCATTTAATCCACAAGAGACAAGAAACCCAGAGAAATGAGCATCCATCCAGCAGCCACTGCCACATACCAGCAAAATCAACATTCAAAAGAACAGGCCCAAAATATTTTTCCATCACTTTAAACTCCTGGTTTATTATAGCTACCCCTTTTCAAGCCCCTTTAGTCAATGGGTCTTTCCTCTTGTACGTGCTTCCACACTGGATATTCATAGCTGATCATGAGGGCTAGGTTTTGCACACTAGTTTGTTGTGACAAAGAGGAAGGACAGCTCCGTGGTTAGGATGCTAGCCTGGAACTGAGGAGAGCCAGGTTCAGTTCCCTGCTCTGCAACAGATTTCCTGTCTGACCTTGGGCAAGTTACTTAGTCTCTTTGTATCTCAGCTCTCCCCTCTGTATCGCAGCGGTGTGTGAGGCACTCAGACACATTATAGGAATAAATACCAGAAATAAACTGTTAGTCCCAGCAGTTAGCCTACATTCAGAGCGTTGCTGGGTTGTTTTCATTTAGAGAACACATTTTTCACATGAGTCTGATATTTGCTTGGTGCAATCCTGTTTATTTACAAAGAATGAACACAACTTTCCATTTCCCTTAGCACAGCAGGGACAAACAGCAGCAGGCAGTTTCGTTGCTCACAATTCCAAGACAGCCTTTCCAGCCAGCACTCTGCAAAAAAGAATTGCTCGCTTGGCTTTCTCTCAGGGCCATGCTACCAGTGCTTCTATGGCTTTCTCCTTACTTTTCTGGCTGTTTTCTGCTTCTGACACACATCTGTAATCCTATCAATGGCCCAGTCCCTGTATTTGCAATCAGTTCCCAGAAAAACCCTTCTTATTCTCCTTGAGTTAGTTATTCCTCAGGCCTTCCATGTGGCCAGTGCTTTGGGTGGTGGCTTCCATGGTTCTGCTATCTTATTCCATAAAAGGAGCTTAATTGCTTCTTCTACTTAGCTAGAATCCAGGGTAGTTAGCATTCCCATCAGCTTCAGAGAGGTCTGTGATTGTCCGTACATCAAAGACACACTTAATAACAGCTGCCAACACCCTCCAACATAACAAGCTAGATCAGGAGCCCTCGTTTGTGCCAAAAGATCTATTATAGGTAAAATGGGAGTGAATAAAGAGAACATAGTCACTTACGGTGATGGCCCCAGTCCTTCAATGAGATCACTATAGGCAGATCCTTGCTCCTGCAGAGCTCCATTGGGACTCAGCATGGGTATGGACGTTCACCCGTGTGAACTAGGCCTGAAGCTAGATACAATTCTCGTTAATTTACACCTTTCTTGGGTTGAACTCAGCACATTCTCTCTGGACATCAATCTCAGCAACTGAAGTAAACTCAAAGGGAACCAGTCCGCTTATTATAATCCCCCATCCAAAGGCATCACCCTTCTCAAAAAATCAGGCAAATTGCACCACACTCTGTAAAATGCCCAAGTCAATGTTTATTTTACTTTACATACATTCTTCCAACACATAGAAGCTTAAATAAATCCAGCCAGATACATATGGCCTTAATGCATTCCAAAAACACAGGAATCCTCTCTCCTCCTTTCGTAGCAGTTAATCTTTGATGGGGTCAGCAAAACAAGATTATTCTCATGGCAGGTATCTGAGTCCTACTCCTTGAATAATTATTTCCAACTATGTTCACAAAGGAAAGCCCACCCAGTAGACTATACCTTCATGGCATTGCACAACAATCTAACACTGATGTATGTACATTGCACCGAGGCATAACCAAAGCACACCCAACTCTGACACAATTTGCCCAAAATGAACTGATGTATAGCAACTTTCATAATGTGACGAGCCAAAGTCCACTCTGATATTTCTAATCCGTGTGTGTTGGCATTTTTTAAAAATAAAGATAGGTAGCATTTTATTCCAAATAGTGCTACAAAGCTCAACTATCCTTCCAGTCTACTTGTTAATTTATAGCCAGTGATGGAGATACCAAAGCCAAGTTTGAGTCAGACAAGCATCCAGAAATTTGCTCTTCGCTAGTCATAAAATCAGCAAACTCATAAAATAGCTGATCTTCACTGGAATCCTGGAATAAATTACTGTACATCTTTACAATTCAGTGCTGAAATTGTCACAGATTAGAGGCTGGTTGGTTACTTTTCCAAAGCTTTTCCCAACTATATTCCTTCCAACCAGCACACAGTGGAATATTTCTGATGTTTCATACTGACTGGGAAGATCATCCATTTTACTTAGCAGAAGATATAAAGAGGACTTGAAAGACACATGTACATAGGTTATTTGGTTGGGTTGTTTTGTTTTTTAAGAATAACGGCTAAGAGTCTTTGTTATGCAAATATGAAAAAATGGCTCAACAGCAATTTCAGTGCCAGGGAAAGCTTAGAAAATGTGTGTCTGTTTAGGATATGTCTACACTGCAATTAAACACCCCCGGCTGGCCTGAGTCAACTGACTTGGGCTCACGGGGCTTGGGCTGAAGGGCTGTTTAATTGTGGTGTAGACATTTGGGCTCGGGCTGGAGCCCAAGCTCTAGGACCCCTGCCCCGCTTGTGGGGTCCCAGAGCCCAGGCTGTAGCCAAATGTCTACACTGCAATTAAAACAGCCCCTTAGCCAGAGTCAGTGACTGGGGCCAGCCACGGGTTTTTAACTGCAGTGGAGACAGACCCTTAGTTGCAGACCCCATTGCTGCAGTATATGAGCATTTTGTACATTAATGCATTTATCTTTAAATTCCCTTGCGAGGTGAGAAGCGTTATCCCCATTTTACTGATGGGGAACTGGGGCACAAACAGATTAAATTATTTGCCCGGGGTCCCGCAGGGAGCCTGTGACAAAACAAGGAATTCAACCAAGATCTCCTGATTCCCAGTCCAGTGCCTTAACCACAAGACCATCCTTATTCCATGATATATTTAAACACAGTGCTATTTACCATTACTGCAATGCAACATATAGTTACAAGAAGAAGTCAGCAATATAAAATATAGTAGTTTATTTCTTAAATATCTTTTCCATTGTGGATCAAATAGCTGGCATTAGTCTCAAACTGCCTTCTTTCTCCTTCTTATCCTTTCCTTTCACTGTAAACACCACGGGTTGCACCTTCACCACAGCCTGTTGCCATGGAAATGAGGATATGCCACCCTGAACCATTATTAGATGGTCAGATACAGGAAGAAATGTAAGACCTTTATTAAACATGTACTTTGATGGACTAAAGATAATGCATGAAATATATTCAAGGAACAACCATGAAAAAGAGGAAATTTTTAAAAAAGCCAGTGTTTTCTATTGAAAATATTTGGCTTCTTTCCATTTGCACTGTGAAAACTTTGATGAGAGAGGCCATTTCCAGACACTGTCAGCAAAACTGAGGTTTATGAGGATGAGTAGCATTATATCTGTAGATCTGGAAATAATTGAGATTTCATATGAGAGAATCTCCAAAGACTTACATATCAATAGGCGAGACTACCAAGGGTTAATATAACTAGAGGTAGGCAAATGGTGACTCTCCTTATCAAGCTAACTGTTCCTCTGTTCCAAAGTGCTACAGATTACATGCATCCCCTCTGTAATATACCCAGCTGTAATCCCCAAACAATAATAATCCCCTATCCTGAGCCACGGAGTATAGCTGCTGGCGTTTTAACAGACAGAATCTGTTTGTATTTCAACATTGGGGGGCACAAATTTAGAGACTTTCACATACTATATAAAGTGATTATGCTTTATTAACGACTGGGAAAAAAGCTTAAAGCAGCACGTGGTTCATAGTAACAGGTCTGTCTTGTTTACAAAGAGAGTTGCTGACTTTCCAAAACTGCTTCTACCACAGAAAAGGATTCTATTATCTCTAATCATCATCTCTTGTCTGGACACCAGGGGGCAGTATGCTGTAGCAGAGGGGATAACACACACAAGTGAATCATGCACTACAAGGGAAAATACTTGTGCCAGCCCCAAATAATTAGACCTTCTCTGGATAAACTAATTGTGTTGCTAGAATCAGAGCTGCCAATTAATTCAGCATTTCCATATCTTAAACAATTCTCCACTCCAGTGATCCCAATTCCCAGTCTGATTTCCATTTGCAGAGTCAGACCATTTATTTCACCACAATGATCAATATTATCATTTTCAAGATTACTGCACTGCAGCTGACTTGCATTTAGACATAAAATGAACTCTGCATTACAACCAATATTTTGCTACAGGAATCAGCCGTGCAGAAACCAGTGGTTATACATGTGGTGCTGAGAATGTCAAAAGGTTCAGAGATTGGATTCTGTCTGGATAAGAAACCTAACATTTGAATACTTATTTGACTCTTAACCAAACTGATCTAAGCCTCTCTCCTCAAATTCAACACTGATACAAATGTTACAAATCAGGGGCCTTGGAATGATACCAGGGATGAATTTGTAAATTGGACAGAAAAAAGGTATCAGTAATAAGTAGCATAGTTCGTCCTGATTTAACATCCAGTGTGTGTGAAAAATTAATGCTGAAGGAGTGGAAGGGATGTAGCAAGAAAAACAACTAACGGGAAGGTGTAATGCAAAGCAGGGACACACAGAGAGAAAATAAATATAGGGCCAGATTATGATCTGAGTTGCAACAATCTAAATTCCACCTAACTTCACTGAGTTGAGTAGTAACTTTTGATTTTTTCTAGCAAAACTAACATCAGACTTGGCTCCCAAAAGGTACATGTTCCTGCTGGCTGTTTTACCTGTGACACACCCCATCTGCCACAGCGTGGAAACTGCACATGTTTTGCACCCCCACTTTAGCTCACCCAATCATCATGGATTGGAAAACTTTTTTTTAAACCTGTCAAGTCCCAATTTCAGGCTCCTGTGTTTCTCTAGCTACACATGTTGACAGCAGCTGCCTGCCTTACCCTGCCCTAGATTTTTGTGATGGGGAAGCACAGCCATAGACCAAAGCCCTGAAATGTAAGTAAAAGAGGAAATGATTCCCCACTCATTTGCTTTAACAGAAATTTACCTACAAAAATATAACGCTACTGTGGTTGTTACAAACACAAACTAGTTGCTACAAGTCTCTGTTATTCATGGCAGCCAGTTACTCACCTGAGCCACATACTTTCATTTCTTTCGCAGCCATGGTGATCAAAGCTTACTCAGTTTGGAGTCTCCCTGACTTTTTCTGTTTGCTAGTTGCCCACAAACATTCGTAAACATTCGACACATCTATCTGGTGAGTTCTAAGAAGAGCCTTCCAAAATGGTCGTGCAAGCACTTTGAATGTAAATCCTCTTGTGAATATTTATTTGCACAAGTACACTCGGTGTTTTTGATTTCCCATAAATGTTCCTGCCATGCAAACTTGTTCATCTGAATTGATTGGGGAACAAGCACAGAAAAGGGAGTCGCACATACCAGGAAAGCAGATCAGCAGTTTCTATGTGGAAGAATATTCACTAAGCGTGACATTGACTCTTATGCAAATGGATGGCTCAGTGCTTGTGCACCAAATATGTCCCACATTAAAGAGACACATAGCTCTTATGCTGGCCCTCTGCAAAGGGGCGAATTTTACCCAGATGATTGTTTCTTGTTGCTGTATGCTTGCTCTACTTATTTCTATGTTAGCAGGGTTATAAATAACGTACAGTAAAAACAACACCAGGAAGGGGCACATGAAAACTATCACATGCGTAGGTGAAGTACTTCAGTATGGCTTAACTGCACAATCAGAACTTCCCATGCCTCTCAGGGTCTCTGCGGTCACTTGAGAACGTGATCCAGCCCCCACTTTAACGGGATGAAAGGAGATTGAGGACTGGGATGACAAGAATCAACAAGATTTCAAATACTTTAGAAATGTTCGATTTCTCGAGACACGGGCAGGGCTTTTCCTCTTCCACACATTTGATCTATGATACGCAGCATCTGGGAAGTCTATGGGGCTCTGCACAGGCACAAGACACCATTCCTGCAGCTTGCAAGAAGTAGACCAAAATGAGCAGACAGGGACTGAGGGAGTTATATGGCCCTGTAACAGGGCACACTCCATCGCCACCCTCTGATGCCCCAGACATCTCTCAGACTCTCCAGCAAGTGGGAATGTAAATACACACACATGAAACATAGGTGCTGGATCTAGGGGTGCTCCCGCACCCCCTGGCTTGAAGTGGTTCCCATCCTATCCAGGGTTTACAGTTTGGTTCCATAGCTCTCAGCACCCCCACTGCACACATTGCTCCAGCGCTCCTGACACGAAATTGCCATCACCTGCACCAATACAGTGTTGTGTAGCAAAGGTGTTTACAGTGTTTCCTGTCCTTTAGCCCTTTCCCACATGGCCAGAGAGAAACGGAGGTCTCCCTTCCTTGGGATCTCCGCGCACACTGTGCTCTGGTAGCCCAGGTCCACTCTCCCCCACTGCCTTCCTGTTTCTTCTTTTATACCCCTTAGCTGATGCTAATTGGTTCATCAGCCCCCGAGCCTGATCAGCTAATTAGCTGCATATCCCCAGTCAGCCTGCTCCAGGGGAACCCACTGGTGCCTAGCCGACAGGAGTGCTGGCTCCCCTGTTAGGGCATATGACAGTGCTGGAAGCTAACAAGAAGATTCTAAGGACACCCTTGTTAATAAGGAAATAAGGATTCTTTTCTGGAGATACACCGAGGCCTGTCCCACATTCATCGCGTCTCACTGACACTGAATGAATCAATTAACACTGTCGTTCTTGCTCTCCTGGATGGATGGAGGGGGCACTTGATATGCTCCGAGGCCACACCCCTTTGGCATTTTCCATGATGACAATCTAGCTCTCACCTGCACACACCGTGCCGCTATTTTCCATTGCAGAGAAAGCTAGTTTGTCCCTGCTCCATTCAGTGACACTGCAGGTGTATAGTCAGCACCATTTAAGGGCAGTTAATTATTAGCACTATGGTACAGAGGGCAGAGCACTGAGCAGGGAACAGGAGGGCCTGGTTCAGACACTGACCTACTGTGTGATCTCCTGTAATGCACTTCACCTCTGTGCCTCATTTTCCCCATCTAAAAGGGGGTTAACTATACTCACCTTCTTTTGTAAAGTGCTTTGAGGCCTGTAGATGAAATACTATATGAGAGCTGAAAAATGAAACACTGACTAAAACTGACTAAAATTATTTTAAAACTAGCATTTATCAGTCAATATCACAAAGGAAAATAAAAAGAGCAATTTCTACTGCAACGATTAAAAAGCTACTCCACGGTAATTTTAATCTGAATCATGACCATGAGAGGGTCTATCAGGCCTTCCTGCCCCCTGGTGGAGGCATTGGTGCCCCCGACACCCTCTGCTCAAAGAAAACCCGCTCAGACCAGATTGCCAACAAGACAGTCCTCCAGGGGCATAGAAGGGCCTGGAGGAAACATTGACCAATCAAGAGCCAGCAGGACAGTTAAGAAGGCTCGCCTGCATCTCCCCAGGAGCAGACCTGGGGAAGAATGGAACAGAGAAGTTCATCAGTGCTAGGACAGAACCCCAAGGCTAGGTCAGGGCCTTGCCTCCAAACACTATAAGAAAGTGTTTGCATTTGAGATTTTGTTTCTTTATGCAAAGGCTCAGACAGCCAAATCATGAGTTGCTCGTCTCTCAACAACTGAATAACAAAATGACGCCGAGCTGATGGCATAGGGTCAGGGTGGCCAAAACTTACAGAGTAAGGTGGGGATGCCTGCAGTACCACATTTGGTCCCATAGGGTGGGGATTACAGAGCAACCCCACCTGCCACAATGACAAATTGGAACAAACTATTTAATAATAAAAGGGTTCCTGCTTAATGAACACAATAAAAAGCAAAATATAACACAAATAGGTTTGGCTGATGGTGTCTCTTTAATATACTAATAGGGTTTGTAGAATAACTGAATTCCTGCAATTGTCAGCTAGGAAGACAGATACACTGGCCACTTTATTGCAAATAAAGAATTGGGATCAAACCAATGGGCTCCGTTCACCTCTCTCACACCACGAACACAATGTCCATTGAAGTCAATAGGAATCCTTCCATTGATTGGATGGGCATTGGATCAGGTTCGAGGCCAGGAGTAATGCTGCTGAATTTGATGCAGATACACTGGGCTAAGTGAAAGCAGAATCAGTCCTGGCATTTTAATGTAAATAAAATGAAAGAAATAAATACCTGGTTCAGGACTTCTGGAGAAGACTTCATTCAGGATGGAATCAGTGCTTGGAATCAATATGCCACCTAAGACAGGAAAACAAAAAAAAAAGTGTGTGTGGGGGGGAAATAATTAAAAATAAAAAGTGACCAGCCCCGCTCTGCCAAACAACTTTCCATTGAACCATTTGTGATCAATGTTACCCATTTTTCAATAACATGTTGAATTATTCTTTAAATCAGGGAATCTGTTTCATAATGTGAAAAACAAAAAATCAAAAAACTATTTTTATAACAATGTGAAATACTCAGTTGCCCCCCCAATCTATGTTTTAAAACAAAAGTATGCATGTATGAAAGTGAGCAGCCTATTTGGAGTAAAATCCAAAGCTTTCTAAAAACTTTGCTTAAATATCAAACATTTTAATACTAATAAAAGTTTGGTTAATGTATAGATTTATTTATATCTCAAATTACATCTATCTATACATATAACAGATGGATCTCTTTTCAAGAACTTTTACCCCACTTTTATGATGCCTCTGCTCCTTCTGTGTCCTGCTGAAGCGAAGGAACCACAAGAAAGGCTGTTTCCATTTTATTTTTTAACATGGCCAACATCAGAAAATATCAGGAATATTGCAAGAGGAGTTGAAAGAAACATCCGGAACATCGGGGGCTTGAGTTTCATTTACAGTAAGGCCCCTCTCCATATTCTGGATGTGTAAGTGGGCGTAACTGTAATTTGCTCCTGGTTTTCCAGAATAGCCCCAGCAATACAAAGGGGCTGTAGTGTACCCGAAAAGGAAGGTCTGGATTCGTAACCCAAATGAATGTCTCACATTTTGTGCATTCCCCCACTGCTATTTTCATGCCTTTGTAAATAGTTCTTCGGGCCATCAGTTTCTCTCTGCTGGTCCCTAGCACCAAACGAAAGGCCCTGCATCTATCATGGGGGATGCCCTAATGTATCAATGTTTAGCAAGCCCAGTGTGGTCAACTCATGATTTTATCATGAATCTCACAATATTCAATACTTGTGGCACCTTAGAGACTAACAAATTTATTTGAGCATAAGCTTTCGTGAGCTACAGCTCGCTTCATCGGATGCATCTGACAATATTCAATGTGTTTCATAAATCCTGAGTGTCCGGAGGCATGTGATTAGTTGGAAATCTCAGCTTCATGAAAATAAATAAGTTTCCAAGGCTCATGGCTCCAGAGAAAAGCCTGCAAACATGAACCAAGGGCACCTCTAAAGGCTCAGAAGCCAAATAAAATAACCAAAAAAACTCCCCCACAAAAATTTATTTGTTAAAAAAAAAAAAAAAAACCTCATGATTTTTAGCTCCTGATTCGTGATTTTTACGTTGCTGTGGTTGGCAATACTGCAAATCCTTTTGACTCATGACATGCGCCAGGGGAATCCCTGTGTGTCACTCCCCCTCTGGGAGTGCTTCTGAAAACATGAGATGCCAGGTTTTGTGAAATGCCTGGAAGAGAACATGGCTTCCCATTCATTATGGCCATCAGAGAGATTTGTCAGTGTATCTATGGAAAGAAAAGGTTGTTGCACAATAAAGAACATGAAACCGCCTCTTAAAATATGGCAAATGTTTTTGAAATTGTGCAAAGAATTTTTAAAGATAAATATTTATGAGTTCTGATGAACTGCATCACCATGTTAATGAAATCAAGACTTAAGAAATGTGCTTGAACTGTTCTTTATCCAAGACGAATAAGACTTCAATGAAAATCTTACTATTCAAAGAGGCAATTTATATAATGTTCTGATGGCAGAGAGATTGCACATGGTGGTGAATCACATACAGATACATGGAGCTTTGAGTAACCCTTTGCTCTGCTGTGTGGAAAAATGCTAGCGAAATCACGTTGACTATTTCAGTTCTAGTTTTCCAGTCCTAATAGGGTGCATTCTTGCTAACTGTATACATGAGCAGATGGCACCTGGTCTCAGGTTAACCCCAGTGAACAAAGGGTTAACTTTAGCTCAGTTTCCCCTCTTCTAGGTGCCCAAGGGAAGGAATATTTGTCAGCTGCTTAAGACATAGATGTGGAGGAGTCACAAAGGCTGTAGGACACTGGGCTGGGGAAATTCCATTACTCCTTGTCTCAGGGACCTCCCTCCTGATTGCCTGTGTTTTGTGTCTCTTGAACCAGTCCAACAGCTCGCAATGACAAATACAGTATCAACCTCAAGGGTGGAGAGGCGAGAAGCACCGGGAAGCTTAATTCCTTAATGCTCCAATAAAAGCACTTTGAGATTTACAGATGGAAGATTCTGTAAGTGCAGAACAGCATCAAGTCCAATTTCCAGACAGTTGTTCCTAGATTCCAGGGCCAGGACTCTTCCCTAGACACCATGAGTGTCCCACCCAGTAAAAGATATTCCAGAAATTCAATATAAATGTCCTTTGGATTAAATTTCACTCCCCTAGTACAAATAAAACAGATAGGAAGCGGCTGCCTATGACTGTTACGATCTTCTTCTAAAACACCTGCACTTCAAAGAGACAACAACAGAAAATCTGCTCATCCCCAGAAAACACTTGTCGTCTTCTTACACACAGCACCCCACCTGCAATGTCTTTTAGCACCATCTGACAAACTGATACCCTTCATTAATAGATGCCCATCCATTCCTAAAATGGTTGATAAGCTCCTCACTGCTCACAGCCTAACATCCTGCAATGATCAGCTAGTACGATAAAAACTGCCTGGTAGCAAATTTGAACACAAATGGCTTTTTGGGATGTGGGTGGGACCTCGACAGACTGCACAGCTTCGAAATCCATTTCGCTAACAGGCAGAACCTCGCGAGAGTCAAACCTCCACCCAACCAACTGAAGCAAGATTTTGGTCAGCAGCTACTCACAGGAACGGATATATTATTCAATGGCACTACCAAAGCGGGTTTTGACGAATGGGGTGTTTTATACAGAAACAGGAAGCTGCTGCCTTTCGCAAACCCAATACTTCTTCGAAGATCAAAGAACCAAAAAAACCCATCATGCTTCGGAAGTATGTGGGAAAACAAGGCTGTCTTTACCCTTATAAAAAAAGAAATGTTGCAGTGTGTAGTATGCATTAAAGCATTGTAAAAGGAGGTCAGCAGAGAGAAGTGACACGACTGGCCTAAGGCTACAAATCAGGTCAGCGACAGAGCCAAAACAGCACCCAAATGTCTGGAATCCCAGAACCCTGCTCTACTCACTGAACCACACTGCCTGCCACACTTGACATTCCAGAATTGTTAACAACCAAGCGTCAATGCTACTGCATCACTCCCGCCTGCCGCTGGTTTCCAAGGGCCAAAACTGCAGTTATATATTTAAAAAAAAAAAAATACGATCATGTTTTGTTCCGGTTTTGGGTAGGGATTTGTTTTCATGTAACCAGATCCCCGTAAAACCTTTGTGCCAATGGAAAGTCCAGGTTAGGTAGGGAAGTCAAGGACTGGTTTACTTAGGAAGGAGATCCCACCATACTAGCAGTAGACACAAAAGGAGAGCTGGTTGGGAAATATTTGACTTAATCGTTTTTCATCGAACGTTGATGCATCAAAACCAAAACAGTGTCAGTCTCAATCTGTTTCCCAACTCGAAAAAGAGTTGAGGAAAAAGTTTTGAAATTGTCAAAATGAAACATGTTTGAAATGAAAAATTCCTATTTTCCAGTTCAAAATGACTGCTTCAAAATTTAACCGAGTTAGACTGCAACAAAGGTTTTAAAAAGGTCAAAAATCCAAACAAAGCATTTTGAAATTCTCTCAATAGGCCAGGCAACTGGGAAGGTGATGTGGCCAGCTAGGGTTTGAGCCAATTAAGCACATCCCAGCTGCAGCCTCTGCCAGTGACTCTCCCATGGAGCCCCCAGTGGAAATTAAAGCTGCTCTCTCCCATCAAAACCCACAGACATGCCCAAGCAGCGGTACATTACACCTGTGTCTGATCATCCTCCCGATATCCCAGGAAGCCCTTGATACTCGTATTTCTAGCAATGGGAATCCAAGAATCAACATCACCCCTTTCTCTAAAGTAAGTTTGGCATGTTTAATCCAGGGATATATGAAAAAAATTACACTGCCAAGAGTATTGTCTCTGCCGAAAGCTAAAAACTAGCTGATTGCCATGGTTATTGTGAGATGTTTATGTGGGGAATATTTTAATAGATATGCAAAACATGGAATATTATGTTCCAAAACTGCTGGAGATGAAGCAACCTGTTGGAGATGAAGTCACCGGACGCAGGTGGGATCTCTGCTAACTCACTCAAGAGTGAGATCAATCAAAATCTTTCAACCCAGCCCAGCCCTGGGTTTACAGTCTGGACCAGGTGCAGGCCTGAGCTTTTATAAAGACAAGAGAACCCCGAGAAATTATTCTGAATAGGGGACCTTCAGGGCTGAGCTGAAGTTAATCAAACAGTTTGATTATGAAAACAGCCAAAAAGCCTGGAACTGTATAAGAGGAAAAGGAAAGGCACAAGATGTTATCCATTACAGAGGAGAAACTCTGCTAGTCAGTGTCTCATGAAAAGCAGATCCCAGTTTCTGGATTGGACAAGCACTGTATGGCCTGAATGAAATATATTAGCCAGGAGCGTAACTTGTTAATAAGTATAGGCTATAGATTGAGTTTTACGTTTTTCTTTTACCTGTAACCTTCTGTTTCCTAACCTTTTTACTGGCTTTTATTTGAATCTTTTTCTCAAGCTTTGTTAAACAAACTTCCATTCGGGTTTCCTATAAGCTTGTCCGAGTGCCTTGTGTTGAACTGAGGTGAAGAGAGTAAACTGGACACACTGTTTCCACAGAAGCCTCAGATCAGTGCATGTTACGGGTGTCCAGAAGACAAGGAACTGGGCACTCGACTGTAACGAGATGAGGTCTACACAGGGACAGAGCAGGGCATGCAGAGCTGAGAGTGGAGCGCTTGCGTTGCTTTCAGCTGGTTGCTTTCCGAGAATCTCCTCTGATGGGCACAGACTAGACTCCCTCAGGCTGCAAGGAGGTGGGATAAATTCCCCCCAGACACCTCTGGTAAACCTGAAAAGTATTGGGAACACCACCTGCTACCCCCAATAGGTGAACCTCTGAAAGCAGCCCTGTGGTGACAAAAGCATTTGGGCCACAGCCCAGGGGGGTTCTGCCTAGCTGCACGGCCTTTGAAATCATGGACACAGGCAGACAAAGAAAAGTCACGCTATGGTGACATTTTTACCACCGTGACAAACCTACAGCCCTCGCCATCACCTCTCTTAGGATGCAATCACGTGATTCTCCCATTCTCAGACTGAGCCCTGGGCCGGAGCCCCTTGTAATTAACCATGGTTACCTCAACAGGTCTGACTTAAGAACAAAGGAACAGTCATACTGGGTCAGACCGAAGGTCCATCTAGCCCAGTATCCTATCTTCCAACAGTGGTCAATGCCAGGTGCCAGAGGGCATGAACAGAACAGGTAATCATCAAGTGATCCATTCCCTGTCGCTCATTCCCAGCTTCTGGCAAACAGAGGCTAGGGACACCATCCCAGCCCAACCTGGGTATTAGCCATTGATGGACCTACCCTCCATGAATTTATCTAGCTCTTTTTTGAACCCTGTTATAGTCTTGGCCTTCACAACAACCTATGGCAAAGAGTTCCACAGGTTGACAGCGCGTTGTGTGAAGAAATACTTCCTTTTGTTTGTTTTAAACCTGCTGCCTGTGACCCCTAGTTCTTGTGTTATGTAAAGGAGTAAACAACACTTCCTTATTTACTTTCTCCACACCAGTCATGTTTACAGACTTATCTCCAGCATCTGTAGCTCTGTTTTCTCCTGGAGCAGTGACAGAGGTAAGCAGTGGCCAGGCACCTCCTTAAAGCAAATGTTATTTATTTAGAACAAAAGAGTTTCTGTGAAGACAAATCTTAAAAACAATAAACCTATCTGCATGCATGCCTGCCAGCTCCGTCAAACACCCTCTTTTATGCCTACGGACATAAAAGTAGGCACCAAATTTACAAAAAAAACCTGTTTTTTTCACACACCTGCTCCAACTTTATTTCCAACAGTTTTCACCTTAGTGCTTCTTGTGGCATCAGAATAGGACAAAGAAAACATTTACCCAGTGGTAGCAACCAATGCTCACCTGCTACAATATATCTGAAGGACAAAAAACTCCCAGATGAGAACACCACTCAACAGCCCGGCAGAGATCTCTGCCTATTTGAAAGCAGATCATTAAGCAGTTAAATCTGATTTCCTGTGTTTTGCAGGGACTTTTCTATTTTTCCCATTTGCATCAATTTTATGTCCACATTTTTGTTTTTATTGTACATTTCACCCCACCTCCCCCACCCAGTATCCTTTCCAGAGATCGTAATCTCCCTGTATTAGCTAATTGTCTCAAAAGTCAAACAAAGAGCATTTCTAAGCTTCACCATTGCATGTGAAGGGTGCATCACTTTAAATTAACAACTTGAAATTAACAAGCTAGTAAAACTTAGTATGACCTGGCCTTACAGAAAACAATGATCCGCTTTTCTTTTTTGTTGTTGCTAGCATGGTAAAGGAGTAGCGAACAGAGAGACATTTAAGTATCGAATGTTCCATTTCAATTCTCATCTCTAAGAAAAAACTCCTTTCCTAAAAGGGCGCTTCCTAGAGCCAAGTTTTTACTGAATGGTCAACAGCATAATTACATGTGAACTAGGCTGCCCACAAAAGCTCAATCTTCATACAAACTGCTGCACCTTTTGCAGCAGAAAAGCCTTTGTGGCGAGTATCAGGGAAAAAGTCTATTAAAATCCCATTTCAACAGAATCATTTTGTGACTTCTCAGCTGCAGAGTCCATTAAAATGACATTCTGATACTTCCATCTCACCGTCGAGATTGCATTCCTAGGTCGTTATGGAAAATGGATGCTAATATGTTACAGTTGGACCTTAATCTTATCAAATTTGGTCTGCACATTTCTTTCATGCTCTCTAATGTAAAGCCGAATGAAGCCGAATGAAAGCAAGCCGTTTAGACTCTGGACACACTGCAGATGTACAATGTACACTGTAGTGAGACAGTTGCCTCACACCAGGAAGAGGAAGGTTTAAAGCAGGCCAGAGGGAGCCTGCGTAGAACCCTCCAATTAGAGGAGAGCTCACTAAGCGAGCCAATCTGGAGGTGGTTTGTTGCAGCAGCCAGTCAGGGCCAGCAGGGGCCATATATAAAGGGCTGCTCAACAGAGCAGAGGGCAGTCTCTCCCTGGCCTGCTGTGCCCAGAAGAGGACGCCACGGTCCGGGGAGCGACGTGGGTCCCAGAGTGGTGGGGACAGCCAAACAGGAGTAACAGCGAGAGAGACATCACCGGAGGAGGGAGCCCTGCAGAAGGACTTGAGCTAATCCCAGAATGGCCAGCAGGAGGCACCACGGCGGTGAGTCTCGCACCGCTACACCGAAAGAATGTTTGGGAGGTAAAGTCTCGCCACTGTCTGTGCTCTACAGAGTCTCACTCTTAGGGCCAGGCGGGATTTTCTCCTGTACGTTATGGGTTCAGGTTCCGGAAATCAAGCGTCTCGGAATAAATGCACTGTGCTACTGAGGTTTTTAACGTCTATTCTCACAGCCAGCCCAAACCCTCTAACACACAGGCTCAGACATTCTACTCTTGTTCCCTCCTACTTCCCTTGTTCCCTTTTAATAATACTCTCCACTTCTACCCACTTCCCCCCAGTCATCTCTAAGTACGTTAGAATTTAATGATTTAGGCTGCCCAGTGCCTGGGAGGTACATATTATTGTTCCCACTTTATGGATGGGGAAACTGAAGCTCAGACTGGGGAAACAATTTACTTTCACAGTCAATGGTAGAGCGAGGAGCAGGACTGAGGGGTGAGATCCTGGCCCTACTGACACCAGTGGAAGTTTGGCTGTTCATTTCCACAGAGGCAAAAACTCACTTGAGCTCTCTGAGTACCCAACCCTGTGCATCAGCTCTGAGATCATCCTTCCTCCCTGGGCACCATCCTCAAAGATGGGGATTTTGTTTTCTCTAGAGAGTCTGAGTTTAAGGCCCGATCATCTAGTCTGACCTCCTGCATATGACCAGCCAGCACCTGCACACTAAACCCAACAATGGAAACAAGACCAAAGTAAATGAGAGCGTACCAGGAAGTGAATGTTGTTCTGAAGGAAACACGTGCCCTCTAGTTATCAAATTGGTATGGGTTTAGTGAAAAATTCATATAAGAACCGCCATACTGGGTCAGACCAAAGGTCCATCTAGCTCAGTACCCTGTCTTCCAACAGGGGCCAGTGCTAGGTGCCCCAGCGGGAATGAACAGAACGGGTAATCGTCAAGTGATCCATCCCGTCACCCATTCCCGGCTTCTGGCAAACAGAGGCTAGGGACACCATTACAGCGGCTGCCGCTAGGGACACAATAACACATTGAAAAAGGCCCAATCTTTCTTATACTCTGAGGAAACTTTAGAGAAAGGGGAACTTGAGACACGATACCATAGGCAGCTTGAATGTGTGCATGGTTTGAGGTAGCTAGGGAGAGCTTTGCCATGGTTTCCTATGAAAAAACAATTGCTTCCACTTGCAGTGTTAGTGTTCTCCAGCTGCTAGACTGCACAAGATCAGGGAGCTAGCATCCTGTACTTTTAAAAGGAAACACTGAAGGATTGGGAAATAACTGCATCAGGTGACTTTAATTAAGCAAGACTTTGATGGATTAAAATTGACACCAGCTACTTTCCAGAAAACCATAAGGAAGGTTTGCAAAGATGCCCTGGGGCCAACAGAGGAACCTTAAACAGAAAGAACTTTGGGGCAGGTTTTTAAAGGTATTTAGATGCATCTAGATGCCAGTTAGGATTTTCAGAAGTGCCTAACTCCCATGGGGAGCCCTTACTCCAGTTAGGCGTGTGGCTTCCACTTTGGTGTGTGGTTGTATTGTCTGAAAATTAAGGATCCCTATAAGAATGTACAACTGTAAAAGGTCAGCCTAGAGCACTTTTACTGCGTTGAGATGGACAGCCTGAAATAATTCATTAAACTATTCATTTATAACTGATCAAGGGGTTTCACTTCAGTGCAGTCAGAAACAAGGGCAGCTACAAAAACCGGCGTGGAAGCTGGAGCCATGCTAATAAAAAGAGTGAATTCATAAAATACTTACCTCTTCTGGGATCTGTTCCAAACCCCATTAAAAATTAATGGGACCCTTTCCATTCGCTTGGATGAGGTTCGGATCATGCCCATAGAGCACTTATCAGCCATAGACCTCACAGATTTTACAAAAAGAGAGATGGTCATTTCAGTCCCATTTTGTATTTGGGGAACCTGAGGCACTGACAGCTGATGTGACCTGTTTAAGGTCACACAGCAGATCATCGACAGAACTGGGAAGAAAACTCAGACTTCCTAGCTCCCAGTCCAGTGCCTTATTTCATGGATCACGCTGTCTCCCAACCACAAGAGAGAGAGTGGGAAACAGGAGTGGGCAAGTCAACCAAGTTTCACACATGTGACACAGATAGTGTATTTTGTTCAGTATCCACCTGTCTTCACTAGGAGCAATAGTGGGTTTGGTGGTATTTTTGTTTTGTTTTATTGCTATACAAAATGGACAACTGTTAGTGAAAGAAAGCGGACCCTCTCCAGAGCGACAGCAAAGAAGCAGAAGGTAAGTGTGGTACATAGCAGAGACATTACATAATTATTTAAGTTTAAGAAAGCTGTTGTCCTAAATCAGATTTACAGGGACACAAGATTGGGAAAACAAAGAGGATAAATATCGGCATCTGGCAATGATAAAACTTGGAGGCTCACCAAGTCCACCTGCCAATATTTGAAAGCTAAAGAGAGACATGTGGGGAGAAAAATACAGACACCTTTAAACCACATCAAAACACATAGGATTCGGAGAGTTTCTTGCAGGAACAGAGTGGAAAAATTATAACTATTTTGCTAATAAAGTAGGGAATATTCCTCTGAAATAGGGTCACAATTGGCTATGTGATGAGAATTCACAGCTCCAGGGCCAAAGGATTGGCACCAAACAGTGCTTTCAGACAATAGCTAATGGAGAAATTGGAGAAGTTTAGCAAACCTAAAAGTTACTCAATTTGGATGCAATAACCTGGGAAGCGTCCAGCAAGATAGTGTTCCTTAAATAAACAGAAGATTAAAAAATACACACATACACCAGGTTTCAGAGTAGCAGCCGGGATAGTCTGTATCCACAAAAAGAAAGGAGGACTTGAGCATATGCTCAAATAAATTGGTTAGTTTCTAAGGCGCCACAAGTACTCCTTTTCTTTTTACGCATACACCAGTAAATTGCAGACCAGTTAGCTAAATATCAGACAAGGGTATGGACTAAGCATAGGAGTGGAAGCCAGGGTCTATAGATGTCAAATCCCACTCTCAGAAGGACTCTTCACATGACCTTCAGTAGATCCTTTACCCTCTCGCCTTAGCTCCCCCATAGGGCACATCTGTAAAATGGGGGGGGGGTAATAAATACCCCCATAACCTTCAATATCGTGCTAGGCTCTGAGGTTTATTTTACTGCCTACATAAACACACAGGGGTTCTTGTGGGCTGTTAAACAATTGCCATGCTACACCCCAGAGCAGGCTGCAATGTTCTCTGTAAACGTCTTTGGTGTCAAAAAGTTGAGTTACATAGCTGGGAATATGTCCGAAGTTCCATGCTGCAGGTTAATGTAAGAAGTGCCAGGCCACAAAATAGATGGTAAATTTGCTTTTTGAGTTAGGAGTTAGCCCCCAGGTGGCTTGAACAGTTGGTCAGCCTGCTGGCACTAATACAAGACATCCCAGAAGGCCCATCCAGCCCAGATGTGTCTCATTTATATATGCTAGGGAGTTATTAACTGTGAGAAACAAGATCACCATCTCAGCTAGCCTCAGTGGCACCAGCATGCCAGCTTGCGCAGAATCCCTTCCCTCCGGAGCAGCACACAGCCCAGCTCTTGCAGTCAGCCAAGCACACCGCCAAGAGGAGAAAGCCAGGCACTACTCTGTCACCTCCATTCAGCTCTTGTGCTCTTAACTGACCCCAGCAGATTCCCTCACTGACTAGCTCTCCCAGGGACAGGTGACTTGCTCCCATTGCTAGGCCTGGATTTCAGAGCTTCTGAGCATGCACACTTTCCATTGGGAGAGATTCCATATGCAGCCCTATACTCTGCTCTAGCGACACATGGGGACCAGGAAGATGCCTCAGGGGGCTGGAGAGAGTTTCTGCTGGTGCAGACGCTGCGTGGGCATGGGGTACATGTTGCTACCGAGATTCTAGGCTGTGACGCAGCCTCCAGCCAGCCCTCAAGAGGCTGCCATAAATTAGACGAACATCGAGCAGTGGGTTAATTTATGCCACAGATTGCACTGCCCTCTGGAGCAGGCTAGAATTGAGACAGCACAAAACCACATCTGGTCATCCTCCCCTGGCTGCATCACTCAGAATCAGGTCCTTAATATTAGAAGGTAAGTTACAGATCAGATAGGAAAAGACTTCATCATAATATCCGGGAGCCCACAACAAAATATCATTAATCTGGAGTTAAGGGGGTGGGAATGGTGGGGTGGGGGGAGGCATGGGAAGCAATCAGTTAAGAAAAAAATTAAAGAATGTGATAGTTCCCTCCCCCAGATGCTAGAGTTTCTCCAAATTCAAAGTTAAGTTTCTATCGGAGGAGTCCCTGTACACACAGGACAAAGCAGAGTTGAATCAAAGACTGCTCTATACAATACAATAACATTTTTACTGTGGGTTGCATGCCTGACATCCCAAGGCACCATATGAAACAAGCAAGGCCTAGTACAAGAGTGTAGATGTCATGTATAGTGCATGAAACCTCAAGGATAAGCCCAACAGCACATTTATGAAGAAATACATTATGTTGCTGCTGCTCTGCACATTAAAGGGACAACGGGAGCCTTGTGAAAGACATTCTGTTTTGAACACAGTAGAGTCAGGACCTCAGATCTGAATGTCAAGTCTCTGGGCCTGAACCTGTCAACAGTTTTGGTTCTAGGACAGAGCCAAAACCATAAAAAAGGGCTAGACTTTATCAAATTCAGCCAGAAATCTCAAGAGAAGAGCTGAGCCCTCGATATTTCCATCATTCAAGCTGGTAGAAAAGGGAGGTGCCATTTAAGAACAGCCATACTGGGTCAGACCAAAGGTCCATCTAGCCCAGTGTCCTTTCTTCTGACAGTGGCCAATGCCAGGTGCCCCAGAGGGAATGAAAAGAACAGATCATCCTCAAATGATCCATCCCGTCACTCATTCCCAGCTTCTGGCAAAAGTCTTGCAAAAATTTATGAACTAAGACGGCTGTCAGATCTAGTCTCCAGCCTACCGCTGTTCCGGACCCCTGACATGACCAAACAGCACAGAGTCCAATCCAACTCTCATTGAAGTCAATGGAAAGACTTGGATCAGGCCCTTAGTCTGTAGTTGAGGACCACTCCTGCTGATATACTGTACCTTTCACCTTCTGAGTTTCTCTTCCCTTGTTCTCTATTGCTAAGGTTACCAGGTATGTAGGCAACTTCTTTAGTTCTTACATGACCATCTGCTCATCGAGTTTATCTCTCACCTGAAGATGTGATTCTCTGGTGTGTGATGTTACTGTATATCCATTTCCCGAGCAAACACCTCTGATACAAGGCATCCACATCATGGGACATAATGACCTGATAAGCTCCTATGATAAGCTTCCAACCCTGTAGTCTTCCCTTGGACCAAGTGCCTACTGAAGCCAAGATAGGACCCATAATAAAGAAAGTTGTGCTTTCCATGGAAGTGTCTACAGCTGAATCAACTCAAAAGAAAACGTCTTTCAAATTCTCCATGAAGCATCAGCAGCTTTCCTTTATTTTTTAAAACAGTAAAAGACACACCAGGTCACATGTAGGTTTGAAACCACTGACCTTTTAAAAAGAGCTACTGGTGGTTTAGACCAGCAACCCATCTGCCCAACACAACACCCCAGCGCTCCACTCTCTGCACGGCCTCCCTCCCACTAAATATCTAGTCAAATTCAAAGTCCTCACCTTCGAAGACTTTTATGAGACTGGCCCTAGTAAGCTACAGGCCACTCTGCTGTCCTCAATTATGACCTCCCAAGATATCTGTATTCCACATGGACTGCATTCAAGAATGAGGCTCATGTGTGCACGAGATGGGGTTTTCTCAGCAACTGGCCCAGAAATTTGAAACTCGTGTCTAGAAGAGATCAGGATGCATGCAGATCTCAGCAATGCTGAAAGGAAATGTAAAACCCATTTCCTCCATCCATCCTGCCCACAGCGACACCTACAAAGGAATCAAAAAGTAGGGCTGGGCGAAAGTTTCTGCCGAAATTGTTTTTTTGATGAAAAACTGGGGTTTTAGTAGAGTGAAATTCTTCTTGAAAAGCATCCACTTTCTGTGGAACATGTCAGGTTTTTGTTAAAAAAAAGTAAATGCTTGAAATCCCAAAATTTTCAATTTTCAGGCAAAAAACCAAAATAGTTTTATTTTCTATGCCGCCACAGTGGCTCATGAGAGCTATAGGTCAGTTGTCCCCATTCTTTTCTATGGGCTCCCCAGCCTAACTAGATCTCCCATGATGCACCATTAACAGGTTCTCCCAAGCTGCACAGCTTCCCTTCACCAATATGGGAGACCATGGTGCATTATGAGAGAGGTAGCCCAGCCACAGAACAGAACGGGAGCAGGAAGCATCCAAACAATAAGTCCTATAACATACAGTAGTTGCATTACTGAATTGAAATATTTTACTTTTTGATTTTTTACTAAGTCAAAATTTTCCAACCACTCTAGAAAAGAGCGAAGTATATCTTGTGCACACACCTATATGCAATAGTGTAACACCATAGGACCTGCCAGACAGCTCCCATTTTTCATCAATAAAAAGACTGACACAGTTCACCCTCTCCCAAGGAAGGCCATACTTATGACTCGTAAAATGAACTGGCCTCGTTCTGCAGCTGGAACGCAGCCCTCTGCTACAAAACTGCTTAGTATGGTTTCTTCACGTATCCACACTGCACGTCAACTGCAGATGCACAGAGGTGCCTTTCCCCACCTCGCTCCACTTTCTGGGCAACAAGCAGTTTAATCTCTTATCAGTTGTAAAATCCTTTACGATCAGCAGCTGTTAAGAACATTTCCGCCTCAGCTGAATCCTGTTCCTTTTCTGACAAACTCCAGAAGAGAGAAAGAACAGTTTCTCCCATGCGTCCTGGGCTTCTCAGGATCCATTACGTAGAAAAATAACAGCCTAGATTCTCTGGTCCATCCAAGCTGTGATCATCAGTATTGTAACCAAGTGTAGATGTTGACGTAGTGTAGACATAGCGTAGATAGGGGTGGGGAGTTTAGACACACTTTATAATTTTGTCCTTCCCATGCTACCTTGGTCTATCTTAACCCTGCCCCAAATACAATCAATTCCTTCATGTGAGTGGCACCCCTAAAAGTAATTAATACAAGCAGGGACTCATATCAGAACCAGCGTCCCACTGGAGTCATATTATCTTCATCAAGGAGATTATACTGTCTTGCTAAAAAAGAGGCAACCTTTATAACCTTACCTACTACATTTGAAATGAACTTCTTAACCAAACTGGTGAGCCAATCAGAGGGCACCGAACAGGTTGCTTTTCTAATGCATTCAAGACACTGAGTGTCAGTTATTGCCCTTACATTTAACACATCTGCAAGGAGTCATCTTAAATCTTTACTGCAATAAAGTTATAAACAGGCTTATTTTGTTATTGCCTTTGTTACACTGTGTTCCTCGGACTGTGAATGTCTACATCAATGATTTGGGCATGTGCAGGGAATACAGGATGCAGAGCCTAGAACCTCACACCGAAAAACGTTTTAAAATGCAGATGACAGCTCTTCTTCAATCCTATATGCACAGCTCAATTTAGGACGTGCAATTCCTATGGAGAAACCTTTCATGGCACATTAACGGTGTCAAGTCTGCCTTTGGAGAAGCAACAAAAATCACGACTGCCAAGATTCCTACTTCCCCAGCAAAAAGTGGTCCAGTGGAAACCAGCTGTGACACCCCTTGTGAAAACGCTCTACATGAATGCTGGAGGGCCCTATGGAAACTGGATTGCGCTATTCTGGTATTCGCAGTATACATTTTTCCAGGAGTAAAGCCCATTTTCACGGGGTAATAAATCAGCTATAATAAAAAGTAATTCTCAGCACAAATCTCTGCCCAATAGTAAATTTTCAAAACATTTTTTTTAAAAATATCCATGTTTCTATAATGCCTTCACCGACACACACACAGACAGACATTTCCTCCGGTTGCATCTCTGAAGTTTTGTTTTGCACCTGTCTAGTTGTCCAGACCAAGCCTCTCCTGATCTGAAATGAATTTTTGCAGGCTTTCTATCTACGACGGAAACCTGAATATTTTCTTATAAAAAGAAAGGGGCAAATCACCAGTATTTATGTCCAAATTTAATCAAAACAGCTACAATATAAATGGAATAAAATCAGTTCCCATGAATGTGTCATGCCTGAATTTTAATGTGCAATCAATACCTCTTCAACATAGCACTCCCCAAAGAGACCGAACAGAAAAACCCCCAAGAGTGTGTTCAATAACAACAGCTCATGAATGAATCAAGAGCAGGGCAGAGAACTAATAACACACTCAGACCCAACAGCCTGGACTGAAAACTACAAGAATATGGAGAAATAGACCAACAGGCCTTGCTGGGGCAGCTGTTATCATGCTGTTAAACCTTGCACAGTATTTACATACCAGAGATAGGTGTGCTCTGTACAGCCATTAATTGAAATTTTCTATCCAGTTGGGTCAAAGCCTTTAGGAGGAGATTTGTTTCAAAAGCACCTAAGAGAATTAGGAGCACAAGTGTCACTGAAAGTCAATGGAAATTGTGCTCCTAACTCTCAGAGGCTTTTGGAAACCTCACCTTTAGCAACAAATATTGAACTCCCTATGCACGCAGGAATCCAATTCTCCTTTCCTTCTGCCTGCATGGAGAATGCAAGAACCTGTCACTCTATTCCAGCACAGGTCAGTATTTCATTTTTACACGAGCTTTCTAATGTAGTGATCTTTTGAGTGCTGCGAGACAATTAGTGCCTCACATTTAGTCTGGTCTCATTCCAAGAAGCAGACAGAGCTGCCCATGTCTCTCTCCTCTGGAGTGGGAATCTTTCGTGTTGCATTTATTTTAAGGCACGATTTTAAAGCATCTCTCTCTTAAAAAGGAAATTGTTACACGTTTCATTGAGACATTTAGGTCCTGACGTCCAGTCCTGCACATTACATGCTCGACCTTGCTGCCTCCTCCACCCAAATTTTGCAGGCCTAAGAGGTTTGGGTAAGAATTCCAACTTCAGGGTGTTTATCCCAGTGGAACTGAATCTTTTGTCCACTCCTGATACGTGCTATCCTCTGCACATGATTAGATCCTCTGATAGAGGAGCATATGCACTCCAATCCTTAAGCATGCACAAGGGTTGTAATGGGCAGATCAGAAGTTTGTACAGAAATCAGCCAGCCACTTCCCTAGTAGTGAGGGAATTGCAGGAGGATGATGATGGGTAATAGATCAGGGCAGAGCAAAGGTAGCCAAAGCATAGTAAATGGAGGAAGGCAGCTAATAATAGGATCTCCAAGGGCTGCACAAACATTAATGAACCCTGACAGCACCTTTGTGATTGAGGCAAATATTAACCAGGTTTTACAGCTTGGGAAAACTGAGGCAGAGAGATTAGGAGACTTGCCCAAGGTCACACAGCAAATCAGTCGCTGGACAGGAGACAAAATCCAATATTCTTGACTCGCTGACCCTCGCTCTGATCACAAAATCACGCAGCCCTTAGGTCAGTTGTGAAAGCAGTTTATATATATATATATATATATATATATATATATATATATTCCACTGTAGAGTTACCTAAAATGCAGAGGAGAGATGGTATCATTAGGACAGGTGAAGAGAAGGCAAGGATTGATGGCAACAGTCCAGCCCAGCTACAATAAGGGGAAAGATCCCATCCCAGGTTTCAGTTTCTCTTATTTTTGGCCAGCACCTACCATCCATAGACCATGTAAAATGCCCCTTCCCCATGCAACACTGCAGCACAAGCCCAGACTCCCCTTCCATTGCCCATGATACAAGGATGAAGGGCTCTTTGCACTAAGCAATTTGGTTATGTTCCAATGTGTAACAAATAGGTTAAGATACAGCAGCAGCCAGTGACAGGACGTGTGAAACGCCATGTGGCAGAGAGAGGAATGTAGACCAGAAATGAAGGGAGCAGAGGCAGCTGTAATGCTCTCAGGCTTCACCAGGGCCAGCCAATGCCATAGAGAACCCAGCCAGCTGGGCAGGTGTTTGCTAAGAATAGTTTTCCTGTCTAGGTTTGCATGTGAGCAATAAAACCCGTAAAGCAAGAGTTCTAATTAGCAGCATTAAAAAAAAAAAAAAAAAGGATTTGCCATTCAACCTCCACCACTTGAAGGTGGGTGATAACAGCACATCTGCTGAAGGCACGAGGCTGCAAAATGCAAACAACAAGTGCCTTACAAGTGAGATAGATATAATAGATAGCTGCAGGGGCGGGGGGGGGGGGAATCACTTTTGCAATCCCCAGGCAGAGTGCATCTGAGATTATCAATGAGAGGAAGAGTAGGTCCCTGGAGACGATCAACGTATCCGTATGGAGAACGGTACTGATACGCCTCCTTGGAAAACAGAGAGGCAGCTAATGCACCACTCACCCGCCATCTGGGTGTAATTTTTGAGTGGTGAAAGGAAATTTTGAAATATAATACAAAGGAGAAGGATCTGAACTGGTGAGTTTCTCTTCTGGAAAGGTCAATCTGCAGGGATATGTATTTGGAACACCTCCCCAAAATTAGCAAGGGTCAGAATGATGGTTCCAGCATTACCTTCTGGAGCAACTGGCAGAGGGCTTCCTATAGTTTCTTCCAAGTGAAATCCACCCCTGTGCAGATTCAGGGCCTACACTCCAATGCAGTCCCATTTAAGTCATTAAAATAGGGCTTACGTGGTGAACAGGTCTTGTGCTGGCCTCTGCATAGGGGTAAATTGAATCCTCTGTTAATTACAGCCCTCTTCAATGTCCTCAGATTTAGAAGAGATGCATGAAGTCTCCATCCATAAAGAGAAAAAGAACCTGGGTTGAGATCCTGAAAAGATATTTATGAGGCAAACTCCTATTGAAGTCAATGGGCGTTGGGTTCTCTGGTGTCTCCTTGTGCTCTGGATCTCAGAGAGCTAGCAGATTCTTTCCTCTGATTTGCACTTCAAATTGCTGCTTGGACGAGACAGGCTTCACAGTCTTTCATCTTGTTTTTCCCTGATAGGAGAAAATGAGGCCACTGTGCTTAGCAATGTCACCCAAACTAACATCTACTTTTTTTTTCAGTTTAGTTTCATTTTTAGGCATTAACTTCCTTTTTCAAGGCAGCAGACATTGTTAAAAAGCTATTCATCATCATCATCGGTGATCCCTTGATTCAAGGATGATCTCTACCATGGATTTACATATGGGTCCTGAGATGACTGAGGAGTCCAATACTAGAACCACAGATCCAACTGCAGTCGGTACAGACATTTCCTGGTGGGCCAGCTGGGAGAAAGTTCTTTCTTTTTCCTTCCTTTTCTTTCTCTCTTTTCAGCTTCAAGGGCAAGGTGCTTCTCCTTGAAGCGGGACACTGCCTGATGGAGGATGTGGCACCATTGGGGTCAGTTGGAGGCTTGCTCCTCCCAACTTGTGATGTCCACATCAGTTTTCTTGAGATACGCTTTCTGTTTATCTTTGTAGCATTTCCTCTGACAACCATGGGATCTCTGACCATAGGTGAGCTGAGAGTAGAGGGCTTGTTTTAGGAGGCGAGAGTCTGGCATCTGCACGTGATGTCCAGCCCAGCGCTTTTGGTGCAGGAGGATCATTGCTTCAATGCTGGTGACATTGGCTTCAGTGAGGACGCTGATGTTAGTGCAGCGATGTTCTGACTTGGTGTGAGCGATCTTCCGGAGGCATCGCTGGTGGTAGCTCTCCAGACTCTTGAAGTGCTGTCAATAGGTCACCCAGGTTTCGCATCCATAGAGGAGTGTAGGAACAAAAACTGTCTTGTAGATCTGGATCTTGGTGTCCTGCTGTAGGTCACGGTCTGTGCAAACACATCAGAGCAATTTCCCGAAGGAAGCACTTGAGCATTGGATGCCATGCTGGATCTCACTGTCGATTTTTTCCCCATCCCTGTTCTCCATCTATTTAGTGGTCATTTTGGTCCTCACTAAAGATTGCCTCCCCAGGGAAGCTGACATTCAGTACAGAATGGATGGGGGTGCTTTTTAATCTTCGATGCCTCCGCTAGAAGTCTAGAGTCCTCAGGGCATCCATTACTGATCTTCAGCATGCTGATGACTGTGCCATCCTCATGCACACGGGAGAATGACCTTCAGTCCACACTGGACATTTTTGCACAAGCTTATTGAAGCCTCAAACTCTCACTCAATACTGAGAAAACTGAAGTGCTCCATCAGCCTGATACAGGCCTGGCACATGACCTGCCACAAGTCACCATCAAGAGACAGACTTTGGACACAGTCAAGCACTTTTGCTACCTGAGTAACCAACTTTCTAAAAAGCTATTATCATAGAATCATAGAATATCAGGGTTGGAAGGGACCCCAGAAGGTCATCTAGTCCAACCCCCTGCTCGAAGCAGGACCAATTCCCAGTTAAATCATCATTATTCTGATCCTTTAACAGACCAATTCTGACCTCATGTACGCTGGTATACATGAGAAGTAGCGCCCCTGAAGTCAAAGGAAGTGTAAACTAGTGTAAAACCACTGCAGGATCAGATTCAGCCCGCCAACAAGTTTTGCCATGAAATGCTTCATCCTTGTTCCCATTGCGGCCCCTAAGCTAGTAGTTAAAATGCTTGGAGACTGACGCCTTCCAAACTGAATTCTGGGAAACCTCAAACAAATAGCATTTGCAGTCCACTATCGAGGTTCATGTGTCTATTAGCAAATCGCTGGATATCTTTAAATGAAACAATAGGCTCTTCAGCCCAGCTCAGCTGGGTAGAATGTTTCCAACACAGGAAATACATGGTAACATATTTATCTCTGGTATTCAAACATCTCGATTGCAAGGGAAAAGGCTCACAGATTTGTGAGCTGGCGGTGACGACAGAACCACTGCAACTGCCCAACAGATAAGAACAATATTGGAAGAATTTTGTCTTTTCCATGTAAAAAAAAGCAACAAGAAAAAACAACCACCATGACTCTCGCCCCAGGGCGGAACAAGTAATGGCAGTCTGGGTTGTGTTTCCTACATCAGCAAGCTGATTGGGTAACTCAAGTAACTGGCTCCATTGTTTCATGCCACGGTGTAAAATCTGCTGGTGGAAAAGGGCTTGGCTTGATTGTTGAAATGTGGGGCTGATTTAGGGACTTACCTGTGCAAGGTCAAAGGTGAAATTCAGCCCAGGGCTCATACAAGAAAAATAATGCAATGCAACATGTAAGCGCGACACTAAATGCGAAGGCTGAAGTTCACCCCTCTGTACGGGGCCAACAGCCAGTCTACACATCAGCTAAGTTCCTTTTAAGCCCAATTTTGAGGATTTAAGTGGGGCCTAGTGGTGTCGTTCCTTTGCACGGGTGAATTTCACTCTAAATGAGGTGTAGCTGGTGCAAAGAACCTGATGCAGGTCCTCTGCCCTGGGATTAATTTCATCCATAAAACAGACACTCATGGGCTGGAGGAACCGATCTCTGGGCCTGAGCACGCAAATTCCCACTGACTCCTCTGCAAGGAAGGAGGAAAGACATCTTAAAAGGTTCAGCCCAAGCTTGTGAACCTTCTCAGGTTTATCCACGCTGGGTCCATAATGGGTGGCATACAGCCAGTGGTGAGCTGGAGCCAGTTCATAGAATATCAGGGTTGGAAGAGACCTCAGGAGGTCATCTAGTCCAACCCCTGCTCAAAGCAGGACCAATCCCCAATTTTTGCCCCAGTTTCCTAAATGGCCCCCTCAAGGATTGAACTCACAACCCTGGGTTTAGCAGGCCAATGCTCAAACCACTGAGCTATCCCTCCCCCCAATAGAACTGGTTGTTAAATTTAGAAGCCCTTTTAGAACCAGTTGTTCCGCGAGGGACAACTGGTTCTAAAAGGGCTTCTAAATTTAACCAGCCAAAAGTGGTGCCTTAGGTGCTGACTCCATGGGTGCTCCAGCCAAGCACCCAAGGGGAAAATTTGATGGGTGCAGAGCACCCACCGGCAGCTCCCCACCCCACCCCCGGCCCCAGCTCACCTCACTTCAGCTCCACCTCCGACTCCTCCCGTGAACACGCCGCCCCGCTCTGCTTCTCCGCCCCCCCAGGCTTCCCGCGAATCAGCTGTTCGTGCAGGAAGCCGGGGCAGGCTGAGAAGCAGGCCGCGGCTTCCCACTCAGGCCCAGGGAGGCAGAGCGGAGGTGAGGTTGGGCGGGGGGGGGCGGGTGTGAGGAGGGCCACCCACGCTGCAACAGGTAACCCGGGGGGTGGGGTTGGGGGGTGCGCGTGCAGGGGAACTGCTCCCCGCCCCAGCTCACCTCTGCCACCCTCAGCCTGAGTGGGAAGCCGCGGCTTGCTTCTCAGCCCTCCCTGGCTTCCCGCCAAACAGCTGATTTGCTGGAAGCTGGCCGGGGGGGGGGGGGGGGGGGCGTGGAGAAGCAGAGCAGGGTGGTGGGTTCAGGGGAGGAGGTGGAGCGGAGGTGAGCTAGGACCGGGCGCGGGGCGGGGAGCTGCTGGTGGATGCTCTGCACCCACCAAATTTTCCCCATGGGTGCTCCAGCCCCGGAGCACCCAGGGAGTCGGCGCCTAAGGTGCCACTTTTGATGTGATCAGTGGAGGGAGCAGCCGCTCCCCCTGGTCCCCCCCCAGCTACTTTCCCCCGCCCCTAGGAGCCAGAGGGACCTGCCGGCTGCTTCCTGGGAGCGGTCCCAGGTAAGCACCACCGGGACTCCCCACCTCGCCCCCCAGCAGGTCCCTCTGGCTCTTAGGGGTGGGGTGGGCACCCACTACGGTGGCCCACGAGACCCTCTTGCCCGGTTCTGGGGGCAGTCAGGGGACAGGGGAGGGAGGTGCATGGGGCAGGGGTCCTGGGGGGTCGTCAAGGAACGCAGGGGGGTTGGATGGGGCAGAGTCCCGGGGGGTGGGCAACGACCCCGTCATGGGGTGAGGAGGGAACCCGTTGTTAAGATCTTGGCAGCTCATCATTGCATATAGCCTGGTACAAGCCATTTCTTGTACACTTTGGCTGGAGGGCACATGGACCTAGCAAGAGGAATTAAAGTCAGGGCAGGCTCCTTTCTTATCCCGGGCTCCGTGCTAGTTCTACAATGTAAAAGCACCAGCAGCTGCACGATGTGTCACAGGATCAGCCATAAAAGAATTAACCAGCATCAACAAAAAGCCTGTCCAAAAAAGGGTGAATTCCTCCTCGCCCTGGAAGAGGGGGAGCTAGCACAAAGCACGACCTATGCACGGTCAGCTCCACACTCCAATCACAAGTGGAGAAGAACAGAAGTCGGGAACAGATGTGAAACGAACACACCGTTACTTATGGCTCTCGAGCTCAGTTCAAAGGCAGCAGCTTGTACCTGAGGTGGGACGGATTTGTACGAAAGGCAAATACCTGTCAGCTTGCTGCTAAGCAGCCAAGGAAACAGTGGAAAGAAAAAGGTACACATTCAAATAAAACTCAATGCCCAGAAAATAGGAGAGGTCAAATGGCACCATTGCACCGGATTTCATTTCATTTTGGACTTTTTGCAAGGGAAGGAACCGAATGCCAGTGTCACCAGATTTTCCCTACGGTACATTTTACGGTTGGAACCAGAAAGGCCTAAGCCCCTTTGCAGCCAGCTGCTGGTGCTGCCATATTAGCAGATGCTGATAAACTGGGCTTTTAATTGTCATGGACACCGCTGGAAGCCTAGACAAGCTCAGGGCAAAGGTAAGAAAATGGAACAAACAAACAAGAAGGGGAAAAAGGTCTTTGTGGTCAAAGAATAAAATTCAGTCAGGAAAAATGTCAGATTTTGGTGTTCAGCTCACCAGGCTTCACATCTGTCCTTGAACCATGAGAGACAGCCAAATACCTTTTGAATAAGAAAAATAATAAGAAAAATGTGATATATAAATACTGTTGATGCAGGACAGTAGCACAAGATATCCTATCACACTCATTGGGACAAGAGGTTCATTAATCATGTTGCACTCTTCTATGCACAGTATCTTATCTCCGTATTGCTCTCTGTGCTCTCTTTATAGGACATCTGAGAGCAACAATAACACCAGTGAAATATGGTTTAATATTATTTACTGATGTTGCTTTTTTCACAAAGTTTACATATGGGAATCACTCTGCCCAGAATGCAGCCCCCTTGCGGGGGGCGGGGTGTGTGTGGCTGTATCAGCCAGTCGAAAACATCAAGCATGCCTCATTAAAGGTTAAGATAGGAAGTGAAGGATTTTAGAACACCCAGCGACAGCATGGGGAATTTACGCAGGTAAAATATATGACACAAGTAAGAATTAAGGCAGAACACTAGACCTGAAGCCCCTTCTCGTGTGAAAAAATATTATGGAATATTAGGTGACCTGGTTAGGGATTTCAGTTTTCCCCCACACAGGAAAGAGATTTTCTGTTTATTTTCCTGGTTTATGGATCAGCATTAAAATAGATTCCCTAATCATCAGTTATCATGTTGATTTATATTTTTACAGAGCTTCCTGGCACTGATTTCAATTCTCTGATATGGTAAATATAGGGTGTATTTATTCCTAGAAGGGAACAGGCTGCAAAATGAAAGACGTACAAACAGAGGCACGAATAAGCACAAATTGCTATTTCCAATCAAACAGCCAGCAGCACTGCTGGATCAGTATTGGGTCTGATCCAAGGAAGAGGTCAGCTGACACAGACTAATTAGTCACACAGTCACTGATTATTATGTACAGACAGAAACAAAGTGGGGACATTGAGCCTGATACAATGTCCTGATACAAGGGCTTTATTTGTAGTACACCAAACAGCTGACTGTGTTGTACTCCATTTTCCTGCCAGATATTAGTATAAGCTGATTTAATACCACACGGGAATTGTTGCATGCTGAGGGGCTTAACTCTGTGCTTCAACCGAAGATCAGCATAACGTTTGGCAGACTCTGGGGATTTAAGCCTACTCTGCAGAGTCATCCTGTTGTCACGTGCTTGAACCCGACTTGAAGGTACACTGGAATTTCTGCTGAGTAATATTAATAGAGGAATTCAGTGGGCTCCAACCAGGACATAAGAATGGGTTTCTTAGGGCCTGGGATAGAAGTGTAGGGAAAACTCTAGCAACAGTCACACAATTAAAATGAATCCAAAGCAAAAGCTAGACTATAATGTAACTATGCTTGGTACATATACATACATCTTGGTGAGCAGCCTGTTGCACAGGTTATTTGTATTACACCGTACATTGTAAAGGCCTCAACTGAGATCGAGGTCCCATTGTGCAAGGCGCTGCACAAGTACGTACCAAGAGACAGTCCCTGCTATGGAGAGCTGAGAATCTAAACAGATAATACAGAGCAAGGGTGGGAAGGGGAAGGAGAAAAAAGGGTGAGGTGGTTGGGCCAAGGTCACACAGCCAGTCATTGGCAAGTCCAGTGCCATAACCAGCTTCAAAAACAAAAGAGGAATCGAGAGGAGCAGCCCCACCTCCCTGGGTGAAGAGAGAACTTGTAACAAACATGACCAGGTCTTGACATACTCCTCCCACCAGGGGGCAGCAGTGACATACACACGAACCAAGCCAATCCCATGCATCACGGCAATATTGAAAACAGGCTCATCCGAAACGTTAAGTCGGAGAGCACATGAATGTCATTTGACAGCACGGTTCACAATTGCTGCGGTTAGGGTGGGTGATCTGGTATATTTAAATAATGCAGAACGGGGACTTGGTGGAAAAGGAAACATCAACATTCATGAAGTAATGACCTTCAAGTCTGCACCTCTCATGAGTTATGAGCCCGTCGCTACCCCTCCCCACACTCCCTCGCTGTTGCATAAACTTAAGCAATGATTTATTTCCATCCAGTGTGGAAACAAAAGGATGTTTTACATATTTATACCATAAGATAGATTGATATTTAAGCTGATCAAAGACGGCGGCAGATCTGGAGGTGATTAGGCGGAGTGTTTTCTTAACTGAGGTCACGCTGCACATTCTGCGGGTGAGCTTGCAGGTCTGCTGTGCATATGTTAACGTGCAGTGAAGGTGAGCAGATACAGGGAGCAAACTGAGTGTCATGGCTTTCAGAACGCAGCCATGTTTCGAGGAAAACAGAACCAGATTCTCTATTTCAGGCCTCAGAAATTGCTACCTTGGTCTGAGTGATAAATTTAGCAACATTACAAATATATATATATGTAAATATAAAAAGAAGACAACTTGGCTTTTTCTTGTCCTTTTGGAGTCCAACCCTTTTTGTCTGTAATGGCGGCAGCATGGGGATGCTACGCAATAAGATCTAAGATGGATTTTCCCAGTGTAATGTGTTTTAACAATGGGGGGGAAATTTGCTAATTTTGAAAATCAATTATCAGGCCTGGTCTACACTGTGGGGAGCGGGGCGGAATCGATCTAAGTTACGCAACTTCAGTAACGTAACTGAAGTCAACGTACTTAGATTTACTTACCATGGTGTCTTCACAGTGGTAAGTCAACGGCTGACGCTCTCCCGTCGACTCCGCCTATGCCTCTTGCCCTGGTGGAGTACCGGAGTTGACGGGAGAGCACTCGGCGGTCAATTTATCGCGTGTAGACTAGACACGATAAATTGACCCCCCGCTGGATCGATCGCTACCCACCAATCCGGCAGGTAGTATAGACATACCCTCAGAAGCATTCATAGTGACTTCCCTTTTTTAGCCAGTTCTGCTTCTGGGATTATGCTAGGATACAAATTCTACAGTGCATCAACCCTTTTGAGTCTGGACTCTTGGGAGCTGAATTTTCAAAATAGTGCCAGTTGCCTTCAGCAGGAGATGCAGATGCTCAGGTCTTGTTAAAAGCAAACCCTAGCTGATCGCAGGCTGGCCTCAAAGAAGCGGTTTCCTCCGTGGTATATAGTGCTATGCACTTATTGGCATTATCGGGCGGGAGCTCCTGTGACAACGTATAAATCATAAAGTAATAAGATTTGGATGTTACACCTTCACCTGAATCCTATTACAGTGGCTGTTGCTGGGCAAAGATACAAGATCAGATGAACTGTTTGTCGACTCAAGTTTGGCAAATCCGAAACCTTTCCCACCCACGCACAGGTTACGTGCCTCCAGCAGAACACACGCAAGAAGAATATCATAGCAGTTGTCCACGTGGGAAACTCGGAGCAGCACCGCTGTAGAGAGCTGTCAGTGGTACAGTCTTTGCCAGTAAAAATAAATGTCATCACCAGAAACATCCCTCCTGCTTTGCATTACTGTCCAATCTCTTTGAAAAAGCAGCTTCCCATTCTCCCTGCCTGCTCTGTGGACCATCACCTTCCAAACAGTCTGATCTGCCAGGCTGAAAACGTAACCAGTGTCTCTCCCTCCCCTCAAACGCCATCAGCTGAGACTGATTCCCCCCCCCCCCCCGATTTTACACCCACTTTCACATCCTTTGCACTAGTGTAAATGACTGCACAAAGTGCAGGTCAATGGGGAGTCAGGCCCAGGGAGTTTAGCTAACACAGATCCAGTCTGAAAAGAGAAAGCAGAATGGCTCGCTGGTTTCATTCACAGCACTCCCTGTCCAACATCTGGTTCCCTGTTTGGCCTGTTTACAGGACGTGACAGGAAAGGGATGATGATAAGCTGCGAACAAACCGCTGGGCCTGGGACAGTTTTTTGATGCCATGTTGAAATTAAAATAAAACAGCCCTATGATCTTCCCCCCTTCCCCTTCACAATTTCTGCTTGATGGAACGGATTATCTTCCCCACACACACACCCTCTCTTTGCACCTCAGACCTGCCAGCAGAGGCAGTTCCTCCAGCCTGTGGTTGTCTGCGTGGGGCATGTTACACTCTCCAAGCCACAACACCCAGGCAAGCACATTTATAATCAGACCCATGTGTACGGTGCATAGGACAGGGGAGACTCTTCCTCTGCCAGGCTGCAGTGTTTATCGCCGACGCCTTGACTTCAGTGGGTGTGATGACAACACACACAGAGCTCTCAAAGGCTTGTTTATCCATCTGTCTTTGGCAGGATATTAACACCAACAGCCACCAGCTACTGACTCTAAAGAACAAACCAAATGGACACTGCAGCAAGGCATGGAGAGGATGGTGGAAAACTTGCTAGGCACCAGGTGGGTAAAAAGCAGGTCTGAATCCATACTCTGGGCCCAATTTGTGGTGCAGAATCTGGTACAGAAACAAAGGAGAGGCAGCTTGCGCTTCCCTTATCGTCATGAGGCCAACCCTGCAGCTGTGCCTTACAGAAGCTGGAACATAGGGACGCTCAGGCTATGTCTGCTCCAACTCCTGCACCAGGAACTCTGCCAGGGTTATCCCATGGGAGCCCTGTGTGGCTTCTTTGCAACCCCTTTGCACCAACGTAGCTGGTGAGAAGTAGTCACAGGGCATTCAGGAATTCGGCCTGCCGGGTGTTGTCTTCATACAAGGGACCAGGTCACATCATTAAGCTCTTGTCCCCCTGCAACCTATGCAGGTGATGAGCTGGGATGGCTCTGTTGCAATTGGTTTGAGAGACAGCTGCAGGAATGGGCAAGGTACAGGCCCCAGGAACTAGCTACATCCAGCTGGGAGATGTCTGGAGGTTGCAAAACTTCATCAGTCAGGTTGTGGTTTTGCAAAAAAAGAGCAAACTCAGCAACGGCTCTGATCCAGGCTCCATTTTATCCAGCGTTCAGGAAGGATCAGATAAAAGACTCCAGTGGGGGGCCGTCTCTGCACAGGATCAGAGACAGATTTCCAAGAGAGACAGATCTAGGAGGGAATGGGAGGGGAAGGAAAGGCTCTGCTGTGTGCTGGGGTGGCAGGGAGAAGCAGGGAGATCTTCAATGCACAGCAAAGATTTCTAACTAGCATACGCAGTGCTTTGCCATTTATTATTTCCTAAGTGCTGCCAGGGAGCCTGGTTCTGTGCAGACCCATTGAAATAGCAGGTCTCTGCCCACAATTGTTTACAATCTAATGGCCCAAGGACAGTGTAAAAAGAACCAGGGAGCTTCCCCTAGTTTCTTGCACCCGCATGCCACAAGCTGACTCCTCTCTGCTAATGCCTCCAGGGGTGCTAGCTGCTTATAAGCAGATAGGGAGAGGGCAGGATGAGGGTGGAGTCGTGACCCCAACACCTCCTTCCCAATCAGTGAAGCTGGCCTGCAACAAAGGGGAGTGAACACTGCGGCTTCTCCAATGAAGATGCTTCTCCAGCATGCATGTCTCTGTCTGCAACAACCAGAATTCCTCCTCGGGTCGCCCACTGCCCTCCTCTTCAGAGACACTCTGGCCGCCAGAGCCCTAAGTTTAGCTACAAGGAACAGCAACGGGGGCAATGGAAGGTGGGGAGGGATAGGAGGACAAAAGCTCCTGGGATACCCTCATTGTTATATTTCAGAGTAGCAGCTGTGTTAGTCTGTATTCGCAAAAAGAAAAGGAGGACTTGTGGCACCTTAGAGACTAACAAATGTATTTGAGCGTAAGCTTTCGTGAGGTACAGCTCACTTTATCCCAAGAGTTATTCTCAGCGTATTTTCAGGCTGGTTGGAGACAGGATGTCCCCTGAGAAAATTTATGCTCATGAGCTTTCTGAGCAGATGTCTCCTTTAAGAAATCTAAGTGAATATAGCGCTGGTGAACAAGGCTGTATTGACAGCCTGGGATACTTTCTGAGGAGCCAGCAGATACAACCCGGGCAAATGCAGGGCCCATTTCCCTACATACAACCCTGGACCTGCATCCCCACACGGAATCTAATCATCCCCCAGTCTGGGGAAATGGAATCTTATCCAAACTCTGTCACTCCAGCCCGTCTCTAGCCCGGGGTGGGGGGGAAAGAAACCCACTAAGGATGAATGAAAAGTTCAGCCTCCAACGTTCAGATGTTCCTTGGCCAGTTTGCTGAGGCTTTCAACAAAGATCCCAAATAGTGCTAATAGTTCCGGCTGGGTTTTGTGAAATGGACACTTGCCCTGTACGAACTAGGCTGAGGCCAGCAGACTAATTTCACATAAACCAGAAAACAGACCTCTCCAGGATCTAACACTGTGTTTATAAATGCACCCAGCACCATACCACAAAGCAGGGGTGGCCAAACATACTGACCCTCCAATCCGCATGCGACAATCTTCAGATGTTCGAGAGCCAATGCATGCCTGAAGCCCTGAGACCCCCCGCATCCCCACTGGGGAGAAGCCCTGAGACCCCACCACGCTGCTGCAAGTCAGAGGTCCTGAGCTCCCAACCCAGTCTGGTAGGTGGGGGGGGCATGTTGGGGGCTCAACGAGCCACACTTTAATGGTAAAAGAGCCGCACGTGGCTCACGAGCCACCGTTTGGCCACCCCTGCTCCGTAGACACAAACAGCATCTTGTTTATCAGATAGTGACATCTCTTGACCACTACCAAACTGGGGACGGGTGCGATCCAGTCATCCAGAGGTGAAGGGCTTTGCATCCAATTCCTCAGAGCCCTACAGTTCCCCTTTACTAGTTGTTTGCTGTGTTTAGTCAGGACATACTTGGCAATCCCTGGGCATGGGAGACAGCCCTGCTTCCCCACCCACAGCCCCCTCTCCTTCTTCACAGCACTTGGAAGGGATGATATTTTGCTGTTCTTATCTTGCATGCCTCTTGGTTTAAAAAATGCTTTGCAGATAGCACAAAATGTCTTTCACTGACAGAAACTAGCTCGGTTTGCACGCAGTGAGGCAATTAAGGGGGCATGGGACGCAGGCAGGGCTGACTCGTTAGTTCTGGCATTCATGTAGTGCTTTCGAAGAGGTGGATAGTAAAGAATTAACATTCATTTCCAGTTTGTCCCCTTTCACATGTCATGCTGGGACCATTAAACCCATCAGCGCTTGCAGATTACGCTTGCAGCAGGGCCAAGCTATACACATTGAGCAGCTTTTTGGTGCTACAAAATGACAGCAGCCAAAACAGGGATGCAACTCTCTCCATTTGTCAGGCTGCCCGGCCGTCTGCCCTCCCGACTCCCAGAGGCCCTGGGTCTGTGACTGTGCTGCAGCCTCATTTTTGTTGGCTCTCACGCTGGCTGGCCTTCGGTACAGGGGTGAAATAACGGTGGGATGGACTGACCACGATTAACAACGCTTTGCTGATGGACAGCACTTTGGGGCTGTGGATCTCAAAGCACTTTGCAAAGAAAGGTCAGTAGCATTATCGCCATTTTAGAGATGGGGAAACTGAGACACAGAGAAGGGTGTGACTTGCCCTTAATCAGAACCAAGACAAGATTAGAAACCAGGTTTCCAGATTCCCAGTCCAGCACCCTTCCCATTGGGCCATGCTGACCTGAAGAAGCACAGATTCAATATGGCAGCCCCCCGCCCCACCTCCATAGACACACAGACACATGCCACTTACACAACCTTGAGCTGTCTACTCCTGCCCTTTTCACCTCATCCACTGAAAAGTACCATCCTAACACTCTACCACCACCCAGATACCCATTGTAATAAGAGACTGAATCATAGAGCCATATGGTTAGAAGGGGCCGCAAGGGTCAGCTAATCTAACCCCCTGCCAAGACACAGGATTTGTTGTGTCTAAACCATCCCAGACAGATGGCAATCCAGCCTCTTTTTGAAAGCCTCCAGTTAAGGAGCCTCCATGACTTCCCGAGGCATCTGTTCCACTGTCCTTCTGTTCTTACCATTAGGAAGTTTTTCCTGAGATTTAAATCTGAATCTGCTCTGCTGGAGTTAGAATGCATTGCCTCTTGTCCTGTCCTCTGTGGCAAAAGAGAACAACTTTTCTCCAGCTTTTCTATGGCAGCCTTTCAAGTATTTGAAGACCGATCATTAATTTTCAAACCTCAGTCACTTGAGAGGGGTCAGAGTCATAAGAACCCTGGAGCAAGCCCAGTCACACACACAAGTAACAAGGGTAGCCAGTGGAGTCCTCAAGGTGTAGATCTATCTTCCACCCTTGGCACTGGAGAATAAGCTAACAACTGACCACCAATACTGCTCCCCCGCTTGGGCAATGGGATTAGATAAATTGGCCTAGCATGGCCTGGATTTCTCTCCTTGGTGCTTTCTCTGTAAACCATAACCCCAGCCGAAATTACAGTTGTTCAGCTGGTGATTCAACCTCATCTGGGGCTGCACCACAGTCATTCTTGGGAGGACAAGATGTCCTAAGGGCCCAAGGAAGGGACGCAAACCAAAGCTCCTGCACTTTTGGCAGCTCAAAAATCCTGATTTTTCAGCCTGGACCCACCTCTGTTATAATCCATCCCCGCTCCTTCCCAGCTCGTCCACAGGCGTGCGCTGAACAGGCCACCCTATGACCAGAAGGGAAGCGGGTGTTCGGGCTAAGGAGAGAAGAGATGTCTGAAGCACTCTCTGCCCCGCTGCACGTAAGAATTGCCAGTTTTTAAATAAAAAAAAAACTTTTGCTGGTTTGCCCTGAATCAGCATCGCTTCCCTCGACATAAATAGATTCAATGCCCAGCTAGGAGGAGTTTATCCTAAAATCCAAGATGTGCTAGAGGATCTTTCAGCCAGGCAAAGCAACCAGGACTCCGAAAACATGGTGTCCTGCCACAATAGGGTGTCTCCTCTGACCAAAGGCCATCAGAGCTTCCAGGTTTTGTTTGCTTAAATGCTTAATTCTTCCTTTACAATTCTCCCAGCTGAGCAATAGCAAGTGCTCAGCATGGCCTATGCCCCAGGAGGGACCAGACATCCAGGCAGAGACCCTGTAGAGGCCAAAACATAAGGCACCCTGGTCCCTGGTCCACCAAGCACGAAACAACTCCCCAGAGAAACAAGGGAGGAAGTTGCCCTGCTTGTAGAAAGCCACCAATGGAACGTTTTTAAAGCACACTTTTTCCATATGGAGATAAGCGTTGGTGAAAGGAGCCAGACCAGCAGCCAAGGAGACTGCCAGCTCCAAAGAACAGGTGCAGCACCAGTATGAGTTCCCCCATCGGCCACACCTGCAAACATGAGGGATCAGGAGCTAGTTGGCATGCATAAGCCTGCTCCATCAACATGCCTCAGCATTTGGCTGGAGCAAACACCTCTCTGAGAGAGAACACCGCTGTCTGCCAGTGGTCAATCAATCCTTAGCTACTCTGCTGGGGCCGCTCCTTGCCAGCTGGAGTGGCTAGTTTTGTGATTAACTGGCTGTTGGGGAACTGGACTGAGACTCTCTATTCAGGCCTTTCCAACAGGCCCATCGCCTCCGGATCAAAGTGCCATTGCAGACTTCACCAGAATTCCATTTAGAGATGGTTCTGCCAGGGTATTTTGGCTGTGGTTTTCCAAAGAGCTTAAGAGAAATGGGCACACAATTCCCACTGAATTACAGTGGGCATTGGGCACCTAACTCATTTGGCTTCCATAGAAAATCAGAGCCCTTGTTACTAAGGGACATTTGCATGAAACCGAGGTGCTAGTTCAAAAGTTTATCTGCACATGTTGCCTAATTGCAGCTCTAATAACTATAAAACCCCTTCTGTTGTGGGACCTTCAGGGTGTTTTACAAACACTAATTCATTCTCCAGATCTCATTTTTCATTTGGGGAAATTGAAGTGCAGGGACCTTAAGGCCCCATGTGGCCTCTAATTTGGGGGTCTTTAATTTCTGAGGCACCCAACTTCAGAAACTAGCACATGATTTGGAGAGGTCTTACGCATCCAGCATCTCAAAAGGAATTCAGTGGGTTCTCAGCACCTCTGAAAGAATCAGGCCCTGCGTGCCCTAAGGGGCACCAAAAGTTAGAAGCTACTTCAAGAAAATAGGACCCTAACTGACTCACCCAAGGTCACACAGTGCCTGCAGCAGAGCTGGGAGCAGAATCCAAGTCTCTTGACCCCTTGCTCTATGCTTTAGCCCTAAACCACCCCCTTGTCTTTCCTGTGTTCAGCCCACTGTACTGTCTGCAAGGCAAAAGCCAAACGCTAACCCCCGTGCAGGGAGGGCATGCTCAACCTCACTTATATCCAGCCACTCAGAACCCAGTCGATGCCCATCTTCACCCCTCGCTCTTTGCAAGCCATGGGAGACCCCAACAGAGACATCCCTGTTCTCTGACTGTTGGAAAGTCTCCCAAGCCAGACCGTGGTTCCCCACAGCAGACAGAGCAACTGGCACACAGGGGAAAAAAGTTAGCAAGTTTTCTGCAGACAGGGAGACCCAACGCAAACCAGCCCATTGCATTCATCGGCGGCGTGTAAACTGCCTGTTTGGGGAGGCTAGCCCCCGGCCCCGCCCCTCCTCCACCGGACGCCCAAGCCCCCCACCATGGCCAGAGGAGCCCCGCCACAGCTGACCCAAGTCCTGGCTCGCCAGCCAGCCCAGCCCACCAACCACCCTGCTGGAGTGCCCCCAGCCCCAGAGTGCCACCACCTGGTTCGGGGAAGAGGACCCACCCTGGGCTGGGGCCACGGGGGAAGAGTGGGAGGCAGGAGGGGGCCTCAGGGCAGAGCGTGGGCAGGGGAGGCTGAAATACCCACTGCCCATGATTGCATTCTTATATCAAATTAATTAATTGCGCAAGCCTCACTGAACAGCGAGCTGGTGACTAGCCATGAAGATTACACACAGGGAATAAGGGGCGGTAACAGACCACCCTTCGTAGCAGTGGTTCTCAATCTTTCCAGATTACTGTACCTCTTGCAGGAGTCTGATTTGTCTTGCGCACCCCCAGTTTCACCTCACTTAAAAAACGACTTGCGTACAAAATCAGCCATAAAAATACAGGTGTCACAGCACGCTAGTACTGAAAAATTGCTCACTTTCTCATTTTTACCCTATAATGATAAAATGAAACAATTGGAATATAAATATCGTACTTACATTTCAGTGTATAGTATATAGAGCAGTATAAACAAGGCATTGTCCCTATGAAATGTGTATTCATTTCACTACTGCTTTTTATGTAGCCTGTTGTACAATCAGGCAAATAACTGGATGAGCTGATGTACCCCCCGGAAGATCTCTGTGTTGAGAACCGCTGCACTCTACTGTGGAGTCAGCCTGGGCCCAAGTGCTAACCCCTGCACTAAGGAACAGGGTAACTAGTCGTGGCTCATGTTGCCAGATGGCTCCAATTAGCTCCAACCACAATAGAGAAAGGGGTGAGAACAGCTCTGTGGGCCTGCATGGTCCTGGAGGGAAACAATCTCCAGAGATTTAGGAAGAAGTTGAGGTTTATGCTGTGTTGTAAGTTTTGATGACCAGGCGCTAAGTCCAGGACTGTTGGGGATGGGGTAGGGATTCGGCGTTTGCATGGCCGTTAAAGTCACACCTGGCTCCCAGGTGCTAAGTTCTCTGCACTTCATCGGTGACATTTAATTGGTGGTGAGACAGAGGTGTTCCACACGTCGCACGCCTCAGAAAGCCAGGGGGCTTGCAAGGAACTGGGGGCTCTGGGAAAGCCTGTGTGGGGACTAGAGTACTGGAGGCAGTCATGGACTGCAAGTGAGAGAGAGAGCGTAGAAAAAGATGGTTGCTGGAGTGGGGAGGAGAACCTGGGATGGCCTCCCTAATTCTGTCCCTTCACAGCCCCTGTCCTGCCATTCTCTCCACCTTTAGCCCTTGCTTCCCCATTCTGAGTGTCACGGCAGATGCAGCCCTGCTGGGTTTAATATAGGAAGGAGAGCAGCCATTAAGCTATCTCGGATTATCAGTTAAATTTCACAGTGAGGACAGGACTAGAACACACATCCTCTTCCCCAAAGTCTCCTTCCACCTGAGCAGCAGGCAAAGAGGAGGTGTGCACTTGAAGCTGTTTTCACGCAGGACAAGGGAAGAGCCGTCTAGGGGACAATTCTGTAATATCCTGGGTATGCGGCTGGTGCAATGCTGTAGAAGAGTTATCGGCGTGAGTGAGGGATAGGGACATAACTCATAGAATCATAGATGATTAGGGTTGGAAGAGACCTCAGGAGGTCATCTAGTCCAACCCCCTGCTCAAAGCAGGACCAACACCAACTAAATCATCCCAACCAGGGCTTTGTCAAGCCGGGCCTTAAAAACTTCTAAGGATGGAGATTCCACCACCTCCCTAGGTAACGCATTCCAGTGCTTCACCACCCTCCTAGTGAAATAGTGTTTCCTAATATCCAACCTAGACCTCCCCCACTGCAACTTGAGACCATTGCTCCTTGTTCTGTCATCTGCCACCACTGAGAACAGCCAAGCTCCAGCCTCTTTGGAATTCCCCGTCAGATAGCTGAAGGCTGCTATCAAATCCCCCCTCACTCTTCTCTTCTGCAGACTAAACAAGCCCCGTTCCTTCAGCCTCTCCTCGTAAGTCATGCACCCCAGCCCCCTGATCATTTTCATTGCCCTCTGCTGGACTCTCTCCAGTTTGTCCACATCCCTTCTGTAGTGCGGGGACGAAAACTGGATGCAATACTCCAGGTGTGGCCTCACCAGTGCCAAATAGAGGGGAACAATCACTGCGCTCGATCTGCTGGCAATGCTCCTACTAATGCAGCCCAATATGCCATTGGCCTTCTTGGCAAGAAGGGCACACTGCTGACTCAAATCCAGCTTCTCATCCACTGTAATCCCTAGATCCTTTTCTGCAGAACTGCTGCTTAGCCAGTCGGTCTCCAACCTGTAGCGGTGCATGGGATTCTTCCGTCCTAAGTGCAGGACTCTGCACTTGTCCTTGTTGAACCTCATCAGATTTCCTTTGGCCCAATCCTCCAATTTGTCTAGGTCACTCTGGACCCTATCCCTATTCCTATCCAGCATATCTACCTCTCCCCGCAGCTTAGTGTCATCTGCGAACTCACAAGCAGCAAAGGCAAAGTTCTACCGCTCTCCCAGAATAAGAGATCACACACAGTTTGCTTCCTCCCCCACCTCATTATTTTGCAAGTCTCAGTTCAGGCGAGAAGCAGAAATGCTGAAGTGACATGAGAGTCATCCCTCTGGAGACTTCCACACCCAGGCAGTTCTGATAGCCAAGATAAGCAGCCAAGTGTAATCACAGCCTCCATACCTTTCAAGCTGCACTCAGACTGTCAAAATCCCAGCCTAGACCAATGGCAGTTCTACAGGAAGTTATCTCCATTTTATTTCAGGCTCAGCTCAAACTCATGGAGATAGAAGCACAAGGACTAATCGTATACGTGCATATTTCCTTTGCCAGTGCCCTGACGGTGAAATGATCTCCCAAGGGGCTTTGTTGAAGCCCCATCGCTTGGGATTTCAAAAAGTAGACTGGACTAAGCACTAGAAAGCATCCCATAGGGAACAATCCCATACTAGTCCCTGGGAAGAGGGACCACATGATCCCTTTAGCATCTTTCTTAGCTTTACCATCTGTGATTCCCACAAAGGCCTAGATCTTGAGAGATCTGGGCCAAAGCTGATTGCAAGGCTAGTTAATAGGTTTCCATTCATACTGTGCAGACTGATGAATTGCTAGAGACATCATATGGTAAACACAAATGGAGAGATGGCTGCATTCAGTTCTTTCCTCTGCGCAGAGCTCCAAGCTGCACTCAGGCAGCAAACTGTTTGCGGACTGTTCAGTGTGCGACTGCCCCCAGGGCTATATGGGGGAGCATTTCCCCATTACCCTACCAGCAGCGAAAACCTTCCAGGGGTGACACTCAGCAAAGTGCATTGATGTTGGCAGGGACAGTGAGTGGCTCGTTGAAGATTTTAATCTTTAAAAGATTGCATTGACCTTGGCAATCAGCAAAGTGCATTTGCAGCCAAAGGTAGGATTTTTACCAGTAACCTGTTAGAGCAACGATAGAGCTCCAGTCTACACAGCTACTCAGAGGACTTTGCTTAGAAGCAGCTCTCGAGGCAGTTACTGTCTTCACCGTTGGCTTCAAGAATCACTCAATGCTCCAGGCACCTGGTTTGGAAGGGGGGGTATTTTTTTTTTTATTTGCAAGGTTGCAGAGAGACAAGGCCAGGCTGCCTCTTTCCCCTGCAACCTGAGCAGGAAGGGAAGAAGCCCCCATAGGACTGGGCCCCAGAATGCTGGAAACATTTAAACACAGGCACTGACTTTCCGTTTTGGCCGGCGGGTGCTCCTCTCCTACCCTGATTCTCCCGGGCAAGCGGTTGGCGAGGCCTCAAGGCTGAGTGGGGGCAGGGCCTCAGGATAAAGCGGGGGTCCTCGAGGCTGGGCTGGGTCTCGGGACGGAGCGCAGATGCAGCCATGAGGGGAAGAGGCTGAGCAGGGGTGGGGCCTCAGGGAGAAAAGGCGGCGCGTGGGCAGAGCAGGGCCACAGTCCAGCCACCCGGACCCACAAAAGATTCATCCGGCCCTGAGGGTGGTGAGCACCCCTATTTTTGGGGGTGGGTGCTTGAGCCCCGGTGCACCCACAGAGTAGGCACCCATGCATTTAAAGAAATGTTTATTTGGGCATGATCTTCCGGCTGTTTAAAGACCTGGGGGAGGCTTCCAAGGAAGAGATTGAATGGGGGAGGTGAGAGAGAAAATGAAAGGTGATTTCCCTTGCCCCCCTCAAGGAGGAGAAAAATCTCCAAGCATTTGAAGGAGGGGCTTTGGGTCAATGCCTTAGGCAGAGATTTGGGTTCAATTCCTGGTGCTGCCACAGATGCCCTGTGTGACTTCAGACCAGTCACTTCATCTCTGTTCCTCGAGTCTCCATGGGTCCCACAAGGACATGTGGGTTGGGAAGTATGCAGCTGGTATGGTGCTTGGAGCCATAACTATCCAGCTTGAGGCACTACCGTACAAGACACTGTGCACCTCGAGCCGCTTTCCAAGAGGCGGGTCGGTTACCAGGGATAGGGTGGATTCTCTGCCCCTTAAAATCATTAAACCCAGAGCGAATGTCTTGCTAAAGAATGTCCACATGAAATGGGCTTGATGCAGGAATCTGTGTGTGACCATCTCTGGTGTGTCGGGCGGGAGGTCAGATCAAAGAGTCATAATGGTCCCTTCTAGCTTTAAAATCCAGGCATCTATGACTGTTCTGGAGCCACCGTGGAAATCTGTATCTCGGAAACGGATGACAGGTCAGGGCTATGTGCAGTAAACTGCCTTCTGTTTCTCTGCTTTGGGAGCTAAATATTTTCCTGCCTACTGGGAGATTGCGATGGGCTGCAGCAGCAGGCTGCAGCCCGCCAGGCACTAGGTTCTGCCTCCATCAGATTTGAAAACAGAAGGCACGTTTGGATCGGTGCCTTGCAGGGGTGCATCAGCTGTAGAGCGAAACCAGCAAAATCATCATGGGCCAGAAGGCAAATGAATGGGTTGGGATGGCCGGGGGGGGGGAGGAGGGGGCAGCAATTTGGAGAGCTCCTGCCTCTTTTTCCCTGTGAACAGAGCATGCTGCAGGAACTCACCCTTTCTCAGGACCCTACTCTGGAAGCATGAGCCACATTGGACAACTGGGCAGCTCTGCATCCCCAGAAACGAGATAGTACCTGGCAATTTGCTTTAAAGAGTTATAGCTACAAAAGAACCTCCAAATGTTTGCCTGCATGAACGAATTTGGCGTCCCAGGGCTAGGACGGGATTCGGCATCCAAAGATTTGAACTCTGGACTCTACCACTGACAGCCTGTGTGACCTCGGGCAGGTCCCGTCAGCTCTGTGTGACTCACCTTCCTCATTTGTAAGATGGGGGTAAATACGCTTCCCAAACTCTGAGTGGCCTGAGATCTGTGGGTAGCACCACGTTAATAGTTCCCGGGTTGTAGGTCCAGCCCCTCAGAGTAGTGAGGCTCAATTGAAGTTAGGCACCTAAACACCCTTTGACTTTCTGGGCTGTAATTCCTAGAACAGCAGAGACCATGTGGGCCTAAATTTCAGTGACCAAGTGAAGCCAAATAGTAGCAGAGGAAGAGAGAAATTACAAGCCTGGGCAAAGAAGGACAGACGTGTTTTCAGCTTAGTTGGGAAGGAGACAGAAAGAGAGAGACACATACAGTTCCAGATGGCAGAAGCAGCCGAGCACAGACATCGACATGCACCGCCTTTAGCCAGCACACGATCGCCCGGGGCTGGGGGGTTTTTTGCCAGGAGTTAATAGGGAGAGAGGCAGAACCAAGGGGAAGGCAAAAATAAGGATGTCTTTGTTTCACCCCAAAATGCAGGGGAAGAGGGTCAACAGCTGAGTAGTGACTCCGCAGCTTGGAGCAAAGAGCTTTATCAGTGTATAGCAGCTTGACGCCCAAAGCCTGTGATGCGGCTAGGGTGACCAGATGTCCTGATTTGATAGGGAGAGTCCCGATATTCAGGGCTTATATAGGTGCCTATTACCCCCCCCCCCGATTTTTCACAGTTGATATCTGGTCACCCTAGATGCAGCTCATGACAGAGAGGTTTTGATCAGGGCTGTGGTGAGAGCTGAATCGGGTAGGTGTAGTCACACCAAAGCTACAGAGAGGGTGAGTGTTAGCTCTAGACTCTGGGACAGGCTGCCTCCGGATATGCAGCCCAAAGGGCGCTTCGTCCATCCCAGATTCAGGCAAGTTCTGCTAAGCAGCCCCAGCCAAGTTTTCTCCAAGAGGTTCCTGGCAGAATCCTGACCAACTCTCACCAGGTTGGGTTCCAAATCTTAGTGAATGTGGGTTGAAACTAGGCAGAGCTCTCGCTGGGTTGGACCGAGGTTTGCTTGGTGTTTTATCTGCCTGTACGCAGCTTGGGCAGTGCCTGCAAGAGCAGCGTGGACTCCGCTCCTGGGGCAAGACCTGGAACATCAGCTTGTGCAGAATGAGGGTGAGGCTACGGACATGCCCCTGACCCGCCACACCCACTTTGAGATGTGTAACAACAGCTGGCATTATCACTTCTCCTGTACTTGGCCCTACCACAGCATAACTGGTGGGGCTGTCATTTCCCCTGGGGCTGGTGGGAAACCTGGCTTCCTGCTCCCTCTGTTGAGCATCTGTGCAAATACATCTAACACATGGGGCATGTCTATCGCAGGAATAGTCTGTTCTCTGCAGACCGACCCTGGCTTCGGTGGAAGCAGGATCCCTGCAGATGCTGCTTCCAGGTTCAGACATCTGCTCGAGACACTCTGCTCTGCAGATTGTGCTGCCTGCAAAGCTGCTGATCCAGATGGCCTCCTGCCTTTTCCCATTTGCCTGCTGGGACAAATTAGAAATGGGACTGGAGAGGTAACAACCTTATTGCCAGACGTCTGCTGGAGAGAGACAGCATCTGGGCACTCAAGGGCGACACGCTTCAGGTGAAGTCTTTGTCACCAAAAAAAAAAAGGACTATCTGTTCTGGACTGAATGTTTGCAAGCTTCTTTGATGGGATCCTACCGTGCAACTGCCATTTACAAAGTGCAACTTCGCTCCCTGGAGGAATGTCATTGAGAGAGATGGGAATTGTTAATTCACCTAGAGGCTGTTTAATAGCTCTGTTCCTTTATATTATTCATGACGTATTAAAGCTGTGGGGAGGGATATTCCTAAGCAGAAGTTCATGGTACGAGGTCTGTGTTTTGCATAATAGCATTATTTGGCAGCTGAAGGGCTAATTATCGGCATCTCTTTCCCCTGGGCTAACTAGGCGCAAAGCTGCATTCCTCCCGGCTAGAGGAGTCTGGGAAACAGACAATGTGGGAGAGTCACAACTGGTAGCCTACACCTGCAGTATGTGTTCAGCTCAAGGTAAGTGAACGAAGCTGGGGGTATCTGCGGAATGGGGAAGGAATGCGGTGTTAGCTAGTTCCACATGATAGAGAATGACTCATTTGGTCTCTAGGGCTCAGATCCTCACAGGTATGTAGGCACTTAACTCCCTTCAATTTCAACCACAGTTAGGGGACCTTTTAGGATCTGGTCTTAGTTCCTTGCACTATTCGAAGTTATGGCCTGATTTCCTGGAGCACAGAGTAGAAGCTGTACGTTCTCAGTGCTTCTGGGAACTCAGGAAAGACAAGAGGGTGCTGTTGAGTCTCTGGTTACAGGGAGGACCTTAAATCAACGCACGGAGGCTCACCAGTACGAGCCATACCTCTGAGCTTCACTAATCACATCTGCACTGTATGGGCATCAACAGAGCCTGCACTAGCTCCATATCAGACCTCTGAGGCTCGCTCTCTTTGGTAATCACAAAGTCTGGGTCAGGAATCTAAAGGCAATCTCCCCAGGCTAGGACACACTCAATCATTATTTGTATTTGTGTGGGGCCTAGAGGCCCAGACCGAGATCCAGGTCATGGGATTTACAGACATGTAGCGAGAGGCAGTACCTGCCCAAAGAGCTTTAGTTAAAACTGATACGACAGAAGGAGTGCAGAAAAGTACTGTTCTTCCCATTTTATGGATGGCACTGAAATACTGAGGGCCTGGTCTAAAGCCAATTGTAGTCAGTGGAGAGGCTCGCTTTGACTTGAATAGGCTTTGGATCAGGCCCTCACAGCCAGATGTTTAGCAGGTATGTAGGCATGGTGCTCCAATTGATTTCTATGGGAGTCAGGCGCTTCACCACCTTGAAACATCTGGCCCTCAGCCACTTGCCCAAGATCACTCAGGGAGTTTGTGGCAGAGACCACAAAACTATCTTTCCTCGTCAATATACACTGCTGCCACCTGGATAAAATGAATTTGTTTTGCAAACTGAATCCAACAGTCAGGTGCTCAGCAGCATCCCATCTTCCGAAGAAAACCTTACAGACACCTCCATTCACTCTGTTTACTCTTGAAAGCTAACAACGATTAAGGTCAGCTGTGACTTTCAAGTGCAATAGCTGTTCCTGAATAACTCCATGTGTGGACACCCTTATTCCGGAACAAGAGAGCCTTGAGCCTGTTTAGTTTAATCCATTTTCAAAGGCACTCTTGTTCTGGAATAAGACTGCCACCGATGGAGTTATTCAGGAACAACTCCATGTGAGGACAAGCCCTGAGCAGATGCCTCCTTGGAGAGCATCAGATCGAGGGGAACCTTGGATGGATGCAATGACTGCGCCACACGCTTGACCTCGACTGGTGCATGGAGTTCCCATTTAAGCCTGCGGGTGAGAGATGTTGTGTGTGGAGCAAGGGCATCTGCAGAGGGACCCCAGAGAGTATTTGGAAACGAGCACATAACTTTACACGAAAAAAGCTTTTGTTCTACTCACAAACTTGGACAAGTTGACGGAGGTTAATATAAAAAGCAGAGGGAATTGAGAGAGAGGGAGAGCATTTGCTCACTTGCCAGTTGTGTTGTTGAAATCCAGATCACTCTGTAAGGAGGGGAAAAAAACCCAAAGCCAAGCGCTTAGCTCTGCACTTCCATCCCTGTTAGCATTTTCCAAAGATTGTTCATTTCACGCTCCTTTTTATAGTGCCTGAAGAATGCGAGATCCATGTGTGCTCAGTCAAACCCGCTCCTGGCTGCAACTCACAAGCCCCGGTCACTGGGGATAGCTCACTGGTGTCCACCGTCCCCCCAAGCCATCAAGATCAGCTGGTGCAAGCGTTTGGCAAGGCGGAAATTTGCCGGCTTCCTCCATGGATTTCCCCTGATTATTATTAATGATTTTTAATCTGATGCTAAAGAGGTGAGGCCATTGGTGCTGTTGGTAACAGCTGTCTCTGATTAACCGTGCATTTAGAAGTCATTTTCATTTAAATCCCACAGCCAGCTAATAACTCCCTTTGGAAGGTGCGTACGCCGTTGTGTCAACTGAAACAAAAAATTCTTAAGTAGAAACAAATTCATCATCATCTGCTTAGTGCGAATGCGTGTCCGCAAGAAAACCTCTGCCACAAGGGAGAGAGCAGGCCAGCCTTTGGAAATACCAGTAAAGGGGGAGGCAGCTCGGAGCAGAACAAATAGCTGTCCAATTAAGAGACTCCGGACCAGATTCTGACACCATCAAACTGATGCGAACCCAGGGCAACACCCAATCTAGCCCTCTGCTCTTTTTTAAGGATATGGGTGAATGTGGTTAGCCCTGGGTAATCTGTAAATAAGGAACTGACAATGCTGTCCCCACCTAGCCTCAGGGCAGGCAGGCACAAGGTAACACAGAGCTCTCTACATGCACCTTCCAAGTCCACATCAGGGGTTTTACCAATGCACAAGTCCCAATTACAGAGGTAAAACAGCCTCTCTACTCCTCCTCCTCGAAATTCCAGGTTATGAATCCCAGGATCTCATTAGCTTTTTTGGCCATCCCATTGTACTGGGAGCACTTGTTCAGCTGATTTTCCACCACGACCCTCAAATCATTTTCAGAGTCCCTGCTTCCTAGGATAGAGGCCCCCATCCTCTAAGCATGGCCAACATTCTTTGTTCCTTCATGTACATATTTACATTTAGCCATTTTAAAATGCATATCTTTTGTTTGTGCCCAGTTTACAAAGGGATCTAGATCACTCTGAATCAGTGACCTGCCCTCTTCATTATTTACCGCTCCCTCAATTTCTATGTCATCTGCAAACTTCTTCCGTGATGATTTTATGTTTTCTTCCAGGTCATTGATAAAATGTTTATGAGCATAGGGCTTAGAACCAATTCCTGCAGGACCCCACTAGAAAAACTCCCCTCAACTATGAATCCTCATTTACAGTTACATTTTGAGCCCAGCTAGCCAGTTTTTAATCCATTTAATGTGTGCCACATAATTTTATATCATTTTAGTTTTTTAATCAAAATATCGTGTGGTACGAAGTCAAATGCCTTGCAGAAATTTAAGTATATTTTGTCAACACTATTACCTTTATTGACCAAGTTGGTAATCTTTTAAAAAAATCAAGTAAGTTTGACAGGATCTATTTTACATAAACCCATATTGATTTGCATTAATTACATTACCCTCCTTTAATTCTTCACTAATTGAGACCAATATCATCTGCGCCATTTTCCTGCCTTGCACTCATGTCAGACTGACTGGCCTATGATAGCCTGGGCAATCCCATTTACCCTTTTCTAAATTAGCACATTAGCTTTCATCCAGTTTTCTGAAACTTCCCCAGTGCTCCAAGACTTATTGAAAAGCAACATTAATGGTCCAACAAGCTCCGTGGAGAGCTCTTTGAAAACTCTTGGAGGCAAGTTATCTGGACCTGCTGATTTAAAAATGTCTAACTTGAAAGTAGCTTCTGTTTAACATCCTCCTGAGATACTAGAGGAATGAAAAGAGTGTAACCATCACCATATGCTGGGACAAGATGATCTGTTTTTCCCCAATACACAACAGAAATATCTATTGAACACCTCTCTCTTTTCTGCACCATTATTGATAATTCAACCATTTCTGTCTAGTAATGGATCGATGCAATTGTCAAGATTCTTTTTGTTCCAAATATAACTTAAGGAAAATAAGGAGTTTATCTCCACAGGCCATAGATTTCTTCTTGTGTGCCTTCACTTCCCTTATCAATTTTCTACAGTTTCTAACATCTGATTTTTATTCATTATCAACTTCCCCTTTGACGGGTGGGGCTTAGACTCCACCCCTTCCTGGGCATTTCCAACTGGCTAGTTCCCTGCTCAATATGCTGGCTTCTGTTAATCCCATTTTGGATGCCTAACTCTCCCTGTGCATTATACAGGGAGCCTGGGCACCTAACTCCAGGTTGTGAATTCCATTCGGCAGTACGGCACCTAAAAGTTAAGCATTGCAATGCTTAAGTACTTTATGAATCTAGCCCAAAGTGTTTAAAGAAGTGATAAAGCATTATTTTGAACTTTTTTGTATACACAGACATAGATAGATATACACATGGGTCTTTTGAAAAACAATGAATGCATTCACACTGACTAAACTGTAAATTATGTAACTGTAATTAATTACCAGACTCCCAGTGGCAGGACCCACAGTAGCTTCATTAGGAGAAGGAATCACAACTATACTCTTCCCAACTATACGGGTGTTTTTACTCCAGTCAGAGTTTACTTAAGGTAAAGCCAACTGATCTAAATGTTCCCACTTTGAGAGTATGTCATTAATTATGTATCTAACAAGAAATGAAAAAACTTGCTTCTCTTTCATCTGGCATTGGAAGGTTTTCTGATAGCGAAAGAGAAAGAAAGAGAGAAAAAGAAAGATGGAGAGATTGATCTGACAACATTAAATACATTGGGCTACTGGTGTGAAAGTTAGGTTGCAAATTATACTTATTTTCAAAAAAGTGATTTCACATGATATTGCAATCCCAAAGGCTTAAAAAAAGGACAAATACAAAAAAAAATCTTATAATATTGTGGACTATTAGTGATTTTTGATTTTCCCCTGTTTTACTTTCCCCCTTTTTCAGTGGCAAAATGGGGTGAAAGGGAAAAATACCAAAAGGCAAAAAAACAAACCCCAAAACACTGGGAGAGAATTTGTTTGCAAAACTCAGCATTTAAAAAAAACAAAAATGCATTCCGTTTTGAAAACTGCAGAGTGAAAGTTATACCCAAATCTTCTGCAAAAAAATGTATTCACATATTTCAACCTGCTCTGCTTAGAAGCAGAATACCCTGGATAAGATAAGGTAACATACACTGGTGAGGCAATGGTTATAGAATGAATTTTTCCTCTCTAATTCATCACGAATCAGAGGGGTATTTATGGGTGGGCAAAGTTGACAAATGACTACTGGGCCTTCTTTGGCCCCAGTCCTGCAAAATGGGGAGTTTCTCCTGGGAGCTGCTGAGCACCCATAAATTCATTTGAGATCAACGAGAGGTGAGAGTAAAGCAACCCCTCCCTAGAGGTGATCTGTGCCTTGCAAGATTGAGCCCTTAGCGAAGAGACTTCAGGGACTCTAAATCAGTGTCTCTGCATTTGAGCCCCCTTCAATTCCCCCTCCCCCAGCCTTAACTCCCTGGACTTTTATCCTTAATGCCACACCTGTTGAGAAGCCATCACTTCCTTTATCACCACAACCAGTGATTGTGCACAGAAACTTTCTACAACAGAAACGTTTCTAGTCAGCCTACTCTGCTACCCTGTTTCATTAGTTAATGCCCCACCAACACTAAGGCAGCACACAATCATGAATGAGACCAACCAAATTTAACAGGGATTTGTAGAAACTTAGTAGGGTTCTATAGAAATTAATAGAAGATGAGATCCTCTGTATAGGGACCATCCTATAGAACTGGACAGCAAGGATTCTCTATTCAATTCTATGAGAGTTAAAAAAACAGAGGAAGTGGACAGATTTCTATAAAATTCGGTAGGGTATTTCCCAACTGGTTGTTCTCAGGGTGAAGAGCTTCGAGGTCAAGCACTGCTCAGGCACATAGAGAGGCGAGGAAAGCAGATTGTAAGAGTTTTTCGTGCATGTAATGTAACACATGCATATTCTATACTCTCTACAGACAGCGGGTGTGTTTTGGCTTTAACATGGTATTGGATCTTTGAAGGGAAAGTGCAAAATTTTACTCTCCTGTACATAGGTATAAGTAGCCTTTGGATATTTCTGTGCATGATATCTGGATTAAATTCCTGTAGGGAAAACCTCTATGAAAAGCAGAAAAGTGCAGCAGCTTTTGTTAGTTCCCGAATTGTCTTTAAACACTCAATGGCCCAAGATGCAGGGACTTTGAAATTCAAAACACTGGAGGTGGATCTTTTCTTACTTTCGGGTCACACTGAATCACAGTCTGTCAGCGAAAGAGGGGCATTAGTGCAACAAAAATAAATTCATTTTAAAAGCAAAACTAATATTTGTAGGGTTTTTTCCCCATCATTTTTATGTCATCGGACCCGAGTAAGATTACAGGGTTCTGACCTGTATAGAATCAGGTGATAAATGCCAGCGTAGTCCATAGCTCTTCTGTAGCATTTCACATCTCTAAGGTGCTATAGAAACAGTCAAATCCTACAGCATTCTGCACCATCAAATACACTGGTAGGAGAATTTAGGACTAGAGAATCAGCTGCAAGAAATCATGCCAAGCAAACGAAAACTCAGGCAGGCATGACCCAGCCAGCCACACTGGAACAAATTCTCCCTATTACTCCATGCAAATCTTGGGGGAGCATTTAGCGAGAGAGGGGCAATGGAAGCAATCTGAAGGCAGCAATTTGACCAAGACCATTCACATCATGGGGAAGAGGACATTAATTAAAACCAGTCACAGGAGAGAAACAGGCCACTGGGAAAAGGTGTTGAACCAAGTGGAAGGCTGACAAAAAAATTTAACTCAATTCCTGCGGCTTTGGTGCCCAAACCCATCAAACATTTCATGTTGTAAAGAGATCATGGAGGTAAATAGCCTGATAATCCCACTTATTGCACCAGGCATCAGCTCTGTTTGTGCAAACCCTCTAGAGAGGTCTCCAGCTGAGCCAGTGAATGAACCCAACAAAAAAGGGAAGGCAAGATTTGGCTACTTTTGCACATGCCAGTTTCTTTGAACGCCTGGCTTGTCGTGCAAGAACCCTAAACTAATGGGCAACTTTAACATTTCAGTACTAGCAATAGAGCATAAAGGAGCTATTATTTACTGCTCAGTGTCATGCAGTTTTCAATGTACGGAGTATCACCATATTTATAGATTCCAAAGCCAGAATGAACCATTATGATCATCTAGTCTGACCTCCTGTATAACACAGGCCCAAAATAATTCCTAGAGCCGAGCTTTTAGAAAAACATCCCATCTTGCTTTGAAAATTGTCAGCGATGGAGACTCCACCACGCTTGTTGTTCCAATGGTTAGTTACTTACACCTGTCACAGGTTCCGCACAGGCTTCCACCTCCTCGTGCCTGTGCCCTGTGTTGGCCGGCCAAATAAAGAGTCCCAATGCCTTCTTTGGTGCTTCACCCTTGTGTCTTTATTTACAGAGCAACCGTGTAGTCCCTTTAATTCCCCCAACAGCTATCCCCCTTCAGACCCTTCCCAGGGTCTCCTGGCCCACAAGGCTCCTCGCCTTTGGTGAGGAGAAAGAGCTGTAAGCCTCCTATCCCCCTCCCAGGCTAGCCTCCTGATGAAGCTTTCTCCAGGGCTTTTACAGCCCTTCCCTTCCTCAGCCCAGCTGCTGCTACTTAGCTCAAGTCATTGCTGTGAGCCATCCCTCATTAGGGCCTGCAGCTGGGCTCTCTGCTGGCTGCCTGGGCCCCTGCACCTGGCTTTCCTACCAGAAAGCAGGGTTTAGCCAGCATTTTGGCAGGGCATTCAAGGGGCTTTACTCCTGCCCTGCCACAACACCATTAAAAATGTACGTCTTATTTCCAGTCTGAATTTGTCTAGCTTCAACTTCCAGCCATTGGATCATGATAGACCTTTCTCTGCCAGATTGAAGAGCCCATTATTAAATATTTGTATCCCATGTAAATACTTATAGACTGCAATCAAGTCGACCCTTAACCTTCTCTTTGTTAAGCTAAATAGATGGAGCTCTGAGTCTACCACTCTAAGGTTGGTTTTCTAACCCTCTAATCATTTTCATGACTCATCTCTGACCCCTCTCCAGTTTATCATCATCCTTCTTGAGTTGTGGGCACCAGAACTGGACACAGGATTCCAGCTGCTGTCGTACCAGTTCCAAACACAGAGGTAAAATAGCCTCTCTACTCCTTGAAATTCCCACTTGTGAATTCCAGGATCACATTAGCTCTTTTGGCCACAGTGTAGTTAGTTCTAGAACAATTTTTATAGTTGGCGTGCTGAAGGCAGAAACCATGTATTTGGATTGTTATTACTACTTCAAGCCAGGTGGTGCAGCAGCACCCCTACTTCCAGCACCTATGCCACAGCATCATACTGGGAGTCCTTATTCAGCTGATAATCCATCACGGCCCTCCAATCACTTTCAGAGTCACTATTCCCAGGATAGAGTCCCCCATCCTTTAAGTATGGCATTCTTAGTTCCTTGATGTATCCCTTTAGCCATAGAATCATAGAATATCAGGGTTGGAAGGGACCTCAGGAGGTCATCTAGTCCAACCCCCTGCTCAAAGCAGGGCCGATCCCCAATTAAATCATCCCAGCCAGGGCTTTGTCAAGCCTGACCTTAAAAACTTCTAAGGAAGGAGATTCCACCACCTCCCTAGGTAACGCATTCAAGTGTTTCACCACCCTCCTAGTGAAAAAGTTTTTCCTAATATCCAACCTAAATCTCTCCCTCTGCAACATGAGACCATTACTCCTTGTTCTGTCATCTGCTACCACTGAGAACAGTCTAGAGCCATCCTCTTTAGAACCCCCTTTCAGGTAGTTGAAAGCAGCTATCAAATCCTCCCTCATTCTTCTCTTCCGTAGACTAAACATCCCCAGTTCCCTCAGCCTCTCCTCATAAGTCATGTGTTCCAGTCCCCTAATCATTTTTGTTGCCCTCCGCTGGACGCTTTCCAATTTTCCCACATCCTTCTTGTAGTGTAGGGCCCAGAACTGGACACAGTACTCCAGATGAGGCCTCACCAGTGTCGAATAGAGGGGAAGGATCACGTCCCTCAATCTGCTGGCAATGCCCCTACCTATATATCCCAAAATGCCATTGGCCTTCTTGGCAACAAGGGCACACTGTTGACTCATATCCAGCTTCTCGTCCACCGTAACCCCTAGGTCCTTTTCTGCAGAACTGCTGCCTAGCCAGTCGGTCCCTAGTCTGTAGAGGTGCATTGGATTCTTCCGTCCTAAGTGCAGGACTCTGCACTTGTCCTTGTTGAACCTCTTCGGATTTCTTTTGGTCCAATCCTCTAATTTGTCTAGGGCCCTCTATATCCTATCCCTACCCTCCAGCGTATCTACCTCTCCTCCCAGTTTAGTGTCATCTGCAAACTTGCTGAGAGTGCAATCCACACCATCCTCCAGATCATTAATGAAGATATTGAACAAAACCGGCCCCAGGACCGACCCTTGGAGCACTCCACTTGATACCGGCTGCCAACTAGACATGGAGCCATTGATCACTACCCATTGAGCCCGACAATCTAGCCAGCTTTCTATCCACCTTATAGTCCATATTAAAATGCATATTGTTTGCCTGCCCCCAGTGTACCAGGTGATCCAGATCTCTGTGAATCTGTGACCTCTCCTCTTCGTTATTTACCATTATTGACTGACCAACTACAGGGGAGGGGTCCAGGGCAGTGCTGAACATGGTGCGCTCAGGTTGTCTGCCCTGAACCTGACAGTGATAGAACTTGAGGGCACAAATACACTCAAATACTCACTGGGCTTTAACGGGTGTCACAGGCATGCCAAAGAAGCTAGGATAGGACCCTTGCCAATCATGGCTTGTGAAAATTAGACATGATGCACAGCCCTGGATTAGATCCATTACCAATGCCTGCTTTGGGCTAAAATATGCCAAGCTTCCAACTAGGACCTGTCCATCCATCACCCCGTACCAAGATTCCCAATAGCTCCTGTTCTGGCCAGGTAAGAAATGCTGCCAGAATAGTCTCCTGCACGATATTCAGATATTCCCACTCAGGGCTGGTGCACAGATGTGTGGATATATATTTAACTGAGCCACAAACAGCTCCATTCAAGGATTTGAGGAAGAATTCAGGTCCATTCTTACTTTACCCAGAGCACTTTGCTAGTGGCAGCATTCACCAAATGGGACCTGCACGACCCATCGACAGCTCTGTGCTTCCATGGGCCCTCGGGGTACGTTGACACTGGAAAGGTTGATGCTATGGCACTAAAAACAGTAGGGTAGATGTTCCCGCTTGGGCTTGGAGACCCAGCAAGCGGTGTGGCTCTCAGAGCCCGAGTGGAAACATCTACCCTGCTATTTTTAGCACTGTAGCACAAGCTTGAGACTGCAGACCCAGGCTCTGAGACTCGCTGCGCGGGTGCTTTTTCTTGCAGGGCAGACATACCCTAAGAGACAGCTGGCTCAGTATGCAAATAGGCATCCAATACCCAAAAGGCCAGACAGGAAGACAAGTGCCTGTTATCTCGTCCCTGAAAGGAACATTTCCAAGGCACATCACCTCCTGGTGACCTGCCTTAACGCCAACACTGTAACAACCTGAGTTTTAATACAGATACATCACTCCTTAAATAACGTCCGTACATACATCTTGCGATGATGACGGTGACCAGTGGGCTACTGGCTCTTGGTAGAGACCTCCCATGCCATCCTTTGGAGAACTGCTCTGCAGATATCTGACACAGGGGATCCCTGTAAATCCTATTCGCCCTTAGTGTCCTCTGCCAGTTGGCATCAAGGGGTCCCTGGGCCACACATGCACACAAACCTGACCAATCAAAGCACTATCAGTGATTCCTCAGCCAAGGCTCTCCCCACATCTGGTGCCAAGTGCAGTGAGACGATGTTGAGACTGAATTCAGTTCATATCCCCCAGTTCCACCACTCTCCCCACCCCTTGGTTGAAAACCTGCCTGTGGCTCCATCTCTCGCTTCTTGGCCCATGTAAGGGTGGTTATTGGAAACGGCAAATCCTCACAACTGTGGAGAGAGAGTTCTCTACCCAGCATGCCTTGCAGTTGGCTTCCATAACACCCAAACACTGCCCACACACCACAAGTCCCAGCAGCCCTTGCTGCTGGAACAAGGCAGGGCTGGATGGTCCTGTTGAGACAAGAGGCACTGCAAGCGAGATTATCATGGCACATTTTCTTTTGGCTTGGCTGGAGATCAGCTCACCTAGCAGAATTTGCAGCCTGCTGAACACAAGGTCTCCAGTCAGCCTCAGCTATGAGTCTGGGGACACAGTGAGTCTGGGGAGTGGTTGGAGACATTTGCTAACTGGCTAAATCCACTCCAGTGTCCGGCTGCCACCTGGCAGCCAAGTCACTAGCGCCCAAGTACTGGAGAATGATGAGTTCTGCTCTGAGCATCCCCGGGGTTATTTTAAAAGATGAGTCTGGGCTGGCTCAAGCTGGAGCAGCCTCTTGGAGAAGACACTGCATTAACAACTAGAGGTTTCCTCTCTCTCTGGAAAGTTTAGAAGCAGCCATGTTCCAAGATCCCAGCTCTGAAGAGTGCTAGTGTAACCTACTGGTGAGTGTGTCTTGCACATACACACACATCCCGTGCCCAACCCAGAGGAAGTGAATCTGTTACAGCCCTCAGCTACAGAGCCTGACTCTCTAACACAAGCTCATCCTTTTAGCTCTGGCCACTCCCTCGTGTCTCTGCCAAGATGGCAGTGAAGAGAAGCCAGCTTTGGTCCATCCGTCACAGCGTCCTTAAATTTAAACTTTTATAAGGCATCCTACATCTGAAACTGGGCCTGGTGACAGAGGATTTATACAAAATAACTCAGTGTGGTTCCAATTTGGATGAATAATTGTTCTGTTTGTTGCTAGTTCCTTCTCCCCGCTTCCCACATACACCAAGCCATGTATCCCACTTACTGCAGAATCCCTGACCTACTGTTAGAGAATTTCTCTACAAAGGGTTCCTTGCGGCCAGGAGCAACAATCAAATTTAACGTCTGTCCAATGAGGCTGCAGTTTCTTGGCTGAGAATTGTTGTCTGTTTCCACCATGCTCCTAAACAGACACACAGTCAGGCTAAGTGCAAAATCTTGTCCCCAGTTAATGGCCTTTCCAACATTTTAGTTCAGGAACAAAACTAGTGAGTGCTGGAGTGTTTAGAAGCATTCACTGTATGAAGATTTAAAGGAGGGAAAAAATAACACTCAGGAACAAGAAGAATATAATAATACCTAGATCTTAGAATGTTTTTCAGTGTAGATCTCAAAGAACTTTACAAAAAGAATAAGAATCATTATCTTCATTTTACATAAGGGGAAACTGAGGCACAGCGCAGTAATGTGACTTGCTCAAAGTCACCCAGCAAGCCAGTGGAAGATCCCAGAATAGAAGCCACATCTCCCGAGTCCCAGCTCACTGTACTTGTCCATTTAAGTAAGTTAGTTCAGCAATTCGTTTAAATGAAAAATCATGGCACCAGTAAACTCCAGCATGATGGATATGATGAATATGATGGATTTCAGGTGGTATAACTAGGGATCAAGGGATGAAGCTGAGAAAGGGAATTTCAGCTGGCTAGATTTCCTGAAACTGAGCACAACTAGACTACAACGGTAGTAGAAGACTCATTCCTGGGAACATTTAAAACTAATCCAATCAAAACCACTATCAACATGTACTGCGGGGAACAATCCTTCACTCACAGGAGGATGGACTAGATGAGCCCTAACAGGGTTTCTCCATTTGTAATTCTGACATTGAAACGAGAGAAAGGAAGGGATTGTGATTAAGGCACCAGACTGGGTCTCAGGAGACCTGGGTTCAAATCTTGGCTCCACCAGACTCCCTAGCGTAAATCACATAATTGCTCCGTGCCTCAGCTCCCCATCTGTAAAATGAGGGTAATATTCCCTTTGTCTTGTCTATTTAGATTATAAATTATTCAGGGCAGAGACTGTCTCTCCCTGCGTCTGTGCAGCACCTACCCCAATGGGCCCCAGCTCTCAGCTGGGGTCTCTGGGGGGCACTGTTATACAAGCAATAAATACGAGGAAACATTTGCTTATTTCCCCCCTCCCCATCTCTAATGTATCCTTCCTTGTGACTCATTGACCCTGCCAATGCACAACCTCAGGGAGACCAGTGAGTCACTGCTTTAGTCACCACAGGCCTCGATTCAAGCACTGCTACTGTGAAGAACTGACCCAGTACTAGGTCTTGTGCCACCTCCCCTCCCCCAAGAATAAAAACAGCTGAATTTAAAACACCGAAGGGTGGGGTGTGGGGGGGGGGTGTCACAGGCTGAAAACACATGGTAAACGGAACAGAGACGATTCAATAGGCGGGTGTATAGCAAAACTCCAGCGTACGGGCAGAATTCGAACTAAGGTGACCACCAGCCCAAACTGGACGGGACAGTCCCTGTAGCGGGGCGGTCACCCGCTCCTGCCCTGAAGGGCGTGAAATCAGCCCAGGAGAGGGCTGTGGCTGGGAGCAAGCAGTTTCCAGGCTGATTGGGGGAAGCAGGCTCAGCTGTGGCCACGCCCCAATCAGGGCCCAGCTGGCCCTTTTAAGAGGGCAGTGGCCAGGTGCAGACAGTCTCCTCTAGCTGTGGAGGGAGACGGGCCTGGCTGCTGGGAAGTGTACCAGAGTACCTTGAGGTGGAGCAGGGCTGGGGGAAGGCCAACGGAGCTGCGGAGCTCCGGCCTGGAAACCCCCAGGCTGCAGGCCTAGGGTAAGGCCGGATAGGTATTGGGGTTGCAGGGGGCAGCCCAAAGGTAGGCAGAGGCAGCAGGTCCAAACCCCCCTTGCCTGTGATGATTGGCTTATACACTGCAGTCCGCCCCAGCGTGTGGGGGCTCAATGGTGACTGGCAGTAGCCAAAGACTGGGGAGAGGTGGTGATAGTGGGTGGGGGTTCCCTGAGGAGGGGAGACGCAGAGACTGTGGGGGTACTGCCAGAGGGCAGCACCCTGGATAAAAGGGGCACCGGGGCCTGCGGCAAACAGGACACCGGCCTGCAGAGGGCGCTCCAGAGGCTGGAACGCTAATTCCCTGGACGACCATCAGGAGGCGCCGCAGGGGTGAGTCCCGCTCCGTGACAGTCCCGAAATGCAGAGTTCAAGTCCCGGTCCCAGGCTGAATGACTCTGGGACAGCATTTGTCCCGGATTCCCTATGGTGCTGCTCCGTGCCTGCCCGAGGCGCAGGGGTGGCGCTTGCCCCTTTCCGGGGGGGCGGGGGCTGAGGTGGGCCTTAGACCCCCCTCACCACGAGGCCCTGCCCCTGCTTCTCCTCTTCCCTTTGAGGCTCCCCACCCAAGCCAGGCCATGGTAGAGAACTCCATAAGAGCCTCTGTAAGGTGGAGGGTCCAGGACTCCCCACAGCAGCCCGGGGTCCCTGGGCAGCTCTTACCGCAGGCCAGCTCTGGCTTCCAGCCTGGCCAGAGGGTGGGGCCTCAGGGGAAGAGGAGGAGCAGAGGGTGGGGCCACAGAGGGGACGGAGCTCCTGCATGTATCCTGCTTTTGCCTTTTGAAAAGGTGGTCACCCTAGTGGTAAAGGAGCCTTGAATGCTCCCAAAACATGAAGACTAGAGCTCAGACTAGCTCTGGACACACTACCACCCAACCGCGCAAAACGACAGGGAGGTTTTTTCTTCCTAGACTAATCTCATCTGTGGCAAATTCTACTAGGCTAAAAAACATACCTGGGTACAAATGACAAGAATGCCTGTTTCTATATGGGACTGGATTTACTGGCCATATACTACAGGAGGGTGCTGTGCACTGAGGACTACCCATCATCCCACTGCTGCAGCATAAGGTCATCTGAGTTGAAGATCTCTCTGGCCTGCTCAGCAGAAGACCACATGCTTCCAGAGCAAGGCGGAAAGACAGATTTGTTTCCTTTATTACACGGTTGTGTTTATCACCCTGAACTGGGATCCCTGGCCTTTTCCATGGAAGTTTTCTTGGGGCTGGCATCTGTGCCAGCCTGTAACCCCAACTCACCAGCCTCCACTGCCACAATTCCAACCTGACTCTCCTGAGAGTTTCAGTGGGTGCCAGCTGGTCTTTTCCCCCTACAGAGAATCCTTGGGGGTGGAGGGCTGCTGCCTGGAGGGGTAACTCTTCCCTGGAACCAGGACAACATCCAGGAGATGACAATTCTGCTATAAGACACCTGAACTGGGCCTGGTGCAGAGATGCTTCATTAAGTGCACATCAAGGCTTTCCCCAGCAACATCTCAGCAGCCTAGGGATTCCCCAGCTACAGCGCAAAGCTCCAAATGTGAAGCTAGGGTAGGTCTGAGTTCTCCCAGCAACGTTGCAGGGAACCTCAGAGGGTCTCTGGGCCTGGCTCAGTACAGGAAGCTGTATACTGCTACTCCTGTCACTGCTGAGGCAAAGGGAGCAAGTGCTTCCTGCCACTTGAAGACTTTCCCTGGATCGGGGGATGGGGATGGTCACACCAGAGGGCTCCCCGGAAGACTCATCATTGAGGGAAGCAGCCACAGAAAATCCCTACAGAGGAGAGCATATTAGAGTGGGAAGACAGTAGGGTTGCAGGTGAAGGCCCTGCAGAATATTGGTATGCAGACATCACAGTGATGGGCATGTTGGATACAGGGTTCTGGAAGACTTCATTGATAAGGGAGCAGTAGTCTACTACAGTCGAAAGGAAGGGGTCTGGGGGTGGGGTAGGTAAACCTAGGCCAAACCAGCTCAAGGTTTCAGACCCATGACCTGGGCTAAATGTTGGTTTCATTAATGAGTGCAGACCCCAGGCGAATTCAGCTGGGTTCCCGGGATCCCTGGGCGCTAGTCCTAAGGTGTAAGAAATTGCTGCTTCACATCAATAACCAACCTAGATCCAGACAGCTGCAACTGACAAGCATTTATAGCCAAGAACAATCAGTGCAGGAAACAGAAGGACAAGAGGGATGCTGTTTTGGGATTGGAAATGGGCGGAAAATCCCCGTCCGCCACCTGAGTTACATCATCTGAGACTCAACATCAGAGCCTCTCTCTTCCCCTCCCACATTGTACATCCTTCTTTTCCAACCCTTCCGCCCCTTCCATGTTTCCATTTGGGCATCCATCCTTTCCTTCAGTGAGGACCTGACCCAGGGAAACACAGGGCTTGCAAACCCACCTCCAAGCATGTGGCTTTTTGACAGCTGCATTACCAGGACACACTGCTGAAATTAATGGTTTTCAAGGAGGTTTGAGAGAGAGAGAAATTTATATTAGGAAAATATGACAGTCATCTTAGTTTGTCTCCCAGTTTAATAATGGAAAACAGGCATTTCACAAAAACGCACACACAAATACCTCAGCATGAAACTGTTTCTGAACTGAAGCATACTGATCAAAAGCCATTCTATAAAGACTGGTATTAATCAGCATGCAATAAGTCACTGTTCCTAACATCATCCAACTAAGGGAGAGAGTGTCCTGCCGAGAATCTAGTTCGAATCATCCCTCCTCTCCTTCCAGCCATTTTATTCTGCCTACATCAACAAAACCCCTATGGATCATTCAGACAAATGGACTGACCACAAATCTGCCTCAGTGATCACAGAAGCTATCGTACATTATACATGCAGCAGAGCAAAATTTATTGCTTACGCCAGACTTACGGAGGACACTTGAGAGCCTTAAAGTGACAGCTTCAGGAGAGATCATCCTAACATGTGGATTACCTGATGCTATGCTGCTCATTACACTGAAGCAGGAAGGTACCCAGAGCCAATCCAACTGACTGCAGCGAGGAGTAAATTCATTAAGGAAGAAGTGCCCTTATGTTTTCAGATAAAAGATCACAGACAGATTTGCATTCCTACTAAATGAGTGTGCTTTTCAATTTCTTGGCACTCCACTTGGAGTTTTGAATTTACAGCAGGAAACAATATAGATTACACTTTGTCTTCCTTCCACATCAGAGTTTCGTTCTGGAGATTATTTGCAAGCAAGCCTGAAACTTGCACTAAGCTAGAGAGTTTCTATTTGAGCTGGTACCAGAAAAGCTTGAATTTAAAGCTACCTCAATTTCTGAAGTCTACACAGAACCAGTTCAAAGTATTCAAACCATTTGCAAGCGTTTTTGACATGAAGCTTTTCTATACTTACCCTGGAGGAAGTGGTGGCATTACTGATATATGTCCTGCACTATATTAAATGTGGCTGTGGAGTTATTTATGTATTTTTCCTGACTTCTTTTGACACAGGAGTTGATTGCAGTGTTGTATAATTACGTCTGCATCTCTGAATCTTTCCTTCTCAGCTGGAAAGTCTCAAGTTCCAAGCTGGGATTCCCTCTCCACCCCCTTCCCACTCACTTACCCCTCCCTCCTGCTGGCAGTGTCGAGTGAACACCCACAGAAAACTCTTGGGTACAGCGACAGCAAAGAGAGGAAGCAGGAAGGCTGAATTCTCGGGGAAAGGAAGATCACAGATGCTCCGTTTGCTAACTCTGGGCTTCAAGAAAACTCTTTTTAATGCTGGACCTTCAGGGATTTTTGTTCATTGAGAATCACAGATGCCAAGGAACTTTTTTTTTTTATTGCTTGTTTCTGTCTTGAGTTTTATTTGTTCTTAATCTGTACCAACCCCCTCCTCCCATTCTAGACCACCACAAACTATCAACTGTGAACTGAAACCTATCACACTAACTGTTTACACTGATGATGAAATTTACCCTGGTCCCACACAGCCCTAGTCAATTAGGAACCACGCAGCCCCCAATCTGATGCTTCGTGGGATGGGACGGGATAGCTGCTGCTGCTGTCACCAGCCTGCCGGCATCTGGGTTTGGAGCCAAAGGGTCCGTTAGTGGCAACCCCACAACCCAGGCTCCCTGCACTGGCCCCTTCTGCAACAGCCTGTTAAGAGCTGGGGAGAAGACCCTTCCGAAACACACAACATGTAGCGGCCCTCTCTGCAGTCCCACTGGAAGGACTTGTGCATGCCCAGAGCATCTGGGTGAATTTTGCCTTTACAGGAAAAACCTGAATGCTAGAACTTCCACTATAGGCCCAAAACCTCTCAGCCTCCCCGACCAGAGACCTGCCACAGGTCACCCCCACCAGCCCTCACTGCCGTTCTCCAGGGCAGGCTTGGAGTCAAGGCTATGGACCGAATAGGACACAGAGGCTGAACTGCTCCCAGCCCAACCCCAGTGACGGATGAGAAGCATTAGGAGGGGGCGAGCTGGGGAACTTTGCGCTTCTGCTGCCCAGGCTTTAGCCTGGCAGGGGATAGACACCGGAGTCAGCGGCATTCAGCACTTCAATAGGCACTAACTGAACATGCTGAAGAAAGCAGCCTAGCCATCCATCCCCTTCTTCTGGCCATACTGCAGCTGAGATGGCCACAAAGTAAGCTGAGCCAGGAGCCTAGGCAGGTGTCTTTGGCCCGAGCACCTAAACGGGTGGTTCGCTACATGCTAGCTCCTAGGAAGGATGTTTTCTGAGATCTTCCTGAGCAGCTGGGAGAGTCCCAGTAAATGGGCCTAAAGAACGAGCAGCGCAGCAGGGCGTGCTCCCCCCCACACCTGCCTGCAGGGGCCTCCGTAAACCAGTCTGAAAAGCCACCTGATGTGCTAGAGAGATGACTGACCTGAGCCCTCCAGGATGGATCCATACCCCTCACAGGGTCTCGAGACAAGCCGTGACGTCCTCGGGAAGTGAGAGCTGCCAAGCCACAAATCCGGAGGGCCTATGAAGAAAAGTCTGGTTTTATCTGCATGCCAAGTGCCTCTCCCTGCCTGGCAGGGGGGCAAAAGGCACCGAGCGCTTGTGACAGAATCGGGCCTGGGCTCATGGCCAACCCCTGCTGTGTCTTGCGGTCGGGTGCACAAGGGAAAAGGTGTTTATTTGGCTGTTGCCCCCTTCACGCAGGGCACTACCTGCAGCAGCGCTCCCCAGGCCCCCTTCCCCCAGAGCGGTCGAGCAGGCAGCATCTCTCACTCAGTTCCTGGCCCCAGCTAGGCCTCTCTCTCAGAGCGAGAGCTGGAAGTCTGCCATCCCTCCCAGTCAGCTCCCAAGTGAGCAGGGCTCCCCACTTTTAACCCCCCCCTACAAGCCTGACACCTGGGGCAGGTGCAGCAGGGTGGAGCCGATGGAGCTGACAGCAGCTCCCAAACCCAGTGGGGTGGTTGCATACCCCATCACAGTGCTCCTCCTAGCCTGACAGGTTGCTCCTAGCCTGCAGGCCATTTGGAGAATACAAGCTCAGTGGCTTCCATGCGGAATAACATCCAGCAAGGGTGTCTAGGTTCTTAGGGCAGTCATACAGCGGAGGCTGCAGAGTGCATCCTCCCAGCTACAATTTGTACCTTCCCCTTTTGGAATTATCAAGGCTTGTGTAAAGAGAGGCCTCTTAGATCATCTGGGCCATCTCCCAGCCAATGCAGGATTGTCCCTGCAGACAAGTGCTATCCCAGGGAGCCTGCTTGGGGCCTGGAGTGGCCCTGGAGGGATCTTGCCTCAGTTTCCCTCCAAGGTCCCAGAAATAATTTACTCACAGCAAAGGGTCTTCTAAGTGATTAGTCCCCCTCTCTGGGGATCTAATTTATTAAACACCATCCAGCTCCCAAAAGAGCCCCCATTCCGACCCCCAAAGTTCAGGGTTTCACAGCCTTCCTCTTAGGGACTCTGCCCTTTAAGTACTAGCCTCCCCAACATAGGTGCTCTGGAGCACCCATGGAAAAAAATAGCTGATGCTCAGCACCCATGGGCCAGCCCACAGATCAGCACCTCCTGCTCGCTATGGATCAGCTGTTCAGCCGCATGCAGGAGGCACTGGGGTGGGGGAGGAGCGGGGGCAGGAAAAGGCAGAATATGAGTGGGGGCAGGGCCTGGGGCAGAGTGGGGGCAGGAAGAAGCAGGGTGGGAGTGGCAGTGGGGGCTTGGAGGAAGTGGTGGGATCTGGGGCAGAGCGGGGGGTTGAGCACACAGCCGCCCTGCCCCCCTCTGGGATCTGAGTAAGTCGGCACCTATGCTCCCCAGCCTATTCTTCTCTCCTTAAGCTTAGAGATTTGCACAGCCCTTCTTCTAGGGACTGTGGCTTTAAGATCTGGCCTCCCTGGCATATAACTCACCCTTCCAGTTTAGAGGGTCACACAGGTCTCTAGCCTGGAGCTGTATCCTGGTTGATTTCCTCCCCCACCCTGGCTTTAATAGCTCATTCTCTCTGGTTGGGCTTGCAGCCTTCTTTTGAGTAACCCAGCCCCCAGTCACCTGAACACTTGACCCTTCCCAGGTGGGTCTAATTACCCCAAGCCCCTCTCTGGGCCAGCTGGGAGAGAGTGGAGCCTTGCTCTGCCCATTCTCCAAGGCTCCTGGGCCCTGGCCCTTAAAGGCACAGTGGTCTGGGTTTTCCTACACCTGTGTTCTCCCAGATGCAGACTGTTCCCAGAAACCAACTTCCTTTCTCCAAATGACTGAGTCAAGGCCTTCCTCTGCTTGCCCTGGACAGATGGAACAGAGTAACTACCTCCTCTAACCTTAAAGGGCCAGTACCATGCTACAGTTCCCTACAGGACGCTATCTCATGTTTGCTTAACCTAGAGCTGCATATCCCAAGACATGAGGTCCCGTCCCATCTCCTAAATTAGGGGAAAGAGTCCTGCAAAACCTACGCAAGCTGAACTGTCTGGGCTGCACACATATCAAGGCCTAATCACACAAGTGGAGCTGAGCATCCCTCGGGCTGTAAATTCATAGACTCACAGAGTTTAAAGCCAGAAAAGACCATTAGATCATCTACCCTGGCCACATGTATATCACAGGCCATTACTTTTCACCCCCTTGTCCCTGTATCAAGCCCAATAACTTGTGTTTGACTAAAGCACAATTTGTGTTTGGCTACAGCAGATCTCCAGAAAGGCATCCAGTCTTAGTTTGAAACATCAGGAGATGGAGAACCACCTCTCACCACTGCCCTTGGTAGTTTTGTTAAGTGGTTAACACTCAGTTTCTAATTTGAACTGGTCTGATTTTAGCTTCCTGCCATTAACTCTTGTTCTGCCTTTCTCTGCTAGATGAAAGAGCCCTTCAGCACCAGTATTATCTCCCCAAAAAGATACTTATACACTCTAAATCAAGTCGCCTCTGAGTCTTACCCGGTACTTATCCCTGTGTTTGAGGACTTGATCACTGTACATTGCATAGATAGGTGCTGTCCCAGGGTGCTCCCTTGTGGCCCGGCATGGTCCTGCAAGCACCCTTCCTCAATTCCCCTCTGAAGTTAAAAAAACAAAGCAAAACTCTCACTTTATACCCAGAGCTGTTGAAATACTATTCCCTCCCTCTCGGAGTCTAATTTATTCTGCTCTCCCACAAGAGCTCCCCTGTTAGATTCATGGTTTTACAGTCGTCCTCCTTGGGGCCTAGCCATCCCCAAGGCTGCAATCTCTCCCCTTGGATGCTGGGGTTACGCAGCCCTCCTTCTTGGGCATGTGTCCAGACTGAGCATTTCCTTCAACAGTCTCCTGGCAGCTCCCTTGACTGAGCTTGGAGCCTCCTTTTGAGTCACCCACCTGCACCTGGTCAATTAATCAGTCTCTTGAACTTCCCAGCTGGGTCTAATAACCACTAACACCTGTCTGTGCTGGCTGGGAGAGAGGGGACCCTTGTCCCAACCACTCTACTGACTCCTGCTATCAGATCCTTAAAGGACCCAGACACTAACTGCTCACTGGAACCATCTTCCTCTGTCCCAATTACTGCTACATTTGCTTCCCTGGACATGGAACAGGGTAACTGGCCTCTCAGATTATCTTCTCTGGCCTTAAAGGCTAGTGCTGCAATATACACTGATTAATGCAGGAAAGATTCAAAGGGGCTTAGATCCAAATGCCGCCAAATCCTGGGAAAATTGAGATTCCAGAACAAACTTTGCTAGTCAGGTGCATATCTGTAGCACAAAGACGGCTCATATTTATAAGGTGTTGTACACTCTCACTCGACTCAGTCACTGCCAAAAGAGAGGGAGAAACTTAAATACTCAGAGCTAATCAGAGCAGAAGGATTAGGGTGGCTGGAATAGAGATATTTGTATATTTAAAGTGACATTATTGAAAAATAAAATTGCTGTTAAATAACAGCAGTTATGCAAGTCAGACACTCACGACCAGACGGAGAGCAGGCAATCTCAGAACTGTTAGGGGGATGGGCAGGGGAGACAAAACCATAGAGCTCTGCACCAGGATGATCCAGGCTCTCTGATTAAGACTCCTGTATGTCGTTAAGAGCGTGACCCTCAGCTAGGAGTAGAAAGACAGTTGGGTGGATGGGGAGGTGCAAGGGTGGAAATGGGGGGTGTGGGAAAGAAAGACCATCCCTGAGATCATGATTTTGGTTGCCATCTAAGAACCTAGATTGAGAGATAAGCTGCCTTCTCTGTGCAAGGTGATTTACTGTTTATCAGCATCTCATTATCAACAGGGATGCTCCGAAGGTTTAATTTTGCTACAGTAGGCAGCTCGGGGGAAATACAAAACTGGTTATATTAATAATTAATGGCTGACACACACATTCCAGCTGTGACATTTATCCTGGCTGTTAAATATGCCAAGCAGCAAGAGAGAGCACTCCCCATGCACAACGTAAAGCCTACAGCTGTTTTCTCTGTTAAAAGCTGTTTGGCACCCAGCAGCCCATGGGTTTATGATTTATTTTTTTAAAATTTGAAGTAGTTGACCTCACTTCTCTGGTAGGATCAATGCAGTAACAACCGTTCTATTTTTTTATTGGATTCAAAAAGAAATATTATTGAGAAAGGGGGAGAAACATCCAGGCAAAGAGAGGGGAAAAAGCAGCATTGTTCAGCTAAAAATGGAATCCGAAGTTCTGAAGGGAGAGGCATGGCTGTGCCAAATTCAGGCAACAAAGGCATCTAGGCAGCTTATATGTATGTTGAAAAAAATGACAGTTCAAATTCATATTTCACACACACACCGGGCTGGTGCTGGCCAGCTCCCCAACTTCGCCTCGCTTCTTCAGGAAGCCTGCAGTAAATTTTATATCTAGTTCACAGTTTAAAATGAGATTATTTTTAGACATAAGTTTAGGAAAGGTATTTTTTCCCCTTCGGAAGTGGTTAACGGGAAAGTCCCTCTGGTTTCCAGTCCCCTGCTCCAATTCCAGGTTCTACGTTATGACGCATAGGGCAATCTGGGAAGCAAAGGCAAATGAATCCTAAATACAAATGAGACTCATAGAGGGAGCTTGGCTTTAAAAAGTGGGGAGCCAGGGAGTAAGCAGTGATTTTGTTTTCAAAATTAAATACCATAGATGTTCAGACTGTGACCCACAAAGCGAAAGTGAATAATCTCTCCTTAGTTAGTTTACACCATGGATAATGGTGCAGAGGTGTCAGGTTTAACTCAGAATTTCCTAGCTTTTGTTGATCTCTTTCACAACCAGATTATTTAAAGATTTTTGTTGTGTTTAAAAATTGAATTAAAAATTTGAAAGAAAATATTCCACCGAAGGCTATTTAGTGGATAGTCATTCAGGCCCACTCCAGGCTGCTGGACAGTTTGTTAAAACACTTAAAAACATGCATTTTTTACCTGAAAACTAGATGAGGTTCTGGGGTTTTTCCAGTGTACTGGATAACTGTAGTATCTGTAACAATAAGCAAAACCTTAAGCATGTTTTCTTCTCATGTTCTCTGTATTTAGCTCAAAAAACCAAATTTGTTTAAACAATATTGGAGAATCATTTTCCTTTGCCAGTTTCTTTTAAGCATTTTTTTTCTTTTTCATAGAAAACAAGCATGAGAAAATTTTCACAACTGGAATACATCTTGTTTAAAAAAACAAAGGAGATGTAATATTTGCTCTTGATCAAGATTTCCCATGTAAAGCTGCAGCTGAGAGCAAATTCTTTTTTGTCCATTTCCAGCCAAATATATCCTGCTGCGGAAGAAAACATTATCAAAAATCCCAGGGTACTTTTTGAAAGAATAGGGGTGTTAACCCCAGTGTTCTGGCCAAATTGTAAATGGGTAATTACATTCCAACCACTTAAATTCCCCCTGTAATTTCAACTTGTTGCAGGATTCTTTACCGCTGTACCTAAGTCTTATGTATTGTTGTTGTTCATTGTTAATTAGTTGTGCTTTTGTGGGGCACCAAGCATTTCATATACGTACTGTCAAACTGTGTTTAGTTGAGAGATCACTTACCTTATCTTGTACCACTACATTCAAAAAAGAAAAGGCCTCAATTTACCCCAAACCCCAGAGTATCTAAATGACTTTCACATCCCCAGTCTCATCCAAATAAATGAATTTGACTGCAGATAGCTGGTCTAAATCAGCAGAACTTGTAATGTGCTTTAGGATCCATTTGGACAAAGGGAGCTCTATAAATATAAGATCATTATTATGTCTGACATTTAAAAATGCAAGAGGCACACAGATTGCCAAAGAAATAATTGTCTAAAATCAAATTCTGCAAGGATTTTTTTTTTTAATGCTAGTTGCCACATTGCACTTCCTAATGCAAAGCTCACAAGAAGCTCTGTGAACCAGATAGTCACCAATGCAGCAAGCAGGATTCAGAGGGATGCATTTCAGGTACTCCCCGATTGAAACAAGTATTTACCAGGGGTTTGGTAAGCATTCCCTACTTTAAAGGGATTCTAACAGGATTAATAGCCTAAAACCAAACCTAAGGAACAAATTTAGCTGTCGTTTGGGTTACAGCAGACGCGGTGAGCCATTGTCTATTCTACCGCTACTATTTTTGCAGCACAAAGTGACACTACGATAAATCAAAAAAAGAGATTTTTTTTTAAGATAGTTTAAACTTGAGCTCCAGTCCATCAAACTTTAATACACTTGTGGTTTGATGCTTTCAGTGCTAAGAGGTCTGAACTGTCATTGACTTCAAGGGGAGAGAAAGATTGTAGGTCTTCAGAGGTGCTCCGGTCCCTCAGCAAATGCAGTCCTGGGATGTGGAGATCGATCTCACCTCAGTCCCAAGATTCCTAAAACTTCCTTTTACTTATTATATTTTAAAGCATTTTGTGATGTTTTCATTTGGTCTTCAGTACTTACACAGTGATGCATTACAGAATACCAGGAGATGATTCTCTGCTCTGATCCCTGAGCTTAAGTTCTGTATCAACTTGTAGGAACTTTCAGCTAGCGCACCATTAGAAACCATAAAAGCTTGACTTATTGCAGGAAGTTTAAATGCAGCTACCTCACCTTTCCTGTTCCTTTGGCTTCTGTTGCACATTGCACGGGCTCTCAGACTTTGCAAAGCCCTCCACGGATTTCACTATTGCGTTCAGTTTTACATACAAGGTGTTCAGAGCTATGCTGATGGGCAGCAGTATAAAACTCTAAAACAGGCAGACAGAAGGGATGAAATCTAGGACCCACTCAAGGGTCAGTAGGAGTTTTGTCGTTGACTTCAATACAGTCAGCATTTCACCCTGTGGAATGTAACCTATTGCTTAAATCAGCCTCTGTACCAGATGACTGGAGGGATGGCTAATGTAACACCAATTTTTTAAAAAGGCTCCAGAGACGATCCTGGCTATTACATATTAGTAAGCCTAACTTCAGTACCAGGCTAATTTGCTGAAACTATAGTAAAGAACAGAATGATCAGATACATAGATGAAAGCAATGTGCTGGGGAAGAGTCAACACGGCTTTTTATAAAGGGATATCATGCCTCATCTATCAGAACTCTTTGAAGATGTCAACAAGCACGTGAATAAGGGTGATCCAGTGGATATAATGTACTTAAACTTTCAGAAAGCCTTTGACAAGATCCCCCACCAAAGACCGTTAAGCAAAGCAAGCAGTGATGGGAAACAAAGGTTAGGAATAAATTATCAGTTTTCACAATGGAAAGAGGTAAATAGCGAGGTCCCCTAAGGATCTGTATTGGAACCTGTGCTGTTCAATATATTCATAAATGATCTGGAAAAGGGGGTAAACAGTGATGTAGCAAAGTTTGCAGAAGATACAACATTACTCAAGATAATTAAGTCCAAAGCAGACTGAAAAGAGAGTTATAAAGAGTTTAGAACCCATTATTTTATATGTATAGATGTGCATTACTTTACGCTTATCTATATTGTATTTCATCTGCCATTTTGTTTGAGTAACAAAATGGCAGATGAAATACAGTATAGATAAGCGTATAGTAATGCACATCTATACATATAAAATGATGGGTTCTAAATTAGCTGTTACCACTCAAGAAAGAGCTCTTGGAGTGACTGTGGATACTTCTCTGAAAACATTTGCTTAATGTGCAGCCGCCGTCAAAAAAGCAACAGAATGTTAGGAACCATTAGGAAAGGGATAAATAAGACCAAATATCATAATGCTACTATATAAATCTATTGTACACCCACACCTTGACTACTGAATGCAGTTCTGGTTACCCCTTCTCAGAAAAGTTGTATTAGAATTGGAAAAGGCCGTGATCCAGAAAAGCACTCACTTAACTTTAAGGACAAATCCCATTGCCTTCAATGGAATTACTCACATACTTAATGTTAAGCACATGCTTAAATGCTTTGCTGGGTGAGGACCATAGAAGCCCTTATTAGTTAATGGACAGACACGCACTGATTTAGCTGGGTTTTGAACCAGGCCTCCAATGGTAAAAGATCTCAAAGCATTTTTCATTATTATTGTAGATAATTGTACCAACAATGTGGTAGGAATTTTAGACATGTGTGAATAGAAGCAGTGAAATCCTGGCCCCTTTGATAGCAATGGAAAGAATCCCATTGACTTCAAAGGGGCCAAGATGTCATCCACAGTCTCTGCCCAGAAAAGCTTCAAGTCTAAATATTATTAAATAATACAACACTATTCAGACATTGTTTATCCCATCGGTCATAAGGTGAGTTGCTGACAAGACTAGGACTTACTCTGTTATAAACATTCTCTCTTTATGAATAACTGCAGTCACATGTTATCAATATCTGCAACCCCAACAAAAGGAGTATGGTGAAAAATCCAATTTAAAAAAAAAATTAGGATGTTAAAGACGTTTTATTGCAAGGGAAAAGAGCCATTTTCTTATTAAAAAGGCAGAGACCAAAAATAATGAGGGAGACATAACAAGAAAGCTCCATTCCCAACTGGTCTGCTTAAAAGGTCAAGCCACCACCACTCTGGACATAAATAAAGTGAAACAAGGCTAATTTGGCCTCATTCAGAGCCAGGCAAACTGTAAGGCCTCACAGAGTTTTTGATCACTGTGGCCCCAATCCTGCAATGAACTCTACACGGACAGACCACTGCACCGGCACAGAGGCCCATTGCAGCTCTTTACAGATGCAGGGGTCCATTGGAGGGGAAATCAGTTTAGAATTGAATCCTATGTCCTCCTATGCAGGACTAGTATTATTTGTATATGGTAGGGCCCACAATGAACCAGCTGCTTTCTAGACATTCAAGAAAAGATGGCCCTTCCTCAACGACCTGCTAATCTAAAGACAGAGGCTGGGGGAAGGGGAACAACCAACAGAAGCATCTGATCCAGCACTACGAAAAGGAGGATTGTGACACCTTAGAGACTAACCAATTTATTTGAGCATAAGCTTTCCTGAGCTACAGCTAACTTCATGCTCAAATAAATTGGTTAGTCTGTAAGGAGCCACAAGTCCTCCTTTTCTTTTTGCGGACACAGACTAACACGGCTGCTACTCTGAAACCTGATCCAGCACTGATGCCCTTGTTCTCTGAAGTACTATTATTTATACTGTGATACTGCCTACAATGTGTTACGTGTTAGCCAATCACAGGGGAAGATATAGTCCCTGCCTCTAGGAGTGCACAATCTAAATATCTGAATCCGTAAGAGAACCTTAATATTCTTTTCCTATTTATTTTAAGTGATTTGCACTCACCCTGATCAGACAGCAGCCAATGCCAGGTGCCCCAGAGGGAATGAACAGAGCAGGTAATCATCAAGTGATCCATCCCGTCGCCCATTTCCAGCTTCTGGCAAACAGAGGGTAGGGGCACCGTCCCTGCCCATCCTGGCTAATAGCCATTAATGGACCTACCCTCCATGAATTTATCTAGTTCTTCTTTGATATATATAGATACACACTGGTATCTACACACACACACACACACACACACCTATCATCACTTTCATCCTCTCCTGCCAAAAGCATGCAGTGCTCAAACGGTTAATGAAAAATCACTTGACACCAAGCCTTTGCCATCGGCTCCATCTTGTACTCTAGCTGCAAAATGCAGAGAGAGAGAGAGGACACTATGGTTTAAATGCGTATGTGTTGCGTTTACACAATGCAGCATGTGCACTTGTTGTTCTCCTCAGGTCTCAGAGCAGGGGGGAAAGGCAGCACTTTCTGATGGAGAGCATGAAGGTTTTACCTCCAACAGGAATATGGTAAGGGAGGATTATGTAGCTTTATCCTCAATAACCAGCAGCTTCACCTTCCCAAGCTTCTTCACTGTCACTTCCAAATAGTGTTTTCTTATTAAACAGCCACTCTAAAACATGCAGGAATCACTGTATTTTTAGGCTTCCCTTTGGATGCAAAGTTATTTAAACATCACCCAGTTTGGGAAGCACTATTAAAAAAGAAACTGGCTAGTAGCCATATTCTTTAACCTGTTGTAAATGTAGTTTTGACAGATTCTGGCTGGTAATATGTATTGTACTTGTGCCTCAGCAAATATCCTAATGAAAAGTGTGAACTTACAGTAAACTTATTACTTACCAGGGACAATATTTGCAAGAAATCTTGGGTGTTGAGGCCTACAGCTCCGGAGGGATGTTTTCCTAAGTTAAGCCAAATAGAATTTGTGGCTATGTCTCATTCACTAACATTTTAATAGATATATAATATATTATCTGTCAATAAGAACCTAGCTTATTCAGTTACAAAAATAAACAACTATACTTTTCTCACTGGCTGAAACGCACAAGCAGGTCTGTTCTCTATTAGCCAATAATGGTCCTGAAAACAATATCTCTTCCCTTTAAATTAGCTTACTAAATAAACACATCTGGGGTGAAATCCTGGGTGTGTTGAAATCAGTGGGAAAACTCCCATTGACTTCAATGGGGTCAATATTTCACTTCTGGAGGGGTGGGGCAGGTGGAGAGGTGGCCTTTGAGGTAACTGTGGACCTGCTCTATTTTTTGAAACCTTTTAGCAGAGTAAGCCCAGAGTGCCAGAGGAATGAAAAGGGATGTAGGAAAGTCTCTTACAGAGACAGATCAGTGATTTCAAGATCATGAATACTACCAAATTAGACCTCATTACTGAACTACTGAATCACAAATCTTACAGAATGATTTAATCTAAAGGGCACTATTCAGCTGGCTCAACACAGATAAAGTAATTGGAATAAATAACTAGATCAACACCTCCCGAGAAAGCAACCCTCATATCGCATAAAGCATATGTGGCAGCAGCAGAACAGATTCCTAAGTAGAAAACATCTATCCAGGAACTATGTAGTCAATAAAAAGAGCAAAAATGAACAGAATAAGGCTGGGGTTTCAAAGAGGATTGACTAAAGGAGTCGGGTGACCAACTCCAATTTACTTAATCCCAGCCTAAATTCTTGACAACGAATCATCTAACCAGGTTTAACTCATATCCACTTACCTATTGCTCACAGAAAGTACAAAGTGCACCATTCCCCACAGGACTGGAGGCAGGAGTTGGGAGTCACTCCAGGGAGAAAAATTCTGAGGAACCCTCATAAAGTTTGGTTTGAAATGGCTTCATAAATTTAGTGGGTAAGATGCAATTTGCAGACTCTGAAGCTCAGAAAGTTTCACATTGGAACAAACCAAATTTTTCCCATGATGGAATGCCACTGCAAATCCATAGACTGGGGTTTGGCTAATGACAGCGTCATGCCTATTTGGTGGGACCAAAGTAAGACTAGACCTCATCTTCCCTGTAGACTTTACTTAGACTCACCTCTGAATTTGGTACTAGACTAGACTATCAGCAGACTCTACAGACAGCAGATATCTATAAATATTTCACAGCTATAGTGTTATAAAAATAGCCAACATAAAATGTGTTCTCACCTAAGGATATACAATGGGGGGCTGTGGGGAGAGGGAAACTACACTGTTCATAAATACACATTTATTTGATTCTTTAGAAATGCATAATTACAGCATTTGATAGCATTTTTTCCTTAGAAAAGTAGTTAAGCAACAATACAAACAAAATTGTTAGTCTTTTGCAAATACAATTTTTCATTACACTGAACAGAAATCACCAGCAAAAGGCTAATACTTGCAGTATGGGTTTTGTTTTGTTTTTTTTAAACATTTTCTTTTTTGTTATAAACACCTTAGCAAATAAAAAAGCCATTTAAACAATGAAAAATATTTGAGCTCTTGATTTTCTATATGTGATAACGCACGTACTGCAAAGCAGCAATGTGTTTGATAAGAGAGCTACGGACATTCAGTGGTATGATTCACAGAAGAAATGATGGGATAAAACATTAATTTGGTTTTAATGTTTTGGTTGATTAGATGTTTTTCTTTTTCTCATAGAGGGAATATTTTTCCTTAAATACCTAAGGGATGAACCTGTATATTTAGAGGGCCAACTCCTCAGCTGGTGTAAAGTGATGTAGTTCCACTGAAGTCAGAGCTACACTGATTTACACCAGGTGAGGATCTAGCCATGTGTGTAAAAACAAACAGACCAACAGAACAGTGATATTTACAGGAGACGTAAATGAAAATGTCCGTTAGTCTGGTGGTCACATCCTTTCTCCTGTTGTTGTACGTGGGCGGCAGCCTTTAGCTTCTGACTGTGGTCACTGGCATCTGGATCTATGAAGCTTCCACAGTTCCTGTTTTACTGGATCTGGATTGCTCCGTGTTCTATCTGCATTTCTGGCTGGATAGTTGATTGAAGGGAATCTGTGCTCTATGGAAAGAAACACACAAAAAATGAATTAATATTTTACTTCATATTAACTTCTTAATGCAAGTGCATTAAAGAAGATGCTAAAAGCAAGTTACTCAAGATCTTTAATCCCCGCCCCACCACTGACTTGCTGCGTGGCCTTCTATGCCAGTTGCTTCACCGTCTCATCCTCCCCACCTGAGAGAAAGGGATCATGTCACTTACCTGGCTCACAGGAGTATAGGGAAAACTGCTGAGTACACATTTGTAGAGCATTTTGAAAAACACAAAGCTAATAAAAATGCAAAGTGTTGTTAAAACACTGTATCTTTTTTCATGCTAAATATTTTATTATCTTCCTTTTGGCCACATATAAATCTCAATTAATTACCAGATCTTCCTAATGTGTCCAAAATTAAAGGAGTTTATTTTTCCAAAGATGGGCAGAAGGCACTTTATGCTCATACAGAAAGGGGAATACACTATACTGTTATAATGCACCTTTATACTGGTATAACTCCATCCACACTAAAGGTTGTATCAGTACAACTATTTCAGTAAAAAGAATCAAACCCCTAACCAAAATAGTTACACCAACCCAAAACTTGTGTGTGGATCAGGCCTACACTGGAATTGAAATGGGAGTTTATATAAGTTTTAGCGCAGTAGCATTCCACCTTTACCGTGTACAATGGGCCCTTTTATATACTCCTCCAAGGGTTCTCAGACAACACAAGACAGGCACATTTAAGTACAATTCACACCTAATAAACAAGGTCAAATAAGAATATAAGTACTGTAAATAATCCTGGTGTTTTCTGAGAAATTAACTTTCTCCCTCTAGAATGAGGCCAAGAATTCTTGACTCCTACAGAGAGGAAATAGACCTGTATGAACAGGATTAAAAGAAAAACAAACCAAAACCCCATACAACCAGTTTACTCTTAAAAAGAAAAAGAAAAAAAGATGTTTGCGTTAAGAATGGGAGTTATTCACATATTGATCCAGTCAAGCGAGGCCTCCATATGAGTAGCTAATGTGGAGAGCCTCAGGGGATTGTGCCTGAGATTTGCATGAAGCAAAGCGAACCTAGATTGTCATATAAGTTGTACCTTTGAGCTAGCTGATGCTCTGGGAACAGGACGGGATGCAAAAGCAATAGAGTAGCAACACTGCCATTACAGGAAAAGATACTTTTTGACACCCTATTTACTGCCCTCTCTCTCCTAATAAGGAAAAACTAGCGTCAACACTTGGGATGGGGCTTCAGAGGAACCAGGAGTGAAACACAGCTAATGGTTTTCCGACCCAAACACTTTGCTGGATGGTAGTGGCTTATTCAAATAAAAATACTGTGAAGATCAACTTGTCAAAGATTTCTTCTTAAATTAAGGTTTCACTGTGAAATTAATTCTTGCCTGCTTTTGTGTGTTCTGTTGCTAGTAATTACATGTAGCTACAATTTTTTCTCCTGTGGAATTCTACGAGTCATTTGATTGCTTATTTACTTGTCCTATACAACAGTGCCAATCAGGAGAATAATGCTAACAGCTTGTCAACCGCTAAGCTTTAAAGCTACCACCTAAACACCTGGAAAAAATATCTGTACCACAAGCACTGACTATATATCCAGGATTCAGGATATCAGGCCAGAAGTACGAGACTGTTTGAAGGGCTTACAAGTGAGCTTGCATTGTGTGGTTTTCCCCCCGTGTTAACCAAAATTTGACCCCCAATCAGGAGATTTCAGTGAAAAAAAATAATATGTGATATTACCACATTTTGTTCTTGCAAATTAATAATATGTCAAGAATCATTAGAGTTTCTATAAGTAAATAATGCAATCAGGACATGAAAGTATGCAAACTACTTCTAGGCCCTGAATATCAGCCAGATGTCAACCCGACCTTTGGACATGCAGTTGCAATTTTGTGCCTGCAATGCACTGCCGACATACTAGTAGTTAGATGTCTAAGTACCTGATTTGTGAGCACAAATTACCAGTCAGACTTCTAGTTATTAACACTTGTGCCTTAAATTAACTTGCAAGTACAAAACTGTGCTTGAATAAACTGAAATTAGTATTGAACATCAGGGCAGTCGTATCTGCTTCAGTTCAATTCAAAGGAGTGATTAATTTCAAAGGAGCCTCATTTCTGCCTCTAATTTTACATGTGCAACCTGGCATCAAAAACAATAAGGCACAGTTTGGAGGGCACAAAGGTGAGAAATTAGAGGCTGATTTTCAGACCTGAAGTAAAAAGAAAAGGAGTACTTGTGGCACCTTAGAGACTAACCAATTTATTTGAGCATAAGCTTTCGTGAGCTACAGCATGCATCCGATGAAGTGAGCTGTAGCTCACAAAAGCTTATGCTCCAATAAATTGGTTAGTCTCTAAGGTGCCACAAGTCCTCCTTTTCTTTTTGCGAATACAGACTAACACAGCTGCTACTCTGAGACCTGAAGTAGGTGTTCACATATGATGTTTTGAACTTGGAATTTGTGCAGGGTGCTGGATTTTGGCTCTGGAGGACAAAAAGGGCCACTTTTGAGAAGCTTGGATACAGAAACAGATTCAAAATGTTTGAGAGCACGAAAATATCTCTGCATAGAACTTTCTGGAAAAATAAATAATACATGTTGCTGCTGCATTACTGAGCTAAAATGTGCATTTAATATTTTTGCCTTTATCCAATCAGTTCATATCCAGCGATGCAGGACCACTCCATCATTTCAGCCAAACTGGTTATTTGTTTATGAGTTCATAAGTAATGCATACTTTTTAAGGTGATGCAAATATTAGGTTCGTTTTACTAATTTACATTTATAGCTCCTTAGTTTTTAGTCTGTGTAAACTAGGAAATATTTACCGTGAACTTATTTTTAGCCTTTTTTGCATTTCTTTCCATACCCCTCTTGTTTTACATTCCTTTCAGTTTATCTACAACTTGGTATAAATCTCTGAGGTTAGCCACAATGTAAAAACCTAACACAGTGCAAAGTGTCTCTGAAAAAAAGTGACTCCTTTTGTGGTTGCCAATCGTGTGGGAGACAGATGCCTATGTTTACTGCTGGACTCGACAACCAACTGCCTGTCAGATCTAATAGGTGAGAGGGATGATAATGTCACAAAAAAATGGCTCCCTAACAAATTCAGTGGGAAGTGATTTATGGGACCCCTCTGGGGCCCAGATCTGGAATGGCAATTTACTATGAACAAGCACCTCTGAATGTGTGATGCAGCAGTATTTTATTACTTGGATAGAGCCAGAAGTGTGCATGGCACTTTAAAGGTTTTAAATAAATAAATATGGCAAGAGCCCCGTACTGAGAAGCTTATTGTCTGCGACATTTGTGAAAGACACTGTAATCCCATGCAGTATCTTTGGGGACTGTTGTTTTAAATTTATGAATGATTTATGTAGGATTGTGCTCTACTCCATGGGGAAGGGTTATCACAGCTCCTCCAGGAACTCAAAACAGACTCAGATGAGCTGCTAAGGGCACTTCTACAGGTAAAATGCTGCATCGGTGCACCTGTGCTGCTGCAGTGTTTCAGTGAAGATGTTAGTTAATCCACCTCCCTGAGAGGCAGTAGGTTTGTTGGCAGGAGAAGCTCTCCCGCCGACATAGCGCTGTCCACACGGAGGGTTAGCTGGCTACAATTACGTTGCTTAGGGGGTGGATTTTTCACGTCCCTGAGCGACATAGCTATGCTGATATAGGTCTGTAGCGTAGACCAGACCAAAGACTGTAAATAACTCCAGAGAGGTACCATGCCCTGAGGTGATTTGCATATACCGGTTCAAACTCGGTTTTCCAGAGACCAAGAGACAAAGAAAGATGTTTGGCTGAGTTTAAACAGACTCCGGGCCTTCACTTTGAGTGAGCAAACGGATGGGATCTTCTGTACAAAGGGAGACCCCAACCCCTGCTGAAGACTTGGAAAGGACATTGTACCACTAGCCTCCTCATGCGGAATATGGGCAATTTCTGGTGTGGTTAGTAAGCGTGTGGGACCTCCTTTCGTTTTCATATATTTTCTCTGTGACGCTTTTGCCCTAAGATTAAGTGTACCTTGCTTTGGAAGAGCCATGTGGTCATTAGTAAAAACACTATTTTTGTCCTTATTTATTGTACATTATGGGTAGAGAATGTACAGGAATATTTTGTTCTAACATTGGTTTGATAATTTATTGGGCCATACAGTCCCTCTCTGTAAAGTCATAGTTCTAGCTATATTCTTTTGGCGTTCAGAGGCCCTCAGGCACAGGGGAATCTATAAATAAAAATGCATAATTACTATTATTATTTTTTTTTCCAGTGGCATTAAAACACCAGAAAGCTCCTGGACACAATAGACCAGCTTCAGGTTACATGTCAAGGCTTATGGCTCTCGCACATCATTCTGAATATGCACACTTCCAGCACACCTGGGAAGGGTTTCTTTCCACTCATGACAAAATACGCTGTCAACAGCAGACCTTGCTTATTACACCCCTGTATTCAAAATTCATGTGAAAGTCAGGCCATTTAAAACTCTCTTGTTGCCACAACCTCAACTTGCATTCACTCCAATCTGAGTCCGGGATGCTCTGCAACACTCAGGAGGCCCTCAAAAAATCAGGACTTTGGTTTATAAACTGAAACTATTTTTTAATCTTAACAGTCCAAAACTCACCGGTCAAACTGGTAACCTTCAATACACATACACAATATTGGAGAACATCTTAACTTACAAAACGCAACATTTTCTTTCCCAGAGAGCTGATAAAGCAATTTTTTGCCCATTTTGCAGCCAGGTTAGACATCCACACAAAATAGGGGTTTACAATAGGAATAGTGACAAAATCTAACTCTAGAGCCAGCTAGGGGCACTGCTGTCATAACACTGTACATGATACGGCTGGCAGCTCAGTTTGCATTCCTTCTGGGCTCCTTCGAGCAGTGTTGGGAGTAAAGCAACTACCTTAGAAAATTTGACACTGTTTGAGACCAGCCTCATTTTGTTGCTGTCAGCATCAGTCACTGCTTTGAGTGGATGAAATATTAGGCATGTACTCTTGGTGAGTGACTGTCGGGTTGCAGTCAGATGGCCTGAGATCACTGCCAAGTGCAAGTATCTTTATATTTCCTGAGAAAAACAAGAGTTTTCTATAGCCAGCTACACGAACATTCATGTTGGCATGAAGGATAATGCCTCCATTTTAAAACAAAGCCTCAAGTGCTTGCTTATAATTGCTAACACTGCAGCTGATGTGGGAAATCCAGGCAGTAGATCAAAATGATTGAACTACAGGCAGGAAGGGCAGGCACCCTTCAAGAAGACTGGACTTGAGAACCTCAGGCTGAAAGAAGCTTTCCTGATATGACTCCAGGCAAAAATCTTTCTCTTATCTTATCAGCTTGGTGTTCCTCTTTTACTGATTCAGGAAAATGATGATGACTAAAATGACTATTCTCTAGGGGCACTCAAGCAAGGACTCAGAGATAGGAATAAGGCCAGGAATAGTCAAAGGCTGTTTATAAATGGAGGCACTCATTTTAGGAGACATTTTTAGAGTTGAGAAATTGCGTATTCTAAACCCTAAGGGAATAGAATATTTGTGGACAGAAACATAGTTACGCTGACAGGCATTTGCATCTTTTTAAGTACTTTCAAATGGGAAAAAATACGTACTTGATTAGTAGCAGCGTGGTCTGTCACTGGTGCCAGCTGGACGTATTGGACCTGGATATCACTCCCTTGGAGTGGGGATCCATCTACGCCCCCAGATGCAGGATCTGCAGAGGCAACAGCTATCAACTGAGCACCGTGTAACACCTGCAGACAAACCAACAGAGAAAGTATCCTGTAAATAACCATAATTACAAAGGCATTGTGAAACATCTGTAACTACAAAACAGATGTGAGACCAAAACAATAACAAAAGAACCCCACCAAAAAACTATCCACCAATAATGGTTAAGTTAAATTGCAAGGGTTTCCAAGAGAATATGGTATTCATACTGAAGGACAGTTAGGCCAGAAGCATTTTGCTGTGCTTTATAAAATCTGGATTCCTTCAGTTCTTTAGTGAAAGGGTTAATAGCCAACATAGCTGGAAATGTTTACCTTGCTTATGATACAAAACAGTTCTATATTCAAAATGTATCAGCACTAGTGACAGAACAAAACCATCCCGAGGGATTATGCTAAATACTACAGGTTTCATTTCTTTAATTAAAATAAAACCACCTTTGATTAACAAAAACAGAATGAGGCTGTTCCTCTAACAGGTAATAATATGTAGCACTTACACACTGCTTCCTATAACTAACTGCTGAACCTATTTTCCTTGTAACGAGTGCACCCAATTCCCATTAGTCTAGTGGGAATTACACCAACATTCTGAGGAGAGAAACAAAATGGAACACTAGTGTTTACATCATGCTGTTCTGTGGCCCTAATACAAAGCCCAATCAAGTCAATGGGAGCCTGTCCATTAATTCCAGTGGCCTTTGAATCAAGGTGTAGAATCAGAGGCCCTGCCTTAATCCCAATAGGCAGAGGAAGATCTCTGCCCAGGACTCCTATAAGTGTAATAAAGCAGCACTGGGGACTAACGTCCCAAGGACACCTCCAGAAGAAACCCAGAAGCTCTACATAAACTGTTCAGTGAGAAGAGAGGAGAAGCTAGAGCCCTGCAGCCAGTGACCAGAGTGCTGTGTTGTAATTAACCAGAGCTGGGGCTTTTTCTGCTAGACTCTATGTTTGCATAAAAACCTTCGGCTTCATTTCTTATTATAGATGTATCCTAAAGCCCATGATATGGGGCAGGAGAAGGGCTTTGAAGGGATGACTGGCTCTTGTTAATGGACCAGGTGTCTGATGCCCCTAGCTTACAAGGATATACAGTACTGCTAATGCTATAGGCCATATTTTCATAAAATTTGCAATTTTTTACATTCTTAAAATCACTTTGGAAAAGATAATTAGTAGGGCTGTCGATTAATCACAGTTAACTCAAGCGATTAACACAAAAATATTAATTGTGATTAATCACAGTTTTAATTGCACTGTTAAACAATAGAATACCAATTGAAATGTATTAAATATTTTTGATATTTTTGTACATTTTCTCAAATATATTGATTTCACTTGCAACATAGACCAGTGATTCTCAAACCATTCTCAACATAGACCAGTGATTCTCAAACTATTCTCAAATAGCACGGGCCGAGGGATGTGCTGGCTGCCCTTCCTGCAGCCCCCAAAAGAAACAGAATTTTTCAATTCACTTCATACGATACCGTAATGCAAGCTCTTTATCGAGAAAGCACAACGTACAAATTTTGGGGGGTTTTTTGTTACGTAATGTCACTCAAAAACAAAACAATGTAAAACTTTAGAGCCTACAAGTTCACTCAGTCCTACTTCTTGTTCAGCTAATCACTAAGAAACACATTTGTTTACATTTACAGGAGATAATGCTGCCGGCTTCTTATTTACAATGTCACCTGAAAGTGAGAACAGGTGTTCGCATGGCACTTTTGTAGCCGGTATTGCAAGGTATTTATGTGCCAGATATGCTAAACATTCGTATGCCCCTTCATACTTTGGCCACCATTCCAGAGGACATACTTCCATGCTGATGATGCTCGTTAAAAAAATAATGCGTTAATTAAATTTGTGACTGAACTTCTTGGGGAAGAATAGTATGTCTCCTGCTCTGTTTTACCTACATTCTGTCATATATTTCATGTTACTGCAATCCCAGAAGACGACCCAGCACATGTTGTTTGTTTTTAAAACACTTTCACTGCAGATTTGACAAAACACAAAGAAGGTACCAAAGTGAGATTTCTAAAGATAGATACAGCACTTGACCCAAGGTTTAATAATCTGAAGTGCCTTCCAAAATCTGAGAGAGACAAGGTGTGGAGCATGCCTTCAGAAGTCTTAAAAGAGCAACACTCTGATGTGAAAACTCCAGAACTCGAACGACCAAAAAAGAAAATCAACCTTCTGCTGGTGGCATCTGACTCAGATGATGAAAGTGAACATCGTGAAAATGCGTCGGTCTGCACTACTTTGGATTGTTATCGAGCACAACCCCTCATTAGCATGGACGCATATCCTTTGGGAGGGTGGTTGAAGCATGAAGGGACATATAAATCTTTACGTGCATCTGGCACGTAAATATCTTGCGACGCCAGCTACAACAGTGCCATGTGAACACCTGTTCTCACTTCCAGGTGACATTGTAAACAAGAAGTGAATAGCATTGTCTCCAGCAAATGTAAACAAACTTGTTTGTCTGAGTAATTGACGGAACAAGGAGGAGAACTGAGTGGACTTGTAGGCTCGAAAGTTTGACATTGTTTAATTTTTGCATGCAGTTATTTTTTGTACATAATTCTATATCTGTAAGTTCAACTTTCATGATAAAGAGATTGTATTACAGTACTTGTATGAGGTGAATTGAAAAATACGATTTCTTTTGTTTTTATAGCACAAATATTTGTAATCAAAAATAAATATAAAGTGAACACTGTACACTTTGTGTTCTGTGTTGTAATTAAAATCAATATATTTGAAAACGTAGAAAAACATCCAAAAATATTTAAATAAATGCTGTTCTATTATTGTTTAACAGTGCGATTAATCACAATTAATTTTTTTAATTGCTTGACAGCCCTAGTAATTAGGGAAGTGTATTACATCTATATACATTTTCAAAAATATTTAACAGCTATTACTCTGGTGCTGAATGTAATACCTTATTGGGTCAGCGGTGATAACTAATGAAGGGGTTATAATTCTAGTAGTGGCTATTGTAGAGGCCTTGAATCGGTTGGCCGAGTTATGTGAGAATGTCAACGGAACAGAACATTCTTACAAAAGAATAGTCTCTTGCTGCTGCATAAATAAGGAGACAAAGCCAAGATATTCATTCTCACAGCCAGAGACATTAATTTTTTGACAATATATTGTTACACTGGGTTCCTACTATATAATAAATGTGTAGATTTAATGATTATTTCTAATGAATGTTTGTGCTCAGTGAATCATTATAGATCTGCATGCTGACTGCTTTAGGTTAGGTTCATTGTTGGCTCTGAGCAATCAGAAACCATCTTACTCATTACAGAACAGTTTAAGTATGTACTTTTATGATAAGGAGAAGTGAGAGGTCAGAATACATTTTGGGCATATTGAATCAATAATGTCTCCCCAATAATCTCTTCTTTGAAACCTATACCAAATGCTGAAATAATTAGCTTCCATATGCTGTAATTTGTACAATAAACTTTTCAAACCACACCGATCAGCAGATTTAAACAAACAAAAAACCAACAACAGAGAAAGAACAAATAATTATCCTAGCCCAGGTTTTTATAAAATTTGATTTCTCAGTTGTGTCCAGGGGGATGGCCACAGAGGAGTGGGGATAAAAGGAAGTGACCTCCTAGAGCAGGGGTGGGCAAACTTTTTGGCCCGAGGGCCACATCAGGGAATAGAAACTGCATGGCAGGCCATGAATGCTCACAAAATTGGGGTTAGGGTATGTGAGGGGGTTGTGGGCTCCGGGCTGAGACTGAGGGATTTGGAGGGTGGGAGGGGGATCAGGGCTGGGGCTGGGGTGTAGGAAGGGGTGCAGGTTCTGGCTGGGGGTGTGGGCTCTGGGGTGGGGCTGGGGATGAGAGGTTTGGGGTGCAGGAGGATGATCTGGGCTGGGATCGAGGGGTTTGGAGAGCGGGAGGGGGATCAGGGCTGGGGCAGGGGGTTGGGGCACGGGGAGAGGCTCAGGGGTGCAGGCTCCAAGCGGCGCTTACCTCAAGCATGGTGCAGCCCCGACACAGCGCCCCGGCTGGAGCACCAGAGTGGGGCTGAGTTGCGCGATGCGGCCCTGACCCAGCGGGCTTAAAACGGCTAGCGGGCTGGATCCAGCCTGTGGGCCGTAGTTTGCCAACCCCTGTCCTAGAGTGACCTCAAGGGTCATTTTCAGAATCTCACAGGGATTTTGGGTGTGCTGAAGTGCAGTCGAGAAAAGGAGACCATAATGAAAAAGACTGCTTGATTTTGTTTTTAAAGGAATATGTTAATTTATCCATTTCCTCTCCATGCCCTATATTTTGTAACCATGTGATATGCTGTACTGGCGGCACTTCACGGTCTGAATTTATGAGTATTTACCAGCCAAGAGCAACAATTCTTGACAATTTCTGACATTGCACATGTTATCGCTGACTGCCAAACCCCAGAATAACTGTGGGTGACTGGACTGCTACATCCCTTTTACATTATATCTATATTATAGAAATATTACATGAAAAGAATTCAAAGTTTAGAAAAGTACCAGGTTGTATGTTCTACTGTACCCTTGTGATTGCATTCCTTCCAGCAAGCTTTAGTAGTACTCATTTTAGTGGCATACAGTTTGGAGGGGATATAATCCTGTATGTTATTTTATACTGAATTTTGACAAGATTATTGGCACTAACAACACAGCTTTGTGATTTAAAAATCAATCTGCCATTTCTCCATATCAATACCTACATGAAATACTTCTTGCTGTTTAACAGAGAGAGAGTCCTTCTGTATTGAATTTACTCAGAGTACGTAATGAGACAGACTTTTCATGTTGTACCTTTCTGTTGGGTAACTTTGTAATTCAGTCTTTTCTCTTGGGACCTATTTCTTTTCAATTTTTCATTTCCAAAATTTGAAAGAACAGACATTAAGGGAAAGGTTTCTTTCTTAGCATGTCAAGAATGATAAAAATGTGATTGTGGTATAGGTGTTTACAACACAGAAATATCTCCTTTTTTATCACCTCCTATTCATGCAAACCTGGGGGGATCAGAGGTGCCTGTTTCCCTCAGTGGAGGTCAAGATGGGAGAAAAGCACATATTAATTTCCCCTAATTTTAAACCAAATTCCTAGAGTCCTATTAACTGCAGAATGGTTTCCAATTTGGCTGTTCCACTGATTAGTCCAAGGAAGGAATCTCAGAAGGTTATAATCTGAGTCAATGTCTGCTCTATACTAATAATCCAATGGCCTTCTTTATTGTCCATCATAAGAACGGCCATATTGGGTCAGACCAAAGGTCCATCTAGCCCAGTATCCTGTCTTCTGACAGTGGCCAATGCCAGGTTCCCCAGAGGGAATGAACAGAACAAGTAATCATCAAGTGATCCATTCCCCGTCACCCATTCTCAGCTTCTGGCAAACAGAGGCTAGGGACACCGTCCCTGCCCATCCTGGATCTATCCTCCAGGAACTTATCTAGTTCTTTTTTGACCCCTGTTGTAGTCTTGGCCTTCACAACATCCTCTGGCAAGGAGTTCCACAGGTTTACTGCGTTGTGTGAAAAAATACTTCCTTTTGTTTGTTTTAACCTGCTGCCTATTAATTTCATTTGGTGACCCCTAGTTTGTGTGGTAGGAGAAGGAGTAAATAACACTTCCTTATTTACTTTCTCCACACCAATCATGATGTTATAGACTTCTATCATATCCTCCCTTAGTCGTCTCTTTTCCAAGCTGAAAAGTCCTAGTCTTTTTACTCTCTCCTCATATGGCAGCTGTTCAATACCCCTAATCATTTTTGTTGCCCTTTTCTGAACCTTTTCCAATTCCAATATATCTTTGTTGAGATGGGGTGACCATATTTGCATGCAGTATTCAAGATGTGGGCATACAATGGATTTATATAGAGGCACTGTGATATTTTCTGTCTTATTATCTATCCCTTTCTTAATGATTCCCAATGCTTTTTTGACTACAGCTGCACACTGAGTGGATATTTTCAGAGAACTACGCACAGCGACTCCAAGATCTCTTTCTTGAGTGGTAACAGCTAATTTAGATCCCATCATTTTATATGTATAGTTAGGATTATGTTTTCAAATGTACATTACTATGCTTATCAACATTGAATTTCATCTGCCATTTTGTTGCCCAGTCACCCAGTTTTGTGAGATCCTTTTGTAGCTCTTCACAGTCTGCTTGGGACTTAACTATCTTGATAGTCTTGTATCATCTGCAAATTTTGCCACCTCACTGTTTACCCCTTTTTCCAGATCATTTATGAATATGTTGAATAGGACTGGTCCCAGTACAGACCTCCAGGGGATACCACTATTTACCTCTCTTGTTTGTGAAAACTGACCATTTTTTCCTACCCTTTGCTTCCTATCTTTTAACCAGTTACCAATCCCACAGGTAATGCTTCTAAGATTTTCTGACCAATAGTACTGTTTGAGATTAGGTAGCCCTAAACATCTGATGAAGTGAGCTGTAGCTCACGAAAGCTCATGCTCAAATAAATTGGTTAGTCTCTAAGGTGCCACAAGTACTCCTTTTCTTTTTACTTTTTTTAAGTGTATCAGAGAATAAATATCAGCCACCTGCTTAAAGAGACAAAGGTGAGTGAGGTAATATATTTTATTGGACCAATTTCCAAAAGTTCTTACTTCACCCACCTTGTGTGTCTAATATCTTGGGACCAACATGGCTATCACAACACAGCAGCCATCTGCGTGGCTGACAAAGATTCCACTCACTATAACAACAAATACCTGCCCTTCACAAGAAGCATTTAAATCAGAAAAGCTTTTCCTACACTAAGATTAAACTATGCCTCCAATGAGTTACTATGACAGCTCTTTACAGTTCATATAGAAAAGAATGCAATACTGCAACCCATATCTGTCCCAAAGATGATGGCTTTTAAAATGTCACTTTATACAGGTCAGTATAAATGGCTAAAATAAAAAAAATTACTTTCTCCTCTCTTCTGGCACTATATTTGTGCAATGTCTTCATGAATTCAGAAGTTAAGGAAATCACTCATATAAATCCTTTGTTTCCAAGTTATAAAATCTCACAGACAGAACCATAAAATAGCAGTGTTCTAAAACATCTGGATAAACAGCTTTAATGGCTAACAACCAACATTTCAGAAAATAACACAGTTTCACAATTTTTCCCTTGATTCAGTCTCACTGTTGTGTAAATGCTGTGATGCTATTGTGACAGAGATGGCAATTTTCAGCAATATCCTTGAGAGACTTTATTTTATTAAGTTTATGTATTATTGTGGGCCATGATTGTATATAACCTCTCTGGGGGAGACAGATGTAAGACCTGGGAGCAGAGATGGCATGGTATTTACCAAAGGTGGTTTTTACCAGGTAAAAATCAGTTTTTACCACCCCAGGAAAACTACTTAGTCCTAGTTTAAGGCATTCTTTATTTTAAAAACTGTTTCATTAAATGCACCCCATATTACACTTAGTTTTAGTTACATATTCAAATTGTGGTTACATAAGGCAGTAGATTCAGAAATTAACTGAGGATTGTACAAACAAAAAATAAAACTACAGTCGGTGTAATACTAATATATATAATTATAATACTGAACATTGGAATGTCTGTATATAGTTTGGCTTGGTATTCTCTCAAGGAAGGTACGCGTGCCATGACTCTCATTTCAATGTTCAATATTATATAAAGAAAAAATTTAAAAACTGAGTACATTAAAACAACAATAATGCAGAGTTGTAGGCATGAAGCATTAAGCAATCAGAAGCATGCAGAGTTGCAGACTACCAGCCCAGGTCCATTTGGCCACGCAGCATTCTGCAACAGAAGACTAACTTGGATGCAGTGGAATAGAACGAGCCTATTCCTCAGTTTTGAATTGATGATATCCAAAGTTTGCTTGCTGAAGTTGCTGGACACTGATGCAATTGCACCACCAGTTCTATGAAGCCAAATGGAATATCAGCATTCTTCAACCACGTTATAAGCAGATACTGTTTCCCTGATAATGGATGAAAACATTGATTCTGGATATGGAGCTTCTTCTACTTTAAATGCAAGTAAATATGGCAGAAAGCCAGCATTTTTGATGAGCAAGCACTGCCTTGCAGTTTCTTCTTGTGCAGCTGAATTTCTTTCCTCAAAAAGGAGTACTCGTGGCACCTTAGAGACTAACAAATTTATTTGAGCATAAGCTTTCGTGAGCTACAGCTCACTTCATCAGATGCATTCAGTGGAAAATACAGTGGGGAGATTTTATATACACAGAGAACATGAAACAATGGGTGTTACCATACACACTATAACAAGAGTGATCAGGTAAGATGAGCTATTACCAGCAGGAGAGAGAAAAAAAACAGGAAAAAAAACCCTTTTGTAGTGATGATCAAGGTGGGCCATTTACAGCAGTTCATTTATCAATAGATGCAACCATACTTTGCATGCAGCAGCAATTGTTGGTGCATCCCTTTGGAGTTTGTCAAGTGCCACAACAACTGGTTTCAACTGACTGATCAAGTTCTTTGCTTCTTCGTAAATCCCCTGATTATTAATTATACTGGTCACTTTATTTTCAAGTTCTGCCTCACGATCACTCACAATTCTGAGAGAATGGGGCTGATTTTTAATGTATGTTTCTAGGCACGTTTGTTGACTGTTCCATCATGTGTCACCAGGAATTTAGGTTTTACAGATCCTAGGCATTCTTTTAACCAGGCTCCAGGTTGATGGTGATTATGGAAATGCTTTTGTAAATCTACGTGTTTCATGAAAGTACTTGGTCTAAGGTCTTGTCCAAGTCGGTTGAGCCAATGTGATACACATCCATACGTAACCAAAGCGTCGTCATCTAATTCCAAATTGTTTGTCAGGTAGCTCTTAAGAACATAACTATACAGTTTATTTGTAATGCCTTGACTTCTCTTGCCAGAGTAGCACAGTACTTTCCAATCTTCTTATTGCTTCCAATATCAACAGCTGATAAGTAAACCAGTTTTTTTCCCTATCTGCACAAAGTTAACTATTAGTGGGTCATTGTGCATATTACTTCAGCCACCTTGTATCCGTATAACTGCTTTTCTATGTAATTCATTGTGTACTTACACCCTCAAGCCATCAGTAACCGCGTCTACCAGTTCACCCGCTACCAGCTTTTGGTTGGGTGCTTTGTAGCCTGGCCCTAGGCAGCTGATCATTGCTTGAAAAACTGTATGCTCAATAGCAGAAAAGAGAATATTACCACCATAAAAATTCTGCATTTTTCAAGTCTATCCTTTGTTTCAGTTCTATAGTTGTTTTTGTTACAAAGATATCTATTTGTGGTTGAAGAACCATGACAATTCCTCCTCTTCGTCTTTGGCTGACCTGAATCTCACTTTGTTTTGGTGTAGTTGGCAATGGTAATGCAGTATTATCATTACCTTCATCCTCAGATTCTGATTCTAATACTTGCATACGTTTTGCCAAAGGCAGTGATTCTTGTGTCCCTTTGTTCTTCCCACTGTACTTTGCAAAATGTTTCCTCATATGGTCTGCCTTCCCAATCGCTTTTTCTTTGCAATTTCTGCATCTAACACTCTCTTTACCATCTTCGTGAACTTTCTCAAAATAGCTGAGAATTAGGGCAAGTGGTCTTCTACCTTAGCTCATGTTGAGATATTTGGATTTGAGTCACTGTACTCCATGAGCTCAGCTGCACTCCAGCCAGCCACATCAAGAGACGGAGTACTGGACTGGACAGTTAGTTTGGCAGTCTTCCTCAAACAGAAACTGAAACTTTGGGATCTGGGAATTCCCCTTCTTTGTTTGTTTGAAATTTTCATTGATAAACAAAGAAGGGGAATTCCCAGATTCAGAAGTTTCAGTTTCTGTTTGAGGTAGCCAACTCAATAGCATTTAGCTTTAGATTGAGGCTCTTCTTTTATTTCTTTTAACTAAAATTAAACAGTTCATATTACTGGAAAAGTATTGTCAAATCGCAAAATATTTTGCAATACTTTTTATTAGTATATTCTAATAATAATTTTATTATTCCCAGTTTAAGCTGGTATTTTACCAGCATTCTGCCCTTAACTAGTTTTTCCCAGGAAATTGCCAATGCCGCCTGGGAGTTCAAAACACTATATTGAAAATGTGCCAGACAAGTATGGACTTTTGGGACAACCCTGGGAATCCCTAGGGAGAGGTTAATGCAAATTCCCCAATGCTGCTTATGCAAAAATGCAGCCTTGTGAAGCTACACCACGAGGAAAGGGTCTTTGTCTGCTGATTACCTGTTACAGAAGGCCATAATCAAAGACTCAGGTGTATAAAGAAACAGTTGATCTGCCCAACTTGGTCTCTGGATCTAAGATGGATTAACTTGTAACCATGGGGAAAACCAAGCTGTGGGTTTTGAAGGACTAAAACCTAATAGAGCCCTAGGCTGGAGTTGGGAGTGACCTCTAGTAAGTTCTTTAGCATGCATGTAAGTTCCTTTATTGTTTTAATATGTTTTCTCTGTAAAGCTTTTACCATAAAATAATTGTGCTTGCTTGGAAGGAGCTGTGTGGTAACTTATAACTATGGGCAATGCAGTGCTCAGACTCATAGCCCTTGTATGAAAAGTAAAAGTAAAAAAGTAAAGTAAAGCACAGAGGCTGGCCATTTTAGGCAGTTTAGCTTGCTAAGGATATCATCATGTAAGGCATGGATGGAGCTGTGTAACCTTAAAATCCCCAGTGGGAAGGGTGGGAGATGCAGGTGTTCACCCAAGAGAGGTGCCAGCTGGGACCAGGAAGCCTGAAGGGGGTGCCTTTGGTGGACCACAGAGGAGGAATACAGGTGCAGTTCCACTGAAACTGTGGCAGCTATCACTTCAACTTTTATGCAAATTCCAAAGTCTCACTCTGGAGTATTAAATAAGGAAACAGACATTGTTTCCTTGATGGTAATAATCCATTGTTAACTACCTATTGTAAATCTGCATGAATTGGATGACTTTCTGTGTATATCTTAGCCTATTAAAATATCTAAATACTTAAAACAAGATACTGTAACATTTCCATTCACTGATTTTTTTATTTTATTTTTATTTTCATTTTTTTGGAACCCACATACATGCACCTTCCATCACAATTTTTTTTATTAAGTGGAACTTTCTTTTTCCTATTCAACTGCATTTTTCTCAGATTTTCTGCATTACAGAACTCATTTTTGTACACAGTATATAGAGTTAGTGCATTTAAGTTCAATTCCCACCTCTTGCTGTCATCATATTTAATCAGGAGCCTCATTGTTAATCCACATTGATAAGAGTAACAAAGACAACACCAAAGATAATGAGGATTTTGGTGATGAAAAGAATACACTGTGCACAATATGTTTAACCAATAATGACCTGAAATATATTCCTGCAATAGCTATGAGAATAGGTGAATGGCACAGTGCAAGAAAGCCTTGGTCAAAAAAATGCAACAGTGGGTGCATTCTGTGGTTTAGAAAAGGGAATTCTGGTGCCAACATGCTACTTACGCAATGTCAGGCTCGCTAGGATATTTTATCATTTGGAAGTGAGACCACAGCCTTCTTTCAAAACTAGTCAACGAATAAAACTCTTTTGTGCTCCTTTTTACACATTTGTATTCCAGGCCCAACCACTGTTTGTTTGTTTGTTTGTAACACTTCAAAACAAGTCTGGTATTTATGAATTAAAGATGCTGACAATGATTTATTAATGTTCCCCACCCACTGCACAAATTATATTAATTGTTGTCTTAGATCTGATTAAATCATGCTTAACTACTGAAAGTGCTGTAACTGACCATGTGAAACACCCATTGGACAAATGAGAGAGTAAAAGTGAAAACAAGAAAAAAAAATCCCAACCCTAAATTAAACCAGCTGACTGAGAACTTCAAAGAGGGGAGTGAGGGGAAAGTTCTTAATGTCTTCAATATTTACAGATTATATTCTAAATAAAATAAAGTAACTCTTGTAACTTCTATTCAAACTACTGCCCTGCTTCTGAGATTACAACATGAATGGATGAGAATGGAGATGGAAAATTCCTGACTTGACCCACCCTATTTATTAAAAAAAGAACTTGGAAATAAAACCTAGAACTGCAGCCCTAATGGTGCAGTATATTATTTTCAATTTGTTGAGCCAAAGAGAGGATCAATCCAAATTCAGTCACAGTTCAGCATACTTTAGGGTGACCAGACAGCAAACGTGAAAAATCAGGGCAGAGGTTGGGGGGTAAAAGGAGCCTATATAAGAAAAAGACCCAAAAATCGGGACTGACCCTATAAAATCGGGACATCTGGTCACCCTAGCATACTTGACCCCTCTCCACATGACTTCACACTTTCTTTGTATCAAATGACAAGAGGACCTACCAAACAGAACAAAAGCCACCACACTGTATTCATAAAACAATGCAAATAATCAGAGAAGTAAAGTCCCTCTTCAGAGGAAAACTCAACTGGACGAAATATATTAAACAAACACCCATTTAATTTCCATGTAGGCATTACAGAAAATTCTTCATTCACAGGCAAAAAATTACACAGCTATATTACTGTATATCCCTGCCTTAATACCGAAATTAAAAAGATATTATAAAATAGCTTATACTAAAAGAACTATCTTCAGACTTTCTACTTGCTACATACAGTAATAATAACACTGTGCAAATAAAGGACCTGATCCACAGCCCACTAAACTCAATGGGAGTCTTTCCATCTTTTGGAGTAGGCATATAGAGCATTTTTAATACAAGGTAATCAAAGTGCTTTTTACAAAGGTGGATATTATTATCCCCATTTTACACATGAGGAAACCAAGGTCTAGAGAGGTGAAGTGACTTGCCCAGGGTCACAGTGAGAGTCAGTGACAGAGATGACAATAAAATCCAGTCTTGTTCTCTAACTGATAGATCATGCTCCCCACTAATACAAACAACTAAAGTAGCTTGAGTTCAGTAATTTATCTTAATGCCTGGACACTTCAGTCAGCCCGATTTTTACATTAACGTGTTTGCAAATTTCATGGAAATTCCTGGATGAAGTATAAAACAAGTAAAATTATCACACCAAAGTCGCAAATGCTAAAAAAGAGAGACAAAATACTGAAGGTTTTAAATCATACAACCCTAGGATATCAGGAGCTGTGTGTGAAAACCTTAGCAAATGATAAGAATACAGTCTTTGTTTGGCTGTTCATAGGATCTCTGGACTACCAGTTCAATTCTATAATTCTTACCTGCCACTGACCTTAGGATGACTTACATGACATCACTGTAGAGTTATTTTGATTGAGAAGACAAGTGATTAGAAAGCTGGAACAATCGTTTGTTGCATTCCTCACAATTTATTTCCATGAAGTTAAAACAATGGCTGCATGTTTTCCCCCTCAACAGAAAAGCTATGGGGGTAATTTTTACCAAAGAAAGGAAACCAACCAGTCAGTATGCTTGAGCAAATACTGAAAAATAAATAAATAACATTGCATGGTGTTTATAAATGCTTATCTCATACAGAACGTACGCTTGCCAATGGGCATCTACAACTTAATTCTTCCTTCATAAATGTTTAGCTTTTATGATGGAATAAAACTAAATGCCAAAACATGTTCAGTGTTAATTAGACATTAGTAGGCTCTGCACTAACACACTATAACTGCATAAATTTTATAAAGACCCCATCACCATAATACACTATCGATATTTTAGGAGCATCCTATCTAAGCTAAAAAAAATTTGGAGTCTTAAAGTTTTCTTTCTTCCTGCAACTAATTGAAGCAAACTTCTTTTTAAGAGTATTTTTGAATATCGGGGTCAAATTCAGGCTAGCACAGTGTGCAGGCACCTACCAGAAAATCCACAGCCAGCGGCAGGAATTCAGTGTGGAAGTGGGCCTACCTCAGTGTCTCTCCCTTTTGTTGGCCCACCTCACTAGAAGTCCAGGTGGGTATTCCAAGGCAGGTTATGGTCCACATGTTTCTGTGAGTGTGCCCCTGAGCTAGCAGTGCTTTCATGCACAGATATTTAAAGCTCTGACGCAGCTCTTCATGGCCCTCAATGGACTAACCCTGGCTACCTCAGGGATTACCATTCCCTCCTGGTGACCATGAGCCCCCATGCTGGAGAAGATCTTACCTACGACAAGACTCAAGGACAGGAGAATAAGAATCTTACAGCTGATTAGCAGCTATGGAATTCTCGCCCACCAACTATGAGAAAGAGCAAAGATCTCACCAACTTCAGAACAAGAAATAAAACCCAGTTCTATAGATTCATTTTTCCCCAGTAACTACCCTAAAGGTGACAGAAAGAAAAACTTTTTTATTTTTTTAAATTAAGCACATGCTCTTGGTGCTGGTAGAAAATATAGGATACAGTCTTATTGACTGAATGATTGTTTTACTTAATTTTGTATGTACCTAGATACCATAGGGATAAACATAATAGGCAGATAGGCAGGCAGATTAGATAAAATGAACTAAAACAAAACAAACAGATCCCCCCCAAACACACACACACAAAACCACACTATCCCTTTTCCCAGCAGCAACAATCTATGGGAGTGTGCTGCTTAGAAATATAACAAAGACACAGAGTTTTTCAGTATTATACCACTATCCTCTCTTTGACCTGAATTTCAGCCTCACTTGTTCCTTTTTATCTAGTCTTCTCTCAATATTCTTCTCATCTCTTTCCTTTTTAAGTCTGTCTTGCTGCTGAAGGATAAGAACAAAAGAATGGCCATACTGGGTCAGACCAATGGTCCACCTAGCCCAGGACCCTGTCTTCTGACCGTCGCCCGTGCCAGATGCTTCAGAGGAAATGAACAAAGCAGGGCAATTATCGAGTAATCCATTCCCTGTCTTCTAGTCCCAGATTCTGGCAGTCACAGATTTAGTGACACCCAGAGCATAGGGCTGGGTCCCTGACCATCTTGGCAATAGCCATTGATGGACCTATTCTGCATGAACTTATCTAATTATTTTTCTTAACTCAGTTATACTTTTGGCCTTCACAGAATCCCCTAGCAATGAGTTCCAGAAGTTGACTGTGCACCGGGTATGTGAAGGGTATAAGCTCTGTGAACCTCGGAAAAAAGTTTTAACTTCATTTTGAGCCAGGTAACATGGTGATGGTTGCCATACAAATGCATGTAATAATATTAATAAATAATTGCAAATAATAAATTAAATAAAATAATAATAATAATAATAAATAATAATAATAATAATAAAACCCAGCTACATTCTCTGCTCTCCTCCTTTCCATTTAAAAACAGCTTTCAGTCCATAACTAATAGTTCCAATTTAGAATTCAACTGCAAGACAAGAAAAAAAAAAAGATTAAAATGCACCTTTCTTCTGATTTCTCCTGAAATCATTCCAGCATAGTTTCCAAACTTGGCACAGTACATATCACCTTCTCAGAGGATTTATACTTATCACTGAAAATTATTCTTCTAGATAGCAACACTATATGAAGCTACTCTCTAAGCCCTGAATTGCAAAAGAGGAAAAAAGTGGAAAAGTCTGTTTCCACAAAAAAGACAAGTTACTCACCCTCATTTCTGTCAAATTCTTGCTACTGTAGTCAGAGTAACAGCCGTGTTAGTCTGTATTCGCAAAAAGAAAAGGAGTACTTGTGGCACCTTAGAGACTAACCAATTTATCTGAGCATAAGCTTTCATGAGCTACAGCTCATACAGTATGCATCCGATGAAGTGAGCTGTAGCTCACGAAAGCTTATGCTCAAATAAATTGGTTAGTCTCTAAGGTGCCACAAGTACTCCTTTTCTTTTTGCTACTGTAGTGTTGTGCTTTGTTATTAACCTGGGCAAACATGTATAGGAATAGCCTACACAATAGGAATTCAATGTATTTTTCCATCATTTCTTCATATTTCTAATGCTGCAATGCAATAAAAGATGCTGTTCCTTTAAAGAATGAGACCTTGATTCAGTGAGAGGGTGGTGGTTTATAGAATATTCATGTCTGAAAATACTACAATGCTGGTTGTTGGCAAATAAGTGTTTCAGCAAATTTTGCACAAAAGAAAAGACTCATACCCAGGAAAAGGGAAAGATCCCAGTGACACAGTCCAATTAATAATTTGTTTAAAAGGGCAGTTTGGGCCTGAAGATAGGAAGAAAAGTATAGGTTTAGATGATTCATAGAAAGCTGCATTTAATCTTGAGGCAGATATTTAAGAAACATCTGCCTATCTTTCTGAGATGGGCATGCACTTTCCTTCTGCAATGATAGCAAAACTAATATGAAGGCATTCAAAGTAGCACATGTAGTTTCTTTAAATATTAATAAGCTGAACTGATAAATCTACTCACTTAAATAAGATTTATTACACCCATTAACACATTCTTTCCTGTCTTAATATTTTCTTCATGGAGCCTTAAGACTAATAAGATCCAGTATAGATGGTGCCAGCAAAACGTTGTTTATTCAGTAGATTTGCTGGGCAGGTAGATGAATATAACTGAAGCAACCAGATTCTGATAAGCTGCAGTTTTTACAACATTAACTTATTATTTTATCATTGTAAATTAATCGGTTTCTCCAAGAAATCAGAGGTCTGGTCCAATCTAGTTCTCAAACAATACAGAACTAATTCAGGAATCCAGAAGGGTACACACAGTATGTCAACTCAATTGTGAATCAAATGGGAGGAATTCTAAGGCTCTACCATCCATAAAGAATACTTTCTTTTTCTTTTTTGTTCACTTCAATGGAGAAATGCGTTCTGCTAGTTTGCCAAAGGAGAAAGCAGAGCAATCATAGAATAATGTATGACAATAAAACCAAACCCAATATAGAAGGGCGTAGAGTTTCCAGGTGTTGGTAATGGGATCTATGTTACATCCTTCCACCTCGCTGGTTCAGATTCAACCCAGGTCATCAGCGACTGAAAGTTCTTATCTCATGGCTGTTTGGTGTCTGATGCAAAACCATTTCAGTGGTTTCACAGACCACTTCCCATAAAACTGACCTCTTGGCAGCATCAGCAGAGCAGAAAAGGAGTGAATGAAGATAGAGACTGAACTATTATGATAACACCAAGACCTAGGAAACAGGTAGAATATGAAAGGTCGACACTTCCTCCAAAAGAGTTAAATATCGTAATTCCTTATTTTTTCAAGATGAAGTTGCATTCATTACTATTGCCACTATAACTGGCATCTGTAGGAAAGAAACGACAGCCTCGGACACGTATGTACAAACCCAACATTGGTTTTTTTATCCAATGGTAAAAGTATTTCCAGGGGGTTCACAGATTCATAGATTTTAAGGCCGGAAAGGACCCTTCATTGTCTAGTCTGACTTCCTGCATGACACAGGCCAAAGAACCTCATCCCATAACCTCTGCACCAAGTCCATAATTTCTGTTTGAGCTATAGCACATCCTTTAGAAAGATATTCAGTCTCAATTTAAAGACTTCAAGTGATGGAGAATCCACCACACCCCTTGGTAAATTGCTCCAATGATTAATTACTCTCACTGTTAAAAATTGTGCTTCATTTATAATCTGAATAGATCTAGCTTCAGCTTCCAATCACTGGATCTCGTTATGCCTTTTTCTGCTAACTTAAAGAGTTGTCTATTGTCAAATTTCTTCCCCATATGGGTACTTGTAGATCACAATCAAGTCACTGCTTAACTCTGTCTTGTGATCTCATCAAAAAATTATTAAATTTGTATGACAAGACCTAATCCATAAAACCATGTTGGCTGATATTAATTATTCTTAACATCCTTTAATTCTTTCCTGATCGCACTTTAATCACTTTCTGTATTATCTGAAGTGCCAAAATTCACACAAACTTATTAAATTTATAAAATGTACCCATGATAAAGTTCACTGAGTGCATGAACAATATCTAAATGCATTACACACTGACCAAAGTCAACAAAAGACTCTGCCAAAAAATAACCCCACTGCCCCACATAAGTAAGAGAGTTAGGCTCTTTGGCATCAGTGACAGGGAAGTGAATTCCAAAGTCAAGGACCCTTTGCTGAGAATGTCCTGTTGCTAGCCTAAGACATTCAAACTTAGGGACTGATAGCAAGAACACCCCATCTGACCTCAATTGTGGTGGTGCTGCATGGTGAGAAAAGTAGTTTCTCAGAAAGCCAGGTCCCAAACCACTTAGGGAATTTAAAAGAAATGTCTGTATTTTACAAGAAAGCTATATTTGATTTAAATGAACTGGAAACATTTATATAGCAGCAATACACTTCTCTTAAAGATCAGGATATCCTACGGAAGTTAAGGGCCAGATTCATCATACAATCTTACTCACAAAGAGTAGCACCTTCACTCCACCAACAATCTCTTTAATTTCAATTTCAGAATCTGGCCATAAATTTGCAACTCGTTGTTTACATGCCATAAGCCAATGAAATAAGAAATTAAGTTAGGTTGAGCACATTAAAGTCCAACACACAGGGAGAGAGAAACTCCCATTGCTGTGTGTTTCTAAGCATCTTGAATCCATCCACGTAAAAAGTGACCTTAAATCTGTCAAAACTTTATTAGCTAACACCTGTAGAGTATAATCTAAGTGAGAGTTCCACTCTTGAATTGCCAAATCAAAATGCCATGAAAACCAAAACCAATTTCCACTTTACCGAGAGGAAAAAGGAGGGAAGAATAATTCCGAGTGCATTTTTATTATCTGTATAGTTTCCTTGTATAACAAATAATAAAACATCCATCTCATCTGCTTTTACTTTTAGCATATATTACAACATAGATTTATTCTGTAATGTCTACTTTGAGATTGTGCCTGTACAAACAACTGAAGAAGCGTAGAGAACATACACCACAGCTGTTGTGGTTAATGATACAAATTTAACCAAAAAATGCCAAATTTTTTTGGCTAATGCAGTTTGTTTGAGTTAGATAAACCATGGAATGTTGTGGCTTACTGTATTTTCACCGATTTCAGAGTAACAGCCGTGTTAGTCTGTATTCGCAAAAAGAAAAGGAGGACTTGTGGCACCTTAGAGACTAACCAATTTATTTGAGCATGAGCTTTCGTGAGCTACAGCTCACTTCATCGGATGCATACCGTGGAAACTGCAGCAGACTTTATAACACACAGAGAATATGAAACAATACCTCTTCCCACCCCACTGTCCTGCTGCTAATAGCTTATCTAAAGTGATCATCACGTTGGGCCATTTCCAGCACAAATCCAGGTTTTCTCACCCTCCACCCCCCCACACACAAATTCACTCTCCTGCTGGTAATAGCTCATCCAAAGTGACCACTCTCCCTACAATGTGCATGGTAATCAAGGTGGGCCATGTCTAGCACAAATCCAGGCTTTCTCACCCCCCCTCTTTTTTTCCCCCCAGGGACACACACACACACACACACACACACACACAAACTCACTCTCCTGCTGGCAATAGCTCATCCAAACTGACCACTCTCCAAGTTTAAATCCAAGTTAAACCAGAACGTCGGGGGGGGGGGGTAGGAAAAAAAAAGGGGAAATAGGCTACCTTGCATAATGACTTAGCCACTCCCAGTCTCTATTTAAGCCTAAATTAATAGTATCCAATTTGCAAATGAGTTCCAATTCAGCAGTTTCTCGCTGGAGTCTGGATTTGAAGTTTTTTTGTTTTAAGATAGCGACCTTCATGTCTGTGATTGCGTGACCAGAGAGATTGAAGTGTTCTCCGACTGGTTTATGAATGTTATAATTCTTGACATCTGATTTGTGTCCATTTATTCTTTTACGTAGAGACTGTCCAGTTTGACCAATGTACATGGCAGAGGGGCATTGCTGGCACATGATGGCATATATCACATTGGTGGATGTGCAGGTGAACGAGCCTCTGATCGTGTGGCTGATGTTATTAGGCCCTGTGATGGTGTCCCCTGAATAGATATGTGGGCACAGTTGGCAACGGGCTCTGTTGCAAGGATAAGTTCCTGGGTTAGTGGTTCTGTTGTGTGGTATGTGGTTGTTGGTGAGTATTTGCTTCAGGTTGCGGGGCTGTCTGTAGGCAAGGACTGGCCTGTCTCCCAAGATTTGTGAGAGTGTTCATCCTTTAGGATAGGTTGTAGATCCTTAATAATGCGTTGGAGGGGTTTTAGTTGGGGGCTGAAGGTGACGGCTAGTGGCGTTCTGTTATTTTCTTTGTTAGGCCTGTCCTGTAGTAGGTAACTTCTGGGAACTCTTCTGGCTCTATCAATCTGTTTCTTTACTTCTGCAGGTGGGTATTGTAGTTGTAAGAAAGCTTGACAGAGATCTTGTAGGTGTTTGTCTCTGTCTGAGGGGTTGGAGCAAATGCGGTTGTATCGCAGAGCTTGGCTGTAGACGATGGATCGTGTGGTGTGGTCAGGGTGAAAGCTGGAGGCATGTAGGTAGGAATAGCGGTCAGTAGGTTTCCGGTATAGGGTGGTGTTTATGTGACCATTGTTTATTAGCACTGTAGTGTCCAGGAAGTGGATCTCTTGTGTGGACTGGACCAGGCTGAGGTTGATGGTGGGATGGAAGTTGTTGAAATCATGGTGGAATTCCTCAAGGGCTTCTTTTCCATGGGTCCAGATGATGAAGATGTCATCAATATAGCGCAAGTAGAGTAGGGGCTTTAGGGGACGAGAGCTGAGGAAGCGTTGTTCTAAATCCCCCACTCTGAACTCTAGGGTACAGATGTGGGAACCTGCATGAAAAACCTCCTAACCTTATCTTTACCAGCTTAGGTCAAAACTTCCCCAAGGTACAAAATATTACACCCGTCGTCCTTGGATTGGCCGCTACCACCACCAAACTAATACTGGTTACTGGGGAAGAGCTGTTTGGACGCGTCTTTTCCCCCCAAATACTTCCCAAAACCTTGCACCCCACTTCCTGGACAAGGTTTGGTAAAAAGCCTCACCAATTTGCCTAGGTGACTACAGACCCAGACCCTTGGATCTTAAGAACAATGAACAATCCTCCCAACACTTGCACCCCCCCTTTTCCTGGGAAATGTTGGATAAAAAGCCTCACCAATTTGCATAGGTGACCACAGACCCAAACCCTTGGATCTGAGAACAATGAAAAAGCATTCAGTTTTCTTACAAGAAGACTTTTAATAAAAATAGAAGTAAATAGAAATAAAGAAATCCCCCCTGTAAAATCAGGATGGTAGATATCTTACAGGGTAATTAGATTCAAAAACATAGAGAACCCCTCTAGGCAAAACCTTAAGTTACAAAAAAGATACACAGACAGAAATAGTTATTCTATTCAGCACAATTCTTTTCTCAGCCATTTAAAGAAATCATAATCTAACACATACCTAGCTAGATTACTTACTAAAAGTTCTAAGACTCCATTCCTGGTTCAAAAGAATATTAACATATCTGTAGCACACCTTATTGCATGAGATCCAGGTTTCAGACGCCTATGGATTATTAAGCCCTTTGTGCTGCAAGGCTAGGAGATCTCAGAAGTAAAGTTCTCAGCCTATGTTGGTGAAGTAAGAGTACTACTCAGAGTGATTGCCACCAATCTAAAATACCAATTAATGGTATCAGGGAGAGCTGCAGAGATCAGTGCAATACTCCATGGAGCCCTGCGAGAAGGGAAATGGGATATGGGGAATTAGCTGCAGTTCAGAAGGGAAAGGATGGTGGAAACCCCCTAGACCTCCATTCAGATTAACATGCATCATGGTCAGGATCTGATGGGATAAGGGATATTCCACATGTAAATGCTACTGCTCCCCACAGCAAAAATGAACCAACAAATTCACTACATCATTTAATTTTCAACCCAAGGAGTAAAAAGATCCAATGATAGCAGTAGAGGAACACTAAAAATCTTTTTCTTAACATTTTGTGAGTTCATTCATTATTGGAATCTAGCTTTAAACAAGCACAGATTTTGGAAATCAACAATTTTTAGCAAAGGTGGTATTTTCCATAACTATTTTACATAAAACTGTACACTGTGCTACAGCATAGAGCTCCAAAGAAAATATGGATTTGATTCAATAATGTTTCTGCCTTCAAAGTATTAATATACTCTAAACACAAAACGTAAGGTTTCATCCATTTTCACGTTTGCCTTTTTACAAATTTTATCGTATTTTGTTGTTCTATTTTTCTATTGTAGTACTATCATAACTCTGAGAAACAAGAAGATATTCTTGGAAATAATTCAAATGAGAGAAAAATAATTCATTTAAAAATACCATGAACAGTCATGAAACACGGAGATGAGCGTGGTATCAGAACCTAAATGTAATAAAATAGAAATAGCATAGACACATTTCTCTATCATGTTATCTCTTTCTCTCACACACACGTTGTAGATAGATTAGATCAGAGGTGGGCAAACTATGGCCCGCGGCCACATCCGGCCCATGGGACCATCCCGCCTGGCCCCTGATCTCCCAGCCAGGGAGGCTAGCCCCCGGCCCCTCCCCTGCAGTCTCAGCTCGCTGCACCACCAGCCTTCTGGCCCGCTGCTCCTGCCGGGCAGTGCGGCGGCATGGCTGGCTCCAGCATGGTAAGGGGGCAGGGAGCGGGGAGTCCCAGGGGGAAGTCAGGGGACAGGGGGCAGTTGGATAGGCATGGGAGTCCCAGGGAGCCTGTCAGGGGGCGGGGGTGTGGATAGGGGTTGGGGCAGTCAGGGGACAGGGAGAAGGGGGGTTGGATAGGGGGTGGGGTCTCAGGGCGGGCGGTTGGGGCAGACATCCCAGGAGGGGGCGGTCAGGGGACAAGGAGCAGGGGGTTTGGATGCGTCGGGGATTCTGAGGGGGCAGGAAGTGGGAGGGGGGCGATGGGGGCAAGGGCCAGGCTGTTTGGGGAGGCACAGCCTTCCCTAACCGGCCCTCCATATAGTTTTGCAACCCGGATGTGGCCCTTGGGCCAAAAAGTTTGCCCACCCCTGGATTAGATCCATCTATCTATCAATCTGTTTTCTTCTTTTCTTGATTCTAATCAACTGAAACAATATTTTGTGACCTGTTAATTCTGCATGATTGCCTGGAAAATGCATAGTAGTTTTTAACCTCCCCCCGCTTCAAACAATAGAATATAAATGTGGAGAGGAGCTGCGTTTTGAAAATGAAGAATGGCTGATGCAGTACCAGTACCTTCTGGACAGGACATATAGCACTTTTATTTTGTATTCAAATGTGTAAGATAACAACCCATAACTTTAGAATAAAAACATTGTTCTAAAGTTTGCAACAAAGCTACACAATTGTTTTGGACAGGAAGCACAGAATAATAGCCAACTAAAACAACAAATAGGAAGTTAGTGGGAGGCAGGATAATTGGATTTTGCCCAAAAAGCTTAAATTAATACCTCCACTATAACAAAAACTGCCACCAGACCTTTAGGTCATATTTTCAGCTGTCTACACACCAACTTATAAATCTGTGCATGATAATTGTGCACACTCTTCAACCTGTGTGTAGTTAAATTAATAATTAACCATTTGCATGACATACAATTACCCATTTGCATAGCAACAATTTCAGAAGCTGTGTTCGAAAATTTCATTCCATTAACAGCTAGGACATCAATTTATGCGTCAACCAAAAGACAGCACCTCAAGCAACACAGTGAGACTGTTCTGTCACCCTCTACTAGCCACAGTCAATAGAGGCTCTGTGCAAGTTACAGTATGGACATTTTGTCTATATTAACTTGTATGTAACATATGGCATTGCTAACCACAAACATTTAAAAATTACAAAACAAGCCCCCCAAATCATGAGATTTTTAAATTATTTAGTAAATGTGAAGTTCTTTTTATTTGATTTCTGGCTTTTGAACTTGTAGCATATCCTGGGGACTTGTTTAAAGCTTTTCTCTGCAACTATGAAGGCTACAAATTTACTTTTTTTAAAAACAATAACTATGTCTCATGAAATAACATGACTCCAGGAGACTGGAACTTTAGGAAAAATAACCTAGTATTACAAGATTCTTGTTAAAATGAGTTTGCAACACTGAAAGACACAAGAAAGTATCCCATGATGGCTTCTTGTATTAAAACTAGTTCCAGTAATTTCCCACCCTGAAAACACCAGAAGAGACTGTACAAAGCTGTAATCTGATGAGGTTCAATAAGGATAAGTGCAGGGTCCTGCACTTAGGATGGAAGAACCCAATGCACAGCTACAGACTAGGGACCGAATGGCTAGGCAGCAGTTCTGCAGAAAAGGACCTAGGGGTGACAGTGGACGAGAAGCTGGATATGAGCCAGCAGTGTGCCCTTGTTGCCAAGAAGGCCAATGGCTTTTTGGGATGTATAAGTAGGGGCATAGCGAGCAGATCGAGGGACGTGATCGTCCCCCTCTATTCGACATTGGTGAGGCCTCATCTGGAGTACTGTGTCCAGTTTTGGGCCCCACACTACAAGAAGGATGTGGATAAATTGGAGAGAGTCCAGCGAAGGGCAACAAAAATGATTAGGGGTCTGGAACACATGACTTATGAGGAGAGGCTGAGGGAACTGGGATTGTTTAGTCTGCGGAAGAGACGAATGAGGGGGGATTTGATAGCTGCTTTCAACTACCTGAGAGGTGGTTCCAGAGAGGATGGTTCTAGACTATTCTCAGTGGTAGAAGAGGACAGGACAAGGAGTAATGGTCTCAAGTTGCAGTGGGGGAGGTTTAGGTTGGATATTAGGAAAAACTTTTTCACTAGGAGGGTGGTGAAACACTGGAATGCGTTGCCTAGGGAGGTGGTGGTATCTCCTTCCTTAGACGTTTTTAAGGTCAGGCTTGACAAAGCCCTGGCTGGGATGATTTAATTGGAGATGGGTCCTGCTTTTGAGCAGGGGGTTGGACTAGATGATCTCCTGAGGTCCCTTCCAACCCTGATATTCTATGATTCTATGAAAGCAATCAAGAAGTAAAATTACCAAAACTCAGTTACAATCAGTGGGCCAGGTCCATGCTGGCTGATTTGGGCTGGGCTGGCAGTGCACAGTAGCTCTCCAAACCATCTTAAGTTTCGCTCTTCATTACCAGAGTAACACCATAGTGGTACCTGTGTCATCCTCTCTCCCAGCCTGTGATACTTGGGCTTATCTAAGGAAAAGGGGCACATCCCTATGCCCCAGTAATCCCCAGATACCAGTTCCTTTGGTCAGCTGACATAAATTAGACCAGGACTCAGGCTGTTCTAACTAGCTCTGAGGAACTGAACTAGAGGAGATCAGCTGAATTGGAGGATCTGGCCCAATCTCTAAAATATTTAGAACAATAGGAGATAGAATATTTAATAATGGACATTTAAAGCCTGCAGCCCAATGTACCAAAACACATCCTGCCACTTGTACTTTATGCCTAAACTAAAACAAATGCATCAAAACAAAGGTGTGGCAGTCAAATATGTTTTGGTGCCTGTTTTCACTATATCAACGGAAATGACAAATGTACTGTAGCAGTACAGGCTTGAGAGCTCCGAGCAGAATAATAACTCCTAGGAGAATTGCATGCTATGGAGGAACAAGGGTAATCAGCATAATGAAAACATATTCTATGAACTATTATCGTGTCTGAAAAGGATTCAAAGCTAACTGCAATGAAATAATGGTCTAAACCAAGATTTATATCATTCGATCTAAATGCAGAGAGATTACAAGAAATCTTATGCATGAGTAATTCACATCTGCGTCAAATGCACTTCTTTATTATTATTCAGAGACTGATAGATACTGCAGTCAGGCAGCACCAGATCCACAAACAATGTATACAACAGGTGAGGTCTGCCAAACAAAACAAACAAACAAACAAACAAACGTTTCCTCAAAGTGCTTGGTCTTCGATCCAACTCCCATCGGTTAAAAGGAGTCTTTCCATTAACTGTTATGGGGGTTAGATCCAACCCGTACATCTAAAAAGTACAGCAGACACAATAATGTACACAAGACAAAACAAACACTTACAGTTCCAATCAGATTATAAAGATGGCACAAACTCAAAGAAGTTATTTATAATGAATTGGTGATTTGGCGAGGTTGTAATTTTAGGATGTTATCTTGTTACTGGAGGAAGAGTTGCCTCATCTTGACTCATTTTCTGTAATTAATTACAGAGGCTATTCTGAGGTCAGAAGTTTGTAATCAAATCATATTTGTGCATCTGACTCATCACAAATTCTTAGAGAACCTGGTTTACCTTGTTTTTTATTGTCTGCTGCTGATATACTAGTGGGGGAATGGACTTTTCTCACTAGACACCCGCAGTGAGGGAAATATCTCAAAAAAGCATTTATGCCGTGTTGTAATGCACTGGACATTTCACCAGCCAGACTGTTGGTGAAAGTCATAATACTTTGCATATACAAGGCCTGAACCAATGCCTTTTGAAAGACTCTCACTGACTTCAGCGGGCACTGGATCAGGTCTCTACAGCATTGGAGAATCTCAATGTGCATTACAAACATTAGTAAAATAGGGCTCAGACACTCCCTGTGAGGTAGGGAAGTATATTCACCCTTATATTTTACAGGGGAGGAAGTTTAGGCACAGAAAATTGTCTGCTCAAAGTCTGTGATGAGTGCAGACTCCCAATCCACATGACCATTAGGGCTGCCAACCCTCCAGGATTGTCATGTGATGAAACCTCCAGGAATACATCCAACCAAAATTGGCAACCCTAATGGCCGTCCTTCTTCCTGAGGCCATATTCTACCTGAACAAAAGGTCAAAGTTGATCTGAAGATTTATGCTCTCTTGGTTATCAGAGATGCAGATGTTGTAACAGTCGAAAAGATGAGAACATTGCCATAAGGAAGAAGGGAAGCTGACTCAAATTAGTTTAAAACTTATTTTTTTAAAAGGCGATCTATAATTTTACACACATCAAACACATTTCAGCAAAAGTATCAATAAAATTCCAGAAATTCCATACCCAAGCATTCCAGTTCAATGCCATGTAGGTTCGGTTAATGCACTTGTAATCCTTCTATAAATTCAGTCTAAAAAGGGGAAAAGATTATCTAAATCTATACACATAACATCAGCATTTTCTGATAAAGGGTCTGGCCTTGAAGGACTTACTTATGGGTGTAAACCTAGTAAAATCAACAGAACAGCCCACATAAATAAGGGCTTCAGAAACAGACATTACATATGATTCTACAATAACTCCCTATTTTGAGAAGTACTAAAGAAGGGTTTTAGCTTAAGAGATGGATATATCAGAGAAAAATACTTCCACCTCATAGAAATCTGATCGGGATGCTGTTGCTGAACACAAAAGCATGAGGAGCAAGCCATAAAAGAGTGACCCATACTCTCTGCCCAGCACAGATAAAAGTTCTTCAGTGAATAATAAACGGTGTCACCACAGTGTCTGGCTGGTGGGAAATCTTTTGTTGTGACGTAAGGGAGCCAAGAGGGAGATGATTACTCAGTATTCCAAGGTCATGGATTTTTCCCTTTATCTTTTTATATGGCAAGTCCCAGCCAACCCCATAAATGTACATAGGGTTCTAAAATGTCAAGATGCTGGTCTCATCCTCCAGTCATCAAATTCCTGACGAGATTAGTTATGCTGAAAAACAGAAGTTCAAGATGCAGGCTGAAGGACTTCCCTTTAAGAGAAATATGAAGTGTGGACATTTGCCAAAATCTTCAGACAATTTCAATGGGAAACAATATTCTGTCCCTTTGAAAATAACTTCTTATCCGTAGAATTTTGGATCCTAATTCTGAGGAGAGGCTAAGTTGAATGGGGCTTATACCTTTTAAATAAAGCAAAAAAAAAAAAATTGTAGCAAATGCGCAGCCTAAAACTAGCATGCCCTCGTCACCAAATATCTACCAGTATCACATACGTACAATATGTGGCTTTTAAAAATCTAAAACACTCTATCTACACTCAGCACTGTGATTTAATTTTGATACCAGAACGAAAAAGCAGAAAAATGGAAAGGGGGTGGGGGCAGAGGTAAACTCCTCAAATATTTAATTTACATCATAAGTGGCAGCATCTACAAAAACACAAGCAAAATAACATCCAAAAGTTGGGCTTTTGTTGTCAGGGTAACAAAACATTGTTTCTACAGCACGCTGCAGGCTCATAATAAATTGGGAGAACTGTGGAGAAAACGATATGTGACAGTGGCATAACCCTCCTGTACACAGAAGCTCAGGACAGTCATTGTACTATGTTTCTGGTAAGTTCAAAGGAAAAGAAAATAAATATACTGCCTCCTGTATTTTTTATGTACTCAGCACAATTTATATTTTAAATAGAAACAAAAGCATCTGATGGCTTCTTCACAAGAAGCGTGGAAAGAAATACCTCCGCAAAAATTTAACTCCAGTCTCCAGCAGAACATGAACTCACAGTATCAGGAGATCTTATTTAATGTGTGAGAAAGTCATAAGAAAGTACTTGGGAGTTAGAAGAACCATTACAATAGTTTAGGACTTTTGAAAACTACCCAAGTTATCTTAATTAGGGTTGTTTGAAAGGTAGCCAACACTATTCCCTTTATACCAATCAAACATGATTTGCAGCGAAGGGTGAAGAAAGTGGAATTATTCCACAGTGCCTAGAAACTAGTGTGGTGGATCTGAATTTCATGAGCTATTTACAATTAAAAAATTATGTTTTCTGCTCATTAAATCTAACAATTCAGATTACTGTGTTCTGAATTAAATCACATTAGTTAAAACTTGAACGGGTACCTGACTACAAAAAGACCAAGCCTAACAAAATATCCTAAAATATGGTACTGAGATTCTTGTGGCCAAGGTCACATTCTAGAAGGCCCCAACCTCTACCCTATAAACGCAAAAGAGAAGGATTCCATGTAACCATTCAGAGAAACATTTGTTACAGTTAGGGTTACCAGATAGCAACTATGAAAAAACGGGACAGAGGGTGGAGGGTGATAGGCGCCTATGTAAGAAAAAGTCCCCAAAAACGGGACATATGGTCACTGGTTGAATTATTTCTACCCAAGGCACAGTTATGGTCTTAGTAAAATGGATTTAAGGGTGACCAAAACTCAATTCTCTCAGTTACAAAGATCCAATCTGTCTCAGTTTATACAGAAACAGGAGGCCCTTAAATTCTTGGACCTTCAAAGCACTCAAAGTTGAAAACAAATGTCAGTTTGTGCAAGCAGAAAAGCTACAGTTCTGAGTCTATCCTCAGAGAAAAAGGGAAACACAAATCTAAGATCCTATGTACAGGGTAGCAGAATGTAATCCAGAAATAAACACTTATCAAATGGCCTATGGAATGAAGAATATCTGGCAAAAATACCTCAAAACACGTATAGAGCAGACTATAAGAGATCAATGGAAGAATAAATAAAGGGGAAATTGAACCCAGTAATTCAGAAATAGAAGTGGGAGGTTAAGCCGGTTTTCAATACTAATAGGACAAAACAAAGGTTCCATAGAAGACACACTTTATATGCTTAACTCTGGCTCTAATCTTGATTACTGCCCGATAGTAAAATTCATGCTAATAAATCCTATGTAATCCAAATTAACTATTTATTTACACACATTGATGGGTCCTAAATTATCTGTAACTACTCAAGAAAAAAACAAAGGTATCACTGTAAACAGCTCAATGAAAATGTACTCAATTTGCAATGGTGGCAAAAAAACCCTAAGATTATATTGCAAATACCTACATTTTATTTATATATGGGTATATAAAATGTGTGTATTTGAAAATAGTATTTCATTACAATAAACTGACCATGTACATTTCACTACAATAAAATTACCATTTTAAAATTCAGAACATCAAAAATAATCTAAATACAGCAGTTTTGAAGTAAGTGAATTTTGAAACACTGATTTAAGTTGGATGTTCCCCCTTGTATTAATGGTAATTTCTATAGAAGCTTTTCTCCGCCCCGAGGGATTTAATGGCGCCTTAAGGCTAGTGTGAATCACTGCTCTCTGTTTATTAGAACCTCTGAACTCCATTCAGATTTCACTGAGCACACACACATTGCTCTTCAGGTAGGACCTTATCACTTCCATTCAATTTCTCCATCAGGGAGAGAACCTTGCTCAGGAATTTTATTTCACATCTGCTTTCCCTTTAGACACTGCAATAGCAGGACAAATGTTTATTATACCCTAGAGTAGCCTGTGAATTGATGCTTCTTTCACACCAGCCTTTGTAATGATGCAAACATACGCTTTCTTATTTAGAGTAATAAAATCAGAATGAATCCTAACAAAAAGTAAGGTTGTTTGAATATGTCAAGTTCTAAATGTTACAGTTACACAGATGATATTTACCCATTTCTGAAAATGAAGGGCTTGGTTATTAAATGGATGTTTTCATTTTTTTTTAATCAAGTTTCCTCGACTTGGAGCCAATAATCTGACATGAAAGAATTATACAAACCATTAAAAATCTGTGTTGAGACCCAGTTACATTTCATGACGAGAAAATAAGAGAAATCTTTGTTGAGGTGGGGTTTTCAGGTTTGTTTTGTGGCTTGCCTGCAATATAAGCCTATACCATGAAGTTCTAAAATTAATGGTAAGGCATTTGTAACATTACTGATAACTGAAACCTAGCTGTACATAAGCTTTAAATACAAAAGAGCAGAAATAAATTGTTTACGCACTTTGCCTCCAGCATATCTTAGAAAACTACTTCAATTCATTGTAAACATATTTAGGAAACACATTCACAATTTACAATTCTTCTCTCTCTTTCTTTATGGGGTAGAAAACAGCTGGCCCAGATAGCTGAGCATTGGTTCTCCCTTGTTCATCAGATTTGACTCCAACCATGTGCCTATTATCAAGGACACACTTATTTCCCAAGCATATGACACAGTTTGAATGGGGCTGCCATTTGCTCATTTACCTTTTATATTTATTTTCCTCTGCAGTGGAAACCAAGCTTGATGACTACTCTGTGGCCTGTCAATAGGAAACGTCCGTCCATAATGCAATCTCACAGTTCATCTCTTCGTTGCTGCTGATCTGAGAGCTTCACCTATGTGGAGCTTCACGCCATTGCTGGCCTGTGGTTGAACTTAAAACAGGGTCTCCCACAGAGCAAGACATTTCGCTACCAGCTGAGCCACTGGGCCAACCAAAGTTCTTTTCTTTCTGAAGCAATATTCAGATAACATTTGCATGCATGTTAAACTTTCTAATCATCATTTGGACTTAAAAAAACAACCACCACCCCCCACATTTTTGAATAAAATTCAATTTCTTTCAGGGAAAAGGAGAACAACATGGGGTGTGAATTTGAAGCAGACTTCTATGAAGACTCTGGACCTGAAACTATTGTTTTCTTAGAGTACACATCTGGTTTTCCCCAACATACTGCCAGTTCTGTAACACAGTTTAATACCCAGCTGGGATCATGTAAATCTAGTGCATAACCTAAAATTAAATGCAATAAGCACTTTTTTTGTTCAGGAATACTTGTACGTATTAAGTTGAACCTGACCAGGATTTTACCCACATACAAAAAGGTCATATCAATGAGAAGGAACTGAAAAAAAAAATCACACTCAAAACTATACCTCATGCATGTGTGTGGCCAAACAATCCAAGACGAAAACTGAAACTCACAAGAGCAGCATAAACAGCCTGCTTTTAAAATGTTTAATTTGTTTTACTATTGCAACGAGAACACAAGCTTTTTATAACACACATATTTAAAGAGTGTTTTTCTCATGATTAAAAAAAAAGTGTGTTGTAGTAACATTCCCCAGGCTGTTAGACAATCTTTTGTCCTGCCAGAATGAAACTTTTTTCCATTCAGACTGTGGGAAGAACAAATGTCTGATAAAAGTTTAATTATGAGGAATCTAAGCATATTGAAGCATATACGGAAAAACTGTGAACTAAACAGCAGGTATTGAACTTATAAAACTGAATCTATAGACTTCTCTGGCATATACACACAATCTCACGTTTGATAGGCAGAAATGAATGATTCACAACGTGTAGCCTTCAAAATGATAAATGCAGGAACCTGATAATGTTATCAGTAAGTGTAACATATGTCTATATATAGAAATTATCCCAAGGCCAAATTCGGAGGTGATATGTAAAGTGGTATGAGGGAAGTCTAAGGAAGCCTAAATTGATGTAACTTACGCTTTCTTCCTTGATGTGTAAATAACTTTAATTTAAAATTGACATAGAACCCACATAGTAACTTACAGTACGCTCTTTACATATCACCTCGAATTTGGCCTTGAATGGCGGGCTATTCTTACAGATTTGTATAAAGACTTAAAATAGATTCAACATTTTGGAAATAAAAACATTTGGACTTGATAAAATCTGGTCCTGATACAAATTACAGTATTTATGAACCAGATTTGCAGCTCTCAGATGGTTTCTGGGACTGCCTTGGGAATGTAAAATGCCAAGATGCTATTAATATGAAGATTCCATATAGCATGTGGTAACAGAAAGCATTTTTCCTTCATATATAACACAGAACATGCTAAATCTGTGTAGAAAACCACAACACAATTTTGGACTTAATCAATCAATCAATAAATATGAAGGGCTAGATTCTGCCACCGTTACTTGACATAAGTACCATGCTCTCTCCATAAACTACGCCACTGAAATCATTTGGCCTATTGGAGGAGTGAATTATTACTCTCTGTGAATAACAGTGGTAGATTTTAGCCCTAAGTTTGCAGTCTGATGTGGACCAGGAAAGTCTGATTTTTGACACATTTTCCTTTCCTTCCAAATAAGACAGCATTTCTAGGATCAAATCTTATCCCTATGTACCAAAGTCTTCCCGAAGAAAATTAATTGGTTACATCTTGTTGTAACTGTGACAGCAATAAAAATGCAAGGACTCCAAACTTCACTTTATATGAGTTTACGTAACTCATGACCTCTACTAGATCCAGTTTTTATTTTCATTACTTGTATGAACTGGATGTAACAAAAGTCACAACAATTCAAAAATATTTTGAAAATTCCAAGCATACGCTGAGAGAGAGAGCTCAGCACACATGACCTTTTGAAATCAGCTGTCACATACCAATTTTCATAGAGTGGTAATGAGATCAATCCCATGGGTCTGACGTAGAAACTAGATCATACACTCAATGTAGAATAGCAACTACACAGAGAAGTCAATAACGCAGGGAGGAGATAAGTAGCAGAACGACTTTGGGAAAGATTAACTTAAAAATGCCTCCTCCTTCCTTTCATACCCAGAGCAAAAACCTTCAGCAATCCCCTATATATTTTCAAATGCTAGGATAACACACTGAAGAATAATTCTAAAACACTATAGGGGTGAAAACTGTTGAACATCTCATGGCATCTGTAGCTAATGTTGTATGTATATATAGCAAGCCAATAACTGGACTTTAAAAGTCAACAGCAGCAAGCAGGCCTTGACGGACATACTTGCCCATGGTGAACAGGAAACTTTCCCAGATTTGTGAGAGACTTATGTTATATCTACACTTGGAGCTAAGGGTGTGATTCCCAATTTGTGTAGACATAGTCGTGCTAACTGTAATCAAGCTAGCATGCTAAAAATAGCAGTGTAGCCACGGTAATGGCAAGTGGCGACACAGGCTAGCCATGCCCATGGGGCTCAGATGGGTTTTTAGCCGGCACCAAAACTCTGCGCCACGATTTGCTGCTGCCCAGGCTACCTCGGCTATACTGCTATTTCTAGCACGCTAGCTTGAAGAGAGCTAGCACAAATACATCCGCAAGAGCTGGGAATCACACTCCCACCTCCACGTGTACACATACCCTTAGATAAAATTTTCCACAAAATGTGTTTTAAGGAAATTCCTAGCCCTTAGCTTTGCAACCTCCTGAGCACAACTGTGTAGGGTTTCCCTGCTTGAGTGTGCGGACAGACAGCTGGAAAGGACTTCCTAAAGGGCAAATCTCACCTCACCCTCCATGAGTGTGGAATCTGCCAGATACAGCAGAACTGGTGTCCCCGTGCAGTGTGAGAGAAAAGATCTGAGGATCACAGGATGGTTCAATGCAACGGTTTCCTCCTTGGGGCCTCCCTATTGGGGGCAGGCCAGAATCAGATGGCAAACTCATCTTGAGGTATTTATATTAAACCCGTACTTGTCACTTTTCAATATACTCTCAAAGCTACAAATGAAACGTTCAAAAGGAGAAGTTTCTTGTACATTGCACAATCAATCTTGGAAGCACATACTTTTTTAAGAAAGTGTAAGGAAAACACATGGAGCAGATCCTCAGCTGGTGCAAACTGTCATGCCTCCACAGACAAAGTTGTGTCAGGGATGGCCTATGCATACGTAATCCTGCCTTCACATGGAGGAAAGCACTCGATCACCTGTTAAGGTCCCTTCCCTGTTCCCAAAACCCTACGTGCATTTTGAATACATGTATGAAAATTATTCTGACTAGCAACATACTAGATTATATGTCATGGATTTGTGCTAGGTCTTTTGCTGAATGTTGTACATTAGAAAATATTACCCTGGTCTTAAATATCAAGAGGCAACCCAACTCTTTTCTCTAGCAAGGGGAAAAGTTAGCCTTAAGTAATGTTTACAACAAGGCAAATAGTATGGGATGAACCTTTGATGACCTTTGATATTTCTGTACTGGGTTCAAAATTTGCCACAGTGCTAATTTCCACTGTTGTAAAAGTATATTGTCGTTTTGTTCACATAATTGAACTGGCCTACTATGACATTTACTGTGTTCTTTGCAGGGGCCCACGCAGGCCTGTTCTATACCCATTACAAGCTTTATTTACAAAGAATCCTTTTGAATGTAGAGCCAAGTTCCATACAGATGGATGCACTTCCTTGAACCATTACAAATCAGTGGGGTTTCACTATGTAAAACACAACTACAGTATCTGACATTCCAAATGAATTTCTAAGCTATCAAGGCATTGTATAAGGAAACAGCAGAATGGCTACATGACACAGCTCCCACAGGGGTTTTCAGGATCTCTACTGAGCAACAGAACAAAACATAAAACAGACCAGAAACCTATTCTCTCTCTGCTTGCACACCATTCCATGTAGATTACAAAGGAAGCATATGCATGCCTGCATCTGGAGCTTTGTGCCTTCAATGAGCAGAGCTATGTTTTGATACACTTATCAACTTTGTTACTGCTAAGTAAAAATTCTTCAGACAGGTAAAAGGCATTTATTTGTCTTCAATGAGGCCTAAATCCAAGGCAAGGATGAGATTTCAAAAACAAGTAGATTTTTAGTTGTGTGCTTGTCTGAAATTTCTTAACTGATGAGGGGAAAGCAGTTTTCATATGCTTGGACATCTCAAACTACTAAATGCAATTCTATTAAAGTACCTTATGGTACACATTAAAGTACAGGTTGTGCACACAACTGCAGTAACTGCACAAATCTGAAAATGTGCCCAGGTACATGAGGGGGTCTCTCTCACACGTACTCAAACAGTCATTTGTACATTTAGCTTTTGAAAAGAATACCATCCAAATAAGCATCTAATAAAAAAGGCAGAGATGATCCATCACAGACTTCAGAATAGACGTGTAAGTGGAGAAAGTTAAAAGAAATCCAAGAGTGTTTGATTCTGAACAGGCTCCTCTACAAAGAAACTGCGGTAGATCATCTACAACACCGAAGAAAAAATTCAATCAGAAACCCTCCTGCCAAGCAATGATGTTATTGCAGTTAAGCAATACACACTGTAAACAATTTTATTACTGTACATAAAGATAAGTTTAGTGTACAATGGAGTCAATTTATTTTATGGTAAATATTTGAGAGTTCATGGGCATGACGTTGATGAAATACTAGATGGTAAGACAGTTTAAGAGCAGTTTGAATTGCACACTGCATTTCCTCTGCCAGCTCCATTAAAACTATATAATCAAAAGGACAAAAGTGAGTTCTCAATATTTTCTTAATTGAGAAAAATTTAAAGGGAGCTAGAGTCCCAGACGCTACATTTAGTTCCATACTTGAAACTGCTGATGTGGCTATAACAACTGATGTACAGAAGCAGGAAAACCTTCTATCCTCACACTGAGTTTTAACAGCTTCATCAACACCTTTCTGTACAATATAAGCACGGTTGGATCACAAAGTCTTCCATGTGGGTACTTTGCATAAATGTATGAAAATTGTAATACTGCATCTACACTACAGAGAAAGTGAAGAATATTTCCCCCATTTTGACTACAGTTTGCAGTTCGACTTCAGCTTCAAACATAAGCTTATTAACTGAAGAAGGAAGAAAAAGTATTTGGGCTCATGTCTGAAAATGAATTTTTGTTTATTCGTAGGTCGATAACAGCACAAGCTTTCCACCCAAAGAAAACAAAGCGATTAACCTGACCTTCCAAACCATAGGGTGAGAGAGTAATCAGTCTGTATGTTAAGGATACAAATCATGCTGCTGAATTATGTGTGACTGAAGAGACAATCATGAGTTTGACAGACCCAAAATTTCCCATGCACTGAAAGTTTTGGCCCAGATCCTCCTGGGGCCATGACTGCTTTGTATTGAAGCACGATCAGATTTTGGCCTTCAAGAAGCTTCAGAATAGCCAGCAGCATAAGAGGATCCTCTGGTGGCAGAGATCCAGTGTATCAAGTCTTATGTCACCCCTTTGTATGTGCATGCACACCTCCCCTTCTCCTCCCCGAGCAGACAGTTCCCTCTTCAGCTGTATGCCCCACTCCAGTATCTGAGCTTTTAAGGCAAAGTCATTTATGGTTTAACACAGGGGTGAGCAAACTTTTTGGCCCAAGGGCCACATCTGGATATGGAAATTGTATGACGGGCCATGAATGCTCATGAAATTGGGGGTTGGGGTGTGGGAGGGGCTGAGGGCTCTGGTTGAGGGTGCGGGCTCTGGGATGGGGGTGGGGATGAGGAGTTGGGGGTTTGGAGGGTGCCCTGGACTGGGACCGAGGGGTTTGGAGGGTGAGGGTGGGAGTAGGATCAGGGGCTGGGGCAGGGAGTTGGAGTCCAGGGGGGTGGCTCAGGGGTGCAGGCTCCAGGCAGTGCTTACCACAAGCAGCTCCCAGAAGAAGCAGCATGTCCCCCCTCCAGCTCCTATGCAGAAGCGTGGCTCTGCAGCTCTCATTGGCCATGGTTCCCGGTCAAATGGAGCTGTGGGGGCTGCACTTAGGGCGGGGGGTAGCGTGCGGAGCCCCCTGGCTGCCCCTACGCGTAGGAGTTGGAGGGGGGACATGCCCATGCTTCCGGGAGCCGTGCAGAGCCATAGCACGCGCAGAGCAGGACCAACTTCTGAGCCTGCTCCCCAGCTGAAGCGGGGCAAACCCCGGACCCTGCTCCCTGGCGGGAACTTGAGGGCGGATTAAAACATCTGAAGGTCCAGATGCAGCCCCCGGGGCCGTAGTTTGCCCACCCCTGGTTTAACTTCACTGACTGCAGTGGAGTTACATTAGGATGGTTACATTTGACCCTTCCTGTTGTAAACTGCTCTCCTGGTAATTCTTCCCATTATCAGCTCTTCTAAAAGACAGGGTTGCCAATCGTGTTAACCCAGATTCAAGGCTGGCAACTCATCCACAAACTTCTAGGAGTCCCATTTGTTGAGACTACTGTCAATTTGTTCTTTCTGGCTATGTGTTTGTGAGCTGATAGATGATTAGAACGGACAAGAATACAGATCTGTAAAGCATTTGTAGAGCAGGATGTTTATGTGTTTCAATACCCTGGCTGCTTACAAGGGGCAGAATGAAGTGGACATGGGATTACCACCACCTAGCCCTCCACGTTTGTGGCTACTGGATTACCAGTAGAATAAAATGGGACTGCTGCAATTCTCATTCGGCAGAGCTAACATACAGGATTATGATGGAGAAGAGTTACAAAATGAAAAATGTGTGGTTTTTTTAATGCATTATAATTACATTTTAGGTTGTTTAACTCTGACAATATTGCTTTACCAAATGAGCATCTAACACTGGAGAAGCTAAAACAGTTTAATAGCCAAGGCGTGGCTCATGGAATTTAAAAATGAAATGAATATGAGGATGGTGTTATTTCATTAGACCAGTGTTTCCCAAACCTGGGACACCACTTGTTCAGGGAAAGCCCCTAGCGGGCCGGGACAGTTTGTTTGCCCGCTCCAGGCCAATGGGGGCTGCGGAAAGTGGCGGCCAGTACGTCCCTCAGCCCGCGCCGCTTTCCGCAGCCCCCATTGGCCTGGAGCAGCAAATTGCGGCCAGTGGGAGCCACGATCGGCCGAACCTGCGGACATGGTAGGTAAACAAACCGGCCCGGCCCGCCAGGGTCTTTCCCTGAACAAGAGGTGTCCCAAGTTTGGGACATTGCATTAGATAAAACCCATCATGGACAACCAAAATACAAAGGCAAAGAAATGAATCTTAATAAAATGTTAATCTGCTACCCATTGCAGACCTGCTATTCACTCAGTTGTAACAAAGTGAACTGTTTCAGAAAGGCTTTAATTCTTGAACAGGTTATAGATTCTGTTGGTTAGCTATGAGTAGCAGTACTTAAGAACGAGGAGTACTTGTGGCACCTTAGAGACTAACAAATTTATTTGGGCATAAGCTTTCATGCGCTAAACCTCACTTCATCAGATGCATGCAGTGGAAAATACAGTAGGAAGATATATATATATATACAGTAGGAAGATATATATATATACACCGAAAACATGAAAAGATGGGGTTGCCATACCAACTGTAACGAGACAAATCAATTAAGGTGGGCTATTATCAGCAGGAGAAAAAAAACTTTTGTAGTGATAAATCAGGATGGCCCATTTCAAACAGTTGACAAGAAGGTGTGAGTGACTGCAGGGGGAAAAATTAGCATGGGGAAATAGCTTTTAGTTTGTGTAATGACCCATCCACTCCCAGTCTTTATTCCAAGCCTAATTTGATGGTGTCCAGTTTGAAAATTAATTCCAGTTCTGCAGATTCTCACTGGAGTCTGTTTTTCAAGGTTTTTTGTTGAAGAATTGCCACTTTTAGGTCTGTAATTGAGTGTCCAGGGAGGTTGAAGTGTTCTCCGACTGGTTTTTGAATGTTATAATTCTTGACGTCTGATTTGTGTCCATTTATTCTTTTGCGTAGAGACTGTACCTAAGAGAATCACATGTGTGATTTTGTAAAAAGAGAAAGGGCTAAGACTGAACTGACACTCCTAATTGGTCGACCTTAAGAATTCTGTCTTTAGCTCCTTTGCTCACACCTTTTTGTTATCGATTTTTCATTTTTATTAAAAACAAGAGTTTAAAATCAAGAGGTTTTTTTGGAGTTTTCACTTAAACCAAGAGGGTTTGTTTTGTTGTTTTAGGTGGCCTTGTTAATAGAGACACAAAGGTGGTTGAGGTAAAATCTTTTATTGGACCAACTTCTGCTGGTGAGAGACACACTTTTGAGCTATAAGGAGTTCTGAATCAAAGAAGAGCTCTGTGTAGCTCAAAAACTTGTCTCTCACCAACAGAAGTAGGTCCCAATAAAAGGTATTACCTCACCCACCTTGTTTCTCTAATATCCTGGGACAAACATGGCTATAACAACACTGCAAACTATAATTTTTAATAAATATTCATTTGAAAAAAATCTGTATTCTGATTCATCTGGCTAATATGTTAATGTCTGAAGAGTATCTTGTTAAACAGGAGCTGACTTACAGTACAACGTTCTCAACAAAGGGTCCAAGACTATGGAACCTGGTCTAACATTGAGTTTTCTGATTTTGGGGTCGTGCTGCATATGCGAAGGGACTGAGTTAGGGCGGCAAGAGTAAGCTGAAATATACTTTGCAGTGGGCTGGGAAGAGTTTATTATATCAAAGTCCAATCTGAAATGTTTCAATTTAATATTGCTTGCTCATGTGCCTATCGTCTGAGACGGGTGTGTTTTTAAAAGATGCATAAGTAATATGTATTATTATTCCTAAAATGTTTAGCATACTTCTGTGAAAGTGAAGAATTTTGTTAGTGCTTTTAAAATGTTATAGCAAAAAATCATCAAAGTTACATATGAATATGAGGCCCTTGACAAAATATTTTGAAAGAAAGAGACTGGTTGAACTTGTTTCCAAAGATTGCTTAAAGGCAAGAGTCAGGAGAAAGGTCAAATCACATTTTCTTGCAATAAAAGAGGAGTTTTTAAAATACAAATATGGTCTCATTGTAGCCTCCGGTACTACAGGCCTCAAGCAGCTATTCAAATGGAATTGCCAGTAGGTATTCTTAATGACTATGAAAGGTGGAGCGTTTTTAGCTGTATGGATTAGCAAAAAAGCAAAACACCTTGAAAGAGGAACTGATGAAATATCTGACCAAGCTACATCCTCCAGCTGGAGACTGCTGACAGATACTAAGGAGCAACTTACTCTGTTCTGCCTGGATCTAGCAAAGATGGGAATTTGGACAGATTTGATCCAGACCCTTCTGGACTCAAGCACTGAACTCCAGGTGGGTCTCAGTTATCACACTCTTCCCCCACACCACAAAAACATTTTATCTCATCTATATCTAACAAAACACGGCTAACTACTTTTACAGACTTTGTAACTTATGGCCCAGAGTACATAGCTTTCTTGTGTTCATAACCTTTTTCATTAGTTTATAAATTAATTATGTGAAAAAGAGTAAAGCAAAAAAAACAAGAGAGAAGATATTCCAAAGTTGCCTCTGATATTTTTTAATCAAAACATTTTGAAAGCAAGTATCTATTTTATCTGAAAACAAATGGCACTTGAAGTTCATTTTCTCTGTCTCATATTCCAGCTCTAGGCAACTACTAGATGAATAGAATATTTCTGCAGCCAGCTAATGAGAGACAAATATTTCTAGTTCAATTATGAAGCTTAAAAGCCAATATCAAAAGACACAAATTGCTGGCTTTGGGCTATTACTGCTGACTCTTGGTTAACATTACCGGAATAAAGTAAAGAAACTGGATGAGTAACTGAGCACAAGAAACAAGGGATATAAACACAGGCACTGACTTTTGTTTTTGCCAGTGGGAGCTCCTCTCCACTCTTCACCCCCATGCCAGGGCAGTCGGGGCCCCGGGTGGAAGAGACCGAGTAGGGGCGGGGCTTTGGGGCAGGGCTTCAGGGCAGAGCAGGGCTTCGATCTGGGCACAAGGGCCCTCAAAAGATTAATGAGCACACCCTATTTTTTCGGTTGCTGCTTGAGCCCCTGAGCACCCATGGAGTCCGCACCTATAGATATAAAGCAACTGAGAGCAATCTGACATGTAATATATTGAGTGTATGTGGGAATGATATATTTTATCAAAGCTCTTCTGTTCCTCATAAAACTCTGCTAACAAAAACAATCTGAGACACCACGAGGCGGTTAAGTCCAGTATATACAATTTATTAAAATACATTAAAATAATATTATGTTGCAAAGTCAAGCATTTGAAAGTTACAAGTACTAGATTTACTGCTGCCTGTGGAACTTTAATTTTGCCCATTGTGTGTTCATCCTAGGAACTGAATGGAGCAGGGGTCCTGTGGCAAAAATTGTATGTGATCATGTAATTAAATATTGTATTATAATGCAGAAACACAAGGAGACAAAATTAAGATTGCCCAGGCAACCACAAATCTGGCATTTCCTAACTTTCCAGAGCTTGAACCTAAATAATGTTCTTTTAACATAATTTTTATATGCAATTTCCTTCTTAAGAATAAAGGTAAAACAGATTCTGTTATATATAACTGTAACAACTCCCCATTGTGGCTGTTCCAAGGTGTTCCCAGTAGAGTGGCTGTGGATGCTTTGGCAACAATATGCTATTATTTGGCATGGCTACCAACATTTTCGTGATGTATGCAAATGAGAGAAAGGAAATGGCTATTTTTAACACTTTAAATTTTAGCAAAAGTTGAGCCAAATCCCTGCAACAAAGAAAAGCTATTTCCCTAGCTTGAGGCATCCTCTCTAGCCAAACAAAGGGCTGCAGCAAATACTAGAGGTGCAAAAGTGTCTTAAAAAAAGTTTCAAGAATTCTTAACACTAAAGTGGGGGAGGTTGTTGCAGATGCACATAACAGAATTGCATGAGCAACCATAATACTGGCACTTCCTAATACAGCAGGTGCATCTATGTGTGTGTGTAATAAAATACATCCTAAAGACAAAACAACGTTATAATAGTAAAGCAAGGATGATACATGGAATAAATATCACTGAAATTACAGTCACGTTGAAAGTATGACTTTTGAGGATATGTAAAATGAAATGTATTTCAGTAGAAATATTGTCCTTCAAACTACCAGTACTTACTTGTAGTAAATAGCGAATGTAATCCTAAAGAAACTCAGAAATAATAATTCATAAGTAGACCCATCACCATAGATGTACTGAAAACAGATAGGCTCATTTTTAAATGCCTGGCTAACACATTTAAGTGGGATTTGGGTACCTAAATCCCTTAGGCTTTTGAAAATCCAAGACATAATTAATTAAGTACTGTATTTTAGATAATTGTGTATGATATCATTTGCCAAGCTCTGTTATTAGAAAAAACCCTAAAATAAATATAAAATTTGGAATAAACTAGTCATTTAAAATTCCCCATTAATTTAAAACCTTCTTTAAAATGTTGCATTTTGAAAATAATGAATCATAATGGAGTGGTCAGAAACATGACCATTCAGCAAACCAAAGGCAGACAAGGCATACTGAAATAATTGCACAGAAAAGTAAAGGTCCTCAATCCCAACAGCAAATAACACAAACTACTGAATTATACTTTCCCACCATATGCTTATGGCCCATCTGAAATCACACCACATTTGGATACAGAGGAAAGTGCTTTATGCCACAGTACAGATTATCATATGTCAAACATAGTTCCAAGTCGCCTGCACTCCGGACCAGGAAATGCAGTGACATTCAGGAATCTGCCTAAAACCTGACCTGATGAATAGATTGCAAGTGATTAAAGGGCTTTCTAATGCAGCCTCAACTATGTAGAGTTGGTCCATTCGGGAGTATCTTTGAGAGTGTAGCAAAGCAAAGTGTGTATATTGGGGGTGTTTAAACAGAGGGTGCCTACGCAACAAGAGGAAGGGACTAGTTTTTCCAGTACTAGTCCTGAGCAAGGGAGGGCCAGGTGAAGAGATTTTCAGTAGTATATGCTCTCTGACCAACAGAGAATGGAGTCAAATCCAGGAGCAGAGCTTCCATCAAAAGCTTAAATCAAAATCTAGATATCACAGTAATAGGTTCATTATTAATACCGTAGATTAAATTGGATTCTTCATGATTCACAGCGCAGTCTGTAAAAATGATATGAATGATAAGGAGAGTTTTAAGAATGGGCACTGCCTTATTCCTTTCCTGGGGAAGAATACCTCCCTTGAAGCCCTGCTTTCCTGATTTACAATAGGATCTTTTGGCAAATTGAAAGCTTTGATGGTTACCGCAGAACTAAAGGAGAAGTTTCTTGTACATTGCACAATCAGTCTTGGAAGCTCATACTATTTTAAGAAAGTGTAAGGAAAACACATGGGAGCAGATCCTCAGCTGGTGCAAATTGTCATGCCTCCACAGACAAAGTTGTGTCAGGGATGGCCTATGCATACATAATCCTGCCTTAGCATGGGGGAATGCACTCGATCACCTGTTGAGGTCCCTTCCAGCCCTATGTTTTTATGATTTCCAGTGGAGCCATGACAATTTACACCAACTGACGACACGAAGCAGAAAATAAGCTACCCAAACATTCAGGGGTATAAAGCCATGTCTTGAGTGCACAGGGAGCCAAGGATTCCCATGCTCTAACCCCAGCACTTCCACTGCCTCTGGTGACCTTGGACAAGTCACTGCTTCCATTTCCTAGCATGCAAAACAAGGTTAATAATACTGCCTTGCAGGATGTTAAGAGAGTTAACGTGTGTGACAGGCTTGGAAGATGTGTTCTGTAAGAGATGTTATCTGTTAAATCTGTTATTGAATGTCCAGGAAGATTCCTATAACAGATTTAAAAGTAGCTATTCTTGAACAAAAAAACTTCAGAAACAGACTTCAAAGAGAAACAGCAGAACTAAAATTCACTTGCAAATTTAACAGAATTAATTTGGGCCTGAATAGGGACTGGGAGTGGCTGGCTCATTACAAAAGTAGCTTTGCCTCTCCTGGAACTGACACCTCCTATTATTATCTATTCTTGGGAGTGGACTACATCCACCCTGATCGAATTGGCCCTGTCAACACTGGTTCTCCACTTGTGAGGTAACTCCCTTTTCTTCATATGTCAGTATAGTAATGCCTGCAGCTGTAACTGTCACTCCATGCATCCGATGAAGTGGGTTCTAGACCACAAAAGCTTATGCCCAAATAAATGTTAGCCTTTAAGGTGCCACCGGACTCCTTGTTGTTTTTGTGTATACAGACTCACACAGCTCCCACCTGATACTTGACATTATTTTTAATGTTATGTTTAGGATAAGTTTTAGGCATTATTCACATTATAACTTAAAGTTTAGGTGCCATGCACAGGCCAATGTAGGCCAGTTGCACACAAACTTGGCTGTTTATTATCACTTTACTAGTGTTGTGGTGATACACTGACTTTTAAGGAGGGTCGCATGTTTTAATGCTCTTGCATAATGTTTTCAAATTCAAAGGCAACTGCCATATCCATTCATACTGTGCATAAACTGTTGTGACATTATGGCCCCGGAACAAGCCCACATATTTATTTTCATTGTCTTCTCTCCCAGCCTGTTAAAATGTAAAAGATGGAGTTACAATAACTGCTGAACAGTGAGGCTGAGGCTGCAACTATTGCACACTTGTTAATGGTTTTTAAAGCAAAGACGGTTAAACAAAAAACGAGCGCTTTCATTTTAAAATTGGCAGTACGACGTTTCTCATACTCACTCGCAAGGATTATTCAGGACTTAAATCTGACAAAAACATTTTGCAAAGTTACTTAAGAACTGCGTTCTGTCACTGAAAGCAAATTCTGTATGTGGCTGAATACTGGCTTTTCTGGTAGACCGACTAAAATTACAGTTGTAAAATGAATGAGGTATAAATAAATAATAATTATAATAATAAAAAAATCAATATAAAACCCCAGGAGACAGGATTCAGAAAAACTGACAGGCAGCCACATATACAACACATTCATTTTTCTAAATATTTAAAGATACTCTTCACTGCATATGTTGTATGCACTGAGTATTGTACACTGTGTTGGTGTATACTCAGAATCTTTGTTTATACGGCAATATTTTGAAAGGCTACAGTAGTAAGAGTTTTTTGGAAAGAGGGGTTAGCATTTGCCTTGATGTAAATGAGTTCATAGCAATTAAATAAAAAGATCAATTATATATGTATAATCTTTGCTTGATTTAAAACGTTTCACTCTAACTCTCAATCACTTTTGTTTCTCTTACTACTGCTCCCCTCACAGCAACTAGCCAGTAAAAATACTTCTCTGCATCCTTGTAAATCTCAGTCCTATCTAACTCTGTTCTATCTTCATGTTATTTCTCCTGTGCTGTCTCTCTGAGACTTGCCGTATCCAGATTCATAAAGTATTTGCTCTAGCCAACATCCTCTTTTTAGTGCTTTGTGGCATTCTGCATGTAGAACATTACATAAGAATAAAAGGTTTTATCTTTTGTGTAATTAGTGATCTTACATGTTTGACATTACATCTTATTCTATAGCTGAATTAGTACAGGTTCGCGAATAGTAGGACACAATCGGACTCTCAACCATATTTCTTCCAGCCCTGGGAGTCATTTTATAGTCTAGTTCCAAAGTATGATAAAATAGTAACAAATGGCTACATTTGTCATAGAATACAAATATTTCCTGTACTGTACTCACTTTTTTATATTATGTGCATACATATATATATTTCACTAACTTGGCCAATTAGGTAAACTAGTTCAACATGCTTTTAATTTCTCTTAACGTTACTCTAAAAAAAAATCTCATGTTCTCAGACATTCACCTTTTGCCAATTTGAACCAGTTTCTACCTCCTCCCAGAACCCGAAGGGCACTTCACACATATTTCATCCTAGACTCAGAATCCTGAGAGGAAATGCAAAGGACTGCATGAGAATTTTCACATAATATTTGGGAATGTTAAAACTTTTTTAACTGATGGAGAAAGGTAAGGAAAGGAAAGAATGCGGCTATGGTTGTAAGGACTGCAGAACTTTGTTAACTGCAGAGAAAGAGGGAAATATGGGAAAACTCCTTTAAGGAGAGCTGACTGGGAATTTTTTAATAAGATTTATATTGATTTAGTTTAAGTAGAACAATTACAATACAAGATTTCCAACTGCAAACTACTGAGCATACACAAAAGAGAAAAAAATATTAAACAAACAAATGAGCATCTGTAGATGGAGTGTAAGGTTTCAAGTCCAAATCTGATGTCAATTAAAGTCAATAGAAAAATTTCCATTGGCTTTGATGGGAATAGAAATGAGCCCTATCCTGAAACAACAGGGCATGTTACGACAGAGAGAAGAGAATGAAGTGCTAACTGATATTCACAGAACTTTACTAAGGAATGTGACCAGTTTAGCTGAAAATACAGGTCAATTAAAAGAAAGCTATAACCATAGGCTTTGGAGTTTGTGCTGCTCTAGGTAAACTAATTTGTAACCTCTTTCACAGCTATAGTATTGCATGTTCCAAAATCAGTAAGTCTTTACTGAATATCTACTTCATAGGTTCTGCCTTACTAGCACTGAATAAACTTATTCACTGAGTAGCTTAACATACTACTCAATGTGAATATGCAAAAAGAAAAGGAGGACTTGTGGCACCTTAGAGACTAACCAATTTATTTGAGCATAAGTCTAAGGTGCCACAAGTACTCCTTTTCTTTTTGCGAATACAGACTAACACGGCTGTTACTCTGAAATGTGAATATGGGTGCAGAACTGGCCCTTAGAAAGGTCAATCATTAGGGCCCTGCAAATATGCAGATGTCCACTTGATATCTGCACATAATTTTTTGCAGATCGCGGATCGGATACAAACTTTGTATCATATAGGGCTCTATCAACTGTTTCCTGTCCTACATGACCTCCTGTTTTGTCTCTCTCCATTAGCCAGTCTTGCTTTTATGCAAACAAACACACACAGAGTGATATGGCTCTCTCTCCAGCAGGGATTCATAAAAAGCCCTCAGTTCTCAGACAGACAGTCCTGTATTAATTCTCAGTTCCCAAAGACACTATTTCAAACATTTTTGTACAGATTAATCAATTGTGATTTTAAATACAAATGCTAAAGGGTTATGTAATAGTCATCCAGATTGTTTGATCTTTGTGTTTATCAACAGCTATTTTAAACAAAAATTTTGTTGTCGGCTCTACTGGGTCCAGGTTCAGTGCTTACAAGAATCACCAGTCTTCATAAAATACAATGAATCTCACATTTGCCCTTGTTTATTGGTCATTCTTCCAAGTCTGCAAATGGGTGCCAGATTTCACAATAATTACTCACATAGAGTTTCTTTTTGGAATAAAACTGTCTCAACAGGAGACCATCTTGAAGATTATTTTTATCAATGCCCAGACAAAACACTTTTTCTCATATGTTGTTATATGTCCTGCTTTATCAGAATACATAATATGTTGTGTAACACATCTTCTTGCCCATTGTCGGTAGCTCTCTAGTTTCATTTTGTTCCCCTCTCAGAGTTCCCTAAAAGTGACTTACTGGTATTAATAGTGCCTTTGTAATATTAGCCCCTTAGTCGATTTTACACTTTCAGTCTTGGAAGCTAGCCAGTCCTGGCTATAGCTCTATTAGTACTGTATTCTACTCCATCCAAACAGGTCTCTCCGGGTTTTCCTCTCACTCCTGTTCTTGAAATGTAGAAACTAGTGCCAAAAATGCAACCATAATTGGAGGGAGAAAACGTACCCTCCATCCTATGAAAAATGGACTGAATGATGCTCTTGAGAATACACTGAAGAGAACAAATTCGATACCAACAGGAGGTTGACTACATATGTCTCTTCCATCTCCAATATCTATGATTCTACAAACAAATGGAGTGGCTGAGAATTCCTGTGAGATTCTGGAGAGGTGTTCAGATCCAGGAAGTCTTTTCTCAGACAAAGACATTGCTGAGGAATGCTGCCATTCTCTCATTTGTATCTCTCTTTATTTAGGCAGATGCTGGCTTAACGTCATAGTATTTTTTAAAAATGCTTGGACTGAAAAAACTCTCTCATGTTAAGCTAACGGACTTGCCACAGACCCTGAACAGTATGTTCAACCAAATGCAATTAAATCATTGGATAGTTAACAATAAACTACTACTGTATATATCTAGGCCAGTTTCTCCCTTCCTCCAACAATACCTTGGAGGCTAATTAGTGTTAATATAAAGGCTTACAGTCTTAACGATACCTATTCAGTGCATAACGACTGCTGAGTTTGGCTTTGTACCAGAGTCACTAAACCATAAATAAGCAATCCACTGCTCTATAAATCACAGTGAGAGAGGAGTACACAAATACCTACATGTATGTCAATATGGGGTAATATAATATTAAACACCAGGCTCTCAAGCCTTCTATTATTTTATTAGTACCAGAAGGACAATATATCCTTTCAAGTGTAAAGCAAAGAGAAAGCCAAGAGCACTTAAGTGCAAGTACTAATGTAAAATATAAGTACATTTCACAAACAGTGCTCACGTTTTCCATTTATCAGATTACAAACCCTTTTGAAATGTTGCCAGAACAAACCTAAAAACCTCATGCTATCTAAAAGCTTCATGTAGTGAATATTTTAACATATCCGTCAAGCCATGTCTACACATTTTCAACAGTCTCAGGAACTACTAAAAATTAATTAGTAATTAGGGTCATTAAATGTTCAGGTTTTTCCTTTTCTCCAAGAAAACTAAGCCTTCCTGGCTGAGAATTATTTTCCAGGAATATCTTGGGCTCTGTGTCTAGCTTGGAACACTTTTAGCTAGCAACAACTAGAATTCACTGTACTAAAAAAAAAATCAAAAGAAAGATGGGTATCACTAAAAATAGATCCTGGTGCATATAAATTGGAACAAACTACTATGATTTCAATGTGCCAGGCCATAGAAAATTGCTAAATCTAACTTTTTTTAGCAAGTTACATGGAAAAAAGCAGAAGTGGCTACGTATTGCTGAACCCTACACCTACTCTGACAGCTGAGCTTTACTGTTAAAGTCCATTATGTTTAGAGAAAGGTGTGGTCTAGTGGTCTGCGCAAAGAACTAACAGCCAGGAAATTCTCTTTTATAATTCTGACTCTCGTTGTGACTTGGGGCAAATTGCTGAACATTCCTGCCTCGGTGTCACTTTAGAGCTAACCCTCACCTATTCCAGGGAGACATTGTAAGGAGTAGTTAATATTTGTAAAGTTCTAAGCTTTATGATTTCGTAATTTGGAGGGATATGATTTAACAGTGAAAACTGATGGGAAAAAATGCACATTTCCTATTCAGAAACAACATAAGCCAGACAATGCACAACAACCGGCAGAGATCAATTTTTGAAAGTGGATATTTATCTAACACATTCTGTCATGGGCCTCTTTTGGCCACATTTCCCTTTGCCTGACCTGCACTTGATGTACAGTTGTTTTTGTGACTTTAATAGGATGCTTCTTGGAACTAGTCAACACCAAACCCATTTCACTTGTGGCTTAAATGATATTTTCCACTAATTCTGGTAGGGAAGGGTTTTCCATAAGGGATTAATTCCCTGAGCTACCTAGACTCTCCAAGATTTCTGTTTTTGCTTTAGCACACAATGCAGGAACATTTTTGCTTGAAAGGAACGTTTTTATTAGAAGAAAAGTGACAGAGTGTGCTTGTCTGTTGCATTAAGATTATTCTCCCCGTAGCCCATACAGCTAGCTTAGCCTTTTATTTTACTTAGCAGTAAAACAAGGAACCTACAGCCCTCTATCCTGCAAGACATTGTCTTAAGCAGGTTAGAATGAGTGAAGCAGGCCTGTAACCCTTAGCATAGGTAAAATGGCCTGACGGTTACCCTAGATTTTGCGGAACTGGGAATAGCCTGTTTAAGAGGGGAGTTGGTACATAATGATGCCAGGCAACTGCAGGAATACTGAACTGATAGTAGACTTGGATATTTGAGGATAAAATCATTGGCAGAAGTTTAACCACAAACGTGCTTTAGCAATAGTTGACATATATGGTAATGAGGTAAAAAACATTAATGTGCTAAATACAGGATAACGGCACCCCAACATTACTAGGGTGAGGAAGTTAGATATGGACATGGAAGGCTGGGCACCTGAATCCTCATGCCAGGCCTATAATAGGCTAGGTCACCATGTAGCTGGGTGGGAAGCTTTCCATCCTTGACCCTTCAGCTCTTCACTGTTATTATCTATCACCAACCTTTGGGCATTGGGGTTTGGATCATTGGACTCATTTGGCATGCCAGGGCCAGTCTTTTATCTCTGACCATCAGATCCCCAAGGAAAGGTGTGAGTATGTAAGTACATGAGCATATGCAAGGAATGATACCAAAGAAATCCCCAGTACTATATTACTGCTATTTGTTTATATGGTTTGGAGTTGTCTTGTCTTTATTGATTGTGTGAATAAAAGTGACTAAGACTTTGCTTTGCCCTCAATGTGAGTGTCTTTGCCATACACCCTGGGGTTCCCCACAAGATATTGAACTTATTAGTTTTAATTCTGTTGTGTCTGATTCTGGGATTAGAACCCTACTGACCCCAGCTCATTAGATTGGTATCATTTTGGCAACCAATACAATTATTAGCCATTCAAGTATCAGGCTACATTCATATGAGACAAACAATTAAAGCTGGTCAAAGACTTTTTGGAAATGGTTACAGGACACACATTTTTGCAGTGTGTATAAATATAAAATATTTAGAAAAGCAAAGTAATAGTAGTATTCCATATAATTCTCTGGGGATGGATTTAATTTGGTATTGCAATGTGCCTTCCTAAATACTAATATGGTACATTGTTGTGATGTCTCAGTATGCACTACTGCAGCAGTCCCCAAACTTTTGAGGGTCATGCCCCCCCTTACCCGTATCCATGCCTCACGCTTTCCCCCCCTCCCCCAGAGCTGGAGCTAGGCCTCGGGTTGGGGATGGGGGGGACAGGACGGATGGGGGTAAGGGGGCCAAGTCTGGGGGTGGATCTGGGGCCGGGAGTGGGGCCACAGCCAGGTCCTGAGGCTGGGGGCGGGAGCAAAACCACAGTCGGGCTGCGGTGGCGGCCAGCAGCCAGGCCCGCAGCCTCGTGCATCTCCGCTCCTGGCCCCGCCCTCAGCCTCAGGCTGGGAACGGAGCGGTGGCCAGTGGCGGGGCCAGGACCAGTGCTGTGCTGAGGCTGGGAATGGGGCCAGGTGCAGGGTCAGGAGCCAGGGACGCGGTTGGGGGTGGGACTGGAGCAGCACTGGCGGGGCCTGGGTGGTGCTCCCTGCCCCCATGAGGATTGGCCTGGGCTCCTCCCCCCCACCCAGATGTTCCTACACACACACACACCCCTGGGGGGTGCACCCCACAGTTTGGGGACCTCTGCACTACTGAGTTGCATCATTGTTTAAAAGGCTTTGATTAAGCATTTTGGTAGTTTAATGAAGAGATGGGCCCGTACCAAGCCTCTGGATCTGAACTTCCTCAGCCTTCGAATCCATATCCCATTTTTATATCTTTTGTCAAATTCATTGGGTGAATGAGGGTTATGTGGTAATCTCATGGATTTTAATTGACCTGAGGTAGGAAGCAACAGGATGAATTTTTGTCGCATTGTTTTACAGTACTTTCCTGTATATATACATACACACACAGAGCTTTATGCATATAAATTCATATAAAATATGAAGTAGATGAACATTCCCACCTCTCCTAATATCTTTTCCCCATATGGATTTCAAAGCAATCATTTCATGGGAAAGATTCTAAAAGTTATTAGATGATGATGATGTCATTGCTGCTGTTAAATGAATTTCAAGGAAGACAAGGTTAAAGTTGAAAGATGCCAGGGCTATTGTTGGCTGGCTGACTGTGAATTGTTTGAAAATATATATTGAGAAGTGTTTCTGTAAAAATGGCCCAGCTTTCTGCTGGATTACAATAATAAATAAGATACACCTTCATCTGGCAGGTGTTTTCACACAGAGATGTTTTAAAGACAATATATGATTTTCAAGTTAAAAAGATATAGTGTAAAAAGAGACCTAGCACTATACAAGTGTATAAAGCTAATATCCAAGTAGGAAAGTATTGTAAAAAGATGTGAGGGGAGGTAACTTACTGTAACTGAAGGTTCTTTCCAGATGTGTGGTCCCTACTTCGATTCCAGACATGGGTGCACATGCACGCCATGCTGCGGAGCTGGAACTGCTTGAAGTAGTGTCCATTGACCTGCACGTGTGTTGTGTGTCGGCCAAGTAGTGCACCCGCAGCTTTAAGATGTTATGGGGGTCAACGCCGCTCCAGGTCCCTCTTACCAGCAAGCGATGGAGTCCACATCAGAAGGAATGGTGGGCAGGTACTGGAATCCGAATAGGGGCCACACATCTCAAAGATCCTCAAGTTATTGTAAGTAATCTTCCCTTCTTCTTTAAGTGATGGTCCCTAAATGGATTCCAGACATGGGAGAGTAGCGAGCAGTGGTCAGCCTGGAGCTGGGTGCGAGGACTCACAAGAAGTCACAGTCTGTAGGACTTTGTCCTTAAGGCAGTAAAGGGCAGGTTGGCCGTCGTGGCTGCCAGTTCACTAACCTGTCTCACCGAGGTGACGGCCACCAAAAAGATCACCTTCATGGAGAGGTGGGCAAGAGAGCAGGTTGTGAGGGGTTCAAAGAGCAGCTTAGTGAGGGCAGAGAGGACAAGATTCAGGTCTCAGGAGAAGGTAGGTTTCCACACTGATAGGAAGTCCATGAAAGAAGCGGACGGTGGTTGGGTGAGTGAAAACAGAAGAGCCATCCACAGGGGGAGGAAGGCACTGAATGCCGCCAAGTGGTCATGGATGGAGGAGTGGGTGAGGCCTGACAGCCAAAGGTGGTGAACAACGTGGCTTGCCCTGCTCCAGTGCATGGAAATATCTTCAATTAAAGCATTCACTTATGACTGTATTTGGGCAGAGTGTATTGGGAGCTCCAGGAGCTCCAGAACTTTTATTATTTTGGAGGAAACTTCCTGGATTTACTCAGCCAGCAGTATCCTTTTACTATTTTATGGCCCAAAAAATCTTTGCTAAAGATTGATAATTTGAGAGTTGCTTGGGACAGAGATTTGGATACACAACAATCTCCAACTCAATGAAACACAATTGTATCTAATGTTCAAAAAACAACTATAGACCTGAGACCATGGTTTATTCACCAAAGGACACTTTTTCAAATATACTTTTCCCCACATAGGCTAATGGCAATGGGCCTCATAAATGCTGACCATTGCTGAAAATGTAACTCCCTTGATGCTAGATTAGCTCATATGTTTTGGGAGTGCCCGTGTATCGAGAATTTCTCACATGGGTCAAAAGACCAATTTGATAGTGGATGCTAAATTGGAGCCCTGCCCCTTAAGTTTTGTTCTAGGATATATTCCTGATATTTGGAAGTTACCTGGTAACAAGGCAACATGGTTTCAACATGCAACTTTTGTCGCGAAAAAATTAATCCTGCAAAAATGGAAAAGTTGATCCCCACTGAGCACTGATGTCCAGCTCAGCAATGTGGCTGACCTTGCAGCTAAAGAACAACTGGCATTCTGCAGAAGGGGAATGCCAGAAAAATTCAGAGCTATTGGGCTGACTTTTTAGACGTTTATGATTAACACAGACCTTAAGATAGACATGTCGCTTCCCCTCGCCTTCCTTTATAGAATCATAGATTAGGGTTGGAAGAGACCTCAGGAGGTCATCTAGTCCAACCTCCTGCTCAAAGCAGGACCAACACCAACCAAATCATCAACCAACCAATTATCCTAAGACTCTTTATTTATGTTTTGTACTATGGTAAACCTGGTGTTTTGGTATATTTGTTATACTTGGAAAAATTAATAAAATTATTAATATATAAGAATGAAAGCTATTTCATTCCTTTCATATCTGCTATGGACTGTACAAAAGAAAATACTGGGAAAAAAACTATTTTCATTAATTGCTCTGATTTAGTGTAGAATAACATGAGATATTTTTCATCTTCGCGCTTCTTGCAGGATTTTTTTTTACTAATGCTGATGCCTTATTATGTCAATACTTAAGGTATTTCCTCCCTTTATATATTAGATAACATAAATTTCCAATATTCGGGAACTATCTTAAACCAAGCAAAGCTAAGAAATGTTTGATTAAGGATACCATTCCATCCTTAGCTCACACTGGTGCGCTGAGGTACTGCAGGACTCTTCAAACCATACATCAGCATTTGCCTCAGCAGCTGCTGTTGCAACACCAAGGCATAGCAGGGTGAACGGAGTACAAAGCAGACTAGAGGTCAGAGGGGGAAAAAAAAGTTTTGACAGAGAGCATAGAATATTTTTAAAAATGAAGCCATATTTGAGATGAATATAAAATGTTTCCAAAACAATCCACTTACTCTTTTCTTTTTTGCTGTTGTGAATTAAGAAAAATGGCCAACCAGAGTCCAAACATCAGAAAGAATTCTGCAAATGGGGAACCGGAATGTGGAATTTAAGCCCACATTTCATTTTAATAGCTGAAAATTACATATCTCTATATAGACATTAATATATAAAATGAAAACGATCCACTAATATTCCTGTGTACTGTTTCTGAGCACTGCATATATTGAACACACAAACACATACACAAAGCCCACTTGGATTATTGCAACAGCAACAACAAAAAAATGGTGCAGATTGTCCAATTTTGAAACTTAAAAAGGGTTATTGCAAATTTGCATCGCCAATTAAATAAATTTGCACCATCTTAAATAAAATGGAGGGGTTTGAAATTGACAATACACTCCATATTAAAAGATATAACAAAAAATCAGATGGCAGAATGGTTCATAAGAAGCCTTACAAATTCCATGCTCTTACCTGTCTTTGAGCACAATATAGATGAGTGCTCGGAAAAATTCCTCTCTCTAAAATGGGTTTATTTTACACATCCCTGATGAAAAACGAGCACCCTCCTCACAGCAGATTTCTATAGGCTAACTAAGATTTTCAGGGTGTTCATTCCAATTACATATTAATAATGTTAATATTATACTGAACTGACTTAAACATTGCCCACTGAGATACAGCAGCTGTAGTTGGGAGCCCAACTCAGACACTATAAGAGGTCATATTTTTCAGAAAACAGAAATATATAATAGGTTTAAAAATAAAGTTTAAAAATTCTAGCAAGCAGACTGCACGCTAATAGTTTTGTTTAACAGGTACAGCAGAAGAAATAAATTTCTAATTACTATATATCACCATATAGTTAATATCTTAAATTTAAGAATATAAAGGTACTATACGAGGTTGATTTAATGTATATGAACTTCATACTCTGCAACAACAACAAGAATTTAAGATGAGCCTCCAGAGGTATCTAGTGAGAAAATTCTTTCACTTCTATTTCTTCTCACTTAGTGATCTGTGAAATCCAAAACTAGTACTTAAAGCTTTTGCAGAATCTAATCAAAACAGAAATCTGTCATCTCATTTTTAAAAAGATCTGTTTTACATTAGGAATAGGAAATCTCTGTCTCTAAATCCTTTAAGTAGACTATATCAATCAGTAAAAAACACTAGAAAGTTAGATAATATTTTTATTCGAGCCATCCATTTAGTCACTGACTCAGCAAAACCCTATTTCTGCCTTGTATAGGTCTGGACATTTTTTACATATGAAGATATTAATCAAAATTAAAATAGTAATGTAGTTTTACACAAATATCCTATTGAAAACACTCATCTCACTGAATCAATTACCTTCTAGACAGCTGGTAATGGGGCATTTTTCAGAACAACAAATTAAACAGGTCACCAATGAAAATGTCACCCAAGGAACAAAGTATATAGTGGATTACAAAAACAGTGCATAAACAATTCTGTTATCTATTCTACCATTACTTTAAAACACGCTGTCTTACTCAGTCTCCATCTTTAACAAGAAATCTAAATCAATAAATTCTATTCAATCGCCAACATTAAGAGATTTAGAGGGGGAGATTTCCACTTTTACTTTTGGACTGGTAACAGTAGGAAACTAATCCAATGACTGCATAATTGATTGCTAGTGAGTGTAATAAAACTGTCTTAGGTGGTATATTTTTAATCATTATACGTACTAAACATCAGTAATATATTCCAGTGGGAAGTGTTTCAGAATAACATGCTCCACACAGCAAACTAAAAAAAACAACTGCAGTAGATTAGAGTAATCCCATCTATGGTGACATTTCAGTTTTCACATCTGGTCACAGAATAAGAGTGTCTCTGAGAACATTTTTCGAACAACAAACTGGTAAAAGCAGATTGCATTCGTTTAATTTCTACAACTGTCACCCATGTTCTTCTGGTCCAGAAAACTAGCTTCCAAATTTTACAAGAAAAGCAGACAACAAATGAAATACAGATTTAACTCAAACAAAATGTCAAGAGCCTCTTGAGTTGAGGCTAATTGCATGAGTTCATTTTCATCCTGTAGTACAGAAAGTTACTTTTCTCGATTCATGAGAAGTAAAAAAAAAAAAAAAAAAAAGTTTATTTCTTAAAGTACCCATTGTGTGCTAGACACGAGACTGTGATACCACAAATCCATCTGATCCGGTAGCTAGGGCATGGGACTGGAAGTCAGGAGGCTTGGGGCAGTTGAACCCTATAACCCCAATCTGGGCGTCTGAGTTTGGCTAACTTTGTTTGGTCTATGTAATGCTTTCCTTGGCACTGATATAGATGAGGATTTTGCAGTCAACAAGATTAATTCTAAAGTGCCAACCTTATTTTTCAGCAGTAAAATTCTGAATAATCATTTTTACATTAGACTGAAGAGCTCCAACTGAAACTTTTGCTGGCTCATTAAAGTCTAAATCATGAAGACCTAACGAAAGACAAAAACATTCTTAAAATATTTATAACTTATTCTTAAGTTTTATTTATTGCTACAGAAAATATGAACCATGGAAAAGTTATACTAAGTCATCAAGCTTAGTATATTATACGTGAAAGGCCATTTTTTAACATTCTGGCAACAGATAAACAGAAGAGAATCTAAATAAATCCTTCAAAGCTAATAAATCGTAATCCAAGACAAACATAATTATTATGATTGTAGAAAGTTCCTGGCGGGCTTTTGTTGGGCACACTAATTGTTTCATATTGTAGAAATAACCTCTTCTGCTGATAGCACAGTGGTATTTAAAAGCTGGAGAACAGCTGGTTATTTACTTTACATACACTGAAAATGCCTTCTTGTTCTGACACACAGTGACTTCTAAAAATATACCATACAACTGGCTGTTTTCACTGTAAAAATATTTTCACAATATTTGTGTTGTGACTCTGTCCTGCATAAATATTTTCTACAGAGAAATAACGATGGGGTTTCTCCGGCCCCCGGCTGCTACCAAGCCCTGCAGAGTTTAGGGACCTGGTGGGTTTCTTTCTGTACTGGCAGCTATGTTTACCTGACTACCAACTGTGTTTAAGTGAGTAGCAATGGGCCATATGTTGAAACTGAAAATTAAGATGAGCCCATAATGCTAATTTTCTTTTTTGAACTGCTCCTGGATTTGAAGCCAGTGGCTAAAGAGACTGAAGTAAAGAAAGGGGCATTTACTCAGTCTATTACCTGGTCCTTAGTCTCTCATATTGTGCCAGATTTTGCCCTAACTTTACAAGAGGATTTGTGCCAGTGCCAAATTTGGCCCACTGTCTCTTGCTCTGATGGTGGCTGATCTATTTTAATGCTCCTCTTTATGAATAAGAGGAGATAAGTAATGCCAGAGCAGCACCATGTTGTTTGCTGAAATTCCTTTTTAATGTTGCAGATTTGATGCTAGTTACAGTTTGCTAGGAGGAAGCCTGAGCGCCTCACTCCATGGGGGTCTTTGGTCTACTTGCAGTGTTGCCCTCATAAATAAGTTGGTTCTGAAGAAGCTGGAACTAAATATCATGTAACGATCTCAGATTTAGCATTGTAACCTCTCTCTCTCTCTCTTTGCCTTCCCAATTTTTCATATCATACCCCTCAACTCTATGCAAGGTGCATCAGGTAAAGTCTTCCTTGCCTGCTGCTCCAGGAATGTCAACCCTCTCTGAATGACTGCACTAGCTACTGATCTCCTTCCACATTCAAATTAATCATCTTCCAAATCTTGTACAGTCCTTCCTACATCCATAGATCATCTTACTCTTTTTTTTCCTGCTCATGGTATCAACCCATATTGCCTTGTTAACTCTCAAGGACCAGACCCAATGCCCGCTGAAGTCAATGGAAAGGCAGTTATTGATATCAATGAGCTTTGGATCAGAGCCTTGGTCTTCATCTTCCACCAGTGACTCCAAGCCATCCATCGTTGTTGTCCTCCCTTCTCTCACTCAGACAACTACTTTTGCCTGGAATATCCTCCCTTACCTATGCAACTTCACTCGGATCCTTCTTATCCCTTTCTCAGGACTTACTTCTTACTTGCTAAGAGGGACCTATTACAAAATACAGAAGTTTTTTCCTAAGCATGAGTGTTGCAACCAGGCATGTTGGGGTTTCCAGCTGAACAGTAATTCTAATAATACCCGGGCCTGATTTTGGGACAAGAACCTATCAAACCTCAGAATGTTAGCTGGGAATTCTTAAGTAATCAAAATAATTAATACACAATCCACAGCTCAGGCAACAATTTCCAGGTTGCCCTGCATTCAGGTTTCTTCAGCCTTTGTAAACCTGGATGTAGGTCATCTGTGGCTGAAAATATACCCTTGCCATCACTATTGCTGTCCCCCCACTCAAGCTGTGTTATGATAAAATATTTTCCAGTTTAAAACAATTTAGGCCAAGATTTCAAACAGAAGGACCTTAAAAAATGGGCTCCTAAACAAATATTTGGTCTCCTAAATAAATGGTCTTGTTTTGAAAAGTTGCTGGGGATCAACAGATTTTAGTAAGTACAGCTGCGTGCTCAGCACTTTTTTAAAATCAAGCTTATTTATTTGGGAGCATAGATATGGATTTAGGAGCTTAACTTTAGGTTAAAATTTTCAAAAATAGGAACCTAAGAACCAAGCAGCTCCAACTGATCTAAAACCATACACTGTTTACAGCAGCATGAAATGATCTAAAACTTAGATATTGCTTTAACCCTCAATAAATATTCCAACCGCACACAAATTGGAGGACTATCAAGGGGGTTGGAGGGCTGATGCAGGGTGTGGGAAACTTGTATTAAGGATTTTTAAACTGTGCAGTGTGGGTATAAATATGTACTGGTATGAAAATGCATACTTAGCCAGTAGTGTTATTTGCTGCCAGTTTAGCTTTTGGCTACAAGCTTGCAGTTCACTAATGATATCGAAATGCACTAATTGGCCTTGGCCAATTTACCACCTGTTGTCTATGGAACTTGGAACTTCTCCTTTCTTCCTCTGAAACAACCGGTAAATGAAATGCAGAAAAACTATGTTAAATCAGGATGTGAGAAACTTAATTAGCAGTAGCAATGCAAATGAGGCATAATGTTTCCCCTCTATCCTTAACTCACTCAGATGTGTCAAGACATCCATAAAGCATCATGTGACTTATTTATCATGTGTTAAACACCTCTAAATTTAGATAAGATAGATGACACTGTGATGAAATTCCAGAAATAGTATGGAGTCCACAAAGGGACTTAACTTGGGTGCATTTTTGTAGATACGGCATTAAAAATCAGTCGTGTAGTTCGCTAAAGACAAGTTGTGTAATACAACAACAAAATAAAATAGCTTTTCCTCCCCCAAATTTTTCTATCTGTCTTTGTTTATTCAATAGTTCAGCAAACGCTGCTGGATCATAGACACTGTCATTAAAGAAACATTCTAAGTCAGCCAGCAGTTGATGCCAATTGTCTAAAAAAAAGAAGGATTTATCACTGGAGTATAATTTTTAGGCCCCTGTAATAAATACTGTTTAAAAAAAAAAGTCTTGAAAGAAGTGGGACGCACTGATTTCAAACTGAGAGATCTCACTGCTAGTCTCAAACGCTGGATAACAGTAATTTAGTTTTTCTTTACTAAAAATATATGTCATATATTAGTAATACTAAGATAAATATATATAAATATAATGTAAATATAAATATAAATATATTGTAAATATATTTACATATTTACAAGCACTGCAGAACACCCGACGCAGGTAACTGTTATTTTCCCATTATACACACAACAAATCTGAAGCAAGAGCTGAAATGACTTGCCCAAAACCACCAAGTGGCTGGGATTAGAATTACAGATGGGATTAGAATGCACACTTTCTGACTCCTGATCTCATTGTCCTTCCTTCACACCATCAAACATCACAAAGTCTCTTTCCTTCAGACCAGCAAAGATGTTTGTTATACTGGACTGTTTTATATAAAACACAGATTCAAACTTATTCACCACACCCGTTAAAGAATGCAAACCAAAAATACGTGACACTGTAAACATAAATCAGTATGAAAATATAGCTAAACTATGAATCCAGAGGTCCAAGTTCATCCCCAAGTATAACACCTGCTGAATCCAATTAAGTTATGCCAGGGTGGAGTTTGGCCCTGTAAATGGTTTATATATAAAACAAAATAAACTTTTAAACACACTTACAAATGCAAATTAATATTAAAAACTTCAGAAAAAAGTGCTTTACTCAAAAGTTAAATATAATTAGTTAGATTTATTAGGAACTGGGGAAACTTTTGGGAAAGGGGGAGCCTATACAGGAAGAATGGGCTCCACCTTAACCAGAATGGAACCAGAAGGCTGGCACTTAACATTAAAAAGGTTGTAGAGCAGTTTTTAAACTAAGGGCTCTGGAGAAAGCCGACAGGTGCAGAGGAACACGTGATTCAGACAGAGACATCCCTCAGGAGAAGATCTATTAATGGAGATTCTCTATGTCCTAGTAAGTGAAAGATGATAAAATGCGGGTGGAATCTGATGAGAAACAATCAAATGAAAAAGAGTCCCATTCAATTATGTCATGTAATGGCAGACAGCTAAAAAGTGACAAGTTTTTATAGTGCTTATATACAAATGCTAGAAGTCTAAATAATAAGATGGGTGAATTAGAGTGCCTTGTATTAAATAAGGATATTGATATAATAGGCATCACAGAAACTTGGTGGAATGAGGATAATCAATGGAACACAGTAATACCAGGATACAAAATATATTAGAAGGATAGAACAGGTCATGCTGGTGGGGGAGTGGCACTATATGTGAAAGAAAGCGTAGAATCAAATGAAGTAAAAATCTTAAATGAACTGAACTGTACCACAGAATCTCAATGGATAGTAATTCCATGCTCTAATAATAAGAATATGGCAGTAGGGATATATTATCGACCACACAGGTCCTGGAGCTAGGGGTGTGAAGTAGTTTCTATCATATACAGGATTTACAGTGGTTCTCAACATGCGGCCTGTGGGCCACTTCTGGCCCAATCAGCACACAGCTGAGGCCCATGTGACATCCTCAGGGCCATACAGGTAGTATTGGATGTGGCCCACAATGGTAAACAGGCTGAGAACCACTGGTTTACAGTTTGGTTCAATGGCTCTCAGTACCCCCACTCTACACATTGTTCCAGCATCCCTGCGTGACCAGACTAATTTTCCTTTCGATCGTTAAACTGCACTTCAGTGAGTTGACTGTGTCCCTCTTTGGACCCTGTAAAGTATCCATCAAGGTGCAAGGTGCTATATAATTGTCATTTCCCTGCTATATGGAAGGAAACACACTATAATGTTTTAGAAAAAGCAGCAGCAGCAGGAATACAACCTGGCTTGACAAAGCCCTGGCTGGGATGATTTAATTGGGGATGGGTCCTGCTTTTGAGCAGGGGGTTGGACTAGATGACCTCCTGAGGTCCCTTCCAACCCTGATATTCTAGGATTCTATGAATGTGAACTAGCTGTTTGCGTCACCTCTGAGAGTTATAAATTGCACTTTGTTTTTGCCATGTAATATTCCTGTACTGTACATACTTCTTAGTTAAATACACTAGGAACAGGTTTCAGAGTGGTAGCCGTGTTAGTCTGCATCAGCAAAAACAACAAGGAGCCCTTGTGGCACCTTAGAGACTAACAAATTTATCTGGGCATAAGCTTTCGTGGGCTAGAATCTACTTCATTCGATGCATGGAGTGGAAAATACAGGAGGAGGTATAAATACATGAAAGGATGGGGGTTGCCATACCAAGCGTGAGGTCAGTCTAACGAGATAAATCAATTAACAGCAGGATACCAAGGGAGGAAAAATAACTTCTGAAGTGGTAATGAGAGTGGCCCATTACAGACAGTTGACAAGAAGGTGTGAGTAACAGTAGGGAGAAATTAGTATTGGGGAAATTAGGTTTAGGTTTTGTAATTACTCAACCACTCCCAGTCTTTATTCAGGCCTAATCTGATGGTATCCAGTTTGCAAATTAATTCCAGTTCTCCAACGTGAAGCTGCAGAATTTATCTTGTTAGACTGACCTCACACTTGGTAAGGCAACCCCCATCCTTTCATGTATTGCTACCTGCTCCTGTATTTTCCACTCCATGCATCTGATGAAGTGGGTTCTAGCCCACGAAAGCTTATGCCCAAATAAATTTGTTAGTCTCTAAGGTGCCACAAGGACTCCTCGTTGTTTTTAAACTAGGAACAATGCTGTATATGTTTTTCCAACAAGGATACATAATAAACTCCTGGAATCCAGTATTTTCTAAGCACTGCAGAAACTGCAGAAATTGGGTAAAAAATATCTAGTTTGCAAGTGTGCATCCGTGAACTATGTATATGACAGATACGAATTATTTTTCTTCAACTTTGTTGAACCTTCATTCTGTTTCTTAAAGTACTCATAACTACACCTGGTTGGAAATTTTCCAGTGGAACATTTTTCTGTTGAAAAATGCCAATTTGTCACAAGCTAAAAATTCTGCAGGAACATGTCAATTTTGACAAAATGCTTCCAGGTTCCCAGCTCCAGTGCAACCTTCCAGGCAGGATGCCAAGGAATGGAGAGCCCTAGCAGCCTCAGGGAGATCAGACTGGAATTTTTGAAAAAAATATTTTTTATTTTTTCTCAAAATATATTTTTTTAAACTTCTGTTCCTCAAGAAATTTGCATTTTCAACTTTTGCTCCAAGTTGGATTTTTTCCCCAGAGAAATGCATAACTTCTCATAGGACAGAAATTCCTGCTCTTGCTCAGCTTTGCTCACAATGAAATGCTTCTTGAAGTGCTGCAGAGGATTTGCAGTCTACTCTGTGGTTCTGCAAGTGTTAGAATTCTAAAAGTTTCTAGTGTTTCTCAAACTACTCATGCATTCATGATAAAAACAGTTTGGAGAAAACATTCAAACACAGAACAAATAAAGGAAGAAGTGGTCTTACACATTTTTCTCATTGGGTTGGGTCTATTAAAGTTGTTCCAAGAAAGAAATGATTCACTCTCCAACTTTAGATGCTGAGAAATTTATGGGGTCTTCCATACTCACATTGACTGCTCCAATGAGCCTGAAAGCAATGGGAATTAAAAGCCACAGTAACAACAAGAACATGAATCCAATGCTTCCCAGCATCACTGAGAGAACATGTCAGATAGTTGTGACCACAAACTTGTCTTTGTTTACTCTGTTGTGAAACACTGTATGTTCTGGTCAGTTTTGTGTCTTAAACAGGCTTAATGAATAAAATCTGCTAGAGAGATAATTTGTTGGAAAAGATTGTTGTGAGTGGCAGGTATTAGATTTAGGAAGACAATTTCCTATAAAGATGTGTATCATTGATATAAAACACCATAATAATGAGATACAAGATAAAGATTATCTGAAGTTATTCTAACAACAGTCTGGGAACTTTAGCTCCACACGCAAACAAAACAGAAACTAAGAATTTTCACTTAAAGAATCATCCCCTTTATAGATTCTTGCAAGAAGGATAAAAGTAGATGAAAATGGCAGAGACCCAGAGATAATCATTGTCTTCTGGGAAATGGGACACAAAGAGAAGTTTCATTCAAAGGGCAAGGTGGCAAAACAATGTAGCTTGTTCTGTGCAACTGGAAGAGTTATGTCTTTCAACTTAAAAGATCAGCTCAAAAGAAAAATTAAGAGAACTAGTCCAGTCTTGCCTTGTTTGACAGTCAGCATTTATAACTTCCTGGGTATAAAACAATCATAAATATTAACCCTAATTATTGGTGTCTTCTTTCCGATATTAGTTATAGTCATGTTTTTAAAGCTATCTTTACAGATGGTACAGTACAATAAAAATATGGTTTTCTTATGCAAGAATATGCTATGGGTTGATTAATTTGAGAGAGTAGAATCCTGACATGTTTATGTCCTCATAAAATGCAAAGATTTTAAGTCCTCATTTTGTTACCAAGGAAGGGGGAGTCTAAATGTACGGCACAAAACTGTTCCATTTTTTTAAAGACTACAAACAAACTATAGTGATGAGGAAAACGGTCAGAAACAGCCAATCAAATCAAGATGACATGAGTACTGAATCAATAAAACAATAAACAGGAAATGAAAACACAGGAAAACTTGACACTACATTGCATTTTCTGATCTTTAATATTACTTGCAGGTCTCTCAAATGTCACAATTTTTGCATGAAATTATGATTTGGGACCATATTATGGCATTGTGCCAACATCTCTGCTCCTGCACACACTGGAATAACAGGGATGAAAATTGGCTTTTGTAGGTAAATCACTAAGGTTTGAGGCTGGGATTTATAAAGGGGTGTAAGGGAATCAGATGATCAAATCACATTAAATTTAACAGAGGCTCTTAGATCCTGGAGACAAAAATACTGCCGTCCTCTAAATTCTAGACAAAAAAATAAAGTCTTGCTTGTGCTAAGTATTAACTAAAACAAAGCAATTTGTATAGTCAAATTTTTATGAAAATCTGAAACAATCACCTTAACCTTTTTTTGCAATGAGAACACATGGTTCTAATTCCTATGGCTAAAACCTCTAATGCATCAAGATTCTTTTTTAATTTCTTTATTTTTAAGTTTAACATATTTCCTATATATTTTCTGAATGGAGGGACAACATTTTTCTTTGATCAGTAATAAGGTCTGGTCTCAGTCATGATACATTCACTCTTGGGGGGATGATGGTTTTATAACATCCTTTAGGAACCATGGTTTATGGTTTGGAAAAATAATATCACAGCCAGTGTCTTCAAAAGAAGCTGAGGAGTGCAAATTTTTCAGATCTCTTCAAATTGCCACTCTGCTGTGAAACAAACAAACAAACAAACAAACAAAGAAGGAAGCTAGAGGGCAAGGTTATTAGCTTGCAAAGCTTCTTGTTCACTGAAACAAAATACTTTTGTTCACCAGAAGACTTTCTTTATCTACGTAACCTCTTTCTGAGAAACTGTAGAAAGACAGGACTTCCAAACTACAGTACTGACTTGAAAATGTTCCTTTAGCTTGCAAACTATTCATAGCATCTATGGTTCTAAGTAAATGATTTTAAGCTGATTTGTATTTTGCAACCACTGCATTTCCTGTAGCACCACCAATCCGCAGTAGTATTGATCGACACCTTAGCTGAGAGACATTTGGATAGTGTTTCTCTCACCCCCTATCTTTTGGTTTAAGCAATTATACTCATTCAGCTCTCCAAAAAGAGGCACATTTCTTCCTTACACATCTGTTAATGCAAATATTTCTCCCTTCAAATAAGATGTCTACAGACTGGTAGTGCTGCTTATCTAATATAAAAACAGTTTACTAGAGAGCTCCCATAGCTACATTGTGGTTAATCAGCACTCAGAAGTTTATAGCTCAAAGGCAATGCATTGAAACTTGGCATTCTTCACAGCTGTTACAATCCAACAAGTATTGTTGTGAAAGTGACCTGCTCAAAGGAATTTATCAAAATTCCTTGAAACCAATGCTCCTCGGTAGTCAGCCTACAAGGGTCATTGAGCAGCGGATTATGAATTCACAACTCTCCTTCTTTCCTCTCAGTCACATCACAGCATTACTAAAATTGTACTTAGGCTGTGATCCTGCTAACGCTTAACCACTTGCTTAACTTTACTACCATGAGTAGCCCCATTAAAGTCAATGGAACTGCTGATGATAGTAAAGTTAAGCATATGCATGTTTCCAGAATCAGGGCCTTATTGCTAATATTGCTGAGTCTTTCTTCCTTTGAGATTCCAGTAGTGACTATGCAGGTAACATCACATCAACCATAAAACCACACTGATAGATGGAGCCACGTAATCATAGCCAGAGAAGGGGCATCTCTTACTCATTTTTACACTGTGAAATTTTGTAAATTTTCTTTTAAAATATTATTTCTTCACCTGTTAGAAACATACTGTGAAAAAAAATTAGATGACTGTAAAATTAGATGACTTGTCAACCTTTCTCTATAACTAGAATACAAAAAATGTTAGTTTTGGTCAAAATTGTTGGGTTTTGAAACACTGAAAAAACCTGAGGGGTTAGATTTTTTGGGTGTGTGGGGAGAGACTGAAACCTTTTGGGATTTTGTTATGTTGAAAAACTAAGAAATTCCATTAGATTTTTTTAAAATGTATTTATTTCAAAATTCACAAAAAATATAGCTTTTTTGATCCACTCTAATTATTTAATTGGGACATATCACCATAAAACCAACACCAAACTCTGCTACATGGTTAAAAAATGGTTACAACAGAGCAGGAGAAACATCTTTTAAATATTTTTAATACAGAAAAAGGCGTTTCCTTTTAACAGAAAATGCCACGGCTAACGTATTCAGCTTTTGGAGTTAATATGTGCATTTGTATGAATTTTGGCAAAAAATCCAAAATAAATATTCTCGATGCACAGATGTAAGCCTCTGACTCAAATTAATGAAAGCAAGAGAATTAATTGATCTGGCTGAAGCTTCTCATAGACTCTCTTAGCTCTAGGTTTTACAAAGGCTCAGAATAACAGGTGATGGATGTTATGTGTCTTTACATAGGACATCATCTCATCGCAGTAGGCTGAATGAATTAGGAATGGAGTCTTAGCTTTTACTTCTCAATTGCCTTTACTGAGGTGTATATCAGACCTCATAATATCAGGTTAAAAATATTCAAGGTTTTTCCTAATAATTTAATAAATCTCCAAGCGCGGCATGCTTTGAATAGTGATCTATTTTCTTTCTCAAACATACTTTCATCTGTTGCATGTACATACTAGTTTGTTATTACATGGTTGCTGATTTATTTTTTTTATTAAAAGCACATTGAACCGAGAAAATATAAAGAGTTTTCTGGAATTTGCAAACAATTTGGGAGTGGGAGGGGGGCAACAAAAAGAGAGAACCAAGGTAGTCAAAATATGCTTCACTCAAAGTTTGTGCTGTCCCTTCACACAGGGATTCAAGACTAGGGGCTTGTCCATGCTGCCCATAATTGCTAGAACTAGAGGTGCTGGGGGTGCTACTGCACCCCCGTCTTGAAGTAGTAACAACCCAAATAAAATGGTTTCCGCCTTCAGCACCCCTCACTATAAGAACGGTTCCAGCACGACTGATGCTGCCCTGCACTTTGGACTACAGGGTACGAATAGCAATCTGCACCAAATTACTGCGCTGCAAGTCCCCCGTGTGGACTCTGTGGGCCTGAACAAAAAGGTTAGTAGTTCATGTTAACAAAGTTCTCTCCAAACAGCACTATGTTAACACAAATTAGGAACCTTTTCGTTCGTGCCCATAGGAGGAAGTTACAGAGCAGCACGTTGGTGCAGATTGCTATTCAATCCTGCAGTCTGAACTGCAGGACAGTGTAAATGTAGCCTAATTTTGTTATCTATAGATTTATTTTTTTTTTTGACAGACAGTAAGATACTACAAGGAAGGTTCTTCTGCTTTATATTTAACAAAGGAGAAATGGTTGAGAAAGGAAAACATAAAATTAAGAAAACAAAACCAATTTGCCTTAGTATGATTATGAATCTAGAAGATTTAAGCATTTAATGGAACAGGCGTTATTAGTTTTTAAACTCCATTAAAGCAGAACGTCCTTACATCACTTCAGAATATGTTTGCTTCCAAATTCTGCACAGAAACATTTCCGAAAGCAAACAGAATATTTACTTTAGCAAAGGATAACTAACATGTCATAGCAAACTGAAAGTGCTCCAAGAAATGGAAACATATTAATGTGTTAATGCTACTACTAGTAACAATATCAACAGGAAGCAGTATAGTCCATTTGGTCAGCTTTTCTGTGACATTCTAGGAATTCTTTTTACTCCTCTGACTTCATTAGAGTTGGTATGGCTTTTAGTAATAGCTCTCTTGAAAAACAAAGCTTTGCTGGATTGGGGAGTGAAAGAACAAATTACAATTACTCCATCTAGCAGCATTCAACCATGGCTACTAGTGGCCCTGAGTTGACATTTCACTCCTTTGCCATAATAAGGGAGAAGACATGCTATGTGACTAGGATGACCAGATGTCTCAATTTTTAGTGACAGTCCCGATTTTTGGGTCTTTTTCTTATATAGGCTCCTATTACCCCCTACCCCCGTCCCGATTTTTCACACTTGCTGTCTGGTCACCCTATATTTGACACACAAAAGATGATTATCCATGTAAATATCTTCAGTAAATATTTAGTGTAAGGAGGTTGAAGACTGTCATGACCAGGACACAGGCGGTCTGACCTTGTGGTCGGTACAGGAGTGAGGAGCCAAGAGATGTGGGGCCAGGTCTGGATAGCAGGAGATTGGAATCTAAGGCAAGTCAGACGACAGACAGACAGGCAGGTGTCAGGAGGCAGGCTGGGTTAGGTTACCAGGAGATCAGAGTCTGTGACAAGCCAGAGGGCAGACCAAGAGGCAGGTGTCAGAAGCAGACCAGGCCAGTATACCAGGAGGTCAGAGTCAGGCAGCAAGAAGGGCAGGAGAGACCATCCTAAACAGGGAAAACCCAGCTGCACAGATGACTTCCTGTCCCTCTGCTTGGTTTAAACAGAAGCAGGGAACCAAACAGGACCCCTGGAGTTTTGCCAATCAGTTCTCTCCCACAGTTGAACTTCTAGTTCAGATGACTGTTAATACGTCACTGGGTAGCTGGTTGGACTATACTGGGTCCTAAGAATACTATGATCCATAGTTCAAGTCCACAGCCCCAGCACAAACCTTGGTATGTGTGATAGATTTGGAGTTGCCTGTAATAATCTAGAAATTCGGTATGTTTGTTCACTATGCACATGCACATAGTGGGTTAATTCAACTACCAGGTGATCAGGAAACTAGCCAGGAAGGAACATGATAGCTCCTCCACAAACACCCAGAACTATTAACTGTGATATGCTACCTCCACTTCTCCCCACTCCCACCAGCCAGGCTTTTCCCATGGCTGAATCACCCCCACCATCCCTCCCAGGAAGGTGGGGATCAAAAGACTAAGGATCATTTATAGACACACATGCTCCCTGAAGGAGACAGATTTTGTGAGTCTTGGGAATAGACTGAACACTGCAGACCTCCAGGAGGTTGGGGTGTCTGCAGGAAGATAGACCTATTATGGTCCCTATGTGGAAGATAAAAAGACTTCTGGTAAGACAGGTGTGTGTGTAACACTTTTGCTGTTTTAAAACCCTTTTCTCTTGTTCCGCCTTGTGTGTGACAGACATTGCAATCCCATGCTGTATTTTTGGGGACCATATTATTACGTTTATGAATGTTTTATGGATCATTGTGGGTTGGGGATTGTATGCAACTCCACTGGGCAAGAGTTAGCACAGCTACTCCAGGAACCAAAAAACAATGGGGTGTGGTTACTACAGTTCCTGAGATTGTAAACAGCTCCACAGAAGTACCAGCCCTTAAGGTTAATTGCATATACTATGTCAGGCTGAGTTTTCCAGAGACTAAGAAACAAAGAAAGAGCTTTCGGTATAAAAGGATAAGCTTGCACTGACTCAGGGCCTTCCTTTTGATTCAATAAACAGACAGGGACTTAGGTGATAGGGGGGCCCCAGTCTGTGCTGAAAGTTTCAAAAGACTTTAGCCTATTCGGGTCCTAGAAGATTGATGGGTGATTTCCGGTATGTTTACTCTGGGTTTAAACCTGTTTATTGTTTTTTGTGTTTTCTCCATAATGCTTTTGCCTTAAAAATACATGTCCTTTGCTTTGGAAAAGCTGTATGGTGACTGGTAAAAATATTGTCACTGTTCTTGAAGAGAAAGCAATGCACAGGGGGCTAGCCTTTAGGCTGACTGGCTTGCTGGGGTTGTCACAGTGCATGACCGAGGGCCGTGCAGCCTTAAAACCCCCGGTAACGAGGGAGAGAGATACGGGTCTGCGCCCAAGAGAGGATGTAGCTTGGAGCCTGAAACCTTGAGTGCATGCCCTCAAAGGATCACAGAGAAAGACTATAGGTGCAGTTAACCCTGAAACTGTGACAATGTTAAGATTAAACAACACTTTAAGAAGGCAGAGGTCAAAGGTGCAGCTAGACCCAAACCATGATTAACCATGCAAATACATATACACTTAAAAGCATTCAATTTAGACATAAAAAGAGCAGCTTATTCTATTCTATTTTGTTCTTCAGTGATGATTAATCTCATTTAATTTTCCCACAGAAGGGAAAAAATACAGTTCTCATCTTGAGCGTCATTAACAAGAGAACAGTGTTAATCGACTTAACTAACAAAAAGAAAAGGAGGACTTGTGGCACCTTAGAGACTAACCAATTTATTTGAGCATGAGCTTTCGTGAGCTACAGCTCACTTCATCGGATGCATCCGATGAAGTGAGCTGTAGCTCACGAAAGCTCATGTTCAAATAAATTGGTTAGTCTCTAAGGTGCCACAAGTCCTCCTTTTCTTTTTGCGAATACAGACTAACACGGCTGTTACTCTGTTAACTAACAAAGACTCTTAGACACCTAGAGTATATTTAAAAACTGCATTAACTTCCCCTCTGGCCTTCCAGACCAGTCTAGTCTGCATAATTTTACCTTCCCATTTACTGTTCGATCAGGCAAAATGCGGAGTGTCCTCAACTACCATCCTAGTGGAGGTAAAAGAAGCTAAACAACCCTAAAGGAGTTGGTCAGAACCTCACAGATGTGTGATTTTAGGCTGTAAAACTCCATGGAGCAGGGGCCATGTATTCCTTTGCATTGTACCCCTTTAAGCATATTCTGTCTGTAAAATGGGGCAACGGTCTAAGATATGCTTTCAAATTCACAGTGCATCTCTTCCTGGGGAGACTTGAGGGTGAGATTTTCAAACAAGCTCAGTATTGAACTAACTGTGCCCCAACTAACTAAATGGTAAAATTCCAACTGCCTTCACTGGGAGCAGAGTTAGGGCAACACTAGTGCTTGAATAGAGACTGGGAGTGGATAGGTCATTACACAAAGTAAAACTATTTCCCCATGTTTATTCCCACCCCCCACCGTTCCTCAGACATTCTTGTCAACTGCTGGAAATGGCCCACCTTGATTATCACTACAAAAGGTCCCACCTCTCTCTCCCCCCCGCACTCTCCTGCTGGTAATAGCTCACCTTAAGTGATCACTCTCGTTACAGTCTGTATGGTAACACCCATTGTTTCATGTTCTCTATGTATATAAATCTCCCCACTGTATTTTCCACTGAATGCATCCGATGAAGTGAGCTGTAGCTCACGAAAGCTTATGCTCAAATAAATCTGTTAGTCTCTAAGGTGCCACAAGTACTCCTTTTCTTTTTACTAGTGCTTTAGAAAATCCCATCCGTATTGTTCAAGTGTTAATCATGCTTTGTTTATTTCCAAAGAGATCATTTTTTGGTTACTCTGTATTTCAAATTCCAAAGAGATGGTGTTTCTATCACGTCTTTAGCAACAACAGAACATTTAGTGTTGATACTAAAATTATTTATTATTTGTATTATAGCAGTGCTTAGGGGCCCCAATCAAGGAGTAGGCCCCACGGCTAGGTGCTGTACAAACAAGTAATAAAGAATACAGTACCTGCCCTTGAGAGCTCACAATGGGTGAATGAGACAGATAAGTGTGTAGGGATTTGAGGGAGACAGAGATACATGGACAAGGTAGGAGTACATGTGCTTGGGGAGGGGGCGATTAAGGATAGAGGCTTGATTTTCACTGGAGCCCTACGTGTGATGAGTCCATACGCAAAACTGGGATTCGAGGCCCTACCCTTTTGCTCAAATCCACCCTTCCTTCATTTCAGCAACTCATCTATTCCCCCAGTCACGTCATTTCCTCATCCAGTCTAACAGGACTTCTGCCCAGTCATGTGTGGTGGGCACCTCACAGTCCTTTGCATTGTGGTTGTCAATACAAAGGATTATGGGTCACAACTGCAATTTATAGGTGACCAGTCTTTATATCTGAATGGAGGAGGGAGGGAAAGACCAAGTAGGCAAAAATTCCACAATTGGAGAAGCAGAGGAATTTGGGACCTCTTGGACCCATTGCTATTATCTTTAGACATGGTGCCCTAACCAGCCACGCACTCAGCCTCAGCCTAAGGCTTCCCCTGATTTTCAAACACTATAGTGTGTGTACTAGCATATACATTAGGTCTAGAAACTGCAAAGCCAGTATAGTACATCGCTGCACATTGAGATAACATAAAACAAATTCATTATGAGGCAAAATGTGACCCCACTGAAGTCAATGGCAAAACTCCAACGGAGAATTATTGTGTCATTTTTACATGAGCCTTATTCACTTCACTTTAGACCACTGCCTCTTGGTTCAGCCTTTGTGACTTCATTTTGTGCTACATGTGTCTGAAATTTCACTGATTTCTCTAGGTTGATTCCCCTCCCCACCCCTACGGCATTTCATTTGTTCACACTTACAGCATATAGAGAGCAATAATGTTTTCATATCCCTGAGCTGTACCACTCTTCCCCCACTTTAATAAAAGTGAAATGTAATACTTTTCTCATTCCTAACAAAAATATGCAGTTCTGGAGTTTAAAAATACTTACTAACTGGTATTCTTCTCGCTTCAAGTTTCATAAGACTAGTTATATTTACTTGCTGGTAGCAGTAAAACTTTACCAAGGTCTGAATTTATTGCATTACACCAAATTGTGGCGTCTTCAACATTTTTACCAGACAACCTAATGAACCAACCGATTTTTGGCAAACAACACTGCCGTACCAACTCAGTGAGAGAAGTAAAGTCCCAGGAGTCTTGGAAAGCACAACACAAGCTGGGACAGATGGAGTGGATTTGAAGACAGTGGACCTTTTGTTTTAGTACTTTGGAATTGCAGTATCCCTTTTTCACTGTCTTTACTAGAGCCCAATATCAAAACAGTGAACTGAAACATCACACCAACCGGATAAATAACTTAATTACTCCTTCTGTTGTGCTCTGTAGCATTTGTTCTCTTTAACACAAATACTTAGCAGCAGAAGCATGGAATAAGGTGTTTCAGAGGAAAATAGATGTAAATAACAAAGTGATTTATAAAACTTGATCATTAAGAACTCAAGACTCTTTTGAGCTTAGCCTATGTAGCAAAGAAAAAAAGAATCCTTGTGAGTAAAATTGATCTGTGCTTCAAGACATACAAATTATGAACTGTTAGTAGATGATCAGTTCTTGCTCAGAAGCTAATAGTCCCTGGAGGCTGGAGAAAAAACAAAACAAGTTTAAGTTAAAATGCTTCTTCCAATTTAACACTAGAATTTTGTACAGAGAATACTAATTCTTAAAAAAGAATGGCTTGGAGCCTGAGCAATCCAGAGTGACAACTTTTCCAAATACACGTACTAAATTTTATTTAGAGTAAGAGACACACCGATTTTGAAAATCTAATAAAAATATCATCTGAGATCAGAACTGAGAACATTCTATGTTGTTCCTGTGGGATTTCAGTGTCTAAAATAACTCACCTACTGGTAATTTAATAGTCCTAGAATGTCAGTCCCTGCTTGAGACAGCTCTAAACAGAGCATTAAAAGTCACTACTGCAAACTGTATGGATTTTTCTCTTTCTACAACTCTAAAATAATGTTAAACACAAAATGATATGCCCTGCTATGTGAACCTTATTCCCCTAATTACTGCATGTTCTTTCAGCTGATTTAAAGTATTATAAGTACTTTGTCCTAGTGTGGCTGGCTTAAAAAAACAGAAGCTATGAAAAGGATTAGCCAGATGAACAATAGAGATAGAAAGACAATCAATTAATCATACCGTACCTTACTGTATCTTAAACACTCATTTGGCAAGGGATTGAAAACTCAGTGCAAATCGCCTAGTACTTTCCTAAAAGATAAGTGTGTTCTTCATGTGCAGAATATTACATTATATTTTAAATTTAAAAAGCGTATTTCCTGTATCCTATGTAATCTAAACCCCAAGAAAACAATTGTCTTAGGGGAGATGGAGACAAAAAGAAATGCATTTTAGTTTTAACACACTTAAATGAGTTGCAGAAGATTTCTGGTTTTGATATGAAGACATCTGGCTGAAATGTCACAAAATTCTCACTGCACAAAACGACACAGTGAGACCTTATTGTGGACCAGAGATGGATCTGATTTTCATCAGTCATCAAGATTTATTGTTGTGCTTAATACAGACTACATGAAAAGGTTAGTATTCTTTAAACACCTCAGCTCTACATATGCTTTTTAGTAGCCTGACAACATTTTCCCCCTTCTGTTTTGTACCACTTGGAGCTTCCATGGTGCATGGCTCCATTCTTAGATATAACAAGTTGCAATTATCAAGTCTGGAGATCACAAATGCATGGGTCACTGTGGTTAGGCCTAAGTCTGACAAGATGGAGCATCATCTTTTGGCCAATGACAGATATAAGCGATCATTTTTTACTGCCATGGCTATGCAGGCATCCAATCACACTGAAAAGTCCAAAGGGTGCTAAGGCTGTGGACAAACAACTGAGAAAATCTCCTTGATAACGGGGGATGCCATAAAGGAGATAGATTCTTCTAAGCCCTTCCTTCTTTCTACTAGAATGACCTTTGTTTTGCTTAAGATTCAGCTTTAGCCAGCTGATTACAGTTAGGCATCAAAAAAGATGGGAAATTGTGCTGCCTATATTTGAAGTAAAGGAGAAGTAGAGCTGGGTGTTATCTACATATTGCCAGCACGTTGGCCCATGTTATCTCACCAACTCTCCCAACAGCTTCAGACAGAAGCTGGATAACACAGGAAGAAGGCTGAATTTTGTGGGACTCACAGGTGAGGACTCTGGAAGTGGAGGAACAGTTGCTCATAATGACTCCATAGGTCTGATCTGAAGAGGGACCTGAGCCACGTCAAAGCGCTCCCATTCACCCCTGCAGTTTCTTGGAGGAGGAACGGGAATATTTGTTGATGAACAGCAAAGAGTCAGAGTGAAAAGTAGTAACCTGATGTGCCATCAGTGCGTCCATGACTACAACTTACGGAGTGGCCCAAATTATTGGAAGCAGACAGTTGTGTTTCTTGTCCTGCTCTAAGCATGTTCTTGGTGGCTTATCGGAACATACTGGATGTGGATGATCTTCTTGGAAAACAAGGTGATAAACCAGCAACTCTCTCTGCAAAAAGTTAAGTGCAGACAGTCTGGGTTTGCTAAACAATGTTACAGTATGATAAAGTTCTGCAGGGTGTGACCTTGCTGACTATGTGGTATAATGAAGCAGGAGTCCTTTAACTCCTTCATAGTAGTGCATTCCAGGGAAAGTAACAAGAAGAAAAAAGAGAGGGCTAGTGCAGTGAGAAGAGAAATAGTGAGCAGAAAAAAAACCCCTATAACTAATATTGCTTTGGTGTCCTCTGTAAACAGGTTATGAATATTGCTAGGTTTCTTTTAAAAAAAAAAACAGTGATTGTCTCAGTGCTGCTGAGTTCCAAAACATGCCCAAACATCTTTAAAACATTCATAAGCAGGAAAAATAGTGACTGAAATTATTAGGAGTGGTCAAATTAATGGGATGGAACTGTTACCAAAATTAAAAAAACAAACACTTTTGTCTTTCTTGAAATGAAACAGAAAAAAACCCAAAACTTTAAAGTAACAGAGTATAAAGTATCGGTCTGGCAAGAATTTCAGAAAGTTTTGCATTCTTTAAGTGATTTAGGAGAAAAACAAGGAAAATATTTTACAGATTACCAGACTCTAAACAGTGAAACTAGAAACAGAAGCGCCAGTCTGGGAATGATGTCTCTTCCCAGAGAAACCCAGACTTGCAGTAACCACTGGCAAAGTTGGCCTGTCTACCAACCCACCTCTGATGTTTACTATAGATAATTGTTATAAAGGTATAATTAGAACTCAAACATTTTTAAGTAATCTGGTTGTTAACACACTTTAGGATGTTCTCTCAAGGATACCTGGGTGGCAGGAGAATTGTCTAACTCGGTTACATATGGTAAGACATGGTTCCGTGTGGTCCTGTCTACACAACCACTTCAGAATCCAGTTGCATCCTGACAATGGTAATGCAAAAGATGAGCTGAAGCCCAGTCAAACATGGTGCTCTGAAGTCACCGAGGCACTTGTGAAAACTGCACTAGTAGTGTACTGAATCAACCATTCTGATTCCTATTAAAATATGCTCTGTAGTTGGCCTGTAAGTCAATACCATCCCGTACCTTCCATTCAAAAATCAAAAGCATTCTCTGATATCTTTGTGTGCATACTGTACCATCTAGCTTAGTTAATATCTCCTCAGTACCAGCTCCCGTCCTTTATTTTTTTCACATTTTACTCATCTTTTTATTTTCTTGCTGATTGCCATCATGATATATAATACATTTTCCACTCTATTAAGGCACAAATAAGTTTGCTCTGCAATAATTAAATTTAATAACCTGTAGTTGACATTTTACATGTCAAATCAGAATTTGCTCAACTGAATATCAAAGAGCATTATACAGAGCCCAGGACTATGATCCCAAAGCAGTAACTATACCGCAGAACATTATTTCATGGTGCTTTGTCTGCCATTATAGAAAACATGCATAACTTTTACAAACTGGGTACAAGTGTGCAAATTTTAACTGCCTGCCTCATCAACATTTATTAACTGTGGAAAAATTATTTGTGTGTTGTGTGATTGATATCATTCCATGTAAATGATTAAAACAGACTTCCAGAAACTTTCTTTTTTTTTTCTAAATATTTAAGCTTTATATAGCTTTTAAATGCAGTATTTAAAGATGTAATTTATTATTTCTATGATATTTATTACCAATTTCTCACTTTAGAAAAAAGATTATATTGGTCTTAATGCATTACCATGCTTATTTTTTCTGGAGGTACTTTGTATCTTACAATATACAGTACATTTAAATAAGATGGAAAAATATTCTAAAAATCTTCATATTAAACTAATTTTAAATTCATTTTCCAGTCTTAGTTTGCTATAATATCTGCCAAATTTCATCTCCACAGCAAAATAATATCCCACTATACCAGCCTAGGCTAAGGTTTCAAATGTAAGCAGTTCGGTGAATGCTGATGGTAAACAGGACCTGAAAGAGCAGTGCCCAATGTGGGGAACAGCTGTTCTACTGTGTGGACTAATGTCAATAAATATATACATATATACACACGCATGCATGCATGAGGGATGGTCTTCAAGCTAAACTAAAACAAAAAAACCACTTCACAATGAAAATTATCACAATCAAGGACTTCAAGCAACCTTATTTTTCTTTCACAAATACTTAACACTTTTGTTTCAAATGTGTATAAAGCACAGATAAGTAAATGAGCTTTGCTCATTACCTTCATTTCTGAAGAACAAAGCAGATCTGCAAGAACTTTGTACAATCAATTCTCAAAGAATTGCCAGTTATGAATCATTATATTTTTTTCAAAACCAGACTAACAGATTCTAATTTCCAGCTGTACAACATTGCGTTTTTCATTTTGTTGTTTTTCTTCTAACAATTCTGTTTGTTTCTCTGTGTAGATTATTCAAAGCAGATGTGCTGAAACAGGAAAACAGCTTTTTCAACAATCTACTACACAGCTGGCATGGAAGTTGAGGGCTTTGCGCGCGCACACACACACACACTCACTCACACTCCTCTCTGTCGGTGGCATACGCAAAAAAAACCCCACATGAATATGAATGTCTCTGTGTCCCATGGTATGACAGTTCACAAGGGGGATATCAGAGCAGCACCGTGCCTGCAATTCAGAAGTCCACCCCCTTTCCTCAACCTTTTGCTAAGGAAACATGCATCTGACAATGATCTTAACAGCACTGCCCTCTGCTGCTCAGAAGTGAGGCACAGAGGAAGAGCAGAATGTCATAGTAAAGGACTTGAAGTAGAGATTTCAACACGAACTTATAGTAGCCTAATTCCCAGTATCTGAAACAAAACAATACCTGTTGTGTACATGTTCTTTCGCTGTTCAAGACAAGGCATGATTAAAAATGTTTATATAGGCCTTATTAATACATATTAACAGTATCTGCTCTACAGTATCAAAATGAACAATTACAATGAGTATTCAGAAAAGAGAATTAGAACAGTTTATTGTAATTAATTTTGCTATGAAATAACACACACACACATTATTCAACTTATATAGTGCTAGCTACCTGGGTAATGAGGTGCTGCATACAAACACAATGCAAATGTTATGTTCCTCGCAGCAATATACTGTGTATAATCAATATAAATCAGACATTTTGCCTGATAATGATCTTTCATAGCCCTGAAAAAAATCTAACTAGCAAAATAGTCCTAGTAAAATAGTTTAAAAAAAATTTACTTACTCGTCTATGATTATGTTTTTCAGACAGTAAAAGGTTATTTCCAATATTTTCATTGGTTATATTTAACTTGTTCTATAGCCTAAAATTCAGCAAAAGTCTAATTTAAATCAATATAAATTGTATTATTATTAAAAATTGTTCTTGGAGTTACAGGTTAAATTGCATCTTAATGAGATAATAATCAGTTATATGGTGTGTGACAGGGTCGGGCCAGATGGCTACAGGAGAGTGATAGAAGGCAGATATATTAGCCCCAGGTTGAGTAGGTCCCTTTTCCCTGGCAACAGGGAAGGTTACAAAACAATCAGGAACTTTCTGTAAACAATTAAGACAGACAGACTGATTAGAACACCTGCAGCCAATCAAGAAGCTGCTAGAATCAATTAAGACTGGCTAATCAGGGCACCTGAGTTTAAAAAGGACCTCACTTCAGTTTGTGGCATGCGTGTGAGGAGCTGGGAGCAAGGGGCACTAGGAGCTGAGAGTGAGAAGGCGGACTGTTGGAGGACTGAGGAGTACAAGTATTATTAGAGACCAGGAGGAAGGCAAGGATAAAGATGGCGAAGATAAAGAAGGTGTTGGGAAGAGGACATGGGGAAGTAGCCCACGGAGTTGTAGCTGTCGCACAGCTGTTCCAGGAGGCACTCTAGACAGGTGCATTCTACAGGGTCCTGGGCTGGAACCCGGAGTAGAGGGTGGGCCCAGGTTCCCCCCAAACCTCCCAATTCCTGGTCAGACACAGGAGGAGTCGACCTGGACTGTGGGTTCATGAAAACGGCCAAACTGAGGGCTGCCATGAATCTCCGAGGGGAGCAAATCTGTCAATGAGCGCATGACCCACCAAGGTAGAGGAGGAACTTTGTCACAGGTGCCATTACTTCATGTTAAGAGAGACACCTAACATGTAGTAATTAGCACTGAGGGAAAAAGACACACAGAAAGTAGATCTTAACAGGACTGGGTTACAATTTTCTCAGAAACAGCTGGGTTTCTAAATAATTTCCTTTATAAACAAGCATAATTACCTTTTGGTTTAAGCTAAGCGGAAATAAATGGTCATTGGAGTATACTATCTATCAACTGGCAGACAAATTAGATATCTTTTAAACATTTGGGGCCCCTTCTTCTGTGCCACTTCCATTCCCCCTAACAAAGATGTACAGATTGTCCTTCACATCAGACCATAACAAGCAGATCATACAAAAACACATGGGATGTTCCAGATCTGGTCGTGAGGTCCTATATCTCTATGTATCATTTTAACATATTGTCATCTGTGTAGTATTGCACACTGAGATACTATATGCAGTGTGTGTGAGAAATGGTCTGAGCTGCACACCAGACACATATCCATTCTGGGGATGTTCAGACCCGAACTTGACAGTTCAACATCACAAATGTATTACATAGATATGTACACTCTTCTTGAACTTGACCTCCAGAAGGCAGCTCATCCCTACAACTCTGAACTCCTTTCACGTTACTCTACCATCACCCTCTCTGCTCTACCAAGGACACTGATTCATCTCTGCCTCTCAAAAATCAGCTCTGTGACTTCCATGCCATCCCTTATGCTTGAGGTGCTCTTGTAAAACCTGTTTGCTGACCCACCTCCCTTGCCACAGTCAACCACTCTTTAAACTCACTGCTATCCTGAAGCCCATGAGGAGTGACTGAGGTGGGCAAAACAGAGCAGAAAAAAAATGAATGCTACCACTACAATGTATACATACCTCACTGAACTGAGTACCTATGTGTTCTTAATGTCACCAGGGTTCTCTCACTCCCTACCTCATTTGGCATGTTATTTTGGTTTCAGATTGTAACTCCTCTGGGCAGGGGCCATGCCGGTACTTGTTTCTGTGCGGTGCCTAGCATATTTTTGGGTGGTAGAAAAATATTATATTTATTTATTTAATATTGTATACAACATATTTTACACAAACACACAACAGATAGATTACATAGACAGCAATTTATAGTAGTTAGCTTTCTTTTCACTAAACCTGTGACAGATTCTACAGTTTGTTTTGGATTCTCCTTACTTCTCTAGATGCCACTAACACACACACACGCGCACACACACCACAGATAAAGAAGCAAACTAACCTCTTGTATGCTCCCTCTATGAAGAGCCTACATACATAGCAAACTACCTGCTCATTAGGAATAAATTCAATCAAATTTTGACTTTTAAAACAGCATTAACTTTTTGTTTTGTTTGTAAACTAAAAGCCACTAGCTGAAAACCATTTCTCATTTGTCATTTTAAATACTTCCTAAACTGGATAACTGGTAAGGCATTAGGATGTACAAAGAAAAGTCTAGAAAATGAAATAAAGGGGTATTGAAATGCTGAATGTGTTATACTTCTGCCTACTTCTACACATAGGGTAGGGTTTCTGAACACCATTGACTTATCTTCACATATGTTGTGGAGCATGTATACATCTAATACCTTTAGGGACCGAGAACACCCTAAAGCTCAGCAAAAGGAAAAAGGGAATGCAGTGAAGGGTGCAGGGGTCGAGGGGTGGAATCAAGGGAAAGAAAGAGACAATGAGGAAACTTCTGGTAATCCACAATCACTGCCAAATACAAAAAAACTCCCATTGGTCTGAGGACTTAAGCTATTAGTTAATACAAAGTCTAATTATTTTTGCAGTTTGGTATTTTTATTAAACTTCCACTGAAATATGAAACTTTGAGTTAATAGAACACATGTGTAGGTAGAGAGTTCTTTCTGGCATGATTTCATTGGTTCCATGGACAGCCATGCCAGAAAAGCAAGAGCCAAATTCAATGCAATGACCAAGACAGAAAATTCAACAGGAAAAAACAAAAACAAAAAATTAAACAAAACAAAAAAGAAAAAACAGCTGGCAACATTACGCAGAAAGATCTAGTACTGCCAGCTTCTCCAACGTTTGAAATATAGCTATCAGTTTGGAAAAGTTTCACAGATAAAATTTAATGGTAGATTTAAACTATGTTTTGTTTTAGTAAATATGGAGCTAGCACAATCCTATTCTTTGTACCCTGGACTAATTGCTGTAAAAGCCCTTTCCTGAGGATCAGGGTGACAATTTAGATCAGGAAAGCTGTAGTACAAAACGGTATCTGAACGGTGATAGCCCACTGAAGGTCTGCCTGCATCTTTGTGCTAATGACGTGTACATTAATAGGTGGAATCTGGAAGCCTGGGATTGGTGCTCCAATGGGATTGTTGGCAGCAAAACAAAAGATCTAATAAAATCTTGGTTTGCAAGAATATTCAATACCTGCTTGAAAGCCATCAAAGTGACAAATTATTCACTACTGATGTCCTTCAGTTCCCCTGGTAAGGTGCATTAAAGATCAAAAACAAAAAGGGGAAAATAAATTCACTTTTCTAAGTGGTGCTGGACAGTTGGGTGAATACAGCAGACAATGTTCTGAGAAGCACTCCAGCAGAAGAGACCACACACTACTACTTCTCCCATTTGATGTTTGGCTGTATTGTACATATTCAACCTTCAGATAATATACTACGTTTGGGGAAAGGACTGAGGAAATGTCAGGTACAGCCATTACACAGCACAGTGTACATCGACAATGCTACAAAAGGACCTTTCCCGAAGCTGCCATTCTTCCTTCCTGAAACAACAGAGCTCCAATCCTCACTGAGACCACTTGATGCTTCTACAATCTATATAATAAAGCATTGATAATATGCACACAGTCAGGGGCACATAAATTTCATTAAGGATGGAGCTAGTATCACCCCACCCATTGCATACTTGTTCACACTTCTAAGATTGCAGGAAAAAAGGAAGTAGCAAGTAGTATTCCCAAAAGTGCAAAAGTTATTGAATACTGGTGCCTAGGGGAAGGTACTTGCTTTGATACATATGCAAGCTGTCCTATGACAAAAGCCCCTGGTGATTCACATGGCATAGCAGTTAGTTTTGTGAATTCCATACAAGCAGCATGAAGAAAACAATAAAAAGACTACACTATTCGTTTTGCATCCTGTAACATACCGTGAAAATGAAGTTTGAAAAGTAGGGTCAATGATGTCTGCAATACTATCATTTGTGGTTCACAACTAAAACTAATAAGAAAATGGGGAAAAAATGTAGGCAGAAGTTTTACAACCAATTGTAGCCACAATCACTTCTGCAGGGTCAGAACTGTTCCTACCAACACAATGGTGTTCAACTCCAGTAACAGTGAAAAATCCCCTAGTATACATGAACTGCTGATGTTAATTAAGCCAAAACTGATTCATCTGTATTTTTCTTCTCTTCTGTAATACAACCCTAATTCTGGAATATATATAACTTTTTCTTATTTATCCTTTCTAAGTTTCCACCAATTAGAAATCATCTATTAGATCTACAAAATTTCATGAACTCTTTCAAAAATAGTTCAGCCCTGAAAACTCATATTCACATCATAACTTCTTATTCCAGCATGGGAAACAGCCACACAGGATGTATGCTACTCTAATGGGCTCACTTAACCATCACCGCATAGGTACCATCAGCAAAATGTGATCATCCAAATCTTTCTGCTTGTAAATTGACACTGTTTTAATAATAAAAATATTTTAACTGACATGCATTGGAGCTATTTACAGAAGCAGAGATTCAGAACATTTACTATGGCATAAACTGTGCCCTATGTGGTATGAAATAACACCGCTAGGTTTGTAATATCAGAAAATTGCAAATAATCTGCACACCTTGTTAGTATCAAAGAGAAATAAAAGCTCCAGGGTTAAATATGCACTATTTCTTCCCATACGACTTTACTTGGCATTTTGTTGCATGCAGAAGGGCCAATGAGGGATAAAGGAAGTAGTGAAATGCCAAAAAGACTGTTCCAACACGTGACTTCCATATTATCCTATTTCAGTGGCCTAACAATAGTACTACAACAAGACACTTCGGATTAAAATCCATACAATTAATTTTCTAAAGAGATTTTTTTTTTTAACAGGTTAGGTTGTTTCAGCACACAAAAGGCCAGGAATGGCCAAAGATTGAGAGTTCCAATAGTTCCGCAGAGGTTCAGAGTCCAAGTGGCCTGTGTCTTGCCAAAGTTCATGCCCTGGTCATAGATCTGAACACAGCTTGTATTATAATATTCAGCATGAACAAAAACAGTTGTTCATTCAAGTGGCCTGGACAGAAAGCTTCCCTTACATGAGTACTTTTTACCGTGGGTATTTTAACCTAACATAATTTGGTAACGGATGTCCTGTGATCAGATGTTAGCAACTTCACTTCCACCTGATATGGAAATTATGTTAATTCAAACAATCTCGCAGAGTCATTGCTGCAGCTTGAGACTCAGTTTCATCCTGTTCCACATAGCATAAGTGCCTAATAAAGCTATCTTATCAAAAAGAACACAACCAGATGTGAAAGATCGCTCTCTCTCTCTCTCTCTAGACATTCCTACAATACAAAAATGTCTGCTTAAATTTTCTTATGTCTGCATAGCTTATGGTCCACATATGGCTACACTGACAGTCAATGACAAAAGCCTGAAAAGGAACATCCTGTGCACAAGATAATCAGTCTAGTTTAGCACAACAATGAAGAAGCCAAAGACAAGAAAATTATAAAACATATGGATGAAGTATATTATTGCATGAGTGATGAAATAATGCTGGTCAAATAGAAAACAATGTTTCATCATAAGTAGGCAAAATACCAACTGGTGGCTTAATATTTTTTTCTGTTTATGCCAGAAAGATTTAAATAGAAGACATTGCGCACATTTTGGTCATTAAAACACCTTTTGGTAATATGAAGTCAATCCATACGTAACGTTTAATTATGAAGACTGAACAGCAACACTACCTAAAACTGAGAAGGATCAGTTCCTACCTGCCCATCTTGACCGACATGAACCTGATGTATCTGCAGATTACCCTGTAAAATAAGAATAAGAAACAGAACTTGCGAATTAGTAATAAAGTAGCACTTCTCAAGGAGATGTGTATTTATTTGAGGAAATCTATTAGTTTAGGAAATTCTTCTGAAGGTCTATGTTTTTTGGCAGTAAAACACAAATACAATGCTCCTGCACTTTAACCACAGAGAACGGATGCCTGTACTATTTTACTGATTTTCTCATTTTAAAACAACAGTTCTTTGCGGGGAGGTGGAGGGGAAAGAGTGTTATAGTAAAATGATTAAGTAGCAATCTGTTTATATGGCTTTTATGGAGGTAGATTTTCCCTTCTCATATTCCCTCATTTTTATAAAATTGCAAACATGCACAATTCAAAACATTTGTCATCCTAAAATTAGTAGAGTAATTTTTTAAATCTTTGGCTGAAATGTATGTGCCATTCCTAATGGATATAATGTCTGTTGTTACAAAGCTATCATTAGTGCTAACAGCCATTTCTTTTACTTTATTAAAACTCAACCCAAAATGTGAACAAAGAGTTCTATTATAGGAATTTCCTAGGCACGTATTACCAAAGATTCTGAATGCTGTAGACTATTTGCAAAAGACCTTTAGCTATGAAAATTAAAAAGGGAAGGAACTTCATTACACAAAGAAACCCCAATTTAATTTCTTTAAAAGGTCCTTTAAAAATATGTTTAAGGAAAAAGAAACAAAAACAAAACAAGAAAAAAACTCCCCAAAACACTCTGTGCACAAGAGGTAAAATGGCAAATATCTGTGAGAAAAACATACTGATTTCTTTCATTTTCATCTTTTTTACACTCTATACTACTGTCAGCACAGTGGATAAAAATCAACAATTTTTTTATTTTGTTATTTAAATTATAAGAAGTTTTTCTCTTTAAAAATAAACCTGTTTAAAATAAAATCTGAATTTAATACAAAATATGTCAAGGCCTTCATTTATTATAATCTCTTAAAACATTTTAATAAAAAATAAATATGCTGAATCTATGAGCCAATATCAAAAACTTTGAATTAAAGACTGCTTTTCTATATAAAGAAAGAATCAGGAAGAAAACATTTAACTTTTGACACCAAGCTTTATGAATATGGCACAATCGGTCAGTCTAAGTAACTTAGGTGACTGTCTCATTTTCAAGAGAATTTAAGCTCCAGTCACTTTCACTTAGGCATATTTGAAAATGTTCCCAGTCTGACCTGAAATAATCAGTTTAATTTACTGCCTACAGTTAATCCCTCTGTTTAGGAAATCATTTAGTTGTAAAGTGAAACACAGAAAGTTTATGTATCCAAAACATTTAAGGCTGTTTTGTTTAATAAAAGTAAACTTTGTTTTGTGTGTTTAATTAAATTATAGTTACCATCCTAATGCAGCTTGACACAAATCATGACAAGAAGTTAATTATCTAGTAAATAAGCAATATATCATTCACCATTTTCCAATATACTAAAATGTACAATTAATAGAAATCCAAAAATATTAAGCTATATAATTGCCTAAATAAACATAGTTATCGTGTACCCTGCTAGATAGCAAAAAAAATGTAACAAATCTAGTGGAAAGGCTGTATTTAGTTGTAAATCAACATGCTTTAATGGTTATATCAACCAATTAGAATGCACCTTTCTTTAGAAAATAACTGAAGAACAAATGGAAAAGTTGATTAAAATCAATTATTTAAATCAAGGTTTTCCACTTGGTGAATTAAATCATCTTGATTTAAATCAATCCATCCGGACTAGCTGCAATTCCACTTTCTTTCAAAGGAGTGTATATTTGAATAAATTATAATCCAGATGTTTTCAGACCGCCTGGCTAAAACGTAAGCCTTCTTCCTGGAGTCTTTATATGCAGGCAACTCCCACTGAGGTCAATGGAGTTTAGTCTCTGAAGTGATTCCTCATGCCCACAGAAGACTCTTTCACAACAAATATCCACCTGACCACAGCTGGGTTCAGAGCCACAGAATTTGAAAATTCATTCTTGTTTCTCTTTACCCCATCCAGCCCCTGAAAGGAGAATTCTTTTCACTAAAACTCACTCCTATTTACTGTAATAATTTTAAGCTCAGAGCAGGGAATCAGAACATACCCTTCACCAAAGGACCCCAGTATACCATACTATTTCATGCATTCTAAAATACATAGGACAGATTGGCTCCAATGGGAGTTTTGCCTGTGTAATAATTTCAAGGCTGGGGCCATAACTCTGGAGAATCAGTTTTCTTTTCGCTGCACTATTTTTATGACAGGAGGTTGATAGAACTGTAATTGAGGCATGTGGTCACTGCCAGACTTCTAGAAACTGCTTCATTCTCTAAATACTTTCACTAACAGGAATCTCAAAAATCCTCCTAGTAAGTTCTGCAGCTCAGTGAAAGACACCGTTAGATATTTTGGACATATTCTGCAGGCTGCATTACTAAAATCCTCTATTGCTGAACTGCAGCGCTTGTTAAGCACAAAAGTTGTACTAGCTATAGTGGTACCCTGAAGGTACTGTACTTTGCCTCCCATGAAGCCCATTAAAAAGCACATCAGCTATAAGCCACAATTTGCTAATACAAAACACACATGGCATTCCTTGGTTGGCCAAATAAAGCTATAGACAGAGCAGGAGTGTGCTACATTTGCTGAGGTTGAGGCATCTTTCAATATGGCTCTACCACATGCATTCAGTTCCACTTTCACCGGGTTCTTTCGCTTATTTCAGCATTGCTGAGAACAGTGGTTTAAGAAATGTAGCCCTAGTCTCTGACCAGTATCTACTCAGATGACATGTGGCATTTTGGCTCACCTCGCTGTCCTGTGTGATTTGGACCTGCTCCCCTTGAGGCACCTGGGCTATGTGGAGGTGACCCTGTGGGATCCGCAACAAAAGAAAACACCAAGAAGCATCAGAAGAAAATCAAAACTAGAGGAAGATGCTATTATCTCAGATTCATTATAGTTTTATGTATTTGGAGATGGAGGGAAATAATTCACTGAAACTCACAAACGTATAAAAATTGCTTATAAAAATTAAGTGTATCCATATTTCTCCATTCTTTTATCAGAAGTTCAGATGGAACAGAACGCCTTGTGGGGAAAGCATTTAACCGTCCAATGATGGAGAGGACACAAATGGGAATAATGATTACATTTATAGAGTGCCTCTCTCCTCAAAAGATATCAGAGCAGTTTTCAATTTTAACTGATCCACAAACTATGGGACCAAACCTGTAAACAACTCAGAGAGACTACAGGATCAGAGCCTGAGATATATCAGTAAAATAGAAAAATATTTTATATATAATATATAATCTTTTATATATAATATTTATATAATATCAGTAAAATATAAAAATCTTCTGTCACAGATGAAATGCAGCCACAGCTGAGCTAAATACAAAAAGGGATATATAGTGGCCAAGCTTTTACACCTGTTGAGGATCTGGCCCTAAAGTGGTTTTAATAATGTTGATACTTTACATTGATGACCCTTACCAACCACTCCTGGAAGAAATCAAGTATTCCATTTGGTAAAAATTTGGGGAGGAAAGTGAAAGAATTCCTTGTGTATCCTGACTGGCCTAAAGAACCTTTTGCTACTGTAATTTACCTGCTGATAAAATTGGATTCTAAATAACCTACTTTGGAGTTTATAAGGCTTTGTTTTCATTTTAATATGCCTGTATGAAACTGAGATTAAAGATATCCATTTGGAATACCGTCAAAGGCCTTTCTTATTTTATAACACAAGAACAATTGCATGTGAATTTCAAAGAAACACAGATCCCTGTATTTCAAACAGTTTCATTTCCTTTGAAAGGAAACCGCTATTTATAGGGAGAAAAAAAAAACATACTGAAAGTATCAAACTGACAATAGGGACTGTATATAAAATTAGAGCATAGACTCAATCCATGTCGAGATAAGAATTGCCTTCCCTTCTTAACACCAAGCTCTCAGAGGTTCCCAGGGAAGAGCATTGAAAATTAAAAAGGTGTGATTATGCTGCGTTTATAGTTTTGGCAATTATTTTAGAATAAAGAAAAAAGTTGACTTTGTTCAATCATCCATTGCAGGTACGTAGTTAACCTTCAAGGCCAATGATTTTAGTATGGCCACCTAAGCAATTCAAGCACAAAAAAAAAAAAATTATTATTTTTAGTCCTATCGCCCAAACAAAATTTGCATTTGCAGTTCCTGGGCATCCAGACCGTCCCAGCACTGTTGGTTTGGGTTTTTGCATTTTCCGTGTAAATATTTGTGTGTGTCTGAATGTGCAAGCATAGGCAATGCTGAAATCTGAAGGCCATCAGCAATTCACACACACTGTATAGGGCGGGTAACCACAAATGCATTATGCCCCGCTAATGACCCGAAGCCTGATCTACACAAATCATTTTCCAGAGAACAAAGTGCAATGTTGTTTCCATCTGGTGAGGTCCTGGGCCTCTCTACAGAACCTACTGGACCAGATTTATAGCAGCAATGTTTAGATTTTGACTGGGGATTGCAATAGGTTTTCCAAACTCCAAGTTAGATTTAAACTTTGATTCCATAGATGAAAATTTAGTTTTATTTGGTATGCCCTTACCTTTTACATCTACTGCTACAGACTTTTTGTCTACATATCTTATAATGGTAATTTGCATTTCAAGAGTGCTCTTCATGCAAGGATCTCAAACATGCTTTACAAGCGTTTATTAAACCTCACAAAACCTCTGGGAGGTAGGTAAGAATTAATATATACATTGTAATAGATGGCGAAATTGAGATACAAAGGAATTCCCAAGATCACACAGCTAGTCAATGGCAGAGCTGGGAGTGGATCCCAATAACCCTGACTCCCAGTTCTTTTAAACAACACTGCTTTTCAAAGGGAGGTTTCTCTTTTACAAGCTTACTGCTGAAGAGGGTTTATACCTCTGGTTTTGAAAGTTTCTTTACAGCTCTGCCACATTCCAGAGGTTTAATCATTTGGCCTACAGACTAACTCCAATAGGAAATCTAGCCTACAGACCCTCAAGGAAAGCAATTAGCCTGTGATACGTTGCTGTTTGGGGGAAACAGTCCTTTCCAGAGAAATACAGGATTTGCCATCCATTGTGCATGATGCTCCAAGAAAAGCTGTGAAAATTCGTAATTGCATCAAGCCAATTGTGCAATGCTGTACAAGTTAGGACAGCGCATCATAAAAAAACAGTTTATACCAGTTTATCACCACTTGGGGCCTCTGAGAAAATGAGGACAGACATGGAGCCATACCTCCTTCCCCCTTCTGATCCTGGGGCACAAATTCCAGTAGCTATGGGGTTGCTCTAATTTATGTTGGCTAGAATGGGTCCCTAGGTACTTTTGTGCCCGTGAAAAATCAGAGTGCACTGCATGTTCACTTCAGGCCCTGATTATGCCAGCTTTATTTCACCAGGCAATTCCCCTACAACACGGAAAAGTTGCTTGATGTTACGTAAAGAAATAACACAGATTGCTACAGACTGTTGCAATACTAAATATGGAATTATATAATAACCTATATAATAATCTACAAATCAATGAGTGTTGCAAGTTTTTAGTACCTCTGAAAATGAGCTCTGCCTTAATCTTTAGGCCTGAAAGACTTGCTTGATGCACTGTTGCCAACTCTTGCTATTTTATGGCAAGTCTTACGGGGTATCTGCTGTTTTTCTTAAAGCCAAACCCGTAGCGCCAGGATTCATTCTCTCTCTCTCATACCCTTCCCTTACTCCTCCTCTTAACCTCTCACTCTCTTCTGGCTTGTTATCCTTACATTACAAGCATGCTTAAATCTCCTCAACACCATTTTCTTCTCAAACTACCACCCCTTTTCCCTTTCATCTCTAAAATCTCTGAACCTGCTGTTTGGAGTGCCTCTCCTCCGATTCTATCCTAAAGCCTCTCTAATTCGGCCTCCACCAGTTTCACTCCTCTAAACTCGCTCTCACCCAAGTCTCTAATGACTTCTTCCTAACCAAAGCTCAAAATCAGTACTCTATCCTCAGCCTCATTGACTTGTCAGCTGCCTTTGACTACATTGACCATGCTGCTCTTCTTGAAATCTTGTCCTCCTTTGACTTCTTTGACTCTGTCTTTGCCTGGTTCTCCTCCTAAGTCTAACCACTTCTTCAGCTTGTCCTTGATCTGTCTCATCCCTTTTTCAACTTTCTGAGGGAGTTTCCAGAGGGCTCTGGTCCTCTAGCTCCTTTTCTTCTTCTACACCTTATGTCTAGATAATCTTATCTACAAACACAAATTCAACCACCACTTCTATGCTGATGACTCACAGATCTACTTCTCCACTCTAGACCTTCTCTCCAAACTAAAATCTTGGCCTGTCTCTCTGATATCTTTTAATGGATGCCTAGCATCAGATCAAGCTCAATATGTCTTAAGCAGAGTTCTTAATCTCCTACGCTTACCTCTCCTGCCCTCCACGCAACCTCTCCCTGATACTTCCTTTTTTGATTACAGTAGGTAACAGCACCATCCTGCCTGTCACTCAGGGTATCATCTTCAACTCAGAAGTCCTCACAGCCAGCTATGTCTATGTATTGAAGATCCTTTGTGCGTAGCACCTCTGAGGTATGGCCTTTCCTATGCATCTTCACAGTTACGAGTCTTGTTCAAGCTTTCATCATCTTACATCTCAGTTACTCTAAAATCCTTTTCTCTGACCTTGACAAATGCAATCTTGTTTAACTATATCCATTCAGAATGTTACTGCAAAGATCATTTTCCCGGCTCATTGCTTTGATCATGTCACCCCGCTCATTGCATCACTCTACTACCCTCTACCACTGCCGATCATGCTTACCAAATTTGTCTCATTATTTCCTTGTACTCCTCTGTCTGTCTGTCTCCATTTGTCTTCTCTTGGTTTATACTTATACTAAGCTCTCTGGGGAAGGGATCAACTTTTTGTTTTCTGTTTGCACAGCACTTTGCATGATGGGGTCCTGGTCCATTACTAGGCCTCCTAAGCGCTACACAGTTATACAGATAATAACGTCTTAATTTTTAAAGCTAGGGGTCCACAATATGACATATTCCAATACCTTTTTTACCTCACTTCTGCTTTTTCCTTTAAAATTATTTAATTACATACAAAATAGTTCTTGCATTAAGATTGTGACATAAAACTACAAAAGCCAAGGAAAGTTTCCTCAGAGTATACCAACACCATTAATTTAAAAAGCACAATGGCTTGACTTATTGCAGTAGTGTCTGGCTTAACTTTTAAATTTCCTGGCTTTTGTGGATTTGGGTCAAAATGTTAAGTTAATTAAAACATGGTTTTTTATAATTTAACGTCAATATTTACAACGTTTGCTTATATACATACATTTAAATGAACACACATGTAAAGGATTCATCTAACAGATGTCCAAAAAGGGTTTTGAATGCAGTTTACAAAAAAAGGAAGACATGTGAATCATAAATGGATGGATTACTATTTGGAGGGAAGGATTTTTTGAAACATGATTAAGAGGCGGGGGGGTGGAGAATAAGCTAATCATCTTTTTGATGAAAGAGCTGAATCTGAGCTATGTGGCACATAAATGTTCAGTGTTCTGGACTTTTTAAACTGGAGGAGATTATGAAGAATGAGTACATACTACTTGGACTTGGCCATCTTCTCCTATTTGGTGGATTTGAACCTGCTGAGCATTAGCCAGTGCATAATGTAGGGCCTGTGGCTGGTTCGGCTGGATTTCATTAGATGTTGACACTGTGCTCTGAGTACCCTCTGGAAAGAAAAAGAAAAGACAAAATCCAACCTTATTTCATTTGCACATCTCCATGCCAGTTGCCATGCAATAATGGATAGGTAGGAAACTAACAAAGAAACAGAGAGTAAGCAGATGCAGAATGTTTATGTTACCCTTATGCTTTGCCTGCAGTTTCATTACTAGCCTACAGGTCAGGTTACAAATTGAGGTACAATAAAAAGGCTTTTGTTATAGCTTACTCTCTGAAACATGACAAATTTACACATGTATTTTTGCTATAAATGCAAGTTATGCTACAACAAGAAACTCAGAAGGCAGTGTCATGAAGGTGAATGGACCATCGAAGTAGCAAATTTTTTAATTTTTCTCAGCTTCTCTAATCCTCATTCCACCTGTTCAGCATCTGCCAGCACACCATCTTCCTTCAAGGTTTGAAAGCAACTTTCTGACAGCAGGATTGTCTGGCTATGTAGACTCCCTCCTCAGGCCCTATGCTACCAGCAATCCCAGCTATCTTCGAGACAGCACTGACTTCCTGAGGAAACTACAGTCCATCAGTGATCTTCCTGAAAACACCATCCTGGCCACTATGGATGTAGAAACCCTCTACACCAACATTCCACACAAAGATGGACTACAAGCCATCAGGAACAGTATCCCCGATAATGTCACGGCAAACCTGGTGGCTGAACTTTGTGACTTTGTCCTTACCCATAACTACTTCACATTTGGGGACAATGTATACCTTCAAATCAGCGGCACTGCTATGGGTACCCGCATGGCCGCACAGTATGCCAACATTTTTATGGCTGACTTAGAACAACGCTTCCTCAGCTCTCGTCCTCTAATGCCCCTACTCTACTTGCTCTACACTGATGACACCTTCATCATCTTGACCCATGGAAAAGAAGCCCTTGAGGAATTCCACCATGATTTTAACAATTTCCATCCCACCATCAACCTCAGTCTGGACCAGTCCACACAAGAGACCCACTTCCTGGACACTACAGTGCTAATAAGCGATGGTCACATAAACACCACCCTATACCGGAAACCTACTGACCACTATGCCTACCTACATGCCTCCAGCTCTCATCCAGACCACACCACACGATCCATTGTCTATAGCCAAGCTCTACAATACAACCGCATTTGCTCCAACCCCTCAGACAGAGACAAACACCTACAAGATCTCTATCAAGCGTTCTTACAACTACAGTACCCTCCTGCAGAAGTAAAGAAACAGATTGACAGAGCCAGAAGAGTACCCAGAAGTGACCTACTACAGGACCGGCCCAACAAAGAAAATAACAGAACGCCACTAGCCGTCACCTTCAGCCCCCCACTAAAACCTCTCCAACGCATTATCAAGGATCTACAACCTATCCTGAAGGACGACCCATCACTCTCACAGATCGTGGGAGACAGGCCAGTCCTTGCCTACAGACAGCCCCCCCAACCTGAAGCGAATACTCACCAGCAACTACATACCACACAACAGAACCACTAACCCAGGAACCTATCCTTGCAACAAAGCCCGTTGCCAACTGTGTCCACATATCTATTCAGGGGACACCATCATAGGGCCTAAACACATCAGCCACACGATCAGAGGCTCGTTCACCTGCACATCTACCAATGTGATATATGCCATGATGTGCCAGCAATGTCCCTCTGCCATGTATATTGGCCAAACTGGTCAGTCTCTACGTAAAAGAATAAATGGACACAAATCAGACGTCAAGAATTAGAACATTCAAAAACCAGTCGGAGAACACTTCAATCTCTTTGGTCACTCGATTACAGACCTAAAAGTTGCAATTCTTCAACAAAAAAACTTCAAAAACAGACTCCAAGGAGAGACTGCTGAATTGGAATTAATTTGAAAACTGGATACAATTAACTTAGGCTGGAATACAGACTGGGAGTGGCTGGGTAATTACACAAAGTAAAATATTTCCCGTTGTTTATTCCTCTCCCACCCACCCCACACACCCCCTCTCCCCCTTTTCCTCAGACTGCTGGAAATGGCCCACCTTGATTATCACTACAAAAGGTTCCTCTCCCCACCCCCCCACCGCCGATGGTAATAGCTCACCTTAAGTGATCACTCTCGTTACAGTGTGTACAGTAACACCCATTGTTTCATGTTCTCTGTGTATATAAATCTCCCCACTGTATTTTCCACTGAATGCATCCGACGAAGTGAGCTGTAGCTCACGAAAGCTTATGCTCAAATAAATTTGTTAGTCTCTAAGGTGCCACAAGTACTCCTTTTCTTTTTTCTGTAATACATATACCAAATCATGCTGTTCCTTTGGATTGCCTGGCTGGAGCTATTGAAGATTACATTATATCTGCAATGCATTCAGAATTGCAACATGAAGGACTAAACTGTTCTGTTCTTGTAAGCAGGCAAAGTGTTGCCAACTCCTGTGATTTTATTGCAAGTCTTGTGTATTTTTCTTAACACTCCAATTGCTAGAGTCAGGATTTCACGAGAATCTCAACTTCCATTAAAAAAATAAGTAAATTTCTAGACCTCATGGTTGCAGAGAAAAATGTATCCTAAAATTTAAAAACTAGAAGATAAATAAAAAAGAATCGCAAGTGTATTTTTGTTAATTCCATGATTTTTAACTAATCACAATTTTTTTGAAGCCTGATTCAATTTTCTAATATTTGGGGTTAGCAATACTGAGATACTGATAAGGTCAAGAATCCTTCTCTGAAAGAAGAGAATGGAGCAGAGTGGCAGAGAATGGGGACAAGGTTTTTATGTGCACCCACAAACTGAGACACAGCTAGTTAAAGCTCAGTTACACATGGTTCTTGCAGCACACATGGTATGTCAGATCATCTACTATTTGGATGAAACTTAAAATACCCAACACAACAGGGATGATTAAAATTCAGCACCAGTCCTGAATTTCCTTCCTTTTATGTGAGAATATTATTTGGAGGGCACTTTTTGAAGTTTAACTGAGACCATAATGTCTCATGTATATAGACAGTATTGTTAACCATAAGGGATTTATCTAGTCATGTCAACATGGATTTAGAAACTTAAATGCATTTTATTTCCTTGATAGATTGTAACCACTTTCTCTATGCTATTTTGGTAAATCATATAAATTTACATTCAGGAAATTCTTAGAAATGTGGATTTCACTCCCTTCCCTGAGCAGCACCTGCACTGGACATCCGTCCCAAATCAACATAATGAGTTGCGATATCATAGCCTAATTCCTGTGCCACATTCACCCAAACTAACCCCCGTCCCTGAACCAGCGGGGGAAGGAAACAGCCCGCCCTCACACACACATACACACACACTTTCCTTAGACCAGTCTGGAGGTGAGGGGAAAATTCCTTCCCAGCTTCCCCAAGAAAGGAGCGACTAGTGCAATGCTGAGAATGGATCCTGACCATACCTGATATTTCACCACTTCCAACGGTGGGAGGGTGGGTGCTGCTCCACCTGATCCAGGTAAAAGAGGGCTTCTCCTGCCCGGCATTTACTTATATAACTTCCTCTTTCTTCTGGTCCCCTGGGTCAGCGTCCCCACTATGAGCTGCAGCTGCAGCAAAATCACTCTGTCTCTCTCTACTCCTTAACTGCCAGAGGTGAGTAAAGACATTTTAAAGTGGGTGTAAAATTACATTTACATCCACTTCAAGAGGATTCCTTACACTGCCAGAGTGTTGTAAACAGTTGTCATCCCCGTCCTGCTTAATGTGAGGTGCATTCACTGACCCCCTACTTTTACTAGAGCCTGCTTTATCCTAATGTGCTAATGTTTTAGCTGCAATGCGCTGAAAAAATAGTTTATTTAATTAGTATCTGTTCTCACACTCATTGTTTTATTAACAGACTAGTGCAAGACAACAAATTTGTGCTTTTAAACCTAAGTCTGGAAACTGAAAACCAACTCAATATGGCTAAGCTAGAATCTAGTTATCTGGTGGAAAGTGTACTTGTTTTTGTACTCCAAATAAGCAGCTTTAAATTACTTTTACATTTAATTACATAAAAGACAGTCAAGAGAAAGTATAAATAAAGCAGCCAAGTAAAGCTACCAAAAAGAGAAAAATAAATAATGTATAACTGTTGCATATTCTGCTCTAATTGTGGTTCTATTCCTGCTATTGATGGAGGCTGGGTCAGTGTGCCATATGGCTGACTATTATCCTAATTCACAGAAAGTCAGTGCTTAAATACTCGCTCACAATTTTCATGAAGTTTCATGGGTATGTGATTTCTGTATCTTGTAATACAAGTTTTTTCACAGGAATCAGGACCAAATATTTGGCCTGGGCCGAATGGACCCACACTGAAGGAAAAACAAAATCTCTCTGTACTAGTTATAAGGATCAGAGACTTTGTACTTGATGAAAAGGAGTACTTGATGTCACTGATCAGGCCCAACATATGATTTACTCTGAGGTCCAATACCAGATACCCCTGTTCAGAGTAAATGGGTTCTGCTGTTATGTATAATGTATCAAATGGGTAATGCAGAAGTCCCACAGTTTGAGGACTTCCTGACACAGGAAAGAGAAGGGAGCACCACCCTGTCTGTTTGTATAGAACATCCCTGTGGGACTGTCTGTCAATACTGACAGGTTTCAAAGTAGCAGCCATGTTAGTCTGTATCCGTAAAAAGAAATGGGTGTTACCATACAGACTGTAACAAGAGTGATCAGGAAAGGTGAGCTATTACCAGCAGGAGCGGGCAGGGGTTGACGGGACCTTTTGTAGTGATAATCAAGGTGGGCCACTTCCAGCACTTTATTCTTGTAAAGCGCTGGAAATGGCCCAACTTGATTATCACTAGAAAAGGTCCCCGCCCCCTCCTCCCCCGCCACTCTCCTGCTGATCACTCTTGTTACAGTCTGTATGGTAAAAAGAAAAGGAGGACTTGTGGCACCTTAGAGACTAACCAATTTATTAGAGCATAAGCTTTCGTGAGCTACAGCTCACTTCTTCAGATGCATATCGCCACGATATGCATCTGAAGAAGTGAGCTGTAGCTCACGAAAGCTTATGCTCTAATAAATTGGTTAGTCTCTAAGGTGCCACAAGTCCTCCTTTTCTTTTTGCGAATACAGACTAACACGGCTGTTACTCTGAAACCAGTCTGTATGGTAACACCCACTATTTCATGTTCTCTCTGTATATAAAATCTCCCCACTATATTTTCCACTGTATGCATCCGATGAAGTGAGCTGTAGCTCATGAAAGCTTATGCTCTAATAAATTTGTTAGTCTCTAAGGTGCCACAAGTCCTCCTTTTTTGTCAATATTGACACCCATCTCCCCGTAGATGGGTTTGAAACATCTGGCAAGCAAGGCAAACTGCATACAGCTCACTGACATTTATGTGCAGCGAAAGTTCTGCCTGGGACCAGACACCTTGGGTCCACTGAATGCATCCGATGAAGTGAGCTGTAGCTCACGAAAGCTTACGCCCAAATAAATTTGTTAATCTCTAAGGTGCCACAAGTCCTCCTTTTCTTTTTGCGAATACAGACTAACATGGCTGCTACTCTGAAACTTGGGTCCTGAGTCTTCCATTCAGTAACTGTTGGACTCAAGATGGAACAGAATGATGGGGTAAGAAATATGTTTCACCTATAACTTCAACAACATTTTAAAAGTGCATTTCCTATAGCCTGGAACTGATAATTGTATCAGGGAAATACTACATTTCAGAGAAAACCTTAAACCCCCATTATAAATATGTTCTTATTTCCCTACCAGGAACAGCCTGTAACTCAAGAGTATCCATGAGTTAGCAAGGCCTGCAGCCCATTAAAGAAATATTGAAATTTGTTTGTAACTGAGTAATACAAAGAGACCTGTATTTGCTGTAGTCCAGCTGTTACTTTACAGATGTTAAAAACTATTTTTACATCAACAAACTTAAACAGGGGTTGGTCAGAACTGCATATACCAAGCTCAATCTGAAGTGGGAGGAATGCGGTCAAATGTATTCAGAACTGTACATCTCTCAAGAAGCAAACTTGCTTATAAATAGACTCCAGTCTTTGGCTTCATTGCAATGGCCAGAGTTAGTAACAAAAAAGGAAGAAAGGAAAAGAGAACTCAGCAATGTCTACAAACAAAACATCCTTTATGTATAATTGTTTTTTCCCCTCTAAAGCTCTGACCAGGCAAAAGTAATATTTATCCATTTTTAAATATTCCTCATAAAAAACAAACACAAACATGAATAGCACACAGCTTGAATGGACAATATGTCAACAGTTATAAATCACTATAATGTAAACTATCTGGCCTCATATTTACAACTTTGACATAACAGAGAATCCCTGGCTCTGAGAAATTGTACAGCTGAACTCTCCTGTTGAAATTTTCCACTGCGTTTTTAGAATGGAGGATTTGCTTGGACATCATCTGAACAGTTGAGTTACTGCTGCTGTTATGGCAGCAATGTGGTATTTTCACAGCATCTTTCTTTTCAGGTGGATCAGATGCAATAGCGGCGCAGTTCTCCTTTGAACGAAAGATGCTGCTTTTACCTTTTCACAAATGGAGGGTTATGAAATGGTAAAATGTTATAAATGACTTGTTCCTTTTCCATGAACTGAAAATTAGACCCTTTAAAATCTGTGTTTACTGTATGTTCTCATGAGCCAAAAAAAGGTAAATCTCTCTTTAAAAGGTCTTTATCTGTATGGGCTAATCCTCAACACTTGAGAAAGTCACCCCACTAAAACACTTGTTTCTGTGGCATATTTTTCAAAGTTAATCCTCTTCAGGAGTTGTGAAAGGAAGATAGGATTTGTCTGACAAATGTAATTCACAACTGTTTCAAGCATGTGTGTATTTAACTTTCAACTAAGATCAATTTGAACATTCCTTATGCCAATGGAAAAACCTCTGGCATTTCCCATATCATTTTTTCTGCTGTCATTTTGCTTCATTCATTCTTTGAATTAATCTCTATTTAAATCTCCCTGTGGGTTTCTGCATCTTTATTTCTAAAGTAGTCTCCTAAAATAGACTGGTAGATATTTGTCTTCACACCCCAATTTGATTTTAAATAGGAGCTAAAAACCATAAGTGTATCTCTACTTCTCTTCAAAAACTCTGGCGGCAAAGCCACAGCTGGAATAAACTGTTATAACTCCACTGACATCAATGGAGCTATGACAATTTACATGAGTTGAGGATCTGCTCCCTTGTTTTGGCAAGAAAGGATGGAGGTTTGGATTCTGGAGCAAAGTGGTTTTTCGCTTGCTCTGCTTATTTGCATATTATTATCCAGAGTGCGCTTCCACTTCACAGTTATTACATAACACTATCGGAGCTCTACTAACAAATGGGAAGGCGGTTTTTGGTGGCCTGAACTCTTTTCTTAGAAAAAGAAGAATAAGAAAAACAGATTAAAATCAAAGATATCTACCCTTCCAAAAAAAGGGCCCAAGTACTGGCTACGTCACCTTACATCACCCTCTACTGGACAATTCACAGAAATAAAAATGGACCCAATTTGCTTCCCCCCCTCCCCCAAAAAAAAAACCCACAACAACTATGCATGTTTTTTAAAAGGATATCTGCTTAACCTATTCTGGCAGCCATGTGTATGGCTCTTGTCAGAAAAAACGAGAAACAAAAACACACACGTTGAGAACTAAAAGCCTGGCTTGGAAAAGAGCAGGACAGACCACTGCAATTAATACCTCAAGCACAACAAAGGGTGACATTTTCAAACTGAAGTGCCAGATGAAATATGGGAATACAACTTCTCCCTGAGCCCAACAATCTACTCCAATTACTTTACACAGCCCATAAATCCTGCGACTGCTGTAAACTTGCACAGCCAATTAAACGTAGAGCAATCTTAATGAATATCTTGGGGGGGAGGGGAATAGCAGTGAAAAGGCATAAGTTCATTTTTTTTCTAACTGCTTCATTAGACATATTTAGTCTAGAGATTAGTTACTTTTGAACTTTTAAGATTTCAGTATCCTGATGCAATAGTTACTCAGGCAAAACTCCCATTGACAATGCCTGATTAAGAACTATAGTATCCGTCTCATGCTGCCCTAGGCATCACAGACTAGGGGTCAGCACAGTTAACTTCTAATTGTGATATACTGAAAAGACAAGAGTAAATTTGTTAATTTTAAGATATATGATATAAAGCTAGTCACGTCATATACTGCACAAGCAGAAAAATACTTCAGTTTGAACATTTCACTCATAAAGTTTAACATGTCTAATGATAGTCAGCACAAGCATCTAGGAATGCCACTCAAGCACATGCAACCTCCTTAAATGTGAATGTATCCAGATCATTTTGACAAGGACGCACGTAACAATTCAATTCTCATAATGGGCTCTTCAGACCCCCAAAAAAGAAACCCAGGTTACAGCCAGATAGGTTTCAGGAAATCAAATTTTAAAAAATGAAGTGAATACACTACAGTAATGGTAAAAAATACCAGATCAGAAGCTCTGCAGACTGAAGTCATCTACTGGGTCACAGAATAGGACATGCTGCAGGGCAGTGACCATGTAAGCTTCTCCACATTCCCACCAACAGTTCAGTCTTCATGGCTACCCCAGTCCTTAGCCAGTCTGCTGGAACTGCCAACTAGGAGGACAATAGTGACAAGTTTTGTACCTGTCTGCTGGGAACTAGACTGCACCAAATTCATTTCAAATAATATACTGAACAGCTGTCAGATGGTAACAGCTTTGGTTACTACAAACCTGAACTACACATAGACCGGCAACCGAGAGATAAAAAATGTTAGATCCCATTACTAATCCTCTAAGCCATGCATCCAGTTCCCCTACAAATTACACGCTCAGTATAATCCTTGTCTCCCTCCTCAGAGTATGCCATTCAGCAGCACAACCTACATCAACATGGATGGTTGCAGTTCAACACATCCACCACCAGGGCCAGCTCTACTGTTTTTGCCGCCCCAAGCAGTGAAAAAACCTGTCGCCGCCGAATTGCCGCCGCGGACGACAGGAGAGAGAGAAGAAGCTGCCGCTAAATTGCCACCGCAGCTGGTGGAACGGAGAAGTTACTGCCGAATTGCCGCCACTGCGGAAACTCTGCCGCCCCTTTCTGACTGCCGCCCCAAGCACCTGCTTGGAACGCTGGTGCCTGGAGCTGGCCCTGTCCACCACACATATCCACCGAAAAGAATGTAGTTAAGCATTCTAACCCAGTCATGTATTAAGCTCTTTTCCACACGGTTGGTTATTATAAATGTACAAATTAATTAGGGCCTGCATTTTCATCAAAAGCTATTGTATAACAGCTCATTCACTGTGTTCTTAAAAGAAATGCCAGGACTAATAGAACACATTGTTTTAAATGATGGTGAGACGTGTTAGATATTTGCCATTCCCAAATATAAAAGTATTAAACTATTGCTTTGTGCTTGCCCAGTTTTGAACAAGGGCACGCAAATGTCCCATACAGAAGAGAACGTCATTGTTTTACAGCACTTAAAAAAAAGTACTAATAAGCATCCCCTGACTGAAACACACACACTGTGATTTATAATTGAAAGCTATTCTGAGATTAATCAGCCCTCAGAGATATGTGATTAAAAACATCACTGCATGCTAATTACCGGTATGTAATTCAGCTCTACGTTAGATCTTTTTCCTCATTAGTGCCTTTCATTCACTGTATTCATATAAAGATTCATCAATAATCTCAGGAGGGGAAAAAAACTAACCTAAAACTCAGGAAAACAGCTAATACAGAGACTATAGTATACCCTCATGCACACATACATACCCCAAGCCCTCACAAATATTTTTAAGCTTCTAAATGATGTTTTCAGAACAGCTGGGCTGCAATGCAGACAAACTGACACTGTGCGTCCACTTCACGTATCAGTTGGTAGAAATAATATGAAAGAAAATACATTTTCAAAAGAATACTTTCTGAACCCCCACTAACACTTCCCAAGGGGATATCAAGAAGAATTAACTATCTGGCAACCAATGAGTTTAAACAAAGCTACAAACCAACAGTTATTTTATCACCTTGAACCTGGTGAAAGGGTCAATAAAGTTTTTCCACTCTCCATTATCTGCAATGCTTTCTTATAAGCTTAGAAAATGTGTTTCAATTTGTCCCTCATTATTTGGTAAACATTATATTGCTCCCCATCCTAGAGTACTACAGGAGCTTTCTGTATAGTTTATTTCCTCCAGGACACTAGGTTGGTTACACCCAGCTCTGGAGGGACTTGCACTAGGGTGCTGCTACTGTGTGCCCAGTTCATTATTTTCTCCTCTGAATAAAATGCACAGTGTTTTGTTAGACGGCTGCTCCCACACAGAGTAAGGAGCAGCTCAGGCAGGCAGTGTACATGCTGTGCTCTGGTGTGATCACACTGAAATAGAGATGTGTTATGGACTTGGAATAAAATAAATATTCAGACTTGCAGAATATTTCTCCCCAGATAACAGTTTTGAGACATTTCAGCTTTTAAAGCCTTCGGGCCACACTGTGGCCCAGCCTAAGGCAGAAGTACGGGGAATAAGGGGTTGTAAGGCTCACTCTCCTAACTGGGCAGCCTGCTCAGATGGCTACTCTAGGCACAGGGAGGAAGATAAATTGAATAGGGCTACTAGTTCCCTCCCGCCTATGCAAACAAGTAAATGGAAAAGAGATGGAGGAGAGGTATGAACTGGGAGGAGCCAAAGTAAACTGGAAGCTCATGGGAACAATAAGGGAGTCACAGTTCTGCCAAAGAGTTTCTCCTAGGGCAGCACAGTTACACACAACCCCACACTCGGGGCTAAGGGCAAAGGTCTAGCCGTTAATAAATTGATAGTGGCTTTTAAGCTGGCTACATTTTACCAAACTCATTCATTTTGCTTAATTAAGAACATAAGAACGGCCATACTGGGTCAGACCAATGGTCCATCTAGCCCAGTATCCTGTCTTCTGACAGTGGCCAATGCCAGGTGCCCCAGAGGGAATGAACAGAACAGGTAACCGTCAAGTGATCCATCCCCTGTCACCCATTCCCAGCTTCTTGCAACACAGGCTGGGGACACCATCCCTGCCCATCCTGGCTAATAGCCATTGATGGACCTATCCTCCATGAACTTATCTAGTTCTTTTTTGAACCCTGTTATAGTCTTGGCCTTTACAAGATCCTCTGCCAAAGAGTTCCACAGGTTGACTGATCTGATCAACAGGAAAATGTGTTGACCTTCAAAATTATCAGGAACTTTAAAACAAGTGTGACAATTACAAAAAGATGCCAAAAGGATATGTAAAATTCTAAAACTAATTTTAAAATGTGCCATGGTAGAAGTGCATCCAAATCAATTGTCAACACATGCCTTGTATTGTGCAAAGAAATACATCAGTGATATTCTCAGTTAAAAACTATTTGTTTTTAAAACACATGTGTTATTCACTGGTTTCAGAGTAGCAGCCATGTTAGTCTGTATCCGCAAAAAGAACAGGAGTACTTGTGGCACCTTAGAAACTAACAAATTTATTAGAGCATAAGCTGAGATTCTTGAAGTTCAGTTCTTCCTTTCCAGAAATCCACTAGCTAAAAGACTTTTTATACAGCTGGCTTGCTAGTTATCATCATCAACAACAGAGATAAGCTATTCAGGCTTAAAATGTTAAAAATATTTGGAACTGTATGAACAGCTAACCTTGACAGATCAGATCAGACTCTACCACATTCCAGTCCACATCAAGAAAAACATAGCTGGAATATTATTTTTATTTATTGGTTGAATTATGCATTTGATTTAAACTGCTATCCTGCACTACGGACTGGAGTACTACCAAGTTTGGGGTGGGCGACAGTTAGCTGTATTTCAGAGCTGAATGGGATCTACAAAACAAACAGTTATTAAAAAAATGTGTTTTCCATTCCAACAAGGCCATCATACGTACCTCGAACATTCTTGTCTTCTGTATGCATCATGGGAAACTGATCTGTGGCTGGAAGATAAAAGTATCTTGGACTCTAAACACATATTAAAGTGAAAATATAGTCAAGAATAACATCCACCTATTGGACGTCCATGCTACTGTTCAACTATGATTTCTGCAGTACAATAATTTCACTGATAAATACCATAATGGTAGTGTTTTATATATTATTTTACTATACCGTATACCTTCCTATGTGCTGCCACCTAAACATGAGACAAGCTCCCCAAACCTATTCAACCAAGCCACCTCTCTCACCTCATTTACATCCATCCTAAAAGCTCGGTTCTGCCACAAAGCCAAGGGGACAGCTTTACAGTCCCTGATATCTAACCACCAGATAGTGATCAAACCAACAGACAAAGGGGGTGCCATTATAGTGCTCAACCATGAAGACTACATTAATGAGACCAACTGACAACTGTCTGACACCATCTAGTATATGGAATTCAAAGAAGACCCCACACCACAATTTACCCAGGAATTTAAGAATATCATCAAATCTTTCCCCAAACAACTCCAAGAAACACTCTACAAACTCGTCCCCCACAAACCCACCCCAAGATCCTTCAACCAGGGAACCCAGGCAGACTCATCATAGCTGGCCACGGCACTCTCACTGAAGAAATATCGGCACTCATAGAGCCCATCCTCAAACCACTCACTACACAAAGGGCCATCTCCCTCCAGGACACAACTGACTTCTTCCACAAACTCTGCAATGTTAACCATCTCCCTCAGAATACCATCCTCACCACCATGGATGTCACTTCCCGATATACCAACATCCCTCACAATGACGGCATCGCTGCCTGCCTCAAATATTTACAAGACAACTGTGGCACTCTATGTTTCCCAGACCTGAAGAAGAGCTCTGTGTAAGCTTGAATGCTTGTCTCTCTCATCAACAGAAGCTGGTCCAATAAGACATATTACCTCACCCACCTTGTCTTATGAAGCCTATGAAGCATTAAAAGAAACACAGAGAAACTAATTTAAAGAAACTATGTAGATATGACCATGCCTTATTGATTAACTGTAAGATATTACTGTAAACTTTGTCCTTCCTCTCCCACCCCACTTTCCTGGTCTGTTTATGACACTCACTTATCACATCCTGTCAGACTTGGACTCTCTTTGTTACTTATTTGAGTGCACAAAAGTGTGCATTGAAAATAATAATTAATATTATTCTTGACTGTGCAAATATTAGGACTCCTGTTCATTACTGTTTAGGAAGATCAACCGTAATACTTCACAAGAAACTGAGCTATAAGGCCACACACTCTTCAGAATGTTTTGATGACATCACAGTGAACACAGAAAGAAAACTGAACGGTTTCTGATGGCAGACTAATCCTGAGATGTATTTTTTATGCAAGTCATAGTCTTCCTCTCCTGTGTGAAGCAACTACCATATTTTACCTAAAAGGTAGATGTTTAATTAAAATACACATTATATACCCATTTATATAGATCACTCATTGTACTTAGTCACCTAACAGTATCTACAACTTAATTAAATCAAACAGAAGCATCTATACTAGACAGTCCAGTCATTACTGTTATTGTTGCCCAACGGCAACATTCATTGACCAGCCCAGAACAAAATTCTAAACTAAATGCCTGTCTAAGCAGGTGCACCTTAGTATGACGTGAAAGCAGTAATATACCAGCTCCAGCAAACAAGCAGAATAAGAGAGTTCCATAGGTGAGGGAAGGACAGGTATTGAGAAGACTCTACAATCTCTCCCATAGTGTTGTATCCTAAGACCTGACTAAAGGAACACTCAAGCTTCTCTTAACAGCATGGGCAAACAATAGGGAAAGAGAGAGTTTCTCAAGTAGCTGAATTTCAGACCATTCAAGGCTCACCTTACATTGCTCCCTGAAGCAAATGCTACCATAAAAAGTTGTCTGGGTTCATATGTAACACTTTAAAAAGCCATATTTGACAGCTACGTTGTCATAACTGTGAAATACAGACCTTAGATTACTTCAGAGCTGTAAAATATTATTTATTTTCCCTACTAGCTGGCAGTGGGAATTTTGCCACATCCATTATACAGTGTATATAATAAGAAACAGAAGCCTATGAATTATGGGCCTGTAATTCAACCGAGGGGTTCCAGGAATGTCAAACCAGAAAAGCAAAGCCTAAGTGGTTCATGTATTTACCTGAACACTGAGATGGAATTACAACTCTGTCATCCAAAAGTTATCTTTTTCCCCCCTCCTAACACTGCATGAATCAATTTAAAAAAAAAAATCCTTCCTCCTTCCTTTTCCCTATACTCTCATCCTGCCTCTTATCCCTTCCTTCCTGCTCTCATTATACCTCTTCCACTCTTTTCAAATCGCTGCTGGAGAAGCTTCAGGTGAAACACTACGGCTCCCACCTGTTCTTGGGATGCCATAAATGTTTTCAGAGCAGCAGCAGAGCCTGACTAGAGTTTGCTACTTTTTGTTAACAGTGTTTTCACAGTTCCTGGATGTGACGATACCTGGTGGATTCACACAGGACCTCAAACAATCCCAGGAAATAGGACCAACCATGTTCTGAGGAAAACGTAAGACACAGAAACCATGAAACCCATGGAACATTTCATCCACATTTATCAAAGGTGGAGGCTACTATTACTGTCTGTGTCCCACCACTGGCAAAGAGAATCTCGTTGCCCTGAAAGCTAAATGTGCAGATGTTTCAGTAGAACTTTATCACATTCAGGATAAAAAGACATTTTTAAAGGCTACAACGGAAAGAGAGAGAGAGTGCAGTTTTTGTTTAGATAGGAGACTACTGCCTCTTGAGTTAATATAGTGGCTTTCAGAGGACAAAATGCCCTCAACCTGCATCTGTGGGCTTTATATCTCACTGTTGGTCCTTTTTTCACTGAGCAGATTAATGAGTAATAGCTTTCCATAATGAACTCCAACACCAGTCAATATGTACATGCTAACGTGACTCTAAGGTCCACAACTATTGCATTTTATATAAAGAAAACAGTTTTGAAAGAGAGCCTCAAAATAAAATCCTATCAATAAATATAATTTATGGTAATCATTATGCTGATTCGTTGTTTTAATCTGAGGATTCTGGAAATTATTTCAAGTTTCAGTATATAAAATTGTCCATTGAAAGCAGATTTAGACATTCTTTGCGTAAGATACAGCGGTTAGTGTTAACATGCAACCAGAAACTTCATGGAGGCAAGTAAACTTACTTCCTCTTCTTTGGGCTCACCTCCAAAATGCTGCTTTTAATATATGATGTACGAACACCCCACAACACTGCTTTTAATATACGCATGAGCCAAAAATGCCCCATGAGAATATTTCCTAGGTCAACATTTTTCATTGTATTATTGTTCATGCCTATATCTATGTGGAAACATAGAACTCCCTACTAGATTTTTAAGGATGGCTGGTAGATATTTTGTGAACAAAATTAAACATGTCCTAATAAACTGTATGAACATACCGTGAAAAAAAGACTTCTTTAACAAGATTCATTTTTCTTTTATTCTTATTATGAATCTTAATCACAGATAAATATACAGCCCCTCTACTTAAAAAGCTTAACAATTGGTTACCATGTAGTGGGTATACTACATAATGGCATGAACTTGCATATAAATTATTAGTATATGAGGATTTTGTATTTAACAGCCAACATTTTTGTTTGGGGTTGGGGAAGGGGCAATCAAACTAGAACGTTATTGCAGAAAGGAGTCGAGACATTATAACCCATTGAAACTATTATGTTTCTTACCTACTGAAATCGGTTACAATTTTCATTTCAAAACAAGAACATATTTATTGATGGTTTGGTGGATGGCTTCCCTTCCTCCATCTCATGCCAGAAACACACACACACACACACACACCTGCTCGTCAACATTAAACTCTACTTGCAAGAAAAGCTGCAACAAGCCACAGACTTATTCCAAAATGATCACTTGAAATTTCATCATCGGTTTTCTCAGTTTATATTCAAGTATAGATAGTGCATTATAGCTACATAAAGATCCTGCAATTTGTAGGGTCTACATATGAGCCTCTTGTAAATGTAGATTAATAGAAGCTAATTTTATTTTCAAGTATTTTGAAAGACAAATGAATTTTTTAGGGTAAATTTCCATTTTTCCAATGTTTCTTTTACCTGAGCCACTATAAGATGAAGAAGAAGGCGTTCGCCTGGAAAAACTTTTCACCGCAAGACTCTGGCCTCGCTGTTTTCGCCGCCAAGCTGTCCGGCATTTGGAGTCTATGCTCTGCTTGATCCGGTACCAGTCGGACTCTGTAATTCCAAATTTATAGAAGAGGTGACCTAGAAAGAGGAAAAAACACACAAAAGGATAGGACACAATATAAATCCACATTCTGTGTGAAATGCACTTATCTACATGGGGGCTGCAAGGACTCTCACACATTCAAGAAGATGAAGGCATTATATGAAATAGCATCTGTTGATAAGTGCTCAAAGTCACCTCAAGGAATATGAGATGCTCAATGGCAGAGATTATCAAAACTGCAGTTGTGTGCAATTACAGCAACCATCACACAAATTACCACACACAAATCAAGTAACTGAATGTGTGCAAAATGATCAGTTGTGTATTTAACTGGCCACCAGTATATGCAATTTCCCAATTTGCATGCGCATTTGTGGAAATGGCACCATCAAGTTTGGGATGCACAGTACTGAAAATTTGATAGATGAGTTGCTCCTTGGCCAAAAGTAGACAAAACTATATTTTAACCTCCCCTACAGTCACAATTTCTATAAAACTAATGGTGACTAGATGCCAGGACTAATTCTCTAACAGGACTGATATATAAGCTAAAGTGGAGGGGCTGTCTTTTTTTTTTAAAAAGCCTTCTAGAGCAGTGTTTTTCAAAGTATGGGTCACAAGCCAGTACTGGGTCACAGAATGTCAGACACTGGGTCACCTTGCTGATTCAAATTATAACGATCGTGGCCGCGCAGCAGGGACCTGGAGAGAACAGAGGTAGGGGGTGGATGTGAACTGGGGAGGGGAGCAAGTTGGGGCTTGCAGGGCTGCTGCAAGCCTCTCCCCTGGCCCCAGAGCTCACTGCTGCCAGCCAAGAGAGAAGGACCCTTTCCCCAGAACGCTGTGCTTCCTGACAGCGGAGGGAGAGAGAGGCCCCTCCCCCAGAGCTAGCTGCTGCTGGCAGGGAGAGGGCTGGGGGGAGTCCTCTGGCCCCAGCCCTGGGGCAGCCTGCCTGCACCCCAAATTCCTCATCGCTGGCCCCACCACAGAACCTGACCCCCCAGCCAGAGCCCTCACCCCACCCCATCCCAACCCTCTGCCCCAGCCCTGAGCCCCCTCCTGCATCCTGAACCCCTCTGCCCCAGCCCCGCCCTGCAGGCCTCACCCCCAAACAGAAACCTCATCCCCACACCCTACCCTCTGCCCTACGCTGGGCCACCTCCCACACTCCTTACCATAGGCATACTAGGCTAGTGTCTAATGTTAGTTATGTAAAGTGGGCTAAAGCTGGAATGTATTGCAGTACTATGATTTTATGAAAACTCTAGTCAAAAGATAAAATTATGTTGGGTCACGGGGCATCAACAATTTTCCTCAACTGGGTCACGAGGAAAAAAATTTGAAAACCAATGTTCTAGAGCATGTCTGCTGATTCTTCAAAACCACCTAACTATGAATTGCAAGATGAAGGAAGTGACCTTTTGAAGGTATTCCTAGTGCTATCAAGTCAGGTCATTCTAAGGAAGCTTTTCTACACTTTCCTAATATAGCCGTTTCAACAGAGTATTTTGGTTTCCCCATCCACTGTGTAAAAATAAAAGGATCCTGTGAGTTAAGCTGCACAAAGATTTTCCAGTGAAACTCATTGGTTTGGTTTTGTTGCAAACTCAGTCCAGGTTCACAAGCTTTGCAGTAAACATGGGTCTGGTTTCAAGAAAAACAGAAGAAGCAAGCACCAAACATAGGGTTGTGTTTCAACTGTAACAAAAATGGTTTCTGCTTCCAGGACAGTATGGTTAAAAATAATGGAAAAGAAATACATAAGGCATTATCAGCATTTTCACTAGTTCCCAATACAGCATCGCCAGTTCTCATGATTTTATTGCAAGTCTTGCAATATTTGTTGTTTTTCTTTAAGCCCCAGTTGCCTGAAGTCATCTGATCATATGGTAATCTCAGCTTTCATTAAAAAAAAAAAAGAAGAAGAAGAAGAAGTTTCTAGCCCTCACGGTTGAAGACAAAAAGCTTGAAAGAATAAACCCTAAGGTTTCAAAAACTATAAGGCAAAAAAAGGTATGTATATTTTCTTTAAAATGTCATGATTTTGAGGGGCTGAGTCATGATTAAACTTTTGGGTTTGGCAATATTGCAATTAAATCCCATCTAACTACCTTAATGATGAAAGAGTTATGTTACAAAACCCACAACTACGACTTAGTCCAATTTCTGATCGAAAATTGAGTTGGCTGCTTCTCAGCTAAACCAATCAATAGGCCCAGCAACACAGAACGGAGTTTCCAATTCATCTCAGCTGACTATGAGGTCACTCAAAATTCCTAGAATGGAAAGACAACCATTTTTGTTAACCAATAAAGCTCTCTTTAGGCTTCCTTGGTGCTTTTTATTTTATCGGCCTGTTCACAGGGCTTTGCTAAGTGAAAGATTGCTAATAATATATTTAACTGAATATCCCAATCTAATAGGCTCAACACGTAAAAGATTATTTTGAGTCTAAATTTCTGGTTTTTAATATAAAGTTGTTTCCTATGCCCCCTCTCTTGACACAAATTGTCTCTCTTCTCAACAACCAGCTAGTTTTACCATCAAGCGTTCCATTAAGACCCTGATCCTGTGAAGTACTTAAACATGTGCTTAACTTCAAGCTTTCGCGTAGTCCCACTGAAATCATGGGGACTGCTCGTGTGGTTAAAGTTAAACCTGTGTATAAGTGCTTTGCTAGATTGGGGCTGAAAGGGCTAAAATTCTAGATTTACAAGACTGTAAACGTTATAATGTTTGCCGCTTTCTTTTAATTTTTAAATAAATGGAAGTTCTTGTAGAATTTCATTTATTCATATGCATATCTTACCACCTTTTATATATAATCTATTTGGTTTATTATAGGCATTAAGCCATTACGTTTTTTTAAGACTGGTTCTGTTTATTGATGGTCTAAATTAGCTGCATATTTGTTCAAAGAGCAACCAGAAAATGAACAAAGGCAAACTAACTAAAGACAGGAAAGAATTGGCATCAAAGAGCCCATTACAGAAGCACTGCAAGCCCCACAAGTTCTCACTGGCAACCGACAGCAAGAAAATATGCTTTTTTGAGATCATTTTATAACTACTACATTTTGCCTCAGAAAGGAGGCAGAAAATTGACTGAAACTATCAGTTGCTGTATAATATTTTCCTTTCCGTAGGTGTCAGCAAAATGAAAGCACATTCTGTACTGTAAATACCGAGACCACGTTTTTCTGAGTGTCGTCTATTGCCCTACAAACTAATATGCTGTATATACAGAAATAGGTTTATAATTTTTTTCAACAACATCCAGTAAAAGCAGTTGCGTTTTAACTCTGAGTACATCTCAGCTGCCACTATGTGCCAAAGCTTTCCAGATAAGATACACTGTCACATACTATACTGTGGCAATCACTCTTGTAACCCTGGATTTCCATATATTCCCCTTCAGTATGTACAAATTTCATTAATAAATACATTTAAACACTTCTTCAGGTCGCACACTGCCTCCAGTAGAGGTAAATCAACAAATTGCAGGTGGATTCTGGGGTTGAGGCAAGGGTATACAGTATTTGGAACTGGCAGCATAATACAGCAGGGCAAGGTTTAAGTTTTACGAAGTAATTCATGGGACATCTCAGGCTAACTGTCACTTTATACAAACAGGAATCAAACAACATAAGCTGTTGGAGACATGATGTTCAGGGCTGCAGCATGCTGCTCATGGTAGGGGAGTCAGTGCTTGCATGCCAAGAGCATATGGGAACAGATGTTGCGTAATGGGGCTGTACACGAAGGATGCCTCAGAATTTGCCATGTTGAGGAAGAATAGGGAAAGGAGGCCTCTCTCTGTTACAAATAGATAATGGATACACTGATGATATGGTGAAATGTAACAGGTAGTAATATTGAAACACTGGAAAAAGATGAGGACACCTGTTTAGAGTGAAATAGCTCACAGATGAGACAGAATTTTGTAAACCACTGCACTCATAAGCTAAACGGGAGTGAGGAGGCAAGAAGCAAATTTTAAACTAGGGAGAGAGAACAGTGGCTCAGATTTTCAGAACCATACATGCACATGTGTGCAGTTAGATCATGCAATTCATACCTAAATAACATGATGACGGAAGCCCTACAAATGGTATGGACAGACAGTCATATGGGCAACTAGGAAGGCCACCTTCCATGATAGGTATACAAGCAAGTCACCAGGGGTTCAAATGGGACCACACTGGGACCGGTTGTCTAACCTGCGGGTACAGCCTTTCCAGATCTTTCAGAAAACACTCAACCACGGGGTTGGCAAAGACAGAATGCCTAGCTGCTCCCGGATGGAAAGCAGAAATGGCTGCCAAGTGCACCTTGATAGATGATGCTGCCAGACCTTGCTATTTCAAGTACAGTAGGTAATCCAGGATGAGCGGTATGGGCCCCTGCATTGGAGGTGTACGGCCCTGAGCGCACCAGATTGCAAATCTTTTTCATTTGGCCAGATAGGTGGCCCGGCTGGAGAACTTCCTGCTACTGAGCAAGACCTCCCTAGCAGGCTCGGAGCACATCAGTTCCATGGGGTTTAACCCATGAAGCTTCCAGGCTGTGAGATGAAGGGACTGGAGGTCGGGGTGATGAAGGCGACCATGGTCTTGGTTGATCAGGTCTGGGGCGTGGGGCAGTATGATTGGGGTGTCCACTAACAGCTCCAGGAGTGTGATGTGCCTGTGTTAGTGGGGCCACACCAGCACCACCATTATGACCACCGCCCTGTCTCTGCAGATCTTGAGCAGGACCTTGTGTATGAGTGGGAACACATACTGCAGTTGTTCCATCCAGGGGAGGAAAAATGCGTTCACAAGTGAGCCCAGGCTGTGATTCTGGAAGGAGCAGAATTGCGTGCCCTTTCTGTTGCCTTGTGTGGCAAACAGGTCAACCTGGGAAACTCCCCACCTCTGGAAAATGCTGTGAATTACATCCGGACGGATGGACCACTTGTGGTTGTGTAAGGATCTGTTGAGGTAGTCCACCCACGAGTTTTGGGAACCTGGGAGTCGGAGCAGTGCCGAGTCGTCTCCACAGGCTTCAGTACTGGGGAACACCAGTGCCGAGGGTCTCTATGGCCAGAGTCCTTCCTCGGCACTGTCTCACACACAGAGGCCGGAGCGCTCTGCAAGGAAGTGCTTGGTGCCGGATCCTGCTGGCCCGGGGCCAGTTAGGGACAAATTGCTGCTTCCATCAGGATCTGCTTGAGCCTGAAGTCTCGCTCCTTTTTCGTCCTCGGGCTTCCAAAACCCTTTACAGATTTTGCACCGCTCTGTTTGATGCGCCTCCCCCAGACACCTAAGGCAAGAGTCACATTGGCATGGGCTTGTGGCAGGTTCTGCAGGGCTTATACCCTTGGGACCTAGGCATGCCCCGAAGCCCAAGAGGAGAAGAAAGGGTTTGGGGTGGGGCTGAACACCCCACCCCAACTAAAACTAATTCTAACTAACAACTAACTAATAATAATTAAAACTACAAACTGACTAACAACTATGAATAAGAAAGACTAGGGGAAGCACTTGTGAAGCAAGTGACCGCAGTTCCAACGACTGTCACTGGTGGTAAGAAGGAACTGAAGAGGCAGCGGGTCGACAGGAACCTATATTCACCGCCATGGAGGACGACTCTAGGGCTCTCCATAGCCAACCTGACAGGTGCTGCTAGGGGGAAAAGCTTTCCGATGATGGTGCAAGCGGCACACACACACCTAACTGGAATCGACATGAGCAAGCACTCAAAGAACATTTTTTACCATTCAGCTAAATGGTAAATAGAAGTACAGTGGCATCCTTTAGAAGTGGATAAATTCATCCTAACAAAAAGGTTCATTATAACTAAATTAGGGATCAGAGAAGCAGCCGTGTTAGTCTGTATCCGCAAAAAGAAAAGGAGGACTTGTGGCACCTTAGAAACTAACAAATTTATTTGAGCATAAGCTTTCGTGAGCTACAGCTCACCTCATCGGATGCATCCAATGAAGTGAGCTGTAGCTCACGAAAGCTTATGCTCAAATAAATTTGTTAGTTTCTAAGGTGCCACAAGTACTCCTTTTTTTAAATTAGGGATGTGATGTACTGGGACTCATGTACAGATAATGGCAATTTGAGCATTAATAACATGAGAAAACTACAATACTATCTTCTGTTCTGTTCTCAAGCAGTAACTGACTACATTCTAGACCAGCATTTAGTCAAGGGCCTCAAGTGGATACAAACTGCAACTCTGTGATGCCAACCCTCCAAAGAGAATGGCACAGAAGGAATAAAATAAGATATTGCAAATGAGATTCCTAACTTGGCGAAGTCCACACTAGAAAAGCATGGGGATCACTCAGTAAATCTTCTATCAGAACAGCTACAGACAAAGGCAGCATGGAGAATACTCAGACAATACAATAATCGTTCTGGCGTCTAAAGAGTACAGATTCCAACTGAATCCATCTCTGAATAAATGCAGGAACCATGTAACCATTCTGATGAAAAGTACAGAAAAACAGTTACAATTCACCAATTTGGGAAAGGAGTATACAATAACAGTATTTTGGGGGCTAGGTGCTCTTATACAGGCAATAGTGGGAGTAAAGAATATAGCCTATCTAATGACAGATGAAAGTATTGTCAGAAGATCCTTTCTTTTAGGGCTGTGAATGGTCAATGGTAATTTTCCAAACAAAGGATGTGCTTGTCTTTAAACATTAAGGGTCCAATGTTTGCTTTCTTTGGGAACCTCACTTCCTAAACAAAGTTCTCTAAAATAAAATACATGTGAGACTCAAAATACAAGTTAATAAAAAACTGAGCTAAGAGCTTGAGCAATTTCTATGGCCCAGATAGCAGCAGGAGCAGCATGGGATCTGCACAAAGGATTCATAGAGCACTTCTGGGTTCTTGGAAATACACACAGAGAAAGCCATTTGGTTTGCCTCCAGTCTTCAATTTTTTGCAATAAGTTATAAAACAAATGGTCCCATCACACTAAACAAACGACAGGAAAGAAAATAAATTGTCTCGGGAAATAAAATAAAAAAATCTAAAACTAAACAAGCGTTTCTTAATAATTCTTTGAGGGGAAACCCTGGACTGGAGTACGAGTTTGGTTTTGAATTCTAATTTGGGATTCAATGTGAATTCTAATATGGGGTACATATATGGAAAAGTTAAAATATGACTCAAATGAAACAGGATTCAACATATTTCCAAAACTAGAAGGTTTGTTCTTTACCATGTTTGTGTAGGTCAGAAAAAAATGTTTTGAAAGATTTTATAGATGGCCTGACAATATCTATGCAATGAACATAAGAAAAAAAATTCTGTACACAGTCTACATGTAAAAACAACATGTACTTTCATGTTCTAGAGAAACCTGATGAGCAGTGTATTGAGAAAAGTGGATAGTCTTTTTTTTTTGTTTCTTTAAGTACATACACAAGAATAGCCCTCTTGTTTCTTTAAAAGTCAGAATTCATTTAGCAGAGGAAGCAATCCACAGCAAGCATTAAGTTTTAAAGAAAGGAACATATTTAAGAACAAATGTAGGAGGAGAATACAATTACAATATCAAAAGAAGAAATGCAATATTTCATCCCCTAAAACACAAAACTTGATACCAACTGCTTTAATTTCCTAATAATAAAATGAGAAGGATTCTTGGTAAGCCTTTGCTGCTTATTTATAAATACTTACAATTAAGAATACCACCTTCGCTCTTTGAATATAGGATAGTTTAGAAAATAAAGATAAGAGTGTTTATCTTTTTATTATATTCAGGTATCTGAGAGAATTCCATATTGACTGCCCACTGATCCTAGTTACCATGGGATTTCTTTTTTGTTTTGTTTTGGGTTTTTACATATAATGAATACACATATCCCATGACCACTAGATAGCTGCATTTTCATTCATTTAAATAAATATATATTTTTATCTATAAATAAAGGTCAAGTGTTCTTTTCTTTTTACAATTCCAACATGGTTTTCAACTTCTGAAGGAAAAGTAGATTGTCAAACTAGAAATTTAAAAGAGGCACAATTTTTTTTCATTTTTTAAAAACAAAATATTGACCAGAATTAGATGAAAACTGTAAGTCAAACAATTTAAGGCTTTGAATTACTGCATGCATGGAACAGTGAAGTGGGGTGATTATTTGAGACTTTGGCTAACAAAACTTTTTTCTTTTTAATAGAAGGTGGCAAATTTGGAGTCATTTCTACTAAACTAATAGCCGGGCTGGTGTTGGGGTAGCAAGAAGGACAATTACCCGGGACCCCATGCCACAGGGGGCCTAGCGAAGCTAAGTTATGCCATATCTAGAGAGTCACTATAGCTAAATGTAATGAGAGTATTACTGTAATTTAATCTCTAAAAGTGGAAATAAGTTATACTAAAGCAAAGGTTTTCAAACTGTGTGGCGCATTCCCCTAGGGTGGTGCAGAGGAACGTTTGGAGGGACGAGTAGTGATGCCAGGCAGCTCGAGCTTCAGGCCCAGCCCAGGGTTTGGGCTTCAGCCTTGGTCTGCAGGCTCACTCCTTGGTTTGTGCCCTGAGCCCCAACGAGTCTAACACTGGCACTGATAATAGTGTGTGACAACTAAATTCTGAGCAATACTTCACATCTGAACAGTAAACACCTCTGAAGTTGGTTTCGTGTCTTTAGGTTTCAGTTCTTCCAAGTGTAACTGTGGTCATGCACTGACCATACAGAAATAATTTTAGAAGAGTCGTTGTTTGCTTGTTTGAGATTTTTATTTTTTGTAAATTCCATATTTCATCTCCACAGCATGGAGGCCAATATATTTCTCTTAAATAACCCAAAAATGTTCAAGTTTGGGGGGGAAGAGGAGAGAGTAAAAATGTGCACATTCATGGAAAAGCTAGCCTGGTGTATTTGGCCAGGTGGCAGAACTGCCTACATGTGGCAATGTTTCCAATAGCACATGCTTTGGAAATGTCAATTATGACATCAGGTGATCACGTCCCAGAATAGTGTTCTCATTCTTTAGATAACCCACATCCAAAAAGAGAGAAAGGGGGAAGATGGGCCTTTTTAAAACGACTCAGCTACTGAGTAAAAATTCTTGTTTTCCATTTTATTTCCATGGTTCTTTTTTAAAACCATCACACCCAGAGATATCAAACAAAGAAGCATGCTTACTATTCAAAGACTATTACAGGGTGCAAGATGTGTGCACTACAATGAAAACTGTATACAGGGCCCATTTAAAAATATAGTCTCAAAAACTGTGGAAGTCCTATGCCATCACGTGGCTACAGATAGGTTTATGAACCCTTTTGTTGCTGACACCAAAACCAAAAAATCCTGGCATATGAAATCAAATATTTTAAATGCTCCCTTCAGACGTGGCTTTACGTTTTCTAACTGGAGGTTACCAGCTCTAAAAGGCAATATTTGGAGAATTACATTACCTCTGTGCATCACAAATGTGATTTAAAGGGAAACTCTCAGTTGGCAGGGCAATGCTTCCTCTGCCGAGACCCCACAATGATCCCACTAGAGAACACAATGAACCTGTCCCCATGTCACTTCATGGCAAAACGCAGAGTCCATCACTTTGCACAATCCTCACCACAATAAATATTGCAGAGTGACCCAGGAATCATTTCCCTTGAGAAAAGCAAGAGAAATCAACCAACATTAAAAGAAAAAGAAACCCCACACACAAATAGCATTAAGGCCCCAATTCAACAAAGCACTTAATCATGTGCTTCACTTTAAGCACTTGCGTGAGCTCATTGAAGTCAACTGACTTAAAGCAAAGCACGTGATTAAGTACTTTGCTGAATTGGGGACTAAGTGTAGGAAAAGTGGAGATTATGGTCCTTCTGAGAGTATGGTATATTGCTTTGCATAATTTTGCTGGCGTCCAGATACTATGGTAATTGGTCTACTGCATTTACAGAGGTTACACAGATTTGCACGTTAGCTTTAAGGACTTGAACCCTAAACATTATATTTGTATTTGTTTTACAAAATGTTTGGAATGGGATATGAAACTATGTCCCTAAAGCTACAAAGGCAGAAAAATTAGTCTATTTCAAATAAAGCTTTGAACATACAACTGTTAGTCTATTTCATTGTTCCCCCAAATCCAATAATGCAGCTGTAACTGTAACTGTCCTTACACCATCTGTTCCTTATTCTGTGAGAAGTCCCTAAATTCAGCAATGTGATGGGTTGACATTGCATCCTATCCTTCACTGCCATCTCTTTACAATGAAAATGCTAGTTTCTAATAAATATGGATAAAACATATTGTAGCCATTTCAACATAACTAACTCGAAACCATCTTCTCTTGCCTGAACTCCCAAAACAAAACAGAGCTCTAACCAAATGTCTGTCTGGTCAGAACATTTCTTGGGGATCAACAGGGAATGGTTTAATCTACCAACATTAAAGATAACCAGATGAAATGTTAAACTATAGTCTGTCAGGTTTTAACAACTATTTGTAAAAATTGTTAGACAGTTCAGACAATTTACTGATGAAAATTTTATGTAAACAGAGCTCTAACAGTTTGGAAGATCACACAAGAAGCTGCACTGAAGCTATAATAAAAGCCAAACTATTTAATCAAATCAAGAAAGAATTTTCAAAATTCCAGAAATATGTATCTACACACGTTAGATGAAATGAGCATATATATTTTTCACTGCTTCAATCGGAACATATTCTTCTGCCATCTTAAAGTCTTGGAGGCTGCAATTTGCTATGTGAGGACAGACAAGCTGCACCTCCATGGAACTCCATTCAAGTCAAAAAGGCTCCAGGCAAATGCAACTGCTGCCCGGTATAACAAATTGCAGGATGAGGGCATCAGATTGTTCATCCTTTACAGTTAATTGCCAGAAATCTTGCCCCCTCCAGACAACTGCCTACGGTATAAATTAAAACTATAATACTTTGACTTAAAGTGGGCCCACAGCTAGACAAGCAAAAGTGGGAAGGCGGGGGGGGGGGGCGGTGGTGCGACGGCAATGAAACCCAAGATGGGAATCCTCTCCCTCCCCCCTTTAAAATGATGAAATGCCAGTTGCACCTAGTTCTGGACTAGAATGCACTGTCAGTGGTATATTATGCTACAAAACACCACAAACCAAAGCCACTGGACTCGAATGCTGGTGCCCATTTCCTGCTGGACTCTTGCACAGACACATATTAACACATTAAAAGAGCCAGCATCCACATTTTTAAAAAAATCTAACATAAAACAAAGGCAAACTACCAACTACTCCCAATATGTTGGAATGTTTCTAAAAAATTTTCCAATGAATCAAGGTTTCATTAGTAACATAGGTTAAATTTTTTTAAATATATTGATTTATTTTGATTTACAGAGAAATTAAAAGGAGCATCTATCCAAGGCTTGAGGTGCCCCAAACAAAAGTTACAAGAACCAAAATAAAACTAAATAGCAGTTCACTTGCCCAAGAGCCCACAGAGCTTAATCCCCTACAAAACACAAAAATTCCCTCCCTTCCATCATGTAGATCTACCCTTCCCTTTGCAGCATCCTGCACAAACAGGCTCTGATGTGTCTTGCAGCTCCAAGAATTCATGGCACACAATGGAAGTTGCCTCTAAATGGACAAAAGATTCACATTTCATTTCCTTTTGTCAAATATATATTTTTACCTGAAATCTGCATCCAAGTATACCACTATAGTACACTAGTATACTATATCTAAACAATGATAAATTGTAATTACAATATTAGACCAAAGCCACTTTTACTGAATAGCTCATAAACATTTTCATGGTAGATTGAAAATGATCTTCAAAATGTCTTCATCTCTAAAATGGTTTTTAAACAGTGTTAAGAATCACAAGGGACTTCAACTGTTGCTTGCCTTAGCCATCCCCAGATATTCTGTTAAAACAGCAAACAAGCAAAAAGGAAATATTGTCACCTTATTGAGTAACCATAGCTCTCTCTGCCAGAACTTGCATTCTTCAAGGAGGCCATCCCCCGAAGTGCTGTCATTACATTTACCTTACTGAACTGCAAGTACTAATATCACAACATCTATTTGTGATCTGGGCGAGTAAGTGCTAATTTTCTGCATTTGATCTTTATGGAGAAACAGATCCCCAGAGTTCCTCAAATGTAATTTTGTTTTGCCTTGGAACAAAACTAAATAACTGATGACTTTACAGCTGTGTGGGGCAATCCACAGTTTGAAATTAAAGCCTGATGTTTAAGTAGGAGGAATCACCTATAACAGAAATGACAGTGCTTTCTTTGTGAAAATAAATATTTCTGATTCTGAAGAGCTGTTGCCAACAGTCATGCTCTATACAGTTTCTGATATCCACATATTGAAAGATAAATTAACAAAAACAGTTATGTTTATGCTGGAAAAGGCAGCACAATTTAGTCTGATATCACAACGTGCAGCAAAGCTGATGGAAAAATGTAGGTCTGTCACTTTAAAATATATATAATTTAAAATCCTTTCTGAGACATCCTGTTACATAAGCCCTTTCCACAGTGTCTCAAAATTCCATCTGGATGGCAAAAGCCACCATATGTGCCGCCAAGAAAAACTAACTTATGAATCAACAACGAAAATTTCTCCCCTTCCGAAGGAGCTTGTGGGTTTGGAAAGGTCTGGCATGACAGAAATCTGAACACTGTATGAATTTATTTACATTTTACCACCAGTGGAACTATCAGCCTTTGGCATCTCCATTGTTCACTGTTTAACCCTTTCAAAACAAAAAACAAACAAAAAGGAAATGTGTAGGTTTCCAAGCCTGAGAGGAATGGCTATGAGTTTCAAGAAATCATAACTTTTCTTGCATGAAGCAATGCATTTTCCATATGAGATGTACATTAATTCTTGCACAACTGAACAAACTGTATTCAGTGGCTGGACAGCTTTTCCTCTCACCATGACAATAGGGATTAAATCTTTTCAGACGCTTTCTGTCTTCTAAACCCTGTGATAAAAATATTGTTCCATAATTTACAAGGCCTTTGATAGTTAAGGAAAGGTTTCTTGTCCAGAAATCCATTCAGCACTGTGAGGATACTTTGCTTATTCAGGGCCTGAGCCAAAGAAATAGTGAGTAAACACCAGCTCCCACTGAAGTCAATGAGGGTTGAGAGTCCTAAGCACATCTCAGAATCATGCCCTAAAGCAGTCGATCGCGATCTCCGGCTGCTAAAAGCCGGTGGTGCCGCAGGGTTGCCTCTAAGGAAGGCTGCCTGCCTGCCCTGGCCCCATGCTGCTCCCGGAAGGGGCCAGCACACCCCGACAGCCCCAGGGGGAGGAGGGAGGGCAGGGGTCTCCACGCGCGGCTCCTGCTTGCAAGCACTGCTCCCGCAGCTCCCATTGGCCAGGAACAGGGAACTGCGGCCCATGGGAACTGCGGGAGCAGTGTCTGCAGAGAAGGGCAGTGTGTGGAGCCAAGTGCCTTCCCCAGGAGTCACAGGGGCACGTTGGCCCCTTCTGTGAGCAACATGTGGCCGGGGCAGGCAGGGAGCCTGCCTTAGCCCTGCTGTGCCGACGACTAGGAGCCACCCAAGGTAAGTGCCGCCTGGTGGGAGCCCTCACCCCAACCCCCAGCCCTGAGCCCCCTCCCGGAGTCAGCACCCCATACCCCCTCCTGCATCCCAAACTCCTGCCCCAGCCTTGAGCCCCTCCCAGAGCCAGCACCCCATACCCCCTCCTGCATCCCAAACTTCTGCCCCAGCCTTGAGCCCCTCCCAGAGCCAGCACCCCATGCCCCCTCCTGTACCCCATACCCACTACCCCATCCAGCCCTGACCCCCTCCCAGAGCCTGCACCCCCTCCTGCACCCCCACACTGTGCCCCAGCCCGGAGGCCCCTCCCCCCCGAACCTAAACTCCCTCCCAGAGCTTGCACTCAGAGCCCCCATCCCGCACCCCAACCCCCAGCCCCAGGCTCAGCCCGGAGCCACTTCCCACACTCCAAACCCCTCTGCCCCAGCCCAGAGCCCGCATCCCCTCCCTAACCCCAACCCCCTGCCCCAGCCCCGTGAAAGTTGGTGAGGGAGAGCAGGGGGGAGGGGGGAGAATGGAGTGGGTGGGGCTTCAGGGAAGGAGCAGGGTAGATCCTGGGTTGCACTTAAATTCAAAAAGTGATCTTGGTCGTAAAAAAGGTTGGAGACCACTACTCTAAAGCAACATTGCCACTCCCTTACTCTAATAACTGTCCTGCATTCTAAATAAACAGGCAAATAGTCATTACCCTAGAAAAGTTCTACATATGGAAGAATTAACGCAAAGCAATTAGTGATTAGAACTGTGATACAAACACACTTCCATTCCATCTGTAATTTTGTGGCTATGGATAGATTCACAGTATAGTAAAGAAGCTCTTTGGATGCAACACATTACATATTGTTAATTAGAGATGGCAAGTATGCAGTGGGCAAAGAGCAGTGAAGGAGGGGGTTGCACACAAGGGCTTAAAAAAAATGCAAGAGCTTCCTGGATTTCATTTTAAAAAAAAAAGAGCACTCTCCTCCTCCTTCTCTTCAGCTCAGCCATCCAGGTGCAGCACCAATTCTCATGTTTAAAGGCATCAGCGTTTCCTAAATAGTCTTTGTTCCCCCTGCTGTAAACTGATCTTGTACATGCACGAGTGACACGCAAAATCTGAGGGGGGATGGGGGACTAAACCTGAACTATCTTTAGGTTCATAACCTAGTTTGAAGCCTTTTACAACAGGAGCAGCCTCCCAGCAGAACTGTGGGGGAAGTTCCTGCACTTGAGATATTTAGAACTAGACTGACCAAAGTACTGGAGTCGGAACAGATGGTATGGAACAATCCTGCATTGGCTGGAAATGGAGGGTGTAGATGACCTAAAACAGTAGAGGTCTTTTCCATCTCTAGTTTCTATAAGTCGATGAACGGATGGCTTCTTGATAGCATATTATGCGCAATCAAGCTAAAAGATATGTTCATGACTGACTGGCTAAACAGTTGTGTTCAGATGTGGAAAATAAATTCACCGTTAGTGTAATGAAAAATAACAGGGAAAGGGAGAAAAAAACATTGCCAATAATTTATTTCTTGAAATTGCTGCCTTAATTTCAGTTTATTAAACAGTAACTGTCCAGGAAAAGTAAATGAGGAGAACACCAGCCAATATAAAATTACAGTATTTCAGATCAAATCTATAAGCAGACGCCAGCACTGGTGCCATTTATTAGAACTGTGGTGCTGAGATAAACTTGATATGCTTTCATATATTCTTGCCTAGCCCAAAAAAGGGTTATCACGTCCCTCCATGTGGCAGCATTTAACTGATTTACAAAGGAGGAGCCATTTGGAACTGAAGCAACACTTCTGCAGCTCCTTATAAGGAATGGGATGTGTTTGTAAAAAGCAGCATTGTGGCATCAGCCCCCTTCCCTGAGACACTCTACAAAAAATAATGGAATTTGTTTGGGGGTAAGAGGCAACATAAAGATGTGCCTCTTCTCTTTCTCTTTAAAGATCTGTTGGATGGCTCTAAGCTAACCAGCACTCTCCTCCATTTGAGAAGGCCATCATTGCCTCCACCTCCTTGTTCCTTTGTTTTCAAGTCCTCCTTTGTAGTAAATACCACTACTAACTGGGAATCCATAGAGCATGACCCAAGAGTGAACCATGATTCAGGTGCTGTGAGGCTATCAAAAGGAGCTGGTTCGTTAGACAGGGAGACCAGAGCAGTGGTCATTAGGGCACTCACCTAGGACTCAGGAGACCTGGTTCAATTCCCCGTCTGCCATATACTTCCTGTATAACCCTTAATCTCTCTGTGCCTCAGTTCCCCTGTCTGTAAAATGGAGATAATAGCACTGCCCTACCTCAAAGCCATGACCTAACACATTGACAGCCATAGAGATAGACTATGGTATCTGACAACAGCAAAAGCTATGAAGGGGGCAGGCAGAAGTAATGGTGGGTCTTCAAACAGACATAGATCAAAGCATTACTGGTAGAAGAAATCTTTCACTAAAAGCACTTCCCACTGCCTTAAAAACAGCTCACCAGTGCAGACACGCACGCCCTATAGCTGGGGCTGTAACAGATTCAGATACTCTGTGAGTCTGGCATAGACGGAGACTCACAAAACACACTATTATTACTGTGTGTGGCACCTTTAAGAGCAAGACATATGGGGAAACTAGTAGCTGTAATATGAGACTACAATATTTGAAGGCAACGCACATCAGTGGGAGACATAAAGGTTATCCTGAGGCACCACATCTGGATCCACATCAATTCCTGCCTGCACTTGTTGCATTACACAGTCTTGAGAGACTGAATTCAAAGGGCTACTCTAGAACACAGGAAAGGTTATTGGTAAAAGAAAGTGTGCATCTTTTATTTCTTTGTTCCTTTTTGCCAGGTTTATTTCTGCTCAGTAAACTGACTGTAGTTAAAGTACCACGTCCAAACCTACTTTGGCCCCTTATGTATGTCCACATACTATATACAGCAGAACCTCAGAGTTACAAACACCTCAGGAATGGAGGTTGTTCATTACTCTGAAATATTCATAACTCTGAACAAAACGTTATGGCGGTTCTTTCAAAAGTTTACAGCTGAACGTTGACTTAATACAGCTTTGAAACTTTACTGTGCAGAAGACAAATGCTGCTTTTAACCACCTTAATTTAAATGAAACAAGCACAGAAACAGTTGCCTTACCTTGTCAAATACTTTCCCTTTACTTTTTTTATTAGTATACATTTAACACTGTGCTGTATTTCTTTTTTTTTTTTTTTTTTCCGGCTCTGCTGCTGCCTGATTGCATACTTCCAGTTCCAGATGAGGTGTGTGGTTGACCAGCCAGTTCATAACTCTGGAGTTCGTAACTCTGCGGTTCTACTGTAGTGCCAGCCATTAGAGGGTTGTTAGTAAGGCAGGAGGCTAATAAGGAACGATCAGTCATTGCCACGGGTTGAAGAAAGGAGAAATCACATCAAAATGTATCCTAAGTAATGGAGCCTAGATATAAAAACTGTGGATTTGAATTGTACCCAATCTTTTCACTGGACTGTTGTTTTTCCAATACTCCTTTATTATTCTCCCTAATACCCCAGCTATGAACTTAAGTATGAAATAGGGACCCACTCTCTTTAGTTTGCCAGTTGTCTTGGAATTAAGGATCGGATGAAATCAGTGTGATGGATGTTTTTAAAAACAAAATTGATATGGCCTTCTACAGTGGGCTCCCTACAGTATTAACCCACCCCAGTTAAAGTACCCACCCTCTTTAAAGAGCAAGATTTTTAGTTTATCTCACATCTACATAACCCTACACAGTTCATCTGGCATGAAAATACAGATTGCTCTATGAGTCATTTAAGCTCTCTAATGAGGATTTTATTAGAACAAGATATTAAACAAAATGAGAACGGCTTGAGTTTCTACCTCTCCTGATGGAATCCAAGTGCCGTATGCACGGCTCCAGGTGTTGGGCCCACGAAAGACTTGTGGCTACATTTGTTTTATCTGGTCGAAACGCTTTTAAACTCTATTTGTGGTTATATTCCATCCTACTACAGAGACCGATCCAATGCATAGAATCAGTGTCCAGACATCACACATGGTGCAGTGCAGAATCATGGAAAGGGAAGGACAACATAAAAATAGAGGTGAGGGGAAAAAATTAAAGGGTGCAAAAAACCATAAAAAAGATGGGAGAGTAAAGAGAAGGTCTAAGGGAGAATGGTTAGGGATCTTTTCTATTTCTGTTATTTTATAAATTAAGTTTGATAGCCCTTTATTAAATAATTATAATAATGGCAACTACTAGCAGTAACCTATAAAGCAGTCACATTGGCACAGTGGTACTAGGGCTTATGGTCTGTGAATGCAGCACTTTCTATTGCTCCTCCTCTGATATTACATGGGGTCAGTGTCCACTGAAGATGAAATTGACCTGTGGAACATTTGTGACTTACGTTATTGTTAAGACCAAAATCCTCAGAAAGAGAGAGGCTGAAGCTGACACAATAAATTAATAGTGATCTGTGTATTTTAAATGACAACTTGTTGCCCAGTCAAGATGCTAATATTTAAAGGGTAGCCTCCTCAGTCATAGAACTGGATATTCGACTTCACATGCACAGCTTATAATACTCAAATATATTTCCTGAGAAGGCCAAAAAATAACAAAAAAATCCCAGTACATGGAATCACTTTGATCACTTCCCTCACTTTTATAAGATTCCCATCTTGAGGTCTCTGTAAACTGTGCAATGCCCAAGTAAAGAGGTTTGGTGGGGGTAATTATGCAGGTGGCTAGAAGCGAAGATGTCCCCATTTCATGCAGCAGAACACTTATACATAGCCATCTAGTGTTTTAGTAGTTGCTTCAGCCCATTGTGCTCTCCTCTGCAGAGTTTTTGTCCAGTGATTGGTGTAGTTCATTGGCTACAGCTCAGTTTTTCTCAAAAGCAGTTGGCACACAATTCACCTGCAGGGCCTCTCCACACACTGGATGGCCTAGCAAGCTGGGGCAGGATACATTTTTATTTTATGAGCTGCTCAGACCAGCACAACTTGTAACATATATTTGGGTTATGTGAATGAATGTCTATACACATACACCGGTCAGACTGGCACAAATTACACAATCAGGCACGAATCAAATGCATTTCCTAATACAAAGATTTGGGTGATCTGCCTCTGCATCATGAGAAGAAAGGTCACGTTAATGAATTTTGTAAAGGAGTAAGGTGTTTAATTCTATTTAAGCTATTCACACTAGTTCTCCTGGACCAGACAAACCTATAGTTCATTTTTCTATCAGGCACTATGTTTACAACTCTTTGAGCTAATCTGGTCACTAAGAAAGACAGATCTACTTTCACCAGTATTAGAAGTATGACCTACAAAAGGACTAAACTTTGGTAACCAAGTCTCTTCCTATAGTATGATTGTGACCTTCCTAAAAAAAAAAATTTAACAGCCACATACCAAGTGAAAAAGAAAAGACATTTTATAGCATAGCTCTGAATCAGACATTCTCAGATGGACTTTAACATAATATGAAAAATGTGGAAGCCTGTTTTCCTACATATATTTTGATAGTGTCACATAATCTGTGTTTTCAATTTTAGCAGTAGATCTATGCTATTTTAAACATCTCTACACAGATGTATTCAAGATGAAATAACGTTAATCCATGAACTGAAGTCAGCAACAGTTTGTGCTGTAATAGGCTGAGGGCAACATTCAGCAGAACAGTACTAAGTTCTCTGCAGAATTACACAGACATTTTTAATCTAATGCCCTTACTTCCGACATTGGTATTGCTCATCATTTTTCAGATTTAGTTTCTACTTCTTTTCAGAAAGAACTTGAAAAAGGCTGCGTAGATTTTGCTTAAACTTTCTACACAGAGAAATTTTCCAGAAAGTTACAAGCTAGAAGAGAGAGGATTTTATGATAGAATTTTTTTCATAGCTATCTTGTTTGCTAATGTGAAAATTATTAGAAAATTGCAAAACCTCAAGTCTTTTTCACATTCAGGCAGTAACTAACATTTAACAGCTTTATCTATATTGTTTGATAATTTAAAAGAACTGTGAAATATTGAAAGTGACTTATAAAGGCACTACTACTACTCCACTAGTGCTCATCACCAACAACAAATTCCCTCTTTTATAGTATTTTCTAAGATCACAAGTAAAGCAATTCAGCAATCCATCATTTTATTGCATTTCTCGCTTTCTACAGTAAAAAATTAGGGTTTGGTTTTGTTTGTTTTTTTAAAAAAAAGCACGTTTGCAGATGCTGTCATAAAACTGCATAAGAGCTAAGCCTACATTTTCAGTTACAATAAAGAAAGTCCTAACTGCTGACATTCTTAGATCATGTTTCACCAGAAAATCCCTACATTTTTGGTAGGGCTGAAGTAATGAGCTACTTAAAGCCATAGTATATTTAAACTGTTCTGGTTACTTGCCCAAAACTTTTTCTCCACTACCACTGTCACCCCACAAACAATTAAATGAAAATATATACCTCCAAAGATAAACTCTGCCTTTCTGTTATGGCAGAACTTATGCAATATATCAAGAATTTTTAATAAACATACATGCCTTCATTTGGGAAAAAGTAGCTTCTGCATGCTATATTTTTCAAAATATTTTCTATTAAATACAGATTTGGTTGGCTATTTTTTTCCCCAGAAAAAGAAAGGGAGGAAAAGCATTCCACTGATAAACTGGAAGATGAAACTTGAACAAAAAGATCTCCATGATGACCTGAACTTGCTAGCTATGATTGGCATATGCTTAACTGATGACATTAGATCTTCATGTAAGTTTAAAATAAACGCAGCACAGTATTACTGCACGGAGCAGCAGCAAACTGCATATTGAGGACAATGATATGATTCAGTTCCCACCCTACTGCTGTACTTAGTTTTTCTTGGAGTTTATGGAACAACACATCAGCAATAAAAGACAGCTGGCCTACAGACTGGTGAGGCCAAGAGAATATGGCACTGCAGAGCTTAGCATTTCTTTCAGTGCATCATTGATAAACTGTAGGAATGAAATCCTGGCCACACTGAAGTCAATGGGAGTTTTACCACTGACTTCAATAGGAACAGGGTTTCACCCTGGGAGTTTATGAATTATTACTAGCGTTGCTAGACATTCGGTTTTCAACCGGAACACCCACTCGAAAAGGGACCTTGGCGGCTCTGGTCAGCATCGCTGACTGGGCTGTTAAAAGTCCGGTCAGCAGCACAGTGGGGCTAAGGCAGCCTCCCTGCCTGCCCTGGCTCCCCGCGGCTCCTGGAAGCAGCCGGCATGTCCAGGAACCGAGGCCAATGGGAACCGCAGGGACAGCGCCTGTGTGGGCAGTGCGAATTGCATAGAGTCGCCTGGCCCCCCTGTGCCTAGGAGCTGGATATGCTAGCCACTTCTGGGATCCACACGGAGCCAGGGCAGGCAGGGAGCTTGCCTTAGCCCCGCTGCACTGCCGACAGGGAGCCACCTGAGGTAAGTGCCGCTCAGTTGGAGCTTACACCCTGAACCTCCTCCTGCACCCCACCCCGCTGCAGGTCGGAACCCCCTCCCGCACCCTAACTCCCTCCTAGAGCCCGCACCTGAACATTCTGCTCCACCCCGAGCCCCCTTCTGGAGCCCGCACACCCTCCCGCAATCCAAACCCGTGCACCATCCTCAGCCCCCTCCTGCACCCAAACTCCCTTCCGGAGCCCACACCCCCTCCCGCACACCAACCCCAGCCCTGAGCCCCCTCCCACACCCAAACTCCCTCCCAGAGTCCACACCCCGTGCCTCCTCGCACACTCCAACCCCCAGCCCAGGCCTGAGTCCCCTCCTGCACCCAAACTCCCTCCTGGAGCCCACACCACAACCCCAACGCCAACCCCAGCCCTGAGCTCCCTCCCACACCCAAAATCCCTTCTGAAGCCCGCACCTCCTCCCGCACCCCAACCCCAGCCATGAGTGCCCTCCCACACCCAAACTCCCTCCCAAGGTCCACATCCCACACCCGCACCCATACCCCTATTCAGTGCTGTAGTAATTTTATGATGCCTTGGCTATGTTATTTTAAGCCTCATTAACCATACAATCACTTTCAGATTCCCTAAACACACTGTATGTGGGTATTCTTGCAACTGTCTATATTTAGGGAGTGTATTCTTCTTTGGATGCATGGGGATTTGTTGCAGAACAAAGACAACATGTTAGTCTAGACACTGAGTGGAGCCAACAGACCTCTGTTTTAGATGCTGTAAAGTACCCCTAACTTCAATCAGGGTTACTTTTACAAAGAATCTCCCTTTTAAATTATATCAGCTTAGTCGTATATTGCCAAAATATGATCACACACTTTCACTTAAGGAGCCTCATTTTCAAAAGCCTGCTTAGCATATACAAATCCAGTAATTGCACACACGAACAGCACTTAGGGCTACAATAATCCCACTTGCGCACCTAAATTTGGGGGGTTGTATGTGCACTTTTTGCAAGCACACTGCTTTTTTTTTTGTTTTTTTTTTATGAACAAATTTTCAAATAAAACCTATTTAGCCTTATAAAAACTTGTGAAAATAATAGTGTTACATTCAGTAACTTTAAAAAGTACCATTTACACTACATAAGTATCTGAAGAGGTCTCCAAAATTTGCAAGAACAAAATTATCTGTAGGTCTTATTAGCCCTTACAGAGCCACCAACGCATTTTATACATGATCAAACAACACTGTGAAAGCCTTTGAAGGCTTTCTCTTACAGAGTGAACCAATGATAGGCCACAGTGCAGCAAGTTCAACAGGATATTTCTAGTTTAGCCCACTGTTCCCCACCACAGTAGTCAGGTGACATCATCAACAAAATGAGGCCATTAGGAGTGTACTTCCCAAACTCAGTCCTTCCTGAAGAAGGAACAGTGCTATCAGGCTCATTAGCAATCACTTTCCACAGACTTTCTCCATGTAACTCTGCATTGCCATAGCAGAAATATAATGATGCAGTATTGAATTCCTCAGAAAAATTCAAACATGCTCTAATTGGTGGGGTTTTTTGTTAAGATTAAAGTTAGCTGGCATTCCAAATAATAACTGCACACAAAAATATCCCGGTACATTAATTTATTCCCACTGTAATACTCTGTAGGTGAACTACATAAAATAATTTCAGGAATGCATAATTCAAAGTTTGTTGCCTATAAAACTCGTTTCAATCAGGACTGTTGCTCATTGTCGCTCAATGGTTCCCCATATAATTCCAAGTTAACATTACTATTTCTGTATACCTAAGATCAGTGGTTTTCAAAGTTTTTTAGGCTGCATACTCCTTTCCAAATAATGTAGTCTACCATGTACCCGCATCTGAAATAGGGTCATAATATATCTATGATTAGATTGCCATGTCTTACTAAATTAAATGCATTGTCCACCATTACAGGATTTTTCTCACTTACCCCCTGACAAGAGCTCACACACTCCTAGGGGTACATGTACCCCAGTTTGAAAACCACTGCTTTAGACAGTATGGATAGCAAAGGTACCCTATATGTGTTATGGCTTGTGTCAGAATTTCAGCTATTCAGAAGGCATTTGCAGGTTTCCCTTGCCTGAAATGTAAACTGTAAACTATACTTATAAAGTCAACTTGGCTGCTGTCATCAAACAATTGGTTGAGTAATCTGCTGCTAGTAACCACAGTGTCATATCAGCAAGGTGCCTACTGCTTACTCACACAGTCAGGCTGTCCATCACACGTCTAAGAACATTTTAGACACTTTATGTACCATAATCTACCTCCCACCACGTCTTGGTTACCTATAAACCTACAGAAAAAACTATATCCCTAATATATATTGCAACTCTGTTTGTAGGCCTGTGATAGCCTTCTAACACTCATCTAGACAAGGAGAAACAATATGAACTCTTTATCATCCTAAGAGTTCCTATCTTGAAACCACATGCTTTATGGTATTTAACTTTTCCCTAAAGTAGGGAAACATTTGTGTGAACTGCAGCGAGCCTGCTACAATTTCCTTCATCTCAGTTTGAGTGAGGTCCACCCTTTGAAATGATACATACTGATAAAAAATAAAATGAGTTTATTCCACTTGGAATTTATACCCTAACCATCTAGACAATCCACACTCCCCATTTGTTTCCAGTTGGTCAAAACTGAGATCCAAGCTCATATTATTTTGATAATGTGAACTGTATCTATATTTCCAACAAAAACAAGTTGATTATTATTTTTTTCATTATTTCAGTTACCACCATGGTTGGGATTTCTCAACTAGAAATGTGCTACATCTGGTATGCTCTGTACCTGTGAACTAGTTTGAACTCAGAGTGGCTTCCTAAACCAAAAAGAGAGCCTGAGAGATTTCTAGGAAACACCCACCATAGACTAATTTAAATTGGTCCTTTAGGATCCTCCCATAAATAGAAGCTAAGAAAACATCTGTCTGGTGGCAACGGCAACAAAAAACACACCCAACTCTGACAGAATGTAATTTATTTTGATCATTTGGGATAGCTGAGCACAATTCTAATGTTACTTCTAATGTTTTCATGACTTAAAAAACAAACCCAGAGTTTGAATATTCACCAAGACTATTCCCCATAAATGTCTTTCTACTCAGCTTACCATGAGCTGTGAGAAACTCAATGAAAACTGTCATGATATAACAACAATCTTTAAAACCTGCAATTCTCTATGTTTCCAGACCCTATCATTATGCTTCTGACCACAGTAAATGGAAAGAAGCATTGTAGTTTGGATGCGGTGTTTCTAAGGACTGACCCAACCTGCCTCCTACACTACAGCAGCATAAGAGCTATACCGACAACATGTTTCTAAATAAGATAATTGGCCTAATCCTGCTATCAGTGAAGTCAAGACAAGTGTTTTCAATTATTTCAGTGAGAAAAGGATTGGGCCCAACATAAATGGACAGTCTCAGCCCAGCTCTTTGGAAGAAGACTGTGCAATACACACTTCAACACCACAGTAGAAGCAATTTCAAACATCCTCTATGTTCCACCATGCCACCTACATTCAGCTGTCTGTCTGAAGAGTGAGAGTGGCAGAAGCAGGGAGGCAGAGCATTGTCTACAACTCACCCGACGGGAAATACATCTGAGCTGACGCCTGAACATACATTCTGAATATGATGCATTTTTTGTCCAGGACTTCCACTGACTGCAAGTTCTGGAATCTACTGTCACTTAGCTTGCTAGCGAGGTTTCCCTAGGATTAGCTAGTTTGGTGCCATAGAGGGGAGGGGAGCAGAGCAAGTTATTTGGAAGATAATGTCTGCTGTTAAATCAAAACCTTGCAAAGTATGCTCAGTGTTACATGGGGGGTGAGCATAAAATACAAAAATAACTCAAGAAGTAACATAATGAAGCTACTTTTTAAGAGCAGAACCACACTTCAAAAAAATGCAGATATTAGAAAAATGAAGTTGGACCATGACTTGTTATAATGTGCTGTAGTTCTTTAGAGCTACTCTCTCTTTGCCACATAAAAATGTATTATTTAAAAATAAATGTGCAGACCAAAATAACTGTAGAGTAAAGGAGGAGTTGGTCAGACTGATGCATGACCTGCCTGACCATATTTCTAGGCTTGGGCTGCTGGCTAAAATAATGTCACCAGGTCAGCCAATCATCTTTCAGGGATTGTACTTCCTATAGTGAGATTCAAAATGGAACCACAAAAAAATACAGAGCATGGAGCAGATAATGAAATATCTGAGCAACAAGCAAGTGGAGGTAATTAGCTAAATTAATGACAGCACATAGGTGCCACAGCAATGGAAGGGTTATTCATACAGAGATTAGACTAAATAAATTGGAGAGATAGATGGCACCAGGATAAATAAAATGGGCCCCACTCTTATTTCAGTAAAGGGCAATGAACATTGTATCTAATGTGTGATGTCCAAAGGACATTTTAATTACTATGGGTTGTTGTGGGGGTTTTTTGAGGGGGGAGGGAGAAGACTAGAGAGCAGGAGAAGGAGAGGCAGGATTGGAGTCAAGAGATGCATACAAATACCTGAGCAGGTTATAACATTAGCCAATACTGAGAAGGCCTCCCCAAAAATATTGAGACAAATAAACCAAAAAAGGAATGTGCATGAACATTTTAGAACACTTGGTTCTAAAGATTTCGCTCTGCTTTTCTCTTTTGCTCTCAATTGTCAGACAAAGCAGATGGAAATCTCTCTATACAGCACAAGATCAGAAACTTCCGGGTTATACTCACAGCGAATACCATAAATCATGAGAGGATCAAGCTGCTTCTTCCCATGCTTCCCTTGCCCTGAAAGGTTGGAGATAGCCTGAATTTCCCGGTGGAAGAGGTAATCTAGCAACGTCAGTGCCATCTTCTCAGCTGTGCGGCAGTTGGTGCTGATATGCAGCATGTCAGCTGGGGTGATGGGGCAACGGACTCGCATCTCAGGATTGTTTTCATCTCCAAGCCATGTCCCATTGGGGTAATCCTCTAAAAACAGAGAACGAGGAAATTCTAAGTGATGGCACAGGCTGCAACAGTTATATTTAAAATGTATAAATATCATCAGCTCTTCCCATTTTCTTTATGTTCTCCCTTAACTTATTTCAAAGCTCATAGTGACTGGCTGGCTCACAAGATTTGTAATGGATAAAGAGTGTTTATCCAACTCACATCAGCAGTGACCAAAAGTGGTTACCATGAACAGCTGTTCTGTGGCCTCCAAAAAATGAGCAATTGGTCTTGGTCCAGATGTCCAACTCACAAATGAAATTAAACAGTCTCTGAAGAGAGGCCAATGAGCAAAAGAACACAGAAAATCTTCTGACCTTTAGTCGTGCTCATTCAGCCCCCTCAAAATAAGGATAAGGGCAAGTCTGTGGGGTAAGGAAGCTGATATCTTAGAGTGAGCCACTTTTCTGGTAAGCCTTGTCCCTCCAACCTCACAAATTTGAATCACAATTTTCCCCTTAAGCAATGCAACAAGATGAGCTTAAGCAAGGCTGACAAGTTGAGAAAATAAATAATTAGTGATGAGGGGTAATTTCCTTGATTAATTACTTAAGGGGTTTACCAAGGACAATCACTCAACTGTAGCTGAAGATCTCAAATTAAACTTTTTGTTTTGTTTCAGACTTACTGAACGGTAGTCTGCATTATTTCCTAAACACGTCATTTACCAAAGGACCAGCCCCAGCACTGAGCATGAATCACCATTCATCTCTCTAGTGTCTCTTTCCTCCTGGTCAAGGGTGAGGTCATTAGCAGAAGAATATGTATTCATTATACTGGCTGCCAGCACTATACCTGAATAGAAGACCGTGGATTTTCCTCTTGCTCTGGCCTCTCATGGTTTGGGAAAATAAATACTCATTTTAAGCTAAGGGAAGCACTGAATTCGTAATGGAAATTAAATTTTGTTGGCAGTGCCAGAAGTCTGTGGATTCAAGCCACAAATCAGAAATTGAACTCAAGTTCAGTGTGGACACCAGAGTCACACCTGGAGTGTGGGATGCAGCTGCAAGGAAATGTACAGTCCCTTTGGATGAGATGCTAAGCCAGGCTGTTTGCTCGTTCCAGTTAAAATGAAATTTCCTGTAACAATCTTGACAATATATGGGGAATAACCCAGTGGTCAAGCCTAACATTTCAATAATGACTGACACAGACTGTTTGGATTTAATTTCAATGTTCGCACAGCTTAGTGGGGTAAAACGCATAAAAGAGACTGAGTTGGGATTCATGCCATTCATTCATGCCATGCTAGCACTTGTATTGCTTTTTTACACATCTTCAGAAAGCGATATGAATATGAAACAGATCTTTTAACTATAGGATTTATTTTTTAAAGACATGTATGTAGTGAAGTATTATGGTATACACAAAGTCACAAATGTCTGTTTTTCATAATCATCCTATTCATCTGCTAACCATGAAAAAGTTTAGATGAATGAGCACTTTTCAAGGTAAATAGGCTTATGTGACCCCTGAAAAAGCATGATCTTTATTTCCAGCTATTGGACTGTGTTAGCCTGCATTCTGTTAAATTATGTGCAAGAAGCAAGCAATAAAATCTAACACAGGAAGAAACTCATGCTCTAAAGATCGCTTTTGAGACAAGATCTCTGGGACTGACTGATGTAGCAAGTATCAGATCCAAGTTTATTGCAATGAATAGTGATAGTATGAAATAAATGTTAAATTATACAGTATTGATACAGAAATATCAGATGGCCATATATCTGTAAGTAAAGGAAAATATTTACCTCCACACATAAACCATTAATGTTAATATCAAACTTTTGTAGAGCATCAAAATGTGAGCACAATGTAATGTTCTAATTATCTTTTTATTTAGACAAATCCAATTTTCCCTAATGAATTTGCTTGTTTCTTATATTTCTGTCACTGGTCTAGAAAAATGAAGAACCCTAATTGTTTTTGTTTACATTTTTTTTCATACCCCCAGCCTGCAATGCATTAGTTACACTTTGCAATGTGCAAGATGGCATCTGCATGTTATGGTAGGGAAGTCAATTGCTCGGATTGATTATAACTTGTTCAGAATGCAACTATTCCTGGCATCTAATAATATTAGAAAAAGATATCCTGCTACTAATGATTAAACTGGACACAGAAGGCAAAGCAGAGAAATGACTGTATGGCTGTGTTCATTTTCTAATATATCTTCTATGTTTTTATTTTCAAGAGAATCTAGCAAACTTGAGCGAACTACTCTATAAACTGCTATCAGAACTCTACTGCCTGATTTCAATTTAGCTCAAATGATTAAAAATATTTCTAATAATATAATTCATAACAATTATAAAGCACCTTTCCATCTGCAGCCATGCTAATGAATGATCTTAGCATATATAAAAAGAAAAAGAAGACTTGTGGCACCTTAGAGACTAACCAATTTATTTGAGCATAAGCTTTCGTGAGCTACAGCTCACTTCGATGAAGTGAAGTGAAGTCCTCCTTTTCTTTTTGCGAATACAGACTAACACGGCTGCTACTCTGAAACTTAGCATATATGAATCAAAGACTTTTTCCATTCACAGAATAATGAAAGTTTACTAGTAGTACTGATTATAGAAGTTACTATGTGTAATTCTACTGTTATTGCTTACAATTTGGAAGAGAATACAGCACTTGATTGTGCTGACCTATACCATAAGCCCTGAAAAATGATTTCAGCTCTTGCATTCACATTGTACTTTCAGAATACTACAATAGATTCTCCCTTTGCCTCTGTATCCCATAGCAGGAGGACTGGTAAATGTGAAATTCTCCAAACAAAAAATGGCTTGTGTGGAACCTTCAATGGCCCTTTTACATTTCTACTCAATGTTTACAGCAATTCTTTGATTCAATCCAAACAAAATCGTCTTGAATGTGTCAGGCTATTGCATTTCTCTGTGTTAGAGTGCTGCCTTTGAAATGAAAACCTTTCTGCGAGACTGACAGACATCTGGAAATGGTACCAAAGTGCTCCCAGTGATGAGAGATCAGTGGGTTAAAACAGCCTAGTATTTCTGCAAATAAATTAAATTGACAGTGTAATTAGTTTTCCTTTATTCAACCCCCAATAATTAACAGGGAAATTGCATCTCAGAATATACCGAAACTGAAGTATCTTCTGCTTTTATAAGGAGAAATTATCCAGAAGCTTTTTTTCCTGAATATGATGCACTTACAGTACACAGAGGAGATACAGAAAACACAAAAATATCTAAAGATGAATCAACATGTCATACTATCTTTAAACTGACAATATAAGAAAAACCTAGGAAAGGATTATCTTAAAGCCGGAGTGTTTTCAAGTTTGACTAGAACTTACCCAAAGTGTAATTGAATCTAAATTCCACAACTATGCCAAAATATAAAGAAAAACAAATAACGTAGTGGAATTTTTTTCTGTAATCTGTGACAACAGATAATGTTACTTATAATATTCTGAACAACAATTCAAATCCCAGAATGATATCAATCACCAGCATTTCCTCTGTGGGTTGGGCAGTTTTTTAATAATATAAGAAATTCAACTGTGGTATTAATTTGTTAAACTTTTTATCTGAATTGTTCATTTATATTTCATTCATATTTTAAGTTTCTGTTGCTTAACAGGTCATTTGTGGGTTTTTCTGCCTTCTCTTAGAAAAACACGTATGTTGTTTCCTTTCCTTATTTTAAAAAAATAGAAAATATTTATTATTTTCATACCAGTGATCCCCGTAAGTACAATTTTATTTCAGAACCACAGAGCATCTTATGAAAAAGTTGCTACAATATTGTAGTGCTTTTTAAATTTATTTTAGTGTTTCAGGGCTTTATATCTTTAATAAAAGTGTACATAAAAATTCACATATTGTAATCTTTAACATTACAAAATACATTGACTAGACACTTCAAAAGGTCTGCCAACCATTCAGATACAGGATACACATATGAGTTTGCAGTTTAGGCTACATATACATATAATATTGCTATACTAAGCCCCAATCCTGAAAACCTTTAAATTCATTGTTAACTTTAAATTATCTTTCAGTTCAATGGTACTATTCACATGCTTTAAATTAAGCTCATGCATAAGTCTTTGCAGAATCAGGGGAATAATTAGCTAGCATTTGTGTTACACTCAAACTTTATGCAGGCTATATAGCTACTAAGTATCATTATTATACACATATGCATTATTATTTATACAGTATCATGGATGTAACAGGCACTTTACCCATAGAAAATAAGACAAGGTCCCAGCCCCAAGGAGTTTTCAATCCATTTTGGTTATTTTTATTTAGTTCATCTGCCAAGGTCTGATATGCAAGTGGTAGAGGAGAACGTAAGAGTAAAGGTGAATGGTGGAAGAATCATAGAGACGATGGAGTTTTCAGAGAGGATTAGAGGACAGGGAGGTTGCTAGCCATAGGGGAGTTAGGTGTCTGTTCCAGTCACATGGAGTGGCATGGAAGAAAGAATGAGCGGATGGAGTAGTCAAAAGAAGAATGAAGGCCAGTGGAGTTGGAATGGAGGGGGTTCAGAGGGGAATGATTCTGGCACACAAATACTACAGGGGCAGGCAGTTTAGATTAAAAGCCAGATTTTCAGTTCCCAACACTGGCAGCACTCTAACTACAGGAACTACACATGCAATTAACCAATTATTATTATTTAATGTGTATATTGGAGTAGCCAGTGGTTCCACCTATGCCTGGCGCTGTACAAACACATATAAAGCCCTCGACTCTAACCTTAAGAGCTCCAAATTTTAAAAGATAAAAGAAACAAAAAGGGTATAGGAACAGGGACACAGTCAAATATACAAATACATTTTTAAAAATAATTATATATTTACAAAAACATTGGCAACTCTCCCCATCTGCCCCTCAACCTAGCTGTTCTTCATTGGTTAATGTCTTATATGCCTGGCAGCAAAGGTGGGTCTTGAAGAGGGGGCTTTACAGATGTGTACACCAGGAGAGTGTTCCATATAGAAAGGGCTGAAGTGAGAGTAACAAAGGGGTGGGCAAAGCTGGCATTACTGGTGGAGCAGACTAGGCAGAGGAGTTAGATGCATACAGTAACTGAATATTGGCAAAGCAGTTATGTGTGCATGCAGTTAGGTGTATACATTTAGGTTTGGATCCACATTCAGATCCTGAACCTCTTCTCCAAAATATTGGTGTGTGTAGCGGGGGGGGGTGTTCAGATCTGGACTTTTAGGCTCATCGCTACTTTTAAATACAGAGTTTTAAGACATGCTGTTTATGTCTGGATTGCTCTCTTCACTAATTCAGGAGCTCAGTTCATGACACTGATCAGAACTTCTAGCTCTTCTTCACTATTCTTTCAAGATCATACATTTTCTTTTCGCTCCATTCTACTGCATAGAAAAGCAGCTTGCTTTTCAATACCATTCTCAAATCCTTCTTAGCCATATGATGTTAATTTCTTTCATCTCACAAGACAGTTGGCCATTCACTGTGACCAGAGACTCTACTGGCTTCAAAAAGAATGTGTGTGTGTGAGAGAGAGAGGTGGAGTGAAAGGGGTGTTAGGATCTGTTGCACAAACATTTGTTGATGTAGAAACAGAGTAGGGGAGTTAAAACTTTTCGTAAAGAGAAATGCTTGCGTCAAGAGAACAAAAAACAGACAAGGTTTGCTGCCGTTTCAGCCTCTGTAGAATACTTTCTGATGTGTGTGCATGTGTGTTTTTCCTGCACAGGGAGATGGTTGACCCTTAACTGTTACTCACTTCTTTCTTCTGGGATTCGTTCCCTTAACTAGCTTGATATATGAGTATTAGCAATAAGACTAGAAGCAAAGCTAGGTTCCACTCTCTCGCTAGGTGCCATCAATCATCCCTTTAAAACAAAGAAAAAGAAAGTGAAACACCTGCCCATGTAAATATTTGAAGAATTAACTTGTTCCATTATTCAGAATAGTTTTATTTATTTTACTAACAAAGCTGGGTGCAATTCTGGCACTTATGCCAGAGGAAAACGCCTGGTAGCTACAGTACAAAGGCACAAAGCAGAATTAATCTTCTGAAAATAAACCAATTCCTACTCTACAAAAATAAACTCCTGTCTCCAGAGAAATTAAATAATATTTTGGCAGATTTGTAAGAGAGTCAACTTTAAAAAAAACAAAAAACACCTCCAGCAATTAGGCTGACTCCTTTGCCACTGCAAGAGTTCAAAGTGGCAGTGATTAACGGAAAGACTTTAGAGTGCAGACTTTATTAACTTCCAATCCTAGCACAGTTAAAACCAGGTTTATGCTTGAGCATCGCAGACTGAAAACAAGCACTGTTAAAATCCAGGACTAGTCACATAACATGAACCTTACAGAAGAGAACCCAACAGAACTAGTTTTAAATGTATGCTCTCCAAAAGACATTTAAGCAAAAAAAGTGACAGGCAAAAAGAGACACACAAAAACATAAAACAAGTTTATTCATAGAACAGGAACGTTGGCTACAGCACTTGGGTTTCTCCTGTATTCTTTTGGAAAAATATATATTTAATGTCAAAAGATAGTTAGAAGAGACCTATGTTTGAAGCCTCATCTGACAGATGGCACCAAAAATTGAATTACATGAAGTAGATAGCTCCGATATACTTCAATGAACCCATACTCTTCAGGCTGGAAGATGACTGCACTACAAAGTGAGCCATTCAGAATACTGTATATAAACATCATCTATTTTTTCCATCACTGAACATTTATTTGTGATCCCACATATATTAAGGGGAAAAAACACATGCACATCAGTATCGAAGCACTTGTATAGGCTTAAGTTCAGCAAGGTATTGAAGTGTGTGCCTAACTTTAAGCACAAAGTCAAAGGGATTACTCACATGCTTAAAATAAGGCACATGCTTCAGTACCTTGCTGAATTGGGGACAGAAAGAGGAGACACATACTTAGTGGCTCATGGTGGGCTAGGGAATTTAAACGTAATTTGAACAGCCATTATTTAAAATTGTTTAGATGTAAACCTGGATAACATTCAAAATATTAACATTTGTGGATTTAGATACACTCAGAAAACTGTTTAATGTCATGTGCTTAGACAATCTAAGCTGATTAAGTTATGCACACTTTCCAGTTTCTCTTTCCTTTATTATATCCAACTTTACACTTATTGACTTGGATCTGCATTATTATTAGGGTCATTTTAAACACTGGAAAGACTCCTGAGCACTATTATGCCTCATTTCTCTATTTCTCTGTAATCGGAAAAATAAATAAAAATCTTTTCAAAACAAGAAGGAATTTAGCAGAAACATTTGGCTAGAGAGTTTTGTTTCTTTAGTTTTATTTGGCTTTAATAGGTCACTGAGGAGTTCAATAAAGACGGTTCTCACAAGAACTATGCTCAGTATCCTAATGTCTACTATAATATAGCTTGGGTTTAATGTAAAAAATAAACATTTTGGGGTGAGGATGTGAAGGCTTAGGTGGTGCAATGCCGTTGTGCACCAGCCTTTCATATTTTAATATAAAGATTTAATTTTGATATCACAAGTGAAATGAATTTGAAGGTCTCTAATAAGTTACCAGTGGGCACTGCTAAAAATCACAAAATCAGCACAGATTTTGCTGTGACTGTCAGCCTCTGCTCAGAAGGAGCTTTGACACTACAAAACCAGCATTGCTGCAAGTAGGACTCAAAAACTGGGAATTAAATTGGTGACGTGAAAGAGAATCCTGAGGACAGACCAGCCTAAACCTCCAGCCTTCCAATTTGGATAAGCTGTTGGTATCCAGAACTGAAGGTGACAAATTCTGAACACCACTGGCCGGTTATAGTATAGGGATAACCGTTGCAGAGGCACTTTTGTGATAAAGCACTTATATTTAAACAGAACTTTTTGCACTGTGCTGAACAAATCTGTGTGGATCAGATTCCCCTCTTCTCCTCCAAAAAAGATAATTTTTAACCCTAGTTGCAAGACAGCCCTGAGACCCAATAACTGAGCTGTGCAAAGAAAACTTACACAATACCAGCCTACACTATACCTGCCTTCAGGCAGTATTATCAATATCTAATTACTACTAACCCTGTAAAATTTGTGTCAATAACACATTCCAAAAAAATGTTTAAAAGTAAATCTGTCTCTCAATACATAGAAAATAAAGCTTCAGATCCCACACTCCCCTGGCTTTACTTAAAAGCCTAAAGCAACTAATTTTGCAGTTTTATTTTAACCACATAAGTGGAATGCTCTGAAATTTAAAAATGCATCTTCACATACCTCTGAGACTCTACCAGCTGAGACAGTATGTTTCTTGGTAATTCAAAGTCTCGACTTTAGCTTAGACATTTAAAAGAATAACTGCCTTTAAGCCAGCATGAAGAAACTGACTAAAAGATGGGGCATCTTACGGTATAAACAGAACAGGTCATGCTTTTTTTTTTCATCCTAGAAAAAGAATAACAACGCCATTTGTTGTCAGAGATCTCAAAGAAAGACATGATGCAGCACCCTACCAAATGTAGAATACATTCACTATACAAAGGATATCAGCAGCTCTACTTCATAGGCTTATGCACAGTAACCTAAATATTTCAAGACACCATAAACAGAGTATGTAAATATAATGTATGTATAATATTACTTAACACTTAAATAGTCCTTTAGATTTTGAAAGTGCTGCACCAATATTAACCAATAGCCTTCCCACAAATCCATGAGATAGGAGGATAAATATATAATAATCATAATATTTTAAAATATTTTACTCTATGGCTTGTTCACACACATTCAAATTTTGAGCAGTGTTGCTTAGTTGCAACAGCTTATTTAAATCACATGGTATTTCTGTTCCTTGACTGGATGAACTGCAAATATGTACACAAATTAAAATTTCCGTTTCTGCCAATACTCAGACGTGTAACTGTGCAATGAGATTTCCTGGAAAAAAAATATTTAAAAGTAAAACTCAGTGCCTTGAATGTTCACTGAAAGCAATGCACAAAAGTTGCATGAACACATCAGAAGAAAATTCGTTGAAAAATTACAATGAATATTTTTGGACAATTTTTTGCATTATTTGCCCAGATGTACTCTGCACAATAAGAACTGACCAGATTATGAGTAACAGAGGACCGAATAGGAGAAAATTCTGAAGCTCCAGATGGGATTAGTTTGAGTTCAAGGCTTAGTAGAAATAGTACTCTGTGAACTGCCTATGCAGCCTTTACACACACTAATATTTGCAGTTCATCCAATCATGGAGCAATAGCAAGAGATTTACCTGAACAATCGCAACTAAGCAACAGCTCAAATTTTGAATACAGTATTTGAAAACATCTTTATTATTATTTACTTCCTAACTGAACTGTGGATTGACATCCTGCAATACATATCGCTGTTTATTAGGAACTTATTTTGGGGCTAACAGCCACACTGCATAAAAGTTAACAAGAACTCAGACTACTGCAGCTTAGTGAGAACACTACACAACTGTCAAAGCATTAAAGATAATACTACAGCCCTATCTTGTCTTCTCCCCTCTCTCAAGCACACAAGTAGAGCTTACAGCATTGTGAGCTAAGAACAGGGTTGCTAGGTTTTGTCACAACTGTGATGTTTTTTTAAATGTTCGGTTGTTTGTTAAATAAGTTAATTTGTAAAAACTCCAAGGCTCTGAGAATCCTGCAGGTTTAGTTTGCAAATTCAACCTTACAATTTGAATTGCAGGGTATTCACCTGGACATTCAAATTTGACAAAATCTGCTAAAATCAAAGGGACACCATGCCCCTGAGCTCTCTAGAACAGCCTGGCAACAGGCATAGGAGTGTTTGCCCCTCTCCTGTTGCACTATTGGGAGACAAGCTATTTGTGCCTCTCTCGAAAAGTCCCTTTAGGATGTGAAGAAGGTAGTGATCCATACACAGTGGCCTCCCAAATAGTAAACAGTCCATCCAACATCCCCAAAGAACTGGGGAAAGCAATAGAACATGACATGAAGGCAAGTGCCTTTGGGCTCACTGGGATTCGATTTGGAGAGAAAAAAGCAATGGAGTGAAATCCTAGCCACACTGAAGCCAATGGCAAAACTCCCATAGGCTTCAATGGGGACAGGATTTCATCCAAGGAAGGGAGGTGCGAACAACCTTTGCCCACATTCAGAAATATACTAAGCGTCAAGCCCAAACTCAGGCTAACTGTATTTGAGGTTTGATACAAACATTTTGCATAGCATACTTCTGAACTACATCATAAAAATGAAAAGGGTAGGTGTTAAGAGTGCTGAAGTACAGGAGTATTATTTTTTGTGTTTAAAAAGAGCAGACTCTGAGGGAATGCAGAATGTTTATTAAAACCCTCTACAGGCAAGAAGAATCAACTATATAAAATACTGGGGCAAATCATTTAAGGATCAATTAGGCAAGGAACAATATTTCAGCAGATTCATTCCAAAACATCTAAGAGTCTAAAGCAGGGGGCGGCAACCTTTCAGAAGTGGCGTGCCGAGTCTTCATTTATTCACTCTAATTTAAGGTTTCGCGTGCCAGTAATACATTTTAACATTTCTAGAAGGTCTCTTTCTATAAGTCTATAATATAGAACTAAACTATTGTTGTATGTAAAGTAAATAAGGTTTTAAAAATGTTTAAGAAGCTTCATTTAAAATTAAATTAAAATGCTGATCTTATCAGTTTAGTGTGATCCTTGCCCTTGCTTTTCCTTGCTGAGTTTTCCAATGTCTGGCATGTATTTGGATACTTTAAGCTGCACACAGGCTTCTGAGTGATCAGCTGTTAATTGGCTCCGAGAGGGACAGAGGACAGATTTCATGTGTGAAAATACCGGTTCACACAAGTATGTGGATCCAAATGCTGAAAGCACTGCAAACTTAATTTTCTTCAAACAGTTTAATTTCACTGGCAGAGACATCCAGCAGGTCAGAATACAGGCCCCATGATCTCTCTCAGTAGTTTCAAGTGCACTCCGCAGATCTCCAAACTTTGATGCCCACAGTTCTGAGCTTTTTAACTGAATGAGCTGCATTTCGAAATCTTCAACACCCATCCACTGATATACAGACAAATGCAAAGCGCTTTCGTTGAACTTTTCAGGTTTAATTAGAAAAGAAAGCATTGGGCCAAATCTCTGGAAATCTTGAAATCTGTCAGAAAATTCTGATTCCAGTTCTTGCATGTACATTCTAATCTCAACGTTAAATGCAGTGCGCTGTTCCACGTGGTGTGATCGTGATGTAAGCAGCAAGTCAGGACTTAAAAATAACCCAGTACAGTGGCGCTGGAACAATTCTTAAGGTGGGGGTGCTGAGCTGTGCCCCCTCTTGCCCCGTCTGCTCCCCTCACTGCCCCGGGCCAGCAGCCAGGACCCCAGGCCGGCAGCAGAGGCCCCCAGAACGGTGGCTGGTAACCAGGGCCAGCAGCAGGCTAAGTGGGGCTGGCAGACGGAACCCTGACTGACAGGGGGCCGGCGGCCAGTACCCCAGGTCAGCAGCAGAGCCCCCGGGACCGGTGGCCAGGATCTGGGCAGTGTGAGTGCCACTGAAAAATCAGCTCGCGTGCTGCCTTTGGCATGCATTTGCCGCCTTTGGCACGCATGCCATAGGTTGCCTACCCCTGGTCTAAAGTGCCAACAGAAATCAAATTAATTAAAAAAAGATGCAAGGGAATGGGACTAATTTAAAAAGGGGGGGAAAGTAAGTAAAACTCTTGATACAATAGGGAAATGGAAATAAGCAAACTCACTAGCACAAGTGACATCAGCAGGAGCATCCAAACATAAAAGAATTGATCCTCTGAGGAAAGGGCCTGGGGATTCAGAGACAAGTGAACACAACAGATATAGAGCAGCTAGTTTGCATATTTCCTCCCCCCACTTTTTAATTTATCTTCCTAAATCAAATAGTTCAGAATGAAAAATGAAGAATTATGAAAGTGCCAACCAGAAGGTGATTAAATAGTTAAACGATCCAATGATTAACAAGGCTGCACATTTGAACCCCACGCTCATCCTAGAGTACTAAAAGCTTTAGTAGACAAATGGAACACTCAGTTTAAGAGAGTGCCTCAAGTAGTGGAAAATGGTTGTTACAAAGCTATTAGTCAATACAGGGACTTGGATTCTAAGCCAACTACACATCAGTTTTGATATCAGGCACACAAAAGCTGTTATTTAATATTTTTTGTTTGTGCCATAAGTGTTCCTGCCGCTCCATAGACAGAACAAAGAAAAGCTACCAGCTTCAAAAAGTTTATAATCTTGGAGCTGGTCATGCAAACTCTTCTTTACATGAGTAATCCTGACTCACGCATGTAACCTCACTGAAGTCAGCAGAACTCTTTGATCAATCCAGAACTACTCAGGTCAGTAAGGGTTTGAATGTTCATCTTTTAGGTTAGATGCAATGGATGGCAAGGTGAGATGAGAGAGGTTTGTACAAAATGATTGCTTGTTTTCCTCAAGGTATGTAATACATTTCTTAACATATTAATTAATTTATATTTGTTTTCCGTGGAAGTGAGGGTTCCAGAAAGGCTGTAAACCCAATTTGTGTGATCAAACAAAGGAATTGTAGGTAGACGTTGTTTGATTAAGGATACCAACAAGGTTTATATAATAACAGCATTTTATACTTATATAGCATATATATATATATACTTTTAAGGAAGGGATATGAAAGTTCTTAAATTAGGTAGGTATTACTGTGACACACTCTGTAGGATTTTATAAAAATATGCTAATGAGTGTGAATATGATGTAACTGGAATATGCTTCATACAAAAGGTCTCTTGTAAGGTATCATTACAAAGCTTATAATCTACTGAGTGTGGTCACTGTAGTTGTATAAATGTGTCACTCTTGTATCTGAAACTAGAAATATGAAATAGAACTCTGAGGGCCTACTGTAGTTATGCAAAGTGTGGGCCATTAATGGTGGTTTGGAATCTTGAAGGCTCCCAAGGGGTGGGGGGGAACAGCTGTGCATCTCTCTCTGTCAGTGTTATAGAGGGCAAACAATTTATGAGTTTACCTCGTACAAGCTTTATTCAGGGTAAAACAGATTTATGTAGGGTTTGGACCCCATTGGGAGTTGGGCATCTGAGAGTTAAAGGCAGGAACACTTCTTAAGTTGCTTTCAATTAAGCCTACAGCTGTTGGGGGACGTGGTTCAGACCTGGGTCTGGGTTTGCAGCAGGCTAGCAGGTCTGGCTCAAACCAGGCAGGATGCTGGAGTCCTAAGCTGACTGGGCAGGAAAACAGGGGCAGAAGTAGTCTTGGCACATCAGGTGGCAGCTCCCAGGGGGGTTCTGTGATCCAACCCACCACAATTACTATCTCCACTTTACTATTAGGATGAATGGAGGTGGAGAAAGATCTGGCTAGTCCACAGCAGAGACAAGACTAGAATCAGGAATCCTGACTCCAAGTCTCATGCTCTAACTAGCATACAGTATTGCAACCTTTGTTTCAGAAGGAAAAGTCATGCTTCACTAACTTTGCCCTATTATGTGTAGATATTAATTTTAGGGATAATACAACATACATCTGACAAAGTCTCATATGTGAGATTAAATTCTATGGTTCTATTTCCTGCAAAGACTTCAATGTATGCTGAACTTTACATAAGTAGTCCCAGTGACCTCAGTGGGGTCACTCACATGGTTTAAATGAAGTGCGTGTTTGTTTTTGCAGGATCGAGGTCTAAAATGGCAGGCTAGAAAGGATGATTTTGGACAATTTGGATAGTTGAGGTCTTATACATCAAAAGCAGCTCTGCAGACATATATGTAAAACTGTACTGAAGTGAAGAACTGATTCAAAGAAAAAATACATAAATCCACTAAACGGAAAGCACTATAGCACTGTAATGAGGAAAAATAAAGGAACTGGTAATTATTCTGGAAAAGTCCTTGATGCTTTTAGCTGAACATGCAGATGTAGCACAGCAGCAAACAGGAAATAGGTGTGTACATCTACAGAAATGAAATATGAATTAAAGGAAATTTACTACAGGTTCCAAACAGAATAATTTGGAGAGGCTTCCCTCTCTCAAAAACAGAGACAATTCTGCAGCAGATATACAATGGAAAGTTCAACATTTTCATAGGTGCTATAGCCAGGATGTTGCACGGAAGAAGATGACTATGCAAATGTGAACTTTAATGTTAATGATTGTTACTGTTTAGCTACTGCCTTACAAGTAAACCTTGATTGATACTAGCTATCCCTCACTAACTGTACGGTATTCTTTTCAGCATGGTTTATGGTATATAGTATTCAAAAAGAGACAAACAGTCCTTCTCTGCAAGTATATTGGTGGTGGTTTGATTAAGTTATATCTCATCCAGACACCATCAGATACAAAAACAGCTCCAAAGTAGCACCAACCAAACAGCCAATTGTTGGAACCAATTTTTCAGCCTTGAATTCAAGCTCCTTCTTTGGCACAATCAACTAACCCTGAAGATGACACAAGTGCCACTTCTAAGAAAATTAACCTTGAGGTCCTATTCTTTAGCTAGCTTTAGTTATTACTTATCCCACATACAATACACACAGGCCCTTCTGTGATTTTCTACACGACACTGGTTCCAACATCTACTGTAATACTGGCTCCTTTGCTGTTGGACTTTTGCAAGAAAAATGATTTTCTCGTAACTTAATTGTTTTTACGTTACACTATGAAGAGATTTATGAAACTGACAAACTCTTCAAAACGATCAAGAAAACAAACCCAAGGAAAATTATCTCAACGTTACAAAACTGGGAACACAAATACTTTTGGAAAAACATTTTCATTTTAGATGTTCTAAACATCTGGAATAAATTACCAAGAAGGGCCACTGAAAGAAGCACCACTGTGCTTAGGGACAATACGATCCATTTGTCAGTACCCATTTTAAAGCGGTACGTGGAAAACAAATAGGGAAAAAGTAGGACAGACCTCTATCGCCTTTTCCTGATTTTAGGCTTTCTTATGTTTTCCAACCATCTATCAAAGCCTTGCATTAGAAGGAGCAGGAAGAACACTTACAAAAAATAAAATGGAACAAAAAAAAAAAGATATTCCGAAAAACACTGCCAAGCTACTAGAAAAGGAGTACTTGTGGCACATCCGATGAAGTGAGCTGTAGCTCACGAAAGCTTATGCTCAAATAAATTGGTTAGTCTCAAAGGTGCCACAAGTACTCCTTTTCTTTTTGCCAATACAGACTAACACAGCTGCTACTCTGAAACCTGTCAAGCTACTGTGCTTGTAGGAAAATAAATCTCATATTTTAACTGTTAAATCCTATTTATTATATTTAATAATCTGTAAGTCATTAGCTGTTTTCCAAGTACCTTGCCAGATACAAATGCATAATGTTATGTCAAGATGCTTTCCTATCTATTCTTCAGAAATTATTCTTAAAGTAACACACTTACAAGGTTGGAAGCATAAAGATGTCCTTTTTAAATCATCTCTTTGCTAACTAATTCTTTACATTTATTTATTTAATTTATTTATTTATGGTGGTGGGGACGAGAAGCAGGACAGGAAATGGTGTTATTTTTTCTAATAAAATAAACAAAAAAAAGTGTCAATGGGCCTGACCTAAGCCCACAGTAGTCAAGTTGGGAGACTCCTTTGGGCTCTGGATCAGGTCCAACGTCAGCAACCCAACACTCACAAATAACCCTACAATAACAAATAAATGTGCATACAGAATAGAGTTATTTATAACATTTTTAAAGATCATTTTCAAATTTCTAAAGGGTTAGGCTTGAAAAATAAATATATTTTCAACAAATACCTTTTAAGTCTCTCTAAGTATAGTTCTACCAGTTGTGGCTCTGATTCAGCCAGGTTCTTAACCAGATGTTCCTTACTTTAAGTATGCAGGTAGGTCAAAATAAGTTCAATAGTACTACTCAGATGCTGAAAGTTAACTTGCATTGTTGCCAACACTTGTGATTTTAAATGTGTGTCTTGCTATACATGCTTTGGGTGTTCGCAGAGATGTGTGCCTCACTAGGGTCAGTGAGAAAGTGATTGTTATGATACAAAGCGTGTATGTTACTGAAATGTTTCAATGCTGTCCATAAATTTAACAATCATGCTTCTGTGCATTGTTCCTTGTGTTTCGGCAGATGTGGCCTTCGGGAGCACCCCACACACACCGACCGAGCATCTACACCAGGTAAGAAAGCACCCAAAACGGCTCAAAGAAAGACATGTTCCGGGACGTACTGCACTTCTCCAATACAGAGAAAAAGGAATGCAAGGAGTGGTGGAAAGGACAGAAAAGAAAATCAGTACTTCCTTAAGGACGCTACTGAACGGATGATTAAAGTAATGGAGGAGCAAACGCAGATGTTGAAGTCCTTAATAATGCTGCAGACAGAGCAGATGTGTGCCTGCCCTCCCCTGCAACACATTCAGAATTCTTTTCCATACCCCCCTATCAAAACTCCACCTGCACAATCCTTTCCACTTGCCGGGACTTCTTGGTTTCCCCTTCACTCCACCCCCTTGGACAACTTTCATAATGACAGCTCTGAAAGTCTGCCCTTCCCAGGTTCCTCCTTTCGCACCAAGCGTCTTCATGTGTGCTGTTTCTTGTGCAATAAAAGCAAAGTTGTTGAATGGTAACTCATCTTCATTTGCTTTCTGCAAACTGAGATAGCAAGCACTACCAATACATACACAGGCAGTTTATTCATGTGCTCGCTGGAATGTAAGGCCCCAAATGTCACCATTACTTCCTAGGAAAGCTACATGTAATGTAACATTGCACCAATCAAAGAGATATACATTATTGGGTCTCATTTTCAAAGTGTTGCCTCAAAGCCTCCCTGATTCGAATTGCCCCTATCTGGGCCCCTCTGATAGCCCTGGTGACTGGCTGCCCAAAATCAGCAGCCAAGTGGTCTGCCTCAACACTCCACCCCTGAACAAACTTTTCACCCTTAGCTTCACAAAAATTATGCAACGTACAACTCACGTACAACACACGGCTATGACCATGGGATTATTATCCTCATTAAAGTCTAACCTACCATAAAGGCATTGCCAGCATGCCTTTAATCTGCCAAAGGCACATTCCATTGTCACCTACTCAGTCTGTTGTTGAATCACTCCTTACTGCTGTCTAGGTTTCCCATATAAGGTTTCATGAACCATGGCTGTAAGGGGTACGCCGGGTCTCCCAGGATCACTATGGGCATTTCAATATCTCCCACTGTAATCTTCCGGTTTGGAAAGAAAGTCCCTGCTTATAGTTTTCTATACAGGCCAGTGTTCCTGAAGATGACGGCATCAAAATGCACCTTCCTGGACCACCCCGTGTTGATGTCAGTGAAACGCCCACGGTGATCCACAAGCACCTACAACACATGGCGAAATACCCCTTCCTATTGATATACTCCATCGCAAGGTGGTCTGGTGCCAAAATTGGAATGTGTGTGCCATCTATTGCTCCTCCACAGTTAGGGAAACCCATTTCTGTAAATCTGTCCACTATTTCACACACATTTCCCAGAGACATCGTCCTTTGTAGCAGGATGCAATTGATTTCCCTGCACAATTGTATTAACGCAGTTGTATTAACTGCTAGTTGGCAGCCGGTGTCAAGTGGAGTGCCCCAGGGGTCGGACCTGGGGCCGGTTTTGTTCAATATCTTCATAAATGATCTGGAGGATGGTGTGGATTGCACTCTCAGCAAATTTGCAGATGATACTAAACTAGGAGGAGTGATAGATACGCTGGAGGGCAGGGATAGGATACAGAGGGACCTAGACAAATTGGAGGATTGGGCCAAAAGAAATCTGATGAGGTTCAATAAGTGCAGGGTCCTGCACTTAGGATGGAAGAACCCAATGCACAGCTACAGACTAGGGACCGAATGGCTAGGCAGCAGTTCTGCGGAAAAGGACCTAGGGGTGACAGTGGATGAGAACCTGGATATGAGTCAGCAGCGTGCCCTTGTTGCCAAGAAGGCCAATGGCATTTTGGGATGTATAAGTAGGGGCATAGCGAGCAGATCGAGGGACGTGATCGTCCCCCTCTATTCGACATTAGTGAGGCCTCATCTGGAGTACTGTGTCCAGTTTTGGGCCCCACACTACAAGAAGGATGTGGATAAATTGGAGAGAGTCCAGCGAAGGGCAACAAAAATGATGAGGGGTCTGAAACACATGACTTATGAGGAGAGGCTGAGGGAACTGGGATTGTTTAGTCTGCAGAAGAGAAGAATGAGGGGGGATTTGATAGCTGCTTTCAATTACCTGAGAGGTGGTTCCAGAGAGGATGGTTCTAGACTATTCTCAGTGGTAGAAGAGGACAGAACAAGGAGTAATGGTCTCAAGTTGCAGTGGGGGAGGTTTAGGTTGGATATTAGGAAAAACTTTTTCACTAGGAGGGTGGTGAAACACTGGAATGCGTTACCTAGGGAGGTGGTAGAATCTCCTTCCTTCGAAGTTTTTAAGGTCAGGCTTGACAAAGCCCTGGCTGGGATGATTTAACTGGGGATTGGTCCTGCTTTGAGCAGGGGGTTGGACTAGATGACCTCCTGAGATCCCTTCCAACCCTGATATTCTATGATTCTATGAACGCAGCCCCAATGGTCGACTTCCTGACTCCAAATTGATTCACGACAGACTGGTAGCAGACTGGAGTCACCAGCTTTCACACAGCAATTGCCACATGCTTCTCTACTGATAGGTCAGCTCTCGTTCTGGTGTCCTTGCACTGCAGTGCTGGGGTGAGCACAGCACACAGTTCCAGGAAGGTGGCTTTCCACATCCGAAAGTTCTGTAGCCACTGCTCCTCATCCAAGACCTGCATGATGATACGATCCCACCATTCAGTGCTTGTTTCCTGAGCCCAAAAGCGACGTCCCAAAAGCCCTATGCAGCTGTTCTGTGAATGCCAAAAGCAATCTAAAGTTGCTCTTATCCATATCACACAGTATATCAGGCAACTGGGAGTCTTCTTCAGTTAGGAACTTCACGATTAACTGCACTGCAATCCGTGATGTCTTTGTGACAGTTAACAGAGCATAGGAAAGCAGTGCAGGATCCATCCCTTCTCACAAAAGATGCTGGGGCACACAGAAAAGAAGGACTGTTGAAAAATCCCGCAAAAGGAAGCCGGAAGCCCATGGAGTGCTGTGACAGAAAGCAATGCATCACAGGACATTGAGCACGGTCCCAAGATGTGCCGCGATCTGCTCCGCTTTCCCACAACACCTAGTGATAGAAAATGTTGAGCTGGACTGTGGGATAGGTACCCACAGTGCATTGCTCACACTGTCGATAATAGTGCCCCAACTGTGGACACGCTCTGCCGACAGAGGGAGCAAGAGTGAATATGACATTCCGATTTTTATGATGCCGATTTTTGAGTATCGACATCACTACTGTCGACAAAACTTGGTAGTGTAGACAAGGCCTAAACCTGGTTTTAGTATTTGTTAAATACCAGAATTATACCTGAGCAATCTCATCTGAAAAGGCGACATTCACAACTTTGGTTTTAGGGCATTGTTTGGAATTGCTAGAACATCCTTCGATTTGTTTGAAGCAAGTTAGCTGCTGACACTGAACAAATTTAAAGAAGCCTAAAGATAGTATGAAGCCAAAAAATGTTACATACACATTCCAAATCCTTAGGCTTCCTAAAACATCCAAAACAGAATTTCAGTATGAAAAAGAATTTTCAAGTGAAAACTATGTTAAAACCAAGAGTATAATTTTCTAATGTTGTTTCCTTAATAGTTGTATTTCATTTCTGAGCCAAATTTATAGAAATGTATAGACAAACATAGTTTGTGCATTCAAGTACCAACTTGTGTGCAGCTGCCACAACTGAGAGTGCAAATAACCATAACTATAGAATTGACCACTTGCATGTGCACTTGACCAAGTTGTTCACACAACCACGGTAACTGCATGTTTAAATTAGACACACTTTGTTTGCACACATGTATTTCTAAAAATCAAGTCCTTGATGTGTGAATCCATCTGTAGTGTCCTGCTACATTATTTTTAAAAATGTCATCAGAATTTACCTAAATTTCCTAATTCAGTAATTTACTTTTTTCCACCAAAATTGGTATGTACAGAGCAGCCAGTCGTACTTTTGATGTTTGTTACAAAGATGTAAAATCTCCATAGCGACTGAGTCAGGAATATTTTTCCTCCACCACAATGTGGGGTTCTGTAAATTTTACCCTTCCAAAATAAACCAGAATTTTCTACAGACAGACAGTATCTGTACAAACAAATCTGTGTGACAGTACCTGTACAAACACACCTTTATGTTGTGACAGATTTGGAGTTGTTCTGTAATAATTTATTAATACTATACATTTGTATGGTTATTGGGAAGTAATGGTATAATGTATTTGTTTAGTTTAATAGGGGACTATTGGAGAAAACAATCAGGAAAGGAAAGACTGGCTCAAGATAAGCCACTTCTCTGCAAACACTTGAGGGCTGTTAAGAGACAATGCCAGGACAGGAAAAGATTAAAGACCTCTGGCAGTTTAAAAAGTAACACTCTCCCACGGAAAGGGGTAGATGTTCGGGGGAACCAGACTGAGACACAAGACCCTGGTTGGGGTGTCTGAAGAAATTATGCCTGCCTAGGTTACCATCCTGAGATGATAAGCCTTCAGGTAAGATAGACAACTGTAGACTGTACAATTTTAAAATCTTTTCTCTCTAAATGCTTTGTTCCTACTGCAAAATAAATACTATTTTTGGTTTTAAAAGGCTGTTTTGTCACTGTGCACAATGGGTCACAGACTCCCAAAGGAAGAATGACAGGTGTCAGAACTCAGTCAGACATGCAGAATACGAATGGTTGATACACAGGGTACTACTGTAGCCCAGGGCCCAGTCTAAAGTCAGAAAATCACCCCAGAAGGAATAATGGCACAAGGCCTGACCTGAGGGCTGCGTTCAGAAAAACTAAAAAGGGGACAGACATATACGATGACATATAACCATGACATATACGATAACTGTTGGCCACCATTGTTGGCTCATTAATTTTTGTCCCTATGTCTGGAAGCAATATGAACCAAAAATCCATGGTCAGATTTCAATATTTAATTAACTGAGCAATTGTACCCTAAGGTTATTTTTTCTCTGTGAAAAGGCTGTTTATCCTCATTTTTTAACACTTGTAGTTTTCCTTTTATGTTTTTAACATTAGAGTAAATGTTGAATCATGTTTGTTGTTTACAATTAGGCTTATGACTATGATGTAATTAAAACCTGTCGAGGATCTAATGTTTTCTACAGTACCCATTTCTATGGTTGACAGCACACTCCAAGCTGGAAAAGAACAATATTTGGATGAAGTTCACTGCTGGACAGAGGGCCCTTCTGAGGCCTTTCCTACCACCTCACCCCTGCAAAGTCGACATCTGGTTACACAGACTCACAATACACTCCAGTTAAATATTATATGACTACTTTGTTTTAAATCCATAAACAAATAAAGAAGGAAACAAAACAGAAAAAGACAAGGAATCCAGTAAGGAATTAAAAAAACAAACAAAAAAAAATAGGATTTTTTCCTATCTCCAACAGGGAGAAAAAGGAAAGACTATAAAAGAATCTCAAAAAAGCTTATGAGATATTTTTTAATTTGTATTACTGTAGCACTTAGAAACCATAGTCATGGCCCAGGATCTTATTGTGCCGGGCACTGAACCCACACAACCCAACACACTCCCTGCCCCAAAGAACTTACTATCTAATAATCTATCATCAATATCTATAATGCAAGAAACTACAGATGGCTACAGACAGGGGAGCACAAGAAAACAATGAGACAATATTGGTTAGCATGATAAGCAGTGGTCTCAGCACACCTAATGGATGAGCCACTGTCAAGCTTTTTGGAGGGACCACAGAAAAAGAGTTATCATGAGGGTTTTGAAGGAGGAAGATAAGTTAATTTTGCAGATGTTTATTGGGAACCCAAATGTGAGGGGCAGCATGGAAGAAAGCACAAAGGTGCTTGTTTGAAAACTTAACAAGCAACCAACAGAGGCTGATATCACGGGCCAGTCAGAGGCAGGGTATGACATCTGAACAGTGAATGAGAGACGATAGGTAGGGTGAGGACAGACTGTGAAAGGCCTTGAAAGTGAAGACAAGTGTCTTACGTTTGATGCAACAAAGAAGTCAGTAGAGGGATGCAAAGAGAGGGGTGACTAGAAAAATTATCCTTACTGCAGCATTGTGGACAGAACTGAATAGGGTAAGATTGCTTTTGTCAAGGCCAGAGAGAAGGGTGTTACAATAACTGAGACACAAAATAATCAGAGCCTGGATGAGAGTTTTAGCCGCATGGATGAATAAGGAAAGGCCATACCTTACAGATGCTATGCAGAAAGAATATGCAAGACATAAAAGCTGCTCTTAAATATTGGAGCTTCGCCTCATGCTGACAAATACGTCTCACTCATTAATGAGTTTTATAGAAGTTCTTCCATGACATTCTCAAATGCATTTGCAGAACAGACTGGTGAGTTTGAAAGTTTCTGCTGTTGCCATGCTACAACTTAACTAGGAGAAAGACAACTCCTTGGAAACTTTACTGCCACACACCAAAACCATCAAATTTACTAACATCAGAATGAAGAAAAATACCTGGCAGCTACTTGCAAGGACTTCATGAAAACCTGAGGAATCAATTGCTAAAATAAATTCTGTGATTAGCTGCAGCAGAGATACAAAAACATCAATAGTATCTTCTCAACTTGGTGAAATGTTTTCAGAGTCTGCATAGATCCTTCTAAGCTTGACAACATAAAACATTAGAAAAGCAGAAAAATCAGATGCCAAATCACAACTAATCACCTAAAGGCTCCTCTGCCCAGGCATTAAGGGCAAGAAAGAAAATAGCTGAAAAGCACCAAAGAGAATGGCAGAACAGCTCAGAACGAGCCCATCACTTAGTTACATGACAAGACCTCCCTTTCCATCATATAATTTCCTAGTCTGAAATCCAGTGACAAGTGCAGGGTTGCTATGAGCATACACATAGAAACAGAAAATATGTTACAGAACGCAATAGGAGGACTTGGAAAAACTAGCTTGTCAAGCGGGACTTGCTGATGTTCTATGATATGCCATCCCCATCCGATAGTCATCTTAAATTGCTATTTCAAGGATTCTGAACAAACAAGTCTAAGGAGGGAAGTAATAAGGAGAGAGCTACATATTGATGAAAGTAAAGACAGTCCAAAGGGGAGGATGTATCAATAAATAAACATGTATCTAGTAGTGAAAACAACACATAAGCAAAAGAAAAAGGCCCATGATAGACATAAAAGTCCTGAGGGAAGTAATGCAACCCGGACATGACCCAATAACAATAAATGGAATGTGACTGATTTACAACGTGTAGGAAAAGAGACCTTATGACCAAGGTGTGGTAACAGACTTATGCAAGCATACAGAGAGATAACTAGAAAATAATTAAGCAATAATAACCTTCAAGTCAGACGTTCTGTCAGCTAATGATCAGCTACAGTGCAGAATCCAAGTCTACTTTAATTTTGCTTTGGGCTCATTTACAGCTAATCTTTAACTGCCAGGAAATCCCTGACCCAGAGGTCATGACTGCTGCTACAAACCATGAAAATGTAAACATCCACAATTAAAATAAGGTAATTATCTTTTCAGTCGAAATAGACCCAAAGCACAATACCTGCATCCAGAGCACCACAAAATTTGGAGTGGGGGAGGGAATAGATCCAGCAGTTTGCTTTGGGTCTTTACATTGAAAATTTAAAAACTAAACTTCATGCTGCTATGGTTATGGTGTACTGGCATTAAAATCCTAGACACCATTCTCAGCCTTCTATTAGATACAGACTGTAAGCTCTCTGGAGCTGGGACTGACGTGAGTATAATGAAAACCTTACTTCCCAATTAAGGCCCCAGTTCAGCAAAGCTCTTGAGCACATAACTTTAAAAATAAGTAGTTCCAATGACTTCAAGGGGACTACTCATATGCTTAAAGTTAAGCATATTCTTAAGTACAGTGAATTCACAGGCCCTATTTGCACCTCCAGCATCAAGTCAAGAAGTCAAGATTAAAGCTGGACAAATGTTTTGGACAAAAGTTTTTTGACGAAAAATGCAGATTCAGGTCGATTGAAACATTTGGCAAATTTGTGTCAATTTCCACAAATTGCTTCAGTCAAAATGAAAATAACCAAAAATTCTGAAGGGCCAAAATGAACCATTTCAAGATTATCAAAACAAAACATTTTGATTTTTCTGGCTAGATTCAAAAGAGGATTTAGGCTCCATTTATTAAACCACTGGAGGGGCAGGTATTGGCAATAGTCCCCTTATAACCTTTAGCCTGTGGTAAGTGCACTGACCTGGGATATGGGAGATCCAGACTCAAATCCCTGCTTCTAGAACAGCATTTCTCAAATGCGGCCACCAGAGGCTTTTCTAGTGGCCACAGCCTCCTGGGTGGTGATTGGGGAAAGGGGCAAAACAGCAGCTCCTCCCCTGGATCTGAAAGGAGGGGTTGAGCCCTGCCCCACTCTGGAGCCACAAACGCTGGAGGAGCAGACAGCCAGTGTGAGTTTCCCACCTTTCTGTGGGCAGTGGGGTTCAGGCTTCTGACTTCAGCCCTGGCTTGGCAGGCGGCAAGCTGCAGCCACATGGTGGTGGGCTCCAGCCACTGGGCTTCAGGCTCACCATCCTCCTGATCGCCTGTGGCCCCCGCTGCCTTCTTCAGTCCCTGACCCATCCACCCCATCGCCCCTGGCCTCCAGTGCCTCTCTAACCACCCCCCGATCCAAGGCTTAATCTGTTCCCCAGCTTGCCAGGGCTGAGTAAGTCTGGGGTGAAAAGTTATATTTGTATTGTGTTAATATCGCTTTTCTCTGCCTCCCAGCTAGCTAACAAGACTGCTGCTGTGAAAAGTGATATTAACAAACATACAAATATCACTTTTCACAGAAGCAGACTTACTTGCTAGCAATTCTATTAAAAAAACAACATCCAAAAAAGCAAAAGAAACAACAACAACAACAAAAAAGATAAGAACATGCAAAGCACCTTATTTGTGTTTCTATTCTGTTTAGGTCCAGTAAAGAATAGAGACAACTGTACGTTGTTGTTGTTGTCGAATTTGCAAAAAAAAAAACAACCCTACATAAATAAATTACAATGGTTTGGACATGTATATGTACATATTTATTTGCTTTTCCTGAAGTCAATTACGTTTTTTTAAAAAAACTGTTATAACGGCCACCAGCAAGAGTTGGTGGCCGCACTCTAAGGCCATCAAAAAATTTGTTGTGAGAACACTAGAGGCACTTGAACTCAGGTCTCCCTGCTCCCATGTGAGTGTCCTAACCCCCCGGCTCTGAGTATTCTGGGGTATGTCCCTCCCAATCTCCCCTGTTGAATCTGTTTCAAGTTGTACCAAATATTTTAATAGTCACTGGATCAGAGAAAGTGAGACTGACTCTATAGCTTGGTTGGTCGGGCACTCACCTGGGAGGAGGCAACCCATGGATTCCAGTCCCTCCTCTAGAGCAGGTATTCAAAACCTGGTCTCCCACATCCCAGGTGAGTGCCTTAACCATGAGACAAAAGGTAATAAGAAAGGCACCATCTCCCCATTTTTGTGAAACTAGCCCTTCATTTCATAGAATTTTAGAAATCATAGAAATGTAGGGCTGGAAGGCACACTGAGAGGTCATCAAATCCAGTCCCCTGCACTGAGGCACAACCAAGTAAACCTAGATCATCCCTGACAGGCATTTGTCCAACTAGATCTTAAAAACTTCCAATGAGGGGGATTCTATAATCTTCCTTGGAAGCCTATTTCAGAACTTAACTATCCTTAATACATTTAGAATTTTTTTCCTAATATCTAACCTAAATCTCCCTTGCTGCAGATTAAGAAACGGAAAATAATTGTCACAGCCCTCTTTATAACAGCTCTTACCATATTCAAAGACCTATCAGTTTTCTTTTCTCAAGATTAAACATGCCCCGTTTTCTTAACCTTTTCTCATACATCAGGTTTTTTAAACCTTTTATCGCTTTTATTGAATTTCATCTTGTTTATTTCAGAACAATTCTCCAATTTGTCAAAGTCATTTTGAATTCTAATCCCATCCTCCAAGGTGCTTGCAATCCCTCCCAGTTTGGTGTCATCTGCAACTTTTAAAAGCATACTCTCCACTCCATTATCCAAGTCATAAATGAAAATATTGAATAGTACTGGACCAAAGACAGACCTTTGCACAGACCCCTGTCCTATACATCCTCCCAGCTTGACAGAGAACCATTGAGAACTACTCTTTCAGTATGGTTTTTCAACTAATTGTGCACCCACACTAAGGTAATTTCATCTAGATCACATTTCCCTAGTTTGCTTATGTGAATGTTGTGTGGCACTGTGTCAAAGGCCCTACCAAAATCAAGATGTATCTTGTCTACTACTTCCTCCTCTCACCCCGAAATCACAAGACCTTTAACCCAGTCAAAAAGGAAATTAGGCTGATTTAGCATAATTTGTTTTTGACAAATTCATGATGGATATTCTTCATAACCGTAGTATCTTCTTGGTGCTTACAAATAGATTGATTAATAATTTGTTTCAGTATCTGTCCCAGATTGAGGTGTCAATAGAGGTGGTTTTGGAAAAAATAGATAAATTAAACAGTAATAAGTCACCGGGACCAGATGGTATTCCCCCAGTAGTTCTGAAGGAACTCAAATCTGAAACTGCAGTACTAACTGTGGTATGTAATCTATCACTTCAATCAGCTTCTGTACCAGATGACCAGAGAGTAGCTAATGTGATGCCAATTTTTAAAAAAGGCCCCAGAGGTGATACTGACAGTTACAGGTCAGTAAACTTAACCTCAGTACCAGGCAAATAGGTTGAAACTATAGTAAAGAACAGAATTATCAGACACATAGATAACAACACTATTTGTTGGCTAAGAGTCAGCTTGACCTTTGTAAAGGGAAATCATGCCTCACCAAACTATTACAACTCTTTGAGGGAGGTCAACAAACATGGGGACAAGGGTAATCCAGTGTATATAGCATACCTGGGACTTTCAGAAAGCCTTTGACAAGGTCCTTCACCAAAGGCTCTTAAACAACATAAGCAGCCATGGGACAAAAGGGAAGGTCCTCTCACATATCAGTAACTAGTTAAAAGACACGAAACAAAGGCGAGGAATAAATGGTCGGTTTTCAGAATGCAGAGAGGTAAATTGTAGTGTCCCCCAGGGACCGTACTGGGACCAATGCTGTTCAACATATTAATAAATTATCTGGAAAAACAGGTGAAAAGTGAGGTGGCTAAGTTTGCAGATAATAAAAAATTACTCAAGATCGTTATGTCCAAAGCAGACTGTGAAGAGTCACAAAGAGATCTCACAAAACTGGGTGACTGGACAACAAAACGGTAGATGAAATTATAAATGCAAAGTAATGCATATTGGAAAACAATCCCAACTATACATCCAAAAAGATGGCTGTTACCACTCAAGAACGAGCTCTTGGCGTCATTGTGGACAGTTCTCTGGAAACATCCACTCGACGTGCAGCAGCAGTCAAAAAAAGCTAACAATGTGAGGAATCATCAGGAAAGGGATAGATAAAAAGACAGAAAATATCATATTGCCTCTATATAAATCCATGGTACGCCCAAACCTTGAATCCTGCATGTAGTTCTAATCACCCCATCTCAAAAAAGATATATCAGAAATGGAAAAATTACAAAGAACGGTTTTGCTTAGAGGGATTCTCTCTGTTTTGAACCGGATTACCCTGTAAGGTATTTACCATCCTGATTTTACAGAGGGGATTCTTTTACCTTTTCTTTAATTAAAACTCTTCTTTTAAGAACCTGATTGTTTTTTCATTGTTCTTAAGATCCAAGGGTTTGGGCCCGTGTTCACCTGTACAAATTGGTGAGGATTTTTATCAAGCCTTCCCCAGGAAAGGGGGTGTAGGCCTTGGGGGGATATTTTGGGGGAAGACATCTCCAAGTAGTCTCTTTCCCTGTTCTTTGTTTAACACGCTTGGTGATGGCAGCACAGGGTTCAAGGACAAGGCAAAGTTTGTACCTTGGGGAAGTTTTTAACCTAAACTGGTAAGAATAATCTCAGGAGGTCTTTCATGCAGGTCCTCACATCTGTACCCTAGAGCTCAGAGAGGGGAAAGAACCTTGACACTTGTGCTATTCTTTTGTACTCTTCTTTAGCAATTCATCCATGTTTCCACTTTTTGTATGATTCCTTTTGGATATTCAGGTCATTAAAGAGCTCCTGATGAGGCAATATTGGCCTCTTAGTATTCTTCCTATATTTCCTTCACATCAGGTAATCTGAGGTTGTGCCTTTAATACTGTCTCCTTCAGAAACTGCCTTTGCTTTTATTAAAAATAACCCAAAAAATTTTTCCTGACTTTTTCAATATGCCAAAAACTCTGAAAATCTTCAGTTTTGGTTCAACCCAAACCAGTTTTTTTCTGATTATTCAGAACTGTCAGCAAGTCAAAAATATCAGTTACTCACAGATCTGTAGTCAAGATACACAAACTCAGAAAGAGGAAATGTAACTTATTCCATGCTTTGGGGGCCTTTCCAGAAGATAGACTAGATAAATGAGTCTTCCCTTAAGCTCCCGCCACTCCAACACCCTCCCAAAATATAACAGACACACATCCATCCCTACCTAATAGAAGCTAAAAGGCCCCGGGTGTGGGTAAATGCACTATATACCTAAAAATATATATTGCTGGAATTTCTATGCACAACTAGGCCGTAAGTAACAGTTGGTGAGGGTCTCTGACCCATCGTTAGAAGATAAACGGGGACACTGTAAAGTGGGTGCCGGAATCTTAAATGAGAATTTTCAGAACAATTAATTTGTTTTTTTTTTTATAAACTTTTAGTTAAAGTAGTTCTCAGACAAAAAAGCTGCAACAGTCGAACAAAGGTTGAGAATATGCTGCCCACCAAAACAACATTAAGAAAATGTTAATGTGACAATAATATTGGACTGCTAAACAAAACAGAGAACAAAGGCACATTATCTATCACTAATGTCAACCTAAAAATCTCTCCCGCCTAACCATTCATCTTTAAAAAAAACAAAACAAAATGCACTTTAAAAAATCTGCACTGTCAAAAAAAAGTTACTTTTAATTAAGAACAGTGAAAAGAAAAAGATCTCTATGTACAGACTTAAACTCAGGTTTCCTTTAAAGTAAGAAAAATGGACAGTGCCTGATGAGAAAGTGTGGGTGGGGGGGGAGTTGGTTTTCATGAACGTTAACTCGGTTTTAATCCACCAAAACATTTGAGAAGACCAGTCTCTATTCAAATTGATAAATGCTGGCGTGGCAAAATGTTTTGTTTAATACTTGACAGATCATGCTATAACTCATAAGAATGTTTTTTTAAGTAAGCATTTGTACTGAAACAAAAATGTCTATATATTCAGAGAATGACTGTTATCCAAAAGACTTCTGAAGCAGATGGGAACAGTGTGCACATGGAAACATTCGGGTAACTCATCAAATATCTAAAAGCCATACTTCAGAGGGAAAAAATGGATTTATAAGAACATTTAATGCTACTTTTGACAAATATTCAACCTATCACCTTGTCACTCGTATGAAAACACTTCACTGCAGATGGACACTCCATTGATGTGCTTCCACCACAAGATATAATCTTCATATTTATGACCTTGAGAACTAGAAATGCATATAGCAAAAGACTAAAACAGTTCATTTTTCTCATCATAACTGTAAAGTAAATCGAAACAGTCACAACGGAGCCAGCAGTTTAGCCGATTCTAGTCCAATGATTCCTCCAAATACTGCTCTGTGTTACCCTGAGCACACATTCAACAACGAAAGGGTAACAACAAACTCTGTCATGGATCTAAAGAGCGTTTAACACACATCTTTCAGTCTATAGGTAACATTTTCAGAAGCAGCTAATTGATTTTAGGAGCCTAAATTCCATTTTCAGAAGTGACTTTAGGCACTCAGGAGCCTTAGTCCCATTAACTGTCAATGAAACATAAGCCCGTAAGTGCCTAACTCTGTTTTGAAAATGAGATTTAGGTTCAAGTCACTTCAGCATTTCTGGAAGTTTTAACCTATATCATCTAGAAAGACTTCAATCTATTATAACCAGAGTGGGACTTTCATTAAAACGTATGTTCAATTTTACAGGAAAATTACGTAAAGAATAAGAAAATACCATACAGAAAAAGAGTTTATATTTCAGTTCCCCTCTCTCGTCAACTACAAATATCAACTACAAATATTAATTCATCAAACATTATGAAACATTTTAATTTCTTTTTTAAAAGTCTGTAAATTAAACTAGACGCAATCAAAAAAAGTTTTAGTTGAGTTCACTTGACACAGAGCTCCCCCTGGAGTGTAAAATAATATATAAAAAGATTGTAAAAGATTTAACCTCAGAAGGCAGGATAAAAGACAGGCAGCTTTCAATCACATGTTTTTGGTATTCCACTGGAGATTTTGCTATGATTCTTGGCATTTATTCAAATGGAGTAATTGTTGATATTATTTATTTTGTCTTCCTAAAGATACATGTAATCAATGCTTTAAAATTTGCATAACTTTCGTTTCTTGTTTTCACTTATATATTAGGGCATGTCTACACAGGGACACTCCGGAAAATTAATCCAAATGAATTAAAAATGAGAATTTAATGTGGATTAATTAAACTGTCCCTTATGTGGACACACTCATTTAGAATTCAGTTTAGCTTAATTTGCTTTGGAAGTGATTGATTAAATATTGGGGAAAAAAACTATATTCTGTTCAGATAAACCATGTCAGCTAAATCTAGCTGGCACCTCAGTTTCTGATAAAAGAAATATTTTATGTAAAGGTAGTGAGTTAATTGGGGATTTTTATTCAAAATAATAACCAAGACAAGAGAAGACACAGACACAACTCAAAATATATCTTAAAAAAGAACACATGGATGATAAACTTTAAAAAGTAGACGACGTACCCTCATTAAAGTCTTGAGAAGTTTGAATTACTGGTACACATATTCAACAAGTCTCATCTTTAAGAAAAAAAATATTACTAGCCGCTTTAAAGATCTGACAGTTGTCACTACAGTAGATGTTCTGGTTGATGCACTATATATGTTTGTTCAAAAAGCTTTCTGCCTTTTCAGCGGTACTGAAAAGGAAATTCGGATTATCCAAGTTTCTCATTTCTCCTAGGCATAGGTGGTAGGTGTTGCATCTCACCATTGCTTCTCAATTCAGCAATAATTCCTTTGACCTCTACTATAATTTTGAAGGTGCTTGCACAAAAGTCTGGAGACATATGGACGAAGTACTTTCTCAGGCTAAGACTGCTTTTTTCTTCAGCTTAAAATCTCTCTCCCTTTCAATGGTATGAATAAAAAGTTAGTAGCTATACTGCCACTCAATCAATGGCAAGGACTCAGAGAAGCACTTCAATAATACAAGCCTGTTTCATCAGTGTGCTATTGAACCAACACATGCTATCTTTCAGTCTAGCAGTGATAGCATTCCAGTCGGGGGAATCAGTCATCAATGCCAACTAAATTACTGGGCAGCTATAAGTGTAAATGATTCAAGGAGGTTTTTAAACCTTTTTTGTTAGTTAAATATGTGTACATTTGATGTTCATGGAAGCAAAAAGATTAATGGCACTGGCTAGCATAAACAGTTTCTGTGCATCTTCCACACACAACCGAAGGTGTGAGCCTAACCCCTCATCAGCACTGCCACAGTTGCTGTTCCAAACTAAAGCCCTTCTACTTGGAGACTATTAGTGGTGCCAAACTGACTGGGGGATTTTCTGATGTGGACTAAAGTGAGCACAAACTTATTTTCACTTAGGAATTAAATGAAGGCTTAAACCCAGAACTCCAAAAATAGAAGGCCCAAAGCAAAGCACCATTTTTAAGTTGATTCACCACCCATATTTAATCACTTAGCAAATCAGCAGCATTTATTTTTACAATATTATTTCTGGAAGAGGCAGTCTCTTCAAAGGAGATACTCTGGAACAAAAGTTTCCAACTTGCATCAACATTACTTGATCACCCATTCTCAGACACATGGTTTTTAATCTAAAATGCTTCGCCATGTCCTTGTACTCTTCACACAACCAGTCCTCACACACCACGCTTCTCTGATCTCCCAAGAGATAAACTCAGGCTGTAACTAAGATATTCTATACCGTACAAGACTACGCTTTATTAAGCCTACACTCAAAATGACAATAGGCTAATCTTTGCTGATAGTATTATTAATAGCTGAGGGGTAAAATATGAGTTCAGTATAAAGAATGTTATTTCTTCGTGGACTAATTAAGGATGCACCTGCTATTTTCTATGCCAAAAAATACGGGATTAATGTAAGAACATGAGAAAGTAGTGGTTATTATTTAAAATAAGCCTTTCAGCCTGTTTAAAGCGGACTCACACTGGGAATTTCTTGACCGATATTGTTCTCCAAAAAACACATGTTGTTGAGCTTTATCTTCAATACAGCATAATTACTTCATATGAGACAGTTTTATTACTAGTCCCATTTGTATTTCACTAAGTTGTCTGTATTTCCACTGTGAGCCCCATTTTAAGGGGTGTTCATTCATTGCCCATTTTAGGGGTGAAATTTAACATATACAAATTAAAAGCGTGTCACTTTCACATGCTTTTTTTCATATAAATTACTGCTAAATTTTTAAAACTGAAATTCTGCAGGCAATAATTTGAATTTATAATATGGGTAAATACCTTAGGTTTTTATGAGTATTTTTAAAGCAGACTGTTTTATTAAGAAACAAAGAATATCCTTTACTGCACATACAAAACTATTTTGAATCATTATTAATAAAAACAAGCTATGAAATTCCCATGATTTGGAGCTTCTTGAATCTGGAGGTTTGATTCAGTGTACCTCTAGTAATAACTGGATTGTCCAGATATGGAGCACAAATTGTGTTGCTAAGACTGAGAAAGACTATTGGGTAGGGGAAAATGGCCTTTGTAAACAGCAAACAAACATCTAAATATGTGGTTATCCAATACTATGAACCTGATTCTTCAAGGTACTAAGTTCCCTTACCTCTGAGGAGGCATTCAGCACCTTACAGCATCTGGTCCATAGTGCTGAGTTTCTTGGTATTGTGACTTGAAATCATTTCCAGGTTAGTTTATGAAGCACTACAAGGAATGAGGCACAGTAACATCCCCCAGATAGGATTATCGTATGATGTATCTTGAAAGCCTGTGGTATGTCTTGACATAATTTTGGCCTTATCCACACTGTCACAACATAAATTACCATATTCAAAACCAGTTGTGGCCAAACTATGTTTAACATGGTTTATTCTTGCCTCTGTGGGTAGAAAAAAAGCACGTTACAATCATATTGGAAAACTATGTTTTAGTCTAGTAATCTAGAAGAGCTAAAGCATGGCTCTTCAACATGATTATAACATGGGTTTTTGTATATACTGACATGTAATATAAATGTTATCATATGGGTGCTGTTCCTGCAAAGGCATCTAAACGGGCAATAACAGACCCTTACAACTGTGCAGGTCCACAAGGATCAGTCCACGTGGATCCGTCTACAGGACTGGAACTATCCTTTGACAGAAACCATAACACTTCACAAACCTGTTTAAACATGGTTATTTTTGTAAAGTAGACAGGACTAGATAATTTTAGTTGCCACTCAATAGGCTTACTTGTTCTGTGCCATTCTGGCCTCTCAAGAAATAATACAAATTTTTATGATCATTCAAGATTCCTCTGAACAACTTTAGCCATTCAAAATTCTGCTCTTTGCAGAATATAAGAGTAAACTGCAACTTTTGGCTTTTATCAATAAAGAAAATGAATCTGTAAGACAGACCTATCATTCTGCAAAACTTTTCTTATTAATCATTTAATTTCTGTGACATATGGTAAACTCGTTTCCTTAGTATTCTCTACAGCTGAGCAAAGCTTTCTCTAATCTTGGAGCGAAGGAGGGACAGAGGGGGAATTGCTAATCCATTTCTCAAAGCATTCATAAATCTCAGAGAGATTTTTAAGGGATGATTCTACCAAAGGTCCAAAGTAAATCGGATGTGCCACATTAATGAATTAGCTGTTTCACCTACATTTACATATAAAACAATCACATAAAAGGCCAATGTCTGTCTCTGTACAAACCTATGCCAAACAAGCATGTCAAAGAGGGCAGATTACAACAAATATTTTTCATAGTATTAGAAACTTCGTCCCTGCAACAAATAACTGACACAGAGCTGTATGAAATGTTAACAAATAAACCATTTGGTCTGTATTTTGCTGATACAAATGTGGTAGTTCCAAAAGATGAATTTTGCCATTCCAAAGGAGCAGAGGATTAAGGGACTGGTTTTTGCAAGGTGCTGAGCAACATCAGCCTCTCCTGTAGATAGATTCCCTTGCAGGAAAAAGCCCTAAACCCAGGAAAATTAAATCCATCTTGAAAGCCTGAGTAGTTGTCAAATCAGCACAATTTCAGTAAAACGTGAGATTATTGAAATTTAAATTGCAGGGGGTCTCTCTTCCCAGAAAGTGCACAGTCTTTGCAACATTTTAGTGCCACCTGACAAGAGTTTAGAAAAGAGTTACTAAATACTTTTTTGCTGTTATAAGTATTTAACTATAAATGCATTACAATGTCACAAACTGTCTTTTCTGACAACAGTGTGCATGTCAAAATTCTCACCTCAGAAACTAGTCAGACTTACATTAGACTTTTGCAAAGGCCATCTTCAGGAGAAAACAAACACATAACAATCTTAAGTAATATAAATAAATATTTATTTTATTTTTAATTTCAATTTCTGTTTTAAAAAATAAAAGTTTAGCACATCCTCTAGGACCTTTGACAATATTTAAAAATACAATTGTTATAATTTACTGTTCTACCAATTGCACCTAACTCATCCTAACAAATTACAGACAGGTAAAAAAATAACAGCAAGAAATCCCCTTGCTCATCATCCTCCCCCCTGCTCTCTGGAAGCTAGGGAAAATACAAAGAGTTTGCAGCATACTCTACTGGTCAACAGACTCAGACAAAAGTAGATGGAGGAGTTGAAAATGAGTTCCAAAGTCAAGGCACATGTCTAAACTGCAGCTGGGAGCAAGCCCCCAGCCCAGGAAGAGAGACCTGTCTCAGCAGAGCTCATGCTAGCATGCTAAAAGCTGTGTGGACACAGCAACACCAACAGAAGCTGATCTAGCCACTGGAGCTCAAGCTCACTCTACTCCCTGTGTCCGATACCAGGTGGCTATCCCAAGCCTCTGCTGATGCCGCAACATCCACACAGCTATTTTTAGCATGCTAGCTTGAGTCCCCCAGCTCCAATGGAGGTATATACAAAGGGGCCCTCATTAAGAACACCATGTCTGCAGCTCCCATCTTTTATACTGAAGGAACTCCAAATTTAATATCTTTGCAGGCCACAAATGTGGCATGGAGGAGAGTAGTAGGCAGATCCTATGCCATTCAGGGCTTTCTATGTCAAAACCAGGACCTTAAACTCCACCCAGAAACCAAATGGCAGCCAATGCAGATCATGGAGCACTGGTGTAAAATGCTCACTCTAACATATGCTGCTTAGAGCAAATGAGCTGCCAAATTCAGCACCAGCTTTAGTTTCTGGATGTATTTAAGATGTAGCCCCACGCGCAACATACTGCATTAATCTAATCTCAAAGTGACAAAGGCATGTCTGACAGTCGCAACGTCCATTTGAATAGTCACAACCCTCCTAGGCATTGGTAAATGGAAAATGCACTCCTAGCCATTGCTCCTACCAAATCATCTAGCAGCAGCCAGTGATCTAATCAGAATTCCACATTGTGAAAACAAACAATAAAACAGCAATCAGAAGGCCAAATGCCATCAGTGCCCATCTTCCAGTTGCTTCCCCCAGCTAACCAATATAAACCTCAGTCTTATCTGACTGAGCCTCCTTCTCAATGGCTTTTTCCAGCGAGAAAGAACACAGGTGTCCAGAACTTGGAAGTACACCCAACACATCTGTACCGGAAACCTACCAACCGCTATGCCTACCTACATGCCTCCAGCTTTCATCCAGACCACACCACACAATCCATTGTCTACAGCCAAGCTCTTCGATACAACCGCATTTGCTCCAACCCCTCAGACAGAGGCAAACACCTACAAGATCTCTATCAAGCATTCTTACAACTACAATACCCACCTGCTAAAGTGAAGAAACAGACTGACAGAGCCAGAGGAATACTCAGAAGTGACCTACTACATGACAGACCCAACAAAGAAAATAACAGAACGCCACTAGCCGTCACCTTCAGCCCCCAACTAAAACCTCTTCAACGCATCATCAAAGATCTCCAACCTATCCTGAAGGACGATCCAACACTCTCACAGGTCTTGGGAGACAGGCCAGTCCTTGCTTACAGACAGCCCCCCAACCTGAAGCAAATACTCACCAGCAACCACACACCACACAACAGAACCACTAACCCAGGAACCTAACCTTGCAACAAAGCCCGTTGCCAACTGTGTCCACATATCTATTCAGGGGACACCGTCATAGGGCCTAATCACATTAGCCACACTATCAGAGGCTCGTTCACCTGCGCATCTACCAATGTGATATATGCCATCATGTGCCAGCAATGCCCCTCTGCCACGTACATTGGTCAAACTGGACAATCTCTATGTAAAAGAATAAATGGACACAAATCAGACGTCAAGAATTAGAACATTCAAAAACCAGTCAGAGAACACTTCAATCTCTTTGGCCACTCGATTACAGACCTAAAAGTGGCAATTCTTCAACAAAAAAACTTCAAAAACAGACTCCAACAAGAGACTGCTGAATTGGAATTAATTTGCAAACTGGATACAATTAACTTAGGCTTGAATAAAGACTGGGAGTGGATGGGTCATTACACAAAGTAAAACTATTTCCCCATGTTTATTCCACACCCCCGACTGTTCCTCAGATGTTCTTGTCAACTGCTGGAAATGGCCCACCTTGGTTATCACTACAAAAGGTTCGCCCCTCCCCGCCCCACTGGTAATAGCTCACCTTAAGTGATCACTCTCTTTACAGTGTGTATGGTAACACCCATTGTTTCATGTTCTCTATGTATATAAATGTCCCCACTGTATTTTCCACTGAATGCATCCGATGAAGTGAGCTGTAGCTCACAAAAGCTTATGCTCAAATAAATTTGTTAGTCTCTAAGTTGCCACAAGTACTCCTTTTCTTTTTGCAGATACAAACTAACATGGCTGATACTCTGAAACAACACATCTAGTATCTCAGAGAGTGACACTGGCTGAAACTTGAGAACAGATGACTTGGCATTCATCCTGTAAGATATTCCCTCACCCTAACGAAGTAGTCAGCTCGGGACTAACTCCACATGATTTTATCCACAAAGTATGAACAAATGTCCTCACAATGGGAGCCAATAAGACATGAACATATGTGTCTGAGAGAAGAATTTGACTCTGTAGACACCAGAACAGTGAAACTCAATTTCTTCACATACATACATACATACATAAATTGCCAAAAACATCAGCAATTGCACAAATAAAGTATTCCAAATCCCATTGCTACAAGACCTTCAAATGGCAATGACAAAACTATCTTCAACCAGCCTACTTTGTAATGTGGGCACTTCAAAATTCGGATCTCCTGCCTTTCCCCCCAATACAGACTACTTTTTGGAAGCAGATTTTGTCACGGGAGGCATGTCAGAGGTTGGAAGAGTCAAGAAGCACTCCATGAGAAATAGTCTAAACATTATTCATTTATTTCTGGTAGTGACCATAACCTATGTATATATAAAAGATGTACAGTCCCTGCCCCAAATAGCATGGGCCAACATTTTCAAAAGTTGTTAGTCATTCTGAGAGCCTCAGGTTTTGGGTGCTCAGTGTAAGATACCTTAAAGGGACCTGTTTTTCAGAGGGTGGATGCTCAGCATTTTCTGAAAAATCAGGCATTAAGATATGATAAACTGAGTACCCAAATACTAATATATTGCCCTGTAGTGCATGAATATAACCACACACTAACATATATGAAATAAATATAAGGAATGGTTCATTTATGAATTCAATAAAAGAAGAGCTAGCGGATAATTAACTTAATTAAAAGACTCTATAGTCTAAGGTTCAAATTACAGGCCTCTGTTTAAAAATTAGTGACATGATTAATCAAGCCAATTATAAAAAACCTATGATTTATTGTGATCTTTTTTATTTTTTAAACTCACATGACACTTTTCACCTAAAACATGCGTCTTTCTAATTGTTTTATATTTTCAACATTTTTGTGGTTGCATAAAATATAGCAGCTAGAATTCACTTTGTATTTTAATACCCTAAGTACTTACAACATATAACACAGTGGTTCTCAAACTAGGGCCGCCGCTTGTCCAGGGAAAGCCCCTGGCGGGCCGGGCCAGTTTACCTGCCACGTTTGCAGGTTCGGCCGATCGCGGCTCCCACTGGCCACGGTTCGCCACTCCAGGCCAATGGGGGCTGCAGGAAGGGCAGCCAGCACATCCCTCAGCCTGCGCTGCTTCCCACAGCCCCCAATGGCCTGGAGTGGCGAACCGTGGCCAGTGGAAGCCACGATCGGCTGAACCTGCGGACGCGGCAGGTAAACAAACCAGCCCGGCCCGCCAGGGGCTTTCCCTGAACAAGCGGCGGCCCTAGTTTGAGAACCACTGATATAACAGATTGTCTATAGAAGACACATTTCAAAGTGTTATATTCCACTGTCTTTGTTTTGCAGAAATTTTGGGTTGTGTAGAGGTTGTAGAAAACTGTGAAACTGTTGAGAGAACTACCCTAGAAACAATACATTTTTTATAGAAATTTCCTGTTAAAAAACTGTTTAGAGTTTCCAAAATAACTGTTTACTTTCAGAAAACTTTAGCATCAGTGGAATGGCATAATAAGTTATAGGAGGCAATGAACATTTTGATGCTTCCCAGAGAATGTAATTATTTCCCCAATTCTCTATTTCAACTTTGAGATAGGACCAAAGTATTTGGTAATCATTTTGCAAAACTTTAAATTTAAAAACATTGAAATTAAGTGTTCTTATACTGCTAATACAACAGAGTCTGTTAAATCAAGGGCTGCGCTCTGGGGCATACCTATTAAGTACTACAAATACACTTAATTTGCTCTTCCGCCTAGAAAAATGAACAGCAAGTTAAAGGAAACTGGATTATTTTGGCTTGTTACTCAGTCTTTTCTGATGATTCCTATAGGATAGGCCACTTCAGCATTTTTTCATAGTTCTTTAAGGATTGAACTGCGGACATGACCTCAAGAGCTTCTCATAGAATTTTAGCTCATTCCTCCACCCTGCTCATTTTGCTCAAATGGCCTTACAGTTTGATCACATACCTTCAGAGTTCAGTGTAATAAGAGTAACATTGTTCCCAATACTTTGGCTTCCTAACTGGCCACTGTTGGAAACTGAGTCACTGGCCTCAGACCCGCTCTCTCCATCTTCATTGTGGCTGTCGTCGTGCCCTGGCACCTTCACCACAATGGTGTTCTGTCTACGACCCGGAACAGCACTGAGAAAGAAAAAAAGAATTCACAGTTTGGCAAAGCATGATTCTAGACTTAAAGAATGTAATATACTGTTACTAGTGCATTAAAAAATACTAACAACTTGATTTTTTACTGAGTATATGACTCTTCTAGTAAAAGCTAGTCTGTCTAGATTAAGAGCTACCTAGCTGAAAAGACTACAGTAGCAGAATAACCCTAAAACTGTTTGCATTCAGGTGTTTTGACATCAAGTAATGAAATACATACTATATTTCTGCAAATTAAGTTAACATAAAACCCAAAAATATTTTGATAGTAACAAAAATTAATACACAAGAGGCTACACAAGAATTTTGTTTCTTCTTCTTCTCCCTGTAGGACATTAAATAAAAATAAAGCCATTTGCCTCTGGTTCAGATGAAGAACAATCTATAGAAAACTGAATTGACTAATTTCCCTCCATTGCTTTTAGCTATTCAGTTAAGCAGCTTTAAATAAAATGTATATTCTATTAATTGTATGGCAAGAATGAACAGAAGACATCCCAACTGACTCCATCAGCCTCCAAAAAGAGCTAAGAAAGTTTATAGAAAGAGACATGTCCTTATACAGATGTCAGAAATTTTAACAATAACCCCAGCTTTCTAAAATAAATTTCCATGTGTTAACGTTATACAAATTGCATGAAAAAGCTACACATACTGATTCACAAATAAATTAAACACATTAAAAGATGAAAACCTTTTGTAAGTGTCAATATTTGTTTAAAAGTAAGTGCTGTTTGGCTTGCTTTATAGATACTATCTAATGTTAATTACTCAGAAGGTAGTTTGCTGTTTAAGTCTATCTGAAAATGTTATCAACAAAATGTCTATACACAACATGTAACCAATAAGTATAAAGAAACTTCTTTACATAACTGTTAAATTAGCATGGCTTGTTACTTCAAACAGTTTTCAATACAGAGCCTTTGTTTTCAAGTAATTAGTTCAAATCCAGCCTTGGCCAGAACAGAAGTGATAACAACAGATGGCCACTGAATGTCCTTTAGTTAATGAGTTGGTAGGTCTCAGTACAGTTCAAAGAGGACAAGAGTCCACATTGCGAAACCCAACACAATGGGCCCCCTCCTTGGAAAGCTCAGCATGGACGCCAAGGACTCAGTGGGCCAAAGAGACTGAATTAACCCTTCCCCTCAGAGATGCTCCCTCCACATCAACGTTGAGGCACTGCGCTGTACCTGTTCTGTTGATAGATGACTTTGTTTTTTAGGGCTGTCAATCTGGCCCTTTTCATTACTTTTGAATATTTTTTCCTCAGGCTCAGTTGCCTAGGATGTTCTTATTTTGCACTTGTAATTACAGTAGACAGACCTCTATTGGCTTTCCTGTAAGAAATGATGAAGTATAGGGGAAGGATTGCAATTGTTGCTACTAACTTGCTAAGGATATTTTCCAGAGAATCCGCTGTTCTACTCAATGGCTCTTCCTGCCCAACCATCTTGGCTACTATTGAATTCTGCCGATCATTGTTCAGTATAACTGTAGTCTGTGGGACAACACTGCAAGACAAAAACAGAGAGAAATAGAATGTAAAGAAGCAAACCATTTTTAATACATTAACCCAGTCTTTGTATTTAAATGAACTCTTACACTAAAACTGAAAGGCTGTTTCTGGGTTTGTTTTTCCCCCATCCCCAACATCACAGCTGTTTACTATGTATCAAATGCTACAGCTTGTAATCCACATATTTGACATCCATACCGTTCCAAGGGACCGACTGCTTCACTGAAATTATTAACAGTCTGTTACCCCTTCCAGGGTGATAAAGAATTTACCAACTCAAGATAATCAGGAGGAAGTCTGTAAACAAAAGTTACTAAGAGCCCTCAAATTTCTGCTTTGGAGAATTACTACAAGGGTGAAGATTTTATAAGGTAAACCGGCAACAGTACAATAAAAAGCAACATTTTAATGGAATATTTCCCCCAAAGGAAAAGGAGGGGGAAAGCATTCTGCTGTAAACTGAGCTGATGGGCTTAACTGAGAAGACACCTGATCTTCTAACAAATCTGTTTGGTTTTTTTTAGGACATGGGGGCAGAACAGAGAAAAAGGAAAAGACTCTAATTTTAGTTACTGATGGGACTAGATCATTGTTTGTGTGCACTTAATGTTAAAAAAAAAACGGATAAGAATTCCATGATCCAAACAAAAAATGCACAGGGTAAAATTTTGGGTTAATATAAAAATAAAGGTAAAGTAAATAAAATTATTTGGCAGGCAGTTTATTATTTTAATTGGTTTCAGAGATTATCATCATCCTATTATTCTCATGCCATTACAAAATCTTTCAAAAGTACGCGATAGTTTTGGTGTGCAAAACTAAATGTTTTCATTATACTCAACAGTACACTTAAAACACACACACATTTTCCCCTGCTGGGGTGGCAAGGAGAAGACTAGATAATTTCTCATCACTGTACGCACTTTTTCTATTGTTTTTATTGGTCAACATCTGAAAAATATTACTGATATTTATTCATTTTTCTTAACTTTAGTCTGACATATATTACAATCACAGAAAAGAAATAACCTGAGCAATCCGATAACAGCAGTATTCTATCTATTTCAGCTCTAACATATTGTATGTGTGTGTGTATATGTATGTCTCCATATGCATGTGATGTCACCCCTTTCATGACTGGCCTACAGAGACGATAAGCCACATACTACAAGAACTAACAGTAAATTAAGGGAGTTGTTCTTCATCTCCATGATGGAGCTCTGTATTTATGAGCTAAAAGAACAGCATTCTAGCTCTACTGCCAAAGGATGTGTGTGTAATCTATGTATAATTGTATCTGTTGCCCATAACAAATGGGATTCATTATAGATTGACAACCATCTGTTGGATCTGAAGCCCTGTGAACCTCACATACTCTGGAGGGGGTTTAATTCAACTGTGAACAAGTACAGAATGTACTGGAACTTGTATGTGCCAACCCCAAACGTTTAAAATGAGTCAGGTCTCAAAAGATCACAAGACTGGCCTAAAATCATGAGATTGTTTTAAATAATGCATTTGAAATTTTTTAATTTGCTTTCTGGGTTCTGAATGTTTATGGTGCACTCAAGTCACATTTTCAAGCATTTCTCCTTGACTATGTAATTAGAATATTTTTTTATCTAACAAAACTCAGATTCTCATGTAATCTCTTGATTCCAGCAGCTGCAGTTTTAAGAAAGCACTGAATATCATGAGACTCTCAATAAAATCATGAAAGTTAGCAACACTAGAGCCCTGCTCTACCCACTCCTTCCCATTGCTTCCGGTCTCTGTTCCCCTCCTCTCCCATCTTTTATATGTACTACATGGTTATATTTTGAAGTTTATAAGAACAGATTGAGACTCTTTCAAGACATTTTATTTTTCTTTTAGACATTGTTCTTTTTATCATCACTTCCCCCATTTTCAATAAATTTTGAATGCATATTTAAAAGTGTCACTTACCAAGGCTTAATTTTTAATGGATACGCTGAATAATTAATTGCAGCTATAGAGATAAATGCAGTAAAATTAAGCTTCTATTTATGAAGTCCTCAGGCTTTCTTCCCACCACCCCAAAGTCTTAGAACTCAGAATTGATCTAAAATGGGAAAAACCCATTTTTAAAAAAAATAACTAATTCATTTTTAAGAGCATTTTAAAGTGTGCCTGATGGCATTTAGTTAACATAAGCCAACTTAAAAATGAACAGAGCAGAAACACCCTGATATAAGCCATTAACATTGGATTTAAGAGCCACACAGTGTTTTGGCTCCTCAGTGAATTTTGCTTTGTCAATACACTGCAGTTTTTTGTTTGCCCCACCTTTTCTGCAATAGCACCGCAGCCTGCTCATTGTTGCTTTATTCAGTGATTCTGTCTGAGGCCAAATTCATCCCCCGTAAAAGCCCATGAAATCAGTGGTCTTACACTAGGGATGATTTTGGCTAAATGGGTCAAATGGAATATAAGTAGTGAGGTGAAAGCACGGTGATTCAGATTTTAAGCCACTATACTCCTTGTATGGCCACTAAACATGCTTTTGTTGAAAAAGTGCTGTATATCTCGGTGCACACACAGACTTATACAGACACCATGTACAATTACCATGATTAACCTTATAAGCAAGAAGCTGCCAAATTGTGTCTATTATGTTATCCTTTAGGAACTAAATAGTTGTTCCGCTTCAACAATTGCTGGGGACAACAGTCTCTCTGGGAAGGAAACTGGGTCACAGCAAAACCAAAACCAAACAAAAAAAGCTAGAAAGAGGCTCTATCTGCAAGCACTTAACCCAGGGTTACTAATCCAGACACAGATTTATTAACCCTTTGGAACTGGCTAATTTAGCGGTGTGGGGAGGCTACATCTGGTTTCAGAACAACAGTAGGCAGCTCCCCATCTAGTGCCAGGAAATACTGGTGGTAGATAGAGAACATGGAAACAGAAACCTTTCATCTACTAGTTCAAAGACACTGGTATTACTCATTGAATTTGACATGGGTCCTAAATATGAAGAAGTTTACAATTCTTAATGCATTCTACCATTCCTGAGGAGCGGAGCTGTTGAGGGCAATCCATGTCCGGAGGAGGAGGCCGTCCTTTAGGTAACCTGGTTCCTGTCCATTCAGAACCTCAAAAATAACTTGATCGAGATCTTAAATTTAGATCAGTGTCCTACAGGGCAGCCACCAGAGTGGCTGATGGGCTCTTGGCAATGCATGTTGCTGAGGTAGGCTGCTGTACTTTATACCAGATGAAGTTTATTCTGGGCTGATGTTTTCAAGCCCAAGCAATTACCTATTTGGGAGATAAAGGAGTTTATGATTTAGGCCACTTTACCAATCTGCAAGCATAATGACTTTTTAAAGAGACAACAGTTACACACCAAGGCCTCAATCCTGCAAGTTGCTCCACACCGGAGGCCCCCTTGCATGGAGTTTCACTGAAATCCATGGGAAACTACACAGGCACAAGAGTGTGCCTTCATAGATCAGTTTGTGGAATCAAGCCCCTTTACAAACACTCCTCCATCCTCCCAGATGCTATCGCTTTTTTATTAAAATAAACAAATCACAATACCACAGCATTCTGAACAGCCATCTACAGAACCATTCTCAATGAGGATTCAATTCTGCACTTGCAAGAGGGAAAAAAAATGAAAAATCTAGAAGAGAACAGGACCTTCAGATCAAGGTTTTCAGGGACAACATGAAGAAGTCTGCACAATACCTACAAAACTACCAACAAGCTCTACACCAGGTCAAAAGATTGAAAAAAAATGGGTTTGTTTTGTCTGGAGAAGAGAAGACTGAGAAGGGACATGATAACAATTTTTATGTACATAAAATGTTATTACAAGGAGAAGGGAGAAATATTGTTCTCTTTAACCTCTGAGGATAGGACAAGGAGCAATGCGTGTAAATTGGAGCAAGGGCAGTTTAGGTTGGACATTAGGAAAAACTTCCTGTCAGGGTGGTTAAGCACTGGAATAAATTGCCTAGGGAAGTTCTGGAATCTCCATCATTGGAGATTTTTAAGAGCAGGTTAGACAAACATCTGTCAGAGAGGGTCTAGATAATACTTATTCCTGCCTTGGGTGCAGGGAACTGGACTAGAAGACCTCATGAGGTCCCTTCCAGTCCTACAATTCTATGAAAATCCTGGGCACAGCCAGCCTTAGGAGATCTGAGAGAGGAAAATATTATAACATTTTATTATAAGGTTCTTTGTAATTTCTTCTTGCTCCCTCTCATCTCTAGATAGTCCTCTGAAAATTGTTCCTCTTCCATAGTTAAGAAGGAAGCAGAATAAACAGACTAAATATTCAGTGCAGAAACTGACAGAGCTTTTCAGAAGCTGCACATTCATCAATGAAGACAAATAATAATGTGACGTTTATTCCTGTGTTAATATAGAAAGATCAACTAGCAATAGGAAGAATGAGACAACTCTCATTGTCAGCATATACACTTCTGGGGACAGATTAGGGAGTTGAGGAAGTATGGAAAAAGAATACTCATAGCTATTTTTGGGTGCTCTGAATACAATAAAAATGTCCTTCAAAAAAAAAAATACATTGTCTGTAGGTAAATACATATTTATGGATTAGGGAAAAAAAACAAAAAAATTTACCAAGTCAACAATCCATGACACCTCCCAACAAAGTATTATTTATACAAGTAATGAACATGAAAATTAATGATTTTCAAGTAATATAATTATTTTCAAATATTTATATTTTAGTCTCTGACTTTAAAAAAAGAACACACACACAAAAGAACCTTGTATACTTTGTAAAGGAAGGTTCCTGCCAAAGGTAATTCTTAACTCGGAAAATGTATGACTCATATCCATCAGTCTCAGCTGTTGTTTTTTCTTGGACAATCACCTTTCAGTCATACAGAATGCAGACAATAAAAGATGATAACTTTTGGTACCCCCAAAACCAATGTTTCCTCCCCTTCCCAGATCAGTATTCTAATTAGGAGAGAAAAATAAAACAGTAGGAACCAACTGACATTTCGTCTCCCATAAGGTACAAGATCAAGAGTTTCTCCAGATGGATGGAAATGAGTTACGGAAAAACTGAGACAGGAACGTTTCAGACATGCAGTTTTTCTTCTTGCATCCTTAGACACACTTATATAGACTGATGAGATATTTATAGCACAACTCCAACTGGTAAGGAAAGTAGGATGGGCGGAGGGAGACTTACACAGCCTCATGTTTTGACAGACTCTTTGAGCCTACTCTGCATGTACAATCCCACATATGCATGCATAAATCAGAGAACTGCACCCACAAGCAGACAAATAAGTAAGGTACAAGAAAACATTTTTAAAATTTAACTTTCTTTATCTACATCTTTTTTCTTTCGCTGGTACCCGAGTGCATCTTTAAGAAGAATATCTGTTCTTACAGATCTTTTCACTTCTTCTGATCAGCAGATTACTGGGGGTTTTTTTATCTTGGTCAACACTGCTTTCATTCACAGGGTCCTTCTACTCTAGGCTGATCTTTGTGACAGGAATTGTAGGTGCACTTGAGATTTCCCAACTACCAGTGAGTGGGGAAATCCCTGACTTGGGGATTTGCATTACTGTATGGATGGATGCAAAGCAATGAACAAATTCAATTCTTTTTTTTTAAATCTGGTCCCGAAAGTCCCAGAGAGGAAAGATCATGAGAATGAATGCATCATGCACTAAGGTAAAGGAAAATATCAGGCTGATGTCTAGAAGATGAGGTGTCAAAAGCTCCATATGGACAGACATTCAGAACTGATTCTTGTCATTTACATCTCTCATCCCCCGGCCACACCTGACTGTCATCCAGAACTATAATTTTATTCATAAAATGTAACAAGGGTTCAGTCATTGAAAATTATCTTTGGGTCCCTAGCATCTGGAGTATCACAGAATGCCAGACTTTATAAAGAGCATTTATGATTAGGTTCTTTACAGACAGAGGCCAAAGTACACCAGCCATCATCCCAGAGCGACTTATGTATTTAACAGATTTATGAAGGTGTAGGCAATTGACAGTACAAAAAGGTAAATAAAAAAACAGCATGTATTAAAACATAATGTAACATTTTAAGCATTCTGATATTTTCAGCTCAAATATATAAGTCAGAACCAGAGATTTTCCAAATTACAAAAGACATTTATGCAGAGTTTATGTACAAAGGCTGGTGTTAATTTTGAACTGGCTGACAAACACACAGAGATGATTTACTGGTTTCAAGACAAATTTCACCAACCAATGAGGAAAACTGTTTAAACAAAGTCTGTTGTGGTTTATTGTTCTCTGAGGGATGCCATTTAACACGTTGTCATGGTCCACTGTACCACTCATAAATGAAAATTTCAAAATGTTTACCTACTAAGCCATAGTAAGATAATGGTGCAAGGGACCCAAGGATCCTACTACCACCACCAAAAAAAAAAAGGCTGGTTACTTAAGGGAGTTTAAAATACCTGTGTGTCGATAACTATAACTGTCACACATTTTCTTTATTACTCCTGTTATTTTTAACACAACTGAAGTGCTTTGAAAATTAAATTTACAGCAATATGTGGTCTCCAAAGAACCCTTTGGCCTCAGCTCTTGAGTGGTGATATAGAGAAATAGAAAAAAAAACAGTAGCTCTGGACAGTGTTACAACTGACATAGGCAGAGTGTAAGAAAACTGGGCTATTTTAAAACAATCAGAAATTGTATTAACTCCTTTAACTATTAACATTCTACTGTTATGCACAGTCAGGTAAAGGGTACAAAAATAGAATAATATATACTACTAACTTGTAACTTAACGTGAACAAAACCTGTTTTTATATATATAAATGTAAAAATTAAAGTAACTAAATCTTTGACCCAAACATAAAAAGAAATGTATGGTCGTTAACCATCCCCTGAGCCTTAAATTTCTGAGTTATGACCAGGTAATGCAGCCCATTGAAGATCATATGCCACTAGGGATCAGAAAGGTTGATCTCATCCTCACCAGCTTTCCCACTAAGGAAGAGGTATACATAATTCTTCATAGGAAAGGAGTTGGTCAGACTTACCTGGATTACAGATCAAGAGTACAGAATGGTATACTGGCTCCTGGTACTGGAATAGGAAATATATGATAAGAAGAGTGGAGGACACTGCAGAATGAAGGTAGACTTCCAAAAATTACAGTCCATATGGAAACAAAAAAGGCAAGAAAAGGAAGACAGGATAAGAGGGCAAATTTACAAACATATTCAGGTGCCTGAAGATACAGATAGCAGGTTAGGCACTTTTATGAATCCCACTAGGCACCTATCTGCTAAATGCTTTTGTAAATCTGGCCAAGATCATAGAATCATAGAATATCAGGGTTGGAAGGAACCTCAGGAGGTCATCTAGTCCAACCCTCTGCTCAAAGCAGGACCAATCCCCAACTAAATCATCCCAGCCAGGGCTTTGCCAAACCTGACCTTAAAAATATCTAAGGAAGAAGATTCCACCACCTCCCTAGGTAACGCATTCCAGTGCTTCACCACCCTCCTAGTGAAAAAGTTTTTCCTAATATCCAACCTAAACCTCCCGCACTGCAACTTGAGACCATTACTCCTTGTTCTGTCATCAGCTACCACTGAGAACAGTCTAGATCCATCCTCTTTGGAACCCCCTTTCAGGTAGTTGAAAGCAGCTATCAAATCCCCCCTCATTCTTCTCTTCCGCAAACTAAACAATCCCAGTTCCCTCAGCCTCTCCTCATAAGTCATGTGTTCAGTACCTTAATCATTTTTGTTGCCCTCCACTGGACTCTTTCCAATTTTTCCACATCCTTCTTGTAATGTGGGACCCAAAACTGGACACAGTACTTCAGATGAGGCCTCACCAATGTCGAATAGAGGGGAACACATCCCTAGATCTGCTGGCAATGCCCCTACTTATACATCCCAAAATGCCATTGGCCTTCTTGGCAACAAGGGCACACTGTTGACTCATATCCAGCTTCTCGTCCACTGTAACCCCTAGGTCCTTTTCTGCAGAACTGCTGCCGAGCCATTCGGTTCCTAGTCTGTAGCGGTGCATGGGATTCTTCCATCCTAAGTGCAGGACTCTGCACTTGTCCTTGTTGAACCTCATCAGATTTCCTTTGGCCCAATCCTCTAATTTGTCTAGGTCCCTCTGAATCCTATCCCTACCCTCCAGCGTATCTACCTCTCCTCCCAGTTTAGTGTCATCTGCAAACTTGCTGAGGGTGCAATCCACACCATCCTCCAGATCATTTATGAAGATATTGAACAAAACCAGCCCCAGGACCGACCCTTGGGGCACTCCACTTGATACCGGCTGCCAACTAGACATGGAGTGGAAATCTGGCAACTGGAGTGAAACAAGGACAGTGAAGAGGAACTTCTTTGATTCACTGAGTGAGAGAAAAGAACGACTGACAAGAGAGACCAGCATAGAGGAGCATTCTAGGTTCACAGAATATTGGACTACCTTTGAGAAAGAAGATGTGCTTATATTTGCTAGTCTCCACCTCAAAATAGTATAGTTTTTATTGTGGTAGCGCAGAATCATAGAAATGTAGGGCTGGAAGGAACCTCAAGAGGTCATCTAGTCCAACCCTCTGCACTGAGAGCCAAGTACACCTACACCATCTCTGACAGGTGTTTGTCTAACCTGTTAAAATCATCCAATGATAGGGATTCCACAACATCCTGTGGAAGCCTATTCTAATGCTCAACTATCCTTATAGTTAGAAAGCTTTTGCTGATATCTAACCTAAATCTCCCTTGCTACATATTAAGCCCATTACTTCTTGTCCTACCTTCAGTGGACATGGAGAACAATTGTTTGCAGAGTTGTTATATCCTGGGCCCAAACACAGCTATGAGAGAGACAAGGTGGATGAGGTAATATCTTTTATTGGAACAACTTCTGTGGGTGAAAGAGACACGCTTTCAAGCTGTACAAAGACCTAAAGAAAAGCTCCGTGTAGCTCAAAAGCGTGTCTCTTTCACCAAGAGAAGTTGCTCCTATAAAAGACATTCCCTCACCCATCTTGTCTCTCTCATGGAGAACAATTGAGAACCATCTTCTTTGTACCAGCCCTTATCATATTTTCAGGTCCCTCCTCAGTCTACTTTTCTCAAGACTAGATATGCCCAGTTTTTTTAACCTTTTCTCATTTTTGAATCTATAGCTATGAGCCCAACATATAACAAAAAGGCAGTTCCTGCGTCAAAGAGCTTCACACGCAAGGAGTACAACAAACAGCAAGAACTAAAAGTGATCTGATGGGCATGCCACAAACCTATCAGCTGATTCACATAACCAAAATATCAACATAGATGCATATCATTTGCACAAGTAAAAAAAGCGAAGAAGCAAAAGGCTGGTTACACACCTTAGATTTCAAAAGTATCTGCAGTGTCAGACAGATACAACTAAACAGAATGTGATAGCAAAATTATTCAGGTAAGGAAACAAGGAATGAAACCGAAGCGGCAACACAGAACATATAAGTTATCATTCATCAAGAGTGTAGAAGAGAGAAAATGAAAAATTCCTGCACCAATTCTCAAGGTATCTTGAAACTACAGTTTACAATATTCATGGGAGACTTTAACTACCCAGACTTCTCCTGGGCAAAAAATACAGCCATGGTTCTAAGTAATGCAGACTTTACTATCTAAAAAGGACATACGCCTATCAAGGGACAAATTATCTTGGGTACTAATACTCACATAAATTTGATTACATCTGTGCTTATTTTTCAAAATTATCCACAGATTTCCAGTGCCTCAGTGAATGGTATTGCATTAACTGGACAATTTTTATTCCTGTCATGCCATTAATATCCTCAATTTGAGGGCTTTTTAGCCAACATCTCTGTTATCGTCAGAGGGAGCCATTGTATTCAAAAAAACACCAAGGAGAGAAGAAATAAGAAAAGTCAACAGTTGCACAACCTGAGCCCACTACATCCAGAGCTTATTTTTAAATATGTTCCTTCAAAACTGTTTAATGAGGTTTCTCTGGACTAAGGTAATACACAAAAGGCCCAATGAATACTGTACTTGCTTTAAACATTATGTTCACATTGGTATATATTTTTATATATTCTATTTTTAGAAGAATATTTTTACTCCTAGATCAAAGATTTGTGTAAAGCTTCAATACTACTCAGTGACTCATTAGTATGATTACATGCCAGGCGGTTTTAATGTCTGCTGCACAGCTCACCGTGCAACTGACTTACCCAGGGAAAAACAATTTTATACAGTAGTCTTCGAAGGAAAGCACCAGGAAAAGTGGAGCAATTGAAGACAGAGTGTGAGAATGAAGATGGAATAACAAATATGTGCAGCATTTATAAAGACAATTTAACCACATAAGTCCCGGATATTATTATAGGAAGGTACTTTATTTTTCATATTTAACCATGAAGGTATCCACAGTTAGCACCATGATAATGCATCATCCTCATTTTATAAAATGGTTAATTATGCTGCCATTCCAGCACACATGCGCATGTGTGTGCACGCGCACACACACACACACACACACCCCTACCTACCTCTTAAGGTACTCAGTTTTAAAACAAAAATAACTTTTTAGAGAAGTTATGTGCAGTTTTCCTGTCAGTTTCTCATACTTCATCCTTCAGTATGGAACAAAGAGGGTGGGATAAAGATGTATGAAAACGCACAGTGCTACAGAAAGGAAAAAGTCTATTTGGAAAGTCTTTCAGATTCCAAATAATCTGTGTTTTACATTTGGTAGTGTCTCATTAAAATGGCATCAACTGCCAACTAAAGCATATGGCACTACACCAATCTCTTGTACAGACCTTGCTGAAGTTGTGCTGTCTCACCCTATTCATTAAAGTTCTGAACCCACTTCTCCCAAAGAAATTAAATGAAATCCACCAAAGACACAGTCTTTGGCCATATTACTTCTTCCTTTTTTTTAGAAACCTAAACTTTAAATATTACTTTAATTAAATTACGAGATCAGACCATTCGTTTTCTGGCAGATATTTGTAATGGGTGACATATGTTATAGACACCTTACTCTGGTGTAATTCATAATTTGCACATTTATTTACAACTTGGACATTATGTACCTAATGCCCGCCAAAGAGGGATGAAAGTTAATCCCCTTCAGTCATGATTTGGTAACATGATCTCTTCTGATTCACTTTTTTTATGGTACCTTAGTTGCAAGTACCCTGATTTATACGATGAATTTCAAGGAAGGTTGCTTTTAAAAATTGGTTCTTAACTTGATTCTGCATTTTCATAAAGATGTTTGGCAATACATTCTAAACTCTCAATGATGGAAGCTCAAATTAATATATAAGGCTTTTCTGCCCCCTTCTGTTTATTATAAACTTAATATATTATAGCCCAATCAATCAATACCCAGTGTATAACATATGCTCCCAAGATATGGTTGTATTGCTTTCAAATGTATATCACAATTTTTAGGGCTACGTTATAATATTATCTTGAATAGTCACTCTTCTTCACTTTAGAAATACTCAAGGAAGCGATTTCTATTGATGATTTTACATAACAGGCATTGCAGCCACTATTCTAAATAGTTTATATTGTTGAGATAAAAATTACATTAACTAGGCTGAACAACTTCCTCCTTCTATTTACTTGGACAGAGGGAGAAACAAATTAATAAATGAAGGGGACTGTCTTGAACTATTCTCCCAAGTCAGTCACATCTAACACCTGGCTAATGTAAGTGTTTAAACTCATGACTTGTTAACATTCACAGAATCCAATAATTGATGGGGGTACTAGGATTTACCCACAAATCCTCTAATCCAATCCTGTGCTTTTGTTTTGTAATCCAAGTATTTTATGTCTTTACCAGGGTGGATAAAAATCAATAATTTTTTTTAAATAAAAAAATTTGATTTTTTTTTTTATTTAAATCGGGGTTTTTTTAATAAAATGCTTTTGAGGAAAAAACCTATCTAAAGACAATTTTAATTAAGATACATTATAGCTCAAAGATATCTCATGATGGAATAGGGATTATAAATTCTAATTCTACAGTATGAGACACTATATTCATGTAATTTTTAGGAAAAGTTTTATAAATGAGTTCCAATAGTTCATGGATTAGGGACCCAATCTTATGGGGTTCCACAGGCTTCTGTATAGATTATTTAGGTTAATCTTTCTATCTACCCAATGGGACTCAGTGCTCAGTCTAGAAGATACCATCAGAGATGCTTAGTTTTGCAGGTCTCGAACTGTGGATTTGTGTCTTCTGAGATAACATGCCTGTTAACAGCAAAAATGTTTTAAAATAAATAAATAATATATAGAAGTGAGAAACAACAGACCTCAACTCTATTATCCCTCTGCAAATCTGTGTACAGAGTGTCAATCCCTTACCTCTCTCTAAAAGTGCAAAGTTTCAAAAAGTTCAATGAACAGAAGATTGTTGGGGGCAGAATAGATCTGGACAAGGAGAAGAAGTCTGGAGACAAATGTGAGAAGCGAGGGACATATGCTTGATTTGTTAAAATATTATATGTTTACTGTTGAAGAAAAAATCCAGAATACACAACATTGTTGTTTTAGTTAAATAAAACAATTTATATGTCTGTCTGATGATGTTCTCCTCCTAATACAGCGTGGCAAGAAAATCCTCCAAATATTAATGATTAACCTGTTGAATTGGAAATAGTTCACCTCCCAATGACTTCATAAATATCTGCTTCAATTACCTGTCGTAAATGAAATAACCAAATAATCATCCATTATTGATATAGCTGTAAAACTAATCTGAAAAATTTTCAAAATAAATCACTGTTTAAAAATGCATAGTGTGTACCTTCTAAAAATGAAATCTACATCTATCTTTATCTGAGCTCTGAAGAACATGTATTAAGGTTATAAGAACCAACAAGAATGCACTTTTATGCAGAAAACCATGATTAAATCGAGTCTTCCTGAGTAGTGACTTAAATCAAATGCACCCTGATCTCTACACTTCTACTGTATGTTCTTAGAAATCAGTCACACTACCAAACCTTTATTAATGAAAGCTGGAGGCATTTGTTCTTGATTTTCATCCTCAGGCCACTTATAACCAAACTAGATTCATTTCTGAGAGGTCAAGATCAATTGTTTATGTGTTTGTGTTCAGCACTCTGTTGTTTCTTGGTGCACTATTATAAATATCTGTGTGTTGCATTATAAAACAGACCTTTGCGCTTCTGTAAATTCCTTTATTTATCGTTAAGATTATTTTCTCAGATTTCTTTTTCCTTTAAAAAATAATAAAATCAGTCTAAGTCTAAAGCTTGCAGAGATTTTATTAAGTCGGGTTTATGTTAAGTTCATGTTACTGAAAAGTTTCACTGGACAGTATTAAATTTGATTAAAAAAAATTAAAGTAATATCTTCTTTTAAAAAGTAGGTTTTTGTTTTATACCTGATTAAAAGTCAAGCCCAAAATAAAAAATGTCAACTCCAATCTGTTCTTAGTTTTTAATCTTTCAAATGCTTGAAGCCATCATTAATAAACTGCCACCTGAATCATCCAACAACCATTCACAATATTTCATTAGAAACCATTTAACTAATAGCAATTGGCTTAGGAAATGTGAATCAACCCAGGTCAGATCTCAGTCAGGTCTTCTTCTCAAAATGTTTTGACAGATGAATTCAGCAACATATTTGTATAAATTATTGTATTCCTCTCTTAAATGCAGATGAAATTTTGCTATTAAGTGACAGGTTTCAGAGTAGCAGCCGTGTTAGTCTGTATTCGCAAAAAGAAAAGGAGTACTTGTGGCACCTTAGAGACTAACCAATTTATCTGAGCATAAGCTTTCGTGAGCTACAGCTCACTTCATCGGATGCATCCTATGAAGTGAGCTGTAGCTCACGAAAGCTTATGCTCTAATAAATTGGTTAGTCTTTAAGGTGCCACAAGTACTCCTTTTCTTTTTGTTATTAAGTGGTTATTTTAATTGACCTTGTGAAACTCAACACTAAACATTTACATTGGAAGTTATATGTTTTCCTGGACTTGTGATATCCTGACACCTAATTACTGCATACTTGGCTCCTTAACATCTTAGTGCAACAATAGTAGAAAAGACAGTTACCTTTTCCATAACTGGTGTTCTTCAAGATGTGTTGCTCATGTCCATTCCATATTAGGTGTGTGTGTTCACCACATGCACCGGTGCCGGAAGTTTTTCCCTTAGCAGTATCCGTAGGGGACTGGCTCTGGCGCCCTCTGGAGTGGTGCCCGCATGATGCGGTATAAGGGGCACTGCCAGCTCCCCCACCCTCTGTTCCTTCTTGCCAGAAACTCCGAGGGTGGGGAAGGAGGGCAGGTCAGGGAATGGACATGAGCAACATATCTCCAAGTGCTTGCTCATGTCCATTCCATATTAGCTGACTCCCAAGCAGTACCCCTATAGGCAGATAGGAGTTCACGGACATGTAGATTGCAACACAGCTCAGCCGAACCCAGCATCGTCTCTGGCCCGCTGAGTGATGGCATAATGAGTGGTAAACGTGTGGACAGAGGACCACGTCGTGGCTCTACAGATGTCCTGGATAGGGATGTGCGCCAAGAAGGCTGCCGAGGATGCCTGAGCTCTAGTAAAGTAGGCTCTGACAATCAGCAGCTGCAGGACCCCCACAAGATCGTAACATGTCCATATGCAAGAGGTGAACAAGTTGGAAATACTCTGTGAGGACACCGGAAGGCCCTTCATCCTATCCACTGTGGCAATGAAGAGTTACAGAAAGACTTGGTACATTCTACGTAAAAAGCCAGGCCCCTTCGGATGTCCAGGGCGTGCAGCCGCTTCTCTTCACTGGTCTTGTGCAGCTTAGGACAGAACACTGAGAAGATGATGTCATATGGAAAGTAGACACCACCTTCTGCAGAAGGCCAGGTGAGACCTCTGCTGGACCTTGTCTTTGTAAAATACCATGTACGGCAGTTCTGAGGTCAAGGCTTTAATCTCAGAGACTCCCCTCACTGATGTCACCACCACCAGGACAGCAACCTTCCATGACAGGTGGGAAAGGGAGCAGGAACCTAGCAGCTCAAAAGGCAGGCCTGTGAGCCTGGAGGGGACCAAGTTAAGATGCCGCTGTGGGACGGGGTCCATACCTGCGAAAAGAGTCTCTCGAGGCCTCTCAAGAATCTGACCGTCATATCAGAACACATCGTCTGCCCCTGGATTGGTAGGTGAAAAGTGGAGATGGCTGCAAGATGTTCTAATGGAAGAGTGTGCCAGACCATGGTTCCTCAAATGAAGCAGGTAGTCTAGGATAGACTGTATGGAAGAGCGCAAGGGAGAGATGCAATGCACGAACGTCCAGCAGCAAAACCTTAACCAGACTGAGTTACCCGGCCAAGTGGATGAGAGCTTCCTGCTTCCCAGGAGGACCTGCTGGACCTCATCTGAGAAGCTCCGCTCCTCCAGGTTCAGCCAAGCAGCATCCACGCCAAGAGGTGGAGGGACACGAGGTTGGGGTGCAGGAGCCGCCCGTGGTCCTGTGACAGCAGGTCCGGTCGGTTGGGCAGGGGCCAGGGAGACGCCACTGCCAGGCTCATGAACGTGCCGAGCCAGTGCTGACAAGGCCATGCCAGGGCGATCACGATAACCTATGCTTGGTCTCACTTGATCTTTGCTAGGACCCTGCTGATGAGAGGAATCAGAGGGAACACGTACATCAGGTTCCCTGACCAAGACAGGAGAAAGGCATCGGAAAGGGAGTCCTTGCCCAGGCCTTGCCGTGAACAATCCTCCAGCATTTCCTGTTTAGCCTGGTGGCGAAAAGGTCCACTTGGGGAGGTCCCCGCCTCTGGAAAATCATTCAGGCTACGTCCGGGTGGAGCGACCACTTGTGGTGAGAGAAGTCCCAGCTGAGCTGATCTGCTAGCGTGTTCTCGATGCCAGGGAAGTGACAAGCTTCCAGATGGACTTTGTGGCTGATGCAGAAGTCCCAGAGACAGAGTGCCTCTTGGCAGAGAGTCAATGAATGTGCTCCCCCCTTGCCTGCTGATGTAGAATATGGAGGCCATGTTGTCCATCAGGACTTTCTCCACCTTGACCGACAGGTGAGGTAGGAAGACTCCGTATGTCAAGCAGATTGCCCGGAGTTCTTTGACATTTATGTGTAACATCATCTCCTCCGGGGACCGTATGCCCCGGGTCTGGAGGTCGCCGAGGTGTGCACCCCAGCCGAAGTCCAAGATATCCGACACCAACTCAATGGAGTGATGAGGGGGAGGGGGTGTCGAACGGAACCCCCTCTAGGACCATCATGCAATCTGTCCACCATCGCAGTACCTTCGGGGGAATGAACGACCTTGTCCAGCTGACGACCTTGTCCAGCTGATCTCTGGACTGGGAATAGACTGTTGCCAGCCATTGCTGCAGGGGCCACATCCAGAGCCTGACATGGCAGACAACATATGTGCATTCTGCCATGTGACCCATCAGGTGCTGGCAAACCCTGGCCGTAGTTAGGGGGAAAGCGGAGACTTCCACGATGAGGTCCATCAATGTCTGAAACCCTTCTAGCGGCAGGAATGCTCTGGCACAGGTCAAGTTGAGCACTACTCCGATGAATTCTATCCTTTGCACCAGAACTAACAGACTTTTTGTTGTTCACCAGTAGGCCCAAGAAGTGGCATGTGGCTTGCAGCACCGCGACATCGTCTTGGACCTGAGACCTGGAGTTGCCCTTGACTCGCCACTGATCGAGGTACGGGTAGATCTGAATATCCTGATACCTGAGGTAAGCAGCCACCATCGAAATGCTCTTGGTAAACACTCTGGGTGCTGTCGCAAGGCCAAACAGGAGGACCGCAAACTGATAGGGTGGGGGCCCACCATAAACCGGAGGAAGCGTCTGTGACCTTGAAAGATCACTATGTGGAAGTATGTGTCAAGTCGAGGGCGGCATACCAGTCTCCCAGATCCAGGGAGGGGATGACAGAAGCCAAGGAGACCATGCAGAACTTTAGCTTCTTTAGATATTTGTTGAGGTCCCTCAGGTCCAGGATGGGCCACAGACTGCCCTTGGACTTTGGGATTAAGTAGTACCGGGAATAGAACCCCTTGTTCCTGTACTGGAGAGGAACTTCTTCCACCGCACCCAATTGCAGCAACCCCTTTACCTCCTGTGCAAGGAGACTCTTGTGAGAAGGGTCCCTGAAGAGGGATGGGAAAGGGGGGTGGGAAGGGTGGGTAGAAGTAAACTGTAGGGTATAACCCTCTATCACAGTATTGAGGACCCAGCAGTCTGAAGTTATAGCTGTCCATGCAGGGAAGAAAAAAGAAAAGAAAAGGTGGTTGGAGAACAGCGGGACAGACGGATCCAGAGTAAAGTCTGGTAGGTCGCCCTCAAGCACACCCTCAAAACGCTTGCTTGCCCCATTGTTTATTGCGGGTCAAGCCCAACTGGGCAGAGAGAGGAGGCAGGTATCTCAGCTGGCGCTTGTAGCCCCTATTCTTCTTTGGGGGAGAGGGGGGGCTCCTGGCAGGGTTGACTCTTTTGTCCCTGAGATTGCTGCGGTTTGAACCGCTTACGGGCTGGACTGGGAACATACAGCCTCAGAGTTTACAGGGTAGTGCGGGAGTCCTTAAGGCCATGCAGTTTACTGTCCATCTGCTTGCAAATAGGGCCTGGCCATCGAAAGGGAGGTCTTGCATCAATTGCTGAGCCTCTGTTGACAGACCCGAAAGGAGCAGCCAGGACGCCCTTCGCATGGAGATGGCCGAGGCCCTGGTGTGAGCCGTGGAGTCTGCTGCGTCCAGGGCTGCTGGGAGGGTCGCTCTTGCAGCAGCCGTGCCCTCTTCAAGCATCGCCCAGAATTCCTTCTTGGACCCTTCAGGCAGTGAGACCTTGAATTTGGCCATAGACTGCCACATATTGTAGTCATAGCGGCCAAGGAGGGCTTGGTGTTGGTCACTCACCACTGAAGGCTGGAAGACAAATACATTTTTCACTCAAACAGGTCCAGTCTCTTCGAGTCTTTCTTCTTGGGTGTGGCCTCGGTTGACCCTGCTTCTCCCTCTGGTTAATGGCCTCAACTACGAGGGAGTTTGGGGCTGGACGAGTATAAAGATACTCATGGCCTTTAGCTGGCACAAAATTTTTGCACTCACCCCTTTTTGAGATGGGTAGTAGCAAGGAGGGGGTTTTCCATAGGGCATTAATTATTTTCGATACCCCCTCGTGTAGGGGTTAAGCTACTCTAGCAGGTGCCATGGAGCAAAGAACGTCGAACAGTGAGTCCGACGACTGCTTGGAGCCCCAGGTTAGAGGCAACCCTCTTCAAAAGCTCCTGATGAGCCTTGGCGTCATCTTGCACAACTGGATGTGGGGGACCCATAATCGGTTTATCCGGCGATGAGGTGGATGAAGCCAGCACCGAGGAATCCACCACATCCCCTGGTGGTCCAACTGGCTGCTCCCCTAGGTCTTCCCATGTGGAGCCTCCACCTCCAGAGGAGGGCAGGATGCTGCAGCCGATGGCTTATCTGAGGCCCCCTCCACTGACCGGGTGGCCACGGAAGGCTGGGTGAACCCCCAAGGATTCCAGGGGTACCACGCTGCCGGCCATTGGCCCAGAGGCCACGGGGTCAGGTGCGGTGCCAATGAGGTCGACAGTACCACTGGTGCTGGGGCCTGTCCTGCAACCAGGGACTCCTGATCAGCACCAGAGTCATACGCAGAGTGATCGCTGTGGAGTGACCATAACCAGCTGGCCTGGTGGCCCTCCTCAGTGCAGTGCCAGCCGCTGTGCCTCGACGCCAATCTGTCCGATTGGGACGAGTTCCTCCTGCAGAACCCTGGGGATCTTCAGAATTCTGCAGATCTGTGTCGACAGACCGGCAATCTATGCCTTACACTGCTTGACCTGTACCGAGATCTAGAGGGGAACCAGGAGTCAGAGCGGGCCTATCTTCGGTAAAATCTCCCTGATTGAGGGGATTCGCGTCTCAGTGACAGGTGCCAGCGGGAGGGTGAGCGGTGATCCCATTCCGCCGATCGGTCACAGGACCGGTGCCAAGTTTCTCCGTCGACCCCCTGCAGTGTAGACCCCGCGGGTAACTCGACCTAAGCTAAGTTATTCACGTAGCTGGAGTTGCATAGCATAGGTCGACTTACTGCGGAAGTGTAGACATAGCCTGAGTCTGAGCATACAAGCTCTAATGGATTCACCCATGGAGTTTCATTGTTGTGAGGTGGAGAGACTCTAGATTGGGATGTTGGAGGCAGCCATGGTCCTGCAGCATCAAGGCCAGGACCAGGGGCCGAGTCATAGGTGTGTCTGACAGGTCTAGAAGCGTTGTGAACCAGTGCTGACGTGGCCATGCTGATGCTATCAAGATTATTGATGCTCCCTCTCATCAGACCTTCAGCAGGACCTTGTGAATGAGCAGGAAGGGCGGGAATGTATACAGCAGGTGCCCCTTCCAAGGGAGAAGAAAGGCATCTCTGAGCAAGCCCAGGTTATGATTCAGGAAGGAACAGAACTGTTGACACTTCCTGTTGCACCGTGTCATGAACAGGTCTATCTGGGAAATCCCACCTTTGGAAGATGTTGATTGCGACATCTGGGTGGAGGGACCACTCGTAGCCATGAAAGGACCTGTTGAGGTGACTGGCCAGTTTGTTCTGCAAGCCCGGAAGGTACAATTCCTCCAAATGTATGGAGTGGGCAATGCAGAAGTCCCAAAGCTTGAGGGCTTCCTGACACAGGAGAGAGGAGTAAGCACACTCTGTCTGTTTATATAGAACACTGCTATGGTATTGTCCATCAATACCAATACACATCTGCCCTGTAGATAAGTTCGAAACATCTGGCAAGCAAGGCGAACCACATGTAGCTCCCTGACATTGATGTGCAGCAAAAGTTCTGCCTGGGACCAGAGACCTTGGGTCCTGAGTCTTCCTAGGTGTGCTCCCCATCCCATCGCTGACACATCTGTGACTAGGGACAGCGATGGTTGACGCCTGGAGAAGGGTATTCCCACACATACTGCTTGTGGGTCGAGCCGCCACCGGAGGGACTGGAGGAGTGAGTGTGACCAATTTGTCTAGGCAATCTCAGTTTGGCCTGTACACCTAGCTAGCCAAGACGGAAGGGCACGGAGTCGCAGCCTGCCATGCTGGACCACATATATGCAAGTAGGCATACGTCCGAGCAGTTTCAGGCAGTTTCACACTGTAGTAGTGGGGAATCTTCTGAGAAATCTCTATGATGGCACCCATGGTGAGGAAGCGAGCTTCTGGGAGGAATGCCCCGGCCTGACCGGAGTCTAGGAGAGCTCCGATGAACTCTATCCTCTGAGTGGGAGTTATGGTTGACTTTTCCATGTTCAGAATGAGGCCATGTCTGTAGAATGTCATCCGCACCAGGCTCATGTGGTCCTCCACTTGGACCCGGGAGCGACCCTTGATTAGCCAGTCGTCTAGATACGGGAATACTTGCACTTGCCACTTCCGCAGGAAGGCTGCCATGACCACTATGCACTTGGTGAACACCCGAGGAGCTGCCGAGAGGCCAAAGGGGAGGATTGTGAAGTGATAGTGGGTGTCGTTGACCACACTCCGCACTGAAGTGCTGGGCCTGGGGTCGGACGTCGCCTATGCCGGCTGGGGACAAAGGGCTGATTCCATGAGGAATAGTTTCAGCCTAAAGTCCCTCTCCTTCTTGGTCCTGGGTCAGAAGTCTCTGCAGATCTTACACTTATCCGTTTGATGAGCTTCCCTCAAGCACTTCAGACAGGAGTCGTGTGGGTCTCCCTTTGGCATAGGCTTCAGATAGGACCCGCATGGTCTGAAACCCTGAGACCAAGGCATGCCCCGGTCCCCGGGAAGGGAAACATGGGGCGGAACACCCCAACCGAAACTTGTCTAAACTAACTAAGACTATTTGAACTAATACACTAAGATTTTTAACTATTTACAGGTAATGAGAAAAAGTCCACGATGGGATCGCTGGCTGTTAGCAAGAGAGGAGCTGTTCCAATTACCTACCGTCACTGGTGGCAAAAGGAACTGAAGAGGCGAAGGGTCAGCAGGGACCTATATACATCGCCATGAAGGAGCAACTCCAGAGGACTCCACAGCCGACCGGACAGATACCGCTGGGGAAAAACCCTCCGGCGACTGTGCATGTGGTGCGCATACACCTAGTTGGAATCAACATGAGCAATCACTCGAGGAAGTGCAATCTACACTCATGATAAAGCACACAGCATTTCAGTATTTGTTCAACAATTCATAACACAAAAACTGAGTCTGAATTTATGAAGGCTTCATATACCTAAAATAAAGGAAATGGAAAAGGTTAAATTCAGAAGTACCTGTATCCAGCTCTAATATTCAGAATCAGGATCTAACTCTAGTTTAGGAGAGTGCTTCTGTGCATCTTAAACTAGCACGAATGATAAAATATCAAAAACCAAAACAGAAGAATTGGTCTAAAAGGTTTTCAGTGCAGAATTGTGCTGCATCTAAGTACTAAGAATGATACAGGTCCACCTCGTCTGGAGCACGAATACACACACATGACACACAGCGTGGCTTGGCCAGCAAGGTAGGTAATCGATATAAATCTGTAACTCCATGATCCACCAAAAGAAGAATCAACATCAAACTTTTCATACATGTCTCTGAAGTGTTCGTGTGACAAATGAGGAAGTTTACTAACTAGACCAAGAATTCATTCAGACTGAATCCAAGAGAAACTAAAATTCTACTATTCTGGGTGACATGGATATGGGGAAAGATACACAACTTGACTACTCTCAGCACTCCAGTCTTTGATATGTTAACCAGCTTCAAAAAGATTAAATTAAAATAGTCCTTCCTTACATTCCAACAGCACTGTCAAATATGCGATCACCTTCCAAAGAATGACTGTGCTACTACTGCAGTGTCTTTGGATTTTCATCCATCCCTTTATTAGGAGCCACAGTATTTCCCCTGGCATGGAGTATCACAGAAACAAATATACACTAAACTCCTCCAAGGAACAGCTGCAATTCTAAGGACATAATCACTAACTTCCTTCTCTTTCAAAGTCATCTGAATAATGCTACTAACCTTCACCAGTCTAAATTGCACTGTATTTTTTAAAGGTTTAATTTTTTTTAATATGAAAATTATTTTAAGGTGTACTTCGTTATGAAAAATACAATTTATCTTACAAGAACAAGACATTCTCCATATAGTTTTGAAGGTTTTTCCCATTTTATTTTTGTAACATTCTGGAAACTTGGAGATCTATTTTTTCACACTGAAGATAGTCCTTTTCCATTTTGCAATACTGGTTTTATTCCCCCATTTTGCAAACAGACCTAAAATGAACATGATAGATTTTGTTCAGCGCAGATCATAGACCCAATCAACCAATCTTTTCCCATGCATTAACATCAGTGGGATGACTTGTGTGATTAAGAAATGTTCACATGAGGGTTGAACAATCATGCCGTTTCAGGAGCTGATTTTCATGTAAAAATCCCACTGATTTTTAAAAGGAACTCTGTGTAGGCTGCAGCTACAGATTTGGGCCCATCGCAATTAAGTTAAAATAGCTTTGTTTGTACACCAGTTTTGTTGACAGAGAACTGCAGAGGTCCGGGAGCTGCATTTCTTAGTTCACTGATTCTACTGGCGCCAGTCCAGCAAAGCACATAAGCATGTGTGTAAGGCTAGTTACTCCTATTGTAGTTGATAGAAAATATTTTTTTTTCATATTATATATAGTTTAATTACTTTTTTCCCTAGGATTCTAGTTGTAGATTCTGTTTCTATAGACTGGACTTTTTCCCCCCCGTGTTTTGTTTTTTCTTAAAGACCTTCGATGCAGCAATTTATCTTACATTCTTTTATCTTATTCCTGAATTACAACTGTACTCTAATTCTGTTTTCTTGCTGCAATGCTTTGCAAATCCATTTAAATTAACCTTTCTCTTAACTTTTAATGTTCCATATCACTGGAATGCAAAACAACTTGAAAACAAAAAGAAACATTTGTCCAGAAATATAGTTCTTGAACTCCTTGAACTGGGGACATCCAAAGCCAAAAGGCATTCCAGTTGGCACACTGGAGATACATACTAGAAGAATAAATCCTATTAATCAAAACCTAACCCACCCTGTTGACAGATTTTACTTGATTAGAGGACAAACAACACCTCATATAAAAATAAAAACAAGTTTGCAAATCCCACCTAGTGGTGGAACTGTGTCATGCCGTTTTTGTTTTCTATTTAGCAACCTTAGTCAAATGCTACAAACACTGCTTTTTGGAAACAAAAAAAATTAAGTTCACAGACGCTACCTACTTAGTATGCTGGAGGAGAGACTATGGAGAATAATTCCATTTTTAAAAGGTGACACCACCCCCTTTCCCTTGTCAACATGAGCAAATCTTCCTATTCATGGGTGTCACTCGAGATCTTTTGACAATGGTGCGCAATGCATTTAGCCTTGCAGTCCATGTTCTGTACAGAAAAATATAACAACCTTACAGTTTTAATCAGGGGTCGGCATAGTTAACCAATTAACGAGAAGCCCCTATGATAAAGAATCAACCACACCCAGTCTACATGTGTGCCAAATTCCAGGTACAAATCAGACTCACCACCACCACCACAAAGAGAACAGAGAACTTCCTCCACTTCTCATCCAAGTGCACAGCAACAGGGTTGACCAACTCAAAGAGCTCAATCTCACATGCTGGGCAATCTAATCTACCGACTGGATACTTTGAGGTTTGGGAAGAGGTATTGGTAGCAAGTTAGTGGCAAATACCAGTTTTCATTATGATCTAGGATAAAGTAATATATAACTTCAGTTTTACAGTGTGAACAGCATCTTTGTAACAGTTTAAAGAGAAGGAAATCTTGGTAAACTACAATTAGCTATGGGCTGATTTTTTTCACTGTATGATTGGAAGCCATTCATTTGAACAGCTTTTACCTAGATTAGTCCAGTTGAAAAAACTGGGTAACACCAGGGTGCTAACCAAAAAAAAAAAATGCTGTATCTAGGTTGAATTTTTCCAGGGAACATGTTTTAAAAGATATACAAACATGAGTTTCATTGCACTATCAGCTCCGTATATTTAGTTAGTAAATCTATGAACCACCTCTCTTCTGTCTGAACATGCTCCAAGTTTGCAGCTTTCTGTTTAAGTGATATCAAGTGTTGCACTACAGCAAACTGAAGGAACTACCTTAAATTCTCCAAAATCTTATGGGAGCTAATGAAAGTTTTGGTTGCATGTTACCTCAAAAGTAAGGGATTGCTGATGGCCATACTATGGAAAAATGATGAAGGCAGAGACAGAGAGCCAGTCAGATTCTGGACAGAGTGAGTTAGAGGCTGAATGACGTCAGACAAGACAAGACTCAGAAAACCAAAACAATACACATTCTCCTACTAATAAGATATTTATTACATTACTGTAGTACTGTTCTTGGCTATTTTAAGGCTCTATACAGTTAAACACAATTCTGTTTACAGCCTAAGAACATCTTTCTATTCCACTAATTTTGAAAAAAAAAAAAATGGGGGGGCGGTTTAATTCATATTAACAGTAATATTATGGAACCATCAAATTCCTGGCTTCATAGATAAGGTTGAAAACCACATATTTTTAAACAGCAGTCACTAAGCATTAAGAAAATATTTTCTAAGTCTTTTTTATTAATTTTTAATGATTGCAAGCCTTATTTGTATGTATTTACTGTCTTTAAGTCCCTTTTTAAAAACCTACCAACATCTCATGGAAAACTCAGTAACATTCTGCTTAGAAAGAATTCCTCATGTGTCAGATTTTCTGTGACTTCTTTATCTGCTCCTTTCTACTAAGTGTTCTGAAGATTAATCTTTTTTGTTTCTCAAGACTCCACCTGTTCATGCAGCTTGTTTGCTACCCAAGATTATAATCTTTTAGAGTAACATCAAATCCATCTGCACTGCAGTTAGTTGGTGTGTCATCAGGTGGGAGTCAAGAGGAACAGAGCAACTGTGGGAACAAGACTTCAGTTTTTATGCAATGTATTTAGTGAAAACATCAAAAGCACATGAAATAGTCATTTTTCAATATTTTGTAGTTTTCCCAAGAGGTGTCAGCAAGTCTTCAAGAATAACAAAACAAAAAAATAAAACCAAGAAAGAATGTTGGAAAAGTTCTACTTAATAAAGATAGAAATCAGATTCAGAATGCAACAAATTTCTGCTCTGAAAGCTAATAATGTAGTGAGGTCCGTGATTTATTACAAATCTCCTTGAAACTTCTGCTTCATTTCCCTAATGAGAATTTTTAAAACTTGGAAACTACACATTGGCATTAAAAAAAAAAGGAGGAAAGCATGAGTTATCCCAATAAATCAGCATGTTCAGCTTACAAGGGAAAACAATAGAAAGTTGAGCTTCAAGCTGCCAATTTTTACATAAGTGAGACTCCTGGCTCTATAAAACATCAGTTGCATAGCCAGATTATACTATATCACTCAATCTTATAAACAAGCCTTGTGTAATTTTGTTCTGGTCTCTGCAGCAGAAGCAGGTAGTATGACATTCCAAATCATAATCTAGGATGGCCTGATCTAGGATGCTTAGCTATGAACTCTGCTGCTTCACTATAGTTGTCAGATGCCACCACAAGGTGACTCAGGAAAAAAAAATTGCTCATGTCCAAGTCACCCTTGTTCTCATTACAAGATGGCCTAGACTCACTTGAAACCGACATACCTTAGGGAACGAATTTATATAACAAGTATTTTAAAATAGCAAAACATCATAGAGCAATAAAATTGATGTGTGAATTTATAATTTATACACTCTACTATATAATATTGTAACAAATGAACCTTGATTTTGGCAAATCTGTATCACATTAATACAAGCAGCTAATCACCAAATAAAATACATAAACAACATTCAAAGTTGCTTTGAGGGGAAAGAGGAGATATCATAACCTTAAAGAATTTACTGGGGGGAAAAGGGAAAGTCTGTGTTGCTGGCACACAACTAAGATATTGTTGTGAAATGTAACACCATCTGGTTGACATAGCTCTTCTATCGGCACACAATGGTTTTATTACAATGGAGGAACTGGTATTACTGTAATGGCAGGAGGAGACAGGGGTTGAAGGATCTCATTCAGGTGTAGAATCTGTAAATCTGTGTCTGAAATACCAACTGAAGTTGGAAGTTCTCCACCGCCATCTGTGTTTTAAGGAGGGGGAGAACATAAAGAGAGAGTCCTACAACAGAACAGTGAATGCAGGTTTTTAATTAGAAATAATCAACAAGTGGAACCGGTTTCTTTGAGATGAGAGATAGGGTCTTTAGTGATACATCCTATCACAGTGAAACTGAGCCAGCCATTAACAAAGCTGGGCTGGCTCAGAACCAGGTCTGGATGCTTTCCAAGTGAATGAGTCTCTGGTATTTAGCTGACAGCTCTTCACCTACTCTCCAGAAGATTTGTTAAAGCAGAAATGATCTGTAAGTTAAATACATGTGTCCTTTGAGAATATACTCCTATTTTTCTTTTTGGTTACATAGCCCAGAAATTGAACTGAATTTCAGGGAAAGTCAATGTTTTCTTAACAACAAAGCTGAAGATGTTCCTAAAAATTCATTACTTGCTGTCAAAAATTTAAAACTTTTTTAAGTTGATGTACTATACCTGTCACTCATATTTCATTAAAATAATTAATGGAGGGAATGCTTCTGTTTGTAGGGTATTATGCTAACTATCTTTAATTAAAATCAAAGGACAAAAGTAATTCTACAAAATAGAAAAACCAAACTGAATGCTTTAAACACACTCAGACACAGCTATACCAAGTATCTCTTCCCCCTACCTACTACCCTGAGCAGCGAAGAAGCTATTACCTTTTAGCTAGCCACACACTAGCTGGAAATCATTGGATTCGGAATCCACTTTCTCTAATATTTAATAACAAATGCACAAACTATTTAAGATCATTTAGTTCACAGTTATAATTCTGAAAAGTATATGTGAAGCAGGGTAGCAGGGACCTCATCACCTAAAATGTTTTCAGACTACCAGAAAAACAGACACAAAAATCTGAAATCCTAAAGTGAGAGATTAACTGCTAAACTTCATAGGAATGCCTACAGCAGACATGCATGGCCTTACAGAGAGAACGCAGCCTCAGGCTGAACACTAAATTCATTAGAGAATTAAAACAGTATAATTAGAAAAACCTACTGATGAAGGATAATGCTCACTGGATATCCATCAATAGGTTCCTAACCAGGTCACATACTTGTGAATAAATCTTTTAAATGTATGCTTTGTGTATAAAGCCCATTATAAGGGGACAGTTTTAAATTATATACAGGACCCTGAATTTCTTTCTAAAAAAATCTGTATTTAACAGAAACATGTATATACATAGTTTGAATAATAAGAAAGGAAGTCCCTGTAACAATAGATAAAGATAAAGGGTAGGTGACGGGATACTTGAAATGTTTTAACATACAACATTTCAGCACCTGTCATACAAGACCACAGTCTGATAAATGCAGCTTAGCTATTAAGGGAATTACCTATTGCTGACAATTATTTCTTAAGATCATAGACAATTATGAGGTACCTGTTTCAAAGAAAGAATAATCCTGACAATTATGGATCCCCCATGAGTAACTTCTATCGCCAGTAAAGCAGGAGAGGCCAAAATTTTTTTAAAAGGGTGCCTAAAGTTAGATTCCAAACTTCATAGTTAGGTATCTAAATAAGCGGCCTGTTTTCAAAAGTACTGGGCTCTCAACTGCTCCCGAAGTAGTCAGTTGGGCTGCGTGTGACCAGCAGGCTATCCAGTAGTAGATTAAAGTTGAAGTTGAAGCCTAGACAAATTCAAACTAGAAATAAAGATGCGTTTGAACCTTTGAAACAGTTTACCAAGGAACTGGTATCCATCATTTGAAGTCTTTAAATCAAGACTGGATGTCTTTCTAAAATATATACTCTACTTCCACCACAAGTTACTGGGCTCAATGAATGCAGGAATTACTGGGCAGAATTATATGGCTTGTGTTATGCAGTAAGTAAGAATGATCACATGATTGTAATGGTTCCTTCTGTCTGTAAAATATCTGAATCTATGGGGGTTTTTTAAGGTATCAGTATTTCGTCCAGTCTGGTTTAGCAACTTCATTAACAACCTGAGAGAGGGTGTAAACAACATGTTAATGAACTGTTTGCCATTACTAAATTGATGTGAGCTGCAAACACCCCTCAGGCCAGAAATGCAAAAATGGAAGCGTGTATCTTGAGGGAAATATAAGCTGAAAGACATATTTATTTATAAAGTAGTAATGCTGAAGGGGAACCAGACATGACAGTGGCCAGAAAATTGGACAGATATTTGCAGTTCAACATGACAGTAAAAGAAGGACAAAGTTGTTGTTTTTTTAACCTGTACATTCATGGGCCTCACAGTATGAAGCAAGGTGGTAATAGCTTTTTTATATAATGCTTTAGTCCACCGAGAACATAGTGTTTATTTCTGAGTACCATGAGTCAGAAAAATATTCACAAACTAGTCGGAGTTCAGAGAAGAGTAATGAAAACGATCAGAGGCTGGAAAAATTGACTTATGAAAGCAAAGTTAAATATGTTTATCTTGGCTACAAATTGACCAAGGAGGAGATGGACTATGAAAACACTCTAAAAATATTACAAAGTTGTAAACAAGGATAGAGATTAATTATTTAGGTCAAATTATTTATGGGAGCATATCTAGGAAAACTGAATGAAATTACGAATGGGGAAAAATTAGGCTCATCATTACACAAAACCCTTTGACAGTCAAATCTATTAGACTGGACTAATCCTCAAAGTGAAGGGTGGACTACCAATGCTTCAGACATTTAAAACCATACTGGACAATGCACAAGTCAATATACTGTAGGTCAAGTCTGCATTTGCAGTGAAATGGATCAGATGATTTAATAGGTATTTTCCATCTCTAACCTCTATGATTCTATCTGAGAAATAAACACTAGATATTATTCTCCTGAGAACTTTTAGGGAACAGCCACATGTAACTAAGCAATTCTGTTTAATTTGTAATAGATAAAAGTAAAATGAGATGTGATTAGAATGATATGGCCTAAACAATCAATAAACACATTAACTAGACATTTTAATATAAAATAAAGGAAATAAAAGCTTAAAAAACACATCTAATATTTGATGCGACTTTTCCAAAGGAAGGATGAATCAATCAGTCTGAATCAAAACGAAATGTGGAAATAGTTCCAAGCCATTCATGTACCAATGTGATATGTTTAGTCTCAGTCTAAACAGAAGTAACGTCATGAACTGGCACAGCAATTGCCTTCAAGATGAATTAATTCTACATTCTAACCAAAATGCCAAGCTCCTGACAGGTATACATAAAGCTGCAGAGCTTGGTATTGCCAGAGAGATGGATTTGGGATAGTATTGAAAAGGTACATTGGTTTATTGATGACTGGCCTGTTCTTTTCTTACCATCGCACTTTATTGCACGTCTGTGTAGCACCAAGGGGAGAACCCGCCACCATGGGGACTTGGATAGGGCTATGCTGTTTGTTCATGACGAGGTCCAATTTCTCTTCCAACGATTTGCAGGTAGCCTCTAGTGCCAGCAGCTTTGCCTCAATGCTATCCAGTCGTAGGCATATTGTCTGGTTAATGGAATACAGGAACGACTGAGGAGGAGAGAAGGCAAAAAGAGCCATTTTTAGAAACTTACAAATGTATCTTAAGGAACATACGTAAAGCAAGAGCCACCTAAATATGATTGGCAAACAATTCAAGGGACACTATCAACCTTTCTAGTCACAAAATTTGACCATCCTTAAAACTGATGAAATCCAGCAGCATTATTACCATTCATAGACTTCCTGTAATTCTTCATTTAGAAGCCAACAGCATCCAAACTGAACAATTTTTTACCTAATCATCTTATTAAGGTGACTTCACCTGCCACACCAAAGTTTAAGATGACAAGCCAAAACATTTTGCTCGCTCTCATGCATAAAAAAGAAAAGATTATAAACATGCTTCAACACACGAATGGGTAAGTTTGATAAGATCTCCCCAAAAAGATAAAGTTAGCTGCTTACAAATGTGTAGAATGATCATATCAATACATTAAAACAAATAACATAACCTCAAAGGCAACAAGTGTAGCTAACTTTAATTCTATATCAAACAGCTAACTTGGACATATGCAAAGAAAGAAACAAGATCTGTTTTCCTAAGCAAATATATCCATTTTTGAAAGGCATATTCTGCAAGATTTTTCTGGAGGAAATTATGTAATTAAACCGTGATAATTAGGGCTGTCAAGCGATTAAAAAAATTAATCGCACAATTAAAAAAATTAATCACAATCACACTGTTACACGATAATAAAATACCATTTAAATATTTTTGGAAGTTTACGACATTTTTAAATATATTGATTTCAATTTCAACACAGAATACAAAGTGTACAGTGCTCACATTATATTTATTTTTTATTATAAATATTTAGACTGTAAAAATAAAAGAAATAGCCTTTTTCATTTCACTTAATGCAAGTACTGTAGTGCAATCTATTTATCAGAAAAGTTGAACTTACAAATGTAGAATTATGCACAAAATAATAACTGCATTCAAAAATAAAACAATATCAAACTTTAGAGCCTACAAGTCCACTCAGTCCGACGTCTTGTTCAGCCAATCGCTCAGACAAACAAGTTTATTTACGTGTGCAGGAGATAATGCTGCCCACCTCTTGCTTACTATGTCACCTGAAAGTGAGAACAGGCATTCGCATGGCATTGTTGTAGTTGGCGTTGCAATGCACAGTTGCCAACTTTCATGTGGTAAATAAGCACCCCAACATTCATAATAAGTCAAAAATCAAGCTAATCCCATTTCAAAACAAGGCCAAAACAAGCCAATCCCTAAGAACCTCAACACTCTATGTGACTAGATTCCTCCAGCATGCAGTCTGGGACTGTGGTGGGCCCGCTATGCACCCCTAACTCTCTCCCCTCCTTACCTGCCCCCTTGCCCCTGCTTGCCGGGAGCCGATCAAAAAAAAAGAAGCAACAAGCTACAAGTGAAAAACTGGCCAACAAGCAACTCACAAGCCAATTAAGCCAAACACAAGCCCAATTTCTGCATTTTTTTCATGGGTTTGGCATGTCTGGTTGCAAGATATTTACAGGCCAGATTCATCTGTCCCTTCATGCTTCAACCACCATTCCAGAGGATATGCGTCCATGCTAATGATGGGTTCTGCTCAATAACAATCAAAAGCAGTGCAAACCAATGCATATTCATTTTCATCATCTAAGTCAGATGCCATCAGCAGAAGGCTGATTTTCTTTTTTGGTGATTCGGGTTCTGTAGTTTCTGGAGCACTTCTGAAAGCATGCTCCACACCTCATCCCTCTTAGATTTTGGAAGGCACTTCAGATTCTTAAACCTTGGGTTGAGTGCTGTAGCTATCTTTAGAAATCTCACATTAATACCTTCTTTGAATTTTGTCAGATCTGCACTGTAAGTGTTCTTAAAACGAACAATATGCTGGGTCATCATCAGAGACTGTTATAACATGAAATATATTTCAGAATGCGGGTAAAACCCAGAGCAGGGGACATACAATTCTTCCCCAAGGAGTTCAGTCACAAATTTAATTAACGTAGTATTTTTTTAACGTGCGTCATCACCATGGAAGCATGTCCTCCGGAACGGTGGCCAAAGCATGAAGGGGCATACGAATGTCTAGCTATCTGGCACGTAATTACCTTGCAATGTCGGCTACAAAAGTGCCATGCAAATGCCTGTTCTCAGTTTCAGGTGTCATTGTAAATAAGAAGCAGGCAGCATTATCTCCTGTAAATGTAAACAAACTTGTTTGCCCTAGCAATTGGCTGAACAAAAAGTAGGACTGAGCGGACTTGTAAGCTCTAAAGTTTTACATCGTTTTGTTTTTGAGTGCAGTTACATAACAAACAAACAAAAAATCTACGTTTGTAAATTGCACCTTCACAATAAACAGTTGAAACTTGTATGAGGTGAACTGAAAAAATACTATTTCTTCTGTTTATCATTTTTACAGTGCAAGTATTTGTAATTAAAATAATATAAAGTGAGCACTGTACACTTCGTATTCTGTGTTGTAATTGAAATAAATATATTTGAAAATGTAGAAAAACATTCAAAATATTTAATAAATTTCAATTAGTATTCTATTGTTTAACAGTGTGATTAAAATAGTGATTAATAGTGATTAATTTTTTTAATTGCAATTAATTTTTTGAGTTAATAGCGTGAGTTAACTGCAATTAACTGACAACCCTAGTGATAATAAAATATGCCTTGAATTGACTTTAAGAAACAGCCAGCATGCCACCTAGTGGCCTCCATCTAAAATTAAATTTACACAGCTAGCCTAGCTTACAGAAAACATTGTATAAAATGAGCAGTATAGAACTGTTTGATAATGCTGCTGACCAGCTTGCACTCTTAATTTGAGAAGACTTGTCTGATCTTCACAGATTCTAGGGCAATCTTAAGAAGGTAAGACTATATACGCCAATCTGTGTAGCAGCAGAATATTATCTACGTGTTTGTTGGTGCTCAAGACTGAAACATTACCAATACTCACTACCAATAAGAAACACATGTGGGAGAGATGGGGAAGGTCTGTGAGCACAGGGAAATCAAGTCAAATGTGGCTGGCCTGATTCAAAGAAAACTATAATTTTAAAAGAGTTTTTAAAAGGTAACCGAGCTGATTTGGCTCTGGAAGATAATGAGGTACTTAGCCATCCTCCAGCTTTTAAGCCATATGAGCGTTTGTGCTAACTACCAATAAAACACACACCAATTTCTTCCAAGAGAAAACTGACAAAATCTGATGAGACTTTCCCCCTCCCCCATAGCTTGCCTTTCCTTCCCCTCCTACAATTCTCTCCTTTTCTCCTGTCAGGGAGGCAGAAGGTTCTCATCTTCTCTCCTCCGCTAATCCCAGTAACCTCATCTCATCCCATCCCATCTCCTGATCTTCTTCATGCCTACTCTCATCCCCTCCTTTATTCTTCTCATTCACCTCTCACTCTCCTCTGGCTCTTTCCCCATACAAACAAGCAGTATTCAGTCTCTCCCATCTTAAAAACTCCCACCCATGACCCAGCTTGCCTTTCCCATTACTACCCCACTTCCTTTCTCCCTTTCAACTCTAAGATCCCTGAATGTGCTGTTTACAATCACTGTCTGAAGTTCCGCTCCAGTTCCATTTTAGACCCTCTCCAATCTGGCTTTCGTTCCTTGCGTGCCACTGAAACTTTTCTCGCCAAAGTCTTTAATGATATATTCCTAGTTAAAGCTCAAATCAGTATTTCATCTTCATCTCCTTGACCTGTCACAGCTGCTTTCAACACGTCAACCATGCACATATTCTTGAAATCTTGTCCTCACTTGGCTTCTTTGACTTCCACTCATGGTTCTCTTCCTACCTCTAATCACTTCTTCACTGTGTCCTTAGGAGGGTCTTCCTCATCCCCCTCTACAGCTTTCCATGTGGGATCCACAGAACTCCGTACTTGTCCCCTTCTCTTTTCCCTCTGCACCACATCTCTGGGTGATCTCATCCGCACAAAACAAATTCAACTAACATTTCTATGCTGATGACTCACAGATCTACCTCTCTACTCCAGATCTGTCTCAGCTAGAATCCAGGCCTCTCTCTCTCTGATCTCCTTAAGGATATCTATCAATCAGCTCAAGCTCAACATAGCTAAAATGAGTTCTTCTCCCCCTTCCCCGCAAGGCCTCCCCGCTACCTGCTTTCTCAATCACTACGGACACCACCACCTAGATTGTAAGCCCTTTTTATTTTCCTGTGTTTTTTCTGCCTCGTACAGTGGGGTCCTGATCCATAACTCATAGCACTGTAGTCATATAAATAATGATAAATAATTAAAATAATAATAATTCTAAAACATTTCCAAAAAGGGTAACCACCCGCCCTCCCTCCCAGTTCACATTTAAATATACTGTTAATATTTTATTTTCCATCCTCTGTTTTTAACGTCCTTTTTCCCCCAAAGAAAAGCAATTGCATGTATCTGATCTTCTGAACAACAGAAAAGTATACTATCACAACCTTAATAGAGGGATCCTGGCAGTTAATTTCTATCCGTTGGCGTTTCAGAGCAGGCTCTACATCTTCATCTGTCACCTCATGATTCTCCAATACAACTGCAAGCAAAAGTAAGCATGGTCACACCACAATTCTGGGGGCAAAATAAATTATGAAGACAGTGAAGTGACTAACTGAAAGAATCCAGCAGCACAGAGAAAAACAGCTCTAGCCTGACTTAGCTTTATGCAGAGCAGTTATTTGTTTATTTATTTTAAAATGTAATAACAATGGGTAAGCACTCTACTTAGCACTTCATAAGAAAAGCACCTTTTGAACACCGAATATTTCAATTATTTGATCCATTATATGCTCTCATATTTCTCTCTGAAACAACGTCAGTCCTAAGTATTAAAATACATAACCTGGACTAATGAAAATATCCAGCACTGTACATATTTGGTATGTCCATGTACAACTTAAGTATGATGTGTTGCATATTAGCTTCTTAAATATCTCATGTAAATTATCTAGAAAAAATAATGGTGAGCTTATCTCAAGGGAGAGAAACTACTGCAATACTGGTAATTCGCTTACTTTTGAATGAGGAAAATCATCTCAATATTATGAGAAATTATGAAATAATTCTAATGGCGTATTCATAAAGAGAAACATTGAAATGCTGAGTGCAGCATGTCATGATATATCTTGATTTTAGTAAAAGCTTTTGACAGTCCCACATGACATCCTCATAAGCAAAGTTGTTCTAGATGGAATTGGTTGAAAGACCAAACTCAAAGACTAGTTATCAATGGTTCGCTATCAAACTGGGGAGACATATCTAGTGGCATCCCACAGGATCTGTCCTGGGTTCAGTACTATTCAATATTTTCATTAATGTCTTGGATAATGGTGTGGAGCATATGTTTATAAAAGTTGCAGATGATACCAAGCTGGGAGGGATTGCAAGCACTTTGGAGGACAGGATTAGAATTCAAAATTACTGTGACAAATTGGAGAATTGATCTGAATTCGACAAGATGAAATTAAATAAAGATAAGTGCAAAGTACTACACTAGGGAAGCTAAAAATCAAATGCACAACTACAAAATAAGGAATAACTGGCTAGGTGGTAGTACTGATGAGACGGATCTGGGGGTTATAGTGTATCACAAATTGAAAATGAGTCCACAATGTGATGCAGCTGCAAAAAAGGCCAATATCAGTCTGGGATACATTAACATGAGTGTCATATGTAAGACACCGGAGGTAACTGTACTTCTCTACTCAGCAAATGTGAAATCTTAGCTGGAGTACTATGTCCACTTCTGGGTGCCACAATTTCAGAAAGATGTGGATAAATTGGAAAGAGCCCAGAAAAGAGCAACAAAAATGACAAAATGTTTAGAAAATCTGAACTATGTGGAAAGATTAAAAATACTGGGCATATTTAGTCTTGAGAAAAGAAGACTGAGATGGGACCGGATAACAGTCTCCAAATATGGTACGATCCATTATAAAGAGGATGGTGATCAACTGGTTTCCATGTCCACTGAAAACAGAACAAGGAAGTAATGGGCTTAATCTGCAGCAAGGGAGATTTAAATTAGATACTAGGAAAAACTTTCTAAGTATAAATTCTGGAATAAGGTTCTAAGGGAGGTTGTGGAATCCACATCACTGGAGGTTTTTAAGAACAGGATAGACAAACACCTGTCAGGGATGGTCTAGGTATACCTGGCCCTGCCTCAGCACAGGGTCCTTTCAAGGTCCTTTCCAGCCCTATGTTTTGATGATTTCTACGGGATTTGTAGTCTGTTTTTTGAGAAATATATTTTAAATATTCAGCCTTCTTAAGATCTACACTCAGCTGTGAATTTCCTCATGTTGATGTAAAACCATGTTTACTCGAAAAAATTCAAGAATGTTCCAGATCTTTTTCATGGATATAGCATTTTACAGCAAACAAACTCTAATACTATAAATTAAAATAATCACTAGTATATAAATTACATTTGTATACTACACACCTCTCACCTTTTTTTAAAACTTCATCAAAAAAGTATTGATGTACCAATATAACGTTTTTGTGACCTCTCTTATTCTAGATTTTCTTTATTTACATTTGTTGTTTAAAGGTACCTATCAAAGCATCTAGGCACTTGGATATTAACATCTATTCACGACGATGCATTTGGCATTAATAAATCTTGCAGAAACCTAAGTTAAATAAATAACATAGCTCCCCGCAAACAAGTAATATGTCCTAAATATATATATTGGACAAAAACAAGAAAAAAAGTGTACCAAATAGGCTTACAATGTCTTCGGTGTTTCATTGCTTCCTCATATCATCTAATACCGCATTCCAAAGCTAGTCCCCAGTCTTGCTATGAGAACTATATAGGTAAACCACTGCACACATGCAGAACCCAAACAGCTTCATTGGAGTTCTTCATTAGTGCAGAGGTTCGTTCACCCATGTGATTCTGAGTGCAGGAATGGGGCCTTGTTAACATCAGTGTCTTCCCAAATTATGGGCACAATCCTACAAATGTTCCTGCACACATTTACACATACACATAGACCCACTACCTCCATATATAGATTGAGGCCAATAACTAGCATCCAATACTGACATTTTCCTTTAACAAACAAACTCTCAAGAACAACGAATGTCACAATAATGCTTTTGGAGGTGATTTCAATCTGCTACCACTTTGGTACAATACAAAGAATTTCAATCATGTAAAGGAAGAAATAATAAACACCAACTATAAAGTTATGGTTCATAACTTGTTGGGTAGCAATTCTCATTTGGAGGAAAGCCTGAGAAAGATGCTCAGCAAGAAGAAAAACTTACTGTAGGCAATGTTTAACCCTAGATTTTTTACACAAAACTACTTCTGTACAAAGAACAGGGAGAGGATATAGCCCTCTATTTTTAAAGATGTTAAATGCAAAATGTTAAAAACAACTGTTCTAGAAGGAAAATTCCGGCCATGTTGATAAAGTTACTGGAATGTAATGTTAACAAACTCATTTTTAAAGGCAGAATTAAATTCTCTAGGAAACTTTTGTACCATTTTGAATTTGTAAAATGAGCCCAACAGTGATTTTTATTCCCTGTTTAGAAGATAACATTTTACTGCTCTTCCTTGTGTCAATGCTACCCCCTACTGTACCTGGATGATCTGGGTTCAAGTCTTCCACTGCAATTTGAACCACATCTGCCAAATCCTGTTCTGACATCATTCAGAATCAGGCAACAATATTCGCTCAAATACCACGGAAGGCCCCAAACTCACACTCTAAGGTCTGCCACTTCGTACAACCCTGAAAGACAGCAGCAAAAAAAAGAATGTTAACACACAGAGTAAATTAATACTTTATTCATGTTCTTTAAAAGGAGCTGTGGCTCAGAGGATTGATAGTGAGAATCAGAGCCTTTCACCTTTAGGTCATTGGTTCAAATCCAGATTGGTTTGGTTATGGCCACCTAATGAACATTCAGCGATCCTTGTGAAATAGATAGGGTAAATACTGGCCCAGTTCCTAGCGGTCACATGTCCATATCACAGAAACTACAATGTCAACTGCCATTAATTGCCACTTTGTTTGGTAGCTCTCCAAGGAGGACCAAGACTGAAATACCCCTGTCACTTCTGAGTTGGTCCTATCTGGACCTGTGAGGAAAGCCTGCACTATCCCAGTGCATGTGCTGTATCTCTTCTGTGAATAAAGACAGTCCCTTCACTCCCTAGTTTGGCACTTCAATGCCATTCACCAACACTAAATACACGGTAAAGTGTTTGTGTTTTATTTTAAATATAATTTTTGTTTAAAATTTATTTTTTAAAAATAACAACAATACTTACACATACATTTACAGAAAGAAATAAAACAGAAGACACTTTGGCCTCTTTACTAAGGGAATAACATTCCAAAATTGCAGGGTTCTTTTCATTTACAAGCTTTTTTAAAACAGGTACATTATTTAAATGTTTATATTGCAATAGCATCCAAAGACCCAAACCAACACTGCACCCCCATTGTGCAATGCCCCGTACAAACATATATAGAGACATTGTCCCTGCAACTGTGACATTCCTGTGGGATCTGTAAAAATCTTGGTTAACACACACTGAGATTAGGGACTTCTCTGCTGCTAATTAAAACTAAATTTGAACCAAAGTTCAATTTTTACTCTCTTGGCTCCAACCTCAGCCTGGCATTTCTACAGCTCAGTGCTGATGAAGCTTAAATCTATTTCCAAAGCATGGTCCTGATTCTAGAGCCAAACATTTTTCAGCCCTGCTCCTGCAGAATTCTCTGTCAAAGGTCTTTAGAGGCTGAAGATTTTCCTTAATATGGTTACTAAAGTTGAATTAAAATCATAGGAACAGTTCACATCTGTGTTTCCCCACAGTTATAGAAGGATGGACAATGCATGCCAGAAGACCAGTCTTTTTTAATACCTGGCACAAAGAATACTAGTAGGATAATTTGAGGTTTACCAATGGAAATGGCAATTTATCCCTTAACCTTGACACTGAATCAAATCCAACTATGCATAAACATTTTCCTCTTTCCTTCTTCCACTTGAACACACGAAAGCAATTAAACCAGGCAGGTGGAGTGCAATTTTTTCAAAAACAATACAGTGTCACCAACGACTTCTGAGATTGGCCTCAGCAGCAGCTGCTCATTAGAAAAGCCTGTATCTTTTGAATGAGGATGCCACAGAATATCAGAGTTGTTTACTCAAAATGATGTTGCTGCCAATATTGACTCATTTGAAATTCTGATCACTATGAAAACTGTTGGGATTGTATAGACTATGGCAAGGTGCCCAAGAAAACTGGCAATAGGTTAGTGCATGTGGTTGCCATTTTGGCAAGTTAAATTTGCCATTTCTCAGAAGTCCTGGGAACCGGCCAGTCTTAACATAATAAAACAGCTGTGCTAGAATTACTGTTTCATAATGTCACTAACTGCGTACTATTCAGAACCCTGCCCTTAATCTGAAGGGATGCATCTTTCAATCCACACATTAGAAAAGGGACAAACTGTCAAATCTTGATTTTTTTAAAAAACCGTATTTACAACACTAGATAGCAGTAAATATTTCATGATTCATTTTAGCCTTGCCCAGCAGTGCTGTTCTAGTTATGAATACATCAGCATATTATAAATCACTTTCAAGGGATCTGTAACTCACTTGTTTAAATTCAATTTAGTCCGATATACAATACACACATTTTCCGCTTCCAAAATCCATTTGTTATAACAAAATTAGTTCAAGTTAGTTAAGCCCTCCCTTAGTGCAAGTGAAAAACAATTTCCCGTTTCTGACCTCCTTTCTCCACTCCCAGCTTCTTGTGTCATGTTCTGGTGAAATACTCGCATATGTTTAAAAAAAAACAAAAACAATTCCAGGCACAAAGCCCCACTTTATCCTAGCTTAGACAGATGTCTTTTAGCAGTTAATGAATATAAAGGATTAAAACAGCCAAGATATGGTAATTTATAAAATGGCACACATATATGGTAATATTTCCTCATAACGTTATTAATTTTCACCTTTTTTAAACATATTTTCAATAAATCAGACATTGCGTACAGGTAACTGGTCAAGGTCATGATGAAGCATAGTATTTTACAAACAAGAATCTGCCATTTCTACATTCTCACCGGGCATAGCACAACATGAGTCTGGAGCCCCCAGACTCAGAAAGAACCTCCATCAAAACATTAAGGAAAAATGTGTTTATTTGTATACACACACACAATACATGGATTATGGAGGCACTGGTAACTTGACAGAAATTGCACAGAAATTTGAAATTAAAGCTGGAGTAAAATGCTTTAAAAGATTAAATTTAGGGTAGAGTTTTCAGAAGAGTTCAACATTGGTCTAACTTTGCTTCCGCTGAAGTAAATGGCAAAACCCCTATTAACTTCAATAGGAGAAGAATTAGGCCTGCACTAAGCACTTTTGGAAACCTACCTTTAGTCTACAAATTTTGCGTAATAAGTCTTCAGTGGACAACAGAATTTTCTGCACAATTTTCCTAGTAAAATTAACTTTTCCAGAGGAAACATTTTAAAATGCTCCTGTTTTTAAATGTTGCTGTTTTCCCAATATTTCTTTGGACTCCTTGAGTTGAAAAATCAGTCCTCACAAACTCCAGATGTCACACACATTCTTTCAATGTCCCAATCTGAATCCATTTCTGAAACGTTAAAAATTATATACATAAAAAGAGAAGTTATTCCTCTTATTCAGAACAAGTTTTGAGCTACCCAATGAATAGTGGACAGAAGGTCAAGGTCAGACTAGCTGATCCAATGGTCCCTTCTGGCCTTAAAAATCTATGAACTACTCAGACACTTCAGCTACCTATTTCCCATCCCCAGCTGTGCTCCATACAGACATCTGGTAAGCCAAGGAGACCGAGTGGGCAGCAGAGAATAAAGGGCTATAACAGAGGGGAGAAAGATACCTACAGTGGCATGAGGGGATAAGGGGGGGCTTTGGAGAGACAAGATGGTTTAGCAGAAAAGTGCAAGTGCCCTGGGGTTTTGTGGTTGTGCAGGGGCCCCGGAGCAGCGGGAGGTAAACCTAGTAGCTCTGCCCCATGGCATGGGTGCATAAAGGCTCCCAACAGCATTATTGCTTGCCTTTCCCATTACTACCCCACTTCCTTTCTCCTCCAAGATCACAGAATGTGCTGTTTACAATCACTGTTACAATTTAACAATGACAACTAGCATGGGAAGATTTGCCACCATGATGAGAAAAGTGCCTGAGCAGGCCGGTAGGGAGCAGTGTAACGCAGACAGGCCCAAGCACGTGTATTACCCATGTCCGACTATCTTCTCAATATTTCACCAAAGAGGGTGACTTGTGGTATCTGCTAAAAGCTAAGAACTAGCCAATTGTCATGGTTAATGAGAAATATTTATACAGAAAACAACTTTAGAGCTATGTGACATGAAGGAAATTATGTTTCAAATCTGTTGGGAGTGAAACCTATCACCTGAGAAGGGGAAGTCGAAGAGCTGACCTAATCAACATAAGGACATTGAACATCCATGGACGGGGCTTATGTTTACCATCTGGAGTAGATGCAGACGGGAGGTTTATAAAGACAAATGAACCCCAGAAGAGTTCTTCGAAGAGGCGGCCTCCTGGGCTAAGTGACAATAGCTTGTGACTGTATACGAGAAGAAATGGCCCAAATAGTTATCCATTACAGAGGAATAACTCTGCCAGTGAGAGTTGTCTCATGAACAGTGGATCTCACCTCCTTGGACGAGCACTGAAAGAACCAGTGGGTGAGAAATACCTTACTAGACAGGAAAGTAACTTGTTAATAAGTATAGGTTATATATTGTGTTTTTTGTTTTTCTTGTAATTATAACCTTTTGTTTCCAAGCCCTTATACTTTTTTTATTTGAATCTTTATCTCAAGCTCTGTTAAATAAACTTTAATTTGGTTTTCATTGCTTTTTCCTAAGGAGAGTGTAGACAAATTGACCTATGTTAGGTTGACTTACAGCCATTGCATTAATTGCTGCAGTGGCTGATGTCCACACTACCCTTCTTCTGCTGGTGGTGTGCGTCCTCACCAGGAGTGCTTCCACTGACTGAAGAGGGGCATGAAGAGGGGCAGTGTGGGGGATTGAGAGCCAGGGCTCAGCTCCACACACTTCCCCACCAGGAGCCCAGCTGCCGCCCTGGGCTTCTGGCCTCCGCATTCCCAGCTGGGAGCCGGGGGAAGCCACCCAGGGATTCTCGCCTCCAGTGCAGAGATCCACACCCAGAGTCCGGTCAACTGCCATGTTCCCGGCAGGGAGTGGGGAGCCTTGGCAGCAGCCCAAGCCAGGAGCCTGGGTGGCGGCCTGGTTTGGAACGGAGACCGGGCAGGAGCCTGGCTCAGAAGGCAGGAGCTCGAGCCATGAAATTGACATGAACAACAGCCAACAGCAGATGTAAGAAACGTAGTGTCTACACAAACATGCATCACCCTAACTACACCGACATAAGCCCTACACCTCTCCTTGAGGTGGTTTTATTATGTCAGCATAGCAGGGGAGTTGGTGGGAGGAGCATTAAATTTAGTGTGTATACATCCTCTTTTGTGTCGACAAAAGCTGGCTTTTGTTGAAGAAACTGTGTAGGGTGCACAAGACCTTATTAAACAAAAGTAGTAATTGTTTTTGGTCACCTTGTCCTGCAAGATTTTATAACTAGAAGATCTTATCTTTTTACATCTAGTTTTTAATGTACAGATTGGAAGTGGAAAACAAGCTTTCCTGCTTTTACAAATCCAAATTGGCTTCTTAACTTTGAATGCAATAGTCATTGAACTGAACTAGTTGAATAAACTGAAACGAAGAAGATATTCTCTCTGCACCTGCAGAAGAGCCTACTGCTTTCAAAAGCTGGTTTAGCACTTCTGGAACCATAATTTGTTGGTGCTCAGTCAGTGACTTCCACCAGTTCAATGGTTTGACTTTCTTTAAAACTTGCCAGCAGACATATACTGATTAATATTATTTTTTGCATTTAATTTAAATGATTTTAATATATATTATAATGAATTTAGGCCTTAACATAAGTTGTCAATTTCAAATAGGTTTGTTTTTAAAAAAGAAACTTGTATTTAATTAAAAATAAAAAATCTCTTTTTATCCACTCTCCTATTTGAAACACTTCAATTAATGCTTATTTTCAGTTTAAGGTGCTTGCAATTTCCCAGCAGGGAGCAAGCGCATGCTTTAGTTCCAGAAAACAATTACAGTTCCTCAGTGAGGGTTAACCACATATAGCATTATGTTTAAGTTCGTCTGTTTTCAAGTTTTCTGTGCATAAAAATGGCCTATTGTTTAATAGTAGAAGAAGATGTTTCTTCCCACTTAACTAATCCAAAAATGTCTGACTGAATTTTGCTCAAACCCTACCAGGAAAAATTAAAACAAAATTAAAATTTTAGGTTGCTGTCAAACATTGAACGCTTTATGCTGACTGGCAGGCTAGGGACTAGCAGTAGGAAGATACAGATGCTCAAGTGAGAGGTGGGGTTGGGTGACAAGGAATAAAAGGTATATAGGATAAAGAGGAAAAGGTCCCATGTACACATTTACTAGGACTGTTTGCTGCAACATCATCTATTTTCGCCTAAAAGTCTCCCATTGCAAGCACTCGTGCAGCCTTTGCATATGAGATCTGACAAGATGACAGTTTGGGGTATTTCTCTATGGCAGAAAGCAGTCAGGTACTTTTGAACCTGTTAACTTTGCCTCAGCAAGCAGTTATCTGAACACCATGAACTCTTTATCACCCTTCTCTGCCTTTTGATATTTTAAATGTGATACAGGATAGTGAACACAGTTCAGTCTCTAAATTAAACTTGTAATTGACTTAAAGTGAAATTAACTTTATGAAGTTTTGGTAGATGAAGATTTATTAACCTTCAGAGGATTAAAAATTTCCATCATCAAAATATACAGTAGTCTGTTACTCCTCTGTAATGATAACAGTTCTCTCTCAGAATCTAGGAACATTTCCCCAAATTTTGGAAGGATAATTTTTTCTTGGGATACAGGAAGGCAAGGAACTAGTATATATCTTTAGGTTTAATCATCTCAGTGACTCATTCATGTTCTAAGTGCTACTACAAAGACAAGTATTTTTTGAAATGCCACCTTCTAAAATACAGATGGATGAAGTTAATGTAATAGCTCCTGTAATTTGTAAAGGGATCATTAGGCCAGGAGGTTTTGCTAATCGGTAGTAATATAGATTTGCAAAGTAAGCATGTGTACTGTTTTTTGTTTGTTTGAAGTAGATCTATTGCTGGAGGAACAATCCCCTCCCACTCTCCTTTCTTTCTTTTTTTCCTTTCTTCTTCTTTGCATGGCTGATAAAGTTAGGTACAACTTCCAGAGGAAATCAACACTGATCAGAATTCATCTTGCCATCTGGAAAGAATCAGTATTGATATGTGTCAGTGTTTAAAAGCTGAATGAGGTAGAAGAGTAGGAAGGGGGAAAGGAGCTAGAATGTGGGTGTTGAGGGAAGCCATGGAGGAAACATGGGGATGTTGGGCTGCGATAGAAGGTCTAGGAAAATTTGGGATATCTGTGAGGAGGATGGGGCAAGAAACAGGGGAGCAGAGCTGGTGGAAAGAAACAGCGGCAAGTGGAGCTCCTGGCTGTGACTTTTTCGGGGGTTGCCTGAAGTATCGGGGGTAAATCACTACCACCTGCTTACAGCAGGAGGGAGCCCTGACTGTGCCCACTAAAGGAAATTGTCTCCAGCTAGTGGCTTTTGGCTGCTCTGCTCTGGGCTCTTTCCCTCTGCAGGTTAGCAATTCACACACCCTATGTTGTTACACTCGAGTGCCAGTCCCCTCTCTCATGCACACCAATCTGCTTACTTCGTGGAAACAGTGTACCCTAGTTCATTGGTTTCACCTCAGTTCTACACTCTTCTTAGCAAAAGGCTATGAAAACCAAACTGAAGTTCATTTAACAGAGCTTGAGATAAAGATTCAAATTAAAAAAGTATAAGGTTTGAAACTGAGACAAAGTCTGAACCAAAAGAAATGGTTGCAACCTTTTTCGATTGGTTCAATGAAGCATTGCTTTAATCTTATTTGGAGTGATTTTTTTGTTGTTCAAGAACTAACTAAACTGTGGCAGTTCCTCAGTTCTAAAGACTCACTCTCTCCTCAGCCTCCCACCCCAACCCTAATCCCTCTGGGCGTGGCCTAACACGTTTTCTGAATATTGTCACCTTGATGTTTTTCCATCTAATGGGTTTGGATCAATGTAGAATGACTGACTATAAAATAACTTGAGTCTTGAAGAGACAATTTTTACTAATTCAAATAAATACAATACCTAGACTGTAGGCTTCTTGAGGGACCTTACCTAATCTATGTTCTGTACAGAGCCAAGTATGGTTAACAATAAATACTAATGAAGCCAATATCTGAAGTATTGTTACCTTCCAGACTCCCACACTTTGTTTCTTTTTCAACTTAATAGAATATTTATGTTTACAAATTTTTGGGGGGGAGGGAAGAGAGGCCCGTTGATGGCACATGTACAGAGCTGAGAACAGCTTTTGGGCTTTTTTAACGTTATTACTATCACTGCTGATACTCCAACAGTGAAATTGATTAGGAAGCGTGCAGACTCATAAATGGGAAAGGGGGCAAAGACAGAGAGCTGCCTGAAACCCCACAGAGAGGTAACTCTGTTTTTTACCTGAAAGCATTTATTCACAAATACATGGAGCCCTATTTGTGATGTTTGAACTGTAAACAAGCACCAGTGTAAAACAGGTAGAGCTGACAAGGGTAGAACTATTTTTGTTTACATTCCATGTTTCTTTAAGAACACAAATATTTATAGGTAAATGTATATGACTGCATTATCTTTTCTGGCTAAATTTAATTTAAAATACTAAAATCTGTGGGAAAACAAGTTACAGGTGTGTGGTCAACAGCCTTTCTAACATACAAACATGTATCAATTAAACATAATTTTACTTTGTAAAACTAATTTGGGGGGGGGGGTATGAATAAGGTGATTTAGAAACGTAGAGTTTCAATACATGAAATGTATACTTCAGCTGATCCTGTTTCAGTGACTGCAAATATTGGCTGATGTTCCTGAGTGCTACTTTACTGTGGCCAGATTGCTACAATACTTTAATTGTATGTAACAGGAGGACATTTGTTCCAGTTTACCATAGAATCCAAAATGTGACATTTTACTTCCCCTCTGCCTGCTCCAAACTTTAAATTACATTTCTTTTGCTTTAAACAAGAATAAATCCAATGAAGAGGAAAAACTGATAAACACAAACACACATTTTCAAATAGTTATTTTTTTGTTGCAAATATATATTTTCTTCTCCATGCCACCAGTCAACCCCTTCTTTATTTGCCCTGCATCCAGCATGGGTACTACTGATTTAGGCCTCAGTCCTACAGACTTAAATACATGCTTAACCTTACACACTGTGAGCAGTCCCGTTGAAGTCAATGGAACTACTCACCATGTGTTAAGTAAAGCAAGTGCATAAATATTTGCTGGATCAGGGCCCAACAGTGCTTTTCGCAGGCTTTCACCTCTCTGACTTTCAAAACCTTTATAAAACCAAAGTCTGGCTCTGTGTCTAGACGAGAGTCACTCCATTTGGCAGCCAGAACTGAGTCTTCCTACACTACTGAATAATTCCCTCACAAAATACATTATATATCTACATACTATAACATAACATAATAAAAAGAAGCCTTTTAAATAGTGTATAAGGTCAAATGCATTGTAAACAGAAGAACTGCCAAGCCTCCTATGGACTTCATGCACCAACATGTTGGAAATAGAAATATGAAACCTCAAAAGTATTTTAAATAGAAAGTCCGATTTTACACTGCATTGACTTGCACTGTAATCTATGAAGAGAAAAAAACGCATCTTAAAATTTCTGAACTTTTACCTTTCTTCTTCCCACTCCACATTACTCAAAAATGGTAAGTAAAAACATTCATTGTTTATACCCTATATTCTGTAACTAAACTGGACCACAACTGTTACTGTTTAATTATAAAAATACTAGGATATTACGATGTATAATAAGAATTATAACAAGCTCTATTACATGTGATATTAGGAAGTTCTTAGTTTCCAAACTGTAATGTAAATGCTTTTGACTCTGTTAGGCCATACCTAAAGATATTGCACCACTGACCGAGGACTATGGGGCTTACATATGAAAGTTTATAAAGTGCTAAAGAATTTCAAAGATACTTTTCAGTTTCCCTATACAGAATAAAACAAAATGTATGTCTGTAATGAGATGCCCCTGAAAGATCCTGTAGGCAAAAAGCCAGGCACCATCATAATACTGGACTTGGTTCACTAAAAAAATCATTATATTTAATGCTTCTCTTCTGTCTTTCTGGCAACTGTGAGTGGGACAGGGGGACAAACTGAGAGTCATTACAGCCTCATGCATAGGTGTTGGTCAGTTTATCCTTTAAGAATGAGCTACTATTGTACAGCTGGCATTGAGAATTCTTTCAACCTCTGTATTGAAAAGACTCAAAAGAGAGGAATGCAGGTTATAGAAACATATTACTGCAGCCAGAGCACAGAAATCTGGCCTCCCAATGTACGTGTCGATTGGCATGAAAGTGAAGGTAAGACAAGTAGGTAACCTAAAAATATCACTTTGATTATGTGGTGCTCGGACATGGTGTTGATGAGCTACAGTGCAAATCCCAAAAATTGAGAATGATAACAGGAAAAATTAAATAGATGCCTTAATAGCAAAGGATCTTGGAAGTTTGGTCTTCCTCTGGTAAGAAGTCAGAACTTAAAAACTTAAATAAAACTGATTCAGTTTTAAACCCATAAAAGCTCCACAATCTACAGAAACTCTTGTTCTCTTCAGGTTCATTGTCTTGTTTCTTTTCAGATAATTTCCCCTCTTTTGCATCCTAGCTGATACAAGTCTCTGTTTTGCTTGGTCATCTTTTTCCTTCTCTCCTTACTAACCATTCAAACTCTACTTTTGCCCAGTATCCCAACACTAAGCTTTGCTTGGATGCTCTCCCATGATACTTCTCCATTTGTCCATGTCTGTTTTATTTATTTATTTTTATTAAACCAAACACTGAAAGGGCTCATCTACATGACAAAATGTTAGTATGTTTAACTATCATTGTGAAGAGTCACATTAGCTGACACCATGATAACTACGGCTGATGGAGTAACAATGACAATAGGTTACAATTAACTATAGTATAAAAATTAACAATACACAACTGTTTTATTCCTTTATAAACTGTAGAAAGTGTGGCTTTGAAGGTATAGCAGTGCATAGACACTTGCTTCACCATTGGAAGCGGTTTTTCCATCATTGTAGTTAATCCACCCCCACAAAAGGCGGGAACTAGGTAGACAGAAGTATTCTCCCATCAACCTAGTGCTGTCTACTCTGGGGCTTAGATTGGCTTAACTGTCTCTCTCAGGGATCTGAATTTTTCACATCCCTGAGCAACGTAGCTAGGTCAACCTAATTTTTAGGTGTAGACCAGGCCTTTGAACAAAGAAGGCTGGTCTACATCAAAATATTAGGTCAACCTAACTATGTCACTCAGAGGTGTGAAAAATCCACATATCTGAAAGATTCAGTTAAGCCGACCTAAGCCCCAGTGTAGACAGCACTAGGTCAACAGAAGAATTCTCCCATCGACCTAGCTACCACCTCTCAGAGAGGTGGATTTTCTACAGAAACGGAAAAACCCCTTCTGTCAGCGTAGTACGTGTCTACACTACAGCGCTGCAGCTGTGCCGCAGTAGTGTTTCTAAGGGAGACATACCCAGAGATAGGTATGTGCAGAATGACATCAGTCTAAGGGTTTGTCTACAGACAGGTTTCAGAGTAACAGCCGTGTTAGTCTGTATTCGCAAAAAGAAAAGGAGTACTTGTGGCACCTTAGAGACTAACCAATTTATTTGAGCATAAGCTTTCGTGAGCTACAGCTCACTTCATCGGATGCATAAGCTCACGAAAGCTCATGCTCAAATAAATTGGTTAGTCTCTAACGTGCCACAAGTACTCCTTTTCTGTCTACAGACAGATGCTGCAGCTGTGCTGCTGTGGCATGGTAGCATAGAAACTTTGCTAAAGTGACATAAGGGACTTTTCCATTGCAGTAGTTAATCCACCGTCTGAGAGGCCGTAGCTGGGTCAAAAGAATTCATCCATCAACCTAGCAGTGTCTACACAATGAATTAGGTCGGCTTAACTATGTCCCTCAGGGGCGTGAATTTTTCAAAGCCTTGAGTGACATAGCTAGGTCAACCTAAGTTTTAGGTTTAGACCAGGCCTAAATTAATCCAAGTTTATGCATACGTTGAGGTTCCGTAGCCAGTATGCAACACTTAATTATTCTGGCTATTAATTAACTTCAGCCATAGGTTTCATTACTGGATGATAACAAATCAGGACTGGTCTAAACTGAAAACTTACATCGCCATAGCTGCATCTCCCAAGGGTGTGAAAAATCCACACCCTAAGAGTTTGTCCACACTTAAAACTCTACAGCAGCATGGCCGCAACTGTGCCACTGTAGCAGTTCAATGTAGACACACTCTACAGCGATAGGAGAGGTTCTCCCATTGCTGTGGTCAATCCACCTCCGTGACGTCAACAGCAGAATTCTTCTCGGCCTAGCACTGAGTACACTGGGAGTTAGGTTAGCATAGCTATGTCTCTCAGAGGTGTGGATTTTCCACATTCCTGTGAGACGTAGCTATGCCAATGTAAGTTTTCTGTATCGACCACCTCTATGAAACAAGAGCTACTCACCCACATCAGTTACAGCCCTTCCTAGGGTTAATACAGTGTACAGAATTTGATGTAGTTATTTAGTTGTATTGCTTGCATCCACTAGGTGGAGAATCTTTACTGACAATTGCTCCTAATTTTCAGAAAATCGGTCTAGACAAGGATATTACTCCAGGTGGACACCTCAGGGACCAATTTCAGTATATTTTATCTTCCATTCAAAGAACACTGAACAATGTTTTGCTGCCTGAAGGGGCATCCTGGGCTAACAAATGTAGTTGCCATTGTGGGTACTTATGTAGGGGTATGAAAAATAAAAGTACGGGTAGTTAAAAGTTGGCTACATTTCAGCAATATTGCTTTGAGAAAAGTTGGTGGCGGCATATACCAACAAGGCAGCGGGGGGGAGATTCACCATACCTTAAAGTTCTGACCAAATGAAGTACTCACATATGAAAAAATGTTCATGGAAAGGGGAAAATATCCAAGATTTAAAAAAATCTTACTCATAATTAATTCATCCCCTATTCAGAAATGCGTTCGTGAATTCTGGTCCAAGAACAACCTGTCTGCAAGTTCAGCCTGGGCAAATTTTAATTCGGTTATCCAAGATGTTTAGACTACCTCTATAAACAAACAACAGAAAGGAACTTGTAGCATGGTATGAAAATAACAGTGCGTATGTAGTGATGCTGGCAGAACGGTGCCAGCTAATGCTAAAGCCCCTGGGCCTCACTGAATATTGACAAATGCACAGCTGAAAAGCAGTCTGACTCACCTTTGTGTTAGTATTGTTAAAACAGACAGAGTTAGAAGAGTGAATTTAGTGTTTAGACTTTATGAAATGCTTGTAAGATCTTGCTTATTAGATATGCATGCCATGTTATGTGGTAACATTTAAATGTTTGCTCTGTAACCATAAAAATGTTTGCTAAGATTGAAAATCCCCACAGCCAATGGAGAAGCATTACCAAGCGTGAAATGCTAACTAACCACAAGAGGTGTCATCTTCTCCCCAACAATAGAAGGCATAGATGCCAAACAAGCCATTGTGGGACATCAGTAGACAAAAGACTTTGTTGATTGCTTCCCCCCAAGCCTTAGTCCCATCATAGCCTGAATGCTGAGGGAAGGGTATAAAAATCCCTGTCAAAGAGGAATTGTTATCACTTATGCTGCTTGGAATTCAGAGAGGGAAAATTTCTAAGCATAAGCAAGGGACCCCCAAGATGTTTGGCTTAGATTAGCTCTAAAGGACATATGGAGCTGGCGTATTACATCAGCGACTATTACATTTTGGAGCGTAAGACTGTATCTCATTTGGGCGCGCATGTTTACCTGCTTTAACCTTGTAAATAACTCAAGGGTATGTCTACACTGGCAGAGTTACAGCACCGGCAGTTACAGCACCACTCAGAGAACACTGAAAGGAAACCGCTGTTGTGTGTTCACACTGTCAGCTGCCTGCGCAATAGCATGTTCACACTTGCGGCACTTGCAGTGGTATTCGGAGTGGTGCACTCTGGGCAGCTATCCCACAGAGCATCTCTTCCTCTTCTGCTGCTAAGAGTTGTGGGAAGGCAGAGGGGGTCGCGGGGCATGCTGGGTCCTGTCCCAATGCCCCGTGAAATCCCTGTGCTTCTGTCTGGATTTGGTACCATCTTTCAACGGTTTGTGTTAGAGAGGCGCAGCGTGGAGCCATACAGATCAGGGATGCCTTGAGGCAGCAATTTGAAGCTGAAAGCCATTCATATTTGTTGCTATGCTCAGGAGTGCAGTGCTTGTAATGCTAGGAGTTGATTGTGATTGGTGCAGATGATGCACTATGAAGGTTTAAGAAAATTTCCTGTTACTTTGCAGGGCTCTGTTTGCTTTCAATTAATAGAATGGTCCTCCTCTGGTAAGAAGTCAGAACTTAAGCTGCTTTACTGTGCAGAAACTTGCCAGTGTAGACAAGGCCTTAGTTAATAAATATTTAGTTGGTATCATAGGATTGTCTACAAATATTGTACCTCAGATCTCAAACTAAAGACAACTGACCTGGGTAAGTCATTGGTTCTTTGGAACTGGAAGTAACTGTTGTGATTTTTGGTGTAAGGGACCACGTACCACAAAAACAGGCATACCAGGGTGGCAAGATAGACCAGAGTGCCCAAGGAGACTGTCTGTGACTCCACGTTAAGATTGTTACAGTACTTTAGGAGTTCACACTTGTTACTTGGTTGATGAAATCTAATTATAGAACATACAAACAGTTGGGGATTTGTGCCCTGTCCCTTGACAATCTGCCCTGAGGTTGGCACTCATGCTCATGAGCTACTCTAGACAGCTTGACATATGTATCTATACCAATCTGAATCATATGCTTTGAAGTTTATGTTCATATATATTTTAAACCCATTTTTGATTAATGCAAAGTGCAGACTGCATGAGAGGTAAAAAAATTTCCACTTACTAACATGTTTTCATTCAACTAAATTAAAATCAATGAGGTTTGTGTTCAGGGAAAGAATATCCTCAGTTTAACACACACAACACAGTTGAAACTCAGTGGTCATAAGATGTCTCAGGGCAGAAGGGAATCAAAAGAGACAGTGTCTCACTTGTTGCCATGAATACATGATATAAATTCAAATACTATTTTGGACTGCTTTCATGAAAGGTCTGGTCTCATACATTCCCAACAAAATGATGATTCAATTCTACAATTTTTTTAAAAAACTAACTTTTTCTTGGCAGAGGTAATAAGTGGGAACAAGACAGCAAATAATGGAACATTAATATAATTAAGCCCAAATTCTGCATTGTTATTGCCTTATTGTTGTAAACCACAACATATGGCAAAGAGGACTTCCCTGTCCACAATACCATTTTAGGTGAATTAGAAGATATACCTAGTGAAACTTTGTTTGAACTCGTCTGATTGATGCAATGTGTGTAAACAAATTATACAACAAAAGCAGTGGTAAGTTTAAATATTTAAATTATTTTTAAAATATTTTGTACTTCTGGTGACCCTCAGTGGATTTCAAAGCACTTTACAAATATTAAGCTTTAAAACACAACAGCTATCTGAGATAGTTAAGGAATGCTAAAGGATCATTTCCACCAATGAAAGCCAGCCATAAGCAGGGTGGAATGTAACAGCTGTTCAGCAATTCTACACAGGAGGAGTATCAGATGTAACTAACAGAACAGCAGAAAGCAGAATTGCCTAGCTGGTAGAGGAGACCTGGGTTCTCGGGAGAATGCATCCGATGAAGTGAGCTATAGCTCACAAAAGCTTATGCTCAAATAAATGTGTTAGTCTCCAAGGTGCCACAAGTACTCCTTTTCTTTTTGAGAATACAGACTAACACGGCTGCTACTCTGAAACCTGTCGAAGTGAGTCCAAGTCTAGATCTGGGTTCTATTCCTGGCTCTGCCACTGGAATGCTAAGTGACATTACACAAGTCACTTCCCCTATACGTGCCTCAATTTCCCCATCTGTAAAATGGGGATGATACTTTGAGCAGTATAGATTAAAAGTACTGTAAGAGCTCTGGAAAGATTATTAAACTTCTAAAATGAATAAGGTGGGAAAACAGTTCTCAGAGGTAACTTGGCCAGAACACCCCGGCTAACTCTCTTACTCTTGTGAAAAGGATTATGTGACCTTCAATTACAAACTTTACGTTATATCTCACTGCAAAGCTGATAACTCAAAAAAACCCTTTTATTCATAACATCTTGCTGGGCCATGGGCTTGGTATAAATTCTGAACGAAGACTGCCCACTACTGAATAACCAATACCATTTCTTGCAGCACCTCACAGCTTTCCTAGGTACTGTGACAGCAGAGTGAAATTAACCAGACTGATTAGTTTCACTACCACTAAAGACAGCTAGGAAGAAAGAAAAGTAGTAAAGACCTCTGCCACAGTACAGCCAAGACAGCGTGAACTGTCAAAATGGTGTGGGAAAAGAGAAAGTTCAATCTTGCTTCCAGCAGACGTGCATGTGTGTTCTGTATATGAAAGATAAGGACAGCACCCTTCCCAGCAGGGGGTAGGTTAGTTGCAACTAGGTTTCTCACAATAGTAAATAGAGTGATGATGTTCCTGGGTGTTCCTGTACCTTGCTTGTGGGCTCCCCCAATTCCTCTTTCATATCAGCCTCCAACTACTGGGTGTTCTAGTAAACTTGTTTGACACTGGCCACTGCAGAAGTCACGGAGGTTGTGGAACGTCACAGAATCCGTGACTTCTGTGACAGACACGCAGCCTTACTTATGAACCACCAAGCACAGAAAAACAAAAAACTCTGGCAGGACTAAGAAAGAGGCAGTAGTTGTTTGGAGGGAGCCAGAAAGACACCAGAACCTGCTGATCTGGAGAAGTTGAACCTGCCTTTCAGCACCAAAGGATAGTAGGACTTTAGGCAACAAGTGTGTGTAGGCTGCTTGTTTTAAAATCCTATTTTCTCCTCTAATGCTTTGCTCCCATTGCTAAAAAACAATACACAACTGACACACCACCTTAGGTATTTTATGACATCTGTTTGTTGCCTTTCCTTGTTTTTGATATTTTGAACAAAAAATCCCTATTTATTTAATATTTTATTAAACCACTTTATTTTGTACTGGATTGGAATGTATTTGTACTAGTGCCTATGAAGAGGTTTTAGAGACACTGCCACATTCTTCATTATCTTCAGATGTAATTTCAGATTTCCACTACATACGTTCTCCAGTTTCAGTACAACAAAGTACGGATTTTGACACAAAAATCTCTATATTTTAGCATTTACAATATACAGCTTAACAAACACAGTGATAGGTTGAGTCCAGTAGAAAACTAAACAGACAGTATTTTTGTCTGGTTCAAATGAATGTTGTTACCTAATTATAAAAGCTCAATCACCCTCTTTTTGGAAAACTCCACAAGACAGGACTCTAAAGATGGACTCTTCCTTGCAGAGCTCCTCAACTTTATCCTGGGGGGAGAGGGTTCAGGTCAGGGTTTGACTCAGTGCAAAAGGCTGCACAGTCTGCCCCCAAACATGGGTGATGACATGAAACACACATGGAGGTCATGCACCTCTTCATCAGACCTTGCCCCAGACAGCTTTGCTCCAATACAGCCACATTAAAATGAACCACCCCGTATTTTTCACCCCTTTCTATAACATGAACCCCAGCCTTACAGAGTGATATTCAGAGGAAGGGAAGGATAGAGTCATGGTAGCAAGCTAACTCTATTTCCACAGAGAAAGGCGTAGATCAGCGGTGGGCAACTTGCAGGTCGTGAGACAGTTTGTTTACACTGACAGTCCACAGGCACGGCCACCCACAGCTCCCATTGGCTACGGTTCGCTGATCCTGGCCAATGAGAGCTGCTGGAAGCGGTGCAGGCAGCAGGGACGTGCTGACCGCCACTTCCTGCGACTCCCATTGGCTGGGAATGGCGAACCACAGCCATTGGGAGCTGCGGGCAGCTGTGCCTGTGGACAATCAGTGTAAACAAACTGTCTCACCGCCTGCCAGTGGATTACTCCGATGGGCCACGTGCGGGCCCACGGGTTGCCCCCACTGGGGTAAATGGATGAGATTCTGAGAGGATGCTTTAGACCAAAGGCTCTCACCACTTTGCCTTAGAAGTCTAAAGTTAATACCAAATAAGTAATAAATGTTGTAGAAGAAAATTCTACCTTGGTTCACAGATCAATAAATACTGCTTATTAGTACCTGGAAAATGGAGTTTTATGTAAACGTGTTGAAAAACAGGTGTTACAAAACAGTATATGCTGTTTCAATGGTTCAATAGTTTAAGTTCTGGTTAAAAAAAAGGTACTTATAATGTTTTATAAGAAGTTTAGTGGGGAAAAAAATCATCAAAATTGCCCATGACATATTTTTGTGGGGGTTTTGTTTTTTTGCAGAAAAGAACTCCCCTCCAAAAAAAAAAAATAGTTTTCAGTTTTTCATCAAAAAACAAAAAAATATCAAAAATTGAATTATTCTTCAAAAATATTTTTGTTAAAATGATCAATTCTACTCAGTATCACTTGTGAAAACTTTAAAGCACGTAAGGAAAACCAATCAAAGTTCTATTCTCTACCTTTCCATCTCTGTTTGGGTCTTACTAAATTCAACTCTTCTTTCACTGCCAGCTTACAACAGTGGCCAGAAACACTTTTGTTAATCTTTGGCTGATCAAAAGTTTAAGCCTTTTCCTTACAGAGATGGTCATCACCAAGGTTATATATATGCCTGGATGGAAAACTGGAACAATACCTTCCTGAGCTAACTAGGAAGACCATTGGGAAACGCTAGTTAGTGCAGAAAACAGCTGCAGTAAGTTTCAGTTACCTTCCTCGTAAAATTAGAAGTGATAATTACCACTCACAAAGTCCTATGTTTCAGAGTAGCAGCCGTGTTTGTCTGTATCCGCAAAAAGTAAAGGAGAACTTGTGGCACCTCAGAGACTAACAAATTTATTTGAGCATAAGCTTTTGTGAGCTACAGCTCACTTCCTATGTATAAAGCCTACGGCACAGCTGCTTCAACGGTCAGCATCCCTCTGACCCATCAGACCAACTATATTTGTCCAGCCATTTTATAAGGGTAGGGCTGAAGGGAGCTGCAGACAGTGTTTTCAGTGAAAGACCTTAGCCACCATCCAGGAATAAGACCCATACATGAATCTGGCTTCATTCAGGAAGCTTTGTAAGATGCAACACTTAATTCAGGCTTTTCACTGCCACACACAGTACTGCAAACTTTCAGCTTGCATACTAAGTTTTCCTTTCTCTGTCTAAAAGAAAAGGAGTACTTGTGGCACCTTAGAGACTAACCAATTTATTTGAGCATAAGCTTTCGTGAGCTACAGCTCACTTCATCGGATGCATACTGTATGAGCTGTAGCTCATGAAAGCTTATGCTCAGATAAATTGGTTAGTCTCTAAGGTGCCACAAGTACTCCTTTTCTTTTTGCGAATACAGACTAACATGGCTGTTACTCTGAAACCTTTCTCTGTCTAGTAAAGCTGCTTTATTATGGTGTCATGGAGGTTTCTGCCTTGAGAAATGTTGTTCATATCAGGCAAAGAGCAGGCATTTAGTATGAGGACAGACACCATTACTTATACTAGTAATAAATACTGACTCAGGTTGTCTTATTTGACTCAGGAAACTAGCCTATAATAAAAATGACTATTCTTCTTACAAATCTGTAGAGACTTCAGATTTGGATACACTTGCATCTAGCAGAGAGAAATATTTGTTTAATAATGTGTTTTATTCTTATGTGATTCATCTCAATCAGAATGCATCACAACCAGAAAGAGCAATGTGACTTTGTTCTCTTTCTAGCATGTATTATTAAATTTCTATATTAAAATAGTCTTCTGACCTAGCAATTTAGAAAAAGTAAACATTCTAATACAAGCTTCCAAGCAAGCTAATTTAGAAAAAGTATGGTAATGAACCTGTATAATATACTATAAAACAAGTCAGTTAGTTACTTCCATTTATCGAAGCCCTTCCTTATTCTCAAAAAGAACTGTTTTAAGATTAAGTGAGCTGTAGCTCACGAAAGCTCATGCTCAAATAAATTGGTTAGTCTCTACGGTGCCACAAGTACTCCTTTTCTTTTTGCAAATACAGACTAACACCGCTGCTACTCTGAAACCTGTTTTAAGATGTTTACTTCCTGCAAACTAACACTCGATTTCTACAAAAAGGAAGTAGTTTAATTGTTTATTCAGGGCATCAAGCTTTAGGAAACTGATGTAACTATCAGACTGAGCTTTAAGATACAGGGAGAAAACGAATATTGTTCAAATTCTTGCCGAGTATACATAATTCAAAATAATTAAATTGAAGAACAATCTATAATCATGAGCAGAACACTGCTGAAGTTCTTCCTCAGCTTCTGAATTGCACATCATGTTCCTAGGGCAATCCTATTTTGCTTATACCACTTCATAAGTCTTCCTAAAAAAAGAGGATAGCTACAGCCTTTAAACCTATGAACGTTTATGTACTTTCAAAAGTTACTCACTGATCTTTAGAAGACAAGTTCAATGAGTGAGTTTATGCAGCAGATCCAGTCCTAATTTTTATTATTTCTACAAATCCACACCCTGGACATAAAGAAGTATTTGATTTTTAATTGTAAAATAATTAAGCTCTAATTTACAGTAAGAGAACAAAAGTAAAATAAGTTCAAACTTCCAAGTGATCCTTAAATGACTGTTTCGCAGAAAGGTATTAGAGGGTTCTGTCCAATGGATGATTTTATTTGTCGAAACATGGTCTTATTTATAGACCAGAATACAAGTGTACTTAAAATAAGGAAATTTAAACTTATTGCGCATTCTGACTAGTGCCTTACTATATGTTCTGCAACACAGCAACAGAGCAAATTAAGGATTTAGACGTAGCTTTATCAAAATCTTAAACTGTGGTGAGTCAGGCCCTGCATTTGAATTCAAATAAATTGTTTATTTCCTTTTTCACACAGAAATTAAGAAATGAAAATATGGAATCTTTACTTTTTTAAACTAAAATACAAATAAAAAATAAGTAATTTCAATAATTTAAAATCGCAACTAAGTACCAAATTCCAGGAAATTACGCCCATGAAGAAAAGATTTTATTGGAAATGAGTTTTGTATATACAGCATAACTACTTCAAACAACAAAAAATGTGTGGCTGGTAGGTTTGCATATATTCCTGCTTCAATTTCTGCAATATCTGCAGACCTTTAGAATAGTCTTATTTTTGTATGTGCTTCTGTGTATGCAGAGAAGTTCCCATCTCTTCCCATTAAAAACAAATGGTTGACTTTATTGTGAGAAGTAGCCTTATGTACACATTTCTTACAAGAACCACATAAATTCCAACTCAAGCAATGCCTCATTAAAAAAATATCAGAGCTTGGAAGTTCTGATAAACAAAATGAGAATGTACATGTTCTGTGAATTCATCTAATTTTTTCCTATGTGAACATGAATCAACATGAAAAAAGGGGTAGAGAGAACTACAATATCCACATATAAGTCAATGCAAATTTGGTTAATGTGGGTTGAACCTACTCTGCACTCATTGTAGAATCAGGATCTTACTCAGGACAACCCCAAATACTCTTTTAGGGTATGAAGACCCATATCTCATATATTTAACCTTTCCTTAGGTAATCAATGGAAACCAGTATAAAACATATCTTGTGCACGACAGAAAAGTCTGTGATTTTTGTCCAGGGAACATAAGTAAGGCTAAGATTTTGTCATGGTTAATTTTAGTAAAAGTCATGGACTGGTCACGGGCAATAAACAAAAATTAACGGAAGCCGTGACCTGTCTGTGACTTTTGCTGCTCTGGCTCCATGATTTCCCCTGCCACCTGGTGGCTGGGAGCTATGGGGTTCCCCCTCTGCTCAGTGCAGCTGGAAGCTGCAGGGGGGCCATATTTCCCAAAGAGAAAACAATAAACACCCAACCATTCACCCAAGGCATCACCCTGCTTCCCCGCTCCCCTTTCCGCACAAGGCTGTTGCCCATCCCTGGAACCCTGAGGAGGGCCCCCTCAGGAGTCTGTCACCTGTCGCTGGAACCTTGCAGGGGGGCCCCTATCGCCTGTCGCTGGAACCCTGCTAGGGCCCGCTGGCTACCAGCTCAGTCCCGCAGCCCCTGGGGCTGAAGCAGAGAATGTCACCCAGGTCTCTGGAAGTCACTGATTCCGTGACTTCCTTGACATAAACGTAGACTTAAACATAAGCAAGGACTATTTCAAAAAAATTATTTAGCAGAACATGCACTGGTTGAATCCTGATCATCAAACATAACATTATCAGACACCAAAACTAATGTCCACTGGATTAGTGTGATACTATTAGGCATTAACATTACTAGTATTTTAAAGAGCCTTACAATTTTAGGTCTGTATTGCAGCCACCTGATGAATTAAACTTGACAAGATCATAAAGATGTTAAAACCTGTAAGTTACCATAAATTAGATTTTGGGACAAAGCAACATCCACAGAATGTGCCCAACAATTTCTGAAACAGGCAGGATGTTCACATCTATGAAAACTGGATTCAATCTTTAACTGCCCTAACAATTTATCAAGTTCTTCTACCTGTCATCTTCCAATGTATTATTGCAAACTGAGTTATTAGGCTAAAATACAGTTTGCTATTTATTATGGTTTCAGGATCAATTAGAATTTTTAGTTGTTAAATGAATGTTGTGTAAAATCTAATATGTATTTAAATAAATTAATTTATTGGTTGTTTTATTCAGAGAAAATATTAAAGGGACACTCAACTTAAGTTCTGGTGTTCAAAACTTCAAAATAGTTTCAAGTACCACCCTTATCCCTGCATATTTTGATGGTTTTACAACAGAGGTTCTCAAACTGGGGGTTGGGACCCCTCAGGGGGGGCTCACGAGATTATTAGATGGGGAGTCACGGGCTGTCAGCCTCCGCCCTAAACCCTGCTTTGCCTCCAGCATTTATAATCGTGTTAAATATATTAAAAAGTGTTTTTAATTTATAAGGGGGGGGTCACATTCAGAGACTTGCAATGTGAAAGGGGTCACCAGTACAAAAGTTTGAGAACCACTGTTTTACAGCCATTTTTTAAGTATTTCTCTGTGTATGTTGTGTGAAAGACCTAAAAAAGAAGGGAAACTATAATTAAACTGGTTTCAGAGTAGCACCCATGTTAGTCTGTATTCTCAAAAAGAAAAGGAGTACTTGTGGCACCTTAGAGACTAACCAATTTATCTGAGCATAAGCTTTCGTGAGCTACAGCTCACTTAATCACGAAAGCTTATGCTCAAATAAATTTGCTAGTCTCTAAGGTGCCACAAGTACTCTTTTTCTTTTTATAATTAAACTGAAATTTACTATTCAGAAAGGAAGGTTAAACAAAGTAAACTAATTGGAGAAGTATCCAAAAAAAAAAAAGCTCTAAACTTTCCCTTACAGTAATATGAAGTGTTATCAGTAAAAATAGTAGGCAAACAGTTTTCAGAAAATGATTTTTTTTAAGTTCATAATGCCCCTTTAAATTTGTGCTTCTGTTAAAAGATAAACAAAACTCTTCTCTTGGGAATACTAAAAATAAAAGAGTATACAAACTATATAGCCCCCTAGCAGAATTAATTGACTATATTTGGTTATAAGTTTCATGCTTTTCACCATATAAGGAGAAAAAAATCTTTTAAAACATCTTAATAGTCCAAAGACAAGAGGAAAAAAATGTCTGATGGCTAAGTGCAGACTGATTCAGAAAATATCAACTCAAATGAGGAGAGCGGGGAAAAGGTCATTCACCTGCATGAAGAACATCATGCCCAGCTACATAATTTTTGCAATCGTTTGTATGTGCAAGCCCAAACCCCTTTCCATTACAGAAGTCCACAAGTGATACCTGGGGTGGGTAAAGGGCACCAACACCCCCTCTAGTTTTATTTACAATCTATTATTGGGGTAGAAGGTGCACCTAGAGAAACAGGCATTCCTTATAAAAACTCACTGGCAACGCAGTGTGTGTGCCACATTGGGAGAGTGGGGGTGGGATTACATCTGCCTCACACCAGCTCTCTCAGAAAGACCATCACAAAACCGGGGGTGGGAACAGCTCCCCCATTATAGTGCTACTCATGGGGGAAGGAGAAATGTAGGGTGTTCCCCCCTAAATGCTAGCCTTGCAATCCAATGGGCCTGGGGGGGCTGAGCCCCACCCTTCCCAGTAGGACTGAGGGGGGGGCAGCAGTGGGGTAGGCAGAGAACTGCCCCTCCCCCACAGTGCGGTGAGGGGCCTAGTGCCGGGGGTGGGGGGTCAAGGCGGAGACACCCCCCCCCCGGCCAGAGCCCCGGACGTGAGGGCTGCAGCCCCCCGGGGAGACCCCACCACGGTGCCAGCAGCCCCATGGGGGAGGGGCGGAGACTCGCCAGCGCCCGCAAACCGTAGGGGCGGGGGCAGAGCCCCCCCCCCGGCTCGGCCCCTCCCTGAGCCTCTCGCTCGCGGCCCGGTTGCCTGGCCGACGCTGTGAGCAGCGGGGAAGCCGTGCTGGGCCGCGGCCCTCGGGCCCAACAGCAGCCGGCCCGAGCCATCCGGCCGCGGGAAGCCGCGGTTACCGTGTGTGGTGGCGAATTCTCGTGGTGTTTGTCGAGCGGCTGCGATAATGGCGTCCTTCCTCGCGAGAGATCTCCGCGTCCTCACTGCGCAGGCGCCGCCGCGCCGCTCCCACTGCTTCCCCCGTCCTCCCCGGGAGGCTGCGCAGCCGCCCAGAGAAGCCTCCTCGCAACCGCCCTTAACCGCCGCACGGCCAATGTCGACTACAACTCCCAGAAGCCAAAGCGCGCTGCCTTGTGGCCGGCGCTCCCGTGGGGCAGGCTGGGATGTGTAGTACCATAGCGTGTCGCCGTAACTGCTGGGAGTTGTAGTCCAAAGGAGCCCTGGATCGTCTTCTGTGAAAGCTGGGGCGGGTAGTTAGCCCCATTTCATGCCCGTTAGGTACTACTCTTGGGTGAATACATCCCCAGAAGGATGAATTTTGGGAGTCCATGAAATCTCATCACCTTGAGCTGGGGCATCATGACATCATGACGTGACGTGACGTGACATCATCGTGCAGCATTATGATGTTTTCACACACTGGCACCGCGTTGTGCGGCGCTTTCGCACTGAGCTGTGGAGTAGGGAGATTTTCCCACGACCTCGGTGAGGTTTAATGCATAATCACCAATGCCGAGTTACACGGGGGCTTCTGTGTCTGGTTATTGCTGGAAACCTGGACTGTACCCCTTCTTCTGTTCCTGGTCTGGTATCGCAGGGGTTTTGCAAAACCCAGTGTTGTGTCTTGTGTTTTTAAACCCCTTCAGATTTGTCAATTCAAAGAGCCACTTGACTGAGCTTGTAAAATTGGCAGCAGGCTGGCTAACTCTATGAGAACTACAGGTCCTCCACCATCAAGCCTGTCACATATTGACACATTGCCTTCTATCACTCCCTTCCCAAGTCTCCCTAAGAAGTCTACCCATGTCCAAATGGTGGATTGTAAGTCAACTGCAGATCCTAATGTGTGTTTAAAGGAAACTCCAACATTTTCATCCCTGTGGGCAGGTTATTGGATCTTGCAGAACTTGTGCTGCTTCAAAAAAAAAACAAACAAATAAGAACGTAAGAATGGCCATACTGGGTCAGACCTAAGGTCCATCCAGCCCAGTATCCTGCCTACCGACAGTGGCCAACGCAAGGTGCCCCAGAGGGAGTGAACCTAACAGGTAATGATCTAGTGATCTCTCTCCTGCCATCCATCTCCACCCTCTGACAAACAGAGGCTAGGAACACCATTCCTTACCCATCCAGGAAGCTAACAGCCATTAATGGACTTAACCTCCATGAACTTATCCAGTTCTCTTTTAAACCCTGTTATAGTCCTAGCCTTCACAACCTCCTCAGGCAAGGAGTTCCACAGGTTGACTGTGTGCTGAGTGAAAAACAACAGAATGGCAGCATTTAGCAAGGTTCAACATGTTGCCGAAAGACAGGCTGCCAGTAGGAATTGGCAAAAATAACACACTGGGCTTAGGTTTCCATTGCTCCATTCACGTGTTTGGAGCATGAATTGGGGATTAGGCAAAGGTGGCTTTAAAATACCTTTGTTTTCCCCATATTCTCAAACTGTTGAGGGCCCTGGTGGGCTCTGGCATAAGTCAGAGAAGCAGCAGGACTGCTCTCGTTTAAGCTCAGGTAAAAAAAAATAAAAAAATGTCTCTTTAGGAGTTATCCACCAGCCCTGGAGAGTAAGAATGCAATGTGTTCCAGTCACCAGTACTTCCTCCATTTACTGCGTCTGGTTTCTCCCTGCACCAGGGACTGGGAATGCAGAGGAAAGTATATGGCCATTGCAGCAGCTCACTGCTGGCTGGGGCATACCCACATGAGGAGTAAAAAGAAAAGGAGTACTTGTGGCACCTTAGAGACTAACCAATTTATTTGAGCATGAAGAGTGTTACCCAGGGGATGTTTTCACCTGCTCTACTGAAGTACCAGGGTGCAGCAAAGAACTGGCCCCAGGGAGTGCTCTCCATCCTTAGCTCTGTTCTTCAGCAGCACACTGCCCCTTTGCAACAATAGTAAATAGAGTGATAATAAGAGCTCTGGGGTTAGCAGCACTCTACATACTATTGTAGCAGAGAGACCTGGGGCAATGCACTGCTCAAGCAAGAGGATCCTGGAGGAAGTGAGCAGCACTAGCCTGGTAGAAAGGTGCAGCACTTCAACAGACCTGCACGTTAGAGACAGCAACAGGCAAGAAAACCTGTGAGGCATCATTGGGGATAGTCATAAGGAGAAGGAAGCAAGCAAGCTGGGGGACCCTGGAAGAGTTGCTCCAAAGAGCAGAGATGACAGCAGCGGGCATCACACAGAGCCCAGTCGCAACGTTTGCTGCCCCAAAAGTAGCACCAGTGCGCCAGGAGTACCGAGGTGTGATTGGAGCTGATGCTCGTGTGACAGGCCTAGTGGTGGGTGAAGGTAGAGAACTGACAAGATCACTGCCTTGAAGAGAAGTGTCTGGTACTAGGGTGTAGGGCTTCTTCTAAAGTAACCGTATAGCACATAAGCATGTCTAGTATGAAACAGTTGTGCATGAGAAGAGCATTGAAGCTCACAGCCAGACTCTGAAGAAGGTGTATTTGTGCAGCACCCTCATACACCTTCCTGTTAGTTATTTTGCTCCTCCCTTGGCCTATCAGTTCCACATGTTTCGCACAGCCACTGAATGCCAAATCTGTACAAGTTACAGTAGTTTACCCCAACACCCATCTTACTACCTGTTTATACCACCATTTATGTCATCGTTGATTTTGGCTTCAAAGCTACCAGATGAGTTACAATAGCTTGCTGCATTTGGCTGAATGTGGCTCTGTTGTCCCGTATACCTCCCTGTGCGTTGGGTTTGTAAGAAATATCTAGGACCTCTTATTATTGAAAACAAAATGTGGCCACTAGGTGGTAGTATAAAAGTATATTAACTCCATTAAGGGTTTTTCGCCCAGTTTACTGGGAAGTGTTATTTTAGATTTTTATAATCATCAGTGCCCATTTGCTTTTTCTTATGAAAGCTTTTGTTAAGACAGTCATACAGCAATCTCCATCTCACTATTGCCATCTCAGCACCCACATCTCTCCCTGTTCATATATATCCACACAGCCAGAGAGGGATTCCCTTGAAGGGTATGGGAAGGAGTGGTGATAGATGGTGACACATGGAAGAGGTAACTGATCCTCCCACTTCCTCCATGCAAGCTGGGGGGAATCCACCTTGGAGACCTCCTCTGCGCTCAGATCAACAGGGCCTGATCTGGATCTCAGTTTTTAACTTGGGTCAAATTCCAATAGACTTCAACAGGAGTGAAAAATGAGTGAGAATTTCAGGATATTAATTGTATTCTTTATTTATATAGATCCAAATGTGTCTTACCAGAAGGTGCTTTGTTATTCCCACTCAGATAATGATACCTGATTTGTTATTTGAACTCAAAAGGCCAAATTTTGGCCCACTTTTTTTTTTTTTTTGAGAGAGAGAGAGAGAGAGAGAGATGCTAACTTTTATCTACAGTGCTATTAAAAATCATTTGCTCACAGATTACATCTGTTTTATTTCCCCCTTGTTTTAGCTTTCATTTGAGAAGAACTTCCTGGGAAAATTGCTATTCTAACATCTCCAGTATGGATCACCATGTCTGGCACCAGTTGGTATCTCATTCATCAGTTTCCCTTTCTTGCTCTTAAAAAAATCACAAGGCCTAGCATACTATCAGAGGTAAAAAATTAACTCTCTGTGCACACAGTTTTGCAACTATACCAGCACGAGGAGAACAAAGGTTGCCAAAGAGACAGATGTACTCTTCCAGGGCATTTGTTTAAACAAGTGACAGGCATTCACAACTGGTATTTGTGGGCAGATGAAAACCCAACATAGGCGGAAAAGAGAAGAGGTGATAGGAGAATATGAGCAGCTGCAGAACATTAGCTACAACATCTCCTTAGGGATGTTTTCTTTGACCATGCGTAAAATCTGTGGTCAGGAACTTGCAGTTAGGATCACTGATGGCATCTGAATATGACCTATATTTGGAGATTTTTGTTTGAGTTAACTTTATTAAGTTTCAGAGTAACAGCCGTGTTAGTCTGTATTCGCAAAAAGAAAAGGAGTACTTGTGGCACCTTAGAGACTAACCAATTTGTTTGAGCATGACCTTTCGTGAGCTACAGCTCACTTCATTGAGCTGTAGCTCACGAAAGCTCATGCTCAAACAAATTGGTTAGTCTCTAAGGTGCCACAAGTACTCCTTTTCTTTTTATTAAGTTTCTGGATAATAAACCTTACACCCAGGAAGAAGCATACACATGGTCCTAGGCGCATTGTGCTGTCGCAATACATTGAACTGACATATGGTGCACATTAAAAGCAAAGCTGTTCAATCAAAATGTCACAAAATACATAATATGCATTTCTGAAACAGAGCTCTGTAATGATATCATCTTATGACTGCTAATGAGATTTGTAAGCCTTGTCTATTAAGTCACATCTGTTTGATCTGAAACATCCATGATACCGAAAACCTGGATTCCCACAGTCATATCTGTCAGTGCACCTCAATCGCAACCTGCAGCGTCTCCTGCAATTTCAGTACTGCTTCCACACCTCTGCTAAATGTATTTCACTCTCAAACTACACTACAATAGGCTAAGGTAAGTCACCTTGCGTTGACCTATTTGCGCACGTGTCTAAGCTGAAGTATGTCTCAGTGACACAGGAGAACCGCCTCTCCAATCGCATGGAGCCACGGTTGACCTACTGAGGTCAAAGCAATGCGAGTGTAGATACTGCATGACCTGCATGGACCCTGTCAATCCTTCAGCAGCTGTCCCACAATGCCCCATTCCCTGTGACACTGGTCACTATTTTAAACTCCACTGCCCGGGGGCTCACAGGGAGTGGAGACCATCCCTCTCCCCCTTTAAGACACTTAACATGTTTTTGAAATGCCTTTTCCTGATTGCCCACCTTGGTGAGCACACTTAGCAGCTCTCCTTTGTTGTGTGCAACTGCCCAACTGACCATGCTGGGTCCTTGCACTAGACACGCTCCTGCCTGGAGTAGACGAGAGATATTGATTGGATCTCCTGGGCCTGTGGGCAGCAGTGGCCATGCAAGCACAGCTAGGGACCAGATGTAGAAACACTGGCATCTATGAACAGGGGATGCAGGCAAAGAGGTATGACAGGGAGCAGCAGCAGTGTTCCGTGAAAGTGAAGGAACCGCGCTATGCATCCCTCAAGGCCAGCAAGGCCAACAATAGATCTGGTACTGAACCACAGACCTACTGCTTTTATAACGAGCTGCATACCATACTTGGCAGAGACCCCACCAGTACCACAGACCAACAAGGATACCTTGGAGGAGACAGAGACCCCTATTGTGAACAGTGAGGAGGACAATACAGGGCGGGGAGGGCAGGTGAGCTCAGCACTCAGATCCAGGCATGTGACCTTTCGCATCTGAAATTTCTGCAGCCACTGCTCATTGTCCCAAACCTGCATTATAATGGGATCCCACCAGTCAGTGCTTGCTTCCTGGGCCCAGAAGTGGCGCTTCACCATTTCCAGCTGCTGTGAATGCCACCAACAACCTTGAATTGTTTTCCATTATGTGTCCCAGTTCAGGGCAACTACACTGGTATTTCCCCTCACTGGTCCACCAAGAACACCCACTCTCAGGCTTCTGGCTCCCCTGGCCATCACCTCTCTTGGGTGGAGACATGTATTGCTCTCCCTTCTGACTGGATTATCTCCAGGCTGAGCAGGTTCCCTGCCATCGCTGTGTTATTCTCAGCAGAGACAGGCTGCCCAAGCAGGCCTGCTTGCTTTCTCTACAGAGACGGTTAATAGTGTGACTGCCCAGTTACAGTTACCACACAACTCTTTCTGTGCAAGCCCATTTTATTCTTAGGGTACAAGCACTGCAGAGAAAACATATTAAAAACAATAAAAGAACCTGCATGCATGCTAATAAGCTTACCAGAGATCACCCCAACCCCAACATGAGCTCTTGCAGGAGCCGTTCTTCAACACCCCACCCAATGGGTTTCCTTGTGGGCTCAAGTTCATCACAGCTTCAGCTCAGAACAGGCGCACACAGTCTTGTGGGGCCTCAATAGGCCCATTTCTTCCAACCTTTCCCTAAGGATTGGGGCCCTCTGCGGACCAGACATCCTGTCCATTTGCTTGATCAGGAAGAAGTCCTTCAGACTGTGTAAAGCCAGGCTACTGATCCATTAGTCGTTTCTTTGTTTGTTGGTCCCTGGAGAATCCAGTTTGAACTAGTATAAGCACACCTCTCCAGAGGGTGGCTTCAAAGGGGCTAATAACCAGAGAAATTTCATGAGCATCCTCCTCCTCTTAGAGGAGTTACATACAATTCCACACGAGCACATACACAATTGTATTTTTAATACAATGGATCAGAAAAGTATTAAACCTAATTCAATCAGGTTTAATTTAGTTCAGTAAAGTTTATCTTAATTCCATAGGGTTTGCCCAGGATGTTGCAGGAAACTGTCTGTCTGTCCGTCACACTATGTCCCTCAACAAACTGTCCTTCAATAAATTGTTGTGTCCTCTGGTGTTGTGGTACTTCTTGAAGGTCTGGAAAGACAGAATAATCAAGTGTCCCAGATTTGCATGGTTAATGAGGCTACTACAGCGCTTTGGAGGCTCCATACTTGTGTCAGAGGTGGGGGACACCGAAAAATGCTGCAAGGGTTTGTGGAATTAAAAAAAAAGGCATTAAAATTATGGGACTTGGATGGCATTATGGGATGGAGAAAGTTGCATGCTGGGAACTTGATCGCTGGCTCTCAGAGATGCCTGGCCAAGTCATTTCTATTCCACAACACATTATGAAAAGTTCCCAAAGGGCATTGCACCAGATGGCAGCTTGTGTCACTCTGGACTTTGCACCTCACTTTGCAACAATACAAGCACTCCTGGTCAGTATGTGCAGCACGAATGCAAGCGGCCAAATATACATGCACATGAGCGATGTATAAACTCTGGTAGCTGTACGCTACCGTAACTTGCATGGACCAAAGTTTGGAGTGCAGACATGGCCTTACTCTAAGCAGCAATTGAGTCTCGTAGGCCTCAGTCTTGCAAACATGCACATGCATAACTGTTTGCCCATGAGTAGCCCCCTTGATTTCAGGTACCAGAGAAATGTAAAAAAAATGGTGGGTCCTTAGCACCCACTGGCAGCTCCCCATCAGTGACTCCTCCTCCCCCCAGCCTCTCCCCCCTGCCATGGATCTGCTGTTCCACGGTGCGCAGGACGCACTGGGTATGCAGTGGGGAAGGGGGAGGAGCAAGGGTGGGGTGTGCTCAGGGCGGGGGCAGGAAGAGGCAGGGCAGGGGCGGGGTGGAAAGAGGCATAGCGGGGACGGGAAGAGGCAGGATGGAGGTGGGGTTTGGGGAAGGAGTGGAGTGGGGGAGCTCGGGTGGAGCCAGGGAGAGCACCCCCCCACCCCGGCACACTAGAAGGTCAGCACCTATGCCTATGAGGAAAGGTTAAAAAAACTGGGCATGTTTAGTTTTGAGAAAAGAAGACAGAGGGGGGACCTGAGAACAGTCTCCAAATACGTTAAGGGCTGTTATGCAGAGGCCAGGAATCAATAGTTCTCATGTCCACTGAAGGCAGAACAAGAAGTCATGGGCTTAATCTGCAGCAAGGGAGATGTAGGTTCGATATTAGGAAAAACGTTTTAACTGTAAGGGCTTGTCTACGCTGGCACTTTACAGCACTGCAACTTTCTCGCTCAGGGGTGTGAAAAAGCACCCCCCTGAGTGTTGCAAGTTTCAGTGCTTATAAAGTGCCCATGTAGACAGTGCCCCAGAGCTACAAGAGTGCTTTAAGGTTGCTAGTGAAGATGTGCCCTCTGAGTAGCTTAACTCTGGAATAGGCTTCCAAAGAAGGTTGTCAAATCTCCATCACTGGAGGTTTTTAAGAGCAGGTGGGACAAACCCCTGCCAGAGATGATCTAGGTTTATTTGATCCTGCCTCAGCACAAGGGGCGGGACTTGATGACTGCTCAAGGTCACCTTCCAGCCCAACATTTCTATGATCCTAAGATCTAAAATGTACCCAGCAAGTTTGAGCAGCCATTGCTTCTTTTCTTCTGATCATTGTTTTAAGTGTCTATTTCATTCACTTTAACTGTCTTTCTAACAGTAAAATATTGTGCCCTTAAAATAACTGCTCACGAGTAACTATTCCCTAAAGTGCTGAGTTTGAATCAACAATGTCTTGAGCACGAAGGGAGCACAGGGGAATCAGATCCCATGTTAATGAGGACACTGCTAACATATGCAGCTGTTTTATTCTATGTAGGCTCTTATATCACTATGGATTCTGAGGGACTTCCAGTCATGCATTAAGCAATATGACCAACATCTGTCATGTGTTGTTTGTTCTTTCATCCTCTTGCCGGGGCGGGAAGAATCATGTGCAGTGGAGTGTCTCGTTTAGGTATGGATTTATTTGCTTTTAGAGATATGTGAGAGAAGGCAATGTTAAAGAAAAAGCATTTGGAGCAGAAGATGGAGAGGATTGTGGTGGTCAGTTCCTGGGAGGGTTCGTTCCAGTCTGGGATGGCCCATAGGCCCTGGAGAAAGTTCTGTCTCTTGCACAGACCAGCTGTACTGTTATTCTGGAAAGTTTCATTGTGGTAGAGGAGCGATCTTAATCCAAGAGTTTTAGATGGTCTTTTAGGTGTCCTGGGTACAGGCCATGGAGCACCTTGAAGATAAGAATTGAGACCCTGAGCTTGATTCAGAATTCTATGGGAAGTTAGTATAGGGAGTTAAGGACGTGAGTCATGAGGTTACTTTTACCGGGCAATAGTGGTGAGGCCAATGAAGGAAATGCTAAACTCTTTGGATGCCCCTTGTTTCCACCAGCTTTTTACCCTGCTTACTTACAAAGAAACTGGTATGCTGAAGGCTTGAGACTTCAGTGCAGAAGACTGAGGGCTTGTCTATGCCGCCCCACAGTTTGGACTGCAGGGTTGTGAACAGCAATGTACTCCAAACTGCTTCCTGTAATTCCCCCGCATGGATGCTGCAGCCCAAACTAAAAGCTTGCTAGTTCACGTTAACATAATTCTCTTCAAACAGGACTACGTCAATCCAATCTCGAAGCAGCATCCACATGGGCGAGTTACAATGCAGCACTTTGGGGCACACTTCTGTTCACACCCCCAGAGTCTGAACTGGGGCAGTGTAGACACAACCTAAGCATCATGGTTACCCTTCCTTGTGCCAGCATCTAGCTTCCACTCCTGCTTGTTTGGAGTGCAACATCTTTGCCCTCACAATTGCATGCCAAGCAGGATCAAGGCCTGAGAGAAACAGCTGTGAACAATGAAATTTATATCATCCTTTGCCAGCTCTCTGTAGGAAAGTTGAAGACTCAGGATTACTTTAATAGGACTAATTGAGTAGGATTACTTTAACAGAACTAATTCAGTCTGTAATAATGATGGCAGATCACGTGCTCCCCCAGAGTTGCAGCTTGGCTTATACTGAGCATGTTCACACAGACTGAGCATGCTCAGTAACATCTGCTGAAGCCATTGCCCTCACTCTGCCCCAACATTATTGGCAGGTACAGGTCGTCTCTGCATGGCAGGGATCACACTGAACAAGAAAGCTCCACTCATGAGAATCACCTTAATGAGACATGGCTCACAGTAGGTTGTGCAAATATACTGAATGTAATTGTCGGTGCTGCTTGGTTTCACTGGGCTTTTCCCGGGTTCCTGGGTTTGGTTCCTTCTTGACTGAGGGAAAAAGAGTGTTGGCACCTCCCCAACATCACCCACTTATGGCATGGAAATGAGACTCAGAGTAAACTGTGCACATCTGTGACTCACCCTCTCTTCTCTTTCATGCATAATTAAATAGCCAATGATGTTGACTTTCAAATTATAACCACTGAGCATCTGAGTTAACACCTCGTTGATATCAATGGGGCAGTTCAGCCCTTGCAGAGCTATTGTTCCAGACTCTCCGCAGACTCATCTCTGTATCTGTTACACTCAGGCCAGGTCTACACTGCTGTCACGTTTCAAGTGTAGACAAGCCCTCAGTTCATTTATTTTGAGGTTTTCTTTGCGACCATAACAGCTTGAATCTTCTTTTCTGAATGAAAGCTGAGCTTGTGAGAAAAAGACAGTAGCTTCAGAGAGGTGCTGGTATGGTCTGTGGGTGGGCACCTGTTGTTTCCAAGTCCTGGTACATGAAGAAGAATATTCGTAACATTTCTTCCTCTCTCAGTCCAAAACCAAGTGGGACAATTCCAAACCAGTGGAATCCTAATTCGGGCACTATTTTCCTCTGACTAATATCATGGGTTTGGAGCTGGCCGGGGCTTACATAATGGCACTACCCTGTTGTATGTTGAAAGAAAGCAAATATTTAATTAATTGCATCAGCTTTGCCCGATGCAATCTGAAAAGTACACCCAGAAAAAGTGAAATTGACAGTGACGACAACAGATTTTCAGTTTTCCATGAAGAGAAAGAGTGTGTCTCCATTGCGCACAATTCAGGGACACAGCAGGCATTCAAACACTCATAACTGTGAGCATGCTTAAAGGCCTGATCTTGCCATCCTTTTGGAGGCAGAACTCTCATTGACTTCATGTGGCCTGTAGGCACCTTGATTCCAGGCTAGCGGCTAAGGGGTAGTGAAGCAATGTATTAACAGACAACCAGAGGTGAAAGTAAGCCGGTCTGGTGGTACATAGTCAACCATACCGGCAGGGGCCAGCTTCCCCAAGCCGGCAATTTAAAGGTCCCAGGGCTCCCGGCAGTGGCCAGAGCCCTAGGCCTTTTAAATCGCCGCCAGAGCCCCACTGCTGGAGCCCCGTGGTAGCGGTGGCGGTCCGGGGCTCTGGCGGCAATTTAGAGGGCCCAGGGCTCCGGAAGCTGCTACCACAGTGGAGCCCCGGGCCCTTTAAATCACTGCCAGAGCCCTGGGGTCACGGCGGCGGCCAGGAGCCTGGGACTCTCCCAGCCCCGGGCCCTTTAAATCGTTGCCCGAGCCCCGGGGCTCCCGGCCGCTACCGCTACCATGGGGTTCCGGCGGTGATTTAAAGAGCCCGGGGCTCCCAGCCACTGCTACCGCAGCCCCAGGCCCTTTAAATCTCGATTTAAAGGCCCTGGGGATTTAAAGGCCCCACCCCTTCCGGTTGAGGCCCCGCCCCCTTGCCCAGGACTTCGGCATACCAGTAAGTCCTTTAAATTACTTTCACCCCTGCAGACAACTCACCCTAAGCAGTAGGTTTTAGAAAGAAAAATACCACAGATAAATCAACTTCAGTAGAACACAAAAGCAAATGAGAGTAAAGGGCATAAAACCAACACCTTCAGCTTTGCATTCATGATGAGGAACCCTACAATAACAAATTGAAGTACATGTGCATGATGAACAAAAACCAGTTTCAGCAAGGAAAGACATTTCCTATTCAAAACCACATTTGTTATAAGTGAATTTGTAACAAGGTGATCTGCACCTTTAAGGGGGTGGGTCAATTCAGTCCTTTTCAGTGATCAGACCCAGCTGGGAAGGGGGAGGGTGTGTGTCAGGTGATCCCTGTAAAGAACAGAGGGCTATCAGCTGAGAGGAGTTGGGGAGGGGAAATGGGCTCCTGTACTAGGCCCTGATGCAGCTTTTGACACGGTCTCCCACAGTATTCTTGCCAGCAAGTTAAAGAAGTATGGGCTGGATGAATGGACTATAAGGTGGATAGAAAGCTGGCTAGATTGTCGGGCTAGTGATCAATAGTTGATCACTATCAACGGGTAGTGATCAATGGCTCCATGTCTAGTTGGCAGCCGGTATCAAGCGGAGTGCCCCAAGGGTCAGTCCTGGGGCTGGTTTTGTTCAATATCTTCATTAATGATCTGGAGGATGGTGTGAACTGCACCCTCAGCAAGTTTGCAGATGACACTAAACTGGGAGGAGAGGTAGATACGCTGGAGGGTAGGGATACGATACAGAGGGACCTAGACAAATTAGAGGATTGGGCCAAAAGAAATCTGATGAGGTTCAACAAGGACAAGGGCAGAGTCCTGCACTTACAACGGAAGAATCCCATGCACCGCTACAGGCTAGGGACCGAATGGCTCGACAGCAGTTCTGCAGTAAAGAACCTAGGGGTTACAGTGGACGAGAAGCTGGATATGAGTCAACAGTGTGCCCTTGTTGCCAAGAAGGCCAATGGCGCTTTGGGATGTATATGTAGGGGCACTGCCAGCAGATCAAGGGACATGATCCTTCCCCTCTATTCGACATTGGTGAGGCCTCATCTGGAGTACTGTGTCCAGTTTTGGGCCCCACACTACAAGAAGGCTGTGGAAAAACTGGAAAGCGTCCAGCAGAGGGCAACAAAAATGATTTGGGGACTGGAACACTTGACTTATGAGGAGAGGCTGAGGGAACTGGGATTGTTTAGTTTGCGGAAGAGAAGAATGAGGGGGGATTTGATAGCTGCTTTCAACTACCTGAAAGGGGGTTCCAAAGAGGATGGATCTAGACTGTTCTCAGTGGCAGCAGATGACAGAACAAGGAGTAATGGTCTCAAGTTGCAGTGGGGGAGGTTTAGGTTGGATATTAGGAAAAACTTTTTCACTAGGAGGATGGTGAAGCACTGGAATGCGTTACCTAGGGAGGGGGTGGAATCTCCTTCCTTTGAAGTTTTTAAGGTCAGGCTTGACAAAGCCCTGGCTGGGATGATTTAATTGGGGATTGGTCCTGCTTTGAGCAGAGGGTTGGACTAGATGACCTCCTGAGGTCCCTTCCAACCCTGATATTCTATGATTCTGTGACTGAAAGGAAGGGTGTTTTCTTTCAGCCTTGAGAGAGGCAAAGGGAAAAGTCCCTGGGATCTATAACCTGTGGTGGGCAGAAGAACAATTTCGGTTTTGATGGTTTTGCCAAAGTTTTATGTTTAGAAGAATAAAATTGTGCCTGGAAGGAAATTTGAGCATGGGAGTGTATCCTTCCTGGGAAGGTCAAGGGATCCGACCTGAGTGGGGGAAACTGAGGCATTAGTTAGCCTGAAGCCAGACTGAGTAGGAGGTGCTTCAACAGATTTTAAAAAGAACATTAAAAAACGCTTCACGTTTACTTTTAGTGAATTAAAAAATATTTTTTTTAGGTCTGAAAGTTCATAATTCCTCACTTCCATTTTCCTGTGATGAATTTCTATGCTTCAAAATATATAAACCAAATTTTTCTCTCACTTGCACTCGGTGGATGTCAGTGAAGATACTACAAATTTACACTCGGGTAAATAAGAGCAGATTTTGGCCGTTCCTATTACATCTGCATTGTCATAGGTAAGCTATTGGCCTGACCTAGCATACAGTTCCTCAGTGTTTACGGGGAAAAATGGGCATTGAACAAATATTACTGAGCCCAAGCATTCAAAAATTGTGAGTCAGCCCCTAAAAATCAAGAGCTGGTTACCAGTACATTATGAGTACTTTTCATCTGCCTTTTGTTTTTGAGTCGCGGGCAGGGGGTGGTCATATTTTCCAAGCTTTATTTTACAACCATAAAGGCTAGAAACTTACTTTCTATTTAAATTAATGCTGAGATTTTCATGTAGTCCCCTGACTTCGAGCGGGGAGGGAGCTTTAAAGAGAACCCCAAATCTTGTGAGACTAATCATAAAATAATGAGTGGACAGTACTAATTGAAGCAATTGTTTTGTGGGATTAAAACTGCATGGAGTTTGCAAACAAACATAAGAAAAAGTAGGTCAGATGTGTGTTTATTATTTTTGCTAATATTCCTTTTTGTAGAGAAAGTTTGTTTAAATTATTAATAGTAAGAGTCCTTATGTAGCATTTTCCATCTTCAAAGTGCTTTGAAGACATTAATTAATCTAACTCATTAATTGGGAAAGAGATTAAAATATGGTATTGGAATGAGAAGCCTCTGAAAAGACAGATCAGCAAATATTTTTAAACCCACTTGCTAAACTAGACTCACTGCAGGAAGCATAAATTGGAAACTCTGGTGCACTTAACCAAAGCCATATTTGGCTGAAGCCAAAAATAAGCTTGCTTTGGCTCCAAAGCTTTGTTGACCAGGTCTTGCAGCCAAGGACATTTTGGGGGGCAGCTCTAAGCTTAGAAGTAGATACTAACATATAGGATTTTGCAAAACATCCAAACTGCACGGCCATTTGTGTTATACAGCCATACAAAATGCCAGATCTACCTCAATGGAGCTATGTTCAATGGACTTCAGTGGAATTATGTTGATTTTTCAGTAGCTGAGGATCTGACCTGAACCATGCCAGTCATTGGCTCTCTGACCTATTGGTTAGGTCCTATTGTGGGGAAAAAGTTACATTAGATGAAGACTGACACTTTAGTTTATTTGGTATTTTAGTTTCACACATCGACAAATTGAGGGGGCAGTACAGTGTGGTAGAACTCAGGGACTATTGTCTCCTACATAGGTCCTCTTCATTCTTCCTCTAATTAGACTCTAACATACAGCAACATAGGGAGGATTGAGGGCTAAGATCAAAATAAAGCAACACACATTTGACCTCACAATTTAATCAACATCTTACAGTTGCTACCAATTCATAAATGACTCTATTTTACCCTGAGGAACTTTCCTCAGAAAATAACTTTCCTCTTCCTTAAACACAGTTATAAATACATTCTTCCTGAAACTCTCCCTACAATACGCACATAACCATGTAATTTCTGTAAGCACTTGTTTGAGAACTATGAAAGGTGCCATCAGGCATTTAGGGGGTTCAGTTTCTAATAGCTTCACTTTATCCAGGCCTGGTTGCTACTTTATAACATTATGAATAGCCATTACCAAGTGAAACGCTTGCCCAAGATTGCATACCTAGCCTGAATGAAACCCTGCTCCAGAAGCTACTTGTTGTATCAGTACCACCAGAGAGATTCCGAAGCCAAGTGCCATGTCATAATATTGAGCATTGTGAGGGGGAAATGAAGAAATGAAAGGAAGGGATTTACATACAGTCATGTCATATAAAGCAATAGAGTTCTTGGAAAAAATATGTGAAAGAATACAAATAGGGAATAGGTTTCAGAGTAACAGCCGTGTTAGTCTGTATTCGCAAAAAGAAAAGGAGGACTTGTGGCACCTTAGAGACTAACCAATTTATTAGTCTCTAATAAAAAACTCTAATAAATTGGTTAGTCTCTAAGGTGCCACAAGTCCTCCTTTTCTTTTTGCAAATAGGGAATAGAATGTTTGTGCTTTTATTCCTAAAAATACAGGATGGAAAAATCCTAAATCTGTCCCCAAATGAAAACAGTACTGCCTGGCTGATACAGTGGTTGAACTGTCATGAAAAGGACAGTGAGGGAGATTTCCTTGATTCTGGGAAAGTTCATCCTTGTCCCTAGATACTACAAAACTACTCCTCTCCTGGGATGTCTTATCGAGATAATTCTAAAGAACAAATTCATAGCCTTTGAAATGCATCAGATTGCACTGCATGGCATGTTGTATTAAAATATTTTCTCCATCTGTTCTCCTGCAAGGGCTTTATATCTCCCCTGCCCCAGCTGCCTTCTCTAAATTGCTCAGCTTGAGTAACAAGCAATTGTCATGTTTGTGATTTTTATAAAAACAAAATTAAGATCAATTTAACACCACAAAAGTAATAGAACATGAAGATTTTTGAAGCAATTGTAATATTTATGAATAAGAAACCTTTCCTTCCATATGACAAGAATGATTTCTCCAAATCTGCAGTGTTTGCAGAGCCAGACAAAAAAAGAGGCATGAAAAGCACATGCAGAATAATCATCAACTAGCCCTGCCCCCCCCAAATTTTTTTTTACAACCAATGAGGAAGCCAGACCAGGGAGCTGTTGAAATTTAACTGTTTGTTCGGGGTGGTTGTCTCTTTTCCCCCTAAAGAAAGGTGTGTACCATGCAGTTAGAATGGCTTATAAAAAGGATCGGAGATCACTTGGTTATCTTAAAGCTGTACTTGCATAGCTTTTTATCTCTGCTTTGTGTTGATAGGTTGCCAGGCTCTTGAAAGCTGTTTTGGCTGTAAGTCTGACCAAGGTGCCAGGATTGTACTAATGAACAGCATAAAGGTAATTAGTCTGGCACATTTATGCAAGCAGCTGAAAACTATTCGGGGGCAGCGATTGGTGCCAGCAAGACCCTGCAGCATGGTCACCTGCACTCAGATAAACAGGAATGCTGCATGTGAGTATATTTCATTTTGATTAAAATAGTGCCCTGAACACCTGTATGAGTTAGCAACAGTGAGGGCTATCAAAGAGGGGCACAGACAATAAGAATAATAAGTTTTGCTCTCACTGTCTTTCTAATACAGCAGTAGAGACCAACACAGGGAACTTGAGACCTTGAAAAGAGATTGCAAAAAAACAAAAGTAGAATTTCAAAAGATAACAGAATGAGAGAAACTGGAGATGGAAAAGCCTGATGATATCTAGACTATTTCCTTGACTCCTGGTTGTGTGAGATTAAAACATCATTCTTCAGTATTTGTGCAGTGAGAGCCAATGGGTGTCATTGGTCTGGTTATGATTCTAAATTGTAACCATGCACAGGGTGCAAAAGCAGTATTTTTTCTATCTGATGCTCTGACTGATTTCCATGAAAGCCATATTTGTAAATGTAACTGAAACCACTTTTAGGGCCTGATCCAAAGCCCATCAAAGTAAATGGAAAGATTCCCATTGACTTCAAAGAGCTCTGGATCAGGCTTATACAGATTAAACACTGAAATTATTAATTTGATAGAAATACACAAAGCCCCCAAATGGGCTGTATAGAAGATCCACATTAAATTCCTTACTAAAATGCAAAATAAGATTGGGTGACACAAGGGGTTTAGTGGTATACAATACTATTAACATATCTACAAATGACTTGCGGCTGGGCTCCTCATGAGGTAGGCACGTCTAATCACTTGTATGCAGATCATGTCACAGGGTAATAACAAATAATAAAACCCTACACATAGAAAGTGCATTTCATCCAGAATACTTTTTTCATTTCTGTAAATGTATTAGTTTTGTTGAGTTTTCTCAAAAAGTGCAATTTTGGCCCTGTTTGAATATAGAGAAAGGTGATACTTTGTTCAATTGAATCATCAAACAGTACTCTTTATATTCACCTGCGTAATGACCAAACAGCCTTATTTTACCTGGGTGGCAGAAAACAAAGCAGAATGCAGACTTTAATAGTTCCTCATTCATAAATGCATTTTGGCAGGTAACACCACAAAATAAGAAAAGGAGTACTAGTGGCACCTTAGAGACTAACCAATTTATTTGAGCATGAGCTCATTGGTTAGTCTCTAAGGTGCCACTAGTACTCCTTTTCTTTTAGCGAATACAGACTAACACGGCTGCTACTCTGAAACCACAAAATAAATATTCTGCCATTGATTGCTTGGCATTTCAATAAGCCGGTTATTGTGAGATTGGTCTCCAAATGCAGTGATGCATTATTGTATTGTATAAATCTTCCAGAGCATGGAATCCTTATGTAACATACAACATGCAAGACTCTTTGTCACTCAGCAATTCCATATTAATTCATAATATAATTTTACAAGGATGTAAAGTGCCATGTTACCCTAATGAATTTGAATTAATTTCAGCCAATTCCTTGCTTTGTCCTCCACAGAACAGAAAATGTAAAGTTGGTTCATTGTGTTCTGAAAACTTCAGTGAATAAAGCTGCACTAAATCCTCTCAGAACAGACAGAATAAGTCACTCAACAAGTGGCACAACTTGTAACTATAGGTCTTTCACCAGCATTGAAAAACGTCTTTTACTTTTTAATCTGGAAAAAATGCATACTTTCTCTCTCCAGAGCCTAGCTTAGCGCCAGACCTTGTTAATGTAGAAAAAGATCCACAAAAAAATCTAGTAATTTATTTCTAGTGCACAGTTTGAATTAGTCAGATGACAGTATTTTTCCCTTTTCTGACTTTTTTAGATGTTTTCTTAGCACAAGATGACAGTCTGTTTAAAAGTTTTGTACTTGCTACCCTGCTAGTTTTATTTCTACTGTATTGCAGGACTGTTCAGGAAGCTTGACTTATTCCATTTAAAAACATATATTAAAAAAAAGATTAAGGCATTGTTCATTTGTTTGAAGAAGAGTGATGGTGTGTTCATTTTAAAATCAGAAAGATCAGACCTTATCAATTATTAGGTCTTCAAAGAGTTTAAGTGAATTGATTTACTATATGTAGCATGTTCCGAAGTATGTGTTAGCCCTGGTCTACAGTAAGGGCGGGGATCGATCTAAGTTACGTAACTTCAGCTATGTGAATAACGTAGCTGAAGTCGACATACTTAGATCAACTTACCCTGGTGTCTTCACTGCGGTGAGTCGACTGCTGCCGCTCCCCCATCGACTCCGCTTGCACCTCTCACGGAGCTAGAGTACAGGAGTCGATGGGAGAGTGCTCGGGGGTCGATTTATCACGTCTAGACTAGGTGAATTCAGGTATTGGCCACTGTACGGGGTGGAGGGCAGTGTTTGAGTAGGTGCTGCGGCTGGAGGAGAAAGCTCAGCTGATGGCACTGTATTGTGTTTTTGTAATTGGCAGGGCACCCAGAGCTTGTGAGCAGGTGCTTTTTATTTCTTCTCAGTCAAAATAAATTAACAAATAAACTTCTTTACTAGTCACCTATGAAGACATGTTGAATGACCCATGCTAGTGTTAGTCCAAGCTCCAAAACCTCCCCAAGTTTTTGAGCCTGCTTGATAAAGAGTGGAAGATTTCAGTAACAGTGTATCTGTAGTGAAGATTAAGTCCATATTAGCTTTACCCTGCCAGCTGGAATTACCTGCTTTTTATCAGGTTCCTATCTTAACCACACACTTCGGAAGCAAAGAGAAGCTCAACCTTTAACAATCCGCTGCTGCTTTCCTAACAAGCTTACAGAACTCGTTACATACCATTTGATAAAAGTAAAGGCATTAGACTGTTTACATCAATAAACTGGCCTGCAACATAATCCAAAACTGACATAAACTCAACAAAACTTTTCAACACATTGTCGGGACGGAACATAGCCAAGTAATCAATGCTATCACCCAGCAAATCTAGACATTTATGAGCCATAAAAAGAGATCAACCCATTCTGGACTTCTCTGTTAACATTCAATCCAAGTGGTTGAAGCAAAGCCACCATTTCTTTGGTTTCTTTATGTTGTTTTGGTTATATGTTTATTTGTGGATCCCCCCATTTGGAAGGTGTTGCCATGGAAAGTACACCACCAGCTCAGCATTAGCATTTTTTTTCCCCCTCAAGCTGGGCGTGGTTCTCAAAATGTTTAGTTTGCCAAATGTTTGGTACCCTGTCCCCACTGTTTTGATTCAGAGTTGCGTACAGTGTGTTCTAGGGATTCCCCATGGAAACAAACCAAGATTGTCCACTAAAAAGCAATTTTAAAAGATCAGTTGAATAAAGAAAGTTGACCACCCATAAACCTGAGAACCAACTGGAATTGTCGTTTTAACCCTCTCACTCCTCTGAAATACAGGGGGATTAATTTTAATATTCTTTCTTCTAATTTCATACCCAAATTCTTATTGATTTTCTTCTTCACAGGAGTATCTAAGGAAACTGTAGATAAGTGCAAGTTATTTTGTCTCTGCCAAAAGCAAATTCTGATATATCATTGAAAAGATGTAGGGCCCAATTCTAATCACAGTTACAGCAGTATAAATCTGGAGTAAATCCAGTTATTTAAGGATTTACACTGCACTACTTGTGATTAGAATCAGGCTTTCAAATTCTTTTCTGTGAAGTTTGTATAAGTTATAATAACTGTCTGGCAGCACACATGGCTCTGGGCAGTTCAAACTTCAACATAAATAACAAGAGTGTTTCAACTTTTCCGCTTTCAATTTGTCAAACTAGAACCCATTAGATCTTACCAATGATTGATTCTCGATCCTAAAGTCTGAATAATATAATACACCAGTCTCAATACCTACCCTAAATATTGCAGCCCACCTCTTTAGTAAATTCTGAAGATACTAAACGTCTGTGAGAAGCTTTCCCTAAGGCTTTTGATTCTGACATCAGCACCAAATGTATTTTTCAAGAGTGATTTCAAAGAGCTCTGGTAAAATCCCTGCAACTGCAACTAATTACAATTCAAAGACATTTGAAGCCATTCAGGTAGTCTTAATCTATCAATCTCAAACAGCAAAGGTGAAAAAAATCTAGGACATGATGATGCCAGAGAGTAAAGATGCTTATATAACAGAGTAAATTTAAATCAAATATCACTGCACTTGTTCAGAGGGTATAACATATATAGGAGATTTGTTCTGTTGCATTTAGATCTTTTCTGGGTCTACAATATTCATCATTATTCCTACACCAACATAGTACTGTAGGTACTTAACAGACAGATGGTAGACAGGACCCTACCTCAAGGAGGAGGGTTGGGGCCTACATTAGACATGACAAAGAGGTAACAAACAAAGCAAAGAGTGGAGGGAAAGGACAGAATAAACGGAACATGGCAATTATGGAGTGATCCATCCTGTCATCCTCTCCCAGTTTCTGGCATTCAGAGGTTTAGGGACACCCAAAGCATGTCACTGCATCCCTGACCATCTTGGCTAATAGCCATCAATGAACCTATCTTCCATTAAATTATCTAATTCTTTTTTGAACCCAGTTATGCTTTTGGCCTTCACAATATCCCCTGGCAACGAGTTCTACAGGTTGACTGCATTGTGTGAAGAAATACTTCCTTTTGTTTGTTTTAAACCTTTTGGCTATTAATTTAATTGCTCTGGTTCTCGTGTTATGTGAAGGGATAAATAACACTTCCTGATTCACATTCTCTACACCACTAATGATTTATATATTCCCTTAGTCGTCTCACTTCTAAACTGAGCAGTCCCAGTCCTTTTAATCTCTTCTCACTGAGTCATTCTGTTGAATTTAGTGTCCCCTTTTAGTTACATTAGAATAAAACTTCTAAGACAATTGACAAATAATTAAAACAATGTATCTTGGGCCAGCTTCTAATCTGCTGCACCTATATCATCAGCCCCTTCAAGTGGATAGAGTTGCAAGGGCATAGCTGAGGGCAGAATGGTGCCCCTTCATAGCCTTCTAAAGCCTATATACCATCCATAGACACAACTGGTAATTAATAGACATCTGAGGATTTTTAAATCTATGTTTTCATTTGAGCAGTATGTATTCCCATGTGGGACATAACATTTAAAAAATTGCAGCAAATACATTTATTTATTCTGATTAATTTGTACTGTTTGCAGTATATTAGTGCCCACAGTCCCCAATAAGAAAAGGAGTACTTGTGGCACCTTAGAGACTAACCAATTTATTTGAGCAGTCCAGTGGCAGAGCCAGGAATAGAACCCAGATCTAGACTTGGACTCACTTCGACAGGTTTCAGAGTAGCAGCCGTGTTAGTCTGTATTCACAAAAAGAAAAGGAGTACTTGTGGCACCTTGGAGACTAACACATTTATTTGAGCATAAGCTTTCGTGAGCTACAGTTCACTTCATCGGATGCATCACGAAAGCTTATGCTCAAATAAATTGGTTAGTCTCTAAGGTGCCACAAGTACTCCTTTTCTTTTTGCAAATACAGACTAACATGGCTGTTACTCTGAAACCAGTCCCCAATAAGGGTCAATTCGGGCCCACTTGGTTAGGTATGTACACACACATACTAAGATTCAGTCATGCCCTGAAGGTATTTTAAAAAATGCAGTACAACAGGTACCAGTTTGGCAAGTTTGGTACAGCATTTCACATACCTTTCAGAAAGAGATTAAGTTGCCTTTTTGCTGAACCCTGAAGCTAAATCTGTTGCTGAGTGTTGCTACCTGCCTTCTGAGTGAAGGGACCTGGGGCACTGTGAGCATATCACACCTGAGTTCTATTCTGTTCATGGGCTCTCTCTGCTTCTGGGTGCAATTCTAGGTGCTAGTCACAACCAGTGTTACCAACAATAGCCTGGGACCTGGTTACTTGAGAAATTGCTTCTGCCTTTTATGTTTCTTAATTTTTGTGACTATCTGATACAGCATTTTTGGAGTTGGTTCTTGGGATAGAACTCTCTAGGTCTGGTAACAGGGCAGTCTCATCAGAAGGACTCAAGGCTCAACCCTGCAAAAAGCTGAGCACTGCGATCAAGCAAAGCGTTTAACCATATGGGGTATCTTTACACGGGGCTAAAAAACCCACAGCTGGCCCGGGTCAGCTGATTCCGGCACATGTGGCTTGGGCTCCTAGGGCTAAAAAACTGCCATGTAGATGTTCAGGCTCGGGCTCCAGCCCACACCCAAATGTCTACACAGCAATTTTTAGCCCTGCAGCCCAAGACCCTAATATAGATCAGGCAACAGCAACCGCCGACATTTTAAACCATTTTATGTAGACCTGCTCTGAGCAGCGTTAAATGACACTGTCATGGTTACAGGTCTGGCTGCACCTCTGTCCCCTTTGTGGCCTCTCTGAGGTCTTGTCTACACTTAAAACACTACAGCGGTACAGCTACACTGCTTCAGTGCAGACACTACTTACGCTGAGGGGAGGGGTTCTCCATTGGCCTATGTAATCCACCTCCCCAAAAGGTAGTAGCTAGGTTGATGGAAGAATTCTTCCATCAACCTAGCTCTGTCTTACTTACTTAGGTTGGCTTAACAATGCCACTCAGGGGTGTGGATTTTTCACATCCCAGACTGACGTAGTTAAACCAACATAATTTTTAGTGTAAACTAGGCCTGAGCATACCCCCTCCTGGTATTGAGCTTCATACCTTTACTTATTCCGGAGTGGAATCCCACGATTCCCCTACTCCTAGGCTGGGCCCTGAGTTACAGTACCTTATGCATCAATTGTTGTTATCCAGCAGATCCAAGTGAATTCAGGCACCAATGCTTCAGGAGTCTCTGACAGTGACAAAACAGCCTTCTTAACAAAGTATTGTTTATTTTGCATTAGAAACAAAGCATTTAGAGAAAAAGGTTTTTTTAAAACAACAGTCTATGTACATACCTGCCTTACCTAAAGTCTTACCTACCCTGATGATAACCTTTGCAGGCCTAATTTCTAGGGCTGTCAAGTGATTAAAAAAATTAATCGCGATTAATCGCAACGTTAAACAATAATAGAATACCATCTATTTTAAATATTTTTGGATGTTTTCTACATTTTCAAATATATTGATTTCAATTATAACACAGAATACAAAGTATACAGTGCTCACTTTATATTTATTTTTGATTACAAATATTTGCACTATAAAAAACAAAAGATATAGTATTTTTCTGTTCACCTAATAACAGTACTGTAGTGCAAACTCTTTATTGTGAAAGTTGAACTTACAAATGTAGAATTATGTACAAAAATATAACTGCATTCAAAAATAAAACAATGTAAAACTTCAGAGCCAACAAGTCCATTCAGTCCTATTTCTTCTTCAGCCAATCGCTCAGACAAACAAGTTTGTTTACATTTGCAGGAGATAATGCTGCCCGCTTCTTGTTCACAACGTCACCTGAAAGCAAGAACAGGTGTTCTCATGGCACTTTTGTAGCTGGTGTCACAAGATATTTATATGCCAGATGTGCTAAGGATTCATATGTCCCTTCATGCTTCAACCACCATTCCAGAAGACATGCGTCCATGCTGATGATGAGTTCTGTTCAATAACAATCGAAAGCAGTGCGGACCAACGCATGTTCATTTTCGTCATCTGAGTCAGATGCCACCAGGAGGTTGATCTTCTTTTTTGGTGGTTCAGGTTCTGTAGTTTCCACATCTGAGTGTTGCTCTTCTAAGACTTCTGAAAGCATGCTCCACACCTCATCCCTCTCAGATTTTGGAGGGCACTTCAGATTCTTAAACCTTGGATTGAGTGCTGTAGCTATCTTTAGAAATCTCACATTGGTACCTTCTTTGTGTTTTGTCAAGTCTGCAGTGAAAGCGTTCTTAAATTGAACAGGTGCTAAGTCATCATCCAAGACTACTATAACATGAAATATATGGCAGAATGCAGGTAAAACAGAGCCAGAGACATACAATTCTCCCCCAAGGAGTTCAGTCCAAATTTAATTAACATATTATTTTTTTAACAAGCGTCATCTGCATGGAAGCACGTCCTCTGGAATGGTGGCCAAAGCATGAAGGGGTGTACAAATGTTTAGCATATCTGGCAAGTAAATACCTTGCAGTGCCGGCTACAAAAGTCCCATGCAAACGCTTGTTATCACTTTATGGTGACATTGTAAATAAGAAGTGGGCAGCATTATCTCCTGTAAATGTAAACAAAATTGTTTGTCTTAGCGATTGGCTGAACAAGAAGTAGGACTGAGTGGACTTATAGGCTCTAAAGTTTTGCATTGTTTTGAGTGCAGTTATGTAACAAAAAAAATCTACATTTGTAAGTTGTACTTTCACGATAAAGAGATTGCGCTACAGTACTTGTATGAGGCGAATTAAAAAATACTTTTTCTTTTGTTTATCATGTTTACAGTGCAAATATTAGTAACCAAAAATAATGATATAAAGTGAGCGGTGCACACTTCGTATTCTGTGCTGTAATTGAAATCAATATATTTGAAAATGTAGAAAAACATCCAAAAATATTTTTTAAATTTCAATTGGTAGTCTATTATTTAACAGTTCGATTAATTGCGATTAATTTTTTTTAGTTAATTGCTTGAGTTAACTGCAATTAATCGACAGCCCTACTAATTTCTGCAAATACCCCAGTGTAGTCCCTGTTCCTGGTTCCTGCAGCCTGGTTGCTCCCAAACTACACCTTTCTGGCTTATTTTGAGCCATCTTTTTCCTTCCTGCTTGTCTTTCCTTACAGCTCCCTACTAAACTATATCAATATACTCACATAGTAAATACCCGCAATCAACATACAGCAGTGCTTCTCAACCAGGGGTCCGGGGCCCCCTGGGGGGCCATGAGCAGGTTTCAGGGGGGCCACCAAGCAGGACCAGCATTAGACTCGCTCTGCCCCAGGGTAGAAAGTTGAAGCCCCACCGCATGCTGCTGAAGCCTAGGGCCCTGAGCCCCACCACTGAGGGCTGAAGCCAAAGCCTGAGCAATGTAGCTTTGTGGGGGCCCCTGTGGCATGGGGCCCCAGTCAATTGCCCTGCTTGCTATCCCCTAACGCCTTCCCTGGCTTTTATATGCAGAAAACCAGTTATTGTGGCACAGGTGGGCCGTGGAGTTTCTATAGCATGTTGGGGGGGGAGGGAGGGGGCATCGACTCAAAGAAAAAAGTTGAGAACCCCTGACATACAGCACTCATACATGTTTACAGAGCAGCACCTATTCCACCACAGACACCATGATTAAAGCGCCTGCGCCCTGGCTACACTAGTGCTAATATAACAGAGATTTTAAGAACAAATGAATCACATTCTCTATGACTTAGTTTCTGCTCTGATAACAGGGAGTTATGAGGATTAATTCATTCACATCAGTAAGGCACCCGGAGATCTAAAGCTGGAGGAGTGGGGCACAGCAAGGCTGCTACCTGCCCTACCGTTTGCAGGACTGTCCAGACTTTCTCGTCTTGTGACATGCACGGAAGCATCTCAACTATTGAAGCAAGACTGCGCTGCGGTGGGATGTGACCTGCCACAACATTATCGTTCTGGGGGACGATGCAGCAATGTGCAAAACCTCTATTTCAGAGTCAGACTGTAGGACAGACAGAGGGAAAGTCAAAGGGAGGGACAACAGGACAGGAGTAGGCATGGCGAGAATCAAAGGCACAGACAGATGGAGGAACATGCAATGAAACTCTACGGGCCAGTGACATACAGACAGGAAGCCAGAGACAGACAGACAGGGGGTACAGATAATCTACCAGCAGGGACAGACAGAGGGGGGGACAGACAGACGGAGGGTCTAGGGGCAGGACGGACAGACAGGGGGGCAGACAGACGGAGGGTCTCGGGGCAGGACAGACATACGGAGGGACGGACAGATGGAGGGTCTAGGGGCAGGATGGACAGACGGAGGGTCTGGGGCAGGACAGACGGGGGGACAGACAGACAGACGGAGGGTCTCCGCCAGGACGGACAGATGGGGGGACAGACAGACAGAGGGTCTGGGGCAGGGGGGACAGACAGGGCGACGGACACACGGAGGGTCTCGGTGCAGGACAGACAGACGGGGGGATGGACAGATGGAGGGTCTAGGGGCAGGATGGACAGACGGAGGGTCTCGGGGCAGGACGGACAGACGGGGGGACAGACAGACGGAGGGTCTCGGGGCAGGACGGACAGACGGGGGGACAGACAGACGGAGGGTCTCGGGACAAGGCCAGATAGACCGGGCACAGACAATGAGAGTGCACGGGCCAGGCCAGACAGACAGACGGACAATCTACCGGCAGGACAAGCCAAGGCGGAGAGGCAGAGAGGGGATAAGGCCAGAGGGGCGCCGAGCTCCCACCCAGGGCCCCGGGGCTGCCAGCTCCGCCCCCCGCCCTCGGCTCTGGCCGCCCGCCGAGCGGGCGGGCCCGGCGGCCGCGTAGGCCCGGGGAGGGCGGGCCCGGCGGAGGCAGGGCCAGGCCCCGGGGAGCCGGCGGCGGGGCCGGGATTGGCGCAGGGCGGACGCGGCCCTGTCGGCCCCGCCGAGATGCCGCTGCAGCTGCTGCGAAGGGCCCTGGCGGCCTCGGCCCAGCGCCTCCGCCCGCCCGCCGCCCCCTGCGCCGAGCCGCGCGGGGCGAGGCCCTGCAGCCTGGCCGCCTGCTCCTCCTACCGCCTCCGCGACGCCCGTGAGTCCGACCCGCGGGTCCCCCGGGCCGTGCGCCCCAGAGCCCTCCGGCCCCCCTCGGCCCGGGATAGTCCCTCCTCGGGGGCCCCCGTTCCCCGGGATGGTGCGCGGGGCGTCCCCCCGAGACACCCTGCACCCGCTGCCCGGTAACCCCCCGGCATCCTGCCGCAGCCTCTGCCTGCGGGGGCACCCAGCACTTGTTGTCCCCTGGAAACCTCCAGGCCCCCTGAACCGCTCTGCCCCAGGGCAGCCCCTGCACCCCGGCCTCTCCCCTGGGCACCCTGCACCCTCTCTGGCGGTCTCCAGGGCACTCGGCACGGCCCGACACCCAGGGTGGAAGCAGTCAGCCTCCCTCCTGCAGGTCTCTCGCTCCCCCATCACATCCTGGGCTGATGCAGCCGCAGGCTCAGCCCCCTTGTCAGCAACATTCTTCTCCTCCTGCAGAATTGGGCTGGTTTAACATCACCACTTTTTCTGTCTCTGTTTAATTTTAAACTCACGTTTGAAGTTCCACGTTTTTTGATAGACTGACTGTTCTTCAAAAGTTACATAGAAGGGGCTGAGATTTACAGCAGCTTGTTAATTACACTTTCCCGATTACAGGTTTCAGAGTAGCAGCCCTGTTAGTCTGTATCCCCAAAAAGAAAAGGAGGACCTGTGGCACCTTAGAGACTAACCAATTTATTTGAGCATCCGATGAAGTGAGCTGTGTAGCTCAGGAAAGCTTATGCTCAAATAAATTGGTTAGTCTCTAAGGTGCCACAGGTCCTCCTTTTTCTTTTTCCTGATTACAGTGTCCAGAAACAGTGTTAACAATAATAGGAGAAAAATGTGTGCATTTCCTCTAGAGCTGGGGTTCTCAGACTTTTGTACTGGTGACCCCTTTCACACAGCAAGTCTCTGAGTTATAAGTTAAAAACATATATTTTTAATATATTTAACACCATTATAAATGCTGGAGGCAAAGCAGGGTTTGGGGTGGAGGGTGACAGCTCACGACCCCCCCATGTAATAACCTCGCAACCCTCTGAGGGGTCCCAACCCACCCTGCTGTAGAGGTGAGGTTCTGATTGGGGACTGGCTGATCTATAAGTGAGCTGCAGCGCTGCAAGCTTCCTCAGCAGCAGTGACCTTCAGTGAGCTCAGGTTCTTGTTGAGAGGCTAGAGGGAAAACAGTGTAGTCACCTGTCACATGAATGGTCTGTTACAATATTTAAGCTTTCCTTTCACAGAAAAGAAAATAAGGCAGGTAAATTTGTACAATTTTTTTAAATAAAGTATCTGAGCCCATCTCACCTCCAAGATTTTTATGGTTCATTTTCAGACCAATTGGTAAATGACCAGAAATTTGTTGGTGGACCTCCAGGGATCCACCGACTATGAGAACCACTGTCCTTCAGTCATTTAGCACGTGCAACTTCCCAGATCCAGGCAGGTTTTGTCAGGCTCCTGATTCTCATTTCCTTACATGAGTTGAATCTGATTCTCTGGAAATTGAGTACATGCGTAGGTCCCTATCCTGCGAGTTGATCTGCCTAGGCAGTTAGTGGGGCTCCTTGCAGGCACAAAGATCTGCCTTTTTATTCCACCTTGTGAGATCAGTGATGATGCTGTAATAAGTGCTTTAAAAGCGCTTAATAGGGATCCATTTCCAGCCATGTGCCACATAAACAGAGGAGGGTGATGAGAAAAGACCCAGTTTTTATGGAGCCCTCCAAAGAATATTCTTGTTTACCTGCTGCCTCTGGAGCTGAGCTGATATCAGTTGGTCATACTGGTATGTAAGGAGGCTTGGCAGAATTCAATTTTTTTTCTAATTGTGATGATTTTTTTCAATTTTCAATTTTTTTTTCTATTTTTAACTTTGTTTTTACAGTTGTGGGGGATGGGGTAGTGCATTGCTGACCATGGGACTGCAGGGGACTCCCTGTGCAGCGGAGAGGCCCAAAACACTGAGACACGAAGTATGGGGGAGGCTGCAGAAGTCCTGGCCTGGCAGAGCAATGACCCTGGGCAGGACGGTAAGGAGGATGACAAGTCGTGGCTACAGGGGAGGTCAACCTGCTGCTGAAGAGTTCCTGCCTAGAGTCGGCTCCACACTTGTGGATGGTGATTGCAGACCTGCTGAGGGCTCTCTGCCTGGGCCTGGTGACACAAGATCCATACAGGCACAAGGTGCGGGGGACAGCAGAAACCTCTGGCCAAGACCGCAAGGAGGAGGATTCGCTGGCCATGGGGCCACCCCTTTGTTCAATGGTTCCTGCCTGGGGACTGAGGCATTCAGCAGCAAGGTGGCCTTCCCCACTCCCAGGGACAATGACGACGCTGATTACTCCTTGCAGTTCTGGACTGGGGAGTCAATGCTTCACCAGGCCAGGATCACAGCCTTCCCCTCACCTTGTGCCTGTAGGGATAGGGTGTCACCGCCCCTGCTCACTCGCTAACCCACCAGCTGGGAGTGTGGGAGCCACACCCTGGCAGGAACTGTTCAGCAGCAGGATGGCCTCTCCCACAACTGGGGGCTCATCCTCCATGCAGTCCTGACCAGGGGTCTCTGCTCCACTGGGCCAGGCCAAACACAGCCTCCCCCACACCTTGTTCCTGCAAGGAATGGGTGTTACCAGCCCTGAGGCAACATAGCTCTGTAGTTCTGCTTTCATGGACCTGCTCACTTACTCCTGTATCAGCAGGGCTAGAGAGGGCTCCCTGCATAGGGGTGATACCTGATCCCTGCAGGTATGCTGATTGTTACTGACTGACTTTTGTTGTTGTTGTTGTTGATTTCAGTGTGTCCCCTGAAATCCACATTTTATTGATAGTTCCAAATTAAAATTGAATCCTGCCACGCCTACACATCAGCAAAAATAAAGTGGCATGACACAGCTCTATATAGGTTAAGTAGCGAAACAGAAGACCTATGTAAATTTATTGACAATTGAGGAAAAATTTATCCCTGACAAATGAGAGAAAACAAAATTGCTTTGAATAGCTTTATTATTGTGACAGATACAGCTATGAAGCAAGTTACTACACTTCTCTGGGTAAATCTGAGTCATACAAGTGGGAATGTACTGTTTTCTTTATTTTCTTATAGACCAGCTGATGTGAATCTAGCCTTTGAAAATGCTATTCTGAGGCACTTTCTGTTGCCAAAAAGATCTAACATTCTGTCATAAATTCTGTACAACACATTAGAGACTGATTCTGGGTTCTGCTTTTAGTGCATCCGCTTTGGCAGAGCGAGTTTTCAGTTTCTGGGGGCACTCGGCAGTCTCCAATCAACATCCAGTGGAGAGACAGTGTTTACGACCCTCAACTGAAGCCCCTGAAAATCCACTATGACCCAGACACATGTCTCTATATCTGGAATAATGGGTACTCATTCCAGGTTGAATTTGACGATTCCACAGACAAATCAGGTAAGGAGTGCAACAAGATCAGGTTAATGTGTTATTTCTGTCTGCTGCTGAAAAATCCTGTCCATGCCATACTGTAAGATCTGTCTCTCTCTCTTAGTAAGAATCAGAAAACAAAGGCTGAAAACCAAGTTAGAGTATAACCCTCTTCTAAAGAAGGTGCCTTTTCTCCCCTTTTTACGGAATAGCTTCTCTCTAAGCAAGGATTCATTGTAATCAGTATCACAATGCATTGGTTCTGCCCTGTATTAAGGGCTTCAGCTGTGCCTTGTGCAAACCTTCTACACTTATTGCACAAGCCTGTATGTCCTTCCTTTTGATTTTATCTTATTGTCTTTTTTAGCTAGTGCTTGCATGAATGTACTTGATTTTAAAATTGTAATTCTGGAATTAAACATTAATGAAATAATTCGGCTGTTTATCTCTTTGTGTTAACATAAAAGTAATGCATTTGAGATAATTAGCCAGCAAGGTTCATGTTCCTTTTTGAAGAGAACATTGTTCTGTTAGAACTATTTAATCTGAGTAAACTCTTGAGGAAAATAAATAATGCTGATTTGATAATGTGGTAAGCAAATACATGTGATCAAGTTGCTTTAAAAAAAATCTCCAAGCTCTACCAATAGATAGTAGCTAAATCATAGAATCATAGAATATCAGGGTTGGAAGGGACCTCAGGAGGTCATCTAGTCCAACCCCCTGCTCAAAGCAGGACCAATCCCCAATTAAATCATCCCAGCCAGGGCTTTGTCAAGCCTGACCTTAAAAACTTCTAAGGAAGGAGATTCTACCACCTCCCTAGGTAACGCATTCCAGTGTTTCACCACCCTCCTAGTGAAAAAGTTTTTCCTAATATCCAACCTAAACCTCCCCCACTGCAACTTGAGACCATTACTCCTTGTCCTGTCCTCTTCTACCACTGAGAATAGTCTAGAACCATCCTCTCTGGAACCACCTCTCAAGTAGTTGAAAGCAGCTATCAAATCCCCCCTCATTCTTCTCTTCTGCAGACTAAACAATCCCAGTTCCCTCAGCCTCTCCTCATAAGTCAAGTGTTCCAGTCCCCTAATCATTTTTGTTGCCCTTTGCTGGACTCTCTCCAATTTATCCACATCCTTCTTGTAGTGTGGGGCCCAAAACTGGACACAGTACTCCAGATGAGGCCTCACCAATGTCGAATAGAGGGGAGCGATCACATCCCTCGATCTGCTCGGTATGCCCCTACTTATACATCCCAAAATGCCATTGGCCTTCTTGGCAACAAGGGCACACTGCTGATTCATATCCAGCTTCTCGTCCACTGTCACCCCTAGGTCCTTTTCCGCAGAACTTCTGCCTAGCCATTCGGTCCCTAGTCTGTAGCTGTGCATTGGGTTCTTCCGTCCTAAGTGCAGGATCCTGCACTTATCCTTATTGAACCTCATCAGATTTCTTTTGGCCCACTCCTCCAATTTGTCTTTATCTCTGCAAGATACATTTTAAAATTTGGACTGAAAATTCAAGTGAGTTTAAATTCAAGATATTACTGCTAAACTGAAGGTTTTTGATCGTTGATCCTCTTAAAATCTACTTGACAAAAGCATATTAGTGCAGTTTTCTATTACAATTAGGTATGAATAGAATATTTAATAACTTCTGTTAAGTAGTAGCAGTTGGTCACAGATATTGGATAGCATTTGATTCACTGTAGTTATCCAAATTGTCAGTGTGGAAAGATAATATTTAGAGCTGGATGAGTTCAGACCTTCCCAATTAGAGTGACAGGTGGTCTGGGATGAGTATTTCTCCAGTGCAGGAAAGGCTTGACTCTTTTGTGGGGCAGGCAGAAAATGCTTGTGAACATCTCTAGCTTAGGAGGTTCACACTTTTAATACTTCTGTCAGAAAAACTCTGGGGAAGGTGTCCCAATGCTATATTCATAAATATCTTATTTCTATGATACCAACACTTTTTTTGGCTGATGTTTGGAGAGGGATTGAGAAAACAATGTTATAAAAAAGATTCGTTATTGTGGGTTCTTTGAATGCTGGATTCCCCAGGTTAACAAGAAAAGGAAGATTTACAAGTTCAACATTTGCCCAATTAATAGCATTACAGAAAGCTTTTTTGCAGTGTTGGGATTCAGATGTTGAAGTGGAGACTGTCCCTGTTCTCACTTATTACAAGCACAGAAACAGATCTCCTGATGGTGGGAAGTGTGGGAATTCTATTTATCCAGTCATTCTGAGCCATCATTTCCCCTCAAAATTGAGTGTCAAGCACCTGGCTGCCCCTCCTTATTGTCATAAACATTTGTGCATTGCACTTCTGTTGCTATTAGCAGAGATTTGCAAGTGTTAACACCTCATGTCATTTGATGACGATCACTCCCTTTTTTCTGTCTTTGGGAACAGAAGATCCTAAAGTCGCTCCCAAACTGATTATGCATACTAAAACATCTCCTACAGGCCAAATTGCAATGCCTGTCATGTAACTACTTCGTGTGTAGACCTCATTTGCTACAACTTCTGTACACCATTTCTGAAACCCCTGTGTCTTTCCAGGTTCCTCTTTGAAGTTATAACAACCCATGTCACTATTTCACAAATGTAATATTGTTGTATATTAATCCATCATCCAGGTCTACATTAAACAAGGAAATCACACTGTAGCACGTTCATGTTTTTACAGTGTAGTGTGTAATTCTATTAGTGTTCTAGTTACAGTGGAGCAGTCTAGGATAATTGCACTATTTAGATGCAGCACAAGTTCATTATCCATCCTATTGTATTGTACTTAGTGCACGAAAACTCTAACCTGTTCTGCTTTTAGTTGGGCAGATTTTCTTTTATATACCTTTCAACTTTCTAAACTTCTCTCCCTCTTTCCCCCACAGTCTGCTTTTCACTCTCTTATTCTTCCTCTATCTTTGGTTTCTCTTTCTGCTTAGTCTTCCTCCCAGCTTCTATCATTCAGCTGCAATAGAGAGAGAGAGGTGAAAGCAACATGGATACAAATGCAATGGAGTTGAAAAATAAGATTGAAAATGTTGAAGAAAAGTAAAAAATGATGAAAACAGAAGGGCATATCCAAGGTAAACAGAAATGCTGAATTCCTGACCTTAGACAAAAACATGCCTCTTGCAAAAGAGGAGACTAGCTCTGCCATTGGGTGCTATAGACAAGCAGAACAGGAGAATGAAGAGAAGTCGGGGGGGGGGGGGGAGGAGAGTGTGGGAAAGGTATGTAATGTACTGGTTATTTATATGCACCACTGCCATCTATTGGATGGAAATGGACTTGTAACATTACTCAGTTTAAAGAAAGAAAAGGAGTACTTGTGGCACCTTAGAGACTAGCAAAGTTATTTGAGCATAAGCTTTCGTGAGCTACAGCTCACTTCATCGGATGCATTCAGTGGAAAATACAGTGGGGAGATTTATATACACAGAGAAGATGAAACAATGGGTGTTACCGTACACACTGTAACGAGAGTGATCACTTAAGGTGAGCTATTACCATCGAGGTGGGGGGGCTTTTGTAGTGATAATCAAGGTGGGCCATTTCCAGCAGTTGACAAGAACATCTGAGGAACAGTGGGGGGTGGGAGGGGAATAAACAAGGGGAAATATTTTACTTTGTGTAATCACCCACCCACTCCCAGTCTCTATTCCAGCCTAAGTTAATTGTATCCAGTTTGCAAATTAATTCCAATTCAGCAGTCTCTCCTTGGAGTCTGTTTTTGAAGTTTTTTTGTTGAAGAATTGCAACTTTTAGGTCTGTAATTGAGTGACCAAAGAGATTGACGTTTCTCCGACTGGTTTTTGAATGTTCTAATTCTTGACGTCTGATTTGTGTCCATTTATTCTTTTACGTAGAGACTGTCCAGTTTGGCCAATGTACATGGCAGAGGGACATTGCTGGCACATGAGGCATATATCACATTGGTAGATGTGCAGGTGAACGAGCCTCTGATAGTGTGACTGATGTGATTAGGCTCTATGATGGTGTCCCCTGAATAGATATGTGGACACGGTTGGCAATGGGCTTTGTTGCAAGGATGGGTTCCTGGGTTAATGGTTCTGTTGTGTGGTGTGTGGCTGCTGGTGAGTATTTGCTCTCCTGCTGGTAATAGCTCACCTTAAGTGATCACTCTCGTTACAGTGTGTATGGTAACACCCATTGTTTCATGTTCTCTATGTATATACATCTCTCCACTGTATTTTCCACTGAATGCATCCGATGAAGTGAGCTGTAGCTCACGAAAGCTTATGCTCAAATAAATTTGTGAGTCTCTAAGGTGCCACAAGTACTCCTTTTCTTTTTGCAGATACAGACTAACACGGCTGCTACTCTGAAACCTGTCAGTTTAAAGAACAGCTCTGTCTGAGCTTGAAAGTTTGTCTCTCTCACCAACAGAAGTTGGTCTAGTAAAAGATATTATCTCATCCACCTTGTCTTTCTAGGTTTAAAAAAAAAAGTTTCAGACAAGCTGCTGCTGCTTTAGAAAAAAAGAGGGAGTCCCTTTAAAGTGTGGTGTTGTGAAACCAATCAGCATTGTTGTAGGCCATGAAAAACCAAAAAGTGTCAGTGACTGGAAAGGGATTGTAAACCCTGTTTATTATCTTTATCTATCATGTCCATCATAAGGGTCTGATTTTGCAAATAGACATGCTTGTGAGTAACTTCATTCACGTGGGTAAACCTGTGTAGGTGAATGGGGCTATTCGCATGAGTCTAAGTACTCACGGATGCACATGAACAAATAGGATCAGGTGTGGAGGTCATTATAGGAGTGGGGTCTTAATTCCCTCCCCCCCAGTGCTCTCTCATTATAGGTTTCAGAGTAACAGCCGTGTTAGTCTGTATTCGCAAAAAGAAAAGGAGTACTTGTGGCACCTTAGAGACTAACCAATTTATTTGAGCATAAGCTTTCGTGAGCTACAGCTCACTTCATCAGATGCATATCGTGGAACCTGCAGCAGACTTTATATATACACAGAGAATATGAACCAATACCTCCTCCCACCCCACTGTCCTGCTGGTAATAGCTGGACAATAGCTGGTAATAACACCATCCTGGCCACTATGGATGTAGAAGCCCTCTACACCAACATTCCACACAAAGATGGACTACAAGCCGTCAAGAACACTATCCCCGATAATGTCACGGCTAACCTGGTGGCTGAACTTTGTGACTTTGTCCTTACCCATAACTACTTCACATTTGGGGACAATGTATACCTTCAGATCAGCGGCACTGCTATGGGTACCCGCATGGCCCCACAGTATGCCAACATTTTTATGGCTGATTTAGAACAACGCTTCCTCAGCTCTCGTCCCCTAAAGCCCCTACTCTACTTGCGCTATATTGATGACATCTTCATCTTGACCCATGGAAAAGAAGCCCTTGAGGAATTCCACCATGATTTCAACAATTTCCATCCCACCACCAACCTCAGCCTGGTCCAGTCCACACAAGAGATCCACTTCCTGGACACTACAGTGCTAATAAACAATGGTCACATAAACACCACCTTATACCGGAAACCTACTGACCGCTATTCCTACCTGCATGCCTCCAGCTTTCACCCTGACCACACCACACGATCCATCGTCTACAGCCAAGCTCTGCGATACAACCGCATTTGCTCCAACCCCTCAGACAGAGACAAACACCTACAAGATCTCTGTCAAGCTTTCTTACAACTACAATACCCACCTGCAGAAGTAAAGAAACAGATTGATAGAGCCAGAAGAGTTCCCAGAAGTTACCTACTACAGGACAGGCCTAACAAAGAAAATAACAGAACGCCACTAGCCGTCACCTTCAGCCCCCAACTAAAACCCCTCCAACGCATTATTAAGGATCTACAACCTATCCTAAAGGATGACCCAACACTCTCACAAATCTTGGGAGACAGGCCAGTCCTTGCCTACAGACAGCCCCGCAACCTGAAGCAAATACTCACCAACAACCACATACCACACAACAGAACCACTAACCCAGGAACTTATCCTTGCAACAAAGCCCGTTGCCAATTGTGCCCACATATCTATTCAGGGGACACCATCACAGAGCCTAATAACATCAGCCACACTATCAGAGGCTCGTTCACCTGCACATCCACCAATGTGATATATGCCATCATGTGCCAGCAATGCCCCTCTGCCATGTACATTGGTCAAACTGGACAGTCTCTACGTAAAAGAATAAATGGACACAAATCAGATGTCAAGAATTATAACATTCATAAACCAGTCGGAGAGCACTTCAATCTCTCTGGTCACGCAATCACAGACATGAAGGTCGCTATCTTAAAACAAAAAAACTTCAAATCCAGACTCCAGCGAGAAACTGCTGAATTGGAATTCATTTGCAAATTGGATACTATTAATTTAGGCTTAAATAGAGACTTAGAGTGGCTAAGTCATTATGCAAGGTAGCCTGTTTCCTCTTGTTTTTTCCTACCCCCCCCCCCCCAGATGTTCTGGTTTAACTTGGATTTAAACTTGAAGAGTGGTCAGTTTGGATGAGCTATTACCAGCAGGAGAGTGAGTTTGTGTGTGTATGGGGGTGGGGGGGATGTGAGAAAACCTGGATTTGTGCAGGAAATAGCCCAACTTGATTGTCATGCACATTGTGTAAAGAGTTGTCACTTTGGATGGGCTATCACCAGCAGGAGAGTGAATTTGTGTGGGGGGGTGGAGGGTGAGAAAACCTGGATTTGTGCTGGAAATGACCCACCTGATGATCACTTTAGATAAGCTATTACCAGCAGGACAGTGGGGTGGGAGGAGGTATTGTTTCATATTCTCTGTGTATATATAAAGTCTGCTGCAGGTTCTACGATATGCATCTGATGAAGTGAGCTGTAGCTCACGAAAGCTCATGCTCAAATAAATTGGTTAGTCTCTAAGGTGCCACAAGTACTCCTTTTCTTTTTTCTCTCATTATACTTACTGTGCTTTACTGTCTCCTCTGAACCTCTTTAAAAAATGAAGAGAGAAAGCTTTAATGTATTTTAAAACTAATGTTCAGTTTTTCACTGATGCCAAGAAATAGCTGAGATAACTAGCCTTGGGGTGTTGGATGAGTTAAATGTCAAGTTGTACATCTTGGTGGTATACTGCTCCTTTAACAAATAATTAGGATTTTACAGTGTGAGTGGAAGTTTGAGGTAAATGCATGAAATTCTTCTTAAAAAGACATGGCTCCATCAGCTGTTTTCAAGTGTCTTTCCTTTAGCCAGGAGGCGAACAAATCACTATCTCTGTTAGTAATGACACCCTTGTATTATATAGGGTCTGATCCTGCTACCATTGAAGTCAGTGACAAAATTCCCATTGGCTTCCATGCTGAAGGATCAAGACCATAGTCCTTTTATTCCCCCCGATCCTAGTGGTGTATAAAGGTGAGCAAGTGTTAGCATGCACATGAAGAAACTGAGCAGCAGAGAGGACAAGTGACTTGCCAGTGGTCATATAGTCAGTCTTTGGCACAAATGAGTCATGTGACTCTTGGTCTGTACTCTGACCTCTAGAGTTGCTTCCCCCTGCGTATAGAAAGGTTGCTGGGGGAGTCTTGCATTTTGCTCTGAAAAATGAGTACACCTACTCTGGAAGGCCAAGGCCAAGATGTTGGGCTGGTTTAACTATGGCTGGAAAAGCAACATTGTCTAGTGGACTGGACATGGAACTAAAATCCAAGAATGGCTGAGTTCTAATCAAAGTTCTGACGCTCAGCTGCTCTGTCTTTAGTGACTTGCCTAAAGTTCTCAAAAATGCTGAACTTTCATGACTCCAACTGAGGTCAGTGGATGATATGGCATTGTGGTGCTCGCTTAAAGCAGGCCCAGGGTTTTACAAATTGGGCAGCCAAAGTCATTGGTCACTTCTGAAAATTTGGGCTTTAATCCCTCTACCTTAGTTTTCTCCTCCTCTGGAAAGAATTAATTCCCCTCCTTCCAAGAGTGAGGTTAGGATTAATTAATCCATATAGTGGTTTGATATAAAATAGTAATTATGTACTATGTATTTAACATCAGTAAATCAGTTTGTAAAGCACATAATAATGTTAGTTAATAGTCCTTTAGATGTAATTGGTACCAGTAATTTAGAAGGTGCTATGATCTAGTGACTAGCAAAAAGGGATTTAGAATCAGGAGGATCCTGTGTTTTAATCTGGAGTGACCCAGTGAATCATTCCCACCAGGAAAAAAGGTAAACATCAGGAGTTAATTCAAAACCAGATACATAATTTGAGTTTTGGTGAGTATACCAATTACAAAAAGTCTATCGCCTACTTAAACTAAATTCTGAGTTGCTATTTTAATAATTTAATAAATATGAGGCTAAGAAGAATTACATTCAATTGTGACCAAAGGTCACAAAATATCACTTGTAAATAATACAGTCTAACTTCAACAAGCTTTGGATTTTTGCACATATGCAGACAGTGTTTCGATTCTTCCTGATCATCACCCAAATTGTTTTCAACATACAAAATATCAGCATATTTACAGGCATTTTGGAAATAGTTTAATATTGGACTGATATGCTAAAATTGTGTGTCTATCACAGTTCTTGCAGAGTCACGTTTTCTAAATTTCTGTAACATTTAAAAAAGATTTAAAATTGTATGTTTGTCAAAATGTACTAATTGTATTAGTACAAGAATAAGAATTTGGAGGATATTCATGGTTTGTATTGTCACCTGAGAAATTCCAGTATCTCCTACAATTCCAGGTTTCACTGATCATGTCATAGATGGAGAGACTATTTTTGTCTTTCAATCCTGATGTTGTAAATATTCAGTGAAAACCCAGTGAACCACTTCTGATGCACCTGCTCAGAGAAGGTGTTCTGTATAGCCACCATGACTCTGCCAGACAAATCCTGGTTGAACTTGTAAAGATTCTTTCCCTTGCAGGGAGTTGGGTGAAGAAGCTTTGTTTACTGTATAAAATGGGAGGTCATAAATTAACTTTAGCTTGAGTTCATCTGTGGGCTAATTAAAGTCTCACACTTGCCCCAAGCAATTTTGTTTAGATGCTTTAGCGAACTGAGCTGTAAAATTAACCAAGGGGAAAACATCACTGTAAAGCAGTTGCTGCATCTGAGCTTTCCTGGGTAAATACAATGCAAGGAGAGAAGAAAGCTGTATTATTTTCACATGTCACAGAGGCAGTTCTAAATCAGTTATCAGCTAAATGTAACTGTTTTTCTGTTTTTTCTTTTTCTTTTTTAGTAATTATGGGAGGACCCTTGGAAAATCATTACAGGCTAAAGCAGTTCCACTTTCACTGGGGAGCCATAAATGAATGGGGCTCAGAGCACATGGTTGACAGCAAAGTCTTCCCAGCCGAGGTACGGGGAGGAATGCTGAACAGTACTCCTATCTGATATTTGCACAAGGAGGAGGCTGGAACTCAGTGATTCCAGCCCTAATCCTGCCTAGAAAGCTAGTACTGAGCTGTGGTCAATGTACAGAACTGCTGCTTACCAGTAACTGTCCGTCCTAGTTAGCAGCAAAGTTCAGCCATTGTCCCATTAATAAGCTGAGAGCTGCCATACATTCCAGAAAAGCACATGGTCCTAAAATTGGTTGTTGGCTACTTGAATGAAAATTCCAGTAACACTTTTTTTCTGGTACATGGCACTCTTTGAATGCAGACAATGAAAGCCACAGAATGAGCGCTTGGCATGCAACAAAATGTCACTGCTGTTACTGTCCATGCTGCTTTGGATGGCAGGACTGTGTCTCTGCCCAAATTGTGTTACTCTCATTTAGGGGAAAGGGTAGAAGAGAAAATAGAGGGGATGAGACGAAGACCTGGTCTACACTAGAAAAGCTATACCGATTTAACTATGATGGTTGAGAATGATATTTTTGAACCGACGGTTATACTGTTATGAACTTATACTTGTGTAAGGGTGCTTTACACTGGTAGAGCTTATTTTGCTTCTCAGACTGGAATAAACTATAACTAAGGCTGCAAATTTGTCATGGAGGTCACGGAAGTCACGGATTCATCTGGCATGTAAGCTGCTCCCAGCTACTTGCAAGCGAATGACACTAGCCAATATCTCCAGTCCCAGAAACAACCCTAGGAACCTCCATCCTGCAGTGTCCAATTATGCCCACTGGGCACTGCAAGCTTATATAAGTTCATCAATTTAACAAAGAAATTGATATGTAGGAGGAGTCTCTGACACACTGCAAACCAAACGCACTGCTTCAGGTAGAATAAACAAACCAATTTATTAACTATAAAGGTAGATTTAAGTGATTATAGGTCAAAGCATAACAAGTCAGATTTGGTCAAATGAAATAAAAGCATTCTAAGCTGATCTTAACACTTTCAATGTCCTTACAAACTTAGATGCTTCTCACCACAGGCTGGCTAGCTGCTCTTCAGCCAGGTTCTCCCCTTTGATCAGTGGTTCAGTCGCTTTAAGCCTTGAGGATACATTTTCAGCCTCATAACTAAATACATTAAATTATAACATAACTGTAACAATAATTTAACAACCATGCTCAGTGCATTATGAGCCTTCCGAAGACACCCAACATGACAAACTTTCCATTGGATACCACACAATCATTTTATAAAGATGAACATGGGGGTGTAGGGTGTTCCCCAGAGGTACAGAGCGTCACAGAGAGTAGTAAGGATCCTTCAGGAGATCATGGGTTAGTGGGGAAGGGATAATTGTATTGAATGTTCTTGTTCGGAAGGGCCTGAACCAGCCTCTGGGCATGGTTTCAGTCGTTCCTGGGCTGAGTGAACAGGCCAGCAGCCTACAAACTGGTGTAAACGCCATTCTTATACTAGTATAACTGGATCCACCATGTGGGAGGGGAGATGTTTTAACTATATCAGCGTAGTTCAAGCAGTACTACTTTCTAGTCTAGACAAGCCTTAAGATTAGAACAGGAGGACTTGTGGCACCTTAGAGACTAACCAATTTATTTGAGCATGAGCTTTCGTGAGCTACAATCCGATGAAGTGAGCTGTAGCTCACGAAAGCTTATGCTCAAATAAATTGGTTAGTCTCTAAGATGCCACAAGTTCTCCTTTTCTTTTTGCGAATACAGGCTAACACGGCTGCTACTCTGAAATTTAAGATTAGAGAGCAGTGAATAAAGGAGGTGGGACTAGGGGAGAAAATACCCATTGGGCTCAGAGAGGAAAGTGTGACTTATGTGAAAATAATTTTCTTTTTATTCAACGAAAATGGAGATGGACTTGAAAATGGTTCTTTCCTCCTCTTTCTTCCCCCCCAGTTGATGATGCCATAGTGGGGTCTGCTTATTTGTTTGGTAATTTGAGATTTATTAAAAACTAGACTATGAATAAGATGTCAAATTAACCTCCATGTAGAGAGTTAGCACAAGACTTAAGTTCCTTATTGAGAAGGCTTACGTGGCACTTTAAAGTTGTGCAGATAGGTCTTGTGCTGGGCTAGCTCTTCGGCTGGGGTGGATTTAACCTTAGGAGAGCTGTCTGTTCTATATCTCTCATCTCTTTCTTATAATGAGAGAAATTTTCCATTTGATTTTTAAAGGCACAAAGGGGAGCTAGGTGCCTAATGCAGCTAACTTCCTTCTGCACCTTTGAATAACAGTCTTGTAATCTGTCACCCACAAACCAAATCAGTCTTCTGTGAAATGCAAAGTATGGGGCTGAGGTTAGTTCTTTTTTTAAAAAAAAGCAGCTAAAGAAACAAATACTAGTTTCAAGTATATTTTTTGTTTCCCATTGTGTGGCTTTTGATTTTTAAGGTAGCTGCTATACATCTCAAATTGTCAAGGGTCAAATGTAGGACAAAGACCAGGACAAACTGCATTTGTTTTGATTCTGTTTGTCTGTCTGGTGTATGTGTGTGAAATTGTCATTCACTTGTATTTCAGCTACATTTAGTACACTGGAATCCTGTCAAGTCCACAAGCTTTGAAGAAGCTATCATGGAGAATAATGGTTTGGTTGTCATAGGAGTATTTTTGAAGGTAAACTGTTACTGCATCTGTAGTGATGCATTTTATATATAATTTTAAAAAATTAAAACAGATAAATATATATACTTTTTTTTATTAAACTTCTTGTGGTTGGTATTTCTGTAATGTGTTCTTGATGACTTGCACATTTATATCTGTGTAATGCAGCTGGGAGCTCATCATGCAGGACTACAGAAGTTAGTAGATGCGTTACCAGCAGTTAAACACAAGGTAATACATATTTTTAAATTAAATGTTTAAATATTCCACTGCATCTCACTATCCTTATTGTTAGTGAGTTTATCAACATACAGAATATTTTGATAGTATCAAGGCATTAATAAACTCTTTATTACTGTCATTGATGTGTGTGGGTTGGGGACTGGACTGAGGTTAGGGCATTTTGAAACTACAGGGAAAGTTGTTGGATTCAAGTAGAGAAAATCACTAACCTTTCAGATTTTATGTGATCGCTTTCTAATCTGCCTGAATCAAGAAAAGCATGTAGACTGTATCTTTGCAGAGGGGCATGACACATGCTTAGTATTTTCCTTACCTGAAGGCTGAGGACCTCTGATACAAAGCCAAACTACTAAAAAATGTTCACATGGTAACTAAAAGCCAATTTTTTCAGAGAATCACTCAGTGCTGTAAAGAGAGACAGTCAGTGGTTACTGCCTGTGATATTAGATTTTCTGGTATCCATTATTTTTCTCCTGTGTACATTTGTTAATCAAAGCCTACAGTCAGGATTTCTTATCTGAACATAACTTTGAAGTCTCTGCAGCCCCTACTTTCGCAGTCAGGAAGCTGATATTAAGGGTGATTTTATTAAGCGGGTGTGTTTCCAGTGGGGTCCTGCAAGGATTGGTTCTTGGCTCTGTGCTGTTTACGCGTTTTATCAGTGACCTCTTTGATTCTCTGATATAGTGCAGTGATTCAGTGTAGTATGTTGCTAGCTGTGCCTTTCGAGCTCGCAGTGTCAACACTGAAAGTTTTCCAGTCCCTCTTGCAAATGTCATTGAACCTGAGCCTACGTTGACCCATGCCTGACCTGCCGCCTAGAGTACTGAAAATATATCAACCCAATGACTTGCAATCACTCTTAGAACATAAGAACGGCCATACGGGGTCAGACCAAAGGTCCATCTAGCCCAGTATCCTGTCTTCCGACAGTGGCGAATGCCAGGTGCCCCAGAGGGAATGAACAGAACAGGTAATCATCAAGTGATCCATCCCCTGTTGCCCACTCCCAGCTTCTGGCAAACAGAGGCTAGGGACACCATCCCTGCCCATCCTGGCTAATGGCCATCGGCCATCGATGGACCTATCCTCCATGAATTTAGCTAGTTCTTTTTTTACCCCTCTTATAGTCTTGGCTTTCACAACATCCTCCGGCAAGGAGTTCCACAGGTTAACTGTGCATTGTGGGAAGAAATACTTCCTTTTGTTTGTTTTAAACCTACGGTCTATTAATTTCATTTGGTGACCCCCAGTTCTTGTGTTATGAGAAGGAGTAAATAACATTTCCTTATGTACTTCCTCCACACCAGTCTTGATTTTATAGACCTCTATCGTATGCCCCCTGAGGCATCTCTTTTCCAAGCTGAAAAGTCACAGTCTTATTAATCTCTCCTCATCTCTTCCTGTAATAGACCCTCTAAGAGAGAATTTTCTCCAGAGAAAAAAAATATTTATATATATATTTTATGCCATGAAAGCCCCTCTGAATAAATGTTGACCAAGCATGCTCAGAGAGAACTTCCAGTGCATTGAAAAGAACATTCTACAGAATGCTCAACTCTGAGTGTATACACATTCAGCATATACAACTGAAATAATCTTGGGCCGACATTTTTTAAAATAGGTATTTATGTTTAGGTTCCCAAGTAAGTGGCCTGATTTCCAAAAGACTGAGCATTCTGCTCCTGTGATTGAAGTCAAAGCACACTCAGGACTTTTGAAAGCGGACTTAAGTGCTTAACTTTTTTTTTACGGTTGCTCAATAATAATATTGACAGCATTTAATCAATAATAACAAATTGTATTGTTCCTAATCTTATCACTGTTTAGATTTTTCAAATATATCCTCTAGGTTTTTTTTCAGAAGTTAAAATATTTAATACATGAATTTTCTTGGATTCTAGGATGCAATTGTTGAGTTTGATGTCTTTGACCCCTCCTGTTTGGTGCCATCATGCCCAGATTATTGGACCTATGATGGATCTTTGACCACTCCACCACTTACTGAATCTGTCACCTGGATTATTAAGAAGACACCAATAGAAGTTGATCAAAATCAGGTATTTATCATGCTAATAGTTTGCTTTTTAATAAAGATGGTTTATTGCCGGCTGGGATAGAGGGGGAAATAAACACTCCACAGAAAGAGAAGTTACTTACCAGTAAGGCGGAGGACATAGAGATTGCCACCTGGCCCAAGGTCTGTCTAGTCTAGTAACCTGTGTCTGACAGGGACCAGCATCAGATGCTTCAGAGTAAGGTATAAGAGCCTCACAGTAGCAGATGTGGGATAATCTGCCCCATAAAGAGGTCTCATCCTGACCTAAGAAATTGGCTTAAGCATGACGTTTAATAGCTCTTCAAAATTTTTTGATAGTGTTAACTATCCAGAGAAATGTCTAATTCTTTTACGAGTCTTGCAAAGTTCTTGCCCTCAGTGTCTTCCTGTGGCAGTGAGCGTTGCTTATACATGCTCATGGAATCCAGGCACTTGTATTATAAACTTCCAGAATCCTCTACAGAGCACTGGGGATACACACCCTTCCTTCCCTTCCCCTTGTGCAAGGTTCCAAGGATATATTTTAAAAAAAAAGGGGAGAGTCCCTAATTGCTTTTTGGTTTCTTCTGACTGCTGAAGGTGCAGTGAGCTCAAAGCTTATCAGCTTTTTTTAATGCCCTTTGAGGGATTGTTTTGTTAATAGTTGGTTAGAGCGACAGTCTTGGGGGGAAAAAAAAAAAAAAGGGGTGCCCGCAAGTGGACTATTTACAAGCCACTTCAAATAGGAACTTGGCAGTTTTAGGTTGATATTTATACTTGAGTGCTCTAACATTCATCCAGTTCTTGTCACTGTGTATTACCTGCTGCTGTTAGTTGTAGTGCCTCAAGTTGCCAGTTTAATACTGCTCTTTGGCATGAAATAGAGGTGGAGAAGTTCCAAACTGGCAGGAGAGGCACAGAGATTAGGAGCAGCAAGAGGCTAAAATTACAATTTTTGCTGGCACTCTTCAGTATTCTCCACCCATCCAAACAAACATGCATCAAGAATGGCCAAATTATTTTGGCATTAAAGTGTTTGCAGAAAGAACGAGGAGGACTTGTGGCACCTTAGAGACTAACAAATTTATCTGAGCATAAGCTTTCGTGGGCTAAAGCCCTCTTCATCAGATAGATGCATGCAGTGGAAAATACAGTAGGAAGATGTATTTTTACACACACAGAGAACATGAAAAAATGGGGGTTGCCATGCCAACTCTTAACAAGACCAATCGATTAAGATGAGCTATTATCAGCAGGAGAAAAAAAACTTTTGTAGTGATAATCAGGATGACCCATTTCAAACAGTTGACAAGAAGGTGTGAGTAACAGTTTGTTCGTCTGTAAGGTGCCACAAATACTCCTCGTTCTTTCTGCTGATACAGACTAACACGGCTACCACTCTGAATTAAAGTGATTTGTTTCAGATCTAGGAAAAATGGGAAAATGTGCCATTTGAATGACACATGATCTGACCTGACAATTCCTCCTAGTTTAGGAGGCACTGAAGGCAAATTCATTCATTTTCACCAAGTTATTGAGGGTTTTACAATGACACATGGCAAGACTGTCAGTTCCCAATACAAACTCCGTGGGAAGTTAATGTCCAACAATAAATTCAGAAATTCCAAATTGTCAAGAATAGGAGTATACATGGGCATATGGCTCTATGTTACACAAAGGGGAATGCAAGAGTTACAGAGTGACTTGAAAGGAAGAGAAAGGTATAACAGAGCAAAGAAGAAAACTTTAATTTGAGGTGTAGTGTGTTCCCTTTTTCAATTCAGACTCTTCTGTATTGTCTCTTCCCTTTCGCTCCCTAAAAATCCCATCCTTTATGACAGAGAACAGGACACTAATTCCCTTATGGGCTTAAAGAAACTACTAAAAACGTCATCTGCTGGATGCCTGGGTTTTGAGAGCTAGCAGCAACACATGTGACTTACTGTTTCCCATGCATCAACATGTGTGTTTCTGAATTAGGAGAACAGAAGTTGCAGGCAGGATGTAATCTAAGAAGGCTGAAGTACAGAAAGATTTATATAAAGGTGGTGCATATCCAACCCAGGAATACACAGGACTCGTCGCTGTTTTGTGATTGGCAAGAAATAAAAAGTGAATAAAGATGTAGTTCACCTGAAGATGACAGATGATTGGCAGTTCATATCTTGTACTGATATAGTTGAGAACATGTTCTTTACCAGCAGGTGGTGAAGATATGCTGCAAGTTAATGCCCAGACCTCTCCGTACCTGAGTTTAGTGCGAGCTCTGATAGTTTCCAAACCTGAGTGATCCTGTATTCCTTTTACTCCGGTTGTTCTTCTGACTGCTAAGTCACTCATTCACCATTTTTCATTCCCAGCTTGAGGAGTTTCGAATGCTGCTCTTTACCTCAGCTGGGCAGGAAGAAAAGAGGATGGTAGACAACTTCCGCCCGCTTCAGCCGCTGATGAATCGGACTGTCCGTTCATCCTTCCGAAACCACCACCTATTGAACATTGAAACAAGACCCAGCGAACATGCCCACCAACGTAGCCCATAGGGTAGCCTAAAAAGAGACAGTACATGTTACACTATCTAAAAGTTAGTAACAGACACTTTATTTTTAAAAATTCTGTATGTAGTGTGTGTATATGCTATAGAATTTCATGGTCAGTCATTGAAGGGATTTGAGATTTACTGGTTGGCATTTCACCTTCAGTGGGTCAGCTTTTCTGTAGCAGTACATACTTATTTTTTACCAAACTTCTAAAGCAAGTAGCAATAACTCATAGCATGTATCGGGTTATTTTCAGAATTTAAAGCAAAATAAGGGAGTGGGGTTTCACCACCCTATCCCATGTCATGGTTAGTTTGTATCTCATGAAATGCTTTTGCTTAAAGACTTCTGTTCAAACTAATAACCCCAACAGAGCAACACTAGCAGACTGGGGGCACAAAAAGAAGTCTCTCATAGATAACAGATCATGTCCATTGTAGGATTACTTTGTGGGAGGAGGGGAAAACCGCGTTCTATAGGCAAAAAGAAAATGGATACACTTTGTAAAGATTGAAAACAGTTTCTTGAGTAATGTGGTGCTGATCCTAAAGTATGGTCCAGATGGCCTTTTTTTATCTACCTCTGCTAGCCATAGTTTTCTCTGTATTCATCATGTTTCACTTACTTTGTATATTTTACTTTGTTTAATGTCCATCATGTGGGTGAAATTTGTGTACAAATGGATAACACTTTATTTCTGATGGAAACTAAGTCTGTCTTTAGACCTTAGAAGTTATATGGAATAGATTTGTTTAAGTCATTTTGGAAAACAAATGAGAAATCTTGACCTTAGCTAGTAAATGGCAAAGACTCCAATAACTGAGGTCACTCGGTGTGAGTGAGATCAGTACATTAGCCCTTCAATGCTAAATTTTGAGCCTTATGACAGAGTTTCAGGTTTGCATATTTGATTCGAAAACACTTTGGTGTGGGGTGGAGGGGTGGGAGGCTCTGTTTATTTTGAGTGTGGGCTTTTGCCTAGTTAATTTGAGTGCCTTAGTGTTGTCCTTGCTTCCTTCATTAACCCTGCCTCTAGCTGATGGCCTTTTTGTCTTGAGAATAAAATTTCCCCATCTGCCTTAAAGTGTGGGTCTATTCTAAAATGCAAGAGTGTGTAAATGGCTCTTCTCGTTTCCTAGATCTGCTGTCCTGTGTGTAGTCAGATCCGATCTGCGCACTGAAGCGTTTTCACATCTGTTAGCCCTTCAGAGCCCCCACAGCTTGGTGGGATTGAGCTGGATTCCATTCCTTCTTGTGCATCATCAACAGCATGGTTTAACAACTTTCAGTCACCTGTAACTGAAAACAGTGGCTGGCACAGATGTCACTGAGGGCATCATCTAAATATTATGGGGCTGAAAGGAGTAACTGATGCCATAATTTGGTCTGTAGAACAACTTATATGCATGATTATGCGTGAGAATGAAAGATCCCAGTGTGACTCTTGGAGACGAGGTGAAGTTTGCTGCATTCACAGCTAGGAAAAGTGAGACAAGGTGGATGAGGTAATATCTTTTATTGGACCGGCTTCTGTTGGTGAGAGAAACACGCTTTCGAGCTACGAGAACTGCTCGTCAGGTCTGGGAAAGGTACTCACAGTGTAGCTTGAAAGCGTGTCTCTTTGACTAACAGAAGTTGGTCCAATAACAAGATATTCCCTCATCCACCTTGTCTCTCTCGTCCTAGGACCAACACTGCTAGAACAACAGTGCAAACAAGCTAGGAAAAGCATCACTTTGCTCTTTAAACTGAGCATGCTTGGCCTGGATTCATTGAAAGTGATCATGAAGCTCAGCAATGCCATTCCTACAACTACTTTTCCGAGTGGAACCACATTGAAGATGACAGTAACTTTGAATCAGTCATTTAAAGGTATCTTTTATGCCTTCCCTGATCACGGCCACTCTCCCAGTAAGGGAGTGATATTTAAACTGTTAAAAATTGCCAGCTACGGTATTCTGTAATCTTAATGCTGCTGCCTTTACATTTAAAGGCTAATGATGACTAGGATTCTATAAGTAAATAAATCTTAAGAACATAAGATCGGCCATACTGGGTCAGACTAAAGGTCCATCTAGCCCAGTAGCCTGTCATCTGGCAGTGGCCAATGCCAGGTGCCCCAGAGGGAATGAACAGAATACATAACCTCAAATGATCCATTCCCTGTCTCCCATTCCCAGCTTCTGGCAAACAGAGGCTGGGGACACCATCCCTGCCCATCCAGGCTAACAGCCATTGATGGACCTATCCTCCATGAATTTATCTTATTTGAATGTATCTTAAATTAATCTAAAATATTCACATGGGTATAATGGAGAGAAGTGATTGTAAAATGGTTACTTATGGTAGAAAAACGGAGTGAATATTAGTTTGAAATAAGTCAGAACTCCACAATCGCCTCTCTAAGTTACTTTTCTGACTAGTTACTGGTTTAAATTTTTTTTTTTAAGTCACTGGCAGTGGAATGGATTTTGCAGGTTTTAGATAATTTCATACCCAGGATTTAAGCATTTTAGCTTTCTTGATGAGTTATTAGCAAGTTCTTGTTCTCTTTTGATTTGCAAAGATTATTTCACTAGTTGATACAGCTTTCATAATATACATAGATGCAAAATACATTTTGTTCTTCGGGGTCTATCGTAAACGTGCACACATGCCAGCTATGCAGATGATAAGCTGCAGTCAGGGGGTACATTTCAGTTAGATAGTCTATGCTCTGATGAGGGTAAAATATCTGGAAGCAGATGTCAATATTAAAGACTCTTGTTATATTTTCTTAGCACAATAAACAAGTTTTTTACAGGGATTTTTCTGTTACAGTTTCACAACTACTTGTGTCTGCATCTGTGTTTACATGTTCATATGGTTTTGTGTGTCTGTGTGGCAAAGAAAGAATATATATTTAAATTACAGGGTAAATTGTCCCATGTTCATACAATTAGTAGAAGCTTGACTTTTATTTTTTACATGTATGGTGATTATATCAGCCTTGCAAAATTGTGTTCACCCAGGAAGAGTTGTTCTTTCAGGAGCAGCAAGAGGGACATCAGCCTTTCCCCTCATTTCTCCAGCATCATGGTAAAAAGCAAATGATTTGATGTGTTAGCTAATAGTGTGTAATTACATTTCATGATGACTTTGCAAGGCTGCATTAAGTCTGACAGATGTCCACATAGTTATCTTAAGGCTTAACTTACTTTAGATGGCACAGTGTAAAGGGGTGTGAATATATAATTCTGTTCTGACTTGTATGATGACCATTTTAGTTACTTAATACAGCTGTAATTAAAAGTTTCCGCATTTTTTTGGAAATGTGCAGCTTATACCCCTGGGAACTGGTGGAAGAGGGGACTTCTGTGGCACTAATTTACTGCAGGGTAAAGATGACCTTGGAGTTAGTGGTATTAAGATAGGGAAGGCTGAAATGAGGATTGTAACTGCAGGGCAGTACCTGTCCAGTCTTACTGTCAAACTTGTGCGCAGTAACATGGCAAACTCAGCACAGGGAGTATTATTGTGAGTTAAATATCACTCTGATAAAAACCTAGCTGTTTGGTGGCTTCATAATGTTAGAATGACTGTATTTGCAACAAAATATTTGCTACATTCCAGAATTCTCAGAGCACTATTCAGTGTGTGATTAACTTATCTTATACTTGAGCTGCATTGTTTTTGACCTCAAGTCTTGGTGAAGAGAATTCTTCTTGCCTTGAAATGCATACCTATATGGGAGATTAAATTGATCTCTCAAAAGTCTGCTTGCTACCAGAGTACTGGAATTTCATTATTCATGTTAAGGGACCTTTTTTTTCCTGGTAATCCTAGGTGTTGATAATGTAACTAACATTGTAGTGGTTTTCCTTATTTAATATTCATATTTGCTGTCAAGTTTGAAAGCCTTCATTTTTAACCTTATGTTCCTCATTATCTGTACTTATTTTCTTGGCAGTTATTGCACTGTGTATTTTAACATATGTATGAGTATATCCTATGCTCATAATTATTATTTACTTATTGAATCATCTGGTAACATGGAATATTTTAGGCTTGTTTTATTCTCCTGGGATAAATGCATTTATTCTTAGTTACCTGATATAAAGAAGTTCTTAGCTGCTGTATTTTTTGAAAATATTCAACTCGTGCATATATACACAATAAAATAGTACAAGAGAATCTGCGTGTGTATTTGTGTAACTAAGGTTTTTTTCAGTTCTGCAAAATTTCTTTCAATAAAATAATGTAATTGCTCCCTAACAATGAACTGGTTCATCATGTGTAGAGTGTAAGCAGATGTCAAACATTTTGTGATCTGTGAAGCTGTGAAAGACACTACTGAACTGTATTGGAATTGGAATTCTGAAACAATGAACTTGGCTGTGTAGAAGCAGTACTGACTGAAGAATATTTGATGGTTCATTGTCCTCTTGAGCCGTGTGAAAGGAGGACTGTACATTTTGAATATCCATTTACTCTACTATTTCATTCATCAGTTACTATTAGATATCACCTAAAGAAACTGTCAGCTAAGTTCCTTTTTTAATATTGCATATTTGTTAACACTGAACATACTTAAGTATTATTGCTATAGCTCATAATTTCCTGACCTTCACATTTTGTGTTTTGCAGTTCTTTATATGCAGTGGTGTGTAGACTTGTCGGTCCCAGGATATTAGAAAGACCATGAGGGTGAAATGATATCTTGTATTGGACCAACTTCTGTTGGTGAGAGACCCAAGCTTTCGAGCTGACACAGAGCTCTTCTTCACGTGTGACAGATTTACTCCCAGTATCACAGCTAAATACAGGGTGGAACAGATTGTTTAGTATAAGTAAAAAGAAAAGGAGTACTTGTGGCACCTTAGAGACTAACAAGTTTATTGGTGTAAGTAGTTAACACACATTTCAAAGGACCATTGAAAGTGAAGTGCCCTATTAACTCCTCTCCAGCCAGAAAAGAGAAAAAAATGGCAGGGGGGGGGAGTTTGTTATACACCATAAATCCAGTGTGTCTGTTCAGTCCATGATTTTTAGTGTCTAGCAGAATTATGAATTTAAACTCCCCAGCTCATCTTTTGAAGGTGTTGTGCAGGTTTCCTTTGATGATGAGGATGGAGAGGTCAGGTATAGAGTGTTTGCTTTAGGAAAAGTGTTCACCCAAAGGTGACAATATTCTTGTCTTTGAACTCACACAGGAAAGTGATCATTCGAGAGCATAGTGTTTGTCTCGTTTCACCCACATAGAGGCTATTGAATGAGGTACCCCACATGTTGTGATTGGCATGTGTAGGAACCATGGATCTTGAAAGGTGTGTACTGTGGAGTGTTGATCACTGTAGCAGTGAAGATATGTTTTAACGTTTCACATCTGTTGTTCTGGCAGGATGTGGTGGTGCTTCGAAATGGAGTGTCATGGTCTGTGGGGAGCTTGCTTTGGATGATGAGCATGGCGAGGTTGGGGGATTGTGTAAAGCCCAGAAGGAGGGGGCTCAGGAAAGATTTTTCTGGTTGGAATCCCCATCGAGTGTGGGTTGTAATTGTTTGACATAGCCCGTATGAGCTCCAGTGTTGGGTGGTAGGTGACAACTAGGGCTGTACAATCAGGGGATTTTATTTATGTATTGAAGCAAGTTCTCTCAGGATATTTGGGTGGCCTGTTCCATGATGGAATCTACTTTGCTGGTGGAGTGTCCTTGTGTGGTGAAGGTAGTTTGAACTGTGTCAAGGTGTATATCCTGGACTTCCTCCTCAGAGCATATTCTGCAGTATCTGAGTGTCTGACTGTAGATAACTGATTTCTTAGTCTGTTTGTGGTGGTTACTGGATCAGTGAAGGTACATGTGGTGATATACGGGTTTCTTATATATCGTTATCTGTAGAGTTCCATTGTTGAAGCTGAGCATGGTATCTGGACACAGATGCTGGTGTGGGAGTGTTCTAGAGAGAGTTTAGTAAATGGGTGGTTGTAGCTGAAGTTGTGAAGGAAATCTATGAGGAAATTTCAGTCCTACCCTGCCATACCATAGCACCTTTAAGATTCAGATGTCATATGGATATTGTGGATTCCCATTTGAATTAATTTTGTTAAACATACATTTGTTGATGTGAAAGCGGGAAATTTAAGATACTGGTTAACTGTTCCTGCCTGAAATTGATTAGACACAATAGACTTGTATATCCAAGATGTTTTCTGGAGAATTGGCTTATTTGATTACAGTAGACTAACTGATTTTTATGATCAAGGCAGTTTTCCTGATAGAAGTAACCTGTGTGTTCATAACCAAAAGGCCAATTTACTTGCGGTACAGGTCATTATTTGCCTTTCTTATGGAGGTCCTTTTGATGTGACAAACTCACCCTGTCTGAGTATTAACATATGGAGGATTGATTGGTTAATCAAATCATCATCAAAGATTCTGCAGAATAACTTGGAGACCTAATAAGTTAGCAGTCAGAAGTAATACAAATAGTTAGCCCTTACATATTGGTTTATATCTTCAAAGCATTGTATGAACTAATTCCAACACCACCCCTGTGCAGTTGGTGTTCTCCCCATTATACAGGTGAAGAAACTGAGCTACGGAGAATTAAGGCTCTGATCCAGAAAGGTATTCAAGCATGTGCTTAACTTTAAGAATATGGATAGTTCCATTGCAATCCGTGAAGCTACTTGCATGCTTAAAGTTTGACATGTGCCTGCTGAACTGGGGCCTTGCAGAAGGAACTGATGTCAGAGTTGGGAGATCCTGTTCTCCCACTAGACCTTTCCCTGAAGAGAAGCTGATGGTCATTCTGAATCAATGGGCAATATCCTGTGCAGTAGGAATAAGGCAACTATGTAGCTCTGAATCCATGAGACAAAAGGTACTATTTTAAAGTGAGCCACAGTGATTGTTGAACGAGTCTACTTTGTCTCATGTGATCCCTAACCTAAAGAGAGGGGAGCTGTTAACCTGCACTTGCAGCAGCAAAATTAACCATAAAATCCAAACGACACGTAAATACTGGTATGAGAGCAGACCCGCCCTATTTATTTAAGAGGAAGTACAGCGTATATACTTTCAGGTTTCCAGTTTTGCAGTGTTTTTAAAGGAGTCTGATTACACAACAGGCAAGTATTAATGCGGGACATGATGATGAAGCATAAGTTTGCCAATGCATTTTAATTAAGCAAATGTTTTTTCAACTTCAGATGTAGTAAACTTAAATTAAGTGTTCCAATTAAGTATATCATACTCCAGTTTCTGTAATTAGATTAAATTCGTTGTGTAATGTAGTATTAAGCTCTCTGAACTGGCCTTTAGCGTCACTCTACAGCATTCCACTGGGGTCTTATGAAGAGATAAGTATGCCTAGCTGACAGGGTGGAGAAATGCTGTAGTCCTTACGCTGCGGCTAGCAAGGTCCCCCGTGCACCAAAGAGGACCAGGATTGTATAGAAATAGAATAAATAGAGCACATTTTGGATGAAGGAGGAGCTCTCGGAACCTACGCTGAAAGCACAAGAAAGCTTTGGGCAATGGGATAAAGGACAAACAATGTCACTGATGCAAATGAACTGGACATAAAATTTGGGGAAAAGGTGCACTCTTTAATGTAAGTGGATTAACTCCACAAGGTAAGAATTTAGTCTAAACCAATGGTAAAATAAATCCAGTGACAAGTGGTCCTGTTTATGTAGCTGTGTAACTAAATGTGTACATCCCTACAAGACATGATGTGCCATCTGACTTATTGACTCAGTTATTCTGGATCCTGTCTGCTAGTTTCTGGTGAAGTGTGTTATGATTAGCTGTATCTATTACAGCAGTTCAGTTCATGCACAAACTCCTATGGTTGCAGTTCTGTAAATATTGTGCTCGGAGCAAGAAGCTGGCACATAAGATCTTGCTGTGAAAGTGTTTCGTGTTTTATTTTTAAACTTGGATTTGCAAACCACCACTTACACATGATGATGGGGTTAAAAGAAAATGCCAAATCCAGTTAATGGTGGATGTTCACAATAAACCTATTCCATCTGTGATGCTTCTCTGGGATACCCAAGGTTGGGAGGCACCTTGCTACCACCCACCCTTAGCATGAAGAAGTGTCAGCTGTGCCTACCAGGGGTCACCTCCCCAAATCCACTGGCCACAGACAACACAAGCAATCTCCTCTAGGCCTCACAGGCCTCTCTGTCACTCTGCAGGTCAGTGATTGGCACACCCCCACCCTTGAGCCCTGCAAGCATCTCCCTGGAGTGTTCCAGCCCGTGTTCCACTGGCCACTCTCAGGATCTGCTGCTTCCAAAGAAACGGTACACCTCAGCTTACCAGTTCTACCTCAGATCACTGCTCTGCTTAATAAACAGCACTTAGGTATGTTTACAGTGAAATCAAGAATAGGTTTATTTAACAAAACAGATTCAAAGCAATAGCCAGTGGAAGTATTGGAAACAAATGGTTACATATAAAATAACACCCATTATAAAGCCTAGACTTAATTAACAAGATACTGTCATAACTAGCTCACCCAAAGTCCTTACACCATGTTAGTGCCAGGGTGGGTGTGATGCTCTTTTCCTAAGACAACCACACTGCTAGCTTGTCTCCTCAGTGAAGGATCCATGGTGTCTCTTGATACCCCTAGATATGATTTAACAACCCATAGTCCTAATTCATAAACAGGACACTGCCCTGCTGATTGCTTCTTCCTGTGGCTTTTATCTTGTTGATTTTTAATCACTTGATTAGCATCAGGCTCAGTAGGCAAACAGACATGCGTTATGAGGTGGACAATACATGTATGATCAGACGGGAACATAAAGGTCTGTTTCACATGCCCGAAAGGAACCTGTTCAGCATTGCTACATAATTCTTAAATATCATTGGTACATACATTTCACAATGATTATGATGACCAGGGGGCTAGTCCATCTCTTGCTAAAGACCTCACATGCCACCCTTTGGTGAACTGCATGTATCTAGCCCACAGGATCCCTGTACAACTCTAGGCACCACCTGTGCCCTCCGCCAGTGCAGGTCCCAGGGTCACATAGCCTGTCTAAACTTACACAAGAAATACTTCGCATTCAAAACCTAGTGTTCAGTAAAGAAACTGCTCTATTTTTCCCAATGCCTACACAAGTTGGCTAATTTTAAATGCACTAGATCAGGGGTGTGCAAACTACAGCCCAGGGGCCACATCAGGCCCTTCAGACGTTTTAATCTGGCCCTCAAGCTCCTTCCGGGAAGCGGGGTCTGTGGTTTACCCCGCTCCACATGTGCCGTGGCTCCATGCAGCTCCTGGAAGCAGCATCCTGTCCCCCCTCCAGCTCCTACGTGTAGGCACAGAGAGGGGGCTCCGCATGCTGCCTCTGCCACAAGCGCTGCCCCCGCAGCTCCCATTGGCCAGCAACCGGGGACAGTGGGAGCTGCGGGGGTGGTGCCTGCGGACGGGGCAGTGTGCAGAGCTGCCTGGCCACATCGCCGCTGCTTCTGGGAGCTGCTTGAGGTAAACGCTGCCTGGAGCCTGCACCCTTGACCCCTCCAGTGACCCAACCCCCTGCCCTAGGCCTGATTCCCCTCCCACCCTCCGAACCCCTCGGTCCCACCCTTCTGCACCCCAGAGCCCACAACCCCAGCCGGAGCCCTCCCACCCGCACCCCAGCCCCAGCCCAGAGCCCCCTCCAGCACGCTGAGCTCCTCATTTCTGCCCCCACCCCAGAGCCCGCACCCCCAGTCGGAGCCATCACACCCTCCCACACACGAACCCCAAATTTTCTGAGCATTTATAGCCCGCCATACAATTTTCATACCCAGATGTGGCCCTCGGGCCCAAAAGTTTGCCCACCTCTGCACTAGGTAGATCTATATTTCATTTAAAGGTGCAGGTCAATTCAGGTTTTGTTAAAAACAAATTTTTTACAAACAACATTAGTATGAATATCTTCACTCAATTGTTCAGAACAGTCCATTTTTATTAGAAATAATGTTTCTCTAGTGTTTGCAATCCAATTTTTGCAGCATCCTACTTCTGTATGAAAACTAGAAAGTGAAAATGTTTGTCTTCTATGATTACGGTAACACATACATAAAAGTGTCTATAAACAAAACTAAAAATAGCAAATTTAATTTCATTGTCCAAGGATAATGAAGTGCAAAAATAAACAAACACCACAAATAGTGAAAACTAAATTTGATTTTAAAGTTCTTTGTTTAATAATCTAAGGAAATGTTGGTCCAGATTTCTTCAACTTTTACTAAGATTTTCAAAAGTAGCTATTCAATACCTCATTTTTTGAGTACCCAACTTGAAAGAACCTGATTTTCAAAAGGTGATGTGCACCCTTTCACTGGAAATTGAGCCCATGCAAAGTGTTGCAGGTTGCATGTCCAAAAATCAAGGCATCCAAAATCAAGTCACCTTTGAAAATCTTTGCCCTTCTTTCAAAAAATAATTTGGTGTAACTGTTTTGTATACAGTCAGAAAGTTGGGTCTAACATGAATACTGTAATTTCACTGCAAATTGTGATAGATGCATATAAATTAAATGATTCCAGAAGTCTGGCTGGTGCAATGGTAATGTCTTTCTAATTTTTTTTCTATATGTGCATAAACAGAGATGTGGGTGAATGCTTGTTTAAATAATTTAAACTTTTTAAAATACTCATGTTTCAAAGACCACTAGATGGCACATTCTGTTGATAACAATATTTTGTTTCTTGTTCCCAGTGGAGATAAACGCTCTAAGAAAATGACTGGGGAAACGATAACACAATGTGAGGGAGAGATCTTGCAAACATTTGTGCAGGTAAATAACTTGATACATGTGAGTTGTCCCAATAACGGAGTTACTCACCCGCACAAGTGTTAAGAGAGTCTGATGTTAAAAGTTGGAAGTTTTATTTAAAAATAAAAGTTAAATAGTCTCTCCAGGAAGATGTAGACTTTAGTGGTAGCTAAACTTAGTATCTTACAAGCAAGCCCCTTGACACTCCTGCCAACACTTAAGCATGTATTGATTAGGGGACTGGAACACATGACTTATGAGGAGAGGCTGAGGGAGCTGGGATTGTTTAGCCTGCAGAAGAGAAGAATGAGGGGGGATTTGATAGCTGCTTTCAACTACCTGAAAGGGGGTGCCGAAGAGGATGGCTCTGGACTGTTCTCAATGGTAGCAGATGACAGAACGAGGAGTAATGGTCTCAAGTTGCAGTGGGGGAGGTTTAGGTTGGATATTAGGAAAAACTTTTTCACTAGGAGGGTGGCGAAGCACTGGAATGCGTTACCTAGGGAGGTGGTGGAATCTCCTTCTTTTGAGGTTTTTAAGGTCAGGCTTGACAAAGCCCTGGCTGGGATGATTTAACTGGGAATTGGTCCTGCTTCGAGCAGGGGGTTGGACTAGATGACCTCCAGAGGACCCTTCCAACCCTGATATTCTATGATTCTATGATTCTATGTAGAAAAGGAGTACTTGTGGCACCTTAGAGACTAACCAATGCATCCGAGGAAGTGAGCTGTAGCTCACGAAAGCTCATGCTCACATAAATTGGTTAGTCTCTAAGGTGCCACAAGTCCTCCTTTTCTTTTTGTGAATACAGACTGAAAGGGCTGCTACTCTGAAACTTAAGCATGTGTGTAACAACACTCAGGAGCAGAGGGATCTTCCAGGGGTTAGGGTACTGGGAAACCAAGGTTCAATTCTGTGCTCTGCCACAGGCGTCTGGCCTGACCTTGGACAAGCTACTTCTCCTCTCTGAGGGTCGGTCTACACAGCCCGCAGCCGTGAACCTTGTGCTAGCACTCTCAAAAGAGCTGTGTAGACAGCTCCTTGAGGGGCCGAGGCTGGCTTCTGAGTTCTGAAGCCCACCCCGTCCTTTGCTTTGAAGCCTGAGCGCCAACCCAAGCTACACCTTCAAAGCCCCGCTCTTTCCAGAGTGCCCGCAGAAGCCCCCCAGAGGCAAGTCTCTCCACCCAGGCTGTGGGTACCCTAAGGCGCTCTGCCCCCCGCCTGTAAAGCAGGGATAAGAGCACTCTCCCGGCCTCAGGCAGGGGGTGAGGAGAAGCCTGGTAAAGGCTGTGAGTTGCTCAGAGGCTAGCCATGGGGCCAAATAAGCTAGTAGGACCGTGGCCCGAGTGGGCCCGGTGAGTAAAGCTACCGCCCCCCCCCGCCGTGCCGGGCGGGCGCGGTGCCCCGCGGGGCGGAAAACGCACGTGCTCCCGCGGTCCCGGCCCCGCCCCCCGGCCCCTCTCTCCTCCCCGCCGCGTGCGAGCCCGGATCTTGCGTCCGCCTCCCGGCGCCTCGGGACCGGACAAAACGGTGCCGGCGGCGCGCGGGGCGGCCAGTCCCGGGTATCCGCAGCCGCGGCTCGCAGCGCGGCCCGGCCTCGTCTCCCCGGCCGCCCCAGCCCCGGCCTCCTGCATCGGCCCCGGCCGCGGGTCCGCCCCACGCGGTAGCGCGCTCCCCGCCAGGCCGCCGCCGCCGCCCCGAGTCCGGCGGCTGGTCCGCCAGCCGGGCCCCGGCGCCCTCCCCGCCTCGCCCGGGGACCCCAGCATCCCTCCGGCGCGCTGCCCCGGGGGGGCCCCGGCAGCCGGCGCGCAGCGGCCTCGGCCATGTCGGGCAGCGGCGGGGTGAAGAAGCGGGGCTCGGCCGCCTCGGCGCAGGAGGAGGAGCGGCAGGCGCTGGAGAAGATGCCGGCGCCGGGCGGCGGGGCCCATGAGAACGGCTGCCCCGGGGCGCGGGGCCCGGGCGGGGAGCTGGGCCCCCCGGGCGGCGGGGGCGGCGTGGCGCTGCAGCGCTCCATCACCCTGCTCAACGGCGTGGCCATCATCGTCGGCACCATCATCGGCTCGGGCATCTTCGTCACCCCCACCGGGGTGCTGAAGGAGGCCGGCTCGCCGGGGCTGTCGCTGGTGGTGTGGGCCGTCTGCGGGCTCTTCTCCATCGTGGGCGCCCTGTGCTACGCCGAGCTGGGCACCACCATCTCCAAGTCCGGGGGAGACTACGCCTACATGCTGGAGGTGTACGGCTCCCTGCCCGCCTTCCTCAAGCTCTGGATCGAGCTGCTCATCATCCGGCCTTCCTCCCAGTACATCGTGGCCCTGGTCTTCGCCACCTACCTGCTCAAGCCGCTCTTCCCCAGCTGCCCGGTGCCTGACCAAGGGGCCAAGCTGGTGGCCTGTCTCTGCATCCGTGAGTATCCGCAGCGCTCCGGCCCGCTCGGTCGCCTCTGGCTGCGGATGCCCCCTCTAGAGCCGCCCCGAAGCTGCCCCCGGCCGCCAGCTGCCCTTGTATTCTGTGGGCCCATCTGGCTCCCCTCTCTGGCTAGCTCCCGGTCTGTTGCCCCGAGCTCTGTTACTCGCCCGTGTGGCTTCACTACGCTTAACTGGGTCTTCTCTTGCATCTCATTGCTCGCTGGGGGACAAATTCATCCCAGCGCTCACTTGTGCTGTCTTCTCTTTTGGCACCCTGGCCACCTGCCCTGTGTTCTCTGTTTTGTGGAGAGACACCAACCCCCAGTCTGGTTTGAGCAGCAGGCTCTAATCAAGATGCTTAAACGGAAAAAGCCACCACACAGACCCCTTGGCGTCCCCCTTTCTGAAATGACTTTCAGAAATGGCCTTGGAGTGCAGCATGTAACAGGTGCAGTGCACATCCCATCTGTGCCTAGGGGTGAGAAGTTTTTTGTCTCATCTAGGAGCGTTGTGAGGATAAAATCCATTCATTATGGCAAGGCATTTCTATGCCCTGGGCAATGGAGTGATTTAAGCACTGAGGTACTCTGTGCCAGGAGGGCTGTCAGTTGGGTACAGCTGAACTGGTGCTGAAAGTGGTTTTGTGGCAGATGTAGCCAAGAGCAAACTGTTTTCAGCACTATTTCTGAAAGAGTGGTTAAACTCCTCCTTGGCTCCCAGTAGACCTCCCTCAGCTGCACCTGACGCTGTCACAGGATGCTTTTTCCTCAGGTAGACAAAGCACATCGTGGTAAGGGTGATATCTGACATTGCCCTGCTAAATCTAGGGCCAGTGCTATGCACATTAAAAGCCTAAAGTTTGCCCTACTGCTGAAATCTAGACCATTTCCTTCCCTCCTCCGCTATCTTGAAGTCTGCAGCTTTGCCAAAATCTAGGAACACTAATCTTTGCTCCATTAAATGGGATGTTAACCTGACTTCCATACCTCTGAACTTAGGGCCATTTTCCTCCTTCGTTCCATTGCCACTTGATCTGAGTTTGACCCTCTAGTTCACTTCTAGATCCTCTCCTAATAGTAAGAGGAATTTTGGGGTTTATTTTGGAGTAGGTTTTTCTTGCATGTGGGTTTTTTAGGTCTAATAATAGTACCTAGTTCTTATATGCAAAAAGAAAAGGAGTACTTGTGGCACCTTAGACTAATAAATTTATTTGAGCTTAAGCTTTCGTGCATCCAGTGAAGTGAGCTGTACCTCGCGAAAGCTTATGCTCAGATAAATTTGTTAGTCTCTAAGGTGCCACAAGTACTCCTTTTCTTTTTGCGAATACAGACTAACACGGCTGTTACTCTGAAACTAGTTCTTATATGGTGCTTTTCGTCTCTAGTTCTCAAAGCACTTTACAAACGAAGGTGAGTGACTGACTTTACAATTGGGTTATTTGTGTGTGTGTTGGTTTTTTTTTTTAAAGGGTTTTGGAGAGGATTCTAGTTATTTGGGGTTTCTAAATGGCCCATGTTTCTTCTAGACTCCTGTACCATTTGAGGATCGCTGGCCATTGAAAGGTGCAGCAGTTGGGCATTATGGGAGGGGACAGTCTCTATGAATTCATTCATGCGCAAGCTGCCTTGTTGCTTCACAAGTACCTTGCAAAACTGGCTTGGCTGGCAAGCCAGACTGTAGATTGCGCATATCAGTTTTTCACATTGTCTGAACGACGTTTGATGTGTCTCAGCTGGTGGCTAAATTGTTAAGAGTGTCAAGGTTAGTGGAAGCCATGGCCACATGCCTCCCCTGTCTAATTTTGTAATAAACTAGATTGAAGTATTAGAGTAACAGCCGTGTTAGTCTGTATTCGCAAAAAGAAAAGGAGGACTTGTGGCACCTTAGAGACTAACCAATTTATTTGAGCATGAGCTTTCGTGAGCTACAGCTCACTTCATCGGATGCATGCCGTGGAAACTGTAGCAGACTTTATATATACACAGAGAATATGAAAAAATACCTCCTCCCACCCCACTGTCCAGCTGGTAATAGCTTATCTAAAGTGATCATCAGGTGGGCCATTTCCAGCACAGTGCTGGAAATGGCCCACCTGATGATCACTTTAGATAAGCTATTACCAGCTGGACAGTGGGGTGGGAGGAGGTATTTTTTCATATTCTCTGTGTATATATAAAGTCTGCTACAGTTTCCACGGCATGCATCCGATGAAGTGAGCTGTAGCTCACGAAAGCTCATGCTCAAATAAATTGGTTAGTCTCTAAGGTGCCACAAGTCCTCCTTTTCTTTTTAGATTGAAGTATGTACGTCATGGGCAATATAGGTAAAGTGTCACCTCCTTGAGAATGAGAAGCCTCAGACAACAGTTCTGTTGATTTCCTCAAACTTGCATCAGGCATCTTTTGCACTGGTGGCCTTGATGTCAATATGTTTTATGCTGCAAATGATACATACCACCGAGAGTGTGTATGTATGTTGTGTTCAAATTATTTGCTTGCCACAAAATGACAAGCTTTAGAGTAACGTAAATACAGATTCCTTGATTACTTGTGCTGAATCACTGCAGTGCAGGGCTGAGAGTTGAGTGCTGAACGTGTACAGGGTTTGTTTTTTGGGAGTTTATAATTTCATTTTTGGGGGGTTATTTTTAGCAATTTTTGATTTTTATATAGCTGTCCCAAAAGCTGAGGTTTTTTCGAGGCTTTCTCTTTATATATACTGTAATGCAGGGATCTCAAACGCGAATCGCCAGGAGGGCCACATGAGGATTAGTACATTGGCCCGAGGGCTGCATCACTGACACCCTCTGCCCCCGGCCCCACTCCCACTCCACTCCACCCCTTTCCTGTCCCCTTCCAACCCCTTCCCCAAAGTTCCCACCCCAACTCCGCCCCCTCCTTGCCCCTATTCCAACCCCTTCTCCAAATCCCTGCGCCACCTCTTCTCTGCCTCCTCCCCTGAGCACAGGGCTCCCTACTCCTCTCCCCTTCCTGGAAAGCACTAAGTGCCTGGAGGTAGGCAGAGGAGCGGGGACATGGCACACTGCGGGGAGCGGGGGGAGGGCGAGCTTGGCGGGCTGCAGGAAATAACCCCGAGGGCCGCATGTTTGAGACCCCTGCTGTAATGAGTAATCTCTTTGTAATGTTCCATAGTGTGCCAAATAGTACCATGTTAAAGTGCACTAGGGAAAGTTTAACGCACACCAGCGGAGTCTGCATGGCTAATTAATGGGCAACATGTTGGCGTGCTTTTGATTCATAGATTCCAGAGCCAGAAGGGACCACTGTGGTCTCTCATCTGACCTCCTGTGTAGCACAGATCATAGAGCTTTCCCAAAATAATTTCTAGAGCAGATCTTTTAGAAAAACATCTGATCTTGATTTAGAAATCACACCCCCATAGTCCACCTTACAGCTCAGTGTAGACTAGCCCTTAGATACTACTAGCCATGGCCGGTGTTTTTCTGGTGTTTATTGGGTAAACACGGATTTTGTGGGGATTTTTTTTTTTTAATCGGGGGGGAGGGTGTGTCGTCGTGTTTGTTGTTTAAAATCTAAAATCAGAAGCCCTACTCTGGTAGTAATACTGCTTAACATTTCTCATCTTCAAAGCTCTGTACATTAATTAGATCTCCCAGCACCCTGTGATCTAAGGTAACGATCCCCATTTTACAGATTGGGAAACAGATGCAAGGAGTGACATGCCCAAAGCTGCAACCTGTGTTCAGTGACAGAGCAGGGATGATAACATAAGCTCACCTGACTCCCAATCCTCTAGCCCAGTAGTTCTCAACCTTTCCAGATTACTGTATCCCTTTCAGGAGTCTGATTTGTCTTGCGTACTCATAACACAAGAACTAGGGGGTCACCAAATGAAATGAATAGGCAGCAGGTTTAAAACAAACAAAAGGAAGTATTTTTTTCCCCACACAACACAGTCAACCTGTGGAATCCCTTGCCAGAGGATGTTGTGAAGGCCATGACTATAACAGGGTTCAAAAAAGAACTAGCTAAATTAATGGAGGATAGGTCCATCAATGGCTATTAGCCAGGATGGGCAGGGATGGTGTCTCTAGCCTCTGTTTGCCAGAAGCTGGGAATGGGTGACGGGATGGATCAGCTGATGATTACTTGTTCTGTTCATTCCCTCTGGGGCACCTGGCATTGCCCACAGTTGGAAGACAGGGTCCTGAGCTAGATGGACCTTTGGTCTGACCCAGTATAGCTGGTCTTACGTACTCCAAGTTTCACCTCACGTGAGAACTACTTGCGTACAAAATCAGACATAAAAATACGCAAGTGTCACAGCACATTGTTACTGAAAAATTGCTGACTTTCTCATTTTTACCATATAATTATAAAATAAATCAATTGGAATATAAATATTGTACATACGTTTCAGTGTATAGTATGTAGAGCAGTATAAACAAATCACTGTATGAAAGTTTAGGTTGTACTGACTTCACTACTGCTTTTTATGTAGCCTGTTGTAAATATCTAGATGAGTTGATGTACTCCCTGGAAGACCTCTGCATACCCCTTGTTGGGACCCACTGCTCTAGCCTGCTTTGCTTCTCTGATCGGTAATATTAATGTGTTCGAACTGTTCTTACACAGTCATTAGAACTAATGGTTTCCCTGGAGCAGAGTTTGGTCTTGTACATCTAGTACGAAATGCCATGGGAAAGAACTTGCTAGTTTTACAGATCTGCATCATTTCCATGTGTTCTTCGTTAAGCTTTATTTTCCCCTTAGGGTACCATTCTGTTTATACTTCGGGTTAAATCCTTGCATATGTCTTTTTTTTTTTTCCTTTAAAAGATTACTTTGTTATCCAATGCATCTAGTAGTGAACTTTTCTCTCCTGCTAGTTTCTACACCTTTGATTTCTGGAATTGCTTGGTTGCCGTCAAGGTGCCAAAACCTGTAGGTATAACAGAAGGTAGGTTTTATAATTTTGGTCTGAGGAATTAACAAGTGAGAGCTACTGTGTGATTTCCTAACAAGCCAGTTTGTTAAATGTTTGCACTGAGAGCTTGGTGTTGCAGTGAGATTTTTTTTTTCAAGAGTTTAGGATATGAGAAATTTGGTCTTCGGACATACATGTTGGAGACGTTAACAAATAGGTTGTCTTGGGAAGTAAGATGGGCATCCAGGTGCTTGTTCTGAAGTGGTAATGTCTTGCTGTGGAGCTGAAGCCTATTCACTGGTCTTGAACTGCGTTGGCTTCAAAGACCTTAAACTCATTTTTCATAAAGGTTGCCTTTCAACAGGCAGTGAAATTGGCCTTTCACACACTTGTGGCTGGAGGACCTTGATATACTGGTTCTGAACCCCCAGAATCTCCCCAATCCAAATGTTAGTGGTGGTGAGTAAGGAGGCAGGTAAAACTATGCTTGAAGGGGAGATGACTCAAGGAACAGTTTTAAATTGGGAGTTGGGTATGTTACTCGTCAAGACACTAAACATCCTGTGTAAGGTAGTCACTTTACATATAACTTCGCTCTAAATAGAAGAACCCTTGTGTCCTCTACAAACTCCATTCCCAGTTTATATGGCCTGCTGCATATGCTTTATATATTGCTGGTTGTGTAAAACAACCTTTTAACTTCCACTTAAACTATTTTCAACAAAATACTTGAAATCACAATTTTCTGTTCCGCTTCTCTTTTGCTGATGCTGCTTTTATACAGACTTTTGTTTTGTTCTTGACCTTGAGTGTCAAAACAGTGACTGTTTCTTTAGCTTTTAAATTATTTTGTCACTCATTAATTGCCTATGTTAATCTCCTGCTAATAATCCAATGACAAACTCTGCCGCTGCCAAAACTGTAGCAGTCATCATCTGGTATGTAGACTTCTCAAACTCCCTTTCCTCCCCCTGCAAATAACGCAGCAGGCATCCCTCATGCAAGCACATCACTGCGAGTTAAATGATCAATTACTTTTCATCTGTCTTTTTTCTGGAAAGAGTCTAATAGTTGAAGAATTTGCAGCAGTCCGTTTATAGTTCATGCTGGCTCTTCATGAGCATGTGGGAAGACACATGGAGTAGATGAGAGGTATGGACATTACTAGCAGCTATCCTCGCAGATGGGCTTAAGAATGAGCATTCTATTAAAAACCCTGATTCAGCAAAAGATTTAAACACCCTGTTAGCTTTAAGTGCTATGCTGAGTCATGGTCCAGGCCTATAAGAAGGTGAATATTCAATGGCAGCATTTCAGCTGAAAACTATATTTGCTGTGGAACAGGTGTGTTTATATCATGCAAGTGTGATGCTTCGTTAACTTCACTGTAAACAGCAGACCAAATAACCGTCTGCTGGATTGCAAACTCATTTGGTATTTGCAGTCAGTGGACAGGCACAAAATAAATATTCCGCTGGTCCGTCTTGGGTGGGTTTATTCTGCACCACTGATGTTCAGAATTAACCTGCCCCTGCAAGGGTGGCTTGATGCTTTGAAGAGTAATATTAGCTCCTGACAGCAACAGAGCTGAGACTAGACAGGGCTAGGTACAAAAATGGGAAGAGAGGGAGGACTCAGGTAGCACAGCTTGCACTTGTTGATGCCTTTGTGACTTGGTTTCCACAAAAATATCCCATTACATTTTATTGCATTTAAATACTCTGTGTTTTCCGCAGAGTCCTTCAGAGTTTTGATTTCTAAACTTCTTGTGAATTGGAATGACTTTTCCAGAGAAACCCACCAGGATCCCTCTCAGCGACTTTAACTGGGGGATTTCAGACATTCCAAGAGTCCCGTGGTCAAAATGAGCGTAATGAAGCACACTGTTGCCAGCTAGCATAGGGAGCTGATTCCTGGCTCTTTGCAAGGCAAGCTAAGTAGCATGATTCAGGCCGAAACCTGTTTGGAATTTTTCATAAAGTCCACAACCTTGAATTTGTTGATTGATGCTACAGTGCAGCCACCTTCCCAAAGATTGCTGCTGAAAATGAAATTGGAGAATGCATCAGAAGTAGCCCAATCTTGAAGATAAAGGTGGTTTTGTAGCTTTGGAAACAAAAATGGTGCTTTTAAGAATGGGGTCAGAATGAGGGAAGCATTCAGTTTGAGTAAAACTTTATGAAATCCTGAAGTTTCTCATTTGGTCTAGTTATTGTTTCTTGTCTCCCATCCCTCTTCTATCCAAACTTCACCTGGCTGAATTTCCAAACCTGTCCAAAAATTCTCGTGCCATGAATGTACACATCGATACAAATCAAAAAGGCATACGAGTGATATTTTTGTCTGAAATTGCAAAATGCTTGTCTGCATCCAAAGCAGCTATCTTGAATTCCTCATGGCAATAGTGAAAATTGCATGCCAGATGAAACATAATTTTTTTTTGGCACATCTGATGCTTCACCCACCTACTTGACATTTGTTGAGGATCAGGAAGCTAATCCCAACAGAGCACTTTGTACGTATAAAACCCTGTTAACAATGCTAAGTTGTATTATCTACCACTTAAACTTTCAAAAAAATTATTCATCTTTTAACTGAAATCGGATCTGCTTTTTTCAAGTTATGTGAGTGTGGAGGCATTTCCTCCCTCACCTCCCACCCCCCCACCCTTTATGGGTCAGACTCCGCTTTAAGGATGGCCACCTCTTAATCACCTACCACCACCCACTGGAAAAACAAACAAACAAACAAAAAATTGGCTCTAACCAATGAGCCAAACTAGTTGGCAACTGCAGTGATCCTTTTACAAGGATCAATCAACTCTAATATTATGCTTCTGTGATACTATATTGCTTTTGTTCTATTCCTAGATGTTATGGCGATAGACATTTGTAAATGCACCTAAGATCAAATAGTCAGTTCTGCGAGTTTTGTTGTGTATATACTGTAGAACTCTTGATCACTTTTTTTTCTCTTCGGCAGCACAAATGCTGACTGTTGCAGCATGAGCACTTGCTGTGCTGGTTTGCCCAGCTCAGAAGAGGCTGGAAATATTTTCTTCTTCTTTTCACATAATTATGAAATCTGTGAGTGTCCTGAGAAATTATCAGCAGATATTTTCAGTTACACAGGGCATGTGTGTAATACATTCTTGAATAGTGACTGAGCACTTGCAGCATGCAGATTGGAAGGCAGCTGTCAGAGTTACTCTGTCCTCTGTTTTAGGATCCATCTCTTGTCAGTGCTGTTAGGTAGTGTGTATTTAAATATGAAGGTATGACCTCTTTCCAATGTCTGAAGAGATGGAAAGAATGCTTTCAGGAGCTTCTCAACTGCCCCATCAGAGCTGCAGATCCGCAGCGCCAGGAGGATGTGAAGAGTCCAGTCACCACCCCTCAGTGTAATTCAGGGGATGTTACAGTTGAGGAAGTTTGATGTGCAGCCTGTAAGATCAAGAATGCCCATGCTGCTGGTATTCGTGGCGTAGCTGCTGAGTTGATGAAGCATGGTGAGGATTCTGTCTTGGAAGGCTGACCCATATTATCAACGAAGTATGGATTCATGAGAAACTACCGGTGACTGGTGCTGTGGGATTATTCTCCCACTTTGGAAAGGGAAGGGTGATGCCCTGGTGTGTTCCAGTCACCACAGCATCACTTTGCTTTCCATTCCAAGCAAACTGTTCATGCTGGCTCTTCATGAGCATGTTAAGCCCGCCATAACGAATCTACACTGTCTACAGCAAGCTGGGTTTCTGCCCAGTCAATCAATCACAGAGCAGATTTTTACTATTAGATAAATTATTAGAAAAAGCCAAAGAGTTTTGGCACAGGAAGGATGAGGGGCGTATAGGCGTTATTGATTTACAAACTGCATTTACAAACTGCTGATCATCGTTCCCTTTGGTTCTGCTTGCGAGCTGCTAGTGTGCCTGGAAAGGTCCTCTGCCTTCTTGTAGAAGTGTACCACTGATGTGAGAGCTGTGTCCGTTTACATACTAAGATGTCCAGTTGGTTGGAGTAAAACAGCATGTTGCCTTTTTTTTAAAAGAAAAGTTGCATTTCTGTTTCATTTAAATGCCTTGTCCTTTCCTCCTCCACCTCAGTTTTGTGTCTAAACCAAAAATTTGAGTCTTTCTGGTTTTAGGATGTATGTCTGTTGCCATTACATTGATTATGACATCACAAATCTGGTCTTGTGAATTCACAGACGGAGGAGCAATTGGATGAGAGACAGAGGCCTGTTTTTGAACATCACAGTGTTTAACAAGGAGGTTTCATGGTAAAGCACAGCCAGTGATCCATTTCTGATTTGAGTGCATCACCTCTGAACTGAAGTATCTGAAAGTTGCTCTTTCCAGTGTACTGTTCACTCAGGATTTGTCAATAATTTCCATAGGTTACCCCTGTTTGAATCTCCAGGAATCCATTTCTGTTTAAACACCAGTCTGTTGGGACTCTGTTTCCATAGAAGCCATGTCAGTGCCATCTAGGGTGTAAAAACAACAAATTCCTTTTATGTACAATTAATGGAGGGGGTAAGAAAAATTAAACTGCATGAAGCCCACCGTTGATAGAATCACTTAACAGGGATTTTTTTTTTATTTTATTTTTTTTTTTTAAACAAGCACCAGTGCCCCACTGGCTGTAGTGCATACAGAGCTGACCAGGTGAAAGAATAGATCTATTAAATGACAACACTTTTTTCACCTCACACTAAAACTCTTCACAGAGCAACAGACTGCTCTCCAGGAAATGAATCCAAGTGAGGACTTACTAGTGTCCATGTTTACCGGACCTGGGTTTCATTTAGAGAGCAGGTTTCCCAATGTTTACAAAAAATGATGATCTGTATGAAACCATCTCCATTTGGCACTTTCACCTCACCCTAGGTTTGCCCTTCATGCCTGTGATTCCAATCTGGCCAGGTTCCCTCTGTGAATTTAAAGTGCTCGTGTCTGGGCAGCAACATAAGGAGCAGTCAGCATTTATTAGGGAGTATGCTTTCCCTTTTCCCGTTGTCCTCTTTAGCTAGCTCCAGGGATTCAATCCTATCACATCTCTTACCTCCCCATGCAAGATTTAGCTTTGCTGAAGGCAGACTTTCTCATCTGTGACTAAGCAAGAGTCTTTGTTCCTGATTGGGAAAGTGGGGTGTCTCTATCTCTCCTAACTGTGTGAGTTCTGGTCAAAGGTGCCAGCTTGCCTGCCCCAGAGACGGATTTTCCCTGCCTAAAGAAGGGTAAGAGGACAATCGTTGCCAACTCTCTTACATAAGAATGGCCACATTGGATCAGACCAATGGTCCATCTAGCCCAGAATCCTGTCTTCTGACTGTTGCCAGTGCCAGGTGCTTCAGAGGGAATGAACAGAACAGGGAAATTGAGTGATCCGTGCCCGTCATCCAGGCCAGTCAGTCCAATAAAAGATATTACATCACCCACCTTGTCTCTCCAATCCCAGCTTCTGAGACGCAGGAGTTCAGAGACCAGCAGACTGTGAGGTTGCATCCCTGAGCATCTTGGCTAATAGCCACTGGTGGACCTATTCTGCATGAACTTACCTATACTTTTGGCCTTCATGATATCATAGAATTTCAGGGTTGGAAGGGACCTTAAGAGGTCATCTAGTCCAACCCCCTGCTCAGAGCAGGACCAATCCCCAACTAAATCATCCCAGCCAGGGCTTTGTCAAGCCTGACCGTAAAAACCTCAAAGGAAGGAGATTCCACCATCCCCTAGGGAACCCATTCCAGTGCTTCACCACCCTCCTTGTGAAAAAGTTTTTCCTAATATCCAACCTAAACCTGCCCCACTGCACCTTGAGACCATTACTCCTTGTCCTGTCATCTGCTACCACTGAGAAGAGTCTAGATCCATGCTCTTTGGAACCCCCTTTCAGGTAGTTGAAAGCAGCTATCAAATCCCCCCTCACTCTTCTCTTCCGCAGACTAAACAATCCCAGTTCCCTCAGCCTCTCCTCATAAGTCATGTGTTCCAGTCCCCTAATCATTTTTGTTGTCCTCCGTTGGACGTTTTCCAATTTTTCCACATCCTTGTAGTGTGGGGCCCAAAACTGGACACAGTACTCCAGATGAGGCCTCACCAATGTCGAATAGAGGGGAACGATCACGTCCCTCTATCTGCTGGCAATGCCCCTACTTATACATCCCAAAATGCCATGGGCCTTCTTGGTGACAAGGGCACACTGTTGACTCATATTCAGCTTCTCATCCACTGTAACCCTTAGGTCCTTTTCTGCAGAACTGCTGCCGAGCCATTCCGTCCCTAGTCTGTAGCGATGCATGGGATTCTTCCGTTGTAAGTGCAGGACTCTGCCCTTGTCTTTGTTGAACCTCATCAGATTTCTTTTGGCCCAATCCTCTAATTTGTCTAGGTCCCTCTGTATCGTATCCCTACCCTCCAGCGTATTTACCTCTCCTCCCAGTTTAGTGTCATCTGCAAACTTGCTGAGGGTGCAATCCACACCATCCTCCAGATCATTTATGAAGATATTGAACAAAACCGGCCTGAGGACCGACCCTTGGGGCACTCTGCTTGATACCGGCTGCCACCTAGACATGGAGCCATTGATCGCTACCCGTTGAGCCCGACAATCTAGCCAACTTTCTATCCACCTTAGAGTCCATTCATCCAGCCCATACTTCTTTAACTTGCTGGCAAGAATGCTGTGGGAGACCGTACCAAAAGCTTTGCTAAAATCAAGGAACAACACATCCACCGCTTTCCCCTCATCCACAGAGCCAGTTACCTTGTCATAGAAGGCAATTAGATTAGTCAGGCATGACTTGTGTGACGAAGTGGGACTGCTCTCAATGCCTCCTCTGAACAGTGCGGGGGCTCCCCCACGCAGCTCCCAAGCATCCAGGCGGTGGGGCAAGGGTGCACGACCACCGCAGCAGCCCAGAGGGCAGGCGCGTGCAGGGGCCTAGACACAGAGAATGGCCAGCACCCTGCCCCCTGGCAACCAACGGCCCGGCCCGCCCCCCCCCCCCCGCAAGGCGAGAGTCAAAGGGCCGGAGAACAAAGGAACCAGGCGACCGCCCGGGAAAGGGACAAAGCCCGGAGGAGGGGGGGCCGGAGAGAGTCAGCTCGGGGCTGGCTGGAGACATGGAGCAAAGTGCATACGTGGCCGTCCAGCACACCGCCCCCCAAAATGGACCCAGCCAAGGGGCCCTGCCCACCGCACCCGCAAGCTCCACTCTAGACCATGGTCCCGTCGTCCAACAAACCTCTGCTCCACTGGCCGGCCGAGAGCCATGCCCGACTGTGAAGCTGGGGCGCAGGACCCCGCAGGAGCCCCGCCCGAGCGGACTCGCTGTGGGAAGCGCAGGGAGGGGCAGAGGATGCTAAATGCTCCAAGGTCAGACCCAGGAAGGTGGAAGCTGTGTGAGCTCAGGCGGGATCCTGGGGAAGCCAGAGGGTCCTGCACCCCAACCCCGCAGCCAGACGTGACTCTCAGCCAGCCAGCAAAACAGAGGTCCACCAGGTGACAGGAACATGGTCCAAAACAGAGCCCGCAGATGCAGAGAACCGGACCCCCCAGCTGGGTCCACCCTGGGGGGGCCGGGAGCCAGATAACCACACCCGCCCCCCACCCCACGTCTCCAGCCAGCCCCAAACTGAAACTCCCGCCAGCCCCCCCTCCCCCGGCCCCATCTCCCCCCGGGCCAGGAGGTCACCTGACTCCCCCGCTCTCCAACCCTCCAGCTCCCACCCTGCCGGGGGGAAGGGCCAGGCCACCAGCCGCCAGGAAACAGGGCATCGGCCCCCCCTTGCGTCCAGACCCCCGCACACACCCGCCCTCCAGGGCTCCGCAACGATCACACACCCCCACCCCACCACCAAGACACCCAAGAACTGCACAGGGGAAACCGATACCATCTGGCAACAAGTTCACAGCTGACTGTGTGTTGTGTGAAGAAGTACTTAATTTTGTTTGTTGTAAGCCTGCTGCCTATTAATTTCATTTGGGGTAACTCCTGGTTCTTGTGTGATGTGAAGAGGTCAATAACGGTTCCCTGCTCACTTTCTGCACACATCCTGTTGCTACTTCATTGTCTCTGTTCTAAGATGAACAGTCCCAGTCTTTTTAATCTCTCCTCGTGCCCAACCTGTCCCACACCCCTCATTATTTTTGTTGCCCGTCTCTTACCTTTTCCAATCCTCACACAGCTTTTTTGAGATAAGGTGACGAGAACTATATGCAGTATTCAAGATGTGAGCGTACCATGGATTTATATAGTGGCGTTATGATATTTTCTATTATCTATCCTAATGGTTCCGAACATTAACTTTTTTTTGACGGCCGCTGCACATTGAGCAGATGTTTTCAGAGAACTGTCCACAATAACGCCAAGATCTTTCTTGCGTGGTAACAGCTCATTTGGTCCCCATCATGTTATATGTATAGTTTGGATTATTTTTTCCAGTGTGCATTGCTTTGCACTTACCAACATTGAATTTCATCTGGACATTTTGTTGTCCAGTTTTGTAATTCTTCAGTCAGCTTTGGACTTAACGAGCTTGAGTAATTATCGTCTGCAAACTTTGCCACCTCACTGTTTCCAGATCACTTGTGAATATGTTGACAGCACAAGTCCTACTATAGATCCTTAGGGGACTGCATTATTTACCTCTTTCCATTGTGAAAACTGACCATTCCTACCCTTTGTCCCCTATCTTTTAATCGATTACTGATCCATGAGAGGACCTTCCCTCTTATCCCATCACTGCATAGTTTGCTTAAGAGTCTTTGGTGAGGGACCTTAGCAAAGGCTTTCTAAAAGTCCAAGTACTGATTGTATCATCCTTGTCTATGTATTAGTTGACACCCTCAGTGAATTCTAATAGATGGGTGAGGCATGATTTCCCTTTACAAAAGCTATGTTGACTCTTCCAAGTGTATCGTGTTCATCTGTGTGTTTGATAATTCTGTTCTTTACTGTAGTTTCAACCAGTTTGCTTGGCACTGAAGTTAGGCTTACCCCCCTATAACTGCCAGGATCACCTCTGGAGCCTTTTTAAAAAATCAGCATTACATTAGCTACCCTCCAGTCACCTGGTACAGTGTAGGTATGTCTTCTACTTTCCTATCCTGAGCTAGCTTGCAGATCTTGGGTCTTTCTTTATTCACGTTTCTTCCTACGACCCCCTGTGATGGGGTATACTGAGCCGGAAGGGGTTAGAAGACGGTACTTGGTCCAGGTACCTCCGGTGTGCTCTGACTAGGGGATTAAAAGGAGGTAGGAAGCTCAGGTAAAGTGTAGAGGACAGGCTGCAGCAGAGAGGAATCCTTCTTAGGAAGCTAGACAGATGGTTGAGCCTGAGGGGTCTACAGGGCAGATAAGGCCCACAGGTAGTGCCTTCTCCACCCACTACCCCCTCTGAGAACTCCTAGATCCAACAGGGCCCTGGGCTGGGACACAGGAAAGGGAGGGCCCAGGTTTCCTTATTATAGCTCCTTAAGGGCCTAGACCTAGATGTGGTTGGAATGCTGAAGATCCCCAGCTTAAGGTCAGGAACATGTACCTTTACCATCCTAACAGAGGGGTACGGGGCTGGAGGGTGGGTGTGCTCCCGGCCCGCCAATCTCCCTATCACACCTTCCACCAAGAAATTATACCACCTTGCTGTGTGCTAGCCCTCACTTGAGTAATCTTATATTGGAGTTACCCCTGTCCTTCACCTCCTGTTCTCCCCATTCTTTCCCTGCTGTCTGCTTTCATCGCTAGTCTTGTCTCCTCTTACACCAACCTCATGTCATGCTCCTACCCCTAGCAGCATAGTGTTAGACCCTACAAACAATTCGGTTGTGCAGTGCTGGAGGTGCTACCAGAAACAGACACTGGAGACTAGCGGGGGTTACATTACTGTATAACCACACTACTAGTATCGGAGGTCAGAGAGTAGCTTCTCTTGTGTCTAGGAGAGGGCTCAGCAGGGTGATGCATCTTGTTGCCATGGGGATTAAACTTCATGTGGTGGGTCCCTATGTACCTAGGCCTGAGACGAGCCCTGCAGGGGACAGCAGGTTGTTCTACCTTCAGTGGGTAGTTCTGCGACTGAGTGTTCTGTGGTTCAAACCACGTCATGCCCTGTGTTTAACAGAATAATGTCCGCCCCTGTTTGTCCCAAATGGAGTGGGGTAACGTAACCTCCCTTTCCACGTAGCAACTGTTTTCCTCCTGGCTTACAGCATGGCACTTTCCAGGCTGTGTTCTCTCTAAGTGTCAGGTCCCATTTCATTCCCAGGTTGTTTCCTGTTGGCTGCTTCATTCTTCATCTCCTGGTTCAACTCATCTGATCTCTCCTACGTATTTTGGAACGTGGGTGCATCATCCCTTCCAGTAAAGCGGTTTTGGCCTCAATCAACACTTGGGAACAGCAGGAGGAACAGCCTACGCTGTAGGATGGGGCTGTGTGTAAACAGGTTGGAACTGTTTCAGGAGCAGTTGTAGCAAAGGATGAATATAAGCACCAGATGAGTACGACCAAGTGTGGCTTTCCAATTAATGCTCAGTACTAAAAGCACATTTCCAACGTGAATCCTTGCAACACCTTTGCGTAGTGTTCCAGATGGGGGAGCTAAGGTAGAGAGGCTGTGATTTGCCCTAAATCACCGCCACATAAACCCAGAGTTGGCCCTTTCCTCTCCAAGGAGACAGTATGGTACCCCTGCCTGACCTGACAGATGTGTACATCTTGTTCCTGTGGTCCTGGATGGGTGAGGTGGACGGAAAAGGACGTTACTTTCTGTAGCTCTAAAATGGGGATATTTGGCCGCCTCTCATGGAAGTGTAGGATTCATTTAATTTACATCTTCAAAGCAATGTATGGCTCCTGAGCGCAGTGTAAATGTAGGGTATTATGGTAACCACCACAGTCCAAAAACTGAGACTCATACAGCTAATGAAATGTGAGGAGGAAAGAAGTAGCTGGGGGGGCTTCCTTCCTATAGCTCAGGAGTTCTCACACTGGGGGTCAGGACCTCTCAAGGGGTTATGAGGCTATTACATGGGGGGGTCGTCAGCTGTCAGCCTCCACCCCAAACCCTTCTTTGCCTCCAGCATTTACAATGGTGTTAAATATTTTAAAACGTGCTTTTAATTTCTAAAGGGAGTCGCACTTGGAGGCTTGCTATGTGAAAGTGGTCACCAGTAAAAAAAAAAAAAAATTTGAGAACCACTGCTATAGCTCCATACTGGGTTACCTATATAGTAAACCAGATAGTCATCATTTCTGGAGTTCAGCAGTGACTGGTGCACTCAGTGTCTAGTCTCTGTAAACTGTACAAGTCAGAGCAGGCCGGTGAGAATCTGGACTTTCTTTTCCCGCTCTCAGCTCTCCCATTGAGTCACTGTGTAACTGCGTCCCATCTGTTTTACATGCAGTTACAATATTTACACGCTGGCCCAGGGTCTGGAGATTTTATTCACGTTTAAAAGAGCATTGATTTCCTGACACGAAAGGTAGGCATTAGTGCTCTATGCTTCACGTGCACATATTTAGCAAACCCCATTCCCTTACGGCACCTGTTCTGTGATGGCACATGATCAGATCACACACACACCCGCCCCCCATTCCTATGTACAGGGTTAGTATAACAGCCAAAGGGCTCTTGGTTTGCTGTTTGCTTGTTAGTGTTGTTGGGTTTTTTTAAGAGTATTCCCTTGTGGTTGTCCTAACTGCTCTGGCTTTCTGTCCCAGATCCAGTATCCATAGTTCACTAGAATTTACTGTAAATTTTCTTGGGTGTGACTCCTTCACTCTCCTGCATTCCTAAGGTGTTGTGTGGCACTGTAGCTGCCGTGCGTTTGTGTCATGGTGTTTCTGATGCAGTTGCCCTCGTTTGCCTGCAAGCCAGTATAAGTAATGTCATGTTTGCTTTGGGCAGGGCCACACCTCTGCAGGTTGGACGGACAGACGGACGGATTCTCTGCTCTACAAACACCCAGAGCCTGTGTCCATATGGGCTCTCCTGTGCTGGCTGAGCACAGTAATACCCTTTTTAGGCCCTTTTTTGAAGGGATTTATTCATGGTGCTGTCAGCTAGTGATCCTGTTTAAAATAAAATCCCTTTGGAATCTGTTTAAAGGAATTTGTTTATCCTGATGCAAAGGAAAGATAGGAAGAATAGTAAGAGGCTGACATGCTCTATCAGGAGCTCTTTAATAGCCTGAAAATCAAAAAGGAATCCAACAAAAAGTGAAAATGTGCAAATTGCTCAGGATGAATACAAAAGAATTGTTCAAACATGTAGGGACAAAATGAGAAAGGCTAAGGCACAAAATGAGTTACACCTAGCAAGAGACATAAAAGGCAAGAAATGCATTAGGAGCATGAGAAAGAAGAAGGAAAGTATGGTTCCTCTACTTAGCAGGGAAGGAGGGTGGATAATAGGCAACGTCAAGAAGGCTAGCAAAAGCTAGTTCCCAGTGGTGGTCAGTTCTAAGTGCTTCAGGGGGTGCGGGAGACCCATCACTATAGTATCGCACACATGAATGAATTTGTCCTCAGCCTCTCATGTGAGGTAAGAAAGTGTTATCCCCATTGTACAGCTGGATAACTGAGGCACAGATTAAGTGACTTGCTCAAGTTCGTGCTAGGAGACTGGAGCAAAACTGGCAATGTAATCCATAGCCCTTGACTCCCAATCTAATGCCTTAACCACAAGATCACTCTGTCTCTCCTTGAAAGCCTTGGGCTCTAGGATGTTCTGCCTCTTGCCCTCCAGTTCGTTGTGGAATCTGCTGCCCTTAAAATCTCTTGAGGGGACAATGCAGGAACCTCATGTTAAGGGGTGAAGAGGTGCATGGATCCTTGTGAGCAGACCCTCCTCTGAGGGGATTTTACAATAAAATGTTTTCAGTTTGCTTTGTCTCCTCTCTTGAGATCAGTGCAGCTTCTTGTTACCCCAGTTCGGTAAAGCTCTTGCAGCAAGACAGGATGGATCAGCTCACTATGTATGTTGAACATGGGCTGAAATTCTCCTTTTTAGAATGACCTTGTCTGCTTTACGCCTGTTCCCATTAAAGCAGTGGTCAGCTAGGACTCTGTTTAATGGAGGGACAACCACCATTCCCCTTGGTTCAGATAGAGTGATTAGCTTAGGACTTGCTGAGTGGGAACTAAAGGGAATGGAAATTTCCCTGGGTAAATATCTTCCACTCAAGCCCTGCTTCTAATGCATAGTGCCTCAGATCAAAGGAATAAACCTTTAGGCATTAAAGAATCCTGTCCCTTTCCACTTGAGATCTCCTAAGAAATGGAACATCACTGAAATTTGTCCTCAAGACTCAGTGAAACTTGCCCAGGTGCTGTTCTATTTAGTATGTCTATACTGCAGAAAAAACACCACAGTAGTGAGCCTCAGAGCCGCCAGGTCAACTGACTTGCAGGGCTTGTGCTTCGGGGCTAGAAATAAGAACGTGGACATGTCCACCTAGCCTGTGCAACCCGGTGAGGGGGGGAGGACCTTGACTCTAGGCTCCAGCCCCAGCGGGAATATCTACTTTGCTATTTAGCCATGTAGCATTAGCTCTCCGAGCCTGAGTCAGTTGACCAGGATCTAAGAGATTCTGCCATTGGGGTGGCGTTTTTTGTAGTGTAGACACACCCTTGGGTCTATGATGTATCCATCTCTCTAGTAGATGAGACAGTATTCTTTAACGCTTTGAATAGCACTTCTAACACTGAAAGCACTTTACATACATTAACTTTGCAGCATCCCTGTGTGGTAGGCAAGTAGTATTATTCCTGTTTCACAGATGAGGAAACTGAGGCATACTGAAGTCCTGACTTGCCCCAGCCCATAAAATGTGTGAGCCTGGCATAGATTGTAGGAATTCTTAGCCCTGTGAACTGATGCAAGTCATTTCTCTATTAATGCCCAATATCACGGGTGGTACTTAAGGTGAATTTAAAAAATGAGATGAATACAAACACTTCCACAACATTTTATGTTTAAGACCAGGTGAAGGGTTCTTAGGCAGCCCCTTCCAGTCTGTAGCACAACCTCGCTGGTTGGGGTGCAACCAGAGATGCAGAGGGATCAGAAAATGTCAAAGTCAGATTCAGGACTCACATAATTTGTCAGACCACTCTGTTTATTAGCAAACCGCTTTGCTAATGCACCCAGATGTGAGCCCCTCTCTGAGGCTCAAGATAACTTATTTATACAGCTAAGCCAAAGCCAATTTAACATAAGAGACAAAAGAAAGCAGAAACTGACAAATATACATACATGTCTTATTTGCATACTAACGTTTACCAATCTCCTAGCTCAGTAGGAGCTCTAAGTTAATTAGTTTGAGGACCCATTGTCTCACACTCCTTAATGTTTCTCTTCCTGACAACTATATTTCAACAAACCCTTCAAGTAGCATTTCTTTAATGAATTATAATTTCTATATAATTCATTCTACTTTCACAAAAGAGACCAGTGTTTAGCGTGCAGGCCAAAGGGAATGTCGCAAAGGAAACAAAATGGCTAAATGAATAGGAGTAAATGAATGTTAACGCTCCAAGAGCCTGTCTACATTCGGGGAGAAAGGGTGTTTGTTAGCTCATGTTTTGAAATCCACATGTAAACAGGGTTAGTTGTTGTATTTTAACACATTTGCTAGCTGAGGTGAATGCTAGGTTCTCCCCAGAATTCACCACCGAGTTGTGTGTTTAAAAGGTGGAAGCTATTGTGTGTTAATGATCATGTTTAAACACACCTTTTTCCCTAGTGTAGACATACCCTAAGGTTGCCTTAGCTACCCAGGCAGGGAGCTATTTTGCAGAACAGCTAACTTGACAGTGCCCTTTCTGAGAAAACACATTGATGTAGATGCTGTGTGTTCACTCGTTACACTATGATAAGTGCTCTGTCTCTTGGCCGTGCTCCTGCTGAGCTGTGATGGTGCTGCCTGCTTCTTTTTTTGCTGAATCACCTCCAAGTCAGGCCACTTGGTAGTGTTGTAATGAGGGACGGGGATATGTCTTATCTCCCTTGACCAATATGTAACAAAGGAGCCGTGTTATATGGGTTTTAATTGCCGCGGGGGGAAGGGTTTTTCAGCTTGCTACAGCGCCTTCCATTCCCAATCCTATGCTCTCTCCTCTACGTTTGTCATAAATATAAAGGGAAGGGTAACCACCTTTCTGTATGCAGTGCTATAAAATCCCGCCTGGCTAGAGGCAAAATCCTTTCAACTGTGAAGGGTTAAGAAGCTAAGGTAACCTCGCTGCATCTGACCCAAAATGGCCAATGAAGGGATGAGATTCTTTCAGATTTGGAGGGGGGGAAAAAGGCTTTTGCCTGTCTGTCTGTGAGATACCTTTGCCGGGAACAGATCAAGGATGCCAGCTCTCCAATTCCTATAGAGTTAGTAAGTAATCTAGCTAGAAAATGCTTTAGGTTTTCTTTGTTTTTTGGCTTGTAAATTTGCTGTGCTGGAGGGAATGTGTATTCCTGTTTTTGTGTCTTAAGGTTTTGCCTAGAGGGATTCTCTATGTTTTGAATTGGATTACCCTGTAAAGTATTTTCCATCCTGATTTTACAGAGGGGATTCTTTTACCTTTTCTTTCAGTAAAATTCTTCTTTTAAGAACCTGATTGATTTTTCATTGTTCTTAAGATCCAAGGGTTTGGGTCTGTGTTCACCTGTACAAATTGAGGATTTTTATCAAGCCTTCCCCAAGAAAGGGGGTGTAGGGCTTGGGGGGATATTTTGGGGGAAGATGTCTCCAAGTGGGCTCTTTCCCTGTTCTTTGTTTAAATCGCTTGGTGGTGGCAGCGTATCAGGGTTTTAACCTAACCTGGTTCCCAAGGCAAGAAAGAAATCTGTGCCTTGGGGAAGCTTTAACCTAAAGCTGGTAAGAATAAGCTTAGGGGGTCTTTCATGCAGGCCCCACATCTGTACCCTAGAGTTCAGAGTGGGGAAGGAACCTTGACAACATTAAAGCAGGTCTGCCAAAGCACAGCCCATGCAGGATGCAGTGCAGAACTACATCCGCCCTGAAAGGAACCATGTGGGGAAACTTTAGGTCCTGCATGGAGCAGCTCTGGGTCAGGATGGAACGTTTGTGTTGTAAACCCCCAACATTCAAACTTATGGGTTGTGTCCCCCCAAAACCACCAGATTGGGCTTAAAATTTACGATATATATCGGGGTAGGCAACCTATGGCACACGCGCCAAAGGCGGCACGCGAGCTGATTTTCAGTGGCACTCGCACTGCCAGGGTCCTGGCCACCAGTCCAGGGGGGCTCTGCATTTTCATTTAATTTTAAATGAAGCTTCTTAAACATTTTAAAAATCTTATTTACTTTACATGCAACAACAGTTTAGTTCTATATTATAGACTTATAGTGAGAGACCTTCCAGAAATGTTAAAACGTATGACTGGCACGCGAAACCTTAAATTAGAGTGAATAAATGAAGACTCGGCACGCCACTTCTGAAAGGTTGCTGACCCCTGATATATACAAACGTTTTGGGTTCTTTTAGTTTTGAGCCTTTAGGCTACATTGGGTCACACTTTCATGCTTTTCTCTACAACCATGAGGGCCAGAATTCTTTTTTTAAATGAATGCTGAAATTCTCACATATTCACGTGGTTCCAGAAACAGGAGCTTTAAAAGAAACCCCTCTAACTGTCAAGAGAGTTGCAACAACGAGCATTTCATTTTAGTACCCGTTGTCTTTCGTAGATCCTCAGGCCAGGAGAGACTGTTGTGATAATCTAGTCTGACCTCCTGCATAACACAGGCCAGAGAGCTGCCCCGGAATAATTCCTAGAGCAAAGCTTTTAGAAACACATCCAGTCTTGATTTAAAAAGGCCAGTGATGGCAAATTCACCACGGCCGTCGGTAGAAAGTTGCACAGTGGTGGCTGTGATCTGCTCTACTTTATACAAATTTGGGTCAGCCTTGAAGCTGCTGCCAAGCTTCTGTTGCAGTCCTTGGGTGGGCAGAGCTTGGGCATTAGAACGACCAGCATCCTTACCATGCTGTGTGCTACAATGAGTTTTTCATACTGTCTGAATGAATGATGCAATCATGGTTCCGTCTTGCTCAGTTGTGCTGAGTCACCAGGAAATCCACTCACTGTGATGATTCATTCAAGCACTAAGAGCAACACTAACCATTTATGTCAGATCCACACATGCATAGTGTGTCCCTGCACCCTCAAATGTACAGGAAATGGTAGTCAGGTACTGAGCGGCCTTAGGCAAGCAGACCTACGTTCACCACAGACGATATTCTCAGCTCTGGAAGCATGGTAGTCATGTAACTCCCCGAACTTGCCTTCCACTGGGTATTTCTTCTGAATATGATGTTCCCAGGAAGAGTAAGGCAAAGCTTTATCAGATGTTTAGACCCCATCAGATGCAAGTCAGGAACTAACAAATTAGAACATTTAAAAGCAAAATACTAAGTGTGTGTATATGTGTGTGTTTTCTGCTCCCTCCTCCACCCCACTTAGATTATCAGCTTTTCCTCTCTTTGTTGCCTTATAGGGCGGCTGCGAGGCTTAGTTAACTGTTTGGAGACCTTTGGATGTTAGTCCGTAGGTGGAGGAAAGTTACTACCAGCTGGCTTATAGAATATCAACTAATACAGTTTGGAGGCTTCTGTGGTGTGATTCTGCCAGTTTGGGGTACATCAATGCTGAGGTTCAGGTTTTCAGCATTCAGAGTAACAGCCGTGTTAGTCTGTATTCTCAAAAAGAAAAGGAGTACTTGTGGCACTTTAGAGACTAACCAATTTATTTGAGCATGAGCTATGCATCCGATGAAGTGAGCTGTAGCTCACGAAAGCTCATGCTCAAATAAATTGGTTAGTCTCTAAGGTGCCACAAGTACTCCTTTTCTGTTTTCAGCATTGTTCAAATTCTGCATGGCATGCCCGATTGCACCATCTAAGTCACTGCCTGCACAAATGTGTCTAGCAATTTGTGCAATCTAAGCAGTTTCCACATGCCTAAACTTTCTGCACAGCTCTCCCTGGGGTGGCTATTTCAAATGGCCAGAGGAGAAAAATCAGCTTTTTAATCACTTCAGTGTTCAGGCTGGAAGTCCATGGGTGACTATACTATTCAAGATCTCAGCCCCTATGTTCCCCCTCCTTCCCCCCCCCCAAAGAAAAGGAAATGAGCCCCCCACCAATATTTGAAAATGAAAAACCCCCTCCAATGCACGCAAGCATCTCACCCATGCTATGTCTGCTGTACCTGGAATGTAAACTCTGACCTGTTATGGATAGAAGGCTCAGTAAGGCTCTTCACAGCCCTGCACAAACAGCTGTTTGAAGAAGGGATCATCTTTTCTTAATATCCACAATAGTGATATTAGCACATTGGGCTCAGCTCCCTTCTTGGGGTGCCTAGGCACTATTGTGATACAGTGATAAAGCAGTTCAGCTGCTGGCAGTGCTGGATAGGACCTTGCCTCTCAGTGCTCTTGGACTCCAGCTCCTGTGGATTTCTCTGGCCAGGCTGAGTGCAGGGAGCTGAGAGGGGTCACTGACTAGCCTGGGGGGAGGTGGGCGGAATACTTAAGAGAATAATCACATCTTTCTTTAAAAATTCTGTGGAAAGTACCACCTGGCTTGGGGGTTTCCCATCTGCAAATCAGCTCTCCCCACCTCTGAAACAGAACCCTTTACTGCACCTCATCAGTGGGTGGGTGGAAGGAGAAGAGCTGGTCAGCAAGATGTAGAGTTGGAGGGGTAGGACCACCTTAGCCCTCCAGACCCTTGGGGAAGGCTTTGTGCGTGGTAGGCTGTGTTGCCTTGATTTCATCAGAACAAAGTGGAAAGAGATAAAAATGTGACTGTCTCATCCCTGCCTGTGGATAGAAGAATATAATAATTCTCCTTGGTGGTGTGACTGCATGGCTCTCTGCCATCCACCCTATCTTTGCACAGGCACGTCCCCCGTTAATTCCTTCCAGGACAGTCAGCTGGGCACGCTTGATACCATGTTGCCCCTCCCCTACTTTCCACAGAGAAAACCCGAGTGCAGTCCGGACCAGGACTGTCACATGGTGCTGACAGCGACTCTTGTTTGTTGTCTCTCTTTTTCTTTCTGATCAGACTGCCGGGGAAGCTGGTGTGTGTGAATCTGTAGCCCGTTCTCACTCTCTTCTGTTCCACAGCCTCCAAAATCACACCAGTCCTACCCACAGCATGAAAGGTGTAACTGGGAAGTGAATGAATGACTTGTATATTACATATCTTGGGGAAGTGTTGCTGTGTTTGGCTGAGGATCCTGTGAGTCCAGGTTGTGTTGACAGGAGTTTGATAGGGGATGGGGGTTGCTTTGTGATTTGTAGGCAGATGCCTGTTGCAAAAAGTAAACTGGTGACAGCCATGCATTGGGATGTCCAGTAGCCTGGGGTCTAGTTTGACCCATCCTGGAACATATACCACCCTGCTTGGCTGACTTTCTCCTCTGTTGTCTTGTTAGAAAACTCATCAGGCTTCTGAAGACTAAAAAAATATACATTACAGCCCACATGTGAGAAGATCAGAACTAACCTGCTTGCAAAATCATGGCTCAAGAAAAACATCAACAAGATCAGCTGCCCCAGAGACAACTCAGTGACTGCTTGGATCTAGGCCTGCAGCCAGCAGGGGGGAGCTGGGTGCAGTACTGGATCCAAGCTCTGGGGCAAGCATAGGGTGTCTCTGCATTGGGGAGAGGTGATGTGCTTAGATTTGGGTTCAAACAGAAGAGAGTTCTATAGAACAGACTGTGGGCTCCTGCTCACTATATGGCATACCATTAACCTTGGTTTCACCTGGCACTACTTGCCCATCTCCCCAGCAGGATGGGGGAGCTGGACACGGAGAGTGACCACAGGGTGAAAACTGTTGTGATCCCTTACTGTCTTAAAAGGAAATAAAAGGTTTTGTTAGTGAGCAGCTTTCTTTGACATTAAAGGTGGCAAAATGGAGGCAGTGTGATCTCGTGGACCGTGCACTGCGGGTCGGGGAGTCAGGAGACCTGATTTCTATTCCCAGCTCTGCCTCTGAGCTGCATTGTGACTTTGCACAAGTTCCTTTTCCTTTCCCTTTCCCTCCCTCTCTGTATTTGTCTTGTTTACTGAGACTTTAAACACCTCAGGGCAAGGACTGTCTTCTTCCTGTGGGTTTGCAGAGTGTCTAGCACAATGTGGCCTCAATTTCAATTGGGTGCTCTTGTAATACAGGTAATATATTAACGCTAGAAATAGCTCCCGGAGTCTGTATTTCCTTGGTTATTATATGTAAGCTGGCTTGACCACAGGAGTAATGGGGTTGCTTTAGGAGGTATTGAAGCCCACCTGATGATCACTTTAGATAAGCTATTACCAGCAGGACAGTGGGGTGGGAGGAGGTATTGTTTCATGATTTCTGTGTGTATATAAAGTCTGCTGCAGTTTCCACGGTAAACATCTGATGAAGTGAGCTGTAGCTCACGAAAGCTCATGCTCAAATAAATTGGTTAGTCTCTAAGGTGCCACAAGTCCTCCTTTTCTTTTTGCGAATACAGACTAACACGGCTGTTCCTCTGAAACCTGTCATACTTCTAAGTAATTACTGTTAGTACTATTTTTATGATGTGTCTCTGCTCCAGAGAGCTGTAATCTGCAGAGACCATCTGAAGACAAGAAATAGGAAGGGGGAGGGATTCATCCCAAAACAACTATATCTTAAATATTTATTTTTAGTCCCTCACCCGTAACCTTTGACTATACGGAAAAATATACTCCAGGGAGTATGTAGACCCAGTGTCAGATAAGTATTCTCAGGGACTAGAGATCTCTGACTTTGTGGATAATATGGAGGGATTCTACTACATTAAATAACATAGGGTTACTACTTAATATAATATACTCTAATAATAATAAAAAGAAAAGGAGTACTTGTGGCACCTTAGAGACTAACCAATTTATTTGAGCATAAATAGAGCATAAGGTGCCACAAGTACTCCTTTTCTTTTTGCGAATACAGACTAACACGGCTGTTACTCTGAAACCTCTAATAATAATAATATAGAGAAGAGGTGGGCAAACTACGGCCTCCAGGCCACATCCGTCCCGCGGGACTGTCCTGTCCAGCCCTTGAGCTCCCAGCCAGGGAGGCTTGCCCCCGGGCCCTCCCCCACTGTCCTACCTCCCCCGCAGCCTTGCGCCCGCCCACCTCCCAGGCTTTCCAATAAGCATGTCCTGCCACTCTGAGCAGCATGGTAAGGGGGCAGGAAGCGGGGGGGAGGGACAAGATAAGTGGCAAGGGGTCCTGGGGGGCAGTCAGGGAGCAGGGGGCGGTTGGTTGGGGCAGAGGTTCGGGAAGGGCGATTGGGGGGAGGGAGTGGGGAGTGGTTTGATAGACATGGGAGTCCTGGGGGGCCTATCAGGGAGCAGTTGGATGGGGTGAAGGTTCTGGGGGATGGGGGGGGATCGGTCAGGGAGCAGGGCGGTTGGATAGGCGTGGGAATCCCGGGGGGCCTGTCGGGGTGGGGGGGGGAGATGGTCAGGGGACAGGGAGCGGGGAGGGGGTCGGGGGGGGGGATGGTTAGGGGCAGGGGATGCCAGGAGGGGGCGGTCAAGGAACAGGGAGGTTGGTTGGGTTGGAGGTTCTTAGGGGGGGCAGTGAAGGGGCGGGAAGTGGGAGGGGGAAGATAGGGGCAGGGGCCAGCCTGTTTCGGAAGGCACAACCTTCCCTACCTGGGCCTCCATACAGTTTCGTCTCCCCGATGTGGCCCACAGCCCAAAAAATTTGCCCACCCCAATACAGAGATTTTCTACCAAGTCTTTAGAAAGCAGGAAAGTCCTAAGATGGATGCAGTTGTGAGCTCTGTTCTTTCGTTCGTTCTTTCTTTCTTTCTTTTGAAGCAATTTGTGTTTACTAAATTTTAACAGAAAGCAAAGGCCGGTGGGAAGTCCCATGGTATGTTTTGTGTTCTAAAGACTTGTTGCAGTGGAAACTGATTTGTCTCTCCTTATGTCTTTGTTTTTAGTGTTTCTCACAGCGGTGAATTGTTACAGCGTGAAAGCTGCTACCCGTGTCCAGGATGCTTTTGCAGCGGCGAAACTGCTGGCTCTTGCTTTGATCATCATCCTTGGTTTTGTGCAGCTTGGGAAGGGTGAGTATGTCTCCTGTTTTTGCTGAGGGAGAGAGTGCAGATTGGTGGTTAGAGCCAGGGAGTGGAAGTTCAGGCTCCTAGATTCTCCTAGCCCTGCCACTTATTTCTTGTGTGATCTTGGTGGGTTTTTTTTTTTTAAGTCAATAAATGTAATCAGTAATGCACATAAAACTCTTTTTTGAGACAAATAATTACGTGCTATGTTGCCACCTTAACTGAATTCCTTCCACTGTCTTTAAAAATAAACACACCAACTCCAACCTAGTGTACATGCTAAGCCGTGATACCTTCACACCTGGATTTATAGATGATATGGAGAGGTTATTTCCTCCTCTCCATCGTTCTCAATATGACTGAATCAGTTTTCTTGCCAAATAACTGACATGGCGCCACTTGTGCCTCTCACCTTGGGAAAGATCAGGGGTTGATTCTCCACCAGTGGTGGAACAAAATTTTTGCCCTGTTACATCATGAAATTGCAGGCACCATATTGTTTCAATCCTGATGACTGAGTTTAGCCTCTTTCTGATGCTAAAAATAAATTCAGGATTTCTTTCATTGTCCTGAGGGTCAGGCTTGTAGGCTGCAAGGCTGTTTCGCAAATTTCAGGATATATCTAGGCAGTACAGTAATAAAAATAAATTGATAGTAATAGCAATATTATAATCCAGTCTAATTCCCCTTCCCCTCTCCCTCGCGGGGTATTGTAGCTACACAGCTTTTCAGAATGTGCTCTCCCCTCCAGAATATTTTTGTGTTTTTAAAAATCATAATAGACTAAAGTGACCTTCAGATGGGTCCAGAAATATGAATTGCTCTAGAGAATTTGTCCCCAGAAAAAATTATACAAAGGTGCATTCAAAAGCTATCATAAATGCGTTACAAGAGTCTGTTCTCTTTTCTACTGCATGCATTCAATGAGGTGAGCTGTAGCTCACGAAAGCTTATGCTCAAATAAATTTGTTAGTCTCTAAGGTGCCACAAGTACTCCTTTTCTTTTTGTGTTCTCTTCCTGTGAGCTTAAGTGACATTTCCAGAAGTCCTTTTATAAAGGCAGGTGAGTGTGTGATGGGGTGTGTATGGGTTTGTTTATGGATGAGCTGCCATATTTTATATCTGTAAAGGGATTGCTAGAATTTATATTAATGGTACACAAAGTATTCCACCATGCAAGGTATCTTCCACTGAATTCAGCCATTGGTTAATTTGGTTTCCTGGTTAATTTTGTCAAAACCTAAGGGCCCAAATAACATTTATTAAATAACAGGCTGTCCATCTTCTTATCTTGATCTCTTTAGCCTGATGTTATTGGGTAACCTGATCACTGCCTGCACAAAGTTGTCCTTTAATGAAAAGGGAAGGCTGTAATTCTGAATGAAATCAGAGAGCCCAGGGGAGAGTCTCCATGATAAAAGATTGGTACATCTAAAGGAGACTAATATTTCTGTAAGCCCTGACATGTTAGACAGGGTGTGAGAGGGATCCTAGTGATCATGTGGATAATTGACCCACTGCTTTAATTCCATGCAAGTGATAAGAAGAGACTTTATTGGAATAAGAGGAATAGAAAATCCTGGTTAATTTACAACTTGTACGCAAAATGGGCACTCCTGTCTGAGCAGGGACCTGCTGTCGGTCATTGTTGCACCAAGTGCCAACTTTCTGTCACCAAGACTTTTAAAAATATATATTTGAATATTTAAAACCACCCCAGTGTTTGTGTGGAGTCTGCTATTGCCCAGATACATGTTTAGCTCGTGAGAGAACAGAAATTCCCTTAAATGGGCTGTATAACTCTCACAGTTTCAGGTTAACTATACCTTTGAACCCCTCCTTGCCTTCTGCAAGGACATCCACTTAAGGTTTCAGGCTCCCAGTTGTCACCTCTCTTGGGCAGAGACATCTCTCCCGCTCCAAACCGGGAATTTAGGCTTGCAGTCCCTTTACACCCCTCTGTGATTTCCCTGTCGGGGTCTAGCACCTGTGGTTATCTTTCTCCAGGGCTCACAGCAGTGTACACCACCTACCAACCAGCCTCCACAAAGCAAAATACATTTATTTGTAAGGTAAAAGCATTACAGAGAAGACATACAAAAAACAATAAATGTTCCTGCATGCATGCTAAAAGCTCACCAGGTGTCACCCATCAATCTTATGGAGTCCTAGTAGGTCAAAGTCTTTCAAACACTTCCGCCAGGGTTGGTGTCCCCCCGTTGGACAGCTGGTCCTGTCCATTTGCTGGGTCAGAAAGAAGGCCCTGAGTCAGTTTAAAGTCAGCCTTTTTATGCCAGCAGCCCTTAGGTTGTCTGTTGGTCTTTGGAAAATCCGGTTTGAACCAGTATAGGGAAACCTTCTCAGGGCGTGGTACCTCTCTGGGGGTGTTTACAACCCCAGTGATTTGCCTTAATTGCCGTCCCCTGTGTTTAGTTCTTTGCAGAGGCTGTGGCAAATCACTGGGGTTGTAACACCCCCAGAGAGGTACCATGCCCTGAGAAGACTTCCCTATACTGGTTCAAACCGGATTTTCCAGAGACCAACAGACAACCTAAGGGCTGTTGGCATAAAAAGGCTGACTTTAAACTGACTCAGGGCCTACTAGGACTCCATAAGATTGATGGGTGACACCTGGTGATCTTTTAGCATGTGTGCAGGAACATTTATTGGTTTCAGGCTCCCAGTCGTCACCTCTCTCGGGCAGAGACATCTCTCCTGCTCCAGACCGGGAATTTAGGCTTGCAGTCCCTTTACTCCTCTCTGTGATTTCCCTATCAGGGTCCAGCACCTGTGGTTATCCTTTCTCCAGGGCTCACAGCAGTGTACACCACCTACCAACCAGCCTCCACAAAGCAAAATACATTTATTTATAAGGTAAAAGCGTTACAGAGAAGATAGTGCATAAGATTGCAATATCTGTCCCAATGGTGACCTGAGCACACCACTCCTTCGGCAGCCAAGACAGTTTCCAACAGGGTCATCATGTTCATTCATCAAGAACTAATCAAAGCCCTTATCTTTGTTTGCTGTTGGCTGTCGGTCACACACTGCACATTGCAGTGGTAAATGTGAACTGCAGGCTTTGTGCGGAGACCTGAGCTGCCCCAGTTGTCTATTGACAATCGTCCACCAGTCTGTGTATTCAGCATCCATGAGGTATGCAGGACAGAAATGGGATACCCCTTACAATGCTGGCTCCTGCAGGTCTTCACGAACATAGACGGACAATTGTAACTGATCAGATTGTGCCCTCTATTGATGGCTGAAAGCAAACCAGAGGGTGAGCAGATGGGACCAGAGCTTTCCCAGGGCCTGTAGCACAGCCATGTTGCTCACAACTGACTACTGGAAGAGAAGTGCGGGGCTCCTTTTCCCAAAGAAGCTGAACATGTAGCTTCTGCAGTACACTCGAACCATGCTACAGGGAGCAAGGAGCCAGGCATCCAATGCCAATGGCAGTACAGAGAGTTACTGTTCAACCAGGTGCCCAGCTTTTTGTTCCCGGTGCTTGTGTACAATTTGCCTGCTTGCTGGAGAATCGAAAATCAAATGGATTTTTTTGGCAGAGGTATAATGTGTGTCAGCAGGAGGGGAATCAGGCAACTCTGTTCATTGATGCTGGACATGTGGCCTGTCACTTCTAGGTTACTAGGTTGAAACCAGCCAAGATCTGCAGTGATTGAGAATTGCTATGCCATGACTCTTTTGTGTCCTTTATGTAACTGGTTCGTGGGTTCCCATCCGTTTCCTAGTATCCTGCGTTGGCAGAAACACCCCCATAATTGTCGTCATCTTCCCAGAACTGTCTGTGCACTTTTCTCTACATCATCCCTCTTGTATGGAACATTCTCCCTGGACTAGTCTGTAAGGCCATTCCCGTGTCGTCCTTCATATCCCTCCCCAAGACCCATTTCTAGTATGATGACTATAAGAAATTGACCAACTAATAATAGGTAGGCACACTTGGGGGTAGTTGATGCTGATTTGTAAAAATGCTCAGGCTGTATGTTTTATCTCACTTGCCCACCTGCCCCCTTTCATGGGTTGCTGGTGCACTCAGATTGTAAACTCATCCTGGCCGGACTGTGTCGTCTTGTGTGCATGGAAAGTGCCTAGCGCACAGTGGGCACTACTGTAATACTGTTAGTACTCAGCCCGTTTATTGGCAGTCTTTGCAGAGAAGGTAAGGATTAAATGGGGCACTGAATATCGTGTCGCCCCAGAGATGGCTTTTCCAGGACTGGGTTGAGGGTATGTTGGCTGGTCAGTGGAGGGATAAACGGCACTGGTGCTAATTTACTGAATTATCAGAGGATTTTAGTCTCCAGTGCAATCAGTTGACACTAGCACGAAACTCTCTATCAATTGAAATTTTTTTAAAAAATCAGCTTTAAAAAGCATAAAAGATTTCTCTTTGAGAAGACAAAGGAAGTATTCTGCTTATTTTTCTTTGTATAGTTACCCTGTGAACTTACAACTTTCTCAAAGATAGGGAAATGCTTTATCTCAGATTTGATTAGCGAGCAAGCCTACCCTCACCTTCAGCCCCCAACTAAAACCCCTCCAACGCATTATTAAGGATCTACAACCTATCCTGAAGGATGACCCAACACGCTCACAAATCTTGGGAGACAGGCCAGTCCTTGCCTACAGACAGCCCCGCAACCTGAAGCAAAGACTCACCAACAACCACATACCACACAACAGAACCACTAACCCAGGAACCTATCCTTGCAACAAAGCCCGTTGCCAACTGTGCCCACATATCTATTCAGGGGACACCATCACAGGGCCTAATAACATCAGCCACACGATCAGAGGCTCGTTCACCTGCACATCCACCAATGTGATATATGCCATCATGTGCCAGCAATGCCCCTCTGCCATGTACATTGGTCAAACTGGACAGTCTCTACGTAAAAGAATAAATGGACACAAATCAGATGTCAAGAATTATAACATTTATAAACCAGTCGGAGAACACTTCAGTCTCTCTGGTCACGCCATTACAGACATGAAGGTCGCTATCTTAAAACAAAAAAAAATTCAAATCCAGACTCCAGCGAGAAACTGCTGAATTGGAATTCATTTGCAAATTGGATACTATTAATTTAGGCTTAAATAGAGACTGGGAGTGGCTAAGTCATTATGCAAGGTAGTCTGTTTCCTCTTGTTTTTTCCTACCCCCCCCCCCCCCCCAGATGTTCTGGTTTAACTTGGATTTATGCTGGAAATGGCCCTCCTTGATTATCATACACATTGTAAGGAGAGTGGTCAGTTTGGATGAGCTATTACCAGCAGGAGAGTGAGTTTGTGTGGGGGTGTGTGTGAGAAAACCTGGATTTGTGCTGGCAATGGCCCACCTTGATTTTCATACACATTGTAAGGAGAGTGGTCACTTTGGATAAGCTATTACCAGCAGGAGAGTGAGTTTGTGTGTGTGGTTTTTGGAAAAGGGGGAGGGGGGTGAGAACCTGGATTTGTGCTGGAAATGGCCCACCTTGATTATCATACACATTGTAAAGAGAGTGGTCACTTTGGATGGGCTGTTACCAGCAGGAGAGTGAGTTTGGGGGGGGCGGGGGGGGCGGAGGGTGAGAAAACCTGGATTTGTGCTGGAAATGGCCCAACTTGATTATCATACACATTGTAAGGAGAGGTTTCAGAGTAACAGCCGTGTTAGTCTGTATTTGCAAAAAGAAAAGGAGGACTTGTGGCACCTTAGAGACTAACCAATTTATTTGAGCATGAGATTTCGTGAGCTAAAGTGAGGGTTAGTCTCTAAGGTGCCACAAGTCCTCCTTTTCTTTTTGCGAATACAGACTAACACGGCTGTTACTCTGAAACCTTATAAAAAGCGTTTCCATAGAATAGATAAAAGTGGATGAGAATTTTGAAATCTGGGTTTTATGAAAAAAAACTTCTTTCAGGGAGCTATACAGGCACTTTTTTTGTTCAATAACATATTTATAACTTGTCCCTCCTAGCTTCGTCCTGGCAAATTCACACACCCCCACCCCCTCCCCCCGGCCTTTTAAATTCTTGCCTGACCTTTGGGAGACACTGCTGTCTTTGCAGAATTCCTTGGTTTTTCAGAGGATTTGATTCCCCTTTCAACTCAGTGCCTGCCGCTCTAGAGGAACATTGTTCAAGGCTTTGTTGCAAAATATATTTCCCTCCCCTTTCCTGCTTTGCTGAACTTTATCACCTTTAGAAGAAGGAAAAAAACACAAACAAACCCTCTCCTCCAATTTCCCAGCAATTACCCTGGGCCAAGTGAAATCTTTGTTTTTTATTTTCTATTTATTATCGTAATAACAATACCGCTGTACGTCTTTGGAGCACTTTTACTCCACACAAAGCTTACTCTCAGGTCTTTTGCAGAGTATGAGTCAAATTTGGCTCCTGGTTACATAGGTGTAAAATCCACATGAACTCTACTGACACACAGGTGTAACCAAGAGTAGAATTTAGCACTGTTCATGTAGCAACCATCCTATATCTTCCTTATCACCTCTCTACTCTGTGTCTCTTTTGCAATCTTACTTGATAAACCTCCCTTCTTCCTTGTCTCTGTGCCTCTTCATTTTTCTCTCCAGCATTAGTGCATACTTGTGTTAACAAGCAATATTTCTGCCAACATATGAGGGGTGTTTTATATCTCAGTCCCTCCAGCAAAGTCTTCTTCATTGGAGCTGGATGCTCCTTTTTTCTGCCCCTTTAACAGGTGCCTGTGAGATGCAAAACAGGGCAGGGTGTAGGGGTCAGAGGTTGACTGGATTGTAAACAGTTTGTTTGTTCTTTCATGAAAATGGTGGTTTGCTAATATAAGAATATATTGGGTAATATTTATCTCTGTAAATACATTTTGGGATGTTGTTTGCATGGAAGATGTTAAATGTGGATGTCCAGTTTTTGGTGGGTTGATCTTCCCACATCCTGCAAAATCCCAGACATGTCAGGATCAGTTCCATGGGATCTTGCATTTCTAAGGCACTTTGCAGGCCACTCTGGTGTGGAATACAGTGCACATTTAACAGCTCTTGCTGAAGTACATTTAGGACAGAAAGTGAAGAGTAACGCAATTAGAATCAAATAGGACAAATAAGCCCTTTAGGGCAGAGACCATGTCTTCCTTTTTATTCATACAGCACCCAATACAATAGGGCCCCAATCAGGACTGGAACCTTTGGCTGTTACCACTGTGCAAATAATTGATGATAAAGCTATCCAATTGAAACTCATGGTGGGTTTTGGGCAGGAGACTCTCATTACTCACATGGTGGTGAGGTAGAACTGCACATGCCTTTTTCTCTAGGCAGCTTTTGTTTAGAGTCTCTTGCCCTGAAATAGATGAGTCTCGCAGTCATTCCATATCTACAAGTTGGCCTAACTGAAGAGACCTACGCTTCTTGCTTGTTTAGTTTTTTCTTTAACAAAATGCAAGGTAGAGAAATCTTCCTTGTCTAATACTTACTTTCACCAGCCACATAATGGAAGAGGCAAGTGATCTGTCTCACTGATAGTCTGCTACATTCACTTATTCCTCTCATGTGCCCTTTCTTATCCTCCATTCATATTTTAGTTTCCACCTTCCCAAAGCTAGCACTTCTCCTCGAATATCACCACAGAGCTCTAAGCCTGCTACAGTAATGATACAGCAAGAGGACTATTTTTCTTCTTTCTCCAGTAACAGAAGTACGCTCATATCACACAAGGTTGCACAACATCTAGTTGCTGGATCTCTTGCAGGCTAATATCAATAGGCCTTCTGTATAAAGTGCTGGCTCTTTAAAATGGGTAATTTTTTTCAAAGCCTGTTAAATTCTGAGTAGGTGGGTGACAATAAATCCTATTTCCAAAGGAAATACATTTCTATTTTGTGTGTCCCTGTTTTCTTTTAGACCAATCACTGTACTCTTTGGACAAAACGAACTCTTAGCGGTACGAACTCCGTGAATTTGATCCTTGGCTGTCAATTGTAGCAAAGTACACATCAAGTTCGAAATATTTTTTGCAGCAACTTGGCTGGCTCTGAGGTCTGGGAGGTAGAAGGGTTGGTATGTTCCCATGACATTTCATTTTGTGTCTGAATGGAGTTAATTAACTATTTTTCATTAATATTTTTCCTGCGACTGTTTTATATTTACATGATCAGTAAACAGTGGAAAATAACAATATTGTAGTCTCGTATTCAAATGTGGAAACTTTGGAGACTTTATAGCCTGTCTGTCTGCAATTCCCCCCCAGTCCTTGGCTCTGTCTTTTCTTTCTGTTGTGAAGTGTTTTTATTACATTAAGAACAGCAATAAAATTTTATGGCAAAGAAAACATGTGACCATATTACCCTTTGCAAAATAGCATTTTCTTATGAGCTTTCTGTTTACATCTCTAATGCAGATCCAAAAGGAGAGCAAAAGTCCATTCCTACACCTAGGGCCTGGTTTACACTTAAAAGTTGTACCAGTATTACTATTATGGGACAGAAAGGGATGAGATGTTTTGGTTTGTTTTTTTTAAATCTGGATAGTTATACTGGTAAAAGCCTTAATGTGGATGCACTTGTGATGCATTGCCCCTGGGGTGCCACTTGGAACTGGGGTACCACTGAGCCCACCTGACCCGCCAGCCTGGGCTCCCTTTTGCACTTTGGTGCTATGATAAGTTGCCAAGCTTTCCAAGCTTGCTCTTTCACCAGCACACACACACAGGTAGGGATACACCCAGCTGCAGCTTCACACAGATGCTGAGATTGGCTCTGCATGGGAAGGCTCAGCTAAGGCATCTCCTTGTCGCTAAGGCACCTTCCCCCACCCTGAGTGTAAACCCAGAATTATACCATCTTCTGCTGCACAGGGAACTGTACAGCGTAAACTCATGAAATTCGCCCCCTCCCTCAATATGGAGGAAGATATGCAACAGCTTTCTGCCCCAAATATGATTTCTACACACTGGTTTTAGACAGTTTATTAGCAAGTTTATTAACTACAAAAGATAGATTTTAAGTGATAGCAAACAGATCAAGGCAGATTATCTTGGTAAATAAACAAAGCTGGAGACTGAGTTTAACACACTAGATAGGTAGGAAATGAATTAGCAAATTCTCACCCTGAGTGATAAACAGGCTGGCAGATTCCTAAGGCACAAGCTCCATTGGCTTTCATACACAGGCTAAAAATCCCTCTAACCTGGGATCATCACTTCCCCAGTTCAGTCCTTGCCCCTCAGGTGTTTCCAGGTGTGTTGTTGTGAGGAGAGTGAGGTACCATCATGACGTCATTGTCCCCCTTTTAGATCTTCTTCCCACTTGCTGGAAAGCTCTTTTGCTGTGACCTGAGTCAAACAGTTCCCATTGTGTAGTGCTATCTCTGAGAGGTTTCTGTTCTACACAGTTCCTGGGGTAATCCTGGTGCTTGTGTGCATTTTCTCAATAAACCATTCACATTGTTTGGCCTTTTTACTGTTGTACCTGAAAGGCTGCTTGTGGGTGTGTTCAACCTCAGAATGGGTTTCAGTAACACCTACATAGCCAAACTTCATAACTTCACATATGATGATAGCACATACAATTCAATGAGAGGTTAATGTCTAGCAGATCAAGACTTTTACAATGATACCTCACAAGGCATACTTCGTACAAAACATATCCTAATGACAGTGGTGAATATTGGGGAGTCATGGTGTCACACACTTATGCCAGTATAAGGGTATCTTATGTCAGTATAGTTATTCTGCTTCCTGTACATGAATAGGTCACAACTGCATCCATGCTGTACCAGTTTAAACTATATAAATATAGTTAAAGGGAGAGAACGTTCTAATATAGATGTGACCCCTGTTTTTCCTCCACTGCTACTACAGACTGTCTTTTTTCTCTCTTCTAGTGATATGCTAATGTTTACTTAGTACCTTCTCTCCAAGCATGTCGAGGTGCTTTTTGGCCAGGTATTGCCTAGTGAAGAGGCAATGTGATCTAGCAATTAGAACAGGTGCTGGGAGTCTGAACACTTGGGGCTAGAGTCTGCATCTAGATTTGTTTGGCTGGAAGACTGCCTAGTCATCCGTGGAGCTCAGGGGTTTGACCATACGGAACCAGTTGCAGCAGCTGGTTCTTGAATTATATTCCTGGGTCTACCTCTGGTTTGTTATGGTTTCAATTAAAGTTATTATATGGATGATGAGTATTTTGGAGCAAAATTGAAGGGAGAAACCAAGAGGATTGGGGTGGCCTTGACTGCCTGCGAACTACCTTCTGATCTTGGATTTGGATCTGATCTGATAAAGCCATAAAGTTCTCCGAGGAAGTGAGCCACATAAACTGTATCCTGATTATTCCCGTTGCAGTTCTGCAGCTGTTGCATTTAGACCCATAGCTCTATTGAAGGCCTGCTTAAAGAAATCAGACTGTAAGGATTTGTTTAAAGAAAAAATATAATAGCTTCACTGGGGCAGTTTTAAAGCTGGCACCTTTAATCTGTGGCACCACATAAGAATACATTGGTATATTTAGACGTGGAAAACATGAAGAGGACATTCTAAAGTCAAAAACCAGATTTTAATTTTTTTTTTAAATTTCTTAATTATTAAAACTGAACATTCTTAAAATCCTAACTTCCTTTTTTCTATTGATGCTGGGTGATTTAATTCAATGTGTTAAAAAAAAAAAAGTGGTCGGTGAAAAGAGTCACATTCAATTTCTGGTTCTTGTGCCCAATGCTGCAATATTTGGTTACAGACACTGCTGTGGCATGCTTAAACCCAAACCAAAAACTTGTTCTCACCAATTTTTTTTTTTGGAGGGGTGCATGTGTGAAGGGTGAGTAATTAAATTCAGATTTCTGTTAGGTCACAACTTTTAAAAAATTCTTGAATTCTGGTTTTAAATCATTTGCCTGTGAGCCTCAAAGTGACTGCCTTAAATCAATTGTGGTGGCAATACTGAGAATTAAGGCTTCCATTCTGTCCTTAACTCACTTCACTGTGTTCTCAGAGACCTAACACAGAGAGCTGCAGCTTTTGAACCGACACAGGGTGAATTAAGGACAGACGTAGGTAGGCTGAATTTCAAACATTTGCCATGGAGGGTTTAGATTAGCCCCCAAACCTCATTTTTTCCTTTAATCATATGCAAACTATATAATCCTGTACTCTTGGGTCCCCCACCTCATGGACTGGTTCATTGTTCAGGGTAAAACGGTCTTTAAAAGAACGATTGTGTCTGGCAAACTTCCCACTGTACGTGGGACTCTTTTTAAAATAAGAGTTAGGCACTGAAGAGCCAAACCTTCAGAGACTAAGCAAAGCAGCACAGAATAAATCCATAAAAGCCCAGTAGAAATATTATCTACCTACTCCGGTTGCAAGGCAACATCTTGGCTTTGTGTTTGTAAATGTATCTTTATTTTTAATTGAATCTCTTTCCCTTGTGCTAGGAAGTTCCCTTTTGATCTACCTCCTTCAGTGAGGTTCATTTTGCTAATTCCATGGCAGGAGAAAAAGAAAATTGCCTTGTTTGTGACAAATCCCCTGATTAGAACAGATCTGAAGGAGGGAAAGTTTACTCTCTTCCACTCTCCTGGCAATAATGGCAGTTGAATGCACTGAAAAAGCCTGTCAGGACAAATTTGTAATGAGACCAAGGGATGGAGTGAAGAAACCTTTGTGAATAGCAAAGATTGGTCAGGTTATAGAGGTCTGGTTTGTTCTGGAGTCCCATGAAAGAGAAGCTAAGAAATATTCTGTTGAATTGACAGGGAAATTTGCAGTGCTTGGCTGGTAATTTAACAAAATCTCAGGCTTGAAGGATCTCAGAGGATAAACTGCGGACAGATACTGACAATACATAGGGCCACAGATTGAACAAGTGTTTTCATTGTCCATGTTCCCTGCACTCCATACCCAGAGTTAATTCTACGTAATCATTCAGAGAGCAGCAGACAATTAACATTGTTACAACAGTCAGTAGATTTTTCTTCTAATGCCTGCTGGCTGGCTGGCTGACTCAGGGGACCAGTAATGGGGCATAGACCTTGGACATGAAGCTCACTTATGCAGATCTAATGGTGGCAAACTCCTGACAGTTTGGAATGAGTTTGGGAGTCAGAGTGCAAATACCTAGTGGACAGGTGCTCACATGGCAACACCCAGCGCCACAACTTCCTCCTGCTTTCCCCCCACTTTCAGATCTTTAGCAGAGAGGCCAAGGGCTATGGAAACTGAACTCCCCTCTCATCTTTTGAATTTGGCCCTGCAGATCACACTTGAGGCATGTACGGGAATGGGGGTAAGGAAAGCTTGCCCTGTTGTTGCCCATGCTATTCCAGTTGTGTGGGTATGATGAGAAGAGAGGCTGTTTCCATGGCTGTCAGTCGGTCACCTTCTACCAGCACTTGAGGTTTCAAGGAAAACTGCTGTTACAAGATAAACTTCAGTGTTCCTCTTTGTCATCGTGTGTGTGTGTGTGTGTGTGTGTGAGAGAGAGAGAGAGAAGTGGGTGAAGGTATCAAAATGGGAGAGTGAATGGAGAGTCTGGAAAAGCAGACAGTATTCTATGCAGCTCTAAATCATATTGGGCTGGCCACAGGTTGAAGACTTAATCAGGCATTTCACACTGGAGGGTGAATAACACAATTATGCAGGATTGCTTTATGGGCTTGTTGCTCTCTAACCACCAATTTAATCTCCAAGCAAAGATGAATGCTAACGTCTGAGGCCAAGTGGGCATAGTTGATGCAGGCACATGCCAATTGCCTGAGGTCAGGTAGGCATGGCAGGTTAATGTGTTGCACAGTTTGCATGCTCTAGTTTGAAAGGAGGCATAATTAGTTTTTACCCAGCCAGTTTGTTCTTGCCAGCTGCTGTGTTAAAGCTCTTGGTGACCAAGGGCAGGATTAGTGACCCCCTAGACTTTGCCCATGTGCAGTTGCCGGTGCAAAAAAATTAACGTGCATAAAAATACAGGCACAATTGCTGTGATTTCTCTTCCAGTCATAGGGTCTGTATGGTCAAATGCCCGTTTGTGTGTGTGGTGATTGCAGTTATGCATGGTGCACATGGAAGACTGTCCCGCAATGGGGGTGTAGGCGATGACTCAACATTTTAATGTTGCTTGAAGGGAGCGATCATAGGCAGTGTAGTACACCCTGTGTATCCATCGTCACCACCATGTGGCTACACCATGTTTGCAAGCCCTAAATGGGCAAAACACTTGTGCCTATGGCTGTTTACCTCTTCAGGGTGCTCATCTGTCTGTCTGTATTTGAGAAGCTGAGTGGTGCTTATTTGCAGGTACCCAAAATGCACTACATTCTCCTAGCTGCATCAAAGTTGGTGTTTAAGCTTTGGGACCCACCAGTTCATTGCAAACTGGCCAAGGAAAAATTACTTTTGGCCACTAGGGTAGATTCAAAACAGCAAATCAGATTAAAGGTTCCATTTTTAAAATACAGCCGTGCTAATACTGTTAACTGTATGGCACTAAAAACTTGCATATTTTGCTCTTTTTTCCTCCACATCAACCCGCACAGTTTCTCTGTCTACCTCCAAACAGCCTTTGACTGTAGCAGTAGCAGGTCAGACCACTGATGGATCAATGCAATCGGTAGCTTTTCTTGTTTACCCTGTACTTTCCCCACAGCTTCTTACTGAAATGGGGCTATGATTAAAGGCTGTGGCTTCTGATAATTGCAATCCTGGAAACTGAGTACAAGCAACAGATAGGTGGCTATGCCATCCCCAAGGGTCGTTGGTTCTGTTACAGAACAAGCTGGTTGGCCTTAAATCAGTCCCTATTCAGGACCTTAGTTGGCTGGCTTCCCTTCACACTCCACCCCCTACTCCGCTACAGGTTTCTATGGATGTGGATTAAACCTGCTGTGCTCAATAAAATAAGCTTGTGGGAAATGGCTGGAAATGCATTAGACTGTTTGGAGTTTGCATTTTGCCATTAGCCTGCCCTAATGGGAAAGGGGTGGGGGTTATTTGTGAAGTACCCCATCTGCACCTAAGATAAAAATGGAAGTAACTTGATACATTCCCTAAAATCTCTAACCACCACCTTTGCTTTCTCTAATTCCCAAAGAAAGCTTGCCCTGTGACACCCAGCCTACATGGCCCCATAAGTGTGGAGCCAATAGTTCTGTATTTTTTAAGAGCAACTTCCACACTGGTGGATACAAAAGTTGTAAGAAATCAGAAGCAGGTTGCACAGGGGAAGGGGTTGATTATGCTTCCTTGGTAGCAACAAAATGCAAAGGAGACAAACAATTGAGCAAAGCTGTGTGTACACAGTGGTGTGTGCAGTGGTGGTGTATGGAAGATGCTGTTGAAATGGATTCCTTGGGCTTTGCAGCTTTCAATAACCTATCAAGAAGGTTGTTTTCTGAGGCTAAGAGAATACCATTTTGGTCCTGATCTAGCAGGAGTCACACCCAGATGAGTGGTTTGATGCAGTGGTTAGGAAGGCAGATGGTAGGCAGCCTTTGCCCCTTCTAGTTTATGAGCCTACAGAGGAGCAGAGCTGGAGTGGACAAGTAGTTCTTTCCTACTCTGGACTCCTCTGAGAGCCCAGAGCTCTGTGATGAAGATAATGATGCACTTAGAGGGGAAGGAATTTGGCAACCAGAATGCCCTTTGGGCCTCCAGGTCTTGAGGATGATGATTATTAATAATAATTTAATAATAGCACTTTATGAACATTAGCTAACTAACCCTCCCAGCGCTCGGGGGAGGGAAGTGTTATTACATTTTACAGAAGGGGGAGCTGAGATGCAGAAATGTGCTCTGACTTGCCCCAGGCCACGCCAATCGGTGGCAGGCGCCGTGAATGGAACCCAGGAGTCCTGACTGACAAGCAGCGAGGCAGCTCTGCCTCTTGCTGAAATCCCCAGTGCATGCCTTCAGAGCCAGAAATAGAGTCTCTCAAGCTCGGTCACCTCTCAGGAGAAGAGATGAGGATCCTTCACTTGCAGTGGTCATACAAAGAGCAGGCAAGGCTAGACGTACGGCAGCAGCACTAGGAATAGGCCGATTGTAGAAATGAGAAGGTAGCAACACCCATGTGAGTCCCATCTAAACCATTGCCTTGCGGGGGCAAGTATAGAATGGCTTTCCCTACAATAGGCCCACTAATGCTTCAGCCCATCTTGTTTTAAATGACTCAGTTGATGGGCTCCCGCCATTGCCCCAACTGAGTAGCTCTCATCACTGGGAGCTTTCCCTAGTGTATGTTTCTCTTTGCTCGGTTTCATTACTGAGTTAGACCCACTTGGAAAACCATGCATCGCTCCCCTTCGCTCTTCGACTTCGATGGCTGCATTCCCCTCTCGTTGCCAGTTAGCCCAGCTATACAGGTTTAATTACAATGAATTGCCTAACCTCAATAGAAGAGCCTGCATTATTAAATCGGGAATGGACATGACCTGATACGATTATGAGGGCTTTCCAAGAAAAGGTCTGAACATGCAGCACGTGGAATGAAAGATTCCTTCTGTACGAAGGCCCCAGGTGGCAGAGAGGTTACAGGTACAATTACAGGCGTCAAATAGGGATTGTGTCAGAACTCGTTACCTTAATGTGGTTAATTTGTGAGCAGAGTGTAATTGTACAACCCAGTTAAACCAGAGTGCAGGGGGAAGCAAGGATGTTGCCTTTATAGCACTTGTTGCTATGAGGTGAGGCCAGTGTTCTTAACAGACGGTATTTTGAGTAGGGGGTATCCACTGGAAGGAAGGGCAAGTGGGTATAAACAGAGCACTGTAACCGGTGTTCTACACCTGTATAGTAACATCCTGCTCCGTGGGAGTATTGGACACCATTGAGCATGTGTGGGCCCTGGCAGTCTGAGCTGCGAACGGGTACCTTTGCACAGATTCCTGAGCACGTGCAGCAGTTTTAACTGTGAGCCGTGCGGTAAAAGGGTGGGAGATGCTATGCTTGTCTGTGTCAAACAGAATTCCCTGAATCTCCAGCTTAAATGCCGGGCCCTTTTTAGCGAATATTGTTCGGCTTTGTTTGAAGACGGGCGGATGAAGTCAGACAGGCTCATCAGTGAGGCTTCGAGGGCTTGGCCCGTGGGGGAGAAATAACTTGCAGACCTTTCTGGACTGACTTCTGGGGTGTGACCTTTATTGTCCCACAATGTGTAACGCGTTGGCTGCCGCGTCTGTACAAATATGGCTTTGCTGGTGCAGTTAAGCATGTCCCTAGGGATGTGCTGCTCCTGCCTGATATGGGGAGATGGAACTTTGGTGCAGGGTGGGAAGAAGATGTCTGCTCTGGCGGGTGTGCCCTCCAGAGCACGTTTGCTACTGAATGGGAAGGCAGGCTCTGTCATTAAACCACTCAGGGCACGTCTGCGGAATCGAGCCTTCCAGCCCAGTCGACAGACTTGCGCTCACGCTACCGCCCTAAACATAACTGTGTAGACCAGTGGTTGGTCCCTGTGGCCTGTCGCTTCCCGCAGCTCCTGTTGTCCGGGAACAGCGAACTGCGACCACTGGGAGCTACGGGGGGCTGTGCCTGCGGACGGTCAACATAAACAAAATGTCTTGCGGCCCGCAGTCAGGTTACCCTGATGGGCTGCATGCAGGCCGCAGGTTGCCCACCACTGGTGTAGACGGCACTTTGAAGTTGTGGATCAGCCTTGAGCTTGGGCTCTGAAGCCCACCCCACTCCCTAGGCTTCAAAGCCTGAGCTCCAGCCCATGCCACAACGTCTACACAGCTATTATTTGACTCCATCCCTGCTGACTAGCAGCTCGGTGATGCAAAGGCATGGGCTAGGTACATGCTATGGCAAGTGCAGGGGTGTGTGTGTGTTATGTCCTATCCGTTCACCCACCCCAACACCCACACAGCCCAACCAAGGAATAATGAAAAGTTATGCTTTATTTTTCCTGTGGTGCTTAAACACTGCTTCTGTAGCACATATTCTGTGGCTCATTTCACTTCTGTTTGATCATGTGCCCTGAAGAGGCAGCCAATCTCCCTGACACCAAGCCAAGGCATCTGTGAAGCACAACACAGCACCAAATCCGGATTAAAACTATACAAACTCTCTTTGCACAGAAGCTATAAAGTTCCCAGCTGGGGGATATTTCCTGCATTGGCAGCACAGATTTCTGGCTGGCAACTCAGGGATTCTGTGCTCCTGGCCACTAGCTTGTGAGTTGCAGCTCTGCTTGGCCTTGATAACAGACAGTTACTGTGTGCTGCAGCCGGGGGAAAGGCAGACCGAGATCTATGGACTGTTGGGGAATAAAGAAGTGCTGGAGCCCTGAACAGTCTGTTATCAGTATAACAGTCCTTCCGCGGTAATCAACTCAACGTCCTTGGCAAGGTTCTGGGGTGTAAAGAAACATGCACTTGAGTAGGTTGCAGTGTAGCCTGATCTATCAATTATTTATTTATTCTGTTAATTGCTTAAGAATTTCCAGTTATCGCTTTGAGGGTTGACAAGTTCTTGTCCCGAGATCAGGCCCAGGATTATTTGATTTCTTTCATGCATAGAGATCTCGTTGTTCTGTGTACTCTCACCATGCAAGCAACCACGCTCCTTACAAAAGGAAGAATCTGCTTAGCTGGTGGCAATTCTGAATTGTGAGAGTATCTGATAGAGAGCCACTTGGCCCTAGCTTCCTTAGCCAACTCTGACTGCCTCGTGTGATTCAGAGGAACACGTAATGGTAAGCACAGCATGCAGGAGGTGTCCCGATCAGAGCACGGGTCTCAGCAGGAGCAGACTCAGAGAATGGGGGGCACAACTTGCTGCTGGCACTAGGGGCCTGCTAAAGGCTTAATTGGTTTAACCCAGCTGAAGGTGAGGGAGCAGTGGCAGCAGGGCAGAGACAGACAGTGAAGGAGAGACCATGTGGGATGAAAGGCATTGGGTCAGGTGGAAGGGACAAATATCGAAACAGGCCATTGAGTTGGGTAACTCCCATTGGCACTTACTTAGAGCTCACCCCAGCAAACCAGCTCAGACTCATCATATTGCAGGGGATAGTTGTCCTTTTTCATTGATAGAAAGTGCTACTGGATGAAAATGTGCTAGATTCTAGCAGTCTCCTTGTCACCCGGCTTTATTTTGTGTGTTCCTTTTCTAGCCAGCCTGGGTAAACGTGATGCTGCTGAGAGCCCGGTGGTGCGTGGGAGCTGAAATTTTGCAGCGCAAGCAAAAAGTGGTGCCTTGGCTTTTAATACCCCTTTTCTTCCTTCTCTGGTATGAATCTGTAGAATGTAGCCTTCCAAAGGGAGAAGGGTTAACCCGGAGCGCTGCTGATTGCCATGTGATAACAGTTGCCTGTGTGATTAATGCAGATCCCTGCTGTAAGAGGAATCACATGGGAGGCAACCCAGCTGATCAGATGCTAAGGTGCCTCACCAAATCCTGTGCTGCTCCCCTGTCTTCCTCCCTCACAAAGGAGCGCACTTGTTTCATTGAAGGAGAGGTGGCTGGGTTTAGGCTCCAGATCAAACAGCATGAAACAAAACAACCTCAGAGAGATTTAAAGCAAAACAAATAACCCCTGTGGGTGTGCTGGAAGGGCTTTCAGTAAATTTACAATCAAATCCTCTTTTTATGGCTTTTTAATTCAATAGTGGATAAATAACAGGAACTTTTGATATTTAGACCCTAAGATAGCTGACTTCCCTTCCCACAATTCAAAGGGGATACCATAACCTGCTGCTTTATTGCGTCACTGGTGAAACTAGAAGAAATCCTAGGTCTTTATCGAGAAAAAGCAGCCTTTGGTGGAAGGATGATATAATAGCAAAGTCTTTTGAGCATCTTTCATCCGGAAGGATCCCAAAGCATTTTGCAAGCTGCATAATACAGGAATCATTTCAACCGCGGCACAAATGTAGCTAGCGCTGGGATGGAAGGAGCAGCTGTTTAACAGCCACCCAGCATTTCTGCACAACCATTCAGGACAGGGAATAAGCGAGGATCCCCTATTTGGTTGAAACGGCTGGGGAGCTTTTGGGAGGCAGGATAGAATTGTTCCCCTTGGAATTTAGCCAATGGCATCAAGGCCCCAACCTCTGTTATTGGCACATAAAGTGTCTTAGGGCAGGTCTACGCTACAACTTAAGTGAATCTAATTTACGTCGCTCGGGGGTGTGAAAAAGATGCAAGTTACAGCAACCTACACGCTGGCCAGCCAGCGCCATATTGGCAGGAGGCACTCTCCCGTCAGCGTAGAACGTCTTCGCCGGGGCGGTACAGCATCGGTGCAGCTGCACCGCTGTAGCACTTGTCGTGTAGCCCAAGTTCCAGCAGTGGTGAGTCCAGGAGAAACAGCATGTGGGCTTTGGTGCTGGGGATTAGGTGCTCAGAGGTGCCCTTAGGAAAGCTGGCTGCTTTCATGGGGCTTTCATCTCCTGATTTCCGCTTGCTAACTTGCATCAAAAGAAGCTAAAAATACATTAGCTCCCTCATGTGACTTTCCCACGTAAGCAATCGTCGCCGTTGTCAGATGGGATGTTGTGCAGCGGTGAATGGGAGGGGAGGTGTCTAGGAGGTCTTCTCTGTTTGCATGATCCACGCTGTGGGAAAGTTGTGAGAACTCTTGCTGTAGTTAGTTGTTAATTTCACTTATCCTAGTTTTAGTACAGTGGAATCACACAATGTGAAACTGGAGTAACGCAGTAGGAGATGAGCCCAATAGAAACCTATCTACACCTTTTCTAACGCAGCCTGCTTTGCATCAACACAACTAATGCCCTATCGGCAGATTTTTTGTCCCCAGGTGTTGCCAGACCATTTCGCTGCCTAACTCCTGTCTGTGTCAACCTGCAACAGTCTCTGGGATTCAGCCTTTGTCTGCTTCTCACATCTTAATATTCTGTCCTGGTTTGTTTGTTGTCCCTATGTAGGTGATGTGTCAAACCTGAGTCCTGAACACTCCTTCGAAGGCACAAATGTTGATGTGGGGAACATCGTTCTGGCTTTGTATAGCGGTCTCTTTGCCTATGGAGGCTGGTAAGATGCTGGCATATTACTCATTGCAGTGACAGTGTAGTTTAGTTCTTTGTCTTCAGCTCTTTGAGAGAGTTGGCAGGGAGGGCACGGCCCAGAACTTCTAGTCTAGCTCTACTCGTCACCAAGGTAACAGTGCAATTGCTTCATTTTTGTCTCGCGTGTTTCATGCTCAATCCTTACAGCCCCTCCCTAGTCCCTGGGTGCAAGTACAAGAAAGTGGTTTCAGTGGCAGTATTTAAAACAGGGAGCAAGTATAGGGGCAACCTGGTAAAATGCCCAGGTTATATGGTGAGCGAACTCCAGGGAAACCAAGAGACACTAAATAAGGTGGGATTGTCTGGGTGGGCCAGAATCGTCTCAGACGGAGAAGGATATTTGAAGAGTCAGGGGACAATTAGGTGCAGCGAGACAGCAAGGCTATTCCAGCTAACCAAGGCAGCGTGGGAGAAAGGATTCATCACATGCTCTGGGCTTGAGAAGGCTCCATCCCTCATTGTGGGCAGGAACTCAGAGGTAATATGCCGTATATGGGCCATTGGTTCAAACTGGCTGGATTTTGGCAAAACCGTGCCAGTGGCTTGTGTAGGAGCAAAGGTCAAAGTAGAGGTCGTGGGCCCAGCAGCTGTGACCACCAGCTGTCAGTTCTGACCCATCAGTCTGCCAATTGACAACTCCAAGCCAAAGCTCCTACAGGTTTCTTCATTAATCCCTTCACACTCTCATGTGTGCTCCCAGAAACCTGGGCTCTCTTTATTTGCAATAAAAATAAAGGCAGATTGTGGCCCTCCTCTGGCAATACAGAGGCGCTGCTAGCTGACCATAAGTCTCCGGCATGCAGTGATCCGTCTTATTCCAAGCAAGCTGGTTGCATTGCATGCTGGGACCTGCAGAGAACACTTCTGTTTGAAGGTTTTTTAGGTAGCCTCAGCCCTTGTGCCATAAATTTGAGACACGGCCACCCTCGGTTTTGCAGAGCATGCTTTGGTTTGTGTGTCTCTAGTGGGGCTTGCGTATGCATGTTGAGGTTAGGGTTAGGCTGTTGGAGTCTTTGTCTAACTTCATTGATCTCTGTAACCAGAATTACCATTGTCTTTTAAATTGCAGGAATTACCTGAATTTTGTCACTGAGGAGATGATAAACCCCTACAGGTATGTGCACCACATGGTGAGCTCTTGGCTAGAGAGGGAAACTCACCAGCTGTTCACCCTCTAAATGCCACTTCCATCCGTTAACGTAAAGCCATCCTTTGTGTGCAGCAAGTGTCGTCACTAGCCATCCCAGGGAATGTAAAACAAACTCTCGCTTTGGGGGCAAACAAAACCTCTGCTGAGGGCGATGCATGCTAGATAATGAGACTGCTCTTCGTTAGTAAAGGATGGGGTTTTCTGCAGGGAAGGGGGAAAAGAAAATCTCTGTCTAAGAGGAGCCCTTGTTAAACCACCTTCCCCCTCTAGTCTCTTTTGAAAGTCCCATTTCCTTGGCCTGGCTCAGCAGCCGCTCCTTCACAGTTGTGACTTGCTGGCAGAAGGGGGTTTTCTTTGTTGCTCTATTGCAATTTCATAATTATATCTAATATATATTTTCACCAAAATGCCAGGGGGCTTGCCAGGATGTAGTTTTACTGTTTGCCACGCACACTTGACCTCTGCATTTTTTTCCTCCCAAAGCATGGGCCTTTCTCTCCATAGCTTGTCTGTGTCAGGGTTATATGAGGGGATCTGGTAACATGAGATTGATCTCGCCAGAGCAGAACATCTCTGGCAAATCCCTGATGCCTGCAAGGAGGTGCAAACCGTGCGTGATTGCCAGCGGCACCGCTGGCTGCACTTTAGGCCAATTCCTGACCCCTGTGGTGATCAGCATGCTGCGAAGCATGAGATTCATTTACCCTTTCCTTGACATGTGTAATTACACATGTTTTTGTGGACGGTAATTGTCCACTCCCTTTCCGAATGCAGCCACTCTGACTCCCTGACCTCCTGCAGCTTTGAGCTCCACAGGCAGATTGTCTGCTGCATTAAGAAGGATTTCCTTTTTAAATTAGTGTGCACAAACTAAGTTAGCCTATCAGGAAGGGCAAATCTGCCTTCGCACCAGCTTCTCTTTGAGGATTTGTTTAGGTTACAGCTGAACGTGGTTCCCATGGGCTGCAGGGGTCCAGCCAGCTTTCTGGTGACTGCCAGCTATAGCCCTGATCTTCCCGTCTCCTTGCTAGACAGCCACAAGCACAAGTGCTTATCCTCGGGCCAGCAGACTGTTGTGCGTGTTCTAACATTGGTATCTGGCAGGAGGCCCATGTCAGCTCTTTTGAAATGAAAGTCTGTGCATTGAACCCAAGAACCATTTGCTCAGCCAGAGTCCACTCACAAACTGTCTTCTCCCCAAGAGTCCATCTCCTGCTACCTCCCAGCCCCCAGGCTGGGCTACTTCTATTTTTGGAATTTTCTCCCCAACTTCTCCAAGGAGGATGGAGTCCAGATTGGACCCTCTGCAAGACCAAAGAAAAGCGGAATAAATTGGGCAGTCTTTAAGCCAATGCAAAAACCTATTCAGAAAGGCTGGTCTCTGCAACAGCAGCATCTCTCCCTAGCATGCTGTCTCTTGAATTATGTCTCCAACTGATCTTCAGAGCCCCAGATTCTAATACTTTATGATTTCCCTCTTCCTCCCAGAAACCTGCCTCTAGCCATCATCATTTCACTGCCCATAGTCACCTTAGTTTACGTGTTGACGAACTTGGCTTACTTCACTACCCTGTCAACAGAACAAATGCTGTCGTCTGAAGCTGTGGCCGTGGTAAGATGAGTCACATCAAAAATGCTCTTATCTATTTCTCTACGCTGCCTGAATCCCTCGTGCTATCTCTAGTTGGATCTTCCCATTCATTCAACACTGACCCTGGCTGCTTACAAGAAGCTGATGTTTGACAGTAGGTGGGAGGTGGGGAAGGGTTGTCCCCACATGACACTGAGCTGGATTAATCAGAGCAATAAGCAAGGATGGGGGAGGGAAATAAATGGCATTGTTGTTCATAAATAACCCTAGCTGCCGGCTACTGGCCATGTAACTGTCCAATCAGTTACCAGAGTGTGACATTTATGGGAAAAGGTCGCACCGTCAATATTGAACCAGGCTAATCTCTCCAAGGGTCAGTCTGCACTTGATTTTTTTTTTAAAAAACAAATAAGCATTATTCGAATAGTTAAAATTAAAGCACCCACACAAATCCGGCTCCCTGGCCCTATGGAGAGTGTGCAGCTTTGTGTGAGCTTGGAAGCTAAGCAAGACTGGGTGTGGTCCGTATTGGAGGGGAACCCTCCAGCCCTGCATAAATTGGTGTTGGCAGTTCAACAGGCAGCATTCTCTCCTGTGGGTAACGTTGAACCCAGACACCAGCACGGTGCTTTGTGGTGCCGTGGCTGCTAGAGATACCAGCTCTGGTTGCATTACTCCAGGTTTATGCTGACATGACTCCACTAAAATAGCGGAATTGCACTGGCATAAAATTGGAGCAATACTGAGATGAATCAGGCTGAGATGTAAAACTGAGACTCATTAAAGAGAACATGGCACTTCCTGCCAAAACAGGGGTGTCTGCTCCAGTGTCCTGGACTAAATTGACATTTTGCATATCTGAATCGTCCTGCTGTTGCAGCTGGATCCAGTATTTTCCCAGACTTTCTGTCCTAAACCATTGTGTGGTGTTGCTGAAGCTGTTCTAATGGATGTCATGTTCTGCCCCAGAGATGGTTGCATGTCAGGGAAGTGCCTTCTATCTATCATGTAATTCCGTAAAATGTTCTGGACATGTGAAAAAAACAGTATGAAAAATCTTCAGCAGTCTGTGTGTGTACAGTCAACCTGAATGGGGCATTTTATGTTAAAAACTTGTCTGGGTAAATAGATACAAGTCCCTGTAGGCAAGTTGCTGATGAAATGTTGCTTCCTTCTAGGACTTTGGGAACTATCACCTTGGCATGATGTCTTGGATCATACCCATCTTCGTTGGCTTATCGTGTTTTGGGTCTGTCAATGGATCCCTCTTCACTTCTTCTCGGTATGTTTTTTGCTCAGTACTGCAGATCCCATTTACAGGCACTGTGCCTAACCTGTCTTTGTTTGGAGCTGTCCTCACAGGAGCAAGGTCTCTGAGGTTCTGCCGCTGGACAGATGCAGAGAGGGAAGGGTCCGTGCACTATGTAAGGAGGGAGAATGATCATTTTTTCTGTAAAGCCTTAAATCAGTGATACTCAAACCTCAGTGCCCGAGGAGCCAAATTAGCGAACCACATTACCCCAAAGAGCCACAGTCGTGTGAATTCAGTGTTTCATTTAAAATGTATAATGTATCTATCTATATCTACGCTCCTGTGAGGACAGCTCCAAATGAAGACCGGTTAGGCACGCTGCCTGTAAAAATAAATAAATGTAATCCTCAGAGCAAAATGACGGGCCAACTATTATTTTATCCGCTGCGGTTGATTGATAACACAGTAAAAGTATCCTGATTGGTTAACAACTTAGGTCACACTGTGGTTTAAGATCATGTGCTGCAGACGGTTGCAGGGGCCACAGTAAAGAGCCACTCGTGGCTCATGAGCGGAGTATCGTTGCCTTAAATAGCATCCAAAGGCCAAATCCCAGGTCCTTGCGGAGGCCTTAGTCTCGCGGTCTTTGGACAAAATCCTGTTGAAGTCATTGGGTGTCTTCGGCTGCAGACTAAATAAATAGCAGGGTGACCAGATGTCCCGATCTTATAGGGACAGTCCCGATATTCGGTGCCTATTACCTCCCACCCCATCCCGATTTTTCACACTTGCTGTCAGGTCCCCCTAATAAATACAGACTTGGACTTTAACAGCAGTGCTCAAGAAAGCATTTTTAATGTAAACCCAGATGCTTATAAAGCCTCAAAAACAAAGACTGAGGATTCCCCAAAAAGAGGAGAGAGGATGGGAATGGACTGACACCCAGGAGAGCCAGGTTCAGATCTCGGCTGTGCCACAGAGTCCCTGTATGACCTGCAGTAAGGCCCTTAATCACTCTGATTTGGTTCCCCGTCTGTAAAATGGAGATGAGATAATACTTTCTTCCTCCCACACTCTGCCTTCTCGATGTAGAGGGCAAGCTGCACATTGAGGCCCTGCTCTCAACTGGTGCCACTCTAATGCAAATAATTAATAGCAGGGGTGGGGAGCTCAAGTGGCAGAAAATTGCCACTTGGAATAGCAGTGCACCACTAGTGTGGAAATACTTACATACTAGAGGTTGGTTCAGAGTGTCATTTCAGCCTGGCTCACTCCAAAACGCCTATGCTTCTGTCACGCTGTTGTACCGTGTTTTGTACTGAATGCAAACCTGGACTGAGTGAGTGACTGCCAACACTTGTGCCAGGTGGACTAACTGCTCTGTTGCCCTCAGGCTGTTCTTCGTGGGATCCCGGGAGGGTCACCTGCCCTCTGTCCTGTCCATGATTCACCCCAAGCTTCTCACTCCAGTGCCATCTCTTCTCTTCACAGTAAGTGTCCTATGGGCTTTCAGATTAAGGTGACGCGTGGCAGAGAGAACGCAACCAGTCAAGAAGGTGGAGCAAGCCAAGATCCATCAGTGCCTGCCCCTCCTGGGGTGGCAGGAAAATGACTGTGGGATACTCCACTGAACCCAAATAAGCAATTACTGTTTGTTGTCCCAGTGGAAGGTGAACCTCCTCTTTCTCCTTGTGCCAGTATGCCATAGGAAGTAGTCCTCCCAGGCCCCACCTGCCTTCTAGGTTTAATGAAGCGCATGGGGTGAGGATATCCTAGTGGGACCGCAGAACTACACAGGAAGCTGAAATGCCAGGCAACACTGATGAGGCTATATGCTGTTTCTTAGCATGTAAATTAATGTCAGCTGTTACCACTGTACGTTAAGTCACAGTTCTAGGAACTTGCGGGAGGGGAGAAGTTTTGCAGCAGAGAATCCAGACTGCCACCAGCCCCAGTAAATTGAAAAGCCATGGGTGGCCCCTGGGGAAAATGTGTGTCACTTTGGTGTCACAACTTTCCTCTGGCTGATCTGCGTTCTCCGGATGTTCCCTGACGCTCTCAGAGCACCCACAGCTGTAGAACAGTGGCTGTAGTTACAGTCTTTGTGGGCGTCTCTGCACTTCAAAATAAAAACCTTTGGGAGGAAGCGTGGCTGGGTGAAAGAGGAAGTGAAGAGCAGATAGAATATCACATGGTCACAGATTCAGTTAGTTTAGTGGAGATCCCTGCTGAATCATCCAGTCCATGTTTCAGCTCAATCTCACCTCACTCATCCTTGTCAGACTGACTGCACTTCAAATTCTCTGTCTACAATGGGAATAGCTGAGGGGGGAGGAGCAGGGGATGTCATGACTGGGGGCCCCCACAGAGCACATGCCAAGACAGAAAGAGGAGCAGGTGCTGCAGGACTGGATTTGGGGGCACTGGTACAGCTGTGGCAGGGATCAAGGACTGCAAGAGCACTGTGCCCTGCTGGTCGTGATTGAAATGCATTGGGTGAGCCACACAGAGGGCACTCAGGCTGGGAATACAGGGGGTAGCACGGGTCAGAATGGAGGTGCATTCAGCAGAGCTGTGTGGGGAAATGTTCCATAGGTCCTCCTTGTTCCTAATGTGGCTGATTCTGTCTGACTCGTTCAGACCCTTGGTTTGCTAAGCACTAAGAAAGTTCCCCTCCTTTTCATCCTCAAAAAACCCACCCTTCTTTTTTTCTGTGTTTTGTTTATGTGGCCCTCAACCTCATAGTAGACCCCTGGATTGCAAGTTTCACTTTGAAATAATTCCATGCAGTGATCAGACTTGGTTAAATTAGTAAAAATTAAGCCACCTCTTCTGCGTATGTCTGGAAATCCTTCACTGCTCTTGGATGGTAGGCAATTGCTCTCAGACACTTGTCTTTGGTAGCGTATGGTGTTCTCCCCTGCCTATCCCTTTGCTCATGACTTCTGTTTCTGGCCGCAGTGCTTCATGACCGTGCTCTACGCCTTCTCCAATGACATCTTCTCCGTCATCAACTTCTTCAGCTTCTTCAACTGGCTCTGCGTGGCTCTGGCCATCGTTGGCATGATATGGCTCCGCTACAAGAAGCCAGAGCTGGAAAGGCCCATCAAGGTGAGGATGGTGTTGGCGGCGTAGTGGGGAGCCCTGCAGACACAGAGCTTCCCCCTCCATGCTCAGGCTTCTGTGATGCTAGTGGGAAGGTGGTGGGAGTGGAGGCTTTATGGCGGCACTTCCGGGAGAGGGGCAGTTCTTTTGTGTTCTAGGATGTGACTTCCATGTATAGAAATTTCCCCCTCAGCAGTAAGGGTGAGAAAATCTGTGTAGGGAGGAGTGGAAGATCCAGCTGCTTTACTGTGCAGAGGTGCAACTTTAGAGCAAGCCAAGTTCGATGTGAATGAATAGAGGCCTGTGTGAAATGAGTGTCTGGTGTCAGACTGGTTCCTGGTAGGTGGGAATCCACATTGCACAAAACTCCATCTCATTGGCTCCCTCATCGGTATAGAGGCGCAGGGCTGAGACACCCAGGTCGTGGAAATTCCCTCCGTGTCAGGGGTGAGGTACCTTGGCAGGGCAGCACACAGGAAAGCTCTCCGTGCTAAACCTGCTCTGGGGATTATTAGTAAAGGACGTCAGCCCGTGTGGCTCTCAATCGAACGCTTTGTACCAGCGTGAAATTGACTTAAAAGTTCTCTTCCCTGTAGCTTGTTTTTTAAACAAATATTTTTATTTGATTTGTCCTCGGCTACCCTGGCAGCACAATGGGCCCATCTGGTTTGAGGCCAAGATCGTGTCAAGCACTGGAGTCAGTCAGCCCTTCTCAAAGGCATTCTCTGCCGTCATCTTCTGAGTGCACTCAAATCCCCACCAAGCCGCCAACAGCCAAAAAGCAACAAACGTTCCAGACCTTCCCAGATCAATGCTCCCAAGATGGCTCTTAGCAAGTGGCTTCCCTGCTGAAAGCTGGGGTCTGCTCCCTTATTTTAAGAGTCCTGTGGTGTTCTAAAGCAACGACCTAAATCACTACAGCTCACATTAGTCATACTGCTGCATTCGGGACTGTTAGTTGAGATACTCTATAGTTTTATATATAATGGATGGACTGAGTGTGGGACTGAGAGCCAAGAACTCCTGGGTTCCAGTTCCAGGTGTATCAGGGATTTGCTGTGTGGCTTTAGGCAAGTCACTTCACCTCTTTGTGATGGAGCAGAGAAATGTCACACCAGCAGTAAAGGGTTAATGAGAGCCTATGGGACCTGCTAGCCCCATGCATCTGTACCTGCAGCCAGCTCTAGGACTGGAGAGGGAAGGAAAGGAGAGAAGCTGGTTCAGTTCAGGGTGACTGGCGAAGAGGCAGAAGGTCACTCTGCCCCCCTCTGTGAGGGGAGCATCACTACAAGTCTGATGGCCGGGACAGCCGCCAGGGAGCAGCACTGTGTCCCTGACCGAGAGAGACCGTTGAGAAGACTGGCAAGCACCCAGCACTGAGTAAACTGTACTATTTGACTGGAAGGACATTGTGAGGCTAGGCCCCTTCTACACTTATATCCACCCATGCCCAGAGGGACCTGAGGCCGTGGTAGGATGCCACTGATGGCCTGCGGGCTACTCCAGATGAGTCACTACAGACTGGACGATAGGGGCCACACCTCAAACTGAAGGGACATCAGTAGGAAGTAGCTCAGATCAGTGGACTTAGACTCTCTGCCAGAGGAACCTGCCAGTGCTGCTTCACAGAGGACCCTGGGCTGGGACCAGATAGAGAGGGTGGGCCCAGGTCCCTCTACTATACCCCTTAAGAGCTCAGACGCAGATGTGAGTGGAGTCCAGAAAGTTCCTCATCTAAGATTAGAAACCAGGCACCTCTGCCAGGGAAGAAAGGGGCCAGAAGTCAGGCCAGCCTTCCAAGTGCCCTATTTATGTCCTCTGTAAACCAGGGGTGATAATACTTCTAGCTATCCAGGGTGTTGCCACAACTGATGGATGAAGAGCATCCTGTCCTCCCATGGGAAACTAAAAATCCACAACCTCTCATTCACAGTTGTGAGCAGTCAGGGGTATGATCTGCACAGGGTCTGTCTGAGAATCCAAACACTTCCCCTCCCAGGTCAAAACCAGGCACACACATTGTAGGGACATAAACTTCAATTGTGAGTAACTGGCCTCTGTTTCCGATTCTCCTGGACTAACTTCCCACCCCTTTCTTGTTTCCTGTGTCCAGGTTAACCTCTTGCTGCCCATTTTCTTCACCCTGGCCTGCTTATTCCTGATCGTGGTCTCCTTCTGGATGACACCAGTGGAATGTGCTATCGGCTTTGCTATCATCCTCAGTGGGATCCCCGTTTACTTCTTTGGGGTTTGGTGGAAAAACAAACCCAAGTGGATCCTCCAAAGCATCTGTAAGTTATAGCCACAGCCGTCAGCCTTTGCAGGGTGCACCTTTGGCTTTGGCTCCATAGATGGTGATTCACTTCTTACTAAGCATGCTAAGGCAGGTAGCACTGGCTGTAATTCATATTGCAAAGGCCTATAATGGGTTTCTGTTAAACAATCCAGCTGGTAATGGGTTGGTCAACTTGTGCTCCAGGCACCCAGAATGATAGTCCACCTGTTGTCATGGCAAATCACAGACCAAACATAGGAAGCTCGCTCCGCCCCCCGCAAACAGGGAAATGATGGGTTGGGACATAAATCCCCAGCGAGCTGTGGAGGCTGCCTTTCTTATGCCACCCGAAGAGCTGCAGTGTCGTAGCTTTATTAGCAGAGGAAAATAGCCTGCTGGGTGAGCTGGGAAGGGGGATGGAGATACAGTGTAAAAATCTGAGTGCAGAGAGGCTAATTCTAATGGAGGTGAGATCAGAATTAGCCCCCAACATGTTGTCTGTTTCACATAGCCAAGGGAGACGAGTCCTGGTCCAGTCAATGCCCTCCCTACCATCAGCGTAAGACAGCACAGCCAGGGAATGGACAATATCCTGGTAGATTCTCTTGGGAGCTTTATTTGTAAGGTGTTCATGTAAGATAGGTGTGTCTCCGCTGTCAAAGTCGACACCACAGCGAGTGTTCAGGGAGGGAGAGCTCTCTGCCTGGCACCACCTAATCTCTCTGTCTGAACAACTGATTCAAGAAAGTCAAGCTGTGTTGTCTAAGTAACTAAACTCCACCATCTGTCTGAGACTCTAATACAGCTGGCTGACCTAGAAAAGCACACAAGCAGAAATGCCAAACTTTATCTATGTGCTTTCTATTAACAAGAAAAGTACTTTTTAACAGTGCTCAGGACTTTATTTATTTATTTTAATTCTAAGTATCAGGCTTCGGTCTGGGTAAAACTATTTCCACAGCGACTGAGTTGCAAATTAGCATATTAATTGACAGGCTTTTAAGCAGAGAATAGAGAAAAGAGTCCAAGAACACAAAATAAGAAATCTGACAAGTGTCTAATTAGGCATACATGAGCCTTATGCCCGCATATGTATTAATATGCTGTAGATAATCTGATCAGATCCAGCTCAAGAGAATCCCTATTAATTGTATCTGCCAAGATTGTCTCATGTGCAGGGAACACTCAGTGTAGCAGTGAGGGCACAGAACCATTTGAAACACACTTTAAAAAGACACTGTCAAGGTAACGTATGATTTAAAAAAAAAAAAATCTTACAATTTATACCTCCCCTCATAAGTTTGCAGTTGAAATGTTTCCTAATTAAATTTCCTCCCCGCTCCACTGTGCATGTGCCCCCCTCTTTTGTTGTTGCACAGTTGTGTATAAGCACAGCAGTGGGCTGCACATTCTGATTTGCCCTTGTGTTGGTTGCTTGTGACAGTGCAACATCGCTGTGTTCTTAAGGAAAATGCATGAACAGGATCAGATACTCAGAACCATGCAAGCAAAAATGCTGTCTCACAACGTGTAGGCACCGTTGCTCTGACTCCGCAGTAACTGCATGTACAGTTCTGAAATCTGGGCCTTACTTATATGCACAGGTGTTAAATGGCATGTGCACATATGTTCAGTAATAACTGATAATTCCCATGAGCATGCAGGTCATAAGACTGGATTTAGAAATGTACACATAGTCAATACACATACTCTGACACCACCATCGGGTTAATTTTTACCCTTATTCTATGCACAAACTCTTGCTGTTTCAGATGGAAGTCGTGGGTAAGGACTGAGGCAGCGTATGGCCTTGGTACAGTAACTCCTCACTTAACGTCGTCCCGGTTAACGTTGTTTTGTTGTTATGTCGCTGATCAATTAGGGAACATGCTAGTTTAAAGTTGCGCAATGCTCCCTTATAATGCTGTTTGGCAGCCGCCTGCTTTGTCCACTGCTTGCAGAAAGAGCAGCCCGTTGGAGCGAGCTGGTGGGGGCTTGGAACCAGAGTGGACTGGCAGCTCCCCTAAGTTCACTGTGCACCTGCCCAGCAGGCTATCAATTGCCGGGCAGTTCAGCTGTCCCTCCCCCCCCACTGCCATGTGCTGCTCCTGCCCTCTGCCTTGGAGCTGCTCCTGGGAGCCTCCTGCTTGCTGTTCAGAGAGGGGGAAAGAGGGGTGCTGATGTCAGGGTGTCCCCCTCCCCTCCCCCACTCCTGTACCCCATCCCCACAGAGCAGGGGCCGGACATGACAGGGCTGAGGACTGAGCTTGCTGGCAGTGGCAGCTGTCTCAACTTGCTGATCTACTTAAAAAGGCAATGTACTTAGAGTGGGGTCAGCCTACTTAAAGGGCCAATGCATCTCTCTCTCTCACACACACACACAGTGTGTGTCTCTGTCTCTCTCTGCCATGCTGTGTTTCCTCCCTCCATCTGTGCTGTCTTGTAGAGTGTGTGGCTACATTAACAACCATTTGTTAACCCTTGAGGGCTCAGCCAAGTGCTAGTTCATCATTTAGCAGTAAGGCATTCCTTGGGAAATATCCTACCCTCTTCCACCCTTTGACTCCACCACCTGAACCAAGCTTCACAATCATCACTGCTGTGTACAGTATTAAATTGTTTGTTTAAAACTTATAACATGTATAAGCTAAAGTAGCATTTTTCAGGAACAGAACTACAACGTTTAGCGAGGACTTACTGTATTTGATTTGCAGTGAAGACCTATGTAGTACTTAGACTCCTTTGAAAGAAGAAAGTGGGACGGCTGCCCTGTCAGGCCATTTGAGGCAGAGGATCATGAAACAAGCAACCAGCTCTCCAGGGTGAAATGAGTAAAACTTGCATTCCGGTGCCTTTAACTCGCTCTTGTTTCCTCCCATTCAGATTCCGTGACAGTCCTGTGCCAGAAGCTGATGGAAGTGGTTCCTCAAGAGTCTTAAGGAGGAAAAGCAGAGACGTTCGGCTCGGGGAAACGCACATTATTATTTGAAAACAACGCAAAAGAAAACCTTTCTCATCCCTCATAAATCTAGATACCCTGAGCACCTTGGTAGAGCTGCTGCATCCCTGAGACCCCACTCCCTGATATGCCCTGCTTTCCCCTCCCTGGCCTCATCACCACCAACAAGCCAGGCTGCTGAGCAACACTTCGAAGAAGAGTTCTTGGGGTGCGAATTTAGCCTAGGAAGAGGAGTTTCTACTGGTAACCTCAAGAGGCTCCAGCACGTCTAGTTAGAGGGAAACTGATCAGGCACTCTCTCTCTGTGTCTGTGTGTGTGACTGATGGCTGGACTTCAGTTCTGTTTGTGCTTATTTGTTGTCTTGTTTTAATTTAAGGTTAGCATTTAGTTTCTCCATCACAGAGTCTGCAGCTGAATCTGCTCAAGGAAACGGAAATTCCAATGCCGTCAATGTTACACATGTGCCTGTGCAAGGGACTGGGATTTCACACTGCCACAGGGCTGCAAAACAGTCCTCCCAGTCATTTTCTTTCAAATGCAACAAACCCAACCAGCTTACCAAGCGAGATCTTCAGAAGGCTAAACACTCCTGGCCACAGCTAGACAAAAGAAATGGACTGAGACAGTCACGCTGCTGGTATGAAACAAGGACTTGCACTGATTTTAACTGGATCCCTGGCACTTCTTCGCTGCCCCCCATGAATTGTTTTTATTATTGTTTTTAGTGATACTAAAACTGTAATCCATTGGATATATATAAATATATATATATAGTTTTGGGTTTTCCCCCCACTCAGGGACTCCAAGTGTTTCTGCTTTTTACTGACTTAAAATAAATATTAGCAAATTCTTAGAGATGTTTGCAAAGCAAAGATTGTTCAAGAGGCGTTGTTTGATAATTGACACCCGCATGCACACACACACACACTCACACAAATATATTCTCCAGGATGGTTTGGAGTTTGCCGGTGAGGTGCCATGGCAGTGATCCGCGAAAGCCCAGGTGAAGCAGAATGAATGTCTGAGAGCATGGGGCATGTACATGTATTTTGATTTCATTCTGATGCTGAAAAGAGCAATCTGGATCATGCTCAGTTGCCTGTTTTCTGCTGTTCCCCTCTCTTGATTATTAGGCCAGCATGCCAGGCTACTTTTGTAGTTACACTAGTCCCATTGTTATCCTTGAGTACCCAGAATGCATATCATCTACTCCTGTAAATTAGTACTGGTGTACAGGTGAGGGTCCAAAGGGCAGGGTTTCATGGGAAGTTTAAGCTGCCTTCTGAAAAATTAGCAGAAGGCCAGGTGGTGAGATGGCTGCATTCTACATTATCCTGAAGACTGGTTCGAGTCAAGCACATACAGAGTTGAGTGCCATGCCAACAAGTGGCACACTCCATCAGCATTCAGTGTAATTGATGCTTGCTCTTAAACAAGTCATACAGAGAATGTTTGGAATGGATTCTCCTAGCTCACTCTCACAGATTGCATGTGAGTGTATTGGCTGCTGTGATGTCTTTATTAATGCAGTATTCACCATTTCTTCTAGAAGTGTATTAAGAGGAGATGGGACTAGGTAAGACTGGCGTGGAGAGAAACATGAGTGTCCCCAAATGGGGGAGCCTCCGGGGTCACTTTGCTACCTGTCTACCATCAGTTTGACTGATGTTCTGTTTCTCTCACCATTCCTAGAAGCGATGCACTGGAAAAGTGCTCCTTCACGTAAAACTGCAGCACCAGATTCTGGTTGGCTGGCATTAGACCTTCTTTCCAGGATGTTCTGCCTCCCAGAGGGTGGCACTGCTTTGGATGCTGACCAGGATCTGCAGTTCTACGGGCCATGTGACTGTCTCTCTGTTTTCTGGGTGACTATAGGGAGCCAACTTTCCCATTCCAACTTGAATATAGACTCTTATGCTTGCATGCAGAGTGCTGTAACCTGTTATGTTCCCATGTAGTCAGGGTCATTCTGTTAAGGACTGTGTTGCTTCCTTACCTAAAAAAATCTGTCTCTTTAGCAGGACACGGGCCCCAAATTCTGTAACAAATTGCCCTGAACTCATCTGGGTGAAAGGTGGTGGTCTCTTTTAAAAGCAAAAGCATATTTTCCTTATGTGAGCTGTTCTGGTCACTTCCAGGGTCTCCTTTATGCTTTTGCCTGGCCACCCCATCCCTTAGAAAAAGATAATTAAACTTGTGCCCTGCAGTACTGGTTTTTTGTAAAGCAAGATGTTTTGAAGTAGTAACCCTGTAGAGTTAGGGATGTAGAACTCTGCCTCTGTCAGGTGTCTCTCTGCTTTGTTTTGCATTCTTTTGTCAGCATGGAAGATTTCTGGAAAGAAAGGCAATAAGCATATTGAAGCTGTTAGTCGATGCACTGTCCTTTTATGAAGCTGTGTTGCCAGGAGGGCAGGCAGCTTGTAGCAATTCCAGACAGCAGCATCTCCTAAGACCATCTGGAGAAAATGACCGGTGGTTGTAGTTAAATCAACAAGTTATATAAACAGCACTGTTGCTGCCATTAAAAAAAAAAATTCTCCTTGTTCTTAGAAAGTACGAGTGGAGGAGTGGATGGCTCATTTGTCCTGTAAAACATCTCACTGCTAGCTCACCTGTTCCAGTCCAGCCTGGGTCGGTAGTGACACATCCGATAGCTGTTGAGGGGAACTATGTGCAGTGAGTTGGTAGGTCTCAGACCTATTCCCAGTGGACAGGTGAACAACTCATGGGCCAGGGAATTTGAGCTCCTCTTTTCCTCCTCCTCCAGATCAAGGTTGAGGTGCTGTGGCAGGTCAGCAAGGGGAAACCTCGGGCAATCTGACTCCTTTCACTAGTGCTAGATTCTCTTTTCTTTTAGGGTTTAGTGTTCTTAGGACCAGCCACATGGGGTACCAGGCTTGAATTTCTTGACTTGGGCTCTAGCCCCCTTGGCTGGCAGGGACTTTAAGTGCCATGTAGCCAACTGCAGAATTATCAGGGGGGGCAGGAGAGAGGGTTTTTCATCCCTCTCCCACCCCAAGCTGAAGTAAATTAGTAGCTGTGCTGAAGCCATAAAAAGTTCAGATCCGGCTCCAAACCTCCCCAGAGTTTTGGCGTTGCTTGGTTTGGACCCATCTCTGAACTAGCTTCAGGGGTGAAGAATAGATTAAAATGGATTTCCTCTTGTTTAACCTTTAAGACCTATGTGTAAAGGAGGATTTTCACACTGGGGAGTTCGTTTTTTTTTTTTTTTAACAAGTCTTAATTAAAACTTCCACCTGCTTGCTTCTCTTTAATAACTTTCCTTCCCGACATCCGCGAACGGTGAAAAATTTTCTCTTGTGTCAGTCTGCGTGCTCCTGTGGTGAAATCACAATGCTCCATTGTGACATCACCATTGTTTCTATGGCAATAACTATATCATAAAAACAGAACTGCTGTATCATCACAGGATGATGCAGGAGGAGTATCTGGTAGGCCAAGGTTGAAATCTCATTCTGAGTTTTCCCAGTGTGCAAGTTCATCTTTCAGGGACCAGACTGATTGTCTTGGAAGGGAATCCCAGGTAGTCCTCTTCATCCAGGGGATGGTGGCCTAGATGTATGTATTTCTGGGGGTTTGAGAGGGAATGGGTAAAGGGGTAAAACTGAATGAATTTTGTTTGGGGAGAAAAAAAGTTGAAAGCAGTTCGGGCAACGAGAAGAAATTGCTGTTACAAATATAGATGCTCTCAGTAGAATCTACATCCCAATGCTGAGGTCCATAACTATCATTCAGAAGCTTGGAGATACCAGCTTTGAGGCTGGACTTGTTAAGCTAAAGTTTTGGTATGGGAGGAGAGAGTACATCCAGTGAAAGACCTCTGCTGCCTTTCTGATCAAAAGCAGGGTGAAATGTGCCAGCTGATAGGGGGCATGAGGCGCTGAGAGTGGGTCTGGAGAGACTGCATGTAAATCATCTAGACTAGATATGGTTTTGCCCATGATCAGTCATCCTATTGTATGTTCTGGGTGACCCAAAAGAGAGAGGTTAACCCTCTCCTTGCACACACTCAAACGAAACCACAGTGAAAATGTCATTGTTACTTGTAAATGACTAATGACTAATTGCTGTTGCCGTTTAGTCAATTTCCCCAATGAGGGAAGTATCTTATAAATGAATTTTGTAGCATAGTGTTGTGCAGTTGTGACCCCAACAGCTACAACTTACTGTAGTGTTAATAGAATAGAGTGTATGGGACCATGGCAACTAGTTTTTAGGATTAATTGCAGGGAAATAATTGTCACTGAATGTTCATGGCAACCTTGATACCTAGAGGGTAAGGGAGAGGGGTGCTTGATTCAATGGGTATGTTCCCCAGTGCATTATAGGGCTCTTCCTCTGTCCCCCTAACCCATAAACATCCACCCTAATTGAAATGAGACTATGCCCTTCGTCATCCTTCCAGGGTACTACCCACATCCATCACGGCAAAATAATGCAAAGGAAACCAGGCCAGCTGGGATTTCATCGAGATGGTGTCAGGGGTTTAACTGGGACTTCAGTGTTAATTTTGGAGGGCAGGTGAAATACTGTAGGTGGTGGTGTATTAAAAAAAAAAAGTTATCCTGGTTGATTAAACTTCCTGCAGTATATGCTGCATTTCCCCTTCCGAATATCATGTTGTGGTAAACAGAGCTTTATTTTTAGTAGCACCCACTGAACATACCTTGTTGCTGTCCAGCAAACTTTAAAGATCATCCAGTTTGATTGAAACCCGAATTAAATTGCTCTGTTGTTCTTCCCTGCTTCAAGCGAATGCTGACAGCTGAGATGGGAATATAACTGAAATTCCTTGGTGTGGCTTTCTTGGGGTCAGTTTGTCTCCACTGCTGGATCGTGACATAGCCTGTTCCACCTCTCCGGTCTTTCAGTTTATGTGTATTATTCAAAGTTACAGATTAATAAATAACTTGGCCATTGGCAGTGATTGGAAGGAAGAAGGTACCTGATGATTTGAAGATGTTTCTGGAATGCATATTTAGGTTTGTCTGAACGTGACAGGGTCATTTTCTATTTAGTGGTGTCACTGGGAGGTCTTTTCCTTTTTGTCTGTGAAACCCCCCTGAAACCTTAAACAGATGGTATTCAGTGGTAATAATTCCAAACGCTACCATTTACAAAACACCAGAGAGCTGCTACTACGAGGCACGGTTGCGTAACTCCCCTTTCAGTGACATCAAAGGGAAGGCTAAAAGAATTGTTGAACAACTACAATTTTTTTTTAATTTAAAAAATATATTGAAACAATGTTCTTAAAGTTTGAGTCCTCTTTTAGAGCTGAAATGAGGCAGGCCAGAAGTGAGATGGCTTTAATTTCCTCCAGGACATTTGCTGAAGCTCTTGCAGTGAGCTGTCTGACATTTTTAACATCAGCAGGACTCTCTGGAGTCAATGACAGCCTTGTATTCACTCTGGGAGCCCACATAGTATCTGCTTTATTCAGCTGCAGGAAGTGGCATCCTCCTGTGGGGACAATGGAGTTCAAGATACTGACTGCAGGCCAAACCTCAACACTCCTTCAGGTGAAACTCCCATGGAAGTTATAAAGTTCCCTAGGCTGCTGAATATTTCATGGAGGCTGCACACCCAGTTGTGGCCGTGATGAATTTGGTCTCTTGACTTTCATAGGAATTTTGCCTGCATGAGAACAGTAGCAAGTGGGTTTGTGGGGCCTGATCATGAAAGATGCTTAACTCCTCTCAGTTTTCACTGACTCCACTGGGAGTGACAGGTGTTCAGCCTCACTCTGGCTCAGTCCATGGTAGGGGGGTTTCTCACCATTCTCTCCACTGCAGCATTGGGAGCTGTAGTGTAGATGGGCACTGGCTGCTGCTGGTGGTCTAAGCAAGATGTCAGTCAGACCTGCTTTGAACAGAGTGACGGTGCTCAAGGTAACAGCGGCAACTGGCAGCCCATCTAATAGGGTTCTCCATGTTTCTAATACTGGTAGAGCTGAACCATTGTTTTGAACAGTGAGGAATATTTAGATGTCCCTAGTGTAAGATGATGGCCCTTTAGAGACCTGCTGTTCACAGGTCCTGCCCTTAGTTGCTCTTTATCACTGTTGTTCCTTGCGTTAGAAAGGATGTCTCTCCCTCCAGTTGTAGTGTTTAATACAAAAAATATTTTTTTAAATATTGAATTTAATTGGAAAAGTCTGAGGGAGACTTTATACCTAAATTATTCCCTTAGTGTGACATTCACCCCAGTACAGAGGTTCTGCACAATGTCCGGCATGCCATATGCAGTCTCATGTTGAGGGGCCAAGTGATGCAGATGGCTTTGGGTCTTCTACACTGTGATGAATTTCACGTATAGGGAGAACTTTGACCCCTGTTTGTTCAGAAGGACAGCGTGAAGACTTAAGTCCCGTTTAAGCCCTTAAAATAGGGAGTTTGAAGTGTTGTGTAGTCCTCGCGCTGGCCCTCTGAACAAAAACAGGTGAATTTTGCACCTAGTGAATAATCTGACTTTTTAGAAATTTTTCTTTTAAAGATTATACAGGTTTTTTGTTGTTGTTTTAATTTTCTTAACAAAAAAATCTAGATATAGGTTAGGATTTTGTTACACCTGGTTGTTTTTGGTTTTTTTAAAAAATACTAATTTTATGGTTGATCTAGATTATTTTCTGTTCACTTTAATGGGTAAATATCTTTAGTCTTAATATTTCTACAGTAAGAGCTATTTACAATGTTTGCGTTCTTGTCAATATGGTTATTCCAAGATCGTCCTAGAGTGCTGTTCTATCAGTCATTAGTAACTTAATCAAATTGCCTTGTAAAATGAGATGTCTAATGCAATGTATTATTTTTCTCTAGTATTTCTCAATTCTTTTATTGTTTCTGGTTAACAAATCTGTTACATTAAAATATTTTGGTTTTTATTTGATCAAAGAAATATTAATTGTAAGTGTTGTTGCTGGACTTTGCCTTGAAAACTTTTATTTGCAAAAAATTGCCTGCTTTGTCTTTTTTTAAAAAAAGCAAAAACAAACCTAATGACGTCATCTGACATGGACCTCTGAATTGCATTTTCAAGGGTTCCGCTTGCAGATGGGTGCTGGCATAGTAATGTACCATAACAAAGATAATTTGCACTTCCGTATCAGCTTCATTCAGAAGATCTCAAAGCTCCTCACAGACATGAGGCTTTGTCCTCTAACTCCCTTGTCAACTATGTATTATGAGCCCCATTTTACAGATGGGGAAACGAAGGCAGAGAGAAGTGATATGGCCTGGGATAAGTCAATGAAGCCTGTTGAAGCTTGAAAAAGAACCCAGATGTCATAACTCCTGAATCTTGATCCACATGACTGTTGTTCATTTCTGTTTGTTCTGATGGATGGGGCTAGACTTGTCAATGGGCAGGAAAAATCTGGAAAGCAGTAATGCTGTAAGAGACCTAGGTCTGACAGTGAGACAGATTATCATGTGATAAAAGTACCCCACCCCGTAAAAAAAACCCTCTGCATGTTTGAGCAGCATAAACAGAAGGATGGTGCCCTGCAGTTGGGAAGTAATAGACCTTGGCAGAAATCTTTCTGCAAACTGGAGGGAATTTCAGAGAAGAGCATAAAAAAGAGTTAAGTTTGCTTGAAGATATGCGGTGAGATTAAAGGTGCTAAATATGTATAGCTTGGCTAAGAGACAAGGAAAGCAGGTCATGACACCAGCTTACACATACTTGAAGGGTGTGAACACTAAAGAGAAAGGGGAATTCGCAAGGATGGAACTAGTGTGTATAATACAGGAGTAGATGGAATAAATAAAAGGATAAATTAGTGCAAGGATAATTAAATATAGGGATGATGCAATTTACTAAAGGGATAGTTGAGGCTGGCAAACTTTCAGTGAGATACATTGGGCTGTGCGGTAGGTCCCTCAAGGGAAGTGATGGCAGCTCCACTTACAGCTAACATAGGCAAAACTCTAAAAAATGAGTTATTCTTATGTCGTCCATCTGTAGTGTGCAAGAGACAAAATAAAGATGGTTCCTGCCTTGGGGCCCTTGGAAATACCATGCAGATAAGTGTGCACTCCCCAGTCCAGTTGTCCCTGGTTCTGTTGGAGAATGACTTGTGGATCTCCAGGCATGTGTGCTGTTGGCTCTTAATCGAAAGGGTGGGGCTACTGAATCTTTAACCAAGGCATCCTTTCAACCCTGTGTTACTTAGGTGTTGAAGCTAAATAGGTGTAGACAAAACTAAACAAAAAGCAGTTTTAGACAGTCCCACAAAATTGCTTCTCAAATTTGTGCAGATTTCTCTCTTGTGGTGGTATCATTTTGCTGATTCCCCATCACCCTCATTATGTTCCAGGGTTCACAAGACCTGAATTTCTAATGTGGACAACAATCAGGTAGGAAGGATAGGGTAGGAATGACTGCTTCTTGGAGCAGCTGGTACAGAAACCTACAAGGGGAGAGGCAACTCTCGATTTAGTCCTGAGTGGAGCGCAGGATCTGGTCCAAGAGGTAACTATAACAGGACCGCTTGAAAATAGTGACCATAATATAATAATATTTAACATTCCTGTGTAGGAAGAACACCTCAACAGCCCAACACTGTGTCATTTAATTTCAGAAAGGAGAACTATGCAAAAATGAGGCGGTTAGTTAAACAGAAATTAACAGTGACTAGAGTGAAATCCCTGCAAGCTGAGTGGAAACTTTTCAAAGACAACATAATAGAGGCCCAACTTAAATGTATACCTCAAATTAAAAAACACAGTAAAAGAACTAAAAAAGAGCCACCGTGGCTTAACAACCATGTAAAAGAAGCAGTGAGAGATAAAAAGGCATCTTTTAAAAAGTGGAAGTCAAATCCTAGTGAGGTAAATAGAAAGGAGCATAAACACTGACAAATTAAGTGTAAAAATGCAATAAGAAAGCCAAAAAGGAGTTTGAAGAACGGCTAGCCAAAAAGTCAAAAGGTAACAACAAAAAGATATATTGGCATCAGAAAAGGGTCAGAGAAGGGCAACTAAAACGATTATGGGTCCCATTTGAGGAGAGATTAAAGAGGCTAGGACTTTTCAGCTTGGAAGAGAGGAGACTAAGGGGGGATATGATAGAGGTATATAAAATCATGAGTCGTGTGGAGAAAGTGAATAAGGAAAAGTTATTTACTTGTTCCCATAATATAAAAACTAGGGGCCACCTAATGAAATTAATGGGCAGCAGGTTTAAAACAAATAAAAGGAAGTTCTTCTTTGCACAGCGCACAGTCAACGTGTGGAACTCCTTGCCTGAGGAGGTTGTGAAGGCTAGGACTATAACAGGGTTTAAAAGAGAACTGGATAAATTCATGGAGATTAAGTCCATTAATGGCTATTAACCAGGATGGGTAAGGAATGGTGTCCCGAGCCTCTGTTTGTCAGAGGGTGGAGATGGATGGCAGGGGAGAGATCACTTGATCATTACCTGTTAGGTTCACTCCCTCTGGGCCACCTGGCATTGGCCACTGTCAGTAGATAGGATACTGGGCTGGATGGACCTTTGGTCTGACCCAGTATGGCTGTTCTTATGTTCTTAAGGAATGATCATAAACCTTCCACACCTTTTTCTGCATCATACTTAAAAGAAGCATAAAAGGACAGGGGCCAGTTTATTTTTCCATTTGGAGGTCACCTTTGACTTCTCCTCCATTAGTAACTGTCCATCCCATATAAGCATGGCTGAATGGTAGTACTGGCTCTGAAAGCAGACATCAAAGCCTTTGTGGGAATTGTCCCCTGACATTTTAAGCCAAAGTGGCCTCTTTCATATGAAGACATTGTATAACAGAATAATTAAGTGGGAGGTTTGGGAGAGGATGAAACTTTGTTTGGTACATGCTTAAGGCAAAATAACTCTGCATTAGTGTCTCTTGTGCGTACATGGCAATTTTCAGTGTATCAGCACAAGGAGTATCTTGTGTTTAATTTACAGTTAAATCTCTTGTCTTTATACTCCACCACATGGAAACAAATCTCATAAGAAGAACATATATCCCAATGCTTTTGTGGTGAGCAGGCTGCAGATGGACCATTATGTGAAAACGTTGCCCGCTGTTAATTTCCAAAATCCCTGTATTATGGGGGTGTGCTAAAATATAAGGAAAGTAACCAGAAAATAGGTGCATTTTTCGATAGTGGGAATAATAGATGCAGGCATAACCTTTCAGAGGAAGGCAGTGGGGTTTGGTGGTTAGCACACCAGTGTGGGACTCGGGAGAGCTGGGTTCTGCAACTGGGCAAGCCACTTCCCAGGCATAAATTGATACCTACCCCTTTTGTGTAAAAGCATTGTTGTTTATTATTTGTATTACCATAGTGCCTAGGATTCTTGTTCATGCACCAGGACCCCATTGATCTAGGTGCTACACAAACCTAGAACAAAATCACTCTCTCTCCTCTCAGGGTCATGCAGTCTAACATATTTGAGATTGACAGATGAAAACTGCTATTTAAGAGCTCGGTGGTGGTGGTGTTAATGTCACTGTGAAAGCTTCATCAGACCTTCACTTTTGATGTTACCAGATGAAATCCATAACTGCAGAGTCTAGTCTCAGTAAGCATCTTAACTCTTACATATTGTGTGTGAGACCAGGACCCCTAATTTAATTGCCTTTTTAGCTAAATTCCTCCTTAATGGACAACCTTGCAAGGAACCTCACTCTCAAGTGAAATGAGTTCTGCCAGTGTGTTTCCAATTGGATTCACATTTTGCCCTGGGGTGTATAATGACTCTTGTTGTCTTAGAGTCTTGCTCAAATATGCATTGCAGGGAAATTGTTCCTGGATTTGGATCAGTTGAAACCCCACTTAATACCCACCAATTACCCGTTATTTATTCCAAATGTTGTGGCCTACAGATATTTGAATCAGAAGCTACCTGGTAAGCATTAACATTAGAACGACAAGGGGTAAAGGAGGGTGCTAGGATATGTTAAAAGTGTGGGGGGGTAATTGTGAATGACTTCACAGAAAACAACTTTAACTTCTGTTTTGCATAAAGAGCTCTTTTGCAATCCACCCTTTTTAAACAAATTGCCTACATCTGCTTTGAAGCCTTGGCTATGTCTACACTGGCAATTGAATGACACAACTTTTGTCTTTCAGAGGTGTTAACCCCTCCTCCCCAAAAAGACAAAAGTTTTGCCAGGTACAAATGGCGCTCGGGTGGGGGTTATCAGCCAGAGAGCTGACAAAACCCTGGCTACACTGTACGACGTTTAGCGGCACGGCTGTAGCCACACAGCCGTATCGCTAAAAGCTGCGTAGTGTAGACATAGCCTAAGTAGGCGTAAGCCATGGGAGCTACACCAGAGCTTACCTTTATCTTCTCTGGGGTAACATTCTTATATGACTCACAAGTTTACATTTGGTCTTTGGTCTTTTTAAGACTTCTCCTACTCAGCGGCGTATTAACGCCTAGGCTGACAAGGCCTAAGCCTAAGGCGGCAAATTTGCAGGGGTGGCAAATTTATAATAGCAGCCAGAGGCTGCTTCCCCCGGTGCCGGTTTGCGCCCTCCGCCCCTGGCCCTACCCCAACTTCACCCCTTCCCCATCCCCTCCCTGCCCCATTGGTCCCCTTCTCCAAATCCCTGCCCCAGCCCCGCCTCCTCTCCTGAGCGTGCCGCGTTCCCCCCCTTCTCCCCCTCCTTCGTGAAGCTGTTTCGCACACAAGCCCTGGCAGGGAGTGGGGAGAAGCAGGACCCAGCGGTGCGCTCAGGGGAGGAGGCGGAGCGGAGGTGAGCTGAGGGGGCGGCAATTATTTCTGGGCCCAGGGGCAGCAAAATCATTAATCCGCCACTGCTCCTACTGCATGCTATGGGTGAGATTTTCAAAATGCCTAAGGGCGCAAGTCCCATTACAAGTCACTGGAACAGATGCTTTTAACCCACTTAGGGCCAGATTTTCAAAGGTATTTAGGAGTGTAAAGCTGCAGATAGGTGTCTAGTGGGATTTTCAAAGGCTCTTAAGCAGGTTAGGTGCCTATCTCCATCTTTGGGCACCTCAGTACCTTTGAAAATCCCACCTTATGTGTGTGTTTGTTTGCCTAATACAGTGGCTTGGTCTGGATGAGCCCTCAGGGACTACAGCAGTATAAGTGAGTGATAATGCTCCTTCATCATCCTAAAATCCATGGCTCTGTTAGACAAGTATTTTAGCCAGGTTGCAGCTTGGGGCCAGAGCCAGTCCTGTCAATCACTGGCAGCAGGGAAATGTCCCCCAGCATTCCCAGCAGTTGTGTTGCGTCTGTGTGGCGGCAGGCAGGCAGCTCCCCCAGTCCTCCCTGGAACAAAAATTCTAATCTTTTGTTTTCAAGATTAATTAAGAATGACTAACAAGCTGGCTCAGTAAATCCCAGCTGTGTCCCCAGGCCTGTGGTTGCATGTGGGGGAGTTTTCCCCTTAGCTCTATTTCCCTGTCTGAGGCATCTTGCAGTGGCTGATGTCCCTGCGGGCTTGAGGGAGGCCTACCAAGCATAAGGAAAGTCTCCCGGTCTGCCTCCCTATAGTAAGGCACAGAATGCTGTTGTCCCCCTCACCACTCACTGTGTTGGAAGGGCTGTCTCCGCTGCCTCTCCTTTGGGTAGATAAGGAGCAAGGGAGGAATTGAGAAGTTGGCTCTGGTTGGCATTGTCTTAGCTGCGCAGTCTGGTAAGGAGTCACCTCAGCCAGGCAGGAAAGACATTGGGTAGCATTGGAAAAACAAGCTTCAGCAGCAAGTGACTTTCCATCCCTCATCTCCATGAGGGGAGTGACACCAGGAGGGCAGCAATCCAGAGGTAAGATGGTACCTAAGTCCCAAGAGCTATCACCAGCATCCAGGCTCCAGACTGCAGAGTTCAGCCTATACCATGTCCCCTCAGGCAGCTCGATGGAAGGCACTGGGCACTGCCAAAGCACGAATGCCCTTCAGACTCTGCCCTTCCTCCTGCTGCCACCTCAATAACAAGTCTCCCAAGAGTTCCTTTCTGATGCCCTAGGGCTAGGCTGGGACCTCTGGGGGAAACACAGATCCTTCTCGGTCTCCCACAGTATTCTTGTCAGCAAGTTAAGGAAGTATGGGCTGGATGAATGCACTATAAGGTGGGTAGAAAACTGGCTAGATTGTCGGGCTCAACGGGTAGTGATCAATGGCTCCATGTCTAGTTGGCAGCCGGTATCAAGTGGAGTGCCCCAAGGGTCGGTCCTGGGGCCGGTTTTGTTCATTATCTTCATAAATGATCTGGAGGATGGTGTGGATTGCACTCTCAGCAAATTTGCGGATGATACTAAACTGGGAGGAGTGGTAGATACGCTGGAGGGGAGCGATAGGATACAGAAGGACCTAGACAAATTGGAGGATTGGGCCAAAAGAAATCTGATGAGGTTCAATAAGGATAAGTGCAGGGTCCTGCACTTAGGATGGAAGAATCCAATGCACCGCTACAGACTAGGGACCGAATGGCTAGGCAGCAGTTCTGCGGAAAAGGACCTAGGGGTGACAGTGGATGAGAAGCTGGATATGAGTCAGAAGTGTGCCCTTGTTGCCAAGAAGGCCAATGGCATTTTGGGATGTATAAGTAGGGGCATAGCGAGCAGATCGAGGGACGTGATCGTTCCCCTCTGTTCGACATTGGTGAGGCCTCATCTGGAGTACTGTGTCCAGTTTTGGGCCCCACACTACAAGAAGGATGTGGATAAATTGGAGAGAGTCCAGCGAAGGGCAACAAAAATGATTAGGGGTCTAGAACACATGACTTATGAGGAGAGGCTGAGGGAGCTGGGATTGTTTAGCCTGCAGAAGAGAAGAATGAGGGGGGATTTGATAGCTGCTTTCAACTACCTGAAAGGGGGTTCCAAAGAGGATGGCTCTAGACTGTTCTCAATGGTAGCAGATGACAGAACGAGGAGTAATGGTCTCAAGTTGCAGTGGGGGAGGTTTAGATTGGATATTAGGAAAAACTTTTTCACTAAGAGGGTGGTGAAACACTTGAATGCGTTACCTAGGGAGGTGGTAGAATCTCCTTCCTTAGAGGTTTTTAAGGTCAGGCTTGACAAAGCCCTGGCTGGGATGATTTAACTGGGAATTGGTCCTGCTTCGAGCAGGGGGTTGGACTAGATGACCTTCAGGGGTCCCTTCCAACCCTGATATTCTATGATTCTATGATTCTGGCTAGTGTGGTAAAGCACAGGGACCTCCCATCCTTGACAAGCCAGTCTCTGGGCATCAGGTTTTGTGGGAGTTCATAACCAAATCCCAGAGGGCTCCGTGAGAGATCTGGAGTGAGAGGGGAGACCATAAGTCCATATAACTATGTATCCCTCCTCCTGTGCCCTGGAAAAACATGAGAGGAATGGAGATTTCCAGGCACACGTGGAGTATGGCCTATTGTCCTCATCTGCTGCTGCGGGTCGTTATTCTCCTCCATATGGACTATCGTGCCCAGTTTAGGGTTGCCAACTGTCTAAACCCACAAACCCAAACACCCTTTCCCTGCCCCTGCCATATGCCTGCCATGCCCATTCTCTGAGGCCCAGCCCCCATTCACTCCATCCCCCCTCCCTCCATCGCTTGCTCTCCCCCACTTTCACCAGGCTGGGGCAGAGGGTTGGGGTGCAGGAGCGGGTGTGGGATGTGGGCTCTGGGAGGGAGTTTGGGTGTGGGGTGCGGGCTCTGGGCTGGGGCAGGAGGTTGGGGCATGGGGGGGTATGGGTTGCAGGCTCTGGGGGGAGTTTGGGTGCAGGATGGGGTGAGGGGTGCAGGTTCTGGGCTGGGGCAGGAGGTTGGGGTGCGGGAGGGGGTGCAGGCTCCAGCTGGACAGTGCTTACCTGGGGCAGCTCCCGAAAGGGACCGGCACATCCCTCTGGCAGTGGCTCCTAGGCGGGGGGACCAAGGCGTCCTGTCACCACAGGAACTCACTTGGGGGGACTGAGGGCCCTTGTAATTTTTCACTTCACTTGTGTAAATGCAGAAGCTATTTTTATTTATTTAATATTTTAATGTGTCAGTTCTGCCTATACCCTGCGATAGGTCCATCACTCAGTTCAAATCGAAAATGAATCACAATACCATCAAACAGGACACTGTTCAGAAAACAGACTTCTAAACAATCGTTCCTATACTGTAGTTGTCGTATCCTTTCTGAAGTTGCTAAGCTGGTTGCCTCCAGGGTAGTGTACAATAGTGCATATCATAGGGTAAGAATAACAATGACATGTGTAGGTGCTCGTGCTGAAAGGCCTCTCTGCGTGCCATGACAAAATGATAAGAAACAGGCCCTATTCCTATAAAAAACCCTAACAGCTTAATTATGTTAAAACGTTACCCACTTTGAGCATGTTTTAATGCCAGTTTGTTTTGTCAATTTAGCAGGCAAGGCTCCGGGTTTTAATGCTCTTAGGAGGACATTTAGGATGTGAGGAGAAGAATCTGTGGAGAGGCCTCTTCTGCTAACCAATGCAGTTTAATCAAATAGAGTAACTGCAGCCTGATGGAATAACAGGTCCTGCCTCTGAGGCTCTGTTGATCGCGCTTTCTTCCTAGACTTGGGCTAACGAAAGCGCATAAATCAGGCATGAGCATTTTAAGCATTCAGGAGGCTTGTCACTGTGACGAGAAACATGAACGTGGTGGTGCAGGCTAGATCCTCAGCATAACTACACTGCAAACAGAGACGTCGGTTTGGTATAAAATATTTCCTTTTGAGGACTGAGCGTGCCCCAGCCAGGTGCTGCACAAATGAGACAGCTACTGCTAATCATGAGTGACTCAATCCCCACAATGTACTGCGTGGCAGAAAATAAGCAAAACAGGATCAGGCATGCAAGTACTTGAGATAAAGGTGGCTGCTGGCCCTTTGCTTTCATTAAACAGATGTTGGCAAACTAAGTACGTATGTAAAAGAGGAGAAGTTGGTGTCCAGGGACAGAAAACGGTGTGCAACCTTCATACAGTCAAGAGTTTGTGTCCAATGAGGAAGTCAGGTAGCTACATTATTATATGTACAGGGAGTTCGTAGAGAAATCCTCCTGCCCTGGTGAGGTTTGATCCCAGATAAAGATGCAAAAGAGAGACCTGACTTTTAGAGGGGAAAAGAAAGTTCAAACTCTATGACCTGCCTTGTTCTTTATCCTCCCATTGACACTGGCAACCAAGGGGCTCATACTGCTTTGTGCATTTGTGAGGCATGGGTCAGGTATCTGTCCAATTGCAACGGGTTGGATCATTGCAAAAAGGCTCAGTGATCCCAAGAGAACGTACTGTGCTGACAGCAAGCTCCAGAGAATCAGGAGCAGTGCAAACTGCTTTTTGCACTTTGCAAGATGTCAGAAGTAACGGGGGGAAAAGGAAGCAACATTTCACCCCCAGACTGGCCCAATCCATAACAAAATCAGCAACAAATGCTGATTTTTGGCTTGAAGCAAATCTCACTAATGCTGCCAAACTGCAACTATTGTAACTTTATTTTGTTTTTGCTCCTTTTTATCAACGTTGTTAAAGGAACTGGGGGCTGATGACACTTAGGGCCCATATGTTGTCCTGAAGCCGCATTCTGGCGCTTTGTCAGAAATCTTATGGCCATCAGTGTGTGTTCTGTCACTGTTTGAGGGCATTATAACACTGTAAATAATAGGTCCAACCCTCTTCTCACTTACCAATATAACTCTACTTCTTCAATGGAGATACTGATTTCCACTCCTGTAAGGGTTTGTCTAAATGTGGAAGTTATTCTGGAATAAGGTAGGGTGAGCAATTAAAGTGCTATAGCTAATAAGAGTGTCCACATGAGGAGCTATTCCAGAATGGCTATTCTGGTCAATTTCCCCGTGTAGACAAGTCCTAAGAGTCTGATTCAAAGCACACTGAAGTCAATGGAAAGACTCCCAGTGACTTCAATGGGCTTTGGACCAGACCCTTAGTGAGACCAGAATCAGGCCCAAAGATAATACTTTGCAATTAAGTTTCACAGTCTCTCTGGGAAGTAGGTCAATGTCAGAAGGCCATTTTACAGTTGGGGAAACAAAGACATTTAGGATCCAATCCACTTCCCACTGTAATCAATAGGCACACATTGAGTGTAAGGGGTGCTGGATCAGGCCCAAAGAGATTAAAGCCTACATTTTCAAAAGTGGCTACTTATTTTGGACGCTCTGTTTGCATGCTGCGTGCTCAAACCTCCCACTGGCTTCAAATGTGTCATAGTTGGTCCCTGCTCATGCACTTCCAGTGAAAAAACAACACATGGAGGCACTTAGTGATGCAGCACTCATAATTAACCCTGTAGTTGCTGCTGCACTGACTAAAATACAATAGCGGTCCTCCTCCTTGACCCAAGCAGTTAGCTAAAAGTTGGGGTCAAGCAGGTTGTTTCAGCTAGGACAAGAAATTGATGTTAGGTACTGCTTTGATGCAATTATTTATTTACAATGAATGTACAAAGTCCTTTCCCCCTGATTATAGCAGGAATCAAACAGCTCTCAGTTCCTCACAATTCCAAGTCTTTTTTCAGCAAGCACTCAGCTGTAAGACTCCTTCTCGCTGGGTGTTTTTCTCAGGGCCACATTCTCAGTGGTTGTTCTGGCTGTGTCCTGGACTTTCTGCTGCTTCTCTGCTGTTTTTCCTGCCTCTCTGTCTCACACACAGAGACGCTGCTGCCACCAAACAGTATCCAGAGAAACCCCTCTGCCCACAAGGCTGAACTAAGGCTATGTCTACACTGCCAAGTTTTTTCACCAAAAGTTATACCGCTTGTATTAAAGCGCTGTAATTAAATCGCTGTTGCATATCCACACTGTGCTCCTTGTGTCGCTGGAGCGCATCCACACCAGCAGCTTTTGCAAGTGCACAGCGGGCAGGTATCTCACTGTGCAACTGGCCGCAGGGTACTTTGGGAAGGGTTTGCAATGCCTCATGGGGCAGGTACAGCGTCCCATGATGCAGGTTTCTCAATCCCATTGTTCCATGGGCATCCTGCTAGATTGCCAGCGGCTTTTCAAATGAGGGTGTGGGGAGTGTGTGACAGGGAGCGTGTGGCGGGGGGCGGGGAGGGACAGACAGCATGTGTTGGGGGAGAGTGAGTGTGTCAGCATGCTATCTCCTAAATTCAGACAGCCGCGGAAGCAACCTGTCTTGAAGCAGGGGAACAGGGAAACCCTGACATCTGCCCCTGCCTCCCTCTCTGGTTGTGCACAGCACAGAGTCTCTCTCACACACACACGCATGTGCGCGCCTTCCTGCCTCTGTGTTCAGTGTGGGAGACAGCAGGAGCATTCCAAGCAGAGCATCTGGAGGCCAGTTACCCAATAAAAGCAAGCAAGGTGTTGTTTACACCGGCACTATGGCGTAAAAAGCCTTAGGACTCTTGTCCGGGGTGGTTTTATTACAGTGCTGCAACTGAGGAGTTTCAGCACAAAAAAGTAGCTTTGCAGTGTGTACACCTCTGCTGTTTCAGCACCAAAAGCTGCCTTTTGCAGACAAAACTTGGCAGTGTAGACCAGGCCTGATTTTGGCTCAATTTCCGTGCACTGAGTGTGCTTTTGTTTTGAGTGGTGACATGAGCCTCTCCCTTGGATGGAGACTCCTATTGTTTCAGCTACCAGCTTCCATAAAGGAGCTTAAAGATTTCTTACAATTATCTTAAAATGAAGGGCAGTGGTTACTCCCACCTGTTTCAATGGGGTTTAATGCAGCCCATAACAAGAACATAAACCCTCTAACACTGGTTGCTTTAACGAGGGTTGGGAGTAGAGCAAAGAACAATGGAGATGGTTATAGCAGGTGCTGAAAGTTTCCAGATTAGCAGAGTTAAGACCCAGGCTATGGCCACCCTACATCTTAGATTGATATCATTTATGTTGCTCAAGGGTGTAAATAAGCCACCCCCCCCGAGCGATGTGAGTCACACTAACCTAAGCGCCGGCGTGGACAGCTTCTCCCACCGACATGGCTCCCCCCGCTCCTTGGGGGTGGATTAATGAAGTCGACGAGAGAGCTCTCTCCCGTCGGCTTAGAGCAGCTACACCGGTGCAGCTGCGCCGCTGTAGGCCCTGGAGTGTAGCCAGTGCACCGCAGAGGGATGGGAAAGCTGGGTAGCAGAAGAAAACCTTTAGAAATAGTGAGTCTGCACTTTCTCCATTTTGTGTTTGTGGTTTTTCACAGGTATAGCTCCAGGCGGACACATGTTCAAACCAGTGCAATTCAGTTCCTATCCCAACCCATTCCTTTGTTTACAAACAGCTGTGTTGAGAAATGTACTCTCTTCCCATTAATTGCGATATATTTATATTGCTGTAATCCCCACAGGCTCCATTCAGGATTAGAGAGCCATCAGGGTAAGTGCTGTACCAACAGAGATCTCCATGAATACCTGTAAAATGCCCTCATATGTAATTAATACTTTGGAGCCTTAGTCCTGTTGGTAATGCCTTGCAGTCAAATCACTTCTCCTTTGTTGCCCACCTACCCAGTTAGAGGATGTCCTGGGCTTCAAAACTGGCACTGTTCACTACTGCTAAATTCTAGTGCTTCGCTACCCTGCTGATGGAGACCTCACAAGTACCCTAGGTAGATAAAGTCGCCTGAAACGTAAATAGCCCCTATGCAGGATGGCCAACCCCAAATGTCCCAAAATCATGCATCAGGCCCACCAAAAATCATGAGTTTGCCTTTAAAATCATGAGATTATGTTAAAATGGTCGATTTGGTTGTTCTTTTTATTGGCCTTCTGCTTTTTGAGCCTTTAGGGTGCCCGGGGGTCACGGTTTGAAGGTTTCTCCACAGCCACAAGGGCTCAAAACTTACTTTTTCTTTAAGAAAGGCTGGAATTTTTTTTGAAAAAACTGAAAACATTTCATCAATTTCAAAATGTGTTATGGAAAATAGTTACTGGTTTCTGACCAGCTGTACTAATTGCTAACCCCCAAGGAAGAGTCAACAATTTTTGCCGTTCTTTCAGTATTAAGCTAAATTGAAGGGAAAAAATTTGTAAAATACTCTGTGTGGCATTTTCTTTCTGTTGCGTGGCTTTGGGGGCCGAATTCTCCCTTAATCCTTTCCTGCACTGGGCACAGGAAAGGGGGGTGGAAGTTAGCTTTGGGCCTCCTGCATTCTGACCTACTGCTTATTTGTAACAGCCCTTATGGGCCAGTACATCATAAGAGAAAAGCCAGAGCCATTTCATAGCTCTCACTGTGCAGCCATCGCCACTTTGAGCTTCCCAGTAACAACAGGGGTACAACACTGATCCTCCTGCTCCATAAACACAGGCCTTTACCGCTTCAGCTGCAGAGACAAATTACTCTTTACCCATGGGCTGGGGAAGAGATGTGAGGGTTGTGAAAGAGTTTGTACAGGATGGCCCAATCCTGTCCAAAACTTGTTGCTTCATTAAGTTGATTAGAATAGAGGGGGAGGATGGATTAATAAGATTTTATTACGCTTATTAAGTTAACCCAAATAGTTACATAACAGTGGACTTCCTGGATCAACTGCCATTGTTTCCTCGGGCACAAAAGTCTGGTACCAAGCTCTGCTCCACCAGTGCAAGTTGAGGCTGGGCGAATGACGCATTCATGATTGCCATGCTCCAAGCGCAAACAGCCCTGGCGCTAAGGAAGGAGGCGTGTTCAAACTCCCACACAATATCACTTTGGCTACCTCATTGCATCAGAAACGGCTGTTGGCCCATGGGACTTTAATTATTAATCCAGAGGTGCTACATGTCGAAGCTTTCTTGAAAGCGGAGTTGAAAGTCAACATCGAGACAAGGAAACTTCTTTCATGCCTCCTGCTGAGGGCAATTAGAGGAGATGAAAGCTGGATTTATGAGCAGCGGTTAACCGCAAATATGGGTGATTCAGCAATAGTACAGGTGAGACACTGAGGCTGGAGAAAGGGAATGAGAAGAGACAAGAATCAGAGATAATTCTGTCATGTTGAATGGACAAGTTAACACAGAGACAGACCTTGGGAGGCCTTGGAGAAAGAGTGGGCTTACCCATGCAGCTACACAAAAAGCAAAAGGCTGCTTGGGAATAGCATCCCCACAAGAGATATAGCTTGGCTGGTTTGGAACTAGAAAGAGGCTGGTCTAGACAAGGAAATAACAGTGTTTAGGTGGGAGCTGGTGGTATATGCTTATATGACTAACCACCCCCTGGGCTGACAGCAGGGTCTGAAGCCTGGACCTTCAGTGCTAAAAGCATAAGCTCTATTGTTTGAGCTGATTCCATTACCTAGCAGCAATAGCAAATTGATAAACTTCTTATGTGGACCAGCTACTAGAAGAGGACAAAGACCCCCCACTCCCCTGTGTGCATTACTCTTAAAAGGAAGGTAGAGATGGAGGGTCCATGGGAGGCTATAAAATCAAACAGCACCCAATTCCTCATTTGCCAAGCTGAGGTCACCTCTAGACAGGCATGAGTGGGGACTGAATTCCCATGACCAATCCAGTCCTTGGCCTTTTTCTCAAGACTGCCAGTGAGGCCCAGATATGGTGGTTTATTACATGAGCATGTGTCAGTGGGATGAAGCCCACCATGTCATTTCACAGCTGCCACCAGATGATGATGACTTTATGCCACCACCAATTTTGGCCACATTTGTTCCAGTGCCCTGCAGGTTAAGGGCTCGCGATCCTATGGCTGATTTTCAAGCTTTATTATGGCGTTTTTCTTTTGGTTTGCTTCAAGACGGTTGTTCTTGTTCTGGGGAATGAACAAGGTGTTGCTGTCGTATGCAGCCTAATGAGAAATCATCAAGCCTCCACCAAAGATACAGAAGGGTTGGATAATTCAAATGATAGCGAAGCAACATTTGTCAGGGAGGCATCAGCAGAGTTCTTTGCAAAGCAAATCTCTGCCTGAGGCAAGATGTCAGACTCTCCTTGCAGCTATTGTACACTTCAGAGCTACCACTTTTTTTGGTTTGTTTGCACCAAAAAGAAGCCATAATACAATTAATGTGAGCAAACAGCTCTGTGTAGAAGAAATAACCGTCAAGGCAGATCGCTATGCTGGTAATTATATATCAGCCTGGTATTTCAAGAAGGGAAGCAGATAAGTGCCTTTTGATTTCGGTGAAGTCAGATGCCGCCTGGGAACACAGTTGAACGGGGAAAGAGGCTTCCTTGGCACTTCTGCCCTTCGTTTATTTTTCAGAAATGTGAAACCTATTCTGCTCTGACAGGTGGCAGCTGAGTCAAGATCAGCTCTTTACAACCACATCTCGGCATTAGCTCAGGTTATTCAGAGTCACAGTAACCCATAGTGGTTGCTCTCCATCTCAATTCTATTCTTGGAGAAGGTGGAGGGAGCAAGTGGAGGAGCAGGTTTTGAGCTGACCACTAGTTCTGGATAGAGGTGCTTGTACGGTCATGCAAAGAAATGGGGTTCAACTCCTGAGAGAAGGCTCCTCTTTCCTAGACAAGCAGGGTCTGCGGGCACTGCAGAGTCAGGGCATTCAGCTCCAGGAGAAAGCACCTCACCTTGTTCAATAGCGAATCCCTCTGGCTGGTTAAGATGAAGCACTGTTGGACTTTGCTCCAGCCCACATCAGTCAAAAGGGAGGTCGCTGCATTGCGAGGCCTCCAGGATATGGGCTCTTCAGCATCCTTATTTCCAAAGGATGTCAAAGTGCTTTAGAAACTATTGTATTCAGACTGTACAAAGCACAAGGAAGATGCCACTCGGCACTCCAAACATGGGGGCTCCTTCTCAGTGGGCATGAATCTGAGGCAGTAGTGAATGGCAGTCACTTTGGAGAGAGCGGTGTTTTTGTTGAGAGAGCCTGTGTGTGTGTGTGTGTGTGTGTGTGTGTGTGTGTGTGTGTGTTAGGGAAGTGTGAGAGACAGTGAGTGCACTGTCACTTTAAGCCCCTCCCTCCCCCCACATTCAGACCCCCCCCCACCCCAACTCACATGGAAGTTTTGCTCCTCCTGTCCTGGCCCCGACCCAGCCCACGCCGGAGACCGAGTGGCGCAGGCAGGCAGGGTCCAGGGAGGGACTCCGCTCTAGGCAGCGGTGGGCTGGGACGCTGCACCGCCAGTGACCGGCCGTGCCACTCTGGGATCCCCAGGGCTGGGGCCTTTGGCCAGCTGGCTGAGAAGGGAGGGAGGGGCCGGGGTTAGGGGTGGAGACGAGAGGATTCCAGCCCTGGCCAGCGAGGGGAATGGTGCCCCAAATTTTCGGGTGCCCTATGCAGCCGCCTATTCTGCATATGCCTAAGGACGGCCCTGGCTGGGATGGTCTTGGGCCAGGAGAGTACATGTTGGCATTGTAACAGTGCTTTGTGTCGGTGTGCTCAGGATAGAGTATTTGGTAAAACCGAGGCAGTAGGTGATGATCTTGTCCTCAGAGGCCTGAACAGCTGATACTTTCTCTGATACTCAGGTACTTATCTGAATACCAGGAACTCCTGAGTACTAATTACAGCTCTGACACTGAGTCCTTCTGTGCCCATGGGGAAATCATAGAACCTACATGCCTCAGTTTCCCAATCTGTAACTCTGGGATAAAATTGCTTGCATACAGAGTCTCCAAAGGGCGAAATGCCAGATATGTTTACATTGCTCCCAAGGTGAAAAGTACTGAGAAGGATTGTCCTACAGTCCAAGTGGCTCTGGTACAGCTACCCTCCTCAGCTGATATGAAAGCTAGGATGTTTCCAGACAGCCACACCACGACATCATAATTTATCTCCTGGGAAATTGAGAAGCTGTGTTGAATTTGAACGGCCACTATGGAAAGCTGAATCATACATCTGATCCCTGGTACACACTGTGACACAACAAACGGCAGGTAGCCGAGTAAATAGTTATTTCTGAATGGAATGTAATTCTCAGCTCTTTCATTAATAAAATGGACAGTTTGTGTGGCGTGCGTGATTGAATCTTGTGTGGTTGCTTTAATAATGAAGCAAGTAATGCTCATTTCGGTCCCACTGACAGTTGTTGTAATTAGCCAGAGGCAGAATAGAAAGAGCCGTGACGTTAGCACCACGATCTGCCTATGTACTTATTGTGTTTCTGCCTTTCCAATAAGGTGAATGAGATCACAGGTCGGAAACACGAGATGCCGGGCATTTCTGAAAAGGGCAACGTGGTCTGTGATGTGGGCAATCTGTTGACAGGCATTAATGCAGAACTGCTGTTGCAGCTTGTGATCCTAAAACAAAAGCCTTCCATGCTAAAGATTAATTAGTGGCTGATACACAGATATGGTGCATCATCTCTGTACAAACACCCCGAGACAGATTAAAAAACAGTGTATTCTAGAAATGTGATGCTATCGTTTTAGAGATGAGTCAGAGTAACAGGTAGTCCAAGTTAGGGCATATGCAAGGACATGGACTCCAGAATCAGCCAAAGCATGGACTGCTGCACCAGAAGGGAGAGGAGAAAACAAGGTCCAGCTGTGGCCACCCCTCCCCCCAGCACCTTCCTCGACCCAAGTACTGTCCCGAGGGGCCCCCTCACAGGTGGTGTCTCCCCTCCCCCTGCACCATGTGAGCTTGGCCGAAAGCTGCAGAGGAGCTAGCCAGAGACCCCAGCCAGTACGAACAGAAACAGCCACAGCAGGGACTTTGGGTCCTTCAATTTTCTGCAGTGTTGACTGGACTTTCTCTGCTCTGTGCTGGGCTAATTGGCTGCTTGCTTCTACCCTCCTTCACAATCTCTTCACCCCAACCTCATTCCTCTGACCCTCTTCCCTGCTCCCCTACCTCCTTCCCTTCAATGCCTCTTCCCTTTAGCCGATCCCCTCCTTCCTAAACACACCAAAACAGAAAAAAATCATGGAACTACCATGATTTTGCTACCATCATGTTGTTCACTCTGCTTGGATGTGATGCCCCTTCCCCCATCCTGTGTCTGTCCTGTCTAGTGAGATTAGAAGCACCTCAGGGCAGGGATTGTCATTTTGTTCTGTGTTTGTACAGCTCCTGGCGCAATGGGGTCCCGGTCCATGACTTGAGCTCCTAGGCTCTACCATAACACAAATAATAATAATACTTAACTAAGGGGTATGGTATTGTGGTAAACTAGCAAGTGTGAGTACGTATGACAGTTTTACTGGATGGAATGAGAACTTTTCAGCTGTGTGTCATAGACTCTATATTGTTAACAATAAATGGCGAATATCCTTTAGCTAGAATTGGAGATGCCATCTATGCAAAAAGAACCCAATTACTAATGATCACCATCATCAAGCATCAGAAAATGATGGGCTCAGATTCATTATTAACCTGTGCCATTCACCATTAAACACGCATCTTTTATGCAAGCTGGTCTACAGCATGTTTCTTACCATTAACCAATATGAGCCAATTCAATCTTCACATATGTGCAGTAAGAGAGAAATGAATATAGGCAAATCCTGTAAGATAAATTCCTTTTCCCCCATTCAAATATTCTAATATTCCAGAGAAACACAAATTCCTATTGATCAAGAAGTGCATGGTACACACAAGTCCACCTATTGAGATTTATAAGAATAAATAAGTAATTCATGTTTATTTTGCAAAGACACAGGAAATCTTGCAGGGCTAATCATTTCACTGGGGACAAAGGTTTATGGTCTGCAGCATGATAAGAGCACATATGGGGGTTATCCTATTATTTGTACGGCCAAAGAGAACCAGATTGAATTTGTGTGTGACAACAGACTAAATCCCTCAGTAATTTATTGCACAGACTAGTAAACCTTGCTCAAACCATGCTGACTGAAGCAAAGAAGGCATTAACCAGCTGATCTTACTCTGATATCTGTCATAGTGTTACCCACAGAAAAAATGGAAGTAATTCAGCCCACTCTATGGCGGCCAATAATGATTACTATTTTTATTGTGGCAGCAGGCAAAATGAGCTCAGCTGTATACAAACAAATGTGAAGAGACATTCTGTCCTAAACTGCTTTCACCACAAAGGTGAGCAAGTAGATTTTGTGCCTGGGCTAGTAAATGTTCATGATGATTTTGCAAGGCTGAGGTATCTGTCAATTTTTTAAATACCTAACAAATTAGGCCCCCGCAGCTCAGAAGACTGGTAATAGGATTAAGGTCCCTTTTTTAGGTCATCAGTTCAGATTTGTCCCACATGGGTAGTGACCAAAATCTGCTTCCAGCTGATGGCTGTTTGGTAGCTATCTGAAATGAGTTCATGGGCTTTGTCCATTTTGCAGCGTGCAAGTATGCAAATTCCAAAACCACCTTCATAACTGGTACTGACGGATGCCCTTATTGACAGTCTCTGCAGAGCACAATAATGCGCTTTCATGTGGGTGTTAGCTTGCCCATGCGGTACCTCTTCTGTGGATGAGAAAACACTGGTTACTTACAATTCCAATTCCGATGAAGTGAGCTGTAGCTCACAAAAGCTTATGCTCAAATAAATTTGTTAGTCTCTAAGGTGCCACAAGTCCTCCTTTTCTTTTTGCGAATACAGACTAACACGGCTGCTATTCTGAAACCTCTAAATTCCAACAGTGAATCCCAAATAAGCATTCTGGCTAGGTGAATTGTGCAGCTGTTAATTAAGCTGTGAATGAGAAGGCTCTTCATAACAGAGAGGTAAACAGTTTGGCTTGGAGCAGGACTGGGTGGGAAACTAACATTTTTGCAAAAACAAATTTTGGTTTCTCATTGAAAATTGAGAATGTCAGTATTCTGCCCAGCCCCAGAACAGAGGGGAGGGGATCTTTGCAGATGTGATTGAGTTTGAGAGCAAGGTGGGTAAGAAACCAGTTTCAGAATGCCCTCTTCCTGAATGGACTATCAAACTATTCCGAACTTTAGAAGGGGCTGTATTTGTGCTCACCATATGGTGTGCTGATTATAGCAGCGGAGTAGAAACCAGCATGCCAAGGTTCTAGACGTAGCTCTCCCATTGCCTTGCTTTGTGATGTTGGGCAAGTCACTCACCCTTCCATGCCTCAGCCCGTTTGTTAAAGCCGGTAAAGCACCCACCTGTGTAAAGCATTTTGAGATCCGGAGATGAACCAGGCTACAATAAGCTCTAAGCACAGTATTATAATGTATTAATGGAACTCCAATCAATGTTAACTAGTGAAACTTATATATCAAATGGAGACTAGGCCCCTAAAACTGCATTTATAACCCTGTTCTTTGTGATGAAGAGAACCCACCACCTTCTTGATTTTAGTGAAAAGCCTCAAAAGCAGAATGTGAAACCCACTCTGCATTACTCTTGCCTCTGGAGACTGGTAAGCTTGCAGTTGAGCATGGACTCTTCAGGTGGTTAATTGAATAATTGGCTTCCCTGGTTAACAGAGCAAGAAGTAAACACAGGATTAATATTTTTGTCCTGGCTGGAACCATCTCATTTGTGTTCTATATGGATTTAGGGCAAGGAGGCCCTGACTGCAAGTCAATGAAGTTTGGAGATCCTGAAACAGTTAAAATGGATTTTTTAACCGACATGAACTCTTCTTTACTGGTTTCAGAATAACAGCCGTGTTAGTCTGTCTTTGCAAAAAGAAAAGGAGGACTTGTGGCACCTTAGAGACTAACCAATTTATTTGAGCATGAGCTTTCGTGAGCTACAGCTCACTTCATCGGATCCTGCGCCTGATCATTTAACACCAAGGAAGAATAAACCCACCAATTTTGCAACATGATGCAATGTCTCAGCATTTGTTGCACCACGTGCCGGGGGGGTCCTACAGAGGATGTGGCTGCGTTTGTGGCTCTTCTCTGCTGAAGTGCTGACACCTCGTGGGCTGTGGAGGCCATGGCAGCTTGTCAGGTCTCACCACATTCCAGTCTTGATTGCATCAGCCTAAGAACCTGACTCATCAGGACAAATCGGGTGGTGTCTCATTAGGTGCCTCTGGCTGGTGTGTCCTTATGAGCAATACGTCCTTTTCTTTCACTTGATCATTTCCCAGACAGCGTTCCCTTCAGTCAGCCTTGAAACTGGGGTTTATTTTCTAATGAGTGCACCGACATTTTTTTACAGTTTTATTTTTAAATGACAAAGTGGATTCAAAGACAGTGTATAAATTGGAAATGGGCCCAAGCCCCTGATTTTGAATGTGGATCTGATCTTCTGCAAAGTCCAGATTCAGGGTTTTTGTTCAGTGGATTGTAGAGATGTGAATTGGATGTGAAACAAAGCTCCAGATCTGAAAAAGGATCAGAGGTGTTTTGTTGCAGGCCCATCTCTAATAGAAACATTCAGCTCACTAAGCTTCCCTGTGCCCCCATTGTGAGCTGTTATGTGCTAGAAACTCCTGTGTTTCTCAGACTGTTCTGCAGAGACACATGATGTGATGTTACCTAATGGGTAGGACAGTGCTGTTGCAAATTCAGGAAACTGGGGGGTAGCAGAGATATTTGCAAGTCACCCCCATGCTGTCAATTGCTGGGTTTTAATAAATTATTGGAACAAGGAAACCCATCGCAAACGCTCATGTTAATGAAGAAAGACAGGCTTATTCGATCTGATTGTAGTATTGTCAATGTTACAACACATTGCCCAGAGGAGTGTGGTTTGAATGCTTCCTGCTTTTTAAACTTTCCACGTAGTGAGTTTTCCCCCCCAACTCACACAACTGATGATAATCCATCGTATGACTGCCAAAATGTATGTATAAGGAGGGAGTGAAAGGCAGAATGAGATGAAATCAAGACTAACAAAAGAGGAAAGTAGGCAACTGCTTTATCTAAGGCCCTGTCCACACTGTGGTAGAATAGTACAAGTAAAGCCCATGTTTAAGCATGGTTCTTGCTAGAGGGCTTCTGTCAGGGTCTTGCTCATCTTTGGGACAGATATATTTTATCTTTTTACATGCCAAGAGAAGTCACATGGTTTGAATCGTACTTGGCACAGGGCCAAAGGCAAGAGTCAGAACAAAGATACCATATACTAGACAGAACCCTTGGGAAGTTTTGCTAGTTCCAGATTGATATACTGGATACATTACTGTACATCTATATTCAGCAATATGGCCCACAAAACTGATAACTCCCTGCTCTAATACCTAGCTTGTATTAATTAAAGACTTCCTAGGCTGCAGCATACAAGTGTACACAGTGGGCCAAATTTATCTGTGGCGCACTGATAATAATAGAGTTGCATCAGGCATTAATTTGGCCCAATGAGTACTACACTAACGAGAGACAGGTCTGAGCCAAAACCCCAGACTCACACTTTGGGGAAACTTGAGTCCAGCTGTGGACTTCATGTGTAGCCCTGTGATATATAATGGACCGGTACCAAACCCCTGCTGTTGAATGTCCACATCCAAATGTTGCAGGTTCTGCCTATCTTTAATGCCATCCCTTACAAAAGACCATCACTGAACTCAGGCATTCACGTTAGGGCAAACGGGCATGAAGTAGCCATGGACTAGGGCACATCTGGACCCACAGCCCCCAGATTCTGGGCACAGAACCCATTAGCAAAGCCCCACATATTTGGTATTTACAAGAGGCAGGACAACCTGCTTCAGTTGGAAGCAAGAATTTTACATGAGCATTTTGCAGCCCTGTATTAATTGAGTCAGTTGGGCTGATGCAATAGGACAGTGATGTATGTCCCCACTGCTCTTTGGAGAAATGACAGGGAAGGCTTTAGATGATTCTACTGGGTGAGGTACCACTAATGTTAATGGTTTCCACTAGCAAGGAGATCAAGACATTCCCATCGTTGCCGGCACCCAGTGCCAGAGGCAAGCAACAGCAGGAGGCGGGGGGCGGGGGGAGGTGTTGGGGTTCGCTGCCCGGTGTGCATCACCCAGTAATCACAACGGGGTGGAGAAGCAGAAAAGTTTATTTGAAGCTTCAAAGAAGGTACAGGGAGATTAGAATCTCAAATCCTGCACACAGAGCAGGAAGTTACACAGGCTTTTATACATCCTTTCTTCAGCATACTTATCCAATAGCAAGCTGCCCTAAGTATCCATATAGCCAGCCAATCCAGTTACCAGCTAGTTCCCTTGTTCTCTGTACCAGCTGTTAAATTATACATAAAGCTGCTTTATTCAGCATTGTTCCTCCATATCTGTCTTGTTTGGCCTTGTTTAGTTTCAGGCAGTCTGACTCTGCAACATATTGTTGCAGATCCTCAGCATAGCTGCTGTGAGTGCCTCCAGGCGGGGTGGGGGGGGGGGCAAGGACAGTTGGTCCTAATGCGCATAACTGCTGTGAGTGCCTCCAGGTGTGTGGGGGGGCAAGGACACTTGGGCCTAGTGCGAGGGGGGGCTTCATCGACACTCGTGGTCTTCCATCCCCTCGAGTTACCTAGTGGCCATGCCCAGTGTCCCCAACACCATCTTCTAAAGGCCTGTGGGGAATTTGCCACTCCAGGCCCCTGCAAATGGCTCCTTTTATAGGCTGTTGTTTCATATGCCATGGCAAGAAAACTGGAAACATTCCTAGTTGTATGTGCCATCATATTAGCAACTTGCAGTTTTATTGTAGCTGTGTGGGTCCCAGAATATTAGGGAGACAAGATGGATGAGGTAATATCTTTTCTTGGATCGATTTCTCTTGGTGAGAAAGACAAGCTTTTAAACGTACCCAGAACTCTTCTTTAGGTCAGTGTAAGCTAGAAAGCTTGTCTCTTTCAGCCTTTTTCAAATGGTGTTTTGCTTAGAAATTTAGCTAACTTTAAAACAAAAACAAATAAACAAAAAATAACAAAAATAAAACAAAGGGTGAAAAACACTCCAAAATGACTTGAAACAAAACAAAAAAATCAGTTTTAGGTTGAATTGAATTAAATGTTTTTATGTGTAGATATTTCCCCTAAATTATTTGCTCAGTTCTAGTAATAAGGACTTTTACTGCAAAGATAATTCCCTCCTTCAGCCATGCACTAGAGTTACATGAAATTGCACAGAGATTTTTGGACAAATACAGGCCTGGTCTGTAAAATACTTAGACCTCCAGACCCCACCATCTCCAGTTGGCATGGAGACTCCATCCCATCCTGGCAAATAATGACTTGGCCTCAGTTATTCACAGCTTAATCACCCCTTGCCTGTACTACAGCAGTGCAATATACCTGGTCTTGAACTTTCAACACTTAGCCAACAAACTCAGGACACTGCAGCACATTATATACATAGTCATATATAAAGTACAACCTTCTGCACAGCCAACCCATACACACTAGTGACGTCAAGGTAAACTGTAGCATTTTAGACTTTTGGCCCAAGATTTTCAAAGACAGAAGACTAAAGCTAGGCTCCTAAATCCTGCTTTAAGCACCTCAATAAATGGACTGGTTTTCAAAAGTGTTAGGTACCCAGAGAAAGTGCTGAGCATGCCTTGGGCAACTGGTATCATTAGGAACAAATGACTGCTCAGCACTCTTGAAATTCCAGCCATTTGGTTAGGTACCTAGATACAGATTTAGGAGTCTAACTTCAGGCTCCTACTTCTGACAATCTTACTCACACTATATGTTTGAAATGGTGCCTCTGATTCATTGTTTTACATTTTGTGAATAAAATGTGCATCAGTAATAACAACAACCCCCCCAACCAGTTATTTAAAAATGAAAATGACTTTCATTTGATATCAGCCTGGTTGTGCCCCAGGATATTCTGAACCTTAATACTTTATACAGTGAAGATTAAATGTCTCTAAAGAATCTTAGGTAGCCTAGTTAGTGGATCACGAGCCTGATTAATGAAGAACTTGGAGTGATTTCCCTAGAGATCCAAGCAAGTGCACTTCAGTACCTAGCCCTTTCTTTAAGATGTAACAGAACGTGCATTACAGATATGAGTCTCTTTATAATATCTGGTTTCAGAGTAACAGCCGTGTTAGTCTGTATTCGTAAAAAGAAAAGGAGTACTTGTGGCACCTTAGCGACTAACCAATTTATTTGAGCATAAGCTTTCGTGAGCTACAGCTCACTTCATCGGATGCATAAAAGTGGAAAATGCAGTGAGGATGCTTTTTTATACTTATATGTTTTTATATGTTTTTCTCTCCCCCCACCCCACTCTCCTGCTCGTAATAGCTTATCTAAAGTGATCACTCTCCTTACAATGTGTATGATAATCAAGGTGGGCCATTTCCAGCACAAATCCAAGGTTTAACAAGAATGTCTGGGGCGGGGAGGGGGGGGGAACTAGGGGAAATAGGTTACCTTGCATAATGACTTAGCCACTCCCAGTCTCTATTCAAGCCTAAGTTAATTGTATTCAGCAGTCTCTCGCTGGAATCTGGTTTTGAAGTTTTTCTGTTGTAATATCGCAACTTTCATGTCTGTAATCGCGTGACCAGAGAGATTGAAGTATTCGCCGACTGGTTTATGAATGTTATAATTCTTGACATCTGATTTGTGTCCATTTATTTTTTTACGTAGAGACTGTCCAGTTTGAGCAATGTACATGGCAGAGGGGCATTGCTTGCACATGATGGAATATATCACATTGGTAGATGTGCAGGTGAACGAGCCTCTGATGGTGTGGCTGATGTTATTAGGCCCTGTGATGGTGTCCCCTGAATAAAGATGTGGGCACAGTTGGCAATGGGCTTTGTTGCAAGGATAGGTTCCTGGGTTAGTGGTTCTGTTGTGTGGTATGTAGTTGCTGGTGAATATTTGCTTCAGGTTGGGGGGCTGTCTGTAGGCAAGGACTGGCCTGTCTCCCAAGATTTGTGAGAGTGATGGGTCGTCCTTCAGGATAGGTTGTAGATCCTTAATAATGCGTTGGAGAGGTTTTAGTTGGGGGCTGAAGGTGACGGCTAGTGGTGTTCTCTTATTTTCTTTGTTAGGCCGGTCCTGTAGTAGGTGACTTCTGGGTACTCTTCTGGCTCTGTCAATCTGTTTCTTCACTTCAGCAGGTGGGTATTGTAGTTGTAAAAATGCTTGATAGAGATCTTGTAGGTGTTTGTCTCTGTCTGAGCGGTTGGAGCAAATGCGGTTGTATCGTAGAGCTTGGCTGTAGACAATGGACCGTGTGGTGTGGTCTGGGTGAAAGCTGGAGGCATGTAGGTAGGAATAGCGGTCAGTAGGTTTCCGGTAAAGGGTGGTGTTTATGTGACCATCGCTTATTAGCACCGTAGTGTCCAGGAAGTGCTATATTGATGACATCTTCATCATCTGGACCCATGGAAAAGAAGCCCTTGAGGAATTCCACCATGATTTCAACAATTTCCATCCCACCATCAACCTCAGCCTGGACCAGTCCACACAAAAGATCCACTTCCTGGACACTACGGTGCTAATAAGCAATGGTCACATAAACACCACCCTATACCAGAAACCTCCGGGACCGCTGCTCCCGCCCCCCACCCCCCCTGGTTCCTCAGACATTCTTGTTAAACCCTGGATTTGTGCTGGAAATGGCCCACCTTGATTATCATACACATTGTAAGGAGAGTGATTACTTTAGATAAGCTATTACCAGCAGGAGAGTGGGGTGGGAGGAGAGAAAACCTTTTGAAGTGATAAACACCCATTTTTTCATGATCTGTGTGTATAAAAACATCTTCACTGCATTTTCCATTTTTATGCATCCGATGAAGTGAGCTGTAGCTCACGAAAGCTTATGCTCAAATAAATTGGTTAGTTTCTAAGGTGCCACAAGTACTCCTTTTCTTTTTATATATAGGTGAGCTCACTTTAAGATAATAATGCCTGCCTTTGAAATGGAATTGCTGGATTCAGGTGCTTATCACCTTGGAGCCAAGTTCAAATATCAGTGCAATCTGCAGAGATGAAAAGTCATTCCCATCTGACAGCTGGATTTAATTGCTCAGCTGAAATAAGCTGCTGGCTTCCCCCGACCTTTTAGAGGAGAGGTCTGCTTCATGAAAACTGCCTTGTCAAGGCCCCTTTATTGTTCGCCTCAGCAGAAAGGTCAAGGATTAAAAGGGCTATGGAAACCCAGGCTGGATGGAGGAGTTTTGCTGCCTTAGACAAACCTAAAACCATAAACTCTATCTGCATTCCCCCTTACAAACAATTACCAGGCCTTTTGTTGCCCCTAACGCTTTCCTGCCCTGCGTGACCAGCTGTTCCACCTTCTATGCTAGAGATGGTGCAGATGGAAAATGAAACTCCTGCTCAGCCTTAAATTATATGTGGTCTTTTCAGACTGGAGTGAAGAGATATTGCAGAGGTTATGTAGGGGCCGCACAGGGAAATTTGTATTGGTGTTGCCTGTGCAGAACCTGTTCTGTGGATAAAGAAAACACTTCAGATTCTAGCACCTTCCACGTGCACTAAATTAATTTTAAAATTCACAAAATAGGGCCATTTTGAGACAGATTAGATTTTTCAGAATTATAGAAATTAGAGGCTCAATTTTCAAATTTTGAGGCCAAAAGACACTTAAATCCCTTTTGTAGGCATGTGATGGGCATGCATGCCCTGCATCCAACTGCGGGGATTAACCCCTCACTGTGGGCTGAGGAAGCCACACCCCCACGGCCCTATTGGGCATGCTCAAAGTGCAACACCAGTATAAGAGGGAGCAGCGTGGCTCAGTCTGGGTGGACTGCTGTAGGGGAAAGAGGTGTGCTGTTGGCCCCCTGCTGAAGGGTTGCAGCCACTTCACAACACGAAGGCCAGCCAGCTGACAGCAACCCTCAACCCCCAGGTGCTGGATGTGACTGAGGGAACTAGGAAACCACAAGAAGCGGGTAGCAAGTAACCCTGGGAGTCTTTGTGGGGAGTTGGTTGGACAACCGGAGGCTAGCTCGGTGTGTTATGGCCGGATCCCCGCCATGCTGGTGGCAGGCAACCCTGCCACTGAGGGGGCCCTGGATTGGGACCCAGTGGAGAGGGAGGGCCTGGGTCTCTCATCCTGGCCTCTGCCCCCCCACTGAGGTGGCAGCCCATCCTGACAGTGACTGACTCCGGCAGCTAGGCCACACAGCCCCGAGCCTGGGGGTGTGCAGGTGCGACTGCAGGCCTGACCCATGACAAGGCACCTAACGCTTAGTTTGGTGCCTATACTAAAACATCCAAATTTGAAAACTGGTCCCATTGGACCCTTACGGATGGAAAAGACTCTCTGAGGTAACTTATCTGTCTCCCATTTTGTGGACTGCTGTGGAATTCAGCTGGTATTTTATTTCATTATATCTACTGCCTATCTCCAAATGTCTTGGTCCATCCGTCATCCTAAACTGCTCCATCCTCAGCTACAACCTCCTAAAATGTCTGCAACATCTCTGGAAACCATACATAATATGTTTGTTAAAGCCACTCTGTTTGATTCCTTTTCTTGCATTTCAGTCTCTCCTCTGAAGTCTAATTAGATTGCAAAGCACTAAAGAAGCCATGAAATTACCTTGAAATTGAGAGTTAAAGGGCTTTTGCTGATTCATTAAAGAGGATTTGTGAGCCTAGACACTGGACCAAATTTGCTAATGGACCTAAATGGGGTTTTTTTGTGGGTTACATGCCTGTAAAAAGGTTCGTGCTTTTCTCCGTGGAAAAAGTCCTCGTTGCTTTGAAACTACTAAAACTTTGTTTCAAAGTGCAGAAATTATGAGGCAAATGAAATGGCGGCTGTAATGGTGTGAGACGTTATCAGCCATCAATTGTATTACTCAGTTTGAATGAAACAAACTGTTGTCATTGCATTAGGAGCGGGCCAGCTAGTTGAATTGAGTCGTCTCATCCTGGTTAGCTGGTGCTGGGGGGGTCCCCTTCTGGATAGGGAGGGCGTATAGGGACGTATGGGCGTATAGGGACAAATCCTGTCGTTTTTATGTAATCAAAACTCCCCTGAAAGATTTGTCTAGGTTAGGAATTTTTAGAAAGTGCCTAAGATGCACAAGTTCCATTAACCTGGCCTCATAACTCAGACACTTCTGGAAAAACCTCCCCTATGAGCCTGATCCTGAAAAGTGTGGTCATTAAGAGCTCAGGGCGCTTGGCAACCTGTTGGATCAAGCACTGATTAAGGCCTGCAGGGTTCAGATGGGGTAAGTGAGGCACTGACTGGGAAAATTACACAGAGTCTATGATAGTCAGGAATAGAGCCCTTGACACCTGACTCCCTGTCCACTGCCTTAACCCCGTGACTGCCCTATCTCCCTGAGGGATAGGGAACCTGATACATTAGAAGAGAGCATCTAAGGCGTTATATGACGTTACTGGCATTTCACAATGCACATTGTAATTAGGTCTGAGCCCTTATTGGAACCCTGTCTCCAATCCTCAGCTACTGGAACAATGAGGATTTTCTCCAGCCACATCAGAATATTGTGGTATTAATGTGCGGGGACTTTGTATTGCTCTGCAGTTGTGTTCACTGGTTCTCTAGCTCTGCAAGGACATTGTTCTTTGTTTATACCAAAATAAATGACATTATCCGGGTTCCTAAAAAAACCCTAAGCTTCCCCCACTCATCAGTCCCAATTCACTCCTGTTTATTGGCTCTATCATCATCCCCACCTTTCCCTAAAATAAACTCTGATTAGAATGTATTTCTCTTCAATCCACCCGTTCAGGTGTGGGAAGGTGGGGCTAGTTTTGTTACACTCATTGCACCACCCTGGTGTCAGTCTTAAACGTCGTACAGTCCTTCTGCTTCCTTGGTGACATAAATTTCTTCCTTGCCTACATGCTCTAGGAAGCTTTAATAAAGGAAAATAAGCCAAGTGTTAGTGCACACAAAGGTGACTTGTGGGGGAACAAGGTATTGCATCCCCTCTGATCTTCAGTGCAGTTATGAAAAACGTTCCAGGCATGAAGGCTCCATGTGGGTTATTCTTTGCTTTGCTGATGCAGCAGCGTTTACCATCCCGTTGAATGAACATGTCCCAGACAGTAAAAAATAACAAAGTGAAAGGGCAAGTTCTTTCTACAGGCCAGTCTGGGCCAGGCTGCCAGATATGATAGTACAGAGCGTCTCACATCATAAAAGGAAATCTGCAAACACTGGCAAACTGAAGCCTCTGTAATGTTCCCTGTCAGCAGATTGTCAACTAAACAAAGGCGATGGGGTGGGAATCTATGCAAGGGAACATCTGTGAGTCATGTCTGTGTCTGGCAGTGTTTATGCATGCACATCTGGCTGCCGTGTGTGTGTGTGTATGTTTGAGTGAACGCTTGGTGTGTGTGTGTGTGGAGGGTGTGACTGCTCAAGCACGTGTTTGGGGTGCACGAGAGTGGGCCTGTTTGTGCAAAGAACTTATCTCATCCCAAGACAGTTCCAGAGAGCCTGGGCTCTTAGCACAGGAACACTGGAATTCTTGTCTCCTATCTCCAGATGTGGCCTTTAACAGACACTTTCAAGGAAGGCAAATCCTATACTGCCACCATCATTATTGCACTTGGAGTTTTGTGCAATTTAATATAACATGGGAGTTGTTCTCCTTGATCCCCAGCTGGTGATCAGCTTATGCTAGGGTTGCCAACTTTCTAATTGCACAAAACCGAACACCCTAGCCCTGCCCCTTCCCCGAGGCCCCAGCCCCTTCCCCGGCCCTTCCCCCAGGCCCGACCTCCATTCACTACATTCCCCCTCAGTCAGTGGCTTGCTCTCCCCCACCCTCACTCACTTTCACTGGGCTGGGGCAGTGAGTTGGGATGTGGGAGGGAGTGACAGCCCTAACTGGGGGTGTGGGCTCTGGGGTGGGGCCAGAAATGAGGGGTTCAGGGTCCAGGGGGTTGGGGTCCAGTGGGGGTGAGGGCTCTGGAATGGGGCTGCGGGCTCTGGGGTGGGGCTGGGGATGAGGGGTTTGGGGTGCAGGAGGGGGGTCCAAATTTTAGGGGGGCTCAGGGCTGGGGCAGGGGATTGGGGCACAGCATTGGGGTGTGGGCTTACTTTGAGCGGCTCCCAGTCAGCTGCACAGCCGGGGTGCTAAGGCAGGCTTCCTGCCTGTCCTGGCATCGCGGACTGCACTGTGCCCCGGAAGCGGCCAGCAGCAGGCCCGGCTCCTAGGCGGAGGTGCGCAGGCTGCTCTTGCCCGCAGGCAATCCCTTCCCCTAGCACCAACCAGCCAATGGGAGTGCGGAGCTGGCGCTCAGGGCAGGGCAGTGTGTGGAGCCCTTTGGCCACCCCACCTAGGAGCCAGACCTTTTGGCTGCTTCCGGGGCACAGCGTGGTGTCAGAACAGGTAGGGACTAGCCTACCTTAGCCAGGCAGCACCACTCACCGGACTTTTAATGGCCCGGTCGGCAGTGCTGATCGGAGCCACCAGCGTCCCTTTTCGACTTGGTGTTCCAGTCTAAAACCAGACGCTTGGTCACCCTAGCTTATGCCTTGAAGCAGATGACTGATAAAACCATTCAGCTCTTGCATAGCTTTGCATTGTCAAAAAACAATAAGATTTTTTTTTTTATAAACCTGTGTCCTATATGGAATCAGAATTGTAGGACTGGAAGGGACCTTGAGAGGTCATCTAGTTCAGTCCCCTGCACTCATGGCAGGACTAAGTATTATTTAGACCATCCCTGACAGGTGTTTGTCTAACCTGCTCTTAAAGATCTCCAATGATGGAGATTCCACAACCTCCCTGAGCAACTTATTCCACTGCTTAACCACCCGGACAGTTAGGAAATTTTTCCTAATGTCCAACCTAAACTGCTCTTGCTGAAATTTAAGCCCATTGCTTCTTGTCCTATCCTCAGAGGTTAAGAAGAACAATTTTTCTCCCTCCTCCTTGTAAACAACCTTTTACATACTTGAAAATGGTTATCATGTCCCCTTTCAGTCTTCTCTTCTCCAGACTAAACAAACCCAATTTTTCAGTCTTCTCTCATAGGTCATGTTTTCTAGACCTTTAATCATTTTCATCACTCTTCTCTGGACTTTCTCCAATTTGTCCACATCTTTCCTGAAATGTGGCGCCCAGAACTGGACACAGTACTCCAGTTGGAGGCCTAATCAGCGCGGAGCAGAGCTGAAGATTACTTCTTGTATCTTACTTACAACACGATATCAGATATAGGAGAGTTTGCACCTTGACTGTTCTACCCACCATAGTTCCCCCTGTGGTGGCTAATTTCAAATGACCCGTGAATCCTCATCTCAACCTATGAAGCTACTACAGAAATTAAATATGGACAAAAAGGTGCTGAGAATGCCATTTCAAGTTGTGGATGATAAAGATCTCCTTAGACCTTGCAACAGGCTGGCTGGCCCATGGGCTGGAGGGCCTGAGGCTAAGCCAACCCTGATCACCGGATGAGCCACACTGGAGGGGAATCAGGTGCTCCCTGTACAAAAGGAGCAGGTAGTTAAGGTGAAGAAAGGAAGCCCAGGAAACTTCAGCTATGGCTGTAGCTGTTGTAGGGAGTAAGAAGGTTCTGCAGGGCCCTGAGTCAACAGGGGAAAAAACTCAAGAAGTAGGAAAGTGTGAGCAGAACTCTCCAGGCAGGGTGGCCTGGGAGAGACCCTGCTCATGCAGGGGAGAGAATGCAGGGGCCCCAGGTGGGAAGGCCTGTGAGGAAGAAAAGAAACATTGGGTTGTGGGGACTTATGAATGGACTTTGTTTTGTGATTGAGTTTTATTTGCTGTTTATTTTGTAGTAATAAGCCTAGTCCCCAAGGAGGGGGACTTTGTTGACCAAGAAAAAGCCTGAAGTTAAGTTTTTGAGAAGCCTAAGAGGGGAAATCGAGGCTGGTTGCCTGGAGAGCAACCTATGGCCACAAGGGGGCTCTGGAGAGTCAGCTGCCTGTCTTACACTACCTCAAAGATTTAAATACCTCAAGCCTTTCTTCCCTTCAAAATCTCCCTAAAATATATTAGGTGAAAGTCTGACTGCAGTAAATTGAGGGGCAAAGCTCTCATTGACTTCAGTGGGGCCCGGATTTCACCCACGGGTTTCTTTCTGAGAGAAAGAAAAGTCCCTGTGTCTGAGCTATTGATTTACACCCGCTGAGGATTTGCCCCATTCATTCCATCTAAACTCTCCTAAGTTCTCGGTTCACTTTCCTGGTATAAACTTATTGATGACTCATTCTAGCCTTAATTATAACCCTGGCATTTTCAAGACTGCCAGCCAAACAAATGTTTAGTGGGATGTGTATTGTCTGCAGCGCTAAAGATTTTTTACAGTTCTCGCTCTGTTTTTTTTATTATCTTGAAAAAGCTGAGATTCAGATTTTAGGGAGATATTCAAAAAATCTGAATGATCCTGCAGTTTCTAGGGTATGGGCTTAAAGTATTTAGCTTATTAGCTGTGTCAGCATTTAGATGTAACCGTGACAGGTACTATGGAAAAACACTGGCAGACAGATTAGGCATTGGTGGAAGACAGCCCGGCCTCACATTCTTGGAGGGTTTTTTATTTATTTTCAGTGAAAATATAATAATTCTACTTTTTTTCTGGAAGTGGAAAAACAATTACACAAGCATATTTTACAGTGGAACCTAATGAAAAGAATCATGCCTCCTTGGATTTAAACTCAGACTGATTTTTACAGTGTTCAAAACCGGTTTAATTTAAAAAAATATACTCTCAAAGTCAAAATGATCACTTTTTCCAATTACAGTTTGACGAGATTCTAACGGGGGCTCAATATCAGTGTGAAACACATAGTTAATAGCAATCCTAATAATTACTAGTTGGTCCTTAGCACCAAAGGGACGTTTATAGAGCATTGGAGTATCGCCAACCCCAAGTTTTCAAAAATCATAAGTCAGGTCCCCCAAAATCATGAGACTGGCTTAGAAAAAGTGAGTTTCTAGCCCTCATGGTTGTAGAGAACAGCTCAAAACCTGACCTGAGTTCCCCCTAAAGAAACAGGAAGGCAAATGAAAAGAACCCCACATTTCTTATTTTTATTAAATCTCATAATTTTTAAGCAAGTCTAATAATTTGTTGAGGCCTGGGTCATGATTCCTGAACGGCTGGGGTTGGCAAACTACACCTCCTAACATTTCAAGTAGCTAATGTGGGTCATGGTGCCATTCAGGTTTGGCCCGTTCCCTCCTCATCTATGGAGGGGCAAACGAGGGCAAACCTGAGTGGTGTTGCGACCCCCATGTGCCAGATCACAACATCACTTGGTTTGGGGGCCCTCCCAACTGGAGTGCCTGGGGCAAACTGCCCTTCTTTCCAGACCAGTGGTTTTGGAGCTCAAAGCTAGGGCTTCCATTACAGGGGAGTTTTTTGGGGGGGCCCCTTATTACTTTTTGGGGCTACCTGCCTTTTGTCTTACATCACACGACTGTTCAAATTAAAGTAAGCCACTTGACAGTCAGGGCCCCCCTGACTTTTTCCCCGTAATTTGGGTACTGGTCAAAGTGGGCTCACAGTAAGCTAGTGGGTGGGTGAACCCCTGGGTGCATTCGGGTGTGCTCAAAGTGACCCTCCCTCCCCCTAGCATGGAGTGCAGTTCTTTGCACAAGCCTCAGGCTGGCCTTGTACCTCTCCCTTTGGGACAGGAAGCAAAGCCTGTTCCTAGCACAGCTGCACCATGGCTTTGCCCAGCAAGGCAGCAAGCTGGTGTGAGAAGCCATCCAGCCCAGCAGATGGCATTCACAACAGCACTTGGCGAGCTCCTTCCTGTCCACCCCAGGCAGGAAATCACCCCTGACTGCCTAGGAAGTGATTGTGCTCAGCTGGGTCGCTCTGCAGGAGCCTCCTGCACAGTGCATCCTGGCAGTGACCCAGGCTGAAAGCATGGGTAAGAAAAGCAAGAAGGAGAAGAAGGTGAAAGGGGCAGAGAAAACAGCTGCTAAGATGGAGAAAAAAGTCTCCAAGAGAGCTAAGAAGGAGGAGGTGAGTGGTGGTGCTGGGGCAGGTCAGGTAGCAGGGGATTGCTTCCCCCACCCAGCAGAGTGTACAGGCGGCTAGTGCAGCAAACACACACACACACACACTGTGCCATAGCTCCTGGTCGTGACTAACTAAAAGACTTCCTTCCCCCATGGTGTTTTATTAGAGCTGCCTTCCCCTGAAGAGCTCACTGCTGCCAATCTCCTCCCGCCCGGGGTGTGTGTGTGTGAGACGCTTAACCCTTTGGCTTGCAGATGCAATATGTATTCATCGTCCCCATGGATTTCTCTGAGGAGACAGCAAGCAACACACACACAAGTGAAATTCAACACAGAACCGTCGCATTTATCCTCATTCTGTCTGGGCTCTTTTTCCTATAACGTGAGCTTCAAACAAGCCATGCCTAAGGGAAAAGTTTCTCTTGAAAGCTAAAGGCCTCTCTTGTTCATGTTATCGCAGATGTCCTAGCGTGCATTCCTCCACACAGTGTCCTGTGTTTGTGAAAGCAAGCTGTGGATATTAAGCTGTCAGTGCACTTCTTGAAAACTCTTCTTGGAAGCTGTGGCTGCCACAGACTTGACAAATTTTGCTAATCTAGCCCTTAAAGTTAAATCTCAGTGGTAGCAATGCTGCAAAAAAGGGATTTTTTAAAAGACATTGCCAGGTTTAAAAAATGTATTGGGAAATGATGCGTTTTACTTAGTGATGTCACAAAAAGCAATGTGCATTTCTAAAGTCTGAAAGAATCCTGCAAATCTGAGGTCCCTAGTCCTGCAATTCACTGCACACAGACGGACAGCTGTGCCTATACTCTGCCTCACTGTTTTCTTGTGCCTGTGTGCAGGGTCAGCAGGCTGCAGGCATACAGCGAATTGCAGGATCTGGGCCGCCCGCCATGCTGTTTGTTTGCTATCTGCACTGCTCTCAGTCTAGACAATAAAAGAAGTTTAGTACGTGCAGGTCCTTGTGGAGTGCTGCAAGGATTGAGCTGCAAATGCCATGGGGAGGTTTTGGTTTTTTTTTTTTTTTTTTAAAATGTTTCAATTTGAATTGACTAATGGAGCAATAAAGAAGAGCAATAAATAAAAATAGTTGGGGTCAGAAAGGCTGAGTTACAGGGTCAGATAAAAAACCCCTAGATTTTATTTAGATTCTATTTATGAAAGAGCTTATCCAAGACCTAAATAAGTAAAACTTGGCTAAATCACGAGTAAGTAAGTGGCGTAACCCTCTACAAATATTTGCAGGGTGTAAACCCCAACCAGGGAGAGGAGTTATGGGCTCAGTCTTGCAAAGTACGGTGCACTCTCATCTGATCCAGTGAAAGATGTAAGCCTGTGTTTAAGGCTAAGCAAGTAGACACTCCTAATGAAGTCAGTGAGACTGTTCACATGCTTAAAGTTAAACATGTGTTTAAGTGTTTCACTAGAGAGCTCTCCTTTTTCAAACAATGCAATTGGCTTATTTGGAAGAGAGAGATGCTGGTATTGAGAGGTACAGATGGTTTTGCCCATGTGGGTCTGGCCAGACTAAAGATTGGCCAGGTTGAAGATTTGCCACGTTACCTGGTTTTTTATAATTTGTATAATTTCTCAAATGGCAATCTCAAATCTTGACCCAAAAGTCTTTTGCCTCATAGGCTCAAAACTTAGAATATTTATTCTGTAGTGGTAATGTTTCACTTGTATGAGCAATTGTCTTATTTGCCTGGTTGGTGGCAAAAACAAGAAAGGGATTGTATGAAATCTATTTTATTTATGGTTAAACATTTCTATTGCTCTTTGAATTTGTCAAATTGATTTTTTTATTTAAAAAAAAATTAAATTTGACCAGAGACAAATTTGACTCCCAGCCACCCTGCTGCTGCAGAATGAGAAAGTTTAAACTAATTGATTCGAGTGTCTTACCAAGGGATCGCAAGTATAGCAAAAAAAGAAAGTTGGACCAAGAAAGAATGAACAGTCCTAGTACTGTTAGGGCACATGGATGGTTATAACTTTCCAACTCTTATCTAAAGAGGAAGGGGGAGTGGGGAAGAGATTTTCTTTGACTCTTGCATAATTCGGGGGCTTTGGTGTTGCGTGCTCTGTTTTTTACTTTACAGAAACTGAAGGAGAATAAAAGATAACACATGAAGTTGTCTCTTCAGATGAAGTATAAATTTGAAATAGCAAACACATTTATCTTTCTGCTTGCACAGGAGTCAGGCCTAGAAAGAACAACAGTGGATTTTAACATCTGTCCGATTAGATCCGCACATCAGTTTCACAAATGCTGAAACAGCTGCCCTGTGCTAAGACTTGTGTTTCAACTACCAGTTGTGCTACAGAACTGCTTACCAGTAAAGGTGAAACACCTCTGTAGGGGTAGGAACTGTGCACTAGCCATGGCATTGTGGTATAACCTGCTTACAAATTCAGCAATATACAGCAGGGAGGACCAGCCTTTAGTGTAGGAGGAAAAAATATATAACCTTCGTACCTCATAGTTTAATGAGGTGAATCTAATCAAATGTAAGGAAAATAGGAAAATCGAACTAGTGGCTAGGGTAGGTTTTCATGGTATGTGGATGACAGTATGTGCCAAAAAAATCATGCCCAACTGGCTGTTTACTTTCAGGAGGATCTTGAAGCCCTGATAGCAGAATTCCAGACATTAGATGCTAAAAAGACCCAGATAATTGAGACAGCCTGTCCCCCACCCTCACCAAGGTAAGAGATCACCGGGAACCTTGACTGTTGTTCTTCAGCAAGTGGTGGCATCAATGAAACTTAAGTTTAAGTTATATCCTGAGAGTGGAGGATGTAGTATCAGGCAAAAACACTTTTATGGAGGGATAAAAATGTATAGGGTATTCAGTCCTCAGAGCATCAAAGGGACCAGTAACACCTCTCTGCTAACAGCTGCTTTTTATCTTCCCTTCAGCCTGCTAAAAAGAGCCAAAGTGGGGAATCTTATCGAAGCTGGTGGTTAGATCTGAGGGCTTTGGGCGGTATAACATAGATTAATGAAGGGGAACCTTATGACTTGGGCTGGAAAGCTGAGGGCACGCTACCCTAAAATTGTTGGTAAAATTGTTATGAGAATGCCTTGTGAGATACAAGATACAGTGGGCTAGTGGCCGGAGCACAGGATCGGTATCCTGGCACTGCAAGGTTCTAGACCTGTAGCTGCCACTGATTCAGTGCCTTGAACGACACTTGACCTTTCTGTATCTGTACCCCCTCTGTAAGGAGGAGATAATGATACTTGCCTACCTCAGAAAGCAGTTGGGCGGATCAGTTAACAAGGAGCTTCTTTGAGGTCTGATCCCGTGAAGTGCTAGATGCTGTCAAACTCCTGTTACATACAGGTGTGGGAATCTGAAGCGAACAGCGGTATCTATGGAAGAATGGTGCAGATAACTTAAAATGAGACAGCCCAATTAGAGCCGTAGCTGCGTGTCATGACAAAGCTAATCTTTGCTCCTTATTCATCAGCATTAAAATTAAAATCATGTCAAAGGCCGTGGTAAATGACAATGTAATGTGTGTTCCTAAAATAGGAGAGGATTTCAGATTAGCCTTTCTGGAAGTTTCCAAAAAGTTAATTTCTTCAGAAAGTTTTTGGCTTGGAAATAAAAAAAAATGATCAGGAACTCGTAGCTGTGTGGGTGATGGAGAGGCACTTTGGCCTAGAGGGGAGACGTGCTAGGGCTTGTTAAATTATGCATCCAGAACTGTAGCGAGTAGCCTCTGAGCTGAGTTACAAATGGTTCTGTTATGTGCTGATGTCTGCCCATCTCTCTTTCTGATGCAGGCTGAACGCCTCCTTGTCTGCTCATCCCGAGAGAGACGAATTGATCCTTTTTGGAGGTGAATATTTCAATGGCCAAAAAGTAAAGTATTCTTCCATTTATCTATCCTTCCCCTCCCTCCCCCATTGCCTTGACTGTAATTTGTACGGGTTTCATCTGGAGCAAAAATTCCAAGCGGAGGTCATCAAATATACATTTTTCTCAGAATAAGAGCAAAATAGCCTTTAATTCCATGCTAATACTGTCTCACACCTAAGCTGAGCTGTGTCGGCAGGATCAAGGAGCACTGGGGTCCATTAAGGGGTCAGAGTGATTGCATAAGCAACAATATTGCAGGGCGTCATAATTTCTCTAGGCTTGATATGGACCATATTTACCCCTCATCTTTGGTTCCTGTTGTACTGTGTGTTTGCCCCGCTTGCCCCACCATGAAAGTGAGATGCTTCTGTTAGCCCAGAAGGGGTAAGCACTGGTGGTCCCTCAACAGTTCCTGCCTCCAAATCTTGAACTTACTTACCATATTCCTGGAGGTGGGAAGCTCCTTGTGCTTCCTGGAAGCTCAAGTCTGTTTATAGTCATCGGGCTTTGATTCAGTGCTACCCTAGCCTGCGTTGGCTGTTAACAAGCTCCACTCACGTCAGTCATTTCCCCTTGCTTTCAATCTGTCATAGCTGAGCACCACCTTTATAGTACTCATCAGAACGGCCAGACTGGGTGAGACCAATGGTCCATCTAGCCCAGTATCCTGTCATCTGACAGTGGCCAGATGCTTCAGAGGGAATGAACAGAACAAGGCAATTATCGAATGATCCATCTCCTGTCATCAACTCCCAGCTTCTGGTAATCAGAGGTTCAGGGACACCCAGAGCATGGTTCTCTATCCCTGCCCATCCTGGCTAATAGCTATTGATGGACCTATCCTCTAGGAACTTATCTAGTTCTTTTTTGAACCCTCTTAAGTTTTGGGCTTCACAACATCCTCCAGCAAAAAGTTCCACAGGTTGACTGTGTGTTATGTGAAGAAATACTTCCTTATCTTTGTTTTAAACCCGCTGCCTATTAATTTCATTGGATGACCCCTAGTTCTTGTGTTATGTGAAGGAGTAAATGACACTTTCTTATTTACTTTCTCGACACCAGTAAAGATTTTATAGATTCTATCATATCCCCTCTTAGTCTTCTCTTTTCCAAGCTGAAAAGTCCCAGTCTTTTTAATCTCTCCTCATATGGAAGCTGTTCCAGACCCCTAATAATTTTTGTTGCCCTTCTCTGTACCTTTTCCAATTCTAATACATCTTTTCAGAGATGGAGCGACCACATCTCCCCACAGTATTCAAAGTGTGGGCATACCCGGGATTTATATAAAGGCATTAGGATATTTTTTGTCTTATTAGATATCCCTTTCCTAATGGTTCCTAACATTACCATGCATTTATCAACATTGAATTTCATCTGTCGTTTTGTTGCCTCGTCACCCAGTTCTGTGAGATCCCTTTGTAACTCTTCACAGTCTGCTTTGGACTTAACTATTTTGAGTAATTCTGTATTGTCTGCAAATTTTGACACCTCACTGTTTACCCCTTTTTTCAGATCATTTATGAATATGTTGAACAGCAGTGGTCCCAGTATAGACCTCTGGGGGACCCCACTATTTACCTCTCTTCATTCTGAAAACTGACCATTTATTCCTCCCCTTTGTTTTCTATCTTTTAACTGGTTACAGATCCATGGGAGAACCTTCCCTCTTATTGCTGGACTGCTTACTTTGCATAAGAGCCTTTGCTGAGGCACCTTGTCAAAGGCTTGCTGAAAGTCCAAGTGGATATATCCACTGGATAACCCTTGTCCCCATGTTTGTTGACCCCCTTATCATGGGCAGCCTTAGGCTGTGCAGCTGTGTTGGGCTCCATCTTTCAGGAGCTTCACATCTCAAACATGCACCCAATCCACCAGCCAGGGAGCCATCCCTGATTTTCCCCACAGTGGTACCATTTTGCCCAGGCACCAGCAGGTTGTGCTGCAGACTGACTTCCCTAAATAGTATCCTTGACATAGAAAGCTGTTCCTCAGCCACATCTCCTGGCTTCTTGGCCCATGTAAGCTGTGTGTGGAGGCTTTTTGCTGTCTGAGGTGACTGCCAGCAGGGAGATGGTGGTTGGACCTTCTCACAAATGGGGTGGGAACAGGATGGTTCCGTCCGCGTATTTGCATAGGGCCCGGCAAGCCGCAAACCCAATCCTGCCTATGGCACTCTGATCCCCTAGCATGAGAGCAGAGTGATGCCATGGACCCAGCAGGCTGGCCTTGTCTTGTTCTTGCTTAGTAGAAAAGGACTGTTGCATTCTTTCAGCCTCTGGTAGAGGCAGGTTGAGAATTTGACATGCTTCTGTTGGGTAAAGTTAAATGGTGAGTTCTGGTGATACCATTTTCCTTTTCCCTCCCACAGACGTTCCTGTATAATGAGCTGTACATTTACAACATCCGGAAGAACAGCTGGAGTAAAGTAGATATCCCAAATCCTCCTCCCAGGCGCTGTGCCCATCAGGTAAAGCACTTAGAATTACTCTTGATGTTGTTTCAGAGTAGCAGCCGTGTTAGTCTGTATTCGCAAAAAGAAAAGGAGGACTTGTGGCACCTTAGACACGAACCCATTTATTTGAGCATGAGCTTTCGTGAGCTACAGCTCACTTCTGTAGCTCACGAAAGCTCATGCTCAAATAAATTGGTTAGTCTCTAAGGTGCCACAAGTACTCCTTTTCTTGATGTTGTATTTCAAGATGCTATGGTAATAGACAGCTGTGTTTCCAAGGGGTTAGGACTTCTTAGTATCCTAGTCACAATGCGATGCCAACATTGTGATCAAGCTGTGGCTCATTGTGCTGAGAAATTAGAGGGATGATCCTTCACTGTGACTTAAATGAGTCAAAGTGTACCATAGAATCTCTATGATAATAAGAGTATAGCAGTAGAAATAGGCTACTGATCACCTGACCGGCATGGTGATGGTGATTGTCACCTCTCTGGGGTGGAGACGCATGTCTCTCTCCCTCCTGACCAGGGGGTTTTAAGGCTGTACAGCTCCCTGCCTTTCACTGTGATATTCCCAGCAAGCCAGACTGCTGAAAATGGCCAGTATCTGCTCCTTGCTTTGTTTCCGAGGGCTAGGACCAGTGTATTGCTTGCAGTTTACAAGTTACCACACAGCTCCTTCTAATGCTACAGTAACAGCATTAGGAGGCCAAAGTCTTTCTAACCTTCCGCAAGAGTTGGGGCCCGCTTGGGCAGATAGTCCTGTGCATTCGCTGGATCAGGAAGAAGAGCCCCAAGTCAGTTTAAGATGAGTCTGTTTATTCAAAAATCCTTTTGGTCCCTTGGTCTCTGGAGAATCCAGTTGGAATGAGTACATGCATGCCTTCCCAGGACATGGTACTTCTCTGGGGGTTGCAATCTGGGTGATTTGCCTTCAGCACCACCCATGGTTTTGGTTCCTGGAGGAGCTGTGGCAGCCCTCCCCCATGGAGCAGGACACAGTCGAACATAAACCATGCAATTAATACAGTGGACCCCAAAGGTACTTCAACTTAATTCAATAAAATCTCCCAAGGATGTGGCAGGAAGCTGCCATATCTGTCCCAAACAATTTCCCCACATTCTGCAGAGGCAGCTGATGCCTGTGCAAAGGAAATTATTTTGCAGTTTCCGAGGTACTCCGACCATCAGGCTTCTGTTGTTCCTTCGAGGATGTGCAGCCCTTCACCTCTGAGTTACCAGCTCAAGTTAGGTGAGGGAGCAGTTCGGTCTTCCTCTCCTCTGGCACATTTGCCAATATGGTTGCTTGTCAGTGCCAGTTGTGGAGATGGTTTTTATTACGCAAACAGCGGTGCCCTGCGAATTAGGCCGAGTCCTCTCCCAACTCATTTCACACAGGCCAGCTGTATTAGCTG